>NC_060139.1:633810167-636310167 GCF_021461385.2 Schistocerca piceifrons
TTCTACATCTTTATTCATCATATCTGCATATTTATTTCTCAACAGAGACACACTAACCACGAACACATTTCTCCCAACGAGAGATCGTTTTATTGATGCCGTCACTGTAAAACGTTTGATCGTTGACGGGGCCACAACCTCACATCTGCTTGCACGCTTCATCACTACCGAGATGAGGTTTCCGACGGTGTTCTGTAACTTCTGCAAACGGATAAAAATCGGATGGAGCCTTGTCAAGGCTGTATGGAGAATAATCGATGACAGTGAACGCAAGGTTTCGGACTGTTGTAGATGCCACAGCGCTGGGATATTGTCTCGGATGGTTACGACGAAGGAGAGGGTGGTGTACGAGTAGGCACCGGCAACCCTCCAATTCCAAAAGCGACTACAGCACGCTGTTTTCTCTCATCGACATGTTACACGCTACGTACGATTCGGGGTCCTCCAGCGGCAGAGAGCTGCAAATGTATAGTTACGAAAAGTGATTAGGTAAAATGTCAATAACATACAATTTATTTAGGTTTTTAAAAGTTTTTACATGAAAAATTCGGAGGCATTACTTTGCTGTCCCCTCTCGTACTTTTCGCGATATTTCGAAAGTCCAGGTCTGCTCACCTATCTATCTAACACTTCAGCCTGTTCACTGTCTAATGGTCGCCTGGTCGTAGATGTTGCTATAATCGCACTATTTCACTCCCATTTACGGAGCTTGTTAGCACTTGATATTAGGTTGGCCATTAAAATGCATTGTGGTAATCGCTGCTGCTTGCTGGATCGCTGCTGTGTCTCGATGTTGATGCTGGCTCTAAATCTGGTTGTCTAGGGGTAAAAACATGAGGTCCCGTGTTTTTGTTGTTCTTTTGATGATAAATAACGAGCGAAACCAACAAATATTTAAACTTCAAATATTTATTACTCTGGTGGCCATCTTAATTCCACTGTCCAACAAAGACGATGACACAACACGAAGTATTACTTCTTTTACATGTTCTTTGCATTGTTTATCCACCTCGAACAATAACACACATACACACTTTACCAAAGTGACATTCCGACTGCGCTCCCAACCCTTCTTGCTGCTTGTATTTATAACCTTGTCAAAAAACTACTAAAAAGAGATATATTCTATAAGTATCATGTACATCTGTTAATGTAATTTGTGCAGAAAAGTTACTAATTTATATTAAGTGGCATAATTTAACAGGTTATTAAAATAACATACAGATTTTTTGGCTTGACAGAATAATTCATTGTTACAAAAAGGCAGTTTTTAGAAGTTTGTCAATTGACTTCTCTAATTTACATAAAAAAGTAAATAACATGAATTATTAAGAATTACATTGGTTTTCGTCTAAAATAGGAGTGTTTACGTGAATACTGAGTGAAAACGGTCCTAGTAAACAAATAGGTTTCCCTGTGTGATTTTTTAGTTAAGGAGATCCAAAGTACGTGAGTTGGCCACTATTTTTCGTACTTCATATTAATTATTTAAGATGAACTTAGTGTTTTTACATGATGACATTTGCTGTATCAGTGATCAAGTGATATTAACTTTTGTGTGGGTCAGTTATTCAGTATAATTTAATGGGTTGACTGTTTATGGAGACATGTTATGCAATCATTGTTAACATACACAATAGCTTTTCTATAATCAGAAATACTCGTTAAACTGGTTGAATTTGGAGCGTATATCATACTTTGGGAAAGTAAAGCCTTTATTAGGTTCCATTACAATACCCCTTTCGAGTAATATTATTTACAGATTGTTAATGATATTAGCCGACTAGGATAAATGTGTCAAATGGCTAAAATTAGGAAAAGTTGTACTATGACAGCATAATGAAAATATTTAGTAATATATGAAAGTAAAAAAATTGTATAATCTTTGCTCCCAGTGAGTCACATGGAAAGTGATCAAAAACAGACACACGTATATCACATGCGATGTTATGATATATAAAAAATTATATGTAAATTATTTCGAAGTCAGTTCTCATTGAGTCACAGAATAATCAAGATAATAGAAGGAACATAAATATACACTCCTGGAAATTGAAATAAGAACACCGTGAATTCATTGTCCCAGGAAGGAGAAACTTTATTGACACATTCCTGGGGTCAGATACATCACATGATCACACTGACAGAACCACAGGCACATAGACACAGGCAACAGAGCATGCACAATGTCGGCACTAGCACAGTGTATATCTACCTTTCGCAGCAATGCAGGCTGCTATTCTCCCATGGAGACGATCGTAGAGATGCTGGATGTAGTCCTGTGGAACGGCTTGCCATGCCATTTCCACCTGGCGCCTCAGTTGGACCAGCGTTCGTGCTAGACATGCAGACCGCGTGAGACGACGCTTCATACAGTCCCAAACATGCTCATTGGGGGACAGATCCGGAGATCTTGCTGGCCAGGGTAGTTGACTTACACCTTCTAGAGCACGTTGGGTGGCACGGAATACATGCGGACGTGCATTGTCCTGTTGGAACAGCAAGTTCCCTTGCCGGTCTAGGAATGGTAGAACGATGGGTTCGATGACGGTTTGGATGTACCGTGCACTATTCAGTGTCCCCTCGACGATCACCAGTGGTGTACGGCCAGTGTAGGAGATCGCTCCCCACACCATGATGCCGGGTGTTGGCCCTGTGTGCCTCGGTCGTATGCAGTCCTGATTGTGGTGCTCACATGCACGGCGCCAAACACGCATACGACCATCATTGGCACCAAGGCAGAAGCGACTCTCATCGCTGAAGACGACACGTCTCCATTCGTCCCTCCATTCACGCCTGTCGCGACACCACTGGAGGCGGGCTGCATGATGTTGGGGCGTGAGCGGAAGACGGCCTAACGGTGTTCGGGACCGTAGCCCAGCTTCATGGAGACAGTAGCGAATGGTCCTCGCCGATACCCCAGGAGCAACAGTGTCCCTAATTTGCTGGGAAGTGGCGGTGCGGTCCCCTACGGCACTGCGTAGGATCCTACGGTCTTGGCGTGCATCCATACGTCGCTGCGGTCCGGTCCCAGGTCGACGGGCACGTGCAACTTCCGCCGACCACTGGCGACAACATCGATGTACTGTGGAGACCTCACGCCCCACGTGTTGAGCAATTCGGCGGTACGTCCACCCGGCCTCCCGCATGCCCACTATACGCCCTCGCTCAAAGTCCGTCAACTGCACATACGGTTCACGTCCACGCTGTCGCGGCATGCTACCAGTGTTAAAGACTGCGATGGAGCTCCGTATGCCACGGCAAACTGGCTGACACTGACGGCGGCGGTGCACAAATGCTGCGCAGCCAGCGCCATTCGACGGCCACCACCGCGGTTCCTGGTGTGTCCGCTGTGCCGTGCTTGTGATCATTGCTTGTACAGCCCTCTCGCAGTGTCCGGAGCAAGTATGGTGGGTCTAACACACCGGTGTCAATGTGTTCTGTTTTCCATTTCCAGGAGTGTATTACATAGATGGACTGGTCATATGTCCATAACAAAATATTGCAACTGACTGCTCTTTTTGAGCCACATAAAGGAAATGAAAACAAATAACATAATTATAAGTATGTACATTATATATACACACAAACACTAGACAAGTCACATGTATGAATATAATATGCATTTGAAGAAGTAAAAAAAAGTTTTTTAAATACTGTCTCCCATTGAGACCCATAATCAAGATAGTACAAGAACATATTAATACCAAAATTGCACACTTAAATTGGACACAACATAACAAAAACATCAAACTTGGTGAACATCTGATTAACTGTAGAATATTGTACACAAATCTTATGCCTAAGAAAAGAATAGTAACAAAATGATGGGTCTTGCATAACAATTTTTACATGGTCTTTTATATTTGGTACAAGTATGTCCCATATTCTACAATAAAAAAAACGTAATAAATGTTTGTCACCTCTTTGGGTGCATGGTTGAACTTGCCCATTCCAAGCAAAGAAGATGTCTCAAAATTTAATATTCAATAGTGACAATAAACATATAAAATCATTCTCTCAGAGATCTGGAACTTTTCCAGGGTCTATGGGATGAGTGGTAGTTGCTATTTGACACACCCAGTAAAAATCTTTGCTGGTAAAATGCTTTATGGAAAATGGCTAAGTAACTGTATTCAAAAAGGGAAATGTGCTTAATGATGTTTATATAGTTTCAATTCAGTGATGTTTCTTAATCCAAATAACCTTCTTGATCTGGGAAACATAAGTCTATACGCATTAGGATGTCGGCTTTCTTTTATTTCAAATGGACCAATGTAAATATCAAAAAACTTCTTAAGCCTGGCTGACTATAATTTTGATTTCTCTTATGTCTTGATGAGTAGAAGGTCTCCTCGTTCGAACTGTGTAGCATTTCCTTTGGCTGCATGTCGCCTTTTTCTAGATTCCCCTTGTTTTTTCATGGTTTCCCGTACACAGTCTTCTCTTTCTTGGGGTGACATAATTTTGCAAGGTGGACACTTTATGTTTTCAGTAAAGAAACTAGCGGGGTATTGGTTGTACATTATTTCATGTGGGGAAAATCCAGTGGAAGAGTGATGTAAGCTGTTCATTATTTCTTCAAAACTATTTATGTACTGTAACCAATTAGTGTGGTTCTGGCTACAGTAGGTTCTGCAAAGTATTCCAATCTCTCTCACGTATCTCCCAGCTGGGTTGCTTGATCGGTGGCTAGCAGATATTAAAATGTGTTTAATTCCCGTGTCTTCAGTAAAAGTTTTCCAGTATTTAGAGGTGAACTGAGACCCATTGTCTGAAAGTATTGCCTTTGGTTTTCCCACAGTGTTGAATAATTACTTGAACTTTTTGAAACTATCTGTTTGCTGATAGCTTTCCTTAAGGGATAAAGCTTTATAAATTTGGAGAAGTTGTCTACCATGACATAAATATAACTGTAACCCCCCCCCCCCCCCCTTGTCTTGGGTAACAGTCGGTAGCTGTCGGTTGCAACGAGATCGAGTTTATTTGTGGGTAATGTGTTCTGCATTATTCCCGTGGTTGTTTGGTTAGTCACTTTTACCCTCTGACATCTGTCACATGTTGATAACTTTTTCTTTACTCTTCTGCTAATGTGGTACAAATAAATGTTCTCTTGACATAAAAGTTTTGTGGGTTTGGTACCGCGTCATAATGTAAAAACTACCGCTGCTATAGAAAAGCCAACGTTTCGGCCACTATTGCAGCGGCCTTCTTCTGGGTCTAATGTTCTCTTGTATTTTCTGAATACACTTAGTGGTGCCACTGTGGCCAAAGCTTTCATGTACATAAGTAATGTGCGTATCTATTTGTTGCTCAGGCCAACACAGTTTCCAATTGTCTAAATCCGGTTTAGGTCTTCTGAATAGTATCCCCTTGCGTACTTTATAGTATGCTTCCACCTTTTCTCCCCCAGTTTTTCCTATGTAACTTTTGACTAGTTTCCAGTTTTCATCATGGTTCTGAAACCTCCTAATGTCGTTACAGATTTTTTGAATTTCCTTTTCCTCTTTAATGCCTTTTAGATACATAATTTTGAAAATTCTCTCCTCCTCCCCACTACTTTCTTCCAAATCACTTCCCAAAGGTAGTCTTGATAAAGCGTCTGCTACCACATTTTGTTTTCTCTGAATGTACCTCACTTCGTAATCAAACTGATGGAGAAACATGGCCCATCTGCTGAGTCTGTTGTGGTATAACCTGAACTCTTGGAGATAGCTTAATGCTTTATGGTCTGTCTGTACTATTACTTTATGTCCCAAGAACTAATTTCTAAATTTTGTAAAACTCCAATGTATAGCTAGTAATTCCTTTTCTGTCACTGTGTAGTGTTTTTCATGTTTTTGTAGAATTCCTCTGGCAAATGCGATTGTTCGGTGTTCCATTTTTCCATTTACTTTCTTTTCTTGAAATAAATGTACTCCTAACACTGCATCGCTGCTGTCAGTAGCTAGCCAGAAAGGACTTGACATGTCTGGTCTACGTAGAAGTTGGCTGTTACATAGTTGCGTTTTGATTTTGTTAAAAGCATCTTCACAATCTGGTGTCAAATCTCACACTACATTTTTCTTAAGCAAGTTATACAAACAAATTGTATTTAATGCTTCATTACTGATGAATTTTCTGTAAAATCCTGTGAAGCCAAAAAATGATTTTAGTTGTTTCTTGTTCTAGGTGTTGGAAAATTTTCTATGGCTTTTATTTTGTCTTTGTCTGGGAAAATCCCTTGTTCTGTAATTATGTGTCCCAAAAATTTCAACGCCTCTAGCCCAAATTTACATTTTTCTAATTTTAATGTTATTCCTCCCTTTCTGAGTTTCATAAATACCTCCCTTAGTAATTTAAGGAGTTCTTCCCAAGTTTTCCCCAGTGATTAAAATGTCATCTACATAAATGGTTAATTTTGAACTAGTTTCATGATCAAGTACAAAATCTAATGCTCTGATGAATTCTGCAACTCATACATTGAGACCAAATGGTACGACTATATACTGATAACATTTACCATTATATAGAAAGTTTGTATATTTCTCGAATCAGGACTAAGTTCAACTTGATGAAAACCAGCTGTGAGATCTAAGCTTGTCATATGTTTGACACACTCAAATTTTCCTAACAGCTCATCTGTACCTTCTGGGTGGTCGTTTTCTCTGATGAGATGATTGTTCAGATGTCTGGAGTCTAATACAATCCTAACTCTATTGTCTCCCTTTTTTACAATGACCAACGGGTTGTTATAGGCACTGCAACTTATTTCTATAACTTCCCAAAGTTCCAATTTTTTTATTTATTTTTCCACAGCATCTCTTTTTGCAAATGGTATTCCATACGGTTTTATAAAGAAAGGATCATGAGGTTTTAACTGTAATTTACATTGATAATATTTCAGTCTACCAGGTCTGTCATTAAACACATCTTGGAATTCCCATAATAACTCTTTTAATTTATCCTTCTGTGTACTATGTAGGCTTTCAGCTTCCCCCAGTTTTTTCTCTACTAACTTATCAAACTCTTGACTCTCTGCATCTCCCTCTAAGTTCTCATCTGGGTCATAAACACCCTCATTTTCATGATACACTGATTGGATGTGGTTACAGCTGTCAACACAGTTTAAAATTAACAAATTCACTACACAGCTTTGTTGTGTAACAGGTTTTATAATACACATTTGTTTTCCTGCAAAATTAAACCCAGCATTCACTTTTAATATCCAATCCATATCTAAAATGAAATTTTCATTCAGGTGATCTACTACTAAGCATCCATGTTCAAAATTTAGGTTATCAATTTTAAAAGTAAGTAACACTTGTTTCTTAACTACCTTACTGGCTCTGCCTGTAGCTCCTTTCACTTTTAATCCAACAACTGTCATCTCAGGAAAATGTTGAGAATTTCTGAGCCTATCTCTAAGTCTAGAAGTGATGGCAGAAACAGGACCTCCTCTGTCTACTGACACTATTCCTATCCACTTGTCAATGTTTATTTTAACATATGGACAACCTAGCTCAACATCTTTGTCTATTTCAGCATTTTAAGACAATAGATCTGTGGTGTCACCGCCAGACACCACACTTGCTAGGTGGTAGCCTTTAAATCGGCCGCGGTCCGTTAGTATACGTCGGACCCGCGTGTCGCCACTATCAGTTATTGCAGACCGAGCGCCGCCACACGGCAGGTCTAGAGAGACTTCCTAGCACTCGCCCCAGTTGTACAGCTGACTTTGCTAGCGATGGTTCACTGACAAAATATGCTCTCATTTGCCGAGACGATAGTTAGCATAGCCTTCAGCTACGTCAATTGCTACCACCTAGCAAGGCGCCGTTAACAGTTGCTATTGAGATTGTAAAGAATGTACAGACAAGAGCTACGTTCAACATTAATGGATTAAAGTTAAGTATTCCACCAAGTACCACCTTTTTTCTAAGTTCTAATATCCTTGTCCTGTTCCAGACCCCATGCCAGCCTGCAAGAGCTAAATGCGTGCCTTTCGGCTTCCTCCAATCTCCGTGGGTTGCTCCTGCCAATCCACAACAAGATCATTTTCAATTTCTTTAGTTCCTAAGTATAATGTCTCTTTCCTACACTTAAACACACTCCTCTCTGTTTGCAAGGCATTGACATTTAAATATAAACCTTTGTTTTCATCTGTCCTCTTAACACTGTGTTGCCACTTAGCAAACTACTGTTTTCACCCCATTTTTTATAATGTCCACTACGGATTCTTATCCACCATGTAGGATACAAGATTGCACTTACCTTTGCTAATTCTGTCCAAAAGGCATCTTTGTTTATACAGTTTCCATAGTTGTTCCACAAAACTTCTAAAACGTTTTCCCCTTTTTCTTGAAAACACACATTTACAATCCATCCCTTTATATTTTCTTTAATATTATTATTGTTACCATTCTCATAGATTAGTGTTTCATAGTTCCCAATAGGCAATAGCGTGTCATCAGATACACATTCCCTAGCCTGCATTTCACTTACATTAACCCCATTATTACCCATATTTGCCACATCACTTATCTTTACCTCATCATCACTTTTCAATTCTACAAACACTTTTATTTCTTCCTCCACACTCTCATCAATAACATCACTTGACTTAGGATCATTATTTAAATGTCCCTCTGTTACTTCTTCCTCCTTCTTCACTACAATCACGTCTTCAGTTTCCCCCTTATGTATCTGAATCTCAGCAACAGACTCTTTGGCTCCATTAAACACCTCATCATCCCCCTTCTTATCAAATAAACCCCCCAAAATAGATTCTATTTGTGATGTGTCTGACTTGTTATTAACACCAGTATCTTTCCCAGCCCAACTATGGAACTCTGCAATCCTTCAATTTCTGCACTCTCACTAACCACCTGTGCTTCAACACTGTTTTTATTAACTGGATCACTTTTACTCATAGTATCCCAAAACCATTTATTAAGTTCTAATTTATTCATTCTAACAACATCACTATTTTCATGGTACTTACTGTTTACATTGTATCCTCTCCTTTTCCTTTTTCGGTTATGTGTTGTCCTGTCATAATATTGTCTAGCCCCAAAACTATAAATATCTAGTGCGGCTGTCCACCGTTTCCCGGCTGTTTCCCTCGGTCTGTCCGTTTGTATTTGTCGTTTTGTTCACTAGTTTCAACAAACCCACTTCTATCTTGTTCTCTTACCCAATACCTATTTCTAGCATTCCTGTTATCTCCACTCCATCCTCCCTCCTGTGTATTGTTTCTGAAATCATTTTCCCCTATTTGGAGCATTATTTCCTGAATCTTCAAAGGCTCTCCTCCCATAATAATCTCTATTTAAATTCCTGTTGCACCCCCCCCCCCCCCCACCAAACTGGTTGTTGCTAGAACCAAAGCTTTGGTTATTTTCTCTTTCCAGGGCCCTGTCTAATCTATCAACAAGTTTCAGGAACTCTTCCATTGAATCGTCTGGTCCATGGTCCGATGCCCACTGTAGTCTCTCTGGTAACCTTCTTTTTAAAACATCAATTTGTGTCATAATATCAAAAGAGTTATTCAAGTGAGCAAGTTTTTTCAATTGAGCTCTGCAAAATTTTTCCATTTCCCTTCTTTCCCTCTATACACTGGTCCATTTAGGAATTCTGACTTTAATCTGGCTTGTAATGATTGTGACCAAAATTCAGAAATAAATTTAGCTTCAAACTCTTCAAAAGTATTCCAAGAATCATTATTCTCGTTTGCCCAGGATAGGGCTTCACCTTCTAGAAACTTTTTTACTAACTTACTTTTTATGTTACCTGACATTCCTACTACAAACATATACTTACATTGCTGAATAAAGTCACTAGGGTGCAGATTTTTACTGGGAAAGCATTTCACTTGGATGTGCCCATAAATTGTATTTTGATTGTAAAACATTTGTTTGGACATCACTGCGTCTTCCAATTGTGTATATTCAGTGTGTATATTTTCTACTTTTGTACCTATATTAGTGGTGTACAGGTTGTATTCTTGTTTAAGGTTTTCTGATATTTTGTCTATTCTCTGATCTAATCTTTCTACTTCAGTATCTACTCTGTTGTTGATGACAACAATGCTGTCTGTGTTAGCTTGTATGATTTCATTTAAACTTTGAACTTCATCTTGAAATTCTTTTCTGAAGTGTATCAACTGTTCTCTAGTGTCCTTACTGAGGGTAGTTTTAAATTCCTCACACTTCTCATTGAGATGAGTACTTAAAAGAGCACAATTCAAACTGAACTTATCCAGTCTATCTGTGTTTTCTTTAAATTTCAAATTTAGTTGTTCACTCGATTGTTTAAGTTGCGAGCTTATTTGAGTTGCAAACTCTGTTAGCCACTCTGTTAAGTTTATTTGTTCATCCCCTGTTTCAATTTTTACGTTTCCTACGATCTCATCACTCTCAGGTAGAGACATGTTAACTGTTAATTTTTTAAAATGACAACAACAACAAAATACCTCGCTTTTTTCTATGATGTCGTGGGCGGTGTTCATTGTTGGCTTTCTTCACTTTTATTCGGTTTTATCGAAGCTGAAGTCTTGATTGATGAATTCCAT
Source organism: Schistocerca piceifrons (assembly GCF_021461385.2). NCBI lineage: Eukaryota > Metazoa > Arthropoda > Insecta > Orthoptera > Acrididae > Schistocerca > Schistocerca piceifrons. The sequence continues at coordinate 633,820,720 of NC_060139.1, forward strand.
TGACACAATCCAGATGTTAATCTTCTGAGTGGTGTGATAATAGTTTTTCGTAGTCGCACATACACACGTTTTTTTCATTTTGAAATATTTTCACTGTTGCCACACTGCACAAATAAACTTTTTTGTAGTGCTAAGCACTTACGAAATTTATCGCTGCACTATTATCATCAATGCACTTAAAGATCTCGGACGAGCCATCACTTTTGTAATGGTCGCCTGGTCGTAGATGTTGCTATAATCGCACTATTTCACTCCCATTTACGGAGCTTGTTAGCACTTGTTACTAGGTTGGCGCCATTAAAATGCATTGTGGTAATCGCTGCTGCTTGCTGGATCGCTGCTGTGTCTCGATGCTGATGCTGGCTCTAAATCTGGTTGCCTAGGGGTAAAAACATGAGGTCCCGTGTTTTTTATGTGATTTTGATGATAAATAACAAGCGAAACCAACAAATATTTCAACTTCAAATATTTATTACTCTGGCGGCCATCTTAATTCCACTGTCCACCAAAGACAATGACACAACACGAAGTATTACTTCTTTTACATGTTCTTTGCTTTGTTTATCCACCTCGAACAATAACAGACATACACACATTACCAAAGTGACGTTCCGACTGTGCTCCCAACCCTTCTTGCGGCTTGTATTTATAACTTTGACAAAGAACTACTAAAAAGAGATATACTTTATAAGTCACATGTACATCTGTTAATGTAATTTGTGCAGAAAAGTTATTAATTTATATGAAGTGACATAATTTAACAGGTTATTATAATGACAGACAGATTTTTTGACTTGACAGAATAATTCTTTGATATAGAAAGATAGTTTTTTAGAAGTTTGTCAATTGACTTCTCTAATTTGCATAAATAAGTAAATAACATGAATTATTAAGAATTACATTGGTTTTCATCTAGAATAGGAGTGTTTACGTGAATACTGAGTTAAAACGGTCCTAGTGAACAAATAGGTTTCCCTGTGTGATTTTTAGTTAAGGAGAACCAAAATACGTGAGTTGGCCACTATTTTTCGTACTTCATATTAATTATTTAAGATGAACTTAGTGTGTTTACATGATGAAATTTGCTGTATCAGTGATCAAGTGATATTAACTTTTGTGTGGGTCAGTTATTCAGTATAATTTAATGGGTTGACTGTTTATGGAGACATGTTATGCAATCATTGTTAACATACATAATAACTTTTCTATAATCAGAAATACTCGATAATCTGGTTGAATTTGGACGGTATCGCATACTTTGGGAAAGTAAAGCCTTTAATCGGTTCCGTTACAACTGTAGCCATCACGTTTATAAATGGAACAACAATAGGAGCTCCACCATGAACGTTTTCATTACACATTTTTCGTTCTACTGATTTCTCTTACTGTTTTGTTGTTGTTTTGGTCCTCACCATGGAGAAAGATTTAAAGCAGCTCTCCGTGCTAGACTATGCAGTTATAGACATCCCTGTGCTGTGTGACTACTGCATGAGTACCTGTTTTCTATACTCTGGCCTTGACCTCCTGCTGCAGTTGACACCCCCCCCCCCCCCCCCCGGATAACTTCTCTCTGTTACCAAGCTCATAATTCGCTGATATCTCCCTTCTTTAAGTCTAGTTATGTCTTCACATTTTTTGCTCGTTACTTCTATTCTGTCCCTTTTCAATTATTATCTGATGTACCTGTCTAATCAAATGGTCCACGTCTCAGTTCCAAGCTCACTCACCTTTTCCCTAGCGATTGTGCAGTGTAGTACGAGATCAGCTGTCCAGGAGTTCACAAATTTGACGTTATTAAAATTTGTATCCGGATACACTTCCTGACGCCACAGTCATGAAAGTAAGTTAAGGAAACTAGGTCATGTTCTGCATCTGTCTGCGAATTGTTTAAGCTCTGTTCTGCATGTTACTGTACCTTCAAGGTTTCGTGTATCGTATTCTCTGAAGCCGCATTTGGGGACCTAACGAACGTGGGAACCTGCATGAAAATCACAGTGTTGGGTAAACCCGCCCACCACCGTAATGTACCACGTGGATTCGATCCACACTCTCTCATCTCCCTGAATCACAAACTAACGCACTGCACGTTAAGCGACTCTCTGGAAAAATACTCGTACATTCTGATACGACTCTCCAACACTTAATTTACGTTCTATGTCCCTGTACCCCTCCCTCATATCATAATCTATGAAGATTTATGGCAAACTTGAGCTGAATGCTTTAACACAAGTAACCGTGAATTTTTAGAAGTCTGACTGTACCTATTTTTCCTCATCAGCTTATTTTCCTTCTGACCCGTCTTTAGACAATTATCGACCAAGGACAATTATCGACCATTGCTGAAGCCTTCGATCTATTCTTCTCATCTAGAGATGCCTAATATTTTATTTATATCCCTATGTAAATAAATACACTGACGGAAAAAAATCACAAGACCAATTAATAATTTATGTACTGCAATGAAATTTCGGAAATACGTTTTATGTAGCCTAACGTATTTAAGATCACAGGTTAATGTAAACACGAGATAAGCCGTTGCAAACGTTATATGCTGAAATTCTTGTACATCTGTAATCGATGCAGGAGCCAGAATGTTTAATGCAAGCATGCAAACATGGAGCATTGTGTTATACAGGTGCCGCATGTCAGTTTGGGGGATGGAGATCACTGCCTGTTGCATTTGGTCGGTCGATACAGATACGGTTAATGCTTTTTGCGGATGACGCTAGAATTGTCGCCTGATAGTATCCCATGTGTGCACAAGTGGAAACAGACCTGGTGATCGAGCAGGCCGAGTCAGATCTGTCGACAATATGTACAGAAGTTTGGTTACAACAGTGTATGTGGGCGAGCTGGAAAACACCTCCTGGAATGCAGTTATTGAATGACAACACAACAGATCGAATCACCAGATTCACGTACAAATTTGCAGTCTGGTTGGATAGAATAGCCGCGAGGGTACTCCTGCTGTCATACGAAATCGCACCCCGGACCATAACTCCAGATGTAGGTGCAGTATGTCTGGCACGCAGCCACGTTGGTTGCAGGCCCCCATCTGGCCCCTTTGTAACTAACACATGATACAGAGGCAGAACCAGTTTTCAACAGAAAACACAGCAGACCTCCACCCTGCCGTCCGATAAGCTCTCGCTTTACACCAAAAAATTCGCAAATGGTGATGGTTTGGGCTCAGTGGAATGCACACTAACGGGTGCCTGGCCTGGAAGTTGTCCTTGGAATGATCGATTTGTAACAGTTTGTCGTGTCACCGTTGTGGCAACCGCTGCTTAGACTGCTGCTGCAGATGCAGTACGATGCACCCGAATACGCTGAACTCGATGATCTCCCCTCTCGGTAGTGCCACGTGGCCGTCCGCAGCCCGGTCTTCTTAGGAACGTACATTCTCGTGACCACCGTTATCAGTAATCAGGTACAGCGACTACATTCGAGTCAAGTATTTCAGTAATATCACAGAAGAAACATCCATCTTGTCATAGCCCTATTACACGACGTCCATTAAATTCAGTGAGGTGTCCATAATGGCGTCTATGTCGCCTTTTAGGCATTATTGGCTAACACCTACAAACCCCATCCAATCAGAAAATTAAGCAATGCTCACAAGCGTTACAGCGCTTGTTTAAAGGAAACCTGATTCTCATCCAGATAGTGGTGCTACTAGCCTCACTCTCATGCGACTGGTGCGAAATTTGAACGGACACCATCTTTCTGATGTAGAAACACGCCTACGAACTTTTAGTTCCGTCGCACGGCTTCTTCTTAGTACTGCAAATTATTTCGGCTGTTTGAGACATGCTTTTTTGCGTAAGTGACGTATACTTTATCTTTTCTGTTTAATTTTAACAGATATCAATAGATTACCTGCAATGCTTCTAGAGTTATGTGTGGTTTAAATATGTTTGTATTCATTTCACTTTTGAGACTGTTGCGGAGACCTCTGTCAACACGTTTGCTTGAGCTGTTCCACTCAGTCTCGGGGAGATTCCACTTCGTTCGACTGATGTACACCCGGAATGGTAGTCCAGAAAGATACGCAGGAGAACTTGGTTAAGTTTGTGAAGTGCAAGGGGGCTATTGAAGCTATGAGGACAGGTAGTCCATAGAGGATTAAACCGTGAAAGCCATGGTCCAACGTTCGAGTTCTGCTCCAGCACACTGCCTTCATCTGACAAAAAGTCACAGAACAGTGCCACGTGGCCGTCCGCAGCCCGGTCTTCTTAGGAACGTACATTCTCGTGACCACCGTTATCAGTAATCAGGTACAGCGACTACATTCGAGTCAAGTATTTCAGTAATATCACAGAAGAAACATCCATCTTGTCATAGCCCTATTACACGACGTCCATTAAATTCAGTGAGGTGTCCATAATGGCGTCTATGTCGCCTTTTAGGCATTATTGGCTAACACCTACAAACCCCATCCAATCAGAAAATTAAGCAATGCTCACAAGCGTTACAGCGCTTGTTTAAAGGAAACCTGATTCTCATCCAGATAGTGGTGCTACTAGCCTCACTCTCATGCGACTGGTGCGAAATTTGAACAGACACCATCTTTCTGATGTAGAAACACGCCTACGAACTTTTAGTTCCGTCGCACGGCTTCTTCTTAGTACTGCAAATTATTTCGGCTGTTTGAGACATGCTTTTTTGCGTAAGTGACGTATACTTTATCTTTTCTGTTTAATTTTAACAGATATCAATAGATTACCTGCAATGCTTCTAGAGTTATGTGTGGTTTAAATATGTTTGTATTCATTTCACTTTTGAGACTGTTGCGGAGACCTCTGTCAACACGTTTGCTTGAGCTGTTCCACTCAGTCTCGGGGAGATTCCACTTCGTTCGACTGATGTATACCCGGAATGGTAGTCCAGAAAGATACGCAGGAGAACTTGGTTAAGTTTGTGAAGTGCAAGGGGGCTATTGAAGCTATGAGGACAGGTAGTCCATAGAGGATTAAACCGTGAAAGCCATGGTCCAACGTTCGAGTTCTGCTCCAGCACACTGCCTTCATCTGACAAAAAGTCACAGAACAGGGCACACTCATCGTCAGAATTATGTAAGGCAGAGACAGCCGTACACTGAAAGATCCGTTTTTTAACATGCGTAACTTTGGTTAATATCGCATTCTATTACACCCTCATAATAAAGCACTGGTCGTAGTAATTCATCCTTTTACTTCTCTTCTAAGTCGTGCCGAACTGGCTTCTTGGTTCTACTATGCAGTTGTTCTTACTATAGAATTTTGTCATACGAAATCTATGTTCTCTCTCCGTTTGAGTGTAGCTCCTTCCACACAACACACAATATTTTAAACATTTAACATTATGGTTCGTATTATATTGAGCTTGTTCGTGCATATGAAGGTAATTCTATAGCTGGCAAGCGCTGCCCAGAGATCACAAAGATGAACTGGTACACATCCGGATTGAAGAAAAGCAGGTCATAATGGACATATTATGTCGGTTGGTTGGGAAGATAAAAACTCGCTTATATGGGGCGTTGGACACCTACTCACCCTCAAAATACAAGTAGTTCCCTTTGGACTCCACACAGTTCTCGTAGCCGTTTCGCCATCGCTGGAAGCATACTGAAAAACTTTCTTTCGGAGTAGAGTTTGGCTCGGTTGTCGTTGCTGCCGTAATAGCCCCTTTTCTCAGAAAGCGTTCCTTTTAATGGTCTGTTGAGTTTGAGGAACAGCCAGAAGTCGTGGGCGGCATATCGGGAGAGTAAGGAGCCTGCTGAAGCATAGGAATACAGATTTCCCGCAAAGAAGTCTGAATCAAGTGCGATGAATGTACTGAAGCATTGTCATGATGGAGGCGCCAATTTCCTGTTCACTGCAAGCCCGATCTCTTGCACCGCACAATGTCACGTAGGCGACGGACGAGAACTCTGTAGTATTCTTTAGTAAGTGTTTGACACAGTAGTGCATACTGCTAGAGTACCACACTGCGGGAGTTAAAGAAAACAGTCACTTTGCTGCGTACTTGGCGGGCGTTCTTTGGCTTCGGTGGCGGGAAATGTTTCCACTGTGGCCACTGGGATTTGATTTCCGTGTCATACCCTTACACCCGGGACTCGTTACCAGCGATTATAGCGTTCACGAAGTGGGGTCCAGCACGTCCTGTGAAACTTCAACACGAAGTTGTTTTTGCCCCGCCGTCGGCAGCTGCTGCACGAATTCCGCCCACACTCTTTTCATTGCCAAATCTTTCGGCAAAACATAATGTGCCCAAAAAGTCTTGATGTCCGTCTCTTCCGCAATTTCTTAATAATCACACGACGATCCCGCATCTCCACAACGTTCACTTTGGGAACAATTTGGTCATTTCGGCGTGTTGATCTCCGATAAGAGCGAGGCTCGTTCTCCACCGATGTGCAACCACTTATAGGTCGGTTGTAACACTCTTTAGTCTGCGTGATGCCCATAGCACCGAAAGCCTTCAGAATGTTTCGAATGGTCTCCACCTGGCTGTCGCTCAGTTCCTGGCAAAATTTGATGCAACATCGCTGCCGGCCACGGTGGGCGAGCGGTTCTAGACGCTTCGGGGGAACCGCGAAACTGCTACGGTCGCAGGTTCGAATCTTGCGTCGGGCATGAATGTGTGTGGTGTCCGTAGGTTAGTTAGGTTTAAGTAGTTCTAAGTTCTAGGGGACTGATGACCTCAGATGTTAAGTCCCATAGTGCTCAGAGGCATTTGAAGCATTTTTTGCAGCATCGCTGCTCCAGCCGTTCCGTCATTTCCCTTCCAATGAAAAGCTGACGCGAACACTACACACTACCCCATTCAACTGCTGATTGCCAGCAACTGACGCCATCGACAGGCGGGAAGAAATTCACACACTCGCTCACGTGTTTATCAGTTTCTTAGGCATCCAACGTTCTCGTGCCGTACGTCATAAAAAATGGTTCAAATGGCTCTGAGTACTGTGCGACTTAACTTCTGAGGTTATCAGTCGCCTAGAACTTAGAACTAATTAAACCTAACTAACCTAAGGACATCACACACATCCATGCCCGAGGCAGGATTCGAACCTGCGACCGTAGCGGTCGCTCGGCTCCAGACTGTAGCGCCTAGAACCGCACGGCCACTACGGCCGGCCGTATGTCATATCTGACAATCTTAGAATCGGTTTCTCAAAAACGAGGTTATGGGCGGGGAGGGGGATGGTGTGAGCGTGACCATTTTCCGATTGCCTAGCTTCATTTGTATTGATTTTTGCAGAATGAAAGTGGTTCCAGTTATCAGAACTTTTCTGTCGCTATAGCCAAAAAATTTATTTTGGTTGTTCGGACCGACACAAGAAATTATGTATTAGAAATAAAGAAACTAAGAGATACATGTAACTGTGGGTAAACTGCCAACGAAGGAAACAAAAAGCCATTGCAAATGTTTACACATTTCAAAAAACAAATATTTGGAAGAGATGGAAGTCAAAATCAGTACTGCAGAAAGACTGACCACCTAATGGGAAAAAGTGAGATTGTGCATATTCGATAACTTGGCAAAACGCACAACGCGTCCAGCGTTACATCTGAAAGAGGAGTGTGGGGTCATCGACGCATTTTCAGAGGATGGATCTAGTCATTTGCACTGACGCTTCAATATTCTTTATTAAATTTTGAATACAGCTAACTAGAAAAGAAGTACCATGCTAGATAATCGGATTAGAGTGATCAGTGGCGTAGTTACGAAGGACGTTGTCGGCACTCTCAGACTGATGACAGTAGACTCGTCGTCCTGTCAGAGGCCGGGACAGTGTTGATCGTGTTTCTTAAGTGGGACATGACGTAATTTATGACCAGATCAGTAACTCGAAGTAAAAAAGTATTATTATTTTCTCCCTGTTTGGATGATGCTGATCTCTCAAATGCTCAATTAATAAAAGCCGGTGCAGTTACGTAATTAGAACTTTATTAAATGCACAAGACAGGTTTCGGCATTTTTACAAAGCCATTATTATGTGTATCTGAAATGGTCAAACTTTAATACAGCATACGATTGGAACGTGGTTACCTACGGTAGGTGGTGAGAGACAATGCTTACATATGGACAGTACGAGTGCAGAAAGAATGTACAGCTTACGTTATGCTGTAGAGAAGTAACGTAAAAGGCACAAACAGCAGAACTCAAGAGGGTTTAAAACAGCTTCGCCCCTAATGACCTCATGAAGTAAATGGGTGTGTTGAAATTATAAAATGTGTACAGTCTCATACCATAACGTGTTACCATGCTGTTTAGCTTAAAAGATTTATGCTCTGACGTGTTTCAGAATTACAGCGGCACGTTTTTCAGTTAAAAACCTGAAAGTACGAGGGTCAGTCAAAAAGTAATGCCTCCTATTTTTTTTTCTACGTTTAATTGTCAGGAAATTTAAATGCAATTACATAGGTTGAAAACCACAACATTGAGGATCATTTTGTCATTTTTCAATGTAATCTCCGCCCATCTCTACAGTTTTGGTCCATCTTTGAACAAGGGCATGTATCCCAGCACGGTAAAAATCACAGCTCTGCTTCCTAAGCCATTGACGCACGGATGTTTTGACGGCCTCCTCATCTTCAAAATGAATCCCACGATGAGCTTCTTTTAGTGGCCCGAACAGATGGAAGTCTGATGGTGCCAGGTCAGGGCTGTATGGGGGATGAGGCAAAACTTCCCATCCAATTTTGACAATCTCGTCAGAGGTGTGACGACTGGTGTGTGGTCTTGCATTGTCATGCAAAAGAAGAACATCTGCCATTGATTTTGTTGGGCGAACTCGCTGAAGACGCGCTTTAAGTTTGTTGAGGGTTATGACGTATTGAACAGAATTTATTGTGCATCCCTGCTCCAAAAAATCAACCAGAATCACACCCTCTGTATCCCAGAAAACTGTTGCCATAACTTTCCCTGCCGATCGCACAGTTTTGAATTTTTTCTTCCTCGGCGAGCTTGTGTGACGCCACTCCATTGACTGCCTCTTTGATTCGGGTTCAAAAAAATGCACCCATGTTTCGTCCCCGGTCACAATTTTTTTCAGAAACTCATCTCCCTCCAAACGGAAGCGCTGCAAGTGTTGGGAGGCTATTGTTTTCCTTGCCTCTTTATTCTGATCGGTTAACATTCTTGGAACCCACCGTGCACAAACTTTTGAGTACCCCAATTGTTTAATAATCGTGATCACACTGCCTTTACTAAGAGAAATAATGCGACACACTTCATCTGCAGTCACCCGACGGTCACCACGAATGATGTCATCAACTTGCTGAATGTTGTGTGGAGTCACTGCACTCACCGGCCTGCAGCTCCGCTTTTCGTCAGTCAACGGTGTTTGCCCTTCAGCTTCCTTACAACGACGAACCCATCGTCTAACAGTGCTGACATCCACTGTCACAACACCATACACCTTCTTCAGTCTTTCATGAATGCGTATGGGCGTTTCACCTTCTGCATTCAAGAATTCAATCACACAACGCTGTCTCAAACGAACATTGATGTCGGCCATCTTACAAACTTCTGCTGTGCTGCCACCTGTTGACACAGAAAGTTACTACTACAGTGGATTGCAGAAGAAGGTTTGCGGAATGGCGCCAAATTCAAATTTTTCACTTAACTTAATTTCTTTAAGTAGAAAAAAAATGGGAGGCATTACTTTTTGACCGACCCTCGTAATTATTTAGAATTAACTAACGTAACTATGATGAAGGAAGCGTCCAAGTAGCATTAAAACGAATGACCTCTTACGAGGCAACTATTGAGCGGTTCAATATAGCTCGGACGCATGACCAACTGCTTACAAACAACTATCGACAACTGCGAACGTGCAGATTATCTTAAAAGGAAACAGTCAATAACTGGGCGGCAGATATCCTAGAAATTGGTGCTCCTTAATGTTCCTTGCTCGCTAAGGGTTTTTTCTTAGTATTTTTCTCTTCGCAGATGTCCCTAAAGGAACACCTCTTTATTGTAACCCTTCTTAACTGTATCAGTGATTTAAGGATGTTTTCGATACAGCGTACCTTGTGTCTATCTTGTATGAGATGCGCAGTGATAGTGGATTTACTTCCTACGTCTTTCCTTTTCTTAATTCTGTGTTTTCCTTACATTGTGTTAAAATTTCTTCTGAATTTCCCGATGTAACTCGACTTATACATAGAACAGTGATTTTTTTTATATACTACGGGTTTGGTGTAAGTCATGTGTAGCGAAATATCGTGTATTAAAAGGCGTTAAGCTGACCGTTGAGATTTGTATCCGATTTGTAAAAAAGATTACTTACTCTGTTTGAGACCTGGCCATTGAAATGAAACAAAACAAATGTTTTTCTATGCTGTATCTCTTCTGGTGTCAATTGATTCTTTTTAGACTTCATCGAATTATAAATTTCACCAACGGCCATGCTACGATAGCCGTTATTTCGCAACCAGCCAAGTTCCTTCTGAATTTCCTTAGCTTATAGTGGCAGTTTGAGGATATTGCCCATCGCTGAACAAAAAAAAAAAAAAGAAAAAAAAGAAAGACTTTTTCATATTGATCAGGAAGGCACCAAGAGGCTGGAATTATGACGTCGGAAGGTTTAGGCTAATGATAAAGGCCAAAAATATGTCTATGTTAATTCACGGAAATGGAGAGATGTAAGGAATTAATACTGTTACCCTGCTGGTGCTCGACCACAAAAGTAATATTATTGTCCGTTAGACTAAATGCATTAGCAGGAGATTCACTTCCGAAGCGTATTAGGCTGTGTGGTTGCCATATCCATTGAAGTAAATATTGCACCAGAGAATCAGATACATTGCTTTAAGGTAACGTGTCGATTGTTTCAATAAATTATTTACTTTTTTAAAAAGTAACTCAGATATTTTTCCATGTAATGAACGGGAGCAGCGCTTGCAGCGGGGAGTGGAGGCGGCAGCGGTCGGCAGCTGTTCGCCCCCGCGGTTTGCGGCGCCTCTGTGCGCCGCGGCGAGAGCGTGCAGTATTTCAGAGTCGCGTTCAGGCGAGTAGCCCACACCGCGCACGATACGCGAGCGACGTTTCGAGATAAGGCGCGTCTGAATAAATCAGAAGTTTCGTCCCAATATTTTACTCGGCCATTTGCATGAAGCCCCGTTTTGTAGCGGCCGTCTGCGCGAGTGCAGCGGCTGTCATTTCATCCACTATGTCTTCCGACCGAGATACCTCGTTATGTATGGCTCACACTTGTGCTCGATTAGTAGCGCGGCGATAAGGCACGCTATGATTTATTACCGTGTCGTGGCTAAAGTATTGGCATAATGTCGACTTCAGCCTTTTGGGAGCAATAGGAGATCGATCCTCAAAGGCGAGAGAACTGTCTTGCTCACGCTAGGGAACACACTGAGCTGTTCAATAACTTTGCAGCACATCACTAAGTGTGGTAGGTTGATGGCATATGTTCTCAATCGCTCCAGACTGTTAATCAATCTCAGACGTCTCATTATCGTCGGAGATATCACATTCTGCTGTCGTTTTTGTATTTATAAGTTATATATTAGATTGGTGCCAACGACCATGCCGCAGTGGTAACACCGGTTCCCGTCAGATCACCGAAGTTAAGTGCTGTCGGGGTGGGTTAGCAGTTGGATGGGTGACCATCCGGTCTGCCGAGCGCTGTTGCCAAAGCAGGGTGCACTTAGCCCTTGTGAAGCAAACTGAGGAGTTACGCGATGGAGAAGTAGCGGCTCCGGTCTAGGAAACTGACATTCGGCCGGGAGAGCGGTGTGTTGACCACATGCCCCTCCATATCCGCATGCAGTGACGACTATGAGTGAGGACGACACGGCGGCCGGTCGGTACTATTGGGCCTTCATGGGCTGTTCGGGAGGAGTTTAGTTTATATTAGACTGGTGCATAGGTTCTTTGCATTTTTCAATAGGTTTCATAAACACAACAGACACACGAAGCACAGACTTTGGTCATCAGTGATACATTCTCCTTCAATATTTACAACAGTCTATCAACACAATAAATTTTCTATTTCATGACTATAGAAATCACTTGATTTTTAGCCGAAGAACTCGTCGAGCCGTTTTGAGCTCACTATCGCCCATAGAGGAAGTTCCATCGAGGTTGTCCGATAGAGAGCGGATAAGGTGAAAACATGAGGGAGCATGATCAGGTAAATAAGCTGAGTGCCGAATGACGTCCCAAAACCAATTATTGTAGAGTGTTTTTTGTCATCTGGCTATGCTAGCGGGCGTTATCATGGTCCAGGATCACTTCAAGCTGTGGTTCTTGGATTTCGACTGCAAGTCATCTCAATTGTTGACAATAAATGTCACCAGTGATGGTTACATCTCAGGCAAGCAATTCTTAGAACACCATAGCGCCGCTGTTCCACCAGATGCATAACTTTGCCTTTAGTGGATGCGCGCAGGTCTTTGTACGGTGAATTGCTGCTTTGTATGGGCTCAATCATTCCTTTATTTTTCTTATATTGTGATGAGGACGTCATTTCGCGTCACCAGTACTTATACAGGATGGGAACGTTCAGTACTGTTTACGAGCTAACTCATGAAGAGCAAGCAGAGCTGCCAAAAATGGTCACCCGATGACTTTTGTGACATCGGCTTACAGCATGTGGTACTCACACGCCCGATTTTTCCAACATCCCCACTCCATGCACAGTCGCAATGATAACAGTTCATCACAGAATGAGATTTTCACTCTGCAGCGGAGTGTTTGCTGATATGAAACTTCCTGGCAGATTAAAACTGTGTGCTAGGCCGAGACTCGAACTCGGGACGAGGTACTGGCAGAAGTAAAGCTGTGAGGACGGGGCGTGAGTCGTGCTTGGGGGGCTCAGTTGGTAGAGCACTTGCCCGCGAAAGGCATAGGTCCCCAGTTCGAGTCTCGGCCTGGCACACAGTTTTAATCTGCCAGGAAGTTTCAACAGTTCATCACATTTGCCAGATTTCGAGTACACTGACTTGACCCTTGTGGATTAAATGTTCTTCATCAAACCAAGAAAGTCTTCCTGAAAGTTGTGAGTTACTAATGGGAAAACGATCGTTCTTCAAACGAGAAAACCATTTTCTTGTTGTGCTCTTTCCGGTGGCATTATCCCCGTACACAGCGAAAATGTTTCCGGCTGCCTCCGCTGCTTTTAACCCTCTACTGAATCAAAACAGAAGAATATGTCGGAAATGTTCAGATTTCTCCTCTTGACACTCCATTTTCCAGAATCTACAGCTTCACTCACTACCTCCAAATGAAGAAATGACAATATGTAAATTCATATAGCATCACTGAAGCACATAGAAGAAGTTACAATCGACAAACAAATTCATAGCAACCGAAATACCAGCTGCACCTACTTAATAAACCGCTATCGTTACGTTTTTGTCATTACGGGACACACTACTGGAAAATCAGTAATACATCAACCAAGGTTTTGACTACAGCAGAAAAGCAGGTTCTTTGCCTTTTTGAAATGTTATCTCATTGACTGGACCAGAACTGAGTACTTCTTCGAACTGAGCCTCGATGACCAGCGAAGACCTGTTTGGAGACGCCCTGAGAGCGATGCGACACCAACCTACCTTTCGCGCCGCAGACGTCCGGAGAACCAGGGGTGGCGATCTGGGTAGCCATTTCTTTTCGTAGCAGGACCCCTTCGGTTGTCGTGGGCGGCACCCTTACAGCACAGAGGCACGTCGACAATGTTCTACTCCTCATTTTGTTGTCCTTCGTGGCAGGACATCCTGGGCTTACATTTCAGTAAGATAATGCACGTCCGCACACGAGGAGTTACTGTTGCTTGCCTCTGTGCTTGCCAAAGCCTACTTGGCAAGCAGGGTCATAGGATCTCTTTTCAGTTGAAAAAATTAGGAGCATTATGGGCCGGGCGCTCCAACTAGAGCGGGACTTTGACGATCCAAGATGCCAATTGGACAGAAATTGGCACCATATCCCTCAGGGGGACATCCACAGCCAAACCAGATAATTGCTTACATAAGCACTAGAGGTGGTGGATGGCATTATTGCCTTGCTCAACTTGTAAACTTTCTCTGTTGAATAAATGCTAATGTTTTTTCAGAAATTGTAATCACTTATTTGTCTGTATGTGCACATCAAATCTATCGATTTCCGTCTATTCGGAAAACTCCTTCTCGGTGCGCCTTCTTTTTTTGACTCAAGTGACAGAAGGTTTTCGAAATGTATGAATAACGTGGCTCTGAGGTGGAGCATGGACACCGGCCTGGTACTTACGTAGTGGGAGGTGAGAAATCCCCTGAAAACCACATTCAGGGTTGCTGGCTCGCCAGTTTGCGTCGTTAAGTTACAAGACGGATTCTAGTCGGGGCCTGTTCTCCTCCCCTTACCCTGGTAACGGCACTTATCGGTTGGTGAAGACACCATTATTTACTCCATTTGCCTCAGTACTGTGTCAAAAAATTAATGTGAAGGTCAGTATGGTTCGTATTGGTACGACTGATAACGTACAGAAACCTAAAAATGAGTCTGACCTTCTGACGGAGACGTAATGCACTTCGTCCAACATCCTATTTGATCACATGACATATTACGGCATTATTTTGTAAATATGTTTGCGGTTTTAACCAATTCCAAAAATGTAAATCAATTCCATCTTGGCTTCTGATACTGACATAGCCTCAGTCTTTGCTCGCAGTGGTAGTTACAAGGTTTGAAACTTTGAAAAAGAAAAATCATTAAAATTTTTGTGAGTTTTAAGCTAAACAAAAAACAATAATTCAAGTAAAAACGATGAATTGAAGCTTAAAGTTGACGCAGTCTTCATTGGTTGGAATTATGTTGAACTATTACATTATCACAGCTTTGATTCATTTCTCACTCGCGTTCCCGCAAGCACGCTTCACTACTTCGTAGGAGAAATGGTGAGGGTTTTCTACGGGAAACGAAGCTACTGCAAGAATATAAATCCATAAATGTCTTCAAAGGGACCGATAACGGTTTAGATATTACTTTTTCCTCTCCCAATACGCAGTGTTTATAAAACTCAGCTTTTAAGGAAAAAATAATAATACACTGCTCTACAAAACCTAAGGATGAGGTAGATAAAGTAACATAAAATATTATTCAGTCATTGGTAATGAATGAAAGTGGTGGAGCATATTGTCAGAGGTCTCCCGGTTTTGCTCAGGAAGGTGGATGTCAGGTGGCATGAGGTCAGTGTGACCATAGCATCAGCGCAACACGAGGCAATTGAAGGATCGCGAAAAGACAGTGTCTATGAGTTAGCGAGCAGTTACTGTTCGCTGTGGTGATCTTATGGTGATGATATCCATTACACAATGTACCGGAGACAACAGTTTGATGACTTCGAACGGGGGAGAATTATCATGGAACTGTGATTAGTGATCCTAGAAGTTTTGTTATTGCTCACAGCAGTGTGTCACGTGCATGGGGAGCGTTCCAAACCACATTCTCTGCTGCACGAAGGAGAGGAGGTTGTAGACTACGGTCAATTACAGCAGCACATGACTTCTACGCTGTGCAGGAGGCATGAAGGGGGCAACTACAACTACATTTAACAGGATTGCAATGCACAATAGCACGGAGGCAACATAGGGAAAGTCTCTATCCTTGACGACATGTGCGTTGTTTTCCGTTGACATCATTACGTCGGCAGCACCATTTGCAGTGGTGCCAGGAACATAGGGAGTGAACCAATAAGCTGTGGGATCACGTGCTCTCCTCGGATGAGATCAGAATCGGTATAACCAGTGATTCTGGACACGCCCTGATACAGCGAGAGGTGCACCCAGAAATCTTGTCAACATGCTAGTTTGGTGGTCCAGGTTTTATCGTGTGTAAAGCATAAGGTATGAGCGCTCTGATCTCCAAATCTTTTAACATGGCACATTCACTGGTCAACATTAAGGTGGCACAGCATTCATTCCCCAAGTGCATCTTCTCAGGAGTGCGTTTGGTCGTGATTTCATTTTTGTGGATAGCAAAGCACGACTGCATCTGAGATTGCAGGTGATGGAGCTGTTGGAACGAGAGGATACTGAGCGAATGGATTGGGCTGCCCATTTCCCCGATTTAAATCCCATCGAGCTCGTGTGGTATGCCTTGGGCTGACCTATTGCAGCAGGTCCACGTGCACTAACGACCATCCAGCATTCGTCAATCGATGTGGCGGAGGAATGGAAACTTCTAGCACAAGAACTCCTCACCTAACTTGTGACTAATATGACAGCACGGTGCAGTGCATGCATTGCCATCCGTGGTTTTCACACATCCTGTTATGAACCATGTCCCTCCTTTTGGATTGTCCAGAATATAAACATGAGTCGCGGCAACTTCACAGTAATGGTTGTTTTTGAATAAAATTGACATTTCCGCTCGTCTCACTGCCTAATTTTTTCAGTTACATTCTGTACTGTACTGTACTGCATTGTACTGTACTCCAGCAGTTCTTTCGATGTATGGTCCAAGTTCCTGAGAGCTTTGTTACTTGGCTGTGTCACATCATGCGAAAGTCGCTTTGCTCCTAAAGTTTTATCTACCTTTACATAACGGGCACTGATCAAACACTGAAAAAACTCATTACTATAATTTAGCTTTAAGCTAATCTGATGCCACTGACAGAATATGGTTGTAGTGAGTTTATGTTACGAACGCAACAGCTCTTACAGATGAGATCGTCATACGTCACAGAACCATACTTACGTGCTACCCAGTCAACAATGTGTCATTATAGCTACAAGATTTATTTATCTGCTGACGCTTCCATATAATCTAATCTTCTGAAGGCTGTGCCTTGTCCCTGCAACCCTTCCACCTTTCATTTCATAATTTACTTAACGTTTGTATTTCCAAAAGATATTATTTTTCTTGCGCTCTCCTAGGTTTTCCTTCGCAAAATTTTTTCTCCCAGTATGTCTGTTACAATTAGTTGTGTCCCAGTAAATCTTCAAAAAGACTTGTTTATCGTGTCTAAGTACTGGTTCAAATGGCTCTAAGCACTATGAAACTTAACATCTGAGATCGTCAGTCCCCTAGACTTAGAACTACTTAAACCTAACTAACCTAAGGACATCACACACATCCATACCCGAGGCAGGATTCGAACCTGCGACTGTAGCAGCAACCCGGTTCCGGACTGATGCGTCTAGACCCGCTCGGCCACAGCGGCCGGCTTGAGTACTGATTGTGGGGTTTCTTTGTTTCTTTGTTCTCTTTCAGAACATTTTCGTTTCATCTTCTTCCCCTTCAGTTGGTTCTCGCTAGTCTCCACCGTTGCCCGGACTCCGCTACTTGTACGGGCTTGCTGTCTTCAACAGAGTCCACCTTTCACAGCGATATGCGAGCATTTTCCAGATCGATGTCTTGACTTTTTTTTTTTCTTTTCTATACGAAACGACTTGTTCACTAGTGGCCCTCTTCTTTTATTGAAAACACTTTTAGCCGTCCCAACTCTTTTTCTGGTTCCAATGCCGCACATTTTTTTCGTAACAAAAATTATCGAAAATTTCTATTTCATTTACTTCAATTTGGATGTCTGGTGTTGTCTTTTTTTACTTGACTGGTATCGTAAGTTTGTTTTTCGGATATTAATTTAAATTCAGAATACTTCACGAATCCTGAAATTATGAACAGTATTTTGTTCTTTTAAGACAATAGCATCAGCAAACCTTATAACGTGAAGGGGGGATACAATTCGGTTTAACTGCCATGCAGTTCAGTCATGCCATGAAAACGCACGATTCTCCTTACAGATCAGAGAGTACGACGAAATACAAAATTGCCACTGTAATACATCCCCTACATCCATATTCATACTCTGAAAGTCCCTGTGAGGTGAGGTTACTACGGCTTAGTTCTTTCCGTTGCTCTAACATAAAAGAACAGGAAAACTGTTTAGACTGTTTAAAGGACTCCGTGGGTTCTGAATTTTGTAATATCTTTTTTTCACTGTTTCTACAGCAGCGACGTGTAAGGGATTGTAGTTTATCCCAAGTTTCGTTACTAAATATTGGTTGTTGAGATTCTGTAAGTGGATTTTCTCGTGATAGCTAGAGTTTAACGGTTTTCAGGATTTCTTTGACTCTCTGCAGAAAAACGTACATGCTGTTCTGTACGTGTACATTCTATATGTCTCGTTAGTATTATTTAATTAGGGTTCCACACAGTTAGTAGCCTCGAAAGCGTCGCCGAAACGCTCATCCAACTCCTGTCGCAGATACCTTCCAGACAGTGAGGGAGGCGTGTCGTGCGCTGACTGGGGCATGCCCACCCAAGAGTAAAACAACAACAGCAGAGAGTGCTGCTTTACATTACTTTGGAACAGATGCTGAGACTGTTATCTTGTCCGCGGTCAAGGGCGATGTTACAGTTGTTCAGGACTGGCAGGATTACGTTTAGTATGTGATTTAGCGTGGCGCAGGATCGGTGCTGACTCCAAAGAAAGTGGTGATGGGAAGACTAACGTCATCCTTTTGTTCCTTGTCGGAGGAGACTATAATTAGTGTCAATTCTTACTGCGCTGTTCACCCTAGGTTATAACGCCTTCCGAAGCCTCTTCGTCCGATCGTGACACTGGTGCTCCAAAATATCGAGCGCCAAACTACTCTGTTGACGTCACTAGTTGATCGGTATGAGCATCACATTAAGAACTCGGCGGATTTCTTGCGTCCATTGGAAGGAATGAGTCTAAATGACTTTACTATTCTAGTAAGCTTTGATGTGGTCTTTCTCTTTACTCGCTTTTCTCTGATTACGTATAGTCAATTAAAGTTAGGTTTGACGTTCTGATAAAGAATCTGTTTCGAATTATGTTGACTTCTGCTTATTTTTATTCAGTGAACAGTACTCTGAGCTGACAGATAGTTTCGATGGAAGCCCATTACCACTTATTATTCCAAGTTTATTTATGGAAGGCTTCAAGGAATGTACCTCCGAGTGGGAAACTTTGAAACCTGTGTGTTTTCTCACGTATGTAGAGGGTACCTTTTTGTTTGGCTTCAGGGCAGTAAGAATTTGAAAACCTTTTTAGAGTAGTTGAATTACGTTCATTGGAATATTTTATTCACGACAGAGGTGGAAAAGGATGGCTGCACTACCTTCCTTGATGTGTTGAACAGGAGGAAAGTTGATGGTACTCTGGCACATGTTGTTTACAGGACGCCTACTCACAACGACTTGTATATACGGGCTGATAGTTGTCACCATTCGGCTCAGCACGATGGGGTACTTCGTACTTTGGTTCACAGGGCCTACTCCATTTCAGTCCCTGACAGTTTGTCAGATGAGTAAACACAGCGTGAGGCCACCATGCGTCGGAATTGATATAATGATAGACAAATCTGGCGTTCGTCGCGCTATCGACCACCCGTGCACCGGGTGAGTAAGTTGGCACCACTGTCAACGGCCTTTCTACCGTACGCAGGGAGCAATTCAAAACAATATTGGTCATATTTTCCGGATATAAGAAGAGAAATGTGTTTTTCGACCTACATCTGAGATTAGGATCTTTTAGATTTCGTTATGGATGATCTTGGTTTGCGTCAGGTGGGTGCCTAAGTATTCCTTGCAGTTGTGGCATGCCTCGTATTGGTCAGACTATTGGGATCGTGGAGGGTCGTGTACCGAGCGTGTCACACCTACACACAGCAGCTGAGCAATCGGCTAATCCAGAACATTGTCTTGGCGAAACAGAGGAATAGAGTTAATGCTACCTCATCCGTTCTTTAGCAACTCTATCGGCGTCGGTCATCTTTGATTGTGTGGTGGCTCTAGTGTTTACAGTGTGTGTGTGTGTGTGTGTGTGTGTGTGTGTGTGTGTGTGTTATATTCCAGGAATTGCTCTGCAAACGGAGGTTTTAATTTCCCTTGCACAGGGTTTAGTTGCTGCAGCCTGTAAATTGGTAGCATAGTCGCTTGTCGAAATATTGTTGACTGTCGACGGCGTCACACAGCTGCATTTCTGATTGTTACTTGAACATTGTACGTCGGGAGAAAGGCGGGTCTGACATTCTAGGTCTTCACTTATCATCACAATAATGAGCACCCGTAACGTTCGGTACCACGTGAGTGTCTTGATGACGATGACAGGAAGGAAACCCTTGTGGGTGCAGTTTGTACTCGTCTATGATATTAAGAAGGCCACCCAGTTTGCGTTCAAATTCCGTGGTTAAATATTACTATTACTCTATAAGACACTGCAGGTAATCGCAGTAGACCACTAAGTCCTTCCTTGATGGCTGAATTGTTTCCAATTTCAGAATTATACCACAGGGGGAGCATTCAGAAGCACCGGCTGTCTGCAATGGAGATAGTCTGCACTTGCAGAAAAATTCCCATAATCTCATGTTGTACCACGATTCACGTTGCCGTAGCTAATTAATTCACCCCAAGTTGTGCAAAGGACTATACAGCAGTTGGCGTTGAAACAGAATTTAATACTGCTAACAAATTTACTTTCAAAAGCTCATACTATTATAGTTCCGTAAATAATTTTGAAATTACATCGAAGGGATCTATGGGAACATAGCAGCTGCATCAATTTTATTACAAACGTACATTACAAATTTGTGATGTGTTTTATAAATTGTTTATTTCCCAACAGATAAAATTAAATTCGTGAACTCATAATAACACATTTAACTGTGGGGTAATTTTTGAATAGTTTCAGTTATTCTGCATTTCTGTTTAGGGTCGTTATCGAGTAGAAACTCAACGAATAAAATTAGTTTAATTCTTCCATGGGTCTGCAAAAAGAGTTCTTTAATTAGTCGCCCCCAGCACCACCAGTGCATTGCTGACGTAAATAATTAGCAAATAATTACGTAGCGGGCTGCGCGTGATGAGCTACAGTAATGTTAAATAAAGGTCAATAATGACAAATTTTCGAATTATTAACGGTGGTAAAAAGCGAGTCAAAAACGCATACGCTAGGTCTTTAAAGGCGGTCAATTAACTCAAATCATTTGCGCTGAATTAACCCTCCAGTAAAAGGGCTGTCAACACATGTCAGTCGTAAGCCATTGTTTTAGGAGCAGCTGTGCTGAATAGTCTTGGTATTTCAACCGAGCAAATCGCGATTACCATTTATCACTTTCTCTCATGCCTCTATTAGCTATTGTCGATTTCCACTCTTCATTAACGAGGAGCTAGGAATGTGGAATGTGATGTCCGTGTCCAGTTTAGCCAACACAACACACATAATTGCGCAGGAAGATCACCAGCAAACTCAACAGAACTTTACAATGGAAAACGTAGTTATTCGAAATCATGCTACTAAAACGGCGTGGTAGGTGGAAAGAGAGAGAACTGCATTATAAACGAACAAGAATGGGAGAAAATATTCGGCGACGAATGGCATTTGCTAGACAAGGTACGTACGATATTCCTTCTGTGCTTTTCTGTGAATGTACACTACGCTTTCTCCCCATAATGTTGACGTGAATAAAATGCAGAAAATGATTTGTGGTTCCTGTATGGTATGATGCTAAATCTGTGTTCTCTTTTAAACAGTTTCCCGAGTGTTTGCGATGTCTGCTGCAACTCGGTTGTTGGCAGCGTCTGCTGCAACTCGGGCATCCAGTAGAAAATGTCAAATGTTAGTGTTGGAATTAAGTTTTCCTGTTCCCTTCTTAAACAGCAGTTTTAGAGAAAGACTTGCATGAGTAGGACAATTAGGAAAGAATGATTTCACATTTACATTTTGTTTGACTTGGGTGTGATCCCCCATGACTGACTGGCCCGACCTCCAGACATTCATGTTGCCATAATTATTTGGTTGCACCTGAAGACGAAGCTTTAAGCTTAGTAACCGGTCGCGGAATAAATTAAAATTACTCGCAACTGAAGCGGATTTTTGTTCTAGAAATACGTTTGTTCAGTAGGAGTCAATACACTATTGAGACTTTCAAGAGAGCTACTGCATACTTGCGAGAGGGGGTGTCCGGCAAACATCGTCTTGATAATGTAGGAAGGGAAATATAGGGTATTTGAGCAAAAAACTAGATGAACATAACAACAAAATTGATGATATTAGCAAAAAAAATACAATAATGGTCAAGAACTAGCAATAAATTTGACCGAAATATAGAACACAGTCAACAATTGTTTCAACGGATGAGAGCAGACAATCAACACTTTTTATGAGGTGTGGGCAAAAAGCTGGACCAACAGGTGACAGATATTCGTAGTCACTTACAAGAATTATTGACAGATTTGGAAAATGAGGTTATAGGGGGTAAGAATAGCTACCATCCTGACTGCACATACAACGATAATCAACACGCTGGAGAGAAAGAACCCAAGGTTACTAAATTTCACTTTCAATTAATACCGCAGTTACAAGAAGTGCAATAGGTTAGTAAACCGAGTACAGTAACTCATGTTGCCATTGTTGACATGCCCGGGTCATATAAACAGAGCCGTTCTGATTTCAAGTTTATTTCTCATGTACGACGACATTATTTTGATTTTGAATTCAACTTCAATCAGACGGATCACTTTGTCAAAGCCAAACAAATTTTCATGGCCGAAATTCGTTGAAAATTGATATAAGAGGATACTGATTACTCAGTGCAAGACAGTAACACTGACATCAGCCCTTCCAACATAATGATGGACTACTGATTTGACTATCCAGGTCACCTGACCTCATGTGTCTGGATTTCTTCCTCTGGGTGCATTAGAAGCAGGTGCTGTAAGAAACCGCTGTGGAAGCAGAAGAACACCTTGTCGCCAGAATTGCCGTCGCGGCTGGTAACATTGCGGACATGCTAGAAATAGCAGAACGAACACCACAATCAATGGTCCGACAATGTACTGCGTGCATACAGGTCAGTGGTAACGCACTCCAGCAATTTCTCTGAATTAAACATGTAATTACCATGATAAACTACCTTCTGTGTAAATCATCCGTAGCACCATAATCAGCCGTCAGGGACCATATCTACCTTATCTAAATATATTGGTTTTGATGTTCTCTACATATTGTATTAATCTTAACGATTAGTTTCGGAACACCCTGTATAACGGCATAAAATGATCAGCCACATCATGGCAAGCGACCTACTATCGATATAAACCCGTCCAGGCGATAGTAGCATCGCCTGGCTACACACGCATTGTGCGTATTGTGTCAGTGAGCGTGCCGTTCGTGATTAGAAAGGGGAAGGTTCACGATATATCTCAGTCTGACCAAGGGCAGGCTGTGATGGCTCGGAGGCTCGGCACGATCATTTAGGAAGCTACATGATTTGTTTGGGTTATCGAGGAATGCTGCGGTGAGTGTGAAACGATGGTAAAAATACGACCAGACACCGTGGGGTCGGCGGCCACCCATCATTACAGATGCCAGACGTCGCAGGCTAGACAGACTGGTAAAACAGGATAGGCGGCGAACGTGACGAAACTAACATCAGACTTTAATGCTGGGCAGAGTACAGTGCACCGAACACTCTTAACGATGGGCATCTGCCGCAGACGACCCACGCATATGCCAATGTTAACACCACATCGGCAAGTATGACTGAAATGCGCACGAGACCATCGGTACTGGACGTTGATGCAGTGGCAGAGGGTTGCAAAGTCTCATAAATCCCGGTAGCTTCTACATCATGCTGATGGGAGGGCGTGAATCAGTCGTCTTCCAGGGGAATAGCTCCCTGACACCTGTACCGCGGGGTGGAGACTAGCTGGCGGCGGCTCCAATACGCTCTGGGGGACATTCACGGGGGATCTATGGATCCAGTGGAGCTCGTGCATGGCACCATGAGAGCTAGGGAGTATCGTACACTAGTTTCAGACCTTGTACAGTCCTTCATGACGATCGTGTTTCCCAACGGTAGTGACACTTTCCTGCAAGATAATGCGCCATGTCACAAGTCCAGGGGTGTGACGGAGTGGTTCTAGGAACACAGTGGCGACTTCTGACTGATGTGTTGGCCCACCAACCCGTTCGAGCACATGTGGGATCTGATTGAATGTGGCGTCAGAGTCATCGCACTACTCCGCGGAATTTGCGGGAATAAGGTGACTTGTGTGTGCAGCTGTGGTACCTATTCTCTCCTGCTACCCAGGGAGATTTCACTGCTTCCATGCCACCACGCGTCGTTATCTGTGACTGTTATCCCCGCTAAAGGTGGACATACCTTCTGTAAAGTAGATGACCATAATGTTCTAGATGATCAGTGGGTTTCTGTATCAACGTTTCTATTATGTTCATTTCTGACAAGCTGCTGTTTGGACCACATAATGATGACGTGCCGTCTTCTCGTCTTGGGCCATGTAGCGTCATTCGGATGTGGTGCGGAGGGGCATAGGTGTCGGAACATTTCTCTTTGAGCCTTCGCCAGCTTTCCAGACCTTGACCGATTACTTATAACTGAAATACGAGTAGCTCCTTAGTTGGCATCAGAGCCAACCCTCCAACCAAGAAAGAATCCTTATCAGACTGGTAATGGAAACCAGGTCCTGCATAAGGTACTCAGGTGCACTGACTGTTCCGCTACGGAGGCAGATAAGTTGCACTCAGATACTGTCCTGAAAACTTTTACTACTGAGGTAACTGGCAACTGGCATACAGACGCAGTTGCCACAGCATCTATCAACTGATGATCTGTGTGTTTGTGTGTGTGTTGCTCTGTACCAGTGGTCGACTAAAGGCTACAGGGTTTAAATGTCTAACTGTTTACGAAGTACGACAGTGGTGTATGGGTGCTGGAGACAAGCAATTTCATATAAACAATTGTGATCTATCAAGTCACGAGTCAGTATCTCAGATGGACCTTAAAAAGCTAGCCAAGCTACAGTGCACGCACCCCACGGTATATTTTAAATATTCTCTCCTTGTCTTAAGTCACCAACGAAGTCACTCTTGACCATTAGAAGCAAATTCTTTACATCGCTAAAATCATTCTTTACTCTTAAACAGACCTCCTTCGTTCACTAACAAATCGTTTTCTGTTCATTTTACTTTTATATTTTATGAATTTTATCGGCGTAAAATCAACGATTAAATCGTTTCTGTGATATCATTACATATCGGTGCATCGAAAAATGGAATTGCAGGTTTTCTTTCGACGCCAACAGCGGTCACACTGGAGTTGTCGACACAGATCCTACAGTGGCGCCACAATATAGGACAGCCAGTGGCAGCCGCTGAACCCACTTGTGCTTCGAGCCACTACGCTACAACTCCTTGGTTCATGCTTAGGACAGTAAGTCCCATGCTATTGTATGAGGTGGACTCTATTTCTTGTTGATTAATTGTAATGAGTCTTCATACAGTTGAAAAAATACAAGTTATGCAAAGGTTCCGTTTGTTGTGCCAACTTGTTCTGTAATCATTTCTGCTCCTGTGCAGTCTCTCTGCGATAACAGTTGCTGCACGACTCTGTAGCTCACTTCTCCTTACCTCTGTGTACGAAGTCGTGCACAACAGTTTTGTTTTGCTAGTCTTCCTAATACGTTATTGCGCTCGTGTGGGTTGAGCTTCGGTCGAATTCGAAACGTAATTAGTTTTTGCGTAGCATTCGCAAAAGTCCCTTCTCTTTCATTATCCTCACGGAAAAGTTTCAGTTACTATTGTTCACGAAATAAAAAATTTGAAAAATCTGACCGACTTAAGCCGGTAGCTTAAGAAGAAGGGCGCATCTGCATTAGCTTTGGTGGATTTTGAATGTCTATTTTGACGTTGTTTCCCGACACGATAAACCAAAAGTGGCTCACCCCTCCACTACTTCAGTACGTTGTAAGCAGTTCCCGTTCTTACAATGTGCAGGGTGTATCAAAAAGGACGATCCGATTTAAAAAAAAATCATAACTGTTTAGTTATTAGTGATATGTGCGTGAATAGCGTATTGTTGGAAAGAGCAAACTGTTGAGTTTTACATGGTTACCGCTAGGTAGCAGCTGTTTTGGCCCACTTCAGTTCTAGTAAAAATGGTGTGGGGACAACAGAAAGCATTTTGTGTTTTACGTTATGCGCAATGCGGGTCAGTAATAACGGCTCCTCGTCACTTCCGTACTAGGTATGGTGTGGGATCCTCTTACAGCAAAGAGCACGATGCCATAAACAATTCCGAGGAACAGTTTGTTTGCGTAAAGGCAAATCGCCGTACCGTCCCCGAGTGTTTGACACAGACGTCGAACGCATCCGCCATAGTTTCACAGGAAGTCCACAGAAATCCGTTCGCCGGGCGTATCGACAGCTCAACTGATTCGAACGACTTCCTTTACCAACAGCATGAATCACCGCCACACTGGCATCTGGAAGTGCGAGAATTTTTAAAATAAAGGATTACTGAACGATGGATCGGTCGCAGTGTACCAAATGATTCAGCCCTACATTATTGGCCTGACTGTGTATGATTAATTCTTGTGGAGGTTTATAAAAGACGATGTTAGTGTGCCTACGTTAGCAACAACTACCAGTGAACTGAAACATTGCATAACAGCAGCTGTGCAAGCTGTAACTCAAGACATGCTCGCTGCAGTGTGGGAACAACCTGATCACCGCATTGACATATACCGCGTATCTCGAGAGGGGAATATTGAACACCTACGAAAAGATACGAAAGAAAGCTTTTTATGTTTTCCGTTAATCAAAAAACAAAATTCATTGCAGATGTTTATTAGTTTCAGGTCGCAGGTTCGAATCCTACCTCGGGCATGGATGTGTGTGATGTCCTTAGGTTAGTTAGGTTTAAGTAGTTCTAAGTTCTAGGGGACTGATGACCACAGACGTTAAGTCCCATAGTGCTCAGAGCCATTTGAACCATTTTTATTAGTTTCGGAAATATACACCTACCAAATCGAATGACTATTTATGATACGCCCTGTATTATTCGTCCAACTGAAACCAGTAACTGACGGCCACGGCCGCTCGGGACATGCGGTACTGGTATGAATGGCCGAAACGGTATTTCTGTAAAACGCGCGCTCTTTTGTAATGGGCGCTGTGAAGAGTAGAATGTCGTTGCTGGGAAAGAAGTGCTGAGAGTGCTTATCACATGAGAAAGACGAAAAATGGAGTGACGTACAAAATTTTGTCGTATGAGCCGAGAAATCAGGGACGTGAAATTTGACCAGTGTAGCGTTTCTTTTGCGTCCGGACGACCGTGTCCGACTGACGACGGCAGTGGCACCGATCCGGAGCGTGGGTGGCGGCTGAAAGGAACACCGGCGGCCGCGCCCGGCCTCTGGTCCTGAGAGGTGCTATCGACCTGTCGCGGCGCCGACGGCGGCCTAATTAGAGCAAACTCTGCAGACGGACTTCTGCAGCCGCCCACAGGCTGCCCGGCGAGCGCCTGCCAAGTGCAACACAGCGCTCTCTACCCAAACACAGCGGTCGGGCGGGGCCGCTCCATCACGCAGCCATCTACTACAGTGCCTAATATTTGTGACACTACACAGGTCCGTGCATGTGCAACAAATTGTAGAAATTACTGAACTAGGAACGTGGGTCCAATCAGCTGCTGATGTAATTAAAAGTGCACGTTCTCATTCGAAATAAGT
This sequence comes from Schistocerca piceifrons, assembly GCF_021461385.2. Taxonomy (NCBI): domain Eukaryota; kingdom Metazoa; phylum Arthropoda; class Insecta; order Orthoptera; family Acrididae; genus Schistocerca; species Schistocerca piceifrons. The sequence goes on from NC_060139.1 coordinate 633,848,209, forward strand.
AGCTGGGATTAATCTGTTTCTCTACACGGTAGTTTTTGTAGCTCTTCATCTACAACTACATCTACATGGATAGTCTGCGAATCACATTTAAGTGCCTGGCAGAGGGTTCATCGCACCACCTTCACAAATGTCCATTATTCCAATCTCGTATAGCGTGCGGAAAGAATGAACAGCTACGTCTTTCCGTACGATCTCTGATTTCCCTTATTTTATCTTGGTGATGGTTCCTCCCTATGTAGGTTGGTGTTAACAAAATATTTTCGCATTCGGAGGAGAAAGTTGGTGATTGGAATTTCTTGAGAACATTCTGTCGCTACGAAAAACGCCTTTCTTTTAATGATTTCCAAACCAAATCCTGTATTATTTCTGTGACACTCCCTCCCATATTTCGCTACAATACAAAACGTGCTGCCTTTCTTTGAACTTTTTCGATGTATTCTGTCAGCCTTGTCTGGTAAAGATCCCACGCCACGCAGTAGCATTCTAAAGCTAGTGTAGGCAGTCTCCTTAGTAGGTCTGTTACATTTTCTAAGTGTCCTGCCAATAAAACGCAGTCTTTTTGTTAGCTTTCCTCACAACATTTTCTGTGTGTTCCTTCCAGTTTAAGTTGTTCCTAATTGTTATACCTAGGTATTGGGCTAAATTTACGGCTTTTAGATTAGACTGATTTATCGTGTAACCGAAGTTTAACGAATTCCTTTTAGTACTCATGTGGATGACCTCACACTTTCGTTATTTAGGGTCAACTGACTCTTTTCGCACCATTCAGATATCTTTTCTAAATCATTTTCTAAATCATTTTTCAGTTTGTTTTGATCATCTGATGACTTAATTAGTCGATAAATGACAGCGTCATCTACAAACAACGGAAGGCGGCTGCTCAAATTGTCTCCAAAATCGTTTTTATAGTTAAGGAACAGCTAAGGGTCTATGACACTACCTTGGGGAACGCCAGAAATCACTTCCGTTTTAGTCAATGACTTTCTGTCAATTACTACGAACTGTGACCTCTCCGACAGGAAATCGCCAATCCAGTCAATTAACTGAGACGATATTCCATAAGCACGCAATTTCACTAGAAACCGCTTGTGTGGTACAGTGCCAAAAGCCACCCAGAAATACGGAATCGATCTGAAGTCGTCTGTTAATAGCACTCAACACTTCATGTGAATAAAGAGATAGTAGTGTTTCATAGGAATTATTGTTTGGTATCAGCGTATCGACGAGCGCAGATTTTATTAATTCGCAAATAAGCCACCACAGCAAACCTGAGCCAGCTGGGTTGGAGTAAGCGAACAAACTCGATGACTGAAGAACAAGAAAAGTGTAGCGTACAATACCGCCCATCGGCTTTGACGGTTGACATCAAGCGCAGTGGACAACAAAAGAAAACTGACGGTGACTAACGAAACGTCGAATAGACAACTTGAATTGAGCTCTATAACTCAAGTAGACACAGTGCTGTCAAGAAAAAAGGTCCTAAAAGGCATCCTGCCATATTGGGAAGAGAAACTGCCAAATATATGTGAGAGCTGAGCTTGCAAATGCTATTGCTATTCGGTTCCCTAGCAGAATTTTACGAGATGTGGAGGAAAGTAATCAAACTGATTTTGTATCTCTCAAAGTTTCTATCTTTTTCAAACACCAGTATTGTCACCTTCGAAGCTGTGGCAGCAGTGCTGAACGGCTTTAACTGTGTTTGTCACATTCTTTTGAGTGTTCGCAGAGTCCCAAAATGACGTCCTTTTAAGACGCTTTTCAATTTCGAGAAAAGAAAAAGTCACAAGGACTCAGACAAGGTGAGTAGGGAGGGGGTCGGGGGGTGGCTATGGAACAACAGGAATGCATTTTGTGACCAAAACTTCTTTGAAGAAAGTGTACGTGTGACATGGGCTGTTGTCATGATGCATCATCCATTTGTCTGCAACTGCCGGTCTCACTCGATTCGCCAGTTTCCTCAGACTTTCAACAACCTATCAGTAAAGGAAATTGGTTGACAGTTTGTCCTGAATTAACAAATTATATATACATGATATTCCAACTGCCAAAGAAACAGATATGCGTTATTTTGATCTTTGATTTGCTGATTGGAGGTTTTTCAGTCGAAGAGGTATCCCAGTGTGACCCTCCACACGTTGCCGCTTTGTGACAGGATCGTGTTCAAAAATCCAGGATTCATCACCTGTGATCACAAAAGTGAACCATTCGTGGTCATTGACAGTCGTCTCAAAACGACCAATGCACATGATTCATCTATTGTCCTTCTCCTCAGTTGTGACTTTTTCGGCACAATTTTGACACAAACCTTTCACATGTGCAAAACTTCGGTCAGATTTTATATACTGTGAAATGTTTAATACGTCACCCATCAAATGGCCGAGCGGTTCTAGGCGCTTCAGTCCGGAACGGCGCTACTGCTACGGTCGCAGGTTTCAAATCCTGCCTGGGGCATGGATGGGTGTGATGTCCTTAGATTGGTTAGCTTTAAGTAGTTCTAAGTGCTAGGGGACTGATTACCTCAATTGTTAAGTCCCATAGTGCTCAGAGTCATTTGAACACATCGTCATTGTTATTAAACATTGGCCTATTCTCACAAGAGTACTCAGACGTTACACGTGTTCGTCAGTTTTTGAAGGTCTCTTTGAGCGAGGTTCATCATCAACTTGTTCTCGCCCCTTCCAAAAATCATTTGTGCCAGTGGAAAACTTGATAAACAATGTTCCCCACGGGCGTGTTGCAGCTTCCCGAAGGTCATACTACCCCATTCCCCAAGTGTAACATAAAATTCGATGGCATAACATTACTCTAAACTCCGCTGTTCCATTCTCGTAACAAACAACTAAGACACAACTTTACCGACGGCGCTCTAAAAAGTCACTTGATGGATGTACGGTATTGACACTCGGACTGAACATCTGTAGGGGATGAACACACCGGTCCACGCAAGTAAAGCAACGCAGCGTGGCCAGATCGCTGGCATTGTTTTAAATCTGATTACTTTCCTCACACGCCTCTTAATCTGAGCTCTTTGGTTCCTGCTGAACCTCACCCTCGTGCCATATTCGCAAAAAATCAGGCAATTATTTGCGAGAACCGAGATTATGAATATGGTTGCTACGTTTCAATAGTAGTAATGCAAGCTACCCTCTTACGTTCCTGCCTAACATCACCCTTGAAAATCTTGTCATATTTAAAAAAAGAAAGAAACAGCCAAATATTTGGGTGAACCATATTATGAATTTGATTGTACTCGTTTTATTCGCTGCAATTTAAGCTGTGCATTTAGGTCCTGTCCAACCGCACCTTCGTTAGTTGCTACGTATTCGGAATAAACAGCACCGTTTAATCCGTTACTAAGACAACTCACACTTTAACCCGGTTACTAAGACAATCAGCGATAACATTTAATAACAGGTCGCTTAAATCTTTCGCACTGTAAATGTCACACATGAGGACATGAGTCAAATTCGAGAAATGAAATCGCACATTAGAATATCAGAATGTCTGTGAGACTTTGCCCAGTCGTTATTAGCAGGTAAATTGATAGTCCGTCTAAAAATTGGTAGTCCAATCCAGTAGAAAGCAGCCAGGCTCCAGTAGCGCGCCACGGAGATGTCAACAGTGTTCGCTTGGACGATACCTCAGTCTGGCTCCAAGCCGCTCCTAATAAAGACATTGCGCCCTCCATGAGGTGGGACTAGCTGAGTCGCCAAGAGTGCTTCCCATTCTGAATCGCCGCTGTCCCAACCTCTTTCACACGATAACATCATTATTTTCTTTGACGTATTAACTGTCGTCATCCGAGCGAGGTGTAAGGGTTAGTATGATAAGTACTGGGTGAACAAAAAGTTAGTATAAATTTGAAAACTTAATTAACCACGGAATTATGTAGATAGAGTGGTAAAAATTGACACACATGCTTGGAATGACATGGGGTTTCATTAGAACAAAAAAAAGTATTGCTAGACGCGTGAATGATCTCTTGCGCGCGTCGTTTGGTGTTGATCGTGTGCTCAGCCGCCACTTTCGTCATGCTTGGCCTCCCAGGTCCCCAGACCTCAGTCCGTGCGACTATTGGCTTTGGGGTTACCTGAAGTCGGAAGTGTATCGTTATCGACCGACGTCTCTAGGGATGCTGAACGACAACATCCGACGCCAATGCCTCACCATAACTCCGGACATGCTTTACAGTGCTGTTCACAACATCATTCCTCGACTACAGCTATTGTTGAGGAATGATGGTGGACATATTGAGCACTTCCTGTAAAGAACATCATCTTTGCTTTGTCTTACTTTGTTATGCTAATTATTGCTATTCAGATCAGATGAAGCGCCATCTGTCGGACATTTTTTGAACGTTTGTATTTTTTTGGTTCTAAGAAAACCCCATGTCATTCCAAGGATGTGTGTCAATTTGTACCTCTCTATCTATATTATTCCGTGAATTGTTCAGTTTTCAAATTTATATTGATTTTTTGATCACCCGCTACATTTCGTGTCACGTATACCAATCTGCATCTGAACATGTTGAGTTTATAGTTCTATCCAAATTGTGCTGTTGAAGGGTCATCAATAATGGCACAACCACATCCATTGTTCCGCCATCTATTTCGATGTGAAAGGGATATCACATTTGCTTGTGTCTTCCCCTTTACATTAATTGTATTTTTCCTGTACTTGTTATCTAACAGTTTTAATATAGGAGCCCTTAAAGCTGATAGATGATAGGTATCCACCCCTTTCCTTTGCCAGAGCTCACTATCAAAACTTCAGCCGTTTCCTGTTTCATACAGTATTGTAGTAATACATATGCCTCATATAAAATTACAGGAACATTTAGAAAAAAATATTTTCTGCTGAAGAAATCATACACTATTTCAACTCCTTACGACTGACTTATAGGTACCAAACAAACAGAATTGTTCGTACAGAGACAGTTGCAACAGTGAAAGACTGGGCGCAGTGAACAGAAATGATCAGTGGAATGAAAGCACTCGCTTCCGCAAGGTAGGTGCAATAGCTCAGGCTGTGACTAATCGGTGTGTAGTGAAACCCTTGTAACTGAGGTCAACTTGACTATCGGGTAATAGAAGTAGTAATTGTAGTTTCATTCATCCGTGGATCAGATTTACAAACATACAGAACATATTTAATTATATTGTTAAAAAAATAAAATCATAATTCATATGCATCGACATTTATATTCTTATACTTTTAGTGTAGGAAATGATACAGGTTGTCGGCCTTGGTCTCGTGGTAAGAACCATCCTGGAAGCTGACTGAAGTAATTTAGGGAAACCACTGAAACCCTATATCAGGACGGCCTCCGTCCTTCCGAATACAAGTTCATTCTGTTTGAAACAGGGAAATGACATTCGATTTATAGCTAATGTACAATAGTAGAGCATCGAGTGACATTATACTGAGTGCACTATCCGAAAATTCTCTCTAGCAATTAAACAGAGAACCGACTCGTGGAGATAACATCTTGGACCTACTGATAACAAACAGACCCGAACTTTTCGACTCTGTACGTACAGAACAGGGAATCAGTGATCATAAGGCCGTTGCAGCATCCCTGAATATGGAAGTTAGTAGGAATATAAAAAAAGGGAGGAAGGTTTATCTGTTTAGCAAGAGTAACAGAAGGCAGATTTCAGACTACCTAACAGATCAAAACGAAAATTTCTGTTCCGACACTGACATTGTTGAGTGTTTATGGAAAAAGTTCAAGGCAATCGTAAAATGCGTTTTAGACAGGTACGAGCTGAGTAAAACTGTGAGGGACGGGAAAAACCCACCGTGGTACAACAACAAAGTTAGGAAACTACTGCGAAAGCAAAGAGAGCTTCACTCTAAGTTTAAACGCAGCCAAAACCTCTCAGACAAACAGAAGCTAAACGATGTCAAAGTTAGCGTAAGGAGGGCTATGCGTGAAGCGTTCAGTGAATTCGAAAGTAAAATTCTATGTACCGACTTGACAGAAAATCCTAGGAAGTTCTGGTCTTACGTTAACTCAGTAAGTGGCTCGAAACAGCATATGCAGACACTCCGGGATGATGATGGCATTGAAACAGAGGATGAAACGCGTAAAGCTGAAATACTAAACACCTTTTTCCAAAGCTGTTTCACAGAGGAAGACCGCACTGCAGTTCTTCTCTACATCCTCGCACAAACGAAAAAATGGCTGACATCGAAATAAGTGTCCAAGGAATAGAAAAGCAACTGGAATCACTCAACAGAGGAAAGTCCACTGGACCTGACGGGATACCAATTCGATTCTACACAGAGTACGCGAAAGAACTTGCCCCCCTTCTAACAGCCGTGTACCGCAAGTCTCTAGAGGAACGGAAGGTTCCAAATGATTGGAAAAGAGCACAGGTAGTCCCAGTCTTCAAGAAGGGTCGTCGAGCAGAAGCGCAAAACTATAGAACTATATCTCTGACGTCGATCTGTTGTAGAATTTTAGAACATGTTTTTTGCTCGAGTATCACGTCGTTTTTGGAAACCCAGAATCTACTATGTAGGAATCAACATGGATTCCGGAAACAGCGATCGTGTGAGACCCAACTCGCTTTATTTGTTCATGAGACCCAGAAAATATTAGATACAGGCTCCCAGGTAGATGCTACTTTTCTTGACTTCCGAAAGGCGTTCGATACAGTTCCGCACTGTCGCCTGATAAACTAAGTAAGAGCCTACGGAATATCAGACGAGCTGTGTGGCTGGATTGAAGAGTTTTTAGCAAACAGAACACAGCATGTTGTTATCAATGGAGAGACGTCTACATACGTTCAAAAAACATGGTTCAAATGGCTCTGAGCACTATGGGACTGTGGTCATCAGTCCCCTAGAACGTAGAACTACTTAAACCTAACTAACATAAGGACATCACACACATCCATGCCCGAGGCAGGATTCGAACCTGCGACCGTAGCAGTCGCGCGGCTCCGGACTGAGCGCCTAGAACCGCGAGACCACCGAGGCCGGCTCTACAGACGTTAAAGTAACCTCTGGCGTGCCACGGGGGAGTGTTATGGGACCATTGCTTTTCACAATATATATAAATGACCTAGTAGATAGTGTCGGAAGTCCCATGAGGCTTTTCGCGGATGATGCTGTAGTATACAGAGAAGTTGCAGCATTAGAAAATTGTAGCGAAATGCAGGAAGATCTGCAGCGGATAGGCACTTGGTGCAGGGAATGGCAACTGACCCTTAACGTAGACAAATGTAATGTATTGCGAGTACATAGAATGAAGGATCCTTTATTGTATGATTATATGATAGCGGAACAAACACTGGTAGCAGTTACTTCTGTAAAATATCTGGGAGTATGCGTGCGGAACGATTTGAAGCGGAATGATCATATAAAATTAATTGTTGGTAAGGCGGGTACCAGGTTGAGATTCATTGGGAGAGTGCTTAGAAAATGTAGTCCATCAACAAAGGAGGTGGCTTACAAAACACTCGTTCGACCTATACTTGAGTATTGCTCATCAGTGTGGGATCCGTACCAGATCGGTCTGACGGAGGAGATAGAGAAGATCCAAAGAAGAGCGGCGCGTTTCGTCACAGGGTTATTTGGTAACCGTGATAGCGTTACGGAGATGTTTAATAAACTCAAGTGGCAGACTCTGCAAGAGAGGCGCTCTGCATCGCGGTGTAGCTTGCTCGCCAGGTTCCGAGAGTGTGTGTTTCTGGATGAGGTATCGAATATATTGCTTCATCTCCCGAGGAGATCACGAATGTAAAATTAGAGAGATTAGAGCGCGCACGCAGGCGTTCAGACAGTCGTTCTTCCCGCGAACCATACGCGACTGGAACAGGAAATGGAGGTAATGACAGTGACACGTAAAGTGCCCTCCGCCACACACCGTTGGGTGCGTTGCGGAGTATAAATGTAGATGTAGATGTAGTTTTATAGGATGAAGTTACTCAATTACCTAAAAAAAAATCATTGCCACAAATTTCATTCAGTTCACACTGACAGTAACTGCTTATAATGTACAAGGTATACACACATTATTTCACAGAGTATAAGTTGACTTCAAGACCTCAGCTATGATGTGTGTTTTCCATTTTCCGTACCGCAACTTTCTATTTAATAGCCTGAAAATATGAGACAGCATTTCTTTATAGCAAGTGATATGTTGAGGTCAGGAACGGATGAGGTGTTAGTGTCATACGCTACAGAGCTTTGGGACCAAAGTTTAACACATAAGAAGAGACACAGTGCGAAAGAGTTATTCGAAGAGATAGATATATTATTATTGCTGTTATTTCGTTATGACTATGATTGTCATTGTTATACAACAGGTACCACATAAATCCATCAAAATTCACAGTGTTCCACTAAGTAATTTTTATTCATAATCCAGTTACGAACTATAATATTTTGGAGTTGGTAAATAAGTTTGTCTGTGATGATCATGTGTAAGACCTAAAGATAGAGGTGCATGCTATCAAACAAAAAGGCTTAACCGATCCATCACGGAATGGAGCCTGCATATGTCAACGGGAACACAGTGTAGAACCTTCCTGATCCCAGACTCTACCTTACCGTTGTAAAAAATACCACTTTTACAATGACCACATAAGCGTTCGCTGAAAAATCCGACTCGTATCCACCCTCTGCAAAACCAACCAACTGTACCACCGTTCTTCTAACCTTCAGTCACTCCTCTGTGTAACACCTGCGACCGTTCTCATTCCACCTAACCGTATAAGTACACCACGTCTCTCAAACATCTGTGTACGTCCTCCTCCCACCACTGAAGACATACTACACCTCATTACCACAGTACGTAAAAATATTCACCCACTTTATAGCCACATATCCTCCATCAAGTCACTCTGTCAACTCATTTCAAGTCCTATTATCTACCCCTGTCACATACTACCAAATTTACTCCTCCTTCTTCTTTTCCTACTGGACACCCTCTGTCCTCAACCTATTGCATCACAACCACGCGGTCCCATCCTCACGGCGCAGTATACACAGATCCCTCCCATCCCCACAATCCTCTCCAACGGTATCCATCATACTTTTCTATTTCTCTTCGTCTTCAATATCAGCTCCCTATCTTCATCTTCCATCTATACACCACCATTATATTTCACACCTGGCATCGCCAAGCAAGAGATATCAGCATTATCTTCCGAGCAGCTCGCCGTTCAAGTCAACTTCACCTCAGCAGCATTACACTGTCTATAATAATATCGTCATTTTTCTCACATTTATGTATTTTAATACTAGTTTTATGTTTCACATACTGTACACTGAAGAGCAGGTACATCGCTTCTGCCAGTTCGGGTCCACGTGGCTTGAATGAAATGAACATATCGACTGTAAACAGTGGTAAGGGACATTCGATGAGACACAGGATTATTGCAAGTAGAACATGACAGCGATAAGCTTTGTGTAAATTAATAGTCGGCTATAAACCGAAAATTTCAGACAGTGACCAATGACGAGTTTGTCAAGATGTGTGCCTGTAGACAGTGGTAAGTGCCAAAAACATGGCTGTTAATAGTATTAATGTGTGCTGCCTTAATGCCAAGAAAATGCCTTTCGGGAAGAACTTGTACAAATCCGAGGGTGATGTAGGTAACTGCGACTCAGATAAAGATCCTGAATGTGTTCTTTTTAAGTTTGAGGGAACACATACGAATACAGACTCGATCCGCAATCGCCGTACTTTAGTCGGAAAGTGGGCGTCATCTGGACAACATAGAAAAGGGAATGTGCGGTCTCCACAACGCTCCATGAAGCCATTCTTACTGGAAGGGTTAGAGGCCCGTAAATGTAAGAACCAGCACAATAGAACACTCAATGAATTATTTTATTTTCCACCTGTGTGCGTTAAGAGTTGTTGCTACTCAGGTAAATGTGAATAATTATTTAAACATGTAAACAATGTTGCGTCCCTCATTACAGTTTACGTGACAGTGTGATGGCAGAAACATTGTTTACGTGCTGTAGTAAAGTGACAATAAAATTACTTTTTTACGGCGGTGAATCAGAGATTAATTGCTGAGATTAGTATATTTTATTATAGCAAATATTATTGATCCGTATCTTAGTACCATAAACTGAAACAATTTGGACCATTTAAATTTGAATTTTTCAGAGATTTCACAGTAATATTTCGTAAACTCTTCCAGCAGATAAACACCAATAAGTCCAAGCTACCTCATGTTAATTCCGTTCAATTTGCCAGTAGGCAACGTGACATACTTTTAATGTTCAAATTTCAGATAGAACTTACGATTGTAAAGATATGTCGATCCTCTAGAAACATTTGAAAATAGTGACTTACGGGAATACAAAAATCTCAATGGACATTCTTGAAATGTCTTATTTAGGATAATTTATTGAAACTCCACTACGCAATTCCTCAGCATAGACAATTTGCCCCTAACCACTGTGTACAGACACGACCTTCAAATGACATCAAAGGAACAAAGCTGTAACAGTGAATGAACTAAAACTATCTCTCTACGTAACAATTTTGCTACAATACGGAAACATTTTCAAAGAAATATTTGTTTAATGCCCCACAGCGGTAAATATGTAAAGTGAGGCTATCGCCGTTCTATCCTCATTTGTATATGCATAGAATTAGCATCTTGCCATTACGAGGGTGTGACAAGAATATTTTTTGTATTCTACGGGATGTAAGCATTATTATATAGGCCAAATCGACAAATCATTTAATTTAAGTTTTAAAGAACACATACGAACACAGACTGTCCACATTTGGCACACTCCACTCTGAATGTGGGCGTCGTCTGGACAAGATAGAAAATAGGAAAGAGTACGTGCAGTCTCCACAACGCTCCAAGAAGGCATTATTACCGAAAGATTAGAATTCCATAAATGTAAGCATCAATCTAATAGAATACTTAATTAACTATTTTATTTTCCACGTGTGGCATAATTTGCCTATTCCACAGAATCCCATGAAAGACCCCGCTTAGGAGTCACCAACATCGAGAAAGTATTAAATATTGGATAAGCAACAGTTGTATCTGTTTGTAGCTTGATTTTTTATACATTTTATTAGTCTTTGTGTTGTTTCTTTCCCTCTATCCAAGCACTACATTTCATTAGTTATGTTTGTTATATATACCGTGAAGAGTGTGGCATGGCATTCAGTGGACTATGCCACATTTCAAATACCCCAACCAGTACCTCGTCTTCGGTATTATCTTTCTATTTGCATTAGTTATTCTACACGTTTAATTTATATATAAGTTAAAGTAACGCCTACAGCATGTAATACATATGAAAATTTGCCTATCAACTATTACATTGTCTGTGTCGTCGTGCAGGACAATCGTCGTTATTGTTTCCATCCAGCCACTCGTTGACCAGATTGGTTTGGCCGAAGAAGATCCAAGGGAAAGGCCGAAGTTATGAATTGCATGTTCAAGAAATCGTTCATGCAGAAGAATCGTACAAACGCGTTGCCGTTTGACCGCCATACACAGCCCCAAATGGATGATGTAGTAATAAGCATCCCTGGCACGGAGAAACGAGTGAAAGGGTTGAAATTAAATAAGTCGCTACGTGCGGATGGAATCCAGTTCGGTTTTACGAGGAATACTCTACGTCCCTGACCCCTTACTTAGTTTTCATTTATCATGAGCCTCGCGATGAGCCCAAAGCGCCAAGCAAATGTAAAAATGCGCAGGTGAATCCTGTATATAAGAACAGTAGGAGAACGGACTCGCAAAATTACAGACCAAAGTCCTTAACAACGGTTTGCTGCATAATTCTAGAGAATGTTCTGAGATCTTATATCATAAATTTCCTAGAAACCGGAAAGGTTATGTCCGCGAATCAGACGGCTTTATGCAGCGTAGCTCGTGCGAAACCCAGCTAGCTCTTATCTCGCATGATATACTGCGAACTGTGTATCAAGGGCAACAGGCCGATTCCACATATTTAGATTTCCGAAAAGCATTCGACACGGTACTCCAATGCAGATTGCTAACGAAGGTACGTGCATGTGGAAGAGCGGAAGACGCTCCTAGATATGTGACTGGCTCGAAGATTTCTTAAGTAATAGAACCGAGTATGTTGTCCTCGACGGCGAGTGTTCATCGGAGACAGGTGTAACATCAGGAATGACCCAGGAAAGTGTTATACGACCGTTGTTATTTTCTATGCACATAAATCATCTGACAAAAGGTGGACAGCAATCTGCGGTTGCTCGTTGAAGGTGACACGGTATACAGAAGTTTTCGAAGATAAGTGAGTGCAGGTTGATACAAGATGACCTAGAAAAAATTTCTAGTTAGTGTGATGATTGGCAGCTGGATCTTAATGTAGAAAAATGTAAGTTAAAGTGGATGAGTGGGGAAAACAAACCTATAATGTTCGGATACAGCGTAAGTAGCGTCCTGCTTGACACAGTCACGTCGTTTAAATATCTGGGCGTAACGTTGCGAAGCAATATGAAATGGAACGAGCATGTGAGAATTATAGTTGAGAAGGCGTATGGTCGGCTTCGATTTATTGGAAGAATTTTAGGAAAGTGTGGTACATCTGTAAAAGAGACCGCATATAGGACGCTAGCGGACCTGTTCCTGAGCACTGCTCGAGTGACTGGGATAGGTATCAGACTGGACTGAAAGAAGACATCGAAGCATTTCAGAGGCGAACTGCTAGATTTGTTACTGGTAGGACCTGTCAACATGCAAGTGTTACGGATATGCTTCGGCAGCTCAAGAGGGAATCCCTGGAGAGAAGAAGACACTTATTTCGAAGAACATTACTGAGAAAGTGTAGAGAACCAGCAATTAAGGCTGACTGCAGAACGATTTTACTGCCGCCAACATATATTTCGCGTAGGGACCATGAAGATAAGATAAGAGATATTAGGGCTCATACTGAGGCATACAGACATTCGTTTTTCCCTCGCTCTACCTGCGAGTGGAACAGGAAGGAAACAGCTAGTTGTAGTAAAGGATAGCTTTCGGAGTACTATGTATTTGGATATAGATGTAGATTATACTTACACATACTAGCCTTCCGCTTTACGCAAATCATATATATATATATATATATATATATATATATATATATATATATATATATATATATATACAGTGTGGACCATTGATAGTGACCGGGCCAAATATCTCACGAAATAACGATCAAACGAAGAAACTACAAAGGACGAAACTCATCTAGCTTGAAGGGGGAAACCAGATGGCGCTATGGTTGGCCCGCTAGATGGCGCTGCCATAGGACAAACGGATATCAACTGCGTTCTTTTAAAAATAGGAACCCCCATTTTTTATTACATATTCGTGTAGTACGTAAAGAAATATCAATGTTTTAGTTGGACCACTTTTTTAGCTTTGTGATAGATGGCACTGTAATAGTCACAAAAGTATAAGTACGTAGTATCAGGTAATATTCCGTGGTATCATGTAACATTTCGCAAGTGCGGACGATATTTGCTTAGCGACACATTACCCGTGTTAAAATGGACCGTTTACCAATTGCGGAAAAAGTCTATATCGTGTTGATCTACGGTTATTGTGATCAAAATGCCCAACGGGCGTGTGCTATGTATGCTGCTCGCTATCCGGGACCACATCATCCAAGTGACCGGACCGTTCGCGGGATAGTTACGTCATTAAAAGAACCAGGAAGTGTTCAGCCACATGTGAAACGTCATCACGACGTTTAACAAATGATGATGCCTAAGTAGGTGTTTTAGCTGCTGTCGCGGCTAATCCGCGCATCAGTAGCAGACAAATTGCGCGAGAATCAAGAATCTCAAAAACGTCGGTGGTATTGAGAATGCTACATCAACATCGATTCCACCCGTACCATATTTCTATGCACCAGGAATTGCATGGAAACGACTTTGAATGTCGTGTACAGTTCTGCCACTAGGCACAAGAGAAATTACGGGACGATGACAGATTTTTTGCACGCGTTCTATTTAGCGACGAAGCGTCATTCACCAACAGCGTAACGTAAACCGGCATAATATGCACTATTGGGAAACGGAAAATCCACGATGGCTGCGACAAGTGGAACATCAGCGACCTTGGCGGTTAATGTATGGTGCAGCATTATGGGAGGAAGGATAAAGGATAATTGACCCCCATTTTATCGATGGCAATCTAAATGGTGCAATGTATGCTGATTTCCTACGTAATGTTCTACCGATGTTAATACAAGATGTTTCACTGCATGACAGAATGGCGATGTACTACCAACATGGTGAATGTCAGGCACATAGTTCGCGTGCGGTTGAAGCGATATTGAATAGCATATTTCATGACAGGTGGATTGGTCGTCGAAGCACCATACCATGGCGTCATACCATGGCACGTTCACCGGATCTGACGTCCCTGGATTTCTTTCTGTGGGGAAAGTTGAAGGATATTTGCTATCATGATCAACCGAAAACGCCTGACAATATGCGTCAGCGCATTGCCAATGCATGTGCGAACATTGCGAAAGGCGAACTACTCGCTGTTGAGGTTAATGTCTTTATACGCACTGCCATATGCATTGAGGTTGACGGACACCTTTTGAGCATTTATTGCATTAATGTGGTATTTACAGGTAATCACGCTGTAACAGCATACGTTCTCAGAAATGATAAGATCACAAAGGTACATGTATCACATTGAAACAACCGAAATAAAATGTTCAAACGTACCCACGTTCTGTATTTTAATTTAAAAATACCTACCTGTTACCAACTGTTCGTCTAAAATTGTGAACCATATGTTTGTTCCTATTACAGCGCCATCTATCACAAAGCGAGAAAAGTGGTCCAACTAAAACATTCATATTTCTTTACGTATTACACTAATATATAATAAAAAGCGTATACCTATTTACAAAAACGCAGTTGATATCCGTTTGACCTATGGTAGCGCCATCTTGCGGGCCAACCATAGCGCCATCTGGTTTCCCCCTTCAAGCTAGATAAGTTTCTTTCTTTGTAGTTTTTTCGTTTGACGCTTATTTCGGGAGATATTTGGCCCGGTCACGATCAGTGGACCACCCTGTATAACTGGTGTAACAAATTTTTTTCTTATACCGCAAAAAACATAGACACTTGAAATGTTCCATACATTCACTTGATGAACTGTAAGTAGTACAAATAATTCGGATCCAATATTATTCCAACTCGCCTGGCGCAGTATGAGTGATTAATACCAGCCTATCAAGAATTCAGTACAAAGACTGAATGAATGCAGTTGAAATTTTTAGTGTTTATTGCTAAATAGCAGTGGCGCCTCGACAAACTGTGGCAGCCAGCTATGTCACCGCGCTGTCGTTGCTTCGGCAGCTGGATGCCAAGTACCTTCATCTTCCCCAGCACCTCCGGATACTGCGTGACTCGTTACAGTAAATAGCATTTGCAGAAGCCCCTGAAAAACAAAGCACATGATATTTCTGTCACTTTTAAATTCACTTGACGCCTCAGAAATATGGTTTCATAAATGCTCTTTATGATGTACACGAGCAATAAATTTATTTACGGATTAACGTCATAGTGAAGCGTCAGAAGCTCACTGACTGGTTTCAATAGAGCAGAGTTCTGCTTTGAAAATCTGTTTTGCAATACTTGTTACTTCTGTGAAGTCGAGTCTCACAAATTTTTATGTTGTAATATGTGAGAGTTCTTGTGAAAGCCTATGTAGAAAGTTTTATTGACTCTCGCTGATATGGTTTTGAGCATTCCTTCGTTCCTCAAATTGCACAATTTGCGGTACTGGATGTACTGCAGCTACACCTGAGGTGGCTGAGGTGACAAGAGTCATGCGATACCTCCTAATAAAATGTCGACCCAGCGTAGACAGCAACCCGAAGTGGTATGGACTCAACAAGTGGTTGGAAGTCCCCTGTAGAAATAATGAGCTCGGCTGTCTCTACAGCCATTCATAATTACGCAAGTGATGTCGGTGCAGGACTTGTGCATGAACGGATCTCTTTATTATGTCCATAAATGTTAGATGGGATTCATGTTGGGACAGATCATTCGCTCGAAATGTTCAGGATCTTCTTCAAATCAATTGTGAACAATTGTGGTACGATGACACGAAGCATTGTCATCCATATAAATTCCATCGTTGCTTGGGAACATGAAGTCCATGAATACCTGCAGTGGTCTCCAGGTAGCAGAACATAACCATTTCTATTCAATGATCGCTTTAGTTGGACCGGAGGACAGAATCCGATCTATGTAAACACAGCCCACACCATTATGGAGCAACCACCAGGTTGCACAGTTCCTTGTTGACAACCTGGGTCCATGGCTTCGTGTTGTTGGCTCCACAATCGAACACTACCATCAGCCCTTACCCACTGAAATTTGGATTCTTCTGATCAGCCCACGGTGTCCAATGTTTTAGGATCTAACCAATGTGGCCACGAGCCCAGTAAAGGTTCTGCAGGAGATGTCGTACCGTTAGCAAAGGCACTCGCTTCGGTCGTTTGCTGCCACAGCTGTGAATCTCGGAATACTGAATTCCCTAACGATTTACGAAATGGGATGTCCCATGCTTCTAGCTCCAACTACCATTCCGTGTTCTGAGTCTGTTAATTACCGTCATGTAGCAAAAAAATCGACGGAAACCCTTTCACGAGAATCAAATGAGTAAAAATGACAACTACGCCAATGTATTGTCCTTTTACATTGAAGCACCAACGGAACTGGTACAGGTATGCCTCTCAAATACAGAGATATGTAAACAGGCAGTATAGGGCCCCGCGGTCGGCAACACCTATACAAGACAAAAGTGTCTTTCGCAGTTGTTAGATCGGTTACTTCTGCTACAATGGCAAGTTTTCAAGATTCAAGTGAGTTTAAACATGGTGTTATAGTCGGCCGACGAGCGATGGGGTACAGCATCTCTGAGGAAGCGATAAAATGGCGATTTCCCCGTACGACCATTTCATGAGAGTATCATGAATATGAGGAATCCGGTAAAACAACAAATCTCCGACATCAGTCCGGCCAGAAAAAGTTCCTGCAAGAGCGGGACCAACGAAGACTAAACAGAATAGTTCAGTGTGTTAGAAGTGCAACACGTCCACAAGTTACTGCAGATTTCAGTGTTGGGCCATCAACAAGTGTCAGCAAGCGAACCATTCAACGAAACATTATCGATATGGGCTTTCGGAGCCGAAGGCCCACTCGTGTATCCTTGATGACTGCACGACCCAAAGCTTTACGCCTCGCCTGAGTCCGTCAGCACCGATATTGGACTGTTGATGGCTGGAAACTTGTTGCCTAGTCAGAAGAGTCTCGTTTCAAATTGTATCGAGCGGATGGACGTAGACGTGTATGAAGACAACCTCATGAATCCCAGAATGTCAGCGGAAGACTGTTCAAGCTTGTGGCGGATCTATAATAGTGCGGGGCAAGTGCAGATGGAGTGATATGAGACCCCTGATACGTCTAGATACGACTCTGACAGGTGACACTTACGTAAGCATCCTGTGTGTTCACCTGCATCCTTGCCCATTGCTTATTCCGCCGCACTTGGTAAATTCCAACAGGACAATGCGACTCCCACACGTCAGAATTGTTACAGAGTCGCTCCAAGAACACTGCTTCGATGTCTTCTCTCAACACTTCCGCTGGCCACGAGACTCCCAAAACATGAACGTTATTGAGCATATATCGGATACCTTGCAACGCGCTGTTCAGAAGAGATCTCCACCCCCTCGTACTCTTACGGATTTATGAAGAGCCCTGCAGGATTCATAGTGTCATTTCCCTCCAGCACTACTGCAGACATTACTCGAGTCCATGCCAGGTCGTGATACGGCACTTATACGTGCTCGCGGGAGCCCTACACTTTATTAGGCAGCTCTACCTGTGCCTTTGGCTCTTCAGTGTATATAAGCGATACAAACGGAATCTGTGTACGTGAATATCGCTATCCAAAGACTTTTCTCATCTGACAGTATCTCACTCAACGTTGCACCTCAGTCTGCTAAGACGTTGTATAGCGTCACCTTCCTTTTCGAATAGTTTATATGTCGTACAATATAACATAAAACTACGAAAATATTTTGCTCATTAATTTCGGACTGTAACACATTTTCGTAAGTTGGCTCAACTGTATCATTAATTAATTACTGATTGTCTTCTTTTGAAGACTGGTACACCTAGTATAGCACGATTCCTTTGGCTTTTTCTTGGGGAAGGTCATAATACCTCAAAACTAAGTATTTCTTCTAATATATGAGGCCTGTAAGTTAAATAAGTACAGGAACACACCGAAGAGCCAAAGAAACTGGTGCACCTGTTTGCTATCGTGTAGAGCCCCCGCGAGCACGCAGAAATGCTGCAGCTCCATGTGCCACGGACTCGACGAGTGACTTAAGTAGTGCTGGAGGGAATCAACACCATGAATCCTGCAGGGCTGTCAACAAATCCACAAGAGTACCTGTGGATGGAGGTTTCTGGACAGCACATTGCAAGGCATCCCAGATTTGTTCAATAATCTTCGTAGCTGGGGTGTCTGGGGTCTGTGGAAGCGTTTAAACTCAGAAGAATGTTTCTGGAGCCACTCTATAGCGAATATGACCTACGGGGAGGTCTTGTTCTCCTGGAATTGCCAAAGTCCGACAAAATGCGCAATAGGTATGAATGGATACAAGTGAACAGACCTGATACTTACGTAGGTGACACCTGTCAGAGTAGTATCTAGACGTAGAAAGGTGTCCCATATTACTCCAATTGCACATGCCCCACACCATTACAGAGCCTCCTACAACTTGAACAGTTTCCCGCTGACATGCAGGATTCATGGATTCATGAGGCTGTCTCCATACCCATACACTTCTATCCGCTCGATACAATTTGAAACGAGACTCGTCTGACCAGGCAGCATGTTCCCAGGCACAAACAGTGCAATGTCGGTGGTGACGGTAGTAGGCGGGGCATAAAGCTTTGTTTCGTGAAGGCATAAAGGGTACATGAGTGAGCCTTCTACTCCGAAAGTCCTTATCGATGTTTCTTTGAATGGTTCGCACGCTGACACTTGTTCCGGGTCCAGGTTTGAAATATACAGCAGTTTGCGGAAGGGTTGCACCTCTCTCACGTTGAACGATTCTCTTCAGTCGTCGTTGGTCCAGTTCTTGCAGGATCTCTTTCCGGCAGCAGCGATGTCGGGGATTTGATGTTTTACCCGGTTCCTGATATTCACGATACACTTGTGAACGGTAGTGCGGGAAAATCCCCACTTCATCGCTAACTCGGAGATGCTGTGTCCCATCGCTCGTGCGCCAGCTATAGCACCACGTTCAAACTCATCTACATTTTTTGAACCTGCCATTATAGCAGCAGTAACCGATCTAACAACTGTGCCAGACACTTGTTGTCTTTTACTCGTATAGGTGTTGCCGACCGGAGGGCTGTATTCTGCCTGTTCACATACAGTATCTCTGTATTTGAATATGCATGCCGATACCAGTTCCTTTTACGCTTCGGTGTATATGGTTGTTGTTACTATTATCTTGTTTTATATCTTTTACCAAAACCCAATACGACGTCTAATTTATCTTCAGTGTATAAAAGGTATTGTGTAACAGTTGCTTTCTAAATGCTTATTTCTTTAAGTGGTTAGCCGGCCGATGTGGCCGAGCCATTTGAACCATTTTTCTTGTCAAACCTGATGAAGGAATTATGTCGTTTGCCTAGAGTGAGGAAGTTGAGAACTAGCCCGTCACATCCGAAAGCTAATGAAAGGACACAGAGAGGGAAATCGGGAAAATGCTTAGTTACTACATGGATTCCAACTGTAATATATACATAGCTTTTCTCATAAATGCATATAACTCTAAAGTACATTCTAGTACTAGGTTATCACCATTCGAGGTAGTGTACGGTAAAAGGATGCCATAACCTTTCGACATGATTGACCAGAAGAGCAGCAGAAACGGAGAAGCAGGTATACAAAGAGCAATAATGGAGGCTTGGGAGAAACAGGAAGAGACAGTGGAGCCTGTGGGTACGTCACTGCCAAATTAGGTGGGTCCGTTGGTGATGATGCCAAGTCCATATACACCAAAGGGAAAGACAAAGAAGTTTTTAAGACGGTGCCAGTACCCTGCAACAAGCAGTTGAAACTACGTCACCGCGAATGTGAAACAGCAGTTGCCAACAAGGACGACGATTTTGTATATGGGACGTCGCTGAACATTCAAGCGTGCGCCAAAGGCGATTCCACGAGAAGTGGTAGTAAAGACAAGGATGGATATTAAGAGGTAAAAGCGAGACGATAAGCAATGGGAAGGGGAGTCTGATACCTCAGACACGTAATGTGTTAATGTCAAGAGTGTAGTTGTGTGTATCGATTTTGTGCAGTTTATTGTATGTGTAGTGTAAGATGTAACGCTGATTGGAAGTCTTTTCAGTAGAACTATAAGACGATCGCTGTTCAGAGAAAGTAAGTTTCGTGGGGAGGGAGTGGGGGGTGATATTGATCACTGTCCTCGAGTTGCCAGGGTGTGAAGGAGGAAAAGAACACTAGTTTCAGCAATAGTGTACTACTTTGCTTCGGGCGGAGTAACGGGACTGCAAGTGTATCATCTGGAAAGTGGAGTGTTGTTTTCCAGATAGTTAGAAATGGTATTTTGTACCCATAAATAGTTTTAAGTTTAGTATTTAATGTGTGGGAATTACAAAATTAAATCAGGAGGCCGAAAGAAGTATTTTCAGGTGTGCAAGAATTGGCTAAGGGAAGCAGAGAGCTCTCAAAGGAACAAAGGAACTTGCTCGGGGCATAAACACAATTAAAGGAGCAATGCAAGAGGCGATGGAAGTAGGTTTGCACGAGCTTTTGAGAGTCAGGAATGGACTGGGTAGATGCTGGGAGCAGAATACTGAAGGTAATCTTAGGAACAGCAGATGCAAGTGACATGAGCAAATTGAATGAAACTGGAGAAGCCGCAATGGGGTTAGCAGAAGCCAATAACGCGACTATAGAGTGGAATTCCACACAAATTATAAACTTGGAGAACGGTATGCTGAGCCAGAGGGCGTGGCCGAGCAGTTCTAGGCGCTTCCGTCTAAAACCGCGCGACCGCTACGGTCCCAGGTTCGAATCCTTCCTTGGGCATGGATGTGTGTCGTGTTAGGTTAGTTAGGTTTAAGTAGTTCTAAGTTCTGGGAGACTGATGACGTCAGATGTTAAGTCCCGTAGTGCTCAGAGCCATTTGATTTGAACGGCATGCTGAACAACTGACGCATGCTCCGCCAGCTGACTAAGGAAGTCAGGGATTATGCCAGGGCCTCGGCTAGTACCCCGGACCAGGATTTGAAGGCAGGGCAAGAATGCATGCAGGTATTAGATGCAAGGTTAACACTGACAAGGTCAGTGCAGTTTCTTGGTGATAACATCTCCGACACAAGGCTCCAGCTAACAAATTTGCAGGAGGCATCAGCTACTACATGGTCAAGTAAGTCCTGTCTTGCTGTCATCCGACCAATTTCTGCCAATTTGTACGTCTGTGTGTGATTCAACCTGTTGTGCTGCCATACCAGGGGGTATTTTCCAACAGGATAACTCTCTTCCTCATACCCTTGTTGTAACCCAACATCCACTACAGAGTATCAATATGTTGCCTTGGGCTGCTCGGTTACGAGATATGTCTCCAATCGAGCAGAAGTGAGACATTATCGGACAACTCCAGCGTTATCCACAAACAACATTAACTGTCCCTGTATTGACTGACCAACTGCCATAGGCCTGGAACTCCAGTCCACAAACTACGTGCGGCTCCTGTATAACACAATGCATGCACGTCTGCATACTTGCATTTCACATTCTGGTGACTGCACCGGGTATTAATGTGCCAGTATTTCACATTTGCAATGGCTTATCTCGCACTTACATTAACAAGTGATCTTGCAATTTAAACCACTTAATAATGTTACCTAGATAATCGTATTCCCGAAATTGCACTGCTCTAGATTCATTATTTTTTGTTTTCGCGATTTGCTTTCCGTCAGCTTATTCATATTCTGAATTACATATCACTTAAAATACCTTTACACTATATATCAATTGTCAAAAGTATATAACAAATGTACGTAAATAAATCTCTTGATTCATTTGAGGGCTTCTGGGAAGGGGGTGAAGTTTAAACTGGGGGTGCAAGACGCGTGGGGTACGATCACTTTGGAACAGTCACAAATCAATCATAGTACAGATGAGAGCCACTAACATACAGAATTGTCGAATCCAACAGTATAGAAAGAAGACGTACGCCTTTACAAAATGCACATGAAACAGTATGAAGAGAGAGAGGAGAGGAGGCATCAGGTTTTAGGAGAAGTACCTTCATTGACTGATGATGCTACTGCACTTACAAAATTTACAAAACAATGAAATATACAAAATGTTAGGTTGTACATTCATTTACAAATATCATAAAAATGCTGATAATATAAAGCCTATAACGACTGTACAAAGAATACAGACACTGTGACGTCGTTAGGTAGAGCACCACAAGTATAAACGATAAAAACGAAACTATGCCAATACCAGGATAGGAAACGGACAACGGCGAATGCACGAAAACTTCATAAGACATGAACTAAACATGTTCATTGACTGAAACGCCATTAATCCAATACGGTCAATGTATAATACATAACCTTAAAAGTATTTATAAAAATATGTATTAAAAAGAGCAAAGCTGCAATGAAAATAATAAGGGTCAACAAATCTTACACCATGGAGTAGATAAGTACAGGAAAATTACGTACATTTAATGAAGCTTAAAACGAGTGTTACCATTAAAAATAAACTCAGTCTTTTTCGAGTAATGCAAAGGTACATAACATTTCATGAATAAAAAAGTGGGAAGATGCTTCATTTTACTGGGATATAATCCTAAATCGTGTGGCATCAGAAGTATCAGTGAGTGTTACCTGAACGATGTACTATTAAAGTTATAGCAACGTAACAAACTTACTATGAATGGTTCAGTAAAATGTGATAGAAAACTATATGATGAATCTTAACTTCTCGTGGTATTTTACAAAGCTGGTGGTTGCCATGAACCCGAAAGTTGATAGCTATAATAGATACTGGAGCCAATTATATGCACGCCACACCATCTCTTGGTCGGTTGGGACAACAAACATGGCGGGCCGTAGCTATGACAGATATTAGTTCTAAGGCAACAGAGCAGACACACGTATCATCGCTCCTATTAGCTTCTCATTTTTTCTAGTATTTTTGTTATTATATTTTCCACCTACATTTTATGCACTCTTTCATTGCCACTACAGCCACACAGGAATGCAACCTGATGGTTAGTAATGGTTGCTACTTTTTAAACGGCATTCCACCATCTCAGTTGAGCAGTGGTGTCTAGAATGTAATAATCTGACAAGATTAATCCATTTATATGCTATGTAAATTTTTTTGTAGACGTTTTTATATATTTCTACTCTTAATCATGTACACGTTGTGTTTGTACTTTCATGGTAATTGTATTCCATTTAGCAGATGTTCTGATGGGGTTCTACACCCCAAAGACTTCAGAAAATGTAATTTTTAACAAAAAGTGATTTCCTTATGTTAGTGTCCTAAGAAAGCAAATGATACACGACTAGCTCGGAGTTTATGTAATGGCCGCAGTGCTCCTGCGTAACTGTATTACGGATTACGACGTTTACTATGTCATACAGACAGCCACATTTTCGTTGCTCAGTGAATGAATGAAATAGGATGAAAAATACATTGTCTCAGTGAATTAAATTTTCACTATCAGACTTTAATAACTTGTAAACTATAGTAGATAACTGAAACAAGTTTTCAAAGTCTGGTAAGCTAACTCATACAGATTTGTTTCCTCATTCTTACACGACAGCTTGGGATCGGTAGTGGCATGAGGAATGTCCATCTGGTATTTAGTTTCTTTCTGTGTACGTTCGAGAAACTGTAAGTCGACACGCTCAAATGCTATGCGAGGTAATGTCTTCAAGTGACCTTGGTTCGTTAAACCTGACCCTTCACGAAACAGAGTGGGAAGAATACTGATGGGTCGTCAGATGACTGCAGCGACTACCGAATCGCACCAGCTTGTTCAAACCACCCAACCAGAAACACTTCATCAAGAAACTGAGAAACATACATTTAGGGGCCAGTGACGCGGTGCTCCATTCTGCTGTAACAAGACGTCTGACACAGCTCTATTGTAGTTTATCAATGTAAACATCACTGTTGACGTGAGACTCCCTAGAAAAGCAAGGATCCACTATGAAACTGTACACGAGTCCTCGCCACCCAATGACCCTGGGACCGTGTCTTTCCATTTCATGAGTAACGTGAGGATACGCTGATCGATAAACAAGAACGTTACGATGTTTCGGTTTGAGAAATGATCTAAGAGAATAGAATAGATCGTTATTTCCTTCAGTCTTGGGTAGCATACCTAATGCACATTATCTGCGCTATGTGCTTCGGACTTGATGCTACAAGCACCTGCACCTCTGGCCTATGTACGACTTACTGCAAACGCCTCCCATACCTTGTGCTCGTTGGAGTCTGAAACAGGAGGGAAACGAACACTGTCTACGGAGAATATTACTTCCATATGTGACGTATAGTTGGTCGGGGTTCTGGGTTTTTTCCACACTGTGTCCTAAAGTTTAGTTGTGCTTGGATATCGAATTACGTCTGTATGAACCGAGCTGCACTCTAAACTTTCTCTCGTGGCGTCCAAGTTCTTCACCAGATTTGCAAACATGACTCAAAGAAAATTTCAAACTTAATGAAAAAACGAATCTAATTAAATGCCAAAGTAAGTAATCCAGTACTCTGTGAAAACTATTTAATTAAAACGCAATACCTAAGCAAATTATGAAAGTTGTGTGACATTAGGTGGAATTTCTGTCTTGCAATATCCATATACTCAGAATAACAACAACTACTTGAGGTTACCTTCACTATTCACCGTAATTTAATCTGGTTACTTAGTGCAACACCTGAATATTCTGACAATGTACAGTTTCCTCACAAGAATGCAAAAGAGATCAGCCCTGAAATGTAAGTAACTTACGTCATGCTCAGCATGTTATTTTATGTCTGGTGTACTGATTTCTCGAAAGCAAATAAAAATCAGCAGATACAGCAGCTAAATAAAAAATAAACTACTCATTACAAAATTTAGTTTTTGCGTTTCAGAAACAACCTGTGGCTTCGTGTGGAATAAGATGCAATGCCCACAAGTCAAAATATTCAGAACATTACTAAGAATGATGTGGTAATGTGTTACTTTTTCTTTCTGTGTACCATCCTTTTTGCCGCTCTTCCCATCCTCCTTCCTGCCTACCATTTTCCCCCATTATTCCACCTAAAAGTTTTCTCAACCTTTTTTATATACAATGCGGTGCGGCGACTGTTACTATACATCTTCTGTGTTTGCCATGCGTGTATATATTCGCGCCAGTACGTCGCCTATTTATGTTTCATATTTCACGCGCTGCGACAACTTCGTCAGCCGCTGCATGGGACGAGCCACATACAAGCCGTTTCACTGCCTTTTAATTCCATGTACATTTTAATCTAAAAGCTTTTACGCTTACCCCAACTCGTTTTTTGAATGGCTTTTATTTGACTGTACTGTCACATCTGGAACCGAGAGACCGCTACGGTCGCTGGTTCGAATGCTGCCTCGGGCATGGATGTCTGTGATGTACTTAGGTTAGTTAGGTTTAATTAGTTCTAAGTTCTAGGCGACTGATGAACTCAGAAGTTAAGTCGCATAGTGCTCAGAGCCATTTGAACTTATGGTCACACATACCATGTTACTTGACACGAGTTTCTTTGCTGTGAAGTTCGTCATGGCCAATGTGATTTTAGATGTTTTGTTTATTATACTTTTCCTAGATTGTTTTGTGCGTCCTTCAAAACTTGATAAGTCTCTTAAACTATGTTCTGAAAAATTTCCTCAGTAGGTCCATGCACTTCTGAGGAAGACAAATTTACGATTGTTAAAGCAATGGTCTAGGATTGTCAATAAAGCGTTGTACATGCAACTGGTCGGCTAATTTTCTCAAATCATACATTTGAAATGTGAATTATCTTGTCATAAGTTACAGTTTGTTGTTATCTGGTATGGGTTAAAGTTATGGAAGTTGTAAACAAAATGCATGGACTGTTTGGTTTGTTTCGTATTACTTTCTGTCACACAGTATACAGTTGATTATGTGGTGCGTATGTAAATGTATGTGGATGCAGAATACTTTCCTGATGGTGAATTGCCTTGTGTACAGCAGTGTGTTCCAGGAACCGAAATTGGTTTGTGGCTTTTCCCATGCAGTACTTTTCGACTTTTGCGGCTGTAAATCTCTGAATTAGACTGGTTCCGGCAGAGGAGTCGAGGGAATTGCCTTAAACAAGACGTCGCGGTCGCTATTGTGGAGCGGCGGGTCTGGGACGGCGGGCGCGCGAGGTCGTTACTCAAGCCGACGGAGCGAAAGAAAGTGGCCCCCGGCGGAGGTCGCAGCGCGTCGTGGCGCGCCGCGGAGCCGTGATGAGCCGTCCCGGTGAGTAACGGCGCCACTTACTGCAGCCGGGCGGCGCCGGGCGCCGGCCGTCGGTCAGCGGCGTCCCAGGGGCAGGCGCCGCGACGCACAGCGCCGGAGATGCGCTGGGGGCGGCAGCCGCGCCCCCAGGGGGTCCGGCACGGTCGCCGCCTGCGGCTCGGGGCGGCGCTGCTGCTCAGGGCACATCCATCAGGGCATTATCTGACCCAGATCACTCCGAGGCGGTATGCGCTGTTGGTGCACTTCGTGGCAGGTGAAAAGCAGTGTAGCACAGCCTCTGTACAACACTGCTTGAGTTGGAAGAACAGCTCATAAGCGGAATAAACTCATCCCTGACAGATCAGACGATGTTAAATGAGGCAACAGCTGGTAAAGCGTACAGGAGAAACAGCTACTGTTTAAATCAAATTCGCAGGACTGCTACAAGTCGCAATCAATATTTTTTATTCTATCAGTTTAACAAAAACATCGTTAGAAACTGTGAAATTTACAGTGTGGAATTCACTAACCTTAAATTGACGTAAAAGAACATGTTCAATTTTAAATACGTTAACTTATATTCAAAATAGTTGGTTGATTACATTGGTGATATCAGAGGTTAAGTTGGCTGAATAACAGCGTTTGTGACTTGTATGGTCATGTGCATCCAAAGACGAATAGTACTTTTTATTGAGCGAGTCAGCTGCCCCTACTGATGTCGCTTTATGCAACCCGCAATAAAAAAATGTGTCGCTAGGGCCTCCCGTAGGGAAGACCGTTCGCCGGGTGCAAGTCTTTCGATTTGATACCACTTCGGCGACTTGAGCGTCGATGAGGATGGAATGATGATGATTAGGACAACACAACACCCAGTCCCTGAGCAGAGAAAATCTCCGACCCAGCCGGGAATCGAACCCGGGCCCTTAGAATTGGCATTCTGTCGCGCTGACCACTCACCTACCGGGGGCGGACAACCCGCAATAACAAGCGACAATTTCATATTCTCTCTCACACAGCGCGCAAAATACACTCATCCAAAAAAAGTTTTTCATCATCCCGGTTCCCATATCTCCTGAAGATTGACGTTGATTCTGGATATTGTATCCCATTTTACTGTTCAGAGATATTACTAAACCCGTCCAACGATGTAAACCACGCATGACCAGCGCCTATTAGAAGGAGGGAGTCCGACTGCCGATCAGTTCAACTCATTCCACCAGAAAGGAGCTACTCGGCTCGTGTTGTCTCTAGTTCAACCATGCCTAGACGATCAATACCGCGGTATGATCGTGACCACATTGTTACTTTGTACCAGGAAGGGCTCTCAACAAGAAAGTGTCAAGGCGTCTCGGAGTGAAACAAAGCGATGTTGTTCAAAGGAGGAGATACAGAGAGACAGGAACTGTTAGTGACATGCAGCGCTCAGGCCGCCCAAGGGCTACTACTGCAATGGATGAGCGCTACCTACAGGTTATGGGTCGGAGGAACCCTGACAGCAACGCCAAAATATTGAATAATTTTTTCGTGCAGCCACAGGACTCAAACTCTGCGCAGTAGGCTGCATGATGCGCAACTTCGCTCCCGACGTCCATAGCATGGTCCATCTTTGCAACCACGACACCATGCAGCGCGGTACAGATGGGTCCAACAATAAGCTAGGGATTAGCATCACGTTCTTTTCACCGATAAGTGTGAGTCCGTCCCGATAGCTGAATGATCAGCGTGACCGATTGCTGTCCTATGGGCGCGGGTTCAATTCCCTCCTCAGAGTCCGGGTGTTATGCTGCCTTCATCATTATTTCATTCCCATCCGGTGCGCAGGTCGTCCAATGTGGCGTCGAATGTAATAAGACCTGTAACAAGGCGGCTGCACCAGCCCCGCAAGGGGCCTCCCGCCCAATGACGCCAAACGTTCATTTCCTTTTCTACCGATAAATGTCGCATATGCCTTCAATCGTCGGAGACGGGTTTGGTGGCAACTAGGTCAGGCTGAACGCCTTAGACACACTATCCAGCGAGTGCACCATGGTGGAGATTCCCTGCTGTTTTGGGGTTGCATTATGTGGTGCCGACGTACGCAGCTGGTTCTCATGGAAGGCGCAGTAACGGCTGTATGATACGTGAATGTCATCCTCCGACCGATAGTGTAACTATGTCAGCAGCATATTGGCGAGGCATTCGTCTTCATGGACGACAATTCGCGCCCCCATCGTGCACATACTGTGAATGACTTCCTTCAGGATAACGACATAGCTCGACTACAGTGGCCAGCATGTTCTCCATACATGAACTCTATCGAACATGCCTGGGATAGACTGAAAAGAGCTTTTTATGGACGACGTGACACACCAACCGCTCTGAGGGATCTGCGCCGAATCGCCGATGAGGAGTGGGACAATCTGGACCAACAGTGCATTTACGAACTTGTGGATAGTATACCACGACGAACACAGGCATGCGTCAATGCAAGAGGACGCGCTATTGGATATTAGAGGTACCAGTGTGTACAGCAGTCTGGACCATCTGGTCTCGCAGTATGGAGGTACAACATGCAATGTGTGATTTTCATGAGGAATAAAAAGGGCGGAAATGATGTTTATGTGATCTTTGTTCCAATTTTCTGTACAGGTTCCGGATCTCTCGGAACCGAGGTGACGCAAAACTTTTGTTTCATGGGTGTAATAGTCCTACAGAAAAGAATGAACAGGATCGTTTTGTAGGAAGTTTGATGCAGTTAAGTTAAACATTGCACTGTAGGGTTTTCAAAAATTGTTCAAATGGCTCTGAGCACTATGGGACTTAACTGCTGTGGTCATCAGTCCCCTAGAACTTAGAACTACTTAAACCTAACTAACCTAAGGACATCACACACATCCATGCCCGAGGCAGGATTCGAACCAGCGACCGTAGCGATCGCGCGGTTCCAGACTGTAGCGCCTAGAACCGTTCGGCCTCTCCGTCCGGCGTAGGGTTTTCGCTAGAAGCCTTAGTTTTGGAGATATTCAAGAGAAACGTACAAAAGAGACCTTAGAACGCACCCCATCCACCACCACCCGCATCCCCCCCCCCCCCCCCCCTCACACTCAGCCCCATTGGTCCTGGTTTGTAGTATGTTGTTATGGCTTTCCCTCCTACCACTGTAAAATAAGCTGAGACCGCACAAATTATATTTCGTATCTGACCTCTTTTCCTCTTCATTGACTTGCCTAATTAAGCCACCGGCTTAGTCGAGCACTTAAAAATTGTAATATTGATGTCTGCCTAAATGTTGCCTAACAATTTTGTGATTTTTAATGTTTTGTGATTTTTAATACTTTTTTAATATTCGTCAGGATTTCTGACCACGAAACTATTGTGCTTGTAAGTGTTTGGATTGAACTGTCAACATAATTAGAATCTGCGTAACGTTTACAGAAGTTTTCTGGAATTATGCTCACGTCCACATTTAAATTAGTAATGTTAAAGAAATAGTCGAGTCTGCCGGTGGCGTAACAGCCCAATCAATAAAGACGAATAAAGAACTAACATCAGGAACAGTTCGTGGAGCCGGGAATTGTTGTAGTGTGGCAGAAGGCAGTGCCACCAACAACATACTAGAAATCGTGACTGGTAAGGGATGAGTATGAGAGGTATGAGGGGGGGGGGGGGGAGGGGGGGTATATTTGAAGGTCACTGTTGTACGTTTTTCAGAGTATCTCACAACCGTGGCCTCCTGCGAAAAAGTGTCCCAGTACGAAATTTAAGCCTGCCGCGGTGGCCGTGCGGTTCTAGGCACTCCAGTCCGGAGCCGCGCTGTTGCTACGGTCGCAGGTTCGAATCCTGCCTCGGGCATGGGTGTATGTGATGTCCTTAGGTTAGTTAGGTTTAAGTAGTTTTAAGTTCTAGGGGACTGATGACCGCAGCAGTTGAGTCCCATAGTGCTCAGAGCCATTTGAACCAACGAAATTTAACTACATTTTTCCTGTAGCACAGACAGTTCGCACGTAGCGACTGAGAGGATACGGAAACCTTGCACATGGTTTTTGAAGGTAACTAATAACATTGAATGCTACATGAAACGAGCGATATCCGTTGGGGCAGCTGCATTATCTTCTATATGCAAGGAGCGCCTGTAGAAATGGCGTACGGTCTCATAAAATAAGGCAGACAAGGACTGCAAACCAAATATCTTCACTGATCTTCAAGTAATCACCATTAGTTACTACACGTTTCTGAGATTTCTTATACAGCTGCTGAAGAGCGTCAGCAAACGCTTCTCGTGGAACCGCTCGAAGTACTAGTCTCATGCGTTCTTGGATATCAACATCATTACAGGACTTGAGATCTGGTGCAGCCAGTGCGAATCGGGAATCAAGCGACAGTTAGTGACATGGTGTTTATCATATTCCCCGCCACCCAAAAAAAAATCGGCTGTCAAAATCCAAGATTGAGACGACGTTGATCGCCATTTTTCACAACAATTGCTTGATCCATCAAAAATTTCTACCAGGGAGAGGCGGAGGAGGCGATGAACATGATGTAACTGACAGTACCTTCGTCCCGGATCGTATTGTTTGTACATCACCTCTGGTACTGATGCGGATATCGATCAAAGTGTGATCACGGTGCTTCGAGCGTTTGCTGACAGCTTCCAATAGCCTTACAACCGATGGCAGAAGCCTAATAAGGGTATTTTGATTGTCACTCTTGTTTTTTTTTCCTGGGACTGTTAGCTGAACTTTTCGACATACGTTTTATATGTATGTCTAAGGCTCGCTCAATAAAAACCAAACTACTTTAACTTTAGATACACATGATCACACACATTACAGATATTGCTGTACAACTAGCTTAATCTCTGACATCAGGTACGTAATCTGACAGCTACATCTGAATGTAAGTTATCGTACTGTTAGTGGAATACGTTTTTACAGCAATTTAAGGTTCCATATTGCAGCACTTTGTAAGAGCCGTTGTATAAATTCAACAGTTTCTGACAACGGTCGTGCTAAATTGATCGATGCAGCCCAATAAAAAGTACTGATTGCGAACTGTCACTTTCATACAAACTCTATTCTACTCCTGTCTCCCACCCACTGGGTGCCATTTATACAACGTGTACCATAATAAATAGCAAAGCTAACACATGTGTAAATATACTGTATTATAAAACGTTTCATTAGACATGTGCCTGCAGACGAGACGTTTGAGAGAGGACAGAGAATGCGTGGCAACGTGCCGTCACTTTGAGTGTGAAGTAGTTTTCTAGTTAGTACAAATATGCTTGAAATGTAAATTTTTCCATTAAGTCCATATCAAACAGCGCTCCAAATTCACCCATGATACGTGGATGCGGAATGTAGTGCATGATTGAGGCGAAATTCGGGTTTACAGACATCCTTGATGGTTGCAGGATTTACGATTACCTCCCCTCACCAGTGACAAGTTTGGTGAGTTTCTGGGAGTAAATCCGAACTGTACGCGTACAGTACAGGTGTTACTCTAAGGCGTGCTAAAAGCACGACGTGTGTGGCAACAAGAACTCTGATGGTTGAAAATTATGCTCTCTGTGCAAGAGGAGGTTAACATTTAAGAGACTAGTCAGGAAGAATCAATGCACGAAGAGGTGGGATACAGCATATGCTTGAAGTTACCGGAGGTTGTTCATACTGGGATAAGAAATAGCTCAGCAGGCAGTACAGATGAATATGTATCAACATCTCTAAAAAGGGCAGTCAAGGAAGTCGGAAAGAAAAGCTTACGTTCAAAGAAGGCAACAGCAAAGAAACCACGGATAACGATGAAGTCAGTTGATCAACAAATGAAGGAAGTACAAAAACTTTCTGGAAAATTCACGAATACAGAAATGCAAGTCACCATGAAATGAAATAAAACGGAAGTGGAGTGAAGCTAAGGCAAAAAGAGTGCATTAAAAATGAGGAGAAATAGCGAAAGAAATGATCGTCAGAAGAACGGACGCACCATATAGAAAAGCCAAAACAACCTTTGGTGAACTAAAAAGCAAGGGCTATAAAATGCAATGGAAATTCTACTGTCAAATCCGGAGGAGAGAGAGATTAGTGGAGTGAGTACAATGAGGGCTTCTACGAGCAACAGAACTTGTCTGATGACGTGATAGAAGAAGAGACGGGAGCAGACAGAGAAGACTAAACATTTTTTGCAATCAAGACTGATTATAAACAACATTGGAAAAAACCAGTGACTGCGGTTATCCCATCAGACATTATGTCTGCTTTTGCAGAGAGAGGGAAGAGAATGGGAAGCCATCATTACAATGACAATTTAATAGAGCTTTACAACACTTATGATTGAATAAGGCACAAGGAATCGATAAAATTCCATCGTAATTTCTAAAATTAATGGGGGAAGTGGCAACAAAACGACCATTCATGTTAGTGTGAAGAATGTATGAGACTGGCGATGCACCATCAGACTTTGGGTAAAATATCATCCACACAATTGCTGACAAAAATGGTATATACAAGAACAGAAGACAAAATTAAGAATGTGTTATAAGATGATCAGTTTGATTTTAGGGAAGGTAAAAGACACCTGTGAGGCAGTTCTCACGTTGTGGTTTATAATGGAAGCAAGACCGAAGAGAAATCGACACACTGTCATTGGATTTGTCGACCTGGAAAAGAGCGTTCGACAATGTAAAATGGTGCAAGATGTTCGAAATACCAAGAAAAATATGGATAAGCTATATGGGAAGATGGGTAATATACAGTCAGTACAAGAACAAAGAGGTAACAATGTGACTGGAAGACCAAGAAAGAAGTACTCGGATTAAAAAGGGTAAAAAGCCAAGTATATGGTCTTTCGCACTTACTGTTCAATCTGCACGTAGAAGACGCGTTGAGGGAAATGAAAGAAAGGTTCAACAATGGGATTAAAATTCAGGATGAAAGGGTATCAGCGAGAAGATGACATTGCTTTCCTCAGTGAAACTGAAGTAGAATTACAGGATGTGTTGAGCGGAATGAACAATGCAAGGAGTACAGAATGTGGATTAAGAGTAAATAGAAGAAAGACGAAAGTAATGAGAAGTAGCAGAAATGAGAACAACGAGAAACTTAACATTAGAGTTGGGGACCTTGAGAAAGACGAAGTTTACGAATTCTGATACCTAGTCAGCAAAATAACTCATGATGGATTGAGCAAGGAGGACATAAAAAGAAGACTAGGACTGGTAAAAAGTGCACTCTTGGCCAAAAGAAGTCTAGTAGTACCAAACGTAGGTCGTAATAGCATTGTATGGTAGAGAGTTATGGCCCGTAGGAAAACCGGAACTAATGAGAATCAAAACTTTTGAGGTGTGGTACTGCAGAAGAACGTTGAAAATTACGTGGACTGGTAAGTTAAGAAATGAGGAGCTTCTCCGCAGAAACGGCGAGGAAAAGAATATATGGAAAACACTGACAATAAGAAGGAACAGAATGATAGGACATGTGTTGTAACATCAGAGAATAAGTTCCATTGAGACTAGAGGCTACTGTAGAGGTTAAAAACTTTAGAGGAGGATAGACATTGGAATAAATCCAGTAAATATTTGAGGTCATATGTTGCAAGTGCTAATCGGAGATGAGAGGAATTCCTGGCATGACGCATAAAGTCAGTCAGAAGACGGATGACTGAATACAAATGCAAGGGTCATGCAGTTCGCGAAAACCACGGTCCAGTGGCTCTTGGGTGAAGAGATGGCGCCCCATAGTGTTCCACATATATTTTAATGAGACTCAAATTAGGCGAATTTGCTGATCAAGACACCAACTTTAGTTTAGTGGTATCCTCCTCCAACCACCGCAATGTAGTATGATTGTGGTCTTGTGATGCGGACAATTAACTTGCTATAAGATGTCATCGCCTCGGTAGTCTTCACTTATTTTACGGCTCATTTGATTACTAGCATAGGTCCCCTGGAAGCCCAGGTAAATGATCCCCTTAGCATAATGTACCCCATCAGTATTTACCCATGGCTTTATGCTTATTTACATTAACCGCTCGACTGGATGAAGGTGCATACAGACACGACCATCGACCTAGTGCGACAAAAAACGTACTTTGTGACACCAGGCGACGCGTTTCTGTTTATTCACAATCTAATCTAGATGATCCCGTGTTCACTGAAATCGTATTCACGATGTTGGGTCAGCCTGAGAACGCCGGCCGGAGTGACCGAGCGGTTCTAGGCGCTGCAGCCTGGAACAGCGTGACCGCTACGGTCGCAGGTTCGAATCGTGCCTCGGGCATGGATGTGTGTGATGTCCTTAGGTTATTTAGGTTTAAGTAGTTCTAGATTCTATGGGACTGATGACCTTAGAATTTAACTCCCATTGTGCTCAGAGCCATTTGAACCATTTTTTCAGCCTGAGAACGCATCGTTTGCTGCGGAGCTTGTACCCAACGGTGCGATCCAAACATCAGTATCATAGTCTGTTATCAGATCTGACACAGATCGCCTGTCTTCCTGCCTCAATGAGCGGTCAAGCCTCCGATTACCGGGTTGCGTAACGAGGGGTGAACGTTCACAACTTGTAGTCTATTCTTGATTTCACCAGCCTTCAACGACGCTCCACATATATTCGCGACTGTAGCACGTGAATAGTCGACCTGTTACGCCGTTTCTAACATCCTAGTTCCCAGTCATCGCGGCGTAACACTCTGCTCATTATAAAAGGCGTTTACGTCAGTGAATTTCCCGTTTGCGCCCCGCATCGACGCTAGAGTGGTTTCTCGTTTGTTTCTGTTCTCGTATGCTTTCAGTACCACACCAAAACCAGGTAAATGGCCCCCTGAGTCTCGCGGTGACCAATTATCATAACTTTTTGTATTCAACAGTATACAGCAGTGGTTCCCAACAGGTGGTCCGCGGATACCCAGGGTTCCGCGAACCCTCAGGTGTCCGCGAGCTATGTCAGAGGGGTCCGCAACCACATATCGGTATGAGCAAGCATTTTCGTCCATGTGTTACATGAAAAAAAATAGGAATCGACTTGACATTCAGTCGGACTTCAGAGTGAAAGTTTCAAGTTTGGCACCTAATACTTCAGAAATAATGGACTCATAGGTCAGATTGAACTCATTAAGAACTGAAAATTGAAACTGACTGTATACTGATAGAGTACTCTGTTGTAACTGTATTTTTCCAAATAAGTAATACCTTGTATGAAGTTAGTTTTTTTTATTTTTCACATATGTCTACTCAATGCAATTTCAAGTGTAGTACACTTAAAAGACCAATACATCCAGTTTTAATTTTGCCTGTCATTTTCAGTTCATACTAATTTTTTTTAAGGAGTTTGTTATACTAAACACCCAGATTTGAAGACAAAGATTTTGAGCAATAATCAAAAATTTAACAATAACGATGATGGCTAAATTGAAAAAGTTTTAAGCTCATTACGTTTTCAATAATGAATATGTCAATGTTATTTCTAAGTACCAAAAATAGAAAACGTATAAAAAGACTCTTAATTTGGATTTTTAGGTACTTGATACTGTGATATGACAAGGTATCAATCATGCTCGATGAGGAGGTCCTCGAGAAAATTTTATTGGGAACCCCTGGTATACAGCAAACAACAGTTGCATCGAGTATCGTTTATCGAAACACAATATTATTACGGGCGTATATGGACGATACCGTGGACTGAGATGTAATTACACGACATAGTGCCCAGATACGTGGTCGCACATCAAGCAGCTGTAAGAGGAGAATGGAGCACACAGCATCACCCGTGGCTACATGATCATTTCCATTAACCGTTCGACTGGATGAAGGTGCATACAGACACTACCATCCACCTAGTGCTCTTGATATTATGAAGTCACAGGAATCTGCAAGTATATCTAGAGTTTTGTTGATCCCACTGGCAGCCAACAAATCATGGCTGCTTTGTTATCGAATATTCTGGGAAGTATTTATTGTTTCATTGCTAAATATAAGTCTCACAGGTGAGGCAGACATCACCATACGAACTAGGCCACAGACATACTTTACAGTCCAGCTGAATAAGTTTGTACAGAAAATAGGTATCACCACCTAACAGGCCATAACCATCCACACAGCTGCAAGTTAGTATACTTCAGTTCCGAAACATACGCAACATCTAAAGTACATAGTAAATTGGTGGTATCATAGATGTGGAACGTAAGCAGTGTCCAGAGCAGATCATTGTAAAATAATCACAGTGAACTTAATAACCAGGTCTGGAAATTGTCAAAGATGTGAGAAGAAAAATGTGAGAGATTCGTGAGTTCTATCACACCAATAGGCTCAAGGTTATGCTCACAACATGGAGTGGAGTCTGTGTTGATCATAAATTCCAACTCCCCAGTACTCATTCCTTTGCGACTGTTGATTCAATATTTATTGAAGTCAAATGCTCGACTAGCTACTCATACGGAAATCCCATTCACACAAAATATTTAAACTCAACTGCGAATCACTATCGAAGTGTACTAAGTTTTATGGTGAGGACAGAAGGAACTGTAACATAATAAATAATGTTAGACTATATATGCCGTTGTCAGCTAATATTTACTCCAGTTTATAATGACTCATTCCGCTTGAACAACACTGCATAAAAGTGTAAGACTTGGGAATCGATCGGAATTGTTTCCAAGTCGATTGTGTAAATAGAACTAGAATCTAAATGGTCAGCAGAGTCTTTTATTTCCAGAAACAGTGGTGAAATAAAGAGTGTATTGAATGTCAAACATTTGGGCAAATTCTAGAGGCACTGTTTCTTCGACAGTGAACAGGACAGTGGAAAATTGAAGATGTGACGACGTTGTTTCTACTAATATCTGTGTTCACTCGGTAAGGCAACAGTGTGCTTTGAGTCACATATCGGTAAGGCAAGGGTGTGGTTTGATTCACATATCGGTTTACAGTTTTCATCTCCAATGATTTCTCCATTATTTTTTTCTAGATATGCAGTTTCCTTATTTCTCGGAGTCACTAATGCAAAAGTTGGCAATTGTGTAGGACTTTATTTCGCCAGTTCATGTATTGGTGGAGGAAGAGAGTTTTATTACCTACAGTTGGCTATCAGACGTAAGAGTATTGGTGGCTTACAACTGACGATCATTAGACTCACATTGTCCAAATCATTAAGTGAAGGGGGTGACTCAGTTAATGGCGATCAAGACGTTGGACAGTGCTGTGACTCTGTACACACTCTAGGGCCTCAGGTTATGTACCAGAACCGTGTTTCATCCTCTCCCCTCCTTTTACTTCGCTAGCGTCAGTAACAATACAAATAGATGAGCAGACTGTCCAATAACTCATTAGGTACTTACATTCTGAAAATCACATACGTTCCATACAGTGTAGT
Organism: Schistocerca piceifrons; assembly: GCF_021461385.2. Lineage (NCBI taxonomy): Eukaryota > Metazoa > Arthropoda > Insecta > Orthoptera > Acrididae > Schistocerca > Schistocerca piceifrons. The sequence continues at coordinate 633,886,096 of NC_060139.1, forward strand.
ATACATATTGGGTAACCTCTGAGGTTACTTGCTGGTGGTTAAAAATGTAAATAGTGTGTGTGTGGTAGTGTTAGTTAGCACAGTCTCGATCTGTGGGATTATCGAGTAACGGAACTAACGAAAGTTTTCTGTAGATTGTGTTGGGTTGAATATTAGGTTCTCGACACCATGTGTTGCTAGAATTAGGATTATCTACGTTATGTCTGCTGATTATTTTTAGCACAACAATAAGTTGATTAGTTTCCTTTAGACTTAGCAGGAACTTGCAAATAAATTCAGAATGAACCGCGTATATTGCATGTTACTCGTATCGGATGTCGTAAAAGCCAACAATCTTGCAAACTTCAAATCAACCTAAATATAATGATGTACCTGAGCTACGACTAAATGAAAAGACGTTAATTTATCCATGTCATTGACGCGTATGTTCCGTGTATATAGGGCAAATTAGCTGAAGAAATAAAGCTAAAAGTGACTAACCGCTGTGTACTTAAGTTGCTAATGAATGCAGAATCACAGCTTCTAAATAGCCTCAAGAAACTCCTTGAAGGTGTTGTGTTAACGATTATGATAGTAAAAATATTGCTGCTAATGACTCACCATATGCATCACGAGGGCGACAGGAAATGAGTGTAACGAAGGTGCAGAGATGAAACTTATGAGATGTATGTATTAGACTTGGCAAAATGGACAACGTCGGCATTCAAGAAACTTACAAAACAGACCTTTAACTTGCAACAGTGAGTAAAAAGTAGTGCCCCACTGTGATCACAAAGGTTCTTACCATCACGAACGAAGGCGAATTCCTTGGAAGTTGAAATCGTACGCTCTTAAAGAATGCATACAGAATCACATTGGGGTAACGGGGTGATGAGTACTGAGAGAATGTGGTGGCATGCAACCAAATGTGAAGCAGTCTGTCCTGGAGTTTATAGTGAAACTGGCTATCCTTTAAGATGTAGCTGCAGCTGGGGCAATAATATTTTATGGGCACGAAGAAATAAACATCCAGAGGCTGAATTTGTTGAATAGTTCCATGTGATATACGAGGATTTTTCGGAAAGTAAGGAACGATCGGTCGCGAAATGGAAACCACAGTGAAAATCCGATGAAGTTTATCACAGATATGTTGGGCAGTGTCTCTAGTATGCCCGTTGATCGCGTTACGTCGTTCATTTTAGTTCTGAGCACACAGGGGGCACATACAGATACATAGAACAATAGTGTCTCCCGCCAAGTACGAGGGCCTGGTGAGAAATTTCGCCTGAAGCTATGCAGCCCACATTACATAACTGTTGTGTGTTTTCTTCTTCAAGACAATTCTCAGCCGCATTCTGCAGGGGCAATGAAGATGCTCCTGAATCGTTTTCAATTGGAAATGTTTAATTACCCACAATACACCTCTGCTCAAATGAACCGCTGGCTATGGAGACAACATTTCGGCACAGACAAAGAGCTGTAGGCCAGTGTAGAGAATTGGCGGAAAGCACTGGAGGCTGCCTTCTATAACGAGGGTATTGGAAAGTTGGTACAACGCTGCGACATATGTCTACGTCGGATCGGCGACTATGGAGATAAGTAGCTAGAAGCTGTAGCTAACTGTTGCCAATAAAACAGATTTGGTTTTAGCTGTGGTTTCCATTTCGTGACCTATCGTTCCTTACTTTCCCAATAGCCCACGTGAATTGCAATGTCACACATTTCTCAGGAGAGGTAGTTTGCTCTAAAGTATATATATATATAGTCTATCGCTGCCATAGCTCTGCTTTGTATCAACATCACTATAACTGTAGAACTGTAGTGAGTTATTCGTCGACTAAGCAATTCAACTATGTTCCATATCCTCATGCTGTGCTCACCATTGGATATCTCCAGCCCCGCCCTCTGTTTCCATTAGCAGCCAATATTTTTGTTGCATGGTAGGCAATACGTGGGGAGTCGAATGGAGTGAACATCACTGGCCTCGCTCAAGGAGTTCTTTGTGAGAAAGGCAATGTAAAAGTATTAAATTTTGCACATTCATGGTAGTTGAGTTCCGTGGCATGAATTAGGTAATGTGAGGAAGTACACCAACTAGCAACTTCAAATAATGAAAAAAAAAAACGCTCTCACTACCATCCTAACATTGAGGTTAAGTTTTTTGTCGTTTTAATTAATTTTAATAAACCAGACTAACGGAGATCTCTACCAAATCTAAGCAGGAATCCTTCAAAATTCTCTTAATATGATGACATGAAGCAGAAAGAACCGTTACACGATACACTTATGATAACAAATTACATTACAAGAATGGATGCTCTTTCGCGAAGTGTAAAATAAACAACGTAGAAATGGTGTAAATATTATCGAAAATAAGGCCTGCTGGATTAGTCTGATGGCAGAAAGCTTTTATAAATCCGTCCGACTGTTTCTTCAGAGAGAATAAGCATTACATTTGACAAACTAACAATGGCCACCATAATTGCTTTCGGTAAAATACAGCAGCAAATATAACACGTGTAGTGACAAGTGTGGTGATACGAATATCGTCATCCGAAAGTTGAGACCCATGAGAATGTGAGCACAGGGATAAAGCCGGGAGGTCAGACGTCAGAAATGGAATAAATTTTCTGAGCACAAGATAAAGGGGCTAAGGAGGCTAGGAACCAAAAAGCAGATAAAGAGTTAACAGACAAAGTGAAGTCAGTAAAACTAAAAATGGGACGTCGACTGGGAAATGATAGATTTCCTAATCCTCTTGTTGTAAATCATTGACAAGTAGTGAAGCTATCAGAAATTCATTATTCAGGAAAGCATTGATATGTGTGGATTGTTATCCACAATTTCAGGTGGAAATTAATGGCTTGGGGCATAAGTTCGCTGCGTTTCTATATAAGTTTAATGAAGAGAATAGATAGACATAAGAGAGGCTTTAGTCATGAATAATATATTCTCCTTCTCTACTTACAACAATGTACCGAAGCTGGAATAACTTCTCGATTCCGTGACTATAGAAAACACTTTCTTTTGAGAAGATCTCGTCGAGCCAGGATCGGAGCGCATTTTCATTCGGACGACTGTTCGACAGAGAGCGGACAAAGTGAAAATCTGAGAACGCAAGGTTAGGTGAATAGAGTGGGTGTGAAATGTCTTCGCAACCCAACTGATTTACAGCATTTTTTGTCAGTCTAGCACCATACGAGAGGGTGTTATCATCGATTGGGATCACTTTAACCTGTCTTTGTACTCGTCGTTCTTAGGCTGCGTGTGCAAGACTTTTCAGTCGTTCACTACAGACGTCAGCAGTGATGGTTACACCTCTGGGAAGCAATTCGTAGTACTCCATACTGCCGCTGTTATACCTGATGCATGACATTATCTTTTGTGGATGCGCGCTGGTATTTGGATGGGCAGTTGGTGCTTTGTTTGCGCTTAAACACTCATCTCTTTACCACATGTTTGCAAAAAAACACAATTTCTTGTCGCTGGTAGAGATACATGATAGGAGTGGTCGATGATGTTCACGAAGTAATTGATGACGAGCAAGCACAGATGTACATATGGCCCCCCGCTGATTTTTGTAATTTTGGCTTAGAGCATGCGGTACCATACACCCGATTCTTAAATAATCCACATTGCATTCAAATGTCGCACGGTGGTGGAATGATCATATTTGCCAGTTATCGAGTACACTAGTGTATATCATTGTGGGTTAATGCTTTTAAACGATCTTCATCAAACACAGAGGGTAGGTATTCCTGAACGTGGACAGCCACTCATATCAAAACGTTCCTCCCTGAAATAAGAAAACAATTTCCTTCCCGTGCTCCGTCCAGTGGCACTAACGCCATATACGACACATGTGTTTCTGTCTGCCTCCGCTGCTGTCACCCTGCTATTGAACTTCACATGGCACTCCATTTTCTAGCTTCCATAGCTCCACTCAATATCTCCAAATGACAAAATGACAGTATGTAATCTCAATATGTTATCTCAAACAGGAAAAGTGAACTACAAATATAAAATGACAATCGATAAATAAACTGATAGAAATCACAAAACCAACATGCAGAACAAAACGCTACGAACTTAGACGCCAGTCTAATGATTGGTTAATGCACTCATCGGCAGGACGCACATCTGAGAAGAAGAGGCTTTAGATTCTAGTTAAGAAACGGTGAAACTTCCGGGAAAAATATCTCCTCAATAGTGGCAGACTACGGGAAGCATGACATCAGAGCATATCATAAAAAAAGGAAGAAGGAAGAAATACGGGGAACTGCTCCTGAACGAAGCCATGAGCGCATCTCATTCAGTATAGTCGAATATAATTATGAAATTATGTCTGATTTAGTCTGGTCCAAGGGAACTGTTACAGGTTGTAAATGATCACACACAGGGTGGTCAGAAACAGCCTGAAAGGCTTGTAAGAGTGTTGCAAGTTGGGCTGTGCTGATAAATAGTTGTTGAGAAAAATGTTAGTTACGTTGCGCTGTTACCGATTTAATTAACACTGAAGTTAGCCAATGAGGCCACTGCATGCGCAAAAAATTCAAGAGGCCCGGCAGAGAATGTGTCGTCAAACGTGTAATTTCTTTGGTTTCTTAAAACCGAACAAGTGAGTGATACAAATTGGACATGGGGCGGTAGTAAAGATCGAACCGGGGCCAGAGGATGAGCGCTGTTGTGTGCTACCGCTATACTATGAAAATAACTGACTCTTACCGTATCTCTTTGCGTGCGAAACGGCCTGGTCGACTGACTTCAACGCTAATTAAACAGGAAACGGTCCCACGTAACGAATTTTTTCTTAACAGTTATTTCTCAAGCACAGACTATTCTGCAACACCTTTATAAGCTTTTTGTAGACTGTTTGATTACTACGCTGTATACACTGGCAGATCTCATCACTAAAACCAGAATAAGGATATTAATAATAATGTAAACTGGAGAAGATCGTAAAATAAAAAGAAATTCAACAAGAGACAATAGCTGACCGTTAGAGAAAAGGACAGGGGAAAGATAAGAACAGTGTCACTGATATATTTTAGCTCTGCCACCTAAACGACTGTACCAGCTGGGCTCCTGTTTACGTAGCTGTTCTCTAATACGGCTATTACATCACAGTGGTTGTTTCCCATCTCTTAAGACCTTTCTCAGAACATACTTGTCTAAGACACATTCAGTGTTGCTTTTAAATTTTTTCCAGTTCTGCTCCACATATGTATCTTTCTTGAGTCATCAGACTTCTGATGCTCTGATGCGGATCGCCACGATGTCTTCTCCATGTCAATCTCTATCATTTGTGCGACTGGTTCTGCTCTATCTTCCTACTGCAGTTGCGCAGGGATGCTCTGTGAGTGTTTTAGGAATTTGGTGTTGAGCCTACACCCTGCAAGGTTGGAGGATACCATCTCACACATGCTGAGTTCAGAAGAGTGCAGCAGTTCGGACAGTGATGTAATCAGACAATGATATCAATGTCGGTTCCACTACACTCCTTGTAAAGGAAAAGTTATCACTAACAGAAATCAATGTACGGGATCAACTATATGTTAGCAAAAATGAAAATGTCGGATTTTCTTTATTAAGGTTTATTTTCATTCCAACTTAACCTAACGTAACCAAGTATGAACTCATGACATATTCAAATACGTAGAGGATGGTAAAATCTTGTTATGGGGTGTTCACAACTGTTAGGCGAAATTCCTAACTATTGCAAGCATCTTTAATAGTACGATGGTTGATGAACATGTCTGGGGGTCGATGAAATACAAACAAATTAAATACAGTTGTAGCAGCGATATAAATTAAGAAATAATGCACAATTAAAATGACCACTTAATGGATGAGGTTCAGTAAAGACCAATCAGAAAGAATTACACATTTAAAACAATTCAATAACTTTAGGTTTAAATCACTCTACAGTGGCTGATCAAAAAGACAGACGGAAACGATCGCAGTTCTGAGTGTCAATTGAACACCACTTGCTGGCGTAGCACCAGTGTGTGTGTTTATCTTTTGTCAGCGGCTGTAGTGGCGGCGGCAGTGGAGTCATAGATCTTGCTGACCATTGAGGTGCTGATGAGTCAGTAGGAGGATGTTTCGCCAGTGGGGGACGGGGACTTGTTGGGATTTAAGTAAAGTAGGGTTGCTATGAATGAAATGGAGTAATAAGTAATGCAGTCGTGACTAGGAGCAGTGTTTCGTTTTTCTTGTGAAGGATTTGTTTAATTTCACAAGCTGTGACGTGGTCGCGAATAAAACACTGACCCGAATATACAGGGTCCTTCAGGAATATATGCAAACATTTTAATATGTTATTCCACAAGTAAAACTAAAGAAAAAAAGTACGTATAAACATAGGTCTGCAAATGTTAATTATGGAGTTTCGGCTAATAAAAGATTTTACCTGAAATTTAGCAACTTCGCTAATATGAAGCCATCGCAAAACGAGGTTAAAGTACAGCACGATTTCCATTTATTTTGATGTTACTAATCTGGAATCTAATAAAACATGTCCCAGACGTGTATCTGCAGTAGTTTTCCAGAACATCCAAAAAAAAAATTTTTAATTTTAGGCCTAATTTGTTTTTTAAATTCCAGACAATCGCATAAAATTTTCAACAGAATTTGTAGAGAATTTAAGTTTGGAAAATTGATGGTAATAACGTTAACTGAAACTGTATGAATGTGTCAGTCTGCCTTTATCAATACCATAGCACACATTAATTCATCTTAATAATTAAAAAAACACAAAGCTCAGTATTTCAGTGTACAATACCGAAAACTAACTCGTTTCAAGGCTAGGAAACGACTGCTAAATTTCAAGCAAAACCTTTTATTAGCCATAACTCCGTAACTAAAAATTTGCGGACCTATGTTTATATGAACTTTCTTCCTTATTTTTCCTTGTAGAATAACATATCAAAATATATGCATATCTTCCTGAATCACCGTGTAGAATAAATTTCCTTACTTTACGTTTGTGATCACAATTTTTATGTCATCAGATTACCGGTTTCGGTCTATAATCACCATCTTCAGATATGTTCTATAAAATCACGTCCTAATGTACTGCAGCCATAGTGACATCGTCAAATGTATGCCAGCAACATTTAACATTTGACGATACCACTATGGCTGGAGTACATTAGGAAATGTTTTTAAAGAACGTATCTGATGGCGGTCGTTATAGACCGAAACCGGTAGACTGATGAAAAAAAAATTTTTGACCACAGACGTAAAGGAGATTTGTTTAATGTGGTGTACTGTGAGTGTTGTCGTACGTTGCCCATGTACTCGAAATTTGTGTCAAGTGGTTGGACACTGGCACCTCCACATACATGTTATATGGGGAATGGGGAGTAGCTGAAATGAGGGTCATACGGTTTTGTTGAAGACGTTCGAGAGAAAAATTAAGTTGTCAAATTGGAGGTTTTTATTGTCAAGAAAAGGGTGGTAACGCCCAGAGATTTTACCAATGAGACAGTGGAGCACATGCAGTAGTTCATAGAGAGTGTAGAAACCGTTACGTGTGCTGTTGATATACAAACACTTTAAGAGTAGTGGCTGAGACACAACACTACGAAGTGCGAATCAGTTGTAATAAAATAAGCTGACATAATGCAAGGAATCGTCTAAAAATAGTAAAATTAGCAACCTAGTGCATGTAGAAGCGTTGTTCTTGTTCAACTAAGAATAATTTCTGTGCCTTACCAGAAGTTGGCTCGCACAGGCAGTGCTCTAGTTGTAGCTACTAATTTGAACTCCTTTATTACCAACTGTATACGTGACAATTTATAGAACGTTTTAGGTTTGTCGCCATATGGTAGTGGGTTGTTAGATCATGCACATCTACCACTTGAAAAAGGCATAATAGTCGAAACGGACTGGAAAAAGTTATTTCAGAAATATTCAGCCTGAAATTAAGGACTCTGCAGCAGTGGTACTGTGAGATCGTGGTGGACCGTGCATTCCAAGAGCTGGTGAGCTTGTTGTCGTCTGTGTGTGTGTGTGTGTGTGTGTGTGTGTGTGTGTATGGATAACTGTACGTATGTGTCGACGCTGGACGGGCGCGCAGTGCTGCCGTGGGATTAGTTGCCACTTAGCCACCTGCGTCCTATTTGCGACCTGCCTTCTGCCTTCCATTAGCACCGGTCTGTCCCCTGGGACTGTTCGTATGCCAGCAAACAGCTCGTCCACTAAAGGAGCACAGAAACAGGAACTCAGTGTTGCAGACGCACCGTACATGATGAACTGTAAATGAATGCAACGAAAAATTGACACAAGTGTAGTGCTGCTTATTCCACTTACTGCTCATCTATGTTGCTCCCACTTATGGCTTCTAAGCCAGCTGCATAGCACGGATTGATTATTCGACTCCATGTCAGCAAAAGTTTCCTGCTGGTCAGAGTAAAGAAAATAAATTAGTGGTTGAGCAGCAATAAAAACGGAAGGGGTAACACCTGCCAATACTATGATCCGCAGAAAATGTAAGTGGTCTGGCCGAATGAGGTTAGACTTAGGACACTGATGCGGAATGGTCAGTCTAACTAGAGCAAAATTTGCGTCTAAGATCAGAAAATTCTGATAAGGATTTTCACGGATTTTGATGAGTTTTTGGTATGTTGTAGAGTAACGGCTAGCGACCTGTCATGCGACAGTCCCTAGTTCCCGAGAAAATCCATGCTGAAGTGTTATGGGTAACGACCATACTCGTAACGTTCATCATGTTTCCATCAAGTAAGCGCAGTGGAGCAGCTCAGGCCGTGTTCGGTCAGAGGGTTAGCTGCCTTCTGCAACAAAAAAACTGAGTGAACACATCAACGATTAATTGTAACGGGTGTCATGGGACGTCCGCCCAGAAAAAATGCTCCGAAAAATAACGAACAAAATGAGATCAAAAACAAAAGGTTCACTGCCATCACGCTGACTGTACGCATTAGCCAACGTTTTGATGTTTATTTTCACAGGCACGTGAAAATTTAAAAGGAATCAAAATCCCCAGTCCTGCTAAGGACCAAGGGAGAAATCGTTTCGACGGGAGATTCCGTAAAAACACATTGTTTTATTTTGCATCAATTTAGTGCATCCGCTCTCACAGGAATGATAAAATACGCGTGATTGACATCGAAGATGATCGGATAAAGACCAGTCTTTTTGAATTTAAATCAACTCTGCTTTCCGGTGCCGCTTCTCAAACATCCGCATGCTTGCATGGCGGTGAATTTCTGTAATGTGCGTGGTCCTCTATGGACTGGCGTCGCTGTTGCTTCTACAACAAAAACAAAGAATTCTGTTCCAACATAGCAAGCGACTGCGACTAAGAGTAATCTCTTCTGTAACAAACGGAACACACATTTCAAGGTTGTTTACTGTAATAACTGATTTGGTATTGAAATTACTACTGTGAAAACTACTACTACAGAATAATTATGAGGATGTACACATTACCATCAATGATATCCAACCCTTTTATGACTTCAATTGTTCCTACATCTAATATTAGACTGCGCACAAAAAAACTTCAGCCGTTTGCTGAAGGTGTTGTCAGTTAGGCTCTTTTTTGGGAACAGTTACAGCTAACGACTGATCAGGATGCCACGATACCGACCATTCATGATCGCATATTAGAAAGGCAGCCAAAGTACGTAGTCGATGATATCGCTGTGATCTCTGACACACATGAAGAAATCAAGAAAATCCTTGCAGGACGTTACGGCGATAAAAGAGGATCATACAAGCTTGGAGAGCACTAAACCCATATGCTTTCCGAATACAGAATCAATCAATTCTACGTTTATCGTTTGCACCCGCCGCATCCAAGCTCTGCGCGCGTTCGCCGAGGACGTAAATGCTTGTGATCGTCTACTAGCACCAAAAATTCTCATAATTTATATTGATGATATCTGAACACTGGCTTATTCACGTCAAGCAAACCGGCCTTACAGAAGGGAACAGTTTACTGAAATTGTAGGAAAGAAATTAGACGCTGCGCCTGCTTCGTTAAATATCTACTAGTTTAAACTAAATTCTGGTAAAGTCCACTTGATGTTGTCTTTAAGTCTCACAATGTGCCTTGGAACCTGAAACTAGGACTTGTGGTATTTGCCTTTCATTTCGTCACTTGAGGTGCGTTGTTCCATACAGAGCTTAATTTCTACACTTTCACAAATTGTCTTGATGCTTGTATTCGTCTCATGTGTGCAGTGTCTACAATTCTGAGCGTCCAGGTGGCACGGAATGTCATTAGTCATTTACGACACTCAGAACATTGATGTAGTTTCGTTTTTGGGCCCTCTGTTATGAAAGAGACAAATTACAAATGATAAGTGTATCCTTTGGTCGCTACGCTAAATTTACATCCAGTGCTGAGAACTATGCTGCATGATACTTAAGAAGATGCTACCTTTCTCCTTAAAGATTCACCAGTCCATATTAACGGCTATTTCTGTCGCTTCATCGCAAAACGATTTCGTCACTGTAAATGAAAAGGGCAATATTGTATGTTCAGCGGTACAATGTAGAACATACATTGTAATGTGTTTATTTTATAATTTGCCACTCCATTCGACAACTTATTTTCACCATCAGTCAACAAAACGCTCTGATAGCTAGATGTTTCAGTTAACTGAACTTTCTACTGCAAGTGCGCTTTTGTTCCACCATGGCACAAAAGGCCTTGCAACTATAGTCGATATCATCTTATGTGGGTGAGTATCAAACGTTCTATCGACCTATTGTAAAGTACAAGCTAGAAAAACCTACGTTACTTCCAAAAACACCAGTTATATTAGTTTCAATGGAAACTTTTCACAGTGCATGGACATGACTCACTTCTACCGAGTGTGCAACAGTTGTCGTACTGAAATGTGCAAAACTATTACAATCGAAGGTATCGTAGCAACTTTTATCTTTTTTTCCTTTCATAGTTTGGATTCATGTATTTTCATATATTCTTGTAGGTTACTCTCAAAGGTGAAGAGAGAACGATTTTCCATTATTTTTTTGTAGTTATGCACATATCCAGTGTTAATTGCAATAACGTTCGAAGCTGCTTTTTCAAATATTAGTGAGAAGCATTTGTGGCAAATGGCATTAAAGGCAACGTACTATTCGTTGAAAGTGCTGGATTGGTTGCTGCAAATATTTACAGTTGCAGATGAAGTTCATATAACACACTTTTAATTCCTTAAGAGACACAGAATTGTCCCGATGAAGAAAATAGTATGACGTTCTGAAATATGAACAGATAATTAGCAGCACCATGCCCTTCTAGGTAAAGTATGCAACAAGATATTTGTCAGTTCCAACAATTCCGTTCAATAAAATTCTAATGCGAAGATGCTGCATCTAAAAAATACGTATATGCTCTCAAGAAGTCAAAGAATAACAATATATGTGTGAGGAGGGTACATATTCTCCCTGAGAAGAGCGGCAGAGAGAGAAGAAATTAAAGACACAGAGAGATACCATCGTGCAGTCCAAATGACGAAAGTAGTTTGTTAGAATTTGTAGTGGTGAGAAACATTTTATCGTACAAGAAGCTTGGAAGCGTTAAGTTCTCAGCACCTACATCACTTCTTGACCGCTTCCTCCATCTGTTTTTCCCAGTCTTTCTTCCCCTCACCTCTTTTTGGTCTCGGGGCGCTGCACAATACAGAGGCAAGGTGGTAGCCGCAAATGAAATTTTCTATCGGCTCCAGCGCAGCAGCCGTTTTCCGATGGTGCAAGAGATTCGTGACGGCGGAACGTGCTAGATGTGGTACTTCAGAACGAACGGAGGGGAGAATATTTCTGTCGGCAACAGAAAACACAGAGTCGAAATTCGTACTAGAAAATCTTGTCACTATAATCAAATGTTACTTTCCAACAGAATTCCCTTCTCGTGAGTTGAATGGAACAACGAAATTCAGTCAATAACCAACGGTTACCTTGTTTCTCTCTCCTCTCTGCCCTATATTTGGTGGTCTAAAACATAATCAGTGACAAAGAATGCTGTGGTATAGATAAGTAACAAATACGCCAAACCAAAGTTGTTTTGTCGTACCCTTCAAAATGGTTATTGGAATGAATATTCCTTATTGTTTCATAAAATCTTCGTCTAGTATAAACTAATCTCTTCCTATTACAGAAGAGTCGCATTAACCTAAGGACATCACACACACCCATGCCCGAGGCAGGATTCGAGTCTGCGAACGTAGCTGCAGCACGGTTGCGGACTGAAGCACATAGAACCGCTCGGCCACAGCGGCCGGCGTAACTAACGTTACAATTACTTCTAGATTCCAGTAAGGAAAAATATATTATATAGTAACCGGAAACTATAGATTGAATATGAAAGGGAAGAGGAGATTCTTCCACAATAATTAATATTGACTACTGAGTCGTAAATCTGAGGGGAGTTATTACTGTATTGTACTTAATGTGATAAAACTGAGTGGAAGATAGTAATTTTACCGTTAATGTGATCTGATTTATTGAACGGGTAACTGAAAAGTAAGGAGTATTATTTGCGATAGTATAGTTAAGACAGAAGGAGAAGTGCTTTACTGAATTTTAAAATGAAAAGAGAATAATGACAAGTCAGAGTGCATTTTATTAATGGAGTTACATATTTCAGTGGTTTTTAAGGGTTATTGGGGAAATGTATCCGCAGAGGAAGGTATTATTAATCTAGCTGATGGAAAGAATGGAGAACCAAATAGAGAGTACCTACACTTTGTGATTAAAAATATCCAGACACCTGGCTGAAAATGACTTACAAGTTCGTGGCGCCCTTCATCAGTAATGCTGGCATTCAGGATGGTGTTGACCCACCTTTAAACCCTGATGACAGATTCCACTCTCGCAGGCATACGTTGAATTAGGTGCTGGAAGGTTTTCTTAGGGAATGGCAGCCCACTCTTCACGCATTGCTGCACTGAGGAGAGATATCGATGTCCGTAGGTGAGGCCTGGCACGATGTCAGAGTTGCAGAACATCCCAGTGGTGTTCTATAGGATTCAGGTCAGGGCTCTGTGCAGGCCAGTCCATTATAGGGATGTTATTGTCGTGTAACCACTCCTCCACAGGCCGTGCATTATGAACAGGTGCTCGATCGTGTTGCAAGATGCAATCGCCATCCTCGAATTGTTCTTCAACAGTGGGAAACAAGAAGATGCTTAAAACATCAATGTAGGCCTGTGCTGTTATATTACCACACAGAACAACAAGCCCCCTCCATGAAAAACACGAGCACACCATAACACCGCCGTCTCCGAATTTCACTGTTGGCACTACACACGCTGACATATGACGATCACCGGGCAGTCGCCACACCCACAACCAGTCATCCAATCGCCACGTTGTGCACCGTGATTCGTCATTCCACACAACGTTTTTCCACTGTTATTCGTCCAATCCTTCCCCTCTTTAGACCAACCGATGCGTCGTTTGGTATTTACCGGCGAGATATGTGGCTTATGAGCAGCCGCTCGACCATGATATCCAAGTTTTCTCACCTCCCGCCTAACTGTCATAGTACTTGCAGTGGGTCCTGATACCGTTTGGAATTCCTGTTGATGGTCTGGATAGATGTCTGCCTATTACACATTGCGTCCCTCTTCTACCGTCGGCGGTCTCTATCAGCCAACAGACGAGGTCGGCCTGTACGCTTTTGTGTTGTACGTGCGTCTTCACTTTTCCACCTCAGTATCACATCGAAAACAGTGGACTTAGGGATGTTGAGAATTGTGTAAATCTCGCGTACAGACGTATAACACAAGTGACACCCAGTCACCTGACCACGTTCAAAAACCGTCAGTTCCGCGGAGCGCCCTATCCTGCTCACTCACGATGTCTAATGACTGCTGCGGTCGCTGATATTGAGTACCTGGCAGTAGGTGGCATCACAATGCACCTAATACGAAAAACGTATGTTTTTGGGAGTGTCTGAATTCTTCTCATCAAAGAGTGTAGGAAATCAGCAAGCAATAGTGACCCTGCGACTTCTCATAGACGATATGTTAGGGAAAGGCAAACCTACGTTTATAACATTTGTATAGAAAAAGCTTTTGACAGTGTTGTCTGGAATAATCTCAACCACATTCTAAAGGTAGCATGGGTAAACTACAGGGAGGGAAAGGCTATTTACAATTTGTACAGAAACCAGATGGCAGTTTAGGAGTTGAGGGGCACGAAAGAGAAGGAGTGGTTGAGAATGGAGTGAGACAGGGTTGTAGCCTTTCCCCGATGTTATTCAATCTATTTATTGAGCAAACAGTAAAGAAAACGAAAGAAATTTTGGAGTACAAATTAAAGCCCAGGGAGAGAAACAAAATATTTGAGGTTTACCAATGACACTGTAATTCTGTCAGAGACGGTAAAGGACTTGAAAGAGCAGTTGAACGGAATGAACAGTGTCTTGAAAAGAGGATATAAGTGAACATCTGTAAAACGTAGACAATTGAATGTAGTCTAATTAAATCAGGTGACGTTGAGCGAATTCGATTAGGAAATAAGGCACTAAAAGTAGTAGATGAGTTTTGCTATTTCCGCAGTAAAGGAATTGGTGATGGTCGAATTAGGGAGGATACAAAATGTAGACGGAAATGGGAAAAAGAGCGTTTCTGAAGAAGAGAAATTTGTTAACATCGAGTATTGATTTAAGTCTCACGAAGTCCTTTCTGAAAGTATTTATCTTCCAGAATAATTGTCCCTGACGAAGATTTGTTGCTCTTTATTTCCTCTGCTGAACTGTCGCACATTTGATTACCTTGGAGCCACAATGCAAACTTGCCGTTTCTTAACTTTGATTCTTATACTTCAGATAACTCAGGATCCCACATGAGAGGTGTCTGCTTATTTCCCAATGATGAAATTAGCGCTAGAAATTGCGGTCGAAATAGCTGAGGGTCACCTATGAGAATTTTGGTTCGGCAACGTGTCTGATGGGTGGTTGACCATCGTTCTGTTTACCACACTTTGGCCTGTAGATTTGTTAGATTTTATTCAGTGTCATAGAAATGAGCCGGACGGTGTGGCCTTGCGGTCCTAGGCGCTTCAGTCTGGGACCTCGTGACCGCTACGGTCGCAGGTTCGAATCCTGCCTCGGGCATGGGTGTGTGTGATGTCCTTAGGTTAGTTAGGTTTAAGTAGTTCTAAGTTCTTGGGGGCTGATGACCACAGATGTAAAGTCCCATAGTGCTCAGCGCCATCATAGAAAAGAAACAGAATTACAAAATAAGGCAACATTTGCAAATAAAATTAAGTAAAATATGAACGGTAAGTAACCAAACATGATAGTTATTTATAATGGAAATTAAATAAGGTTAGTATTATCCAACAAAAAAGAATTCACAAGTTAATGGATGCCTCTCAGCAAAGAAAGATAAGTTTAAAACAATGCTGAACACATCACTTCGTCACGAAGGATCATAAATGTATGCAATAAAGCTGATATGAACGAAGCGAACTTGCATACGAGGCGAACACCGCTTGTGCGCTCTCAGCTTCTAACAAGGGGACCACGTCAGCTGTTGACCACCAGTTTTGTCCAAAATTTGTGGTATATGCAAGGCTTAGCCACAATTGAATATGACAGAAGTGAGAGCTCCAGACTGTGACTAAGCGCTCAGAAAAAATAAATTTTTGGCCCGGGTCGGGTGACGTATGAGCCATACAAGGCAGCTTGGTTTCCGGACAGGGACAGGCGTAAGCGCAGTGGAAAGAGTACGCGGACCGGAGAGGGGGTGCAAACCGTATGTGAATTGTTTTATTTTTCGTTTTTAAGTTACTTATAGTCAAATAAATCAAAATAATACTCAGTGTAATCTCAGCACCCACGTTCTCATAGTCTGCGAGAAGCTATGATTCATGAATGATTATAATCATTTTGTCCTTAGCACTCAGTGGAGAACTTAAAGCCTTACATATGCGACGTGGACAACCAGACTGCGACCACGAGTCACACACAGTAGGCCCCGCCCCACTGACGTGTCTCGCTTTTATAGCGTAATTGACGACACATTACTTATTCGTTACAACGAAAATTTCCTTTATGGTCACCACTGAAATACTCCAAATTAAAACATTAAATCTATACGTGTATACAGCTATTACTCTTTCTCGTATTCATTTGCCACCTGCCAACTATGTTGTAGGTCTATTGGTTACCTTGTCACTAATTATATACGTATAATAAGTCATTCCTGAACATCGGTTTACACAAAAGAAACACGTCGATAAATAACACAGTAATGGAATAGCTAGTTATTCCGATTCGTCTACTGCCAACCATTCACTCAGTGTAGGTAGAATTTGCAATACATCCACTACACTCACATGACGAAAGCTCTATTAACGGCCGATTTAAATAAATTTAATACAGTTACCAAAAACACGGAATACTCTAAAAATATTTGTTCTTGTAACGTAAAGCTACTTAGTACTCGTATATCAAAGAATGGCGCTCACACTTTGTAATACACTGAAGCGTAAAAAAATCTGGTATAGGCATGCGTATTCAAATACAGACATATGTAAACACGCAGGTTACGGCGCTGCGGTCGGCAATGCCTATGTAAGGCAACAAGTGACTGGCACAATTTTTAGATCGGTTACTGCTGCTACAATAGAAGGTTTTTCCAGATATCAGTGAGCTTGAACGTGTTGTTATAGTCGGCGCATGAGCGATGGGACAGAGCATCTCCGTGGTAGCGATGAAGGGATGATGGTCCCGTACAATAATTTCACGAAAGCACCGTGAATATCAGGAATCCTGTAAAACATCATATCTGCAACACCGCCGTGGCCGGGAAAGATCCTGCAAGAACGGGACCAACGACGACTGAAGATAATCAACCAACGTGACAGAAGTCCAACCCTACCGCAAGCTGCTGCAAATTTCAGTGCTGGGCCGTTAATAAGTGTCAGCTTGCGAAACTTACAAAAAAACATAATCGATATGAGCTTTCGGATCCGAAGGCCCAGTCGTGCACCCTTGACGACTGCACGATACAAAGCTTTACGCCTCGCCTACACCCGTGAACACCGACACTGGACTGTTGATGACTGGAAGCATGTTGCCTGGTCGGACGTGTCTCGTTTCAAACTGTATCGAGAGGATGGAGGTGTACGGTTATAGAGACATCCTCATGAATCCACGGACCTGCTTCTCAGCAGAGGATTGTTCAAGCTTGTGGAGGCTTTGTAATCGTTTGGAGCATGTGCAGTTTGAGTGATATGTGACCCCTGACGCCTCTAGATACGACTCATATCTATTCTGTATTCCGACCGACTTGGGCAATTACAGCAGGACAATGCGACACCCCACACGTCCAGAATTGCTACAGAGCGGGTCCAGGAACACTCTTCTGAGCTTAAACACTTCCGCTGGCAACCAGACTGTCCAGACATGAACATTATTGAGCATATCTGGGATGCCTCGCAACGTGCTTTTCAGTAGAGATCTCCACCCCCTCGTGCCCTTACGGATTAATAGACTGTCCAGCAGGATTCATGGTGTCAGTTCCCTGTATAACTACTTCAGACCCTAGTCGAGCCCACGCCACGTCGTATTGCGGCATTTCTGCGTATCAAGGTTCCCATATCACTTAATTG
Source organism: Schistocerca piceifrons (assembly GCF_021461385.2). Lineage (NCBI taxonomy): Eukaryota > Metazoa > Arthropoda > Insecta > Orthoptera > Acrididae > Schistocerca > Schistocerca piceifrons. The sequence goes on from NC_060139.1 coordinate 633,903,679, forward strand.
CATACGCCCCAAACGATTACAAAGGAAGGTGTACCAGTTTCTTTGGCTCTTCACTGTACAAGCGAGCATGTTTCATTTAGCAAATCGCCTGAGTACGTAGCACCTCCGGTTCTCGTAAGTAAGCTATTAAAGAATTTGTGTAAATAGCAGTTATTAGTATTGCTGTTAACTTGCGTAGTTTTTGGAGAATAAAAACCTTCTATACGGTGATGCACCCGTCTAATGGACGCTCTCAGTATGTTAGCTTCTGAAATAATGTAGCATTACTGGATCTTGTGACACTAAATATGTGAGAGTTTTACGTAGCCACATATTATTTCAGTGAGCACTGTCGCCATGACATCTCATCTCTTCTGTGCGTGCGGATATGACATATTTGGGCAGCACCTCTTCCCCTTGGGCTGAACAGTTTACTTCCAGGCACGGGCGTTTTAAAAGGAACGTTCCCATGTACGTCCTCATCATCCGTTACCTTACAACATGGTTAAGTTTACTTTTAACCATGTCAGTACAAAGTCTACTCTACTTTTCGTAATCGAGGTACAGACACAGTTTGTCGTGTCTGCTCTCTGACGTTCAAAATAAATTTCGCTTTAATGTTAGCTTTACACTTAAGGTACGTAGCAGTATTTCTAGCAATGTCATAATAACGACTACTGATCTTTTATGCTGAAATGAAAATTGTGAATCAAATATTACTCATGATTTTAGCAAAATATTAGCAGTCAGACGGTTATTGTAGAATTACGAGAGGAGTTAGAAAGGGAATGTAATGAGCAGTAACAGATGGAGACCTTAGAGCAGAATGAAGACTAAGAAGGCGCAGGGATCGCAGCCACCGATGGCAGCGGCGTCTCCTCTCATTAGTGTTTAACGCTCCGCTGGAACCAACTTAATTAGGGGCGGAAGCCTCTTGCCCGGCTTTGACAAATTTTCCGGAATGAGCTACAGCTTTGATGGAGAGGTATTCTGAACATTTTCTACAGTTACCTGGAGATTCAGCTAATTCGACTTTGATAATCACACTATATACAGCCCTTAAGAGTACTGACTTATCGACTCTTTCATCAAAAGAATATTGACTTTTAGGTGAGCGGTCATGTTTTGACATATGTAATTAACAGTTATTTTCCACAAATTTGTGACAATGAGAACCGTTTTCAATTAGTTACCTTGAGTTATTTAAGATTCGCAGGATTACATCTAAACTTAAAGATAATACTGTGAATTTGTCGGTCATACAGCTACGAGGACTAGGCGTTGTTCTCACCCGGTGTCATCGAAATCTGAGGGAGATATAAGCCTTTGACATTTGGTTGATTTACTTAGGCAGTTCAGACTGAGAATAACAAATTAAGGGAATGCCAAGATTAGAAACATCAATCACCACGAACTGAATTCTTTGATGGACCGTACTAGGATAATATGTAGCGATAAAATAATAATAAGAGTAATGACTTTCTTCTCTGTTACACAGCATCTTAAGGCTCTTTTACTTATGCAACGGCGTATTGCACAGTATGACACTGTGGGAGACTAGTTTCACTTGTAACGGTTAGGAGTGGGAAGGAGGAATCTTTCGATCATCAGTGCCCCAATAACTCTGGTGGGGACCACTATCACTTCCACTCCTGAGACATACTGTTCATCTTAGAGCAGTAGCGCTTGCACGTTATTTTCACAATTATTTGTTGGATATATTCCAATCTCTATCTCTCCCTATAGATTTTATCCTCTACGACTGCCTGTAATACCAAGGAAGTTACTTCGCGATGCCTTACACATATCTTCCAGTCATTGTTTTCCTCTTTCCTGCTGACCTCGATGCACATCCGTAGATCGTTGTATTCCAGACGTACATTCGCAGAAATGTCTTCCTCAAATAATTAATGTGACTTATTTTAGTGAGAAATGCCCTCTTTGCCCAGGCTACTCTCCCGATGATTTATTCTTTGTTTCTCCAGTTATTTGTAGCAGAATTTATCAGGTGTACTTCACAACCCTTATTTCTGATATTACGTTTATCGCTGTTCTTATTTTGCTATTCATTACTTTATTGTTCCTTTGCGTAGCTCTCACTTTCAGTTCAAAATCTTATGTACATTAGACTGCTTATTCCATTCAATACGTCCTGTAATTATGCCTCACCTTCACTGAGGGCTACTGAGTCATTAGTGAATCTTATCATTGGTAACTGTGCGGGATGTGATGTGTTGCATGCGGCTGTGTGGATCACGTCATCGTCAGGATTTATGAAACAAGGCATCTGGCTCGGACTGGGACCCTGGGCGGGGCGATCAAAAGGAGGACACGGACCATACAAACGATGCCTCTGCATTGTTGTCTTCTTGATGAAAGGTAGTACAATAACGTCAACAACTGGCCCAGCGGAATACAGCCCACGAGACTTAGTACGGACTATCCCACCTTTGCAGAAAGTAGTACTATCACAAAAGCTAGTAAAGCGCTACATCCTTCATCACTTACCGAACGTTGCATTTGAATTCGAGAATTACGACCCTTCATCAAGAAGACAAAAATGCAGAGGCATCTTTCGTATGGGCCGTGTCCTCCTCGCGACGAGGCACAGATCGACGATTAAGATTCAAGGAGACCGAACACCTACTCGACTATCTCGAAGAGTCTAGGGGAGAGGTTACCTATGATGATCATCGCAGCGAAGAGGATGTAACACGGCCAGAGCGCGAGGATCCACCAGCGGCGTTATCCAGAGGACTATTGACCAGATCTAGATCCAGGGTACTGTAGTCGGCTCCAGTGAGAACATGTGAAGCAGTTGGTCGCTGTTTCACCAGGAGAGAGAGCTACACAGTGAGCTCTGTTGCAGTCATTGTAGGGTGATGACTGGCGATCGACCGTTCAAACCTCAGCCCTTCTAACTATTTGTTATCTGGCATTTAGCGTTTTTAAAAGATACTTGAAATGTCTTACGATAGTATTGTTTGTATAATCTAGAATATTCGACGATTATACAATTACTTGCATTCTCTGTCAGGAGTTCAGTTCTGTTATGGCTGTACGTTGTTGTTCGTCATGAACGTGATTGCTGTGTTCACTATCGACGTCCCAGCTTTCAGTTTATTACTTGTGTGCGGTTACGACTTCAAAACAGCGTTTCGTCCTGATTTTAAACCCACACCTAAATTTTTCTTTTGGTTTTGTCAATGTTTCATTGATGTACTAATTCAACAGTAGTGGGGAAAGTCTGTATCCGAGGTTACATCCTTCTGAATCCGAAGAACTGATTTTTCAACTTCCATTCTTACTGTCCCTTCTCGGTTCTTTTACTCATCTCATACTAAAAATTTATTTGGGCACAATTGGTAGTGTTGTATGAAGTAATGGGAGCGACGGGAGGATAAACTTATGGGGTTATTCACTTGCTTGATATTTACTATAGATTTCGCTTGCAGATGGACTACAGGCAATATTTTGCTGCACTTACTACAACAGCCCTACAATCAGGGGGGAGACGTAGCACGATATCACACAAGCGTCGACAAGAGTCACATGTATAACGGGATGAATCAAAGGGCAGTTGCAAGTGGAATCTATGGTCCCATCCATTAAAAAATTACACCAACGCAAAGGCTAACAATGAACTTGAAGTAAGCCTATAAGCAGCAGATAAAATATTCATACAAATCATCTTATATATGATATGCGGAAATGTGACTGTTGTACCTGTAGGTGAGATTGCCAGTTAGCAAGAATGTTACAGAATCATCATAAATAAGTCACGGTGTTAGTGACGGACATAGATTTTGCCTTGTCATTCGGGAAGAAGTCGTTTCCTAATGTTGTTGCTTCACACATTTGTTTTGTACTCTGGTGGGAGATGTAAGTTTGGAGAAAATGATTCGAAATGTGACGAGTCAACACTGTGTTTCAACGTACCTGGCTGAGAGTTTTGGGCTATTAAACTAACATACATCTTTCAGTTGGGGTGCAAGTAGCACTTACCATCTGAACAGGGTTATGAGTGAGAAACTGTGGTTGGTTGACGGTAAAATGGGGTATGAAACAATAAGACAAGAATAAGATTAAATCGTCATAATTAACAGAATAATTCTGTTTGAGACGACCCTCTGATAGGAAGCAGGCTTAATGAATGACACCCTGGAATACTTGGAGTGAATGATTCATATCTGCAGTGAAGGTAACCATCAAACAGAGACAACAATAAAAGAAAAACAAGTGTGTTGGGATACACAAACGTGGCATCTGCACCACCCTGGTTACAGGTTGGGGTCTTGTAACAGGGGATATATAACAATACTCATAAAGATCAAGTATATAAACGAACTTCTGTTCTGATAATGACTGAAGTGCGGAAAAAGACTAAGAATAAAGGAAATACAGAAATTTGGAAAATAGTCACAAGGAATATTAGAGGAATGAGCATTAAAGATAAATAACCAAGAAAAGAATGAAACATAGCAAAAATTGATATAGCTTTAATATCAAAACTAAATAAGATATTACAGACTATAACGGAGTTAATGCTTTCATTGCGATGCACGGTGGAGTAAATGTAAACGATTGGGCAAAAGCTGGAGCTGCAGTTATGATCAAAAGAATCCATGGAAAATGTCATATATGTTCATAATGTTACTGAGAAACTGTTCGACTATAATTGGTTTATGTGCTCTCCATTTGCAGAATATTCCGGATAAGTCCCCAATTTGGATCCCCGGAGGTGGCTGCCTAAAGTGAGCAGACCAAGAGGAAAAAATGGAATAACCAGCGAAGGGATAATGTTCGAGTCGGAGCATGGTGCAAAGGCTCAGTCCAGATGTAGTGGAGTTCAATGAAAAGGTTTGGAAAGAAGATAATTTCTAATGAAACGCATATGACGTAATAACAACAGCAAAAGAAAACGTTATAACGGGAGAAGAATTATTTATGAAGTGGGGTAGAAGGTTAGCTACTGTGAATGGTTCAGTGGTAGGATTGTTCTCATCAGATTCTGCAGCAAAACAAAAGAGGAGGTGTATTTGGAAAAGACCTGGAGACACGGGATTATCCCATCTGGATTATATCAATGTCGGCCAGAGATTACGAAATTATATGTTGGATTGTAAGGGGTACTAGAAATGGGCTATGATCGCGCTAGAGGAACGCGTAGAAACCAAGAGGAAATTTTGGTGCCGAGAGGAGGTGAGCTTTGATAGCGAAGGGCACGAACAGTTGTTCATTGGGGTGATTAATAGACTCTACTGGAAGTACGTGAGGCTTAAGAAAAACTTATGTTCAGGGTTGTATGTAAGATGTAAAGAGTACATATAGTAGTTAGTTTATTATTAGAAGAAGAGAGTAGATGCTGTCACTAATGTACGCAAAATTCGGAAACTCCAGCATATGAGCAAGGAACAGTTAGGACTGAAAGGAGCGTGTGTACCATTTTTCTAAGGCTGTGGCAGTACTGTAAGAGACTGTGGAAATGAAAGAGATAATTCTGTCATAAATATATTGAGAATTGCTTAGAAGATCAATTGAGAGAATTCTGTCGATTGATTCCTTGGACTGATGCTGTGTCGTAGTATGAAGTAGTGGTGTTAAATAGTTTTCCCAACAAATCAAGACTGATGCAGGTGGGCGTCTTCCCTTATAGTCAGTGATCTAATTTAGACAGTAACATGAAGAAGGTTAATGAGTACTGAAGTACATGGAGGCAGATGCTATAGAAATGATATGAGGAAACTTCTACCTGGTGTTGAACGCAAAGCAGTCTGCATAGTGATGAAACGTTGCAGAGATTCTGTGTAAGATATTTCATATGGAGAGTTTTTCTAAAAGATAGTTTGTAGGTTATTGAGAATGTGCAGTGGATTATGAAGATGGAGTAACCACTGTTGATTTATCGATGGCGAAGCAGCTCAATAGATCACTTCGATTGCATTAGGGGTCAAAATTTTTGTGTCCGTTCGAAAGTTGCGAGGGACTGTTTTGATAGGATGTAAGAGCTGCTCATCTCATAGACATTTCTTTTTAATTAAGATACAGGACTACCGTCACAGAGGTAATTATAACCTCTGACTGGGAGATGACTGAATACGACGAGGACGATGAGATTCTCTTTTGTTCGAATTCTCTAAGTGCTGTGTCAGATATATATCTACTATGGAATAGTAACAAAAAAAAAGTCTTGTGTCAGACCATGATACGAATCAGTATATCCCGCATATCATAAGCGGTCTGCCTAACCTTTCATGAACTCCGTGCATGCTTGCCTGGCCAACCAAATTTTCACACGTCACACTGTATGTATCCCTATATCGTAGTCCAATGAATTCAGCACATAATACTCTCAATATTTCTTCGATTCCCTCAACAGGGAGAATCAGAAGAGGAACCGAGAACAATGTAGATCTATACCCAAAGAAAGTGATGTTGAGTAATTCTCATCTAGCGAATTAATTTCGAATTATATCATACAGCTATGGATCCTGAACTCTGTTTATAATGTTAATTCATTTTATGGGACAAGTGCTGGTGCTGTATACATTTGATAGTACGGGAGTGTGTTTCGCAGTCATTTCGTTGGATGCACATACATGTCCAGGAATGTTCAATTGCAGACAACAATATATACATGGTGAACCACCTAAAACGTGCACCGCAAATATTGCGGAAACGGAAAGGGCTATCGGTGTACGGTTTTCACATATTGGGTTGATAGTCAGGAGCTCGTACTGTTAGCCAATAAACAGACTTTAATAACACTTAGAAAGTGTACCTTTTGTGCAAACATGCATCTTTTTTTAAAGGACTGTGCCTATTGACATTAACGAACTAAAAGTAGGGTAAATTAGAATGTCAGTGGTGTTTGTTGCAAGATTCTAGTGCGAGTCGATTACGAGCGATCGCTTTCTGAAAGGCTCCACATCGACACATGTTTGTGCTATACAGCCTGCGTAAGTGGCAGGTACGATGTTCCTATGTTTGCTTATATAGTGCTCGTGTGTTCCTTGAGTGCATTTCGACTTGCTAGTCAGTTACTGTGTGAGTGGTCGATGGTATTTGCCGATACAGAAAAAGTCGACAGGCTCGTCGTATGTTGAGATTGTAGGAAGAATGCAGTTCGACCTTATACGGCGTATGCAGGAAGATATCCCAATAGACGTGAATCATTTCGGCAGTTATTTATCAGCCTCTCCAACTACTCACTTGAATATGGTAGTATAACACTTAGACAATGTAACACAACGAAACAAGTGAAGACAGAAGAGGGGCAAATTAACGCTCTTGATGCTGCTGCTGTTGATCCGCATGTTAGCTCCCCCGCTATCGCCTGAGGAAGTAGGATGAGTCAGGGAAGTGCCCTCCGCATACTCTTTCGACATAGGTTCCAACCCAATCGCATCTCTGTCCAGCAAGAGCTGCATGGAGACGATAATCCATGTCATAAATCTTGTTTAGCGATGAAGACACATTTGACGATCATGGCCAGATATACCTCCGAAACATTAAATATTTGTTTGTTGACAACCCCGTTTGTTCCGTCAGATAGACGGTCAGCGTCCGTGGAGTGTAAACGTGTGGTGTGGGATAGTGAACCCTCAGCTCATAGGGCCGTTTTTCGTAAACCGAAAACAGAACACTCGCAAGTATCGCAGCCACGAATACAGGAAGACGTTCCTGTGCAGACTAGGAGGAGCCGGAGGTACCAATATTACGTGCAGCTTGTGTTCACGAATTGTTTCCGAACCGCTGGACTGGACGTAGAGGACATGTATCTGGGCCGGCTTGTTTCTCGGATTTGACACCGGTAGACATTTTTCTGTGGTGACAGGTGAAAGTCGCTGTCTACAATGACATACCAACTACACCCGATGATATGCAACGATGTATTACTGCAGCCTGCTTGGATATCTCAGCTGAAATGCTAGCATATGTGCAGCTGTCGTTCCGTACCTAAGACAAAGCGTGTATTGCCGTTGTCGGTGGTAATTTTGAAAACAATCTGTGCCGATCAGTTGTTCCCAGCCAGAATCCGACAACTAGTGCTTGTGGTTGTGTTATTCTTTAGTGTGTGCTACTACAGGTCTTCTATAATTGTCGGTTTAGGAACCATTCAGAGTATATCTCATCAACGACTCGCACTAAAAGCTAGCAAGCGACACACTGACATTCTAATTTAACCTACGTTTATTCGTTATTGTTAATAGGCATTGCTCAATTCAAAAAAGTATATTTTTGCACAAAAAGTACAATTTCTGAGTACTATTATAGTCTGTTGATTGGTTAACAACACGAGCCCCTGACCACCAATCAGTTTTGTCAAAACCACACATCAATAGCACATTCTACTTCCGCAGTACCTGCGGAGCAAGCTTTAGGTGACACAACCTTATAGAGTAAGGTAACAAAAGCAACGGAAAGCCTCCAGATATCGTGTCGGAGTAGAGCGGCAACTTGACGTTCCATGGACTCAACCATTCGTTGGAAGTTTCCTGCAGAAATTTGACCCAGGCTACCTCTGTAACCATCCATAACTGAGGAAGGGTTGTCGATGCAGGATTTTGTCCAGGAACTTACCTAACGATTATGTCCCATAAATGATTTATGGCATTCATGTCTGGCAATTAAGGTGGCCAAATCATTCGCTCGAATCGTCCAGAAAGTTCTTCAAACCAATCGCGAACAATTGCTGCCCAGTGACATGATGTACTGTCATACATTAAAATTACACATTGGGTTGAGAAAATCCAAAATTCCAAAGAAAGCAGGTGTTGACAGATGTGAAAATTACCGAACAATCAGTTTAATAAGTCACAGCTGCAAAATACTAACGCGAATTCTTTATAGACGAATGGAAAACTGATAGAAGCCGACCCCGGGGAAGAGCAGTTTGGATTCCGTAGAAATGTTGGAACACGTGAGGCAATACAGACCCTACGACTTATCTTAGAACAGAGATTAAGGAAAGGCAAACCTATGTTTCTAGCATTTGTAGACTCAGAGAAAGCTTTTGACAATGTTGATTGGAATACTAACTTTCAAATTCTGAAGGTGACAGGGTTAAAATACAGGGAGCAAAAGGCTATTTACAATTTGTACAGAAATCAGATGGCAGTTATAAGAGTAGAGGGATATGAAAAGGAAGCAGTGGTTGGGAAGGGAGTGAGACAGGGTTGTAGCCTATCCCCGTGTTATTCAATCTGTATATCGAGCAAGCAATAAAGGAAACAAAAGAGAAGTTCGGAGTAGGTATTAAAATCCATGGAGAAGAAATAAAGACTTTGAGGTTCGCCGATGACATTGTAATTCTGTCAGAGACTTCAAAGGACTTGGAAGAGCAGTTGAATGGAATTGACAGTGTCTTGAAAAGAGGGTATATGATGAACATAAGCAAAACGTGGATAATGGAATGTAGTCGAATTAATTCGGGTGAAGCTGAGGGTATTAGATTAGGAAATGAGACACTTAAAGTAGTTAAGGAGTTTTGCTATTTGGGGAGCAAAATAACGGATGATGGTAGAAGTAGAGAGGATATAAAATGTAGACTGGCAATGGCAAGGAAAGCATTTCTGAAGAAGAGAAATTTGTTAACATCGAGTATAGATTTAAGTATCAGGAAGTCGTTTCTAAAAGTACACTCCTGGAAATTGAAATAAGAACACCGTGAATTCATTGTCCCAGGAAGGGGAAACTTTATTGACACACTCCTGGGGTCAGATACATCACATGATCACACTGACAGAACCACAGGCACATAGACACAGGCAACAGAGCATGCACAATGTCGGCACTAGTACAGTGTATATCCACCTTTCGCAACAATGCAGGCTGCTATTCTCCCGTGGAGACGATCGTAGAGATGCTGGATGTAGTCCTGTGGAACGGCTTGCCATGCCATTTCCACATGGCGCCTCCGTTGGACCAGCGTTCGTGCTGGACGTGCAGACCGCGTGAGACGACGCTTCATCCAGTCCCAAACATGCTCAATGGGGGACAGATCCGGAGATCTTGCTGGCCAGGGTAGTTGACTTACACCTTCTAGAGCACGTTGGGTGGCACGGGATACATGCGGACGTGCATCGTCCTGTTGGAACAGCAAGTTCCCTTGCCGGTCTAGGAAAGGTAGAACGATGGGTTCGATGACGGTTTGGATGTACCGTGCACTATTCAGTGTCCCCTCGACGATCACCAGTGGTGTACGGCCAGTGTAGGAGATCGCTCCCCACACCATGATGCCGGGTGTTGGCTCTGTGTGCCTCGGTCGTATGCAGTCCTGATTGTGGCGCTCACCTGCACGGCGCCAAACACGCATACGACCATCATTGGCACCAAGGCAGAAGCGACCCTCATCGCTGAAGATGACACGTCTCCATCCGTCCCTCCATTCACGCCTGTCGCGACACCACTGGAGGCGGGCTGCACGATGTTGGGGCGTGAGCGGAAGACGGCGTAACGGTGTGCGGGACCGTTGCCCAGCTTCATGGAGACGGTTGCGAATGGTCCTCGCCGATACCCCAGGAGCAATTGTGTCCCTAATTTTCTGGGAAGTGGCGGTGCGGTCCCCTACGGCACTGCGTAGGATCCTACGGTCTTGGCGTGCATCCGTGCGTCGCTGCGGTCCGGTCCCAGGTCGACGGGCACGTGCACCTTCCGCCGATCACTGGCGACAACATCGATGTACTGTGGAGACCTCACGCCCCACGTGTTGAGCAATTCGGCGGTACGTCCACCCGGCCTCCCGCATGCCCACTATACGCCCTCGCTCAAAGTCCGTCAACTGCACATACGGTTCACGTCCACGCTGTCGCGGCATGCTACCAGTGTTAAAGACTGCGATGGAGGTCCGTATGCCACGGTAAACTGGCTGACACTGACGGCGGCGGTGCACAAATGCTGCGCAGCTAGCGCCATTCGATGGCCAACACCGCGGTTCCTGGTGTGTCCGCTGTGCCGTGCGTGTGATCATTGCTTGTACAGCCCTCTCGCAGTGTCCGGAGCAAGTATGGTGGGTCTGACACACCGGTGTCAATGTGTTCTTTTTTCCATTTCCAGGAGTGTATTTGTATGGAGTGTAGCCATGTATGGAAGTGAAACATGGACGATAAATAGTTTGGACAAGAAGAGAATAGAAGCTTTCGAAATGTGGTGCTACAGAAGAATGCTGAAGATTAGATGGGTAGATCACATAACTAATGAGGAGATATTGAATAAAATTGGGGAGAAGAGGAGTTTGTGGCACAACTTGACTAGAAGAAGGGATCGGTTGGTAGGACATGTTCTGAGACATCAAGGGATCACCAATTTAGTATTGGAGGGCAGCGTGGAGGGTAAAAATCGTAGAGGGAGAGCAAGAGATGAATACACTAGGCAGATTCAGAAGGATGTAGGCTGCAGTAAGTACTGGGAGATGAAGAAGCTTGCACAGGATAGAGTAGCATGGAGAGCTGAATCAAACCAGCCTCAGGACTGAAGACCAAAACAACAACAACAACAACAACTTGAGAAAATGCAGACCGTAAATTGCTGCAAATGGTCCTCAAGTGAGAATAGCCATTTCCCGTCAATAATAGGCTCATTTGAACCAGAGGTCCCAGTCCGTTTTATGTAAATACCGCACACTCAATTATGAACCAACCGTCAGCTTGCGCAGTGTCTTGATTATTACTTGGATCCATGACTTCGTGGGGTCTGTACCATGTTCGAGTCTTGACATCAGCTCTTACCATCTGAAATCGGGACTCATTTCACCAGGCCACGGTCTTCTAGGGTCCAACCCATAGCGTCACGAGCCCAGAAGAGCAGCTACAGGTGATTTCGTGCTATTAACAAAGGCACTTGCGTCGGTCGTCTGCTGCTAGAGTTCATTGACGCCAAATTTCGCCGCACCGTCCTAACAAATACGTACGTCGTACGTCCCACACTTATTTCTGGAATTATTTCAAGCAGCGTTTGTCTGTTAGCACTGCCAATTCTACGAAAAAGCCGCTGGTCTCTGTCGTTAAGTGACGGACATTGGCCATTGCGTTGTCTGTGTTGAGAGGTAACATTTGAAATTTCTCGGCACACTCTTGATATTATGGATGTCGAAATATTGAATACCGTAACGATTACGAAATGGAAGGTCTTATGCTTCTAGCTCGAACTACCAATCCGAGTTCAACGTCTGTTATTTCCCGTCGTGCGGCCATAATCACGCAGGAAACCTATTCACATGGAGCACCTGATTAAAATGGTTCAAATGGCTCTGACCATTATGGGACTGAGGTCATCAGTGCCCTAGAACTACTTAAACCTAACTAACCTAAGGACATCACACACATCCATGCCCGAGGCAGGATTCGAACCTGTGGCCGTAGCGGTCGCGAGGTTCCAGACTGAAGCACCTAGAACCACTCGGCCACAGTTGCCGGCTCACCTGATTACAAATTACAGCTGCTCCACTGAACTGCTCTTTTATGCCTTGTGTGCGCGATATTCCCGCCCCATGTATATGTGCATATCACTGACCCATGACTTCTATCACCTCAGTATACAGTTCAAATGACGTAATGCATGATTACAGTATGAAACATCTTTCTTGTCTTTGGGTTGTAAACGCCGTTTTCTACCTCTTCATGGCTCAAAAGTTTCTCGAATTTAAAATACTCAAAATCATATTTTACGGATATGCCACAAATATTTTGAGAGATATCTATTTCAGTTCTGGAAACGTAGGATGTCATTTTCTTTCCACAGTGTGAGCTAGAATACAATATGCATATAAAATTTGATGAATATTAACTAAGAGATGTGAAGGCATGTCAATTAAAAATAAGTGACTTTCCGAGGTTTTTGGCCGTACTGGTAATAATTTTCACATGAAGCTTTCGTTACACGGTCCTTGATAGCGATGTTCAAAATCCAGTGTATGTTGGTGGAAGCGTTCGCGTTGTTTTCAGAGAACGTCTCGTGTTGTATCTGAATATATCTAGATGACTCTGAGGAATATGGATTATGAAATATACCCATTATTCCATTACGCCGAGGTTTTCCACCAAAGCATTAAGGAGATGCATGTAGTTCGTAGGTATGATTGTCCAAAAAAGCCCTTAATTCCTACTAAAAATCAATTACAACGAACCTCTTCCTTATTAGTGATCATATTTGGAAATTCGGTTTATAGCGTTATTTTCTATATCTGTGGTCACAGAGCAACTCCAGCCATGAAATTTTCGCAGTTTCGGATAGAAGCTTAGGAAGTATCTGTATAGTGCTAGTGCAGAGTCCTTATTCAGATCTCTAATAAGCTGCTTCATTACGTCCATCTTTACGCTTAACGTAGCTATCAACATCGTTGTTGGACCTGTCATTGCTTTCGACTTGACATTATTCTTTCCTTCCCAGAATGCCTCACTGTTTCTGCTATTTAAGAGCCCAAAAAGGCAGATAAAACTTGTAAAATCACTTTGCAGGGCTATCCTAAATCAAATCACTCAAAAGGTTGCAGTTACCCGCCTTCCATATTCATCATATTCGTTTCATTCCAGCAAGAATGAGCCGCTTACTTAATCATCTTTTAGGTTACGTGAATGCACCGGAGGAAGAGACGCCTATTTGATCCCGCTACGAAGTAAAACGGATCTGATGCTGTTTGGTGAACTGTCTACGAATAGGTATCACGAGTCTGGATTAGACTCCATTCCAGTAGCGTCAAACAGACAAGTCACGTAGTGGAAAAAACTTAGGTAGTTTTGACGAGAAAAATAAAAACAATAAGTTTTGTCACGCTTTCTATGTTCCGAAATTTGCACAGAGTCATCTAACAAGCGCCACTGCTTGATTCTGATGTCAGAAGCTCAGCATTTGACTTGGTGAGACCAAGACCTGTAACCAAGTCATTAAGAACTTCCTGTTTGGGGTAGTATGGTTTTGTCTCCTCAGCTCAAAGCTCTGAATCTGCAGTTTTCTCTTCACTGTGTGAACGCGTATCTTAATCATTACCGCTGCGACTGCAATGATGTGGTCATGGGAGGACTGGGTAGGACGGCGCTAGATAATTGGATGAATGAGTATCTGACGTTGGTAAGGATCTACTATGCAGAAATAAAATTATATCACATCTGAAGAAAGCATCCAATAATTATTCAACCAATTCATAAATATTTTTGGAATTATAACATTCTGCTTATTGAACCTTTCATGGTTCATTTGCAATGCTCACAAGCAAAACGAGGTGCCTAGAGTTTTTCCTGATCCTATACAGGAAGTGCAAAACATGTCTTGTAGGCCTCACAAATCTTACAAAATACAAGAATGAAATATTTCTTCGATCTTGCCTTTATAAAATAACCACACATAGCAAAATTTATCTATGGACACTTACGGCCTCATGATGTCATCTCTTAAGAGTGCATTAACCCTACCTGAAAACAGATGATAAACTGCGTTATTAGGTGTAAGGTCGCATTCATCAGTAAAGTGGCAGAAACACACTGAAAAATGGAAGGTTGCGTAGTATCAATACAATGGTAACAAAAGTGAAGTTCTTGGGGCCTAATGGGTATTTCTCATTGTCTTTAGAGGTAGACAATAAAGTAAAGACACTTGAAACAAAGTGACAAACAAAAAGTTAAAATTTGCTACATGGTAATATTTTAGTTTCCCCAAGATTGAACAACAATTAAGAAGATTATAAAAATGGTTCAAATGGCTCTGAGCACTATGGGACTCAACTGCTGAGGTCATTAGTCCCCTAGAACTTAGAACTAGTTAAACCTAACTAACCTAAGGACATTACAAACATCCATGCCCGAGGCAGGATTCGAACCTGCGACCGTAGCGGTCTTGCGGCTCCAGACTGCAGCGCCTTTAACCGCATGGCCACTTCGGCCGGCAAGAAGATTATACTAGTAAGTGATATCGCAAATATTTGGATCCTAAAACTTACAACCTTTGATAAATCACTAATTTGCTACACATCATAGCTCCACATTCAGAGCTTTTCGGGGCCATTTCAGATTGGTGCTCTAGGAAGCCATAATCCAATGCCATCGCAGCATATTTCATTAATGCAGAGACCCGGCAGCAGGATGTATATTGGCTATTTTCTGCTCCTGTCATACAACAAAAAAAAAAAAAAAAGAAAGAGAAATAGAAAAGGAGATAGCTGCTGACGTCTGCTCTGAGACAATAGGTGCAAGCAAGTGAGATACCTTTGCCATCCTCCAGTGCCATCGCAGTATACTTCATTAATGCAGAGACCCGGCAGCAGGATGAACTTCATTTAGTACCTAACGTATAGTGGCTATTTTCTGCTCCTGTCATATAACAAAAAAAGGAAAAGAAAAAGAGATAACTGCCGACGTCTGCTCCGAGACAATACGCACAAGCAAGCGAAATACCTTTGCCTTCAACACTGTACTTTCAACTGAGGTCTGCCTGAGCTGGCGGTGTAGTGACGTTGCAAATCTTCTGGACCCTTACAGGCAAACCTTACAGAGAACTGCATCACGTAACATTTGGAGTCGCTGTGTGATAGCAACACAAATTTAATTCTCCCTACCTGAACGGTCACTCCATAGATATTCCTATACGCATTAGGCAAATGAAAACGAACCCCCTCTTATCAAGACAAATTCAATCGGCCAGGTCTGATGGCGGAGCTAGCCACATGCTAGGGACAGCACGAAGGAGCAGACGGGGTGGGTTGACCGCTGTGACAATCGGACTGGCGATCGGCGCCAATGGATCAATTAGATCAGCGCATTAATCCGGCAGTTAATTGAAGCCGGTCGCCACAATGCGGCAGCTGGCTGAGCCGCTAAGCCACCGCCTGTCCGCCCTGCTCCACCCCCCACCCCCAACCTCTCCCCCCCCCCCCACCTCTAGTCCCCTACCCTACGTTACAGTAGCTCGACTTAATTACTTCACCTTATGACTCTCTCTCTGCTGGTTATTCATCCTAACTGGAAGTTTCATTATGGTTGATGGCGTACAGCTCTACGCAGCAAGTTACAAGCTTCTGTCTTACACAATGGTATTGCGTACCTGCAGCTCAGTTTAATTTTTTTTTTTTACATGACTGCTTAACAGTATTTTCGACGTCAGGTTTCTTTGTGTTTAGTACAGTCCGGTTATATGTTCATAGAAACATTTTCCAAGGCTTTGGCTTTCCGTGGCTATGTACTATAAATTCTTAAAATTATAATTGCTTTCTTTAGAAAGTAATTACCACTGTTGCACAACTTTCCCACTTACTCTTGTTATCTGTTGTGTTATTAAAATACTAGACGAACGTGCATTCAATTTGCAGTTTATGCTATAGCTGCAGAAAGCCACCAACCAAATGTACATGTCCTATCTGACACTTTACCGAAAATTATTTAGAGATTATATTTTCGTTCCTTTGCAAGAGAACGATGGAATTCCTTCCGCATCATTTAAAGAATCTAAGCTTGTGCTCTGTCTCCAGTGACAGATATCGACGGGACGTTGAAACCTAATCTTCCTTCTTTCCTTTTTCTGATATTTTGCTTTTGAAGCCGAAGGTAGCTGTGTTTCTTGCAATTTTGATGTACTGTGATTGAAAGAGTTGTAATCAGTTTATTTTGTGACAAGTACGGTACAAATACGGTTTTCGGTAGTCTGTTAGTGGCCAATAAACTAATTATATCCTCAGATTTTATCGGACACTATTGTGGTGGACACGAGATTTGTTTGCGAGAAAGTCTCATTTCTTGGTGGTTACAGCACAAACATTTTCTTCTTGACGGTGGTGCTACGTCGTAATGTCAAATCACCAAGACGGTGCTAGTGAGATTTTAAATCTTTACTCTCCAGCATCGGCGTCTCAGGATGTGCCCTAGCAACCGATCTAAAGTTATGCCACAAATTTCTTTATTCCCGATTTCGATTGAGTATTTTCTCATTAGTTATTCTGAAACGGCCCTGTCTCAGCCTCCTTTCACGTAAATGTGGATGATGATACCTAGTTCCATCAGAGTCAGTTTCGCAGAACAGTCTTCTATTATATTTTGTTACTATACTTCTGTGAGTGCTCGGGAGCCCTTTTTCTAATTATTGTTACTTCCGCGCTTCACATCAGCAACATTTTTTCCGTAATCATCAGCACGGAAAAACATCTATGTGCTTTGATAGTTTTGTTTATTTTCTGCGTGTTAATCTAATATCTAATAGGCACAGTTCTGCCGTTTTCGCTTTCACCGGAAAGTAAACGGATTTTGTGACATATTACGAGTTCTTAACCAGGGGCAAATTATTTAGACTCACCTGAGTGCTTCGGTAGTTCGGTTTTTGAATCTCCGCGTATTAATCTAATTTATTAGACGCAGTTCTTGCGTTTTGGTCAGGGTTTACAGTAGAGTTCCGTAGCGCGAGTCTATAGTCGTTTGTTCGTTAGTTTTGAAAGCTAGGGACCGCTTGTTGGTGTTAGTCAACCAATCAGGCACCAGTAGCCGACCGAGACAGAAGCAGTAACATGGAAGCAACAGATTTTGTGACTTTTACGAGTTCCTAACACGGAACGGATTCTATAATTTCATCTGTTTTGCTTTGATAGTTTAGTTGCTTGAGCTTCTGCTTGTTAATTTTGTATCTAATAGGCACAGTTCTCGCGTTTTCGTTTGCATCTGAAAGTATACTGATTTTGTGACATATGACAAATTCCTAATCAGGGGTCAATTATCTAGTCTCATCTGAATTCCAAAGGCACCAAACTGCTTAAATCATCGGTCCCTAGACTTACACACTACTTAAACTAACTAATGCTAAGAACAACACACACCCTCATGCCTAAGGGAGGATTTCATCTCCGGCGGGAGGGGACGCGCAGTCCGTGACATGACGCCTCAAACGGCGAGGCCACTCCGGGCGGCCTATGTATAGTATGGATAGGGACGTCATTGTAGTGTGCGGATGCGAACCGAGTTGATGACACTACGCTCTCATCTCCAGGCTGTGGTCGCTTCGGTTACATAGCTTGAGCTGCAGTTGATGGGCACCAATGCTGTGCGCCGGCCTTGGTGATCCAGCAGACGTTCAGCACGTCAGTCCTCCGACCGATCCTCACCGGTGGCCGGCCCAGTTACTGTTAGCACTGAGGTTGACCCCTCGCTCGTGGTCGAGTGGGAGGTCACCTCGGTGCGCGGCAAGCGGCGAAATACTCCCCAGGGGGCCACACGTAAGGTCTCCCCAGTTAGTCCGACTAACAGGTTCAATGTGCTGCCTGTGGCTGACACTATCTCTCTGATAGATGTAGTCGTATGTCCTGCTTCGGAAGAAACCTCTCAGACTGGAAGATCCGGGCAATCTCAAAGGATGGGATTATTTGTAGTTGGGAGCTCCCATATTAGGCGCGTTATGGGGGCCACTTAGGGACATGGCTGCCGGGAAGGTGAAGAAAGCCAATGTGCTCTGCGTGTGCGTACCGGTTGGAGTCATGCCATGAAGAGCACAGGGTGTAGCCAACTGCAGGTAATGGCTCACGTCGGCACCAATGATGTGTGTCGCTTTGTATCGGAAGAGATTCTCTCTGCTTTCTAACGGCTAACAGAAGCGGTAGACGCTGCCAGTCCTGCTTGTGAGATAAAGGCAGAGCTATTCGACAGAACCGTTTGCGGACCTCCGGTACAGAGCCGATTGGAGGGTCTGAATCAGAGTCTCAGACGGTTCTTATACCGTATTGGCTGGAGGTTTCTCGACTTGCCCCATAGGGTGGTTGGGTTTTGGATTCCGCTGAATACGTCAAGAGTATACAACACGCAGGCGTGAACTGGGCGGTTTTTTTTTTTTTTTTTTTTTTATTTAGAGGGTCTCGAGAAAACACATGGAGGACTTCAGTCACAAAGGGTGCAGGCCGACCACAGGAAATGGCACTGAGCACTATGGGACTTAACATCTGTGGTCATCAGTCCCCTAGAACTACTTAAAACTAACTAACCTAAGGACACCACACACATCCATGCCCGAGGCAGGATTCGAACCTGCGACCGTAGCGGTCGCGCGGTTCCAGTCTGTAGCGCCTAGAACCACTCGGCCACCCCGGCCGGCCCACCAATTGAGTGATTTATGCCAAATATAGTAACAAACGACGGAGCTGCTCCTTCATGGTACGCAAAACGGGACAAAACACTGTTGCAGAAACGACGAAAATAACATTCCAAATTTAAACAAACATAAACGCTCCAATATTGGCGATCTTTTACAGACGCTCGAAATTTAGCGTGGACTTCGTTGCGAGATGAGTTTCCACTACGAAAGTTTGTCTCGAAACCTTGCAGAAAATCTGAAGAGATTCTGGTCGAAAGTGAAGTATGCTAGCGGCAAAACACAATCAGTGCTTCCTCTGCTTGATAGCAATGGAAATCCTATCGACTACAGTGATGCCAAAGGAAAGTCGCTAAACACAGCCTTCCGAAATTCCTTCACCAAAGAATACGAAGTAAATATCCAGAATTTGAATCAAGAACAGCTTCCAACATGAGTAACATAGAAGTACATTATTAATAAAATAGAGAAATCAGAGCTCGCACGGAAAGTTATAGGTGTTCGCTTTTTCCGGGTGCTGTACTAGATTGAATAATAGTGAATTATTGTGAAGGTGGTTCGATGAATCCTCTGCCAGGTAATTACATGTGATTTGCAGAGTATCCGTGTAGAAGTAGAAAACGTACCAGTTGTGATAAGTAGATTCTTACTTCTAGAATGAGATTTTCACTCTGCAGCGGAGTGTGCGCTGATATGAAACTTCCTGGCAGATAAAAAATGTTTGCCGGACCGAGACTCGAACTCGGGACTTTTGCCTTTCGCGGGCAAGTGCTCTACCAACTGAGCTACCAACGCACGACTAACGCCCCCTCCTCACAGCTTTACTTTTGCCAGTACCTCGTCTCCTACCTTCCAAACTTTACACAAGCTCTCCTGCGCACTTGCCCGTGAAAGGCAAAGGTCCCGAGTTCGAGTCTCGGTCCGGTACACAGTTTTAATCTGCCACGAAATTTCAGATACTTACTTCTGTTTACAGAGTCTTCGGAACTTCCCGTCGGATCTTGTTTAAGCGTGGGTTGTGGCCAGATGTGACCTAGGAAAACATACAGTCCGGCTTTTTCTTAACATTTGTGACTGGTCAAGCTGACCGGTGTACAAAGTCGTGACAATATTTTGCGAATTCTGCCTAAAATATTGTTGTTTAAATTGATCTGTGTCCAGAACAATGATCTCCCGAATCTTTTAGTGTCCTAGGTACCGAGACAATGTATGGCACCTCTTTACCGTTTTTGTGACTGGTCCCAAACCTCCACTCTGTGAAGATACAACGGACAACGGCGGCCTATGAGGAAATCTACAAGGTTTTCGGAAAACCTTGTTCCTGGTAATGGCGTGATGAGAGTATCGTGGTCTTCGGAGTATATTTAGTACAAACTTTTATTTTTATCATGATTAGTTAAACATTTCAATTTCCAATGTTGATAATGATCGCAGTTACTTAAATTAACAACATAGGGAATCAATGCTCCTTGTTACTACGTAAGATTAATGTTCCTTAAATTTGATGATTTATTTTGAGTACAAGCTCTGTATCAAGTTTTGTCCAGTCAGTCAATAAAATAATCGCTTCTCTCGCTGAGTAGAGCGAATTATCATGACGGAATTAGCTTTCTGCTTCCCTTGAGATCCATCTGTAATGAAAGTTCATGTTGGTACACAAATCCCGTGCAACCTACTCGCGTAGCTTTTTATTGCTACATATGTGTACTGCAATGTTCAGAGCGTTCCCAAGAGCATCCATAACTAATCATCTTTGAAGGGAGATCCCCTGCTGACATTTAACATAAACAATGTCTGAGGGAAACTCACCCTACTGTTCAGACTAGATAGTTGCAAGGCGAGACATTAGTAAGCTTGTTCTTGACATACGATCTGTGAGTCGAGAGGGAAGACCTGTCAAAATAGTAAATGTTCGATACATAAAATACAATTCAGTCTTCGTCCTCCTCCCACACCCCATCCACCATTTTCTATGCCCTCTTTGATATCCCTTATGGAAGGAGCCCTGTTCAGAAACGAATAACCAATATTTAATAAAACCCATTCCTTGGATCGTCATGCTCAAGTCTCAATAATAATCTCCGTTGCTTCTTTTCTCAAACAACTCATTCGGTCAAATGTAAGTTAACTTTGATAGAAAGTTCATATGACACTGCTACCTACTATTAATAAAAGTCATAGCTTTTTTTCAAAAGTTCATGGCGTATGGCGTCAAATAAGAAATCAAATATGAATAAAAATTATAAATAGAAGCAGAAGGGTTTTAACAGGATACGGACACCTTTTAATTAATCTGATCTACTTATGTAATTTTCAACATTCTTCTGTAGCACCACATTTCAAAAGGTACTATTCTCTTCTTGTTTGAATTGCTTAAAATCCACGTTTCGCTTGTGGACAAGACTAAACGCCAGACAAATACCTTCTAAAACTCTTCCTAACACTTCAGTTTATGTTGTATGTTAACAAATTCCTTTTCTTGAGATACTCTTCTCCTGCTCCGCCAGACTGCATTTTGTACCCTCTCTATATCGACCATGGCACGTTGATAAAAGGACTTTCTGTCAGTGTTTCATCATATTTTTATATTCTCGCAGCTTTCACTTTTTATTACCTTGGCAATTACGGTTTCCTGTAGTAACTTATTTTTAAAGCATGTATGACATGTGTTACATCTGTCGTAGTTTCCTTGCCGTTGATAGTGGTTCAAAACCGAAACCAGTAACAAAATACAATAATATAATTAGAGATAGCACAGTGTAAGGCGTTTCTTAAAATATGGAAAACTTTTGTTCACTTACTTTGCTTAATGCATTTTAGTTTTCTTAAAATTCTTAATTTGCTTCTATGGAGCAAGACATATAATCATTGGATGTATATGAAAACTAGAAAAATAAATATCTCCAAATTCTTAAACTTTGAGACAAATGCTTTTCTGTTCCATGATGTTTCGGGATTGCAACCGAACTACGTAGACTTCTCAGCACGATATTTCGGCCTAGAGCTGTTCAGCGATCTTCATCTGGGGGTTTTGCGCGATATTTCGGCCTAATGCTATTGAGCGATCTTCATTTGCGGGTTTTGCACTGGAGGTGTACATCTGCTACTTTATACCAAAAGTTTCAAATATGACTGTTACTCAGCAAACGTACGATAGTTTCAACATAGGATTACACAGTCAACCGGTTGCACATAACTAGTAGGTACACTGACCTAGGTTTCGACATCTAATAGGGCTGTCTTCATTAGAATGTAGTTTTGATGAATCGTAAAATTACATTGGTAAAAAGCAATAATCAGAATTTCGAGCATAGATGCTCCAGATTGTTTTTTTAGCAACCATTGGTTATTAGCAACGTAAATTCACGAGTTATCAAAATTCCATTCTGATGAAGAAACCCCTAGTAGGTTTCGAAAGATGTGTCACTGTATCTACCAGTTACGTGTAACCTGGTTGGCTGTATAATAACATGTTTTACACTAAAAATCGGACTGAGATGCAATTCGCAAAGGCTTCATTAGCGACTCCTGTCGATTTTCTCGACTCCGTCCAGTACTGATCCATCTACAGAGTACAGGCTACGACTCAAAGGATCAAGAGGAGAAGGATCGATTCTAGTCCAGGACGTATGTCGGCAATATTTCGTCGAAATGAGGCAGAATGTTAAGGAAACATTAGCTCATAGTGATTTTCCACTTACCTCCCGAAGACTTGTGCTCTTCTCTGTTCAGCAAAGGACGATCTGGGTTTTCGGTGGACTGTAATGTACAGAGTATCTCGCCAGTGTGGCAAAGCCTACATTGGTCAGACAACGTGCAAGGTGCGGGAAAGATGCACTGAATATAATCGCCACACTCGAATTTCATGGCGAAGTAAGACAGCTATAGCCGAACATTGTATCTCCCACAGCACGTTCTATGGATTATTCTGCCACAGAATCATGGCCTCGAAAAGATACCCCTACGATTCAGTTACTAAGGAATCGGTGACACTACGTTTGGGTTAAGAATTTATCAGTCGTCATGGTGAAAGAAAGTACTTTGTGACCAATGACACGACTTGTGAAGGTTGTTTTCGTTAAGCTTGACAACTGAAATTTAACTCCGCGACCTCACTTTCCAGAAGGTAGCGCTCATATAGTTTCGCCATTACGCATGCGTGTGAACTCCATAGATAGAGCAATATTTGCAGAGAGCGCGAAACCTGACGGAGGCAGCGACTCCTGAAAACAGATAAGAGCTGTGCACTAGACTACGACCACATGGCGTGTAGTCCGAGCCGGTCAAGCGCTGTCCATTCGGTAAAAGGACTCGGAAGTCAAAAAATCGTGAAGAAATTGATTTGAACAATGAGACGTATTAGGAAATGACAACATTTCCTCTTTCAAATGACATCATTGTTTTATTTGTAACTCACTGCTGATTACTTTTAAACGGTTTAGAAACAGAATGATGTAATATGTTTCATTGCATAGCCATCTTCCTCATTACATGTTACGAACCAATTACTACTTTTTTCCCATCTTAAGCTTACTGCAGTTTAATCGAAGGTTTTCACCAGCCACATTTTGCTTTTCTTTACAATTTTATATTTATTCTTTTTCTAGTCTTAAGTTCAATGCAATTAAGAGAAGTTGTCCATCACAAGCGACTCGCACATATTTATAAATTATGTTCCGCGTCTTCCTCTCGTTTAGATGTTTTAAAGTCCACTGCTTTTTTTCTTCGTTGTTAGCGGAGCCTGGAGTCGGAAAAAAAACCGTTTGCACAAGTGCTGAGTGTGGAACAAATGAACCTACGACTTTTGTGAAGTTTACAGAATTGAAATACGGTACATAAATTCGTAAATGTCACAAAATAAATAGGGGACTTCTAAATCCAAGAAATTCGCAAAAACGTAATCGTGCAACCACGTTTTTCTAAACTTCAACCTGCGCTAACAACGCAGCACAAAGCAGTGGACATCGAAACAGTGAACACAGAAAATGCTTTGTAAACACACGTGAAATACCTGTGGTGATAAACTTTTCACCTGCAATAAGCGTAAGAAGGAAATACACAATAATAATTGCAAACGATGACATGATTGTGTTTCACAGTTCGTATAGCCCCTCCATGCAAATGTCCAGTTGGTCAAAACGAGTATGTCCGGTGTTGTCCTAAAGTTAAACAAGCCTACTTCATAAATTTCATAGAATTCCTTTCCGTCTGTAAACCATCTGTATTTCAGTCAATATCTTCAGTTGTTATCTTGTATAACATGATGATTTACAAATGTAAATTTCACTGCTCTAGCAGGAAGAGACAATGTTTTCTTTCTCTTAATTCTCACATTGTGAACAATAAGAGAAATAATGAGATGAGCTATAGTGACCTAAATAATAAGATGAGCTGTAGTGACCTAATTTTGTTTGTAATGTATAATTTTCTCAGATGTAATATCATTCAGGTGTAACATCATTCGATGTCTTCATTACTCAAGCGACTTTCACACTAGGGGCGTGCAATGAAGCCCTGTTTGTTACAAATCAGTGATTGCGAAGTTGCAGTTTCCACAGTAACAACTTTACACCACCTGACTGCGTTTTTGAGTCACAACTAGGTCAAAAGTAGCAGCTAGAAGCAGCTTTTAAGCATTATAATTATTAACCGGGTGTGTCATATGTTGACCGATATTCGTACTTTGTTCTACGAACTTTCTGTCTCACGCTGTGAATGAATTACCTACCTGTTATCGAAGAAATGAACAAAGAAGCTAATTTGTTGTGAGAAAAGTCTTAAACTAGATGTTTTAACTGTCGGCAGCACTGATACGTCAGGCTCGAGTGGGAATTGTGATACTGGAGCCACCCATCTTCTCTAGAAAGTTATGGCTATATGGTGTAGACCAAGGTCTGTGTTAGGTCGAAATGTTACAATATGGTCCAGGGTTGGTGGAGCCAACGAATGCGAATGTCAAATAAAGATTTTGACCTCAGATTGACGTATAGCGTAGCCTAATATTTATGTTTGCGCCTTATTTAAACATACTTTACACCATAAAACTGAGACTGCTAGGTAAATTAAGAACTTTTATTAGACAATGGAATACGAATAAACGTGTCCGTTTTCCCCCTAAACAAAGGTAACCGATGTTAACTATAATAATTCCAACTTCAGCTTGTAAAACTAAGCTGTTGGATTGGTAAAGTACAAATTTGCGCTATCTCACGACAACGCTGGAAAGAACATTCGTTGGTGGTGTGAAACCCCAGCACAATTACGAAGGGTTAACGAAATGACGGTGAAAAGTAGAATACTTACCGACATTTGGCATCTCATTGCCGGCCTGTGTGGCCGAACGGTTCTAGGCGCTTCAGTCTGGAACCACGCGACCGCTACGGTCGCAGGTTCGAATCTTGCCTTGGGCATGGACGTGTGTGATGTCGTTAGGTTAGTTAGGTTTAAGTAGTTCTAAGTCTAGGGGACTGATGGCCTCAGAAGTTAAGTTCCATAGTGCTCAGAGCCATTTGAACCATTTTTGAACATCTCATTTCGACTGCACTGATGAGAAATTGAACGAGATGTAAACACATTCAACACCATAAGAGAAGAATGCAGTCCTTAAAATGAGTGACTTTTTATAAGTTAAATACAAATTGTCATTGTTGGCGGTGTTATTTAATTCATGACAGGGTGCAGTCACTTTCGTAATATATGAAAATGGGCAAACTGAAGATGTTTTTCTTGGAAATGGTTAGGCACATAGACGTGCAATTTCTACTGTATATTTGTTTAGACATAAAAATAGTAATTCAGCCGGTGGAAAAACCTTACCAGTTTCCAGGAACTTCATAAATGACACCGTAGGCAACTGTAAGCTGCTATGGACTTAATGAATTCGGTTTTCTCAGCGCGGGGTAGCCGCGCGATCTAGGGCGCCTTGTCACGGTCCGCGTGGTTCCCCACGTCGGAGGTTCGAGTCCTCCCTCGGACATGGGTGTATGTGCTGTCCTTAGTGTAAGTTAGTTTAAGATAGATTAAGTAATGCGTAAGCGTAGGGACCGATGACCTCAGCAGTTTGATCCCATGAGACCTTACCACAAATTTCCAGTTTCCTATTACAAAGATGCCTGCACTGTTGAACATGGCATCAAAATCAAACTGCAAATAATGTAATTTAAAAGGCCAGCAAGACAAATCACGAAAAAAGTAAAATGAATGGTAGGGAGAGAATGTCTAGTGACTCCGAAAACGCAGGTAATGGGACAGAATTTCATTACATATATAGCTAAATAAATTAGGACCAATTTCAGTGAATTTGCTTTTTCATGTATAAACCGATTTTTCTAAGTAAATACGGAAGCTAGAGGCTCAATTATTTGGGTATATTACTCATCTAATGTCAAAATGTAATTCATGTCATAGCTATTTACACCTATTTATTTAAAGCTGAAAAGTAAACTAAAGGAAATAGTGCCAATTTTACTACTTTAAAAATATTATTCAAAGCTTTTAAACATTGTGACACAAAGTATATATCAGTAACGTGAAAATAAATCAGGTGTAATCACTTTAGGTGTGAATATCTCTCTTATTTGGGGGGGGGGGGGGGGGGGGAGTTAGTGTCTCTTTATTATCTTGTGTAAACCAATGCAAAATGAAAGCTTGTATTTTAATAGGTATGTAACGGGAATTATCAGAATTCCAAATTAATATTTTATTTGTCAATACCCACCAGTTACGTACAGGAATCAAATTGAAACGGAATATCTTTCATTGCCACAGAAATGAAGCTGTAATGGTGCTACTAGACGTTCGTTCTCAAGTGTCAGCTTTTTCTCCTCGGGCCCTTCACGTGTGCTCCATTCTGCAGAGAGAAGAGACAGAAAATCAGTACAACTGCATTTGACTTCAAATGTAGTTTCTGGAGGGGGCAATTAAGAATTATTTCGTACCAAATTTGTGTTTCCCAAAGAACATCACCCTTCTGAAAGTGGATTTGGGGTACCTGTAAATAAAAATGTTTACGTAATTGTGGGATTGCACAGCCAGGCATTTTAGACAAGGTTTTTATAACTCTTAGCAGATTAATCAGAACACCGCAAGAGATACCCAAGAACGATCTAGAGAACCTTACTTGTAGTTTCGGTATTATAACTGTAATTATTCTACGTATATAAAATTACTGTCCCGCTATAAGAACAAAATAAGACTCCCAACTGACATAGAGCTACCCAAGTGTGAAACATGGGGAAGATACACACAGCAATATTCCATAAAAACCTGTTGTGAAAGAAATTATTGAAATTACTAAATGTATTTATTTAGCTATGAAAAGTGTGTGTAACCTGTTTACCTATGAACTAATTTTGATAACTGTGTTGTTTTATAGAATATCTGTTATGCCTTTTTACGTCTCTATCTTTCATCTCCTGTTTTAATGCCATTGTCTTAATTCATCCACAAAAACTGACAGCCTGAAGAAAGCTAAAACATTGCCACTTATTTTCTGCATGATAGCAGAAACACATGCACACAACTATTTTCAATCAGTTGAATTGTGTGCTGATGAAGGAGAGTTGGTTAATTATTGACCTTGAAATTCAGCCCCAGGATTTAAGACAGATTGCACAAAGAAATGATAAGATACACCTGTAACTGTTTACAGATGTGTTCAGAGAGTCTTATACATTTGTTTCTCTAGACGGACTATAAATCCCAAAAAGTAAAAGAAATACCCTTTCGTTACATTTGCTGTATTCACCTTCTCATGCAATTTTACATTTTGTGGAACTATATCGATAATATGGTAGAAGAAAAGATGATTCAAATGGCTCTGAGCACTATGGGACTTAACCTCTGTGGTCATCAGTCCCCTAGACTTAGAACTACTTAAACCTAACTAACCTAAGGACATCACACACATCCATGCCTGAGGCAGGATTCGAACCTGCGACCTTAGCAGTCGCGTGTTTCCGGATGAAGCGCCTAGAACCGCTCGGTCACTGCAGCCGGCTCACATTCAGTAACAAAGACGATTGACTGTACTCTTCGTAGTTAAAACTAATGTCTTTTAAGAACTTAAACAAAACAAAAACTTACTCTTGAACTTAAATGAAGAGTAAACTTCTATCTTTGAATTCTTGAAACAATTTCTTTCTCATTAATTCATCATCTAGACGTTAAAATACAATCATTTTTTGATCTCCGTTGTAATTTCTTCCGTAAGTCGGCACGGAATGACGAAACAGAACTTCGGCAATAAAAACAAGCTCATTGGCTGATTAAAGACACGCACATCGTCCAATCTAGTGCACAAAAAGTGAAGAAAAACAATTCACTTTCAATGACATGGTAATTACACTCACAAACGACCTCAGTTACCTTCCGTAGCGTGCAATACCAGCGCTCCTCTTTTGCCTGCATACGACGCCATATTGTGACGCAACGCACAACGGGCGCCTGTTTTCTATTTTTAGGAGGTGCCGACCGGCTGCCTTTGCACGTAGGTCTCCATGCAATTTTTGGTATGAAGTTAGCAATTTGAACATACAGTCTACTGTGCTGAACACTCCCCTGACGATGAGTGAATGGTTGTCAGTCGATGTATCGTGGGAAGAATTCGATGTATTCCAGCTGCAGTCCTGAAACTTCATGCAATAGCTTTTACGACGAGGAATCAACCTTTTTATTTACTGGTAAAACAAAACTCATAAAACTGAGGAAATGTGAAACCTAGATACAACTGTGTCTCATAATGAAACACGAGATCACCTCATTTTTGTGACAAATGAATTCAATTCTATTTTTCCTGTCTCAGATTTAACGTCACAATGTGGTCTAGAGAAACTTTATTTCCATCAAAATGAAACGATGTGGAAAGTAAATGTCGCAGTACATATTTGTAGAAGGTTATCTTACAAAAAGTGCTAAAGTGATACAGTATCTCCTTGTTTTACGGTACATGGACTTAAAATCGCATTCCAAGTTCGTTCGATTATACGTTGGAACGCTTTTCAGACATTCGCCTCTAGCTAGCCCAATAATGCAAATTTAATATATTTTCTGATTTCATTTTGAAACAATGGCATTCACATTACGTATTTTTCCGAAATTCCAGAAGTTAGTCCGGTGAAGTAAGATTTTTCTAAATATGAAGAAATGTTCAAAGATATGATCGTGCACCTACGAAAAAATATT
Source organism: Schistocerca piceifrons (assembly GCF_021461385.2). Taxonomy (NCBI): domain Eukaryota; kingdom Metazoa; phylum Arthropoda; class Insecta; order Orthoptera; family Acrididae; genus Schistocerca; species Schistocerca piceifrons. Next base: position 633,932,890 of record NC_060139.1, read on the forward strand.
GTATTGAAATTTGAAAGTGCTGAATCGAGAAAATCTTGTCTATACCGTATTATAGTGAGGTGACAAAAGTCGTAGCATAGCGATATGCACATACACAGATGGCGGTAGAATCGCGAAGACGAGGTATAAAAGGCAGTGCATTTGCGGGGGTGTCATTTGAATTCAAGTGATTCACGTGAAGAGGTTTCCGTCGAGGTTATAGCCGCATCACGGGAATTAACTGACTGTGAACGCGGAATGGTGCTGGAATGAGACGCATGGGACACACCATGTCGGAAATCCTTAACGAATTCAGAGACAGTGTCAAGAGTGTGCCGAGAATATCAAATTTCAGGCATTAACTCTCACCACAGATAACGACCGAGAGCAGCGATGTTTGTGTAGAATCGTCAGTGTTATCAGACGAGCAACACTGTGTGAAGTAACCGCAGGAATCAATGTGGGACGTACGACGAACATATCCGTTAGGATAGAGCGGCGAAATCTGACGTTAGTGAGCTGTGGTAACAGACGGCCGACGCGAGAGCCTTTGCTAGCGTCATGAAATCGCCAGTTGCACCTCGGCTAGAGATCGTGACCATAGCAGTTGGATCCTAGACGACTGTAAAACCGCGGCCTGGTCAGATGATACCAGATATCAATTGGTAAGAGCTGCTGGTAGGGTTCGAGCGTGGCGCAGACCCCACGAAGCCATGGACCCAAGTAGTCAACAAGGCACTGCCCAAGCTGATGGGCGTTCCATGATGATGTGGGCTGTGTTTATATGGAATGGACTGAGTCCTCTGGTATTCACCTACAAGGCCACAATTTGCAGCAATTCCAGGACTTCATGTTCCCAAAACAACACTGGATGTTATTCGGATGACAATGTTCCATGCCTTTGGGCCACAATTGCTTGCGATTGATGCGACGAGCATCCTGGACAATTCGAGCGAATGATTTGGCCACTCTGATCGCCCGACTTCAATCCCATCGATCATATGCGGGAAAAATCCAGAGGTTAGTTAGCCTGCAAAATTTTGCCTCGGAAATACTTTCGCAACTATGGACGGCTGTAGAGATAGTATGGTACAGTATTTCTGCAGGGTACTTCCAACGACATGTTGATTCCATGTTATGTCGAATTGCTGATCTACGCCAGGTAAAAGGAGAACCGACACGACATTATTAGGTATTCCATAAGTGATGTTTCGTGAGTGCAATAGTTTATGTGTCACATTATTACTCTATTACGCACCAATAATCCGTAAGTGAAATCAAATTCACAACAAGTATTATCAAAACAAGTTAAATCATTTTGAAACGGATGCTGTCAGCAACTAACACAAATTTCCATTTTCAAGACATGGAATATTGTTAAGAAATTAAATAAGCTCAGTTCATTTGAAAATATCACATAGTCCATGATAGAAGTCTTTCTTCCGTTTCATGGTGCAAGATGGTGCACGTACGATGAGGTACGGCTTAACTGTCCTCGCAATGTTGACTAACGCCGCGCAAAACAAACCCCATATCTCACAACAACAGAAAGAGTAGAAAATTCCGGAAACTGCATATGGTGGTTTCTAGTGCTCATTCCTTCACGTGATTCTCAATTCAGTTACTAGAGTAAAACACCGCCCATGAAAGTTCATGTGTTCTCAGACGTCCTATTCTCCAGTTACAACGCACTTCCCTGTCGGTTCCTAGAGTAGGTGTTTTTAGACGAAATAAAATGAAAAAGATTTTAGACGTATACATTTTTTTTACTGTAGTGTCTCATACATGCGTTAACATGATTCCTGTAGGTACCGGCGACTTCAGGAACAACGAAATCTCCGATCCTCCAAACAAATTTTCACATCCAAATTAGGAGCGAGTTTGAAGACATTCTATCAATAAAAGCGTTCACAGTGTTTGTGAAGCTAAAGGTTTAGTGACAGAGAGTTACAAGAATGAAGAGCACATGTTAATCTAATACGGTCCCTTCAGTATCAGCCAGTTAAACTGAGCTATAACGATAACTTTTCTCATTTCACAATTCTGCAGCTGAACTAATAAATAACATTATTTGTGTTGATTGCCATTGCTGTATTACCTGTGTAAAATACAATATTTCCATTCAGTATTTTCTTTTTCTTTTATGTGGTTGAAGAGAGAAAACTGTGCTACTGAGGAGTGAAGAGGAGGAAGCGCCAAAACATGCATATTGCACCAACACAATACAGCACGGGAATATCTAAAGAAGAGTTACCTCTCTAATAGCTGCAATTGGGAAACTGCAACGTATTTCACACAACTTGCACATCCATATCTCTTAAGAAATAACGAAACTACTACGACAAGGGCTAGCAGAAGCAGCGAAACTTTACAGTGATTATTTCACGTACATCTTGCATGGGGGCTTAATTTAATATTTGAAAATAATTTTTATTTTTAGTAGCTGTAAGTCCGATTACGCTGTTTCGTAAACGGTTGGCCCTGAATAGTTTTTGTCCGCAATCTGACTGCATGGAACAACAACAAAGAATGAAATGAAAATTTTCGTTAATACAATTAATTAATTAAGTCCCCAGCAACTATAAAACCTACGAAGCCAACAAAGCACATGTGTAGCTGTTCTGTGTGTGGAAGTGTGATTCAACGTACACATCTGGCACGGTTCTTCTTCACTAAGACAAGAAATTTTAAATATCATTTATACTGAAGTAATTAAAAAATAGAAATACTATAATTGCGTAAGGAAAGCAGAATTACACTCTAATACAAGAACACAAGCCAGATGCTTTGTTGAATGAACCTGTAATGCTGCATTATTTAAGACGTTGAGATAATAAAAAGAAAAGAAAAAAGTTTTTTCTTTTACCTTCATATATTGACCAAAATCACTCTAATCATTACAATATATCTCCACACCGACTCTCTACTACCACATCTCAACAAGAACTCTCCACCACGAACTCTCGACAAGCACTCTTCACTACCACATCTCAGCAAGCACTGACTACTACGAGTTCTCCCCAAGCACTGACTACTACGAGTTCTCCCCAAGCTCTGACTACTACGAGTTCTCCCCAAGCACTGCCAGTGGAGGCGGCTGAATAATACTCTTTGGCGCAATCTCTGGCGCTGTGGCTCAGTGTAGCCACCTTTCATATGCCCTTCCTCCACGGGCTAGAATTTGATGGTATTTTTGCCGGCATTGGTGGTGAAAATACCACCAATTTCGTCCACAAAAATACAGACAAAAATAAAAGATAATATTAATACCTAAATATCACATAATTAGTTAAAATTTTGGCTTTGCACTGACCTTTCAATAACCTAATATATAAAATACAGTAAGCAATACAAATTCTTTCATACATGTGACTTTACATAATAGTTCACACAATACACAAAAAATCAGTTTATACAAATGTTCACATAAAATACTTTCAGTGATTAGTTCCAGCAGTAGCACCCAGCAATGGTCAACAGGTGCAGACACCAACAAGTGACATCATTCAGCAGAAGCAGTTCTATTAGTGGCACTCAGCAATGTTGAGCAAGTACAGACACCAACAGGTGACATCTTTTCAATAGAAGCAGTCCATCAGTGGCACCCAGCAATGGTCAACAGGTGCAGACACCAACAAGTGACATTATCTCAGTAGAAGCAGTCCATCAGTGGCACCCAGCAATGTTGAACAGGTGCAGACACCAACAAGTGACATCATTTCAGTAGAAGCAGTTCCATCTGTGGCACCCAGCAATGGTGAACAGGTGCAGACACCAACAAGTGACATTATGTCAGTAGAAGCAGTTCCATTAGTGGCACCTAGCAATGATGAGCAGGTCCAGACAGCAGTCCATAATATTCACTATCACTAATCACACTGTTCATCAGAGTTTATAAGCAGAAATTAAACATGTCCTTGTGCCACCAATCATGTAGAAAAAGTACAAGTAACAGTCCATAATATTTACTATCACTGATCACACAGTTCATCAGCTGAAATTAAACATTTCTAAGTGTCACACATCAATGTTGAACAAGTGCAGGTAACAGTTCATAATATTCACCATCACTAATCAGACAGTTCAGGCATGAACAATAGTTTGAATCCACATACAAATGCTTTTACACTAAACATACAAATCGTAACAAACACACAAATGATGTCAGATAATTGTCATATTAACTATTACAAATACACATATATCAGTAAACCTATAATATATATGGGTGTCAGTGCAAGCCACTACAAGCAAGTAAAATAATATTTAGGTGATAGGTTGGGACTAATTATTTGGGATTAGGAAAGGAAAACACACAAAACACACTCACTCATCTTTCATCCACATTAAGTACTACTGTGTAATTGAATAGTTTTAACTGTGTAAATGCAATTCTGTCAAAATTTGATGTTCATCATGTGTATCAAGTAGTAGTGGCAGCAATGTATAACAGTCAATAATAGTTAAGTCAATGTCATAGTCATCATGTCAAGACCAATGTTTGCCAAGCCAGATCAAAATGTACGGCTGCTGAACAACTGTCAGTGAGCCAAGATATGCAATTACTTCCACTCTCCAAAACAAAAATAATATGTACTGCTTATTGATTTAACAAAGTGTGTGTATAGACTATCTTCCTTCTACTTGAGTGTTCTGGTCTGCCATCTTCATCCTCCTTGTTCCATATAGACCAACAAAAAAAAATATGCACCTCACTTACTTTACCTTTTATACACCAAAACTCCAATAATCATCAGCATCACATAATCTCAATACGTCAATAATACCTCATACGTCGATACATATAAATCTTATCATCAATATCATTTACCTTACCTCTTGTCCACAAAAACTCCAATAATCATCAACTTCACATAATCTCGATAATACCTCAATAGTACCTCTTCAATACGTCGATACATATAAACCTTATTACCAATATCATTCCACTTCCACAACAACTCTTTCCTCTAGTCAGCCTCCTCGAACAAGTACAGATAAAATCCTAATGCAAACCTCATCATCCCATACAATCCGAAGACACATTGTCAACACACAACCTCTGTGTAATCCATCTGACCCAAATTTTCTACTCATTATGAATTATAAACAAAAGAAATGCATACATGACCTCTAACAGACTTATTCGAATAACTCTCAGTAATTAAGCACGATTACGGAGTGTGAATGATCATAATATTTCACAGTGTGTACACCACTTGAAGAATTATGTCAAACAGAAGCAAACATGTGGAGTATTTCTTGTGTCAAGTGTCACTTCCTATTTCAATTGCTCACGAAGAATGCAGTGTAATAATTGTTAATGGTGTAAACCTAGTGTTGGTATGTCACGTCGTTAGCTTCCTTCCTATTAGCATAAATTTATACAGCTTCCATAAAACCTCAGCCCATGTGACTTCTATGAAGTTTCTTGTACTAATGTCGTTTATGTCGAATTATAGCAGTTCATTTTCCTATCTTAAAAATATAAGGCATTGAGCGTAAGCAAAACATGCAATAGCGAGTAAATATACCAGTAGTGAACAGAATGTCAACAAGTGGATGCATCACAATTCTTACAACGAGGCTCTGCCAAGCGAACAATCTATAATCAATAGAATAATGTGACCTAAACTCTATGTTCAAACACAGTATATCAGCATTTCTATATACCAAATTAAAGAGTAGTTATGACAACAAAACAGAAATGTGTAAATATGCAATCCATAAGCAAAGCAGCAAATATGTTATCTAACATAATAAACAGGTCATTAGCATCATATCAGCATAAGCAAATAAATGTTCATATGTCATCTTAATAAGTAAACATGAAGGCGCAAGCAGATAAATCACAAAGTATAACTTACATACATATCAGCACAACTAATCAGGTGACAATTATAATTTAAATAAATAAGCACAGCAGGCACATAATAGAAAAATATGACATCAGTGAAAAAGCAGTGTAGCCAAACAATGCATAATATATACAATTAACAACCCTGATCATTAATAAAACATTGACAAAAATCAGCAAATGTACGCAAGCACGTTGCTTCACAAGTAAATTCATAGAACATGAAATTAGCACAAAGTATGAATCACGTAATCGCGAGCAGCAAATTACATCTAAAGTACGTACCTAAGTGGAAATATGTTACCTGAAATATGAACTCAATTGATAGTTACCTTTTTTAGTTTATTAGTTTCTTCTTCGAAATTACATTCTTCCTGCAAATTTCTCGATAGCAAGTCGTCCTAACGTCGGACACACACAGAGTTTACCTGAAGTTCTTAAATATTTTATAGAAACGTATCCTGAAAAATACTGCATGTTAATAACATAATTCATCAAGTCACTATAGCTTTATACTGAATTTAATCGGAGAAATTAAACTGTATATTTGTTTACGGCTGTCAGTGCATTCGCACTGAGCGCTCGATCAGCTGTAGGCACGTGACGTAGGAAGCAATTGTTTGCGGTCAACGACTGCCTTGTGCGGCGCGCAGACTTGACTGTTGCTTTGAGTATGTGCCGCCACCAAACCACAGGGCGGTATCCTTGTACTCTCTCCATGTTTACGTAAACTGTTGGTTTCTCGAAAGTATGTCATTCCATAAAAATTTTTCAAAAGTATATCATTCCACAAAAATTTTAACGTTAGATATATGATGTATTCCCTTAGAGCGTCAAGATTTAAGAGTTACTACTTCAACAGTGTTATCATGAATAATTTTGCGAATTCTATATGGACCGTTATAAAGCAGAAAAAATTTGCGACACAAGCCTTTTCCTTTGTGAGACAAACGATGAGACTTAATTAACACCTTTTGACCAGCCGACAAGATTTTTAAACGACCAGGATGTTTAGCTGATTTCTCTCTTCTAGCAGCCGCAGATGCAATATTTTGCAGAGCCATGTCCACAACTTCAGAATGCCGCAGTTTCCGTGAAGGCGGAAAAGGAACGATTTCAGATATGCGACGTGTCGGTGCTTTGTTTTTTAATATCAGTATAGGCGGTAAAGAAGTTGAATCATTAGGAAGTTCATTCAAAATTATTTGAAAAATATGAAGATACTGATTCCACGTTCTGTGATTCTGATGACAATAAAGACGACACAATTTATTGATTTCCTTCATCCATCTCTCTGAAGCGTTAGATTGAGGGTGAAAAAGTGAAATGAAAATTGGTTTCATCTTACGACGCCGTAGAGTACGAAGCCAAATTTTAGAATGAAACTGTGATCCATTATCTGATATAACCTTATCAACATGACCAACTTCTTTAAGAAAATGGTTAATGAAAGGATTAGATACTGAACGAGCTGTTGCTTTGCGTAACGGTGTAAAACACACATATTTTGATGTCAACTCCACTGCTACCAAAATGTACGCAAAACCATTAGTAGAACGAACCACTGGACTGAACAAATCGACTGCAGCCATGTCCTTTAATTTCGCTGGAATGATAGGAAACAACGGTGTTCTGTGAGAAATTGTTGGCGGCTTAGCCTTTTGACATAATTTGCATTTGGCCAGAACAGATCGAATACGTTTTTCCATATTACTGAAGTAGCAATTTTCTCGTAATTTATGAAAGCATTTTCTGGGACCAAAGTGTGCATGACTGAAATGCGTATACCAAATCAATTTGTTGACCCACTCATCAGGAATACAAACTAATCAAACAGAGTTGTCGACTGATTTTCGTTTAAAAAGAATGTCATTGCGAACTAAATAATGCTGTCTAATCGCTACGCTTTCCTTTCTCCTCCACTTCTCCTTAATGTCCTTCCAGATTGGATCCTTATTTTGCTCCTTAGCGATGTCCTGGAGCGAAGACGAAATAAAGTTCTCAAACGCAACACCTTGAATATACATCAAACAATAATTGTTTTCCTTGCAGTCCTCTTCAGCACTTTGTTTCAAACCCATAGGTGCACGTGATAAAGCATCAGCAACAAAATTTGAAGAACCCTGCATGTAAACAATACTAAAATCAAATTCCTGTAGGTACAACGCCCATAAGAAAATTACAGACACCAAGGAAACTACGAACCTCACGTTTTGTGGTAGGAACAGCATAATTACGAAGAACGTCTAATTTTTCTGGATCAGGAAGAAACCTTCTGTAGAAATAATGTGACCAAGAAATTTCACCTGAGAATGACCAAATTCAGATTTTTCTAAGTTCACTGTAATGCCAACTCTTGCAAAAATACGTAATAATGAATCCAAAATTTTGTTGTGCTCACTCAAAGAACGTTTAGCAATATGAATATCGTCAACATATGATGTAATATTGTCACGAAGATAAACAGGTAAAATTTCGTTTAAACTAGGAATGAATGCTGCTGAAGGTACAGTAAGTCCAAACAGTAATTTTCGAAATCTCTTTAGGGTAAAATCGTCATATCAGGTTATTGTTAACGATTCTCTAGATAGATTGATAGTCGAAGAGTTGTTTTTGACAGATGCAAAGAATAGTAAAAGAGTAGGCAGCGGTGCAGAAAACTAAAAGGGAAATAGCACCACTACAGCTCGGGGCCCTATGCACGCTACGGCACATATTCACTTAGTGTAGTGAATCCCCTGAGGACATCAATAGCCGCACATAATTTCCAGTTTAAGACTTAGTGGCAAATTTGGTTGGAGTGCGTACATAAATTGATCTAACCATGAACATGGATGTATGTCATTCTTAGAATTACGAAAGATCTTAAATTTCCGAACAGTCAAAAAGTGTTTATAGTCAAAGTTTTTGCCTCGTGGCGACAAAGACCTGCCGTGACTGTTCCAGTCCGAATGTCGATTACTGTTAAGTTCACGTGCCTCGCGCTCTCTTATTGCATCCCGTAAATGAAATAAATTACTTTCTTCAAACCCCTCTGCTAAACTAACACTTGTCAATTTATCTGAGATCTCCTCAACTCTTTCCGATGAGTTACTTAATTGTTCTTTCTGTTTATTTACGTCTTCTGTAAATGTCGCGACTCGGGTTTCGGTGTTGTCACATTTAGTAGTTAATTGTTCATACTGTTGCGTTAAGTTATTTATTCTGTCATTTGGTACAGATTCCTCGATTCTCTCAAATATTTCTTCCTTATCGTGTGCGCGTTGTAAATTTAACTCTGAAAATTTCTGTACTATCACGCGATCTTTTTCTTCTTGTTCTCGGTCCTCTTCCTCTTGTCTAATCTCTACTGCAATTAATCTATTATTGTGAGAATTCAAAATCGGTTGTACTTCTTCTCTAATTTCTTTGTTTGATTCATCTTTCATATTTTTGAAACATGTCCCTATTTGTGAATCTTACCGTGTTTCCATTGTTTCCATCTCGGTTTTAATTGTTCATATTTGTGAGCATAACCGTGTTGCCATTGCTTTCATCTCAGTTCTAATTGTTCCTAACTCTGTTTTAATTGTTCCTATTTCTGTTTTAAATTCAGATCGTAACTGTGATCCCATTGTTCCCATCTCAGTTCTAATTGTTCCTATTTTTGAGTCTAACCGTGTTCCCAAATTTAATATTGCACTCATCAACTGCTCCATATGAACTAGTCAAAATTCCTTTCGCCCCTAACATTTCCTACAAAACCAGCTTCCTTCATCATAGCTGTAAGGCCATCTGTGTTCGATACTGTTACAGATTCTTCTGTCGTTAATCTCGTATTCTGTGAATTTTCTGATTGAGAAAAATTTTGAAATGGTTCCGGACTATTTTCCCGACTTATTAAATTGTTTTCCACTTCATTATTCATCACACTGTTCTCCTGTGTTGGCGAGTTCGCCATGTTAACAATTTCGTCATTCTCACTATTCATCATTTTTGCCTTTTTCATTGATCGCGTAATCATTTACAAAATATACAAAACTCGTCACAATATGAAAATTGCACACAATGACACTTTATCTCCAACAATACCATTCACACGAAATGTTTCCCTCAAACACGATTAATCGAAGAATTGAAACATTTGCCCTAAATTGTCAAATGCGTATACAAGACAATAAAATTAAATTCTGAAATACCATTAGAAGAATGACAATTACCAAATCTACACATGCAATATAGACTACAATTACTAAACTACAAATTACTACAACAATACTACTGTCTACTATTTTTACAATCAGAAGAATTCCAAGGGACGATCGTGGCAGGGTCGCCACGTGCATGGGGGCTTAATTAAATATTTGAAAATAATTTTTATTTTTAGTAGCTGTAAGTCCGATTACGCTGTTTCGTAAACGGTTGGCCCTGAATAGTTTTTGTCCGCAATCTGACTGCATGGAACAACAACAAAGAATGAAATGAAAATTTTCGTTAATACAATTAATTAATTAAGTCCCCAACAACTATAAAACCTACAAAGCCAACAAAGCACAAGTGTAGCTGTTCTGTGTGTAGAAGTGTGATTCAACATACACGTATGGCATGGTTCTTCTTCACTAAGACAAGAAATTTTAAATATCATTTATACTGAAGTAATTAAAAAATAGAAATACTATAATTGCGTAAGGAAAGCAGAATTACACTCTAATACAAGAACACAAGCCAGATGCTTTGTTGACTGAACCTGTAATGCTGCATTATTTAAGACATTGAGATAATAAAAAGAAAAGGAAAAATTTTTTTCTTTTACCTTCATATATTGACCAAAATCACTCTAATCATTACAATATATCTCCACACCGACTCTCTACTACAACATCTCAACAAGAACTCTCCACCACGAACTCTCGACAAGCACTCCTCACTACCACATCTCAGCAAGCACTGACTACTACGAGTTCTCCCCAAGCACTGACTACTACGAGTTCTCCCCAAGCACTGACTACTACGAGTTCTCCCCAAGCACTGCCAGTGGAGGCGGCTGAATAATACTCTTTGGCGCAATCTCTGGCGCTGTGGCTCAGTGTAGCCACCTTTCAATCTATAGCAGTGTATTCTTCGATGCACCAGAACCAAGGTCGCACAGGGTGGCTCCTATCGCCGTATGCCCTACGGTCCTTCCACTTTTAGGTGATGTATCGGTTTTATCAAAGATTAGTTAGGGTGGAACTTGAAAATCTGAGATAATCGTTGCGACGTGAGTGTGGGTCATATATTAGCAAAAATAGCATTTAGTAGTGGCTTTAGCAGAAAACTCGAGAAAATTGTCAATAGCATTTCGGGCTGGAATGGCATCAGCGTCATCCCACAGATCTGTGTACAAACAGAAAGTTTACAACGTAACGGCAGTGCATCGACTGAACTGTTCAGAAACTGTTGCGCGACGTCACTAATGTAATTTGCTAACGTACTCCTAGCATGCTGGAATGGCAATACCGAAATGCTCATTCTTCTGATGAAGCAAGGCTGCATTTTTCACAGTGCTGGAACTCGGAGAAGAATCCAAATTGAAATTAAGAAAATTCTCGTAAGTTACGTAATGAACCAGACCATATGCAGTTAATAGGATAGTGCTGTAAAGTTACTGCAACAAGAGGTGTTGGACCTATCGTCTTCGAGCATTCTGTTAAGTTCCTAAAGTTGTGGGCACAATATTTTCAGAGAATTACCATCTAACAAAAAAAATGCGATAATTCCACACAGGACATGAAAAGCGAATGCATTTCTGACACTATTATGAGTACAGTTCCAACAACGGTATGATCGTCTCCATCATGAAGAGTCTGTAATACCCAGTTTCAAAGTGAAGCAGAGCAACATAAACTGCGTTTGTCTGTCGATGCACTAACTTCATAAGAACTCCATTTGAGTTGCACACTACTCTGTGACAGATTCTGCTGACACTTCACCCCGAAACAGTGACTCAATATTTTTATTCAATTTCTTCCCAAGTGCTTTCGCGGCTTGTGTAACTTGTCCGAAACCGGTTCGCCATCTGCGAGGGTCGTATGAAGACAGCAGATGAGCCGCGTGGAGTAGCTGCGCGGTCGAGGATTCTTATCACGGTTCGCGTGGCTTCCCCCGTCGGAGGTTCGAATCCTCGCTCGAACATGTGTGTGTGTGTGTGTGTGTGTGTGTGTGTGTGTGTGTGTGTGTGTGTGTTGTCCTTAGCGTAAGTTAACGTTAGATTAATTAGTGTGTTAGCTTAGGGACCGATGACCTAAGCAGTTTGGTCCCATAAGACCTTACCAAAAAAAAAAAAAAAATACATGTATACCATGTGATTAAAAGTATCCGGTCACCTATTAGTCGACATTAATAGCTGCCGGCTTGGAATCATCCGGGGACAAAGAGGCGCCGGACTCTCTGTAAAAGAACGTCGGCCCATTCTTCCTCAAACCAAAGAATATAGCCATGCTGCATGCTGAGGTCTGGACCGAATTCAACTTTCTAATACTTCCATTAGTGTTTCATGCAGTTTAGGTCTGGACTCACTGCAGGTTGGTGCCGTTCTCCTGACACGGAGAACTGTCATATTTATACAAACGATCGTCCATTCCGAACGACTCCTCAGTTGCACTCAGTAATGAAAGCTGTAAAATGTGTTCGTATCATTCCGTATTTAGCGTTTCATTAATCGCAATAAGGGGATCACACTATAACCATGGGGAACACCACCATATCGAAACTCCATTTCTTCTTACTTCGCTATTGACGGAACACACGATTGTAGGTAGGGTTCTCGAGGCATCAGCCAAACCTAAAGCATTGTATCGGATTGCCGTAACATGTAGTGTGAATCATCGCTTCCAATCACTCGTTTCCAGTCATCCACTGTCCGGTGGGGTCACCCTTCACGCCACCTCATGGACTACAAAAGTGTGTCGCGTATGAGGAGTTGCTCGACCATTGTAGAACATTCTTTTTAACTCTCGATGCAATGTTATTGTGCTACCTGGACTGCTGGTAGCAGTTTCATACTCAGCAGTGATTCCTTCCACTTGTTTCTTGCCATGTTTTACAATAACCTCCACAGTGGTCGGGGTCCCTCACTGCCTGTATATGATGTCTACCTGGTCTTGGTATATTGGTGGTTGTTCCTTCGCGTTTCCATTCAACAGTCATACCACCAACTGTCGACTTGTTACAATGTTAAAATGTCTTTGATGGATTTCTTACTCAGGTAATTTTCAATGACTTGCCTTCGTTCTAATACACTTATCTCTCCTAACCGACGCATTCTGATAACACTGCTTGAGTACTCTTTCTTTACTGGTGATTCCATGTACACTGTTCACAATAATAGCTAGCAAAGGCAACCGTTCAGCTGTTTTATGACAAACAGTCAGGCAACGTTTTCAATGTTGCTTCTATTGAAGACTAATTCTGCCTGGCGTACGGAATAAAATTTTTGGGTTTAAAACCGTGCTTCATCTCAAATTTTTTTTCCGTTACGTTACAGAGTGTTTAGATATGTAGGCTTCAGGACAGACATGTCAGTCATCGTCAACTAGTATTTAAAATGCAAAATAGCTTGTACCCAACCAAGTTATTGTCAAAAGATGTAGAAGCAAAAAGTTTATTATCTATCGAATTCTGGGTTAGGAAGACATACGTATCAGATGAGGATCATACAGATCGTAACCGTTCATAAAATAAAAGAAAAAGATTTGCGGTCTAAGACAAATTCTACAAATTTTAGACAATACCTAACCACTTACTTCACTATGGTGGCCGAGTGGTTCTAGGCGCTTCAGTCCGGAAGCGCTCTACTGCTAGGGTCGTAGGTTCGAATACTGCCTCGGCCATGGATGTGCGTGATGTACTTCGGTTGGTTAGGTTTAAGTAGTTCTACGTCTAGAGGACTGATGATCTCAGATGTTAAGTCACATAGTGGTTAGAGCCATTTGAACTTCAATATGATCGTATCGCATTTTTGAAGCACAAAATATGTTTCTCCTTCACTGTAAACAATAATATAGCATACTATTTGCTTGCACAGATGGCATTTACTGAAGGAAAAAAGAGATGGGCGAAGTTATAAAACTCTAAGAAGGTTACAATAGGCACTCACGTTTTGTTTAATTGTGTGATTCATTATTATTGAGCTTATTTTGTGTTTTATGAAACAATCATTTGATGGCCAAAAATATTTGCTGTAATTAGATTTGTTACTTCAGCAAAATAATCACATGCAAAATATTTTGATGAAAAACTTTCTAATTCCAAACAATGATATTTATTTATTCAGAATGTTAAGACAGTACAGCTAAAGAGGCCATATGGAATATCTCATTTTGGAAGATATCTAGACGCAGAAGCAGAGGGATTATCGGAAAATCAGCAGATTCATTACTCAGCACCATGGCGGACACAGTGGCGGGTGGACGTCGGCCTCCAGCGGAGTCGTTTGGTCCTCGCCTTGTCCCGATTTTGGGGCAGCCGGCGCCATTAATCCCGAGAATGGGCATTAATTAAGGGGCGGCCCATCTCGGATACATGACGGTAATAAAGCACCGCGCGACGACGCAGACTCAGCGGTCGCCGGCCGTTGTTTGCGCAGCCGGCTGACCCGATATCCTGGCTGCGGAACCGAATCGCCTTCCAACAAGGAAGATGTTAGCTACGTCCCAGCACGTGCCCGAAGAATAAAAGATCTTCTCCAGTGAATCAATTACAGGATAAGGAACAGCGGCCCAGACGTAATCAGCACGCCGACGGTCGTCTGAAAAAGTGACTTCAGTGCCTCCGCATGGACAAATGTCTAGAAAAAAGAAGTACTGTATTTTACCTTGAAAATTTGTATCACACCGGAACTGGAAACCCGATTTCGTACTTGTAGCCACCAATCGTATGAATGATTACCTGAACACGATTCTGAGTCTGACGCAAACTGTTACTTTCACTGATGTTTCCACCTCTGATTTTCGATCAGCTGGGTGTTTGGAGTTGGTGAGAGGCAGAGGTTTATGCTGCCACAGAGGACATATATCAAATGAATTAAGTGCACTAAAGTTCCTAAATATGCAATGAGAGAACTTCTCTTCCCGAAAATGAAAGGTGGATGCCTCAGTGACGATTAAAGTTTGATTCAGGCCTCAGGCATATTCAGATAGCCTAACAACACTTAGAAGATGATAAAGAAGAAACTCGCCAGTATGATGAAATCCAGGGACATACAAAGAACTTCGGCTAGATTATACGTGATTTTCGCCCGCGAAATACAATAGCATCACAACTGCCCTTAGGACGACTTACTATACAGAGTGTGACTAAATCCCGTTGAGGACTTATAGTTGGGACCAAGACGGTTAAGTTTAGTATGGGAATTCATGTCCGAAAATGTACGACTTTCCTCCACTCCATACATTGCTGTCTGACTCCAACTGCTTCTCGTCGGCGACCAGTCATAACTAGGGTCCAATGTGGCGACCACCGACGTCAACACAGATACGGTTCCTCCGTGCCACGTTCCGGTGTGAACGATCACCCTGGTCCTCCAGCATCTGTCGCAGTCACATCCGCGCCAGTAGATCCTACTAGGACACCATAGGGGTTTCGTAAATCACTGATTTCATGCGACCCCACACATAGTAGTCTAGTGGTTTCAAATCGGGAAAACGTGCAAATCAAGCAATCGGACAACCAAAACCAATCAACTGATTCCCAAATCGTTGGTCAACGTCCACGGACCACACGTTAAACGTGCCGTGCTACACCATCGTGCTGGAACCACGCACATGCAGTGGCCCATCTTCCAAAAGCCGATTCAGTACGTCGTCAAGGAATCACAAGTATGGGACGCTTCTGAGACGTGGCGGGAAGGTAAGTTTGGCCGAATCACATGTCCATCCCGGACACTTACCCAGATGTACAGACTGTTCCAGAAATGATACAGTCTGAACGTGAATATGAAACCCATGGGCATGTGCAGCCAGCGAACAAGTTTCTCTAAGTCCACACATGACTGGTGTGGGAACTACCCTGGTGATCATGGCTTCATTCGTGAAGAAGATCTGCCACGGGAAGTCTGGCTCTCCCACACGACAGCATAGGAATCACAGTGAGCTCATGAGAGAAAATTTTGTGGCTGTATTGCCTTTATCTTTTGTGGTTCGTACAGGTGTAGCTGATGCTCATATAGACCATGCCACACAGTTCGGTAATCCACTTTCTGTCTACCTACTATGTTTCTCGTAATCGCGTAGCGTTCTCTTCCACTGCATGGAGTACAGCCTACTCAAACGCGGGTGAGCGGTGCCGCCGTGGAGGTCCACAGTCGGCCCTGTTGGTAGTGAATGCACCAATTTCCGAGACATGATCGTATACCCTAGTAAACCGAGAAAATAAATTTTTGTGATGTGACCGTTCCTAGAGCTTTTGCAACTCTCGTACATGTAAGTGGGCTCCTGATAACTTAACGTATAATTCTGTCCCTTCTTCTTGTCAGCGTTTTCCATATATTCCTCCCCTCGACGATCCTGTGGAGAACCTCCTTATTCCTCATCTTATAAGTCCACGTAACTTTTAAAGTCCGTATCTCAAAGGCTTACATGCTCTTCTTTTCCAATTTCACCAAATACCATAATACACTACCACACAATGATGTGCTCCAAACCTATATTCTCAGAAATATCTTCCTCAAATGCAGGCCTGCGTTTGATACCAGTAGAATTATCGTAGCCCAAAATGTACCTTTCGCTTGTTCCCGACTGGTTTTCATACCTGCTTCTCTTCGTCCGTCAAGTGTTATTCTGCTTCCAAGATAGCACAATTCTCTCACTTCGTCTACTTCATAGTCATGAACGTTGATGTTAAGTTTACTGTTTACCTCATTTCTGCTGATTACTTTCGTCTTTATTCGGTTTCTACTCAGTCCATATTCTCATGTTCTGTACTCACTAGACTGTTCAATCCATTCAATAGTTCCCATAATCTTGCTTCATTTCCACTGTAGATAACTATCTCAATAGCGAATCTGAACTTTATAATGACTGACTAATTTTGTATTCTAAGATTACGACGCTTATTAACAGTTAGCAGATTGTCTTTGCGCCTGGCAGATACCTTATATGTACCTACCACCTTACTGCTGAAACTATCCCTAGATATAATTCCCTCGTTATAACTGCATCTTCTGCAAAAATTATAATATTTTGATTAACTCTGTCCAAATGAAAGCCTGATTAGATATCCCACAGATAATTGTTTACCCGTTGCCATACTAAAGCAAAGGCTATAAAATGCGCTAACATCTAATCCACCAGATTTCCTGACTCTTGGCACTAAGAAGGTCACTGGTGAAGAGAGCGATCTAAGATACATATGATCGATATTTTTTCTAAGAAGTATTCCTTAGGATCGTTCACTTTTATAAAGTTCCTTTTGTGATGTTTCTCGACTAAAAGTGAAATAAATGACTCACCGGTCACAATTTTTGGTCTTATTAACCAGATTAATAAGACTAAAAATTGTGACCGAGGGCTCATCTGTTTCTATTTTAATTTATAAACGCTCACTGAAAAAAAGTAGTCATGTTTAAAAGTTTGTATTTCTCAACTTTGAGCGTGGTTCTGCCTTAGCTCTTCGTTGAAGGCAAGATTTAGCTTATTGCACTTGTAATAAAATTACACAGTGGATTCACTGACATGTCAAACACTTTATATCCATGAGGGATCGTAAATCATTGCCTTCAACTGTTATCCAAATAATAGCTCAGATATCTCTCATGGATTTCATCAACAGTCGGAATATTGCATCTCCTCTCCTCATTTTTTCCTCTTTATTCCTGGTAAAGGTTTTACGTCCGCTACGCAGTTTTAAGTAGTGCAGATGTGTTGTGTGCTGTTCGTGGAATAATTTGTGGAGCTATTGTTCTACATAGGACTCGCGTTTCGACAATTCACTGAAATACGAGGACATGTGATGCTCAAAATGCCAGCTGCTCTGATGGTATGCTGTTACGTACTGATTTAGTAGTTTGAAATTTTGCGACCGGAAAATGGCTTCTTCGGCCAGAATGGGAATTAGTTTATGTAGCTTGTTGTGTAACAACAGTCTTCGGTTTAGGCACTTGAAAACACTTTCAGTAATACCCAGGTGTGTTCCGTCCGCTTTCATTTTACGGTAAATTTAAATGAATTCAAAGGAATTAGTAGTTAACTCATTTTAAAACTGAAATAAAGATTGGGATGGCTCTACATTTATTTGCTTACTGATATTTTGTCGCACAGTTGTATAAAATTATGGAATACATTAGCTAGAAAGTGATCTTCATACTTGTTCTAGACGTCAGCAAAAAAATTTCTTTTTCATTTTTAAAGATTACATTTAGTGTTGGTTTAATTTTCAAACTTCCGTAGGAAGAAACGCTTATATTTCTAATTAGAGATGGAGAATGTTGACAAAAAATAAAACAGATCAATTTCAAAAAGATATAAAGTTTCATTGTGTATAATTATTTCAAACATCTAATTCAAATTGATCTGTTCAAGACCTTTTTGTTTGGAACGTGAAGCTTTGATTGATTTTCATTCGGATATCATTTATTGAATGAGAAAAGTTTGATATTAAAGGCCCTGATGCACAAAATATAAGAGCCACAGGCTTTGTAGCCACATGGTAAAGCTATCAATGGCGAATCAGGAACGCTGTACGAAGAAAATTCCTGTTCGTAGAGCTATAAACTTAAGAGGCAGGAACTGTTTCACGTCGCAGAAGTTAATCTTGCTACAACCACTAAATCAAATGATTTGGAGTCTCAAGTACAGCTTCTGCTCCTTATGTAATGCATCAGTGTTCTTTGAATGATTCACTAGCGTTTAGTCAGATAGGTTGTATAAAATGCACATTATTTTCAAGAGATATTTGCTCGTCATCTTCAGGTGCTACACACGTACCGTTGCTATGATTTTTTAATTATTGCTATTTCATCATTGTTACTCCATATGGGCAGGAGATGGGATGTCAGCGGGATAATGTCCACTGTTCTGCTAAAAACATTACGATATAGATAAAGCCATGAAAACAACATTTAAAGAAGCAAACCTGAGAGCTTATATATATCTCTAACAAAATTGTTGAATGACGATGGTGGTATAAAGTAAAATATTGTTTTTATTTGTTTCTTTAATTAAAATAAGAAAGACTAGCAGGTACAGATAAAAGAAAAGTAAAATATTATTCAAATACCTTAGAAAGACGTCGACGTACTTTAAACAGGATCACGACGCATTCACTATAAAACTGAAGGACCTGCATTGGAGAACAATTGTTGTGGGATAGAGAAAAGCAGCCGGTGTTCTGTAAGGGGGGGGGGGGGGGAGATGTAAAGATACCGCCTGTTGGGTGGTATCTGTGGAAGTTAAGTGTTAGAATGGATAGAGGGAAGACGGAAACGAACGAGAAGTTTTGTGCGTGAGCAAGGCCATGATGTCGTGAGGGGAACTCGTTGGTAGAGATGGGAGAGGAAGTAGGAGGGGGACTGGGGGATGCAGATGTGAGTGGGGTAGGTGGGGAGGTTATAGGTGGTAGAATGGGTAAATACCTATGTGAGGTGTTTGGGAGGAAGTCGTCTGGAATTACTTTGGGATGGAGATTGTAGGTGAAGGGATGGTGTAACGTGTTTGCAAAGGCGCTGCAGTATACTGAGGTTGGCAATCTGAGGGGAAACAGTAGCGTTATTGGAATATTTTTTGCGGATGATGAAGGATATGCGGAGGTGTTCATTGTGAGTAAGGAAGTGATAATTTTATGAGATGGCAGAGGGTTCAAGAGGAGGGAGGTAGACGGCTGTGTAGAAGCAAGGGGAAGTCCATGAGTAGCAAGGATTTGGAGGGACTGGTAGAACTTAGTTGGAGCTGAAATCCATGCAATATTTCAATGGCAGAAGATACGCCTGTCAAGGTAATGAAAGTTAGAAGGGTTGTGGAGCGGTGCGAACCGGGGGCGTCGAAAGTGGTATCATCAGCATACTGAAGGATGTGGACGGGCATAGATTGTTTGGGCATATTGGCTGTGTAGAGGAGGTAAAGGAGAGGAAACTGAAAGAGTCTTTCGGAACACCTGCAATGGGCTGGAAGATATTGGAGTTGGGTTTATTAACAGCGAAAGAGGATGGGCGGTTAGGCTGGAAGGATGCATAAGATGAACGTAGTTAACTGTAAGTGCGTAGGTTTGGAGTTTGCAAAAGAGATCGGGATGCCATACATGATGATTGCCTTTCTCTAGTTTACGGGAATTTTTGTTGTATGAACCTATGAGATAGAAGATGAGTGAGGTATATGTCATCAGAAGAGAATTTGGGATAGAAGTCAAACTTGTTGACAGATATGAGTTATTAGTCGAGGCTTAAATGGTGCCGTTGGGAAAGGATTGATTTGAAGACCTTGATGAACACTGATGGGAAGTTGATAGGGTGGCAAGTTAAGTTAGCGGTAGGGGTTTCGTGCGGTTTGATGAGAAGACGGTTTTCTACATTTCAGGGCAGTAACCTGTGAGCAGGATCATGCCATTAAGCGTTGCAAGAGTGGGGAGAAAGGAGAGGAGCATTATTTTATGAGTCGGTATCTGAAAAAAAAAATTTCAAACGTATGTGAATTCCTAAGGGACCAAACGACTGAGGTCATCGGTCCCTAGACTTACAAACTACTTAAACTATCTTATGCTAAGAACTACACACACACCGATGCCCGAGGGAGGACTTGGAACTCCGGCGGGAGAGGCCGCGCAATCCACGACATGGCGCCTTAAACCGCGCGGCCACTCCTCTCGGCTTCGTGTCGGATGTGATCATGACTAGAATTTGTACAGTCTTTACCTAGGAGACCTAAAAATGAATAAACTTGCCGGCCTTGAGTCACGCCTACATGACAAGCTACTTCACCTGCGTACTGCACGTGCTCCTGAAGCCGGTGCCGCTGCAGCTATTACCGTTTTACAGGACAAGCCGTGTGGGCTAAGAAAATTGTCTTTAACTTTGACGCGATAAGCCTGACAAGGGAGATAACGTGACACTAGATCTATATGCAACGTCTGACATAAGTTGTAAATTCTTTTGAGAAGCCATAATTCTATCAGTTCGGAATCAGCTCAACGGGTACATTATTGGCAGATGGAGATTGCTGGTTCGAGTTGTACCCAATGCGTAGATAACGATTTACAGTGGTGCATTCTTCTGTTTGTTTACGTGTGTTCGTTACGTTTGTTACATCTACATCCGCATCTACATGATGACTCTCTAATTCACCATTAAGTGCCAGGCAGAGAGTTCTCTGAACAACCGTTCCACTCTCTAACAGGTACGGGAAAGAAATGAACACTTAAACCTTTCCGTGCTAGCTCAGATTCTTTTATGTTTTTATAGGTGAGCGCCAACAAAATATTTCCATGTTCTGAGGTACAGGCTGGTGATTGAAACTTCATGAGAAGGCCCTGCCGCAGCGAAAAACGGCTTCGTTTTAATGACTACCACCCGGAGTCGTGTATCACATCCGTGAAACACTCTTCCCTATTCCGCGATTTCGCGATAATACAAAATGAAATTCAATTCTTTGAACTCCGTCAACCCTATCTAATGCGGGTCCCAAACTATGCAGCCATACTACAGAAGATGGACCAGTATACTGTAATTTAAGGGATTCTTTTTGTGTTCAAATGGATGACTGCACACTTTTTATGATGTACAGTCAATTGCCACTATTTGCGACATACAGAATGTCTTGTTTAAAATATTCTGCAATTGGTTTTGATCATTTGACGACATAACATGACGGTAAACGACAGCAGCACCTGCTAACAATCTAAGAAGATTGCTCAGATCGTCTCCCTAATCGTTTATATTCATCAGCAACAACAGAGCGGCTATAATACTTCCCTGGGGAACGCCAGGTACTACTTCCCTTTTACGCGATGACTTTCCGTCAAGTGTTGCGAACTGTGAACTTTTTGACAGGATACCACGAATCCAGTCGCACGACTAAGACGATGCTCCATAAGCACGCAATTTAGTTGGAAGTCGCTTGTGAGAAACGATCTCAAAAGCCTTCTCGGAATCTAAAACTATGGAATCAATTTGACATCCGCTGTCAATAGCACATATTACTTCGTGAGAGCGGTGTTTCACAAGAACGATGTTTTCTGAACCGTGTTGGCTGTTTGTGAATAAATCGCTTTCTTCAAGATGATTCATAGCGTTCGAGCACAGTATGCGTTTCAAAATCCCACTGCAAATCGACGTTAAATATGTGGTTCTGTAATTCAGTTGATTACTCCTATTTCCATTCTTGGGTATTGGTGCAACTTGCGAGACTTTCTAGTCTTTGGGTACGGATCATCTTTACGAGTGAGCCGTTGTATATGACTGCTTATAACTATTGAATCAACATACTTTGAAAGAAATCTGACTTGTTTCAACGTGGACTGGAAGCCTTGCTTTTCTTAAGTGTTTTATTGCTGCTTCGCAACACCGAGAATATCTACTTAAAGTTACTCATGTTGGCATTTATTCTTGACTGAATTCAAGAGTATTACTTTGCTTTCTCTTGTGATGGAATTTCGGAGAACTATGTCTAGCAACTTTGCTTTAGTGGTGCTATCATCACTAACATTACTACTGTTATCACATGGAAGGTATTGATTGCGACTTGCCAATGGTTAACTTCACACGGAATCAGAATCTCTTTGAGTTTTCTGTGAGACTTAGAGACATAATTTCGTTGTGGGAACTTTTAAAAGCATCTCGCATTGAAGTTCGAGATAATTTCGAGCTTCTGTAAAACTTTGCATTATTTGCAATTTTGCGTTTTTATAAAATTTGGTATGCTTTTTTTCGTTTCTTCTGAAATAGTGTCCTGCCCTGTTGTTTCTACCATGGTGGATATGTACCATATATTGTTCATTTATTACACTACATTACATTAATACTTGTTCCATAGATCATGAATACGTCATTTTCACAATTATGTGGAATGTGTCAGTTTAACATAAGTTTTCTTTACACAAGGCAATTAATTTTTTCTCAGTTACCACTTCATATATCAAAAGTCATCTATTGAGTATAAGGAGACGTCATTCAGACATTCTTGTAATGTCTTTTTAAATGTTGGTTGGCTATCTGTCAGAATTTTAATGTTATGTGGCGAATGACCAAAGATTATTATGGCAGCATAATGCACCCCTTCTGTGCCAACGTCAGATTTAACACACAACAGTGAAATTCGTCCTTTTTTCTAGTGCTGTATCTATGCACTTCACGATTATTTTTGAATGGGAATGGGTTGTTAATAACAAATTTCATATGTAAATGTATGTACTGCAAAGGTGCTATGACTATCCAGAGTTCCTTAAATAAATGCCTGCAAGATGATCTTTGGTGGGCTCCAACTGTTATTCTGTTTACACACTTTTGTGCAATGAATAATTTTTCTCTTAATGATGAATTACCACTAAATACGATGCCACATGAAAGAAGTGAATGAAAATAGACATCGTAGGCAACTTTACTGATACATTTGTCATAAAAATTTGCAATAACTCTGATTGCATAAGAAGCTGTACTTGTGCACTTCATGAGATCATCAATGTGTTTCTTCCAGTTCAATTTCTCATCAGTGCACACAACCAGCAATTCCGAATATTCTGTCTTAGCAACAGACTTATGTTCAAAGTCTACATTTATCAATGGCGTTCTGTCGTATCCTGTATAGAATTGTGTGTAATGTGTTTTCTAAAAATTTGGTGAAAGTCTATTTGCAGAGAACCACTTAATAATTTTCTGAAAGACATTATTTACAATTTTCTTAGCTGATTTTTGTTAGTTAGGGGGGACTGCTATACATCTATCATCACCAAAAAGAACGAGCATTGCATTTATCTGATAACAGAGTGGCAAGTTGTTTATATATATTATAACCAATAACGAACCTAAGACTGAACCCTGTGGGAAACCATCCTGGATATGACCCCAGTTAGTTGTCTCTGCTAATTTTTGCAAACTATCTGTATTGTTAATTTCAACTGTCAGCATTCTTCCAGGTAAATATGAATTGAAACTTCTGTGCACTGTCCCACTCACACCACAATACTTAAGCACATCTGGAAGAATTTCGTGATTGACACAGTCAAAGTACTAGGGAGATCACAAAATATCTCATAGGGTGATGTTCGGTTTTTCAGAACATTTAATATTTCATCAGTAAAAGAGTCTACAGCATTTTCTATTGAAAAGACTTTCTGAAGAACAAACAGAGATTTTCTTAGTACTTCATTTTTATAAACATGTAATTTTACTTAATATATAACTTTTTCAAGAATTTTGGACAAAGCTGTCAAAAGTGAGACTGGGCTGTAGTTGTAAGTCTCAGACCAATGCCCTTTCTTATGTAGTGGATTAACAATAGCGTAATTCAATCTATCTGGAAAAATTACCAGTTTCAGTAAGATACTACACTCCTGGAAATGGAAAAAAGAACACATTGACACCGGTGTGTCAGACCCACCATACTTGCTCCGGACACTGCGAGAGGGCTGTACAAGCAATGATCACACGCACGGCACAGCGGACACACCAGGAACCGCGGTGGTGGCCGTCGAATGGCGCTAGCTGCGCAGCATTTGTGTACCGCCGCCGTCAGTGTCAGCCAGTTTTCCGTGGCATACGGAGCTCCATCGCAGTCTTTAACACTGGTAGCATGCCGCGACAGCGTGGACGTCAACCGTATGTGCAGTTGACGGACTTTGAGCGAGGGCGTACAGTGGGCATGCGGGAGGCCGGGTGGACGTACCGCCGAATTGCTCAACACGTGGGGCGTGAGGTCACCACAGTACATCGATGTTGTCGCCAGTGGTCGGCGGAAGGTGCACGTGCCCATCGACCTGGGACCGGACCGCAGCGACACACGGATGCACGCCAAGACCGTAGGATCCTACGCAGTGCCGGAGGGGACCGCACCGCCACTTCCCAGCAAATTAGGGACACTGTTGCTCCTGGGGTATCGGCGAGGACCATTCGCAACCGTCTCCATGAAGCTGGGCTACGGTCCCGCACACCGTTAGGCCGTCTTCCGCTCACGCCCCAACATCGTGCAGCTCGCCTCCAGTGGTGTCGCGACAGGCGTGAATGGAGGGACGAATGGAGACGTGTCGTCTTCAGCGATGAGAGTCGCTTCTGCCTTGGTGCCAATGATGGTCGTATGCGTGTTTGGCGCCGTGCAGGTGAGCGCCACAATCAGGACTGCATACGACCGAGGCACACAGGTGTGGGGAGCGATCTCCTACACTGGCCGTACACCACTGGTGATCGTCGAGGGGACACTGAATAGTGCACGGTACATCCAAACCGTCATCGAACCCATCGTTCTACCATTCCTAGACCGGCAAGGGAACTTGCTGTTCCAACAGGACAATGCACATCCGCATGTATCCCGTGCCACCCAACGTGCTCTAGAAGGTGTAAGTCAACTACCCTGGCCAGCAAGATGTCCGGATCTGTCCCCCATTGAGCATATTTGGGACTGGATGAAGCGTCGTCTCACGCGGTCTGCACGTCCAGCACGAACGCTGGTCCAACTGAGGCGCCAGGTGGAAATGGCATGGCAAGCCGTTCCATAGGACTACACCCAGCATCTCTACGATCGTCTCCATGGGAGAATAGCAGCCTGCATTGCTGCGAAAGGTGGATATACACTGTACTAGTGCCGACATTGTGCATGCTCTGTTGCCTGTGTCTATGT
Source organism: Schistocerca piceifrons (assembly GCF_021461385.2). Taxonomy (NCBI): domain Eukaryota; kingdom Metazoa; phylum Arthropoda; class Insecta; order Orthoptera; family Acrididae; genus Schistocerca; species Schistocerca piceifrons. The sequence continues at coordinate 633,958,498 of NC_060139.1, forward strand.
GCCTGTGGTTCTGTCAGTGTGATCATGTGATGTATCTGACCCCAGGAATGTGTCAATAAAGTTTCCCCTTCCTGGGACAATGAATTCACGGTGTTCTTATTTCAATTTCCAGGAGTGTGAATCCTACTTATCTGTTGGGAACTAGCTTTTATTACCCTGTTGGAAATGACATCCACTCCATGTGAGCTTTCACTTTTGAGTGAATTTATTATTTTCCTTAATTCAGGAGAAGAGGTGGGCTGAATTTCAGTTTTATGAAAATGCATAGGTATCTCCTCTTCTGTATACTGCCTTGCATTTTCTAGTGATTACTGGATACTATTTTCTCTACAACACTTGAAAAATGTCTGTTAAAATATTTTCTACTTCTGACTTTTTGTTAACAGACTCTTCGTTGAGTTAGATAGAAATACAGTCTCCCTCCTCTCAGTTGCCCTGTTTCCTTTTTAACAATATTTCAAGTTGATTTAATTTCATTATCAGATTAGCTAATGACAGACATAATACACACACTTCTGGACTTTTTAATAGTTTTTCTTAATAGGTTGCAGAAGTTTTTGTGATGTTTCACTGATTCTGAATCATTACTCCTTCTAGCTATCAGATACATTTCCCCTTTCTGTTTTCATTATATTTTTATCTCTTTAGTAAACCATGGCTTTTTTGATAGATTCTTACAATTATATTTCACTGTTTTCTGAGGGAAACTTTTTTCAAATATACTCATAAAGGTGTCATGAAATATATTAATTTTAAATTAGCATCAGGTTCCCTGTACACTGCATCCCAGTGTAACTGTGGCAAACTTTCCCTAAAATTTTCAATTGTTAAATCATTAATTAAACACACTATTCTAGAGGACTGTTTTACATTACTGTATGGAAGTAAGTCATATATTGTAACTAGCTGTGGATCATGATCAGACAAACCATTCTTAAAAGAGGAGTTTTTATTTGATCATTGTGATGCTTTCCCATACCACCTGAGTAGAAAAATGAATAAGTAATGTCCAATTGAAAGGACCATATAATACGTCAAAGTAAGCTTTCTGTTCAACTCTGTCGGTAACATACATTTAAATACTCACAATAAAGAATTATCTTCCCTGTGTCCCTCAGACAGCACAACAAAACATCAAGTTTTTCAAAATTGCTGAAAAATTTCCCAGTGTGGACCTATACACAGCTACAATTATAAAAGTACCATAATTTAGTTTAAGCTCATACTCAAATGTTTCAATATGCTGCTCTACACAACATCTTTTGGTTCTTAAATTGTTCACACTATGAAAGATTTTAACATACATGGCAACTCTCTCTGTAGTGTCTCTACTTACATGTGCTGAAAGATGATTTCACTGTACATTTATCTATGCCATATCTGTGACTATATGAGGTTCAGACAGGCATAGTACATCTATTCCACCCCAAGTTTCTAAAGGTTCTAAGCAAACGAGTACCTCATCTACTTTGTTTTTTAATCCCCTGATATTCTCATGCAAAGTGCTAACATTATTTTCCACTGTTCTTTCATGAGAATCTTGTTTTATTTGATACATATCTATCAACTGCCGTAGATATTATTTCTTTGAATGTGAATCACACGTGGTTTACGTTTACACAGTCCGATTAGAAGGTGCAGAGATTTTCTCTGCTGAATGCATCTCACGAATTTTTAACTGTCTTTCCTAATTTTGTATTTTGGTTTTACCTTTGGTGGGTTTCATTGTTGCAGTATTTTGACTAGGTACAACAACATTGTGGTCAGAATGAAATTTTCGCTCTGCAGCGGAGTGTGCTCTGATACGAAACTTCCTGGCAGATAAAAACTATGTGCCGGACCGAGACTCGAACTCGGGACCTTGCTTTGCCTCTCGCGGGCAACTATCCTTCACTCCAGGAGTGCTAGTTCTGCAAGTTTCGCAGGAGACCTTCTGTGAAGTTTAGAAGGTAGGAGACGAGGCATTGGTGGAATCGAAGCTGTGAGGACGGATCGTGAGTCGTGCTTGGATAGCTCGGTCAGTAGAGCACTTCCCTCGAAATGCAAAGGTCCCGAGTTCGAGTCTCAGCCTCACACACAGTTCTAATCTGCCAGAGAGTTTCAACATTGTGGTCACTAATCTCTGTATTTGTCATGACGCTACTTATAGGGTATCAATTGTTTCTTGCTAAGACGTGAAGCATGTTTCCGCAACAATTTACGCTTAGAGTGGGCTCCTGAACAGGTTATTCAAAATAATTTTCTGCGAAGGCCTTCACGATTTCAGATGACATTATATGCCACCGACTAAACATGTATTTTCTCCAGCATTTCGAGGGTGTATTGAAGTCACCACGAACTATAATTGTATGAGTTGGGTACCTAAATGAAATGACGCTCAAGTTTTCTTAGAACTGTTCAACAACCATACCATCTGAGTCGGGGAGATCGGTAAACGGAACCAATTATATTTTATTGTGGTTGTCAAGTATTATGTCCACCTATACTAATTCACGGCAACTATCTACTTCAATTTCTCTACATGGTAAACTACTTCTTACAGCAAGAAACATCTCACCACTGACTTCATTTATTATATCGTTTCTGAACACGGTAAAATAGTTATAGTTTAAGCATTTTAAGTGCACGAATACGAAGACAAGCCATTTTAGAAGACAAAACGCTACAATGGTATTTTAATTCGAAGTTACCTCCAACTTAAATGTTAAGCTTTAGTGGCAGTGAACCCATATAATCACGTTCTTAAATGTTCTGTAGTTTCCATGCTTCATGCTCCATTGTTTTACTTTGTGTCAAATTAAAAAGATGAGCTGCTCTTAGGTTTTAAAGGCGCACACGTAATGTAGAAGAAGTCACTGATTCTAGTTCTGTTTTCATTTCCATTTTTAAGCGAGAGTGGCCATGTCCCAAAAAAAAGTGCAAATGTTTCGAAGCAGATCAATGGCTCTATGCCCCCTACCGACTTCTGTTTCTCTAAGTCTTACTCTGTCGTCCTCACCTACCGTCTTCTATCGTTTCTCTGCGACACATGCAATCGTTGCTTTGATGGTGCACCATTGCAGCTCAGCTCATCATCTTCTTTCTTATCTCCTTCTCCTCCTTTCTCCTTTTAATGACTGTTTGTTTTGTCGTTAGTTTGTCCATAAATAATATCAGGTGCATCCATACCCTACACAGTGTCCCAGAATGAGCATCCAAGGGCTAAACTGAGTATGGCGGAAATTCGATGTATGTTGTAAAAGAAATGAAAAAACTGTAGATTTTGTGCCATACAAAGTTTGGTAAAAGTGCACCAAATATTGAAAGAACAACTCTTGTCATTTTGAACACTGCATTTTCAGATCACCATTCCACACCTCAATCCCTACGTTACAAAAAATAGACGCTAGAGTCGTCTCCTTGAACACATTGGTCCACACGCTCCTGGTGGGTAAATTAGAGTGAAATTAGAGTGAATAATTATAAACTAGGCGGTTTAAGTTCGCAAATACGAAGATAAGCCATTCCAGAAAGAAAATAAACCTTTTGTACAAATATACTTTCTTACTTAGTTATCTCCATTTAAACAGTTAACCTTCAGTGGCACTGATGGCATACAAACACATTCTTTAAAGTTCTGTAGTTTCCATGTCTTATAAATCTTAATATCACTTACAGTCGAACATTCAGTCATTTTCATGATCGATTTAATAGCCACCAGTAGTTCTCAAGCGCCCTCTGATAGCCACTTACGGAAGTAATGGACAGCACAAAGATCACAGGTAATTACAGGATGAGCGTATATGTCGCATTTCCTACATCAATGACTTGCTTTCTCTGTCTGACGTCAATCTGTAAACCGGTTTTCTGTTGCTGTTGCCTAATGATTCGAGTTTTCTGCTCTGTTGTAGAAAGTGGTCAGTTTTTAAGCTATCAAGTGTTCATAGTAAATTTCAGACGAATGAGGGTCAATGAGGAATTGTTGATATGAGATAGAAGGCAGCTAGCTTCAAAACAATGCTGTTGACTATTTACATATTCAGCGATATTTGATGGAAATGTCCAGGTAGGTTTGAATTAGGCAAAGGCAGTCAGGTGCTTTAATGTTCATCCGTATGTTATCCCTCAACTGTCGTAACATAACCACTTTTTTGGTGTTACCAATCATTGCGTATTCGAAGTGGTGATTTCAACTACCTATCGTAATTATGGTTTGCTTTTACTCTGAACTTCAGCAAGATCACACTATTTACACTTTTGTACAGGTTTATAAGTGCCATTTTATGATTTCGAACAATGTAAAATGCTGAATGGAATCCAACAGTATAGTGAAAAGGGTAGTTGCTACTCATCATAGAGCGGAAATGCTTGCTCCATCTGCAAGCGACTATGGTCATGTGTGTGTGAGTTGCATTTGCATGGTGAAAGGTGGCTACACTGAGCCACAGCGCCAGAGATTGCGCCAAAGAGTATTATTCAGCCGCCTCCACTGGCTGTTCTTATCGACAAGTCGTGGTGGAGAGGGCTTGTTGAGATGCGGCAGTGGTGAGTCGTTGTTGAGAAGTTCCCATGGAGAATGCTTGTTCAGAACTAGTAGTATTGTTTTGGTGGGCTAGACACCAGATGTTGTTGGATTAGGGATGCTGTAATGTGCCTTTCGTCAATATATATGAAGGTAAAAAATTCGTTTTTTTTATTTTTTCAATGTCTTAAACAATAATGCCTTTTGGTCACAGGTTCAGTCAACAAAGCATCTGGCTCGTGTTTTTGTATTAGACTGTATTTCTGGTTTCTATGTGCATTTATAGTGTTTCTGTTATTTTTTTAAATTATTTCAGTATAAATGGTGTTTAAAATATCAGGTCTTATTGAGGAAGAACCGTGCCAGATGTGTACGTTGAATCACACTTCCACAAACAGGACAGCTTCACTTGTGCCTGGTTGTTTCGTAGTTTTTATAGTTGCTGGGGACTTAATTAATTAATTGTGTTAACGGAAATTACGTTTCATTCTTTGTTGTTGTTCTATGCAGACAGATTGCGTACTAATACTAGTCAGGGCCAACCGTTTACGAGACTGCGTAACCGAACAGACAGCTACTAAAATTATTTCCATTATATTTAATTAAGCCCCCATGCACGTGGCGACCGCTGCTTCGGATCGTCCCTTGGAATTCTTCTGATTGTAAAAATAGCAGACAGTAGTATTGTTGTAGTAATTTGTAGTTTAGTAATTGTAGTCTATATTGCATGTGTAGATTTAGCAATTGTCGTTCTTCTAATTGTATTTTTTTTTTTTTTTGCAGAATTTTATTTTTGTTGTCTTGTATACGGGTTAGACAATTTTGAGCAATTATGAAGGCTTCAACTGTTCATTAATCGTGTTTGAGGGAAGCATTTCGTGTGAATGGTATTGTTGGTGATAAAGTGTCATTGTGTGTAATTTTCGTATAGTGACGAGTTTTGTATGTTTTGTAAATGATTGCGCGATCGATGAAAATGGCAAAAATGATGAATAGTGAGAATGACGAAGTTGTTAACATAGCGAACTCGCCGACACAGAAGAACAGTATGATGAATAATGAAGTGGAAAACAATTTAATAAGTCGGTAAAATAGTCCTGAACCATTTCAAAATTTTTCTCGATCATAAAATTCACAGAATACGAAATTAACGATAGAAGATTCTGAAATAGTATCGAACACAGATAGTTTTACAGCTATGACGAAAGAAGTTGGTTTTGCGGGAAATGTTAGGGGTGAAAAGAATTTCGAACCACTTAACATGGAGTAGTTGATAGGTGCTATATTAAATTTGGGATCACATATGGGAACAATGGGATCACGGTTAGACTCACTGGGATCACAAATAGGAACAATTAAAACAGAGATAGGAACAATTGGAACTGAGATGGGAACAATGGAAACACCGTTAGACTCACGAATAGGGACATGTTTCAAAAACATGAAAGATGAATTAAAGAAAGAAATTAGAGAAGAAGTACAACCGATTTTGAATTCTCACAATAATAGATTATTTGCAGTAGAGATTAGACAAAAGAAACAGGATAGAGAACAGGAAGAAAGAGATCGCGTGATAGTACAAAAATTTTCAGAGTTAAATTTATGACGTGCACACGATAAGGAAGAAATATTTGAGAGAATGGAGGAATCCGTACCAAATGACAGAATAAATAACCTAACACAACAATATGAACAGTTAACTACTAAATGTGTCAATACTGAAACCCGAGTCGCGACACTTACGGAAGACGTAAATAAACAGAAAGAACAAACAGGTGACTTAACGGAAAGAGTTGAGGAGATTGCAGATAAACTGACAAGTCTTGGTATAAGTGGGGACAGAGATTCAGATGATACAGCTCCATTGCCATTTGCAGAAACCGAAGAGTACCAGAGCATTAATAAACATGTTGAAAATCAGGGAAAATTTAATGAACGCGTTAAAAGGGAATTTGAGGCGTTACAGAAGCAAGTCAAACAAATTGAAGGCGAAATTGTAGGAAAAGACAGCACAAGAAATTTAGAATCACAGATAGTAGAGGGATTTGAAGAAAGTAATTTATTTCATTTACGAGAAGCAACAAGAGAGCGCCAGGCGCGCGAAGTTGACAATAATCGACATTCGGACTGGGACAGACGCGGTAGGTCTTTGTCGCCACCAGGAGAAAACTTTGACTATAAACACTTCTTAACTGTTCGGAAATTTATGATCTTTCGCAATTCTAAGAACGACATACATCCATGTTCATGGTTAGATCAATTTATGTACGCACTTCCACCAAATTGGCCACTAAGTCACAAACTGGAATTTATGTGTGGATATTTAGAAAACGAACCGGCGACGCGGATGCGCGCGCTTATTAGAGATTGTAATAATCTAAATGATTTTTATCATGCATTTCTATCGGCATATTGGTCCGAAAACACGCAAGACAGAGTGAAACACAGTCTTATTATGCAGCGTAATTGTAAACGGTCTGAGTTCCGCACGCCAGCAGAATACTTTGAAGACATGATTCGAAAGAATCAGTTCCTTTCCAGCCCTTATAGCCCGACTGAATTAATTCGCATTTGTTTAACTAAGCTGCCACAATCCATAAGACAAATTGCTTTAGCCGGAAGATGTAAATACTACATTGAGACTTTTAAGACGTTGCTACAAGAACTTGAGTATGACAACGACGGCATGACTTCTTGTAATTTTTTCAGTAACGGTAATCACAATAGAATTTCAGAGAGAAGGGATAATGATCGGAACGGACGTTATATGGGCAATTTTGAGAATGACAGACGAAACAGACCGGACAATAGATACCAGCCTTATGACAATAACAGACGTTCTAACAGAAATTACACAGACAATGATAATAACGATAATTCCTACCGGAATGATCAATCATACAGAAACAGTAATCGGTATCATCAAGACAGAGATTATTCATACAATAATAGAAATTCTTACTACAGAAATAACCAGGGTAGTAGATCAAACAGCAATTTCAGAAGTGACAGTCGAAATTACACAAGAAGTAGTCATGCAGACAGACAGGAAAATAGAAATTTTAATAACAGACACAACCAAGAATTTGCATCTAACAGACAGGAAGGACATAATTGGCATCCTCCACGTGACAGAACGTCAGAGAGACAAGTGCAAATCGTAGAAATTGATCCGCGAAATGACGCGAATAATCAAAAACGTGGCGCAAGCAATCGACAATGACTTGTAGCTTCGGCTTCTGGCAGCAATATAGACGGTTCAGAAAGTAATGGCACTACGACTTTACACTACGTACGCCTGGAAGACATGAGAGACATTTTGCTAGACGAAAAGGAAAATAATGTAGACGCATTTTTACATCCTGTTATTGAAATACGTGTGGGTAAGAATAAGTTCACCGCAGTTTTAGATTCTGGGAGCCCATTGAATGTCATTAGTGAATCAGTTTTTCGTATATGTGTGAGAACTATTGCTTGTCCTGTGTTACCTGTTTCTAAAACTACAATTCGAGGAGCTATTTCTGGAAAAAGTGCGGAAGTCAAACAACAGACCAACTTAAATTTCATTTGTCAAGGACACGAATTTTCTGCTAATTTTATTATTGTTCCAGTACTCAGTACACAAATTATATTAGGTATGGAGTTTCTTAACACACATAAGGCAATTTTGAACTTTAAGGAAGGAGGTGTGAATTTGACTGTTGCCGGAATGCCGAAAAGTTTGAAATTTTACGAGTGTTTAACAAAATCTGAATCAGACACAAAATGTTTAAGGTTTCTTACTTCTGATGTTTTCGCTGAGCATTATGACGACAATGTGTTCATTCATGACAATGACAATATATACAGAGACAGGATGGATGATATATTTAATAGCGAAGAATTAATTAATGTAAAGGTTAAGAAAGCTGAAGTGCCAGATGACGTTGCGAGAGAAGAACTGCACCAAATTTTGACTTCACATGCTACAGTATATAGTCAACACACAGGAACTATACAAGGCTTACAATATATATTTAAAGTAAAAGAACACACACCATTTCGGGGGAAAACGTACGCTATTCCTTTGGCTTACAGAGACAAGGTTAGGAGTGAACTTATGTTAGATGAAGGCATTATTGAGCCAGCAGTCAGTCCTTATACTAGCCCATTACACGTCGTTCTTAAAAAGGATGGGTCAATTCGTTTGGTTCTGGATGCCAGACAGATAAATAATATCATCATTCCTGAAACTGACCGTCCACAAAATTTAGATGAACTTCTTCAACATTTCCATGCAATTAAAGTGTTATCCACGATTGATATGCGCGCAAGTTTTGGCAAATAGAACTCCACCCTGATTGTAGGAAATACACTGCCTTTTTAGCCTTTGGTAACTGTTACTAGTTTCGGAAATTACAGTTTGGACTTACTGTATCTTCAGCAGCATTCATTCGTAGTTTAAACGAAATTTTACCTGTTTATCTTCGTAACAATATTACTTCATAAGTTGACGATATTTTTATTGTTAAACGTTCTTGAAGTGAGCATAATAAAATTTTGGATTCATTATTACGTATTTTTGCAAGAGCAGGCATTACAGTGAACTTGGAAAAATCTGAATTTGGTCGTTCTCAGGTGAAATTTCTTGGTCATATTATTTCTACAAAAAGTATTCTTCTTGATCCAGAGAAACTAGACGCTATTCGTAATTATGCTGTTCCTACTACAAAACGTGATGTTCGTAGTTTCCTTGGTGTCTGTAATTTTCTTAGACGCTTTGTTAGATTGGACGATTTGGCCACACCTCGTTTATGTGAACTATCTGGAAAGAATTCTAATTGGTGTTGGGATGAGGAAGCTCAGTCAGAATTTGAACAACTTCCTGAGGAGAAAGGAAAGCGTAGCGATCAGACAGTATTATTTAGTTCGCAATGATATTCTTTTTAAACGGAAATCGGTCGACAACTCTGTCTGGTTAGTTTGTATTCCTGATGAGTGGGTCAATAAATTGATTTGGTATACACATTTCAGTTACGCACACTTTGGTCCCAGAAAATACTTTCATAAATCACGAGAAAATTGCTACTTCAGTAATATGGAAAAACGTATTCGATCTGTTCTTGCCAAATGCTAATTATGTCAAAAGGCTAAGCCGCCAACTATTTCTTATAGAGCACCGTTGTTTCCTATCAGTCCAACGAAATTAAAGGAGATGGCTGCAGTCGATTTGTTCGGTCCAGTGGTTCGTTCTACTAATGGTTTAGCGTACATTTTGGTAGCAGTGGAATTGACATCAAAATATGTGTGTTTTACACCTTTACGTAAAGCAACAGCTCGGTCAGTATCTAATGCTTACATCAAACATTTTCTTAAAGAAGTGGGTCATGTTGATAAGGTTACATCAGATAATGGATCACAGTTTCGCTCTAAAATTTGGCTTCGTACTCTACGGCGTCGTAAGATTAAACCAATTTTCATTTCACTTTTTCACCCTCAATCTAACGCTTCAGAGAGATGGATGAAGGAAATCAATAAATTGTGTCGTCTTTATTGTCATCAGAATCACAGAACATGGGTTCAGTATCTTCATATTTTTCAAAACATTCTGAATGAACTCCCTAATGATTCAACTTCTTTACCGCCTATATTGATATTAAAAAATAAAGCACCGACAAATCGCATTTCTGAAATTGTTCCTTTTCCGCCTACACGGAAACTACGGCATTCTGAAGCTGTGAACCCGGCTGTACAAAATATTGCATCTGCGGCTGCTAGAAGAGAGAAATCCGCTAAACGTCCTGGTCGTTTAAAAACCTTGTCAGTTGGTCAAAATGTGTTAATTAAGTCTCATCGTTTGTCTCACAAAGGAAAAGGCTTGTGTCGCAAATTTTTTCTGCTTTATAACGGTCCATATAGAGTTCGCAAAATTATTCGTGATAACACTGTCGAAGTAGAAATTCTTAAATCTCGGCGCTCTGAGGGAATACATCATATATCATACGTTAAAATTTTTGTGGAATGACATACTTTTGAGAAACTAACAGTTATACGTAAACACACGGAGAGTACAAGGATTCCGCCCTGTGTTTTGGCGGCGGCACACACTCAAAGCAACAGTCAAGTCTGCGCGCTGCACAAGGCAGTCGTTGACCGCAAACAATGACTTCCTACGTCACGCGTACCTACAGCTGATCGAGAGCTCGGTGCGAGTGCACTGCCAGCCGTATATAGATACACAGTGTAATTTCTCCGAATAAATTCAGTATAAAGCTATAGTGACTTGATAAATTATGTTATTAACGTTCAGTATTTTTCAGGATACGGTTGTATAAAATATTTAAGAACTTCAGGTAAATTCTGTGTGTGTGTCCAACGTTAAGAGGACTTGCTATCGAGAAATTTTCAGGAAGAATGTAATTTCGAAGAAGAAACTAATAAACAAAATAGGTAACTATTAATTGAGTTTATTTTTCAGGTAACATATTTCCACATCGTACGTACTTTAGACGTAATTTGCTGCCCGCGATTACGTGATTTATTCTTTGTGTTAACTGATTTTGACAATGATTGATTAATGAACAGGGTTGTTAACTATGTATATTATGCATCGCTTGGCTGCTATGCTTTTTCACTGATGTCGCATTTTTTTATGTGCCTGCTGTGCTTATTTATTTAAATGATAATTGTCACCTGATTAGTTGTGCTGATATGGTTATGTATGCAAGTTATACTTTGTGATTTATCTGCTTGCGCCTTCATGTTTACTTATTAAGAGAACATATGAACATTTATTTGCTTATGCTGATATGATGATAATGACCTGTTTATTATGTAAGATACATAATTGCTGCCTTGCGTATGGATTGCATATTTACACATTTCTGTTTTGTTGTCATAACTACTCTTTAATTTGGTATATAGAAATGCTGATGTACTGCGTACGAACATTGAGTTTAGGTCACACTATGGTATTAATTATAGATTGTTCGCTTGGCAGAGCTTCGTTACAGGGATTGTGCTGCATCCACTTGTTGACATTCTGTTCTCCACTGGTATATTTGCTCGCTATTGCATGTTTTGCTTACGCTCAGTGCCTTATATTTTTAAGATAAGAAAATGAACTGCTATAATTCGACGAACGACATTGGTACAAGAAACTTCATTGAAGTCACATGAGCTGGAGGTTTTATGGAAGCTGTATAAATTTACGCTAATAGGAAGGAAGCTAACGACATGACATACCAACACTAGGTTTAGACCATAGACAGTTATTACACTGCATTCTTCGTGAGCAATTGAAATAGCAAGTGACACTTGACACAAGAAATACTCCACATGTTTCCTTCTGTTTTGCCATGATTCTTGAAGTGGTGGACACACTGTGAATTATTACTATCATTCACACTCCATACTCGTACTTACTTACTGAGAGTTATTCAAACTAAAGGCTGTTAGAGGTCATGTATGCGTTTCTTTTATTTAATGATGGACAAGGTAACCAAAATGTATTTAATGATTCATAATGAGTAGAAGATTTGGGTCAGATGGATTACACAGAGGTTTTGTGTGGACATTATGTCTTCGGATTGTATGGGATGATGAATTGAAGTTTGCACTAGAATTTTATCTCTATTTGTTCGAGGAGACTGACTAGAGGAAAGAGTTGTTATGGAAGTGAAATGATATTAGCGATAAGGTTTATATGCGTCGACGTATTGAAGAGGTATTATTGAGGTACTGAGATTGTGTGAAACTGATGATTATTGAAGTTTTGGTGGATAAGAGGTAAGGTAAGTGAGGAGCATATTTTTTTTGTTGGTCTATATCGAACAAGGAGGATGAAGATGGCAGACTAGAACACTCAAGTGGAAAGAAGATTGTCTACACACACACTTTGTTAAATCACTAAGCAGTATATATATTTTATGACGGACAAGGTAACCAAAATGTATTTTATAATTCGTAATGAGTAGAAGATTTGGCTCAGGTGGACTACACAGAGGTTGTGGGTGGACATTGTGTCTTCAGATTGCATGGGAAGATGAATTGAAGTTTGCACTAGGATTTTATTTGTACTTGTTCGAGGAGACTGACTAGAGGAAAGAGTTGTTATGGAAGTGAAATGATATTAATGCTAAGGTTAATATGTATCGACGTATTGAAGAGGTATTATTGAGGTATTGAGATTGTGTGAAGTTGATGACTATTGGAGTTTTGGTGGACAAGAGGTAAGGTAAATGATATTGATGATAAGGTTTATATGTATCGACGTAAGAGGTATTATTGAAGTATTAAGTTTATGTGATGCTGATGATTATTGGAGTTTTGGTGGATAAGAGATAAAGTAAGTGAGGAGCATATCTTTTTGTTGGTTTATATGGAACAAGGAGGATGAAGATGGCAGACTAGAACACTCAAGTAGAAGGACGATAGTCTGCACACACACTTTGTTAAATCACTAAGCAGTATATACCTTTTTTTGGAGAGAGGAAGTATTTGCATATCTTGGCACACTGACAGTTGTTCAGCAACCGTACATTTCATTTGGCTTGGCAAACATTGGTCTTCACATGATGACTATGACGTTGACTAACTATTATTGCCTGTTATACACTGTTACCACTACTACTTGATACACAAGTTGAACATAAAATTTTGGACAGAATTGCATTTACACAGTTAACACTATTCAATTACACAGTAGTACTTAAATGTGGATAAAAGATGAGTGAGTGTGTTTCGTGTGTTTTCCTTTCCTAATCCCAAATAATTGGTACCGACCTATCTCCTAAATATTATTTTACTTGTTTGTTGTGGCTTGCACTGACACCCATAAATATTATGGGTTTACTGATTTTTGTGTATTTGTAATATTTAATATGACAATTATCTGATTTCATTTGTGTGTTTATTATAATTTGTATGTTTAGTGTAAGAGCATTGATAATAATTTTGTAAAAGCAATTGTGTGTGCCTTCAAACTGTTGTTCGTGCTTGCACCTATTCAACATTGCTGGGTGCCACTTGGAAATGTTTAATTTCTGCTGATAAACTCTGATGAACTGTCTAATTAGTGATAATGAATATTAAGGACTGTTACGTGCACTTGTTCAACATAATGGGTGCCAGTAGGAGATGTTTAATTTGTGCTAATGAACTCTGATGAACTGTCTAATTAGTGATAGTGAATATTATGGACTGTTACCTGCACTTGTTCAACATGATGGGTGCCACTTGGAAATGTTTAATTTCTGCTAATGAACTCTGATGAACTGTCTGATTAGTGATAGTGAATATTATGGACTGTTACCTGCACATGTTCAACATTACTGGGTGCCACTGTTGGAACTGCTTCTACTGAGATAATGTCACTTGTTGGTGTCTGCACCTGCTCAACATCGCTGGATGCCACTGATGGAACTACATCTACTGAAATAATGTGACTTGTTGCTGTCTGCACCTGTTTAACATTGGTGGGTGCCACTGGTGGAACTGCTACTACTGATGAGGTCACTTGTTGCTGTCTGCACCTGTCAACATTACTGGGTGCCACTAATGGAACTGCTTCTACTGAAATGATGTCACTTGTTGGTGTCTGCACCTGTTCAACATTCTGGGTGCCACTGATGTAACTGCTTCTACTGAGATAATGTCACTAGTTGGTGTCTGCACCTGTTCAACATTGCTGGGTGCTACTGTTGGAACTGCTTCTACTGAGATAATATCACTTGTTGGTGTCTGCACCTGTTCAACAATGCTGGGTGCCACTGATGGACTGCTTCTACTAAAATGATGTCACTTGTTGGTGTCTGCATCTGTTCAACATTGCTAGGTGCCACTGATGGACTGCTTCTACTGAGATAATGTCACTTGTTGGTGTCTGCGCCTGCTCGCCATTTTTGGGTGCCACTCTTGGAGCCGTTTACATATTGCTGATGAAATGTTATGAGAATGCTACTTGCACCTATTGATGAGTGCTGGGTGCTACTGTTGGAACTGTCAACTACTCTGAGGAGTCCTACTTGTTTATTGAACTATTGAAAGGATTTTATGTGGATATTTGTATAAACTGATTTTTTGTGTGTTTACTGTTTATGAGATGTTATGAGACTTTTACCTGCACCTATTCGTCATTGCTGACGCTATTGATTGAATTGTTTAACCACATGATACTTGTGTAAACTATTATGTAAAATCACATGTATGAAAGCGTTTGTATTCCTTACTGTATTTTATATATTAGGTTATGGAATGGTCAGTGCAAAGCCAAAATTTATTTAGTGGAGTGATATTTACTTATTAATATTATCTTTTATTTTTGCCTGTAATTTTTTTTCTTCTTTGGACGAATGTGGTGGTATTTTCACCACCAATGCTGGCAAAAATACCATCAAATTCTGGCCTGTGGAGGTGGGGCATATGAAAGGTGGCTACACTGAGCCACAGCGCCAGAGATTGCGCCAAAGAGTTTTATTGAGCCACCTCCACTGGCTGTTCTTATAGAGAAGTCGTGGTGGAAAGTGCTTGTTGAGATGTGGCAGTGGTGAGTCGTTGTTGAGAAGTTCCCATGGAGAGTGCTTGTTCAGAACTAGTAGTATTGTTTTGATGGGCTAGACACCAGATGTTGTTGGATTAGGGATGCTGTAATGTGCCTTTCGTCAATATATATGAAGGTAAAAAATTCGTTTTTTTATTATTTCAATGTATTAAACAATAATGCCTCTTGGTCACAAGTTCAGTCAACAAAGCATCTGGCTCGTGTTTTTGTATTAGACTGTATTTCTGGTTTCTATGTGCAATTATAGTATTTCTGTTATTTTTTTAATTACTTCAGTATAAATGGTGTTTAAAATATCAGGTCTTATTGAGGAAGAACCGTTCCAGATGTGTACGTTGAATCACACTTCCACACACAGAACAGCTTCACTTGTGCCTTGTTGTTTCGTAGCTTTTATAGTTGCTGGGGACTTAATTAAGTAATTGTGTTAACGGAAATTTCGTTTCATTCTTTGTTGTTGTTCTATGTAGTCAGATTGCGTACTAATACTAGTCAGGGCCAACCGGTTACGAGACATCGTACCCGGACATACAGCTACTAAAATTAAAAACATTTGCATAATATTTAATTAAGCCCCCATGCAGTGGTTGTGTACGTGTCTGAATGTTCTGTACTTTTGACAAAGGCCTTTTTGGCCGAAAGCTAACTTTCCGATAGTCTTTTTGTTGTGCCTTTCTGCAGCTCAACATCTCCGCTATATGGTGAGTAGCTACTATTCATTATACTGTTTTATGATTTTGTTCATATGCTGTCGTTCAGAATCTTTCACTGCAATAGACAAGGCACACGAGTATGTTGGGTGCAGCGATCCTAGGGGCTCTGGCCTATGACGCTATTTATGGACCATTTCTTCTGTGAGACGCGGTACATGACGCGGGTCTCCATCATGTGCTCCACCTTGTTTCGTTCTGCCAAGCAATGTACATGGAACCACTCTTAGGTTTTCAATAGAAAACAGGTGACGTAGAGAAAGACGCTGATTATTCGAGGGTTGTAACTTTAATAGTGGAAACTATTTATTTACAGCTCGTACAAAATATATACGCGAAAGTAGTCACCAGCATTTTGTATAACCCGTTGCCAGCGATGTGGAAGTCGTAGGATACTCTTCGCAGTGCCGCCGGCCGGAGTGGCGTAGCGGTTCTGGGCGCTACAGTCGGAGCCTCGCGACCGGTACGGTCGCAGGTTGAATCCTGCCTCGGGCATGGATGTGTGTGATGTCCTTAGGTTAGTTAGGTTTAAGTAGTTCTAAGTTCTAGGTGACTGATGACTTCAGCAGTTAAGTCCCACAGAGCTCAGTGCCATTTGAACCATCTTAGCAGTTCCAGTTGTGTTGACAGCTCGAGCGGTGCGGTCTATTGCCCGAATAATATGTAGCATTTCTCAAGCGAATGCCGTGAAATATTTCCTTCAGTTTAGAAATCGAGTTGAACTAACGAGGGCTTAAGTCAGGAGAATGCAGGAGGTGGTATAGCACTTGGCAACCCGATGAGTCAAATAAATCAGAAACAACTTGCACTGTACGTGCTCGAGCATTGTGCTGCAAAATGATCATCAGGTACTGCAGAGAGTGTCATCACTTCTGTCTCTAGGCTGTTCATTATTGGAACACAGCCTACGACCAGCCTAGAGACAAAACTGATGACACTTTCTGCAGGACCTGACGACCAATCTGCAGGACGATGCTCAAGCACATACAGTTCAGTCTTTTACTTGTTTGACCTATGGGGCTGCTGAGTGCTATACCACCAACTGCAATCCAACCGTGAGCAGTCTTCTTCGCACAACGTTTGTAAAATTTCTGTTCTCCTTTTATCTCTTATATTTACGCACGTGTTCCACCTCGGCACATACACGTTGCTTACCACTGTTAGTCTTCCAGCATCTGATACTTTGCTGTCCAAACAAAAAACCTACAGTTATCTTCAGCTTAGAATTCCTTCGTTTGTCGTTCCCTCCATATCGTCTGATTGAATTATATTACACTCCATTACCCCTGTTTTGCTTTCGTTGATGCCAATACAATAAATAATTTTGAAAGTAACATTCATTTCGTTGCAATAGAACACCCAAATTAACTCAGAATTTCAGATCTTTAAATTTTCTTTGAATAATGGTTTTCCTACAAAATGTTCTGAGCACAGTTCTTTTATATGATTTAATATAGATTTAATTTCATAACTGAAACACAGTAGTATTCTTCCCACTAATATATCACATTTTGTGAGGTTTTCATGAGGTTACTGTTCAGCATAGATATTCGAATTTTATGTCTAATGAAGCCTCGATATTCACGAGAAATCGGGCAACTAAATTTCGTCGGAAGTTGTTTTTAAACGACGTAGGCATCTCTCTAAACGTGTGTTTACGTTTGCCAACCGTGTTACCTCTATTCGTGTGAACTGCATACATTAAGTGGTATATTTTCGTTATGTCACTTGATACAGCCGTTTTCTTTTTCTTTCTTTTTTTCATGAAAATACCTTCACAAAAATATACTACGAGGTTGAGTCAAATGAAAACCTTAAATTTGTAATAACAAATCGAAATATCGCGCCGTTATCCTGTAAGTTGGTAAGCGTGCTACAAACAGCGTGCAGAATGGCCTGTAGTTGGCAGCATCATGCAGATGCACAAATACCGTCGCAGTATCAGTATAAAGATGGCCGCCCCACTTGCAACTAGTACCAGGGAAGAACAGCGTTCTGTTATTCGGTTTTTGCGAAGTGAAGGTGTGAAACCTATTGAAATGCATCGACGAATGTAGGTTCAGTACGGTGATGAATTTTTGTCACAGCAGAAAGCCTACGAATGGCGTAGGTAGATCGCAAATGGTGTCACTTTAGTGGCAGATGCTCCTCGTCCTGGTAACGCACAACGAGTTGTGACTCCACAGAACATTGCAGCAGTTGAAGGCATAGTGAAGGAAAACCGCCGAGTGACACGGAATGGCATTGCAGCATGTTGACACATTATTTATGGGTCAGCACACCACATTGTGCATGATCTGCTCCAGTTTTACAAAATGTCTGCAAGATGGGTGCCACGGCAGCTGACTCCTGAAATGAGAGAACGATGTGTTGATGCTTGTGAAGCACTTCTTCGGCGCTTTGAACGAGAAGGTGATGGATTCCTAGCAAGAATCGTTACTGGGGACGAAACGTGGGGTTCCACCAACCGGAAACGAACAGAGCGAGCAAGGAATGGCGCCATTCCTCGTCACCAAAACCTAAGATGTTTTGAACAGGTCCATCAGCAGGGAAGGTTATGCTGACTCTCTTTTGGGACGAAAAAGGCGTCATTTTGGAGTATTACGTGCCTAGAGGATGCAGTGTCACCACTGCACCATACACAGATCTCCTAAGAAATCATCTGCGGCCTGCAATCAAATCAAAGCGACGTGAATCGCTGTCAGCAGCTGTCCTTTTGCAACATGATAATGCAAGGCCACACACTGCCCTTACAACAGTTGCAACAATCACAGACCTGCATTTTGAGTGTATTCCTCATCCACCATACTCACCAGACCTTGCCTCAAGTGCTTTCCATATGTTTGGACCACTTAAAGACGCAATAGGAAGAAAGAAGTTCCTTTCTGATGATAAGATACGCCACGCGGTGCATAAACGGTTGCGTGGACTAACAAAAGAATTTTTTTCTAAATGAGTTTACGCATTTTGTAATCGCTGGAGGACTTGCATTGAACGTGGGTGAAATTATGTTGAAAAGTGATACAGCATTGTACCACTTCTGCACAATAAATAACATTTAAAAACTATTTGAGATTTTCATTTGTCTCACCCTCGTACTCTCTTTTGCTGTATGTGATTGCGTACAACATCGTTCTTGGGTGATAGGTGGCAATCATAATTATCGTCTATTAGGGATTATGAGTCGAAAATATATTAATCATGCTGAAATTCGTACAGAAATAGTTCAAGAGACTCATTAACGCGAAGATGTATAGTAATCTCTGGAACAAAATCAATAAGGAAGTCTCGTAATTTAAGATGTTAGGCAATACACTCTGAAGACTCCAACTCCATCCAAACGCTTAAAAGTAACCATCGCAAAATTACTCTAAGCGCTGAATACAATCCAGAATGCGAAAATTTTGAATAGAGAAATAGTACAATTCATCTTAGCTAAATATATTTCGTTATTTCGTCAAATGCTAACGATGACATATGGGTTTCAAATTTTATCTGAAATAGTATTAACACTGTTTCGTGTATTCAAAGTTATCAAGAAGAAAAAGGATGAAAGTAATTATAAACACTTAGTGTGATAAAATTCAAGTACGCTTCTTTAATGACTTCACTCACTCCAAGAAACATACAGTGAAGCATCTAGAACAGCAGGAAACGAAATGTTATTCCAGTGATTACAATACAGAGTAAAATATACAAAGATCTTGGCAGTATGAGACCACTTATCAGTACGACATGGCACCCTTCAAGCATGGATTCATGCACTGATTCCGTTGGAGGGTGTCATTAAACCGTTGTATCCTCTCCTGAAGCATGCTGTCTCATAACATCTGTAGCTCGATCTTATTATACTGGACAGTGCATCTGGAACGGAGTTTTGTCGGAGCTAGTACCACAATGTTATATCAGTGTTTTATCCATGTCACTTGTTGGCCATTGGAGTGCCTCAAACTCACGCAGGTAGTTCATAAATGTAATTTTAAACCAATAGCAACCACAGCTAAAATATTTATACATAGTTTACAGGAATGTCAAGAAGTGAAATCCAGATTTTTAAACGGGTAAAAGAGATGGACATATAACTGCAAGAAAGCTCGTTAATCCACTATAACTGTATTTACTGGAGTCCTTGTAGAGTCACACTACCTATTTCTCAAATAACAGAGAGGGAAAAGGCACACATACAGAAAGTAATCCAAGAAAGAGAGGAGAAACAGAACAGAAAACTCAACAGAATTATTAACAGCACAAACACACCTACGAAGACAATCATAACCAAAAATATATTCCATGACAGAATCATTAAGACAACTGACATAAATCTTACCAAACAAGTAAAGAACCTATTAGAAAAAGGGCCAAAACACAACATTAACACTAATGTATCCCACAAAACAATAGAGAACCACATACTAGTATTCGAATACATTATAAAGGAACAAGAAAGACTGAGCACACCAAATTTTACTGTGAACGTGACAAGAGAATAAGTAGCTGCAGAAATAACACAATCAGAACACAAAATACCACAATTGTGTCTAATCATAGAACATCAGAGGAAATAACAGACAACAAGCTAAAACAAAAATTAAAACAGAACAATGCCATAGTAACTGGAGCAGACAAAGGGAATATTGGTTAATTATGGATGAAAAAGAATACATAGAAAAAACACCAGATTCTGTCAGAGACAATAACATCACATAACTGAACAGTGACCCAGCGGCAAGGTACCAGAAAAACTTTCAACAGACACTGAGAAACATCAGAAATACATTCTCAGAAGGCCAGGTAAAAGGGATGACACAGAAAAATCCAAAAGCACCCACCCTAGCTTCCTTACCAAAGATTCACAAGGATAATATCCCATTAAGACCATTCATCAACATTCAAAATGCTTCATCCTACCATCTAGCTCAACAGGCACACAAACACTGCTAAAAAAACTGTACACTTTTAATACTAATGGGAAATCGGAACACTCATAGGAATTAATCGACAGAATGAAGAACATACACATACCAGACCCAGAAACAGTCATATCATTTGATGTCACATCAATGTACACTTGTATTCCAATAAATGAAACAGTCAGCATCATTACCAAATATTAAAGCAATGAGGAAAAACACAAGGCACACACATCAATGAAATAACAACCATACTCATGACCATAGCATAACAGAATTATTTTGTGTTCAACAAAGAAATCATTCTCAACATGAAGGACTGCCAATGGGATCAGCAATTAGTGACCTCCTAGATAACACATTTAAAAACAACCTGGAGAACATGATTTTGAGACACATAATAAAACCAAAAACTACAGAGTTATTTACTGGTACAGTTATGTCGATGACATAATATACCTGACTGATGAACGACATACACACACAGAACAGCAACACAATGAAATAAACAACTTACACCCAAAATTAACTTCACATTAGATACAGAAACTAACAACACACAACATTTTCTTGATCTCACCATACATAAAACAAACAACACACACATCCGGAAACATTAGGAAACTGACTACCAGAAGTTCCATCACTCACAAACTTTTGAACCATCCATTGACACATAAACTAGCTAACTTCAGATTCACGCTCCGTACATTAAACAGAACACACATTACGAAACGGAACTACAACAAGAACTAAGTACAATAAAACTAACAGTAGCAGAAAACGTTTATTATACCCATATGGCACACAAGTTAAATCAAGAGATATGTAAACAGCGCAAAACTTGAACATACCACACATACACAAAACTCCTCACCCAACACAGAACAACACAAAACAAGCAATGACCACACACAAGATACAACAGAGCAACAAATCGCACACAAAACGAAGTGATACATACTCCCCTACAAAAACAAGATTGCTCACAGAATAGGAAACATATTAAAGAAACAGGGATTCCAAAATGGATACAGGACAGAGGACACAACACAGAAAAAGATCAGACCACAAGAAACACCAACAGACAAACTTAACAGATCAGGAATGTATGAATTCACACGCAACACTTGCCAGTTACTGTACATAGGACAAATATCCAGAAACTTCAAAACCAGATATTCACCACATCTCAGAGCTTTAAAACGCAACAGCTCCAATAGCGCATATAGAAACAGACTTACGAATAATAGAACCTAACAACGTCCTATACAGCAAACTGGCTTTTAAGGGTAACTTTAACATACAGAAGGTAAGAGCAGAACGAAAACTGGTAATAAATGAATACACCGTACTCGACAAGGGCACACTACTTAACACATTAAAGGAGCTTTACAAAAAAGACAACACAAACAGATGAGGTCTACCCACACACACACACACACACACACACACACACACACACACTGACACACACATACACACACAAATATACCCTCTCTCTCTTTCTCTCTCACACACACACACCCACCCACCCACCCACCCACCCGCCCGCCCGCCCACACACACACACACACACACACACACACACACACACACACACACACACACACGAAAAATGAGTACACAAAATCCTGGAAAAACTCACCATTTTACACACAAAAAGAATGCCATGTAAAAGATAATACAAACAGCTAACAAGTGTACAGACTACACACAAACACCCAAAGATAAAATTCATAGAAAACTCTAATTTGGCGACGAACTCACTGGTAAGCAAATGAACACTCACTGGTCTGGGACACACAACAACCACAATTACACTGTGCTTTGGTGAAGTGCAATGTGCTTTTACGATCTTATTTGTGAAAATACGTGTTATATTTACGTGTGCATCACGACACCTCACCATGATGCTGAGAATAAAAGTGCTCGCCACATGAGAACGCAAGTAAAAGTGAGAACTAATATAGGCACGAAATATTGCGACAAACTAAATTATGTTTAGAGCATAAAATGATAGGTTAACTCCCAACAAAATTTCTCATCAACATCGTTTGGTAGCAGATGACAAGCTACCTGTAATAATTATTACACAAAGTGGTCCTGAAAAATTATGCATACTAAGTGTAAAGGTATTAACAAAAAATTATTGTTTGAACTAAGTAGCCGCATAATTTTGTAATCATTTAGGAAAAATGTTCACATTACATATTAAACAAAGTGGAAACCCACTCATGATAGCACAATGGTGCTGTAACATGTTTGGGAACTTGGGAAAAACGTTGTTTTGCGTAACTGAGGATACTAAATCCTACAAGATTAATTGCAAAGACGGTAAACACTAGGAGCTGTAAATCCAAATGACGAATATCAAGATAAACATGTTAAATAATGATTCCCCACCATGGTATCCGCGTCTTTAGACTACTTTAAACACCTCTCAACATTCCTCATTATCTTTTCAACCCACTTCGTTCCCTACGGATTCTTCCATACGATTGCCTTAAACTCCAGTTTACTGCTCACCATTACTGAGTCTACATTTGCTTCTGGGTACGCATTGCAATCTAGTGTCTGGTGTCCTGATTTCGGACACTTCGTCTGACCGTGATGTGATCCAGCTTGAATTTTCCCGGATGTCCAAGCCTTTTCTAAGTACATCTCTTCTTCTTGCAATTTTTGAAGACTGTTTTCTATTACTAACTGAAATTAAATGCAGAACTCAACTTGTCTTTCTCTTCCTTCATTCCTATTACCATGCCCATATTCTCCCATAATTTTTATTCCTATTCCTTCTCCTACAACAAAATGAAGTGGATAAGCAGCTGCAGCAGCAAGTCGTATACTCCTAGCTCACTCATTTGTTACATAGTTTAATTCTTAATTTCTTTGCGTGTTTTTGGTACTTGCATTGTTTAATTCATAAATTTCGGGCGTATTATAGTATTTGAGAGTTGAGCATCGCGTTTTAGTACCTGAATAGTGTATAATCGCGTAGTCTCCTTCCGCCCCCGAGCAGTGAGTCAGCAGTGCGCAAGTAGCAGCATTACTGCATTTACTAGGCAATCTTGTATTTTAATAACCGTTTAAATTTTGTGTCGATTTGTTTGCGCTCTCTGTAGATTAGTTCAGGCGTTCTTTGCACAACAGTTTTTAGCATGGATAGGGACTGCAACTGCTGTGTTCGGATCCAGGCTGAGTTGGCATCCCTTCCCTGCCAGCTTCAGGCAGTGTTGGCTTCGGTCACACAGCTTGAGGCTGTTCCCAATGGGCATCACTGTGGGGTTCCGGATGGGGGTTTGTCGGGGACGGCCAGATCGTCCCACGCATCTCCCGATCGGACTACGACTGTGGTTGCCCAGGATACTGCCCGCATTGAGGCTGATCCCTCACCTGTGGTAGAGTCGGAGGTCGTCTCAAGGCGTGGCAGGGGGCGAAAGACATTCCGGAGGGCTGAACGGAAGGCCTCTCCAGTTTGTCTGACGAACCGGTTTCAGGCTCTGTCTCAGGCTGATACTGATCTTCGGCCTGACATGGCTGCTTGTCCTGTTCCATAGGTTGCCCCTCAGTCTGCAAGATCCGGGCGGTCGCAGAGGGTGGGCTTACTGGTAGATGGGAGCTCCAGCGTCAGGCGCGTAATGGGGCCCCTTAGGTATATGGCAGCAAGAGGGGAGAAGAAAACCAATGTGCACTCCGTGTGCATACCGGGGGGAGTCATTCCAGATGTGGAAAGGGTCCTTCCGGATTCCATGAAGGGTACAGGGTGCACCCATCTGCAGGTGGTCGCTCATGTCGGCACCAATGATGTGTGTCGCTATGGATCGGAGGAAATCCTCTCTGGCTTCCGGCGGCTATCTGATTTGGTGAAGACTGCCAGTCTCGCTAGCAGGATGAAAGCAGAGCACACCATCTGCAACATCGTCGACAGGACTGTCTGCGGACCTTTGGTACAGAGCCGAGTGGAGGGTCTGAATCAGAGGCTGAGACGGTTCTGCGACCGTGTGGGCTGCAGATTCCTCGACTTGCGCCACAGGGTGGTGGGGTTTCGGGTTCCGCTGGATAGGTCAGGAGTCCACGACACGCAACAAGTGGCTACACAGGTAGCAGGACTTGTGCGGCGTGGGCTGGGCTTTTTTTAGGTTAGATGGCCTTGGGCAAGTACAGAAAGGGCAACAGCCTCAACGCGTGCAGGGCTAAGTCAGGACATGCAGGTACCAAGCAGCAATCGGTATTGTAATTGCAAACTGTCTAAGCTGCGTTGGTAAAGTACCGGAACTTCAAGCGCTGATAGAAAGCACCGAAGCCGAAATCATTATAGGTACATAAAGTTGGTTAAAGCCAGAGATAAATTCTGCCGAAATTTTTACAAAGGTACAGACGGTGTTTAGAAAGGATAGATTGCACGCAACCGGTGGTGGAGTGTTCGTCGCTGTTAGTAGTAGTATATCCTGTAGTGAAATAGAAGTGGATAGTTCCTGTGAATTATTGAGGGTGGAGGTTACACTCAACAACCGAGCTAGGTTAATAATTGGCTCCTTTTACCGACCTCCCGACTCAGCAGCATTAGTGGCAGAACAACTGAGAGAAAATTTGGAATACATTTCACATAAATTTTCTCAGCATGTTATTGTCTTAGGTGGAGATTTCAATTTACCAGATATAGACTGGGACACCCAGATGTTTAGGACGGGTGGTAGGGACAGAGCATCGAGTGACATTATACTGAGGACACTATCCGAAAATTACCTAGAGCAATTGAACAGAGAACCGACTCGTGGAGATAACATGTTGGACCTACTGATAACAAACAGACCCGAACTTTTCGACTCTGTATGTACAGAACAGGGAATCAGTGATCATAAGGCCGTTGCAGCATCCCTGAATATGGAAGTTAGTAGGAATATAAAAAAAGGGAGGAAGATTTATCTGTTTAGCAAGAGTAATAGGAGGCAGATTTCAGACTACCTAACAGATCAAAACGAAAATTTCTGTTCCGACACTGACAATGTTGAGTGTTTATGGATAAAGTTCAAGGCAATCGTAAAATGCGTTTTAGACAGGTACGTGCCGAGTAAAACTGTGAGGGACGGGAAAAACCCACCGTGGTACAACAACAAAGATAGGAAACTACTGCGAAAGCAAAGAGAGCTTCACTCCAAGTTTAAACGCAGCCAAAACCTCTCAGACAAACAGAAGCTAAACGATGTCAAAGTTAGCGTAAGGAGGGCTATGCGTGAAGCGTTCAGTGAATTCGAAAGTAAAATTCTATGTACCGACTTGACAGAAAATCCTAGGAAGTTCTGGTCTTACGTTAAATCAGTAAGTGGCTCGAAACTGCATATCCAGACACTCCGGGTTGATGATGGAATTGAAACAGAGGATGACACGTGTAAAGCTGAAGTACTAAACACTTTTTTCCAAAGCTGTTTCACAGAGGAAGACCGCACTGCAGTTCCTTCTCTAAATCCTCGCACAAACGAAAAAATGGCTGACATCGAAATACGTGTCCAAGGAATAGAAAAGCAACTGGAATCACTCAACAGAGCAAATTCCACTGGACCTGACGGGATACCAATTCGATTCTACACAGAGTACGCGAAAGAACTTCCCCCCCTTTCTAACAGCCGTGTACCGCAAGTCTCTAGAGGAACGGAAGGTTCCAAATGATTGGAAAAGAGCACAGGTAGTCCCAGTCTTCAAGAAGGGTCGTCGAGCAGATGCGCAAAACTATAGACCTATATCTCTGACGTCGATCTGTTGTAGAATTATAGAACATGTTTTTTGGTCGAGTATCATGTCGTTTTTGGAAACCTAGAATCTACTATGTAGGAATCAACATGGATTCCGGAAACAGCGATCGTGTGAGACACAACTCGCTTTATTTGTTCATGAGACCCAGAAAATATTAGATACAGGCTCCCAGGTAGATGCTATTTTTCTTGACTTCCGGAAGGCGTTCGATACAGTTCCGCACTGTCGCCTGATAAACAAAGTAAGAGCCTACGGAATATCAGACCAGCTGTGTGGCTGGATTGAAGAGTTTTTAGCAAACAGAACACAGCATGTTGTTATCAATGGAGAGACGTCTACAGACGTTAAAGTAACCTCTGGCATGCCACAGGGGAGTGTTACGGGACCATTGCTTTTCACAATATATATAAATGACCTAGTAGATAGTGTCGGAAGTCCCATGCGGCTTTTCGCGTATGATGCTGTAGTATACAGAGAAGTTGCAGCATTAGAAAATTGTAGCGAAATGCAGGAAGATCTGCAGCGGATAGGCACTTGATGCAGGGAGTGGCAACTGACCCTTAACATAGACAAATGTAATGTATTGCGAATACATAGAAAGAAGGATCCTTTATTGTATGATTATATGTTAGCGGAACAAACACTGGTAGCAGTTACTTCTGTAAAATATCTGGGAGTATGAGTGCGGAACGATTTGAAGTGGAACGATCATATAAAATTAATTGTTGGTAAGGCGGGTACCAGGTTGAGATTCATTGGGAGAGTCCTTAGAAAATGTAGTCCATCAACAAAGGAGATGGCTTACAAAACACTCGTTCGACTTATACTTGAGTATTGCTCATCAGTGTGGGATCCGTACCAGATCGAGTTGACGGAGGAGATAGAGAAGATCCAAAGAAGAGCGGCGCGTTTCGTCACAGGGTTATTTGGTAATCGTGATAGCGTTACGGAGATGTTTAACAAACTCAAGTGGCAGACTCTGCAAGAGAGGCGCTCTGCATCGCGGTGTAGCTTGCTCGCCAGGTTTCGAGAGGGTGCGATTCTGGATGAGGTATCGAATATATTGCTTCCCCCTACTTATATCTCCCGAGGAGATCACGAATGTAAAATTAGTGAGATTAGAGCGCGCACGGAGTCTTTCAGACAGTCGTTCTTCCCGCGAACCATACGCGACTGGAACAGGAAAGGGAGGTAATGACAGTGGCACGTAAAGTGCCCTCCGCCACACACCGTTGGGAGGCTTGCGGAGTATAAATGTAGATGTAGATGTAGATTGCGATCTCCCATTATTATTAGATTTTCATCTCCTTTTACATAGTGAAATAAAGGCTCGGTAACCTCATATACTCTTCATTTTCCTCTTGCGACATTAGCTGGTATGTTAAACTTTTGTTGTCAGGATTTTTGCGCTTCCAAGTCTCATAACAACAATCCTATCACTTAACTGTTCCCAATAACTCGCTCTCTGCCCTACTTTCCTATTCGTGACGAATCCTACTCATCCCCCGCCCCCTGCCGTTATTACCGTTTTATGCTGCTATTGATTTCATCATATTTTCGTCTGAACTTGAATTTTAATTTCATTCCATTTGACTTCACTGTCCCCGTTCACATCGAGACTTAGCCTCAGCATCGTGGTGTGTAGATTTTGTAGATTCAATCTACATACGGTAGGGATAAGTGAAGTGAAGTGGAAAGAAGGCAAGGATTTCTGGTCAGATTATCAACAGCAGTAGAAAATGGAATAACGGGAGCAGGATTCGTTATGAATAGGAAGGTAGGCAAAGAGTGCGTTACTCCTTACCAGAAGCGACAGCAAACAATCACCGACAACGACAGTTCAGGTATACATGCCGACGTCACGAGCTAAAGATGAAGAGATAGACAAAGTGTATGAGGATACTGAAAGGATAATACAGTATGTCAGGGGACACGAAAATCTAATAGTCATGGGAGACTGGAATGCAGTTGCAGGGAAAGGAACAGAAGAAAAGATTACAGCAGAATATGGGCTTGGGACAAGGAATGAGTTCTGTAGCAAGTTTCAGCTAGTAATAGCGAATACTCTGTTCAGGAATCACAAGAGAGGAGTTATTCTTGGAAAAGGCTGGGTGATACGGGAAGATATCTGTTAGATTACATCATGGTCAGACAGAGATTAGGAAATCAAATACTGCATTGTAAGGCGTCATCAGAAGCAGTTATACACCCAGATCACAACATAGTTGTGATGAAGAGATGGCTGAAGATTAAGACAAAGAAGTGGGATACCGAAGTACTAAGGAATGACGAAATACTCTTGAAGTTCTCTAAGGCTAAGATACAGAAATAAGGAATAGCTCAGAAGCCATTACAGTAGAAGAGGAATGGGCAACTCTAAAAAGGGCCATCACAGAAGTTGGGAAGGAAAACATAGGTACAAAGAAGGCAACTGCGAAGAAACCATTGGTAACAGATGGAATACTTCAGTTGATCGATGAAAGGAGGAAGTACAAAAATGTTCCGGGAATCTCAGGAATACAGAAATACAAGTCGTTGAAGAATAAAATAAATAAGAAGCACAGGGAAGCCAAGACGAAATGGCTGCAGGAGAAAGTGACATTAAAAGCAAGGGTGACAACATTAACAGTGCAACGGGAATGCCATTGTTAAATGCAAAGGAGAGAGGGAATAGGTGTAAAGAATACATTGAAAGCCTCTATGAGGCGGAAGAATCGATTTCGAAGACATAGGGGGTCGATTATGAGAATCAGAATTTTGCAAGAGCTTTCGAGGTCTTAAGATCAAATAAGGCAGAAGGGATACATGACACTCCATCAAAATTTCTAAAATAATTGTGGTAAGAGCAATAAAACGACTTTCACTTTCTTGTTTAGAATGTATGATTCTGGAGATATACCATCTGACTTTCGGAAAAGCATCATCCACACAATTCCGAAACCGGCAAGAGCTGAGAGGTGTGACATTTATCGCACAATGAACTTAACAGCTCATGCATCCAAGTTGCTTACAATTATAATATACAGATGAATCGAAAAGAAAATTCAGGGTCCGCTAGATGACGATCAGTTTGGCTTTAGGAAAGGTATAGGCACGAAATAGGCAATGCTAACATTGCGTTTAATAATGGAAGCAAGACTAAAGGAAAATCAAGACACGTTCATAGATTTAGTCGACCTGGAAAAAGCGTTCGACAATGTGAAATGGTGCAAGATGTTCAAAATTCTGAAAAAATAGGGGTAAGCTATAGGGAGAGACGGGTCATATGTAGTATGTACGACAGCAAAGAGGGAATAATAAGAGTGGACGACCAAGAACGAAGTGCTCTTATTAAAAAGGCTGTAAGACCAGGATGTAGTCTTTCACCCCTATGGTTCAGTCTGTATATCGAGGAAGCAATGATGGAAATAAAGAAAAGGTTGAGGGGTGGAATTAAAATTCAATGATAACGATTCGCTGATGCCATTGCTATCCTGAATGAAAGTGAAGAAGAATGACATGATCTGTTGAATGGAATGAAGAGTCTAATTAGTTCAAAGTATGGATTGAGAATAAATCGAAGAAAGACGATGGTAATGGGATATAGTAGAAATGAGAACAGCGAGAAACTTAATATCAGGATCGATGGTCACGAAGTAGACGAAGTTAAGGAATTCTGCTACCTAGACAGTTAAATAACCAATGACCGACGGAGCAAGGAGGACGTCAAAAGCAGACTAGCAGTAGCAGAAAGGGGATTCATGGCCAAGAGAAGTCCTTTAATATCAAGTATAGGCCTTAATTTAAGGAAGAAATTTCTGAGAATGTACGTCTGGAGTACAGTATTGCATGGTATTGAAACATGGACAGTGGGAAAGCCGGATCAGAAGAGAATCAAGCATTTGATATGTGGTGCTACAGACGAATGTTTAAAATTAGGTGGATTGATAAGGTAAGGAATGAGGAGATTCTGCGCAGAATCAGAGAGGAAAGGAATATGTGGAAAACACTGATAAGGAGAAGGTAGAGGATAGTAGGACATCTGTTAAGACATGAATGAATGAATGACTTCCATGGTACTAGAGGATGCTGAAGGGGAAAATCTGTAGAGGCAGACAGAGATTGGAATACATCCAGCAAATAATTGAGGACGTATGTTTCAATTTCTAGTTTGAGATAATGAGATTAGCACAGAAGAGGAATTCTTAGCGAGGTGCATCAAACCAGTCAGAAGACTGGTGGAAAAAAAGGAAAAGAAACTGCTTCCCCATCGCATTCAAACTTCTGAAGCTTTGACTGATAGAATATTACCTTTTCTTTGCTATTCCATTTTATTCTCACGATCTCCTCTCTCCTGACAGTTCCCTCACGCAGTCCCGAATGGGTGACTAATTCGGAGTCTTCTACTAATGGAGAGATCTCCATGACACGTATTAATTACAGTCCACAAGTCCTGTGGGTACGAAGTATGCGGTTTTAAAGTAGCGGCTTCCTCTGCCTCCTGCATCCTTGTGCTATTGATCATTGCTGACTTTTTCCATCTTTCAGACTGTTTGCAATTTCCGCGTGCTCCTGCGCCCTCTTTATCAGGCCGCTGAAAGAAAGGAGGTGGCTTTCTTTGCCGGAAGTGTTCAAACAATGACGATACTTTTTTCATAATTAATACAGTGTCTGGTTCCAAAACGGTACCCAGGACGTTCTGATTTCTAGCCAAAGAAGCTACTCCTAGATCACGAGCCACTTAATGTCAACTTCTTAAACGTCGCAGTTGTTCTGAAGTTGTGGACGGTCAGATACTCGTTTAAAGTTGCGTAAATTAAAAGTGGAGAGGAAAAAAAATACATTTATGTCAGATGAAAAGGGACTTCATGAGGAATAAACGGTGACGTTTGAGAACTTGTGGTGGACTGGGATTAGAACCTGGTATCTCCAGTTTAACAGGCAGTTGCGTTAACCACTGCGCCATTCGGACGCAATATGTAGCTCAACTGCGCAGACTATCTCGACACTACTCTCGACCGATCCCGATTCCCACCTGGAGCTAACTATCCGCAGTCCCCGTCAATGTCCTCCTATCTTGCTACTTTGAAATTGCCACAGGAGCTCGAACGTACTTGTGCATACGCACTGAAGTTTGTGAGTTCTTTGCCATCGAAGCGAATCAATTATATGAATGCTTAGTGTCTGTTCTTTCGGAGATATCCGAAAGAACAGGCACCATGCAACCATGTAAAGTCTTTAATAGTCCAAAGAGATGTAACAGGCTTTGTTTAGAAGTTCAGGTTGTATGGATTTCGTTCTAATACATTCCAACGGAAACTCCGAACCTAATCACTCGTTACCAAAGCAGTATCTGGTCTGGCGTTGCATAACAAAAGCAGTGCTGGTGTTTTACTCCTGACTGCCAACTATAAACGATCCAACTTGGCGTAGTAAGAGGTAGTATTCACGGTCTTTTCACGGGTGAGGAAATAAAACAGCAAACACTGCGTGTCTTTAAGCTGTTACCGTTACTCTATTCTCAAATACTGTTGTTTTGAACTTGTTGTTGCAGGAATGGAGGGGAGAAATACGTGAATGATGTTAATGCTTTCTTTGTTTCAAATATCACATGATTCGTCCACGTTTCGTCAAGTCAAATGTTGTGCTGTAGGATTGGAGCACACTCCACCTGATTCCGTAGTAAGTGCTGAAGCGGTGGATACATTCACTTGGCTTTATTTTCGTCTGAAAGTTGTTGTGGTATCCAGTGAGACCACGTCTTTCGGTGGCACAAAATAATGAGCACAACATCCACGACAGTTCCAAGGGTGATGTTGAGCTCGTTTTCTGTGTGATTCACGTTACTGCGACGAACAGCTTGAATGGACCTTCCTCCCCCCCCCCAGACTTTTGTTTCTTCAAAACATCAGTTCTGCCCCTATTAAATTCCTGGAGTAAAAAATATACAGATTGTTGTGACATTAAATACATTACATAAACGTCCATTAGTTGGAACTGCAGCTGGGGCATTTAGATAGAAGGTAAAATCCTTACCACACTGGCCAGCCGGTGTGGCTGAGCGGTTCTAGGAGCTTCAGTCTGGAACCGCGCGACCGCTACGGTGGCAGGTTCAAATCCTGCCTCGGGCATGGATGTGTGTGATGTCCTTAGATTAGTTAGGTTTAAGTAGTTCTAAGTTCTAGGGGTCTGATGACCTCAGACGTTAAGTCGCATAGTTCTAAGAGCCAATTGAACCATTTAGAACCTTACCACACTTCGCATTTAATGGGCTGCTGGGTATCCGTTATAGTCTCTATCTGGAAGCTACATTTAACTGCGCACTAGAACAGCTATCTGTAACATTTTAATTCTTTGATCGGTTCCATGTAGATATCAAATTTAATTTACAATTTACCGATCACTAATATCAAATGACTTACTGAAACAAACCTCGAACAGTTCTGTTAGTTTAGAATCTATTACGTGACTCACTGAAACATCTCTGCTGCAAACCCGAGTGCTGACTGTGGCCCTGCTTCGGAGAAGGAAGCCATTATTTCCACGTAGGTGAACATTTGGGCTGAGAGTGATCGTTTCAGTTTATAAATAATACTTACAAAAGGCAAGTAAAAGTCCCAGTTTGGGCAGCGCCGCGAGTAGTATAACAGAGGCGTAGTTTCCTGTTGCCTGGCGGCACGCAGAAAGCCACGGTTGCAATGGAGATGGTCAGCCTCGCGCTTCGGGCGGATTTAAGTGCGCGCGTTTCCGCTGTCCGCACCGTCCCCCGCCCAAGGCGACCGGCTGCGTTACGACGGCGTCGTTAAGGGTTTAGGGCGGCACGTGCTGGTCTGCAGCAAAGCAAGCAGCAACAGTGCCCGCGTTACTACGCAACCCTGTAGCTCGCAGGTTTCCGTTAAGTGTTAACGGCTTTGCTGTTGTTAGAATGCGTCCAATTTTTTGGTTCTGTGGTAGTACTTTCTGCAAAACTCTTTCAGTGGACAGCGGTTAAGAAAAACTGTACTTCCTAGTCACTACAAATTTTTTTATTAAAAAATGAAACCGTTTCCTATAGGGGTCACAGCGACTGTTAGAAATCAATGTACGTATAAATCTCCAAATTTCGTGTAATATGCACTGAAAGGTTTTTACTTGCAATATTTTTTCATTCGCGTCAATTCTTATAACTTTGCGTCAGATTTCGTATCAATTTAACGTAGTAAACAGAAACGACTTCAGCTACTCTAAACGGGCTTTAAGTTCCCAAGCCTCGCTTAAGTTGTTGTGGTCACTCCTGCAGTGTGCTATTGCCGTAACTAATCAAATAAAGGTGGCTTTCAGCTACTCCATGACCAAAGATAAAGTGGAATGTCCAGGAGTATAGGCAGATGGCGTAAAAGAGAGAAACTAAAGTTCGGCCATTTGTGGTGAGGACGTATCGGGGTGTGGAAACTTCTCATCTTGCTTTGTGAAACTTGCATGGGAGAGGAGAATGAACTTCATATGTCATGTTTTGATATTGGGAATCTCCTATCAGAGGAGTGATTTGAGTAATGTTTGATACCTCACTTGCAAAATTATTTTTCGGCACTACTGAGTGAAATAGCAGTGCTGTTTTGGTGTAAGCCGGCCGCAGTGACCGAGCGGTTCTAGGCGCTTCAGTCCGGAACCGCGCGACTGCTACGGTCGCAGGTTCGAATCCTGCCTCGGGTATGGATGTGTGTGATGTCCTTAGGTTAGTTAGGTTTAAGTAGTTCTAAGTTATAGGGGACTGATGACCTCAGATGTTGAGTCCCACAGTGCTCAGAGCCATTTGACCCATTTGTGTTTTGTTTTGGTGTACGTGTTTCGAAGCGGTGCCTAGGCACAACATATATGCACCGGTCTTGTATCAAACCAATCATTGTTAACCAATGGCTTCAGTCTGGAAGCACATTCAACGGGGGAGGAATGCGTCAAGTGACATGGCGACGTGGTTCTGCAAGCAGCCCCTTCGGAATTTGAGCACCACCGACGAGTCCACACTGCACGGACTTCGCACCTTCCATTTAGCGGATCACCACTGAGCTCACTTCAGCTGCAGTCGTCCTACTGTCCTGAAGGACAACCGTTTGGGTTTTGCAGCCATTCCACGGCCTGCATATTGTCTTCCTCTCACGGCGGGCTTCCACGTTTGCCTGTGCCCCCCACTACTAGTTGCACAATCACGCCAGATGGTATGCGTGCTGCCACGTACATCGTGCGTCAGCTGTCCAGGGCATCCACGAGCAGGGCGCTGGTGTCCTGTTCGCTGATATCAGCATACACCAAGAGAGTGTAGCTTGTTTTCCAATAAAGTGAGTGACGGTTAATGATGTTTTCTTGAGCCGCAATAGGGCAACTGCTGATGACAAAACACGGCCTCTCCTCAAGCCTGCCACCCCAGGCGAGCGAGATGGGGCAGTGGTTAACACACTGCACTCGCATTCGGGAGCACGGTGGTCCAAAGCCACGTCCGACCATCCTGAAGAATTTTATTGAAGAAGACAACGGCCGCGGAAGCCTACGCTTACATTCATCCTAAATAAGTTTTCCGTGATTTCCCTGAATCGCCTAAGACAAATTCCGGGATGGTTCCTTTGAAACGGCACAGCCGACGTCCTGCCCCATTCTTCCCTAATCTGATGGGACTGGTGACATCGCTGTCTGGTCCCCTCCCCAAAATCAACCAACCAACTCCAAGCCTCTTTATTTTGGTGTCAGAAGTTTCTGCGAGACAGACACCAGCAGCTGGACTTGGCATCTTTTCACAGCCACAGCTGCTTGGGTTTCCTTCTCCTACTTTTGTGTCCCGGGGAGACGGATTCAAACCAGTATGTGATGTAATACTTACGAATCTGGATGAAACACCTGATTTGTTACATTTTCTAG
Source organism: Schistocerca piceifrons (assembly GCF_021461385.2). NCBI lineage: Eukaryota > Metazoa > Arthropoda > Insecta > Orthoptera > Acrididae > Schistocerca > Schistocerca piceifrons. Next base: position 633,993,781 of record NC_060139.1, read on the forward strand.
GCAATGCTAGGGAGCAACGTTTGCAACCAATATGCCGCTCGCATTGTCACCTATTAGGACACAACGCATCGTGTGCTGCATTGATATCAGTAGAGTGATCAACGTGCCACCATTCTGGCCTTACTGCTAGGCAGTGTATTGTTCGAACTGTCTCGTAACCAGACGTAAGATGTAAGTGCATGTTCATTGTCCTAGTATTGTTATTTTAGCATAATTGATTAAGTAAGGTTCATAATGGCAGAGACTGGGATGCACGGTGTTTCTGGGCAGGATGGGATTCGGTTCTTATTAAAACAGGGAGTCCTGTTATCGGCGGAGAAGGCAGCAATACTTAGGCAAATGGTTACTATGGTGAAGGATAGGCATTATTAAGTTCCTCGATTCATGAATCCGGCCACCGCTAGATTGATTAGTGCCAGTTCTGGTAAACCACCCGAATGATCTGGAAGCCACACCAAAGCTCAGATTTATGTCCAATGATCAGCTATTACAAATTACTAAACTCTTAGTGTTGGATAGGTTCAAATGGCTCCGAGCACTAAGGGACTTAACTTCTGAGGTCAGCAGTCCCCTAGAACTTAGAACTACTTAAACCTAACTAACCTAAGGACTCAACACACATCCATGCCCGAGGCAGGATTCGAACCTTCGACCGTAGCGGTCCTGCGGTTCCAGACTGTAGCGCCTAGAACGCACGGCCACCCCGACCGGCTGTTGGATAGGTATAAGCGATTGTGAAACATAACTAGAAGCCGAGAAAGTCACTAACATTTGAACAATAACGACAAGGGTTCCGGCAATGGTATGAGTAAGAGAACAGCTGGAGATAGTTTTGCATGGAGTTGAGTGGAATGTCACAGATGCGCAATGAGTCCGTAGAGAGATTCTGTGATTAGAAATTTCAGAGGTCATTTGTATGAAGTAATGGGAAGTGATAAAGTGATGCATGGTGGAATGTCGTCTGCAGTCGTCTCCACATTCTCTGCAGTAATCGAGAAGTTCTCGCAGCTGGCCGAGATGCTGCAGGGAGTTGCTTAGGCACTGCTGACAGCCGCGCCGCCCCGGTCGCTGCCGAGCAGTCGTCAGAGTAAGGCGCTCCCAACGTCGTAGCCGCCGGGGACAGCGAAGTCTGACATACCATGAGCCACCGGAGCTGTCTGCACCGCAGAGAGCAATGAAGAACAAGAAATCTGAGAAGAGAAACGAGAAGGCAAGAAGAACAAGCGATGCAAAATTCTGTACACAAAACACACAGGCCGTGGAGGCTACGTAGAAACAGCCTACTATGACTCCGCCTACTCAGGCATCGGGGGGCTCCTGGCGAAGTCTCGTCTGGTCTGGTCTGTATGTGGAACACAAGGAAACAAAGATCCAACAGGAGGAAGCCGTCACCAATGAAATGCTGCAGTAAAGCTCGTCTACCTTAAGGGCCAGTCCAGTTAAAGCATGGAAAAATCCACTAAGCCTTAATTTCATTAATATATTTCGATAAGCCGCTGTGGAGCTACTGTGGGCGAGTGTGAGGCCAGTAATTCCTGTTAACGTGTTGCATGGGATTACTGTATGCATCACAATGTTTTAATGTGATGAAGCTAACAAAATGACTGTTGGAAACGAGTTTAGACACCTTGCACGAAGATTATTTGGAGACTTTACGTTCGGGCCATAGCCAAAGTTGCTGATGTTTGGTGTCCCTGAAACTAAACCATATGAGAGATCAAGGTACTAATCTCGTATCAGACTTGAAAATAAAGGTATCTCACTAACCAGGGCTATTAAAACTAAGGATTAAACCATTGCACCCACAGGATAATGGTAGAATGTACCATGTACAGTGTTAATTCGTAGGATGTTGAGTTACTACGTCAACAGCCACTATATTAATTTGGTTATATATTTTCTGTTCGTTATCACAGTATATAATTCCAGAGTACACACCAGCTCTGGTCTTTCTCCGTTTATGGTAGTGTATGGAAGGAAGATGTCATCTCCATTCGATGTATCAAACCAAAAATCAAGAGGAACAGAGAGCCAGTTTGGAATTTCGGGAAGACATTAACAGAAGCAGGGACACTTGTGAACAGGACGAACACCAATGCCCAGGATCTTGAGAGAGAGGTAGGTAAACGCTTAGGTAGATTTCCAGAATATAAAGTAGGGCAGTAGGTTTCGCTAACGAGACCGAGGATCTCGATAGCGGAAGACTAAGACAATGAAGCTTATTACATGGTACCAGTGCCAATAACAGGTCATCGAAATCACATCAGCAGTAACTGTCCTGCTACATATGACAACTGCAACGACTAGTCACAGACCCCCAGATCCATTATCATAAATCTCAGCATTGACTGCTAAGAAAAGGACAAGGAAAGTAGAAGAGAATGGAGACAACAAAGAGCATGCGCCATTTACGCGCTACATGCCATACGGCTTCAGATCTCGACAGTATGGCAGAAGAATGTGGAGAACCACGATCCTTCGTTTAGCGCACATAGTGTGTAAGATTGAGTTCTGTAACAGGTTTCAGCTAGTAATAGCGAATACTCTGTTCAGGAATCCCAAGAGGAGGTGGTATACTTGGAAAAGGCCAGGTGATATGGGAAGATTTCAGCTGCATTACACAATGGTCAGACAGAGATTCCGAAATCGGATACTGGATTGTAAGGCGTACACAGAGCAGATGTAGACTCAGATCACAACTTAGTTGTGATGAACAGTAGGGTGATGTTTAAGACATTAGTCAGGAAGAATCAATACGCAAAGAAGCTCAGTAGACATTACAGTAGAAGAGGAATAAGCATCTCTAAAAAGGGTCATCACAGAATTTGGGAAGGAAAACATAGGTACAAAGAAGGTAACCTCGAAGAAACCATGGGTAACAGATGAAATACTTCAATTGATCGACGAAAGGAAAGTGTACGAAAATGTTCCGGGAAACTCGGGAATACAGAAATACAAGTAGCCGCAGAATGAAATAAATAGGAAATGCTGGGAAACCAAGACGAAATAGCTGCAGGAAAAATGTGACGACATCGGAAAGGAAATGATTGTCGGAAGGACACACTCAGCATACAGGAAAGTCAAACCAACCATAGGTGACATTAAAAGCAAGGGTGGCAACATTAACAGTTCAAAGGGAGTTCCACTGTTAAGTGCAAAGGAGAGCGGATAGGTGGAAAGATTACATTGAAAGCCTCTATGAGGGGACAGATTTGTCTGATGTGATAGAAGAAGAAACAGGAGACGATTTAGAAGAGATAGGGGATTCAGTATTAGAGTCAGAATTCAAAAGAGCTTAGGAGGACTTAAGATCAAATAAAGCGGAAGGGATGGATAACACTCCACCAGAATTTCTAAAATCATTGGGGTAAGTGGCCACAAAAGGTTTGGCGACACATCATCTGCCTTTCGGTAAAGCATCATCCACACAATTTCAAAGACAGAAAGAGCTGACAAGTGCGAGAATCATCGCAAAATGAGCTTGAGAGCTCGTGCATCCAAGTTGCTGACGAGAATAAAATACAGAAGAATGGAAAAGAAAATTGAGGAAGCGTTAGATAACGATCAGCTTGGCTTTAGGAAAAGTAAAGGCACGAGAGAGGCAATTCTGACATTGTGGTTAATAATGGAATGAGGACTAAAGAAAAATCAATACACGTTCGTAGGAATTGTCAACCTGTAAAAAGCGTTCGACAATGTACAGTGGTGCAACATGTTCGAAATTCTGAAAAAGTAGGGGTAATCTATCGGGAGAGACGGGTCATATACAATATGTACAACAGCTAAGAGGCAATAATTAGAGTGGACGACCAACAAGGAAGTGCTTGTGTTAAAAAGGGTGGAAGACAAGGATATCGTCCTTCGCCCCTACTGTTCTGTACATAGAGGAAGCAATGATGGAAATAAAATTTGAGGGGTGGAATTGAAATTCAAGGTAAAAGGATGTTAATCTACATCTACATCTACGTCTATACTCCGCAAGCCACGTCACGGTGTGTGGCGGAGGGCACCTCGAGTACCCCTATCGAATCTCCCTTCTATTCCAGTCTCGTATTGTTCGTGGACAGAAGGATTGTCGGTTTGACTCTGTGTGGGCTCTAATCTCTCTGATTTTATCCTCATGGTCTCTGCGCGAGATATACGTAGGAGGGAGCAATATCCTGCTTGACTCCTTGGTGAAGGTAAGTTCTCGAAACTTCAACAAAAGTCCGTACCGAGCTACTGAGCGTCTCTCCTGCAGCCGGCCGCGGTGGTCTAGTGGTTCTAGGCGCGCAGTCCGGAACCGCGGGACTGCTACGGTCGCAGGTTCGAATCCTGCCTCGGGCATGGATGTGTGTGATGTCCTTAGGTTAGTTAGGTTTAAGTAGTTCTAAGTTCTAGGGGACTGAAGACCACAGATGTTAAGTCCCATAGTGCTCAGAGCCATTATTTTCTCTCCTGCAGGGTCTTCCACTGGATTTTATCCATCATCCCCGTAACGCTTTCACGATTACTAAATGATCCTGTAACGAAGCGTGCTGCTCTCCGTTGGATCTACTCTATCTCTTGTGTCAACCCTATCTGGTACGGATCCCACAATGCTGAGCAGTATTCAAGCAGTGGGCGAACAAGCGTACTGTAACCCACTTCCTTTGTTTTCGGATTGCATTTCCTTAGGATTCTTCCAATGAATCTCAGTCTGCCATCTGCTTTACCAACGATCAACTTTATATGATCATTCCATTTTAAATCACTCCTAATGCCTACTCACAGATAATTTATGGAATTAACTGATTCCAGTTGCTGACCCGCTATATTGTAGCTAAACGACAAGGGATCTTTCTTTCTATGTATTCGCAGCACATTACACTTGTCTACATTGAGATTCAATTGCCATTCCCTGCACCATGCGTCACTTCGCTGCAGATCCTCCTCCATTTCAAGACAATTTTCCCTTGTTACAACCTCTCGATATACCACAGCATCATCCGCAAAAAGCCTGAGTTAACTTCCGATGTTATCCACAAGGTCATTTATGTATATTGTGAATAGCAATGGTCCTACGACACTCCCCTGCGGCACACCTGAACTCACTCTTACTTCGGAAGACTTCTCTCCATTGAGAATGACATGCTGCCTTCTTTTATCCAGGAACTCCTCAATCCAATTACACAATTGGTCTGATAGTTCATATGCTCTTACATTGTTCATTAAACGACTGTGGGGAACTGTATCGATCGCCTTGCGGAAGTCAAGAAACACGGCATCTATCTGGGAACCCGTGTCTATGGCCCTCTGAGTCTCGTGGACGAATAGCGCGAGCTGATTTTCACACGATCATTTCGGGGCAGGATGATCGGATATCTGTTAAGACATGAGGGAATCACTTCCATGGTGCTAGAGGGAGCTGTAAAGGGCAAAAACTGCAGAGGAAGGCGGAGATTGGAATACATACAGGAAATAATAGACGACTTAGGTTGCAATTGCTCCTCTGAGATGAGGAGGCACAGGAGAGGAATTCGTGTTGGTCCGCATCAAACCAGTCAGATGACCGACGACTCCCCAAAAAAGGGTGCAGATGCGTATCCCAGAGGGAATCTGTAATATCTGTAATTATTTCAGGGTCACATCGGGTGATTCGTCACCTTCAAAAGGCTTTTTTCTTATCTCTCCACGCCAGGACATGTGTTGGGGGACACAGCGTCTTTCGAAGGTGGAAGGGAGAGTAATGATGACCTTCTTTCTCCAGGACTCTGGACGCTGGAGATGGGGTTTAGGGGTATCCTAATCCTAACATGAAGTGACAGTAGAAGTCAGGATGGACCAGCCATGGTTCTATGTGCTGGTTCAGTTGCAGTTGCAGGACGACCAGCCATGCAATAACTACTTTACTATTCATCTTCAACTGGTGAAGCTCGTGGTCCAGGGGGTAGGGGTGGTACTGCTAATCACGGGGGATTGTGGAAAACATGTGGTAATGCCAGGGTAAGAACTGTGGAACTGTCAGAAGGAATGAATAGTCATGTGCCCGATCCACATGGTCCAGAGTGGCAAAGATACGTACGACGATCAGTTATTCTTATGAGAGATGTACAGTGATGCTCATGGGACATTATGTAACGGCACCCGTATTTCCAACTATTAGGGCTATATTGGTCTACTCGTTGTATGATGGCACAGTAGTAGTAGCGAATTGCTATAAGCAAGGGCAATGCAGCGGGTTGCTGACCAATGGAACAACTTGTGACATAATGGGGCCAACTATTCACCTCACAGCCACTCTTATAGGAGTCGCTAGGGTGAACGTAATTCTACCACTGTTGTACTAGCCAGATAAAGCGTTAGGGGTATTCCCAGCATAAAATGTAACCTCTTACAGTAGTACTATCCTCTCCCTGTACTAGCTCATAGCAACCCAGGAGAGGCATACTTCTCTAGAGCAGGTAGTGCACCAGATGGAGCAATACCGGTGTAACAACGTCGGATGACCCTGCCCGAGAGCACCACTATACAATGTCTGGTACCGCGCGCCGCAGAATTTGAATCCGCGCCAGACATCATGGATGTCGAAAACCCATAGAGGTCGCTGCGCCAAAAGCTGCGGCGGCACGCGCCTCCTGGCCCGCTTTTAGTGTGGGGGTGCCACAGTGGAACACGTGGTCCCAGCGGCCAATAGCGGCGCCCCCGAGAGCGTACTTAAGCGCCGGCCACTCGCTCATCCAGTCCGCCCCACGTGTCTCCTCCCTCTTCGTGAACCCACCGATGCCCTTCCTCTCTTCATCCCGCCGCTTCCCCAGCTGCCCCAAGCTCTCCCCTCCTTTTCCATCCTCTCTGACCTTTCCCTCGGCAGGTCCCACCTCGCGGCTTTATTCTTCGTCGTGTGTGCTCCAAGTGGGTTTTAAGTGTGTTGTTCCAAAGTGTTTTAAATACTGTAGCCGACCTTTAAGCTGTGCCAGCGCATTCAGTTTCTTCTCTGTGTCTTAAGACTCGCCAACTGTGTTTTTTTAACTTTCTGGTGACTTTTTTTAACTGTCCTCCATGAACATGTCCCTGTCTGTGTATTTTACCTCCATTTTCTCCCCTTACTCTGTTTTATGTTCCCCTTTTTTTATCTCCTTACGTATGTATCATTTTATTCTTATTTTAGTTGTCATGTCACTCGGCTGAAGATTGGCGGATTGTGCCACTGACAGCCCTCCCCTGCCCATATGGGGCAGGGGAATGAAATCACAAAAAAGGAAAAAAAACGCTCATCCAGTCAGTCTAATCTTGCTTACGTCGGTTTACACCTCGCTTACGCTAGACTGCTTTCTTCCTGGTTCGTGTACAAGTTTGTTTCCTTGTGACTTTGTTGTTCAATCTTGTCGTATTCATTGTGTCCTATGTTTGTCGTGTCCGTCCTTTTCTGTTGTGTTGTTGTTCACGGGCCTCTCCGCGGGTCCTGCCACACCTTCCATCAGTGCTACCCCGCGACCGTTCTGGTCGCAGTTTCAACACAATGAGGTGACAATAGTCACGGGATAGCGATATTCACACACAGCTGGCGGTGGTATAGTTTACACTAGTATAAAAAAGGGCACTGCCTTGACGGAGCTCTCATATCTACTCAGGTGACTTACGTGGAAAAGTTTCTGACGTGATTGAGGCAGTACGACGATATGTAAGACTTACATAACTAGGAGCCATTTATTTCGGGTATCGTTAAGGGTTTCAATATTCCGAACTCCAGAGTGGCAAAAACTTGAAGAGAGTACCAAACTTCTGAGATTGGCCCTCTCTCACTCTCTCTCTCTCTCTCTCTCTCTCTCTCTCTCTCTCTCTCTCTCTCTCTCACACACACACACACACACACACACACACACACACACACACACACAACGAACAACAACACAGTGGCCGACAGTCTTCACTTGTCGACTGATATCAGCGGCATTGGCGTAGAGTTGTCAGTAGAAACTGACAAGCAAACACTGTGTGAAATAACAAATGGTTCAAATGTCTCTAAGCACCATGGGACTTAACATCTGAGGTCATCAGTCCCATAGACTTAGAACTACTTAAACCTAACTAACCTAATGACATCACAAACATTCATGCCCGAGGCAGGGTTCGAACCTGCGACCATAGCAGCAGCGCGGAATCTGGACTGAAGCGCGTAGAACCGCTCGGCCACAATGGCCTGCGTGAAACAACAGCAGATATAAATTGTGGGACGTATCAGTTAGATAATGCGGTGAAATTTCACGTTAATGAGCTATGGCAGCAGACGATTGACGCGACTGCCTTTCCTATGAGCACGACGTCGCCTGAAACATCTTTCCTAGGCTCGTTATGATATAGGTTGTGCCCAGATGACTCGAAAACCGTGGTCTTGTCAGATGAGTCTCGGTTTCTACTGGTAAGAACTGATCGTAGGGTCGAGTGTGGCAGTGACCGCACGAAGCCATGGACCAAATGATCAAATGTGTGTGAACTCCTAAGGGACCTAACTGCTGAGATTATCGGTCCTAGACTTAAACACTGCTGAAAGTAACTTATGCTAAGAACAACACACACACACACCCATGCCCGAGGAAGGACACGAACCTCTGTGCGATCCGCCACATAGCGCCCCTAACCGCACAGCCACAACACGAGGCAAGCTATGGGCCCAAGTTGTCAACAGCACACTGTGCAAGCTTTCAGTTGCTCTATAATAGTGTGAGCTGTGTTTACATGGGCTGTGCTTACATTGCATGGACTGGATTCTCTGGTCCAACTGAACCAATGATTGACTGGAAATGGTTATGTTCGGATACTTCTGGACATTTGCAGCCAGCAAAGATGAAATTATTAAGGATGACAATGCGGCGTGTCGTCGGGCCAGAGTTGTTCGCAGTTGGTTTCAGGAACATTCTGGACAATTCGAGCGAGTGACTGGGCCACCCAGGTCGCACGCCATGAATCCCATCTAAATTTTGTGGGACATAATCGAGAAGTCTCTTGGTGCACAAAACCCTGCAGCGGCATCTCTTTCGCAATTATGGGCGGCTATAGAAGCAGAATGGCGTGATATTTCTACAGGGAACTATCAACGATTTACTTGGTATATGCGGGTTCGCTAGACACAGGAAGCGGCTACACGCGAGCAATGGTTGTGTGGGGAGTCAGGTTGACATTTTAGGTTAGAGGGCTTCAGAAAACTACTGAAAGAACGTAAGTCTACAGGGGTGCAGGTGAAAGACAGGAAAGTAGATCTAGCAGCAGTCGGTGTTGTAATTATAAATCGTCGTAGATGTATTGGAAAAGAAAAGAGCAACAAGGGCTAACAAAAAGCACTGAAGCTAACATCGTTATAGGTATGGAAATATGTATAAATATGGAAATAAGTCCCACAAAGGGCTTAAACTGTTCATAAAGGATAGATGAAATGTAGTTGGTGACAGAATGTTTATTGCTGTCAGAAATAGCTTACCTTGCAGCGAAACTGAAGTAAACAGTTCCTGTTAATTCGTATGGGTAGAGGTGATACTTGACGACCGGAAAAATTCAATGACCAGTTTATTTTACCGATACCCCCCCCCCCCCCCCCCTACCCACCCGCACCCGACCACGACTCAGACGATACAATTGCTGAACAGTTATAAGAAAACTTTGAATACCATTTCAAATAGGTACCTCACTCAGGCAATTATAGTTGCTGGTGACTTGAATCTACCCTTGATACTTCGGCGAAAATACATGTTTAAGCGTCTGTGGCAGGCAAAAACGTCGTCTGGAATAGTTAGGAATGGACCCTCAGAAATTTATTTTGAACAGTTGTTTCAGGGGCCCACGCTAACAAAAAGCGAAATGTTTACGAAAGCGTACTTGACCTCTTAGCAATAAATAATCCTGAGTATGTAAGGAGAATTGTGACCGATACAGGAATTACTGACCACAAGGGTATTTCAGCGAGTACGAATGCCGTAACACCAAACCCACCAAAAAGTAAAGCAAATTACTTCGATTTAAGGAAGCAGATAAAATTTCGCTTGACGCCTTTCTAAGAAACAGTCACCACTCCTCCCAACCTGACTATATCAGCATTGACCGGATCTCATTTAAATACAGAGAAATATTATCGACGACAACTTAGAGACATAGTTTAAATAAATTAATACGAGATGGTATTAATATCTACGTCACTAACGTTGATTTTTGCAGCAGAATTTTGGAACATTAGAAGGAAACGATTTAGTGACGAACAGACACCCCGTTTTCAGAAGAAATCGTTCATGTGAAACTTCTCTAATTCCCTCTCCTCTTACCTTCTCTCTTCCGTCATACCCACCTCTTCACTCTGTATCTCCTCAGTCAAGCTTTCTCTATCTCCTACCACTATCCCTGTTCCTCTTCTCGACACCCTTCTCGCATTTCATGTCCTTCTCTGTCCTCTCTGTGTCTGACTCCTCCTTTCTCTCCCATACCCTCTTTCCCCCACTTTCCATCTCTTCCCTTTCTCTCTCAAATTCCTCGGCCCCCTCTCTCTGTCCATCTCCACTTTCCCATCTCCCTGCTCTTCCCTTACTCCCCCTTTCTCTGTCTATTTCCTCCTCCTTCCTCTTACCTTCCTCAGTCCATCTCCTTCCCTCCCCCCTCTTTGCACATTCATCTCTGTCCACCTCTCATCCCCCTATCTGTGAGCATCTCCTCCTTCCCCACTCTGTCTGTCCATCTCATCCGATCCATTCTCTTTCCCCCAGCAGGAGGCTGTTGGTTCGTACCCCCACAGTATTTCTTTCCACACCGTGACTAATACGTGTACCAAATTTGGTTAAAATCTTTTCAGAGGCTTAGGAAGAGCTTGTTACCTGTGGCTTCTTCCAAGTACACACATATCAAATGTATTTCATGTATATTAAACACCTATCTGTATACGTATTTCACCGGTATTTAAGGTGAATTTCTCTGTGCAGTTTCATCTTCATCCAGCTCAGTGTTTATGAAGTCGTATCTCCTGAACTATGATTCGTACAATAATAGGATTTTTCAGGTGCATGTGGTGGTATATATGGCTACGGACTGCTATAGGTGTTAAATAGAATTATTAGTGAAGAAGTAATAAATTAACACGTCGTGCATGATGCAACAGTTTTTCACGCACTTTAGTGTTAATGTAATATCTCTTGAACTGTGGGTCGTAGAATGATACAGTTTTGTAGGTGTATTCAACAGCATATGTGGATACCGTCTGGGAAATGTGTTACGAACAAAGTAGCAAAGAAGCAATTAATTTAAGCGTCGTGCATGGCTCCGCAGTTTCTCACAATTCTCAGTGTTGATGATATCATATCTCCTGAACTGCGTATCGTACAATAATATAATAGTGCTAGCACATCAGCGGTATGTGCAAATACTGTCTGCAAAATGTTCATCAACACATCTAGTAGTAAAGTTGTAATAAATTCACGCGGCAGTCCTACTGCAAGAACAGCGTACATATAGTGACCGGTGAACATCCTTATCTTTCATCATTTGGTGTGGGTTGTCAGCGACAAAAAATTTCTAAAGGTTTGTATTTAAGTGCAATATTTATTGCAAGGCACTAAGTGCTCCAATTTTCAAATACTAGATTCATAAATGTTGAGTAAGCGCGCATCATCCACTACACTGCTTTTTTTCCACACTTACACTCAGTCCTTTGATGGGTAGTTTTACCCCACAGAGATTCTTTCCATACAGTAAGTGATGGTTTAGGTGGAGATGTGTAACGTAAATATATACATACACAGGATTTTACAGTATATATGGAAATGTTTTTAATTTCAGTCTTTGATCACAATACGAATTCTTTAGACGAAGACCGGTTTCAGTCCGTAATGACCATCCTCAGATGTTCTTTACACCATGTCCTAAAGTGATTAGGCCATAATGGCATCGTCAAAACATTAATAAAATCAGCATAGCATCGTCATAAAGATCTAAAATAAGGTGTAGAATAAGCCGCATCGTCCACGTGGACTATGCGGCCTGTTGTACACCTTATTTTAGATCTTTATGACTGAAATAAAAAAAACATTTGACCGTATTGGATCACTGTTTGTATACGCGACCATGTCACAGTTGGTGAATATATATGGGCCTGTGACCGTTAATGATGTTTTCTCTTGCTGTTGTCTTCAGCATCCTGACGACAACATACCACTTCACTTCAGGCCTGTGACTGCAGAGGCGACGCTCTTGAGGTCTCCACAAAATTAATAATTACACTCCATTTAGTTGGTGGGTTTCTTCTGAACCTACAGGTCATCAGTCTCGCTTTGGCTATCATCTTCATTGTGTTAATGCTTTGCAGTGCAGAATTATTTTGAAAGTAACTGTAGAAGATACAGTTCCTTTGAGCTGGTTTACTACGTCAGTCGGAGGAGCTTCTTTCCCTGTTCCTGTTAAAGTTAACGTGTTGTTACGCATGGCATTAGTGCTTTCGGAGACTTACATCTCAAATATTATTTATCTATGAGCCATTTAGGAAAGTAAATCGCTTTAATAAATCACAATCTCGAGCTCCACGTGGTCATTAGTGAATTACCTAATGACTTTGTCTCATCAGCTTACGTGAAAAAAGGCGAGAGCAGTGTAATCTCGACGGGAAAAGGGTGCTGTTTGAGTCTAATCTGGGATTTGCCGTTGCTTTTAGCTCACACTCTTAACGGTTTTTATTTCATTAATTTTGATAAAATGTGTTTATTTCGTCACACATGGGCGTAGGTAAAATCTGAGTTTCTGAAGACGACTTATTATCCATATTCCTTGTGAGCGTTTATTGAATGTATGTACTGTAATTCCACCGTAAATGTGGTTTTCGTTCTAAGCCTTCGGTTAATGTATGGTTCTGTGAAATGTAATATTTAAAGAAAAGTATTTCAGTAGTAACCAGGACTCGATGTGATATTGTCCTGCTATCTCTTGACTTTTACTCTATTTATATTCGTTATATGCGATTTTGAATTTCAAAACAAAGATTTAGTATGAAAATAAGGCTCCACGAACTTTATTTCGACTATGCGAGTTTTCTCTGTCTTCGAATTCATTTTCAGTTGATTACCACATTGCTGCTTATAGCAGGACCGCTTACCGTAAAGATCGCGCGCTGCTACTTTGTGCTCAGCCTACTGCTGCAGCGTAGACCTTCATGTTTTCATTTTTACTCTCTTTATTATTTTCTGATGAAAACTCATTTTCTGCAGTGGCTTGGGGTGTGTATTCCGTTGCTCACAGTTTTATAATGTATAATGAGTTCAACTTGGATGATGAATTAGTTAGATTAAGTTATATGTACCTTTCGTTCCAATTGATCCATAGTGAGGAGATATTTTGAAATGTAGAACATGTCGGAAAACAAGAATACACGATAAATACTTACGAAATAAAAACAGATATGCTAATGTACCTTCCAAAGATTCCAAATGAAGCGACCCTTGTGAGTATGGAATAGGTAAAAAGATTGCATATTCCGTTGAGTTTAGTTGTTCGATGTAAGTATTAAGAGTCCAGACCTATAGTGAACCCTGGTTGTGTTCCAAGGAAATCTTTGACTCAGATCCAACATAAATTTTTCGTAGATGCCACATGGTTGCAATATCAGATTTCAGTCACAGGCGATGTCATTCAGTCAAACGAAAACGAAACTATTACACGCACAGTAACTACATTAGAAGTTTCACTCTAAAGACGAGAGCATTTTCAGACACTAGATGCCCTGATGGCATAAACACATGAAGATAATCTCCTCTGTAGAGTGAAACTAGTGCAAAAGCAAATAATACACGACCTGTGGTGATTTATCTGTAAACAAAGTTTTTGTGATCAATGGTTCTGCTTTGCTGGTTAGTCCAGTGGTCACAAAATACTTTAAGTATCCTCGAGAGCCTGCAATTCAGCTCCTAGTTTTGTGAATTCAGATTCACGTCGCGTAAGCCAGTCGTATCTATACGTGGTAGTACATGTAACTAGACAGCTGAAGCCGAGTGCTACATTCGGTACACATGCTATGACGAAATAATGATGACATTAACGCAAATTCCAATTTACTTCTCAGCCAATCAGAGTGAAGGACTGTTCATACTGGATGACGTGCTGAAAACAGCTAAATAAAGAGAAAAGGACTGCTCGACTTACAGCAGACATGCCAACGTATGTTCGTAGAGTATGATTTCATGATCATTACTGAAACTGCAGTGAGCATAGACCTTTCCAGGAAACACTTAATGACTTTAGCTATAATTGAGATATTAATTAGATAATGACATACTTCGACCACGGTATTGACAGAGATATCACTGAAATTTATCATTGTACACAAATTGTTAACGTTACAGCCACGTTGCATAAATTACCACTGCTCGTGTAAGGAATCTTGGAATTAGTGTCGCAGTCAACACTCGGTGTTTTGTTGTAATATCTGATCCACATCTAAGTTTAGACCCTGTACGGCGACAGTTTGTGGCGTGGGTAGATCGTACTTTACGCTCACATCCTTATTACTTGTTCGGTTCACGAAGGGTGTATAGTAACAATAATTCAAGAACAGTCTTAATCGCATTTATTATTGTTATAATACCGCCAACTGGTTTCAACCCGACGTAGAGGCCATCTTCTGGGCGTTTACACCATTGGTCGACTGCTGGTGGTGCCACTTCTGTTTACATAACGGCAGGAAATAGTTTCCTGCCGTTATGTAGACAGGAGTGGCACCACCAGCAGTCGACCAATGGTATAAACGCCAGAAGATGGCCCCTACGTCGGGTTGAAACCAGATGGCGGTATTATAACAGTAATAAATGCGATTAACACTGTTCTTGAATTATTGATTAATCATACTAATCGCTGCTTCTCTCCAAAACCATGTTGTCCAAAAATCAATGTACAGTAACAGATTTGAAGACGTCATTCTCCGTTAACCACTGTCTTTTATTACGAAGCACTACTGCAATTTTAAGATTTGTGTAGTTCGTAACTACATTCATTTCCTGCCATTGCATGGTATAAATTAATGTTATACATTGCGCAAATTTTAGATGACTACTTTCAACTCAAAAACTGCAAAAGAAATGACAAATAATGCCATCAACATAAAGGATACAAGCTTGATATCTGCGATCACTGAAATATGATTGAAATAAAAACGCTAATTCTATCTCAATCCGCATGAGAACGATCACGTCCAATCAGTCCAAATGCTATCAAAGCAGCTCGTCAGTTAAACTTCTCCACCTCCTCCGTTAATCCAGCAGATTAAGACTTATGGAGTGACTAACGAACGTCACGGCTTTGTTGAACAATTAGCAAGCTATCTGCTATGTGGGAAAATGACCCTTCCAATAAATCTCATATTGGTTCTTGCCATCGCTAAATTTTTTAGTAGTTTCACTTTAATTCACTGTTGACAAATTCAACTCGATAGTCGGCTGTTGTGACTCGTTACAGTGATTGATCCCGATTGTAGAGACAGAAAGTATCGAGTCTTTTCGTCTGCTTGCAACTATTACATTACCTCAATTTATGTTCATGGTTAGGACACACAATTCTTATCCGTATAAAATGTGTTATATAATGGATAAAGTATCATGACAGTCCCAAGTTGGCAAAAGATTCCAGATGAATCCCGTATTCACATCTCTGATAGGGTAATTGTAAAGGAGAGGTGACCATGAGAAACTCAGTAAAGAAATAAAGTACACATGTTAGAGCGGGGAGTAAAGGAAATGAAAAGGCACGAAAGGTGTCAATGAAATGAAACTGAAATACGGATATCTGGTGACATACTTGTAGGTTCACATCAACAGCAGCAGAGATGATTTACAACGAAAGTAAGACTTGTTGTGAATGCAAACGTAAGCGAAGGAGTGAGTGACTGCGAGTAATTCTTGTCAGAATCTTCCAAAAGCCAAAGCCAAGGATAGTAGTAGAGGTACACATGCCGACGTCAGAGGGAGTTGGGTAATTTGGTAGAACGGTGTGATAACTATTTCATCCCAATCATTTGTTACGGTGAACACTAGGAAGAGTATACGCACCAAGGCTTTATTGAATTTACGTTCCCGTTCTTTTGATTTTTTAAGGTTTTGGCGCAGGCTGACTATGTGGAGTGATTGGGGCGTGGGAGGAGGGCGAATGCAGGAGCTGTATTTACTGGTATGGTAAATAATGTTCCTGTGCCTTCAGTTCTTGACGCTGCAGCTGTTGGTGGTTGCTTTGTCGATGCAGCTCTTCTACTTTAAGTCTCCATCTGTAGAACGAAAGTCAATTATCAACAAAAATTGTTTTTAAGGCCGATTTACCTGCTTAGTGTAAAGAAGAAAGCAAAATTTTAAGCCAACAACGGTGGGTAATGAGTCGGAAGCACATCTGCCACGGAGAAATGAGCGTTCGCTCAGATTCATACTAAAAAGAGCGCAGGGCTCTTTGGCCAACTGTGCCTGAGGCCGCTGGCGGGGTGAGGACTTATAATATCCCTTTGAAAGATCACCCACGCGAAAATAACCCCGAGGGACGCGGCTGATTCCTTTTACATCAAAAGTTCTTTAATGTCGTTGGCAGCGGCCAGGCGCCCGCAGCAATGGGCCCTCCAAGACGCGGACCACTTTATTCTGGGCTGGGCGGCTTCTGTGACCTGCGGTTGTAGGCACGGCTGAAGCCAGGGGCTGAGGACGGGCGGAGGTCACGTGGTGTATGCAGAGCGGAACACCCGCAGCACACGGGAGCATGAACAGGCTCTACAAGATCCTCGTGTCTGGCCTAATTGCTACCTACAAGAAGCTGCAAAGAAACAAGTTGGACGACTCTGTCAGTAACACACTTTGTTTAAAAAAAACTATCGTCCCGTTTTGGGGAGTGCAAAAGACATTACGCTTTCACTATGTGTCTCATTAACTTTTAAGATTAATATATCAATCCATAGTCAGTCAAAAATGTTCTGATAAAGATTTTATTTCTGGCGTATATGTGACGTTAACCTAGTAAGTACGGTGGCAGCTTCAAATAGCAACTGTAAACAACAGAAGTTCATACGACCAATCAGCTGTGAGAAGGCTGTGTTAAGTATGGGCGTGCGGCCGTAGAACGGACCAACATCTCCAAAAGAAAAAAAAAATTCAATACCTTCTCCAGAATGTCTTGAAGAAGAGAAAGGCATGTGCAAAGTCTGTGGCGCACACCTTCACTCCCGAACAAAAACAACGTCACGTGGGCGCCTTCTGCCACTTAATTGAATTGCAAATTGCACACAGTTCCTTTCTAGAGAAAATTATAACATGTGACGAGATATCGTGTCTCAATACTAACCTACCACAAAGCGACAAAGTGCAGAAATTCATATAAAGGGTCAACGTTTGGATGACAAAACCGGAAGTCGAGTCAATGTGACACGTATTAAACAGCATCGTAATGAGGACCTTTTCTGACAGTTTCATACGGTTGTATGCAACTTTCAGTGCTTTATTCTAAAGTGGTGAGGTAGTGAGATATCCAAGGCGGGGGGGGGGGGGGGGGAGGGGGTTACACTACGTAGAAACCAGAAGTGTTCATACAACCATCTTAACTTTCTCTATTTTTTAGTAATGCTGTCTCGAAAGGTTTTGGACTGACGGGCCATTTAGCTGTGAATATTATGATTTCATAGGTGTAATATGCGATACTAGTCATCCGAAGACTGCTTCCACATAGTCTGTACTTCGTGTTTCACGCACTAGTTAGTGTGATAGTAAAAGTCGTTTTAAATGTAAGCGAACTTCGAAGAGCTGCCTCATACCGCACACAAAACTCCATTCAAGTCCATTCCACACTTAAATATCAACGGGACACACTGATTTCGTCAGAATATTTTAAAACCGTTTGGACTAAATGTTTGAAGAAAGGCAGGGTAGTGATAAAGTATTAATTATTATATCATGAAAATAAAATGATTCCTTGTTGGCGATAGCATTTCTCCAGTCCTGGTGCACACAGAAATCCTTATGTCCCGGTACTGTAGCAAGACATTAGAGAAGACAACAAAGAAGTGTTTACCACGCATTTACCTTATCAGTGAGCTGCGCCACGTTCATTTGGCTCGCTTATTGACATCCTGGTGTACTGTGGCGCGGTAATTTCATCTTGTAGCAGGACTGTAGACTCGTATCTGAAAAGAAACAAACAATCTGAGTAAAAATTTTGGGCATTGGGGCGCCTCATTTTGAAATCAAAACTGCTGTTAAAACCTATGTTCCAGTTTAGTCCCCTTGAAATGGTTTTAGTTTCCAAATTGTGTAGCATAACGCGAAAAGGATTTTATTCGAACTGGCTGTGGAAACCACTGCACATAAAGTAAAAAATTAAGTAGGAACGTATGTTCGCCTTATTGATATGACAGTTAATACTTTATGGTTAATGAGGTAGTTTCCATCACACTGTTGATAAGAGTTCTTGGTTATGTACTTCTAGGCAGTTTCGAGCTTGTGCTCTTTCTCAAATACACAGTGGATGTTGAAACATCAACTTCCTAATTACGATATAACACAATAGTAAAAAATGGTTCAAATGGCTCTGAGCACTATGGGACTTAACATCTGAGGTTATCAGTCCCCTAGAACTTAGAACTACTTAAACCTAACTAACCTAAGGACATCACACACATCCATGCCCCAAGCAGGATTCGAAACTGCGACCGTAGCGGTCACGCGGTTCCAGACTGAAGCGCCTAGAACCGCGAGGCCACATCGGCCGGCTAACACAATAGCATCCCATGAACAGTTACGGATGACATGTTCAGAATAAGTGTCCCCAAACCACTCGTACATAGCTGAGTTGTGTCCACAGCCCTTTGTGCAGTTGGGAAAGAGCACACTCTTGGAACGGTATAGTATTATTCAGTATTCAGTTCTCTCTATGCCATTCTTTGAATTTTTTGAAGGTGTGGAAACCACACAGAATAAGTAATAAAAGTAGAATTATCACGCTATTTAGGCAGTCCAAAAGATCGAAGCAGCATCGTATCTTAGGTAGTGTTACTGAGACGTAAAGTAATACACTACTATGATTTAACTAAGAAATGATTCTCCTGACGAGGAAGAGCTCTTTAAATTTTTGGCCCAAGTTCTCTGCATACTGTGACACACCTCTTTTCGTAAAGCAATCAGTCTTCGGAGTGATTTGACGCAGCCTGCCACGTATACCTCTCCTACACTAACCTCTTTCTTTTCAGAGTAGTACTTGCAACCTATGTCCTCAATTATTTCATGGGAGTGTTTCAGTGTCTCCCTTTCTCTACAGTTATTACCCTTTTCAGCTCCGTCTAGTACTACGTCCTGTTCTCCTGTCCCTCCTTCTTCTAAGTGTTTTCCATATATTAATTTCCTTGCCGACTCTGTGGAGAATCTCATCAATGAATACCTAATCAGTCCAAATAACTTTTACCATCCTTTTGCAGCACCACATCTGAAGTGCTTCGATGGTCTTCTGCTCCAGTTTTTCCAGTCTATCACTATCATACAACGCTGTCCATCAGATGTACATACTCAGAATTTTCTTCCTGAGACTACGACCTATGTTTTATTCTAGTAGACTTCTCTTGGCAAGGAAGCACTTTTTGTCAGTGTCAATCTTCTATGTATGTCCTCCTTGCTCGGTACGTCACTCGTTATTTGACTACCTAGGGAGCAGATTTCCTTAACTTCATCTACTTTGTGAACACTAATCCTGCTATTAAGTTTCTCGCTGTACTCATTTCTGCTACCTCTCAGTCCATATTCTGTACTCATCAGAATGTTCCTTCCATTCAGAAGATCCTGTAAGTATTCTTCACTTTGATTGAGGGTAGTAATGTCATCAGCGAATCTTATCATTGATAACATTTTACCTCGAATTTTAATCACACTCTTGAACCTTTCTCTTATTTCCATCAATGCTTCTTCGCTATATGGATTGAGCAGTAGGAGCAAACGACTGAATCCCTGTCTTACACCCTTTTTTATCCGAGAACTTCGCGCTTGGTCTTCCACTCTTAGTATTCCCTCTTGGCTCTTGTACATATATTACGTTATTCTTTTCCCTAGAGCTTATCCCTATTTTTCTCAGAATTTCGAACATCTTGCACCTTTTGATACTGTCGAACGTTTTTTCCAGGTCGACAAACTTTATGAACGTGTCTTGATTTCTTTAGTCTTACTCCCATTTCAACCGAAACGTCAAAATCCCCTCTGTGATGCTTTTACCTTTCCTGAAGCCAATCTGATCGTCATATAACATATCCTCAATTTTCTTTTTCAGCCTTCTGTATATTATTACCGTCAGCAGCGTGGATGCATGAGTTGTTAAGCGTATTAGGCGATAATTCTCGCATTTGTCAGCTCTTGTGGGATGACGTTTTCCCGAAAGTCAGATGGTGTATCACCAGTTTCACATATTCCACACAAGATTGCAAATAGTCGTTTTGTTGCCACTTTCCCCAATTATTTTACAAATAGTGTTGGTTTGTTATCCACCCCTTCTGCCTTATTTGATCTTAAGACTTCTGAAGGTCTTCTAAATTCTGAATCTAATACTGGATACCCTATCTTTTCCATAACGGCTAATGTTTCTTTTTCTATCACATCAACAGATAATTCTCCCCCTTCACTGACAAAGCTGTAGTATTTCGTCAGTCATTCATGGATTTCTCGTATTTACCTTCTTTGTACCCATGTTTTTCATTCCAGCTTCCGTGATTGCTGTTTTAGAGATGGCCATTCTTCTTCAAGTGAAATGCCTACTCAGCTATACTTTATAGTAGTATCTATGTCCTTCGAGAACTTCAAATGAAACTCTTCATTATTTAGTACCTTGTCTCCCATTGCTTTGCACACTGATTCTTCCTCACTGTTCACTTCAGCACACTCTCCATTACTACTAAATTATGATCTGAGTCTACGTTTGGCCCGTGGCACGCCTTATAATCCAGCATCGAATTCGAATCCTCTGCATGACCATGATGTAATCTAAGTGATATGGTTCCGTACCTCCCGGCCTTTTCCAGGTATTCTTCCTCCTCTTGTGATTATTGAACAGTGTATACGCTATTACGTCCAGAAATTTATTGCAGAACTCGATTAGTCTTTCTCATCACTCATTTACAGTCCCGAATCCATATTCTCCCATAACCCTTCCATCTATTCCTTCGCCTACAACCCCGATGACTATTATATTTCCACCTGCCCTTATGTACTGAAGTACCTGTTTATTATTCTCATATACAACCATGTCACTGACCTGTTCATAGTATCTCACTCTCTGCCATAACTTTCTATTCACAACGAATCCTACTCCCATTGAACCCTTTTCGGCTGCTGTTGATATTATCCTATACTCATCTTATCAGATATCTTTGTCCTTTCAATTTCACTTCACTTACCCCCACCCAGTAAAACTAGATTGAGCCTTAGCTTTTCCCTTTTTAGATTTTCTAGATTAACAACCATATTCAAGCTTATATCATTCCAAAGTGCTTGTCGTAGAAAGTAATCATTTCATTCGTTACCCAATCTTTTGTTCATGGTCACCTCTCCCTTGGCAGTCCCCTCCCTGAGATCCAAATGGGGGACTAGTCAAGAATCTTTTGCCAACACACATACTGTGGATACACATTGTGTGGCGTCCGTGCACTGTTTTCCATTGACGTCTGCATACTCATGCTATTAAACATTGTTGATGGCTAAATGGTTCAAATGGCTCTGAGCACTATGGGACTGAACATCTATGGTCATCAGTCCCCTAGAACTTAGAACTACTTAAACCTAACTAACCTAAGGACATCACACACATCCATGCCCGAGGCAGGATTCGAACCTGCGACCGTAGCAGTCGCGCGGCTCCGGACTGAGCGCCTAGAACCGCTAGACCACCGCCGCCGGCCATTGTTGATGTTTCCGCCTTTAGGAGAAGGGGAGAAGTTTTGATTTTTAGAACTAATGATTAAGTAACTGCTTGATCTATAACTACTGACGAATTGCTTCACTATAAGAAAATATATTCATTTCAATATTACAATGAAAAATAGAATTTCTCAGAGAGGGAATACCAAACATGCAATTTATTGTATTTTCTCCGTTTACACGCCATGTCGCTTTCAGTAAACACTAGAGCTTTCGGTAGCTGTCTCCGCCATCGTCATCCAGATTTAAAATCACTTACTGCTCCGGCTGTCATGCTGTTCGGCTTATATAGATGCACTATCAGTGTCCAGAATCTTTCACACAGTGGTGAAATGACGTATGTGTGGAAGGCAAGTTGGAGAGCTCATAGGAACTCCGTCCTGCCACAGGACCGAGTGATGTAAGATGGTGTGAGAGGCAGGTTCCACGTTGAAACTGGTGCTCCCATGTATCTACAAGAACGCAGATACACGAAGATACATAAGGAAGATGTCCCTATATGGTCTACAGTTACTACTCTCAGTTCACGTACCTACATGTCCCAAACATGGACAGTGTGGACATCATGTTGTTACCTAGTCATCTATTAAGATCCTCAGGAAAATAAACATAGGTCAAAGAGACATAATGTTTGGTTTGGATGTTGTGTCACATTTTACGAGGGTGGCAGTACAAGATTCGCTGGATCTTTTGAACCAACCGTTTCCACCTGGGATTATCAAGCTGTTCCACCATGCCTTATCAGCAACACAATTCATGTGCCGCAATTAATATTACGAGATAAAGAATAGCATGGCCATGGAATATGCACTGTCTCTAGCAGTTTTGAATCTCTTCGTGGAGCATTTCGAAGTTCAAGCTCTGAAACCGGCGAGTCTGCGTCCATCTCGCTTCCTGTGGTACGTTAACAACCCTTCCTGATATGGCCTCATGGAAAAAATGCACTGTAGCAGTTCGTCGAACGGTGTGCATTCCAACAATAAATTTACTGTCGAGTTGGAGAGGGAGAGGGAGGACAAGGTCCCATTCTTTGATGCCTTAGTTGAGAAGAAGGCAAGACTTCACCTTCGTCATTCAAAATGTTGGTAGTTTACACGTACTTTAACACCAACAATTTCAACTACCCTGGAAACAAGAAAGCGGTTGTGGACACTTCAATACACAGGGAAAATATTATTTCTGACGACCACCATCTAGAGTCCGCATCTCAGTGTCTGGAGCGTGTGTTCAGAGAAATTGGTTACAGCAAGAGAGAAGCTGCAAAAATTTTCAGGCGTCATCGACGAAAAACGCCTCGTGATTCAGTAGAAGAGGCCAAGCCGCTGTATTCTTTCCACACTGCGTAGCAGCGATTAGCAAGATAAGACACGTGCTGAAGAGACATGGACTGAGACCAGTGTTCAAGCCCGCCCCCAAAATGCAAGATATATTACGCCCCATTAAAGACAACATAGGCGTGTACCGTGTCTCCTGTGAACGTGGCAGCTGTTACACAAGACAAAGTACTGCCGCTGTTGTTCAGGGGTGTGCAGAGCACTCGCAGTGGATTAAACAACAGGAGCTTCAGAAGTCGGCACTGACTGAACATTCACTAGAAAACGGGCATTAAACAAAATTAAAAAAAAAAAAAAACGAGAGTTTTGTTCAAAAATGATCACGTGCTATTCTCTTATAAAAGAAGCAACCAAAAGTAGCATAAACGAGAACCATTTTGACAGAGAATAAATAAATAACACATTTAGCAGGGCAAGGGGGCGCGATTAGGACATCGAGGAAAAGCAAAGATGGAGGCTTAATGCTTACAGAGAGGCGGCAGCAGCAGTTTCAGTGGTGGAGCCGGCCCCTCGTGCCCCGTGACGTCACTCGGTCCAGA
This sequence comes from Schistocerca piceifrons, assembly GCF_021461385.2. Classification (NCBI taxonomy): domain Eukaryota; kingdom Metazoa; phylum Arthropoda; class Insecta; order Orthoptera; family Acrididae; genus Schistocerca; species Schistocerca piceifrons. Next base: position 634,017,538 of record NC_060139.1, read on the forward strand.
GAAGGGACGGAGCTGCTATGAGCTGCACAGCTTTTGCCCTCTCCGGAAGATTTCGAATGGTGTCAATTGTATCTATACAGGATGTTCGGAAATTCCCGTTACAAACCTAGGATTTATAGAGGGGAGTGAGTACATAACATTTTGAATAGGAACCCATTCCGGAAATGTGCCGTTTCCTTTCTGCGTCGGTTTTTGTTCATATGTTTAATTCATCCACTTGTGCTTGAGGAGCTGAATTAAATGTGACGCAGTACAATTATTAGATAACAATTAGAAAGGAAACACAACGAAACGTCTATTTATCACTTTAGCCATTTGTTTGTATTAACACTTGTAGCTTAGGGGTTTACGTGAGTCCAAAACGAAAAGAACACAGCACACCCCACATACAGAACGTAATGTTTTAGTGTTAATACAAGACAAGTGCTTAAGTGATAGGTGGATGTTTCGTCATGTTTCCTTTCGAATTGTACCCTAATAGCTGTATTCCATCATGCCCAGCTCAGTTCCGCAAACGGAAATGGATGAGTTAAATATTTGATTTTAAACTGTCGTCGAACAGAAACGGTACGTTTCCGGACGTGGATTCCTATTCAAATTATTATGAACTCAGTAGCCTCTACTAGTCTTAGAAGTTTGTAATGGAAATTTCCGAACGCCCTGAGTAAACAGAACACCGTGTCATTCCTGGCAGTCAGTGATTTCTAATTCTTAATAACGATGGCGGAGACTGCGATCGAAAGTGCGAGTTCCCCATTCGAAGTGACGCAGCTGGTAAACTGAGCAGAGTTTATTGAAGCATGCCACTGCGACAATCCGAGGTCATGTAATTTATGATGTAACGCTGTCGTATTAGAATTTCACCTATCATCCACACTGACATACCTGTTGATATTAGAACAACATGCCAAACTGAGAACAATGGGGGCGATAAACATGTACATTACGTCCAATAACTTTATCAATTAGACATGACTTCCCAGTACAAGTCGGACCACAAAAATACAACTGAGGCTTTCGCAATGATCGTTCCCACCAATTAAAATTGTACCAATTAACACCTTCCCCTACCCATCCATAACACATCAAATGAAACTTCCGCAATTTACGGGGTTTCAATGAATTTTGGCAATATGATTCATAAAGCTTTTCAATTAGTTTCAATTTCTGCCAATGAGCAACAATAAACGGACTGGTATAATCAATCACAGATGCACCAGGTGATCAAAAAGTCAGTATAAATTTGAAAACTTAATAAACCACGGAATAATGTAGATTGAGAGGTAAAAATTGACACACATGCTTGGAATGACATGGGGTTTTATTAGAACCGAAATGTTGGCGCTCCACCCCATATTGCAATAATGTAGATTGAGAGGTAAAAATTGACACACATGCTTGGAATGACATGGGGTTTTATTAGAACCAAAATGAAGAATGGCGCTCCACCCCATATTGCTAGACGCGTGAAAGATCTCTTGCGCGCGTCGATTGGTGATGATCGTGTGCTGAGCCGCCACTTACGTCATGCTTGGCCTCCCAGGTCCCCAGACCTCAGTCCGTGCGATTATTGGCTTTGGGGTTACCTGAAGTCGCATGTGTATCGTGATCGACCGACATTTCTAGGGATGCTGAAAGACAACATCCGACGCCAATGCCTCACCATAACTCCAGACATGCTTTACAGTGCAGTTCACAACATTATTCCTCGACTACAGGTATTGTTGAGGAATGATGTTGGACATATTAAGCATTACCTGTATATAACATCGTCTTTGCTTTGTGTTACTTTGTTATGCTAATTATTGTTACTCTGATCAGATGAAGCACCATCTGTCGGATGGCGTGCCTGGCTTTTTTTTTAACTCTTACGGCAGTCATTAACCGGCTGCACTGGCGGTTGCGTACTGTGGTAACCCAGAGGTGCGTCAGATAGAGAGTATCCCAGGGTGCCCCTGAGAGCTACAACAACAAGAAGAATCGCTTCTTGGCTTGTGGCAAGATCAATGTGTAGTTTTTATTGGTAAGGATAAAGGAAAGGAAACAATTAATTTAATTTCTACTATAATGCGTGAAATCACCCACTATTTTAATTTCTTTACAGTTGTCAATACCTTCCATCCACACTGACACAGATTCAGATTCAATTATTTTACGATGATTCCTGGTCCTGAGAACCAAAGGCACTGAAGAAAGGTAATACGATTTACACATATCTCTATTGTAGACCTCTGCGATATGAAATGTCCGATAAGCAATGACGTCACGGCTGTTAAAATTTTCTAGCCCTGCAACTTTATCGACATTTGGTCCACGTACTAGAGCAACGGTGACCCAGCGTTTGCCGTGCCGATTGTTATCATTGTTGCTAAGGGTAAAGTGAAGAACTCCACCAAAGAACACTGATGGACCATGCAAGTTGACTTACGCACCTACATAGTTCTCGGTATTAACAGCAATATTGTCTATTCATAGTATGAAGGCTTTCACGACCGGATGACATATTTTCTGGTAAACCTTGCGGGATGTAAGGTCGTGGTCCATGAAACTCTTCAGCTCCTAACGTTTCGTCCAGTGCTTCGCTGGACATCTTCAGAGGGGTGTTTCTGCTCCGGTGAGCCGAGTCGGCAAGACTCATCGGAGCAGAAACACCCCTCTGAAGATGTCCAGCGAAGCACTGGACGAAACGTTATGAGCTGAAGAGTTTCATGGACCACGACCTTACATGCCGCAAGGTTTACCAGAAGATAATATTGTCTATTGCTTTATACACCGTATGGTGGGTACGCCTTCTCCTCCTATAATATCGTGGCATTTTCTGTGTGAGCGGTCCAATGCTGTTGCTCGAGCGTCTGCACGAAGACTGCAGCCTTCTTAGACAAAATGAAGTCTTATATAGCGTTCGAGTTGTTAAATAACCCTCAGGTTGCGCGTGGAAGAGGTCTGCAATAGAATTATGGGTGAATCGTATTACCTTTCTTCATTACCTTTGGTTCTCAGGACCAGGCATCATCGTAAAATAAATGAATCTGAATCTGTGTCAGTGTGGGCGAAAGGCGTTGTCAACTGTAAAAGAATTAAAATCGTGGGTGATCTCACGCATTATTATAGAAATTAAATAAATTATTTTCTTTCCTTTATCATTACCAACAAAAACTACACATTGATCTTGCCAAAAGCCGAGAAGCTATTCTTCTTGGTGTTGTAACTCGCAGTGGCACTCTGGGATACTCTCTATGTGTCACTAGAGATGGGGGATCCGCTCCTGAACTAATTCATAGAGTTGAATCTTTCAGAGGAGTGAACAATCAGTGATTCAGAAAAAAAGAATGGTAGCTCCAAACGTTTCCCACAGCAGAGAGAGAGAGAGAGAGGGAGAGAGAGAGAGAGAGAGAGAGTCTGAGCAGACCAGTGGGGCCTCTGCTGGTCAGAGCACACTGCACGCCACACAACACAGCCAGCGCCGGCCTCTACCCTGCTTCTGCCTTGGCTGCCTGCATTGTGCAGTGCCCCATTGGATTTTGTGTTTCACATATGCCGTGCCCTCTCTGTGCTTCCTCTGCCGCGTGCAGTGTCCGGCGCACCTTAGCATAGCACTCCGTCGGCTGTCGTTTCAGTCGCACGTCCTGCCCTCTGGGCAGTTGATGCGAGCAACAGGACAGAGAGCCTCCTCGCGGAGAACATAAGAACTACTTGCAACAACCTGCTCGCAAGAGAACGGACGATTTGTCTCCGAGCGGGTGAGTGGTGGCCGTTCACCGCTCCCCCCACCCTCGGAACTCGCCCGCTCAACGCTCACCCCACCGTTCTCGACTCTAGCCAGAGCGTTGAGCAAAGCAACTCAGGTGTCACTCTGGTCTCTGGGGTCTTAGCTCGCGCAGTAATACAGCTCGCGGCTCGACCTGCTTGACTCAGCGCCTCTGCATCGGAGTTAGTCTCTACAGGATATCGTTCTTCGTAGTAATACCGTTATGTATATTACATAATTATGTTATGTATACATCATTTGTTTTTATTTTATTTTTATTTGTTTAAACTGATCAGATTAGGTTCCTGATGGCTCCTCTTACTATAGGGTTTTTTACTATGGTCACTCGAATTTACACTTCAATTACGAGCGAACCGATAAATGTGTAGCAAAAGTGATACACCAATTTTTCCTTGTTTTATTCTGCGGAAGGCTATATGCAGCACTTTGGTCTTACAGTCAAATTTATATATTTTTTTCTTATTGTAGTACGGATTTTGCGATTTTCGGTGTCTTTGGAAGGAAATGTTCACTTTAAAAATATATGGCTTGCAATGTATTTGTACGAGGTTAATGAAATTTTAATACATTATAGCCAAATGTATTGTTAATGTAAATCTCAAGTTACAACATTTTCCGATCACCCAAAAAACCACGATAGTGCAAAATAAATCAATAATCAAAAACTTTGTCATATCGTGAAAATTTCAATAAACAATACAAAATTCTTACTCATTATCTGTGTTACTTCAAAATAGGATCAAATAAAATCAAAATACAGGTATAGTAGTGGAATAAACCAAGTTTAAAGGGCAATGTGCCTTCCATTTATTTTCTGTTGTGAATGAGTGGTGAGTCATGAAAAAGAGCTAATTCATTTCAGGGAGTGAACAGTTCTGATCCGATCTCTGAAAAGAACAGTTTTGCCCATCTCTATGTGTCACTGAGCGAGGTGGCGCAGTGGTTAGACACTGGACTAGCATTCGGGAGGACGACGGTTCAATTCCGCGTCCGGCCATCCTGATATAGGTTTTCCGTGATTTCCCTAAATCACTCCAGCCAAATGCCGGGATGTTTACTCTGAAAGGGCACAGCCGACTTCCTTCCCCATCCTTCCCTAATCCGAAGAGACCGATGACCACGCTGTTTGGTCTTCTTCCCCAAGCCGACCGATCTCTATGTGTCGCACCTCTGGGTTGCCTCAGTACGCCATCGCGTGCCAGGGCCGAGCGACTTAATGGGCTCCAATGCTTTTGGCGGGATCACTGCAGCCGTGCCCAGTGCCACGCGCATCCCTGGGGTTACGTAACAGCTCGAACGCTATGTAAGACTTCATTTTGTCTAAGAAGGCACTAGTCTTCGTGCAGCCGCTTGAACATCAGCACTGGACCTCTCACACAGAAAATGGCACGATATTATAGGAGGAGAAGGTGTACCTGCCTTACAGTGTATAAAGCAATAGACAATATTGATATTAATACCGAGAACTACGCAGGTGCACAAGTCATCTTGCATGGTCCATCAGTGTTCTGTGGTGGAGTTCTTAACTTTACCCTTAGCAACAATGATAACAATCGGCACGGTAACGTCTGGGTCGTTGCTCTATTACGTGGACCGAAACATCTATTGATTTTAGAACGGGAAAATACTGTCCCCTCTTTAGCTTACGTTATTTATCCATGCCCGCTGTCAGTTAAAAAGAAAAATGGTTCAAATGGCTCTCAGCACTATGGGACTTAACTTCTGAGGTCATCAGTCCCCTAGAACATAGAACTACTTAAACCTAACTAATATAAGTACATCACACACATCCATGCTCGAGGCAGGATTCGAACCTGCGACCGTAGCGGTCGCGCGGTTCCAGACTGTAGCGCCTAGAACCGCTGGGCCACTCCGGGCGGCTAGTTCAAATGACGAGAATGGAGTATATAAAAGGTGCACCTGACAATTAACATAATAGATTGCCTTTAACTTTATGCATGTAATTCTCAAGCAATAGAAATGTAGAGTGTTAATGAATAAGTTGAGGACCATTTAAGTGTTTATAAAAGAAATTGCGGCGTATCGGAATAGGGAATACTATGTAGTGGTCGGCTGAGAAGAAGAATAAACCGAAGGAAAGTCGTTCATTTGACTGGTTTATACAGAATGACAGTAATTGTAGTACAAAAATACTTTCTCGTCTTAAACGGTGAACATAAAAATCAATCTCGGTATGTAGCTGGAATCGCACACACTTTGTCACACATTATTGGACATTGGCGACAGCACAGAAAAATGATAGCTGTTATTTCGACAGCGAGAGGCCATTTTAAGGGTAGTCATATTTGAACTTCCTAAATTAGCGGCTTGGCTATTGGTTGCGTAAACGTTGCAGATGAGGCACTGAATTCTTAATGGCCCATGGTTCATTCAAATCATTGGTACACACATGCATATTACATGTGCAGTCAGTGTGCTGTGTCTCCGGCAAACGCAATACACGTAGCTATCCTAAGAGGGTACCTCACGCCAGGTAGTAACAGCGTCTCGCTTTATATATACACTGATCAGCCAAAACACTATGAACACCGGCGTACTACCAATATAAACCCGTCCGGGCGATAGCAACCTCATTTGGCTAGGAATGACTGCTAGTCAGACACACGCGCGGTACATGCGTTGTCAGTGACCATATTGTCCGTGTGTAGAACGGGGAAGTCGCGCGATCTTTCTGAGTATGACCGAAGGCATATTGTGATGGCTTGGAGGCTCGGCACGACCCTTCGAGAGGTGCTGTGATGAGCGTCTTTAACACTAACCGAAACTAAAGTGAAACCAAATCCAGCCATCGTGGGGTATGGCGCCCACCACTTATTATAGATGTCGAAAACCATAGGCTGGGGAGCCTAGGAAAACAGGACAACAGTGGCGAAAATAACATCACACTTTAGTGCCGAAAAGAGTTCAAGTTTCTCTGAACACACAGTGCACTGAACACTCCGCCGATGGGTCTCCACAGCTGGCGACACTTGACTGTGCCAATGTTTACACCACGACATCGGCAGCTATGACTGAAATGGGAACGTGACCATCGGCACTGGAAGTTGGGGCAGTGGGAGTGCATTGCGTGGTCTGATGGAGCCGATACCTTCTTCATCATGCCTATGGGAGGGCGCGAATCGTCTTGTTCCAGGGAAACAGCTTCTTGACATCTGCACTGCTGGATGGAGACAAGCTGGCGGCGGCTGCATCATGCTGTGGGGAATATTTACGTGGGAATCCATGGGTCCAGTGGAGCACGGTGAGGCATCATGACGGCCAAGGAGTCTCGTACACTGGTTACAGACCATGTAGTACACCATTCATGAGACGGCCGTTGTGGCCAAGTGATTCTAGGCGCTTCAGTCTCGAACCGCGCTGCTGCTACGGTCACAGGTTCGAATACTGCCTCAGGCATGGATGTGTGTGCCTTCCCTAAGTTAGTTAGGTTTAAGTAGTTCTATGTCTAGGGGTCTGATGACCTCAGATATTAAGTCCCATAGTGCTCAGAGACATTTGAACCATTTTGAGCCATTCACGACGATCATGTTTTCAGAGGGCGCTGAAATTTTTCATTAAGATAAAGCACCATGTCACAAGGCCAAGAGTGTGATGGAGTGGTTGGAGAAACACAGCGGCGAGTTCTAATTGATGTGATGGCTCCCCAAATCGCCACATCTGAGCTCGATAAAATACGTCTGGGATAAAATTGACCGTGGCGTCTGACCTCATCGCCCTCCTCCCCTGAATTTACGGGAATTAGGTGACCAACCTACCGAGGCCTCATTGATTCCATGCTACGACGCGTCATCGCTATTAATCTTGCCATAGGTGGACCTACAGGTTATTAGGTACGTGATGATAATATTCTTGCTTATCATTGTAGCATGGTCAGCCGCTTCCTAAGTACCCCTCATACCGAGAACTACTTTGTGCTTCCATAGAAAACATTCAGATATACCATTCATCAGGCAATTGTTACGTCTGCCACAAATTAGAGTACTGAAATTCAGATCAATGTGTTGTATCCGCCAATTAGTATACCGAATGACATTTACACGCCGAAACTACACCGACTCCAACAGTTCTCATGAGTTTCCACTCGTTCCCGTCAGTTCAGCAAATCTCATTAGTTCCTGCAGTTCTAGTTCAATGATTCTAGCAGCTGGATAACAAACGTCAAGTGTGAAGCATTATTCCAACTAAGAGTCAAAGTGTTTTGCTGTTGAGGGACACAACTTAAAAGTGGCTAGCCTGCAATCAATACAGAAATTCAGTTAGGTTAGTTAGTAAGCATTTACTGTGTTATATTAGGTTTAGAACATTTCACAAGGACTAAAACTTCTCTGCAAACAAGGGCAAAGTGTGTTTTGAAATACATTATTTCAATAAGAGATTGTTACTGTTACCCCGCAAGTAAAAGCAGAGTACATTTTGAATTACAGATCTTCAATAATCGACTGTTAAAATTTCTCTTGTGTTGCCCAGTGACTTTGCTTTAGAGAGTTTTAAATTAGTGTGCAAGCGTGCCACTTCCATTTATCTATAGAAATCTGTGGCATGGGGTTCACTTCCTGCCACCTTTATGTTGGGCACCTACCTTTGTCGAACACGAAATGACCGTCCACGAGGACCTACAGATTCAAAGGATAATTTCCACTTCAATTGTTCATGAGGAAAAGTACTACGAAGAAGTATACCGCCGATTTGGTGAAAAGAAAACTTATAACAATAACATACGTTGGCAGCGTAGAATCCCGCCTTAACTAAATGAAATTTACGTAGCTTTTCCAGAAAATATTTCCGCCAGTAGCCCACATCATAATTGCCAAACAAATCTTGGATGTATGCAATGAAATTTTTGTGGCAAAATTTATTCAGAGCGTGAAGATTTACTTGTACTGCTAATCCCATTTCCTCTTCAGGAAGATTTAAGTGAATTTTGTATATTGTTTAGAGTTATATTTTTCGGACACGGGGACTCGATTACCGCTGCTACCGATGATACTGCTTTTGTAATAACTCTCCAGCACGCAAGAGGTACTTGAGGCAACCCTGGCCAAATTAGAAGCTAAGCAGCATGTCCCCAAAACCTTTTAAGGTGCCGCTGACACTATTTCCAGTGTTCGACAGAATACTTCAAGCCTCGCTAATTATATCACCCTACAGGGACAGCATTCCATCACTCATCAAATATAGGCAATGCCGCACGCGAAGTTTTTGTTATTGCTGTCGCAGGTCCTGCTGTCTTTCAATTGGTGAAAAAAAGTATCTAGATGTTGACGCAGTGTCTCTGTCCTATTCTGAACTTAAACTTGAAACATATTTCTAGGCTCAAAGACATGTCGAAGCAGCCCGGCATAAATTTTTTCGATGTTTTAAAAAACTAATTCACCTTTATAAACTGTGTATAAAACAGTTACAGGCTTACTTACTTGGGGCAAACTTCATTGCGAAAGGGAAAAGTGTAAAAAGGTCTTATGAAGAATCTGTCAATCGAGGTATACTGGTTACACAATTTCCAAACTGTAAATTAGGTAATCCATCTTTCCAAGACTGTGTGCTGTTAGTTTGGGTAGACAGGTAGATGCGCTAAGAAGCCATAGGGCATTCGAGGAGATCTACCGAATCTACATTCCGTTAACAGACTCGGTGCTGTCAAATAAAAATCTTGTGCACTCTGTGGTGTTAACTACAAGAGAGAACACTGTTTCTTTCGGGAAACAGTTTGTAACTATTGGTACAAGACTTGACGTCGATCAAAAGTGAGTAACAGAAAACAGACTGGGCAACGAAACAAGGGAATCGGTTATACAAAAGGGATTTTGAATAAAAATTCATAAGATGTTCAGTAGAAACATGTACATATCAGTAAAGTTTCACGATTAAAACACGGGGTGAATGTAGTACTTTCAGTGAATGACAAGGTTTATCTGTATCTCTTCATGTGAATGAAGTGCCTTTAAATTTCAAATTGAGACCGGTTCCTCAGTTTCTATAATTATTCTAAAGGAGTATAGGAAATTAGGATCGCCGAAAAAACATTAATTTCAGAATTTGCTGTTTCACTAAAGCCGTCAATACGTAACAGTCAATATTCGATTTATTAGGGGTGTTACGTGTAAGCAACATACTGGGCAAGCCTGTTTAGTATTTGACAGGTCTGAGAAGGCAACAGTTCTTTTTGGTCTTACTCTCTTTCATAAACTTCATTCATTCACTAGGAAATGAACCAGAATTATACTGACGGTCCAAAGGAAACTTTGCAGAAAGTGTGACACCAATAAGATAACACTTTTTCCGAGATAAAATCGGCTTTGAGTGTTACTAGGTACACATTACGTAGAGGTCGAATGCTGTGCCAAGATTTTGCAACATGCCCTTTGCGTTAAAACATAAAGTTGAACAGTAATTAGATCGCCTTCAACAGGATGTATTACATCCGTAACCAGGAGTGGCTTAGTGGATCGGTGGCTCGGTGGCTCGGTAATAAACTGGCAGACTACAAATCCAAAGGTCTCGGAGTTGATCGCTGTTCACTCCTATAATTATTATCTGTGACTTATCATTTCATTAACCTCTGGCAAAGTTTGCTGGTTTAGATTCCACGTTAAAGTGTAGATACCCCTTTAACTGGCTGGTTAAGTCAGTTGCAAGGTCAGAGGAAGGTAGCAGCGTACCACCCCCTACAGTACCATGCACAATAAAGCACTGTGACATTCCAAGCCTAGTAAAGCACTGTGGTGTCCAAAACAGTCTCCAATTGACGACTCTTTTACTTAATCCGTAGAAGATGAGCAGCGCCATCGCAAAAGCGCAGAGAACGACTGTCAGTTACAGATTTGTGGAGACTTCAAACAAATTTCAATTGTGCGATCTGTTATGCAATCCTACCCAATTCCAAAAAAGTAAGAACTGATGTCTGAATCGGCTGTAAGTGTTTGCTTAGCAGAAACTGATCTCAAGAAGGCACATTCACAACATCCTTTGGATAGTGATAGACAAAGATTTACAGTTATTAAAACACCCCATTCAGTCTCTAAAAGTGCTAGGAATTACAAATACTTAGAAATTCCCAGTAGTCTGAGTACGTTACAGACTTATTTAGACGATTACTTAGGCACTCTCCTTACCTGTACAGTATTATTATCTCAGGGAAAACATCAGGTGAACTGTACTGTAATTTTGAAGCTGTCTTTAAGATTTTGCAATCGACTAATTTGATGCAAAATGAAGAAAAATAAACGTTTATTCTTCCAAAGCAATGTACTCGAAATATATTCTGTCTGCACACAGCATCCGGCTGATGCCACAAACATATTAGAAATCTTCTTGCTCCTGAGGATCTCAAATACTCATCTGCCATATTAGAACATATAAATTACTTCTGGAAGTCTAATATCCACAGAAAAAGTTAAGTCTTGTAAGAAAATTTATGCATAATAGGGAAGTTTATGGCAGGAAGGTAGCCAGCAACTGAGTGGATGCAGGGCATTATAATGCTACAGGCTAAGTACTCAATGCAGTAACTGTCCAGTAAGAGGTATGGTTCCGAGTGTACTCCACCCATCTAACAATAATAATAGTGAGATGGAAATTCTCCAGACTGAGAATGTGGGCCAAGAAAGATAGAGAGAGGGTCTCTGGTAGGGAAACTGGTATGTCATGAGAAACCAATGACAGGTGTAGGACAGTGCACAATTAGAGCCAGTTAATTGGCTGCACGTTTTCAGTTTTATGTAATGTCAGAGACAGGTTGATACAAAGAGATAATCTGAACAAAACAGACGAGCAGGACGCTTCCAGAGTGTAGAGAAGAGTGAGGGAAGGGTGTATGGAGAAATGCAGTAATGGGCAGAACTGAGAAGGTCTGAGGCAGGGCTAGCAGTCGAAGCTGTAGCAGCGCCATTGTTGAATAAATAAGCTAGTACATGGGAAATTGTGTGACGTAGACTGGGAGGAAGAGTAGTCAATCTGAACAGTTTCATTTCATAACACATCGAGTGGTGTTATACATTCACCGTCACTGTACTAAGACTTGCATCTTTGTGGATGTAGTTTCTTATGGGCAAAAAGAGATACATTTAAAAAGAGTTTTCAATCAAGTTAGAAGTTGTAAAGCATTTATGGCTGAAATTATTTCAGTTACTTCCAGTTTCTTCCTCACACATAAGCCAACTGGGTATTTCCCTTCTTACGAACTCAGTCTCAAAGAATTTCCACTATTAACCATCATCCACGTGTGTACAGTCGGAACTGTCTCACTGCAGGTACTATATCGAACAACGACATTTCTGTAGTGCAATAATTAAGCTCTGCCTTCAGAATGAGATTTTCACTCTGCAGCGGAGTGTGTGCTGATATGAAACTTCCTGGCGGATTAAAACTGTGTGCTTGACCGAGACTCGATCTCGGGACCTTTGCCTTTCGCGGGTAAGTGCTCTACCAACTGAGCTACCGAAGCACGACTCACGCCCGCTACTCACAGCTTTACTTCTGCCAGTACCTCGTCTCCTACCTTCCAAACTTTACAGAAGCTCTCCTGTAAACCTTGCAGAACTAGCACTCATGAAAGAAAGGATATTGCAGAGACATGGCTTAGCCACAGCCTGGGGGATGTTTCCAGAATGAGATTTTCATTCAACTTGTCACCTGGTAAACAGACTACTCCTCCACACCTTACTCAATCTTCTCCTAATATATTATTTTCGTCCTTAATTTAGTGATAAGCTCTCAACCGCTATAGAAAAACGCTGACATGAGTTCCCGTCTTTCCATTGACTCGTTACTGCCACTTAATTCACACATCTTTTGCTATTTTTTCTAATTCTTCCATCACTAACCTAACCTTCTTTAACTGTACCTTATTTCACTGACAAATTTATTACACTTCCTGCGGACATTCTGTTTAACACTATCACTAAAGACTCTGGTACATACACCTCTAGTACAATTTGCTGTTTTGGAATAACCTTTTGCATTTCACTGTTTTGCGGTACTGGTCAACAGCATTATCTTTTCCTTGCATTGTCCGAATTCCTTATTCGACTCCTGGCTGGCCTTTAAATAGTACCCTTTAGGTTCCTGCTCGACACTAGGTGTATGTACTGTCCCTGCAAGCTTAACACTTCTCTCCACACAGTCCAACTTAACCTTACGCTGTCTTAGAATATCCCTACCGATCGATCGATCATGTGAGGAGTCTACCCCTTACACATAAACATGAAACTTCTGCCCAACTTTTCTGGTACCTTCCAACCTTAGGTGAATTTCTGTCGCATCCAGTATACTTACTGCTGCACTGGTGACACCTTTCACTCAAAGATTTTTTGCTTCGCCTATTCCAGCTGTACAATTAACGCGAAACCTGTTTATCTTTAACAAGCACATTTGTGCCCCCGCATCTATTAACAGCTTTAACAGCTTTATACACCTCGTTAACTCTATACAGTATAATACCAGCACATAATTTTTGTTCAAATGGTTCAAATGGCTCTGAGCACTATGGGACTTTACTTCTGAGGTCATCAGTCCCCTAGAACTTAGAACTACTTAAACCTAACTAACCTAAGGATATCACACACATCCATGCCCGAGGCAGGTTTCGAGCTTGCGACCGTAGCGGTTGCGCGGTTCCAGACTGTAGCGCCTAGAACCACTCGGCCACTCCGGCCGGCCACATAATTTTTGTGCCACGTTCTGTCATCCGCAGTAAGGGCTTTCTGTGACAATGCCTGACCGCACAGCTTTGCAACAACTTTGTTTTCCTTAACTACTTTCGCTGTCTTGCTTAACACTGGTATTCTAACCTTTTGTCATGCACGCCAAGGACCTTCATAACAATTCTTAGCGTAGAGCTCTGCTCATTGCCATCTGAAGCAGTTTATCACCCGTTCTGTGGCACATGGTACACCACAATTACCCAGCGGATTGTTCTGGTAAATCTCCGTTTTCGCAGTGAATGTGAGCCGTTGCCTGCTTACAATTCTCTTTTAACGTGTGGGATATATTTCGTCACTTTTGTTGCTCGTGACAAGCATTCTTCTCGTGTGCGACCTGCTTTGTTACAAATGTAACAAAAATTTGTGAATTGCCTTGCTGTCACAGCGCGACTCTTCGCTCCGCCTCCGCTGCATGGCATCGCAGCACACAAATGAAAAATTTCTACTTTCCCTTTCCTTAGGCCTCCTTTGCTCTTTCAGTCCTTGTTGATGGGACTATTCGCGTTTGTTTCATTTACAGAAGTGCGCTTCCTTCCTGCATTGCTAACTCCACCACTGCAACTATTCCAGTATTGCCACTGCTGCTTCTAACTATCGTTTGGATACCATCGTTACTTATCACTTGTTGAAACATGCATTCCCGAAAGGATCTAATAGTTCCATGGCATTTGTCTGGTTTTCTTTACTCGTAATCCCGCGTACAGCTTCTCGAAAATCTCTTATCACTTCGTCAGTCTTACTACCACAGAACAAAATTGATTCCGTGCGTCATTATCTCCCTTGAAACACGTTCAGTGTATAATAGTCTAACGTTCGCTGACTCGCCTATTCTCTTCACTCCATTCCACGTACCTGTTCTCTTACGTACTTGCATCCTCGACATCGCTTCACCTGTAATTTTTCAATTGAAATGAATTCTGTTATTTCACCTTTGTTACCGTTAATTAAGAAGTCTCCACATTCTGTGAACCATCTGGACGATATCACTGTCGCAGGAAAACCTCCTGGTGAACGGTTATGTAATTTTAAAGCCGGCATATACATTTTGCAAATATAACAAATAAATTGGTATTCTTCCGAAGCAAAATACTATACTTAAAGCAGTTTCTGTCAGCACAGGGCATCTGGTGGACCCGGCAATATACTGGAGCAATTAAAAATCTTCCAGCTCCTAAGGACGTCAAGCACTCACCTACCGTATGAAAACGAAAAATTGCCACTGAAAGTCTAGTATCCACAGAGAAAAACCCAAGTCTTGTAAGAAAATTAAAAGATTTACTTGTTGTAGGGAGATGAGTAGATACTTGGCGCGATAATGCTGCACACAGGACAGTACACAGGACAGTACATTTTGCCGGTGATAGACTCTGAGCACTATGGGACTTACCTTCTGAGGTCACCAGTCCCCTAGAACTTAGTACTTAAACCTAACCAACCTAAGGACATCACAAACATCCATGCCCGAGGCAGGAGTCGAACCTGAGCCGTAGCGGTCGTGCGGTTCCAACCTGAAGCGCTTAGAACCGCTCGGCTACAACGGCCGACGCCATTGATAGGGTTCCAACGACAAGCAGACGGCAATTCCTGTGATAAGATAGGGAGAGAGGGGTCTTTGGTAGGGACATTCATACGTCATGAGAAGGCAATGACAAAGTGCGTTGCTATAGAAGGGAAGAAGCCTTTCCCCTTCTACACAGCTTCAGAAAAAGTATTGAGAACAGTGCACAATTAGAGCCATCAAGTGGTGTTTCGTCTTCGGCACCATTTCACATTAGGGTCAGGCGGAAGCGAAGAGAAGAAAAACTAAACTCCACCCGAACAGGCAATGAAGGCCCAACGGCCGTAGTGTCATCCTAAGCTCGCAGGCGTCACAGGATGCGGATATGGAGGGGTATGTGAGCAGCGCACCGCTCTCCCGGCCGTATTTCAGTTTCCAAGACCGGAGCCACTACTTCTCAATGAAGCAGCTCCTCAGTTTGCCTCACAAGGTCTGAGTGCACCCCGCTTGCCAACAGCTCTCGGCAGACCCGATGGTCACCCATCCAATTTCTAGCCCAGCCTGACAGCGCTTAACTTCGGAAATCGAACGGGAACCGTGGTTACCACAGCGTGAATGCCATTGGCGAAGCGAAGGGAAAATCAGAACAAAAGTGAGAAGCAAGACACCCCCTGGGAGTCGAGGGAGGGTGGGTTGGGTCGCAGGACAAGTGAACGGAGCAGTACGGTAGTGGACAGAAGTGGGAAGAAGCCAGGCAGGGCCAGTACTGGCAGACTTAGCGGCACCGTTGGAGAATTCATAAGCGAACAGCGGGGGGCTCTGTGTATCGTAACGTGGATGCGAGAGTAGTCAATACGAATAATTTCATTCTAACGTATACGAAACAGTGGTATCCGCTCACCATCTCTGTACTAAGACTTCTTCGTGGATACAGTTTTTTAGTGGCACACAGAGAAATATTTGAATCGAGTACTGAATGAAGTTAGAGGTTGTGTTGCATTTCTAGCGGAGATTATTTCAGTTACTTGCACAGTCCAGTACAATGTCAACGTTGGAAACGCGACAGAAGTTAATTCTGCATGCAGCGTCCATCAGCTAGCCACTTCACAAATTATTACCCCAAGGCACAAAAGAGAGTTGGAACAGGGAATGCCAATAATCATTCTACAAATTAAAAGTAAATTTTGTCGTCGCCCCACTGGGTTCATGGCATATGACCCGCCTGAAATGTTGACAGTTGCAGCTGATTCGTCACAGTACAGCGCTGGAATCGATTTGTTAGATTGGAAACATGAATTTGAATGGTCAATAGCGTTTACATAAAAAACGCTGATGGTTTCTCAGAGGAACTACAGTCAGACTCAGAAAGAACCACTTGCAACTATCTTTGCTGTTAAGAAATTTCATGAATATATCTACGCCACAGATCCATTCTACTAATCGACCACAGGCCTTTGGTTGCTATCTTTCTAATAAATCTTACTGTTCCGTCCACGAGAGCACAAAAATTGCTGTGCGGGACGTTACTTATTTCTAATTGCGTTTATTACATAATTTTCAGGACCACAGTGCAACATGCAACTTGTTTTCACGACGGCCATCAGGGTAGGATAAATATTTGATACTTCAGCTGATGTAAGTTTGCCATTATGTTCAGTCAGTGAAGACACTGTGGAAAATTCCCCACTCGGTTCTAATTTAATTGCAAAGCATGTGACAAAGTATTCAGTTTTATCTGAGATTAAACAGAACATCTGGAATGTCCCACAAATAGAAAGTTGGTAAACGAACATGGCGTTAAATCACACTGGCAAATGAGACAAGGACTCACAGTTTTCAGACGTGTCATTTTGGTACATTTAGAATTGTAAAGACGTCAGTAAAGACGAAAGTGCGTAAATCCAGATGTTATATCAAAGTCACTGGGGCATACTACTTACTAAACGTAGTGCTACAGTAAAAATGTTGATAATGGCATAGAAGTGGTGCTTGTTGAATGCCACGTATGTCAGAGATACTAGTGAGCACATCGTCCACAGTATTTACCGTGGCCACAGACATCAGGATCTATATCACATCTGCTTTCAGACTTTTTACGAAGATACTGACTCATAGTCATCAGTGCGATTTCCATATTTACTTTTGTTTTACTAACATAACCGATTAAATCTTTGAAAATAATTCAGGCTTGGTCACGTTTTTCTCCATTGCGGTTTGGTGTAAAGCACAGTTACTGGAAACTGCACTCAGTTTTCGTCTCAAGACTTCGACTTTTTTGTGAAAGTAAATGGCCTTTTACATTTTACAACTGCTCCATTTCGTCATACCAATGGCCATGCGGAAACGTTTGTATGGACGTTCTAGTATAATATGAGAACACGGGTCAACCGAATAATGAAGTACAACTCTTTGGCTTTGACCAATGTCACATTTAAGTCGTAGATGATAATCTATTTGTTTCTGATGCGTAGGTCGTAAATCTGTCATCTCGGGAATCGAAGCTTCAAATCGTAAATTTAAATAAATGAATGTATGATTAAAAGAAATTCTGTATGAGTTATATTGCTGGTCGTCGTTTTAAAGAATTTGTGTGGACGTTTTAATTTACCACCATATCCGCCATGGGTAAAAAATAGGATACCAATGTCAGATTTGTCGTTCTTTTCGTCGTGGGTAATACTAGTATCCTGAGTAGGTCAGCTGAAGTAGAGGATATCGATGTTAGAGATGTCGTTTTCTACGCATTAGGTAATACATACGTCAAGTGAAATAAAGCATACGAATGTTAGGATTGTCGTTTTCTCTGCTATAGGTGACATCTGTGTCAACTGAAGTGTGCGATACCAATGTAAAAGTTATACTTTTCTTTGCAATATGTGGTTCATACGTCTACAAAAGAAGAGGACAGCAGCGTTAGGCATATTGTTTTCTTTTACGTGGGTAGTACTAGTATCCTGCTGTTCAGCTGACCAACGTAAGTCAACTGAAGGACAGGATATCGGAGTATGCTGATCCTTTACCTGTTGGTAATAATGTTCGGTTTGTTGTACTTTTCGGATAGCATAATACGTTTTCCTGACTTTTTTAGTACTTTTTTCTGTGGCTATTTTCATAGTTCCGTTTCTAGATCGTATTCCAAGAAACTCCGTGATTCCCACGTTTGTTTCGTTAATTTCATTTATTTATGAAATGTGATGTATCACACTTTCCTGCTTTTCATCTTTACATATGAGTTTTTTACGATAATTACGGTTCGCGTGATGTATATCTACGGTCTGTGTTATCTGAGCTACATTTATTTGTTTCTGAACATTCATTTGTAGGCCATAGAAAATATAGACAGCGCATGACGTAATTACACTGAGACCAACATCTAAATCACGTGATCCGGAGCAGGAAGCCGAGTTTCTGTTACTGAGCATTGTGTGGGTTGGAGATGAGTTATTCTCAATTATAGCTGAAATCAAGCAGTGATTTTAACAATAAAATTTTTGCCTTATATCTATTGCATATGTAGTAGTACAGTTAACTTAATTTCTCCGGAATTCCTTCAATTAATGCGATCGTTATCTTCTCATACGTGGTCAGGTGAACGCGCACTGACAGTACTGCTTATAAGAAACAATTACAGTTATTTAGTAAATACTTGCTTTTGTTACACTTTGCATGTTTGAGTCCACCGCTCCCACAGCAGTGGAAGACAAAATTTTAGTTTGGCAGCATCATTACTTTTCTGATGATTATTCAAAAAAACGAATGAAATGTTTTGTTATGCTTTTATAATAAATGAAATCCATTTACAGTCATAATGTCCGGTTTTTACGAAAAATAACGTTTAATATTTTGTGACTTTTGCCAGTGATAGTGAAGCCGGTAAATATAGCAAACAAAATATCGCCAGTTTACATTAAAAGAATCTCCTGAGGGAACTTAACTGGTTCTCTCAACAAGAAATGGTTTTATATGTATAACTAACAGTCTATATTCATCTCTAGTTGTATCTGATGCTGTGAGAAGAAGATTTGCACCACTAAGGACTTCCGTGCTGGCATGTAAACTCAGTCAAGATCTTCTGGAAGTGTTTTTCAGTGCTGTGTGAAGTCGTGGTGAAGCAGAATATATATCTATCAGTCTGAAGCTGCTTTGCAAGAGATTTGGCCAGATTTTTGGGTCACATTCAAGATGGAACATCTACTAGCGCTAATTGCTCCCCCTCTATTATAAATAAAGACTGTGATTCTATACCTCATTAAGTTTCATATACTTTGTATTTGGCTATGAAACTGAACGAAAACTACAGTGCCACCTTTGGCAAAATTCATCATGTTCTAAGTTTCTAGTACCGG
The DNA here is from genome assembly GCF_021461385.2 of Schistocerca piceifrons. Taxonomy (NCBI): domain Eukaryota; kingdom Metazoa; phylum Arthropoda; class Insecta; order Orthoptera; family Acrididae; genus Schistocerca; species Schistocerca piceifrons. Next base: position 634,036,873 of record NC_060139.1, read on the forward strand.
TATTTTGAATAGCAAAAAAAGAGGTTGCTTGTCTATCATATTAAATGATCATGTTTATCTGTGCTAAGTGGGCGAGAAAATATTAGACAACTGTCCATTCTTAACCTGAAAAACATTTTGAAGAAATTAATTATCTCGGCTTTGCAGGACATATGGAATTATGTTTCCCTTCGGCTGAATAAACGCATTGCAGGCATTCCTCCCATTGACAACCACAATCATCAACTGAAAGATGCTGTACTCATTGAGTATTGTAAAATAAGGCTACATCATGAAGTTAAACTCCACAGCGGTAAGCTACACCACATTCGTATTAGAAGTTTCCGAAAAAAGAGATCTTTTAATCACCAGTGATTTTGTGATTAGAATATTGAAAACAGAATTACGTACATATATGGTGACACCTACAGCTGACAAGTCAAGTAACCTAGAGATGAGCTGTATGCTTGTGTTTGTCGCTAAGAACTAAAGTAACCTTTCTCTCTATTTTTCTTAAACATGGTTGCTGACAAGTGAGAAATTAATGCAGTTTATTTGTTTCAGTGTGTAATTCAGAATATCAGCTTCCAAATTTCTATTCCTCAAAACTGTGTTATAATTTCAATTTGTAAAATGAGTGAACTATTTTTTCCTTCTTCCCCCCTAACACATTTCCATTCCATAAATACTGGATTAAATAAAGTTGATTATAAAAGATCTGTGTTAAGTGATACAGTAATAAAGTTCCATAGTACAAGGAATAAGTTTTGCATAAATTTTGTTTCTCTATGACACCATTATTCATAAATTAAGTGCTTTTATTATTACCAACAATTACTTCATTTTTCTGCTGTGTTCATTGCTGTTCTAAGAAATTGTTCAACGTTTTGGCACCAGGCCAGGAAAAGTAAAGTTTCAGTCACCAGGAACTGTATGTCCCTGACAATCAACTAGAAAAGACCGCAGTCTTTAATCTCTAGCACACACCATATAGCCTATTGCAGATTCTCAACAAGTTATTGCATTTTTATGAAACTGATAAACAAATGCAGTTTACGTAGTAATGAACTGTACTTTGAGGCATGGTACGCAAAATGAATTAGTTTTTTTCACCATAATTGAAAAGCAGGGTTACTGAGTAAAGCAGAAAACAATAAACGTACTCATCAATGCATGTACTCCTTAATGACTTTTCTTGGAGCAAAAAAAAAAAAAAAAAAAAAAAAAAAAAAATACAACTTTCAGGTGAACTGTAATGCACACAGACACTAGACAAGAAGTAAAAAGTAATTCTCATGTACACTTTGGCTTTTTGCCCTCTGTTCAAGGTGGGGCTATACTTGCGGACTCAACAATTAAAAGAAAAACATTACTTAATTATCCCATTTTTTTAATCATCTGAAGATCTAGATAAAAGGATTAAAAATTCTGTCAGTTACGTGGTGGGTAAGAGAGTTCTTTGGAAGGCTGTATGCCAAGTAGTAATTTACAAACGGAAGCCACTATTTTGTGTGATAAAAATGGTAGTAATCAAGTAAATATCAAGCTACCGGTTTGAGATAATCAGCAAGTGTTTATTATCACTGTGGAGGTAACACTTTCTTTCGAACTAGCAATTTATTTTTAATTTTCTTATTTAAGTTTAGTTTTTGTAGACGTGAATAAAACTAATAAATACAATGGTAGTTACATTAATGTTAATATCGTACAGATAAAGATCTACAATTCGCTTGCCTTTTGCTAACGCAAATGTTGACTTATTATACATCAATGGGATGGGATTTTATCTCAGATCAGACTTTGTGGTTTGTAATAGAAATAGACGTCACGACATCCATATAAACTCTGAGAAATATTGTTCTGCCGCCAACAGATCAGTCGACCGGATGAAAATCACAGTTGTAAAAGAGTGCCTTTTCACAATCCTTGCAGAAATATTCCCATCAATTGGAAGTTGGGATGTATGTTGCCCTTATAAGTAGAACGTAATGAAATAATAAGGATTATAAAATGATAGAACGTTAATATCGAACCAGCTGTGGGAGTTTTCGCTGTAATTAACGTTTTAATATATTACACTATATATATATATATTGGTGTCTGACCGCATTAAGTAAAAGCTACAAAATTCAGATGCTTATTTTGCATGAAAAACAGACATTTCGCAAATGAAAGGATTTCATTTCTTAAATAGGCGGAATAAAGCATTTTACACGTTTTGTTGCGGAATCGTCATTTTTGCTTTTACTGCTGTGGAAGCGGTGACCTAAAAGACTCATAGTGCTACAGAAACAAGTACTTACTAGAGAAATGCAGTTCTATTGCTTGTAAACAGCACTAGAACAGGTTGTTTTATTTTTGAAAGCAACGCTTGTTTTCAGTTATAAATGAGAAAAACTGTAAATGTGAACTTCACTTCAAATAAGTCGTAATGATGAAATATCGGCTTCTTTCCACGAATCACTTAACTTAGTTACTGGTTTTAAACCTCAGTATGGCAGAGACAGGTGCGTGGGCAATCTATGCTATTAACGGTCTATGCATTCGTTTATGCTTTCAGATGTTTTTCACTTACCACATGTGGATTACCTGTGACGTCGTTGGTCAAAGCAGACGAGTTGTAACCCACTCCTCAGATGCCCGACAACACAGCTTCAGTAATATGCTTTACTAATATTCCTTTCTCAGTGCAGAGATACTCCACATGATACAGTATTTCCAGCACGACTCACGGTAATGTAACTGCGGTCTTAAAGGCACTTCTGTGTCCTCAGTCCTAGCATCGATAACAGTTGAGCTTTAAAGTTTTCTTGTTAATTTTTTTAAAAATAATTTACGTGATACTCACTATGAAGTATGTTAGCAAAGAAATCCTGGATGCCGGGCAAAATCATGAACCACTGGGCCATAAACCACTCGGCAATATCCATACATATTATAAAAATAAAAACACCTTCAGTCACATCTGTATTGTGTTTTTCTAAATTACACGATGCATTTCGTAATTTGTGGATTCACCTTAAAGTGCAAACAGTTTCTCACATATTTCCGCACTCGATTCACGAAATGCGAAACCTAACATCGAACTTTCTCATAACAAAGAATGCGTAACGTCTCACTGAAGAACAAATGTAAATTATGTGATATATGATTTATATGATTAGATAATTTAACAAAAGACCAAAATTTTTTGACTAAAAGCGTTTTTATTGATACTACCTTTGTGTTGAATACAGTCAGGTTCAGAGCTGCAAAATATGGACAAAATAAAATGGATGGACGTATGCGTGTATGTTCCGCATCACCACATAAACCATTTCACTAATTTCAACCGAATGTGAAATACATAATTATCACTTACTGTCAGGTAACATCGCTGTAGGGTAAGAACCACCTGCCAAAAGAACCTAACTTTCAGAAGATATGACGCCGTAATCAATGAGATGCGTGAAAAACTGCCGCACCATGCATGATATTCAAATTTATTACTTACTTGCTAACTGTATTGCCAAAAAATTAGCAGGCAGTGTCGACATACGCCACTTAATGTAACTACAGAAATATGTCATTGTACGATAGATGCTTCAAGAGATGTGACGGCACAAACACTAAGATGCGTGAAAAAATTCCGCAGCATACGTGAGGCTTTAAAACATTAATTCTTTACTACTAAGACATTCCTGCAGTCGACTGAGCTTAAGGAAATCCCTGAAACCTGGTGGCGCTTTGGGCAGCTTTCAACTGCGAAGCGCGAACAACTGCAGCTGAAAACGGTAGCGGTCTATAGAACTACGAACAGCCGTTGCCATAGAGACTTTTACGAAATCGCATTGTAGCGACGAGAAGCAACAGCATCCAGCGTACAGAAACCGTCTGGGTTCATCTCACAACAAATCTACTGCAGGAATATCTATAAGGATTTGTTTTTGATATAAAATTTGCAAAATGAATATTCGGACGATGCCGAATTTTCCAGCTAATTACGCATAAGATAGAAACATCTCAAGGTGTCACAGCACGCTATAGCAATGAAGTGCGACGCATTGCCCCCATGCTCATGTAGGCAGAATTCCTAGGCTGTTCTCTTCCTGTGATTCTGAAGACTTCAGTGACACCAGCTAACCTGTGGAAGTGTCGATGCAGTTAGTAGCAAGCGCGAAAATCGCCTCAAGCAGCGGGACTCGGCTGAAATCAGCCAGCGACTACCAGATGGACGTGGACGTGCAACGTGTGTGCACACACCATATGCGTATGTTGGAAAACGTAGGAGAAAACATGCTAACTTCTTCTGCTTCCATCCCCCTCTCCCACCCACCCACCCTACATCTACAGGGGAGAGATGCAGTGTTTCTGTAACACACGATGCACAGCGCTACGTTCAGAGGACGCCTCTCACCAGCCAGTAACAGCATGGCATCTCGCATGTAGAATGCTCATTCACCTCCAAGACGACGCTCATTCCAAGAACTACTTTATGCTTCAACATAGATCATTCAAACAGCTTATTAATCCGCCGATAGTTATGTCTGCCACCACAGAAACTACTGCGACAATGGACTATTTGATGCACAAGCCGCAGTCTGCATTGGATGACATTCGCAACCGCACGTAGATTGTTAGCCCAAGTACACAAATGTATAGGCTTCCGTGGCCAAGTGTTGACAAATTGCCTGTTGGATTTGTCTCGGGTGCTCCAGCCGGCTAGTTGCTGGCATTTTGAAAGCTTCATCCTCCAATGCTGTCGGTGGACTGATGTCGAGCAGATTATGTGTACATTGAGTGCAAATGTCCAAGGACATATCCGTGGTCATTGCCTCTGCTGCTCGCTACCCGCACCGTCCATTCACTGCTGGAAAGACTCAAGATGAACGGATCTAGGATCCTCATGCCTCATTACTCCAAGTGATATTCGAAGTGTTACAGGGATTCAGCATGAAAAAAGCTATTTCAGTTGCTTATGATAGACTACAGCAATAAGCAAAAGCGCAGTGGGCAGTACAGTAGAAGGGGACTGGACATCTCTAAAAAGGGCCATCACAAAAGTTGGGAAGGAAAACATAGGTACAAAGAAGGTAGCTGCGAAGAAACCATGGGTAACAGAAGAAATACTTCAGTTGATTGATGAATGGAGGAAGTACAAACATGTTCCGGGAAAATCAGGAATACAGAAATACAAGTCGCTAAGGAATGAAATAAATAGGAAGTGCAGGGAAGCTAAGACGAAATGGCTGCAGAAAAAATGTGAAGGCATCGAAAAAGATATGACTGTCGAAAGAACAGACTCAGCATACAGGAAAGTCAAATCAACCTTTGGTGACATTAAAAGCAACGGTGGTAACATTAAGAGTGCAACGGGAATTCCACTGTTAAATGCAGAGGAGAGAGCAGATAGGTGGAAAGAATACATTGAAAGCCTCTATGAGGGTGAAGATTTGTCTGATGTGATAGAAGAAGAAATAAGAGTCGATTTAGAAGAGATAGGGGATCCAGTATTAGAATCGGAATCTAAAAGAGCTTTGGAGGACTTACGGTCAAATAAGTCAGAAGGGATAGATAACATTCCATCAGAATTTCTAAAATCATTGGGGGAAGTGGCAACAAAACGACTATTCACGTTGGTGTGTAGAATATATGAGTCTGGCGATATATAATCTGACTTTCGGAAAAGCATCATCCACACAATTCCGAAGACGGCAAGAGCTGACAAGTGCGAGAATTATCGCACAATCAGCTTAACAGCTCATGCATCGAAGCTGCTCACAAGAATAATATACAGAAGAATGGAAAAGGAAATTGAGAATGCGCTAGGTGACGATCACTTTGGCTTTAGGAAAAGTAAAGGGACGAGAGAGGCAATTCTGACGTTACGACTAATAATGGAAGCAAGGCTAAAGAAAAATCAAGACACTTTCATAGGATTTGTCGACCTAGAAAAAGCGCTCGACAATTTAAAATGGTGCAAGCTGTTCCACATTCTGAAAAAAGTAGCGGTAAGCTATAGGGAGAGACGGGTCATATACAATATGTACAACAACCAAGAGGGAATAATAAGAGTGAACGATCAAGAACGAAGTGCTCGTATTAAGAAGGGTATAAGACAAGGCTGTAGCCTTTCGCCCCTACTCTTCAATCTGTACGTCGAGGAAGCAATGATTGGAATAAAAGAAAGGTTCAGGAATGGAATTAAAATACAAGGTGAAAGGATATCAATGATACGATTTGCTGATGACATTGCTATCCTGAGTGAAAGTGAAGAAGAATTAAATGATCTGCTGAACAGAATGAACAGTCTAATGAGTACACAGTATGGTTTGAGAGTAAATCGGAGAAAGACGAAGGTATTGAGAAGTAGTAGAAATGAGAACAGCGAGAAACTTAACATCAGAATTGATGGTCACGAAGTCACTGAAGTTAAGGAATTCTGCTTCCTAGGCAGTAAAATAACCAATGACGGACGGAGCAAGGAGGACATCAAAAGCAGACTCGCTATGGCAAAAAAGGCATTTCTGGCCAAGAGAAGTCTACTAATATCAAATACCGCCCTTAATTTGAAGTAGAAATTTCTGATGATTTGCGTCTGGAGTACAGCATTGCATGGTAGTGAAACATGGACTGTGGGAAAACCGGAACAGAAGGGAATCGAAGCATTTGAGATGTGGTGCTAAAGACGAATGTTGAAAATTAGGTGGACTGATAAGGTAAGGAATGAGGAGGTTCTACGCAGAATCGGAGAGGAAAGGAATATGTGGAAATCACTGATAAGGAGAATGGACAGGATGATAGGACATCTGCTAAGACATGAGGGAATGACTTCCATGGTACTAGAGGGAGCTGTAGAGGGCAAAAACAGTAGAGGAAGACAGAGATTGGAATACGTCAAGCAAATAATTGAGGACGTAGGTTGCAAGTGCTACGCTGAGATGAAGAGGTTAGCACAGGACAGGAGTTAGTGGCGGGCCGCATCAAACCAGTCAGTAGACTGATGACAAAAAAAATGATAGACTAACTACGAAAGATAGAAACACCTTACCATTGTCACTGGACAGAGAGTGGTTCAAAATTTTATGTTCGCCGAGACACTATACTATACACTCATAATCATCGTAATTACATCCTATTGTAGCTGTATCTTTTCGTATTATCTCTTGTACATTTACGGGTCTCCCAAACATCGGTTCGAAAGACGTAATTCAAGAGTTACTATGAGCTGTGGTATTGACAACACATGTACTGTAGGGAATCCACAATTCCTAATTTATGAAATGTCTTAAATATCTCATTAGCCCTGTGAGTCATTTACAATGCTCCTTTCGTCTGCTGATGGAAGCCTTCTGTCGTTAACTTGCTCATAACTTTTAATTTGCACACACTCTTCAATATTTTACTTAGAAAACTTGAGTCTTGACATGTTTACACCACTGAGGGAACATCAAACCTTAATACAATTTCTTCTGTAAACATTTCCTCCACTGTATCGGCATTTCGAAGTTCTTGTGTAGTGGGTTGTTTTTGGGGAAGACACCAAACAGCGAGGTCATCGGTCGCTTCTTATGTGGTGGCTAATGTAAATTTGCTTAAATAATTATGAAATGTCAAAATACCTATTTCGTTGTTTGTAAGAACAGTCGCACGATGCAAACTTGTAATTTATTTATTACGCATTTCGCAGGAGTAGCACTTCATCAGTTAATGTGAATGTACACAGGGAAGACAGAGGTATAAATAGCTGGCTTGGACATATTACATATTTTCAAGAGGATTTGATAGCATCAATTCGGAAAAGAGATAAAATATAAAATGATGGAGTATCACATTAAAATTAATACAAGGGGCATGTGTCATATTAATATTAATGCAAATGGCATATGACACATCGCAAGGAACACCAGAATGGAAGATTCTAGAAAGGAAGGTTAAATAAACGTCATTTGGGCGAGGTAAAAACATAAAGACATACGCGTGTACGAAATTCAAGAAAGATACAATTACCTTAAGTACAACGACATAAAGCATTCATAGCAGTAGAGAATCATGTATACGATAATGTACCTGTGCCCCCATCCAAGATGCGATGCAGCTCTGCAGCTCCTTTCACTCTAATAGATGACACATAAATAAGCTTGGCGTAGTAAGCATTGCAAAAGATTAAAGTTGAACAGAGAAAAAGAACATAATCAAACTAGTGTAATTCCAAATACTAAACATCATTAAATACATGAATGTATTGAATTTCAATAAAATAAATACGTAGTGCAACAGATATAGAAAATTGGAAAACCGTAAATGCCTGGATAAAGAGATAAATATTGGATGATGGGAAAAATACAAATAGCAAGAGGATGTAGCTAGAAACAAGGAAGTGTAACAAACCGCTAAAATGGGGTGAACAAGAAGTACAAATAAAGTAAGGTCGTCCGAAAGAACGGAAATAGCCTATGGTAGAAACTACACTAAAGCTATAAATATAGTAAAAGATAAAAAAAATATTAGAGCCTCAAAGCAACTATACAGATGTGATCTTTACGTCTTGAACTGTGGCTATATAGAAGTGAACTATAACTAAAGGCTGTATATAACTAACTGTAACTAAACGCCGAACAGGCCTAGCAAGGCGCAGGCCCAGCAAGGCGCAGCGGTACCGTCCGTCCGCCGTGTCATCTCAGCCCACAGGCGTCACTGGATGCGGATGCAAGGGGCATGTGGTCAGCACACAGATCTTTCGGCCATATGTCAGTTTACGAGCCTGGAGCCGCTACTTCTTAATCAGGTAGCTCCTCAGTTTACCTCAAAGGGGGTGAGTGCACCCCTCTTGCCAACAGTGCTCGACAGACCTGATGGTCACCTATCCAAGTGCTAGCCAAGCCCGACAGCACTTAACTTCGGTGATCCGCGGGGAAGCGGTGTTATCACTGGGGCAAGGCCGTTATAGAAATGACCTACATATCAATAAACGTAGATACACTACGTGATCAAAAGTATTCGGATAGCCCCAAAAATCATACGTTTTTCATAGTAGGTGCATTGTGCTGCCACCTACTGCCAGGTACTCTATATCATCGACCTCAGTAGTCATTAGACGTAGTGAGACAGCAGAATGGGGCGCTCTGCGTAACTCACGGACTTAGAACGTGGTCAGGTGATTGGATGTCATTTGTGTCATACGTCTGTGCGCGTGATTTCCACACTCCTGAACATCCCTCGTTCCACTGCTTCCCATGTGATAGTGAAATGGAACCGTAAAGGGACGCGTAATGAACAAAGGCGTACAGGTCGACGTCGTCTGTTGATTGATACGGACTGCCAACAGTTGAAGAGGGTCGTAATGTGTAATAGGCAGATATCTATACAGACCATGAAACAGGAATTCCAAACAGCATCAGGATCCACTGCAAGTACTATGGCACTTTAGGCGTGAGGCGAAAAAACTTGGATATCGTGGTCGAGCGGCTTCTCATAAGCCACCCATCACGCCGGTAAAGGAAAAACGACGCCTCGCTTGGTGAAAGAAGCGTAAACATTGGACGACTGAACAGTACCAAAACGTTGTGTGGAGTGACGAATCACGGTACACAATGTGGCGATCCGATGGCAGGGTGTGGGTATGGTGAATAACCGGTGAACATCATCTGCGAGCGTGTGTAATGCCAACAGTAAAATTCAAAGGCGGTGGTGTTACGGTGCGCACGTGTTTTTCATGAAGGGGGACCTGCACCCCTTGTTGTTTTGAGTGGCTCTATCACACCACAGGCCTACATTGTTGTTTTAAGCACTTTCTTACTTCCCAATGTTGAAGAGCAATTCGTGGGTATCGATTGCATCTTTCAACACGATCGAGCACCTGTTCATAATGCAAGAAATTTGACGGAGAGGTTACACGACAATAACGTCCCTATAATGGACTGGCCGGCACAGAGTCCTGACCTGAATCCTATAGAACATCTTTGGGATGTTTTGGAACGCCGACATTGTGCCAGGCCTTATCAACCGACATCGATACCTCTCCTCAGTGCAGCACTCCGTGACGAATGGGCTGCCATTCCCCAAGAAACCTTCCCGCACCTGATTGAAAGTATGTCTGCGAGAGTGGAAGCTGTCATCAAGTCTAAGGGTGGGCCAACACCATACTGAATCCCAACACTAGTGACGGAGGGCGCCACGAACTTGTAAGTTATTTTCTGACAGATGTCCGGATACTTCTCATCACGTAGTGTATGTAAGGCTTGTGAAGCTTAAAAAGGGAAACTTATTAAAAATGGAAAACATCTGATCGTAATATTTTTGATTTGTTGTGGGCAAATGATCACTGAGCAAATTACGTTTTTTAAAGGACACATTTTCGACAATTTAAATCTCTTCGACGAGATTAACCCGCCATCCCTATGGAGCACGGTGTACTACCTAGAGGTTTGCTCATGAGGGTAGTGAATGATTACTATTTGTAAGGTGTTCAGCGAAGATAGAGCCATATTTTATTTGTCCCTATTTTGTAATCAAGTGTTTCGTGAAGTCTAGCTTTAGAGATCCTATCCATCAGTCCTATGTTGGCAACCTGACAGACGGTGCGTTTCAATTGATAGACTCTGGAGGCTGCCTATTTATCTCTACAAGGAAGATGATTATGAAGGTAGTGATATTGGATAGTACTGCAAGTCTAAATATTACTTTTAGGTTCTGCTCTCGGAAAAGCCTTGCTAGATTGTACGATAGGCTGTCTAACAGAGAGATTCTTATACATCTACAATTTGAAAATGTGAATGCTGGAACAGCCGATTCCTCGTGCTGGGAAGTTGGTTGCCCATACAGACAGTCATGGGTGAGGAGATTATACACGTTGTTATAATTAAGACAAAGTTATAAATCCAGACAATTAAAATTACCAATGCTAATAATGACCTCAGTTGTAAACTTCATTTTATCATGCAGCCCGTTACTCCCTGAAACAGTGAAGGAGTGTCACAACCTATTCCACCAAAATTCATTATTATTTCGTCTTCAAAACATCTTCAAAATAGCAGTTTGCTGGAAACAAGGGAGGCTCGTGTGAAACACATGTTTTCCAAATAACTGACGAATGTGTTAACCATGAACCTAACGAGGCAATGGCTAGGCCATCTAGCTGACGCTAAAATTTGTTATTGAAAGAAAAGTGATTGTATCATGTCAACAGTCTCAACAAGGTGAAAATTTCTGTCATTTCGTCAGTGTTTAATAGTTTGTGTGTAAACGAATTGTCTTGAAGAGTTAAAATATTCTCTTCCAAAGCGACTTTTCTGCACGAATTTTTAATGTAATGTTAAAGTATAATGGATTCATCTGGAAAGGTTAATTGTCGTAATAGATGTATAAGATTTTTGCGGTTAGAAATGAGGAAGCTTGTTCAGTTTTGAGTATCTGGAGCAGGTTCTTAGGGTCAGTTTCTCCCTGGTTTCCTATATCGTTAGTTATTATGGGACAAAGCGAAAAATCTTACTTATGTTTTTAGTATGAAACATGCCCTTGTCCGCTGTTAATAACTCTGCTCTCCATGAGTACTTGGGCAGCACACGTAACACGCAAATTACACATCTGCACCCTACAACTGTTTCACCATCAAGTTAGTTTTAAATGATGTTGTTATATTTTAAAATACGCAGTTGATAGACACTTAGTACTTCTATGTGTGAGTGAGTCTGAACTCATATTAGTGGTTAAATTAAACGATTCTGTATGGAAAAAGATAGAATAATATTTTGGCTTAAGATGCGTATTTTAACGCTACTAAATAAAAAACTGGGAAAATCTTGAGAAGAGTTATGAAGTATTTGGGAACGTGGTCAAGTGGCTGCAAATACTCGTAAATAACTAGAGAAGCTAGACAGCTGATGGAAATTTTATGCGTGGCAGCCTGATCATCACCGAAATAAATCGAAAACCCGCTTCCGTTTTGCCGATCGAGTGGCTAATTTGACTGAAATCTTGGTTAGCGATAGCCAGATGGGCGCATTAAATGAATGTTTGAAATACTGTATCCAACCAACCCTGAACAATGTCATTGCTACGTCATTGGCAGCAGATCTGAAAACCGCAATTGATCAGACGTCTTGCAGTAAGACAGACAATCCCTTACTGACAGGCCATCAACAGAAAATATAATAGTAGTGGTCATACCTTGCTCGATTCTGTTCATAAAGATAAAGGGAATATTGATGTTATCGTTTATCAAAAGGATTACATTGAAAAAAAAAACATTAACACTTTCCCGTGGAGATGGCATACAAGAAATTGATAATGACGCTACTGAGACATACCCTCAAGAGTTCAAATCGGGCCTAGATTGCTGTGTTAAAATTGCTTGTCCAGATCTTTTGCCTAAGGTCAGTGTTATGAGTCCTAAAACTCCTGCCATGAGGACCCAAATAAATCACATTAACAAGATTTCCCCATTCGTCCTGTAATTAATGCTATAGGAAATCAGGGAAAACCTGCCCTTAAGAAGTTGCTACAAATATTTAAAAATAAATTTCTTTTTCAAAATAAATTCTCCATTTCAAACCGCAAGAAGCTTGTACACGAAACGCAAAAAAATTCCTTTGTAGATGATTCCATTTTACTTTCGCTTGACGTTAAATACTTGTACACAAACGTTCCCTTGGAGGAGATCTTAAGTTTTCTAGAAAATTTCTTTTCACATAAATAATTAATCATTCACGAAATAATATTAATAGATTTTACCTTCTACTGGATGGCCCTGCAGCTAAGTTGTAGGGTTCATGACTAAAATATGGCTTCTATAAATTATTTGGAAATATGTGTCATTCACCTGGGGCTCTCATATTCCTAGCAGAGAGTTATTTCAGATGGTAAGTAGATGACATAATAATGGAACAGCCTCTGACATTCTTTTATTGCGTCAGCAGTTTCACGGCTTACATGAAATATGAAGTTCACATACTAGCTCATGAGTGACAATGGTAGTTTGAATTTTTTAGACTTACATCTTCGTATTCATGATAAAATTTTGGGCTCTGATATTTACTGCAAGCCCACAACAAATGATTCAATCATACATGCCATTTCAGCAATATATAGGAGTTATTTCAGACTCGTGATACATCGGATCACAGAGATCCCCAGCAGTGACGAATCTGTTCCAGGGGCACTAGAAAACTTGAAATTTTTAGCTTTCAACAACAAACATCGCAACATGAGGAATCATCAGTTACTGCTTTTCCACTTTCATACTGTAAACTTATAAGAATTCCTTCCTCAGGCAGCTTATCGTAAAATTTAGGAAAGATATTTGGGGAGCAGAACATAAAAATTGTATTTAAGACTTGTAATAATATTCAGTACCATTACATTCATGATAAACGTCCTTGTAAAGATAAAAACGCAGCCTCCACGCGTCATAAATATAAATGCCCAAACAGTCAAGCTGCACACATAGGACTGACAGGGAGGGTCTTTAAACTTAGTTTTCTGGAGCACTTGCAGACAAAAGAGAGACAAACGAAAATGGCTAGATCTTCGCTGAATATTTTGTAACTAGTATCTTTCAGCAACCATGCTTGCTTGTTTACCTTGAGGTCCTACGCCAAACTCCAAATATGAAACCTCAGTTTCTTAGAACAGATTAAAACTGACAAATGTATGTCCATGAGAAAGTAATTTACTCAAATACGTTATTATCAGATCTCGTCCATTTTTAGTAAGTTTTAGTCCTTCCTTTTTCACTTTTTAAGCTTCATGAGTGTTCATGGATATGAAGGTCACTTTTACAAGCTTGCACTTCGAGATGTAGAGATGGCATCAACATAAGAGCTTTTATACTCCATTTAATATTTATATATATTTTGTGTACTTAGAACTTTAATGAAGATTGTGCCATCGGGTGTTTCCCTTCTTTCACACACCCTTACTGACTTTATGGTTCTTGTTCTCCTCATTTCAGTGATTTCTTACTTTTCCTTGTTTGTAATTCCATTAACCCTGTTTCTATTTTTTTTTCATCCATACTCCAATATTAATCTTACTCTCCCAGCATTTACCATTTTCCAATTTACTATATCTGATTGACAACTTATTTATTTTATTTAGATTTAATACGTTCATTTATTTAATATATGTAGTTTCTCCCAGTTTTCATTTTTAGATGTGCGCTAGTTGCATTATAGTCTTTTTCCTCTCTCCGACTTTAAACGTTCAAAGTGCTACTACGCCACGCTGTGTAGCGCTCTGCACTTCGTTTTTCACGCACCAGCCTCCTACCACACGCAGCTACAAGTACGTTTTTATGTGTCATCTACCATGACTTAAGGAGCTGCATCGCCACCTTGCATAAACGTCATGTACATTTATGTATGCGTTTTCCTCTGCCCGAGGACTGAGTGTCTGTGTTGCCCACATCATTTCATCATCATCGTTCGTGAGAGTGGCACCAATGGACTGTGTTCAAAAAACTGGACTGTGTCAAAATTGGGACTTTTGTACGGGTACCGATGACCTCGCATTTGAGCGCCCCACAAACCAAACACCATCATCATCATTTATGTATGCGTGATTGTATTCTCTGCTGCTATGACTGTTTTTGTCGTCGTACCTAAGCTAATTCCTTCTTTTATTTCATACATTCCTGTGTCGTTCTGTTTTTGCATCGCCCAGACCACATTTGCATGCTATTCATTTCTATAATCTCCCACTCTGGTGTTCCTTTCGACGTGCTATATGCCGTTGGCATTATTATTGATGTGTCAAATGTCCTCGTGCTATATGCCGTTGATATTATTATTGATGTGTCACATGTCCTGGCATTAATTTTAATTTGAGCCCCTGATATTACATATATTTCTCTTTTCCAATCTGATTCTATTAAATCGTCTTAGAAGTATGTCATATGACCATACCAGCTAATTGTAATTTGACCTCCCCATGTACTTTCAAATTATCTGATGAAGCCTTACCCAGGCGAAACACCAGAGAAGGGTGGAATAAATAAATTACAGATCTGTAACCTAAGACTGTTTTACTGTCTGCGTGTAATAAGGCTGCTGTACCAATCTATCACCATCGAATAGAATAGTTTTTAGTATCTATCTCCTTTGCGTATTAATCTATTTGGTTTACTGAAGTAAGATTAAACTTATAACAAATGGTCTTTCCTATGTCTTTGTAATAACTAATCACATCATCGTCTTTCCCTATGTAAATTTATTATTTTTGCACTTACCATATGTTCTAATCTATTCTTCTACTTATCTTTTGATTCCTTTACAGCTACGATATTTTATTAGTCAAGCATTCTGTGTGTTTCTTGGTGACCACCAAGTGGATTGTCATGTATTTCATTCATAATTTCCGTTTTCGGCTTGTCGCTAATTTCTGTTGTGTCTCCACCCCGGCTCCTCATGCTTAATCGGAATTCTTGTTGTGCCTCCGCTTGTTTCTGCCTCTAGCTTCTACATATGTGGGCTGTGTTCAGTCGTCCCCACGTATACGCAATGTCGTATAAATATTGTTCCAGTTAAAATTTCCACCTAAATAAATGCAAGGAGGAATCATTTCGCCTGAGATTCAACGTTACGGGCGTATTGTATGTTGCAGTTTTGATTTTCCTGCCACATATATTTGGTCTATAAAGATTATTTGCCCAAACTAGCGACAAACGCTCCCGCTCTGCTCCTGAGAAGTATTTCTCTGACTTAATTGGTGATCTTGAAGTATGCGCTGCTTTAGGTCACTTCGAATCAGCTGGCCGGGGTGGCCGAGCGGTTCTAGGCGCTACAGTCTGGTACCGCGCGACAGCTATGGTCACAGGTTCGATTCCTGTCTCGGGCATGGATGTGTGTGATGTCCTTAGGTTACTTAGGTTTAAGTAGTTCTAAGTTCTAGGGGACTGATTACCTCAGAAGTTAAGTCCCATAGTGCTCAGAGCAATTTGAACTTCGAATCGTTGCGGTAGGACTTTCCCCTCTTGATTCACCAGTTACCTTTGCAGTAGTGATGAAAGGTTTCTCAAAATCAGGGTGCAGAAATATGGGAGGATCTATTAATTTTTCCTTTAATTCCTTGAATGAGTTGTGCTGTTGTATTCCCCACTCACCTTTGGTAACATATGCAAGGGGGCTGGACTTTTATTGAAATCTTTTATGAATTTTCGATATTAGCCTATTACGAGGTATCTTTTAAACTCTTCAGTAGTCCGTGGCACCGAGAACATATTCACTTATAAATACTTTGTTCACCGCAGCCCGGTTAATGCAAGATATATCAATGTTTGGAATGTACTAGGAGCATATTTTTACCTCACTGTCATCGTCTTGTTTTCATGATGCTGATGGTTAACAGTGATAGTTGTTTTCCCCTCTCTTGAGGCCTCATTACTATGTGATTACATTCGCTTGCTAAATCAAATGCGATAAAATACTTCGCTTTTTCTAAATAGTGCTATATTTCTGCTATGTACGTTACTGGGAACTTTTCTCACACTGAAAACTCTCTTACTTTACTGTACTCTGTTACCAACATACATTTTATCTGTCCTTTTGCATCTACCTTTGTAGGGACTGACAATACTGGTGCGTTCCACGGACTTTGGTCTCTACAACAAATGGTCGGCCATCATTTGTTCTATATGTTCCTGTGACACTTTCCTCACCGATTCCAGAGTCATGTAGGACCTGACATTTAAAACTTTCCCTTTATGATCCGGTAGTTCTCCAAATGTATGCTACACATTTTCGGTAAATGACAATCTCTCACATTGTAAGTCGAACACATCCCAGTGTACAGTGCACGGTTTTTTTGATACATCTTTTCCTCTTTATTTAAGTGCTCTGTTCGCAGAGGATCTGTGACCAGTGCAAATTGAGTACCATATATTTAGCGCATGTTCTGGTGTTTCTCATACCTTCCTTGTTGAGGTCTGCCTGCATAGTGTTACTTATGTCACACTTTTCCTCAGTGTTATTCAAGAAACTGATAACACACTACCGTTGTGAAATGTATTCTCCCTTCACTAATACTACCACTTTATCGCCTCCTAAACAAAAATTGAACTCTTACGACCTTGTCTTCCCTTGATCAGGCGCGAAGTTCACTTTTCTTCCTGTGTGCCACACTGGATTACTCTGTCTAACATGACAACTGCTTTGGTTGGTTCTGCCATTTTCAGTTCCTTTGGGCAGGCTCGTTCCATTGTTTTTTCAAGTGGTATCCATTTATCACATCCTTACATCCCGATGGCCTTTTCGTGTACCCATCTGTACAAGAGTCTTTCGTTGCTTGCTTGTCTTTTCAATTGTCAACAACACAGTTTCCTTCCCATTCACTTCTAACCTGCTAGACTTATAATCGATGATTGTTCTCTGTTTTGCTAGAAAATTCCTTCCCACTAAACAATTATAATGTACATATTACTAACATACTTCAGGCTGTCCTTTGTGTCACCATCATGGTACCAACTCCGCTCTGTGGGCCAACTGTTACTTGCCTCTGTGTGCAGACACCATACCCCTTAATTGCTATGTAATTGGTTGTAGCTGCTTCTGTAATTAAACTAGTGTGTGGTCCCATTTCTATTAAGAAATTCAAACTTTACCGAATTCTTTGCGATCAACCATCACTTCGTAGTTTTCAGCTTTGCATTCAGATACCTTAACCAAGGACTATTTATCTGTGGATGTATGACTGTAGAGCATAGCACCCGCTTCGTTTCCTATCCCACATTGGGCGCTGATGACCTCGCTGTTTAGCGCCCGTAAACCTCAAACACGCACGCTCCTATCCCTCTTACTGAAGCTTTCTCGTGGTTCCTCCTACACTGGTGCAGTGTATGTCCATATGAAGTACTTAAATAGCATCTGAAAGTCTAACAGTCGTTTGGCTCAGGCCAAGGTCTCTGATACCTTTGGTAAATTGTTACCTTAGTACACTTCACCTCTGTATGCCCTGACTCGCCACAGTGCTAACAGGAACGATTTATGGGTTGTTGTGCTCTGCACGCATCTTATATTGACTTTCATTCTCAACATGAAGCAGTGTTTGGATATGTGCCTTGGTCGACCAAAGTTGTAACATTTCTAACCCAAAACTTTTTTGTTATGACTTACAGCCAGAATGTTCCCAAAGGCACTTGATTTTCTTCTCTTTGCTAGGCATTATCACATTATTCTCTCAGAGCACTACCTGAAGTGCGTCGTTTCAATTAATATTCTCTTCCCTAACTTGTACACTGGTCTGTATTTATCATTTTCCAGTCTCTGCATGATACATGCGCATCCCAGTGCATAGAAAAATGCTATCGCGCATTTTAATTGTGCTGTTTCTGAGACCCTCGTTATGACAACCCCAAATGGCCTGGATAGCTCATCTCTCCTATTTCAACATGAGGCTTTTGTTTCTCCTGGACATTGTCTGGCTACAAATATTCTACATTTCTGAAAGTCAGTGGCTGTTTATTGTATAAGTTCTCTTTTAAAAGACTTTTACGTCCGACCAACTACTCGTATTATCAGCTTCGTTCTTGTGCCTCCTGTAAATTTTTTCTTCAGATATCAAAGCAGTAATTCTTTATTCTCATTTTTAACCACCTCAAATTCTAGATCCATTTTTGCATGAAGTGCAGTTTCCTTTATTACCCTCAAATGTTTTCAGAACGAATACTAGTGCCTTAGCGTTTATGCAACTGTGATCCCTCCTGGAAGACATAGTCGTACACAATCACAACAAAGGATCTTATACTTACTTATATCAGCGATCTTGCCTGTTCTGATGTCTTGATGTGGTGTAGCTTGTTCAATCTGCTGGGCCCCCATGGCAGTCTGTTTCTTGGGCGCTGTTACTTGCACAGGTCTCAATCTACCGAACTTTTCTGGACTTGCATTTCTTGGGCTGTGTTACTTGTCTGGGCTTCCTCATCATGCACAACCTCTAATGCCCTATATATCGGGCGCTAAAATCATATCTCACGTCACGGCACGAGTCCAAGCTACCAATATAGAGTTCGTGTCGCCTGCGTGTCCCAATTAGGACACTGGTAACAATAATGTTTCACTTCACTTTCCTCTCATAAACTTGTATAACCTTCTTGGTTGTTCAGGAGTGGTGTTAGGGTGCAGATAAAGATCTTTCACGGGAATAGTGATGTACCAATTTAGCACAATGATATTAATTCTTCAAACAAGTTTGGAGATTGTTTATCATTATAGATATCTAAGTGTGAGGTGTCTCACCAACAAGTCCGTTAACAGATACACACCAGCCACACCTCATACCAAATTCTGCAGTTGTACGCCATTTCGCTGTGAATATGTCGTATTATATATGGACCTTCCACTAATAAGAGACAAGACCCACCTGGCTTCTATTTCTAATCACTTTTAAATGCACTACTTGTTCAGAGACAAGTGGAATCTGTGCCACTTGTTCTTTGATCGAATGAGTTATTGGCTACACGGCATAATCCACAGGAGACAAGTGCTATTCACTTACGTGTTCTTGCCACTAAACGTATTCAACTACAGCTATTTGAGACAGAGACAGACTTTCTCTGCTCAACAGAATTCAACGAAACTTATATTAGATTATTGTAAGTTTGCTATTTATCAATTGTAGTTGTGACTCACGGAGTAATACTGTCTTCTACATCTACGTCTACATATGATAACTGAAGAAAACTTCACAATCTAAGAACGACAAAAAGTATTTGATTGGTTGACCGACATTGACAGAGCTGTACTGTCATCATGCGATCATATGCTTTTCCATTAGACCATGTCAGGAGTCTATACATCTACATACATACTCGGGAAGTCACCGTACGGTGCATGGCGGAGAGTACCTTGTGCCACTCCAAGTCAAATGGTTCAAATGACTCTGAGCACTATGCGATTTAACTTCTGAGGTCATCAGTCGCCTAGAACTTAGAACTAATTAAACGTAACTAACCTAAGGACATTACACATATCCATGCCCGAGGCAGGATTCGAACCTGCGACCGTAGCGGTCGCTCGGCTCCAGACTGTAGCGCCTAGAACTGCACGGCCACTCCAGCTGGCCACACTCCAAGTCATTTTCTTTCCAGTTCCGCTTGCATATAGAGCATATACCTTCGTAATAGCACTAATTTCTCTTATCCTTATGGTCCTCCTTACGTAAAGTATACGTTTGTGTTGTGTCGCCATCCCTACAGAGATTCCCATTTGAATTCCCGAAGCATCTCTGTAATAACTGCGTGCTGTTCATTCCTACCCATAACAAATCCAGCAGCCAGCCTCTGAATTGCGTCTGTGTCATCCTTCAATCCGCTCTGGTGCGGATCCCAATCGCTCGAGCGGTACTCAACAATGGGTTGCACCAGTGTGGTGTATCTGGTCTCCTTTACAAATGAACATCACTTCATAAAATTCTCCCAATAAACCGAATTCATCCATTCACCTTCCGTACTACAAACCTTAAATACTGTCTCGGTATGTATCGTCACGCCCAGATACCTGATCGGCGTAACTGTATAAAGCTGCATACTACTACTTCTGTATTCGGACATTTAGGGTCGTACGACTACTTTAATTTCCATCTAATAGCCAAGACTGTAAGTCGACGTTTGCCTTTCACGAGCGTGGCCTTAGACCTTTACAAGCTTGGAATTTTGACAAGTGGTTGCCACATACTGGCGCCTTGGCTGTCGTTTAATGACAACTCGATGCCAGCTGGGTCCACGCGAAATAGCCTTCACAAATATCCTGCCCACCACTCTGTCTACTAGCAGAGGTTACAGTCCCGCCCATCCACTACTATGTCGAGCCTGCAGGCGTGTCTGGCAAGAACTACAGTTTGAACTTTAGTTCATTATAATATGACTCGTAACTAAAATATTCCTTCGCTACAATATCAGTGATTCGTCTTCTCTAGTTAATGCTTAGCATAATTTGATGGACATTATTTTAGTAAATGATTGTTATTGTCTCTGATGTGAGATAGTGAATTTTAGGGATACTAACCTGTGAAGAGTTTTAAGCTAGAATGCAAGTAGCCTGTTTTTATTCAGCTACATTTCGTATGTATTCAGTATGTGACAGCTATAAAATGCTTTTGTAGCTCATGTAACGCTTGTGACATTCGTTTTGAAATACAGAAGGTATTTCATAATTCTAAACACCAAATTTCCTTTGAAGTGTTAACTGGTATCCTTTACTATTTTACCGTTTGTAGAGAGATAAAATATGATCTGTCATTCTAGAAATATTGTTGGTTACTACAGGCCAACATATGTTTCATCACAGAAAGGCATTTAAAAAGCTTAATGACATAAAAGCTATCGTTGTGAAATTAAAGTAGAAATTAAATGAAAGAAAGTGTAAGCGATAACCGTGAGCTTCTTGTAATATAACATGTCATCCTTGTAAGTGACCCTTTACTGCTATAAAATTTAACAGTGCTTCACACACTACATAATATCTCACTGGGGGCTATATCCCTCCATCCTACTTCCGAAGGAAAGAGACTAATGGGGAAAAGGGTTTCCCCGCATTGGGCCACTCACATTGTGTTGCTGCGAACCCTCTTCTCGATGTTCCGACAGAGCTCAAATCTGGCTATCGCACTGAGATTTTCACGGTTCTAGGGAGCTATCTCTGAAAATATTTGGGAGACCCAAGTAACACACGTGGATTACTGTTTGAATTGTTTGCTTTATTGGTAATATTTGGACACTGTTAAGGTCATAAAATTAAGAACACTCGTCGCTCTCTCGAGTTCGCTATTTATTCGCGCTCTCTGCCTCATCCACAGCGATCTTCCCACTAGGACAGGTGATTCCAGAGGCCCCACGTATACGCTGATCATCCACCATATCCGACACTAGAAATTCCTAATTTTTCCGGTCGAAAGGCCTATTTTTATTGAGGAATGAGTTATGAGATTTTTTTATCCTTCTGGTAATAATATCGTAATAAAAGTGTTTCGTTTTGCTACGTTAAGTTTATGTTTTCATATGACGTAATTTGGTACTCTACCTCATATTCACTTCTGTGATGCAGCAGCCTTAGGTAGCGAATTCGCCGTTTCGAAGCAATGTATATTCCTGTCGGTCCTACGTGTGGCAAGCTATTTCTTCATACTAATTTAATAACCTTCATATGCTTGCCAAGCTAAGTCTGAGGACAAACTCGAATAAAACAAATTTGTTGACAACAATACTTAGAATTCCTATGAGATGGTAAAATTGAATTCTAGCTTTCTAAATCAAACCACTAAAAATTATCTCTTCCCTACTTCATCCAGAATAACTGTATGTTTGAGGATAGGAATCCTTTTATGATTACCTGTGGAGCTGAAATTAACGCCCACAACGTTGTTGACCGCGTATTATACGGCACTGTAGTCGGTACAATATTATTGTGATTACCGCTGGGGCCCCACCTAGTTTTCTGTCTGTGGCTACTGCAATATCCTTTGTTAGAGACAAAGTGCACTTCGCTCAACGACCCATTTAATCACGATTCGTTAGCTTTCGTGGCGAATACTGAAATTTGTTATATACAGCGCTAAAATTTCTCGGGACCGGTACAAACTCGCCGAACTGGTTCTCGTACACTGAAACTGCGAGCCGTATATTTCGTACAGATGATTTAGTGATATTAATGCGATTTGTCGTGCTTACTGAACAAGTAAACTGTTTATAAATATTTCATGTTTACGGTGTACGAGCTCCCGCTGTGAACTCATCTGCAAATTAAATTACAGGCTTAATGGAGAGGAAAATGTAAATACGTTTTGTGGATTACAAATAAACGCCAGCCGCTGGTGGCGGTGTCGCGGTCCGCAGAGACCGGCGAAATAACCCGGCTAAGTGGGTCGCAGAGCGGCGGGAAAACAGCGCGTGTTTGCCAGCGGCGGGAGGTCTCTTCCGGATGGCGTGCCACGGGGCGCGGCCGGCAACCCGCGTGGCACAACACCACAGGTAGTAGCTGTTGACTGTCATCTGGATAAGTGGATAGTATTTGCCTCTCACTTGAACTTTCCGAACTGTAAAATGAATTCACAGAAAATCAACTGCGAAACGAAGTATCCTTTAGGAATACTTGATAACGGCATAAAAGGCTCAAAACGTACGAGAGACAACTACTAGACGAGACGTCGCTGAATCCGTAACACTGCAGAACTAAATCTCATATGGTGGAAAGAGTACTGAGGACGGTGTGAATAAGCAACCCTAGGGAAGAGCACATTGTACCGACTGCGAAGCATCTGTGTGAAGTGATATACACTACTGGCCATTGAAATTGCTACACCACGATGATGACGTGCTACAGACGCGAAATATAACCGAGAGGAAGATGATGCTGTGATATGCAAATGATTACCTTCTCAGAGCATTCACACAAGGATGGCGCAGGTGGCGACAGCTACAAAGTGCTGACATGAGGGCCGGCCGCGGTGGTCTCGCGGTTCTAGGCGCGCAGTCCGGAACCGTGTGACTGCTACAGTCGCAGGTTCGAATCCTGCCTCGGGCATGGATGTGTGTGATGTCCTTAGGTTAGTTAGGTTTAAGTAGTTCTAAGTTCTAGGGGACTGATGACCACAGCAGTTGAGTCCCATAGTGCTCAGAGCCATTTGAACCATGTTTTTGCTGACATGAGGAAAGTTTCCAACCGATTTCTCATACACAAACAGCAGTTGACCGGCGTTTCCTGGTGAAACGTTGTTGTAATGACTCGTGCAACGAGGAGAAACGCGTACCATCACGTTTCCGACTTTGCTAAAGGTCGGATTGTAGCCTATCGCGATTGCGGTTTATCGTATCGCGACATTGCTGCTCGCGTTGGTCGAGATCCAATGACTCTTAGCAGAGTATGGAATCGGTGGGTTCAGGAGGGTAATACGGCACGCCGTGCTGGATCCCAACGGCCTCGTATCACTAGCAGTCGAGATGACAGGCATCTTATCCGCATCGCTGTAACGGATCGTGCAGCCATGCCTCGATCCCTGAGTCAACAGATGGTGACGTTTGCAAGACATGTCCATTATAATTATCCGGGCTGTTAGGCCGTGGTCGGTTGATGAATTCTGTGTCAATTCACAACGTTTCTTCTCCGACTGCGGGAGACATCTTCAAGGGGGTCCGTAGCTCGATGGTAGTTCAAACACACCCACTGGCTCGCTACTGACCCCCTTGAAGATGTCTCCCGCAGTCGAAGACGAAACATTCGGAATTGACACAGAATTCATCAATCGACCACGGCATAACGTCCCGGATAATTATAATGGACATGATAATTCCGGCAGTGAAAGTCTACATTTTAGTTTGCAAGACTACAACCATCTGCAGGAACAGCTCAACGACGTTTGCAGCAGCATGGACGATCAGCTCGGAGACCATGGCTGCGGTTACCCTTCACGCTGCATCACAGACAGGAGCTCCTGCGATGGTGTAGGCCTACTCAACGACGAACCTGGGTGCACGAATGGCAAAACGTCATTTTTTCGGATGAATCCAGGTTCTGTTTACAGCATCATGATGGTCGCATCCGTGTTTGGCGACATCGCGGTGAACGAAAATTGGAAGCGTGTATTCGTCATCACCATACCGTATCACCCGGCATGATGGTATGGGATGCCATTGGTTACACGTCTCTGTCACCTCTTGTTCGCACTGACGGCACTTTGAACAGTGGACGTTACATATCAGATGTGTTACGACCCGTGGCTCTACCCTTCATTCGGTCCCTGCGAAGCACTACATTGCAGCAGGAAAATGCACGACCGCATGTTGCAGGTCCTGTACGGGCCTTTCTGGATACAGAAAATGTTCGACTGCTGCCCTGGCCAGCACATTCTCCAGACCTCTCACCAATTGAAAACATCTGGTCAATGGTGGCCGAGCAACTGGCTCGTCACAATGCACCAGTCACTACTCTTCATGAACTGTGGTATCGTGTTGATGCTGCATGGGCAGCTGTACCTGTACACGCCATCCAAGCTCTGTTTTACTCAATGCCCAGGCGTATCAAAGCCGTTATTACGGCCAGAGGTAATTGTTCTGGGTTCTGATTTCTCAGAATCTATGCACCCAAATTGCGCGAAAACGTAATCACATATCAATTCTAGTATAATATATTTGCCCAATGAATACCCGTTTATCATCTGCATTTCATCTTGGTGTAGCAATTTTATGGCCAGTAGTGTATTACTGATAAGTACTACATGCCTCAATGGAAGTCTAACCAGTCGACCTTACATCTTGTCAAATAATTTCAATAGAATAATTCCTTCGCTATTTCTAAAATAATTTGGATAGAAGGCAATCAGACGACTTTATAAGTGGGTGTGTAGAATCTATGCGTCAGGCGAAGTGCTATCAAACCTTCTGAGATACATTATCCGCATAATTCTGAAAATAACAAGGGAAGACAGGCTTGAAGCTATCACACAATCCGCCTAACATCGCATGAATCCAAGATACTGACAAAAATTACATACCGAAGAATGGAAAAAAAAATTGGGAATCAGTTACATGTCGATCAGTTTGGCTTTAGGAAACCAAAGGCACTAGAGAAGCAGTGCTGACGTTGCGATTGATACTGGAAACTAGACAGAAGGAAAATCAAGACTCACTTACAGAATATGTCGAGCTGGAGGCAAAACGTCCTGAGAAAAATATGAATAAGAAGGACTAATAGGGAATAGTAACGCTGGGAGACCAAGGGCGTGTAGTTCGTATTAAAAAGCAAGACGGAGGCATAATACCAAAACGTCAGTATAAATTTGAGAACTTAATAAACCACGGAATAATGTAGATAGAGAGTTAAAAATTGACACACATGCTTGGAATGACATGGGGTATTATTAGAACAAAAAAAAAAAAAAAAAAAAACACACACACACCATATTGCCAGACGCGTGAAAGATCTCTTGCGCGCGTCGTTTGGTGATGATCGTGTGATCAGCCGCCACTTTCGTCATGCTTGGCCTCCCACGTCCCCAGACCTCTGTCCGTGCGATTATTGGCTTTGAGGTTACCTGAAGACGAAATTGTATTGTGATCGACCGACATCTCTAGGGATGCTGAAAGACAACATCTGACGCCAATGCCTCACCATAACTCCGGACATGCTTTATAGTCTTGTTCACAACATTATTCCTCGACTACATCTATTGATGAGGAATGATAGTGGACATATTGAGCATATCCTGTAAAGAACATCATCTTTGCTTTGTCTCACTTTCTTATGCTAATTATTGCTATTGTGATCAGGTGAAGCGCCATCTGTAAGACTTTTTATGATCGTTTGTATTTTTTTGTTCTATTAAAACCCCATGTCATTCCAAACATGTGTGTCAATTTGTACCTCTCTATCTACATTATTCCGTAATTTATTCAGTTTTCAAATTTATACTAACTTTTTGATCACCCGGTATTTCGCATCTAGTGTTCAGTCTATACATCAAAAGAGTAAAGGCAGACATAAAAGGACGTTTCAAGAATGAGATTAAAATTCAGTGTAAAAGAATATTAGTGATAAGATTTGTTGACGACATTGCTAGCCTCGCTGAAAGTGAAATGAAATACAGTATCTGAATGAACAGTCTAATGGGATCAAAATACGGATTGAGAATACATCGGGAAACGACTAAAGTAATGAGAAGTAACAGAAATGTTAGAAGCGAGCAACATGAAAATTGGGGGACAAGCAGTAGATGAAGTTAAGGAGTTCTGCTACCTTGGAAGCAAAATGACCCACGGCCGACGAAACAAGGAAGACATAAAAAGCAGACTTGCATAGGCAAAGAGGATATTCCTGGCCAAGATAAGCCTACTGCAATGAAGCATTGACCTTAATTTGAGGAAGAGTAGTCTACTTCAATTAAGCCTAGGTCTTAATCTGAGTAATCTGAGGAAGAAATTTCTCAGAATGCGCTTTTGGAGCACAGCGTTGTATGGTAGCGAATCATGGACGATGGGAAAATTGGAACAAAAGAGAAACGATGCGTTTGAATCGTGTTGCTACAGGAGAATGTTGAAAAACAGAAAAAACAACACATGGAAAACACAAGACGAAGGAAAACGATGACAGTACATGTGTTAAATAGATAACCTCCAAGGTAATAGCTAGAGGGAACTATACAGGGTAAAAAACTGTAAGGAAAGACAGAGAGTGGAATACATATATATAACAGCAAAAACTCACACAGGTGGCTCCTGTAACACGATTTTGGAAACAAACCGTTTATGAAAGACCTGAAACGTCTGTATACAAGCCACTACTGACTTCGGTATGAAAAATTTCATACTGAGTAGAAATGAATTTGATCTCTAAAGTGTACGATTAAGTCCGCGTCTAATTGAGCTCGTATTTTACCGATGCTCCTTGCGCAGTGTAGTGGAAGGCGGTACCAGCATGACGGGGAACGGCACATTTTGCTGCTCATGTGAGACATCTAACGCGGCAGTATGGACCGAGTTTGATGCGCCACACAGCACCTGTCCTTTGGCCTCCAAATTACCGCCACGTCTGGATGCTGGATGCTGTTGAAAACTGCAGCAACGAACTGCACAGTCCTGTGAAACTTTATGAAATGATGCTTTAGCGGTTAAAAGAGTTCATAGTCAAATATGAGGACGACAAATGGAACAATTCCTTTAGAAAGTACCAGTACAAAGCATATTGCATTTTCGTTAAGGAAGATTATGGTTGAAACTGGAGCCGAATAAGATCGAGACTCATTAAGGGATTTTACATTTGAATTTCATTGGCAGTCACTAGCATAGTAATTCATACTGAAAGTAGTGGCAATCGCGCAACAATATTTGTGTGTGTGTGTGTGTGTGTGTGTGTGTGTGTGTGTGTATGTGTGGTGTACCTTTGTGTTTATCATGGTAACATGTCTGTTTTTGTGAACATTGTTCTTCAGTTGTAACGTTTTTATAGCAGCGGAAATTTTAACTTTTTATTTGTACTCCTTTATTTAGTTCTTCTTCTATTCTTTTTGCGAAGATTGCGATTTCTGTTTGTTTTCCTATTTTTGCAGTTTTGTGTTGAAAAGCGCTTCCTGTATTTCATGTTCTCTACTTGTGGAACCGGTCCCCTAATTGCTCATTGCCATTGAGTGCCCCTTTATACGCAATATTAAACTTTCAGGTACTTATTACATCATATTTAATGGTGCAACTACTAAATTTTGAATCATGAGCCCCTGAACTACTGTTTTCCGTTAACGTTTGTAGGCTTTTTATGAACTGTGCTACTTAATTTCTAGCTCTTTTTGATGTCTTCTTCTTTACGAATTTTGTTGATAGTGAACTTAAGCTGGTTGTCATTTTCCTGCAATCTTCCGCTCAAAATGAGTAATAAGTTATTCGTTATCAGTGTGTGTATTGTGTTACAAGTGAATTTAAGTGGACTGCTTTTATATTTGCTTTCTCCTGTTTGTATTTTACTCTTAATATAGCTGTGTGCCTTGTCTATATGTTGGCTTTGCCTATTGTCCAGAGGTGGTTTATTTCCTGGGATCGCGTTACATTCAAATGAAGATAAATTACACATACTGTACCTGATACACTGCTCTGTAATGCGAAATTGGCCACTAGATGTCGCTAGAGGTGGACCTGTCAGTGTAAAAGGAAGTAATGAGTGCTGTGTTGTCTCTAGTGAAGCAATAACGGAATAGGCCGATCAGGAGAGCTCACTGACCTCGAACGGGGCCTAGTCATTACATGTCACTTCAACAGCAAATCCACCACGGACGTTTCAAGCCTTCTGAAGCCATCGTAGTGGACTGTTGTTCATCTGACTATGAAGTGCAAACATTAAAAAAAAAAAACAACCACAGCTTAATCAATACCACGAAGACCTCATGTTCTGACAGAAAGGAACTGTCGAGTAATTAGGAGAACGGTTTTTAAACATCTAATAAAGTCAAAACGTAACCTAAGGACATCACACACATCCATGCCCGAGGAAGGATTCGAACCTGCGACCGTAGCGCCTAGAACGGCTCGGCCACCCCGGCCGGCTAAACTTCTGCTATAGAAAAGAATTTCTATTATTGGTATAGGGAAGCGAAAGGAGAGAAATAAGACAATTGTCGGTACTTATTTTACAAGTGAAAATGTTTCCGCTAGATATCGAGGGAATGACCGACACAGAGTGAAGATACACTTCGTAGAATTTTCAGAATTTTTCATCTACAAGTATAGTCTCGTACTGCGATTCCTCCCATACAGCTTGATTCGGAGGCCCATTCCGCTGTTATTTTATGAAAACTGCAATTTTATTTCTGTCCAAAAAATCCTGTGCGAAATTTTCTTATTGTTTCGCTCGCTCCGTGCGAATTATTAGTCATACAGAAAAAGTGAGCAGGACCTTTTTCTAGGAAATTTGATGTAGCCAAAACTGTACTGGGGTACGATTTATGTGGAGGCCACACTTTACAGTTATTCATGAAAAACATACAAATGTGATCTTCAGTCCAACCC
This sequence comes from Schistocerca piceifrons, assembly GCF_021461385.2. Taxonomy (NCBI): domain Eukaryota; kingdom Metazoa; phylum Arthropoda; class Insecta; order Orthoptera; family Acrididae; genus Schistocerca; species Schistocerca piceifrons. The sequence goes on from NC_060139.1 coordinate 634,066,304, forward strand.
CAACACCACACTCATCCCTCACCAGCTAGGATTTCTAGTACGTTGTTCGTGGCACTCCCTCCAACTGCACGAACTATTACTGATATTCGACACTTTTGCTAGCTATTGATTTGGCTGTTACGCCACCAGCATAGTCAGCTATTTCGTTAGCATTATTAATTTAAACGTGACCGAGAGAGTAATTAAAGAAAAAGCATTTTGTAACCATTACGTTGAAACTAATTATGTTGTCAGTTCGAGCCGAACTTAACACATAGAAGCATAGTAGTTTTGTAGAAAGATGGCTTGACAGATACAGTGGTGAAACTGTTTATTTTGTAGTCTGTTATTAAAATTCACAAAACTGTTACGTAAAATTTACAAAACAAGAGTTCCAGCACTTGTATGTGCTCGACTGAGTCGGTGTCGCAGTAAGGCTAGCCAGTGACGACCAAAAAAGATTGAACACGGAAAATAACACCTACAGCCGCACGAGTTTTGTACAGTGGTGGGAAGGAGGGCCATGAACAACGTACAAGAAATTCTGACAGCTGGGGGCTGAGTGCGGGTGACATGGTGCATTTGAAGATAATTTTTGTCCGTTTTTCTTGAATAACTCGAAAACTATTTACGGCTTCCAGCGAGAACGTGTAGCGGTACAAAATTTAGCTGCATCAAATTTCCTACAAAAAGGTCATGATCGTTTCTTCTGTAGGACTGATAACTCTCACGTAGCGAGCGAGACAATACAAAGACCTCGCGTGATGATTTTGAGGGCCAGATCAAACATTGCGGGTTGCATAAAACGGCAGTGGTAGGGGTCGCTGAATCACCCTGTATATTTAATTTCAACAAAAAAGAAGATTCTACCCCTACGGGAACAGGTGCGTGAGTGAAACGTCCGAAGTCCGTTAGCAAGTGCAAAGTATGTGCGTTATCGAATAATAACGGAATTTCTCGTGGGAGATAATGAGCGAGTATAGCCCGAGGCGCCTGAAGTTACGTAGCTTACTAATGGCAGCGGCTCCGGGTAGTCAAACGAATACTTCACATTTACTTCTTGAGGGAACGACGAGAAATTGAAATAAAACCACGTGGCGGCGTTAACTGAGACACACCGAATGTTTCCCAGTTACCATAAATAATACTTTTTGTTTTAAACTTCGGAATCAACGGTATACTGGAAGTTGATACGCGTAGGAAAATAACAGAAAACCGAAACAAATTTAGGGCGTTCAAAATTTCGCCAGTTAACTTCTGCTTACCATTACCTACCAAACCGTCTTGTCAGTACTCGTGTAAGGTATTCTAGCTACTATGTAACCGACCTGTGAATTAGTTTGGAGTCAAGTTCTTACACTTTTCCCCGATAATTTAAACAAAGAGACCAATTCACGTGTTTAAGAGCTTGTGTAGATGGCGGTGACAAGCTTAAGTTTTGTAATCCACGTCCTGTTTGTGGCCACATGTTTCCAGTGTTTAGGTTGTGAGTCTCTTGTGAAGGGATATTTGAGTTTCTGCTCGCGTGGGAAAAAGAAAAAAGTTAAATTATATTAGCGTGTTCGTCACAGCAGATATAAAGAAGACGAAGTGATTATATATATATATTGCATACTAGTGACCATGCTGTGATGCACTTACGTGACTGTGTTGTTGCTGATTACGATAGCTGGAGCAGAAAGCTATGCAATTTTGGACGTGTAATAAAACGCTGTAACAGGGAAATAATTGCCCCCCAAAGTTTAACATGTATTAATAACCTACGCAGATGTTAACATCAGTCTCTCGGTGTACAGACAGCTGCTGCTAGATCGCATTGTGCATATATTTGATGGCGTCGAGCAGCCCGAGAAGTAAAAGCAATGAAAACAAATGCATAAATTAATTTGTCATGTGTGTATCAGTGGAATTTCTTAACGCAAGAATGAATCTTTTACGCTCTGGCCGATTTAAAGAAATTAATCACTCGAACTTCAGGCCACAGGTGGTCCATCGGGAACATCAGACCGCCATGTCATCCTAACTGAGGATGCATATAGGAGGGGCGCGTGGTCCCAGTCGTTATGAGAGTTTTCTTTGACCGGAGCTGCTACTATTCGGTCAAGTAGCTCCTCAATTGGCATCACGAGGCTGAGTGCATCCCGAAAAATGGCCACAGCACATGGCGGCCCGGATGGTCACCTATCCAAGTTCCGGCCATGCCCGACAGCGCCTAACTTCTGTGATCTCACGGGAACCGGTGTATCCACTCCGGCAAGCCGTTGCCAAAAGATATTATAAGCGTATTAATTTTATAACAGGAGCTCTTACAGAACGCGCGCCTTTTGACCAAACATATATGAAATCAAATATTTTATGATATTAGCTGTTTATTCAGCACTGGTTTTCTGTTGGCATAAAAAGAACCAAGACGAAGATAATGAATAGTTCTTTAAAGAACAATAGTTAAGTGTCATTTATAGAGGTAAACTGGGGAAAACGGAGATTAATTGTGATTAACAAAGGAGAGCTACTGCAATAAAATATAGCCAGGACAAGGAAAATGTTTGTGGAACACTGTCAAAACATCCAGAACCAAACCTGGAATTAGCAGAAGATGAAATAAATTTTGAGATTAAAGCTAAAAGAATTGAAGGGCTTCTAGGAAAACGATAGAGGAATATTGATTGACAAGGAAGACATCATCAAGCACGTCGGACACGCAACAAACTGAAAATGTAGGATTTCAACAAATATTTCATCACTATTGTACCTGGAATAAATTAGTCCTGTCGTATCCTTTCAGTATGCTGTCAGCAGATGCTTGCTAATTTGCCCGTAAGGCATACACAGGATGTACTCTTTAAAGGCACATTTGTGGAATGGGCATAGGTATATAGCAAAACCGTAGATATAATTTCATAATATAAATAAAAAAATACGTAAGATATTTTAAGTATAAGCTGTTGTATCGATGTGGCTTGCAATCGTTGAAACATTAGAATAATTACACAGTTCAGTTGTATTGCCGAGAAGACGGCACTTTTTTTTGTTCTGGAAGCGGTCCTCATCCGACACATATCAGCCATCGCTGCAGATAATTATTTGGCACACCGCCATTATTACATGTACAGAGACGCAATCTCACTAGACGTACTCATAGCTGCACACAGCAACTGAATTAATGTAAGTGGCTGTGTTATTCAATTTAGTATAATATTTTGTGAATACAGTGATATTATTTAATCTTGTGTTTCATTTATGTTGCAAGCTATTGTTCCATTTAAACGGCGTCAAGGAAAGGCTAAAGGTACCGTGTTACAAATTATACCAAAGGTCCAGTAAGAACCAAAGCTAGGGAATTATTCAATGTACGAAGTCCGATAAAGAACCACACAGGGTCAAACTTACAATGAACGGACCTTACTCAAAAAGCCATTGTCAAAGACGCAAGGTTTGTATAAACTGATCACATATTATTATTAATAATTATTATCATTTATGTGTTGTCGGATATTCAAAACCCATATAGGAAAATCCAAGGCGAGAAAAATCTAACTGGCGACGTCGTGTCTGGACCTTTTATTGTATTTTCTACAATGTTTTTCTTTGTTTCATGGATAATGGGATCCTATCTGACGAGCCATTGCCATTGAATATTTGTAATGACCAAACAAAAAGATGAACCATTGAAATTGATAATGAAACATGGAGTCTACACTGCATACTTGGATCCAAGGTAAGACATCGCATTTTTACATTAGCGTGCTAGTCCAAGAGCTTTCAATAATGGTAGCTTGCTTCCTAACTTGGTGAAAATTTTCCGTAACCGTATCAGTCATTTTGCAAATTATTTTATCATACATTTTTTTACAACAATATAGTCATACCACTGCACAAAATGGCCGAATTGTGTCATGTGCATCGCAAAAAGCCAAGCAGCTATGAATGTAAATTTTTTCACTATTAATGGTAAATTCTGCTCAATTACTTCAACATTGTTGCTGTACGAAATTAATTTCATGAATTCATTCTCAAACGTGTTTGAAGATTTTTCTTGCAATATACTTTACGTGTAGCATGGTGGTAACGCGTAAGTAATTAGCAAAAATGGAACACGACAGACAACAGACGCAGACAGAATCCAGCTTGGCCATTGGACAAAACAGTGATAATGATTCCAAAGGTGACTACAATATTGACGATCAAACAGCATTTAACATGCCTAGAGACGGAAATCTCGTAAATAGACCGCCATTTGTCAAATAGCTAAATCCAGCTCACAGCCCATTCTTTCCCATGACGTCATATCAAACGACGTGGTGGGTGCAGAGCAATTTCAGTTGACAAATATTGCCAGCATGTTTGACACTATTATCAAGCGAATGACTGAAAACAAAAATCACATGACATCAAAATGACTAAAAACAAGGAAGACACCGATGCACATATGTTAGCAATACATAAACAGGTACCTGCAAACAAAAAAGACATTGACGAACACATGACAGTTTTAAAAACGCAACATGACGAGATAAAGGCTGCATTAAGAGCACTAAAAACATATAACGATAATATGTGTGAAAGAGTAGACGAGATTAACACGAGACTGTATGGCCAAGTGTTCCAACTTGACTCAAAATTTTCCGATTTGAACTTGCAGCAGGAAAAACCACTAAAGACGTAAAAGATATTAAAACTGAAGTCAAACATTTAAATGCTACATGCGAAGCTGTTGCCACTCAAGATGAAATCCTATACGTCAATTCATGACTCAATAAAAATAGGGATTCTTATAATTGAAGGCAAAGGTAACACTATGGATAAAAAACTTACAGACAAACTGCAATTACACACTGACAACCATTTTTCCAACATAAATAAAGAATTTCATGACAAGGTTGATCAGAAAAATAAATATTGTGACCAACGTGTAGAGGAAACGTTAACGACGGTTGTGCACAACAAAAATGGCTCTGAACGCTATGGGACTTAACATCTGAGGTCATCAGTCCCCTAGAACTTAAAACTACTTAAACCTAACTAACCTAAGGACATCACACACATCCATGCCCGAGGCAAGGTTCGAACCTGCGACCGTAGTTGTCCAGCGGTTCCAGACTGAAGCGCCTAGAACCGCTCGGCCACATCGACCGGCTGTGCACGACACCGTATGCGAATTTGTTAAAAAAAACAAACATGTCATAGCTGAAGCAGCTTAATCCAACGCAGCACGACAGAAACGACTAAACGATGACGTACTATCTGAGTGTAGTAATACTAAGAATCAAAGGACTCGCTTTGGTATGACACGTATTCTCCGTACATAACACACACCTCACAGGAACTGACACACCTGTACACATGAACCCTAATTACAATCGCAACATTTACGGGCAGTACATTCCTTTCCATCCACCAGTTTATCACTACAATAATTACAGTGAAAGCAATCGGCATTATAGTGCCAAAAAAGAAGAAGGTCTTATTAAACGTCGGCAATTTCAACCTTTCATCCCAGAAAAACGTACTGTACATCCTGTAATATTTCTGAAAACATTTAGAAATGCATTCCCAAGAGCATGGAGTGACCGAAAGAGAATTTCTTACGTTGTGGCTTACATCCAAGGTGGCCCAGCTGCCTGGCCATATAATGAAGCCGACAGATACGTGACATATGAGCAATTAGAAAGGGCTTTCTTGCCCAAATGTTGGTCACAGCCGGTACAACAAGGTCTGAGGAAACAGATTGTGGAACCAGAGCCTTTCAATGTTAAACGTGGTCATTTGCGCCGGTATTTTGAGAAATATTTGAATATGGATCAATATCTTGATGAACCTGTAAGTACGCGCGATATACTCAGCGCACTAAACGCCAGATTGCCTTTTAACATTAAAGAGAATTTACTGCACATTCCAGGCAATGATGCAGAATATTTTCTGGCTGTGCTTGATTCTGTTGATATGTTATATGAGGATCAACGTTCCGCATGGCAAAACAGCTGCCACAATCTGTATGTCAGTGGTATACAAAACGCGCAGGATAGCCATCTTCATCCTGGCGCGTCGGCCGCTATCGGTTTCGTAGTGCCGCAGGATCAACAGCTTCCTTCCACAAACCAATACACGTACCAACATCTGCAGACACACTCCATTATGAACAATAATCATAACGTATCAAACACAACGAAAGACAACCCACACAAGAGGCGCCGCAACAATAGTAATGGAGATAACGGAAACGGAAACAACAAAAATTGGAACAAAAACAGGAACAGTTATCAGCCTGTACCAGAGCAACAGCAAAACTGGCACAGTATCTACTGTAATGCGTAACAACATACTGGTCCACCACCTCAGAACAACATCAACACAGGTCCGTGGCAGATACCGCCGCAGCCTCTACGATATCAAAATTGGTCTTTTCCCATCAATCAGCAGGTATGTCAAGGTGCTCAACCGCAAAAGCCGCAACAGATTGGAGAGTGGAGTACATAATACTCTAATGTAAACTTAATAGAAGTATCAAGTGAAACTCCACCTCCTCCTGTATCATCATCTGCACCAATTACGACGACGTCAAACTAAAGACAGTCACTGCACCAGGTCGTGGCTGAAGAATGTTTGGGGGGGCGACTTCAATACCAAATCATTGCTTGATACACGCACTGATGAACAACACAATCAATACGTAGAAATAGTTTTAGGCTGCAACCACTGTTATTTATACTCTACATCATGATGAGAACTTATCTGATGAACTACTGCAGGAAAATACAAAATGTCGTTCATCCAGCAACTAAATAGTTTCAGCTACAACAAATGGTATAGTAGGAGGAATTCCTACCAGTATTGTTTTGGACACAGGAGCGGCTGTGAGTGTCTTGTTGTATAATTTCCATAACAAAGTGATTGAATTTGAACCTGTACCAGAGTTCTGAGTTCGAAGCTGTAAGATTTTAACTTCCGTAGGTAATAAGTCTAGTAGAGTTACGAAACAGGTTTTGGTGACGATTAAAATAGATAATGGAACAATACAGTGGCCATTCCTCGTGGTCCAGAATCTTGTTACTAATAGTATTGTAGATTTAGATATGTTATGTCAGAAGGACAGTATCATTGACTTCTCGGAACATAAATGTTTCCTAAGACAGAAGGGCAGTGAAATCATGATTGACTTGGATACCAGGACTCTAAAATATGACAAGTATTTTACCGGGTACAAAATTCCATTTTTGCAAGAGAGCGACGAAACAAACATACAGGCCTTCGCACCTAATGAGGAATGTGATGACTTGAAAACACTGATTAGTCATAAGTAAAGAGAAACCACTGCTATTACTGGTGATGAACGCAATCAGCTTAATGAAATACTATCTAAGTATACACAGGTCTCTACCAAACGACAATGTGTCATTAAGACATATGTTTACAAAATTGAATTCAAGCCTCACAAAACCTATCATATACCACTATTTCAACGACCTGCGGTGTGGCAAGAACTTAAACAGATGTTAGAGTGGAAAATCATTGAACCTTCTCTCTACTGTAGTCCATTACTTATTGTCAAAAAAATCTACCGGAAACATTGGAATGGTGTTGGACGCAACTGCCACAAATAAAATTATACTACCCGTTCGCACTAAACCAGAAAATTTAGAGGCACAATTACAAAAATTTTTAAATGCTAAGTATTTTTCCACGATCGGCTTAAGAAATTCGTTTTAGCAAGTCACAATCACGCCCGATTCCAAAAAATATACTGCTTTCACAATCGGGAGGTGAACATATCAGTTCTGTGTTCTTCCTTTCAGATTGAGCGTCAGTTCAGGCGTATTTATTACTGCTTTGGATACTGTGCTTGGTGACGAGTTAGTTGAGATGTTACACATTATGTAGATGATCTTCTGATAGCTACTAAGACTGGGAACGAACATCTTGACACCCTTTAAAGATTTTGGATAAATGTACCACAATCTGGTATAACAGGTAATCTAAAGAAGTAATAATTTGCTTGTAGTGAGGTTAGGAATGTTGGACACATAATTAATGCACAAGGTATACGCCTTGATCCACGTAAGTTGGCTGCTATTCGGAATTTTCCTAGTCCTCGCACTAAAAAACAACTGAAGTAATTTCTAGGACTCTGTTTTTTCTTTCGACGTTTCCTGTCACAATAACTATTGAACAGTAAGAATCTCCCAGATTTACTTAAAAAGAATCAGGCATGGATCTAGTCTGAGCAGTGACAGCTAGATTTTAATAACATTATGCACGCATTGGTGAAGGTAAACATTATAGACCATCCAGACTTTAGATTTTTATATGACGTGTGACGCGTCATACAGTGGCTTGGTGGACCAGCCCGGAATCTTTTGCCAATGGAGAGGTACGTCACGATACTTTCTCAATTAAAAGCCACATGCCCCCTGGACAGATATTATGTGTCTGTAATGCAGAAGTTCCCATTCATATCTGCATGCCTTTGCTCATCGCTGATTCTTCCACATTTTAGGTGCAGTTTCCCACACCGAGGACAAGAGAGTGCCCTGAACCTCTGCCCGCTCTCTTTGACAAAGTCGTTGGCAGAATAAGAGTGACTACATAAATCTTCGGCCGCCATTATCGATTTATTTTCATATTTTAAGCAATGGTGGGGATTCATCCCGGGACGGGATCGTTTTTATCATCAGTCACAGACGCTACAGCTTAACTATATTTGTGTCCAAGGAAGGTTAATCTTAAAAAAATGGAAGTAAAGTCAATGCTACCCCCAACTGCCTAAGCCACTTTACCCTATCATAAAAATATGAACTATCCGTCTTCAGATGTTGTCCGTAATTATTCGAAAAATTCTTCCAAGGCTTTAGAATGGAGGGTTCTATAATATTTTCACATTTTTATAACTGGTAAATGTGTAAAAATGGAAAACCTATAAAACACGATGTTACAAAAATTCTGTTATTCAAAGTAAAACAAAAATAGCTCTTGTAGATTGCTTGTACAGCTTCAGCTAAAGGAATCATTCTCCTAGAAATAGTGTAACTGCATGTTTCTTGTTCACTGCTATCCGCGTTTTCTATCTCCAAAAATGGAATGTTAAATTACACTACTGGCCATTAAAATTGCTACACCATTAAGATGACGTGCTACAGACGCGAAATTTAACCGACAGGAAGAAGATTCTGTGATATGCAAATGATTAGCTTTTCAGAGACACCTACAACGTGCTGACATGAGGAAAGTTTCCAACTGATTTCTCATACACAAACAGCAGTTGACCGGCGTTGCCTGATGAAACGTTGTTATGTCTCGTGTAAGGAGGAGAAATGCGTACCATCACGTTGATTAAGGTCGGAATATAGCCTATAGCGATTGAGATTTATCGTATCGCGACATTGCTGCTCGCGTTGGTCGAGATCCAATGACTCTTAGCAGAATATGGAATTGGTGGGTTCAGGAGAGTAATACGGAACGCCGTGCTGGATCCCAACGGCCTCGCATCACTAGCAGTCAAGATGACAGTCATCGTATCCGCATGGCTGTAACGGATCGTGCGGCCATGTCTCGATCCGGAGTCAACAGATGGGGACGTGTGCAAGACAACAACCATCTGCACGAACAGTTCAAAAAATGGTTCAAATGGCTCTGAGGTCATTAGTCCCCTAGAACTTAGAACTAGTTAAACCTAACTGACCTAAGGACATCACAAACATCCATGCCCGAGGCAGGATTCGAACCTGCGACTGTAGCGGTCTTGCGGTTCCAGAATGCAGCGCCTTTAACCGCACGGCCACTTCGGCCGGCACGAACAGTTCGACGACGTTTGCAGCAGTATGGACTATCAGCTCGGAGACAATGGCTGCGGTTACCCTTCACGCTGCATCACAGACAGGAGCGCCTGCGATGGTGTACTCAACGATGGAACTGGGAGCACGAATGGCAAAACGTCATTTTTTCGGATGAATCCAGGTTCTGTTTACAGCATCATGATGGTCGCGTCCGTGTTTGGCGACATCGCGGTGAACGCACATTGGAAGCGTGTATTCGTCATCACCATACTGGGGTATCACCCGGGGTGATTGCATAGGGTTCCATTGGTTACATGACTCGGTCACCTCTTGTTCGCATTGATGGTACTTTGAACAGTGGACGTTACATTTCTTATGTGTTACGACCCGTGGCTCTACCCTTCATTCGATCCCTGCGAAAATCTACATTTCAGCAGGATAACGCAGGACCACATGTTGCAGGTCCTGTGCGGGCCTTTCTGGATACAGAAAATGTTCGACTGCTGCCCTGGCCAGCACATTCTCCAGATCTCTCTCCAGTTGCAAACGTCTGGTCAATGGTGGCCGAGCAACTGGCTCGTCACAATATGCCAGTGACTACTCTTGATGAACTGTGGTATAGTGTTGAAGCTGCATGTGCAGCTGTCCCTTTACACGCCATTCAAGCTCGGTTTGACTCAATACCCAGGCGTATCAGGGCCGTTATTACGGCCAGAGGTGGTTGTTCCGGGTGCTGATTTCTCAGGAACTATGCAAATTGCGTGAAAATGTAATCCCATGTAAGTTCTGGTATAATATATTTGTTCAATGAATACCCGTTTTTCATCTGCATTTCTTCTTGGTTTAGCGATTTTAATGGCCAGTAGTGTATATACGACAGACACATTCACTTCTGCTAATGCTCAAAGAAGGCACCTTTCCATGAATCGGTCAATCTTTTTTCTTTTTCACTACATGAAATTTAGAATTCTTTCTTCAGTGCGATGCTGTGTGGAATGTCTTACTGAGCCTGGCACTCCATGGCTAGTGAGAGAGAAGGGATTAACGAAAACACAAAGTAAATAACTTGTAAAGAAATTATTGCACCTCAGTGGCCGGTCGAGAGTGTTGTGAGTGTTGCCGGCCGGAGTGGCCGTGCGGTTAAAGGCGCTTCAGTCTGGAACCGCGTGACCGCTACGGTCGCAGGTTCGAATCCTGCCTCGGGCATGGATGTGTGAGATGTCCTTAGGTTAGTTAGGTTTAATTAGTTCTAAGTTCTAGGCGACTGATGACCTCAGAAGTTAAGTAGCGTAGTGCTCAGAGCCATTTGAACCATTTTGTTGTGAGTGTTTCGCAGCTACCTTCAGTCGTGAGACCTTCACTGAATACATGGTCGATAGTCATTCCTTTGAATCATGCAATCGGTATTTTGCATGGGAGGAAAGTATGGCTCAAATGGCTCTGAGCACTACGGGACTTAACATCTGAGGTCATCAGTCCCCTAGAACTTAGAACTACTTAAACCTAACTAACCTAAGGACATCACACACATCCATGCCCGAGGCAGGATTCGAACCTGCGACGGTAGCGGTCACGCGTTTCCAAACTGACGGGCTTAGAACCGCACGGCCACACCGGCCGGCGCGGAAAATACAAAATGGTTCAAATGACTCTGATCACTATGGGACTTAACTGCTGAGGTCATCAGTCCCCTAGAACTTAGAACTACTTAAACCCAACTAACCTAAGGACATCACACATATCCATGCCTGAGGCAGGATTCGAACCTGCAACCGTAGCGGTAGCGCGGTTCAAAGACTGTAGCGCCTACAAGCGCTCGGCCACCCCGACCGGTCGGAAAATACACTTTCTCTCATATCAATATGCACATTACCTGCCGCGATGTTTTTTGTGTCATGCCTGCCGGCTTCCTTTAAACTGTCGTGTGCCTTATATCGTAGCGCACAAGACAGTTTTTCTGTTAAGGTTAACTGTACATTATCGGCTTCAGATATTAACTATAGTACTGCGTTTTATGAAATTAATATGTGTTCAATACTTGCCAGACTTTAACTAAGTGATGGTTTTGGCATTTTCTTGGTATACTGTTTAGCGGTTAGTGCTTGTTCGATTGGTTTCATTCATTTGCCTCCTGTATTTTATTAAGATACTGAAACATTTCCTTGGAAAAATTTTATAAATGACAGTGGTGGAAAACCTCTACGTTATTTGATTTTCAAACAGCTGAGCAGAACTGAACGTACTCACACACTTCTCTCTTTACTTATTCTGATCAACACTACACTGACACATAATATTTTTTAGCGCAACGCAATCTGACTTTCAATTCTCCCTACAAAAGAATGGCCCTAACTAACAATAACCTATACCCTTCATGAATCACTTACCTCACAAAAATCTTCGTTACTCGAACTGCTGCAATACAGTGAGCGCCAGTACTGCCAGCTGAGTAACAGATTCTAACTACTGAAGGCACTAACTACAGATAGGCATAGTTAGCAAATGAAAGATTTTTATAGAGAACAAACAATGTATTTACCTTAATAATATATATATATATATATATATATATATATATATATATATATATATATATCAGTTCATGATATCCGGTATTACCTCCAACTGCGCAACGCTACGCGCTGTTCACATCCAACTGCCCAATACTACAATAGCGAATATTCTAACAATGCCAACCACTCACAGACTGCACACAGCACAGCCAGTGATTTTCATACAGAGCGCTACATGACGTTACCAACATAAAACGTAAACAGCCTACATATTTAACGCTTTCAGTGCTTGCCGAAGAAGTTTTTCGCGTTGGTTTTATATTTAACTAGAACAATGGCTAATTCTGCCTATACGTATATTACAGGACAGTTCCCCATTATTTAATGTATTCGTCAGGGAACTCATTGTATGCTTTAGTCGAGCTGGTGGCTTTAACCAAATGATTTATGACACATATGTGAGAAAGGTATCTATTTTGTTAAGACAACTGGCCAGCTGATTAAATCTAGCCCGCATTATTTGTCATCTGCTGCTTTCGGAACCAGCCGCAAGTGTGATAATTTTCATAAAATTTTTGTATTTGCTGTTGCTGCCTATCGGGCTTCATTGATTCCGTCTGCATATTTGGTCGGGTATAGCAGCTGTTTATTATCCAGTAAACTCGTATATTATATGGTTGGTCTGCTTTGGTTTCATATGTCAGATGCAAAAGAGGTAATGCAGCTGATTTCTAATAAATCCCGTTTGAATAAATTTAAGCGACAACGTCTAGAAGTGAGCCTTAGTGAGAGTTTAACCTCATTTTTTTTCACCAATTGCGCTGTTAAACTTTATGCGTAGAAGCGTAAGATTATCGAAAACAGTTTCTACTTACCGTAATTCCTGAACCAACTTCACCAGTAGTAAAGTTGCTACAGCGTTTCCAGCCGTTTACTCTGTCACACTGTATTTGTCGTGATTGCTGTTAACGGTTATAGAAGTGTAATTCTATCCACTTAGGTGTCGTCGGTGTTACTGGTAAGATGATCTTATGACTGAGGAAACCTGTTTCTAAACGAAGACTATAATTATAATATTTTCTCCATGGCAGACACGAATATCACTGGGCTTTTAGTCGTTTATGCAGTTTATAAACAGCTGACTCTCTTGAGTATTCTATTAATCAGCAACGCCATAAGGCAATTAGCACATTTGTAGCAGCTGCTTAGTACTTGAATTATTAGATAAGTTCATTTTGTTGTTCCAACTTAGGGCGACTCTTGTTGTGTTTCATTATTGTCTTACTGTCATGCATTTAAAGGGTTGTATAATAAGTTCATTTTGTTGTTCCAAATTAGGGTGACTCTTGTTGTGTTTCATTATTGTCTTACTGTCATGCATTTGATGGGTTGTATTTTACTGTGTTACATGTCATTAAACAGCATGAGGATAGTTTTATTGTGTTAATGAATCACTGTTGTGGCACCCTTTACGATGAGAGTACTTTTCCACTCGCCGACCAGCTCCCTACGGCGTCAACCACATTTATTCATCTTTCGTTCAAGTTTTCGTCAATTTTAGATCATTATGTATCGTCTGTTCGGGTTAGTCCTTCAGCCACCAGAAAATGTGTGCTTCTCTTGCTCCATTTTTGACAATTTGTCAAATTTTTTCAGTTTCTCAGAGGAACAAAGACGTAGAAATAAAGAGGTTGATGTGGAAATTACCGGCTATGAGAACCGGACGAGGGACTGAAGATGATCATAACAGGATATCGCTTTTCAATCCCAGCGGAATAGGAAACAAACTAAAATCGTTGCAGGCTGGAACGGCAGTCTGATCTCGATGAGATGCTCTTGACATTCTATGTGGATTATGCGTTAGAACTTGCTCCTCACCTAGTGACTGTTTCTTCTTGGTCACTGCAGCAACAGGGTGTGTATATGGAACGATACATAACACATTTGGAAGTTGATATGAGGATATACCTGATGCAAGATTAAGTTAACAGATTTGTCACCTCTGGAGATTCCATTGCATTTGTGACTGAATTCAAGACTTGCTATCAGATAGAACACTTTACACATCTTCTCAATGAGACCGAGCCAGGTGGCGCTATTATTAGCACACTGGACTCACATTCGAGAGAACGGCGGTTCAAGTTCATCTTCATCCATCCAGATCTAGATATCCACTGATGTCCCTAAATCGCTCCTGGATAATGCCGGATTGTTTCCTTTGATAGGGCTAGAGCGACTTCCTTCCCCATTCTTATCACAACAATCCGACTCTAATGACCTTTTTTGTCGTTAAAGCCTAATGATCATTCTTCTTAATGGGACGCAGCTGACTGATATAAAGATAATGAAAACACTCTATTAAGATTTTACACGAGTTGAGCAGGTTGGGTAGGAAACATATTCCCTTCAATGAAAAGCTATTGAACATTCACCGAAAAACTTAGACTTACAAACGCTAATTTTATTTCTATAATACAGTTCATTCCTTCGTGTTCAAAAATATTCATTGGTAAAACTCCAACTCACCTAATTAGTGAATATATTGTTCTTAAAAGAAAAACAGAACACTCAGGACCAAGTACCAGCAGAAATAACAGTTCATGTAAAAACAGAATGATACAATCAAACGGGAAACATTAACCTACAGTTAAGCTTTAAAAGAGAACGGTTTCGTTCAGCTGCTATGAAGTTATTAAAAAATTCTAAAATATTCATTAGACATTTTTAACGTTAACAAGTACCAATAGGTAACCATGTAAGGTCAACTTTAACCACCTTTTTAGTTGTACATTACAGGAGATAACAAAATCCCTTCACTTCCAGTCGAAGAACAATGGCCAGCCGGTGTGGCGCTTCAGTCTGGAACCGCACGACCGCTACGGTCGCAGGTTCGTACCCTGCCTCGTGCATGGCTGCGTGTGATGTCATTAGGTTAGTTAGGTTTAGGTAGTTCTAAGTCCCAGGGGACTGATGACCTCAGATGTTAAATCCCATAGTGCTCAGAGCCCTTTGAAGCATTTGAAGAACAATGTGCTGTCATCAACAAATGACTACTGATCATTGGTAATAAAAAGTAAGGGCAAAGCAGTAAAATACCCTTCGCAACTTAAGCGCGGAAAATTCCTGTACACCATCATACCTTGACATCCAGCTCAATAAAACATTACAGTACCAGGGCCTGAATATGCATCATCCCGTTGGCTGACCAAGAGCAGAAAAACCGGCTGTTGGCCGCTTGCAGTTATGAAACAATACCACGATAACAAAGAAAACTAGTGGACACAGTATTATCATTCTTCATGGAAACATCAGTCCAGCTTTCCTGCCCAACGCCTCGCGCCTCACAGAACCTCAGCGCATTCTTCCTCACTAAAGTAAGGTGTCTAACCCAGCCCGCGGAGCTCGCTCACTCCTGTCCCCGCCAGTGTCTCGTTGGGGTTGGGTTGTTTGGTGGAGGAGACGAGACAGCGAGGTCATCGGTCTCATCGGATTAGGGAAGGACGGGGAAGGAAGTCGGCCGTGCCATTTTAAAGGAACCATCCCAGCATTTGCCTGGAGCGATTTAGGGAAATCATGGAAAACCTAAATAAGGATGGCCGAACGCGGGACCAGTGTCTCGTGACACATAGCTACTGCCGGCACCAGAGTCTTCCGCACCGCATCGCGGTCTGCTCTGTCCAACTCCCGTCTTTCGTACAGTGCACTGCTTAACCGTCGCAATACCAAGCCATTTTCAGTCAAGTGTATTATCAAGGGGGGTACTTTGTGCCCACCATAAAAAAATTAAAAATCAATAAAATTCATAAATTGCTCTTGAATTACATTAATAACATCCAGAATTAGTTTTTCACTCTGCAGCGGAGTGTGTGCTGATATGAAACTTTCCTGGCAGATTAAAACTGTGTGCCGGACCGAGACTCGAACTCGGGACCTTTGCTTTTATCGGGCAAGTGCTCTACCAACTGAGCTACCCAAGCACGACTCATGCCCTGTCCTCACAGCAGGTACTGGCAGAAGTAAACCTGTGAGAACGGCGCGTGAGTCGTGCTTGGGTAGCTCAGTTGCCGCGGCACGGTAGCTCATCCTGTTCGGTCAGAGAGGCACTGGCTCTATGTAATAAAGATACTGAGTAAGGAAATCAACGATCAACTTGAACGGATGTCCTATGACGTCCGCCCAGACCAAACTCAACGAACATTACCGATCAAAAAACAAAAGTTGGTAGAGCTCTTGCCTACAAAAGGCAAAGGTCCCGAGTTCGAGTCTCGGTCCGGCACACAGTTTTAATCTTCCAGGAAAGTTTCACATTAATAACATACTTTTGAAAGATCTATTGATGTATAATTAGTATCCAAAACCTAAATATTTCTTTTAAAACTGTTTTCAAAAATGCATTTTGTATCTTTCATTTAGTTCGTCATTTCAGTTTACTAAGTGTAATTATCTTGACAAAAGTTAGTAGTAAAAGTCATTATAGTGCTATTGAAGTACACTATATTATAATTAAAAATATTACGAAAACTTGAGATAATATACAAATATATTAGGTACATAACGTAGGTTTGTATGAAGAATTACTCACGACTTTCTTCGGACTTGACTTCACACATGGAACATTCGACAATTTTTTTCTGTGTTTACCACATGTGTATCTCTTACAATTGTTGCAGATTATTGTTGTTTTGTTCACTTTGTATTACTTTTCTGCTTTTCGGCTTTCCGTAACACACAAATGACATTTACCTTTAACTTCATTTGTTTCCTTTGCACCGAAGTTCTGCTTGATTTTCCGTCGTAGAATACCCTCCGTACTTGAAACTTCAGGCTTTGGCAGTCCTGCAATATTTGTAGCGCTTTCTTCAATGTATAGTTTCATGGGTTGTAGTCTTTTATTAGGTTTTTTTCTTATTCCAATCTGGGAAGTTCAACAAAAATAGTGTATAACTTTTTACCGCCGCTATGTTCACAAGAGTATAGAAAACAGATAGCGGCCACCTTGTTGTAGCCCTATTAGTTGAATATTTCCTCACCATTTGATCTAACGTGTCAACGCCACTTTTAGTCACATTATAATATAATTTTACAACTATTTTCTTTATCGCGTCAGTAGGAGAACCAACTGCAGCGTCGTAACGTTGAGATGAAAGAAACAGCAGATTACTTTTGGGTTTCTCACGGGGGACATAAGAAAAAATTCGGATTAGAATATTTCCAGTACCAGTATCACTGTCAGCCGGTGTGGCTGTGCGGTTCTAGGCACTTCAGTCTGGAACCGCGTGACCGCTACGGTCGCCGGTTCGAATTCTGCCTCGGACATGGAGGTGTGTGATGTCCTTAGGTTAGTTAGGTTTAAGTAATTCTAAGTTCTAGGGGACTAATGACCACAGATGTTAATTCCCATAGTGCTCAGAGCCATTTGAACCATTTTTGAACCAGTATCACTGAAAGCAAATTTACTAGAATATAATTCCACTCTTGAGATATCTTTCAGTTCTAGAGGTATATGTTCCATATTAGTTTGTAATGTTCCCACGAGAGTAAGTTTGTGATTCCGGCATATATCTTTGGCCATCTCAATTGAAGTGCTGCTGTGAACCCAAAGAAATATAATGTCCATGTGTTCTAAGGTCACGTAATGCTCTTATTTGTGGAGTAAGACGAATGTTGTGGGAAGTTGCATCTATTACCAAGAGGGTGAGACCTTATGATCAAGACTTAAAAAACGAAAAATGTAAGACAATCATAGAATCTCGAAGAAGACTTCATGAAAGACAATAAACATTTTTTACCGAATTTAAAAAAATTAACTACACGAATATATTTCAATATTTTTCCGCCCTTCCACCCCCACCCCCTCCCTTTGTACTTTTAGGGTGAGCGCCTTTTCCTCCGCCTCGGAGCGTGCTCTCTACTTCAACCCAACAACGATATCGCTGGAGTCGATTGCACCCGTGAAAAAATCGACCGGCACACATCTGATAATATTGGTAGTAGCTGTAAGGAAAAAGAAGCACAGCTGATTCCCTTTTTTAGTGTGGCTTGGACTCCACAAGTCCTCTGCAAGTCTACTGCACAAATAGTGAGCCATGTTGCCTCTATAGCCGTCCATAACTGCCAAAGTGTTGCCGGTGCAGCATTTTATGCATGACCTGACCTGTAGATTATCTCCAATAAATGTACGATGCGTGGCCAGATCATTCGCGTGAAGTGTACAGAATGTTATGCAAACCAATCTCGATGAATTGTCGCCCGGTGACATGGTCCATTGTCAGTCATAAAGATGCCATCGTTGTTCGGCAACATGAAGTCTATATCACCTCGGTTCAGTTTACAGTGATAAAAGGTATAGAAAGAATAATTTACAATTAAGAACAGAATTTTTAGAGGGGAAAATAGTGTGGAATCAGAGTTCGGTGATTACAGATTGAAATTATAGTGTATCAGCAAGTAGTTTAACGTCTAAGTACAGCAAAGCCACGGAAGCTCCGTTATGGACAAGGCAGTGACGTTAAACTCTTGCCATGAAAAACCTATAAAAAGGCCTGATCATCATTATTGCCACCTTTTTTCCTTGATTGTTTCGTTAAAGGGTGGGGAATCCGTGTCAGTCAGCGAGACAATAATTAGATTGGACTTTATCGTGTTAAGATACACGATAAACTGTTAGAATATTACGGAGATTAAAAGTGATCTAGTGTACGATATCTGATTGTTGGTAGTAGCGGAGTATTAAGGGGATTTTAGGACTTTAGTGCTAGATTGGAACTTTACGGACATATAGACGACAGAAACTCAAATTATCTGCTGATACGAGTGAATTCAGAGGTACCGGTATTCAGATATTAACGTGTGGACTTTTGAAAGTGTCGTGTGCCGTTAGTTGCGAATCTGGACGTAGAGCGCGTGCATATCGGCATTTGCGGACTATTAAGATTGCTCCAGGCTAGGAACCTTTTAAATAGACCATCATCCATCATGATCTTAATCCTTGAATATAGGGTGAAAGTGGAATACAAGAGTGTCGTACTTATTTCATTTACCTAGTACTAATTAGTGAAGGTTTTACGGAACCAAAGCTATTCAGCAGTAAGTCAGCACCATCTAGCGGACAGCGTAGGCATTAACTAACACGCTAACTTAAGTGAACGTTTACGTGTTTTACGGAGTGCTTAATATGAACTTTTGTGACTCTTTGACGTCCCCACTCCCTCCGAAAGGTGGCGCAGGCTGTCTTAATCATAAAAGGGGAGAGTTTTAGCCGCCGGGCAAATTACTAAATAAAAGCGATATTTACAAGACTCGCAGTAATAGCAAAACACAAGGCCCGCACCTCTTTGGAGAGTCGTCGCTGTCACGTCGGGAAGTAAAGCCGGAAAACCTACCGACGATATGTATCTACGAGCAGACGTCGGCGTGGAGTACCTAAAAAGGGAACCACAAGAGAGTTGAGTATGCTTCAAGTCCAGTGGTCTCCAAGTAGCCGAACGTAACCATGTACAGTCAATGATCCACTCACGGACCAGAGAACCCAGCCCATACGATGTAAACACAGCCCACACCATTATGGAGCAACCACCAGCTTGCACACTGCGGTCTTGACAACTTGGGACCATGACTTCGTGTGGTCTGTGCCACACTCGCAGGCTACAATCAGCTCTCATTGACTGAAACAGGGACTCATGTGACAAGGCCACGGTTTTCCAGTCGTCTAGAGTCCAACCGATATAGTGTGCCAGGAGACATCGTGCTGATAGAAAGGCCACTAGCATTAGTCGTCTGTTTCCATAGCCCATTAACGCCAGATTAAGTCGCACTATCCTAATGGGTACGTTTATCGTGCGTCACACATTAAATTCTGCGGTTATTTCGCACAGTGTTGCTTATCTGTTAGCACTGCCAACGCTACGCAAGCGCCGCTGCTGTCGGTCGTTAAGCGAAGGCCGTTGGCCACTGTGTTCGAGATAATACCTGAAATTTGGTATTCTCGGCACACTCATTACACTGTCGATCTCGGAATGATGAATTACCTAACGATATCCGAAATGGAATGTCACATGTGTCTAGCTCAAAATACCATTCCGCGTTGAAAGCCTATGTATTCCCATCGTGCGGCCAAAATCACGTCGGACGCCTTTTCAAATGAATCACTTGAGTATAAACGACACCTCTGCCAAAGCACTGCCCTTTTATACCTTGTGTACGCCATACTACGCCATTTGTATATTTGCATATTGCTATCCCAGGACTTTTGCCACCGCAGTGTGCTTTATGGTTACACATTACAGGAATGAGAAAATGAAATTCAACTACTTAAAAATCAATATTTCTCCCTTAAACAGAGATCTTGCGAAACGCCTCCCGCTCTGTTCGTTCATAAAATACATATCGAGTAAATGATATCAATCGTGCATTTTATTTCATCATCAAGTAT
This sequence comes from Schistocerca piceifrons, assembly GCF_021461385.2. NCBI lineage: Eukaryota > Metazoa > Arthropoda > Insecta > Orthoptera > Acrididae > Schistocerca > Schistocerca piceifrons. Next base: position 634,086,997 of record NC_060139.1, read on the forward strand.
AGGTGCATATATTTCGTAAGTCTCCTTGCTTGTTAATGCTACAATTGGTGTGTGCTGTGATAGTAAACTTCAGAACATTACACCTTGAGGGTTGGCATCCTACTGGCTAGTTTTATGCCGTTTTATGTTTGCTGGGGTACCTAAACTAAAAAACTGATCAACATATACGCAACAAAACGAAAGAAGAAGAAACGGGCAAATTGTAAAATCACAAGAGAAAGTGATTTGAAAGAAGGGAACATTACAAGAACCGATTCTTGGTTACTTGCTAGTAGTACATCACCGAGAGTTATTAACTTCAACGAAATGGACAAACTAAAAACGACGTTTTTGGCTTAATATGGGAAGGTCTTTGACGACATAAATCTCGAACAAAAGAAATGATTACACGTTTTGACATTATTCTACCGAACGGTTTATTTGTTTCTGTTTGTGGCTTAAAATATCAATAGAGATATTAACGATGTGCTTGTTTAATCGCGGGTACGTGTAATAAATCGTCGTTTTCAGAAAGACATTATTTGTAAAGATATTCACACTTTTTCAAAGTTACGTGAAAGTTAAGTCTTACCTTGGGAATGGAGGTGAACTAGGAACAGTAGCTGCTACTTTCCTTGTTCTGTTACTTTATGGCCTTTCAAGCAAACACCCTACAGTTACGGATAATAGCGTACAGTAAACAACGAACGGAATATGTCTTCTATTCGACCTCATTCCAGTTTCCTAACACGTATACTGAAAAAGGTGTATATTTATGAAGGAATCATACGCAACGAACACCATCTCATGGCAGCAGAGCTTTGAGCCAAGTGATGCACTGAAAAAAAGGAAGTTAGGTGAGTGGCAAGATAATATTGTCACGCTATGTTGTTAACAAAAAAATATAACTGGGTCGATCTTTATTTTTAAACAGAGGACTGAAAACAGCGAAAAAAAAAAGAAACACAAAATGATGACATGGAATTGCATATTGCCGAATGTTAATTTTGGATGGGTTATTAGTTTCAAAATTTGAGACCGAGGTTCAAATTATTCATTCATACGAATTATTCTAAACTGCAGCACCTCAACTATAATGTTTAGGTTTTTTGGTGCAGTTCACATTCTCCCGCATGAACTTGTTTGTTTATCTGATGTAAGAATTCTGGTGATTTACGCTTTCATACCATCTCTCTTAGACAATCAAATGGAATAAAAGGAAAACTGCAACCAGTGCATGAATGTACTGTCTCTCGTTGCACAGTGCGAATTCCTTATTCAAAATCACACATGGAACATACGAGAACCGTCACAAAGAGGTCATACTCATTCAGTATGACGAAAATTGGTGATGTATTAAAGTAATCTGCAGAGCCTGGAATTTAAAGTACAAAAGGTTACTTATTTATTGGCCATTTGTGTATGCCCTTTGAACGAATTAAATTTAAACTCTGCTCTGTAATTAACATCTTCGTTAAAAAGGGCTTAACACCTATTGAAATTTTTAATGAACCGGAGAGCGTATTGGAAAAATCCTTATGACACAGCTGAAATTCAGTGCAATGAACCGTAATGCACTGTGGAAGTGACATGGAAAAAAAATCTTTTTTGACGTCATAAAACGGCAGGTGAAATCTACCAAAAGCTTCACATAAATAAAGAACAAAGGGAGTGTTCACCTACATGCAACCCAGCAGAACACTTAAATTAGAGAAATGAAAGAACAATTCATTATTATGAAAATTAAAGAACAATTAACATCACAACAGTGATTAATTTTTAGTACTCTAGATTATTTTGCAGTGAACATTATCTACAACTGCCTATGGTGAGATACTATTCGTCGTGGTATTTGTGCACGGCCGTTTTCCATCTTCCTTTTTACTACATCAAGTTTAATCAAATCGATCAACTTGATGATAGTGGACGAATAGTGTGCTACTGAAGCATCCCTGTGATACACGAATGATGTTACTTACGCGAACTGCACAAAACATCCGAAAATGTTGCTGCGCAGTTCTGTAGATGCTAAATATGATGGATAGGCTTCACAGAAGAACGGTCAGACATTTACGCAGCTCTGCATTTGTTCAAACCTCTGTTCAAAGCATTCCCGTTCGTAGAGATTACGCAACTCCTCCGCCGTGTTCGCCTTCTATTGGCGTTCGATGAAACATCTATAGATGATACCACGTCCACTGCCACCTAGACAACAGTTTCTGATGAAATCTGCTCCGTAACAATGACATTGTTCAATCAATAGTTCTTATTTAATGTTAGCTGATTCAATTATGTTTGGTCACTAAATGTACACTCCTGGAAATTGAAATAAGATCACCGTGAATTCATTGTCCCAGGAAGGGGAAACTTTATTGACACATTCCTGGGGTCAGATACATCACATGATCACACTGACAGAACCACAGGCACAAAGACACAGGCAACAGAGCATGCACAATGTCGGCACTAGTACAGTGTATATCCACCATTCGCAGCAATGCAGGCTGCTATTCTCCCATGGAGACGATCGTAGAGATGCTGGATGTAGTCCTGTGGAACGGCTTGCCATGCCATTTCCACCTGGCGCCTCAGTTGGACCAGCGTTCGTGCTGGACGTGCAGACCGCGTGAGACGACGCTTCATCCAGTCCCAAACATGCTCATTGGGGGACAGATCCGGAGATCTTGCTGGCCAGGGTAGTTGACTATCACCTTCTAGAGCACGTTGGGTGGCACGCGATACATGCGGACGTGCATTGTCCTGTTGGAACAGCAAGTTCCCTTGCCGGTCTAGGAATGGTAGAACGATGGGTTCGATGACGGTTTGGATGTACCGTGCACTATTCAGTGTCCCCTCGACGATCACCAGTGGTGTACGGCCAGTGTAGGAGATCGCTCCCCACACCATGATGCCGGGTGTTCGCCCTGTGTGCCTCGGTCGTATGCAGTCCTGATTGTGGCGCTCACCTGCACGGCGCCAAACACGCATACGACCATCATTGGCACCAAGGCAGAAGCGACTCTCATCGCTGAAGACGACACGTCTCCATTCGTCCCTCCATTCACGCCTGTCGCGACACCACTGGAGGCGGGCTGCACGATGTTGGGGCGTGAGCGGAAGACGGCCTAACGGTGTGCGGGACCGTAGCCCAGCTTCATGGAGACGGTTGCGAATGGTCCTCGCCGATACCCCAGGAGCAACAGTGTCCCTAATTTGCTGGGAAGTGGCGGTGCGGTCCCCTACGGCACTGCGTAGGATCCTACGGTCTTGGCGTGCATCCGTGCGTCGCTGTGGTCCGGTCCCAGGTCGACGGGCACGTGCACCTTCCGCCGACCACTGGCGACAACATCGATGTACTGTGGAGACCTCACGCCCCACGTGTTGAGCAATTCGGCGGTACGTCCACCCGGCCTCCCGCATGCCCACTATACGCCCTCGCTCATAGTCCGTCAACTGCACATACGGTTCACGTCCACGCTGTCGCGGCATGCTACCAGTGTTAAAGACTGCGATGGAGCTCCGTATGCCACGGCAAACTGGCTGACACTGAAGGCGGAGGTGCACAAATGCTGCGCAGCTAGCGCCATTCGACGGCCAACACCGCGGTTCCTGGTGTGTCCGCTGTGTCGTGCGTGTGATCATTGCTTGTACAGCCCTCTCGCAGTGTCCGGAGCAAGTATGGTGGGTCTGACACACCGGTGTCAATGTGTTCTTTTTTCCATTTCCAGGAGTGTATTTCGACGAGAACAGCACTGTTTGACGACTCAGAGCAATTGAATTTCACACCATTGTTACACCGCAACGACTCATCGCTACAGACGCAGTTCCTTATCATTTCCACTTCTTTAATTTCCATAATGAGTGCTATTTAATTCCACTTATAAACTTCTAGGACCTCTTGATGGGACTGAGCAGAAAGTGTTTTGAACTGGACCGCAGTGCCAGAAACGAACCGTTCCCGAGCTACAACCATTTTTAAACATTTTGGTAACGCGACCCTTTTACAGGTACACTACTGACCATTAAAATTGCTACACCACGAAGATGAAGCGCTACAGACGCGAGATTTAACCGACATGAAGAAGTTGCTGTGATATGCAAATGATTAACTTTTCAGAGGATTCACACAACGTTGGCGCCGGTGGCGACACCTAGAACATGCTGAGATGAGCAAAGTTTCCAACCGATTTCTCATACTCAACCGGCAGTTGACTGGCGTTGCCTGGTGAAACGTTGTGATTCCTCGTGCAAGGAGGAGAAATGCGTACCATCACGTTTCCGAATTTGATAAAGGTCGGATTGTAGACTATCACGATTGCTGTTTATTGTATCGCGAAATGGCTGCTCGCGTTGGTCGAGATCCAATGACTCATAGCAGAATATGGAATCGGTGGGTTCAGGAGGGTAATACGGAACGCCGTGCTGGATCCCAACGGCCTCGTATCACTAGCAGTCGAGATGAAAGTCATCTTATCCGCATGGCTGTAACGGAACATGCAGCCACGTCTCGATCCTTGAGTCAACAGATAGAGACGTTTGCAAGACAACAATCATCTTCACGAACAGTTCGACGAAGTTTGCAGCAACATGGACTATCAGCTCGGAGACCATGGGTGGGGTTACCCTTGGCGCTGCATCACAGACAGGAGCGCCTGCAATGGTGTACTCAACGACGAACCTGGGTGCACGAATGGCAACACGTCATTTTTCGGATGATTCTAGGTTCTGTTGACAGCATCATGATGGTCACATCTGTGTTTGGCGACACTGCGGTGAACGCTCATTGGAAGCGTGTATTCGTCATCGCCATACTGGCGTATCACCCGGCGTGATGGTATGGGGTGCCAACGGTTACACGTCTCGGTCACCTCTTGTTCGCACTGACGGCACTTTGAACAGTGGACGTTACATTTCAGATGTGTTACGAACCGTGGCTCTACCCTTCATTCGATGCCTGCGAAACCCTACATTTCAGCAGGATAATGCACGTTCGCATGTTGCAGGTCCTGTACAGGCCTTTCTGGATACAGAAAATGCTCGACTGCTGCCCTGGCCAGCACATTCTCCAGATCTCTCACCAATTGAAAACGTCAGGTCAATGGTGGCCGAGCAACTGGCTCGTCACAATACGCCAGTCACTACTTCTGATGAACTGTGGTATCGTGTTGAAGCTGCATGGGCAGCTGTACCTGTACACGCCATCCAAGCTCTGTTTGACTCAGTGCCCAGGCGTATCAAGGCGGTTATTAAGGCCAGAGGTGATTGTTCTGGGTACTGATTTCTCAGGATCTCTGCACCCAAATTACGTGAAAATGTAATCACATGCCAGTTCTAGTATAATATATTTGTCCAGGAATACCCATTTATCATCTGCATTTCTTCTTGGTGTAGCAATTTTACTGGCCAGCAGTGTAATTTATTATACGTCACTCATTACATCATTTGTATCACAAATCTTCTTACTAATAACCAAAGATACAAAAAGGAAAATTGACCAGTTCTCAAAAAGACTGTTGTTTAGAGTTTAACTGTTTTTGTCCAATCTAAAGTAGGGTGAGCATTTGTATCCACTACAAGTAAGGTTTGATGTGGCGACCACCATTTTCGGTGTACGCCCTGCATCTAGGAATGATGAGGTACATACGTTCTATAACACCCCGTGTGTCTGCAGTGCGTCCTGCAGCGACCACGACTCGTGCCACCAGATCTTCTTCTGTCACTAGAAGGCTCTCTTACATCAAACTCTACATTGGGAAAAGTCCATCATGGAGGCGACTGGACCACCTTGGCCTATCGTTCTGTGTCCGAATTGTTGATCCAGATGTTCCTTAACATGACGTGAAAGGTGAGCGGATGCACCGTCGTTCTGAAGCCACATGCCATGAAAAACGTTCATTGGCAAAGCATCCCACAACACGCCTAATACCTGTTGTAGGAAGGTCAAGTAGACGAGACCGGTGATTTTGGGTGGAGGCGTGTACGCTCCAGTCACATGACCATCCAGAACACCTGCCAAGTCATTAATACCAAATCAGTGTTGGAATTCCTGAACAAGCGTGGCATGTGAGTTAGGGAATCCCTATTAAAATTAAATTCATCTGTAAAGAGAACGCTCCGTGGAAATACCAGGGGCTCGATGATGCAACGGCGCAGAAACTGCGTACATAACTCAACTCATGGTACAAAATCCGCTGGCATTAGTGACTGCGCCCTTCGAGTTGGTATGGATGTAGTTGTTGGACATACAGAATCTACCGGACGATGCTGGCAGCACCATCCATTGCACGCGTAATTGTTCGCGTACTCGTTGACGGATTCTCTTCAACGCGATGCAATATGGCCTCTTTGAATCTGGGAGAGCGGCATCTGCTTGAAGGACCACAATCACGCCTACTAACGGTGCAAGTGCCCCTTTCTTCCTTTCTTCTAGTCATCGAGTAATTGTGGTGAAAATACAAGCGATCAAGTAGGTCGTTGTGGATAACGATCTTGACAAAGGCGATGAGCAGATCTTCCATGACCGTGAGCATCGGCATACAGAAGGATAATTTTTGTGTGTTCTGCAAACGCGTACTCAACCGAGTACCTCTAACACTCACAGACACATAAATGAGGCTCGAACCAGATCTGAGAGTTAGGACAGATTCAAAGGACATCAGCCGATCTGTCAGAATCACCCTTCTACCATGAATATCCTGTTGCATACCCACGTCGCAAACATGTTTTCAATCGGCTGTAGCTCTGAAATGATACGTTTCCGGACACGGGTTCCCATTCAGAATACTGTCCACAGAATCCCCTCTACAAATCGTAGAACTTTATAACGGGAATTTTAGAGTACCCTGTACAAGCGTTGTTTTCTATGTTGGTTGCATTATTACTGGAATTCGGGACATAACACGAGAAATATTACATTTCAGCGAACGGAACCTTTGTTTGATGGTAAGAAAGGAATCTAGTGTTGTAAATGGACAGCATGTTGAGAAGACGAACTTCATTGTAGGGCATCTTCAAATGACTTTCTGAGTTACTGCTTATATGAAACACATATAAACCTGAAATGAATATTATACACTTTACAAGAATCCTACACCTTTAGTTCCGGTATTAAGTTTCTCAACAGCCAATCATAGGGCAAAAATGCAGTTTGTGGCGGGAAAGGATCTGTGAAATTAACGAAACTTTACCACGTACCCTTATTAATCTGGGTAGCATCCTGCAGCTTCCATTCCTGAACAGATACAATGCGTTAGAGTAACATTCACTTACCAGGGATGCTACATGCTGTGAATGACTTGCTGGAATTGTGAGACTTACAAGCGGAGGACACAATCTTGGGATGACAGATTTATTTCAAACTTTACACACTTTTGGTAGGCTATTTAAACAACATACTGCGCAAGTAGTAATATGCACTAATCTGACAATTTCGAAAAAATAGCAAGAGAAGTTTTAAACGTGTGTAATGTAACTGACTTATCTGTGCGTAGGCGACAGACGTTAGAGTTCATGGTGCTCAAGTGACAGCCCTCTGTAATTAAAACGCTGAGTGAATGGATCAACGATGAGCTTGAACGCGTCATGGGACATCCGCCCCGAAAAAAATGTAACGAACAATTACGAACAGTTGGCTCTCAGCCATGACAGCGTCCGGAACCGCCTCGCGCGCCTGCCAGCGCTCCGCTCTGTGTTGATTACTTCCGCGTCGTGATATTTGTGTTTATAGAGTCCACTACTACCGTACTTCATGGCGCACTCTTACCGCTGTGCGCTGATCAAAGTAAGGTTTCAGGCTTAAGTGGAGACGGAAGGCAAGTAGGATTAAAAAATTTGATTTTTAGATTTTAGCATATTTTAAATGCCTGGTCTTTCCTGCGTGAAACAGTTTTTGTTTTGTGTAAATACGACAATTTTTTCTTGAGATGTGACGGTTTTCCTGACGCTTTCTGCAATCTGGCATTTAAAAGCCACGCCTTCTTTCCGCGCCATGCAGGTATAATGTACAGTATTCTTTTACTCCTGGTATATTATATGCTTCTATTGGTTTATCGCTTCAGTGTTTCCTACCCTGTGTCTACTATCGATACTCGTTTTTCCGATAGTGTTTGCCCGCATCTCGTGGTCGTGCGGTAGCGTTCTCGCTTCCCACGCCCGGGTTCCCGGGTTCGATTCCCGGCGGGGTCAGGGATTTTCTCTGCTTCGTGATGGCTGGGTGTTGTGTGATGTCCTTAGGTTAGTTAGGTTTAAGTAGTTCTAAGTTCTAGGGGACTGATGACCATAGATGTTAAGTCCCATAGTGCTCAGAGCCATTGAACCGATAGTGTTTGTTATTGTTTTCGAGCGTTAATGGTTGTATGTCATTTGGAACTGGGTACCAGAAACTGTATTTGTTCAGCTTACAACCCTCAAATTTGGTGTTTATGATGCTTCAATGATGATGTAATTAGAAAACTTGATGTTTTGGAATTATTGGGCATAAAATCTAGTGGGAATACTGCAAAATCCTTGATGCAAATAGATAAAGAGAGAATCCGGGAAGCAGATATTACTAATTTAAAATGCACAAAAGCAGCCAGACAGAAAAGAAGAGGGACCAAGAGAAGAAAAGAAGATCAGTATGACTCAGATGATGCTCCATATGGTGCAGGAAAATATTAGTGGTAAGTAATTCTCGTCAATAACTATACTAGAATTGCAATATGAAACTGTAAATGGATTTTTCTCAAAATTAATTTTTTTATGAATGGTGGGCTCCATGTGGTTCCCAAGTCGTGCAGCGGCCGTAAACAATAAAATTACCAAATATGCAGCAACCAGTCGAAAAATCATGTTTTATTTATTGACTTTTGCAAATCGACTTCTACTGATTAAAAGCCATCATCGTTGCTTTCAACCAGTATGTGCCCTGAGTAGTAATACTGTCTTAAGCAGAGATCAAAGTAATGTTAGTTCAAATGGTTCAAATGGCTCTGAGCACTATGAGACTTTACTGCTGAGGTCATCAGTCCCCTAGAACTACTTAAACCTAACTAACCTAGGGACATCACACACATCCATGCCCGAGGCAGGATTCGAACCTGCGACCGTAGCGGTCACACGGTTCCAGACTGCAGCGCCTAGAACCGCACGGTCACACCGGCCGGCAGTAATGTTAGTAGTAGTATTACTACTCAAGGCACATATTGGTGGAAAGAACAGATGATGGCTGTTAAGCAGTTGAAATCGATTTGCAAAAGTCAATAAATAAAACATGATTTACCACTGGTTGCTGCATATTTGGTAATTTTACATTTTTTACTTTCAGGTGCCGTTATTTGATAACGTAGTGGACTTAGAAACATAAAATTTTGTCAATTGGTACCGCAGATGGTAATACGTTATTACAAGTAAATTGAGAACCACCAACCAATCAGAAAATGTTTTGTGATAATTACTGTACAAAAAAGGTAAATTTTACTAGTGAAAGAATAATCCTTTTTTTCTTCAAAACCATAAGAGGTATTAAGTTCATTTTACTTTTAAATTGAGGCATATATGTTATACATATGTAGTAAAAATTTCATTGCTTATCACTTATAGTTCTTTTGGAGAGTGTACCTATTCAGAGGGTAAAATATCATTGGCACTATAGGGATAAAAATTGCCTTCCGTCTCCCCTTGACTTCAATGACCAACAACCTTTGAAGTTGAACAGTTCATGCGAGAGGATCTGCGTTTGAACCCTCTGGACGTGATCGCAAGACTTTTTTTCCATTACTTTAAGTGTTTATACATCGAGGTGTCGACGGAAGCAGTATGCACTGAACTTGTTCAGCCGGACTAAAATTTAAAGACTCTGACGGACACTCAGGTGCAGCGAAAGTGAACCATGTGGGATTCAGTCTCCTGAATTTGCGGGTGTTTGAGCTCCTGTTCGAGGATCCTTAAAAAGTGGTCATTGCAGCTTTCCAGCCGTATGCGAACGCCTTAGGTCACCTTGCAGAAGAATGGCAAACATTCGCGCCCCACCCAGTGTTAAATGGCGTCCGGTAGATAAAAACTGCGCTGAGGAAATACGTCCCATTGTAACCGATGACTGGCCGTGTGCGGGTCCATCGTCATGTACGACGGCCTGCCACGAACGTGCTCCGGATGTAGCCATATATACGCCGACGATTGATACAGACGCCGCTGGGTGAAGTGACCCCGGCATCGACGTTCACGTCGCTACCCGTCACCAACGCAACGGTAGCACAGAACCCTGTCCTACCACGTCAGGATACGGATGAAGCCTCGTCGACACCACCTATCGCACCACAACACACTGACTAGACCAGCTCGGCATCACCCCCAGTGTTCGTGCCGGGACCATCCAATTCAGGACCGTGAAGGACGATTCTAGTCGAACCATCGATGTCAAACCAGATGTCGTGCCGACTGCTGCCTTCATCCACACGGGTACAGCGTCTGACGGTGGGCGACCACATTCTGATACGGAACAACACATTAGGAAACAGTGGTCCCCAAGGAAGCTTAAGAAACGCCGACGAACACCCTCCGACGACGCCATACTTCAGATTGCCTAGCGAGATGAGGACTAAATGTCTGATGGGGACCTTCCATTTTGCATCCAGTCACATGGTATGACCACTACAAACACCCCTCATGTGACGAATCCTCTCTCACTCCAGAACACGAACTTAATGTTGCCAGTAGATGAGGACGACAGATCCCCCACGCCTACTGCCACGGCACCTGCTTCCACTGCTCCAACAGTAACCTACTGTCACATACCTTTGACTTTAGCATTCTGGGCTGATGATGTAGAAGAAGGAGGGGATTAAACGACCAGCGAGTCCAAGCGAGAGTATCCCTCAGAGGCGCCTGAGCTGGCGCTCTGCCAGTAATCGTGACCACTATGGCAGACCCGAATGGTCTACACCTGCAGGATGCTTCCACCACGCACTCTTCATCGACTGCAATAGATAGTACACACCACTATCGTGTCACCACATCGAATACTTCCCCAATGCATGGGGTGTGGCCCTCACAATATTTGGCGTGCATATAGTTAACATCCACACACTGTCTGGCTCTGGCCACCGTCGTGATTGACATACATTCTGCGCTGAGGAGGTCAATCGCTCTTCACAGACCCCAAGACGATTTGGTGGTCAGTAGGGACTTCAGCTCAACACAAGGGCCCCTTGTCCAACTCCCACAGCATTTACTTTTAAATTGAGGCTCTCTCGACGGTCGCCTATCGCCTGCTGCTCACTGACACCTGGACAAAGCTCCACGGAACTACACTCCTGGAAATGGAAAAAAGAACACATTGACACCGGTGTGTCAGACCCACCATACTTGCTCCGGACATTGCGAGAGGGCTGTACAAGCAATGATCACACGCACGGCACAGCGGACACACCAGGAACCGCGGTGTTGGCCGTCGAATGGCGCTCGCTGCGCAGCATTTGTGCACCGCCGCCGTCAGTGTCAGCCAGTTTGCCGTGGCATACGGAGCTCCATCGGAGTCTTTAACACTGGTAGCATGCCGCGACATCGTGGACGTGAACCGTATGTGCAGTTGACGGACTTTGAGCGAGGGCGTATAGTGGGCATGCGGGAGGCCGCGTGGACGTACCGCCGAATTGCTCAACACGTGGGGCGTGAGGTCTCCACAGTACATCGATGTTGTCGCCAGTGGTCGGCGGAAGGTGCACGTGCCCGTCGACCTGGGACCGGACCGCAGCGACGCACGGATGCACGCCAAGACCGTAGGATCCTACGCAGTGCCGTAGGGGACCGCACCGCCACTTCCCAGCAAATTAGGGACACTGTTGCTCCTGGGGTATCGGCGAGGACCATTCGCAACCGTCTCCATGAAGCTGGGCTACGGTCCCGCACACCGTTAGGCCGTCTTCCGCTCACGCCCCAACATCGTGCAGCCCGCCTCCAGTGGTGTCGCGACAGGCGTGAATGGAGGGACGAATTGAGACGTGTCGTCTTCAGCGATGAGAGTCGCTTCTGCCTTGGTGCCAATGATGGTCGTATGCGTGTTTGGTGCCGTGCAGGTGAGCGCCACAATCAGGACTGCATACGACCGAGGCACACAGGGCCAACACCCGGCATCATGGTGTGGGGAGCGATCTCCTACACTGGCCGTACACCACTGGTGATCGTCGAGGGGACACTGAATAGTGCACGGTACATCCAAACCGTCATCGAACCCGTCGTTCTACCATTCCTAGACTGGCAAGGGAACTTGCTGTTCCAACAGGACAATGCACGTCCGCATGTATCCCGTGCCACCCAACGTGCTCTAGAAGGTGTAAGTCAACTACCCTGGCCAGCAAGATCTCCGGATCTGTCCCCCATTGAGCATGTTTGGGACTGGATGAAGCGTCGTCTCACGCGGTCTGCACGTCCAGCACCAACGCTGGTCCAACTGAGGCGCCAGGTGGAAATGGCATGGCAAGCCGTTCCACAGGACTACATCCAGCATCTCTACGATCGTCTCCACTGGAGAATAGCAGCCTGCATTGCTGCGAAAGGTGGATATACACTGTACTAGTGCCGACATTGTGCATGCTCTGATGCCTGTGTCTATGTGCCTGTGGTTCTGTCAGTGTGATCATGTGATGTATCTGACCCCAGGAATGTGTCAATAAAGTTTCCCCTTCCTGGGACAATGAATTCACGGTGTTCTTATTTCAATTTCCAGGAGTGTATATATCAGTGTCCAACCAGGTTACACATTTTAAACCGCTCACTCATCAAGCCGCATAGACCGGAATTAGCTCACCCGCCCACTTGCTGATGGCACCTGCCGTGCAAAAGTCTGGCCCATGACGTTTTCAGACCATGGCGCATACATCTGCGATGTCACTCTCGTCCCACAGCGTGATCTGTGGAATTTCAAAGTCGTCCACCTGACCTCCCCAGACTGTCACCGTATGATCAAGGAAGCATGGGCACGACGCTGGTGTCGTCGTGGCCCCTGTATCTCTGCTTTATATTGATGGCTCTCCTGTGCAAAGCCGACCCTTCGTAAATCATTGATAAGCTCTGGTAAGGAAGCCAAGGCATGTCATACTAATATCTTGCACTTGTATTATTCCTTTCTTCGTGACTGTGCAACGATGTCTTTTTCGCAATCCAGGCAGACTGTGGTGCACTAAACAGACGGGCACATCTCCTTGGTCATCCACGATCACCCGGAAGGCACTGTAGACCGATCTCGGAACTCTAGTCATGTACTTCAAGAACATCTCCCGGTGTACCACCTCCCCCAAGAAAGACCACGACGACGCGGATATCTGGTCCACGTCCGCACTGATGCTGGAGGCCACCGACATGAGACCATCTGCAGATTGTATGCAACTGTACCGCATTCTGTGGAACTGATTACAGAGGTCGCACGACTTATTACGAGCACTTTCTCGGTGGAGGTAGCACATGAACTCCAAGAAGCTGTGACCACTCAATGTCATTAAAGTGAGATGTGATAACAGATCCCCAGACCCCGATGGTAATCACCACGAAATTTACAAAAGTTTTAATTCTTTGTTAGCTTGCACATGGACGACCATTGGACACGTGCTGATATCCTCGTTGACAGTGGTCCTTTAGTTTTAGTTTAGTTTTATTTATGTCATGCACTATATATCTTTTCCCGATTATTTTATCGATATGATGTGAAACAAGTCAGATTACAAGATAAATATACACACAAGAATAGTGCTAATATTAATATTATTGAAAGTTTTAGTTCTACACATGCAACTACATTTAGAGGTATTTTTTTTTACCATTTCCGAAACAGAAGATCGTCTGTGGAGTAGAAGGAGTTGTCCAAAAGAAATGATTTTAAGCTAGATTTAAAACTCGATCTGCTACTTGCCAGGCACTTTATGTTGTTCGGCAAATGATCAAAGATATTTTTGCTGAGTAATGTACTCCTTTTTGAGCAAGTGACAGCTTCAATAACGGATAGGAAAGGGCATTTTTCCCTCTAGTGTTGTACTTATGAACATCACTGTTCTTCGCGAACTGAGATGGATTATTTGTAACGACTTTCATTAGCGAATATATATACTCTACTGGTCTAGTTAAAATTCATAACTCCTTGAAAAGGTGCCTACATGAAGTCCGTGGGTGAACACCACTAATTAATCTCACTGCTCTCATTCGTGCAATCAGTACTTTATGTCTAAGTGGTGAGTTACCCCAGAAAACTATTCCATAAGACATTATTGAGTGGAAATATGCAAAGTACGTTAAGAGGCTGATCTGTTTATTACCAAGACTAATGATTATACAAAGAGTGAAAGAAGCTCAGTAATTGCTTGTTCCAGTTCAAGTTGTCATCAATGTGAACACCCAAAAATTAGGAGAAATCTACCCTGTTAACTGAGCCCTGTTCATATGCTACATCAATTGTTGGTATGACTCTATTCGATGTACAGAACTGGATATTGTGAGTTTTTTCATAACTAAGGGAGAGTCCATTTTCTGAGAACCGCTTAATAATTCTTTGAAAGACATCCTTAACAATATCTTCAGCTGCTTTTTCTGGAATGGGATTTATTATAACATTCGTGTCATGTGCAAAAAGTACTTGTTCAGCTTGCTGAATGTTAAGTGGGAGGTCATTCATACGATTAAGGAACAGCACAGGACCTAAAATTGAACCCTGTGGGACTCCCTTTGTGATAACTCTCCATTCACTAAAATTTACAACCCTCCCAACATTATTTGTGCTATTCAGCACAAATTTTTGCTTTCTGTTCATTAAGTATGATTCAAACCAGCTGTGTGTATAGCCTTCAATTCCATAAAACCTGAGTTTCTCGAAGAGTGTGACGCGATCCACACAGTCAAATGGAGAGATCACAAAAATACGAAGTGGCGATAATTTGTTAAATAGGGCTTGTACTATTTGATGGGTAAATGTGTAGATAGTATTCTCAGTCGAGTAACCCTCCTAGAATTCAAAATATAACATTCTGAGTAAATTATTTTCACTTAAATGTGAGACCATTGTTGAATAAATAACTTTTTCGAATATTTTAGAAAATGAAGTCAGCAATGAGATTGTTCTATAATTATTTAAGTCACTCTTCTCCCCTTTCTTATGAAGAGGTTTGACAATTGGGTATTTCAATCTGTCTGGAGAAATTCCCTGTGCCAGCGAAGCATTACATATATCGCTAAGGACTACACTTATTAAATTAGAACAATACTTCAAAATTCTGTTAGAGACTCCATCAACACCACATGAGCTCTTCCCTTAATTTCAGTGGGGGTTGTTGGTGCTATTTCTAAAGGCCTAAGGTCCTGGGAATGACATTTTTAACATTTTTTTTTGCTTCTTCGACTGAACCCTTTAACCATATTTTTGCTGGTAAATTCAGAAAGTGATTGTTAAAAATACTGGCAGCTTGTGAATTATCACTCATAACATCATCATTTAGCTTTATTGCTATGGTATGCTGTGCACTGTCAGGCTGCGCCATCTCCCATTTCATAATATTCCATATAGTTTTTATCTTATTATCCACATTATTAATCTCTGTCAGAACACATAAGCTTCTCCAATTCTTAATGACTTCCTTTAAAATATTACAATGTCTTTAGTAGTAAGCAAGTAACGTCGGATCCTGACTTATTCTGGCCTGTCCATATATTTCCCTCTTCCTCTTACACGGTATCTTAATTCCCTTAGTAGTCCTTGGCTTGCTTGACTTTGTAATGGCATTTTTGGATAACGTTTCAGGAAAGCAACTCTCAAATACTGAGACAAATTTACGGTGTAATAAATTGAATTTGGCATCAGCATCATTTTCTGTATATACATAAATCCATTCTACCTCTTCTAGGCTGCACTTAAAGCTCTGTATCCTGTTCCCATTAATAAGCCTCCCTGCCTTGTATGAACCTGCCTGAATCCTGTAAGGTGCTATATGTGTTCTTTCCATTAACTGTGCATGATGATCAGATAGCCCATTAACAACTGGGTACACATTAATTGTTTCTGCCTGAGCACTGACTATGAAAATGTTATCAATAAGTGACCTACTATCCTGCTGCACACGAGTTCGAAAATGTACAACAGATACTAGATTGAAACAACCAAACAAAGATTGTAGCTCATTTTTCCTATCCACATCTTTTAAGAAATCTGCATTAAAACCACCAGAAACTACTAACTGATTCTTTTTGTCTAACAGGTAGCTCAAAAATTCCTCAAGGTTTTTCATGAATAGCTGAAAGTTACCTTGAGAGGGTATGTAGATTGTTACAATTACTATAGAACTATATTGCAGTAGGAACTCACGAGCACATCCTTCAAGGACCTGATCCACACAAAAGCTATTTGTTTCAATATTTTTGATTTTGTGTCGAGTTTTTATATAAGTAGCATCTCCTCCTTTTTCCATGTTGACTCAACATGAATAAGATGCTAATCTGTAATCCCTTAAATTTAACTTCTCCATCCCTGCGGTTAATGGAGTTCAGAGAGACACAAAACATCCATACCTTCAGAATTTACCGCATTTTCTAGGCATACAAGAAGCTCATCTATCTTATTTTTCAGTCTTCTTATGTTCTGATGAAACACACAAATTTTATTTCTTTGGATACTGCTACAGACATTGTGGCACTGTTCTGTTTTAATCTCTTTCAATACTCTCTGTCTGTAACCTGACTCTAACCTAAAAAACGTGTCCCTCTGACTCCAGTAATCACAGGTATTTTGACTTGTGTGCCTGTGGCACCCCTGATAGTTTTTGCAAGAAGATCAACTAATCTAACCTTCCCCTTCCTATTCAGGTGCACGCCATGACTAGTGTAACCCCACCTCCCAATTGCATCAACAGGCACAGCACAGATGTGAGATTTGGTTTCTGCCAACAGTACCCCCCACCCCCATCTCTCTGGTGACACGGTTGACAGACGTATTAACCCAGGGCTGGTCATGGCGCTGCAAAACATCCACAAATCCCACACGAGTGTGAACTGTTGGCGCACCTATTCCATCAAGGTCACACTTAATACTATAGTCCAAACTGCTAGCCACGCTGTTTCCTGCTCGTTATACTATAAGGACATGGTCCTAACCATCGAAATCTTCGCACAAGACCCCTAGGTTTTTTGTAACCTGGCTAAGCTTAGCACTAGGTTTCACAATGCTTGTGACCTGGTACTAGACTCCTAGCCTATCCTATAGCAACTGGCCTACACCTCTCCCGTAACTGCTACTTAACAGCAGGAGTCTTTTCTTTCTTCTTGACTTTACTCCCGACCTAACATTACAATTGTTACTACGAGTCTGCTGCACCCAACTTTGCTCAAAAACTGTTTGAGGCTCTTCAGGTAACAAATCAAACTGATTGCTCACTGGAATCTGAAAAGTGACTTTCCTCCTTCTGACTACGACTTGTTACCTGTTCCCAGCTCCCATTCTCACTTTCCCCCTTCAACCTGTCTAATCCAAAGTACACCATTACTTTACTAAGGGGCTTCGTCTTGGAGCTCGCAAAGACCGGCAGACCGACTCTGTGCTTGTCCAATTCTTTTAGAATGATAGGCCGCAGTCTCAAATGAGGTGTCCCGTGTTAACACAGATGTACTTTACTAAGGGGCTTCGTCTTGGAGCTCCCAAAGACCGGCAGACCGACTCTGTGCTTGTACAATTCTTTTAGAGTGATAGGCCGCAGTCTCAAATGAGGTGTCCCGTGTTAACACAGATGTACTTTTAGCTGTGGATAATACCCCAACGTGTTTTAAGGCATCTGGGTAGAACTATGTGACCAGTAACAACTTTCAATTTGCTCTTACAGATCTGCGGCCTCACCATCCTTAACTATACATCTTCAAGTGAGTGCTGGTTGGGCATGACGAGCGAATCAGAAAACACTGTGACATTAGAGATCTCAGGCTGCACTATAGGCACCAAAAGTGCCAATGTGTCCAACACAGCTTCTAGCACTTTCTGGACAGTGGTGTTCCCTCTGCAACCACATCCTAAAGTCGCTGTCCGTTATCCCTATCTACCTACTAGAACAGAGCGAGAATCCAAGCCACTAGATACAGCCTAAGTGTTGCTGGAACAGTAGTTCGTGTCATAAGTACGCTACAAAGTAAGCCCACGTGACACTTTAGCTCGACAAATACTCATTTACAGTAAGTTTCACGACACTACTCAACACAGTTAATTACACGGATGTTACTGACTTTTTGATAGACAGACACTTGAGAACAAAGACAAAAAGGTAAGATATGTAGCGACACACAGCGCTGCTGTGAAGATTGCACGAACAGCTGCTTCATATATTCGCATGCAAGAGGCAGTATTGTTAAGACAATGTTACGTGTTACTAAAACCTTGCAAACAAAATAGATGCATTTTTGTTAATGTCCGTCTTACTTTTTTTTTAACCCAAATTGTTTGAGACTAGTTAGAGGTGACATTTTGATTGGTTTATAAGGGAAAGGGAAGTTCATGAAGATGGATAGTGTCCGAATGAAATTACTTGCCAGAGACTACAGTTAGTCCATTGATTTACTGATAATATTCCGAAGAAAGTGCACTCCAAAAAGTTGTGTGACTTATACATCTCGCACAATGTCCATGAAGCGTAAATGAGGGAAACTAGAGCTGAAACAGTGGGCCACCGACATTCACGCCAAGCACCATTCGCGGGTGCAAGGGAATAGGGGACGAAAGAAGGGTTCTAGAAGTTCTCTCCGGCAACGCATCATAAAATGGTTTCCATAGCATGGATAGAGATGTGTCAGGAATGGGAATTCTGTGTATATACTATTGAACCACGTCGAACAACTTTTCAACGGCTGACAGATATAGTGCTCTCAGCTAAACACAGATTTGTTAGCAAGCTGTTACGTACAATCGACAAAACAAAACTGTTCGCAAGGAAAATGGCCAACACTCATATTGGACATTCTCGAAGAATAAGCAATGTCACAAATTGTGAAACATAGTAAATGGAAAATCCATTAAATTTCGGGCATGCAGCCGCGGAAATAAAATTTCTTCTGCTGATATTTCGGCCGCGTATCGTCCGGTCATCTTCAGAGCGAGTTCCAAGACTGACGACGAGGTGCCACGTGCGGCCTTACATGCTCCACCGCGGCGGTACTGCGCATGCGGGTCACAGATGGTGCGCCGCCTGTGGCAAAGGCGTACGGACATTCGATATGCTTATCGATGTCTGATCGGCGGCGGTGACACGGTGACGACTTCTCTGCAATTTAATTACTCCAAGAGCCGGATTCCATGCTTTGTCCAGATTAAAACCATTGTCTCTGTTTATTAAATTGTTGCCTAATCGAATTTCTATGGCTTCCTTGAACACAGATTCCCAAAAAGAAGAGGTTGATGTTAAAATCTTCACATCACTGTAATTCATGGAATGACCCGTATCAATACAATGTTCGGCCACAGCTGACTTGTATGGTTGTAATAAGCGTGTGTATCTTCGATGCTCCCCACACCTCTCATGAACGGTGCGTGTTGTTTGACCTATGTATGGCTGCTCACAATTTCCGCAGGGAATCTGGTACACACCCGCCTTACGAAGCAGTAAATCGTCCTTCACAGAGCCGAGTAAAGCCGCAATCTTCATGGGGGGCCGGAAGATCACCTTAACACAGTGTTTCTCAAGAATACGGCCTATCTTTGAAGAAAGAGCACCTACATAAGGCAGAAACGCCCTAGATCTGAAGAAATTACTATCTTCTTCCCCATCGCATACCTTATTTTTAGGTTTTACATCGAATGCTCTACGAATTTGTTGCGGAGAATATCCATTCGATTTAAAAATACTCTTGAGGTATGGTAGCTCTCCTTGTAAATTGTCTTCATCGGATATACAGTGCGCCCGATGCACTAAGGTCTTTAGGACACCCATGCTCTGAGAAGGGTGATGGCAGCTACTGGCATGAAGGTATAGATTTGTGTGCGTTGGTTTCGGATGTACGGCATGTCCTAATGTGCCATCACTTTTACGGCGAGCGACAACATCCAGAAAGGGGAGGAAGCCGTCTTTTTCTATTTCCATAGTAAATTTAATGCTGGCATGGATGGAATTCAGATGCTCAAGAAATCGATGTAATTCATCCATACCATGGGGCCATACCACGAATGTGTCGTCCACGTACCTCCAGGAAGTCTACAAGGAAAAGATATGTGGTCTACTTAGTTCTGGTGCATACCGGAAGATTAACAAAGATCCTACTAACAAGGTGACAATAAGGACTGCTGCCTTGCTGATCGTTTCATCACTACCGAAGGAAGTCATAAGAAGTTTAAAAGTACGAGGTGCAGTACCACCAAGACTTTATGGTCTTCCTAAAGTTCACAAGATGGGTAAGGATGAACGTCTAGAAGACTTGTCTATGAGACCTATAACGAGCACTATTGGTTCACCAACATATTTTTCTGCCAAATATTTAGCTTCCTTATTAAAACCATTGGTAGGAAAATGTAGTCACCACATTCGTAATTCTATGGATTTTATTCAGAGACTTAGCAATGTCAGGCTAAATAGTATGGATGTTCTTGTTAGTTTTGACGTAGTATCATTATACACCAAGGTACCTCTAAAGGACTCTTTAGCTCTTATCAGCCAACATTTTGATAAGTACATCACGGCCTTATTTGAACTTGTGCTTTTATCATCTTATTTTCGGTTTGATGGTGAATTTTGTGAGCAAATTGACGGTGTTGCCATGGGAAGCCCCTCTCCCCTCTGGTAGCTAATTTATTCATGGAAGACTTCGAGGACAAGGCACTGGACTCAGCATGTTTTAAACCTACGGTCTTCTGGAGGTATGTGGACGACACGTTCGTGGTATGGCCCCATGGTATGGATGAATTACATCGATTTCTTGAGCATCTGAATTCCATCCATGCCAGCATTAAATTTACTATGGAAATAGAAAAAGACGGCTGCCTCCCCTTTCTGGATGTTGTCGTTCGCCGTAAAAGTGATGGCACATTAGGACATGCCGTACATCGGAAACCAACGCACATAAATCTATACCTTCATGCCAGTAGCTGCCATCACCCTTCTCAGAGCATGGGTGTCCTTAAGACCTTAGTGCACCGGGCGCACTGTATATCCGATGAAGACAATTTACAAGGAGAGCTAACATACCTCAAGAGTATTTTTAAATCGAATGGATATTCTCCGCAACAAATTCATAGAGCATTCGATGTAAAACCTAAAAAGAAGGTATGCGATGGGGAAGAAGATAGTAATTTCTTCAGATCTAGGGCGTTTCTGCCTTATGTGGGTGCTCTTTCTTCAAAGATAGGCCGTATTCTTGAGAAACAATGTGTTAAGGTGATCTTCCGGCCCCCCATGAAGATTGCGGCTTTACTCGGCTCTGTGAAGGATGATTTACTGCTTCGTAAGGCGGGTGTGTACCAGATTCCCTGCGGAAATTGTGAGCAGTCATACATAGGTCAAACAACACGCACCGTTCATGAGAGGTGTGTGGAGCATCGAAGATACACACCAGACAAGTCAGCTGTGGCCGAACATTGTATTGATACGGGTTATTCCATGAATTACAGTGATGTGAAGATTTTAACATCCACCTCTTCTTTTTGGGAATCTGTATTCAAGGAAGCCATAGAAATTCTATTAGCCAACAATTTAATAAACAGAGACAATGGTTTTAATCTGGACAAAGCATGGAATCCGGTTCTTGGAGTAATTAAATTGCAGAGAAGTCGTCACCGTGTCACCGCCGCCGATCAAACATCGATAAGCATATCGAATGTCCGTACGCCTTCGCCACTGGCGGCGCAGCATCTGTGACCCGCATGCGCAGTACCGCCGCGGTGGAGCATATAAGGCCGCGCGTGGCACCTTGTCGTCTCCACACCTACAAATCCCTCATCCGTCCTATCCTCTGTTATGCTAGCGTCGCCTGGATCTCCGCCCCCACCCGCTTTTACAAGGCTCTCCAAATCCCTGAACGCCATGCGCTCCGCCTTGCCTTCCGTATCCGCCTTCCTTCCCCCACACAGCTCGTGTATGAACTGATCCCCTTCCCCCACCTCCTCTTGTTCCTCCAACATCTCCGCATCCTTTACATTGTTCACAGGGTTGATCCCCCCCACCCTCTGGTTTCCTCCTTCCTCTCCACCCCGCGCCCGTTGCCGCGCCTCTATCGCTGTATCCCTCCCTCTCTCCACCTCCACACCCTCCATCTCCTTCATCAGGGCAATTTCCAACGCCTCCCCCTCCCGGATGACGAACTTTGCCGTGACATATACCCTTCCTTCCAACTATAACCCGGCCTTGTTCCCCCCCCCCCTCCCCAGGGCCCCCTTCTCCTCTTTCCTCCTTCTCCCAGAGCGGATTTTTCTCCGAGACCCTGCACCCCATACTTGCCTCTCTCCTTCCCACATCCCTCCCTACCTGGCCCTCTTCCGAGCGCCCCCCATTCCCCTCCCCCATCTCTTCCCCTCCCTCCCTTCTTCAGGTCTCCCTCATCTCCTTGAACCTGGCAAATCCTCTGTATTGATCATCATCAGTGTGCCACGTCAGTGTTGTGTTTCGTGCTGTTTCTCGTGTGCGTTAAGAGGTGTGATTTTAATTGTGTACTGCCTTGAGGTTCGCCGTCAGTGTTACGTTGTGTGCTATGCCATCCGTCAACACCTTTATGCTCCAGTCATACTGTCGCAGTGTGTGGCTTTTTGTGTGTGCTACTTTTAAACAGTTTTTTATCTCCATTTTACAGTCACCCCGTTTTTTGTATATTGCCTTCCATGATGTTCTCCCTTTTTTATATCTATGTTCACCTTCTTCTCTCCTTTGCTGTTTTTAAATGTCTTCTATTGTTTTGTTCTATGTCTTTCGGCTGAAGAGCAGCGCATATGCTGCTGCCAGCCCGCCCCGATGGGGAATTGAAATACAATAAAGAAAAAAAAAAAAAAAAAAAAACCTTGTCGTCAGTCTTGGAAATCGCTCTGAAGATGGCCGGACGATACGCGGCCATAATATCAGCAGAAGAAATTTTATTTGCGCGGCTGCATGCCCGAAATTTAATGGATTATTCATTATGCCGCGAGAAGCTGAAAATGCACATCATAGTAAATGGAAGTACAGAATGCAGAAACAATCGCGAAATATGTAGTGATAAGATCGGTAGCTCTAGACACGGCCCGAAGGAGGCGTTAGCGTCGCCGTACAAAGCATTCACGCTCAAAGTGCTTGCACTTTGTTCGCTGAATGAGAATTGGTTCTATTGTCTGGCTAATAAATTTATGTCCCCGTCATGGTAGGGTATTTCACAAAACGAACAAAGTTTTAAATAAAATTCCTCCAAGTTATTCTAAAGGCATTCGTTTTATATGAATATTACTATTTTGAGGAGTAAGTGATTGTAGATCGATCAGACTTCGAGCAAAATATTATCTGTCACTAAGCTTGTCTTTCTAACGTAGAGGAGAGTAACAAATCTAAAAGGTACGCAGTTTTTTGGCATGAACGAAAGTGGTATTGATATACTTTCTTTTCCACTTGAAAGCTCATCAGCGCCAAGCTCAGTAGCACTAAAATTAATGATCATGCTCAATTTAAAAAACAATTAGGTCCAGGTAAAGATGCCGAAGAGCACGTTTTGTCTGTGCGTAAAACTATTCACGGAAGTATCAGACAGAACAGGAAAGAAAATGCAGTAGTGAAACATCATAAGGTGAAACTGAATGGAGAAAATAAACGTTTAAAACTGATTTCACAAGTTTAGGTTCCTCAGTAAAATTACAAATGTGCTAGGAAAAATAAGTTCAACGATTCCGCATGAATGGGTCTCAATATGACGTTTAAATATTGTTGCTGGAGAATATATATTTAAATCAAGTCGGACGCGTGTATTGATACTGACATAAAAAGATGCGATATTTTACCACCTTTCAATAGACAGGACAAGTGTTGACTAAAGTACTCCGACAGAAGTTATGGTTTTTTACTCCCAAGTTTTGAAGGAAAAGAGAACACAATAATTCTGGTGGTCTTGCGGAAATGAAACTACAGACGCCAGGCGATTTGCCTTATAGCAAATACAGTAAAATTTGAAACAAACTACTATTTATGTTCTGATCGAACGTTGTTCTTATTTCATCCAAAAGATACTATCACAACTGAAAATGGTTTTGAATGTAGAGGAAACGTGCCTAGTGTGAGAAAGTTCGCTAATGTGAGACAGCTATATTATGGAACAAATTACTGCTCAACTCTCTTGGGACGTTCCAGAACAGATTTTTCACAGCACCTGAGACGCAGAGCTGTGTCGTTGAGACCATTACGGAGCTGAAAAATGTCAAGAACCCTTGATTTTAAAGGGATGAATTTCGTTTTTTGGCTGAACGTTCTTTTAGGGCTTTAATGTCTGAAGTTGACTAGCTGTTGCAACGGCAACGGCAAGCGCCAAAATCTCATTTTACATAAACTTTTCTCAGAGGAAGAGGGGTCACAATGAGCGAACACGTATCTCAGCTTAGACTTAGATACTCGACTGTCTCTGAGAGAAGGACAGTCTAAATTTTTGACCTACTTTATATGCTGTTCAGCAGGGAACACAGTACGCCAAAACGTTGGCACAATGGTTACCATAGCGATTTTACATTTTTGGTCCCTTGTTTGAAACCAGATTATTGCTTTCAGTTAATTTTTTAATTGTTTTGATCTGTCTACCCATTTCCTCAGAAGAACATGTAAAACAGTAAGTGAATGAGAAAAATTTGAAGTTCTTTTCACTCAAATTCCTGTTGCGTGACCTGCCAACAATATTGGCGGTTTTGTCACATTCGATCGCCCACCAAGTGTACCCGTTTATTCCTGAAGAATGCAAAGGGAGGGGGGGGGGGGGCGGCGGCTTATGTTCAATCGATTCTGAACTGCTTAGCTATTTTTGTCGATTTGAGGAAATCAATAAGGGAAGCGTATAATTTCCGAAATACAGTTCAAAGCGAACAGATAACAAAGAATCATACACACAAATATGTTGTATAATAAATATATGACAACTATTGTGAGACCCAGCAGTAATTTTACAGTTGATGTAACAACCTTGCTTCCCCTAACTTGGGATAGGAGACATCCGTGTCGTAACCTTCTAGAGGCAGAAGTAGAAAAATATGAAAGAAATAAAATAAAATGAAAAGAATAACCGGATTTCGGACACGGGGGGCACATGTGTGAAGCCACTTCGTTACCAACTCTCCCAACTATGGTAAACGGCATACTTGTATACAGTACCCCAAAATCTTTGACTGTCGTTTCTTCAGAAGGATCGAATACATACGGATAAGCTTATTTCAACCTCTTCAACTGAGTGAAGTTTCTTAAAAATCTGTTTGAAGCACTTGTCATGTTCTCCTGGTAAGTACAGCTTCATTGGCTATAATGAATTGTCCTTCAAATAGAGCAACGTAAATATGAGCCTAGGTTTCCACCGCAAGATGGTTCATTTATAACATGGGATACCATGAGTACTCTAATATGTGACAGTCTCGCATAATGGGGCATGTCATCTCATATTAGGATAACTTCAGCTTACCACCATAGTAGTTGGATTAAGGCTCATATTTTTGGTAAATGGTTTGACAATTTTGTGAATTTTTTGATGTCTTTGTGATGATGGTGTTTTGCTAATACTTGTTGGGCGATATATCACATTTGAGTGATAGACAAAGCAAGACAAAACCTCCTCCACTCCATCTGCGTCTTGCTGCATTCCACGCGTAAAATGTTCCCTCTTTTGTAGAATTCATGTAACTGTTTCAACGTGTTATATCAAAGAAATATAAACCTGGTGTGAAAAT
The DNA here is from genome assembly GCF_021461385.2 of Schistocerca piceifrons. NCBI lineage: Eukaryota > Metazoa > Arthropoda > Insecta > Orthoptera > Acrididae > Schistocerca > Schistocerca piceifrons. The sequence goes on from NC_060139.1 coordinate 634,112,822, forward strand.
AACCCAAATTTTGATTTCTATTTTACTTGGAGTGGCATTTTTGAAAGCAAAATGAAAGCAATACGTTATTATAAAGGCCCTTTGGAGAATACGACTCTTCTCATGTAACAGGCATATGATCACTAGCAATGCCTTTGCAGTAAACAAGGATCCTGACATGCAATACGCAGACAAGTGAGTTAACGTCAGTCCTAATGGTATCCGATCCGCTTCCACCAACTCTAACAGAATCAACATGGTCTGAATGTGTTCAGTAGTTAATATCGCCTCCTTATAGGGAATAGCCTAAAAATTTTGGAAGAAGAAAGCTGTAGAGGAATCAAAGAGGGCAGAAGTGAAAGATTTATTCTTGGAAAAGAAAAACATAAAATGACAGAAAACGTAATTTTCCACTCACTCGAAATCTGATACCAATTTAATTGGGCACAGTGCTTCAGAAGTACAATCTGGAGATACTGAATGCATATTCTGCAGTGGTCGTTTGTCTCGAGACTAACATAGTTAAACGTACTCGGTACAATGAATGTCATCCATTAGCTGCCAAAGGACGTTGACTTGCAAAAGAGATTTTGTATACCCAGACTGCACCTCCTTTTCACAATAAACGCAAAAATAAAGGAGAGGCAGTGAAGAAGAGAATACGTATTTATATACCAATTTACAATACAATTTCGTTGCTCGAATGTCAAGCGTGCTCCGGCCATCTTGTTTTCTCAGTACCGAGATGAAAGTATTAACATACGTTGACCCAATGACCATACTAGAACAGAATCTGAACTCAAATCGAACGACAATATCGATATCTCGGTCGAGCCTGACAAAGAATATATACATTTTTCTGGCGGACTCTGTATATTGGTCGATACGAAGTGTTATCTCTGGCAGTCTTATTTTAGGACCCAATTTGTGCTTCGATTCAGATGAAGTTGTTTGTATGTTTTTCAAATTTACATGTATTAAGTGCTACGTATCAAGAACTCAAGAAATAAAATTTTAGGCAAAATGGTTTCATCTAAATTCCCAATTTACGTATAGTTATGTCAAATGTTGTAACATAGAAAGAATTTACGTGAGGCGAAGAAAGTTTTACAGCAGGGATATAGGTAGTAGTAAATCCATGCACCATTACTATCACTTATCTTCCTTATCCGACGAGACATGGACGCGTCAGTCTCTGTAAATGTACCTCTTCATCCGTGAGACTCTCACATATGTCGAAAACAAGATATCACAAATCGTCAGGTGGGCGTGGCGCTGAAGTCGTTCAGTAGAAGTTCATGTGACACCTTACTTTGGGCAGCAAATTTTGAATGTGATTCATTTTTGGCTCTAAAATAAGCCAGCCGATCATATCGGTGTCATCCTGTTGTAAACTTTTGCTGAACACTTCGATTCGTGTAAACTGGAGACTGTTGGAACTGGATCACTCCACTGGCGAAATGCATACTCACGATCGGCGCTGTAGTATGTTTCATAATGTGCACAAATTGATTCGTGCAGAGATGATGATACATCCGTAGAAGGACACCTGCTGCAAGTGATGAAATCCACCCTAGGACGAGACCGATGAGGCCAATACGCGAATTTTCCGGCACGTGCGCCACGTCGCAACGTGCCTCCCATGGTCTGTACACTGTTGCAAACCCTGAGCTCTACATACTCACTTTTCTGAGGACACTACATGGTGTCAGTCATGGTCTCCATTCAACACAGCGAAGGAAAGCCCATTAAGCTTGTAGTATACGGGGAGGGCCTCTTTAATAGCAGCAGTTGTGAACTCTTTTTCGAACATCGAAGAACAATTCATCTTATCCTGAAGTTGGACAGCATTTAGAAATGGACGTTCTACACAGGTGTCAACTAAGGTATTACTTAGCTGAGGCGTCAGCACCTTTCCTAGTCCATTCGTCAATGCCAGCCAATCACCCCTGGATCGCCACTACCGCATCCACAACAGGGCGAAGTGAAATTAAACCATGCATGTGGCTGCCGTTTCATGTGCACTGAAACCACTATACTGGATGAGTGCCAGGATGCTACCTCTCGTGGCTGCATAACCCGAGACATCCTGGACGTAAACGATTTTTTGTTATGTACTGTTTGTAGCACAGTGTGTTTTTTCCAACATACCTCAGCTATGCATGTATTACACACGCAGCACATCAATCAAAAAATCCAATGCAAAAAACCAGTATGGTATCGAGGGGACGGGAATCGAATGACAGAGCCTCAAATGCTACCACGCAGGTACCATGTAGCTACACATAGCAACTCTTATATATTTATTCAAGGCAGAAACATTCCAGTGTTTCAAACAGATAAAAGTATTATAATCAATATATATATTACAAATATGTGTGTATGTATGTACGTTTGTTAGACATATTCTAAACCAGAAGACCGATTTCAACCAAACTTGGTATAGATATTATTTACTGTGTGGAAAGAATCGATGTGGGGGTAAGAGCCCTATCAAAGAGGTAGAGACGGGAATGAAAAAGAGGTGTAGCCCACGATGAGCGAAAACTCAGATTTTGTTTGTCTGGTATTTATGAACTGGGGTAGTTGGTAACCTTCAAAAAACTTTATACACATAATTTCAGACATATGTGAAATTTTTTTATTGCTGACCAGCACCACAAAATGATGAATGGAAAAAATTTATTCACTTACTAAATTTTCGCTGTTCATGCAGTAAAATTGCCACATCAGGTATAACATTTTAACATACTACTTCCTTACTAACTGTACTCATTACATGTTTTGCAGGCAGTATTGAAATTCGATGGTAGGGAATGAAAACTTCGTAACTCCTCCATTTTGTAAAATTTTGCAGGAGAAGCAAAACCGGTTTCTTAAACTAAATAATAATATATAGTGATACAGATAGTGTCATCACATGTGTAACTATATAGTAAGAGCCTAGAAATTGACAGAGTACGGAGGTCTATATACTTTCAAATCTCTCTTTGGTAATGTAGTTACTTTTTACTGGAAATACAAGGTTTTCACGGTCAACCATATGCAACTGAATGTACCAAAAAAATCATATCCTTGTATGTCACATTTTTCAGGACATACGACGTCGTAAGGATTGGGCTGCGTAAAAATGAAACTGTGGGGCAAAATTCGCTCAGATACAGGTGAAATATGTGTACAAATAAGAGTGAAATATGAAGAATATACGTGAAATATAAATAAATGCACATACTCTTCCAAATCTGTGGGTGAAAACCCTTCCTAAGCATTGATTGATTTCAGAAACTTTGTATGGGTATTACTTACTGTCTGGAAAGAAATAATGCCAGGGTAAAGACCATCACCTTGCAGCTCGAGTGCGGTTGATAACTTGAAGAGAGAGAAGAGGGGCAGGAGGACTTTGATGGAGCAGCAGGAGGAGATAGACACAGATGTGGGGAGGTGGGGTTGGAGAGAAAGAGAGATGGAGAGAGAGAGAGAGAGAGAGAGAGAGAGGAGCAAAAGCGTCAGAGAAAGCGTCGTGGCGAGAGAGGGGGAGGAGATGGACAGTGAGAGAGGAGAGGAGGAGACAGACAAAGACAAGAATAGGAGGAGATGGAGATAGATACGGGAAAAGAAGAGAAGGACATAGTCAGAGGAGAGAATCAGATGGGCAGAGTGGAGGACAAGAGAGGACAGAAAGAGTGAAGGGCAGGAGGAGATGGAGACAGTTCTGTGGTGAAGCAGGTGGGCTAACTGGAATAAATACAAGGCCGGGCAGTGCCGAGTGTATGTAAAAATTATATGTTGTTAAAGAAAATCAAGAACGTCTGTGAGTAAAATCTTTACTGTACCTGCATAGATCCTTGCATTTGGAAATGAGACATTAAAGAAAAAGGTTGGATGTACCTGGTGGTTCGAGAAGGTCTCCTACGGCTGCAGGTGTGTGGCGAGGCTGCCTCGAGCCGCCGGTCCGGCGCCCAGACAAAGGCTGGCCGCTTTTGTTGCGCACGCCTTTAATTGCTCGGCCAGACCCAGCTACGCCCCATCCCGCCTTACTCCCCCTCCCTCTCACAGCTCCAGTCCTACTGCGCTTCCCCTGTTCCCCCCAGTCGCACAACTCCCCGAGCGACGCCTCCTCATTTTACTAACAACACCGGCACAACGGCCGAGGCGACGCCCCACGCTCGATACTGGAACGACAACGAGTTGACAGCGGCCGTGCGCTCGTTAGAAGGCGTGTAGACGCCGGATGTTTATTCAGTGGTGAAGTACCGCGTTGGATGGCGACGCAGCTGGGATCTCGAACACTGGGGAAGCCAAAGGCAGTGAACCAGAACCTACTGGCGCGTCACGTTGTACTTCTAAATTGCTCCAAATAGGGGAGAAAATACGATTTGCTATTTTGTTGAAACTTCATAGCGGACTAAGAACTACATTGGGAATCGTACACAAGATCTTATGTTTCATGTGAACTTCTCTGATCCTTTGGTCAATTACAGATTTATCGAGTTAATCACAGATTTATACTAACTAAATTGAAAGAACTATGCTACCCACACACATCTTACGACATGCCTTCACAGCTCCACTTCGTTACTACTTTCTAAAATAGTCCCGAATTACTTGAGATGTACTGAAACATCTGAAGATGGATGACAACTACTGATTTGTGCATAGATAACTTAGATTATCTTTCCTAACAGCAAGCGTCGAAAAGTGGCTTACACCCAGCAACTGTGATGACGATGATGTGTGGTTTGAAGGGGTGCGGTCATCAGTGCCCATACGAAGTTCCAATTTTTACACAGTAAAATTGTGTTTCACAGTTCAATCAAGCTGCTATAACGAATGATGATGATGATGACAAAATGATGAGGACAACACAAACACTCGGTTCCCAGGCAGAGAAAAGCCCCAAACTGGACAATAATCGAACCCAAGACCCCATGATCCAGAGGCAACTACGTTAGCCATTCTTTTTTCGGTATTGTTCGTTGCGTTTGGTCTGGATGGACGTCACAAGACATCCGTTAAAGTTGATCTTTGATTCATTTTCTCAGTTTTTTTTTTATTACAGAGAACGAGCAGCCCTCTGACCGAATACTCTGAGCTACAGTGTTGGCTCCCATTCATGTCACCACTCCAAATGTAGCCATTTCTGTTTTTGAGTAAAAATTAGACCACAAGCTGCCGAGAGTAACTGTGAGCTGTAACTGCAGTCTAAGGCATTGTACATTATGGGTTTATATTTTCGGAAAAACCTGAAGTCTGACAGTGGATTAGAGAACTTATGGCCATTATAATTAGAACAGTTCCAAATCATTGCACCCCAAAATAAAAATTACATGAAGATCAGACGTTATTCCTAAAAATGAAATGCAGCTTATAGGCCACCACTGTTTTTAATCCAGTTACACATATTATGTCATTACTAGAAGAGGGGATGTAATGCTAGATGATTATTGGCAATATTTAACAACAGAGTTAAAATGGAGCCTGAGAAAATGCCAGATTTTACTGCCAGAACTTTAAGCTTCAGATATGACAATCTTTAAGAAGGAAAGTTGCTACTCACCATATAGCAGAGACGCTGAGTCGCAGACAAGCACAACAAAAAGACTCTCACAATTGTAACTATCGGCCATTAATGTCTTCATCAACACTACACACACACACACACACACACACACACACACACACACATAAACACTCGCAAACGCAACTCACTCCCACGACTGCAGTCTCAAGCAACTGAAACTACGCTGTGAGAGGCAGCACCTGTGCGTGATGGGAGTACCGACTGGGTGGGGTTAGGAGGAGGCTGGAGCGGGGAGGGGGAGAGGGATAGCATGGGGGGGGGGGTGGCTGACAGCGAAGTGCTGCAGGTTAAAATGATTGTAGTGAAGAGGCGGGGAGGGAAGGGGGAAGTAGTGTAAAAGGAGAGAAATGGAAAGACTGGGTGTGGTGGTGGCATGCCAGCTGTGCATTGCTGGAATGTGAACAGGGAAGGGACTGGATGGGTGAGGACAGTGACTAACAAGGGCTGAGACCAGGAGCGTTACAGGAACACAGGATGTATTGCAAGGAAAGTTCCCACCAGCGCAATACGGGAAATCTGATGTTGGTCGGAAGGATCCATATGACACAGGCTGTGAAACAGTCATTGAAATGAAGGATATCATGTTTGGTAGTATGTTCAGCACAATGGTGGTCCAGTTGTTTCTTGGCCACAATTTCAGTGGCCATTCATGTGGACAGACAGCTCGTTGGCTGTCATGCCTAGATAGAATACAGTACAGCGGTTGCAGCTTAGCTTGTAGACCACATGACAGGTTTCATAGGTAGCCCTGCCTTTGATGGGATAGGTGATGTTAGTGACCAGACTGGAGTAGATGGTGGTGGGAGGATGTATGTGACAGGTCTTGCATCTACGTCTATTACAGGGGTATGAGCCATTAGGTAAGGGTTTGGGGAGCAGGGGTTGTGTGAGGATGGACGAGTGTATTGTGTAGGTTCGGTGGATGGTAGAATACCACTGTTGGATGGGTGGGAATATATTGTTACATTCCATCCTGGATTTTCCATTATTTGAGATATAACAATCTTACACAGATGATAAAGATATAAAAGGGAACTTTTAATTTTTTATGAGTCATGAATTTTCTGACTTGTTGGATGTAGCCTACCACGAATACTTCCCCTTTACCAATCTTTTCATCTGAGAGTAGCACTTGGAGCCTACAGACATTGTTTAAAAAGTTAATTTCATATTCAGTTGCTTACAGCATTTATTGTTTTTCTTTCCATTATTTATGCTCAAAAATGTCTAATAAAACCTTTAGTTAAGGCCAACTCTTTATCCCATCAACAATTATACCGCAGAGGCCATCAAAAGCGTATCTCAAGTCAAATATCCTACATCGTTAAAACTTTTTTTCTAAAAACAGCTGTGGCCTCAAAGTACGCTGAAGAAGGCCCACTTGGAAAGGGTGCAGTTGGGCTGCAGGAGGAGAGTGCAGGCTCTCAAAAAGAAAAAAAAGGGAGAATAAGATCATTTCCAAATACAGGTAACGTCAAGATTCGAGTCCCGGACCCACAAAGAGTTTTAATCTGCTACGAATTTTCGAAACAGGGGACAATAACCTGCAGAATCAACGTTTCAAACTGTTACTATTTCGTGCCTGGAACTGGACGTACAAGGTTCCTCGATAGTTAGCAATTCGGATAGAAATTTTCGCAGTGTGGCCTCACAATGGTGTAAAGTTTCATGTTTTAGTCCAAATACGTGTGATATTAGTGAAGACGCTGATGCTGCGAATTATTTTATCTAGCTGCTAAATATCACTAGTAACTGCAGCAGAAGCATAAAATTTACTACACCCAGCTGTCACACCCTCAGAAATGTTGTATCCATTATCAAGATCAAATTGTATTGAGGAAGACTTGAACCAGCCAAAATGGTAGCTATGTGTAATCAACAGTTAGTAGCTTGGTTACCTGTCAGTTCCCGTATCACGTCGAAACGTTTCAGATCATGTGAGACACTAGCGTTCACGTGATATATTTATCAGATTGATGGATTACTGCGTGCATGTTAACTATTAACTGGAGTAATAACTTGCAACTGAGGTCACACAAGCTGTTTCAGTACCCTGTTGGTGTTACATGCACTTGCCTCGCTCTGAGCTCGACATATAGGTATAGAACAGATTTATTTAACTCTATGATAGTTAATTTAACAGCGTTGTAGTGTATGAAGTGTATTAGTGTGACTCCCTCCCGACCCCGTAAGGTTTTCAGCTTTTGTACCCGATCAGTTGCCAGTGATCTATATAACTCCATCATTTTCGGTGCATCCATACTCCAATAAACCAGTATCACATTCTTTTTATTTATCAAGTGAGAACAAAATTTTATTCCACTGTGTTTTAATCACTTCACAGTAGCATTTTATGACTAATAAAGTATGGACAACTACACAGCAACTGCCGTTGTGGGACGTATAATTGCGTAGATTTTGCATGTGTTGATAAACGAGTACTTGTTTTGATGAACATGTTTACACCTATCGAAATTAGAACCATACTGTCTAATTTAAAGGGGGACTAGAGACCTGGTGTTGATAAGATCAGCAACTTACACCTGATGAACTTACCACCCAAACCACTGGTGCTCTTGGCAGTAATTTGCATTGGCTGTCTTATAACGAAGTTTTTCCGAACACCGTGGAAGATAGCCAAGTAGTTCATATTCCCAAACCAGAGAAGGACGTTACCCTGGTCACAAATTACCAAGACATTCGTCTTGTTAGTGGTGTAAGAAAAACCTTCGAGAGAGTCATCCAGGCCCGAATTTTGGAACCAGTGGTGGCAGATGGTGTGATTAGGGCAGAACAGTATAGCTTCCAACGTAAACTATCTGCAGAGCTGCAACTCCTTCGTCTGGCGGTACATATTACCAGATGGAACAATGTGAACAGCCTTGACTTGCTGATAAATTAAATCTAAATTCAACTTTCGTGTCCAGGGTCAGTGGGCCACAGAACTCGTAGCAATGGGAACAGCCCCACTCCGACATTGCTTAGGGACCGCCAGCGGGCCCGGCCAAAAAACTCGCCCTGTGGATATTTCCTCGATGCTCCACGCCAACCTACCGACTCCCACATATAAGCACGGAGACACCACTAAAATAACTGAGCAATCGACATCACAAGCTAAGCACAGTTTCACGAACACTTGCACTAAGGACTAGACAATACTTACGGCAGCAATGCAATAACAAGGACGAATCACGAGTCAGCACACGCAGGCAACCCATAAGCGATCGCTGGCCAACATACATGTCGTCCGAAAAGACTACCGACCGACGACCAACCTAGATAGTCCGCACTCAAGTGATATGTATTGGCAACCATTGGGCGAGTCATGCGTGTCCATACCTCATTGCAGCCACGCCTCGACTGAACTTGTGCTGTGTCCTAAGTCAAACACTGCCAGGTCCGAAATGCACTGCTAGCGCCCCCAACTCACTGCTAGATTCGAACTACTTCCGAACACACGACAACCGAGAAGCAATAGCAGTCAGCAAAGATAATATGCCAGGGCTTATATCGATAAGCGCCACTGCTGCCGCTCACGGTCAGGCAGGGTGGCAACTCCGCAACACCAGTAATTGAAATTAACACAACCAGATGGTAGTACAGTAAAAACAGGATGTGGAATTAGATATGGCATGAACATGAGCCACACACATGTCACCTCCACCTCCTGTAGGTTGGGTAGGAAGACATGCCAGTGAGTAATAGTACAATGAAAGTAAATGCTGTGCCATCACCTCATGTATATCTGTCAGTGCGGTGACCCACCATATTTCGAAGTTTGAAAGTTTCATTCAACTGTAGGTGAGTCTCTGACAAGAGGACTATGTCGAAATGAAATCTTGTAGTTCATGTTGCTTACTGCGAACACCAATAGCATTCCATAAACAGGTGTGAAGATAGTTTGTATGTGTGGCAATGACATTAATCTGACATCTCAAACTGAGCCAGTGTTTCCTCCAGTACTACTGTCATAGACTGCTTCTTTTTACCTGCCAACATCTTTTTCCCAGCGCTGTTCAGTCTTTGTAGGGAGTTCTCACTGCTAAGAAATCTTACAATGGTTGCCACCACCATAAGCGGCGGTTCCGCATCTTTCTCCTGAGATGCCATTATTTTTGAATGACCAATGTCACGCTGTACACCCTGCAATGCTCAAGCACACAGCCATCCCTCCTGTGTCGTAGTTGCAGTCCACATCTAGTCCCATTGTGGTGGATGGGGGCCTTTTGAGCAGCCAGGCCATCTGTGTCAGCCATTACAGGTTAGACACCATTGGGGAATAGTTAGAGGTTACTTCTGTTTCTGTGCAGGACGTGCGGCTGATGGGCAGAATTTCTTGATAGCTTCCTGATATTCGTTACAGTTCTCCCAAGGAACTACATGCAAGCCCTGCCACCTCACACATTTAGGAGGTGAGCCTGGAGGTAGTGGGCATCCAGTACTGGGGTGCATGGCGCCACTTTTAACTCAGCATGTTGGTAGCCAATAATAATTAGATGTGTGTGTCCAGTGTTGACACCAGCACTTGTTAACAGCACTTAGCTCACTCCATAGATGGTAATAGATTTATCCCTTTTGGTAGTGTAACAGCATACACCGGCAGTGGATGGAGGTTCCCCTGCTTCTTACGCTTTAACTGGTGTACATTATTTACGGCAAGGCCTTGCTTTTATAGGTCTTCGTGCACTTCCTCTGTAGTAACCGAAGGTGGCAAATCTTTGATCACCACCTTCATATTGCAACTGATGACAGACGTGTACATGTGAAATGGTAACTGTTGACTTTGGCAAAAGTCGAACTCCTCCTGCTAATCTCCGAGATTGTCAATGTAGAATTTTACACCGTCTCCCATGTATGCAGCACTTAAACCACCAGGAATCTGTTCCTTAAGGTCGCTGCACAGCTTAACTTGGTTGGCACATTGGAAATCACTATAGGCTGTCTCTTTGGGGCTCTTGGGACCGACGGAGGTGGGGGTGGTGGATCGGAGCTCGTAGGCTTCCTCCAGCTAGGGCGTCAGATGTGTTTGTGATGATAGTGTCGGTTGGCAGGTCGTTCCAGTGCCTGAGCAGCACTGCAGTGAACGTCCGCCCCTGGTAGCTGAGTGGTCTGCGCGAAGGAATGTCATACCTAACGGCTCGGGTTCGATTCCCAGCTGGGTCGGAGATTTTCTCCTCTCAGGGGCTGGGTGTTGTGTTTTCCTTATCATCATTTCATCCCCATCGACACGCAAGTCGGCGAACAGGAGTCAACTCGAAAGTCTTGCACCAGGCGGACGGTCTACCTGACGGGATGCCCTAGCCACACGGTATTTCCATTACCGCGGTGAACGGTTGAAACCGCTCTTTAGCCACGCTGTCAACAATAAGTTGGCATTACGCAGAGTCACCATCCAGAGTTATTGTCCCATGACGACCTGTTGCTGTCGCTCTGTATGTACTGTCAGACAACGGCTATCCCCCAGAATCATCACCTGTGTCCTCCTGAAGCAGCTGTTTGATACGACGTATTTCTTTTAAGGATCCTTTGCAGTATCGTCTCTGGTCTTTGTCCTTCTCCTTCCGGTTTTTTTTTGTTTTTTTGTTTTTTTTACCTTTGTGTCTGCTATAGTTCTAGCCTTCAGGCTTCGTTTCGCGATGTCAAGCTGAAGCTGCAGTACAGTGTCACCCAGTGTAGTGTCCGACGCGATGTCCGTGAGGTGAGCCATATCGTCATCATACTGCAATCGCCTTCACACGTCCGCCGACGCGTCCTTGGAAAACACAATGACACAGGTACTTCGCGAATACGTCCAAGAGCACACGGAAACTACGATAACTGAATAACGACGTACGCTTCTGTAAGATTTCTTCTGTACAATCGAAAACTCCTTGTGAACCATTGAACACACTGCGCCACCAAAAACCTGCCCTATACACAGGCCTCCTGTGGCAACATCATTTGAGAACGAAACACACTTACGCCCTATTTACAAGTTGCAAGTCGAATTCTAGCCAACAGGAGCAAGGGGAATGTTGTGTCTAGACAAGACAGCCTAGACACAATGAGAGGAAGCCGAAAGGCACGCGCTAACTCACGCAGGCTAGAGATAGGTCTGTAACAGGATACGTAATGAATGCTATAAAGAAAATTACGTAGCTTCTGGAATACTTAACTTTAATCCATCATTTGTATATCGCTCTTGACGATACAAGTTAGACTCTTTAGATACATGCAATATAATGCTAATGGCGCCTTGCTAGGTCGTAGCCATTGACTTAGCTGAAGGCTATTCTAACTATCTGCTCTGCAAATGAGCGAGGCTTCGTCAGTGTGCATCGCTAGCTACGTCGTCCGTACAACTGGGCCGAGTGCTAGTACGTCTCTCTGGACCTGCCGTGTGGTGGCGCTCGGTCTGCTATCACTGAAAGTGGCGACACGCGGGTCCGACATGTACTAATGGACCGCGGCCGATTTAAAGCTACCACCTAGCAAGTGTGGTGTCTGGCGGTGACACCACAGGGAATGTGTTGTACGATACTTTTTAAACGTATTTAGCAATCATAATCTTATCTTAACACGATGTCTCAAGTCGAAAAGGAAACTGACCAGTCACCTCCCGTCACCTCCCGTCCAGCACCATCTACTAGCTTCATTATGTACCTGAAGAGATGGCCAACCGGGGAACTGCCACCCATCGCATGCAAAGCTAATCCTCTACTTTCTGTCACCTGAGCGCTGTTGCCACCAGCCACGGCAGTATGTGACCCGACTCCAGCTAATTACAGCCCCATCACTGACGTAGACCCCCCTCAGTTTGGAAAAATGCGAAACGAGAATGTTATTCAGTCAGTTCAGGTGCAATGTAGATTCAATCAATTAGTACGAGTTATTTTCGAAGATACAGGCAATAGGATCATACACACGTTTTCACATCGCTAAAGTATCGTTACTTGTCGTGAAAATCCTGTGCAACACAATGGCATAGGCTATATTTCCTCTGAGTACTCTCTCATCGGCTAGAAAAACTGAGCTTATCTGCCTGCGTCACAGGACTAGAATACCTAATCTTTTTAGATCATGGCGGAGTGCTAAGAACGTGCTGTACTTCTGTCGAAGTATGCTTCCTCACTTTCAAACTCTCAGTGTAAACAGAGTTCGTGTCACATACGAATTCTCTCAAGGAAACAGCAACAGAGAATTGTTAACGTCAGGTTTATGCACTACATCACTTGATAAGTTCGATAATTCAGCTGATTATATTATGATTGTCGCCTCTCCATGTGTAGGCTCTATAAAAGAATCTGACCATAAGGAAAAATGGCCTCATTAACATTCCAACTCTCAGAGCATATCCATGGTATTCTCTCCCTCGCATCCACTAGTGCGGGAGCACGTCATTCATATAGAACTGGTAGGCTAATTAATTAAATTCTTCATGAGAGTAGTTTTGCATGGTGAGTAATTTTTTTCCTGCACTCGGATTACATTCGCCAAGCAACCATTACAGACTCTTCCGTGACCTCTCTGGAGGCTTCCCACAGTTTAGATAATCACTTCCCCTGGTATCAGAATGGACAGTAATCATTACCAAATAGCTGAAGACATTCAGTGCTATTTGCGTTCTGTTCCTTGGTTGTCTTGTCATACTGCTCGAAGTAAGTAACTTAAAATTCTGTTATTCTGATCCCAAATTAATCCTACTGAGACCCTTCGAACTTCGGATTATGGAGACGCAACGATGTTTCACTGTCTTCTCCAACCACGGATTGGATATGCACAGTTGTCATCAAGGCACGTCAAGGCTGGTCCAACCTTGGCTGACAACACACCGCTCGCTGTGCCGGAGAGCTTTTAATGATTCCAGACTCGCAAAAGTTATCGTACCCTTCCCAGAAGGACTGGCCGCTTAAATGTCGCTGGGGTAAATACCAGGATTTTGAACAAGGAGCTTACCATCACCCTCCTGTAAACCGAAAAGTTCTGAGATGTGTTTTCGACAAATCCCGGAAAGGCTGAACCAGTGAAGAATAACAAAATACCAGTATACTGACCACCACATCCCAAATATGTACTAGTTGGCAGACTTTGGTTTCCCTCAGAAAACAGTACTATGGAAGCGTCCCTATTGCCACCTGCCAAATTAGGGGGCGGATGATTTAAGAACTCTTGAGTGAAGACGATTTTCTTTTTTTTTTGTTTTTTTTTTCTTCCGAGAAACACTATTAAGTAATCTCATATGAATCAAACCACAGAAGGATTCTACTGACGCCAACGTACATTTCGCGTAAGGACTACCAAAATAAGATACGATAAATTAGCGCTCATAAAGAAGGTACTTTTTTCCCCTCGCTCTATTTGCAAATGGAATAGGAAAGCGAGTGGGTAGTAGTGGTACACGATACCCCCACCACAAACACCCTAGGGTGCATTGCAAAGTAAGCTTATAGATGTAAATTTAGTCGTCCTATTAAGGCGTCAGTCCATCCATTTATAGGTATACAAAACTCACGGAAAAATGTTGTCCCTTATTTATTGAAAAAATAAAAGACAGAATTTCTGCTGCCGATTATCTTCCTGTAGAAACCTTGTTATTAGCCCCTAATTTTCTCCTAGCAGTCGGTCTATGAAGACGTATGTGAGAGGTTGTAATACGTTTGCCCACAATACCTAGACAAACGGTATAGAGCTCACGTCTCAACTCCACAATCGTCACGATATCGTTTACCTGCCGTATTCTCACGAATCTTGCTGTCTTCAATATACAGCATTTAATTCTACCTGATTTCGATGAGCAAGAGGTGCCCCACAACAAGTTACAGACATCTTCTAATTGGTATCAGTCAATCATTACTGATATTCAACAGAGTACCTATGGACGTATGGGATGGAAAAGACGCCGCCAATATTAGACAATGTACCGTAATAAGCACCACAGCTGATAGTGCGATCAGTTTTCTTCTACTACAGAAGGAAGCACTTTTAATATCTTAAAGTTTGTCAGGATAGTGAGTGAGATAGAAAACTTCAGGGTGGATGTATGTCAAATGTTGGACATATATGTCCAGCATTACAGTATTAGCAGCATTACCCTCTGCATTACTAATAGTTTGGAGGCCACGTCACTTTATCATTATAGCATGTTAAGGTGGGGAAGTGCGAAGCATTAGGAGTGCCTGTGTTTATGTTCTATGATCATTGTTCTCTTGCAAATACCTTTTTGGTAGTGACCCCAGGCAGTAAGACAATAGTTTAGAATTGATAGGGAAGTTTAATTATGTAAAATGTTTCTAACACCATCTGTCTGGATCTACATCATGCATCAACCACATGTTTCTTCTTACCCATCTGTTATATCATTGCAGCACTCTTGCATCTACTATACACCAATAAGGAGTGCTAACATCCTCGATACGTAATCATTTGGAGAGATTCTCAGCAGCAAGATATGTATGATGACTAAGACTGGTTAGGAAAAGTTTTCGATAAACAGCAGTTACGGACTCATCTCAGTGTGTTCCTTCATAAGATGTGAAATGTAGCGGGTATAGTACCTTCCTGCTTCTTCACAAGTAGTAATGAAATTGGTGACAGTGTTGTAGGGAGGACTGGGTCAAGACAATACACGTAGATCTTTTAGTTTCCAACTTTATCCTGAGAATGCAACATTAGCTCTGTGACTCCCATCCACATAGGGAAAAACAGGCAATCTTAATCGTAACTGTAATCTTAAATTACGCACTATTATCGAAGTGATAGAAATATGTAGATAACCTGATTGCTACCTATGTAGATAACCTAATTGCCCGCCATGAACCATGGACCTTGCCGTTGGTGGGGAGGCTTGCGTACCTCAGCGATACAGATAGCCGTACCGTAGGTGCAACCACAACGGAGGGGTATCTGTTGAGAGGCCAGACAAACGTGTGGTTCCTGAAGAGGGGCAGCAGCCTTTTCAGTAGTTGCAAGGGCAACAGTCTGGATGACTGACTGATCTGGCCTTGTAACAATAACCAAAATGGCCTTGCTGTGCTGGTACTGCGAACGGCTGAAAGCAAGGGGAAACTACGGCCGTAATTTTTCCCGAGGGCATGCAGCTTTACTCTATGATTAAATGATGATGGCATCCTCTTGGGTAAAATATTCCGGAGGTAAAATAGTCCCCCATTCGGATCTCCGGGCGGGGACTACTCAAGTGGATGTCGTTATCAGGAGAAAGAAAACTGGCATTCTACGGATCGGAGCGTGGAATGTCAGATCACTTAACCGGGCAGGTAGGTTAGAAAATTTAAAAAGGGAAGTGGAGAGGTTAAAGTTAGATATAGTGGGAATTAGTGAAGTTCGGTGGCAGGAGGAACAAGACTTCTGGTCAGGTGACTAAAGGGTTATAAACACAAAATCAAATAGGGGTAATGTAGGAGTAGGTTTAATAAAGAATAGGAAAACAGGAATGTGGGTAAGCTACTACAAACAGCATAGTGAACGCATTATTGTGGCCAATATAGATACGAAGCCTACACCTACTACAGTAGTACAAGATTATACGCCAACTAGCTCGGCAGATGACGAAGAAATTGAAGAAATGTATGATGAAATAAAATAAATTATTCAGATAATGAAGGGTGACGAAAATTTAATAGTCATGGGTGACAGGAATTCGGTAGTTGGAAAAGGGAGAGAAAGAAACGCAGTAGATGAATATGGACTCGGGCTAAGAAATGAAAGAGGAAGCCGCCTGGTAGAATTTTGCACAGAGCACAACTTAATCATAGCTAACACTTGGTTTAAGAATCATGAAAGAAGGTTGTATACATGGAAGAACCCTGGTGATATTAAAAGGAATAAGATAGATTATATAATGGGAAGACAGAGATTTAGGGACCAGGTTTTAAATTGTAAGACATTTCCAGGGGCAGATGTAAACTCTGACCACAATCTATTGGTTATGACCTGTAGATTAAAACTGAAGAAACTGCAAAAAGGTGGGAACTTAAGGAGATGAGACCTGGATAAACGGAAAGAACCGGAGGCTGTACAGAGTTTCAGGGACAGCATAAGGCAACAATTGACACAAATGGGGGAAAGAAATACAGTAGAAGAAGAATGGGTAGCTCTGAGGGATGAAGTAGTGAAGGCAGCAGAGGAAGAAGTAGGTAAAAGGACGAGGGCTAGTAGAAATCCTTGGGTAAGAGAAGAAATATTGAATTTAATTGATGAAAGGAGAAAATATAAAAATGCAGTAAATGAAGCAGGCAAAAAGGAATACAAACGTCTCAAAAATGAGATCGACAGAAAGTGCAAAATGGCTAAGCAGGGATGGCTAGAGGACAAATGTAAGGATGTAGAGGCTTATTTCACTAGGGTTAAGATAGATACTGCCTACAGGAAAATTAAAGAGACCTTTGGAGATAAGAGAACCACTTGTATGAACATCAAGAGCTCAGATGGAAACCCAGTTCTATGCAAAGAAGGGAAAGCAGAAAGGTGGAAGGAGTATACAGAGCGTCTATACAAGGGCGATGTACTTGAGCACAATATTATGGAAATGGAAGAGGATGTAGATGAAGATGAAATGGGAGATACGATACTGCGTGAAGAGTTTGACAGAGCACTGAAAGACCTGAGTCGAAACAAGGCCCCCGGAGTAGACAATATTCCATTGGAACTACTGACGGCCTTGGGAGAGCCGGTCCTGACAAAATTCTACCATCTGGTGAGCAATATGTATGAGACAGGCGAAATACCCTCAGACTTCAAGAAGAATATAATAATTCCAATCCCAAAGAAAGCAGCTGTTGACAGATGTGAAAATTACCGAACAATCAGTTTAATAAGCTCCAGCTGCAAAATACTAACGCGAATTCTTTACAGACGAATGGAAAAACTAATAGAAGCCGACCTCGGGGAAGATCAGTTTGGATTCCGTAGAAATGTTGGAACACGTGAGGCAATACTGACCTTACGACTTATCTTAGATGAAAGATTAAGGAAAGGCAAACCTACGTTTCTAGCATTTGTAGACTTAGAGAAAGCTTTTGACAATGTTGACTGGAATAATCTCTTTCAAATTCTAAAGGTGGCAGGGGTAAAATACAGGGAGCAAAATGGTATTTACAATTTGTACAGAAACCAGATGGCAGTTATAGGAGTCGTGGGACAAAGGACTTGGAAGAGCAGTTGAATGAAATGGATTGCGTCTTGAAAGGAGGATATAAGATGAACATCAACAAAAGCAAAACGAGGATAATGGAATGTAGTCGAATTAAGTCGGGTGATGCTGAGGGAAGTAGATTAGGAATGAGACACTTAAAGTAGTAAAGGAGTTTTGCTATTTGGGGAGCAAAATAACTGAAGATGGTCGAAGTAGAGAGGATATAAAATGTAGACTGGGAATGGCAAGTAAAGCGGTTCTGAAGAAGAGAAATTTGTTAACATCTAGTATAGATTTAAGTGTCAGGAAGTCATCTCTGAAAGTATTTGTATGGAGTGCAGCCATGTATGGAAGTGAAACATGGACGATAAATAGTTTGGACAAGAAGAGAATAGAAGCTTTCGAAATGTGGTGCTACAGAAGAATGCTGAAGATTAGATGGGTAAATCACATAACTAATGAGGAAGTATTGAATAGGAGTGGAGAGAAGAGAAGTTTGTGGCAGAACTTGACCAGAGGAAGGTATTGGTTGGTAGGACATGTTCTGAGGCATCAAGGGATCACAAATTTAGTATTGGAGGGCAGCGTGGAGGGTAAAAATCGTAGAGGGAGACCAAGAGATGAATATACTAAGCAGATTAAGAAGGATGTAGGTTTCAGTAGGTACTGGGTGATGAAGAAGCTTGCGCAGGATATAGTAGCATGGAGAGCTGCATCAAATCAGTCTAAGGACTGAAGACCACAAAAACAACAACAACCTAATTGCATCAAAATAGTACGCTGTCTGGTGTACTTTGGCGTAAAAGTTCGAGAATTAACCATGAATAGATGTACTGCACACTCTTCTATCTACATTTGCAATCCAATACGTATAACACGCAAAGTAGTGGAGGGGAGGTTTAATGATGATAATGATGATACAAAAACTGGGAAGCATGCTATCATGTAGTTAAAGCTTCTGGGTTATTAAGCCGCGTCATATTTCTACGAAAATGTAGTGCTCTAGCAGTAGTGGATACCAGTAGATCCCAGCAGAGGGATCGAAACGTCGATCATTTTAGTAGAAATATAAGGCAGCCTATTAACCCAGAAGATTTTAGCTACAGTGGCAACGGCCAAGAATGCCTGCAGAATACATGCTATCATGTCACTGGTCAGCACTGAAAATGGAGAAAAATTGGCGAAACTTCTGAAACTGATAGCACTAACAACTGTGGTGCTAATTCTATTACATTATCCCATATCGATGCAAGCTTTTCCATCTCATGCATCCACTGCTACACTGTTAACTGCCACATAATGATTGACTGATACCACTTGTTTGAGATGGCTAGAGACTTGGAAGGGAGCGTCGCCTTCTGGGGTAGGCCAGCACCGTAACAATGCATGCATGGCTGCAATATAAGGAATCTCTGCTCTTCATCTGTTTGAAATGGAAGATTTAGACATCTGCTACCTATCACCGTGGAAGATTATACTGAATGTCGATGTCATCACCTTCAGGCATCTGTTTGGAAAAGTTCCACAATGCTGCAAACTCTTCAAGTTTTCAAATGTTGTGTTGCCCTCAGCATTCTTGTCAATAAGAAATACTGCGTCTGTGTTTTATTCCAACCATCCAGCGTGTTGTGGAACAGCATAGTTTAAACCATGTGATGTCGAGCTTTCTGTGAGAGCCAATGGATCGAAACATGTTAACATCAGTTTAACACCTGACATAGGCCTTGAGGTCGTGGTGGAACAACGAAATGTATGGCCTGTGTACAAATATGCAGTCATACACTGCTTAGGTGTGGTACAGAAGAAGGAATCAATGCATCAAACAGCTAAGGAGAGAACAACGCAGGGACCCTTTCTTGCAACTGTCAGTTTGAGGGATATGGGAGTCCTACAATATAGGTGACAAAACTGGTGCAAGTGACTTCGATCACTGATCACCTGCTGCATTAGAGTTGTGGATGTATATTTAAAAGGATCGCCATATCGCTCCACGTCATCACGCAGACGGTACTTGTTTTCGATACATCGAAAGAGAGGGACGTGGTAGTATCTTCACTACCGGGTGGTGTTAGTAGATGTTTTATAGTTCCTAGTTTTTCTCTGTTGGATGGTACAAAATAACGACGATAGAAAACTTTTTTGGGTTACACATCCTGAGGGATGCAGATCTCCTTTGGACTGTTGTACCCATGTGTAGTTTGGAGATGCATCCTTGTTTCACGTCATGTATGATGTGGAGTCTTCCTAATTTTGTGTCAATAAGAAACACCGTCGTAACCGCTCACACTGTCTTTTCTACTTCCCCGTGTTGCAGGAGAAAGTTTCATTTGGTGCTGGACTTACACACTATACATGGTTGGCAGATTCAAGACAATATGTTATTTCCGCAGAGTAGTCAGAACATGGTCGGGTTGCATTAGCTCAGCTCACCCTGTTTCTCCATGGAATGCAGGAGGTCTTACATACAGCACTCTCCAACTGCAGCTCAGTTCCTACTTAAACAGGAACGATCACTTGGAGAGAGCTGCAGGAGTGGCAGGGAAGGGACTAGGGAACACTTACAAGGTGCAGAGGGACTCTCTAAAACCACATTGGAGTGTTGCTGAATGAGGGCCTTAGCAGATACGTTTGAAAAAAATGATTCGCTTTGAGATATTACAGTAACACGTATGTTGTACACCAGTGGCTGTGTAAGGGGTCCGCAGGCCCTTACTACTAGGTTTGCACTCACACAGGTCGACAGGGCAACTATCGATTAGTGTGTCGGGTCGCGAGAGCGAGAGTTGAGTCAGGCAGTGCGTGTTGTAGGTTCCCGCGAGGCGGGCAGAGCTGAGCAGAAGCCAGCAATTGATAGAAATTACCGACAAAGGGAGTGGCCATCGCCGCGGTTCAACCCCTTTGTGTTAGTATAATACGGGAAAGTGAGAAAGTATAATTAACAGAGTGATTCTGCGATATTTATGTGCCGTTATTGAGATTCCGCGTCTACCGCGCCGGCATTATTTGGATTACAGTGTTGGATTACAGTGATTGTATGTTGCGTGTGACGATTATGAATAGCGAGGAAGCCTGTGCTGAGATTAGCCGTTATTAACAGTGTATTGACGAAGGCAGTGGCTGTCTCCTTATCTTTGTGGTTTTTGATAAGAATATAGGTTTTGTTTAGTGAAGCTGTGTTTGTTGTTCTTCTTGCCACCAAACAGTACATTATTACAGTATTTGCGAAGGACAAAATGGAATGTAACAACTCCGTAGCAGTCCAATCCGATTGCCAGCCCCATTAGGCACACGGTCACATTAATTAATATCTATTTGGGCTGCTATTCAGATCCCGATCGAGCGGGTTAAGTCAGTAAGATCAAACCGGAGTGTTACAGCTGTAATCATTAAAAGTCATGTCCATAGCATCCAAGCCGGCCGCGGTGGTCTAGCAGTTCTAGGCGCGCAGTCCGGAACTGCGCGACTGCTACGGTCGCAGGTTCGAATCCTGCCTCGGGCATGGATTTGTGTGATGTCCTTAGGTTAGTTAGGTTTAAGTAGTTCTAAGTTCTAGGGGACTGATGACCACAGATGTTAAGTCCCATAGGACTCAGAGCCATTTGAACCATTTTAGCCATAGCATCCAATGCAAGCCTCTGGTTGAATGGAGAGACATGAATATAAATCCCAGACCGTATTTCTACCAGAAAGCGTAACACTAGAGACATGAAAAGCCAGTCCATGGAAGCGACTTCGATCACTGGTGGCCTGCTCCAATGGATCAGTACTTGTATATTTAATGGGACACCATGTGAGGTTAATGCCAACACGCAAAGGGTATATGTTTACTGATACACTGGTAGAGAGCGACGCAGTAAAATGTTATTTAGGGAAGTATTTATAGTTCGTAGTATTAATCAGTTGTGTTACAAAAATGTCAAGTAGAAAGACAGAGAGAGAGAGAGAGCGAGAGAGAGAGATTTAGAGAGAATTAGCAGGGGTCTGTAACTTAGGCGTGGATCCGCTTGCTCGTCGAAATCAGGTGGATTCAAATACTATTTATCAAAGATTGGAAGACTCGTGGATATACGGTAGGTAAGCGAGACTGTGACGAAAGGGGAGTTGAGATATGAGCTCTATACCGATTCCTCAAGGTATTTTGGGCAAACGTATTACAACCTTTCACATACGTCTTCATAACCTGAATGCAATACGAAATTTAGGGGCTAATACCAAGGTTTCTACAGACACACAATCAGCAGCCGAAGTTCCATATTTTATTTTCTCAATAAATAAGAGACAACATTTTTCCATGAGTTTTGTATGCCTGTAAACGGATGGACTGACGTCTTACTAGGTCGACTAAATTTACATTTACAAGCTTACTTCGCAAAACATCGTACGGTGTTTGTGGTGCGGATATCCTGTACTACTACTACCCATTCGCTTTCCTATTCCATTCGCAAATAAAGCGGAGGGGGTGGGGCAGGGAAACTACCTATAAGTCTCTTTATGAGCGCTAATTTCTCGTACCTTATTTTGGTAGTCCTTACGCGAAATGTACGTTGGCGTCAGTAGAATCCTTCTGCAGTTTGATTAAAATGGGAGTTCTTAATAGTGTTCCTCGAAAAAAACATCATCTTCCCTCCATGGATTGCCATTCCTGTTCTCAAATCATCCGCCCACTAATTTGGCGGGAGGCAATAGGGACGCTTCCATAGTACTGTTTTCTGAGGGAAACCAAAGCCTGCCAACTCATACACATTTGGGATGGTCCATATCATAAACATGGTGCACCATCCCACAACGGTGGTTTTCGACAGAAATGCTGTCCTGTATGAATTGTTCATTCTTCGATGGATGTCTACCAGTGTCCTTCAGGAGCAAAGAAAAGAATAAAAGCATAATGTTTCTCTTAGTAGCGGTATGAGGGGTTTTCGAGCCGACTTTTGATATCAAATTAATTACACAAATTAATTAATTGATCAATTAATTATCCACCCACCCCCTGATAAGGTCATGGTTTTTCCTCAGCTGGCACATGTGTCCCCCAAGAGAAAACCTAGCCCTCACCTTTCCCCTCCCCTCCCCTCATATGACAGTGCTGAAGTGAAGTTCTGCTTAAATACTGGAGAAGGTGTTTTCAGACAAATTTAAGGATTTTAATATTCTTTCTCTCTTTGTGGCAATAAGTAAATACGTTTCCAGTGAGTAAATACGTTTCCAGTGAAAGAGAGATGAAAATTCTTTGTTATGAATGAACTTCAGTAAACTACAAAGAGCTATAAAAAGAAAATTGTTTATGTTGCTCACCAACACTCAAATAGGGTTGCATAAAATTACGCTATGACAATATACAGTGACCACACCCTACCTTTGGCTTTTGACAGATTATTTGTAAAGAGAAACTTATAAACTAAAGTGTATTAATAATGTTAAATTTGTGCATTAAGCTATTAAAATGTTTAAGTATCTAGTTTGTTCGTAATACAAAATGTAATCATAGAATTCCCCTGGGGCTAACTTTACAGCACCTAGTAATGAATAAAAATTTGTTGCATTTCTAGATCAAAACTATATGTGTATATTTTTGCAATAGCTGAAGGATTCCTATGTCTTTTTAGAACCATATCCTGAAAAGTTATGTTTATTTGTGAAATTATCTTAGGCAACAGCAGAAAAATAGGCCGAATTTACTTCACCTGCTTTTCTGAAACTTAACCATTGCTTTGTCTAGACAGGCTGGTAAAGGTAAATCCATTAGACAAATCACTTAATGAACTTGCTAGAGGGAGGTCCTACACTGAAATCTCAGGACAGCACTTTCCAGGAAGAGTCAGACAACATATTACTTCCCCCACCACCAAATACATCTCGCGTATTGACAACTAGGAGAGAATTCGAGAAATTAGAGACAATGCAGAGGCCTACCGACAATCATTCTTCCCATCCACTATTCGACAGTGGAGCGGAGTTGGAAGGATCACATAGTGGTACTGAAAGTACCCCCCGCCACCCACCGTTAGGTGCCTTTCAGAGTAAGATGTAGATGAAGATTTAATATTATTCCATTTTAATTGTATTTCTTTCAAACGACCACAACACTCTTACGAAAACAGTTAATAGTCTGATTCCCATATTTATTTGTCATATATCATGGACAAAACCTGAAGAAAGAGTAACACTACATGACAGGTTTATACTATGTGCATAATACCCCATATAATAGTGTCATATATGTGCCTTTTCCTGTAGCAAGACTATTTGGGCAACTGCGGTTTAGTGTTATAACTACTCACTCTGGAACCCTCCCTGAGTAAAGAAATGTCTTGTCACATACAAAGCATAAATTGGATAATGTACCTGATTTTGTTACGATGCTCATCTCTCCTTGTGTAGGTTCCATTAAAAGAGCTCATCACAATGAGAAAGCGCCTCATTGACGGTCCAACTCTTGCATCATGTCCGCAGTACTCTCACCCTCGCATCAACCTGTCTTGCGGCATGTCATTGATATAAAATTGATAGCCTAATTAATTAATTTTATCATGATGGCCCCTCTGCATGGTGAGTAACTCTTTTTTCCTCCAGTCGTATTACACTCGCCAGGCAAACGTTACAGACGTTTCTGTGACGTCTCTGGAAGCTTCCCACAGGCGAAGTAAATACCTCCTCTGCAGCCAAAATGTGTGGTAACCATCGCCAAATAGCTGAAGACATCGAACTCTATATGCGTTCTGACAGTCTGTTGCCTTATCAAGCTGGTTGAAGGAAGTCGCTTAGAGTTCTGGTACACCGCTCCCTAACTAGCCCTGCTGAGATTTGTAGGTCTATGGCGGCAGTAGGATGTTTCTTCTCAATGCACGTGAAAAGTTGACACGAGACGCGAACCTCTGTCTGTGCATCAGGGCTGTACCGCACCTGGACGAAAACCCACAGCTCGCCGTGTCATACACTTGTTAATGATTCCAAATTAGCAAAAGTTGTGTTATCCTTCCCAGAAGGACTGGGCGCTAGAATGTCGTTGGAGTAAGTACCGGGATGTTGAACAATACGCTGCCCCTCATCCCTCCTGTAACATGAAAAGTTCTGAGATGTGTTTTCGAACTATTCCGGAAAGGCTGAACCAGCAAACAGTAACAAAATTCTAGTATTTAATGCCTTAATGCAGAAGTTACGTCAATTGAAGCTGGAGACACTCCAGCTCCGGCGCCATAGTCATGATCGCACTCCATGTGATAATCACGCCTTCGGTCTTATAAAAAGTAATCCTTTGAAGGGTCAATGGCCACTATTGGACGAGGATGTGCAGCAGGCAGCTACGAACTTCTTCACACAGCAGGACACGGTATTTTACGAAACAGGTATCTTCAACCATCGATTAATGGTTTGTCTCGAAGTTCATGGCGATTGTACTTGATTTGCTTACTGATTCTGGGCTTCACGGCCTTCTGAAGGAAAATTTTTGATCGCCCCTTGTAAAAGCTCATGTATACTGAGAGAGATCTGTCCGATCTCTCCTAGTTCTCTTTTATAAACTGTCCACTGGCTTCTCCCAATAGCTTTAGTTTTGCGGATCCACTCAATCTCTCGAAAGAGGTGTGCCACTGCTTTCTTTTCTTGTATGTGTAATAAATGATAATCTGGTTCCGCACTAGTGAATCCTTTCCTAAACGAAGTAAGTTTAGAATCCACTACGACAACAGGTATCAGAGAGGTACATTAACAAAAGGAACGTGGGGATATAATATCGTGTCTCCACTACTTGCACTTTGACCGAGACATCCGACTTCTGCGTTTAAGAGTTGGATAGGATTCGCTTCCACTTGTATTTTCACTGTGGGCACGGACAGAGAAGAAACACTAGCAGTCACCCTTTTAAGTACCTCGTTTTAAGAGAATATACATAGAAAACTTGACAGTCTTCTTAACAAGCGAAGGAAAATACATGTCACACCTTACTGAAATAATATTTTTTCGTTCTCGTTCGGATGTTCGAGTTTCCCACTCGAGTGATGTACCTCCATGGCAGGATGGCCCTCTTTGTGTCCTTCAGACAGTGCAGAGACTACACATAACATATTCAGAGACAGCTCTGGCTTGGGCAGCCTCTTTCAGACACTGCTGTGTTGTTCACCATGCCAGGATTCTAGCGGAATTTGTTGTGGCGGAAAACCATCTGATTAACAGTGAAGTTACAACTCTTGCAGATACCTTGGCACCAGGTCAGTAAAAACTGCTCAAAACCTGTCCACCGTTCATGAGCCGAAGCAACACGCTGGCGTCAGTGGAGAGGTGACAGCCTGCTGATTAAGTAGGAAGCAACGCCCCTAGCAGACGTGCTAATGCCAATGGTGTTTAACCAAAACCGTCAATAGAGTTAAGTCTCTATCGAAAAATTAGCGGAATGGTTGAGGAAGAAACAAGCATTTGCTCAAGTCTCATAGGCTAATGTCAGACTACAGTTCTTATTTACTATTCATATGTGGCGCGGATCTTCCTGAGTCTCATAAGACGAGAGGAGGGCAAATTTTTAAAAAAATCTCTTCCGATATGCCAAACAAATATGCACTATCCATGGTTTTCTGATATCAGATTTTGGCGGAATTACTTTTGGCGAGGCGCATAGAGGAACGAGAAGTACTGAGGACTTTCTGTTCCGGAGAGTACGCAGAGAACTTTTGGTTTCGGAGATCAATTGAGAGAACTTTCGGTTTCGGAGAGCAGTGAAGAACAGCAGCCTTATGGCTCTGAAATCGATAGATAGGAGTGGATGTTCGTTCGAGATCAGAGGCGGCACTCAGAATGTTGAGTGCTTCTGACTGCAGTCTTACGATTTAATGAAGATTCCCATCATATAAAGTTTAGGAAACTTGCGATCACGTTAGAGCCATTTCATTGTCGTAGTAATGATTCTAAATTTGTTAATTTCAATTATTTCGGAATTCGGGACTGAACGTTTGTTACAGTGGATCTTGAGTTACCATAATTTGCTTTTTAATTTTCCCAGTGCACACACTAATTCTGATGCATATCTAACATCTACTTAATGCCAATGGTACTCAGTTATTTCCGCTACTTCATTCAAAGTCGATTCAGTCATGTTCTCTGCAAGTAACATCTCTTTTACACTGTTTTCCAGTGTCTTGCATTCTCATCATAGGTCCATTACTAGTAAGTGAAATAGTTTAAATCTTTCTGTATTTCCTACTATTTCTGAACGAAGACGTCAGTTATGACCAGTTTTCCCAATGTGTGAAGATTCCTGTAAAACAATTGTGTAGTAATCGAAATGCTGATGACATCATCTGATCAGTTAATTAATCCCATGTCATTTGAATATAGACGAGCAAAGGCCACAGCAACACTTACATATGAGCGAGATTCTTTTGAGTATTCCGCGGTGCAAATATTCTTCTAAGTAACAGACAGCCTCTGGTCAGCCTACAGCCCATAGAATATGTTCCTCTCTCTTATGTTAATAATTGATAGGCAGGCATCTGGCGACCATTGTATTGACATATTAGTGGAATGTAACTGCAAAGGCTTGCATAGTCTCCACACCCTACCCCCTCCGCATCCCGTCCGCCATAATAAGTGAATTTTTTCATTCAGCTCACCCTGTCAGGATGCTTAGTTTCTGTCACTTCACTGTTCACAATTGACTTTTACACGTATTGTTTCTTCAGTGAATCGTGCGTGTGTAGTCATTAAATTCGTTGACCTTCCACAATCAAAAACACACAAATACAGAGCTTTACAGAGGAGTGGCTTTGAAGGATAATAGGGCAGTGTGTCCGAGAGGGGTGGTAAGACAGACAGTTTTCCGTATTTTAAATTCGTTTTTACTCTGTTTTAGCCGTGCTAGATGAGGTATTTCCCTTATCAGAAGTAGAAGAACAAAAACGCTGCTTCAGACACTGATTAAAGAAGTAGGTTATTACCAGAGCACATACTGTGGAGAATAAAAACCCAATCTCAACTGATTTAAATACGCTTGGAATTTTTGAGTTGCATATGTAGCCATATAAAATCATCTAAGGATTTATTAACAGAGTCGAAAGGATCAAAAGTTTTGTAACTACAAGAATGTTTGTATAGTAGTGTTCAACAGGTAGTGCAGCTTTAATGCCTATTTATGAAAAAACGATTGACGTTCAGTTACCGTTTTACCAATATTTAGTGATACGACACGTATCATCAAGTGCCCTACAATTAATTGTACATAAATTTTCATCTATAGTTTGCTTTGAAGTGTAGTGAGGCTTATTTCCATGGCATGCCGGTAAGGTTACGTAGCGGAATTTGTCCTTTTCCAGAAAGACTAATTTCTACTAGTGTGCACCATTGTATGTGTTGTATATTAAAGTAGCGTAAGTTACGTCGTTATTTGCATTTTTGCCGAGTGTATCCTTATATGTGGCATAGTACACAACAACACGCACAATACCATCGCTTAACACTGTTATGAACGTTTTCTACATTGCAGATATTCTGGAACGCTAAATTTATATTAGTTTCTAAGATAGTAGGCTTACATAGATAAAGAACACTGTCTTTCTAGTACAACCGCTGCGTGCTTCGGTTTCGAATGCCTCCTGTACTAAACTGTAGTAGTTCTTTCTATGTACAGTCTAAATTTCATCGACTATTGTTACTTGGCAGTGACACATTATGTAAAGGTTACTATCGTCCTAAGGTTTTGCGTACCGTACAATACCTGTTAGAAACAGCCAGTGGCAATTAAATAAAGTGTAAGAAGAATTCTGTGCAGACGCCAGAGAGATGCTCCAGACGAGTACGGCCTGAAGCGACACATTATTAGAAACAATGGGAGCAGAAGTCTCGTTGCAGCAAGGGAGTGGCGGAGCGGTCTGGCGAGACTTCATAACAGGAGCGCGCGAGGCAGCCCGGGGGCTGGAGGCGGCGGTGATGAAGGACCCGCAGCGGCGGCAGGGGGCTGGAGGTGGGAGGCGGCCCCGGCGCTGGCAATTACTCTCGTCGCCGGGCGCCGCGGAAGCCGGTCTTTACACCGCGTAAGCCCCGGAATCTCGGCAGGCGAGGCGGCTGCCGGCGGCCGGCGCGTGGCTCTGGCTGCGGCTGAGCCCCGCAGATGCGTCGCCGCCCCCAGACACTCCTGGTGTCTGCTGACACACTCTGCTCTGGCGGCGCGGCGCCCACATGGAGGAGCAGAGGGAGCCGAGAAAAAGGGGGCCCTTGTCACGGGGAGAGGAGGCTGTCTGCTAAGGGCGGCGGCTGCGAGGCTGCGATTCTCTCGGTACACAAATCTTTCGATGAAAAAATACGTAGGGGTCCAGCAAAATGCGGACACTTTTTGATAGTTAATATCTTTGGGACATAATGCCACATCGATGAAGTTTTGCACGGCAGTGTAATCCACTCTTTTCTCAACAGATCTTGGGGCGCGTTTTCCTGCAGATGACAATGTAGGAATGAATGAAGTAAGATTGTCGTATAAGCAAGGCAAGGCCGTAATGAAGTGGTATTGGAAGATATACAGAACATAAAATCCCGTCTGAGGCCTGCGATCATTTTAATGTTAACAATTGGCAACCAATGCTGTACAATCGCAATAAAGTCATGAGATGATCAATTGACTCTTTCATTAGAACATGTTACGCGTTTCAGGAATATATTTATCTTCAGACAACTGTTACAAAAAAGTACAAAGCATAAGTGAACAGCATACTCAACACGTCTCAACGTTACAAAAAGTGAGATCGGGTCATATGCGTTAAATACCACAAACTCCTTCCTAACCAACCAGGCGTACAGCCTTGACAACTCGAAGAAAATCCCCAGTAGCATATGACTATAACTGCGACACAAGCAATCTTGAGGCGGAGCGTATACTGACGCTAAATAAGTCAACAAGCAGCGAAACGCCATCGGTAGGGGGCGCAGCATGGTCATGTGCTCCATGCGTTCACATGTAATTAAATAATAATACTCAGCATGTAACATCCAAAAGGGTGTAATTACGACTAGCAACCGGAATGATACTTCCGTACACGTTAACACTAAAGACTTTATGAAAATTTTTTGAAAAACTCCAAAATTTTTACATTGCCATTCTATACCTATAGCCAGTAGAGGTACTAAGCACAACTCAAACTATATGTCAATATAAAATAAACAATAGGGGGGAGTTCCTTCATGAATAAATCTTTCAACCTCCCAAATCTCTTAAAGAATACCACCAAATTAAATATAACTAACAGTATCCATCATAAACTATAACCTTGTGATCAGCTCACGTACGCAAACGTCTTAGGCGCCATCTGCTAAAGCCAACGGCAACCACGTCGGCGGCAGCCATCTGCCTATCGAATTACAAATGGCTCTGAGCACTATGCGACCTAACTGCTTAGGTCGTCAGTCCCCTAGAACTTAGAACTACTTAAACCTAACTAACCTAAGGACATCACACCCATCTATGCCCGAGGCAGGATTCGAACCTGCTACCGTAGCGTACCGAATTACAGCCAAGTGATATTCTTGGGCCATGATTGCCGAAATAGAAGCCTTCAAACAACAACTTACACCGCTCTACCACAAGGTAAGAACTTTAATGGTGAGTGGAAGAACATTTTCATAAGATCCCAAAACACACACGTGGGTTATACCTCATACATTCCTTATATAAACTAGTGGCACGACGATTTCCCGAGTCCTATCTATGCTATCCGGATGCTGGAGGACTCTAGATTTTTAAAAAGAAAAACAAAAACGACGAAAACATGAAGAAGGTACAATGGCGTTGGCGTAACGTCTACATAACTGAGCCACGACCACGCATAACAATTTATCGTATTCGGCATACATTTGAAGCCGACGGCACTGTTCAGGATGTGCGCCGACCAAAAACATCGGCAATTCCACCTTTCAGCGCTGCTGTGTTGTAACATTTTACTAGGTTATCTCAGAAGTCTGCGGAGCAGGATGCATCTGAAAGCAGGGTGATCTGATCAAGCGTGTGACGAATTCTGAGTGCTGAAAAGTGTGAAGTGTACGTTCTCAGATCACTGCAAGCTGTGAACTAGTACGAGCTGGATCTAAGGGTGGAGTACTGCGAGTAATTTGAAGGCGTCCTACGCGAGGGTGAACGGTTTTCAGGGGTGGTTATCTGGTCTGACGAGACTCAATTCAAACCGGGCGGCACTGTAAACCACGACAACAGCGTATGCAGGGAACCTGGAAATCCTCACTTTCACATGGACAAACATGTTAATCTACCGGGTGTTAATGTGTGGTGTCGTCTGTCATAGCACGGTTTGATTGACCCATTCTCTTTAGAAGGTACCGTAGTCAGTGAATTATATCTTCATATGCTAAATCCTGCCATCCGAGAGGTGTTGGCAAATGAAAGATTTCACTTATAACAAGATAGCATTCCGGCTCGCTACCACAGATGTCAGAGCCTTCTTGAATTGAAATGTATCTTGACGATGGATAGGCCGACAAAGAGCTGTTGAGTACCCGCCAAGGTCTCCAGACCTTACGCCTCTCGACTTTACCTACGAGGATCTTGGAAACTGAAGTTGACCAATGGAAGACAGCCACACTGAACGAGATACGCGAAACCATCGCGGCGTCCTGTGTGTCTATCACACTGCAACACTGGCAGCAGTAGTTCGCTCAACAGCGACTTCGTTTGGCTGCCAATACGTGTCCCTTTTGAACAGGTAAAATAACGTTCTTCCAGTGCTAGAATTGTAACAGTTTCTAATTTTGTTCCATTAATATTGACCATCAAATAGTGTCTAATTTTTCTGGACTCCTCAGTATTTTAATGAATTATCAATATTAACTGTTATTAGTCAATGTCTGAACAGCAGTAGAAAATACAACAAGAATTTAACAACAGATAATACTCAGCACCTCTTACATGTGACGCTCAGTGTCGATGGAAAGGGTCGGTTTCGTTCCCGTCACGATTTACGTGCCCGTTATATAGATCGGTCCTAGATTAGCCTACAGCGATGTACGTTTTAGCAATATGTCCTAACAGTGACAGTAAAACTCTAAGAATAAGCAGTACTTCAGCAGCAACAACTCCGTCCTGGCCGAATCTTGCTGCTATAGCCAGTGCTGTTCGACCTCTGCTTGAGTACTACCTAATCTTCGTGTTTAAATGTTCCTGTCAATACATAAAGGTAAAATATATATCGCACTAGGCTGGTTTGGGTTCACTCTATCGAATGAGCACTTAAAAATCCACATAAAAATCATTTTCCAGAATGATATTTTCACTCTCCAGTGGAGTGTGCGCTGATATGAAACTTCCTGAAAGATTAAAACTGTGTGTCGGACCGAGACTCGAACTCTGGACCTGGTAGAGCACCATCCTGCGAAAGGCAAAGGTCCCGAATTCGAGTTTCGGTCCGGCACACAGTTTTAATCTGTCAGGAAGTTTCAAAACTCATTTTATTGTAACGCGAAACAAACCAACGCGTTTCGTTGACAATGGGTGTCGCAAAAGAGACTTGGTTCACATTGTTTGTGCTGACTCGAAATGTCGTTGTTGTTGTGGTCTTCAGTCCTGAGACTGGTTTGATGCAGCTCTCCATGCTACTCTATCCTGTGCAAGCTTCTTCATCTTCCAGTACTTACTGCAACCTCGAACTATACAGTGTAAATTGTGCATATCTGGCGAAACTTCAGAGAAAATGCACCAAAGACTCGTAGGAGGGAAACTATTGTAACATACCCGTCTGCATTGTCTACTGACTGAGGTCGTTATAATCTCCTTGGATTTAGTACGGTCAGGAGGTATACCATACCCGGGTGTTAATATCGGTATTACTAAACTATAATTTGTGACAAGCCCAATATAATCTGGCGCAGCGCATGCATAAGGAACGGTTTTATTAAACAGGTTATGCAAGAGTATCCGACAGTCCCAGTACGTAGTGAGACAGTTCGGTAGACCTGAGATGGGATTAGTTGAGAATTGTATAATATTTTCTCTTATTACTTTGGTTTGTGTGAGCTTTTATAATCAGTCAGGCTGTGAAATTCGTACCTGACGTGACACTCTCGAACTGCTCTTATCACTCCAAGCCAAACACCTCTGAATTGTCGAACACGAAAGGCATTCTCTAGCCCCATCTAACAAACCAAAACCATAGTGATACCTAACCATTATTGCTGCCTCAGTATCTAGCCTATAACCAATTTTCACACTTCAAGTGGTACGGTCGAAACGTTCATAATAATCTGCTCTACTCGTTATAAGATTAACGTACCCGTAACATTCGGGATTGTTATGCCGTTCATTATCAATAGTTCTCCGTCGTGTACAAACTAGAAACTAGTTTCCTTTCAGTTCTTTACCATTAGAAAACCAAACTCTTTTTAATAAACTGAAAACTTTACGTAGAGTAAAATAAGGTACTTGCATAAATCGTAAAAATACATATTTTCTTTTCAATGAAAATTATTTCTTTTTCTGTGTTTATATCAGCGATGCTATTAGTGTAGTTCGCCACTTCTGATTTTATAGCAGTAAAATCTGTCACCGCTGAATACGAATCTAAATAAATTATTAAAATCGAGTCTCTTCCTCTGTTCTGAATTTCAAGTTGTCGGAGTTTACTTAATATTTGCGAGTTTACTTAATATTTCTCACGAACTTTATATTTTTGTGTAGTGAGTCCTTTAGTCGTAAATATGGAGGTAACCTCAACTTTGTTTATTATATCCCCCTTTATGACGAATGTACTGGTAAGAAATCTTTGCCTATCTTAGCTTTTTTTCTTCTCCTAAAAAATTTATTACCAGTTCAAAAGTGGGTGTTGGTCGTATCGTCAAAGACAATTCACTTATAGTAAATTTTTTTCAGTAAAAGCTGTGAGATACGACAAAATTTCACCTATTTCTACTCTTATCAACCTCCAACCTTCATAGATTACGCATAGGAAATCTAAATGATTAATCAAAACACGTCGTATGTCCGGCTTTATTTCAGTAGGGACCTATTCTTTTCTATGCATGTGTTTTATTAGCCTTGGATTTCGGCTTTTTACAAATTTTATAACGATTATGACGGAGTGCCAGAATAAAAAAAACTAATCTCCACTAACGGAAACGAAGTACCAACTACGTACAAATAACCTAAGTGGCACCGTCACTTTTAATTACGGTAATATAATCAAGCTCAAGACTCAGCCTCTTCCGGCACTCATAATTGTCGAACCCACTAACAAAACGAAAATTAATTATGGTCACTCATCAAACTGTACATGCTCAAAATACAACATAGTCACATGATATCTCACAGTATAGTTCCCAAGTTCATGGGAGAAATTTGTGAAAAAAGTTAGGGTAAGTCTCCTCTTTTAAACTATTCAGCGCTTTCTGCTGTCATAAATAAAAATGTTTCCCGATTTACTTACCGCCAGGGACTGTTACCACAACCATCTATAAATCTCGAGATACTACCTTGCTCCGACATTTCAAATCACCAACTTCTAATTTAAAAAAATCTCACACTGAAGTACCTCACAGTGTCTTCACAATTCTACTAGCTTCGCTTGGAGGAAACAATCGAAGCCTCAATCAGACAAAATCCAACGCACAATTTAATTCTCCAGGAAATGCGATATGCTATATACTGCATAAACAAACATTTTCCTTCAATTAATTATATGCATGAACACTTAAAGAGAACTCCCTAGTGAATGCGAAAGCAATTTCGAAACAACTCCCCTGATAAAAAAGAACCGAAACCCATTTTCTTGGAATCCATTAAACTCGCGCCGAGCTTGCTGTCTGCAGTCTCTGTGGGCGTAGTCAGACTTACCTGACTGAGACGTTAAATTATTGGCTTTACTTACTTACTTACTCACTGGTCATACCGGACTTGAGAGTCCATTACCACAGAAGCGTATTTTTACCATCTGTCCGTGTCTTGGACTATTTCCTTCCATTCACCCTCAATACCTAGGTTCCTCAAATCAGCCTTCACATTGTCCTCCCATCTACGCCTCGGTCTCCCCACAGGACGTTTTCCTTCTTGGTGCCCTACCAGTTCTCTGCGCGCTGTCCTGCCCTCATCCATTCGAGCTACGTGACCCGCCCATCGCAGCCTACGTTATTTAATAACAGAGTTCGTGAACCTCTTCGTTATGCAGTTTTCGCCACTCTCCGCTAATGTCATCCCGTTTTGCTCCGAAAATTTTCCTCAAAATTTTGTTTTCAAATACTCGAAACGGCTTTTCATTTTGCACAGTGAGAGACCAAGTCTCACACCCATACAGCATAACTGGTAGAATAATAGTTTTGTATATTCTAATCTTTAAATTCCTAGACAATATCTGTGATGAAAGTAATCTATTCAATGAAAAGTAGCACGCATTTCCTGCCCGTAATATCTTCTTCAGTTCGGATTCAATCGCATTTCTCAAGGTGATGTCCTCGTCTAAATACTTAAATGTGTTCACTTTTTCAAACTGCATGTCTCCAACTCTTAACATTTCGTGATCTACTGCTGTTGGCATTCTAGTAGTAACCAGATATTTAGTTTTGCCTTCACTTATCCTTAGACCTACATCTTCAGTAGCCTTGATTAACGCATTCGCATTTGCTGTTACAGATTCTTTCCCATCGCTAATGATGTTTAGATCATCTGCATATCCTAATATCTTAATACTTCCATTTAACTCCACACCCTCTGAATTATCTGCTGCCATTCGTACAATATATTCTAGGACTAAATTAAAAAGTAGCGGAGACAGGGCATCTCCCCGCTTAAGTCCGTTCTTTATTACAAATTCTTCCGACTCCAATTTCCCCACGCGTACTCTACCTTTTGTGTTTTTCAAACTCGCTTCTATAAGTCTAACATACGTCTTTGGTATTCCAAGTTCCAAAACAATTTTGTACAATTTTGACTGCAATACTGAAGCATATGCTTTTGTAAAATCTATGAAGAGATTATGAACTGGTTTATTGTATTCCCATTTCTTTTCCAAAATTTGACGCAGGGTGAATATTTGGTCTACAGTTGATCTGTTCCTCCGAAAGCCGGCTTGGTAATCCCCCACAATTTCATCTGCATATGCTGTAAGCCTGCTTAGCAGAATAGTCGAGAAAATTTTGGAACATACTGGTAATAGCGATATCCCTCTATAATTACTACAATCCATTTTGTTACCTTTCTTAAAAATTGGGATCAGAATCGACTCCTGCCACTCTTCAGGTATCATCTCTGAGTTCCATACTTTAGTTGTCACTTTGTGAACTACTTCCACCAATTTCTGTCCCCCATTTTTAACTAATTCTGCAGTTATGCAATCTGATCCTGGTACTTTATGGTTTTTCAATTTGTTGATTGCATCTCTTACTTCCTTTAACATTGGCTCAGGTATCTGGAGTTGTGCTGTATGTATTTCGTAAGCCTGCTCATTTCCTGCTTCATGGTGTACATTTAATAGATGCTCAAAATACGCCGTCCATTTACTTAATATAGCACTGGGGTCTGTCAGTATTCCCCCATCATCCCCTCGAAGTGCATTTGTCCTAGCCTTGAAGCCCTTGGCTTTATTCCTCCAAATAAGGTGGTCTGCGACGTATCGAGACCAAGAAGGGACTGCCTATCTCACCATGTTGACTATACGGTGAATCATACTTTGTGACAAACGTGTAGCGATTTTGTAATTGTACAACCATCATTGTAACGGATGGCTGTCGGTGTGTCATGTAGCAACCAGATCGTAGCGCAGGTGGACGACCTCTGGAATCAGCTGTAGCCGCCATAACCTGTCTGTTTTGCTGCATCGGTGTTAACTTGCAGCCGTCCTCGTACTGGTTTTAAAAGACGAATTTAGGTACTAATAGCTAAACAACCATTCAAATAAAATTGTGCATAAATCCACTTGGTTATTTTTGTTTACTTGCGTGAATTTGCAGAAGGTGGAGGAGACAAGTAAGCCACTTACGCACGGCAAAACATTTTGACAAAGTACACTATTGTGGATGTATGTGATGTAAGTTTCTTTTACTCCATGCAAGTGCAGCGGACATTAGATATTAGTTTTTACTCTTTGACTGATAGTTGAGTTAGCTTTTCTTTTCCGAGTTAAGAACAGTAAAGTATTTTGTGCAAAGCTGTATGTGGGTTTCATTTGTTGCCTACATAATTGGTGACACCGGGGAAAATAAGAAAAGCTCTCGCAACTTAATATCGTGAGGAAGTTTTGCCAAAGCTGGAAGAAGCTAACAAAATTCTGCAAGCATCAAACGACGAGATACGATGACTAAAGGAAGAGATTGGGCTTTTGGAGCTTGCAACGCCGAAGAATGATATAAAAACGGAATCCATAAATTTGCAAACTCCGGAAGTACCAGCCACGCCACGAGCATTCTCACTCGCCGAAGATTTTTCACTCACGGCTGGCCGGTGTGGCCGTGCGGTTCTAGGCGCTTCAGTCTGGAACCGCGTGACCACTACGGTCGCAGGTTCGAATCCTGCCTCGGGCATGGATGTGTGTGGTGTCCTTAGGTCAGTTGGGTTTAAGTAGTTCTAAGTTCTAGGGGACTGATGACCTCAGCAGTTAAGTCCCATACTGCTCAAAGCCATTTGAACCATTATTTTCACACACGAACGCGCCGTTACCAACCACGCCACAGTTGCAGTTAAGAGCGCCTCCATTCACGCCTACAGAACCAGGAGTATGGTTTGCGATAATAAAGAATGTCTTCGAACAACAACGCATAACCGAAGACCGCAAAAAATTCACTCTCGCAATTAGCAACCTGGATCAGAGGGCAACAGCGATAGTCTCTGATATGATCATGCATCCTACGCTCCGACACTCATACACCACACTAAAACGGCTTTGATCGCTCGCTGCATGAAATTACTTGAACAGTGACTTTCCCATGTCATGTATCAGGATAAATGCGGGGACAGAAGTACATATGAATTTTGGAGACTTTTTCGCACTATAGTTGACGCAAGCGTGAAATCCAATGACTTGTTACTGCACATACGGCGACAGCAGATTGCTCATCAAGTTCAACTGACGTTAATTGCGTTCGAAGGACAGTCTCTCGAAAAGAAGCTGCAAATAGCTGACAGATCTTTCGCTACACTGTAGACAGTGTATGTCCTCTGCGAATACCAACACGCTCGTAGCGTCCGTAGCAACGTCATCTGCCACCTCTATAATGGAAGCTAACGATGACTCACCGGAATGGTTAGAAGAATCGAAGTTAAGCTGTGTAGCCACAGGTTACAGACAAAAATCAGGCATCGCTGAGGGGTCAAGAAACTACAAGACCGATGGAAAATATGGCTACTCGGCTACATAACTTGGAGCTCCAGACATCCACCAGGTGCACCAGTAACAAGAAGAGATCACACTCCGAACAGGATCAAGCTCACACCGACAATTTTTGCTGATATCACAGACGCTTCGGGCCACAAACTACGAGATGCACAAAACCTTGTGGATACCCAATGGGCGAGGATAGAGCGCTCTAGGCGCCACGAGCTGCGGCACTCGTGAACGGTGCAGTATATGAACGAGAAACCAGGAGACAGTTGCAGGCAGCAACGCGCACAGTCAAGGTAAGGCATTTGAAGGATACCTGAATGCTGTACCTTTATGCCACTATGTGTCACCCTGGGAGTGTAAGCTAACATCGAAAAGGTTACAAATGGTTGATAGACTCTCAGGCCTCAACTTTCTGATAGACACCGTCTCGGAAGTGAGTACCTTGCCGGCTCCAAGCTTTGTTAAGAAGGACACGTGGGAGCCTTTAGAACTGATAGCAGCTAACAATTCAAGTATTAACACTTACGCTGTAAAGAGCTCACGATAGAGATTGGTTCAACTGCCAGTTACAAGTGGAGTTTTGTGTTGGCGGATATTTTACAGCCAATCTTAGGCGCACATTTCTTGTCTCATTTTGCACTCACCGTGGACGTGGCAAATAACTCTCTTACTACCTGATCAAATACGGGCATCATAAAAGGTTTTCGGTGCAGTGCGGCAGAGGGTGTTTCAGGAGTAGTCAGCAGCTCAGCTATACAGTCTCGCCGTTAAATATAATACAGTGCAATATATACGCACCACCCCAGGTCCGCCAGTATCAAGATGCCTCTGCAGATTAGCCTCAGAGCGATTAGCGGAGACTAATTTCAAGAGATGCTAAGGCTGGAGTAATAAGAAGGTCTGACGGTTCTAGGGCGTCCCCTCTCCAACTAGTATGCAAGAAATAGGGCATATGGCGCCCCTGTGCCGACTACCGCCGATTTAACATGAGGACAATCCCAGACAAGTACCCCATACCAAACATTCAAGAATATATCTACGCTCTAGCGGGTGCGAAAGTGTTGTCAGTACTGGAATGTCGTAAGGCATACAATCAGATTCCGGCGGCTCCGGCTGACGTGGCAAAGACGACGGTGATCGCTCCCTCTGGGCTATTCGATTTTCTGTTTATGCCATTCGGATTCAAAAATGTGACCCAATCTTGGCAAAGAATCATTGATGAAGTGCTCCAGAAATTACCATTCCGTTATGCCTATGTGGATGATATTTTGGTATTCTCAGAGGATGTACAATCACATGATAGACATTTTCAGGAGGTACGACAGAGGCTTGATACGTATGGAGTAGTATTAAGTAACTTTTCTCGGCTATAGAGTCTCACCTGACGGTATACAGCCATTACGAGAGAAGATCGAATGTAGCGCAACCTACCCAAACCTACAGACTACAAACAGTTTAGGCGTTATCTCGGTATGGTGAATTGTTACCGGCGTCATTTACCAATTACCGCCGAAACACAGGCACCACTTACGAATGCACTGGCTGGCAAGAATACCACACGAAAGCGAAAGCTGTAATGGACAGCAGAAGTGACATAAGCTTTCGGAGACTTACAAAGAAGTTAGAGGAGGCAGTGTTACTGGCGCACCCCATGCCTGAAGCACCGTTGAATATTGTAGTAGGCGCCGGCCAGGCGTGGGGTGACAGGACTCAGTCTGTGTGCCGGAATGGTTCCTTTGAAAGGGCATGGCCGATTTCCTTCCCCATCCTTTCTTAATCCTATGAGACCGATATGGTTACTCCCCTCCGCCAAATCAACCAACCCATCCACTCAGTCGTCTGACAAAATGATTTTGTTGGACATTTGCGGCTACATTTGGGCGAAGGGAAGATTTCTGGGCGTAGAAAACGAAACGGTGGCTTTACTGGGGTCATTTCAGAGAACAAATAAGGTATTCAGGTGCAGTTATTTCGGCTCTGCCTGGGAGACTTGGTCGCTGCTTCTACGCAGAGGGAGGCACGCTCGAATGCCTAGCAGGGGCCCCCAGCTTCATGCAGAAAAGGATTCTTAACGGGCTACAACACTGCCCCAGAGGTTTGTTATAGGACTTCATTAGCCGAGTCGCGTTAAACTGGCACCCTGTCGATTCATTCCCTTCAAGGAGATAGCCTTCTTCAGATTCTGCAGATATCCACCTAATTTCTTTCGCAGATCTCAGCCGGGATACGTATCTGTAAGGATCTTGAAAACATTTCACCACAGTAACTGAAATGGGCCAGCGTGGAATGATGCCCGACGCACTCTCGCCTGGATAGCCGTTATTTACGAATTACGTAGGCATCCACACCAAGTGATTTCCCACGCGAGCAGAGATATATTGCGTTGATTGGAAATCCAACGGTGACATCAGAAGAAGTACCAGAGAGCATCTGTTTTGTGGTGAAAAGTGATTGGACTCAAGCAAATGAACTTCCCAAACTTTTAGGGGGATGCTGTACCGGAAGAGAAGAATTATGTGATTGTCGTAAAGAATCACTGCCGCATTTCGATTGGCAGTTTTAGTTTTTTCCACGTGTAGTGTTTTTGGAAATGATGATGAAGAGATGGAGAATATTTAAGTCGGGCAAAGGCCACGAGGCGAGTGATATCGAGATCTTGGCTTTGATTCTGAGACGAAGCGATCAAGATTTTGGCTTTGGTCATGAGTTGCGTTACGTTATGATTATGGGTTCTGATCTGGAGATGCGGTGACAGACTTTGGGGCGAGAGAAGAAGACGGATGTGCACCACTCGAGGCAACACAGAGGCATTCTGATGGCAGCTTTGCAAACTCCTGTAGGTGTATGGTGAACATTTTACAGCTCCGGCACATTAGGAACTTCTGACGTGAATTTTCACCATCTGCTGTGTGTTCTTTAAAATAGCAGCAGACACTCTTGCAGCCGTGCGGTTCACAGTCACTTTCAAATGAAGTAAATACAGTTGTAACGCGTTATCCATATTTAAAGTCGGAGGCACAGTTAAATTTTCATGCACTCCCCTACTTTGTCAGTCGTACATCAGTATGTACTTTATATATACTAAGATGGTATCTGTTCTTTCGGACATGTATGTAGTTAAGGCTCACCGGCCACTTGACCATCTTCTTCTTCTGTGCGAATGCACAAACAGTGCCCGAACTCTTACGGGAATCGGCAACGCGCCGCGAGTAATGTGTTTCATGGGCGAGGGCGCTACGAAAGTAGTGCGGCACAATACGTTGAGAATGTGGGTTTCGATGGAGGCGTGCCAGAGATAAATCCCTGCAGTCGCGCTTTGCTCTGTGTCCTCGGTGGCTCAGATGGACAGCCGGCACGGTAGCTCAGCATGTTCGGTCAGAGGGTTACGTGCCCTCTGTAATAAAAAATTGAGTCAATTGATCAACAACGAACATAAATGGATATCTTACGACGTCCACCCCGAGCAGATGCAACGAACAAAAGCGAACAAAAGGAGATTAAAAAAACAAAAAATGGATAGAGCGTCTGCCATGTAAGCAGGAGATCCCGGGTTCGAGTCCCGGTCGGGGTACACATTTTCATCTGTCACCGTTGACGTATGTCAACGCCTGTATGCATTTAAGGGTGTTCATTTCTTTGTAAGTATGTACTTTGTTTCATTAGGCAGGTGCCTACATGTAATCAATCTGGTTTACTTCTACTTAAATTCGATGTCATTCTTATTCTTTTTGAGTAAATCTGTAGTTACCTTAAATATCATCTTTCATTCCGGAAGATACTGTAACCGATCTTGTAAGTCTCCCTAACAAAAGAAGTAAAATTACGTAAGACAGAAAAATGTTCTTAGCTATTCCAACTTGAAAAATTAATATTCGAGGAGTTTGTATAATAAAATGTACAAACATTATATTAAGAGTTATAAGAATAAAAGTTAGTTAAAAAACAAATAACACTGTATGTTTTACGTAACCTGTGTACTACTGCTAATATACAGGGTGTATGTTACGGGTACTAAAATGTATAGAACGTAGAGAACGCTCCATTGAACAATTCGAGGTAGGGAAACTCGCGTCGGAGAAGCCAGCTTAGGGAGACGTGGAAGTACGCTTATCTGCCATTTCGTCTGGCGTTACTGTTTTCCAGCTTATTTACAACTAACATGCCTACAAGTTTACATGTACTGCGCTTTTCATTTACACGTACATTCTTCAGTTCGTGGAAGGAAACAAGGGGGACGAGCCTGATTACTAGGAAATAGTGACGCAGGTTTTGTTTACTTGTCCATAAGGTTGCTCTGTTGTATTTATTTACATTGTCCCATGGTAGAATCGACGACAGACCCGTTCAGTATTCAGTGTTACTCTGAGACGTACAGTACAGTACGATGGAGCAGTTTTGCAGAACTAGTGCTGCTCTGAGACGTACAGTACAGTACGATGTAGCAGTTTTGCGGAATTCACTGACATGCACCTTGTGTA
Source organism: Schistocerca piceifrons (assembly GCF_021461385.2). NCBI lineage: Eukaryota > Metazoa > Arthropoda > Insecta > Orthoptera > Acrididae > Schistocerca > Schistocerca piceifrons. The sequence continues at coordinate 634,155,272 of NC_060139.1, forward strand.
TGGGGAAGTATGTAGCAATGCTCTCGTTGCTGAAAGGCTGTACTGGGAACGATTTCCTAGCAGGAATCAGCAGTTACGACGAGTGCTTTTCCTCTTGAATGTGGGAGATTGGTTCACTGGAAAGAAGACACGGGGGACCTGACAACATGAGGAACACCTGCACACTCTCTTTTGAAGAGGAGGTGCTGGAACGTGTTGCAGCAGACCCCATGACACGTGCTCGTCGTATTTCACCCGAAATGGGCGTTGCACATACCAGTTTATGGCGAATTCTCCTCGAACAACAATTACACCCATGTCACCCACAGTGAGTCCATGCAACGCTTGTGACTCATTTTGCACCAAGAGTTGCAATGCGTCAGCGGTTGCTCCAACAAAGATTGACCGACCAGATTTCCTCCAGATCATGCTGTGTACTGACGAGGCCTTATTTTGTCGTGATGGCATTTAGACCAGCAGGAACAGCCATGTGTGGAATGACGCAAACTCACACCGTGTAGTAGAGTCACATTATCAAGTACGTTTTGTTGTGAGTATCTGGGTCGGCATTGTAGGCGACAGTCTTATTGGGCCAACACCTGGACGTCTGAATAGCCACTTGTACTTTAGTTTCATGCAAAGATTTCTACCTGAGTTGTTGGAGAATACACCCTTCAGTGTTTATGAGATGATGTGGATACAACGTGACGGTGCATCGCCTCACTTCAGTATGGATTTCCGCATCTCAATGCTGTATTTCGTGGTCGCTGGCTTGGAAGGAAAGATCCTGTTCGAGGGCCTGGGATATCACCTGACCTGAATCCCCCTGGTTATTTCCTGTGAGGATATCTAAAGGCACTTGTGACAAGTTTCAGGCCTCATTGGATAAGGAGATGGAATTAGTGGCCAGAATTGTAGCTGCCTGTGATACAATTCGTAAAACACCAGGGATATTTGTCAGGGTGCATCAGAATCTTGTTCGCTGATGCCATGCTTGAACACGACAGGGCGCCTCCGAAAGCGTGTCTACCCCGCGCGGCTAGAGTAGTACAAACGTTTGCTACAGAAGTCACTGCTAACCTCTACAAATCTAACTTTTGAAGAAATCAGATCAAATTTTTGAGACATTTAACATTTCATGAAAGAATAATACCTATTTTGCCACCAAGAAACAATTAAAGTCAGTTTTAGGCCTTGCTTGGTTTTTGCGTTGTCTTATTCCCTGATCAGTTGCTCAACGATGCAAATTTACTCTGTTACGTAAGAACGCTGTTCGGTTTGGTCAGAGAAATGCCAAGAAGCGCTTGAAAAACTTAAAAGCCGCTCTATTAAACATAGATCTACTGTATGATCGTAACATGGAAAACGATTTTAGTTTAGCAACAGATGCCTCATTTTGGGGTCTAGGAGCACGTCTTCTTCTTGAAAGGTGATTAACAGAACAAGCACGAAGTAAAAAATTATTGGATTTGCTAGCAAGATTTGACCGAATGTGAATGTTCCTGTTCTGTAACGGAAAAGGAAGCCTTCGCAGTAATATCGGCACTGAAAACTTTAACTATTACATTTATGGCAAACACATAAACGTTTATTGCGAACATCAAGCTCTCAGTTTTCTGTTGACTTGCAAACTTCTTCATAACAGACTTTCACGATGGTATTTGATTTTCCAGGATTATGATCCTCAAATAGTGCACGTTAAAGGAAAGGGTAATGTCATAGCTGATGCCGTATCATATATACAACACGTGTTGCCTGAATTCTCCAATTATATAGAAAAATCAGCAAGATACAACATTTTGCTGATTTCTGATAACAGTCACAGGCAACAACGCTTTAATATGTGTGCAAACATGGCTAAATTCCGAGATTTTGATTCATCATGGGGTAAAATAAAACGAGAATTTACCACCGATAGCAATAATAGCTTCAATAAACATTACATGCTTTGGGATGTACTCTTGCTCATTAGGCAAGATCCTCTGCACAAGGAGTGGCGTGTGTGCTTTCCAAAACATCAGTTAGATAATCTTGTTTGGTATACCCATAACACTGGAGGACATTATGGACCGGAAAAATGTGCAGCAGAAAGATTTAAGTATTGTTACTCTCCTAATCTGAAACCTTATATCAAGAACTTTTTGAGGGAATGCAGTGTGTAACAAAAGGTTAAAGCCTACTGCAAGTATATATGAAGATAGTAACTATTCTCGAAAGAACAGATACCGTTGATGACCGTGCAGTTTCTCTAGAACAAATGATAATTAATTGAAACCCTCAGTTGCCGACAGGTGTAGTTGATATAACTCGATGGGGACAGCAGAAAATGTGTGGCCCGACCGGCACTCGAACCCGGGATCTCCTGCTTACATCGCAGGTGCTCTATCCATCTTATTTTTTCTTTCTTTTTTTAAAATTTCATTGTTCGTTTTCGTTCGTTGCATCTGCTTGTGGCGGACGTCGCAAGACACCCGTTTCAGTTCGTCGGTGATCCATTATCTCAGTTTTTCTTAACAAAGAGGGCCTCAGACCCTCTGACCGAACACGCTGAGCTACTGCGACGGCATTCCATCTGAGCCACCGAGGACACAGATGAATAGTGCAACTGCAGGGACTTACCCCTTGCACGCTTCCCGTGAGACCCACGTTCCCAATTGTGCACAATCTACATACGTAACGTTCATAATACATGTTTCCCCATCCACTCATTACTCGCGCCCACTAAGGTGACGATTCCCGTAAGAGTGGATGGGCGAATATCTATTAGGAACATTAAGTGTGTAGATTGTGGACAGTTGGGAATGTGGATCTCACGGGAAGCGTGTAAAGGGTAATTTCGTTAATACACATGTGTGGTTAACGCTGCAAGATATTAATGTAAGTCCGAGATGAGCCACTGCAAATGTGAAATGCTGGTACATTAATAACCGATGTAACTGCCAGACTCTTGCATGTAAACATGCAAACGCGCAGGCATTGAGTTGTATAGATGCCGGATGTCAGTTTGTGAGACAGGGTTCCATGTCTGCTGCACTTCGTCGATCAGCACAGGGACGGTTAATGCTCTTTGTGGATGACTGTAGACCTGTCGTCCGATTATGTCCCATATGATCTCGGTTGGAGACAGATATGGTGATCAGGTCGGCCAAGGCAACGTTCCGACACTCGGTAGACCATGTTGGGCTATAGCAGCAGTATTTGAGCGAGCATTATCTGTTGAAGAAACACCCCCTCGAATGCTGTTCGTGAATGGTAAAACAACAGGAGGAATCACCAGACTGACGTACAGATTTCCAGTCAGGCTGTGTGCGATAATCACGCGAGTGCTCCTGCAGTCGTACGAAATTGCACCCAAGACCATAATCCCAGATGTACGTCCTGTGGATCTAGCACGCACACAGGTTGGGTGCAGGCGCTCAATGGCCTCCTTCTAACCTATAAACGGACGCCACTGGCACCGAGGCAGAGCCACCTTTCATCGGAAACCACAACAGACCTCCACCCTGTCCTCAAATAACTTCTAGCTCGACACCACTGAAGTCGCGAATAGTGGTAGTTTGGGGTCAGTAGAATGTATGCCACAGGGCGTCTGGCTCGGAGGTGCCGTTGAAGTAACCAACTCATAACAGTTCGTTGTGTCACTGTGGTGCCAACTGCTGCTCATATCGCTGCTGCAGATGCAGTACAATGTATCAGAGCCGTATGCCAAACACAATGGTCTTCCCTCTCTGTAGAGCTACGTGGCCGTTCCTGCGACCTTATATTCTCGTGACCACCGTTGCCAGCAACCGTATATTGTGGCTACTTTTCTCACAAGCCTATCTGCAGCATCACAGAAGCTGCATCTAGTTTTTAGTCGCCCTGCTACACGACCTCGTTCAAACTCAGCGAGTTGTTGACAATTGGCGTCTTTGTCGCCTTCAGGGCACTCTTGATTAACATCGACTCGCTACGCTCACCACCATTACAGCGTGTATTTAAAGCAACCCTGATTTTCATCCTCATAGTGCCGCTATTGGCGCCATTCTTATGCGACTGTCGCGAAGTTGGAAAATACGTCAAATTTCAGATATAGAAACATGCAGAACAATTTTTGTTTATGTTGCACGACTCCTTGGAGTTGCGATTTTTTTCGTCACAACATTTAGTTACGTTGTATCATGATTTCACTAAATACTTAGAGCTGTACACAATAAAAAAACGGTTCAAATGGCTCTGAGCACTATGGGACTTAACTTCTGAGGTCATCAGACCCCTAGAACTTAGAACTACTTAAACCTAACTAACCTAAGGACATCACACACATCCATGCCCGAGGCAGGATTCGAACCTGCGACCGTAGCGGTCACGCGGTTCCACACTGTAGCGCCTAGAACCGCTCGGTCACCCCGGCCGGCTGTATCCAATAAAAACGTCCACTGCTAATTCTATCGTAAAAAGAATGACTTCCGACTAGTATTCTGCGAGTGAGAAAACTGAAGTCATTTTTTCCGGTAATTCATTTTACTTAACCGGTTTCAATGGAAAGCATTTTTCGCAGAAAAAGGAATACAACACGTCGTTATCTTTCGTTTTTCCCACAAGTAAATCCAGTAGAAACAATTGGTAGGGAATTTGATAATTTTATTTGAATATATATACCAGCGCAACAGTCAAAATGCGTTGAATGCGTCACGCAGTTCCAAGATATCTTTAACAATCTTCCATATTCGTCAACAAACGACACCCCTACAGAACTAAGTTTCAACGACAAAGAGGCTAACGGAAGGTTAATCCACTTGCCGCGAATACCTAGACAAGAAAATGAAAAAGAAAGAAAAGGCAAACAAGCATTAATTATCTTAAGTAGCTCTTTCCAGAAAAAGAAAGTACACTATGATAACGAAGTTGGAAATGTGTAGAAGTGTTCCATACGGCAACAGATTTTGCTCAAAACACATTCCAAATCCTCAGTCATGAAAATGACAGAGATTGGATGGAGAACCATAGGAAATTGTAGATACTCCTCATGAAGGAAGCTGTTTACTAGTCCATCCAAGTACGGGAAAAATCTTAGGGTGTTATTCCCATTTAAAAAGAAATATGTCTACTGAATACGAAGCAAACTGAACATACTCTCTTCTACTGTGTGATTAAAAGTATGAACGAATTGAAAAAAATAAAAACTGTAAAGCTGTCTCAGAAAGGTGCAACTATTTAAATAAAAGTTTATAAGTGTACCAGTAATCTAAAGTATAAGAATTCTATCAAATGTTTTCTTTAATCTCTGTCAGTTATTTCATAAATTGTGAGAGTACTTTCATTAGCAACCATTTACAGTTGATGACTAGGTATATATTAAGGAAGTTGAGAGAGGAGGAGCCCATCACATAAAAAAATGTAGTTGATAGGTATAAAAGTGTATTTTTATGTCATTATTTCCTCAGTACATATAAGTTAATGAAAATATTTACAGAATTATTTTTTCATACGTGTTCCTGTGTTTAGTTAGTAAGAAATGTATATATTTTGTTTTCTCATACGAAAAATCCCCCTAAGGAAAACAATTCCTAATGGACTATTGAAGAATACTCTCTCAGCCGAGACCTTTAAGACATTACTTTGCCTTGGATGGATTTTCGAAGCCCACACGAAGCGCTCCCCTCCATAGGATACACATTGATGTCCCACCAGAATAATTATGTTTTCCTATGTTCTAAATCTAACTTTGTAAATCCAGGCCAAGGAAGTAACCACTAATGCTGAAATTATCGGGGCATGAACTCATTAAGGTTGAGAAATGAATGTATTGAGAGTCATTTTTGTATCTGACCATTGTAGGAAAAGTATATAAACTGACAAACGTTTATTTAAATAGAACGACACAAATTTTTCTTCTCATATGTAATAAGAACGTTAACACGTACTTATTGGAAAGTGTGTTTACGCGTTACGTTGACACAGTGCTAAGGTTACTTAAGACTAATGATAAAGCGAAGTTATTCACAAGGAGCCGGCCGGTGTGGCCGAGCGGTTCTAGACGCTTCAGTCCGGAAGCACGCGGATGCTACGGTCGCCGGTTCGAATCCTGCTTCGGGCATGGATGTCCTTAGGTTAGTTAGGTTTAAGTAGTTCAAAGTTTAGGGGACTGATGACCTCAGATGTTAAGTTCCATAGTACATAGAGCCATTTGAATCATCACAACAGACCGTGAGTTTCTGTGAAAAGTGAAAATTCTTGTAATCGTACTTTAACAAAGCGACATCATTCACAACGAACCTTGTGTCAATACAGAATTTTGAAAAGGGTAGGAGAAAAGTAAATCAAGTACTCTACACATTTTGTGAGCTTATACAAGAAGAATTTAGAAGATCTGAGTAAGCGCTTCACTTTGGAGATAATGGTAAATAACTGAGAAACCAGTGTTTTCAGTGATCTAAGATGTTTTTAACGTTTAACATAAGCAAATTACCTGCAGTCAAGGTTAATTTCCACGGATGTGTGCACTTTTATTATAACGACTCGATGGTGCGATGGGCGAGATCAGTGCCGATGTTTGTAGGATACTCAGAATTTTCCATTGGAGACTGTCCGTTACATCTACATATCAAATATTCGTTGTGAGCCAAAATATGCAGTGCGCAGAGCACACAGTATTTTCAGGACAGTGTGTAGCTTCCACTTCCTGCAGACAACTAGACCGTTTACATGTCGCAAATACAAAATTCACCGTGACAGTTTGAAAAGAACAAAAAATAACATCAGAGACAAAACTAATCAACCTTTCCAAGTCCACGACCTACATCAATCTATTTGTTTCACTAAGTTTCCTGCAAAGTGATTCATGTTACGTGCGCTGCTGAACCGGTGAAAACTCTGGACGGCGACTTACTACAGCGAATAGCAAGCCGATAAAGACCACGACTGCTTGTAATGACAAATCACACCAGCATGACGAAATTCTTGTCTTTCGTCGCAGGGGGCACGTGCTTCCTGGTTGGCGTGCCGCACGTTGAAACACCCAGGAGAAACGATCCAGTCGTGCCTCAGGGAAACTACTAGCCAGCTACAGGAACGGCTGTTCAAGACATCTGAGCACTTAACCTACGGGAAACGGCCCAGTCTTTCCTTAGGCGACTACCTACCCAAATGCAGGCAATGCTGGTCAAGCACATGGCGTCCTCTTGGGTAAAATATACCGGAGGTAAAACAGTCCCCCATTCGGATCTCTGGGCGGGGACTACTCAAGAGGACGTCGTTATCAGGAAAAAGAAAACTGGCGTTCTACGGATCGGAGAGTGGAATGTCAGATCCTTTAAAGATTGGAAAATTTAAAAAGAGAAATGGATAGATTAAAGTTAGATATAGTGGGTTGTAATGAAGTCGGGTGGCAGGAGGAACAAGACTTCTGGTCCGGTGAATACAGGGATATAAACACAAAATCAAATAGGGGTAATACAGGAGTAAGTTTAATAATGATTAAAAAATAGGAGAGCGGGTAAGCTACTACAAACAGCATAGTGAACGCATTATTGTGGCCAAGATAGACACGAAGCCCACACCTACTACAGTAGTACAAGTTTATATGCCAACTAGCTCTGCAGATGATGAAGAAATTGAAGAAATGTATGATGAGAGAAAAGAAATTATTCAAGTTGTGAAGGGAGACGAAAATTTAATAGTCATGGGTGACTAGAATTCGAGAATAGGAAAAGGGAGAGAAGGAAACATAGTAGGTGAATATGGATTGGGGCTAAGAAATAAAAGAGGAAGCCGCCTGGTAGAGTTTTGCACAGAGAATAATTTAATCATAACTAACACTTGGTTCAAGAATCATGGAAGAAGGTTGTATACATGGAAGAATCCTGGAGATACTAGAAGGTATCAGATAGATTATATAATGGTAAGACAGAGATTTAGGAACCAGGTTTTAAATTGTAAGACATTTCCAGGGGCAGATGAGGGCTCTGACCACAATCTATTGGTTATGAACTGTAGACTGAAACTGAAGAAACTGCAAAAAGGTGGGAATTTAAGGAGATGGGACCTGGATAAACTGAAAGAACCAGAGGTTGTACAGAGTTTCAGGGAGAGCATAAGGGAACAATTGACAGGAATGGGGGAAAGAATTACAGTAGAAGAAGAATGGGTAGCTCTGAGGGATGAAGTCGTGAAGGCAGCAGAGGAACAAGTAGGTAAAAGGACGAGGGCTAATAGAACTCCTTGGGTAACAGAAGAAATATTGAAGTAATTGATGAAAGGAGAAAATATAAAAATGCAGTAAATGAAGCAGCCAAAAAGGAATACAGTCGTCTCAAAAAGGAGATCGACAGGAAGTGCAAAATTGCAAAGCAGGGATGGCTAGAGGACAAATGTAAGGATGTAGAGGCTTATCTCACTAGGGGTAAGATATGTCAAGAGCTCAGATGGAAACCCAGTTCTAAGCAAAGAAGGGAAAGCAGAAAGGTGGAAGGAGTATATAGGGGGTCTATACAAGGGCGATGTACTTGAGGACAATATTATGGAAATGGAAGAGGGTGTAGATGAAGATGAAATGGGAGATACGATACTGCGTGAAGAGTTTGACAGAGCACTGAAAGACCTGAGTCGAAACATGGCCCCGGGAGTAGACAACATTCCATTAGAACTACTGATGGCCTTGGGAGAGCCAGTCCTGACAAAACTGTACCATATGGTGACCAAGATATATGAGACAGGCGAAATACCCTCAGACTTCAAGAAGAATATAATAATCCCCAATCCCAAAGAAAGCATCTGTTGACAGATGAGAAAATTACCGAACTATCAGTTTAATAAGCCACAGCTGCAAAATACTAACACGAATTCTTTACAGACGAATGGAAAAACTAGTAGAAGCCGACCTTTGGGAAGATCAGTTTGGATTCCGTAGAAATGTTGGAACACGTGAGGCAATACCGACCTTACGACTTATCTTAGGAGAAAGATCAAGGAAAGGCAGACCTACGTTTCTAGCATTTGTAGACTTAGAGCAACCTTTTGACAATGTTGACTGGAATACTCTCATTGAAATTCTAAAGGTGGCAGAGGAAAATACAGGGAGCGAAAGGCTATTTACAATTTGCACAGAAATCAGATGACAGTTGTAAGAGTCGAGGGACATGAAAGGGCAGAAGTGGTTGGGAAAGGAGTGAGACAAGGTTGTAGCCTCTCCCCGATGTTATCAATCTGTATACTGAGCAAGCAGTAAAGGAAACAAAAGAAATATTCGGAATAGGTATTAAAATCCATGGAGAAGAAATAGAAACTTTGAGGTTCGCCGATGACATTGTAATTCAATGAGAGACTGCAAAGGACTTGGAAGAGCAGTTGAACGGAATGGACAGTGTCTTGAAAGGAGGATATAAGATGAACATCAACAAAAGCAAAACGAGGATAATGGAATGTAGTCGTATTAAGCTGGGTGATGCTGAGGGAATAAGATTAGGAAATGAGGCACTTAAAGTAGTAAAGGAATTTTGCTATTTGGGGAGCAAAATAACTGACGATCGTCAAAGTAGAGAAAATATGAAATGTAGACTGGCAATGGTAAGGAAAGCGTTTCTGGAGAAGTGAAATTTGTTAACATCGAGTGTAGGTGTAAGTGTCAGGAAGTCATTTCTGAAAGTATTTGTGTGGAGTGTAGTCATGTATGGAAGTGACAAATAGTTTGGACAAGAAGAGAATAGAAGCTTTTGAAATGTGGTTCTACGGAAGAATGCTGAAGTTTAGATGGGTAGATCACATAACTAAGTATGAAGTATTGAATAGAATTGGGGAGAAGAGGACCATGTGGCACAACTTGACAAAAAGAACGGACCGGTTAGTAGTACATGTTCTGAGGCATCAAGGTATCACAAATTTAGCATTGGAGGGCAGCGTGGAGGGTAAAAATCGTAGAGGGACACCGGGAGATGAATACACTACGCAAATTCAGAAGGATGTAGGTTGCAGTAAGTTCTGGGAGATGAAGAAGCTTGCACAGGATAGGGTAGCGTGGACAGCAGCATCAAACCAGTCTCAGGACTGAAGATCACAACAACAACAACTGTGATTCTTGACTTTCTCCCTGCGTATTTGATAATCAAAATATCCACGGGTGTGCTGCCGGTCTATAGTATCCAACGGGCACAATATTTCGGCTGTCTTACATGTCGCCATCATCAGGTGAACTGACGGACTGATCATCAGGTGAACTGACGGACTGAGCTCCTGTGAACGTGCCGGCACGGAGATCCGTACGCTATGGCTGCTCAGAGGGAACTGGGTTCGGTCGCGGCGGCGGCCGATTAAAATACCCTCCGCCCGCGGCGCGCTCTCTCCGCCGTCCGCGCCCCGCGCCACGGTCGCGCGGTGGAACAGGTTGCGACGGCGTCTGATATGACGTCGGTGTGATGGCTCTGTCCGCCGTGGTCGTCACAACTACGTTTGCTCGATTTACTCTTGATTAACCCAATCGCTGGTTCCCAAGCCTTGCTAAGATTATAGCCACAGTCACGGTTTATGAGGTCGTCATTGGTGCGAATTTCGATGGCCTCTCTAACAACGCTGTCCCAGTATCTCGACGTCTGTACCAGAATCCTCGTGCGGTCATACTCCATGGCGTGATTTTCCGACAAACAATGTTCAGCTACCGCCGACTTGCTCGGATACATCAGTCGAGTGTGCCTCTGGTGTTCACGGCATCGATCCTCGACGGTACACATCGTCTGACCAATATACGACTTGCCACATTGACACGGAATCTGGTACACGCCGGCCTTCCTCTAACCGAGGTCATCTATGGCACTCCCCACCAGTGCACGAGTATTATTTGAAGGACAAAACACAGTTCCGACCCGGTGTTTCTTCAGAATGCGGGCGATTTTCCCCGAGAGTGCGCCTGTGTATGGAATAAATGCAGTGCCTACCCCCTCCCTCGTGACTGCATCCATCTCAACAGGTTGTGCTGCAGTGGTTGGGCGGAGAGCACGTTGAATCTTCCACTCTGAGTACCCATTTTTTCGAAATACAGTTCTCAGATGTTCCAATTCCTGGGGTAGACTCTCTGCGTCAGAGATAGTGCGCGCCCTATGTACTAGAGTTTTAAGTACCCCATTCCTCTGTGAAGGGTGGTGGCAGCTGTCTGCGTGCAAATACAGATCAGTGTGCGTTGTCTTCCGATACACCCCATGACCTAGGGTGCCGTCAGCCCTTCTCTTGTCCCTCCGTTTCAGTCTGCATAGTGAATTTGATGTTGGGGTGTATGGAGTTTAGATGTGTAAGGAAGTCAAGGAGTTTATCCATACCATGTGGCCAGATGACGAACGTGTCGTCCACGTAACGGAAAAAGCAAGTAGGTTTCCATACGGATGACGACAGGGCTTCCTCCTCGAAGTTCTCCATGTACAAATTCGCTACCACCGGTGAGAGTGGGCTACCCATGGAGACTCCCTCCGTTGGTTCGTAGTATTCTCCATTAAAAAGACAATACGTGGAAGTCAAGACATGCCTAAAAAGTTCAGTGGTCTTCTCGTCAAACTTCTGACTAATCAATTCTAGTGATTCTCGCAGGGGTACCCTCGTAAACAAGGAAACGACGTCAAAACTCACCATGATATCTGACTCATCCAACCTGAAGCTATCAAGGCGTTTAGCAAAATCCACGGAATTACGGATGTGATGAGGGCATTTACCCACATAAAGACTTAATATTCCCGTCAGGTATTTGGCCAACAAATATGTAGGTGCCCTGATGTTGCTGACAATGGGGCGTAGTGGTACCCCCTCTATGTGAACCCTCGGGAGTCCATATAGTCTAGGCGGTACCGGACCTTGGGGTAACAATTTCTTAGCGTCACCCTCCGCTAAATCTGCGTCCTTGAGAAGCGCCCTCGTCTTGTTCTCCACCTTCTTTGTAGGGTCAACGCTGATCTTCCGGTAGGAATCGTCATTTAGCAGGCTCTGCAGGTTCCGTGCAAGACTGTCATCAATTTGAGTGGCATGGTGTTGATGATGATGCGGTCTCGGTTTTGCAGAAAGGTCTCAACTCCGCTCCCACCCCCAAGTTCACTCCAGTCGCAGAAATTGTTAGTGCTGTTGAACAGGTTGCAGCTCGACTTCCGCCAGAATCAGCCGAGGAAATACGTCGTGAAACTTGTTGTGCGTTGACGAAATCCAAGCCGATGAAGCCAAATATCAGCAGTAAAAAGAGGGCGGCCATTCGTGATCTGAGGGAGCGCTCTGAAATTGTTATCTTTCAGGCCTACAAAGGCAATGCTACAGTTGTTGTCTCCCATAAGGACTACGCTGATAAGATGCATTTAGACAGTGTCGCTTTAACACACTGTTACTAAGATACATCAAGTAAAATAACGTCTAACTGTGAAATAATGCACTCTTAAATTGTACTGCAAAACGCAAAGTGACTCTGGGGCTCACATGGACGTAAAATGAGGTCTGTTAATAGCAGGTTGTTTGCAAACACGCCCCTAGCAGTCCGAGGAGCGATTGTAACTGACCCCTAACGCAACAAGCAGAATTACATAGGGCAGAAATAGATTTTTATGCCATTTTGTCATATGATGACATGGCTGGAGGCTGTGGCTGTTATATGAAAACAAATGTTGATGGTGTTGAGACGTCAACCAGAGATAAATTTATTTGAAGTTCCTTTATTCAAAAGGTGCCATTACTGGTTTCCAATCATTACAATTCATCATCTGACGGCTTTCTTGTTTTCATTAGAACGTGGTAATTTTTTTATTGATTAGTTGTCCTAAAATATAAATAATACACAATTATAAGCACGCCACACAGATGGTTGCGTTACAGATTTTCATAGGGATGTGACTCACGTGAAATGTCGGTCTGAAGTATTTGTTTCCATAATTTTCGTCCAGAAAATGACCTTCGTAGTTTTCACCACATTCTTTTCGTTGCACACATAAATTTATATCACTAAGCACTTTAGATTTGTCACAGACTACATTTCTAACATGCATTACATGTTTTGATAGATATAAAATAAAAGCTTTGACATGGTGCATCTTTATAATGTAACAGTATTCGCTCTAAAATTCATAAAATGCGTTTCAGTTGGATAAATGAATATATCATCCTTTCCCAGACATGGTACATCACTATAATGCCACGTTATGTCGTAGCATCTTTGACAGTCATGTACTTGTAAACACTTTGTATTTATCAAAACATGCGATGCATGTTAGAAATGTACCGTGTGACAAATCTAAAGCGCTCAGTGACATAAATTTATGTGTGCAACAACACGATTGTGGTGGAAAAGTATTCTGTGACAAATCTAAAGTGCTCAATGATACAAACTTACGTGTGAACGATAAGAATGTGGTGAAAGCTATGAACATCATTTGCTGGACTAAAACTGTGAGAACAAATACTCCAGACCGACATTCCACGCCAGTTAGTTAGTTATTTACGTGTTCCATTGATCCATAGCACGGAGGAACCGTTATGATGCGGAACGTGTGAAATGCACAAGAAATTCACACAGGGAACAAGGGTTTTTTACATTATAGTGCTACACCTAAATATTTCTGTTACCTATCCCATTCCCTTAAATGGCACGTAATGCATATATTATATCTCCAGATTTTTTTACTCGTATTCTAGAATTCATCTATGGTATAAAAGGAGTTGTCAAGGAGGTGTGATTTCAATTTGTTTTTGAAACTATTACTGATGTCTGTCAGACATTTTATTTCATCTGGTAATTTATCAAAAAGTTTTATAGCAGCATATTTTACCCCTTTCTGTGACAGATAGGTTAACTAAAGGATAGTGTAAGTCTTTCTTTTTTCTGGTATTGTAATCATGAATGTCACTGTTCATTTTTAACTGGTCCATGTTGATGAGAAGATGTTTCATTATTGAGTAAATGTACTGTGAAGCAGTTGTAAGAATTCCTAACCTATTAAACAGATGCCCCACACATTATTCTAAGTACTTTCTTTTGAGCAGTGAATACCTTTTGCCTAAGTGTTGAGTTGCCCCAGAATATTATTCCGTATGACATCAGAGAGTGGAAGTATGCAAAGTATGTTAGCTTACTAATTTCTACATCCTCAAAATTGGCAATTATTCTGATTGTAAAACTTGCTGAACCTAGTCGCTTTAGGAGACCCAAAACATGAATTTTCCAATTAAGATTTTCATCTATATGTACACCCAAAAACTTAGTATGCTCTACCCTGGCCACTGACGTCTTTTGATGTGTTATGTTCATTGAAGGAATTATACTTTTTGCAGCAAAAAATTTGATGTACTGTGTTTTTTTGAAGTGCAGAGCAAGTCAATTCGCAGAAAACTAATTAATAACTTTTCCAAAGACCTTATTTGCAGCATTTGCTATCGGACTTTGTTTTACTGGATTAATAATTATGCTTTTATCATCAGGAAACAGTGCCAGTTCAGCATCTTGTTTCACATAAGAAGGGAGGTCATTCACATATATTAAGAACAGGAGGGGACCCATGAGTCACATCCCAATGCAAATCTGTAACGCAACCATCTGTGTGGCGTGGTTATAATTATGTATCATTTATATTTTAGGACATCTAATCAATAAAAAAAGCACCACATATTCTAATGAAAGCATGAAAGCCGTCTGATGATGAATTGTGATGATTCGAAACCGGTAATGGTACCTTTCGAATAAAGGAACTTAAATGTGGCTGGTTGCTGTCTCAAACCATCACTATATTTTTATGTTATTCCCATTACAGAAATTAATACTAAGAGTAATAAGAATAGTGCTAGTTAAAAACAAACAACCTGTACGTTTTATGTAAACTCCGTATTAGTAGTATGCTGGTATCCAAATTTAAAGCAACAAAGCGCTGTTTCGCCCTCCTGTGTGTCATTCACGATAGAATCATACAAAATGTCAACAGATGTCCATACGATCGTGCTCTGCACGGAAGATGGGTTTCTGATCACCTGGTAACCACGCCAACGATGACGTCAGGGTACCTATTATACGGGATATTGTTTGTTGGGTAGTACCACAAGTAGAGTCGCTGTGTACACAGTCACAGACGGTACAGTATGGCGCAGAGGAGATACCTACCAGACTCTCTGTGGTGGAGGGCCATAGGAAAAATGGAAGCAGGATTTTCTGATGTGTGCCGATGGCTTCATGTGAACCGTTGTGTTGTTTTTCAGACGTGGCGACAGTTTACAGAGACCGAAATTGTATCGCAAACATCAGTGGAGTGTCGATCACGTGCGACATCAGAAAGAGACGACCTTTATTTGCGGGAAGGTCACGACCGTATCGACTTAGCAGTGCATGGAAACTACCATCTGACCTTGAAGCATCCACACGACGTGTTGTACCGAGCAAACGGTGTACAGAAGGCTTCGGCGGAGTGGCTTTCTGTTGTAGACCTGCTGTATGTGTACCTCTGACGTGTCTTCTGAGTTGGGAACGTCTAGAACGGCGTCGTCAACGTGCCACCTGGACAGGAGTAAAATGGGCCAATAGTGTTTACACAGATGAGTTCCAGTTTGGTCTGGAGAGTGACACAGATTCGCACCTGGAGAGAACGAGAAACATGATTTCCGGACCCAAACATTGTGAAAAGACACCGATATGGCGTAGGATCCCTACCGCTGGAGACAGGGATTATACTGACCACTCGAACACCTCTTCACGAAATGGTTCAAGTGAATCGCCAAGGTTTAACTGCTGTCATATATAGTGACATGATCTTAGGACCTCATGTGCTGTTGTTGCGAGGTGGTGTGGGCTCAGACTTCATTTTGATGGAGGATACTAGTCGACCTCATACAGAACAGGTGACTGACGTTTTCTTGGCAACGGAAGATATTGCCACACGGCGCGGCCTGTTCGCTCTCCTGATTTCAGTTCCGTAGAGCGTGTCTGGGATACATGAAGGAGACTGGTTGGATCACGTCAATATCCACCAACAACTCTCCAAGACGTCTGAGCAGCTCTTCAAGAAGAATGGGCGTTATTACCTCAATATGAGACTGATAACATCTTCCCCCCATGAACCATGGACCTTGCCGTTGGTGGGGAGGCTTGCGTGCCTCAGCGATACAGATAGCCGTACCGTAGGTGCAACCACAACGGAGGGGTATCTGTTGAGAGGCCAGACAAACGTGTGGTTCCTGAAGAGGGGCAGCAGCCTTTTCAGTAGTTGCAAGGGCAACAGTCTGGATGATTGACTGATCTGGCCTTGTAACAATAACCAAAACGGCCTTGCTGTGCTGGTACTGCGAACGGCTGAAAGCAAGGGGAAACTACAGCCGTAATTTTTCCCGAGGGCATGCAGCTTTACTGTATGATTACATGATGATGGCGTCCTCTTGGGTAAAATATTCCGGAGGTAAAATAGTCCCCCATTCGGATCTCCGGGCGGGGACTACTCAAGAGGATGTCGTTATCAGGAGAAAGAAAACTGGCGTTCTACGGATCGGAGCGTGGAATGTCAGATCCCTTAATCGGGCAGGTAGGTTAGAAAATTTAAAAAGGGAAATGGATAGGTTGAAGTTAGATATAGTGGGAATTAGTGAAGTTCGATGGCAGGAGGAACAAGACTTCTGGTCAGGTGACTACAGGGTTATAAACACAAAATCAAATAGGGGTAATGCAGGAGTAGGTTTAATAATGAATAGGAAAATAGGAATGCGGGTAAGCTACTCCAAACAGCATAGTGAACGAATTATTGTGGCCAAGATAGATACGAAGCCCACGCCTACTACAGTAGTACAAGTTTATATGCCAACTAGCTCTGCAGATGACGAAGAAATTGAAGAAATGTATGATGAAATAAAAGAAATTATTCAGATTGTGAAGGGAGACGAAAATTTAATAGTCATGGGTGACTGGAATTCGAGTGTAGGAAAAGGGAGAGAAGGAAACATAGTAGGTGAATATGGATTGGGGGACAGAAATGAAAGAGGAAGCCGCCTGGTCGAATTTTGCACAGAGCACAACTTAATCATAACTAACACTTGGTTTAAGAATCGTGAAAGAAGGTTGTATACATGGAAGAACCCTGGAGATACTAAAAGGTATCAGATAGATTATATAATGGTAAGACAGAGATTTAGGAACCAGGTTATAAATTGTAAGACATTTCCAGGGGCAGATGTGGACTCTGACCACAATCTATTGGTTATGACCTGTAGATTAAAACTGAAGAAACTGCAAAAAGGTGGGAATTTAAGGAGATGGGACCGGGATAAACTTAAAGAACCAGAGGTTGTACAGAGATTCAGGGAGAGCATAAGGGAGCAATTGACAGGAATGGGGGAAATAAATACAGTAGAAGAAGAATGGGTAGCTTTGAGGGATGAAGTAGTGAAGGCAGCAGAGGATCAAGTAGGTAAAAAGACTTGGGCTAGTAGAAATCCTTGGGTAACAGAAGAAATATTGAATTTAATTGATGAAAGGAGAAAATATAAAAATGCAGTAAGTGAAACAGGCAAAAAGGAATACAAACGTCTCAAAAATGAGATCGACAGGAAGTGCAAAATGGCTAAGCAGGGATGGCTAGAGGACAAATGTAAGGATGTAGAGGCTTATTTCACTAGGGGTAAGATAGATACCGCCTACAGGAAAATTAAAGAGACCTTTGGAGTTAAGAGAACCACTTGTATGAATAACAAGAGCTCAGATGGAAACCCAGTTCTAAGCAAAGAAGGGAAAGCAGAAAGGTGGAAGGAGTATATAGAGGGTCTATACAAGGGCGATGTACTTGAGGACAATATTATGGAAATGGAAGAGGATGTAGATGAAGATGAAATGGGAGATACGATACTGCGTGAAGAGTTTGACAGAGCACTGAAAGACCTGAGTCGAAACAAGGCCCCCGGAGTAGACAATATTCCATTGGAACTACTGACGGCCGTGGGAGAGCCAGTCCTGACAAAACTCTACCATCTGGTGAGCAAGATGTATGAAACAGGCGAAATACCCTCAGACTTCAAGAAGAATATAATAATTCCAATCCCAAAGAAAGCAGGTG
This sequence comes from Schistocerca piceifrons, assembly GCF_021461385.2. Taxonomy (NCBI): domain Eukaryota; kingdom Metazoa; phylum Arthropoda; class Insecta; order Orthoptera; family Acrididae; genus Schistocerca; species Schistocerca piceifrons. The sequence goes on from NC_060139.1 coordinate 634,173,262, forward strand.
TTGACAGATGTGAAAATTACCGAACTATCAGCTTAATAAGTCACAGCTGCAAAATACTAACACGAATTCTTTACAGACGAATGGAAAAACTAGTAGAAGCCAACCTCGGGGAAGATCAGTTTGGATTCCGTAGAAACAGTGGAACACGTGAGGCAATACTGACCTTACGACTTATCTTAGAAGAAAGATTAAGGAAAGGCAAACCTACGTTTCTAGCATTTGTAGACTAAGAGAAAGCTTTTGACAATGTTGACTGGAATACTCTCTTTCAAATTCTAAAGGTGGCAGGGGTAAAATACAGGGAGCGAAAGGCTATTTACAATTTGTACAGAAACCAGATGGCAGTTATAGGAGTCGAGGGACATGAAAGGGAAGCAGTGGTTGGGAAGGGAGTAAGACAGGGTTGTAGCCTCTCCCCGATGTTGTTCAATCTGTATATCGAGCAAGCAGTGAAGGAAACAAACAAAAATTCGGAGTAGGTATTAAAATTCATGGAGAAGAAGTAAAAACTTTGAGGTACGCCGATGACATTGTAATTCTGTCGGAGACAGCAAAGGACTTGGAAGAGCAGTTGAATGGAATGGACAGTGTCTTGAACGGAAGATATAAGATGAACATCAACAAAAGCAAAACAATGATAATGTAATGTAGTCTAATTAAGTCGGGTGATGCTGAGGGAATTAGATTAGGAAATGAGGCACTTAAAGTAGTAAAGGAGTTTTGCTATTTGGGGAGCAAAATAACTGATGATGGTCGAAGTAGAGAGGATATAAAATGTAGGCTGGCAATGGCAAGGAAAGCGTTTCTGAAGAAGAGAAATTTGTTAACATCCAGTATTGATTTAAGTGTCAGGAAGTCATTTCTGAAAGTATTCGTATGGAGTGTAGCCATGTATGGAAGTGAAACATGGACGATAAATAGTTTGGACAAGAAGAGAATAGAAGCTTTCGAAATGTGGTGCTACAGAAGAATGCTGAAGATTAGATGGGTAGATCACATAACTAATGAGGAAGTATTGAATAGGATTGGGGAGAAGAGAAGTTTGTGGCACAACTTGACCAGAAGAAGGGATCGGTTGGTAGGACATGTTCTGAGGCATCAAGGGATCACCAATTTAGTATTGGAGGGCAGCGTGGAGGGTAAAAATCGTAGAGGGAGACCAAGAGATGAATACACTAAGCAGATTCAGAAGGATGTAGGTTGCAGTAGGTACTGGGAGATGAAGAGGCTTGCACAGGATAGAGTAGCATGGAGAGCTGCATCAAACCAGTCTCAGGACTGAAGACCACAACAACAACAACAACATCTTCCAGTGCGTACCCCGTCGTTGTCAGGCCTGTACTGCCGCCAGAGGTGATCACACCTTATACTGAGCACTTTAACCAGTTGTCAGAATGTGTGTGCAAATCCGTTAGGTTAGAAAAAAACGGATAACTATTTGCTTACCGTTATGCATGTTTGCAGTTCTTTTTTTACGTTGTTTCTATTTTACTATCACCTTTTTGTACTCTTTTGTGGCAAAATAAACGCGACTTTGTGAAATACCTGTTTGTTGTTTTAATTTTGGGCACCACTGTATGTAAGCCATAACTTACAAGAATCTTGTCTCTTGAAGTTCTTGTCTCTAGCCATTATTGTTTCTGTTGGGAATTTTTTCGTGCTTGTATTTGTGAATTCTTTTCAAAGCGCAAAATATATATCTAAAACGGATTTCGATTTCTCGTAGCAAGAAATTTATTTGCTCGCGTATGATCGCGAGGTTCATTTTCCCGCTCATAATTCTGACTAGCCGTATATTCGCCTATGTAAAAGGAGACTAAAATCAATACAACATTTACAGTGAAAGTTAATTAAGCTTCTTCTGTACAAAAAGAGGACAAAGTTTTAAAATATAGATGGCCGATGTGGCCGAGCGGTTCTAGGCGCTTCAGTCAGGAACCGCGGGACCGCTACAGTCGCAGGTTCGAATCCTGCCTTGGGCATGGATGTGTGTGATATCATTACGTTAGTTAGGTTTAAGTGGTTCCAAGTTCTAGGGGCTGATGACCTCAGATGTTAAGTCCCATAGTGCTCAGAGCCATCTTAACCATCTTTTATTCAGTGATAGTGTGGAAATGCATTGATTAAAGTGCAAAGAGTCACTGAAGTGACAATATTCGATCAGAGGCTTCTATTCTCGCAGCCATTACAAGAATGTGCATCGTCTCTGGACTGGCTCATGACACAATTATATCTTATTTGTGAACTTTAATTAAATATTGTGGACTTTCCATAAGATAGTGCTTAATAAATAACAACAAGGACAGTAAAAATTTGGCCCTCTTTGTCAATTTTATGAGTCTACCCCATAGTTCGCACAATATTGAGATTAGAGAAGTTTACGCAACCCGCCAGGGCCTGCAACACCGAGGTATAAATTACAGCAACACAATGTAACATTATAGTACTGTTTCTCGATCATTTGTTAATTTTGTTCATTCATGTTGAGATAATATACGTATTTTGTAGTGTAATACATTGTATCACCATCAGCTTCGTTGGTTGTGGCCGAAAATCAGTGATTTCCGTATAAATCGTCCACTGCGTTTAATTTCACGGTGGAGTAGGCAAAGGGTAGGCCTCCGCAAAGGGTAGGTATTTCCCGTAGAATATTATGGGGCTGAAGTTTATTACAGGTATTCCCACATTTACCTCCCACCGGACACATTGTGAAGCCTTTGACAACATTACCACTTGGTGTAGTGAATGGCAGTTCTCTTTACAGGTAGACAGATATAACATTAATTTTTTTGTCCAGCATATAGAAAGTGGTGGTGCCAGCTCCATAGCTGTAATATTGCTTTAAATCAAATGACATCTGAAGTCGTGCTTTTATTCTTATTTATAATTACAACAAATGGTCTGGGCCACCATGGCCGATTTGTATTGGTTACACGTCTGTTATCGTGGGAATCTGAGTACTTCCATACAACAAACATACAACCTCTGGAAAGAGGCGTTGGGGGCCCAAATCGCTCGTAGCAAACAAAAATAAAAACAAAAGAGCCACTGGTGCAATCATTCGATTCCAGATGTAGGGGAATGGATCTAACAGCGGGATAGAACCGTATATTATCTCATTACAAGATCAGCTGCGAAGATTTTGAGCACATCTTGAGTAGGTCATTTCAAATAAGTATTTAGGAGCAATATGAAATTCGTGGATCACATAAAATCAGTGTTAGGGAAAAGTGAATTTGAGAGTAAGATTTGATGGTCGGAATCTGGGTAAGTTCGGTGCACATGTAAAGCAACTAGCGTATAAGATACTACTGCGACCAATTCTAGACTGTTATTGCAGTGTTAAGAGTTCCTATGAATTATGCACGACAACAGACATCGGATATGTAGATGTACTACTAGGACAGCAACCAACAGGTCGGTGTGGTCCATACGAAAGTGCAACTGGTACGCTCGGAGAACTTAAACGGATCGCCACATGCTAAAAGAACCTCGGTCAGGAAGTATCCTACAGCTCACTAACATTGATGGAGGGTTTCCACATCTTTTAATGCTATAATGCACTCAGTCAGATGCCTGGTTATGGTACATAAGATGGTGCAGAAATGGTATTAAGTGCTGTAAGGACTTCAGTCAGCGAGTGAATTTCGTCTAGCATGTCAACGGGTCAACTAAGTCCTTTCAGCGGGAACAGGAGAAGCCATCCGCCAAGACACCAAAAATTTTCCACTGACAGGAATACTTTATGCGAGCAACGACAGAAAATATTTTGATGCTAGACTTAACATTCTAGTTGTGTATGAATTTCTTAAGAAGAAACATCCCCAGATAAAGGTCACCTTATTCAACATTTTTCAAGAGAAGTTTCAATTTGCATTTCAGATGCCCTCAAATAGACTGCAACCGCACATATGAAGAACTGAAGGTGCAAAATAGAATCCCTCACCTTAACGAAGCAGCAAATCAATGTACCACCGGAGAGCCAATATTTCAAAAGCGAAGGGCCCATAAATATAATGCTAAGCTTACAGAAGAAGCCGAACAGATAGACGTGAACCGCGTATTTGATATTAATTTTGACTTTATGCAGAATGTCCTGATTCCAAAGATTCCTGTATGTTTCATCTCCGACAATTGGCAGTTTATACAATTTGTATTGATGATATTAAACAAATAATGCGCATTTGTAGCCGGCTGGAGTGGCCGAGCGGTTCTAGGTCCTACAGTCTGGAACCGCGGGACCGCTACGGTCGCAGGTTCGAATTCTGGCTCGGGCATGGCTGTGTGTGATGTCCTTAGGTTAGTTAGGTTTAAGTAATTCTAAGTTCTAGGGGAATGATGACCTCAGAAGTTAAGTCCCATAGTGCTCAGAGCCATTTGAACCATTTGTATGTATGTCATGAAGGAAACATAAAACAAGGATCCAGCGAAGTAATGTACACCTTTCCCTCTACAAATTTCCGCACAGCATTCCGCCATCAGTCACTGAATTACACTTACACTCCGACAACTTTGGAGGATAGAACAAAAGTCGTGTTGTATCAAAAATGTTATTTTCACTCACTGCCTGTAAATGTTTTCAGAAAATTTAACACTGTTTCCCAGTCATGGGACATTCCTATATTTCATGAGGGAGGAATTTCACCATAAGGAAACGTCGGCCCAGAAAGCATGACAGGTTCTGTATGATACACGAACTAACAAAACTCACAGTAAATGCGAGCAAGGGCCAAAAATTAATTCTGACAGAAACTGATGCCGTAGGCGTATTTGAGTTCAAGATTTGGTGGTAGCGGTTTTGTAAGAACACTTGTATTTCAACTGAAACCTCCCATAAAAGAGTTACAGGAGAGAAGAAAATCCACGTTCTTATCAGTAACATGTGCATTTTATATACAGAGTCGGTATGCTATTTTATAATACATTTGGAATTATTGGTTATTATTAAAACCAGGCAATGCCGAAACATGCTAAAGGGATCTCATTCGCCGAAGCTTGTACATTAATACGTGCACAATGTTTCTTTTTTCCCAATTCGAACTGAACCCTAATATTCTCACCAGTGTTATGTATCATCGATTTCTTTTTCAGGAGAAAAGAAAGAATGATTTCAACATAATAATTTTTCTGTTAGTCACCCCCAAACTAGATTGGAATGTCTATTACCCTTTAAGCATGTGTCGATTAAAATGTACTGCTTGGCAGAAATACGACGTAGTTCTCGCGAAATACTGCTGCGTAGATTTAGAGAACTTTTATTCACAGATTAGTTAGCTACGTTTATTGTAACAATAGTGTCTCTGTTGCGTAGGGATCGTTAGAGAGAAGTTCAGTCACCTTTCTCTTGCTCATTACAAGGAAGAAGGAAAAAATAATAATATTCGTGACTCGTACCCTCCGTCTTAACTTGTCCTGTAACTTTTGGGAGTATTAATGCAAAGATGTGAATCTCAGACCTTCTTAGATGCCTCCAAACGGCCGAATATTAGAATGGGTCGTACAGTCGTGTGATAGTTATTGCCACCTTAAGGACACTTCTCCTACCCGCAACACTTTCAGCTAGTCAAAACTTCCACCCAATTACCCTAAAGCTGACTTAAGACTCTCGTCCCATGCAATGTCGGTATTCAGCATTACATCTAAATACACTAAGTGATCAAAAGTATCCAGACACCTGCCTGAAATTGACTTACAAGTTCGTGGCGCCCTCCATGGAAATGCTGGAATTAAATATGGTGTTGGCCCACCCTTAGCCTTGATGACTGCTTGCACTCTCGCAGGCATACGTTCAATCAGGTGCTGAAAATTTTCTTGGGGTATGGTAGCTCGTTCTTCACGGAATGGCAGAGCGGTTCTAGGCGCTACAGTCTGGAACCGCGCAACAGCTACGGTCGCAGGTTCGAATCCTACCTCGGGCGTGGAAGTGTGTGATGTCCTTAGGTTAGTTACATTTAAGTAGTTCTAAGTTCTAGGGGACTGATGACCTCGGAAGTTAAGTCCCATAGTGCTCAGAGCTATTTGATCCAGTCTTCACGGAGTGCTGCACTGAGGAGAGCTATCGATGTCGTTCGGTGAGGCCTGACACGAAGTCAGCATTCCAAACCATCCCAAAAGTGTTCTATAGAATTTAGGTCAGGACTCTGTGCAGGCCAGTCCATTACAGAGATGTTATTGCGTGTAACCACTCCGCCACAGGCCATGCATTATGCACAGGTGTTCGATGGTGCTGAAAGGTGCAATCGCCATCCCCGAATTTCTCTTCAACAGTGCGAAGCCAGAGGGTGCTTAAAACATCAATGTAGACCTGTGCCGTGATAGTGTCCCCTCCATGAAAAACACGATCATACCATAACACGACCGCCTCCGAATTTTACTGTTAGCACTACACGCGCTGGCAGATGACGTTCACCATCGGATCGCCACATTGTGTACCGTGATTCGTCACTCCACGCAACGTTTTTCCATTGTTCAATCGCCAATGTTTACGGTTCTTACAGCAAGCGAGGCGTCGTTTGGCCTTTACCTGCGTGATGTGTGGCTTATGAGCAGCTGCTCGACCGTGATATAGTCATATTACTTGCTGTGGATCCTGAAGCACTTTGGAATTCCTGTGTGATGTCCTGGATAGAAGTCTGCCTATTACACATTACGACCCTCTTCTAAAGTCGGCAGTCTCTGTCAGTCAATAGACGAGGTCGGCCTGTACGCTTTTGTGCTGTACGCATCCCTTCACGTTTCCCCATCACTATCACATTGATGATCGATGTAAACCAAGTGATGTTTAGGTTTGTGGAAAGCTCGAGTACAGACATATGACACAAATGACACCCAATCACCTGACGATGTTAGAAATCCGTGAGTTCAGCAGAGCGCTCCATTCTGCCCTCTGACGATGTATAATGACTACTGAGGTCGCTGATGTAGAGTACCTGGCATTAGGTGGCAGCACAATACACCTAACATGAAAAAAGTATGTTTTTGGGAGTGTCCGGATACTTTTGATCACATAGTGTTAGTAGCACGTGCCACAAATCAGCAAGACTTAAATTTATATGCACGACTTGAAGAAAAGTACATATTAACGTAAATCGTAGGAAGTATGGGGAAATCGAATGCATAATGCTTCGGAGTGAATAATCAGAACACGATCTTGTAATTAGTTTGAAGTTTACCCGAAGCACAAAATCTCCAAGTTTGTAATAAAACACCACCTGAATATCAGCCCACCTTCGCAAGTCATAGAAAGTAAAATACGCCAAATTATTCAATACGTGTCATGGAATACAAACACTAAACGGCTGAAGTGACGGCAAAACCCTGCGCATCAGCAATCTCTTCGAGTGAATGAAACACTCTCACCAATACCTGCAAACACTCTGTGCTGCATCTGACCTCCGACAGTCAACAAATGTGTTTCAAATCTGTCCATGAAGGTGCACTTTCAACTGCCAGCTCGCTGAAAGCGCTTGGTAGCGCTGAAGGCTGACTATGCTTCCTTTGCGACAGCTCTGTCACAGACAACTAAAGGAGCCTGCACTGTATATTTTGATATTGGTTTCAGATTGTCTTTGAATACTATCAACAAAGACCGTTTTGCAAGCTACTGAGAGCCAGTTATCGCAAAATAGTGTCCTTTGTCACAATATACACGGTGAGTCAGGAGAAAAGTTACATACTTTGAGGAACGAATCATTGTGATTCTGATCAAAAAATTTTAAATTAATATACGCCCTTTCCTTAACCGTACAGACGTACAGCTGTTTGAATACGACGGGCTTCAGGAGCATGTCACTCATCACCGGCACTCACACGTGACATCAGGCAACGTAATACTCCTTCTACTGAGAATTTCAATGCGCACTTCACTTGCGCATGGCGGGGCGTCGAGTTCTGCAGATGTACACGTTTTTTACCTCATTTTTCAGTACTACAGTGGTTGCACCAGTGTACTATTGTGTTGTTACTTCTACAGTCAAAATAGCAAAGGTTAGTACAGTGAAAATGCCACATGTCTGCCCTAATGCGGAGTATGGTGACATGAATTTTGTGTACGGGTTTTGCAATGAGTATTCCAGAGCCTCTGTTCCCGAATACGAACAACGATTTCCTAATCGCAGAGTTGCGGACAGCAGGGTATTTAGCTGCGTGTTTAACAGTTTTCCAGCGCGTGGTGCGCTTTCCAGCACACGTACTGTATCTGAATGCTGCGTCAACAAGATTTTAGTGAAGTTGAGAACATTCCTGAAACGATAGAACGCAGCCCAATTACTTGCTCTAGAGGACTTGCTGCACAGCTTAGTATTCCACAAACGTGAGTGATCCGCACAGAGCATGAGCGAGGTCTGCATCCACATCATCAGCAGTGTTTGCAACGTCTGCATGCAGGAGATGATTCCATGCGAAAGGGAGTCTGTGAAGGGATCACTGCCAATGAATACCGTACTCCACGTAATCTGGCCATATATCTGTCAACATTTACCCGCACACGGCGTCGATAACACGCTTAGCTCTCACGTACTGTGGAAACAGGTTTCAACGACGTTTCTCAGTGAACATGTGTGACAGTACTGTTAACCACTAATTCATCAGTGCGGTTGCTTTAGATAAGCATTTCAATAGAGTAAGGTATTCTGATTTGCTTCAGATGTATTACCAAAATTCTTGGAGAATATTCCTATCGGCAACACTACGTCGTATGTACTTTCAGCGCAAAGGAGCTTCTGAACATTCTGTACGGTCAGTGACACACCACCTCACTATAACGTCCCTGGGCGTTGGATCGATAGCCGTGGAGTCATTTCGTGGCGGTCAAAGTCGCCGGATTCTACTGTATTGGATTCCTGTTTGTGTGGTTTCCTTCAGGGCGAAATCTAGAAGCACAGCGTGGACGCTAAGGAGGAACTTCTCGCTTCTTTACATGCGTGTGCTCAGTTAAAGGGCGATAAGAGTACGCTCAAATGAGCAACATTTCAGCTGTCAGCAAGAGCCGCAAAGTGCAATGCAGCTACCAGTAGATTTTGAACTCCTTTTCTGGGGAAAATGTGCACAATTAAAACACCAGATCACAATATTTCACTTACTGTCACCTGCATTTGTCCTGTTCCCCTCAGGTTTTGGTCAGAATCACTATCACCCCCAAAGCCTGTACCTTTGCTCCTGACTCACAGACATCGACAAAATGTCATATTTTAAAAAAGCCTTGAGTTAATGGTTTTCCTATGAGTATTTGCTTCACAGAGGTGAATAATTTGTTCTTTCCAAATTTTGCGCTCTTATCGTTTCAGTCATTTGCTCGATAATTTTTGTACGTACCACTGGGTCGGCATCGCAGACAGGTGCAATTTGTTGCGTCTAAAGATATTTTGCATTTATGGCCACACTATCTGCTTCAGAGACATGCATAACAACTGAAGTGTCACCTATCTGTTACTCTTTATTACGGCAAATGTTGCTAAGATTTTTGTTAAAAGCTTGTACATGTATCATAATCTAAAGATTTGTTCTCAGTTCGCCGATCCTTGTAAACGAAAGTATGCCTGTTGTGGCGAATCAATTTTAGTTGTTTGATAGTTGTAAGGCAAGCCTCTGTGGGAAATAAATAATATTTTTTAAAAATTATCTTACTTATACTCAGCACTAAGCTACTTCAAGATCCTATCTCCCTAAAGGTTCAAATAGTTACGTAACCTCTCAGATGTACTGTTCTCATCAAGTTCCTAATCCGAGAAAATTACAATGTGTAGAATCTAAAACGGTCCTCTGTCACAAATTTCTTTAAATAAAAAAGCAAAAATAATTACTAAGTACAATGAGACAGATGAAAAAACGCTAACTGAATGAATGAAGCAACTTGTGGTGAAAGAGTTTTTCAGTTAATTCAAATTCTGAAACAAAGTATCGTTGCAATGTACAAAGTGATCATGTCATCCCTCAACAAAATTAAAATTATTTGTATTCCATTCTCGTGACTCAGACACCCCCTGCAAGAATCAGAGCTATTGTTTCGTTTTGCAGAACCGAGTATCAAAGTTCTAAGCAATGTATTCAGTCAGATTTATTTTCTTTTTTTTCATTTTCGAGCTTTCTCCTTTTCATGCCTCGACTTTTTTTCTGAAATCACCACAGCCGACGCCGAGCTGTTCCACTGAGGGGCCACTAGTACCGGTGAACAGCTTTTAGAGCTCCTGGTGTTGGATTCCGAGCGGCAAGAGAGAATCTTACGGCACACGGACTCCGCGGTCCTGCGATGAGTACGAAGGACTCTAGACTGGCTGCACATGGAAATTTTTCGTCGAGACGGCAGCAGAAGTTTCGCGCAGTGGCCCACCGCTCCTGCTGATAAACTGGCGCCATTTCGCCAACACGGAACGGCGAGGCGTAATATCGCGAGATGCGACCCGGCCCAGCGGCAGGCGGAGGGCGCTGGCGGCTTCACGCCCACCTCGCAGCCTCCTGGCATACACGTAGGTCGCGTGCTCACCGCCCTCTTATTTATCACACGAGAAATATTGTGGTCCGTTTGTGAGCTCCCCTGCAATTTTCTTCCTTCCTTTCCCAGGAAGGCAGTAACATCAGACCAAAGTTGTTCGACACATGTCGAGGAAGCTTATTATCGTGCGTGGTACACCCTGCGATACACAGAATGTAGGAGAGTCAAGGAAAGTGGTGTTCGGGTTGTAATCCACAAGCACTAAACATTGATGGAGTAGCTGGATAACGTATGGGTTACGTTCCCAGAGTTCGTGCCTCTCTGAAAATGGAGGTGAGTGACCAGAAAAATTTTCAAATGTTTGTGAATTTCTAAGGGACCAAACTGCCGAGGTCTTCAGTCCCTAGACTTACACACTTAACTTACGCTTTTTTAATTTTATCGTATGGGTAGGGCTCTCCGTCGGGCAGACCGTTAGCCGGGGGCCGGTCTTTCAATTTGACGCCACTTCGGCGACCTGCAGTCGATGGGGATAAAAGGATGATGAAGAGGACAGCACAACACGCAGCCGGGAATCGAACCCAGGCCCAGAGCATTGACAATCCGTGACACTGACCATTCAGCTAACGGGGGCGGACATTGACTTATGCTAAGAACAATACACACACCCAGGCCGTAGGGAGGGCTCGAACTTCCGGCGGGAAGGACCGCGTTGTGCCTCAAACCGCTCGGCCACTCCGCGCGGTGAGTTGTCACACAACTGAAGTGAGAAGCCAACCATTCCGTAAACACAGCGAAGTCCGTCAACTGCAGGGTATGAGCCGACCATCGAGAAATGCAATCCAGACTCCAAACTGAGGTGGGGGACGTCAGCAGTAGGCTCGTATGGTGCGTTGCGAATAGCTTCCACCAACAACCAACTCCGGCATACACTGTGCTGGACTCTGTCTGCGGCGACACCTTAACGAAGCTTCCGATACAAATCGATGTGCAATATGTTGGATATATCGATGCCCTTATCTGATATTAGACCAAACATCGATGTCTTCGTCGCTGTCGGTTGACGACCCAACGGAAGGTGTTAAGAAAGTGAAAGAAAATTCACAAAACTTACCTATCTGTAAGACGAGAGAATAACTGTTTGGAAAACACCAACTAAACACGGAGATTAGCGGGACACTGTATAAGGAAGTTTCTAAGCTTTACTCACCGTACGTGAAAATTGTTCCTTCCCGCATATTTTCTAATATCTGTAAGACGACCAGTTGCTGATTTTGTTAAAATTCAGATGGTTCAAATGGCTGTGAGCACTATGCGACTTAACTTCTAAGGTCATCAGTCCCCTAGAACTTCGAACTAATTAAATCTAACTAACCTAAGGACATCACACACATCCATGCCCGAGGCAGGATTCGAACATGCGACCGTAGCGGTCGCTCGGTTCCAGACTGTAGCGCCCAGAACCGCACGGCCACTCCGGCCGGCTGATTTTGTTACTCAAAGATATTGGAAAATTAAAAATTTTCATGGTTAATCTCCCCTAAGACGATTTCTAAAACTGTTCTGGAATGGTCATCGATCGATTTCCTATTATAACTTGGTATCTGTTCCCATTGATTTTTATTTTTCCATCTGTACCTATTCACTTTAACATCTGTTTTCCATAATTCTTTGTTCAAGTATTCCTAGTAATTACACTGTTCGACTACAAACATTCGCGCTTAATAAGTCTTACGAAGCTTTAGTTGTGTACGAAAAAATATCTTTGCTGTGGATGTTGTTAGCCGAACTATATGCACCTGTAGGTTTACTGATTTTACTATCAATTAGTTCAAATGGTTCTAAGCACTATGGGAGGCCATCAGTCCCCTTGACTTAGAACTACTTAAACCTAACTAACCTAAGGACATCACAAACATCAATACCGGAGGCAGGATTCGAACCTGCGACCGTAGCAGCAGCGCGGTTCCGGACCGAAGTGCCTAGAACCGCTCGGCCACAGCTGCCGGCTTACTATCCATTGCAAAGATTTCTGATAATTTTTTTTTTAATTTACCACGGACACGAAGTATCGTGCGTTTTAATTCAATGTCATGATGAAGTATCAGCTGCTAGTTTGCTCACTGAATTTTTTGTATCTTATATTTTACATTATATTATCCGTCCTTCTTTCAGATCTTCTTGTATTTTGCAATTCAGTTTAAGGTCTCATTTTGTGTTTTAGTGTGAGTTTCGCACATTTCCATAAAGTGTCTAGATAATACGGTAATTACCATACTTTCAATATGCTCTTACGCTTGTAGTTAAATTTTTCTTCATATCCGAACAAATGTCAGTGCACGTTCCAATATCCATATTGGGTGTTAGTCTGTATGTTTCTTCTTCTTTCTAATTTGGACCTAAATTTTCTTGCTTATTTTTCGTCCTCTTTTTCAAATTATTGAAACGTCTTTGTTCCTAATACGAGTGTTTTATACCGATAAAGACATTATGGTTTCACAACTGCAGCAACCAACTTTTGTGTATTTTGGATTATTATATATATTTCCAATTTGAAACTGAACTTTCTTACAGGCGAATATATTTTTTATAGTTTCAGTCAAAGACAAGATCACATGTCCTTCGAACTCTATATTCTAGAAATAAACGTAAGTTTAAAACGAAAATAAACATTTTCGACCGCAAGAAACCTTTATTTTTGTGGTTATCGCTTTCGGTGAGTTTTTGACAATATTTGGGCCTCATACTACGATGGTACGCAGTGGCGGTAAACGGAGCTTGAGCAGTTGATGTTAGTGGAGTCGTAACGGCTGCTCAGTTCACAGCCATCGCCTATCATTATGGTATGAGGTCTGAAGATGGTCAGAAACTGACCGAAACCGGTAAACACAAAAATAAAAGTTTTTCGCAGAGGAGACTGTTTATGTTACTTTTAAGGTACTAAAAAAACCGCTATTTTCCACGAAGGATGATCCGAAAAATTAATAAACATAAGGTTTGTATGTGTATCATTGTATGCCCAAGATTAATAATGCTCTCACTTTACACTGTGCAAGTAAGTGACGGGAATGCTTAAAGAACTTGAGCCTGAGTTACATACCTGTAGTTTTATGGCGAGCTCCTTCCTCCTCGGTGGCATTAGCGGTGGTAGAAATGCTGCAACGTTCATTTATAAGCCAACAGTTCAATGCATTTCGAACATTCATACAGTTCTCGTAACATTTGATTCCTGTTCTGAAATTTTACTTTGCTTGGCTGTACTGTCCACACACCAAAGCGGTACAATATCTCTCTTTAAGTCGTCGGCACACGGACCGTGCATCCGAACGTTGAGCGTTGAGCGTGCTGAGTTTCTGATGTCGTAGCATGGAACAGCACGTTCGGGGGTTTTCCCGGACGCGAATAGCATTTTATAGCATGTCAGCTATTCTGAGCGAGCGTCTGATCATTGACCAAAGAGATGGCACAACGCCACCTACGTCACATGCACGCCATCTCCATTCAGCTCAAAGTTGTGAGGCACCATATTGGCATTCAGTTCAAGCCTAAACGTATATATGCCGTTTCTGAGGACCCGAAAATTGAGAATCACTCGAAAACCCGTTGTTTACTGTATGATTCGTTGCAATAAATAATGGCATACATCATATTCGTGCCAAATGAATTATTGTAAGTTGCGTATAATGATAGTATGCCGTTTGAAGGCAACGCCACACTCAGGATCCATCAAAAACGATTTGTTCTTGGTAAAATTTATTATAATTAAATTTCATTTACTAACATAGCTGCCATTGAAGCTTTTAGCACGTGCGCACATGCTGGGAGTCGTCATTAATAACTTGATGTCGGTTAAGCGTAAAGGGCGTAGATTCGTATACCGCTGGATGCGAAAATATTGTGAACGGATCAATGAAGAGCCTGAACGGGTGTCATTTGGACGTCCGCCCCGAACGAATTCAACGAACACTATAAACGAAAATGAAAACAAAAAAAAGAAGAAAAGGGTACTGGGTAGCGTTAGGTTCCAACGGAATGCGTGATATAGTGATAGATCGCGTCTCGCTACGTCATAGTTTTCCCCTAACATCTACGTTTTTAATAGGTTCTAATGCTTTATTATTAGTTTAATATAGTCATATACAATAATATTTGTTGGTATGTAAATATAAGTTAATTTTTTTTTTTTAAGGAGTGAGATTGTTTAATTGGCTTAACCTATGGGACAGCATGCGCTACTCGTATAAAGATATTTTGCTCCTTTTTCTTTAAAGTTTCGTAATTCTCGTAATTCACGTGTTGCAAAGATTCTACTGCTGGGTGGGAACAGTGATCGAGTAAGAATGACGTTATGGTTTTATTGAAATGTAAATATGATGAAATAACAAGGAACTATTGCAAATTTCTACCGCACTGTCTGTAATGGGAATTTTTAAAGCCTGTTTGCTTATTTATTGGGCATGGTACTTTCCTTTTGGCTTAAAACATGTAAACCGATATTAAAGTTTTTATTTGTGTGTATTAGGCCTAATTATAGAATAACGTGGCTAGCATATCGACAGTGGAATGGTCCAAATGGCTCTGAGCACTATGGGCCTTAACATCTGACGTCATCAGTCCCCTAGACTTAGAACTATTTAAGGGCATCACACACATCCATGCCCGAGGCAGGATTCGATCCTGTGACCGTAGCATCAGCGTGGTTCCGCACTGAAGCGCCTAGAACCGCTCGACCACAGTGGCCGATTGGACAGTGAAGGAAATGTGCGTTTTAATTGACCTAACATGGGAATTTTACGAGCGCCCGTTTAGTAAATAGTGTGATTTACAAACTAGAAACATCCCACAACTGCCGCAGGAGCGCGTTGCGATAGCGTATACTACATTGTGGCCCACGTACCGTATGCACAAGTCGTATCATTCATCAGCATTCAGCAGCACGTTGAATTCGGCACGCTCAAGGTTGACATTCGACAAGGCGGTCCATGTGCTGACGGCTTTAGTATGATTCCAGTAGTCTACCTACTGGCTTGTTGTGAACTTGTGAACATAACGATTTGCCAGTCACAATAACCTCAGACATCAAGACAATTTCTCTATCATCACGCATTGAACGAAATAGCGCTTTCGGAATTTGTTGTTGTGGTTGAGTTCAGATGAACATGGCATGATCAGCGCCATAATGCGCGTATTCACGAGTATAAATAACATCCCACACAAATTGTTTCAAAACATTCACCTAGGTACTTTGCCTTTCCCGTTTCTTTTCGTGCTCATACAAACATCGGTGATTCACCCTAGTAATAGCAACGCGTTTTCCGTAACGCGCAGTACCAAAGGGTGGGAAGGGGGAGTTCTTTATGCCCACTCTTTAAGAAATCTGTGGTGTCACCGCAAGGCACCACACTGGCTTCAAATCGGCCGCGGTCTGTCAGTATACATAGGACCCCCGATTCCCCACTGTCGACGCCAGCAGATCGAGCGCCGCTACTCGGCTGGTCTTAAGAGACAAGCCAGCGCACTGCCCAGTGCTACAGCCGACTTGAATAAGAATTGTTCACTTGTTATAGCTTCAGAGATCTCATGTGGAGAGACGCTAGTTAGCATAGCCTTTAGCTAAGTCAGTAGCTACGACCTAGCCAGGCGCCACATACAGTTTATGCATTGCCAATTAATCTATATGTGTGAAGCAATCAGAACTGTAAAGGATTATTAGCAGTTCAGTCTATAACTGCACTTGTAAATATTATTGTACAAATTCAATACTGACATTCATCGCTGATGCTGAATTAAAGCTAAGCATTTATTTGTATTCCTGTCTACTAACTTCTAATCATCTAAGATGTTCCAGATACATCCCGTAAAGTATAGTTCATTGAGCCTCACGTCAGCCTACGTGACCAACGCGTGCAATAATGGCCACCCCTTGTGATCAGACTAAGAGTCAAATTGCTTGACTCAGCTGGGTCACCATTTTTCCATGAGGCCCGTAGTTGCACCTCATACATAACAAAATAAAAAAAAAACAGATTCGTTATTAGTTCTTGACTTACATCAACAACATGCTTTTTAAGGAGATTCTGCTGTGTAAGCAGGGTCCCGAAGCTGAAAATATATCGTAGAATACTCTAAGGAATATCGACATACTTTCAGGAACATGCACCACCAAAGGGGAGGAACATTAAACCCATAGTGAAAAACACAAATTAAGGAATGTAAATTTCACTAAATTTTCTTGCCTTTTACTCAGATCATACTGTATAAATAGATAACGATTTATTAGTAAGGCACAGAACCTGAAAATGGGGAATATGACACGCTCGATAAAAGTGACATCTACTCTTAAGATTTATATTTTTGTTTTAAACTTAACTGAAAAATTAAAAGTACTGGCGGTATTTAGAAGAAGAAGTCACTAGTAACAGTAGATAATTTTTTCAGAATTTTTAAATATAAAGTAATTGATTACATTGAAATACTTTCTAAGAGTGGGCATCAAGTACCTCCCCTCCCCCTACCCCCATCACGGTATTTAGAGGGTTAATCTCTTACTATTGCCGTAATAGAACTTTTATCGCTATTCTGTGACGAGCTAGCCGGATTGGTAGCGGGAATAACAGTTCATTCCGACTGCACGTACACGGGTTCCTGAAGAGAATGTATTTTACAAAAATCAGAGGCAGTGCGTAATGGTACGAAAATGCACAAAATATTATTGTGTCTGGATTTATGCAGAGTAATTCATTTCATTTGTGATGTGTAACTATACCGAAATTTGTGTAAACTTCACGAAAACAGAAGAGAACTGGCAGCATACACCTCATACTAGATGACGTCTGGACCCCTGCAACATAGGCCAAATTCTTTTACCTTAAAAAGGGGTAATAGGGAAAAGTATTCGTCATCCACAGGAAATTATTAATAAATTTGTGATGAACATTTTTATGTTTCGGATGAGACGTGTATCTGAATTCATAATGGCAAATGCACATTTTAAGTTGATCGTGCCTCTGCAACCATTTGTGCAAGTTACTTTCTCTAGTTGCTGTGCTCTCCCTGTTAAGAAACCCGAAGGAAAGAAATCCAAAGACATAACATCTGGTGATCTGTCAGATTCCTCTACTCCTCTTCCTATGCAGCGACCATTGTAACGACTATGTAATATTTCCTTTATTTACCACGAATAGCCAACAAATGTCATGTAATACAATACTTCGATGCTCTTGAAGGCTAAGGTCTACGCAACCAATAATGGAAAGATGACCTACAGAAAGTTTTCATACATGTGTCCATTCAAATGTTCCCCAAGGCAATAAGAGCTAACGCGTCTGCTGCACATTATTCCATGTTATTTTTTGACTGCCCAAAAATAATGGTTTTCGTCAC
The DNA here is from genome assembly GCF_021461385.2 of Schistocerca piceifrons. Taxonomy (NCBI): domain Eukaryota; kingdom Metazoa; phylum Arthropoda; class Insecta; order Orthoptera; family Acrididae; genus Schistocerca; species Schistocerca piceifrons. The sequence continues at coordinate 634,191,074 of NC_060139.1, forward strand.
GCAAGCAATATGGGTTTGCTGCGCACGATCCATGCATGTATCTATCGAGCTCATGCTAATCTGTGAAGATTCATTAATCACAGAACATTACAAGGTGAAAAGAAATTCATACTTAATTTTGGTTTGTTACTAGCCAACTGACAAACCGTTGGGCGTTTATCAAAATCATTGTTACCAGATTTCTGTTTAAACGAAATCTTGTAGGCAGGAAGTTGTTGAAGCCATAATGTTGTAAGAACACTCGTCTGTAATATTTCAAAAGCAGCAACAATATTTCAAGAACTTCTATGATGGTTTCCAACAATAAAAGCTTATACTACGACCTGATTACTTCTCTACTCTTTCACAGATGGTAAATTCTTTCAGAACGTGAATAATGAAAGAGACGGAATTGCAACAGGTGCAATGTAGGGTAGGTGTGGGCTAGTGATTCTCTGCTGGAGGTCGCAGCTAGTTAATTGTTAGAACACTTTCCTAACAGACACGAACAGACACGGTTCACCGCCTCTGAAACGGACAGACTGCAGACTGGTGCCCGGCAAGTCCATACAGACGCGCTAACGCAGGGGGATGGAAACTGCGGCCAGACTAACATAGCGCGATTACAGATGGCAGCGGATCACTGATAGATGGCTGTGTGGCAACGCCCGGGTGGGTGGGTTGGACAATCAGGCAGCGGTCATTGGTTCGTAGCCCGGTGGGGACAGTGTCTTAGATGCGGTGACCACAGACAATTCCCGCGCGTTGTCAGACGGTTCACTGTGATGACACCATGACGGGTTGACAGGGTGATCCTGTTGGTCTAGATCCCCTATTCCATGTACTAGCAGTTGCGGAAGTACCGTCGAGCCCGCGGCGAAGCCTCTGGAGCGGGTCCGATGACCAGGCGCTCCGTAACCATTATGTTGTTCGGCGATGCGCCAGGGCCGAGGTGACGTCCCCCTGGTTGACATGAGGAAGCGCCGATTGCGGATTAGATGACTCTGCTGACGCCGGACGAGGTGGCCGAGCGGTTCTAGGCGTTACAATCTGGAACCGCGCGGCCGCTACGGTCGCAGGTTCGAATCCTGCCTCGGGCATGGATGTGTGTGATGTCCTTAGGTTAGTTAGGTTTAAGTAGTTCTACGTTCTAGGGGACTGACGACCTCAGAAGTTAAGGCCCATAGTGCTCAGAACCATTTTTGAACTCTGCTGACGTTGTTGAGCCATTAGGACACTCGCCGGTGGACTGTGGCCTGGTCTCGTTGCTGGGCTGCTTTGCTGGCTGCCAGATACCGAGGCGGTACAGAATTATCACTGGCAAATGCGTACCGAAAAGGGTAACAGCTTTTATAATAATTCTTCCTGGTTGGTCTTAAAATCATTTCAGTTTATTCTTCAACTGGTCTACTAATTTCACTCAATACGTAACATACCAATACATCTCCTAAATATACTATATTTCATGGTAATCTGCAGCACAGCAAATTAGTGAATTTTTGCTGTGTGTTCCGGCGGAGGTTTGAGTCCTCCCTCGGGCATGGGTATTTGTGTTGGTCCTTAGGATAATTTACGTTAAGTAGTGTGTAATCTTAGGGACTGATGACCTTAGCAGTTATGATGGTGTCCTGCAACACCTCCTGAAGATAATCTTGGAACCACACTCTTTACTTTAACCCTTTCAGACCTTTTTTCTAGTGGAAGGGAAACTTTTCTTTATGTCATAATACTCTCAGGTAATTTTTTTAATGATTCTAGATGCAAGATTTTCACAAAAGCGTCTAACCGTTTACAAAACATATTTTGTACACTAGTCTTCATTTTATGAACAAGCACAACTAATTACGAAATATTCTCTATTTTAATAAACAGTAAAGTGATCATTCAATAATTACCATTCAAAATAATAATAACAATATTGACTTATACAGTGGATATATGGAACCAACGACATCCGTTTATTCTGACGCTCACGAACTGATGCACACTGCTACATTGGCTTGCTCATATTTTCTAAGTGTTCGCCAAGGGTTGACAGCGCTTGGGCATGACGGAAAGGTTGGACATTCACAAACGTGTACGTCAGGTAGCCATTTACAGACTTCTCCTGCAGTTAAGACACAGCAAAAGTTAATGTACACAATTGTAGGTAGCGGGTCTGAGTGGGTTAAGGAACTACAGCAGAAGTCGCAATGAAAACCTACCTACTACATGATACTGCTCTGCACTGCCGGGCAACTAAAAATTCGGCAGAACTTTCATACGTTAACACTGAATTCAGAGCCAGTTTGTAAATAAATACAGCTCTTCTAGGTGGTGTTAGTACAATAAAAAAGCCTACATAAATTATACGAGATATATTGATTTTATCTTGCAATTAATGTCTCACTTCAAGGAAAGTCGATGAACACGAATATGCAGTTATAAATGGAGATACTAGTTAAAAGAAGTGAGTTACAATTTGTCTAGTCGGCAACAGTGCAATCAGGTAGTGTTAAGTAGAGTGTGGAGAGAGGTAAATTATAAGCCCCTGACAGTCTTTACTGATCTCTTGTGGGACACGCTGTTCTCGAGATACTTATATGCCAGCAGTGTCACACTGGTACATTTTTTGACGTACGAGAAATGTAGTTCTACAGGGCAGCCAAAGGCAATAAAACTAATGAACACCCAACACTCAGACTTCTATTAAACGTGAAACAAATGAACCATTGAGGCTATTCAGAGTGACGACTCTCTAAAAAGTGAAAGCAGTGGCTGAGTGCACTTCGGAAGCGGCTGTTAGAGGCACAGTATTTCTGTAGCCGCGAGCAGTGTAGATTAAGAGTGGGGATTACCGCTACACGTCTCTGCGAGGGCCCAGACGAGAGTGACTACGTAATGGATAACCACTTGTTGAAGGCGACAACGAGTCCGCTTTTTAGAGCAGCCTGCTTGCTGAGCGTCCGCCATTACCGTACGTCAAGCAAATAAGCCCCATTCACGGCAGCGAGGGGAGCGAGCGCTTGCCCCGTGGAGCAGCTGCTAGCACTTCGTTTCCCTTACCCGCTAATGCAAACACGGACGAAAAGGGGGCTACGATCACTATCCCATTAGCAGCCTCTTAAAAAAGTCAGAGACAACTATTCAGCTTTCTGGATGTAAACGTACGTTAACTTTTATTGGCCCTTCTGTCTGCAAGAACAGTAGTATGGACCTGTGCTGAAGTTGCACGACTGAAAAATTCGAATCACTGCATTGTATCCATACTCTGTCCGTCTCCAAAGCTGAGTGGTCTGCGCGATAGAGAGTCAATGAGGGCCCGGGTTAGATTCCCGGCTGAGTCGGAGAGTTTCTCCTATCAGCGACTGGGTATTCTGTTACCTTCATTGTCATATCATCCTCATCGACAAGCAAGTCGCCCAAGTGGCCGGTTCTAGGCGCTTCCGTCCGGAACCGCGTGACCGCTACGGTCGCTGGTTCGAATCCTGTGCATGGATGTGTATGATGTCCTTAGGTTAGTTAGGTTTAAGTAGTTCTATGTTATAGGGGACTGATGACCTCTGATGTTAAGTCCCATAGTGTTTAGAGCCAGAGCCCAAGTGGCGTCAACTGAAAAGACATGCACCAGGCGACTGGTCTACCAGACGGGAGGTCCTCGCCACACGCCGTTTCATTTCATCCATACTGTGCAAGAAGTTTACATGTGGATGAGATATGTTGTCAATAATGTGCGCTTACAAGTCATTTGCGGTTAATGGCCCTACTGTTTTCAATAATATTAATGTTCAGAGTAGAAAGGACTGGTAAAAGCTGCTACAGTTATAGTTTTCCGTTTTGCAGTTCTCACCTCCGTTTTAATTTTAACAATCTGCATATCTCAATACAGATATCGTAAGCGATGACGAGCGCAAAGTTTGCGTTGAAACTCTACTTGTACCACTGAAAATCCACTTTGCTTGTACAAGAATTTTACATCAGAACATAACTTTCATGTGAGCGCCACCAGATTTTAATCGATGCTGTTTTTAATCCTTATGATTAGTACATTTCCTTGACAATTACTTCGGTAGAGCAGACGAATTATAGAATACAAGTAGTGGGGTTCAGGACACTTATGTGAAATTCCGAATCCTTTTTCTGGTTATCCACAATGACGTTACCTTTTGTTTCCTCCTTGCACTACGAAATCTTGGAAAACATTTTAGAGACACAAATGATCGTTGAGGTACAACACAGATCTTCCGTCATTTCAGACGTCTTAGATTTTATAAGAGGATGACTATTCGCTCCTCGCTCACGTTAACAAGAGAGACTGCACTAGGAAAAAAAAATAAAGAAATGATATGGAAGTAATATTACGAGTTCCATCGAAGTTGTGACATTATCGACAGAGGACGCGCCCAGATCAGGAAAGGACCGGGAAGGAAATCGGTCATGTTCATTTCTAGGGAAGCATCCATCACATTTGCCTTGAGCGAGTTACGGAAACAACGAAAAATCTACATTCACAAGGGCGTCTAAACACCGCTCCTGGCGAACAGGGGGCAAGTTTCGTTACCACAGCGCTACATCATGTGGCAACATCTGCACTCGTTGAATCGGGATATGACACCTTGCAGTGGTGTCAGGCAAACAACACCTGTCGTACAAGGCAGGGAAGATTACTGATGGAGATAGGCGAATATTAAAGAGTACCGTTACTACTAATATGGAAACAACCGGCAAAAGACTGAATTGTTGGATTTAATATGTATATACAAGGAGATTAACGTCAACGCAAATAGAATATTACGTAAACAATCTATTCATGACAGTGCCGGTATTGACAAATCACTAGTGAATAAGGTGAGTTTGAAGGAGAACTTCCACCGTTTAATGTCTGCAAAACCCTTATCACCAAAAAGTGGACATATATAATGCTTTCGAAAGAGTCTACGTGTACACTGCTGCAACGCGTCAAGCGTATAAAAAGTACAGGGAATTTTCTTCGTAGTGGGCACCTGTACTGCTGTGGAAAGTAAAATGTTGGTTTTCATCTGTTCCTATTCTCCCTTTGCTCAGAATGAAAGGAAAAATGATAACATGTGACTTCTGAAAACCCACTGTACATGACCTTCCTCATCCAGAGGGTAATTGTGCAAATTTTTTGAAGCCTGTCATGGAAACCAGAAAATTTGGAGTGATTCGTTGAAATACACCTGAAATTCTCTAAAAAGCTTTGCCCATTTCAGAAGATATCCAACAGTTTCACTGAATTCTCGACGTGTCATATTTGTATTCAGTCTCAAGCTTTCGAAACCTTCATCCGCCGTTATCGCCAGTAGTTTTCTGTAGGCCGTATGGTACTTTATTTAGTTTATGGAAACACGCCTTTGATACCGGACGAAGTCACGTAACTCCACTATCGGAAAAGAGATTATTTCCTACTGCTGATTAATTTTACTTTCACCATCTGTTCACTAGCTGCCTTCTTCCATTTGAGATATCCTTTACAGGTGTCACATACATTGATGTTTGCCTAAAACGTTCGATTAGCAACATTGGTTTCTACTTTCCACCTGCATGACATTACTCATATTACAAAATTACAAAGTACAGACGTTATTCAGTAATTTTATGTGGTATCACTTCCTATCATACCATACAGTATTACAATTTAAACGCTTTTTTCCCTCCATGAGGTTTTTTTTAATATTTATCCAGAATTTATCTACTTTTATTAAGCATATTAGTAGTTTATAATAATATGACACTCTAGAATGGTCTAAGAATATAGGATTCTGAACACTTTCACAAAATATAGTTCGATTTTTTATTCTGCTAGGTACTTGCTAAAAACCTGATAGAGAGTGTTCGGAAATTATTGTTACAGACTTCTACGACTTGTATAAAGGAGTGAGTATATAATATTTTGAATAGAAACCAATGTCCTGAAACGTACCGTTCCGTTCTACGATTGTTTCAACGCATATGTTTAGCTCATCGACTTCTACTTGATGAACTGATTTAGGCGTGATGCCGTGAAATTTTCAGGTAACAGTTCGAAAGGAAACGTAACGGAACATTCATTTATCACATAAGCACTTTTCTTTGTGTTAACACTTGAATATTATTTGTCTACATTTGTTCGAAACAAAAGAAAGCCCAGCATACTGTACGAACAAAACAATACTCAAGCATTACAACAGCGTCTAGATGTGGAGGCCGCCAACGTTCTTACAGACACTGTACCTACGAGGCATGTTTTGGTACACACGCTCCATTTCACCTGGCTACTCTTCAGTAGAGGCCAGAACTCGTACCAACAGGTCTTCCTCAGTATCTACAAGAGTCCCGCAGCCAGGTTGAAGTTAAGTGTTGTGAGGTGCCCGTCTGACGTAGAGCACATCAGCCTTTCTATACTACTGCATATCAGTATAAGCTGCTCTGAGACTTTTCTCTTTCTCTCAGCAGACGTGGCCGCGTTACAGATCTGAATTGCAACTGTCGTATGACGGAAACGGCAAATTTCCTGATATGAGTTCCTATTCAAAATATAATCTACTTACTCCCCTCTACGAGTTCTAGAAGTTGGTAACGGGACGTTCCGAAGTCCCTGTACAGTAGTTTTATTTTGGTAGAATATATTAAATATAACAACATTGTACCCTTGGATAATTCTGCAAATGTAAGACTTTTGTTGTTTGCGCTAACGTACCAGAAGCTTCAGAATCAACCACTTCTTATCTTATTTTCCATGAAACACCTCCCGTTCTCAAACTTTTGAGGATTATTATGCCCATCATCAGTTTCTGTAACTTGTCAGGGTCAGCTGTCTCCTCCTCATCATATGTGAATATTGTCCGTAAACATGTATAATCTCCAGATACAGGGAATCAAGCATGACTTTTTATCCATCGCTCTCAGGTATAGTAAGATTCTATGCAATTAATCGACGCAACAGTTTTCAAGTGGTTCAAGTGGCTCTGAGCACTATGGGACTCAACTGCTGAGGTCATTAGTACCCTAGAACTTAGAACTAGTTAAACCTAACTAACCTAAGGACATCACAAACATCCATGCCCGAGGCAGGATTCGAACCTGCGACCGTAGCGGTCTTGCGGTTCCAGACTGCAGCGCCTTTAACCGCACGGCCACTTCGGCCGGCGCAACAGTTTTGATATCGACACCAGCGCTCAGTCATGCCGTCCGTACCCAGTATGCATGCTTGACAACACTTTCATTACACAATTTATTTAAAGTTATAATAAATTAACTTTGCTACTGCTGTTTCACAGTACATTAAAAGACAACGTTTGACAAAAGTATGCAAACGGATGAAGTAATTCTGAAGTTGTTGAGTGTTGTTCGATTTCTTTTTTTACTGAATTTGGCAAAAATCTTCAGTTTTATATAAGATATACATTCGTCAGGCTTTGCTTACAATGTACGGTTGTCATAGGTGGGGTTTAATGGTTTTATGGTAGATGAATTTCAATTACATATTTCTCTCTTTATTCATGTCTCTGCAACTTGGACTGTTGCCTTTACACGAATGTCAAACTCTTATTGTACGCTGATGTTATTGGTATAGTCATTTTAATTGATAATAACGGCCCGAGTGTAAAAAATTGTACACTGGTTCTGCATGGGACCGAAACTCTAATCAGTTTAACAATGCAACGCGTAACGCGAATTATACCTCGAATCACCACATGCGGCAGAGAGGGCCGTAACTTTTTTTACCTTTAATTACCATAGTACAACTATTACTGACTTCTGTTCCATTATAGATTTAGTTATATTTCTTGCAGTCTATTACTTTACCTTTCAAATTATTCCTTTCAGTAGGGTAAAAAAGGTAATTCTGTTATATTGATATGAAAAAGTGATTCTTTACAATTATCTACTTTAATTGCTCTAATATACAGCTTTCAATATGGGATTATATAACATTGATTCTTATTACGATATCCACGTTTCAACTAAAAAAAAGTTCAGTTTTTCCCTTATTTGCTCTCCTAGGTACAAAAGAAATATCTTTCACACTGCAGGGTATGGGCGAGGATTTACTCAGTGTCGTTCAGAGTAGCGGCATGTAACATAACACTCGCACACACACACACACACACACAGAAAAACAACAGGAATTTCGGGCAGGGTGCACGTGGCTGGTATTTCGACTAATAGCGCCAGCTTACACCGGCCGGGAAGCGTAGAAAAACAGAGAGACCCGAGCGGTTTTATATTACTGCACATTGACGGATACACGAATTACGTTTTACAATATCAGAGCGACCGCCGCATCAGATATCGTTCTCATGAAGAAAGATGGGCTGTATAGCTATGAAAATAAAATCTAACCCGTAGTTTACAATCTGAGATACATCAGTGAATTTGGCTTTGATAGGCTTTTATTCCATACTAAGGGTTTGAAACAAACTGCTTGAAGGAACACTGGGTAAGTAATACATAATGGCAGGAACACATGAAGTCTTTTAGCATTCACGAAGCAATTAACCGAAATTTACCAATGTATTACGGAAGACTTGACTGAAGGCCATCAAAGTCATTATATCGTACTGAAGGAAAGTAAACATCTTAACCACTATCGATTTAGATACTACGTGGCCGGCCGAAGTGGCCGTGCGGTTAAAGGCGCTGCAGACTGGAACCGCAAGACCGCTACGGTCGCAGGTTCGAATCCTGCCTCGGGCATGGATGTTTGTGATGTCCTTAGGTTAGTTAGGTTTAACTAGTTGTAAGTTCTAGGGGACTAATGACCTCAACAGTTGAGTCCCGTAGTGCTCAGAGCCAGATACTACATAACCTGCTGCTACACACATGATTGGACCTCACTTACAAAGAATCAACTTAAACTAGAACGAAATTCTCACAAAAAGGGATATGAAATTTCTCATAATCACTTTTAGCAAACATGAAGAACATTTTAACTCACTCTGATACTTTATTTGGACTTTGAACAGATTTCACACTCACGCGTGGTGAGCACTGTAGTTCCAGTTCAAGACACAAAGGAAGTACCCAAATCACGTAAAATGACTGAATAAAACAATGCTGGCCTGGTTTCTACTTTAGCTAGCAAAAATTTGACAGTTGAAGCCACCCGCTAAACTACATTTTTGCTTGTTAATCTCCACTTCCAGAACTGTAGCGAATATATCCTCATGACCACGTTAGAAAGATACTTACAAAAAATTCAGATTTGTCCCCCAAAAACCTATCGTAGTAATGCAATAGCTTGACAAGTTCCCTCAAATCAATAAATTTCACCCACAATTATTTACAAACTAGAGTGCAGAGCTGATGAACAACACTCATTCTCAATGTCACAACCACACTTTGTCAGTTACCCTTTACCAGATAAGTTATGGTAATTAAACTTCTTGTAGCACTTCCCTGGCCACAGTGAATACAAACGACTTATTGTGAAGTTTATCGACGATGATATTGCTCGTTTTTATACCGCTTCACTACCATACGAGCAAGAACTCCACAACAGCGTCCTCATCTCACATCAGTTCATCTGCAGTGCCCAAGTATGGAGATAAATTCTCCTTGTTGGAACTATCCGAAGGGAACATCTCCCATTGGCAGCAGCTTTGCCACAGGTTGTGCCGTGACAAACTCGCTACCCTTCAACTGTCTTTGGTTAGTCCCTCATCTTACTATATCCTATTACATTCAAACGCAAAGCAGTCACACACTCAGGGGAGGGCATTCAGAGATATGATAAATGTGACACGGTAAAATAAAATACTGATGGGTCTATTTTCATATCCAAAGGCTACATTTCATGAGCATAAGGATACAAAACTTTTCATTCTGCCATTCAGTATCATAACAATCAGTTCAGTCACACCAAAATCTCATTCACACGCAAACTGATTAAAAGCAGCGTACTAACCGAACCACTTTAACAATATGTGATAGGATCAGGTTGGTTGGTTGGTTGGGTTAAAGATTAAAGGGACCAAACTACAAAGGTCATCGGTCCCTATAGGATCAGGAAAAGGGAATAAGCACTGATTAGGAGAGACAGCGTGACTTTTCCTGTGTTGACACATCTAATGTACCGAATGGAGCCGTTGCGGGAAACGTCTGTCGTGAAAAACGGAGATGCCCAATAAATACCAAACGATATGGGGAGTACGTGCAGCACTGAGAGGAAGAGTTTAAGAGGGGTGAGGAAGTTGTAGTGGGTCACATCAAACCAGTCACATTACTGACGATATCATCGTCCTCCATGACCAAAAAAAAATAAAAAATAAAAAAATTAAAAAATTAAAAAATCAGATGTGAGACGGCGCCTGAGCCATGGAACTTGGCACTTCTTTGTGCTACGATAATGTCTGCTGGAATTAAAACGGCAGTTAAGTATTCCGTGTTATGAGCATTTTGTCACTTTGTAACTACCCGTCGCTTCAGAGTTGAGGGGCGTCACTTCATCCTCTACCGAGCGAGGTGGCGCAGTGGTTAACGCACTGGACATGCATTCGAGAGTACGACGGTTTAATCTCACGTCCGGTTATTTTGATTTAGGTTTTCCTTGATTTCCCTAACTCCCTACTGCATGATTCTTTTATTTTTCTGAAAGAAAAGTTACATCTTATGGTCGATGTTCTGGTTTCATAAAAAATGCTTAAAAATTCTAAATCTTATGTAGGGGCGGTTATTTTAGAATTAAGGGTTTGTGCCATATATGGGACAGCATGCAGTAACGACTAATACCATGTGATACCAGTTTTGGGATTGATGATGCACAATGTGGAAAATATACAATAATACACGTACATGAACTAGCAGAACTGTATTTACATAAAACAAATACACTTTCTATTTATTACAATACACATATTTTGAGAAAATAACACAAATTCTGTTTCCATTTTTCTCTATTCATTATGAAATTTGATGAAGCAATTTCTCTCCTTATTCAAGCTCAATGTCGCATTGCACTTCATACACTCTATATACGATTTTCCCTTGCATTCTGGATGCTTGTAACGACCACGATTTTTCAGCCAGATAGGCATGTGATCTATCCTATCCAGTCGCACCTGACGGTGTTGAAGATCTGCTGTAGGGCCTCCCTTCTTCTTGCAGTCAAGCTTTCTTTGTATTTCATTGCTTGGCCTACCACGTTTCTAGGATAAGGATTTCCCAGTTTCACTAAGGGTCTCCGCAACTGCGACCCTGAAATCAACAAGGGGCATGTAGTCCGTATTTCTTCTTCTCCATAACAGCCAGATGTTCACACAAGCCAAGTCGATGAAAGAATATCTTCAAGTACCATTTTTTTGATCTGATTTGAATTCTGTAATATCCTAGAATAGAATCTAATAGATCGACACCCTCCCCCCCCCCCCCATGTAGTCATTGTAGATCATCACAGAGCGTGGACAAGGTACCATTTTGTATTATTTTTACTTGCTGAAAAGCCTCTTGATCTCGCCTTCTAGTTTGCATCCAACGTAAGTTGACAAAGTGTTGACTACTTTGTTATCAGACCACAAGACTACTGAGAGTTGCACACCGTCTACTGTTGCTAACTTTCCCTCCATGCTGCCTCGACCATTCTTCTTCATTGTTACCTTCTTAGGTAAAATGCAACCATGTACTCGATTGGACCGGACTGTCCCTAGTGATTGTGTACCTTCCTTGTGCAAATACACTTCCAAGGGTGCACTAGTGAACCAGTTATCAAAAAATAACTTGTGATCACATGTCGTGGGACTGTTTGTGTAAGACGCACAATAACACTGCTGCTGGCTTCTAGATCCATAGCACCAGGTATTATGATATTACTCTAAGCTCCAGCAAAAATTTCACAATCATAGCTGAATCCTGACACTCCACTGAAGACGAAAGCTTTGAAGCCCCATTTATGTGGTTTACTGGGGTTGTATTGCTTTAGTGAAGATCTGCATTTTGTTGAAATAATCTGTTCATCCACAGCTAAGAATTCCTCTTTTGGTACTCGCAACAGTCTGTCACGCAGTTGGTCTAGCAGTGGGCGAATTTTGAAAAGTTTGGGTTCAAATGGCTCTGAGCACTATGGGACTTAACAGCTGTGGGCATCAGTCCCCTAGAACTTAGAACTACTTAAACCTAACTAACCTAAGGACATCACACACATCCATGCCCGAGGCAGGATTCGAACCTGCGACCGTAGCAGTCGCGCGGTTCCGGACTGCGCGCCTAGAACCGCGAGACCACCGCGGCCGGCTTGAAAAGTTTGTCATGGTTGCGTACACCAGCGGGAACTAGATTATAGTTATCACAGAAGTGTATGAAACGCTTTATTTCTTCCCATCGATTACAACTAATTATGTTACCCACAGCAGGGTGGCCAAGATATTTGCAACAATAATGTCTTGTTGCTGGGAGTTGAATGACTGACATAAATAAGGCAGTACCAATAACTTGTGCAATTTCTCCAGCACTAACATTCACACATTTATTGGGGCGGCACTGTATCGAATACAGATTGGATGGTTCGACTATGTACTGCACTACGTCTTTAGTGAAGAAATACTGGAAATATTCCACTGGAGTGTCAAGTTCCAATACTTCCTGAGGAAGAGCAGTATTTCCGGCGAATTTCGTCTCATCATTCCCTCTAATCAAATTTCCTGGTTTCCAGTGTATGGTAGGTTTCCCCACCTTAGTTGAAGGTTTTGAATCTCGTTGCATTGCTGCCATCCTGTCTGCAAGAGGAATGCTTTCAATGTCACAATCATCAGTAGACCAAATCTCACTGTTGTCTTCTGTTTCTGACTCCGTTTCTGATATCACAGTAATTTTATTTTTTGTATTATAACTCTTAGGCCTAATATCATCATCACTGTCCGATTCCGAACAGAAAACAAGATGTCCATTTTGCAAGATTTTTGTCCATGGACAATGTTTCGTCATCTGACATATCAGGATTCTCACTAGCATTTCCGTCCTCTATAACTCTTATTGAGGCTGAAGAGCCATAAAACTTTCTTACGTTCATTGCAGTAACAGAGCTGAAAAGAAAGGAAACGAACTGCTATCTGTTACTAGGAAAGGTTAGGTTGTGTTCAATTATTACTCTACGCTTTCAAGGCTGCATGTTGTGCCATATCCGTCACAGACCTATTTTTCAATATTATAGGTATTATAATGAACAAATGTATAAACTTACCTCTTTATAACTGTCCACAGATGTCCTTTTCCCTCTGCAAATAATATAAACACTGAAATCAATCGTTTAGTGTACCTGATGCAACTGTTTGTATGACCAAACTTGGATGTAAACAACTAGCAACAAAAAGCAAAGATTCATAACACGTAATTCCTTACTCTCCCAACAGATGGCATACACTACTTCCACAGCTGCTCTTGACTGTGTGCCATATCTGTCGCAACATGCAGTTTGGAAATGTATTCTCAGATATGAGATTGACAAAGAGAAAATTGGTATGTGCCACATCTGGCACAGTATGAGGTAAGGCGCTCGCCGTTTGGCCTCTTCCACCAGATCAACCTCAACCTCATTCTCTCTGGATGATGGAGCCGTTCTTCTACTTGGATATTGTGGGTTCGTTCGGCATCGAAGGGTCAGGATTTTGCCAAAGGTGACAATGTCCGGAGCAAGATAGACGGATTTATTACGTGAAGCTGAAGCATACGCAGGTGTATTCTGGCAGGGAAGTCGGTCGAGTGTAAAGGCTACGGACGCTGCTGGGAAGTAATGCGTTGGCAGTGATGCGGAAGCGGCCAGCTGGTGCCAGCGCAGTCGGCGTTGACTGGGCGCTACGTTCACTGGATTCCATGGAACCCGGCGGCAAGGAACGTGGAACCAAAAGGAGTGTGGGCGCCGGTGGCCTGGTGGAGGTTGTCCGACCCGACCTGTCGGCGAACACTTCGCTGAACTCATCTCTCGTCGGAGGGTTAACGATCCTCTCTATTTGTAATCCTTCCAGTAGAGGCGTTTTGCTGTCCGGTGGTAATAGCATGCACGGCTGGTCGCCGAAATCCTTTGTTGGCACAACGAACGGGCGTCGAATTATGCGTTCGAGTTGGGTACACCGGCCGAGTAAGTCGCCGGCCGCGTGCTTTCGGGACTAAGAGAATCACCATGTTCCAAAATTCCTCTGACCCGCGTTATTTCGACTATACGGTGACACTACTATTCCATACTCGAATTTTTGTGACCGTGGCACTCGAATATGGCCGTGAAAGCCGTAGTTACATACTCCGAGAAAAGCAATCATCGCTATAAATCAAGGGGTGGCGTTGTGGACTGGTATTATGTGGTTTAAACAGATGCGAGAGTGAAGTAAACGTTTGCTTTCAGATCTTAGAAACCACTTAATATTATCTGACTGAATTGATGGATTCTCCAGAATCGAAGCCGGTTGCAATTTGTTTTTTGAGACAGCATATTAGTATGCGTACCTAATATGTTCTAAAACACTGCCCATGGAAGCAGGATTTTCCTGTGCTCATAACTCTGATTCTATTGGTGATAGAAACATATGGACAAATATTTTGGATAGCTCTTGAGCTAGGGACCACTTGTGTACCCCACAGGAGGACAGTCTTAGTGTCACAAACTACAGTACAGGCTCAAAACATGAACATTAAACGCTACACTTTGCATAGGCAAACGGAGAAAATCGTTTGGTTCACTTTTTCAATTTGACGTGCTCAGTAGTGGAACTCATGGGACTTACGGAGGCACCATCAGTTCAAGGGCGGTTCATAAGAAAACACGGCAATAATGTGTTTTTTTACTACACACATCAAAAAAGTTTTGCATCACCTCGGTTCTGAGAGTTCCGGAACCTGTACAGAAATTTGGAATAGAGATCATCATAAACATCGTTTCCGCCCTTCTTATTGCTCATTAAAACCACACATTGCATGTTGTACAATCAAACAGCGAGACCTTCAGAAGTGGTGGTCCAGACTGCTGTACCCACCGGTGCCTCTAATACCCAGCAGCAGTTCTTCCTGTGTTGATGCATGCCTGTATTCGTCGTGGCATACTATCCACAAGTTCATCAAGGCACTGTCGGTCCAGATTTTCTCATTCCTCAACAGCTATTCGGCGTAGATCCCTTAGAGTGGTTGGTGGGTCACGTCGTCCATAAGCAGCCCTTTTCAATCTATTCCAGGCATGTTCGATAGGGTTCATGTCTGGAGACCACGCTGGCCACTCTAGTCGAGCGATGTCGTTTTCCTGAAGGAAGTCATTCACAAGATGTGCACGACGCCTCGCCAATATCCTGCCTATATGGTTGCACTGTCGGTCGGAGGATGGCATTCACGTATCGTACAGCCGTTACGGCGCCTTCCATGACCACTAGCGGCGTACGCCGACCCCACATAATGCCACCGCAAAACAGCAGGGAACCTCCACCTTGCTGCACCCACTGGCCTTCAGCCTGACCATGTTGCCTCCTAATATTTCTCCGAAGATTGTCTGGTTGAAGGCATATGCGACACTCATCGGTGGAGAGGACGTGATGCCAATCCTGAGCGATCCATTCGGCATGTTGTTGGGCCCATCTGTACCGCACTGCATCGTGTCTTGGTTGCAAAGATGGACCTCGCCATGGACATCGGGAGTGATGTTGCGCATCATGCAGCCTATTGCGCACAGTTTGAGTCGTAACACGACATCCTGTGACTGCAGGAAAACCATTATTCAACGTGTTGGCGTTGCTGTCAGGTTTCCTCCAAGCCATAATCCGAAGGTAGCGGTCATCCACTGCCGTAGTAGCCCTTGGGCGGCTTGAGCGAGCCATGTCATTGACAGTTCCTGAGTCTCTGTATCTCCTCCAAGTCCGAAGATCATCACTTTGGTTCACTCCGAGACGCCTGGACGCTTCCCTTGTTGAGAGCCCTTCCTAGCACAGAGTAACAATGCGGACGTGATCGTGCCTCGATATTGACCGTCTAGGCATTTCTGAACTGCAGACAAGACGAGGCGTGTTCCTCCTTCCGGTTGGGATGACTGTAACTGATGTCGGCTCATGCATGGTTGTTTACATCTTTGGGCAGGTTTAGAGACATCTCTGAACAATCAAAGGAACCGTGTCTCTGATACAATATCCATAGTCAGTATCTGTCTACAGGAGTTCTGGGAACCGGGTTGATATAAACTTCTTTTCATGTGTGTATATTTTCGCGGTCACCAGCAGACCAAAATCTAGTGGAGGATTCCAAGAAGGCTATGTACAGGAAGTCTTACGGTGTATTCCTAAGATCGGGATCTTGAGAAGTCTTGAAAATTTTCTTGATACATCAATCCGACTCCAAGATACAGAGGGTCAAAGTCATCCTACTTCTACACGTAAAATCCCACTCTTACATAGAAGATAACAGCAACCAGCCACTTTTTATAATGCTATTTACTTGTTTAATTAGCGGCGTCACCGGGTTCGAACCGACGGGTTCATCTTCAGACGACTAATTCACTACAACTAATGTAAGACGTGAACTAGTCTTCTGAAGATGAACCTGTCGGTTCGAAACCAGTATCGGTGCCATTTCAATAAATATATAGCTTTGTAAATAGTGGCTGGTTGCTGTTATCTCCTATGTAAGAGTCATCCTATATATTCGGTTAACGTCTGCCACACCCCATTCCTCGTTCACTTTACCGTTATAAGTCTTAGCACAAGGCACCAAAGAGCGAATTTGGTTTTTGCAAGGAGACGAGACTCAAAAGTAAACGACGCCGCAGAGGAAGTTTCCCATAGGCATTTAACTGCTGAGAGCATCGATCTGTTTCAACTGATACAAAATAATGTCTATTTCATTATGACGTCAAGACTTGTGAAGTTTAGGAACGGTAGTAACAGATAGAATTAAAGTAAACAATATCTTCCAAACAGACCTAGGTACCTAGTTGAAAGCAGGGTCTAGGAAGATATACGTTGCTCACTTCTCTGTGTACAAGTCGTGGCCTTCAGATTGTTCCTAGGTCACGGCACAGACAGAGTGAATGAAATTCTTGACTACACACTGTCATGTTACTTAGATTTGCGATCGCCGAAATGTGCCAATGTTTGCTTCGATGCAGATATTATCATTGTAATACCCCTGGTTAAAAATTGCACGGGTGCAAGTATAATTTGATATAATTGACAGCTGACACGTTTAACATGATTCCTTTTGCTGGTGCTCATTTGAAGACTTTATATACAGCTGTGTTCAGGTCCCCTCTGCACATTTTATATTTAATTATGTAATGCTGGTTTGCCCACTTTTTAAAATTATTCACCAGTCTGTAAACTTTTTTAAATGGCATAATAACTGACGACTTTTGTGGATGTCACAGACATTCCCTGTTCCTTCAGGTTCAGGTTTCTTACACTTTTGCTTTCGACGGACGAAGACGCCAAGGACATCCCATGCTTAGCGGTGGTATCTACGACACATGACATCTGGTCGTGTAAGCCGAAAGATAGAACCGGCTAAAGAGCAAGTGGAAGTCAGCTGTCTTTGAACAACTTTCTGAAGGAGGTAACAGCCAGCCACGCTATGCCTAAGACTCCTCACCGCTCCTAACGTTCGATACTGACTTCGTCTTCCCACCTATCTGTACTGCCGTGGAATTTGTCAGCAGTAACCGACGGCAACTGCTTCACTCGGAAACTTTACCCTACGATTTCTGTGCTCTTGTGTCTATGTTTAGGAAAACTCTTGACTAGTTCATGTGATTATCAAGGGTCACTATTCTGGAACTTCTGCTTTTCTAATTTTCTTGTGAATCTTAGGTTTTACCATATGCAACCGTTCGGCGAAAAAATAATGGCCAGTAAATAGTGTATCGTCCGCTACATTGCTAGCTATCAGTTTGCCTAAGCTGCAGTTCTATGGAACAGACTGCCTACACTACCCTTGTCCGTCCCCTCTTGGAGTACCAGTAAAGATTAACGGAATTGCTAGCTATCAGTTTGCCTAAGCTGCAGTTCTATGGAACAGACTGCCTACACTACCCTTGTCCGTCCCCTCTTGGAGTACCAGTAAAGATTAACGGAATTCATAGACAAATTTCAAAACGAGGTAATATGTTTTGTAGTATCGCGAGATACGGGAGTGTGGCCGTGAATAAAAAGCGAGTTGGAATGGAAGCCATTAAAACGAAAACCTTTTTTTGTTGCGGCAACATCTTTTATCGAAATTTCTGTCATCAGCTTTCTCTTCTGAATATGAAAATAATTATTGTCACCAATTTACGCAGGGAGAAATGACCATCTTAAGACAATAAGAGAAATCAGAACTCGTACAGAAAGATTTAAGAGTTTATTGTTTATTATTCTCATGTTCCGTTAGAGTGTGAACGGTAGAGGTCTGGAGGTGGTTCGAAGGACCCTCTGCTAGGAACTGGAATGTGAGTAGTTACGTAGATGTAGATGTAAATGTAGATTTAGAGAGTGTTGCACTGAACTCCCAACCCTCCACAGTACAGCCACATGACGCCAGTTGTCTAGGATGGCACGCCGGCCGGTCTTTCCCGTTTGGCCGGTTGATGTCTGTAACGGAGGTCTAGATTAATAATATGAGTGTAAAATTCAGTATTTATCTCATTTAGGTGAGAAGGGGATTAATCCCCTTGAAATGGAAATAAAACAAACTAAAAATGTGCAGTAGCACACTAATAAGCGGAGAAATACCTGTACATCGAGTGTACGTTAAGTTAGAAGTGTAATTTCCAGTATGTTATACATCTACAATAATATGCCTAATCTCTGTGAACAACGACGCCACGACTGAAGCCTCCCACAGTCGCGTGAACGCCTCACTCAGTCACAGACACAGAAGCGTGGGGAGGCGACACGAGATGAAATGGATTTCACGGCATGCGTGCGCTCCAGATTCCAGCGTGCGAGGCTTCGGGATCGCCGAATGCAAACCTCGCGGTCCTCAGAGGCAGCTCCTTTGAGTGCAAAGTGGCTGTAGGCAGCAGGCAGAACGGCAGGCGCGGGATTTCGGGCCGGTTGTAGGCCGTCTGGCCGGCCAGACGCCACGCAATGCGGGCAAGAGCGCGCTACAGGGGCTGCCCGGCGTGTGCGCCTTTGATATTGCGTTCCACGCCAACGCCTCTCGTAGCCCGGCTATCTCAGTGCGCCCTCCACAAGATGACGTGTATCCGAAGCGAGGTGCCAAAGACCATGGTCTGAATCCTCCAACAATTTGAAAGTGTTCAACGCCGTTGTAAACAGGATTGGGTGATTTCGTTCAGAACTATTACATACACTGAAGATCCAAAACATTATGGCCACCTGCTTAATACGGTGTTGGTCCATCTCTGCAACGTAAAACAGCAACGTTCGTGCGTGGCCTGGAGTTGAAAAGTCTTTGATAGGTTTCCAGACGTAGGTGGTATTAGATGTCAAGACACAGGTCGCGCAATACCCACGAATGACAGGCCGGTGGTTTGTGGCCACGAAGCTGGCGTTCGATACGTTCCCTGATGTCTTGCATTGGTGCAGATCAAGGACATTTGGACAAGACATCTACGTGAGTTCACTGCCACACTCCTCAAAACCCTTCAGTATGATTATAGCCTTGTTTCGCCGACAATTTTCCTACAGGAAGATGCCATCCACTTTGGAGAAGGCATCAAGCAACGTATGTTACAAGTGTCGGTAATAGTGTTCACACACTCCACAAATTTCATAGTGCCTTTGGTTACTGTCCAAGCCCCATTGAAGACCGTGTGAACGACTTTCATAGCACAATAACGCCCACACCGACCTGTGTCCCTGGCGCAGTGCACGTTTCCAGTAGCCATTAGTCAGGATTACAACCTATACGGACACTACCATAGAGGTAATGTAATAGAAAACGTGATTCACTCGACAAGGCGACACGATTTCATTGCTCCACGCCTAAAACTCAATAATCCCATTGCCCACTGCCAATCATAATTGACGACGTTGTTAGGTCAATATGGGAACACTGTGCGCTCGTTGCTGCAGAGCTCTATGTTCAACAATGCCCACCGAACAGTATGCTCAGAAACACTTGTACCTGCGTCAGAATTGTACTCTGTCGGCAAATCCGCCACAGATCGTCACTACCCTGCTTCACAGCGAGGGGCAGCCTCCGAACTCCATGTTCTGCATGAGGCGTGGATTTTAAACACATTGCCGCATGCTCGTGGCTTCATCAAAGTTCAACTGCTTTCCATAGTTGCTCATGACACTAGCACGACAACAGCAGACGAAATTCGCCGTTTCCGAAATGATCGTCTCCACGTGACGGGCCATAATAAACTATGCTTCGTCAAAGTCCCTTATGTCAGCTGATTTCCCATTTTGCCGAGCATATCAACGCTAGAATAATTCCTCATTCACCTATGCTCTGCTTATATCGTTACTTACAGCGTCACGTCCTCGCAGCGCCACCAGGCAACGTTGAATCTTTCGGTTGCCTGTTATCATAATGTTTTGGCGCATGAGTGTATGTTAACTAATTGTTCTACCGTTCTTTGGTAAAGCAAACATAATATCCAACGCATGGGAGGGATAGTACAGCAACCAGTAATATACGATGAAGAAAGAATCAGCGTATGTTACAGGGGTAGTTTTATTACTTCTTTACCAACGACACTGATTCAAGCATCTTCAGACTGGCCTCAAACAATGTCTACATTTCGTTAGAAGTGGCATGACCCCTTTTGAGAGAAACTGGAGTTACTAGCAAGCAATTGTAACACGACGTACTGAACACTACCAGATGGTGTTGGGTAAATGAGATACTGAGCATACAGAACGTCCCAGAAAAAAAACAGGACTCGTTAAAGATCGGGAAACATTGCACGCTGTCCTATAAATGAATAGAACGGAATATAGGAGAAAAAAATCACGCCCAGTAACCGGCTCTGTCATGAATATACATTTTACACATCATGAAATAGGAGAAGAAAAAGGGCAGACGTCAGATTACCTTGTTGAGACGTGTAACGTAGCCCAACGAATGCAAAACAGGAGCAGGCCCACATAAGTCTGTCACATGCAAACATGTTGCGGGTGTAGCTGTTCATGTCCATGTTATGCACATAGTACTGGAGATGGGAACAGACTTAGGCGTGTGACAAGTGTCCGTATCTCACAGCAGATGGCATAAGTGACCTGTGAGTAATCCATTTCAGTTGTGGGCCAAAGCAACAAACTAAAAATAAATGCGTGCTGTATCTCCCATTTTAGGCCTCTAGAGCTTATGCTCCAATTGTATTGTTTTTTAAATTGTTACATTTCATTGTATTTATACCACCAGCTACCATTTACATCCATTTGCGACGATTTTCGTTTCCATTTGAGGTTTTTTATGAGATTTCACGTCTCAGTACAACAGTAGTTTCACTGTTTACGTCCGGACGCATCTCAATCGTGTCTTCCTGGTCGATGGATCGGTCGAGGGGACTACTCGTTCGCCACATCCCAACACGTGCTATTTCTGGTTAAGGGGCCATCTCAAAAGTATCGTATATGCCGAGTCCATTCGAGATGTGGAGACACTGGAGCAGTGTATTCATGTTTCCTTTGACTCAGTTCGTATGTAGCCTGGCCGATGTGAACTTGTGAGACCCAACATGCTACGGCGCGTACACACATGCGTTGAGACACATGAAAATCATTTTCAACGCATACTGTAACTATGGCTGCGTGGCACAGCGTGTATTAGACCGCAGTCTCTGTAGCAATGTATGACTGAATAAATTATCTCTAGCATGAAACCGTACATTTCCGGACAAATTTCATAAAACATTTTTCAGAATGAAATTTCCACTATGCGCTGATATGAAACTTCCTGGCAGATTAAAACTCTGCCAGACTCGGGACATTTTTGTTCCGTATCTTCTCATCGATCAATCTAGAGAGATTTTACTCTATGTGAGAAAATCACCCTGTATATTATTTTAATACATTACATTAAACCCATCTAAAACCTACATCAAATAAATGTAAATAAAAATTTTGCAGTTTATATCTGACCGTTCATCCCGAGGTGTAGAAACCTAAATTCGCACAAAATAAATTCTAATCTGGTAAAAGAAGCGGTGGTGAGAGAAAACAGACTACAGTAGCTGTACAGTTATGGAAATTTCATTAGATTTAACAATAATTAATTGCAAATTACGATCAATGAACTGTACAACAGATTAAATTGTAAATAATTCAAAAATTGAGAACCTCAGCAAAATTCTGAGGATACTGTGCGAAGGCTGTTGAAATTATGCTAAAATTTAATGATCATCGAGTATGGTAGGAACAAGAGAAATGTGTATATGAGAGTTTTATGACGATAGATCGAGGTTTGCTGATTTGTTTTTCATGCTAACTGACTTGATAGGCAGTGCAGGACTGTGTTAAAACAACAGTGAACGGCAGCGGTATTAGCCACAACAAACAGCGGTTCCGGAACAGACAGCAGATGACAGCCAGAACATGACATCAGTGTTCTATGTTTCCTGAGCAGTCTGCAGACGTCAGCTGTGTATGATGTTTCCAGGAGGCAGCCAGCTAAATAGAACGTGGTGCAACAGTGAGCGGTCAGCGGCGGTAGCAGTCAATAATCGACACTTGCTAAGCAGCACATCTCATCTCTGCCTGTAACAGTTCTGTGCAGTTGCAGGTCGGAGAATGAAGTTAAATAGAGCTGAGGCGCGCAGTTATAACGCGTAGTTCACTTGTTAGCAAGTGATGGGGCCAAACAAATAAGAGAACACCCAGTGATTCCAAGTCTTTTACTAGTGGGAGTGAGTCCGTGCGTCCACAGAGACAGATTGAAGTAGGAGTAATGTCAAGTGGCGCTATGTTCAGTTCGATGTTCAGCCAGTCTAATGCTGCTTTGGATAATCTTTAAGCTGGTATTGAAATTTATGTTGGTTATTTGAACGTCTGTTTGAGGAATGATATGGACAATTGTATGGGGAATCTAATAAAAGGTGAAGATTTCTATAGAGAATTGAAAATCATTTGCACACTAAAAATGTGGTATAGGCAATACAGAGGTGGATTTAAATATAGTTGGGAAGGCAAAGCAGTAGCTTCTGACAAGGGTTAAAAAAGTCGGAACTGAACTAAAGCGGAAATAAATTAAAGTAGGTAGATGTGTGATTGTAGGGATGCAGAGACGAAGAAGATACTAGCTCAAATGAGTGAGCAGATTGTCATTTGTAATGACGAAACCAGTTTTGTTCCGAGAGACATAATAGCAAGTGCAGCTAGTAACTTGAGAAAGGACACACAAGACGTTGCTACTGTAAGAAATAATGAGATCAGTAAAGTAAACAGTACAATAAATAGTTAGAATTGGGTAACATTAATAGCAAATGTTGCATTGCCAATAATAAAATTTCTTAACATTAAAACTTTATCAAGAAACAGAAAATATAATGTAATTTATTTTCTAGCCTCTTGTAAAGATTCTATTATACCTAACATGAATGATGAAGCGAAGATCAAATATTTTAGAAGAATATCGGAGAGTTCTGAAGGGACTTGGGCTAACCAAAATTCTGTTTAGTTTAGTATATATGAAGTGCACGAATAAAATGTTTTTATGTTGGTTTTGGAGTCAAGAGAAGCAGGTAAAGCTTCAGAATAAATTTTTGGATGATTCTTGATGCAGAGCAGGGAGGTATTCTATGAGGAAGTTCAGTTAGGATGAGGTAAGGAAGTTACCACATCCTGATAGCTTACTTAATGCTCTGAAGAATTGTCAACAATGAAAAGGAGGATTCCTGAACCACTATAGTGGGAACAACTGCACTACTCTACTGATCTACTGATTCGACAGTTTTCTAGGTTTTATTGACAACATGAGCCACACACCAACTAGAAGAACGGTCAGAGAACCAACATAATGAAAATAGATGGACTAGGAACTGGGGAAATAATAATAACAACAGTAAGAGAAACATGGATCATGATGAGAATTAGAGAAGTAACAGGGGGAAAGGAAATGTAGAAATTAAATGCGCCTTTGTGAGTATAATAAAAATAAGAATGGCCAAAGGCAGGTGGAGGATAACAGGTCATAAATTTATGAGATAGAGAGAGGAGAGCAGCAAGGACAGAGTTTGAGAAAATGGAAAGTGATCCTATTATAAATGGAATAGGACCACCAGTACGAATATTAATGAATATAAGGCGGGGCAGTTTATAATACTAACATTAAAGAGAAAAAATAATAAGGTATTTGAAACTAGGATGCAGTCTTTGAAATAATAATTTATAGGGAAATTGATGTAAACTTAATGATAAGAGGGAACTAAATAAGGGTAGAAATGGCAAATAAACAAAGACTAGTGAGAGTAAGTTAATATTCGAAGTTTATTGTACAAGGAGAGTGCGGTAGTAACATTGTTGAGGCTGAAGGGAATAATGCTGGATTAGCAACATTTGTGTCATGTGAAAATTCAAAGTCTAATTCAGCCCTGAAGTGACAGGAAGTGAATATTTGCTGATGTGAGTGTAATGAATGTGTGGCTGGCGATATGAATGTGATTCATTCAGACGCAATGGGATCATCCACAGTTGCAATTTACTTATGGTGTGTGCAGGCAGCGGAACTTCTGTCAGAGGATTTTGTAAATGGAGATGTAGAGAGAAATAATGATCGCGTAATCAAGTTGGTTCTATGCGGGTAATGGGATCCGTGATAGTTAATTTAGTGGGTGGGTATGTACGGGGAATTAGAAATGATAAAGGTGTTCGTGTTGTACAGAAGGCGGCTGCTGTTGGTAATGTTTTGGATACAGCAAATGATGTTTCAGAATCTTAATCATATAAGTGGTATTCACGAAGATGAGGTAAAGCCATATTTATATGTTGGTGGTGAACAATTTACAATAATAATGGTAATGAACTGAGGAATGAAACTTGGGAGAGCAAAGGTGAAACTACTGTGGTGCCGACTTGGACTGAATGCTTTCATGAATGGGTTCCACAGGTTTAGAAGTAATAAAATTATATAATGAAGGTAAGGGCGTCAAGTGTGGAGAATCCTGTATTTAGAGAAGCATTTACTGTAGCATTATCTGAGAATGAAGATTTTGAATTATTTTAAGAGAACCAGATGTGTACAATGCTTGAAGACTGAATGCGTGAAGAAGAGAAGTCTCAGATTCCGTCCTCCTCGGATTCCAATTCTAATTCCTTCTCTTCCTCATCCAAGGCTTTCCCTCTGCTATATCCCACGTTTCATCGTGTAATTCTTTCCATCTTTCCAAAACTTTTCCTTTGTCTCCAATCAAGTTTCCATCTTTATGATTACGGGAGACTGGTCTGAGCTGTAATCGTCTTTACTGTTTTCTAGGTATTTCATAGAACTGTCGTATCCGGTTACCATCTCTCATTCGTCCAATTGCTCTACATTTCTCTTTTACAATGGCTTTTCTTCACACTGTTTTACTTATACACTCTTTTCTCTCTATAGGCTTCCGCAGCCAGTCTTGTTTTCTACATCTACGTCTACGTGATTACTCTGCTACTCAAAATTAAGTGCCTGGTAGAGGGTTCAATGAACCACCTTCAACCTTTCACTCTACCGTTCCACTATCGAACGGTGCGAGGGAAAAACGAGCACTTTCATTTTTGTGTGGGATCCCTGATTTCTCTTATTTTATCGTGATGATCATTTCCCCCTATGTAGGTGGGTGCCAACAGAAAGTTTTCGCAATGGGACGAGAAAACTGGTGATTGAAATTTCATGAGAAGATCCCGTTTCAACGAAAAACGCCTTTGTTGTTAAAACGAGCTGGCTTTCTTTGTACTTTTTCGACTTCATCTGGCAGTCCCATCTGATGAGGATCCCACATCGCACAGCAATTCTTCAAATAGGGAGGACAGGCGTGGTATACCTTCTAAAATGAATCGCACTCTTTCGTTGGCTCTACCCACAACATTATCTATGTGATCGTTCCAATTAGGGTATTTGTAATTGTAATCCCTAGTATTTACTTCGATTTATACCTTCAGATTTGTGTGACTTATCCAGTAATCGAAATTTAGATGATTCCTTTTAGTACTCATCTGAATAACTTCACAGTTTTCTTTACTCAGGGTCAAATGTCACTTTTCGCACCATACAGATATCTTATCTAAATGATTTTGCAATTCGTTTTGGTCATCTGATGACTTTACAAGAAGGTAAGTGACAGCATCATCTGCAAACAATCTAAGACGGCTACAGAGATTGCCTCCCATGTCGTTAATATAGATCAGGAACAATAGATGGCCTATAACACTTCCTTAAGGAGTTTTCTATTTTACTCGATGACTTTCCGTCTATTACTACGAACTGTGACCTTCCTGACAGGAAATCACGAATCCAGTCGCACAACTGAGGCGATATTCCATAGGCACTCAGTTTGGTTAAAAGACGTTTGTGAGGAACGGTGTCGAAAGCCTTCTGGAAATCTAAAAATAAAGAATCCATTGGCATCCCCTGTCTATAGTACTCATTACTTCATGAGTATAAAGAGCTAGTTGTGTTTCGCCTGAACGATATTTTCTGAATCCAAGCTGGCTATGTGTCAGTAAATCGTTTTCTTCGAGGTACTTCATAACGTTCGAATACAGTATATGTTCCAAAACCCTACTGCAAATCGACATTAGTGATATGGGCCTGTAATTCAACGGATTACTCGTGTGTGACTTGAGTAATTTTTCAGTTTTTAGGTACAGATCTTTCTGTAAGCGAGCGGTTGTACATAATTGCTAAATATGGAGCTATTGCATCAGCATACTCTGAGAGGAACCTGACTGGTATACAATCTAGACTGGAAGTCTTGCTTTTATTAAGTGATTTAAGCTGCTTTGCGATACCGAGGATATCTATTTTTATGTTTCTCATCTTGGTAGTTGTTCTTGATTGGAATTCAGGAATATTTACTCCGTCTTCTTTCGTGAAGGAGTTTCGGAAATCGTGTTTAATAACTCTGCTTTAGAGGCACTGTCCTCAATGATTTCACCGTTGTTATCGTGCAGTGAAGGTATTGACTGCGTCATGCCACTGGTGTCCTTTATGTATGACCAGAATCTCTTTGGGTTTTCTGCCAGATTTCGAGACAGAGAAATTATTGAGCGCATCTCGCATTGAAGTATGCGCTATATTTCGAACTTCTGCAAAACTTTTCCAGTCTTGGAGATTTTGCGTTCTTTTAAATTTGACATGCTTTTTTCGCTGCTTCTGCAACAGCGATCTGACCCGTTTTGTGTACCATGTTGGATCAGTACTATCACTTATTAATTTATTTGGTATATATCTCTCAACTGCTGTCGATACTATCTCTTTGAAATCATTGCACAATTTTTCTACACTTACAAGGTCAGATCGGAAGGAGTGAATACTGTCTCTTAAACAGACGTTAAGATAATTTTATCAGCTTTTTTAAATAGATATACTCTGCGTTTCTTTTGATGGTTGAAGGAGTTACTGTATTCAGCCTAGCAGCTACTGCCTTGTGGTCGCTAATCCCTGTATTCGTCACGATACTATTTCTTCAGGATTATTTGTTGCTAAGACGTCAAGTATGCTTTAGCGACCATTTACGCTTCAAGTAGGCTCATGTACTAATTGTTCAAAATAATTTTCTGAGAAAGCATTCAGTTCAATTTCGGATGACGTTTTACGCCTGTCTCCGGCTTTAAACGTATAATTTTTCCAGCATATCGAGGATAGATTAAAGGCACCATCGACTACAATTGTATGAGTGGAGTACCTATTTGAAATGAGACTCCGGTTTTCTTTGAACTATTCAGCAACTATATCTTCTGTGTCAAGGGTCGATAAAACGACCCAATTAATAGTTAAGTCCGAATGTCAAGTATAACCTCTACCCATACTATTTCGCAGGAACTATCTACTTCAATTTCACTACCAGGCAAACTACTTCTGACAGCAATAAATACTCCATCATCAATTGTATTTAATCTATCCTTTCTGAACACTGTTAGATTGTTAGAAAATTTTTCTGCTGAACTTATTTCCGGCTTTAGCCAGTTTTCTGTACCTATAACTATTTGGGTTGGAGTGCTTTCTATTAGGGCTTGGAGCTCTGGTTCTTTCCCAACACAGCTACGACAATTTACAACTGCAATATCGATCATTTCTACAATTAACATTATGAGTTTTACCTGCCCCCTTTTAGACGGACGCCCTTTCTGTCGTTCCCTGAGGCCCTCTAAGCTAAAAATATTGCTTGTCTTGCCTTTTTGTGGTATCTGCAACAATTCCATTTGGCGGTGTGGAGTAGTTAGCCCCACTCCCAACACCCATTATGGAGGACCAGTATTCTTCCTTGAGGTATACTCTCTTAGGGTGGTGTGTTTCCTACGCCATGCGGTTACAGTATATGCATGCTGTCATTCACTTTTAGTGAACAATGCCAAACTAGCTGCTTCCGTCTCCACCCGTTAGTTGCATAATGCCGACACTTGAAGATTTATCAACACCGAATCCATCTGAAGTGTCACCGCCATCCTCGGACTCTTCAGCACTTACTATGTCAGAAGACGACGACGACCTCCAGCTAAGGCACTTTACTTACGCCACCCGTTGTAACAGTGCTTTGCAACCACCAGTTACTTTGAGGCATGGGAGCATTTCTTAGGGGCCGTAGACTATC
Organism: Schistocerca piceifrons; assembly: GCF_021461385.2. NCBI lineage: Eukaryota > Metazoa > Arthropoda > Insecta > Orthoptera > Acrididae > Schistocerca > Schistocerca piceifrons. The sequence goes on from NC_060139.1 coordinate 634,219,665, forward strand.
ATAAGTAAGCGTAGACCGCGATAGATTTCCGGATAGACTTGGGCATTTAAGATCGTAATTGCGTTACCTGAAAGGTTGTTGCATACCTGTCGAGTATGACTCGTATCGATCTCTTCGTTTGCGAATGTGACCAATATTTTGTTTGACACAGTCATCCTCCCGTTTGTTACTTAAAAATAAGCAGTATGTACATAAAAATTGGGATTATCAAAGTTTTATTCTGGTTTTATTCGAAAATTGTTGATTTATAACGTGAGACACAGGGATGTTATAATAGAAATTTAAAAAAATACAGATTTATCATAGTGCGTTAGAAAACAGTTCTCTAAAACAGAAAGTAAAATAAGAAAATAGCCCAAAACAAAAACGCATCAAATCTCGCTCCAATACTTTGTTGAGCTTATATAAAACTCGTTTCTGTTATTCGTAAACAACTTTTGCATTTATCAATAACAGCAGAAAACTCTCACCTTCGATCGTGAAAAAGAACGTTCTGATGAGTACAAAGTAACAACAACAAATATATAGATTTTTTGGGTCTGTGCATGAAAACTGTACTTGGTTCAAAAGTAAAGGCCTTGGTTACTTAAACGAGCAGTATTTACAGGATCAACCAATTGTTATTACTTAGAAAATGAAGTTTATAATTGATAAGGATACGAAACACACAGTGCACCAACACTTAACGATATGCGATTCTAATTATGTCAAAAAAGGGAACTTTTAGCAGCCAATTTCTCTCACACACATTCATTTACGTTTGTTTCTCTACCTATGCTACTAATACTACCGGTAATCCTACCATTTAAGTACTGTACCAAAACTATTTGGTAAGTGATCACCGTGAAGAACACGTAGTCGTGCGAGACGACGTTGTCAGCACCTGTCAATGTCTGATGCTGCCTCATGGTGGATCTCCATAACGTTGCATTGCGTTCAGCGATGAATCTTAGTTCCGCCCATAGCGGCTGATTAAGGCAGCAGCGTGGAGACAAGTCCCATTCTTCGAACGTTTCCGATAGGTCCAACGCTGTTACTCTGGGCGTTAAGACCTTTGGGTGATGCATCAGGTCACAACTGGAACTCTCATAGTGTTACGGTATGTCAAGGACATAATATGTCCTCATGTTTTGCCACTCAAGCGACGGTATGATGGATCCTTTTTTTCAACATGACAATACTCATCCACAGTCAAAAAGTGTCTCTATGAACAGTCAGTGTGATGTTGAGCTTTTCCTGTGGCTGGTGGGATCCTCAGATCTGTTTCCTATAGTACACATATGGGGCCAGTTCACACGCGAACTCCTTCGTAGTGCCCGTATCAAAGATATCAAGGACCAGTCGTGGATCAGTTTGCCTCAGGGAAGGATATCACAGCTTTATGGCACCCTGACACTAGGGGGGGGGTGCAACGTAATAGTAATAAGTGGGCGTACACTTGTAAGTCTTTGTAAATAGACTCGACTTTGTAGTAAGTGATGTCACATAGAATCTCAACCCATGAAATTTCGTTTGCTTTCCTTTTCTCTTCTGGGTATCTAATTCTTCTTCAGACCGTGTATTTGCTAAGCGCAATAGGATCAGCCTCGCTAATTTTATACCACTGCTAGATAAAAGACATTTCCATCGGAACGGGAGTACATACCTAAGGCATACTGTTCCAATTCCGTCACTCTGTTGATCGATTTTAATGAAGGTGCTCCCTACATTAAGTCACTGTTCAACGTTGGTAAACAATCATTTGACAATAAGGCAAGGATAATAGTGCTTAACGCCCAGGTAAGTATTTTAAATTAGTAGTGGTGTAGTCTAAATCCGTTTGTCAAATCCCGCAGTCCGACAAGTGTCCCTGTCACATTGCCAAAATCGTGAGGCGATGTAGAGGCTGTGTAAAGGTTTGAAAGATTTTGTGTTGGCTCTTCTTTAGGTAATAGCTGGCACCACAGGTTTCAATATGACGTTCTGTACCTTAGTAAAACCTGCCTGCTGCAGATGAATTCATTAAGACCGTCGTTCTGGCGATTGCATAAGTTCTTGCGATTGTATAAGTTGCTTGTGGCACGTGAGATTTGAAACGCTATTGCTGTATTGTTGTAGTTCGTATGGATGCCATAAGCAGCGGAATCCAGTGTGTAACACTACAACCCAGTGCCTCACTTGTTTTTCAGCTACTTGATTTCTCGTATTTGTAAAAATACTCGTTAATGAATTTGGTCAGTAGTTAGTGTTTATGAAAATGTAATGTTTGTTAATAGGACAAGTAAGAAATATTTATGTCAAATAATTGTAGGAAACACGCTGACCATGTCACAGATTTTTTTTTTTTTTTTAAGCGCAGATAATACCTTTCGCGTAACAATAACAGCGTTGGCCAAACTGCGAGCAGTCGTGGAGATGCAGGCAGAAGAGTAATTACGAAGCATCTGTGGTGTGTAACTGACCTAAGTCTTGCATCGAAAATGCCATAGTGTTTTGAGTAGAAAACGTTGTTGTAATATGTGGCCAGGCAAATTATGAGTGAGAGAGCTGGTATGTGGGCACAGTAAATGGTGACAAGCAGATGTTGGAAGTAATGAATAACACTCTATGGTCCAAACTTATTCGAGCCGCTCGATAATCAAGAACAGCCTGTTGTCAATGATGGATTTCATAATAAGCACTACATTGCGCCAGCCGGAGTGGCCGTGCCGTTCTAGGCGCTACAGTTTGGAACCAAGCGACCGCTACTGTCGCGGGTTCGAATCCTGCCTCGGGCATGGATGTGTGTGATGTCCTTAGTATAGTTAGGTTTAATTAGTTCTAAGTTCTAGGCGACTGATGACCTCAGAAGTTAAGTGCCATAGTGCTCAGAGCCATTTGAACCACTACTTTGCGCTACAAGGGACGCATCGGATGTAAGATCCAGCCAGTATTTTGTAGCTATGAGACAGGCGTGCCAACGTCTTGGTAATTTTCGTAACGTTTTGATGTGTTTAGTCAAAGAACAAATCTGTCAACAAAAACTTCATTGACCCGAGTTGTTAACTATCAGCACGGCTTTGTCCCTTCACCAGAAATTCCAAGGAAGTAGCCAGTAAATGAAACAGTCAAAAGAAGACATTTCTAGTTAAATTTGTAACTAATTTTCAGTCAAGTATTAATTGTGCTCAAAATCACTGGAAACTACACTGGAGAGCCAAACAAACTGTTACACCTGCCATATACCGTGTATGGTCCTCGAGAGCCCGCAGAAGTTCCGCAACACGACGTGGCAGGGACTCGACTAATGTCTGAAGTACTGCTGGAGGGAATTGATACCATTAATCCTGCAGATCTCTTCTGAACAGCACGTGGCAAAGCATCCCATATATGCTTAATAACGTTCATATCTGGAGAGTTTTGTGGCCATCGTAGGTGTATAAACTTACAAGAGTGTAGCTGGAGTCACTCTGCAGCAATGCTGGACCTGTGAGGTGTCGCATTGTCCTCCTGGAATTGACCAACTCTGTCGGAATGCACAAGGGACATGAATGGATGCAGGTGACCAGACAGGTTGCTTACCTACCTGCCACCTGTCAGAGTCGTATTTAGAAGTATCATAAGTCACGTATCACTCCAACTGCACACGCCCCACACCATTACAGAGCCTCTATCAGCTTGAACAGTCCCCTGATGACATGCAGGGGCCTTGGATTCATGAGGTTGTACACATCCATCCACCTGATACAATTTGAAACGAGTCTTTTCCGACCAGGCAAAATGTTTCCAGAAATAAACAGTCTAATGTCGGTGTTGACGGGCCCAGGCGATACGTAAAGCTTTCTGCCGTGCAGTCATCATGGGTACACGAATGGGCCTTCGTCTTCGAACGCCCATATGAATGATGTTTCACTGAATGGTTCGCACGGTGACACATGTTGATGGCCCAGCATTGAAATCTGTATCAGTCTGCGGAAGGGTTGCACTTCTATCACGTTGAACGATTCTCTTCAATCGTCATTGGTCCCATTCTTTCAGGATCATGCCGCAGCGATGTCTGAGATTTGATATTTTACCGGATTCCTGTATTCACGGTACACTCTTGGAATGGTGGCACGGAAAATTCCCTCTCTTCATCGCTAACCCGGAGATGCTGTGTCCCATCGATTGTATACCGACTATACACCACGTTCAAACTCACCTAAGTAATTGTAACCTGCCACTGTAGCAGTAGTAACCAATCCTCGTAACAACTGCGCCAGACTCTTCTAGTCTTATACAGGGTGTTACAAAAAAGTACGGCCAAACTTTCAGGAAACATTCCTCACACACAAATTAAGAAAAGATGTTAATGTGGACATGTGTCCGGAAACGCTTAATTTCCATGTTAGAGCTCATTTTAGATTCGTCAGTATGTACTGTACTTCCTCGATTCACCGCCATGATTTCATACGGGATACTCTACCTGTGCTGCTAGAACATGTGCCTTTACAAGTACGACACAACATGTGGGTCACGCACGATGGAGCTCCTGCACATTTCAGTCGAAGTGTTCGTACGCTTCTCAACAATAGATTCGGTGACCGATGGATTGGTAGAGGCGGACCAATTCCATGGCCTTCACGCTCTCCTGACCTCAACCCTCTTGACTTTCATTTATGGGGGTATTTGAAAGCTCTTGTCTACGCAACCCCGGTACCAAATGTAGAGACTCTTCGTGCTCGTATTGTGGACGGCTGTGATACAATACGCCATTCTCCAGGGCTGCATCAGCGCATCAGGGATTCCATGCGACGGAGGGTGGATGCATGTATCGTCGCTAATGGAGGAGATTTTGAACATTTCCTGTGACAAAGTGTTTGAAGTCACGCTGGTACGTTCTGTTGCTGTATGTTTCCATTCCATAATTAATGTGATTTGAAGATAAGTAATAAAATGAGCTCTAACATGGAAAGTAAGAGTTTCCGGACACGTGTCCACATAACGTATTTTCTTTATTTGTGTGTGAGGAATGTTTCCTGAAAGTTTGGCCGTACCTTTTTGTAACACCCTGTATAGACGTTGCCGACCGCAGTGCCGTATTCTGCGTCTGCATTTGAATACGCATGCCTACACCAATTTCTTTGGCACTTCAATGTATAATGGTTCCGGTAGAATTGCGCTTCTACTACAGACAGAGTAAGCTTAAAGTAAAAGTGATTTAACTGAAATAAATTTTATATGACAAATGTAGGCTGGCATTCTTACAGTCAAAGTAGTTTTAAAATTTCGAGTTTTAAATGATGTTATGAGCGTAAGTTTACGTCACATTAGGCCTGAAAAGCAGTTGCTGAAATGAATGAAATTTTTTACTACATCAATTTGAAAAGCAGTAACTTGGAGAGTATTAACTAATCAACGACAATCAACTTTTGTCACGTTTAAACATTTTTTTCAAACAGACAGCATTACCGTGAGTTACGTAACGCAGTACGGTTTCCATAAAGTGTAGATTGTCACTGCTTGTTACTGTTGTTCAAAAATGGTTCAAATGGCTCTGAGCACTATGCGACTTAACTTCTGAGGTCATCAGTCGCCTAGAACTTAGAACTAATTAAACCTAACTAACCTAAGGACATCACACACATCCATGCTCGAGACAGGATTCGAACCTGCAACCGTAGCGGCCTCTCGGCTCCAGACTGCAGCGCCTAGAACCACACGGCCACTCCGGCCGGATACTGTTGTTCCTTAAGGTATCTAACATCATTGAATTCTAAGTGAACGTCCTTCGTGTACCTGTTATACATGTCTGTTACATACAAGTTAGCCGTGGGCATTTTGTTCGTTTGCTGCCTTGTCTTTCTCACACTATATTTATGTGAGTTCATAGTAATTAGAATCATTTTCCTAAATTTAAATTCTTAGCTCACTTTGGAGCTGGCGACGGTTTCTTTCTGCGATCTAAATTCATTCAGACCATATTTTGACATTGCAAATTACGGCTAATTACATTGGAACGTTAATTTACTACCTTTTGTACATTACGTCGTTCTACGCAGTAACATACCTCTTACGATAGCAATCTGGTTGTAACTATCTATACTGGCCAGCATTGATCTTTGGATTTGATGCCTTGTTTCCACCATCAGCGGAACATCAGATACAAGTGTCACCATAAATCCTTAGACACACAGTAGAGTGTAGATACGTTGTAAATGGATCGGGATCTGCTTTAAACTCACAAATACGCCATGGTCGCCACTGGGCTTCCAACCCAGGTTAAATAAAGCTATGTGAGGATTTTCTGTTACTAAACTCGTGAACCAAACACAACACATCACTGATTTATTTTAAGGAAACCATATTTATATCCTATTATAATTGTTTATACTAAAAGTAGCAGGCAACGAACTATATCACATTCGTTAATTAAAATCAAGATAAGGTTAGCCTCCAACGTAGTGGTAAGATTATGATTAAAAATCCACTAACACCTAAGGAAATGGATTCACCTGCGCCCTGGTATTTGAAAACAGAGTATTCAAGCAATGAATTATTTTAAGGAAGTTAAATTTTCAGCGCTACAACATGATTTTTTGGTTACGACATTTTGGGCAGCAAACCGCCTGGTTCCAATCAGACAATGTCTCGTATCAGCAAGTAGTCTCAATAAGTGCCACAATCCTATGAAAGACATTATCTTCTTTCTGCTAATCGCAAAGAGTTACGAGAGAATTGGAGCAAACTGTGTTGATCACAGGATGGCGTGGAACCAAGATGCGTGTGTCTAGAATATAGCTGATTCTTTCAGCCGTCTGTCAGAAACGAGGTGATGGCGATGAGGTCCAGTGCCTAAAATGTAGGAGGTTTTTATTACGCGGCTGAACCACTTGTTTAATTGCGAACCGGCTCAGATGGTATAGTTAATTGTTCTCGCAGGGGGGAAGCAAGGTCCCCAACGCGAGCGTCAAGCCTTCAAGCGGTTGTGGCGCCAAGACGCCTCTGAGTAATTTATCAGACTGCGATTTCAGACAGTAAGACTGTTTTGAATTAAATACTCCCTGCAATGACTGACAACCATGTTGATTACAACGTTATTTAACAAAGGAATCTATTAATGACATGGGCGTTTTCATTCCTCCTGAATCTACAATACGTGTCTGTCAGTTGTTTGCTAAGGCTGTCGGTCAGTGTGTAGATCGCAAGGAGCGGGTGCTGCGCCTCTTTACTAGTGTTGGTATGCGATGTTTTCTTTTGAGACGCCGAGATATTTAAAACCCAATCAGCCATTCCGTGTGTGAAGCAATAAATTTGGCTCGCAGTACACAAGGCATTCTACCCTATTCTTCTTGCCAGTGATGGCCGGTTTATTAATTTTACATAAACGAGAAGGTCAGAAAGAGTCTGAAAGCTTGTAAGTGTGTTGTATGGTGAGTTGTGAGGAGAAATAAATTTTTAGACAAAAATTCGGTATGTCCTGTCGTGTCCAAGTTAATTAACGTTGAAGTTAGCTGAAAAGGCCTGTGCGCTCGCTAATACAAGTGACCCGAAAGAAATGGTGTCGTCAAACGTGTAATCCGTTTAGTTTCCTGAAACCGAACAAGAGAGCGATAAGGAAATTAATCATGGGACGGCAGTAAGTACTGAACCTGAGCCGAGGGTTGATCAGTCTCGTGCGCTATCATCTGCGTACTGACAACAACTGACACTAACTGTATCCGGTGGGACGCTTGCATTGGCTCACGCAACGCCCTGGTTGGCTAACTGCAATGATAATTATCGTAGAAATGGCGCCATGCATTAATGTAACTGTTGTAATACTTTTTAAATTTTCTATTAACGGATCAATATTATGTGAAATAAAAAAAAAATTAAACTGTAGCAGTGAGAATATAGCCCAGTACGTCGAGTAACCAGGCAGCGTAGATGATCATTGCATCGTGCCACTAACTTGAAAATTATTCACAAAAAAAGATTTTTAGAGAGTGTTTTACCTTTTCCTATGGTCCTCTCAGACAAAATATTCTATAGATTTTAAAGCGGATCTACCGGTTCCTACTTACATAGTTTGAACAAAATCGGTAGCCCCTTACCGCACCGTTCCCTTGTGAGAATGGGGCAGCTGTTGTGAAAGGTGGAGAGAGAAAAATCTAGGCATGACTTCAGCGAAATCTGATCCAGGCTAACAAAAACGTTAAAATCTCTCATAGCATATAGTCCAACACGGTTCATCATTCTTACAGCAGTTGTATCAAACATAACGGAGGATGACTCAAAAGCAGAAAAGATTCCACATCCAGACGACGCGGTGATAGGGTTCAGCAGAAATAGAAAACTTAGAGAAGGCATTACTAACACTGGAAACTTGTGCAAAAGGAAATGTTATAAAGGTAAACCAAAGAAGTCAGTTCAAATGACATTTAAAATACAGGAAAAACGTTATGCAAAGACAGTATACTTCTATACAATGAACCACTGCAAATAGTAAGGAAATATAAGTATTTGGGATTTAAATCATAGAAAACATCTTGCGACACATCTATTTAAGAAAGAGCCGCAACAACAATAAATTCCTCGAACAACATCTCGAGCATAACCACTCAACTAGCGCAGCGCCGTCACTACTCAAATCGACAGTGGTGATAGTAGGGATCAGAGATTACACGGGATAAGCTTACCATGAGTGATATGAAAAGAACACAAATGTTTATGAAACGATCGTAGGAGTGGAAAAGGTAGCGCTGTCCCGACTTTCAACTGAATACATGAATGAGGCGTATTTCATAGAGGAAATGAGATCGCTACAGCGGCTACTTCCTACAGGACGTTATCAGGAACCGATTAACATCAGGGACCGAAAGAAGAGCGAGAAAGAAAAAAAATGGCTCTGGGCTCTATGGGACTTAACATCTATGGTCATCAGTCAACTAGAACTTAGAACTACTTAAATTTAACTAACCCAAGGACATCACAAAACACCCACTCATCACGAGGCAGAGAAAATCCCTAACCCCGCTCGGAATCGAACCCGGGAACCCGGGTGTAGGAAGCGAGAACGCTACCACACGACCACGAGCTGCCTACTGGCGACAAGGACCTAGAGGTGTATAACACGCAATCCATACTGGATGACACCTGGGCTAAAGAACTTTAGAACCAGAGACATGTGACAAAACGCTCCATACACGGGTTTCATCATAGAATATGTGTGAACAATAAATTCTACGAAATAACTGTGGAAAACGTATGGATGTTTGACGAACAAGGATGTAAGAAATACCATATTACAACCTATACGAAGAGGACCAAAACTAAAATGAACTATGGCAAAGACTAAACAAAAATAAGTGTAAAAACTTAGTCTGAGTGCAGTTTTCACCATCAACAAAAAAAAAAAAAATTGTGGAAAATACAGTTTTAGAATGGCTTGGAACCACAGCTCTGATTGATAAATATTGTAACCTTCGAGGAAAGTTCATGCTTAATTTCTACTATGCGTAGGTCAAATGCAAATATAAGAGAATAGACCCTAAGACAAAAAAAAAAATCGGCACACCACGAAGGTATTATCCGAATATGACGGTAAACGATAGATGTGATAACCATGTACAGACAAACAAATGATTACAATTTCAGAAAAAAAATTATGATTTATACAAAAGAAAGAGATTCACAGACTGAGGAAGTAAGTAACATCTGGCCCATATGCAAGCATGTACTGGACTTCGCATTGGTTGATAGTGTTGTTGATGTCCTCCTTCGCTTGTCATCGGAGCTCAGTTCGAAGCGGGGCTCATCACTGAAGACAGGTTTTGAGATCCAGGCCGAAGACGCGTCTGGAGACGCCCCTCAGGGTGGTGTGATAACAACCTGATTTTCACCAGCCGTACGGCCTGACAATCAGGAGTGATGGTCTGGGGTGCCATTTCTTTTCATAGTAAGATCGTTTTGGTTGTCATCCGTGGCACACTATATTACTAGACCTGTTGTGTTGTCCTTCTTGAAAAGCCGTCCTTCAGGGTGAGGGTAAGGATTTTACACTGCTTGTATTCGTGCTTGCCAAACCTCAACTTTGTCAGCGAGATCGCCAGATGTCTCGCGAATTGAGAATGTTTGGAGCATTACGAGCAGAGCCCTCTAATCAGCGGGAGATTTTGACGATCTAACGCACCAGCTCTATCAATCAATAAAATATAATAGGGGTTACAAGCCGCGTCAATTGGTTAGCTAACCACCAACTTTCGGCAGAGATCTCCTCAGCCGTTGTCAAGCTTTTGGTGGTCACAAGAATGCCACTGCCGTGCTTATATAGCCGCACCGACATTAGTGACATCACTGGTGCCCACTCTCGCGCCATATGCTGCAATATTTTGGCGGCCCTCTTCAACTCCCCTAACCACATTAACGCAGCTGCAATCCCCCGTAGTTATTGAGGGTATTATACGATATTTTGATGTCTATTGCTTCTTGTGTTACGCCATTTAAGAAGCCATTGCTTCATTTAATAACAGAAGTACTGTCGAATGCAATTCGATGTCCGTTTTCGAGTGCATGCTGATTCTATCGGGATGCGACGCTGTTCAGTAGTACTGATAGTCTGTCCAATATAAAGCCGCCCACACCCACACGGTATTATGAATAATCTCGTTGTTCTGAGATCTACATCAACTCTCACATGCTTCATTAGCTGTCTAATCTTTGCTCGGGACCTCAAGCCTGTATATATTTTAAGTTTGTTCAGGTGCCGACTAATTTTCCCTGTTACTGAGCCACTAAATCGTCTTGTTTCCTTCAGCGTTTTTCTGGTTTTGCGGCTTACCAGCAACTGCGTGCGAAATTTGCTGTTGTCGCCGTTTCCCTTGAAAACTTTACAGAAGACGTTCCGTTCCCTCGGCAGGTTTTCGGCGTCTGAGATTGTTTCAGCTCGATGTATCAGTGTCCACAGAACAAACTGTTTCTGTGCTCGGTGGTGGTAGCTCGTGGCGTGCAGATACCTATTTATGTGAATGACCGAGACACCCATTGCGTTTACGGCGGACAAGGGCATCCAGGAACGGCGAAGAATCGTCTTTCTCTACTCCTGTCGTGAACTTTATGTAGTTCAAATGGTTCAAATGGCTCTGAGGACTATGGAACTTAACTTCTGAGGTCATCAGTCCCCCTGAACTTAGAACTACTTAAACCTAATTAACCTAAAGGACATCACACACATCCATGCCCGACGCAGGATTAGAACCTGCGACCGTAGCGGTCGCGCGGTTCCAGACTGTAGCGCTTAGAACCGCTCGACCACACCGGCCGGTTTGATGTAGTTGTGGATGCTGTTGACGTGTTCCAGGAACTCTCCGAACTTTTCCTGTCCTTGAGGCAACATGACGGAGGTATTGTCCATTGTCGACGTACCGATAAAAGTAACTACACTATGTGATAAAGAGTTTCCGGATACCTCCAAAAACATGCGTTTTTCGTAATACGTACATTGTGCTGCCACCTAATGCCTACTACTGAATATCAGCGACCTCAGTAATCATTTGACATCGTGAGAGAGCAGAATGGAGCACTCCACAGAACTCACGGACTTCGAACCTTGTCAGGTGATTCGGTGTCACTTGTGTCATACATCTGTACGCGAGACTTCAACTCTCCTAAACATCCCTAGGTCCACAGCTTCCGATGTGATAGTGAAGTGGAAACGCGAAGGGGGACGTACAGCACAAAAGCGTACAGGCCGACCTCGTCTGTTGACTGACAGTGACCAACGACAGTTGAAGAGGGTCGTAAAATGTAATAGGCAGACATCTATCCAGAACATCACACAGGAATTCCAAACTGCATCAGGATCCACTGTAAGTACTACAACAGTTATGCGGGAGTTGAGAGAACTTGGATTTCATGGTCGAGCGGCTGCTCATAAGCCACCCATCACGCCGGTAAATACCAAACGACACTACGCTTGGTGTAAGGAGGGTAACAGTGGTAAAATTTTGTGGGGCGCGACGAATCACGGTGCACAATGTGACGATCGGGTGGCAGGGTGTGAGCATGGGGAATGCCCAGTGAACGTCATTTGCTAGCGTGTGTAGCGCCAACAGTAAAATTCGGAGGCGGTAATGTTATGGTGTGGTCGTGTTTTTCTTGGAGGGGGCTTGCACCCGCTGTTGATCTGCGTGGCTCTATCACAGTTCAGGCAGTCATTGATGTTTTAAGTACCGTCTTGCTTCCAACTGTCGAAGAGCAGTTCGGAGATGGCGATTGAATCTTTCTACACGATCGAGCACATGTTCGTAATGCACGGCCTGTGGCGGAGTGTTTACACGACAATAACATCCCTGTAATGGACAGGCCTGCACAGATTCCTGACCTGAATACTATAGAATACCTTTGGGATGTTTTGGTACGCCGACTTCGTGCCAGGCCTCACCGACCGACGTCGATACCTATCCTCAGTGCAGCAATCCGCGAAGAATGGGCTGCCATTCCCCAAGAAACCTTCCAGCTTCTGACTACGCCTACGAGAGTGGAAGCCGTCATCAAGTCTAAGGGTAGGCCAACACCATATTGAATTCCAGCATTACCGATGGAGGACGCCAGGAACTTGTAAGTCCGTATCAGTTAGGTGCCCGGATACTTTTGATCATATGTTGTACGCTTTGCAGGAGCCACGTTCAAGACAATGTCCTCAAATTGCTCCATAAATAAGTTCGCTTCAACTAGAGGTAAGGGGCTCCCATTTCGGCGCCGTCCATCTGGTTGAAATATTGCTCAGGATGTAAAAAACATGATGACGTCAATGTATGTTTAGATAAATCCACGATGGTGTCTTCAAACAGCCGCAGCAGCAAGTCTATAGAGTACGTGATGGGCACACACGCGAATAGGGAAATTGTATAACATCTAACCATAATATCCCCTCCACTAAGGCGGAGATGTTTTATACGATCCATGAAATCCGCCGTATACTTTATGTGGCGCGCACAGTGTCCAACGTGTGTCTACATGAAGCTGGCCAAATGCTCTGCTAGTTTATGGGTCGGCGATCCGATGGTACTCACCATAGGTCTTAAAGGTGTATCCTTAATGTGCACCTTTGGCCAACCATGGAACGTCAGTGATCTGGGTGTCTGAAAGAAGAGGCTGTCTGTCAATAACACTCTCTTCCAGTGACGACCGTTCGAGAAGCTCCGAAGTCTTCTCACGATTCTGCATGTTGGTTCCCGAGGAAGTGTGTGGTAAGCATCTTCCTCCAGCATCCGTTGGATTTTAGCGTCATAGACGTCTCGTTTCATTAGGAGGGCACCATCGCCCTTGTCAGCTGGCAGGACGGCAGTGATAGGATCGCTGTGGAGAGCTCAGAGGCCATCGCTCTAATTATGTTTGTTGCTGGCGGATTGGATTTGAAGAGAAACGGCTTGTTTCTCTACGAATCTCTTCAGTAGTTTCACTGGGAAACTTACGAGCTGCTTCATCAACACCACTTAACACGTCAGCGAAAGAGATACTTCGTGTTGTAGGAGCAAAATTTAGTCCCTTCGTAAGCGCTGAGTTGCCATCAGCGTCGAAGTTTCTTGCTGCATGTTGATCATGGCGCGTTCCGCAAGCTTTGCTCCTTCGTCTCGCAGTATGCCTTTCGCTGACATACTAGGTGGTGTTGACCAAGCAGCTCGTAAGTTTCCCAGTGAAACTACTAAAGACATTCGTAGAGAAACGAACCGCATTGTTTTAAAATCCAAGCCGCGAGCACCAAACGCAACTAGACCTGACGCGACAATCCTCTCGCCGTCGTCCTAATGGAACGAGCCGACTAGCGAAAATCCAACGGGCGCAGGAGGAAGATACATACCAAAAACTAGCTCGGGACCCAACATCCATAATAGTGAGGAAGACTGCGGAGCTTCTCAAATGGTAGTCGATGGAAAAAAGTATCGTTAAGAGCCTCCTCCCTCAGGCACCCAGACCAACAACGTTCCACGGTCTGCCTAAGACGCATAATAAGGATACACCTTTAAGGCCTATAGTGAGCACCATCTGATCGCCGACCCGTAGGGTAGCAAAATATTTCGCCAGCCTCCTGTAGACGCACGTTTCACACTGTGCGCAGCATATAAAGAATACGATCGACTTAATCTATCGAAGAAAACGTCTACGACTTGTTGAAGGAGATATTGTGGATTTCTGAGTTGAGGGGTAAATATCTTCGAACGTAGTGCACGGAGGCTTTCAGACAGTCGTTCTTCCCGCGAACCATACGCGACTGCAACAGAAAAGGGTGGTAATGACAGTGGCACGTAAAGTGCCCTCCGCCACACACCGTTGGGTGGCTTGCGGAGTATAAATGTAGACGTAGATGTAGAATATTCAAGTGACACATAACTTTTTTTCGGAATACATGCGTTTATTTGAACTTGGTGCCAATTCGCTTGACGCATGCATCTAGATTCTGATCGGCTGTCTTATTTTAATATTACACTATGACTACCGTGAGAGATTGAGGTGGCGTCAGATGACAGGTAAGGAGAGAATGGCTTCCACTTTAAGTTAGTGAGATGAATAATGTACTTAAGTGCAATGTACTCAGCAGTACTCATGGCTATTATACTGGGGTCGGTTCCAGCGTTTACAGATTCTGTTTGGACGCTTTTCATCATGTTTTGAAATGATGAAACCAAGAGTTCACAATTTGTGATTAATGTTTTATAAGGCACAGTATCTCATCATTTTCCCCTTGTTTCGAGCTCTCTTGCGCAAGCTAGCTGTCCCTACCACTATTCTAAATAGATGGTGTTATACTTGAAAACTGTTTCTTACATTTTGGGATATATTTTAGACAGATATAATTATTCTAAATCCGTATAAACGACCAAGTTCAGGTTCACGAGATTGGGGACAGCTTGTAAACGATCATGTCTATTGTTTAGATACTGGAATAACTAGATATCACGCTGGAAGTCAGAGTTACGTTTCCTTGGTTAAGAAAGTACTGAAAGGACTGACTGAAATTATGAGGTACGACCCGTCTCACAAATAGTCTCAATATAGTGTCAACACATAAATTACGAGGTGCATTCAAGTTTAAGGCCTCCGATTTTTTTTCTAATTAACTACTCACCCGAAATCGATGAAACTGGCGTTACTTCTCGACGTAATCGCCCTGCAGACGTACATATTTTTCACAACGCTGACGCCATGATTCCATGGCAGCGGCGAAGGCTTCTTTAGGAGTCTGTTTTGCCCACTGGAAAATCGCTGAGGCAATAGCAGCACGGCTGGTGAATGTGCGGCCACGGAGAGTGCCTTTCATTGTTGGAAAAAGCCAAAAGTCACTTGGAGCCACGTCACGTGAGTAGGGAGCATGAGGAATCACTTCAAAGTTGTTATCACGAAGAAACTGTTGCGTAACGTTAGCTCGATGTGCGGGTGTGTTGTCTTGGTGAAATAGCAGACGCGCAGCCCTTCCCGGACGTTTTTGTTGCAGTGCAGGAAGGAATTTGTTCTTCAAAACATGTTCGTAGGATGCTCCTGTTACCGTAGTGCCTTTTGGAACGCAATGGGTAAGGATTACGCCCTCACTGTCCCAGAACATGGACACCATCATTTTTTCAGCACTGGCGGTTACCCGAATTTTTTTGGTGGCAGTGAATCTGTGTGCTTCCATTGAGCTGACTGGCGCTTTGTTTCTGGATTGAAAAATGGCATCCACGTCTCATCCATTGTCACAACCAACGAAAAGAAAGTCCCATTCATGCTGTCGTTGTGCGTCAACATTGCTTGGCAACATGCCACATGGGCAGCCATGTGGTCGTCCGTCAGAATTCGTGGCACCCACCTGGATGACACTTTTCGCATTTTCAGGTCGTCATGCAGGATTGTGTGCACAGAACCCACAGAAATGCTAACTCTGGAGGCGATCTGTTCAACAGTCATTCAGCGATCCCCCAAAACAATTCTCTTCACTTTCTCGATCATGCCGTCAGACCGGCTTGTGCGAGCCCAAGGTAGTTTCGGTTTGTTGTCACACAATGTTTTGCCTTCATTAAACTGCCGCACCCATGAACGCACTTTCGACACATCCATAACTCCATCACCACACGTCTCCTTCAACTGTCGATGAATTTCAATTGGTTTCACACAATGCAAATTCAGAAACCGAATGATTGCAAGCTGTTCAAGTAAGGAAAACGTTGCCATTTTAAGTATTTAAAACAGCTCTCATTCTCGCCGCTTGCGGTAAAATTCCATCTGCCGTACGGTGCTGCCATCTCTGGGACGTATTGACAATGAAAGCGGCCTCATTTTAAAACTATGCGCTTGTTTCTATCTCTTTCCAGTCTGGAGGAAAAAAAATCAGAGGCCTTAGAACTTGAATGCACCTTGTATAATTATTAGTATACTTTGTTGATGGCGAAAGCAAAATTAACTGTATTTCACGCAAAAGCCGTATGATAAATATTTCACACTGCTGAGAACAGCAAGAGGAGGAAAACTGTCGTCTAAATATTTCAAAACATGTATTTTTATTTGCCTGTGAAATTACATGCAGGCTCAACAAATGAAAAAATATTTTTGCACGTAGTACACAGCCACGGTATATTTTTTGTTTCTGAGAATCAAACAACATTAAAACATTCTCTCTGTCTCTCTCTCTCTCTCCCTCTCTCTCTCTCTTTCTCTCTCTCAACAGCGCTGGGCTTGTCACTGTTGCAGCAATTTTCGGTAAAAAAAGATTTTCTGTTTAATTTTGTTGTTATTTACTAACAATGTAGGCCTTCTGTTAGTCCATAATTTGTGGTTCGTAACTCATCTATCACTGACATATATCAACTCTCTGATAGAACATTCGAGGAGAAATGTCAGGCCTCCTGAAACGTTCACAACGAGTCACGAAGACAAAGTAATGAATAAAATAAAGATTACGAAAACGCAAAACGCAATCCATTACTATATAACAGTAGTGAAACTGGCGGAAATAGGATAAATTCCTAAATTATTGCAGCAAGTCAACTACGCCATTTTGCATCAATGTCAAAACTATCTTATGGAGAAACCTTGAATGTGATACTCCGTAGCCTTCATTTCCATCGGCGGTCTGTGTCAATGCGGCGATTTCTAACGAGTAATGGAGGTTTTCATGTAGCATTACCCTACATTCTCAGAAAATCGGTGTGAAACGACCCTTGTGAGTTGAGGAAGGCATGGAGAGCCTAAATCTGGGTGGCCAGTCATGAGTTATAACTTGCTCCTCTCCTCGTGAATGAAAGTCCGGCGTCAGAGCCACTGCTACACGTACTTTGTACGGTATGTAACGTTTCTGTTTGAGTTTGCCACAGTTTACACGCTGGTAATTACGTATCCTTGCCCGAAAATATCTTAATAGAAATGGCTGTAAGTATTGTTAACTTCTTATGTACAGTTGTCATCCGCGGACAGACACGTTTCGCCTCGCTCCTCATCCCGGGAGATCATGAGTACCTTCTACCTCTACCATAGTGCAACAAGTGCTTGCTTTGGTTTCCTCTAGTGCTGTGTGTGTCTCTGTGCGCGTCACATGGTCGTTGATCTGGTAGCATTTGTCGTTCGTGTGTCTCTTCAGGTCACAAATTTAGCATGCGCCATGATGTCACCATGCTTCCCAAGAACGTTCCATGTAAAAATACTCTAATGCTCAGTTGCGGTAAATTCAAGCGCCACATTCACCCTGCGCCCTTGGAGATTCGCGACTGGCATCCTAACAAGAACCTGACCACTACATAACTTTCATGCAGATTCCTACACATTTTTATCAATTTTTTGAATCCACTTCTAGCAGACATGTTGACTTCGTGCAATTTTTTGTCATCCATCGCGATAGAACTACTACACCGAAGAGTCAAAGAAACTGGTACACCTGCCTAATATCCTGTAGGGCTAGCGCGAGTAACCAGAAGCGTCGCAAAACGGCCAGGCATGGACTCGAATAATATCTGAAGTACTGGTGGAGGAAATCGACGCCATAAATCCTGCAGGGATGGCCATAAATCTGTCAGTACGAGCGGATGGACATCTCTTCTGAACAGCACGTTGCAAGGCATCCTAGATGTGCTCAATAATGTTCATGTCTCCGGAGTTTGGTGGTAAGCGGAAATGGATAATCTCAGAAGAGTGTTCCTGGGGCTGCTCGGTAGTAATTCTTGACCTGTGGGGTGTCGCTTTGTCCTGCTGGAATTGCCCAACTCCGTCGGAATGCACAATGGACATGAATGTATGCAGGTGATCAGACAGGATGCTTACATACGTGTCACCTGTCAAACTCGTATCCAGACGTATCAGGTGTCCCATATTACTCCAACGGCACACGCCCCACACCACTGCAGAGCCTCCTACAGCTTTAACAAACAGTCTCCTGCTGACATGCAGCGTCCATGGATTCATGGGATTATCTCCATACAGGTTGCCTCCATACGCGTACACGTCCATCCGCTCGATACAATTTGAAACTAGACTCATCCGAAAAGGCAACATGTTTTCAGACATCAATAGTCCACTGTTGGTGTTGACGGGCCCAGGTGAAGCGTAAAGATTTGTGTCGTGCAGCCATCAAGAGGACGCAAGTGCGCCCTCTGTTCCGGAAGCCCATATCGATAATGTTTCATTGAATGGTTCGCACGCTGAAACTTGTTAATGACCCCGAGTAGAAATCTGCAGTAATTAGCGGAAGGGTTGCACTTCCATCACGTTGAACAGTGCTCTTCAGGCGTCATTGGTTCTGTTCTTGCAGGATATTTTTCCGGCCGCAGCGGAATCGGAGATTTGATATTTTACCGGATTCCTGATATTCACGGTACACTTGTGAAATGGTCGTACAGGAATATCGCTGCCTCGGAGATATCATATCTCATCGCTGGTGCGCCGACTACACTACGTTCAAACTCACTTAACTCTTTATAACTTACGGTTTTAGCAGCAGTAAGCGATATTACAACTGCGCCAGACACTTGCTGTCTTTTATAGGTATCGCCGTCAGCAGCGCCGTGTTCTGCCTTTACTTATTTCTGTATTAGAATACGTATGCCTAAACAGTTTCTTTGGCGCTTCAGTGTAGTATGGTTCTTCTTGCTAACGTGGAAGTCTAATGTACTTACGTCGGGACTTTTAACCTTCCATTTGAAACTGATGACAGTCTCCTTAAGGAGTTGTTTTTGCGATGTGGGGAAATACGGAGTGTACGACGAGAACGTTGGACCCTCAACATTGATTGCAGTTTTGTAGCGGCGTTCGTTAGGTGGAAATGTGTGTAAAGCGGTATATCAATTCTTACTTATAGATGTATATGTAAGGTGATCATATCGCTTGTACAGGCAGGTAAAGACGTGCTTTCTGTGTAGTCAAAGTGACCCGCTGCGGTCGTGTGGTTGTCAATTTACTGACAACGTTCATAGCGTCTAAGATGGGATTTTCATCCTGAAACTTGAGTCTGTCTGTACGATTTTATCCAAATAAATGATTGGTCGACTCAAACTGGAGCAGAATTATTCAGTACGAAAAATTTGGTTACCAGTTGTGTACGCCCCGTGAAGAGTATATCATGACGTTAGCAGACCTTCCACATCATACGGAAGCTTTGTCTTCTCAAGTTACGGAGGAACAATGAGAACCGCTACCTGACAACTCTCGAGGTTTCTCACCGTTAGAAGTACATATGGAAAACACAGGCAAAAGGAGGCATCAGGGAATAACTTCTATCGATATAGAGACCTGTGCAGGATAAAAACTCTAGGGGGAGATCGAGTTCTGAATACTACCAATTCATAATTGAGGAAGCAGGGTGCAAGTGCCACACCACTCTCACGTGAAGAGGTTATTGCAGGACTGGAATTCGTGAGAGGCCGCATCAAATATTATCGACCAATTGTTCTCAATGTCGAAACAGAACTATGAGGTTTCTAACCCAGCACAGCTTGCTTAGTGAGGACTTGTATAAAAACCCAGTGACAACCATTGAAAGCTTACATGCATCGATCACTAGGTGATTGCCGTATTTTGGATGCAGAAATCGTCCCGACCCGCAATATTTTGTCCACCCTGGTGTATAGCAACGTAAGCCTCGGTGAGTTATGTGTGATAACGTCGGATTATCCGCATCTAATTTGCGGCAGGGACCATTTTCAGCCGCCACACGTCACCGCCGCACTGCTTCACTTGCGACCGTGACAGCGCGACGCTACCTTGGTCGGCCTTTGTGGGCGCGGACGTAACGGCTTTCCGCTCCATTCCGCAAGTGTACCGCGTAGCTGGCGGCTCTTAATGGCCAGCAGAACAGCGCAACAGCGCTCGGCTCTGCGACAGCACTCAACTGCCCCCCTCCCCAACACCCAGCCCCCCCCCCTCCCCCGAGCACTGCATTCGCACTGCGCCATAAATTTCACGGTGAACGGCGATGCTCACGCATTGTCTTCGTAAGCCGTGGTGTGATGTGCAGTTTAATACTTAACACGGGCAGATTCTGTGAACAGCCTCCGATGGACAATGTCCCTCGCCGTTGCAGCGTTTTCATACAGAGTTACATCTCTTTCTCGAGACAACGACCGAGATAGTTCCTACTGATGGCTGGAGCTACAGATGAGTTCCTCTCGGTAGTTCAATGCCGTATGTAATATCTTTCTCAGTTACTATCCAGAATGGTATTCTTTGTTATACACACAACTATCATGAGTTAAATCACAAAGGGCGGTGAAAAAGTTTCCGTTATAGTGGGTTGCTGCAGCGTACTAGCAAAGTAGCGTGACTCCGATGCGAGTATATCGCCAGTGACGTATAAGGAAGGTATTATTCTAGCATTCGTGTCTTTGAGACCTGCGTGTGGTGAATGTGGAAACGTGGTCTGTGGCGAAGTTTTCACCAAGTGTGTCCATGCAGCACCAATGTGCTGATTTATTTTCATCCATGCTGAAGGAAAAACACAGGTAGGCACCCACCGAAGAATGAAGAACTGGGTTGGGGTTGCATGTCTATCGTAAACCACGACTGTGTAGTGATGCGCCAAATTCTGTGGCCGTCGCGATTCGACACAAGACGCCGAGCGATTCGGGAGGCCTGAAGAAGTTATGCCGTCTCAAGAGGGAGCCACTTGAGCACCTGTTCTACTGTTCGAATGTGATTATCATGCATTCAGCCCCTAAAAAAAGGCCTTCAAGAGCCCAGCATTCCTATCGGTCCCGGAAATGCACGAAGTCGCCATGTAACACCGAAAATGCAGGATGCGTGGCACATGCTACCGATATATAATTTTTTTAAATTGTATGTAAATATTTGTAATTTAAATGCTTTCTTTTAATAAGTAAGGGCATTGCTTCCCTGTATGTGTACATTTAGGTAGAAGTCTGTTGACGTTTCATTGCATTTATCTGTGTTTTACTGTGAAACTTATAAGCTCTGGGAAAAAGCCAAAGGAATTGTTATTTGCATCGACTAGCAACGATTAATAGCAGTGCTTGTGCGTTGTAAAATCTTTGGGTAGGGGTTGTTAAGCAGAGTGCGCGGAGAAAGCCAGAGATGGGTTCCAGCGCTTGTAGTATGCGGAAGTGTGATGTTAACGATCTTGTAGTAGTGTACCACGTCGCGGGATCACGTACGCGCGCCGGCCAGATGACTAGTAGCAGGATTAAAGACAGGGGATGGGTGGAAGAGGCTGTATTATTTATGATTTCCCATTCCTGTAACTAGTCGTGGTCCCACAAGATGCTACCGTCTTCAACAACAGCAGCAGTTATAATGAATTATACTGTAAATGATGAAAGTATCTGAATGCAGCTTGCCGCTAATTTGGTGTAATGTCTCTCACACATAAACCTGTACAGTAAAGTAAGGGCCTCCTGTTTTATCTTTAGGCTGATCCGTGATAAGACAGGCAAACAATTATACTAATGGAGGATTTTGCGTATTTTCTCTAATTTCATTCGCTCTATCTCTCTCTCCCTCTCTCTTTGTCCTTTATCTATATACAGTTTTAAATATAATAATTCATTACGTGAACTCAGCCCAATAGAATCTCTGGTGGAGCCCTTCGTCTTAATATTCAGCGGCTGGCTTGCTGTAAAAGAACTTTATATCTATTATTCTTGTTAAGCGCTGCATTCAGTTGGGAAAATCGATCGTTTGAACAATTCGTTCATTTTACGACAGATTTAGAATTTCAGATGCGTCCGAAGCCTTTTTGGACGATTTTATAAAATCTCGGTGATTGCAGGCTCTCTTCGTCACAACTGAAACTTCCCCACTAATTACAGGGCCAAGACAATCATCAATGATTCAGACAGAGAACTCATTCGTCATTCACTCTAGAATAAAAGGGGTCACAAACTTTATTTCTGAGGAAAATTGTATATTCAATCCATCTCCATTACATGTTCCGTTTTCTGTTGATTCCAAGTCTTACTTAATTTGCGTTTACAGTTTTTCTCTCTCTTCAAATAACCCGCTAGTGGCACAAACGTTAATAGCTCGCTTTAGCGAGAAGAAGAGCAAATACGTCTCTTTTAGCAACCCGACAATCTTCCAACAGATACTACCGAAGCTGTCCTAGTTATCCGTCCCTAACAACCATGGGGAATACATATATGTATCTCTGTTCTTCCAAAGAATAAACGTACTAGAAAAATACCTTGGCGTCGACGAGCTGTCGGCGCATATATTACTAAAAAATCCTATCAGATACTTTCCAAAAGTGAATAAATGTGAATGATTTGATTGATAATTATTAATTATTGCGTGGTAGAGGGTAGTTTTCCGTGGGGAGATTACAATGCCCCTCGCAGCGAGCGAAGTTTGTGAGCGCAATTTTTATTTGCCGAACACACTTCGCGAGCTATCTATTAGTGTGGATAACCCGGAAGTGATAACTGTCAGTCCTCCGACTGGAAAAGAATATTATGTTTAAGACAGACGAGGAAAAGAAATATTGAAAACAGAAGAAATGAAGAGACAAGTACCGCGGCTGTATTGCTTTTACGTGCATCAAGGTGTTATGTCTGCTGTGCACAACCAAGGAAGACGATCTTTCATGAAACTGTTATCAGGGTCTACCCATTCGGGAACATTCTTAAACAGGGAAACCTTGGAAAACCTCTTAAGCCCAGACCCCCAGCCTACGGTACATAGAAAGTAGGAAAGCCTATAGAAGGAAAAAAAAATAATTGTGGAAATAGATCTCTAAAGGAAAGATAGGGATCGATTTATATAACGCTTTGGAGAAGAGTGATTTGTGTCTCTAGCAAAAAAGAACATCTTACAATAAAGAACGTAAGTTTTCGTTTTACAATCTTGTTCCTAGAACTATCTCTTGCGGTGGTAAAACTCCCCCGGGTCTTGCATGTCCCCGACGTCCACATTTGTAGTCGGTCTTCTACGCGGCCCATTATGTAGTCGGTCTTCTACGCGGCCCCCAATGGGAAGAGTAGAAGGAACACGGATACCCGATTTCACATGCAACATTCATTCCGGAAGAATTAGCAATGACCAAAGGGGAAACTCTTCCTGTAAGAGAACTGGTTAGGTTGCACCGTCCAGGATTCTCCTTTTTGAAAGCAAAATCCTTATGGCTTCATGCATCCTTTTTCTTACGACGTACTTCAAGGAATTTCACCACTAACTAATGCTGTTGCCAAAACATCCTCATATTTATTCTAGTTTAAATACTCTTTCGGACTTTGCATCCCCACTTGTGCTTATAAGTCCGAAAATTCTGACACATTTCTGTCAGTGATTTGTTCTTCGTAATTTAAAGGATTCATGCAACTTACAGTAGATTTTGGATTCAAATCATCGAATAATGGAAAGTGTGGTTCATTTTATACAAAGACATAATCCCTCATTTCCTTGAAAGTCATATAATTTATCTATACTCAAAAACTTTTTATCCTAAATACACATATTTCTCCCATTGATTGTTGTAATGTAAAAGTTATTAGCATTGAGGAATGTTGATTCACTTCTTTCATTTATTCTCTGATTCATACGGCGTTCACACATGCACATATATGGAAATGGATTTTTTTTTCAAACAAAAATTCCAAACGAACACGACCCATTAAATAACTACTAATTCTATGAATATTACTTTCTTTAAACATTCAATAATAAATTAAAAACTCTTAACTTCTAATTATAAGACCTTTTCTTTTTAAAGTTCAACATGAATCAGTTTACCCTCGCGTTTGGTGCGAGTCTCTTACAAAGCATATCTGTGTCGTCTATATCGATTCTAACTCTCGCGCCGACGTCAACTGTTTTGCGCGGGAAATTATCTTTGCGGCGTTAACCGTCACTCATGATTCACTGCCTCAACACATCCCTTCACACGTTTACACATCTAAGCGTGCACTTGAAATTATATATGAACCTTCACTCGAAACCTCTTTTGATTATTCAGCGTCATTTACGGGAAACATTTCATTGTTCTAGAAGGTCAGTTAGATCCTTTATAAATCTTGATGACATTAGTAATGCTAAAGTTACATGTTCACCCAAACACAGGTGAAGCCTATCTCCACTACCTTCTTTGCAACACGCGATAGTAATAGTTAGTCACTATTTCTATAGTCTATGTCTCTGATTAATTATTTCAATTTAAAGTTTTCTAACACTACACACACAGTTTATTGTTATGATTTTTACGAGCGTTCATCTCTGTCACTCGCAACACCATTCCTCCCTATCTTCTAATCTTCATTAAATTTTTTCAAGTCGTTGTGGGAAAATAGCCCTTTTATTTTGTTCGATCCCGGGTATGCTAATAGATAAGCCCCAGGATTCTGAATTTGTAGGATAATGTATGGGCCAGTATATAGTAACTCTCGTTTCTTTATACTTTTCTTTATTAAGGATGATTTGGTATGTCTTTTGACTAGTACCTTTTCTCCGACCCGGTATGTCTGTACCCTCTTGATTAATTTGTCAAATTGTTTTCTCTGATCAGCTTTTTTCGTCATATTTATGATGGCTTGTCTTATTTTTTCTTCCCAAGGCATCTCAGTTTCCTGAGTTTTGGGCATATGTTCAGTCCAGAAGTTTTCCTCTTTTGCTTTGAACATCAATTCATGAGGTGTATATCCAGTTGAGGAGTGGGGCATGTTATTGTATATCTGCTCAAACCCTTCCACATAATTTGCCCACGCAGTCTGCTTATTATGGCAATACGTCCTCATAAATCGATTGAACTCTCTAAAAATTCTCTCAACCAAATTGCCTTGTGGGTGGTAAAATGATGTTAGTATGTGTTTCACACCGACTTGAGACAAAGTCTGTTTCCATCGGAGTCCCGTGAATATCTTGGCATTGTCTGTTATGATCGCTTTAGGGTTACCAACATGTGGAAGATAATCCCTTATCAATCTTAATACAATTACTTTGGCTGTAGCCTCCTTTATCGGGTATAGCTTTACGTATTTCGTACACACATCGAGAAATGCCAACACATATCTAACACCGCCTCTTGAAGTAGGTAACGGTCCACACAGATCGCACGAAATTAATTCTTTTGGTTCTTGGACTAATATAGAGCATAATGGGTGCTTACTCCCTTTTGAATCCGGCTTTGTTTTTTGACAGATTATGCATTTCTTTAAGACCTCATGCACTCTGCGCTTTATGTTGGGAAAATAACAGTACCCACTTATCTTGTCTGCACATTTTGTCGCACCGAAATGTCCCCAGGGTAAATGGGTGAACCATATGAGTTTCTCTATTTGCGCCTCAGGTATACAAACACACCAACGGACTTTGTTTTGCCTCCACAGCGGAAAAATAATACGCCATTTACCAGTTTGTAATAATTTGCCATCTGATCCGAAGGTTGGTGTTGTAACCTTTGAATGACACTTCCCCATTGAGCATCTCTTTTCTGTAACTGTGCCATATGCGCACACAATTTGACGTAGTACGTCTTAAATGGATTTTCCTGCAGCAGCAATACAGGGAAATCAGAGTTATTATTTACTTCAATCTCTTTAGTCAAACCCTACGGTGACCTTGATAGAGCGTCAGCAATAATGTTTTGCTGTCCTGAGACATGAACGATCATAAATTGGTATTGTTGCAGAGCGAGAGTCCATCTAGCCAGTCTGGGGTGTAACAGTTCACACGTTTGTAAAAACGTTAATGGTTGATGATCGCAATATACGATAGTCTTTGACCCATATAGATAATAATGAAATTTTTTTAAACCCCAGACGACCGCAAGAGCCTCTAATTCTGTCGTCGTGTAAGTTCGTTCACAGTTGGACAAAACACGACTGGCAAACGCAATAGGACAGAAGGTGAGTTGTCCATTTATCTTGCGTACTTGGAAAAGGCACGCTCCAAGACCCTTATTCGACGAATCTGTTGACAAGTAAAATTCTTCTTGCATGTCCGGATGGTACAAAAGCGGTGCATTTACTAATTGCTTCTTTATCTCCTCGAATGCTTCTTGACACTCTAATGTCCAGAGCCAGGGCCCATCCTTCTTCAGCAAACTATTTAGAGCTGCTGCATTCATGGCCTGATTTGTTATAAATCTTCTAAAAAATGAGGCAGGACCCATAAACCCTTTTAATTGCGTCCTATTTCTGGGTGTTGGAAACTTACTAATCGCAATTAACTTCTCCTTGGTTGGTAAAATTCCCTTAGCGTCAATTATATGCCCCAGGAACTTGATTCTGTTTACTGCAAAATGGGATTTCTGTAGGTTAGCATTTATTCCCATGGTTTTGAACACGTCCAACACCCGGCTCAGTAAGGTAATATGCTCCTCCCAAGTCTTCGGTGCAGTAAGCAAATCATCAACAAACACTGTTATCCTGGTTCTTAGTTCTGGGCCTAGTGCATAATCTAGAGCTGCTATAAAGATTCCAGCACTAATGTTGAGTCCGAAAGGAACTACAGTAAATTGGTAACTTCTTCCGGAATAAATGAAAGCCGTATATTTCCTAGATAACTCATCCAGCTTGACTTGCCAATAAGAACTCCGGAAATCAATGCTCGTCAAACATTGGCCATCCTGGAACCGTTGTATAAGTTCGTCTATGTTTTCCGGATGTGTTCTCACTGGAATTATAATTTTATTTATTTCTCTGGCGTCGAGTTCCAGTCTCACAGTCCCATTTGCTTTTGGCACGACCAACAATGGGGAGCAGTATGGGCTTGCAGAGGGTTCGATCAAACCCCATTTCAACATGCGATCTATTTCTTCCTGAACTTGAGCCTTTAACCTCCAGGGAACAGGATAGAAAGTTCTACAATACGTTTCGTGCGGCTTAACGTAGAGATGGCATATGTATCCCTTAATAACTCCTGGCCTTTCATCAAACACGTTTTCATACGATAATAATAATTCTTTTAGCTGCTTCTTCTGATCTTCAGTAATGCAGTCGGATTCATTTAACTTCTCGTACACTAATTGACCGAAATCTCCTTTGACTTGGAACTCACTAATTACATACTGTTTAGAATTTTGTGCCGTCCTGATTACTTGCACACTGATCTCACAATTATATTTTCTCGTAAGGCTTTCTTTTTTCAGCAACTCCAACTCAATTTCTTGTTTATTAACATTCAACCAAATTTTTCCTGTTTTAAAATCTATTCTGCATCCGTATTGACGTAGGATGTCGACTCCGATAATGCAATCTACCACCAAATTTTTCACAACAAGGAATGTGCTTAATATTGCTACATTTCCGACTTCTACACTAAGTAGTGACTGCACTTTTACAATAGCCGATCTAGCCCCAACGGCGCCTATTATTCTGCAGTTTTGAACTGGAAAAATTGGTACTCGTCTTATATTTCTGATCTTGTTGAATAGTGCCTCCGAAATAACATTTGTGGTTGCAGCTGTGTCTAAAACCGCCACTATAGGTACAGTCTCCAAAATGACTTGCACTTCGGCTACTGCCACCTGTTCCTTATCCTCATCTTAGGGTTCTAAGTCCTCGGTAAATTCATCTGCCAGTAATCGTCCATCATTATACGTTAGCAGGGGTACACATATCCTGTTGCCCCTCAACCAATGGTTGACCGCTCCTCCGGGGCACGAGTGGGTCCTTACAAGTTTGTTGGATTTTGATTTGCCTACTGGTTGACATCATCCGTCACTTCGGTAATTACCGGTTGATTCGTAGATGTCCGCCCCCACTGATGTTGGTTATTTGAGTTCATTCCCCCCTGTTGATTCCACTTTCTATTACTGTTATTATTCCAGGCTTGAGGTCTGAAATTCCTTTCGTTCCCCCACACGGGATTGTATCTTTTCCCATTTCTGTTGTTCCTTGGATAGCCCCTCGCAAGACTATTGCCGGTATTACTATTGAGATTTTGAGGGGTTTCTCCGCTATTTAACGATCTCTGTCCATTCCCTTGCCTACCGTTTGGCGGAGGTTCTATCTCACTATATTGGAATCTGTTATTACGGGCTTTCTGGTTGTTCTCTTCAATAATATCTATATGGTCTAACGTCGTGAGGAACGACTCCAAGTCTTTATCATTGCCGTAAATCAATTGATTCCGGATGCTAATTGGTAGTCTTGCCTTAAGTATGTTTATTATGTCTGGCAAGGGCATAGGTCTGTCCCAGTATCTAGTTTTATTTATTTATTTTTCAAAATACTTCCTAAGGCTTCCTTTTGAAAAGGAGAAAGGCTCTGGGTAGAGCACCTCCTGCCTTAGGCGTTCCTGTACCCCTTCTGACCAGAACTTTGCTAAAAACGCCTTCCCAAAATCATCATATGTCGAGCAAACAGAAGTCATGTCCGAGGCCCAAATCGCCTCCGAACCTTGTATATATCCCGTAACGAAACTGATCTTCTGCCACTCCGACCAATTTCTGGGTAGCACTCCTCTGAAACTTCGAATAAAAACAATTGGATGGACCCCCCTTTTGTCAGTGTTAAAAATCTGGAATTGCCGATGCTTTATCATTTTTTCTTCGACATGGCAAAGCCTTTCGTAATCTCCGTTAGATAAGACTTCACGCGAACAACTAGCTCGAGGCAATTTAATGTTTGAGTTACTTACACAAGTCGGTATCGTGTGCGATTGTGCAGTAACTGGCTCTATAGTCGCTGCCAACTTCTGCTGCTTGCCTGTATTCATTTGTTCTCAGCCGTGTTGTGAAACGCGTATCGACTCTTCTATCGTTTGTTTCCAATGCTCGAAATCAGCACCTAACGGCTGTCGCACTTCCACAAGTCCTTTCGCAAACAAATTCTCTTCCTGTTTGCCAAATAGACTCTGAAATGCTGCCTTAACATTTTGCTCAACGTTTTCACACGTTATCCTTTTGTTTTCTAATGTGATTTCGGATAATTTACCCGTTAATACATTAATTTGGTGGTCTATAACATCTTGACGCTCTGTCAGATGTTCAACACTTTCCTTTAGGTTAGTCTGCGTACGTGCCAATTCAGGAAGTTGCGCAATTGCACATGACATGGCATCTTGCTTTTGTACTAATTGCGGAACCATTTCCACCTGTTCCCGTACGGTATCTATCTTAATAGCCACATACTCCTTCATTTCTACACGCACGCGGTGAGTAGATTCCTCACATTGAGCTTTCACCAATTCTATTTGTGCAGTTAATTTTCGTTCCGTCTCTTCGGCCTGATCTTTAAGTTCCTTTGTCTTCGCCTCTATCCGCTGCTCTAATTCGGAAAAACTGTCTTGTAACTGCTGCTTAATCTCAGTTTTCAAATTTTCCTGCCCTTCCGTAACTGAGGCTAATTTCGCGTTCAAATCATTTTGCCCTTCAGTAACTGAGGCTAATTTCGCGTTAATGTCGGTTTTCAGATTTTCCTGCCCTTCAGTAACTGAGGCTAATTTTGTATTCATATTATTCATGCTCTCCGTTATCATCTGCATCTGTCTCATGATAATGATCAATGGATCTAATCCATGTTGCGTACTTGCCGTATCATCTCCAGCCGTGTCTACAGGGCGTTCTCTTGCGCTATCTGTAGCAATCGGTTCTACAACACTTCTTACTACATCATTATTATCAGTGCTAACAGCTGAAGGCTGTTGCGTGCTGCTCTGCTCTGCTTGACTCATCTTAAACATTGCCCTAGTTAAAACCATATAAATGTTCTACCGGCAATATATATATATATACATCTCCCTTCTACTGTCACTACATGTAACTCCGTTCACACAAGAGTACTTCTGTCGCCAGTTTCTTACAGTGCTTACAGTTCAAATATCCAATAATACCAAATAGAAAAGCGTATACTTCATCTATACTAGCAAGCTTGAATAACAAATAAATAGATCTGGCCTTTTCTCTGCGCCAACGTGTTGTTTTATGTTCTTATTTGTAGATCCACTTAATGTGACTGCGAGAATTTCTTCTCTTTTCCAAGCGTCAGTTAAGTTGGCTCGTCATAGTTCACATGAAACAGAGAACAAAATTATTTTAACAACATCCAAAAACGTGTCCTGTCACGGATTGGCCATTATAATGAATTATATAATGTTATTGGGAGAATATCTTTATATCTGTATTACTGACTGATGAATATATGCGAATGCAGCTTGCCGCTAACTGGGTGTAATGTCTCTCACACATAAACCTGTACAGTAAAGTAAGGGACTCCTGTTTATCTTTAGGCTGATCCGTGATAAGACAGGCAAACAATTATATTAATGGAGGATTTTGCGTATTTTCTTTAATTTCATTCGCTCTCTCTCTCTCTCTCTCTCTCTCTCTCTCTCTGTCCTTTATCTATATACAGTTTTAAATATAATATTTCATTACGTGAACTCAGCCCAATAGAATCTCTGGTGGAGCCCTTCGTCTTAATATTCAGCGGCTGGCTTGCTGTTAAAGATCTTTATATCTATTATTCTTGTTAAGCGCTGCATTCAGTTGGGAAAATCGATCGTTTGAACAATTCGTTCATTTTACGACAGATTTAGAATTTCAGATGTGTCCGAAGCCTTTTTGGACGATTTTATAAAATCTCGGTGATTGCAGGCTCTCTTCGTCACAACAGAAACTTCCCCACTAATTACAGGGCCAAGACAATCATCAATGATTCAGACAGAGAACTCATTCGTCATTCACTCTAGAATAAAAGGGGTCACAAACCTTATTTCTGAGGAAAATTGTATATTCAATCCATCTACATTACATGTTCCGTTCTCTGTTGATTCCAAGTCTTACTTAATTTGCGTTTACAGTTTTTCTCTCTCTTCAAATAACCCGCTAGTGGCACAAACGTTAATAGCTCGCTTTAGCGAGAAGAAGAGCAAATACGTCTCTTTTAGCAACCCGACAATCTTCCAACAGATACTTCCGAAGCTGTCCTAGTTATCCGTCCCTATCAACCATGGAGAATACATATATGTATCTCTGTTCTTCCAAAGAATAAACGTACTAGATAAATACCTTGGCGTCGACGAGCTGTCGCCGCATATATTACTAGAAAATCCGATCAGATACTTTCCAAAAGTGAATAAATGTGGATGAGTTGATTGATAATTATTAATGATTGCGTGGTAGAGGGTAATTTTCCGTGGGGAGATTACAATGCCCCTCGCAGCGAGCGAAGTTTGTGAGCGCAATTTTTATTTGCCGAACACACTTCGCGAGGTATCTATTAGTGTGGATAACCTGGAAGTGATAATTGTCAGTCCTCCGACTGGAAAAGAATATTATGTTTAAGACAGACGAGGAAAAGAAATATTGAAAACAGAAGAAATGAAGAGACAGGTACCGCGGCTGTATTGCTTTTACGTGCATCAAGGTGTTATGTCTGCTGTGCACAACCAAGGAAGATGATCTTTCATGAAACTGTTATCAGGGTCTACCCATTCGGGAACTTTCTTAAGCAGGGAATTCTAGGAAAAAATTCTTAAGCCTAGACCCCCAGCCTACGGTACATAGAAGATAGGAAAGCCTATAGAAGGAAAAAAAAATAATTGTGGAAATAGATCTCTAAAGGAAAGATAGGGATCGATTTATATAACGCTTTGGAGAAGAGTGATTTGTGTCTCTAGCAAAAAATAACATTTTACATTAAATAACGTAAGTTTACGTTTTACAATCTTGTTCCTAGAACTATCTCTTGCGGTGGTAAAACTCCCCCGGGTCTTGCATGTCCCCGACGTCCACATTTGTAGTCGGTCTTCTACGCGGCCCATTATGTAGTCGGTCTTCTACGCGGCCCCCAATGGGAAGAGTAGAAGGAACACGGATACCCGATTTCACATGCAACATTCATTCCGGAAGAATTAGCAATGACCAAAGGGGAAACTCTTCCTGTAAGAGAACTGGTTAGGTTGCACCGTCCAGGATTCTCCTTTTTGAAAGCAAAATCCTTATGGCTTCATGCATCCTTTTTCTTACGACGTACTTCAAGGAATTTCACCACTAACTAATGCTGTTGCCAAAACATCCTCATATTTATTCTAGTTTAAATACTCTTTCGGACTTTGCATCCCCACTTGTGCTTATAAGTCCGAAAATTCTGACACATTTCTGTCAGTGATTTGTTCTTCGTAATTTAAAGGATTCATGCAACTTACAGTAGATTTTGGATTCAAATCATCGAATAATGGAAAGTGTGGTTCATTTTATACAAAGACATAATCCCTCATTTGCTTGAAAGTCATATAATTTATCTATACTCAAAAACTTTTTATCCTAAATACACATATTTCTCCAATTGATTGTTGTAATGTAAAAGTTATTAGCATTGAGGAATGCTGATTCACTTCTTTCATTTATTCTCTGATTCATACGGCGTTCACACATGCACATATATGGAAATGGATTTTTTTTTCAAACAAAAATTCCAAATGAACACGACCCATTAAATAACTACTAATTCTATGAATATTACTTTCTTTAAACATTCAATAATAAATTAAAAACTCTTAACTTCTAATTATAACACCTTTTCTTTTTAAAGTTCAACATGAATCAGTTTACCCTCGCGTTTGGTGCGAGTCTCTTACAAAGCATATCTGTGTCGTCTATATCGATTCTAACTCTCGCGCCGACGTCAACTGTTTTGCGCGGGAAATTATCTTTGCGGCGTTAACCGTCACTCATGATTCACTGCCTTAACACATCCCTTCACACGTTTACACATCTAAGCGTGCACTTGAAATTATATATGAACCTTCACTCGAAACCTCTTTTGATTATTCAGCGTCATTTACGGGAAACATTTCATTGTTCTAGAAGGTCAGTTAGATCCTTTATAAATCTTGATGACATTAGTAATGCTAAAGTTACATGTTCACCCAAACACAGGTGAAGCCTATCTCCACTACCTTCTTTGCAACACGCGATAGTAATAGTTAGTCACTATTTCTATAGTCTATGTCTCTGATTAATTATTTCAATTTAAAGTTTTCTAACACTACACACACAGTTTATTGTTATGATTTTTACGAGCGTTCATCTCTGTCACTCGCAACACCATTCCTCCCTATCTTCTAATCTTCATTAAATTTTTTCAAGTCGTTGTGGGAAAATAGCCCTTTTATTTTGTTCGATCCCGGGTATGCTAATAGATAAGCCCCAGGATTCTGAATTTGTAGGATAATGTATGGGCCAGTATATAGTAACTCTCGTTTCTTTATACTTTTCTTTATTAAGGATGATTTGGTATGTCTTTTGACTAGTACCTTTTCTCCGACCCGGTATGTCTGTACCCTCTTGATTAATTTGTCAAATTGTTTTCTCTGATCAGCTTTTTTCGTCATATTTATGATGGCTTGTCTTATTTTTTCTTCCCAAGGCATCTCAGTTTCCTGAGTTTTGGGCATATGTTCAGTCCAGAAGTTTTCCTCTTTTGCTTTGAACATCAATTCATGAGGTGTATATCCAGTTGAGGAGTGGGGCATGTTATTGTATATCTGCTCAAACCCTTCCACATAATTTGCCCACGCAGTCTGCTTATTATGGCAATACGTCCTCATAAATCGTTTGAACTCTCTAAGAATTCTCTCAACCAAATTGCCTTGTGGGTGGTAAAATGATGTTAGTATGTGTTTCACACCGACTTGAGACAAAGTCTGTTTCCATCGGAGTCCCGTGAATATCTTGGCATTGTCTGTTATGATCGCTTTAGGGTTACCAACATGTGGAAGATAATCCCTTATCAATCTTAATACAATTACTTTGGCTGTAGCCTCCTTTATCGGGTATAGCTTTACGTATTTCGTACACACATCGAGAAATGCCAACACATATCTAACACCGCCTCTTGAAGTAGGTAACGGTCCACACAGATCGCACGAAATTAATTCTTTTGGTTCTTGGACTAATATAGAGCATAATGGGTGCTTACTCCCTTTTGAATCCGGCTTTGTTTTTTGACAGATTATGCATTTCTTTAAGACCTCATGCACTCTGCGCTTTATGTTGGGAAAATAACAGTACCCACTTATCTTGTCTGCACATTTTGTCGCACCGAAATGTCCCCAGGGTAAATGGGTGAACCATATGAGTTTCTCTATTTGCGCCTCAGGTATACAAACACACCAACGGACTTTGTTTTGCCTCCACAGCGGAAAAATAATACGCCATTTACCAGTTTGTAATAATTTGCCATCTGATCCGAAGGTTGGTGTTGTAACCTTTGAATGACACTTCCCCATTGAGCATCTCTTTTCTGTAACTGTGCCATATGCGCACACAAATTGACGTAGTACGTCTTAAATGGATTTTCCTGCAGCAGCAATACAGGGAATTCAGAGTTATTATTTACTTCAATCTCTTTAGTCAAACCCTGCGGTGACCTTGATAGAGCGTCAGCAATAATGTTTTGCTGTCCTGAGACATGCACGATCTTAAATTGGTATTGTTGCAGAGCGAGAGTCCATCTAGCCAGTCTGGGGTGTAACAGTTTACACGTTTGTAAAAACGTTAATGATTGATGATCGCAATATACGATAGTCTTTGACATATATAGATAATAATGAAATTTTTTTAAACCCCAGACGACCGCAAGAGCCTCTAATTCTGTCGTCGTGTAAGTTCGTTCACAGTTGGACAAAACACGACTGGCAAACGCAATAGGACAGAAGGTGAGTTGTCCATTTATCTTGCGTACTTGGAAAAGGCACGCTCCAAGACCCTTATTCGACGAATCTGTTGACAAGTAAAATTCTTCTTGCATGTCCGGATGGTACAAAAGCGGTGCATTTACTAATTGCTTCTTTATCTCCTCGAATGCTTCTTGGCACTTTAATGTCCAGAGCCAGGGCACGTCCTTCTTCAGCAAACTATTTAGAGCTGCTGCATTCATGGCCTGATTTGTTATAAATCTTCTAAAAAATGAGACAAGACCCACAAACCCTTTTAATTGCCTCCTATTTCTGGGTGTTGGAAACTTACTAATCGCAATTAACTTCTCCTTGGTTGGTAAAATTCCCTTAGCGTCACAAGTCCTTTCGCAAAGTCCTTTCGCAAACAAATTCTCTTCCTGTTTGCCAAATAGACTCTGAAATGCTGCCTTAACATTTTGCTCAACGATTTCACACATTAGCCTTTTGTTTTCTAATGTGATTTCGGATAATTTATCCGTTAATACATTAATTTGGTGGTCTATAACATCTTGACGCTCTGTCAGATGTTCAACACTTTCCTTTAGGTTAGTCTGCGTACGTGCCAATTCAGGAAGTTGCGCAATTGCACATGACATGGCATCTTGCTTTTGTACTAATTGCGGAACCATTTCCACCTGTTCCCGTACGGTATCTATCTTAATAGCCACATACTCCTTCATTTCTACACGCACGCGGTGAGTAGATTCCTCACATTGAGCTTTCACCAATTCTATTTGTGCAGTTAATTTTCGTTCCGTCTCTTCGGCCTGATCTTTAAGTTCCTTTGTCTTCGCCTCTATCCGCTGCTCTAATTCGGAAAAACTGTCTTGTAACTGCTGCTTAATCTCAGTTTTCAAATTTTCCTGCCCTTCCGTAACTGAGGCTAATTTCGCGTTCAAATCATTTTGCCCTTCAGTAACTGAGGCTAATTTCGCGTTAATGTCGGTTTTCAGATTTTCCTGCCCTTCAGTAACTGAGGCTAATTTTGTATTCATATTATTCATGCTCTCCGTTATCATCTGCATCTGTCTCATGATAATGATCAATGGATCTAATCCATGTTGCGTACTTGCCGTATCATCTCCAGCCGTGTCTACAGGGCGTTCTCTTGCGCTATCTGTAGCAATCGGTTCTACAACACTTCTTACTACATCATTATTATCAGTGCTAACAGCTGAAGGCTGTTGCGTGCTGCTCTGCTCTGCTTGACTCATCTTAAACATTGCCCTAGTTAAAACCATATAAATGTTCTACCGGCAATATATATATATATACATCTCCCTTCTACTGTCACTACATGTAACTCCGTTCACACAAGAGTACTTCTGTCGCCAGTTTCTTACAGTGCTTACAGTTCAAATATCCAATAATACCAAATAGAAAAGCGTATACTTCATCTATACTAGCAAGCTTGAATAATAAATAAATAGATCTGGCCTTTTCTCTGCGCCAACGTGTTGTTTTATGTTCTTATTTGTAGATCCACTTAATGTGACTGCGAGAATTTCTTCTCTTTTCCAAGCGTCAGTTAAGTTGGCTCGTCATAGTTCACATGAAACAGAGAACAAAATTATTTTAACAATATCCAAAAACGTGTCCTGTCACGGATTGGCCATTATAATGAATTATATAATGTTATTGGGAGAATATCCTTATATCTGTATTACTGACTGATGAATATATGTGAATGCAGCTTGCCGCTAACTGGGTGTAATGTCTGTCACACATAAACCTGTACAGTAAAGTAAGGGCCTCCTGTTTATCTTTAGGCTGATCCGTGATAAGACAGGCAAACAATTATACTAATGGAGGATTTTGCGTATTTTCTCTAATTTCATTCGCTCTCTCTCTCTCTCTCTCTCTCTCTCTCTCTCTCTCTCTCTCTCTCTCTCTGTCCTTTATCTATATACAGTTTTAAATATAATATTTCATTACGTGAACTCAGCCCAATAGAATCTCTGGTGGAGCCCTTCGTCTTAATATTCAGCGGCTGGCTTGCTGTTAAAGATCTTTATATCTATTATTCTTGTTAAGCGCTGCATTCAGTTGGGAAAATCGATCGTTTGAACAATTCGTTCATTTTACGACAGATTTAGAATTTCAGATGTGTCCGAAGCCTTTTTGGACGATTTTATAAAATCTCGGTGATTGCAGGCTCTCTTCGTCACAACTGAAACTTCCCCACTAATTACAGGGCCAAGACAATCATCAATGATTCAGACAGAGAACTCATTCGTCATTCACTCTAGAATAAAAGGGGTCACAAACCTTATTTCTGAGGAAAATTGTATATTCAATCCATCTCCATTACATGTTCCGTTTTCTGTTGATTCCAAGTCTTACTTAATTTGCGTTTACAGTTTTTCTCTCTCTTCAAATAACCCGCTAGTGGCACAAACGTTAATAGCTCGCTTTAGCGAGAAGAAGAGCAAATATGTCTCTTTTAGCAACCCGACAATCTTCCAACAGATACTTCCGAAGCTGTCCTAGTTATTCGTCCCTAACAACCATGGTGAATACATATATGTATCTCTGTTCTTCCAAAGAATAAACGTACTAGAAAAATACCTTGGCGTCGACGAGCTGTCGGCGCATATATTACTAGAAAATCCGATCAAATACTTTCCAAAAGTGAATAAATGTGGATGATTTGATTGATAATTATTAATTATTGCGTGGTAGAGGGTAATTTTCCGTGGGGAGATTACACAGTTTCAGAACCACAGATTCGTCGTCGGCTCCGAGTTTCGTCGGACGCACAGCTCTGAGGTAAGACTGTTCATTGGTATGAAATATTAACGGCTAACCCAGCTGCACAACTGAATGTGAGTTGATTAATGAACTTTATTTAAACAATAATCAGTTAAATTAAGGCCGATTGTGTCCTCATTGCCCCCAGACATTGTTACCAAGCAAGGACCTTGTTCCCTTTTTTCCTTACATGCTAACCGAAGTTTGAGAATCTTTCACTGGAGAAAATCCAAATCTAAAGATGCACAAATTAAGAGTGCGGAAGTTTTATTTATTTTACATATAGCTTGGAGCACATGGCTGTTTGGTACGTATTCTAGTATATAATTCTGTTCAAGTCAGTAAAAAAAGGCTCAGTTGTTCAGACAATAATATGAAATCCAATTTGAAAATTAAGTAACAGCAAAGTAAAAAGTGCTTGCCTTTCCCTAAATTTCTTTGATGACGTTATGTTGAGGTCTCTGAATGTAATTTTTCACGTAACGAAGTTCAGTACTAACATACACCTTAAGTGGATATTTTCAAATCATTACTCGATTGTCTTTTTCAAAATTTAATGACAAACCTAATGTAAAAGTGACTTCTCAGTTTTCTTTATCATTATATACTCAAAATTACTGTTAAAAAACGTGAAAACTTTCAGTTGACCGTTAGTGTTTAACAATAAATGTGTTTCTTTCCCATAAACTTGTACAGGATTTTGGATGTAAATTGCCCTAGTGGGCTGGTGACCGTAATTATTTCCTTTTCGTTCATTAGTGTAACTTTGGTTTCATGATCAGTGGTATCACTTTTCTGTCCAGTGTTATTCGTGAGTGAATGCACAAAATAAATTTCATTTTTCCAAGTTGTAGCCCTGTTCGGTTTAATTACTTTTTTATTTTTAGTAGACTTTTCTGTCAGAAAGATCGGTTGTACTCTTTCCCCCTACTTATCGGTATTACTTCTCTGGGAAAGATAGCCTTATCCAATTAGAAAAATTCCATTAGGTATACACGGGATCCACGGTCATATTTTATATCGCAAACAGGATAGGCCGATTAGTAAGGGGGAGGTTACAACCATTTTCAACGAAAAGGGTACCTTCAACCTCGTGTGACGGTAGGATGATTGCCTCAATGGTCAAAGCCATATTTGCGGCAGTGAAGCTCCAATGATGGTACAGTCATGTAAACATGTGTTATACACTCAAACTCAGCGTAGACTCACGTGGAAAAACAGGGTTTGTTTACACACTGCTAGACCAGCAACAACAGAAATACCATCAACGATAGTAACGGAATTTTAGTTATTGTGTGTGTACATTATAGTAAGAACAATGCATGACTAAACTTGTATATTTGCAGGGATGCAGGCTGCGAAAATTAGTGCCCACAACGGCAGCAGTAATGGCTCCATTCTAGCTGAATATCGTTTCGAACGTAGCTAGTGCGATACACGTGGGTACGTGTAGTGTGCTTTCTGTAAGACCTTCAGTACACACACCATGAGATTATTTGACCTGTCGCTCTATCGAAGTAGGCGAGTGTCAGCAATTTCCCTCATGGTCTTATCGTGGCGTGTCTATCTTCTGCCGTCAGGTCAGACGATAGAAATGCCACTTGCACGCTTAGAGTATCAGA
The DNA here is from genome assembly GCF_021461385.2 of Schistocerca piceifrons. Classification (NCBI taxonomy): domain Eukaryota; kingdom Metazoa; phylum Arthropoda; class Insecta; order Orthoptera; family Acrididae; genus Schistocerca; species Schistocerca piceifrons. The sequence continues at coordinate 634,259,045 of NC_060139.1, forward strand.
TTGACGGTGACGAACTTTAAGCAGAATTTGATTAATTTTCACACACATTTACTAAAATAATAACAAGCATAAAAATTGCTTAACTTGGTTCTGGATGCTATTTACAATTGACACTCTGAAGTTCCTTTGGTATTGGTACATGAATCTTATTCTCACATATATCTCTGATACTTGACAAAAGTGTCTACACATTTATCTTCATGGCTATGTACAGGAATATGGTAATCTTATTAGGCGCTGACTGAAACTTGACTAGAGACTGGTACAGACAAATGAGGAACTCGTACAGACTGGTGCAGACAAATGCAGACTGACTAATCGGAGGTCTGTACACTCGTTATAATACCTCGCACGTTCATGTATCACTGCGCGAGGGTGATCCGCGAGGAGAAAAGGTTCTACGTTAGTAGCAATCTCATTGGCTGCGTTACATATTAATACACGGATCGGCGGAAGTAGAATTTGGTCCGTCTCTATGGGAGTGCCATCTCGAAGTGTGGAGACGGACGAGCGCTGCGCCTGCGGTGTTGTGCTTAGCGGGGCACGCTCTAGTGGGAAAGTTGTGTATGCGCTGTCTACGCGGAACTATGTACATAACAGTACGTCTTCTCAAACTGCGTCAACTCTATGCCCCAGCTGATGAGATGTAGTTGTTTGCGACTGGCATCATCTCAGCCTCCCGGCAACCCGTGAGCAGATGTCTTCATTGGGTGAGAGGCTACTGAGTCATCAGTCTTCTGACTTGTTTGATGCCGCCAACCATGAATTCCTCTCGTCTGCCAACATTTTCATCTCACAGTAGCACTTGCAACCTAAGTCCTCAATCATTTGCTGATGTGTACTAATCTCTGTCTTCCCTTATTGTTTTTACCCTCTACAGCGCCCTCTGCTATCGTGAAAGCTGTTCCCTGACGTCCTAACAAATGTCCCATCCTCCTGCATCTTCTTCATGTCAGTGATTTCCACATATTTCTTTCCTCACCGATTCTGCAAAGAATCTTCTCATTCCTCATCCTTACAATCCACCAATTTTCAACATTCTTCTGTTCCACCACGTCTCAAATGCCGCGATTCACTTGTGTTCCGGTTTCTAAGCTGTCCATGTTTCACTACCATAGAATGCTACGCTCAAACCGTAGATTTTGAGAAATTTCTCCTTCAAATTGAGGCCCATATTTCATAGTAGTAGGCTTGGCCAGGAATGCCACTTTTCCAGTGCTACTCTGCTTTTTGTGTTCTTTGTGTGTTATTTTGTTGAAAACTAATGCCGTGGAGACCAAGGAGATACTGCATATCAACACGATCTAACAAGCAAAAATGTAAAGCGCATCGTTTATATTGCTAGCCACAGGATATTGCTATCCGAACGGGATCGTAATGTGTACCATACAGCACCCCATAACATCATCGCAGGTGCTTGGTCAGTATGAAGATGACGATTAAGGCCCTTCCACATACAGGAACAGGAGTCGACGAAACTATGGATACACCAGGAACACAAAACATTACCATAAGGTGTAATAAACTCTCTAGCATTAAAAACATCGTGCAGCCGGGTCGGAATGGATAAACACACATCTTGTGCGGTTTTCAAGGTATCTTATGCTAATCTGCAAAACAATGGCAAGTCCAGGTAACAGTTATGGAAGTGAATAGCAATGAAGCACCCTCCTCTCCAAAGTACATCGTAAAGGCTCAATACCATTGGGATCTCGTAAGTGCAGTGGGCAACGGAGGATCATCATCAAAATCAAAATGTGTAACATGGGATGAACCTCATCAGCCAAAATGATCACGTATTCCATCGCGGTAATGAGACCTTGTAGAATAACCATGCAGCCCTTGAAAGTCACGATATGGCTGCTCTAATCGTCGCCTAAGAACCGCCATTTTTCGCTACTTGGGGGTAAATTCTGCCATATATATACGGCGAGGGCGTGATGCCCATAAAAGGAAAACATGGTGCCGAAGCCATAAAATGTGGAGTAAGAAGGAAGAGGGAAGAAATTCATTTGATCAGATGAGTGAACAGTTTCCAAATTATGGCAGAATTTACCCCCAATAAGCGAAAAATGGCGGTTCTTAGGCGACGATTAGAGCAGCCATATAGTGACTTTCAAGGGCTGCATGGTTATTTTACAAGGTCTCATTATATATATATATATATATAATTTTTTTTTTTTTTTTTTTTTTTTTTTTTTTTTTTTTTTTTTTGCTTACAGAGCTTGCGAGTGCGGCACTCGGTTCTACGGTGACCTTCGCAGGTGTCGTCCTCTTGTTTTTCGATGAGCATCCCTCATGATCACTCAGCACACACTTGCATCCGCATTATGACTTAGCAGATGACGTTTTACCGCTTTTATGGTAAGTGGTATTGAAACACGTATGTAACGCAGCAGCGATGGCGAGGCATTGTAGCATCTGTGACCAGAGAGTATGCGCTTGACCGCGCGAGTGTTGCGAGCGGTTCTCAGTCTGTCAGTCAGTCGTTGCGAGTCTGTAGCTCTGTCTAGTTGAGAGCAATACTCTGTCAGTAGTGGTCGCGAGCAGTAGCTCTGTTCAGTGGCGTGCAGTACGCTAGTAGTCGTCATGCAGAGCGGTCGGACAGTGATAGCAGTCCAGTGCGGGTGATGTAGGCGGTCGGCAACACTGGTCAAGATGCTGAATAAGGTATACTGTTAATTAATATAATCATTAGATAATGTAAAAATTTATTTATTGTAATTATTCTCTAACAAGTGCCCCAATAATAATTTTTATTTCAAAAGCATTTTTCCAAAAATTTTATTTTTTATGGAACTAAAGATTTCGTTGCACTTCCCATTTCATTCCACTTTTTTTTTAAAGAAAAATTTCAGTAAAATCACAAAAAAAAGGAATATTATTATTTGCAATGCAGTTCCTCCAAGCCGTGCGCACGAAAAAGAGCAGAAATTTGACATCCAGTTATTCTGAGGTAAGACTTTAATTCTGATTGTTTTACACAGGGCCAAAGACCGATATTTCGGTTTAATTGAATTTTCTTATCACTGAATAGACTTTAAATTTTTGTGAAGAACTTATATTTGAGTCAGACTGCGAATTTCACATTTTTGTTGCCATTGTCAGTACATTTCATTGTGGGCAGGTTACGCTTAGAGCAATGTCCATTAGCATCCCTAAATAATATTGTCCATTCTTTTAAATTATGGTGGGGAGGTTACACTCGGCTCCCATTTGTATTAAGTATTGTCATTCATTTTCCTTTAAAATTACGGTGGGGAGGTTACACTTGGCGACACCCAGTCCAGGATCGTATTTCGTTGAGAATCTTTTGAAAAACAGTCAGATATCTGCTCTTATTTGCTTAAGTATAATTAGAATTTGGCGCTACGCTTTTACTAATCTTGTGACTTTCTTTCTACAGGTCAACGGCAATTCGTTGCTCTGTTGTATTTGTGTGTTGTTTTGCATTTGTGCTTATTTGTTTTGTGAATATTTGTGACTATTGTTAAAATGCCGCGAAAGACTGTGAATAGTGTATCGCGAGGTATTACGAACGAAATTACCGGCTCAAACGACTTTACCGATAGGACATGTGACACGCAGTGTAATGATGACAATCCTGCGTTCACTAACAATCAGTGCATTACAACCACTAATGATGACTTTTATCTTAATGAGGAACAAACGAACTCAATTGTCTCGTCTGTTAAGTTGACGACAATTGATGACGCAGAACGCTCTATTGTAATGAGCGCTGCCGAGCTTAACACACCCGATTTGGAAAATTCAAGTAACGTACAGACAAATTTGTCTAATGAAAATGAACAGGATGCACAAAGTAGGACGGATTTATTTAATTCCGAAATAGTGTCTGACAGTGTACATCCGATTGATAATCCTTTTTGCAAATTACGGAATGACCAAATGGTCACACAGAGCGTGACAATTGCATGTACTCCATCACAGAGCACTGAGAATGCAACTGCTACTTTTGATTTGAATCAATTTATGGCAATAATTCTACAGTTCAAGAGCGACCTTACCAAACAACTTAGTGACCAGGTCAGACAACAGAGGGAAGATAGCAAACAAGTTAACGAAAATCTCATACAGCACTTAAATGAAAAACTTGACAATAATGACGAAAATCTCAAACAACTTAGTGAACAGGTCAGACAACAAAATGAAAAATTAGACGACAATTCCAGACAGTTAAATGAAAAATTAGACGACAATTCCAGACAGCTTAGTGAACAAATTAGAGCCGTTGCCGCGCAGTGTCAAGACACTAAGGAACAGTTGCGCACGGAAATTGAGGCTTGTTCGCAAAAAAATAGCGAAGAAATTAAATCTGTTGCGCAAGAATTAAGGGAAATGCAAACAGCCGCAACAGAAACACTTAGAGCGGAAATTAGTACAGTCGCTAAACAATGCTCTGAAAAGGCTACACAATTACGCCACGAGTTTAAAACAATGACAGCGGGACTTTCGCGCACAATGGATGAAAAGATAGACGCAAAATTCGAGCAACAGAACTCTCAAATTAACGAACGTCTTAGTGTTCACATACAAAACAGTGATACGCGTTTCCGTAAATTTATTCAGGATCAAAACAAAGTAAAACGTCAAGTCATGGAAACAATCACGGCTCAGAGACAAGAAGACAAACGTAAAATGTTCGCGAAAGCGAAGACATACGTGGACAACAATATTGCCACAGTGTCCGACAAAATTAATACCATAGAACAGTTGAACGCGGAATTACGGGATGAAATTTCTGATCTTAAATCAAAAACAGATACACACACAGTAAATATTCAAACAGTGACAGACAGATTAGAACAATTAGGACTAGCACATGATTCAGATGTCGTCAAAACTGACGTTAAAAAACTGAATGAAACTACGCGTAAATTGCAAAAACAGATTAATGCCACTGACACTAAAACCGATGATCAGGCAAAAATACTGACTGAAAAATATGATGAATTGGCCAGTCGTATTGATGCTATCGAAAGTGCTAATGACTATAAATCAGACGATACTGCACTGGTTTCATTTATCCAAACACCTGAATTTCAAAATTTACAGCAGACAATTAATGAGATCGATTCATCTAACAACACGTTACGTAGGAAGTTGTCAAATTTACAGCAAGGAGTAACAGAGATGAAAAACATTTCAGTTAATAATAACTCAACACAGCAGACGCCACTTAGCGAACATTTGTCTGACTCACACAGCGTGTATAATGTGAGCAATTTACAGCAACTACGCGACTTAAAATCCGAAAAGCCACGCGACTTAAAATCTGAAAAGCTACGTAACTTGAAGTACGAAATGACACAGACAAACAAATTCACACACAAACCCGAACATGTTATCAAACTGAGTGACGAGAACGTAGATTTCGAGCAATTTGCATTTGTAAGAAAATCTAAGGAATTTAATAATGACAGAACACCGGTACACGCTTTGAGCTGTATACGACAATTTGTTTTGATGCTTTCACCATTATTGCCTGTAATGCAGAAGCTAGCTTTGAACCTGATGCGACAATTTGCTATTGCATTTTCATCAGCATTGCCTGTAATGAAGAAACAACAATTAGCATGCAGACAGCAATTTATTTCTGAATTTGTACCGCCATTGCCTATAACACAAAAGCGGAAATGTATTTGCAGTGCGTAATGGACCTCAAGGGATTCATTACGCTTTAATGAATATGTGCCGTAGCGAGCATAGGGCCCCGAGCTGTAGTAGTGCTGTTTCATCTTTAGTTTTCTGCACTGCTGCCTTCTCTTCTACTATCCTTTATATCTATCAAAACTGCTTTTTAACTATTGCTCTATCTATAATTAAGAATTTGTAATGAAAACCCGATATGACAAAACTTTTACCGAATGTGACAATTTTCAGTAGGCACTCCCGTAATGACAACTACCGCCGTAATTTTAATAACAGATAAAATCGTAATCATCAGTATGTGTAAAATTATCAGCAATAGGAACCATATTTTCGTAACAATAGATGCTTTTCACCACAATAGCATGAAAGTCAACCGCTTAGCATACGTAACCAACAATGCAGTCTACAAGGTCAACCAGGCTTTAATGTTTCGCCGCGTGGACGTATAGTCCCTGGTCCAACAAATAGTAAGGCATGGCAGCAAAGAAATAACTACGTACAGACAACACTCTATTTCAATTCCTATCGCAATGCGCCGTATAGAAATTACTATCATGACAGACGTAAAAATAACGAGCACAATTTTCAGCGTACATTTAATAACAGTCGATCTTATTAGCAGCAACAACATCAGCAACAACAAATAATCATGAATGAAACAGACAATAGGTGTCATCCATAGCGTAACACGTCAGTAAGAAATAACAGAACAGTTCATATAGTGGATATGCCACAGCATCCTCCCGTAAAATAAATAACGGCACGTACGATAGATTTTAACCAGATACAGCACAGATTGCATATTACAGTAACGCAAACATTACTTTTGACACGCAGAATTTTGCTCACGAGAATGTTATTTGAAACATGCTCTGTTGAATGCACGACTTTTATCGCACCCTGATCTTACTAGAAATTTTTCCATTGCCACTGACAGTTCCAACACCGCTTTAGGCGTACACATTTTTCAGGAAATTGAAGAAGATGGTTCTACAGTAATTAAAAGCATCGCATTTACAAGCCGCATTCTGTCACCTGCTGAACGAAATTATTCTGTTACAGAACTTGAAACATTATGTGTTGTATGGGCTTTTACGAGATTTAGGCATTTTCTTTATGGCAGACATACCACCGTTTACACAGACCACAGAGCTATACAATTTTTACTTTCGGCTAAATTCACTCACGACAGATTAAGTAGATGGAAACTTTATTTACAGGAATTTAATTTTACAATAGTTCACATTCCCGGCACACAAAATGTTATAGCAGACGCACTATCGCGTTCTCTCAGCAACAATCAGCAAGACGTAGCAACCAACTTCTGCAAAACAAATTTCAGTGTCATGTACATTCAGCAAGTTGCATTTGAAAACTTTATTTCATCGTCATTACAGGACATAGCAAAGGAGCAAAATAAAGACAATCTGTGGAAAGAAATTAAACACCTTTGGCAAGATAGAAAAAATGTTACGATTAGGAACCATTACACTGTACGCAATGACATTCTGTTTCGCCGCTCTCATCCTGACAGCAACAATTGGTTATTATGCATTCCTGACGAACTGGTTAACAAACTAATTTGGTACACTCATTTAAGTTACGCACATTACGGAGCAAGAAAATGTTTTCTTATACTGAGACAGAACTGTTACTTTACCAACATGGAGAAACGTATACGACGAGTTTTAGCGTCTTGTAAAATTTGCCAGAAAGCTAAATCAGACACCACTTCACATATTCCTCCTTTATATCCCATTATACCTGTTAAATTAAGACATATGGCCGCAGTAGACATTTTTGGTCCAATTCCGAGAACTAACAGAGGTTTTTGCTACATCTTTGTCGCTGTTGAGCTCACTTCAAAATTTGTTACTTTCACTCCGTTACGCAAAGCTACTGCTAAAACTGTTTCGAAAGCATTTGTAAAACATTTTCTATCTCATGTAGGGCATGTGATGAGAGTAATTTCTGACAATGGATCTCAATTTCGTAGTAGCGTATGGACACGCATGTTACGAGCCAGAAACATTTCTCCGATCTATATATCCAAGTACCACGCTTCTTCGAACCCCTGTGAAAGATTAATGAAAGAAATTGGTAAGCTGTGCCGAATATACTGCCACAAAAGACATATTGATTGGGATACACACATACTCTCATTCCAAGATGTAATTAATTCCATACCAAATGAATCCACTATGCTATCTCCGTCTGTTATACTGAAAAACGTTGAACCGCCAAACAAAATTAAAGAATTAGTAACATTCCCCAAAAGTCCTCGCTTACGACACCACGAAATAATTGACATTGCGCTGAACAACATCAAACGTGCCGCAGAGCGCCGGAGAAGACAGCAAAAACAGGTTTGTACACGCCGCGACTTTCACGTTGGACAGAAGATACTAATACGTACACACTATTTATCCAGTAAATTAAAAGGTAAGTGCAGTAAATTTGAACTTCTATACGCAGGTCCATATCGGATTCGCAGCATTCCCCACCCTAATGTTGTACACGTCGAAACTTTGAGAACCAGAAAATCGAAAGGCAATCACCATATCTCAAACATTAAACCGTTTATTGAATGAAGACACTGTATGATTCAACACACTATGATGCCATTTACTAATGCAATTATTTCACCTGACTAATTACTGATGATTATCGTATTTTTTCTTGGCAAGTGCCCGGCAAGGTAAGGTTAGCAGGTCGCTTTTCTTGTCGTTACACATCAGACCGTGCATATTTTTTCAGAGACACTTACGTATTTTATGACTAATTATGCAATGTTAGCTAATGACATGTTAATTTCATTACATTTTTTTTTCATTAAAGGCTTTAATTCTCGTCTCTATTAACTACACTCTATACAAGCTGAACACAACGAACGTCACATTTTGTCTTTTTATGTACGATTGTACTCCAGTTTTGTTTGTATGCATTGTGAAATAGTTAAGATATAACACACCAGTTGACTTTGACATTTTTTTTTTGCCTTATGACATCTCAACATCGTGACTGTTTTACATTTTTGCTGCTGCATCGTATTATTCTGTGTACATTTTTGCATCTGAACACTGTCAATGTCTTTGACATATTTCGTTTTCTGTCATGTTATGCTGTATGCTTAAGTATGTTACCATAAACCAGTCATTATTTAGTGGGTATATGATTTAAATGCAGGACATTAATCTTTGTTCATCAATTTCAGAAAGAAATGATGCGTGTAAGAAATAAATTTAATATAAATGGGAATTTCACCTACGGAATAAATGAAAGGAGATGCAATAACTTTATGAGGAAGAGTAAATGGATCAGGATTAACAAACATTAACAAGAATATACTGTACTCATCGTAGAATAGCAGTCTTAACTAATTTTTTCTTTCAGAATACAAGGTGATTGATGCAGGCTGTCAGACTGAACTACACATCTTAGTTTTAGTGATGAAATATGCTAGAGATAAGGAATAGTTGTATAATGAGTAATGAAGTGATTTTTTGCAGATGATAATGAATGCTGATGAATAATGATGAAGGATATGGTATTATGTATAATGAAATTTTTCTTTACAGGTGATGATAATAGTGAAGTTACGATGATATGGATAATGAAGTTTTTTTCTTTACAGATGAGGATAATGTTGAAGTTATGTATTTATGCTACGTAGTTATTTAAGTATTTGTTGCAGTTTGTTTTGACAGCAGGTGTTATATTGCATAGTAGGATGATGGAAAGTTTTGGAAAGGACAGCTATGGAACACATTTTATACACATTTCACTACCTGTTAATTCGAAGTTCACTACTTTTCAGCATAGTGTGCGTTTCTTCTTTCAGGTCAATAATCCATTTTGTATTTTTTCCAGGAGAAGCTTTTCATGATACTTACTAAACCTGTTACTTATTATACCTGTTCTAGTACTTGCATTTTTATTTTTTACCCATTTGTGTTTATCATTTATAAATGTGATCACATATACTGCCTTGTTACATAATCTTGCTACAGCTGACTCATGACGAATGACGTTACCTATCCTCATTTGCAGCAATAGGTCAAAAGCAAATAGTGTTATGCTTCACCAATTAATTATCGATCCCAACGCAATGCATTGCTAAAAAAAAAAAAAAAAAAAAAAAATGTATTAACAGTCCCAAATAGTGATACCAATTTGAGAAAGTTCTGAGTAATACTGATTAGCTCTAAATAGTATGTCACTTCAGTAATGACGTCTTAATGATACAAAAAGTATATATATTTAATAATGCTTTGTCACTAGCTAATAATTGCCACTGTTTATTGTAATGAGACTACTTATAATGCGCATGATTATTAATGCTATGATTGTAATTAACTGATTTTAATAATGACTTTGTAATGATCTAAATACTACTGAAGGAGAAACACTGTTTATTGTAATGAGACTACTTATAATGCCCATGATTATTAATACTATGACTGTAATTAACTGATTTTTAATAATGACTTCGTAATGATCTGAATAATACTGAATGATGAACTATGTTTGGTTCTATTCAATACTTGCTGGCCACTGAGTGCCAATAATTAATGTCACTCCACGAATTGTTATTAATTATGCCATTAATTAGCTCTTGTTTTCAATGTTCATACTTTGTAACCAGAAAAGAATGTGACTGTTTAATAATGCTTTGTAATTAGGAGAAGACTAATGATTCTTACTATTGGAATGACAAATGATTAATTAACGACAAATGATTAATTAACTGTAATTAGTAAAAGGCTAATGATTATTATTGGAATGACAAATGATTAATTAACTGTAATTAGGAAAAGGCTAATGATTATTATTGGAATGACAAATGATTAATTAACTGTAATTAGGAGTAGGTTAATGATTCTTAATTATACTCTGTAACTGGAAAATAATGTGATTGTTTCATAATGCTTTGTAATTAGTAGAAGACTAATGATTCTTACTATATTGGAATTACAAATGATTAATTAACTGTAATTAGGAGAAAGCTAATGATTATTACTATTGAAATGACAAATGATTAATTAACTGACACATAATTAATTAACTATGCTATATTTTGTAACCGGAAAAGAACATGATTCTTACTATATTGAAATGAATTAGAAGGCTAATGAATCTTAATTATTAATACTATTGGAATGACAAATGATTAATTAACCATGCTATACTTTGTAAATAGGAAAAGAAGGCTACTGATTCCATGTAAAACAATTAATGAACATTTTTCTGTAATACTACATACTTGGTACAGAAATGTTCAATAACTGGGCTATGAGTGCCACAAATTGCTAATTAAGTCTGTAATTGTCAATATTATGTGACTTGATGTCCTTCACCTCATAAGCTGACCACCCTGAATTACTGCAATGTCCATTTGTCCTGTTTATCCTAGTGATCATGGAGCACTATATTTGGTTTTGCACTAATTCTACGTTGGTGTGCCTTGTAAGAGCGTGGTGTTGACACGACATGCTGTCCACCACCGTGAGCGATGAAGACATTATTATGGTCCCACTGTTTGGTGTACCTAATGTACTGCCAAAATGAAAACATGGAACATTACTACGACAGTTCAGTGTCTTGGCTACGCTGATAAATTCTGATGGGAAAAGAACTTCAAGTTGTGTCACTTGGTGTTGTACTACTGTGGAAAGATATGGACTTTCAGAACAGCTATGTGCAATCTAAAGTGCTACAACCATGATGCAATCCTTCCCTTTCCTATCCTAATTCTTGTCTCATAGTGAAAATCATTATTTTGGTAACATCATTTATGTTCATGGCTATACAATTTTTTTTTTCGATTCGCTGAACTCCAGTGCGAGTACACTTATGTCACTGGTCGACATGATGTTTTGCCATTATGTTTATTTGTTGTGAAAATGCTAAAGACAATTTTTCAGTGCGTGTGCACTTTGGACATGATTTTTTTGCTATTATGTTTATTTATTGCCAAAATGCTAAAGACATTTTTTCGAATTGTTCTCAAGTACAGTATGTGCACTCTTGTCTTTTATATTGTGTATACATTTTTTATTTTAAGGATATGTTCTGAACTACAGTGCATGTGCACTTATGTTAGGTGTTAATATGTTTTCCACTGAACTTCAGTGCCTGTGCACTTTTCTCATTTTTCAATATGATTTGTACTATTCTGTATATTCAATACTTCAATGCGTATGCACTTATGTCATTTGTTACTAATTGTATATACATTTCATCATTTACTGATATGTTCTCAACTCCAGTGCGAGTGCACTCATGTCACTTATCAACACGATTTTTTGCCAGTCTGTTTATTTGTTCTGAATATGCTAAAGAATTTTTTCAGTGCGTGTGCACTTTGTTTTCTCTCAAATAATTTGTATATACATTTTTCTGATTTGCTACTATGTTTTGTACTCATATCTTGTCTTTGTCTTATATATTTTGTACTTAGTGCTTGTGCACAACATTTAATTCATGTACTACATCTAAATATTCTGTAAATTGTAGAAGTTTATTAATTAATTAAAAAATTTTGCCGCGATTGGCAAGTCCAAATGACTCACCATCGCTGCCAAATTTTTGCCCCCCCCAGTGGAGGGTTATGAAACACGTATGTAACGCAGCAGCGATGGCGAGGCATTGTAGCATCTGTGACCTGAGAGTATGCGCTTGACCGCGCGAGTGTTGCGAGCGGTTCTCAGTCTGTCAGTCAGTCGTTGCGAGTCTGTAGCTCTGTCTAGTTGAGAGCAGTACTCTGTCAGTAGTGGTCGCGAGCAGTAGCTCTGTTCAGTGGCGTGCAGTACGCTAGTAGTCGTCATGCAGAGCGGTCGGACAGTGATAGCAGTCCAGTGCGGGTGATGTAGGCGGTCGGCAACACTGGTCAAGATGCTGAATAAGGTATACTGTTAATTAATATAATCATTAGATAATGTAAAAATTTATTTATTGTAATTATTCTCTAACAAGTTGCACGGGGGCTTAATTATATGCAAGATTGAAAATGATTTTGGTTTTTAGTAGCTGTCTGTCCGATTACGTAAGTCTCGTAAACGGTTGGCCCTGACTAGTATTATTGCGCTATCTGACTGCAACAAACAATGTAAGAAAATTTTCGTGAACACAGTTAATTAATTAAGTCCCCCAGCAACTATAAAACCTACAAAACCAATAAGCACAAAAGTAACTGTTCTGTATGTGGGAGTGTGACTCAACGTCCACATCTGGCACGGTTCTTCTCAAACAAGACAAGAATTTTTAAATACCAACTATACTGACGTGACAAAAGAAATTTAGAAAAACTATAATTACGCAAGAAAACCAGAATTCACTCTAATACAAGAACACAAGCCAGATGCTTTGTTGACTGAACCTGTAGTGACGCATTATTTCAGATACACAAATAATAAAAGAACATTGTAATTTTTACCTTCATATATATTGACGAAATGCACTCATTACAATAACATCTGCTATCTCTCCCATCAAATAACTGCATAAAACATGGAACAACACTCTTTACTACCACATCTCACTCCGACTTCACGACAAGCAGTGCCCACTAGCACATCTCGGTACGAACTCTTAACACATACTGTCCTCTACGAGCTCTCTACTAGCACTGCCCGCTACGAACTCCCGACAATCACTGACCTCTACAATCTCATAACAAGCACTGACTGCCATGAGCCCTTAACACGCACTGTGGAGGCGGCTTCATAGTACTCTTTGGCGCAATCTCTGGCGCAGTGGCACAGTGTAGCCACCTTTCATATGCCCCTCCTCCACAGGCCAGAATTTGATGGTATTTTTGCCAGCATTGGTGGTGAAAATACCACCAAATTCGTCCAGAAAAATACAGACAAAAATAAAAGATAATATTAATACCTATATATCACATAATTAGTTAAAAATTTTGGCTTTGCACTGACCTTTCACTAACCTAATATATGAAATACAGTAAGCAATACAACTTCTTTTCATGCATGTGGCTTTACATAATAGTTTACACAATATACAAAAAATCAGTTTATACAAATGTTCACATAAAATGCTTTCAATGATTAGTTTATACAAAAAAAAGATACTAACAGGTGACATCTTTTCAGTAGAAGCAGTCCATCAGTTGCACCCAGTAAAGTTTAGCAGGTACACCCAGCAACAAGTCACATTAGTTCAGTAGAAGCAGTCCATCAGAGGCACCCAGCAATGTTGAGTAGGTGCAGACAGCAACAAGTGACTTCATTTCAGCAAAAACAGTTCATCAGTTGCACCCAGCAATGTTGAGCAGGTGCAGACAGCAACAAGTGACTTCATTTCAGTAGAAACAGTTCATCAGTTGCACTCAGTAATGTCGAGCAGGTGCAGACACCAACAAGTGACATCATTTCAGTAGAAGCAGTCCATCAGTTGCGCCCAGCAACGTTGAGTAGGTGCAGACACCAACAAGTGACATCATTTCAGTAGAAGCAGTCAATCAGTTGCACCCAGCAATGTTGAGCAGGTGCAGACCCCAACAAGTGACATCATTTCAGTAGAAGCAGTTCCATCTGTGGCACCCAGTAAAGTTGAGTTGGTGCAGACAGCAACAAGTGACTTCATTTCTGTAGAAACAGTTCATCAGTTGCACCCAGCAATGTTGAGCAGGTGCAGACACCAACAAGTGACACCATTTCAGTAGAAGCAGTCCATCAGTTGCACCCAGCAATGTTGAGCAGGTGCAGACACCAACAAGTGACATCATTTCAGTAGAAGCAGTTCCATCTGTGGCACCCAGTAAAGTTGAGTTGGTGCAGACAGCAACAAGTGACTTCATTTCTGTAGAAACAGTTCATCAGTTGCACCCAGCAATGTTGAGCAGGTGCAGACACCAACAAGTGACACCATTTCAGTAGAAGCAGTCCATCAGTTGCACCCAGCAATATTGAGTAGGTGCAGACAGCAAAAAGTCACATCTCTCAGCAGAAGCAGTTCCATAAAATTCACTAGCACTGATCACACTGTTCATCAGAGTTTATGAGCAGAAATTGAACATGTCCTAGTGGCACCAATCATGTAGAAAAGGTACAGGTAACAGTCCATAATTTTTTTTTTTTACAATCACTGATCACACAGTTCATCAGCAGAAATTAAACACGACCAAATGTCACACATCATGTTGAAAAGTGCAGGTAACAGTTCAGAATATTTATCTTCACTAATCAGACAGTTCAGGCATGAACAATAGTTTGAATGCACATACAAATGCTTTTACAGTAACATACAAATCATAACAAACACACAAATGGTATCAGATAATTGTCCTATTAACTATTACAATACACAAATACCAGTAAACCTATAATATTCATGGGTGTCAGTGCAAGCCACTACAAACAAATAAAATAATATTTACGAGATAGGTGGGTAGGATTAGGAAAGGAAAACACACAAAACACACTCATTCATCTTTCATTCACATTAAGTACTACTGTGTAATTGAATAGTGTTAACTGTGTAAATGCAATTCTGTCAAAATTTGATGCTCATCATGTGTATCAAGTAGTAGTGGCAGCAATGTATAACAGTCACTAATAGTTAGGTCAACGTCATAGTCATCATGTCAAGACCAATGTTTGCCAAGCCAGATCAAAATGTACTGTTGCTGAACAACTGTCAGTGAGCCAAGATATGCAATTACTTCCTCTCTCCAAAAAAAAGTATATACTGCTTACTGATTTAACAAAGTGTGTGTATAGACTATCTTCCTTCTATTTTAATGTTCTAGTCTGCTATCTTCATCCTCCTTGTTCCATAAGACCAACAACAAAAAAAAAATATGCATCTCACTTACTTTACCTCTTATCCACCAAAACTCCAATAATCATCAGCTTCACACAATCTCAATAATACCTCAATAATACCTCTTCAATACGTCTTATCATCAATATCATTTACCTTACCTCTTGTCCACAAAAACTCCAATAATCATCAACTTCATATAATCTCTATACCTCAATAAAACGTCGATAAATATAAACCTCAGCACCAATATCATTTCACTTCCATAACAACTCAACTTCATATAATCTCTATACCTCAATAATACGTCGATAAATATAAACCTCAGCACCAATATCATCTCACTTCCATAACAACTCTTTCCTCTAGTCAGTCTCCTCGAACAAGTACAGATAAAATCCTAATGCAACTTCAATTCGGCATCCCATACAATCCGAAGACACATTGTCAACACACAACCTCTGTGTAATCCATCTGAGCCCAATCTTCTACTCATTATAAATTATAAGATACATTTTGGTTCCTTGTCCATCATTAAATAAAAGAAATGCATACCTGACCTCTAACAGACTTACTTCGAATAACTCTCAGTAATTAAGTACGATTACGGAGTGTGAATGATCATAATATTTCACAGTGTCTACACCACTTCAAGAATCATAGCAGAAGCAAACATGTGGAGTATTTTTTGTGTCAAGTGTCACTTCCTATTTCAATTGCTCACGAAAAATGCAGTGTAATAACTGTTAATGGTCTAAACCTAGTATTGGTATGTCATGTCGTTAGCTTCCTTCCTATTAGCATAAATTTATACAGTTTCCATAAAACCTCAGCTCATGTGACTTCAACGAAGTTCTTTGTACCAATGTCGTTCGTCGAATTATAGCAGTTAATTTTCTTATCTTAAAAATATAAGGCACTGAGCGTAAGCAAAACATGCAATAGCGAGTGAATATACCAGTAGAGAACAGAATGTCAACAAGAGGATGCAGCACAATCCCTACAACGAGGCTCTGCCAAGCGAACAATCTATAATTAATACAATAGTGTGACCTAAACTCTATGTTTATACACAGTATATCAGCATTTCTATACACCAAATTAAAGAGTAGTCATGACAACAAACAGAAATGTGTAAATATGTAATCCATACGCATAGCAGTAAACAGGCCATTAGCGTCATATCAGCAAAAGCAAATAAATGTTCATATGTCATCCTAATAAGTAAACATGAAGGCGCAAGCAGATAAATCACAAAGTATAACTTACATACATATCAGCACAACTAATCAGGTGACAAAAATAATTTAAATAAATAAGCACAGCAGGCACATAATAAAAAAAATATGACATCAGTGAAAAAAGCCGTGCAGCCAAGCGATGCATAATATACACAAGTTACAACCCAGTTCATTAATAATCATTGTCAAAATCAGTTAACGTACGCAAGCACGTCGCTTCACAAGTAAATTCATAGCACATGAAATTTAGCACAAAGTATGAATCACGTAATCGCGAGCAGCAAATTACGTCTAAAGTACGTACCTAAGTGGAAATATGTTACCTGAAAAATAAACTCAATTAATAGTTACCTTTTTAGTTTATTAGTTTCTTCTTGGAAATTACATTCTTTCTGAAAATTTCTCGATAGCAAGTCCTCTTAACGTCGGAGACGCACAGAATTTACCTGAAGTTCTTAAATATTTTACACAACCGTATCCTGAAAAATACTGAACGTTAATAACAGAATTCATCAAGTCACTATAGCTTTATACTGAATTTAATCGGAGAAATTAAACTGTGTATTTGCTTACGGCTGTCAGTGCATTCGCACTGAGCGCTCGAACAGCTGTACGCGCGTGACGTAGGAAGCAATTGTTCGCGGTCAACGACTGCCTTGTGCGGCACGCAGACTTGACTGTTGCTTTGAGTATATGCCGCCGCCAAAACACAGCGCGGTTGCCTTGTACTCTCCGCATGTTTACATCTAGCTGTTGGTTTCTCTAAAGTATGTCATTCCACAAAAATTTTTACGTTTGATATATGATGTATTCCTTTAGAGCGTCGAGATTTAAGAGTTTCTACTTCAACAGTGTTATCATGTATAATTTTGCGAATTCTGTATGGACCGTTATAAAGCAGAAAAAATTTGCGACACAAGCCTTTTCCTTTGTGAGACAAACGGTGGGACTTAATTAATACCTTTTGACCAACTGACAAGATTTTTGAACGACCAGGACGTCTAGCTGATTTCTCTCTTCTAGCAGCCGCAGATGCAATATTTTGTAGAGCCAGGTTAACAACTTCAGAATGCCGCAGTTTCCGTGAAGGCGGAAAAGGAACGATTTCAGAAATGCGATTTGTTGGTACCTTATTTTTTAATATCAATAGAGGCAGTAAAGAAGTTGAGTCATTAGGAAGTTCATTCAGAATGTTTTGAAAAATATGAAGATACTGATCCCAAGTTCTGTGATTCTGATGACAATAAAGTCGACACAATTTATTGATTTCCTTCATCCATCTCTCTGAAGCGTTAGATTGAGGGTGAAAAAGTGAAATGAAGATTGGTTTAATTTTACGACGCTGTAGAGTACGAAGCCAAATTTTAGAACGAAACTGTGATCCATTATCTGATATAACCTTATCAACATGACCAACTTCTTTAAGAAAATGTTTGATAAAAGCGTTAGATACTGAACGAGCTGTTGCTTTGCGTAAAGGTGTAAAACACACATATTTTGATGTCAGTTCCACTGCTACGAAAATGTACACAAAACCATTAGCAGAACGAACCACTGGACCGAACAAATCGACTGCAGCCATCTCCTTTAATTTCGCTGGAATGATGGGAAACAACGGTGCTCTGTGAGAAATCGTTGGAGGCTTAGCCATTTGACATAATTTGCATTTGGCAAGAACAGATCGAATACGTTTTTCCATATTACTGAAGTAACAATTTTCTCGTAATTTATGAAAGCATTTTCTGGGACCAAAGTGTGCATAACTGAAATGCGTATACCAAATCAGCTTATTAACCCACTCATCAGGAATACAAACTAACCAAACGGAGTTGTCGACCGATTTTCGTTTAAAAAGAATGTCATTGCGAACTAGATAATGCTGTCTAATCGCTACGCTTTCCTTTCTCCTCCACTTCTCCTTAATGTCCTTCCAGATTGGATCCTTATTTTGCTCCTTAGCGATGTCCTGGAGCGAAGACGAAATAAAGTTCTCAAACGCAACACCTTGAATATACATCAAACAATAATTGTTTTCCTTGCCGTCCTCTTCAGCACTTTGTTTCAAACCCATAGGTGCACGTGATAAAGCATCAGCAACAATATTTGAAGAACCCTGTATGTAAACAATACTAAAGTCAAATTCCTGTAGGTACAACGCCCATCGTGACAATCTGCCGTGAGTTAATTTTGTTGACATAAGAAATTCCAGAGCTCGATGATCGGTGTAAACCTTAGTATGTCTGCCAAACAAAAATGTGCGAAATTTTGTAAAAGCCCAAACAACAGCCAAAGCTTCAAGTTCCGTAATCGAATAATTCTTTTCTGATTTAGAGAGAACGCGACTTCCAAATGCAATAGTCTTCTGTACTACAACGCCGTTTTCTTCTATCTCTTGAAATAAATGTGCACCTAGGCCTTTGTATGATGAGTCCGTCGCCAAACAAAATTCTTTAGATAAATCCGGATGTGAAAGAAGTGGAGCAGCAACTAAAGCATCACGAAGCTGTTCAAATTCTGACTGAGCTTCCTCATCCCAACACCAATTAGATTTCTTTCCGGATAGTTCACATAAACGAGGTGTGGCCAAATCGTCCAAACTAACAAAGCGTCGAAGAAAATTACAGACACCAAGGAAACTACGAACATCACGTTTTGTAGTAGGAACAGCATAATTACGAATAGCATCTAATTTTTCTGGATCAGGAAGAATACCTTCTGTAGAAATAATGTGGCCGAGAAATTTCACCTGAAAACGACCAAATTCAGATTTTTCCAAGTTCACTGTCATGCCAACTCGTGCAAAGATACGTAATAATGAGTCCAAAATTTTGTTGTGTTCACTCCAAGAACGTTTAGCAATAAGAATATCGTCAACATAAGAAGTAATGTTGTCACGAAGATAAACAGGTAAAATTTCATTTAAGCTACGAATGAATGCTGCTGAAGATACAGTAACTCCACATGGTAATTTCCAAAGTCACTTTTGGGTAAAACAGTCATATCCGGTTATTGTTCACTTACTCACTAGATAGATTGATAGTCGAAGAGTTGTTTTGACAGATGTAAAGAATAGTAAAAGAGTAGGCAGCGGTACAGAAAACTAAAAGAGAAACAGCACCACTACAGCTCGGGGCCCTATGCTCGCTACGGCACATATTCACTTAGAGTAGTGAATCCCCTGAGGACATTAATAGCTGCACATAATTTGCAGTTTGTGTCTTAGTGGCAAATTTGGCGGAAGTGCGTACATAATTTGATCTAACCATGCACATGGATGTATGTCATTCTTAGAATTGCGGAAGATCTTAAATTTCCGGACAGTCAAAAAGTGTTTATAGTCAAAGTTTTCGCCTCGTGGCGACAAAGACCTACCGCGTCTGTCCCAGTCCGAATGTCGATTATTGTAAAGTTCGCGCGCCTGGCGCTCTCTTGTTGCATCCCGTAAATGAAACAAATTATTTTCTTCAAAGCCCTCTGCTAAACTAACACTTGTCAATTTATCTGAGATTTCCTCAACTCTTTCCGATGAATCACCTATTTGTTCTCTCTGTTTATTTACGTCTTCTGTAAGTGTCGCGACTCGGGTTTCGGTGTTGCCACATTTAGTAGTTAACTGTTCACACTGTTGTGTTATGTTATTTAATCTGTCATCTGATACGGACTCCTCGATTCTCTCAAGTATTTCTTCCTTATCGTGTGCACATTGTACATTTAACACTGAAAATTTCTGTACTATCACGCGATATTTTTCTTCCTCTTCCCTGCCCTGTTCCTCTTGTCTGATTTCTGTCGATATTAAACTATTATTGTCAGCATTCAAAATCGGCTGTACTTCTTCTCTAATTTCTTTCTTTGATTCATCATTCGTATTTTTGAAACATGTCCCTATTCGTGAGCATAACCGAGTTGTCATTGCTTCCATCTCTGTTTTAATTGTTCCAATCACTGTTTTTAATTCAGATCGAAACTGCTCCATTATTCCCCTATCTGTTTTTATTTCAGATCCCAAAGTTTCCATTCGTGTTTCCATTTTTAATATAGCACTCATCAACTGCCCCATAGTAACTGTTTCAAAATTATTTTCGCCCCTAACATTTCCCGCAAAACCAGTTTCCTTCGTCATAGCTGTAAAGCTATCTGTGTTCGATACTATTTCAGAATCTTCTATCGTTAATCTCGGATTCTGTGAATTTTCTGATTGAGAAAAATATTGAAATGGTTCCGGACTGTCTTCCCGACTTATTACATTGTTTTCAACTCCATTATCCACCATACTGTTTTCCTCTGTTGGCGAGTTCGCCATGTCAACAATTTCGTTATTCTCACTATTCATCATTTTTGCCTTTTTCATTGATCGCGTAATCATTTACAAAATATACAAAAGATTCGTCACTGTACGAAAATTACACACAATGACTCTTTATCTCCAACAATACTATTCACACGAGATGTTTCCTTCAAACACGATTAACGAACAATTGAAATAATTGCACAAAATTGTCAAACGCGTATACAAGGCAATAAAAATACAACCAAAAAACTAAATTTTGAAAAATACCATTAGAAGAATGCCAATTACCAAATCTACACACTCAATACAGACTACAATTACTAACTACAAATTACTACAACAGTACTACCATCTACTATTTTTACAATCAGAAGAATCCAAGGGACGATCCGAAGCAGCGGTCGCCACGTGCATGGGGGCTTAATTATATGCAAGATTGAAAATGATTTTGGTTTTAGTACCTGTCTGTCCGATTACGTAAGTCTCGTAAACGGTTGGCCCTGACTAGTATTATTACGCTATCTGACTGCAACAAACAATGTAAGAAAATTTTCGTGAACACAGTTAATTAATTAAGTCCCCCAGCAACTATAAAACCTACAAAACCAATAAGCACAAAAGTAACTGTTCTGTATGTGGGAGTGTGACTCAACGTCCACATCTGGCACGGTTCTTCTCAAACAAGACAAGAATTTTTAAATACCAACTATACTGACGTGACAAAAGAAATTTAGAAAAACTATAATTACGCAAGAAAACCAGAATTCACTCTAATACAAGAACACAAGCCAGATGCTTTGTTGACTGAACCTGTAGTGACGCATTATTTCAGATACACAAATAATAAAAGAACATTGTAATTTTTACCTTCATATATATTGACGAAATGCACTCATTACAATAACATCTGCTATCTCTCCCATCAAATAACTGCATAAAACATGGAACAACACTCTTTACTACCACATCTCACTCCGACTTCACGACAAGCAGTGCCCACTAGCACATCTCGGTACGAACTCTTAACACATACTGTCCTCTACGAGCTCTCTACTAGCACTGCCCGCTACGAACTCCCGACAATCACTGACCTCTACAATCTCATAACAAGCACTGACTGCCATGAGCTCTTAACACGCACTGTGGAGGCGGCTTAATAGTACTCTTTGGCGCAATCTCTGGCGCAGTGGCACAGTGTAGCCACCTTTCAAAGTGCCCCAATAATAATTTTTATTTCAAAAGCATTTTTCCAAAAATTTTATTTTTTATGGAACTAAAGATTTCGTTGCACTTCCCATTTCATTCCACTTTTTTTTTAAAGAAAAATTTCAGTAAAATCACAAAAAAAGGAATATTATTATTTGCAATGCAGTTCCTCCAAGCCGTGCGCACGAAAAAGAGCAGAAATTTGACATCCAATTATTCTGAGGTAAGACTTTAATTCTGATTGTTTTACACAGGGCCAAAGACCGATATTTCGGTTTAATTGAATTTTCTTATCACTGAATAGACTTTAAATTTTTTGTGAAGAACTTATATTTGAGTCAGATTGCGAATTTCACATTTTTGTTGCCATTGTCAGTACATTTCATTGTGGGCAGGTTACGCTTAGAGCAATGTCCATTAGCATCCCTAAATAATATTGTCCATTCTTTTAAATTATCGTGGGGAGGTTACACTCGGCTCCCATTTGTATTAAGTATTGTCATTCATTTTCCTTTAAAATTACGGTGGGGAGGTTACAGTATAAATCTTAGGTACTGTGCCTCTTGAAACACTAAATACTTCATCATCTACCATACGAGCAGCAACAATTTTCTTATTACAAATTCAATTAACTCCGCCGTAAAGAGCACAAAACTATACAGAACACTGTTCCGACCATTGCTTACAGTTGCAACGTATTGAGGGCAATGCACATGAGTCAGTCGTTGTTAACAGCGTCACCTGCAGGTTAGATTAGTATCTGCATTTACGATGATTCATGCATTTCTCACGGTGTTACCATGTTTTTGTCAAAACCTCAGCAAGTCTATTTTGATACTGTACGTAGAGACAGAGCTGATCTGGAAAGATGATTTCTGCCAAAACACGTGATCTCCATCGTTCCGTTTGGAGAACTGCTGTTTTCACGTCTCTCTGTGCTGCACCATCAAGGGACGCTACAACAATGGTCGTCGTGTTAACAGTTCATAGTGCTCCAGACATCTTTGCAGTGTTCATGTGGTTAGCAATAAAGGGGAACAAGGAACTGCAGTTTCGATAGTCCACAATCCTGCCACTGTGGTAATTTGGCTAGTACCGGTACATGTTTCTCCTTCTTAGACGAGGCATAACACACTATTCTCTCAAAAATGCAAGTTTCGCAGAAGAAACGTATTCCGTGAACTTCCTTATATTATACAGATTGTACTACTACCTCCTACAAGGCGCCTACAATAAGTAATGCAACACCTTGTTTTCCCTCGAACAGCTTCGACTGAAAAAATGCGGAATATGTTGCGGAACTTGGCGGCGTACTCCAGTTTCAACCCCTATACTTTCATTAAGTTATGACAAGTGGCGTCGCTGTACGTATCCTTCAAAATGGATCTGTAGTGGGGTGTGGTGCAAGCAGAGTGCCTGTCATTGAGTTTCTTTTGGCGGAAAAACGGAGATATTCAAAGGTTCTTGCAGAATGTCTATGCCGACCGGTCAGTGAACAGAAGCAACGTGAGTCGTCGGGCGACTTGCCTGTCATCATCGCAGCAAAATCGCGAAAACTTTGCCCTGTCTCCCGCGTGCCGCTCGGCTGCGCACAGCTGTAAGTGCTGCAGTTCTGGAACGTGCTGACACCCTCATTCGAGGTGATCGACGGACCACAGTCAAACACCTTGCTGATCAACTGGACTTCTCTGTTGGTAGTGCTGACCCCCTCGTCCACCAGTTACGGTAGTCTAAGGGGTGTGTGCCAGCTGGTTTCCTCGCCGCCTAACAAAAAACCAGAAAGAGCAACGAAGAACTGTGTGCGCGGAATTAGTTGCGCGTTACGAGGCTGATCATGACTATTATTTATCGCACATCATAATTGGTGGTGCAACATGGGTTCATCACTTTGAATTGGAAA
Source organism: Schistocerca piceifrons (assembly GCF_021461385.2). NCBI lineage: Eukaryota > Metazoa > Arthropoda > Insecta > Orthoptera > Acrididae > Schistocerca > Schistocerca piceifrons. The sequence goes on from NC_060139.1 coordinate 634,283,142, forward strand.
CCAAACTGCAAAGAAAAAAATTCAAAGTCGCACCATCAGTCAGCGTCAGTCTTTAGTGGCTCTGAAGGTGTTATTCTGTTTGATGTCCTCTCCCATGGTGCAACGATCAACTGCCGCTGTGAAGTGTATTGTGATACTGTTGTGTACATAGTTCCGCATAGTCAGCGCGTACACAACTTTCCGACTAGAGCGCCCCCCGCTAAGCACAACAGTGCAGGTGCAGCGCTCGTCCATCTCCACACAATGAGATGGCGCTGCCTTAGAGACGGACCAAATTCTGCTTCCGGCAATCCACGTCAATACGTAACGCAGCTAATGAGATTGCTGCTAACATAAAACCTTTTGTCCTCGCGGATCACACTTGCGCAGTGATACATGAACGCACGAGGTATTATAACGAGTGTACAGACCTCCGATTAACCAGTCGGCACCAGTCTGTACCAGTCTGCATTAGTCTGTACCAGTCTATGGTCAAGTTTCAGTGTGCGCCTAATCAGATTATCATATTCCTGTACATAGCCATGAAGATAAATGTATAGACACTTTGGTCAAGTATCAGAGATATATGAGAATAAGATTAACGCACCAAGACCAAAGGAACTTCAGATTGTCAATTGTAAATAGCCTCCAGAATCAAGTTAGGTAAGGTTTATGCTTGTTACTTTTTTAATAAATGTGTGTGAAAGTTAATCAAGTTCTGTTTAAAGTTGGTCACCGTCAATCTGCTACTCTAAGCGTGCAAGTGGCATTTCTATCGTCTGACCTAACGGCAGAAGATAAACACGCCTCGATAAGGACACGAGACATATTGCTGACACTCGCCTACTTCGTTAGAGTGACGAGTCAAATAATCTGATGGTGTGTGTACTGTAAGACCTTCGGTACACACACCATCAGGTAATTTGACTTGTCGCTCTAACGAAGTAGGCGAGATACCCTCAGCAAACTAAAGAAGCTACTTCAGTATATTCGTCATGAAATATGCTCACTATTTTTATATACAGGGTTATTACAAATGATTGAAGCGATTTCACAGCTCTACAATAACTTTATTATTTGAGATATTTTCACATTGCTTTGCACACACATACAAAAACTCAAAAAGTTTTTTTAGGCATTCACAAATTTCCGATATGTGCCCCTTTAGTGATTCGGCTGACATCAAGCCGATAATCAAGTTCCTCCCACACTCGGCGAAGCATGTCCCCATCAATGAGTTCGAAAGCATCGTTGATGCGAGCTCGCAGTTCTGGCACGTTTCTTGGTAGAGGAGGTTTAAACACTGAATCTTTCACATAACGCCACAGAAAGAAATCGCATGGGGTTAAGTCGGGAGAGCGTGGAGGCCATGACATGAATTGCTGATCATGATCTCCACCACGACCGATCCATCGGTTTTCCAATCTCCTGTTCAAGAAATGACGAACGTCATGATGGAAGTGCGGTGGAGCACCATCCTGTTGAAAGATGAAGTCGGCGCTGTCGGTCTGCAGTTGTGGCATGCGCCAATTTTCCAGCACGGTCAGATACACGTGTCCTCTAATGTTTTTTTCGCAGAAGAAAAAGGGGCCGTAAACTTTAAACCGTGAGGCATCCAGAAGCTTTCAACTGCGCATACCATCGCCGAATGGAGTTAGCAGTTGGTGGATCTTTGTTGAACTTCGTCCTGAAGTGTCGTTGCACTGTTATGACTGACTGATGTGAGTGCATTTCAAGCACGACATACGCTTTCTCGGCTCCTGTCGTCATTTTGTCTAACTGCGCTCTCGAGCGCTCTGGTGGCAGAAACCTGAAGTGCGGCTTCAGCCGAACAAAACTTTATGAGTTTTTCTACATATCTGTAGTGTGTCGTGACCATATGTCAATGAATGGAGCTACAGTGAATTTATGAAATCGTTTCAATCATTTGTAATAGCCCTGTACTTGAATTTAGCATATTTCGTGACAGTACTCACTTTTCCGTGGATGTTTATAAGATGACATTTGACTTTCTTGTGTTGGCTTCAGTCGTCTAGTGAAAGTATGATTCCAAAATGCGGTTTCGTCGGCTGCGGAAATGTCCTGGTTCAATGCGTTTGCACCATTTTTGGTGCTTCAAATACCATTTTTCCGAATGTGCTTCCTTCTTGATGTTTATATAAAAAAGTAGTAGAGTAACTCATTTTTGCTGGTCACTTGCAAATTATTATAACGGTGACCTGTACATTGTTCCACCGTCACACACCGAGTGTTCACTGCCGACTGACTACGGTCAAAGACGACTCCAGCGTCAAAGACATTTCACACAACACACAAGCTCCCACTTGTAACCAGTCTCTTTGATATTATTCGTCACATCTTCTAATATTAATCAATATGCTGTCACTCTCGAACATTAGCATAAAATAAGGCAAATTACAATTCACAAAAAATATTCTGACAAAAATTATAAGACAACATTTACAACCTCCCTCATTAGATTTGGTATCGACAAATCCGATAGAAAATAACACATCTCCCTGATCTATTACAGTCATCACGAAAACGAAATCGTAGTTCTCCCACTCCATGAGAAAGCTAGGTCTCACACCAAATCTGTGCACCCCGGAGAGACTCGCAAAATTTCATCGGACTGTTGTTCCTCATCCACCCTATAACCCGGATCTCGCACTTTCCGATTTTCACTTTTTGGCCCCACTGAAGGATGAAATTGGCGGAAAGCAGTACGTGGACGATGGGGAGGTTACTGATACAGCAAGACGTTGGCCCAGAGGTCGACCAGTGTAGTGGCAGCATGTGGGCTTATAGGCCCTCTCTAAGCAAGGTGACGTAAGGCTGTCGCACCGTCCGGAGATTAAGCTGAAAAACAATGTTTTGTAGCCAAAGAGAGGGATATAATATAGTGTATTGGAGACGTCTATCGGAGTCCTGAATAAAATCAACATGCTTTCGGTAAATAAGTGTGGCATACTTATGGAAAGCCCTCTGTGCGGTTGTGCAGAAACGATAATCGTGTTCATATCAGAGTATGTAGTACGCTGTACGACAAGTTGACTTTATCAGAGTATGTAGTTCACTGTACGACAATTTGACGTTTGTTTCATCCTGCGTTTATGGTACTAAATTTGTAATAGCCATAAGTGTAGACGATGAGACTGATATCTGTTGCAAAACGCAGCAGCCTTTCTTTTGTTGATGGTGTTGTAAACAGCAACCAGCCACAAAATTCTTTTAAGTTCCTTTATTCAAAAGGTGCAGTTACTGGTTTCGAATCATTACAATTCATCGTCAGATGGCTTTCATGTGACTTAAGTTACATCGCAATGCAAATCTGTAAGGCAACCATCTGTGTGGCGTGCTTATAATTATGTATTATTTATATTTTAGGACAACTAATCAATAAAAAACGCACACCACGCTCTAATGAAAGCATGAAAGCCGTTTGACAATGAACTGCAATGATTCGAAAGCGGTAACGGTACATTTTTGAATAAAGGAAATTAAAATAAATTTGTGGCTGGTTGCTGTCCCAACACCATCGACATTTGTCTTCAAATAACAGCCACGGTCTCCAACCATGTCATCAAATGGCAAAATTACATTAACCTTTCTTTTTTTTATACTCTTCCCGTTGTGGACCACACACTACATCCATCGACTTTCAACTTTTCATCCACCTGAGAAACTGGTTTGGTGAAGTTGAGCGAAGTTATCAGTGGAGGAAGACCATTACGTCCTCCTATTAAGACAATTCTTTCTCTACAAACTGATCTGTCAAGTCAGTGAATGACAATAGCGCCTCAGGAGGAAATGTGGAAAACATCTGGATAAGGAAAAACATTAAAAAGCTTAGTTCAGCACTTTTACTACTGTGACTACTGCGACCTTAACAAAAATGTTATTACTGAGAGATACGATTTTTTCTACGTCTGTCTTCGATCGCCTAGTACTTCGTTCTAATAAAGCGACACAAACGGAAAAAAATAAGCCAGGCTATAACTTACTGGTCAATTAGATAATCAGTTAGTAAAATACTAGATAACTGTAAGCGTAAATCATCATAAGATTGGTTCTATAATCTTGATGTTTAGTTCTAAAGAGAGTTGGAAAAATATATCGTAATGGAAACTGACACTTAAAATTTTGCGCCTGTTAACAAGGTACTGTATCCATAAATTATTTAGAAATCGACATAAATCAGAAGTAATATAGATGATTGAGTCATTTGACTGCTGTTAACACGGGGATGTAGTGAACTTGTTTCTATTTATTGTTTGTCTAACAACGAATAGGTATTTTTACTTCAGTTGACATTGTGTCATCAGACAATATTCTTCGCAGAAAACACTGCGATGATGGCATCTGCAGATAGGAGAAATGTGGCAGTAAATTCACTACAATGGTCAGGAAGAAACTGATACACTTGTCACAATAAAAGTTCGCCCCCTTGCTACATAAGACGGTTAACGGCGCGTCTCATATTGACAGATAAAATGACAAAGAGCAGTGTCGTAACCCGTTATCCTTAACGGCTCACAACCCAATAAAATACATTGCGGAATAGCGATGGGCGCAGTGCTTTCTATAGTCTTGTGGCGTCAGCAGTTGTCCCAGAGTGGGGCGCTGTACAAATAGAACGAAGCTTCGCCTCTAATTCCTCATTGAAAGGAGACCGGATAAGTTTATGCGGTTTAATGTAACTGTAGCACATTCACTTAAGTGCTCCAAACATTTTTACGTGCAAATGGTGAATTATAATATGAATATTCACAAGTTGATGGCTATCAATCAGTAGAACCAGAAAATAGTTGAGAGGATTTGCTATTTTCTTTCTGCTCTTACTATGACGTCAGTTGATGTGAAGAAAGCAATTTGAAATGAAATTAGGTCCTTAAAAATTTACTTCCATAGCCTCTAATGAATTTTCTATACTGACGTCCATGGAGAAATTAAATTCACATATCGCACAAGTACTTGTACACTCTAATTTCCATAGTAATTTTAGTTTAGTTTATAGCTCATGTTCTAAACATGGAACGGTTGCGGACACATGTTTATGTCTCACGGAAACCCAACATAAAAATTAGCCATCATTGTGAAGATGGTATGGAGACCATTATTCATGGCTGTACATAGGTGTAATTGTCAAAAGCTAATGAAATTGTAGCTACTTAGTGGAAAACGTATAACCAGCCCCTTATTCTTTTTAATATATTTTGTTGTCGTTGGAATCAAGAAGACATGCAAGAAGAAAATTGAAAACAGAAGTTTGAGACTAACGCACGTATTGAATGAAAACATGAGTAGTTTCGAAACATCCTAGCAGATTAAAACTGTGTTCCTGACCGAGACTAGAACTCGAGTTCGAAGTTTCATATCATCGCACACTCAGCTGCAAAGTGAAAACCTCATTCTATGAGTATTTTTAATCAAATTTAAGATATCAGCCGGCCGGGGTGGCCGAGCGGTTCTAGGCGCTACAGTCTGGAACCGCGCGACCGCTACGGTCGCAGGTTCGAATCCTGCCTCGGGCATGGATGTGTGTGATGTCCTTAGGTTAGTTCGGTTTAAGTAGTTCTAAGTTCTAGGGGACTGATGACCTCAGATGTTAAGTCCAATAGTGCTCAGAGCCATTTGAACCATTTTTTAAGATATCCGTATGAACGTATGTTTCAATGCAACCATTCCTTGCGTTACTCTCAATTCATTCTTCACTCTCACACTCAGTAAGTCTGAAAAATATAAAATTTTTTGCAAAGTAGCTTTCTTCTTGCTCGTTCACATCGACGTAGCTATACTTGATAAGTTTTGAGTGTACTAACACAATTTAGGGTCTCCTTCAGCTTAAATGCTTTTCGAGAAAGGCTTCATCACCTCACTTTTCAAACACAAGGGAATCAGAAAATTTTTAATTGCAGGTAGTCAATTTTTCTTAGGTCGTGCTGGTTAAAAACTGTAAAATGACGGACATTGTAAAACAAGGTCACGTTTTTCTAACATTCTGTAAATTTCAGCTATTTGCTGATCAGCTTTCGATAGTTAGCTTTCGAAACCAAAAATAGAAACCTAAATGCTGGGTGCTGCTGGATCCTTCGAAAATGACGTATATCTCGGTTCCACAAGCGTCTAGCAGCATAACAGTAAGAGCGGTAGATATGTTCCTAATTTTGAATCCCTGCAAGTGGTATACACTACACACCGAATCCATTAATGCTCTAAATTGAGAAGTAGCTGACGTAGCAGACAACGCAGTTAAGTTACAGATGTTAGAGAATATGTTAACGAAGTTATAGTGAGCTGTAGTTACGTTGTTTGGTTGGGTGCACTGAACCTATTTGAAGACGTGATGCAGTGACTGTGAAACGGAATAATATTTGATTCATACCTTACACTATCACCTAAGCTAAGGTTTAGTCGCCAGAAATTTTAGCAGCTTCTTTCTCGATGACATAACTTGTAATGGATACGTGTTGAGGTCCCTGCGTGCTAAGAGCCCTACGCTTATACCCAAACCTCCAGATGTCGTACACTCAGATCGGTACCTAACGTTTCATGTAGACAGAGTATCAACCTAAACACCGATTTAGTTCGTGCTACGTGCTGTCGTCCAGTAGGGCACGCGTAAGCGGTAATTAAAATTGACACCAGAACTACAAACCAAAGAAAGACGTATCTATAAGTGATTGTTTCGTTGACATCGTTTGGGTGAGCTGGTAGAGCGTGAGGTCGTCGTGTCAAACCGAACTAGTGACAATTTGTTTTATTTGTTTACGTGTGAAACAGTTATATTGGAGGAAAGGATTTTACGGAGTTTGTAGCAATGTTGTTTTGGCGGTCTGCTTTCGCTTCATTAGTTAAAAGTAGCAAATCAGTAGAGTACATTTGTATAGATAGGCGTAGTGTTCTGTCAGACTTGTGTAGCTGAACAGACACCACTCGTGATAAAGTAGCTAGTGCACTTGCAGTTTCGCCGAATAAACATAAATAACCGGAACGGTAGAGTATCAATAGTCTCTTATAACACTTTCATGCATAACACAGTAAAAACGATGGTATAAATCCAGGAACCCTGGTACGACGATTTAACGATTTACAAAATTCTCTAGGGAAGCCATCCATATTAGTTACTCACAGTTACGCTTTTCCTGTCCTCCGTAGTTCTAGTGTTACATTTAATTAACGTTTATGTCCGTTCTGTTTGACATTAGTACATAGTACGATATAAACATTTAGTACCGACCTGCGTGTCTGATATCAGAAGATTACACGTTTGACGCAAAGGTACGAAGTCAGAAACGTTAAAAAACGTAATGTGTTTACTATATCAAGCTTCATCGGTGCAATTATGTTATAAGTAGGATCCTCATGAAGATATCAGTATTTGTGTGGTTCAAGAATTGATTAACTGCTGAACCACACAACACCTCGGAATCCACGGAAGATGCTGGGGAAGTTAGCTGATACGCTTGGTTGCGAAGAATAATGCACCATTTCTTCTCGTTAATAAACACATTTTAAATTTTTCCACATAATTTAGGCTACGTGATTTTGCAATGTGAGTGATGTTATTCAGGCAGGATAAATGTTTGTTATGTTATTGTTTAGCAGTTTTTGGAATGTGTTACTTTATGTTTGACAGATTGACATAGCAATTTCCTCTAAAATAATTAAATATATTTAAGATTTCCAACAATCTGTGTTAACGACACGACAGCAATTTGTTTTAACCAGTGTGATATATAAAATAGCAGAGGTTGCTAAATTCAGTTCTTTTTATGTAATTGATAACAGTTACCGTTATCAGAATCCATTTTCATACCATCTAAACAGAAAAAATTGCATATTCCACAAACCATGATAATACTGTAAATATCTGTGTCTAGCAATAAAACTGACTCTGGTATTAACTATTCGACCAGATGGACGTGTACTGAATTCTGTATGACGCTAATGGAATCTGTTACTGGAAATCAGCCGTTTTGTGAATATTTCGAAATTCTAAAGGTTAGTGAAAGGAGAACGTCGAAATAAGTTAATTACCAACGCTAATTACTAATCGTATGAGAAGAATATGGAGAATCCATCAAGTTAATAGTGAATATGGATCAGGATACTATGGATTGCGACACTTGAATTTCCCCAAAATCCACAAGCGCCACACGGCAGCTGGGCTACGAATAGCTACGAATGTTAGTTTTCCCTCGTCAAAATCTCTAATTTCCAAAAAAAATCTGCATGAACAGAACGTCTGAATGGTGTCGCCCACGTGACAAATGACAATATCACCGATTTCATGAAAAAAACTTGGAAATTCAGTAGAAAGTTCCGGCCTCATAGAGCACAAAACGCACATTAACAAACATGATGGTAGCAACGGTCTAGAGCAGTGACGTGATGCACATCGGAACATCGTTCGGACCGATAAACTTTGCTAGAAAATCCACAAGCCAGCTGACGGTCAGGATTTTGCTGTGAGCAGTTTTGTTCACCGCAGAAATCTTTTCCTTCGTTTTGAAATTTTCCTTGGATGGATAATGCTACGAGATTCCAATCTGGAATGATGTCACGGCACAGGCGGCATCCGACTGTTCCAGTGTGAGAAATCTAATTTCTTTTCCAGTTCTAGCCTGTGGCGAAATTAGCAGCGGAAAGTCCGGCAGCAGATTAGCAGCGGAAAGTCCGGCAGCAGTAGATTAATTTTGTTGAGTTCCAGAGAACAAAGATTATAAGTAAGTGCCACATAATAAGAACACTGGTAACTACACAAACATTACCTAATTACTTAGGATATTATCCTTGACATTGGCAACAAATTCCAGATAACATTACACAAACATCATCAGTTAAATTCCAAAGGATTAGGTAAACAAAAAAAAATATTTATGTACATATGTTAGTTCTCAGGCGATGCATTTCTATCGATTTCAGAAGTACTGAATTCTGAGTCAGACGTTTACGTTTCCCGCTCGGTATTCTTATTGTCAGAGTTATCACAGTCTAAGAGAATGCCACGTGTAGTCTCCAGCTCACATCCCCCAAAGTTTGTTAGAATCTGAGTTGTAGTTAAACCTTGTTTGACCTCTACAACGCTTTAGGCTCTGTACCTAAAACCAGAAAGCCTGCCGTACACAGGTAGTGCTGTTACCAAGATTCTAATATACATAAAACTCAGAAACATATTTGCAGAAGGTCAGTTCGTAAGATAAGTGCCAGTATTTGATTGTGACGGTGGTCGTTCTCTTCCGATATCCCGTTTAATCTCTCGTAAGGGTTACGATTTTAAAATCAGTGCGTTCGGGGTAAGTCATTGGCCTCTGTAATTAGGTCTACTGGTAGACTCATTAAGTCTCCAGTACCAGTGTAGGAAACAATGTGCGGAGGCTCCCATATTTTTCCATCATGTAGAACGCCTGATGTTCATTTAATAGCAGTGTACCTGTGAAGTATGACTGTGCGCTGTAAAAACTAAGTGAGAGTGAACAGCACACAGCGCACGCGGAACATTCGCTCCTACGTGCAAGGAAAGCGTACAGCAAACGGGCGGGTGCGTCTCCCTCTAAGTTATGGGCGGACGGGGCAGTTAGCTGCCAAGTGCGAACAACGCCTCGCGTTATACGGAGCGGCAATATACTGCGTTTGTTGCGGCTGACACGCGGACCACAGCGTTGGCGCGTACCGTCGCCCTCTCTTAGTATTTACGCATGTCCATGACGGCGTGAAATGTGCGTGGCCCACGGCCATTCGTCGCACAGCAGGTGAGGCCTGCGTGCGACGTTACACAGCTCGTAACAACGGGAGGGGGGGGGGGGGGGGGAGGGCGGTCGCGCCGGCCCTTCACGTGACGAGTGGCACCACTTTGAATTCCTACCTAACGCGATCGCCTGCCGCAAACTACAGAAGTAACTGAGGAACTGTATTAACAGAATATTAGTGAAATGCTTTCAATATCGTCATCTGGTTTCCAGTGAAGACGAGCTGAGGAGATTTGTACCTAGTGCTAGTTTTCTATTATTTAATATACGTGGCACAAATACACCTAAATGAAGAAAGACTAGGACAGCTTGAACATTCTCAACGTTTCATTAAGAGATTGAGATGTGAAAAAAAAAATTGGAAGTTAGTGAAGCCAGATTTTCTATGCAGTCAAAAAATCGTCAGTAACGGACCTCAGACTCAGGAATAAAAAATCTGAGAAAAGGGCAGTTACGTCATTTACCAATAAACCAATTTCCCCCTATTTAGGATATATTGAAATCATGGTAAATTTGCACCTGGGGCTGAACGGAGAACTGAACGAAATCTTCCAGACAGCGATACGAGAGCCTCAACTACTCCACCACCTCACTGGGTATATCGACATTCGAAAAGCGATAACATTCTGAAACTGATCTACGTGACTATTGAGTCTTGTGCCGTTGACAACTCTAACAAATGAAAAAAATTCCAGAAGTCCTAAGTGAACTACTCGTAACCCTTCTCTACTTTAAATATTCTTTTGAGGAACTTTCCCTTACATGCGTTTCTTGCCATTCATCTGGATAAGCGGGAGAAACGAGAGCGTTAAGAGAGAAATAAAGCGACGCCTTTCTGGTCACAATGGAGCACACCGGGCCGGACGCATTGCCGTGTCATCCTCAGCCAATCACGTTAGCGAGATGCGGTTTTAGGATGCTTTGCATCAGCATACATATCCGGCAACCATTGTCCTGTTCTCTCAAGTACTGTAGCTTCTTAACAGATATCACTACACCGAGTGCCCTCGGGTACACTCCTCCCTTGGCAGTACGGAGAATGGAACCCCTGTCTCTCCAACGGTGACTCTTCAGCTATGTAGGAGGTTAGCACATTCTTCAGCAATCTTTTGTGAGCATTTCGTGTCAGAGACCGTGATGTTCTTCATATGAGTGGTGTAGCTATGATTTATTCGGTAATAATAATTGTATGTTTCCCAATGCCAAGTGTAAGTGTTTCAGTTGCATCACATTTACCAAAACAGGAAAAGGGAACCTGCAGGTTAACGCTGATAGCAAAGTACATTCTTGGGGACTTCTCGCATAATTGACAGGTAAAATTTCCGCAATTCAATCCCGTGACCATTCGGTTTGCAGGTACTGTTATAGTAGACCACCAGGCCCGACCATTTAGTTGTTTTCCCACTCCATTTACTGTGAAACACCTTCACAACAGCGATGAAGCCTGTAATATGTAATCATCAAAACAGAAAACATGAAACATAGAGTAATGCAACAATCCTCAGTTGATACAACAACACTTTTGAGTGTTCTTTCACTTCTTCCGGTGTACAGTATGTCGTACATTACGTAACAACGCTGTTCTCTAACATAAAGTCGACCACCATTATAACAGCAGTGTTTACAGCCACAAAGCATTCTGTTTCTACGTGATACAGGTTCTCAGGAGTTAGACCTAGAACATCCGTAGCTGCAAAAATCCTATCGACTACGTCCATGTGATTTTCAACCGCAACATTGTAACCTAGGTTCTTCACATGCTTCTCCACAAGGAAGTCAACTAAAAAAACTTCTGTTATATATCTCGCGACTGAGAAGGCTGTGGAGTAGGAACCCATTGTTGTCCAGTTACACTGTAACGAGCCACTGCAGAACATGGGTCTCGTGTACCAAAACACTCAGAGAATATCACTCAGCAAGTGCCGAAATTTTGCTGGTGGAGTTCGGGATGACGAGACATGTGTAACAAATTGGACCTTTATTCTTCGCTTGTCCTTTAGACAAACGTTAGAGAGGCCACACTGAAATTACGAGGCCGACCGGGGTGGCCGAGAGGTTCTAGGCGCTACAGTCTGGAACCGCGCGACCGCTACGTGTGATGTCCTTAGGTTAGTTAGGTTTAACTAGTTCTAAGTTCTAGGGGACTGATGACCTCAGAAGTTAAGTCCCATAGTGCTCAGAGCCATTTTTTCTTAAATTACGATGTCTCCACCCAGCCCTGTTAATGCCGTCGGCCTGCAACACTGCTGACACAGCATATTTTATAGGGACCGGAATGTCATAGTTCTGACCTAGATTACAACACATCAGAGCACGGCATTTCTTTGCGTTCAGAGCCAACACGATAAACAGTGACGTCCTGTACAAACAGTGCACAGGCTGTGCGGTATGTGTCATCGTTTGAGCCAAATCCGAGAGGTACTCCACAAGTGTCACCGACATCGTATGCGTCATCCAACCCGCTGCTACTACATATTGCCCGCGCCAGATACTACACGAGATGCACCCGGAAGCCAGACTGCCTTCCAGCTGCAGCTCATCCGCTGGCTGACTTCAACAGAGTGTAGGGCGCCAACCTCGGGGTCCATGTTTCATACCCGCTCACAACTAGCTACCGTGTTGCCACATGGCTTACGTATACGTACTACGTTGCGCTTAACAACGGGACTGACTTATTACGGAACCTGTAGTGCCGGCCGGCCGGAGTGGCCGAGCGGTTAAAGGCGCTACAGTCTGGAACCGCACGACCGCTACGGTCGCAGGTTCGAATCCTGCCTCGGGCATGGATGTGTGTGCTGTCCTTAGGTTAGTTAGGTTTAAGTAGTTCTAATTTCTAGGGGACTTATGACCACGGCAGTTGAGTCCCATAGTGCTCAGAGCCATTTGAACCTGTAGTGCCGCTTGCCTGGGCTAAATGCGGCGCTACTGTCGTCAATGAGCTGACGTGACTTCATAGTCGCGCACCTGCCCGATACAACGGGTCTGCAAGCCGGCTGCTCCTGATGGCTGCGTGGTAAGCCCAAATTTCAATATGGAGCTAAACTGCGCTACTGTGCGCTGAGCGTGGAAAGACCGAGTTCCTAATGCTGTAATAACTCAATGAGCTGTTGCCTTCTCACATGTTCTGTGACTTTTCGACGACCACTCTATACATCTGCCAACCACCAAACATCCTGCGTCATTGCGACTTACAGTGACGTCATTAAGACATAGTCCGTCCTCATTCCTCACACCAGACTTGCAATTCTGAATTAGAGTGCAGTTTGTAACATTTGACACAGACGACGATTTAAAAGTGTGTAAATAGAATTTAGAGAGGACTATAAACTAGTATGCGTTCGACTAATACGGGCTTGTGAACAATGGACTTGGCTCGACTGTCACTTGAGGTTGATTTTGAGACGTACGGAGAGCTAACGATGTACAACCGCTTTTTGAGACGTACGGAGAGCTAACGATGAACCGCCACTTTGGTGAATAAATTTAAGCCAGTTCTATTGAGGTGCTACTACAATTAAATGAATTTCTGTTGGTCCCATTTTCTTTGTTCTTGTATATATGAAAATCCCATCGTTGTTTGGGTACGTCAAGTCCATGAATTGCTGCAAATAGTCTCTAAGTAACCGTATAACCATCAACGATCGCTTCAGTTGGACTAGAGGGCCCGGTCCATTCCACGTATACACATCCCACACTGTTGTGGAGCCACCACCAGCTAGCACAGTTCTTTGTTATAATAAAAAAATGGTTCAAATGGCTCTGAGCACTATGGGACTCAACTGCTGAGGTCATAAGTCCCCTAGAACTTAGAACTAGTTAAACCTAACTAACCTACGGACAACACAAACATCCACGCCCGAGGCAGGATTCGAACCTGCGACCGTAGCGGTCTTGCGGTTCCAGACTGCAGCGCCTTTAACCGCACGGCCACTTCGGCCGGCTGTTGACATAATAGGTCCATGGCCTCGTGGTATCTGCGCTACACTCGAATCCTACCATCAGTTCTTACCAACTGAAATTGCGATTAATCTGACCAGGCCACCGATTTTCATTAGTCTAGGGTCCAACCGGTATGGTCACAAGCCCATGAGATGCGCGGCAGACGGCGTGGTGTTAGCAAAGGCACTAAGATCGGTCATCTGCTGCTGTAGCCCCTTAATGCCACATTTCACCGACTTGTCCCAACGGATGCGTTCGTCTTACGTCCGGTATCAAGCAGTGTTGCTTGCCTGTTAGCACTGACAACGCTACGCAAACGCCGATCCTTCGGTCGTTACGTGAAAGAGTCGGCCAATTCATTGTCCGTGGTTTGAGCTAATATTTGAATCTCCGTATTCTCACCAAACTCTTGACACTGGGGATCTCGAAATATTGAATTGCCTAAAGATTTCCGAAAATGAATGTTCCAAGCTTTTAGCTCCATCTATCATTCTCCGTTCAAAGTCTGTTAACTCCCGTCGTGCAGCCGTAATCACGTCAGAAACGTTTTGACATGGATCACGTGAGTAACAATAACAGCTCCACCAAAGCACTGTCCTTTTACACGTTGTGTAAGCGATACTAATGCCATCTGTACATGTGCATATAGCTGTCCTGTGACCGTTGTCGCCTAAAAGTATGTTTTACAACGTTTTGTTTCTATAGAAATACCAAAAAAGGATAATTTTCACATTAAGAATATATTATTCATATTTTATACAGGCTGGTCACAAAATGAAATTCATTGGCTTTTAGACGAAAGCAGATACAGTTGTGAAAAGCTGGCTGTCTATGCCACATCTACATGACTACCGTGCAATTCACATTTAAATGTCTGGCAAGGGTTCTTCGAATAACCTTCAAACTATTAATCTGCTATTCTCTAATGAAGTTACCTCAAATATTTATTCTAATTGTAACAACTTACTTTTGAAATAGATGATATTCTGACATGTTGAATGTGAAATGGAATGTGTATTTCCGTAGTGTGTGACAGCGAAAAATGTCAATCGATTTGTGCTGCTTATCGCTGTTCCATGTGATCTTCTTTTCATACTGTAGAAAGAAAATTACAGCAAATTGTATCTATAGTGTAATTTGTCTGTTGATTTTTCTTTTCGTTCCACCTACAATTTATTACAATGTTCTTCCCTCGTCAAAGTAAGCATTGCAGGGAGATAAATGGTACTGAATGTGAGGATGATGATGATGGTAATTAAGGAAATGGGGATATATTGTACGTAACTTTTTTATTAAGTTGTGTAAGCACCTGTGTGGTGAAATTTGACAACAAAGAGAGAAAGAGAGAGAGAGAGAGAGAGAGAGAGAGAGAGGGAGAGAGAGAGAGAGATGGCATCAATTTTTGGAATTAAGGGCAAATATCTTTGAACATAACGCCCTTGTATGCCATTAGGGGTCTAATGTCTTTCCATCTGACGCCAATGCGTGTGAAGTTAACGTAATTTTGGGAAAGTACTACATATCTTACAACTTGGCGCCATTTTTATGCAATTCAGGTGATTGACTGCCTTCTTTTAATGCTTCGTCGAGATGGGTTGTAGATGGAACATCAAAGGGGAACCGGTGAGGAGAGTGGGACTGATGATGATAGCGTCACTTATAAGAATAATTATATATTGTAAAATTTTTCCAGTCCACTCCGGGATTGGTACAGCAACCAGTATGTGAGGTACGAAGAAACAAGCAGTTTTGGTTGCAGTGTTAATATTTTTTATTATTTCTCAATGTCGTGTTCCACATTTCCTTAGGCATCTTCAGACTGGCTGATTTTTGGTAGCGTTGGGTACGTGGGATACCGTGTATAAAATACCCCAGCACGAAACCGCCCTTCCTCAAAGCTTAAAAAACCCTGCGTGGTGTGCTATAAAATTGAATAAAAAATAGAATGACCGAAATGTATTAAAAAAATGTCAGCTGCTTTGACACTAAGTTGACAATCCACACTAGAAATAACACTGCAGCCAGGACTGCTTGTTTTTTCATAAAGACACATCAGTGATAACGAGGGTGGGGCTTATGGCGTCATGAGTACGGCACCAACACACCATATGACGTTACAAATGCAAAGAAAGTAGTCTAGTTGCCACATAGCTATACTACTAACTTAGGAGCAAGTCCTTCAGTTTCTGCCAGATAATTCTTGATTTTTGGTCGCGGTTATAACGCAGGATATATATTAAAGGAAGTAATACACAAAAAATAAATGGAAGTGGCCTTTGAAAATAAATTTTAATGGGTAAACGCTTGACAAGTTTAAACGCTGATGATTCCCCTAAGGAATTATACAATTGTACCGCAGAAGTTAACTATACGTCGTATCATATTCCAACTTCACTCTGCAACGAAGTGTGTTCTGTTTAGAAATTTTCTTCCTAATTAAACCATGGGCTCAACTGTCAATGCTCCCTCAGATTGAGTTATTCTTCTAAGTAACACGTCACAGGGAGAAAGTTGTGCTACGCGCTATAAAATGTAATTGTGTCCCTTGTAAGGGTCGTCAAGCTCAATTTCTCTGGTGTTTTGACGGATATTTGCAATTTGGTTTGTGCAATGTGTAGATGGAGCCAGCCAAACAAATATGGCTCATCAAGTGTTTCAAGGGAAGCCCAGTGCGGACAATGTGCGATCTGTTTGCTTCCCGTTACAAACAAACTGATTTTTAAAGTGGAATTTTACGCGTTCGTTCATTCCAAATGAATCTAGTGTATCTATATATTCATATCAAAAAAACTTTTGCATCAACTCGGTTTTGAGTGTTCCGGAACCTGTACAAAAAATTTGAATAGAGATCAATATAAACATCATTTCCGCCCTTTTTATTGCTCATGAATACCACACATCGCATGTTGTACCACCATATAGCGTAAGCTTCAGAGGTAGTGGTCCAGATTGCTACACACACCGGTACCTCTAATACCCAGCGGCACGTCCTCTTGCATTGATCCATGCCTTTATTCACCGTGGCATAGTCTCCACTGGCATTGTTGATTCAGATTGTCGCACTCCTCACGGACGATTCGGCGTAGGTCCCTCAGAGTGGTTGGTGGGTCACGTCGTCCATAAACAGCCCTTTCCTATCTATCCCAGGCATATTCGATAGGGTTCATCTCTGGAGAACATACTGACCCCTCTAGTCGAGCGATGTTGTTATCCTGAAGGAAGTCATTCACAAGATGTGCACGATGTGGGCGTGAACTGTCGTTCATGAAGACGAATGTTCTCCAATATGCTGCCAATGTGGTTACACTATCGAACGGAGGTCGGCGTTCACGTATCGTACAGCCATTACGGCGGCTTCCATGACCACCAGCGGTGTAGGTCGGCACTGCATAATGCCACCCCAAAGCAAGAGGGAACCTTCACCTTGCTGCACTTGCTGGACTGTGTCTAAGACGCTCAGCCTGACCGGGTTACCTCCAAACACGTCTCCGACGATTGTCTGATTGAAGGCGTATGCGACACTCATCGGTGAAGAGAACGTGATGCCAATCCTGAGCGGTGCATTCGGCATCTTGTTGGGCCCATCTGTACCGTGCTGCGTGGTTTCGTGCTTGCAAAGATAGACCTTCGCCAAGGACGTCGGGAGTGAAGTTGCGCATCATGCAGCCTGTTGCGCACAGTTTGAGTTGTAACACGACGTCCTGTGGCTACACGAAAAGCATTATTCAACATGGTGGCGTAACTGTCAGGGTTCCTCCGAGCCATAATCCGTAGGTAGCGCTCATCCACTGCGGTAGTAGCCCCTAGGCGGCCTGAGCGAGTTATATCATTGACAGTTCCTGTCTGTCTGTATCTTCTCCATGTCCGAACAACATCGCTTCGGTTCACTCCGAGACGCCTGGACACTTTCCTTGTTGAGAGTCCTTCCTGGCACAAAGTAACAATGCGGACGCAATCGAGCCGCTGTATTGACCGTCTAGGCATGGTTGAACTACCTCCTTCCTGGTGGAATGACTGGAACTGATCGGCTATCGGAACCCTTCCGTCTATAGGCGCTGCTCATGCATGGTTGTTTACATCTATGGATGGGTTTAGTGACATCTCTAAACAGTCAAAGGGACTTTGATTCAACATCCACAGTCTATCTTCTGGAGTTCTGGGAACCGGGGTGACGCCAAACTTTAATTGATGTGTCTATATTAACAGGGTAAATAAAAACACGAAGAATCACTACAACTTCAGCCGCTACTGGGCAGCGCGGGTCAGGGCGATGCTGTCACTGCCGGAATACTGTTTATTCCTGTTGTTTCCCTATCCGTGTTAACGTATATCGATAACGGAAAATTGCGGACCACTCTGTCGAATGGGAGCGTAAAAGCCCGCTTCAGTAATAATTTTGTTTTAACGGGAAACTTATCGATGATTCCTGTTGACATTGGGCGTCACATGAAAAAACGTAATGATCAGTATTTGTTTGGGCTGAGTACACCAACATGTTGCGAAAATGAAATTAGAAACATCTGCCAACGCACCAGTGCCAATGCTTCTGACGACCGTTACAAGAACACTTAGTATATGCCCAATTTCTCATTAGTGTTCTAATTTTCCTCGTGTGTACTGTCAGTCCATAATCCTTATGTGTGTTGCAGTATTTTAACTATTTGTGTACTCTGTTACCTGAGGCCGACATTGAGGACAATCCTACAGTTTGCCGAAATGAGCATAGAGACATACGGACTAGCCGGTGCGCCATGTGGATTTCTTCCGGATCCAGCTGGTTCACATGGCTCTAAGCACTATGGGACCGAACATCTGAGGTCATCAGTCCCCTAGACTTAGCACTACTTAAACCTAACTAACCTAAGAACATCACACACATCCATGAACGAGGCAGGATTCGAACGTGCGACCGTAGCAGCCACGTGGTTCCGGACTGAAGCGCCTAGAGCCGCTCGGTCACAGCGGCCGGCACGGATCTAGATGTCACAAGGTAGCACACTGAGCGTTAAGCTGTAGGAGCAGGTCAGAGTTTTAAATCATAGCCCTATTACACTTTTGATGAGAATCGTCAGCACAGAATGCATCTGAATTTGAGTACTATTAGTTTCGCCAGTATTGTGAGACGTGTTAGTCTCCGGGTTTCCTAATGGCCATATTGTAGCAAATAAATATTGAACTAATTAGATAAGTACGTGTAGTGTTTCGTTTCAATACCCCTAACCCACTCTAATAAACAATAGCTACATGCAGAAAACTATATTTTCATTGGAAAATGTCAACCAGTGTTTCTTTTATGCCAGCCTATGACGCGGAGAGCAGGGACCGGGCATGTAGTTAACACATTAGAGGATGCTGTGACACATTAGCGGGGAGTATATGTGCTGCTACATTATACTAATAATGGCCTAAGCTGAAGTCATAGTGGCTTCAAAAGCGGTTGCACATACTTTCAACAATAAACATAGCTGAGTGCCACATAAGTAAATGAACAGCCTTTTATATCATTAATATTTTAGAATGGGCTCACGCAGTAAATTTATTATCTTACGAGGTTCGATTGTTTATCGTTCCAAATACTGGCATATAGATGACTTTTCCCTCCAGATCAAATGGTTCAAAAATGGCTCTGAGCACTATGGGACTTAACTTCTGAGGTTATCAGTCCCCTAGAATTTAGAACTACTTAAACCTAACTAACCTAAGGATATCACACACATCCATGCCCTAGGCAGGATTCGAACCTGCGACCGTAGCGGTCACGCGGTTCCAGACTAGCGCCTACAACCGCTCGACCACCCAGCCGGCGATGAAATGGTAATGATATTTTATAGATCATGAAGGATCATGCCTTCGGGATTGAGTAACGTACCTGTCGGAATGACTGGCAAAGTGACATGACCTTAAAGGATATAGGCAGGAATTTAAGTTCGTATTTGCCAAAAATCCAGACCTCCATTACCAGAATAATAGCTAATTACCTCCACTTCATACTATGGCAGGGTAAGCTGCGTTCAGGGGCACCTTGAAAAGATAACATTGTGAATACTAATTATGAAGTTAGCTTATGAGCCCTGTATGCCAAAATTACTTTTCATAGATTTTATTTCTACGAGTCATACGAATGACATTCACTTTTATGTTAAACTGAAATAGGGAAAGATTTCCTGTAAAGATTATGATAACTTATAGGAAAGGAATTTATCGTTAGTTTCAGAAGTAATTAACTGTGTATCAGTTTTTCATAAGGGCTCAATTGAGTCTGTTGACGACAAGGGCACATGCGGTTTTCAAACCCGGCAAATCTCCTCTTATACTGGGAATAATGTTGATGATAACTGGGATTCCTGCCGTGCTGTTTAACAGCGTAATTTTCTCAACTACTTCATCTCATATACATCTGCCATGAACTGCGGCTGTTTCTGAGGATTTCATAGTATTTAAATGGAATGCACATAAATTATTGCCGTGTGTGGTTATCGAGATAATTCACAATTTACTTGCGCAATCTGTGCGCAGGTAATAGGAGTTAACGACTTTTTGATGCATATTGTACTGACGATTTGTTTACATCAGTTTACACTATCACCGGGGTTTTAATGCAATGAGTGATGGTAACATCAGTTTCCATCTGCGACGTAAATGCTGTGATGAAACGGCTTTCTCAGTTTGATGTTGTGAGTATACAATTTCGGATACTGAATATTCATTATGAGCTACATATCTGTAAATTCTCTGCTCGCTGTTGGATTATATATGACTGCGTGTTCAACCTGTTGTGGTAGTAACGCCCTTTCCTTCTACACTGAATAATTCAGATAAGAGGAAATGCATAAGAGAAAATTTTCACCTTTCAAACAGTTTAAGCATCATTGTAATACTCTCGCAGAGAGTGAAATGATTATCAATTTCGTTAGTCGCTTTGGAGTCCACACTATCTTTTTCTGTTGGCTCACCCAGTAAGAAACGCAAGCAGAATTGTTTAAAGGCCAAATGATCTCCATGCTTGATCCCCTTGAAGTTTCCTTGTTCTCTTAAAATATTCCTTCACGTTTTTACTGCGTCATTTTCCTCTCCTTGAACGGTTTTTGTGCACTGTTGTTCTCTTTCTACCTTGGAATTACTTACCTTCTAATATTCTTTTTTAACGTCGTTTTCTTAAACTCTTTGCTTCCTTACGTATTTTTTTCGAACGTTTTTTGATCTTTTCAGTTCAAGATAATGTTGTCCTCTTTCCGTACAGATATACCAGGTGCTTATAATTAAACCTTCGCTCCCTGTGCGTGGTCCCATAAAACACGAACGATAGTATGACAATGTAACTTCGTCTAAGCATTTCTACGGGCATGCGGAGGAGAAATCTAACAAAACATTTAAATAAAAACATCGTGATTTCCACATACGAGGGTAACTTATCTTACTTGCTTATCACGTTTACTTTCAGTGCTGCAAACGTTGCTCAATACGATAATCATCTGCATTCACGACAGCCTGGGGCCGCACTAGAGATTGCTCTAATGCTGCCTGAAACATTTCAGGTGCTACGTCGGCTATCTCTCTCGCTATGCTCATCTTCAACCTGCAACGTGTGTTAGTATCCCGTCGATAAATACCGTTCTGCGAGTAAAGCCCTGCTCACCTTGACCAGATTCATGTTGACTGATTGCAGGTATAAAGCACAATGATGTTAGTGATTCAACCCTGTTCATCAGTGCTGATTCCTAACAACACTACTACGAGGGTTGGAACTTAAATAGTGGCAACTATTTATTCACAACCGATACAAAAGAGTAACATGTTTGCATCTGTTACTGTCCTTCAAAGTAGCCACCAGCGTAGTGTAGAATCCGTTGCCAGCGATGTGGAAGGCGTAGTATACGGTTAGCAGAGCCTGTTCTGTTGATGGTGCGAATGGAGCGGTCTTAAGTTATGGTGATTCTCGTGTACGGCTGTGATGGTGTTATCCTAACGCATTAGGTTCCTCCACCACACACACCGTCAGTGCACCGTATTACTGTTAGTTTTTGGAGCATCACCTGCGACCAGCTTTGCGAAAGAAGCGGCGACACTTTCTGCGCAACCTATCCATCATTTTGCACCACAATGCGCGGGTGCACACAGCGCAAGCTGTGGCTGCTCTCTTCGATTGATGGGACTGGCAAGTACCATACCATTCACCATACACCCCGGACTTAAGTCCTTGTGACTTTGATTTGATTCCGAAGATGAAGGAACCACTTCGTGGCATTTGCTTCAGAACTGTTCCAGATATTTGACAGGCAGTAGACCGCTCCATTCGCACCATCTCTGCTCTGCTAACGGTATACTACGCTATCCACATCGCTGGCAACGGGTTCTACACAACACCGGTGACTACTTTGAAGGACAGTAACAGGTGCAAACATGTAACTCTTTTGTATCGGTTGTGAATAAATAGTTGCCACTATTTAAGTTCCAACCCTCGTATAAACACAAATCCTGAAGCGCATAGTCTAAACATCACTTCTACAAAGTTGGGTACCCCTGCGGTAAATAATTTTCCATCTTCAGTGGCTCAAATAGCGAAAGTTTACCGATAATTATCCTATATTATGAATATCTAGGAAAGCAGTCACTCGTACTAAGAAGAAAAAAAGAGCCTACCGTCTGCTCCCCATTATTTCTTTTATATCTCCGTTTGATGGAATATGTTGTATTACAGTTCTGTTTTCGGTAAATGGGCCTATTTTTCTATAAAGTGCTTGTAATACAACAATCTTGTTCGGTACTAACCTTTGCTTACATATATCCGCTTTGTGTGTGCAAAAGTCTCTCCCTGAAATCAATTTCTCGATGACCATTGGCAGAACAAACATATGTATGTTTCTCCAACCAATGGTCACTGAAAAACTTGTCTTAGGCACAAGTATGTACAACAGTAAACTGGTTTGCATGCTATCACGGAATAAACTATTTTTTCTATTTGGAAGATTTCAAAAAGGATTCTGATACGCGAAACCGGTCATCAGTTAAAAAGAAGGTTTCATAACTTTGGCTGTTTTCCACATCAAACCGATTAAAAGAACTGTACTAGGTACAAAACATGAGATTAATGCGCCGACTGCCAGTGTTCATACTCATACCAAAGCTGAATACAGACTACGGCGTCAGGTAGACAACACTACATCGTAAGCTCGTCACAGGATCTGCAGTAGTAAAGTTTTCAATTTGGTTTCACGGAAGGCAGCGCACAATTATACAATGCTTATAAATATTGCTGTGTTAATTAAAAAAGCTGTACAACAGTAATGAAAAAGTGAAATAAAGCTAAACACCGACAGCTGTACTTACGATGTTGTCTATTATACGGCTACCAGTTTCGGTGCTTCAGTACATCATCTCACGCTGAGAGGCTTAACTCCAATCGTATACACGATTCCTCAGTGACCAACTTATGTGAACTGATTTTCGAAGACTACCAGTAAAAACGACGTTTTGTCTCAAACCATTAGCCTGCCACTGACTCATTTCGTAGTTGATGCTTGGAGACACATCATCATTGTTACAGGTCGTCTGCGAAAGGCAGTTCATAGAAGTAAGTCGCAGAGGAATCGTGTACACGACGGGAGTTAACACACTCAGCGTCAGTTAAGGCCGGAAGATGGTGTACTGAAGCACCGAAACTGGGAGCCATATAATAAATAATATCACAAAGATAGCGGTAGGTGTTCTTTTGAATTATATAATTGAACGGCTGAAGTCCCTGACGCCGCCAATCAGAAGCGTGAGCATGAAATAAAAAATTAAGAAGGCTTTCATCATAGTCGTTATTTTTTTCAGGCGCCCATTCTAACCAGGACTTCAGTGGTATTGACTAGATAGTTTTATAAAATATTTCTTATATTAAAGGAACTCTTGAAACAGTCGTAATAACAAATAACTGGAACGTCCAACCGTTCTGTGATACACTATAGTAAGCAGTAAAGCAAAACATTTTTCTTATTGTGTAACATACATCGAAATATCGATCTTATTTGCAACTGAACATTCTTAAATAAGTCTGTCAATTACTCAAATTCCATTAATGGTAGCACTATATACTTTGCAATATCTGCTACATAATTATCACTGAAGTCTGATGTCTAAATACACTGTACGTGTTATTCGACGTCAAGGTTAATATTTATCTCGGGCTAGACAATGATAAAGGCGTTAATGATATACAGTGTGAGTCACTATTGCCACCTAGAATAACTCCGAAAGTATGATTGGATCTGAAAAATTTGTCGGACAAAAAGTGCATGGGGCAACGTGGGACGTAATATGACGTTCGTTTCTTGTTTCTAGGTGGGGTCGCTTCAGGGGTATGAACGTCAACTTCGTTTGGCTTTTTTTTATATAAATGGAATGCTATAACTTGGTACCTATTTTCTGATAGCTTCTATCGAGACGTATCCAATGTTGTGTAACAGTAAGGTCTTTGAAGATCAATGAAGGTCACAAAGGTGGGATAAACGTCCATTTACAGTAGATGTTCAACGTGATGACCATTGGTATTAATGAGTGCTGTAATCTTCTTATCGTGGATTGAGTAGTATTCCTTACCACATCGGCACCTACCTAAGCACATACCCTGATATATCTCACTCGCATGTCTTGGTGTAGTTGGAAAGGCTTATAAACAATGTCTTGTACGAAAACCGTAAGTAAATATCGAGAGGCGCCGAGTCTGGCGAACGAGTCGGGCATGACACGTCACATCATTGGATTCGTCTCGATAGCCGCTATCAGAAAATAAGTACCAAACTATAGCATGCCCCTTAAGAAAAATACAAAGTTGACCTTCATATCTCTGACGCGACCCCACCTAGCAACTAGGAACCAACGTCATATTATGGCCCTAGTTGTCCTATGCAATGTTTGTCCCACGAACTCTTCAGCTGCTATCATACGTTCTGAGTTATTCTAGGTGGCAATAGTTAGTGACTCACCCTGTATAATAACATCATGGGCATAATGAAATTATAATAAGTTAATAAGATAATTCAAGTAAAATATCTTGTAGAATGCACAAAATTCTGCTTGATATAAAATTTTTTAACCAAATCTATGTATATTGTGATGTGTCGCTCGATGTCTAGGCTACTTATAATTTTCTTTTTGAGAGACATATTTTATTGTATCGTAGGTACGATGTAGCCAACATATGAGTGAAGCCACACAAATAAAAAATAATTTATAGTACGAATTACTCTTCATTCCATGTAGGACTTGTAGCTTGATGTCTAGGTATTGTTATAAGTTCGATGCACTTATTTTTTGTATTCTAATGTAACTGCACTGCTGTCCCACTGGACTACTCGTCTGACAACAAGATGCACCATTCATGTATCGAATACTGTTTTAGAAAAACCTTTTGATCCATATGAATAGAAATATATAAACGGAAATGTTATTTACTCTTCATTCCATATAAAAGTATTAGCTCGGTGGCTAGGTCTCGCCACTGCACTACACAAATTACTCCTGCGTTCATATAGGACTTGTAGCTCTGTATCTAGGTAACGCTGACAGTTGATACTGATTGGAAGCAATTGGTTCTAGATGAACAGGTCTAATAATAAAATGTAGCATTAATGCATATCGTTTTTTCAACTGTTGGCAGTCTAAGCTTCTATCTATTGCAAAAAATGGTTCAAATGGCTCTGAGCACTATGGGACTTAACTTCTGTGGTCATCAGTCCCCTAGAACTTAGAACTACTTAAACCTAACTAACCTAAGGACATCACACACATCCATGCCCCAGGCAGGATTCGATCCTGCGACCGTTGCGGTGGCGCGGTTCCGGACTGAGCGCCTAGAACCGCTCGGCCACCGCATCCGGCCTATCTATTGCAACAAGAAGTGACCACATTAGCAGTTCGTACTGCGCGTGAAGTTATGCTATTAGAATTTATTTTCACCATCCGTATAGCTACAGTACGTGAGAATCACAGAGACTTATTAATAACGCTCCAGAGCCTCTTAGTAGAATACTACTGTAATATATAGCTAGAATGGCCGCGAGGTCTTTGGTAAGGAGACATTTCAGATTTTACTAGCATCTCTTACGATTTTCAGGTAATTTTTTCATGCACTTTAATTCCATTACATGTGATCTGGAGTAAAAAATCGTAACAATGACCTTAAATCATACGTGATACCCGTTTTTAATAACTGACATACGTAGTACATAATTGGCCGAGAAGCTATTTGACCGAAGAGCAGCGGCTGTACGGCCTGGAAGGTCTGCAAAACGGCCGTGAGAGCAGTGTGCTGACCGCGTGCACTTTTCCATCAGTCAGTCGTTCCCCAAGTCATTCCACTTCTGACGTCTAATGCGACTGGTTCACAACTGGAGACGTATGTTTCGACAGCAGACGACGGCATCTTCTGAATATAACTGAGCTTCACTGTACATTACATACAATCATTGACTCTTCCTGGCCACTTGCGTTTCTTAGTGAGACCTCAAGGAGTGCAGAGTCAACACTGTGTCTACCGGACGTCACTGCAGTGTACTCCAGTGCATGACTAGTGGCCACTGATGCAGCGCAGGCCCCCGTGGGCGTCTCGTGTAACCGAGACCATATAAGGTCAAGCTGTGGGTCTGCTATTGTCCAAGAGAAGAGGGCCAAGTGACAGCAGGGTTAGCCAATGTCACAAACTCCACACTGAGGTTGGGTGCATCAAGTCACAGTGGCAAAGAGCTGGAGGGGGGGAGGGGGTAATTCGAGCCCGAATCATGATTAGCTCGCTGGGTACTGGCTGGCGAGCAGAACCATGGTATAGGCAGAGCGGCAGAGTAAATGGCCTGCAACAGCCCTGCCATTGAGGCAGTAGTCGATGTCACACAACAGATCAGTGATTTGACTAAGAATTTTCACAATGTAATGAATGTAAAATTCAAAGACAAGGAAAAACAGCTAAAGCAAGATGTACTTCCCGAAGTAAACAGTGACATTACGGTATAAAACAGAAATTAGACACTCTTAGCGAGCAGAATGATACAGTAGAGCAGCAAATAAAACCGATGAAAGACACAACCCAACCTGGAAGCTACACAAGCACGATTATCTTCCACAGTAAAGAACAGCTCTATCGTAGTAAACAAACTGCACAAGGATTACGAAAATATACCAGCAACAATAGATGAACTCACTGTTAAAAGTAGCATCACTAGATATCGAATCAGTCTGTTCCAAAAAGGAAAGTGACAAAATTAATGAAAATTTATGTGACGTAATTTCACAAGCTGTAGCAGCTGCTTCAGACAAAACCAGTACCGCAGCGGAAAAGGTAGTGAAGGAATGTAAACTAATCAATGATGTAGTTGAAAGGGTTATTCAACAAAATGAAAATGACATTATCGACAAGGTGTACACCAATTTGCAAGCTACAGAGCACAGGATGCGCCACTACTTAGGTGAAACTAATGCAGAGACACCGGTTGTACACATAAACAAAGTGCCAGCCACTGCAAACCAAAGAAATGTATGCACACAGATCATTACAAACCCTACAAACAATGCCAATAGTAATGACAGAACGCAGAGAGGAAGTTTACAGGGCATAACAGCAGAACCAGTACCTACGAGAAGTGTAAATAATTATGACAGCTATGTAAACACAGCACAAAATGCAAACAGCTTGTCCACTATATTTGCTGACGAAGGTCTATTAAGACACCGTCAACTCTAAGCATTTACGTGTGAAGGTAAGATGATGAATCCTGTTCTGTCTATTAGCGCTTTTCGACATGTGTTTCATAGAAATTGGACGGAAGCACTAAAGATTAGGTTTGTTGTTGCGTACACGCAAGGCTATGTAATGATATGGGCTACCGAGAAAGCTGAGCGTTGTACCACATATTTAGAATTTGAACGGGCATTTCTTTACAATTACTGGTCAGAAGCCGTACAGGAGAGACTTAGGAGAGAGGTTTTTAACCCCGCCGCTTTTAATAGCAAATATGGTAGCTGGCGAAGATATTTTGCGAAGTATCTCAACAAAACACGTTATTGGATGAATCCTATTTCCCATGTGGATGTTTTAAAAATTTTAAAAAGTCTTTTGCCATCACACATTCGTGAAAAATTAATTACTATCGATTTTAGATTCAATTGACCAAATATATGACGAGAAAGTAGTAAAAAATAGGACGTCAGACAGCCAAACACCATAACAACGTAACTTGAATGGTCGATACAAAAAGCCAAACACGAACTCACAGTAAAGCTGGTACGCGCAACCGCAAGGATACAATAACCGTGGTAATATATACCGAACGGAAATGGTAGGAACAAGAGAGTTAAACAAAACTTTCCGTATAACAGGAACGATTACCATCCACAAGCTAATTTCAATCCCTACTCTCAAAATTATGCACCGCGTGTAAATGAAAACAGTCAGCCGCATCGGTGGGCGGCGCACGGCAACTACAATAACATACAACACGTCGTACCGCAGCCAACGTTTGCGGAGCAAAACCACAATACGGCAACATTTCACAACAACCATACGATCACACGGGAAAGCATGTTGCGAAATGGAAATGATACACACTGGGGATAAAATCTCACAGTATAACTAACAGAAGTTGTCCAGTGTACCGAAGTAGATCAGACTACACAGCAGGAAAACCCGAATTTGTCGTAGTTGAGCCCTATACTATATACCTTATAAGCGATGGGGGCAAACCAGATTTGCAAACATGTTTCGTACGATTCGATGAACAAGGAGACATAAAAGACAATCTATACCAACATGAACTAAAATCGGCGAAAATTCACTGGAAGAACAAATGCAAGCAGTAATCAGAGTGAAAATTTTTGGTATAGACACACAGTTAATACTTGATATAAAGTCCACCACTAATTTAATGTCTGACGCATCTTTCGCTGAATTCAAAAGACGGGATAAATTTCGTCTTCTACAAGTGCAAAACTGCAAAGTAGAAACCGCTACAGGCGGCAAAACCAAATTAGTAAAACACTTAGCTCTTATCACCGTGAACATTGAACAATTCTCAGTGCAGTGTAATTTTTTGTAATAGACAATCTTATAGTCAACTGCTTGATAGATATGGACACATTCAGAACCTACAAAACTCAAATGGACATAGGTAATGATAAATGCCATTTCTTTGTGAAGGACCAAAGATTTTCTATCAGCTTGATTATCACACCGAAGAGGTATGACAAAGTAAACCCGAAACCCCAGGTCACTGTACAATAGTCATATCTCACCGTGTATTTTGTGAACAAATGTGGTAACGAACACGAGAACCACACTGAAGTTAACCAGGAATTAGTAGAACAAAATTTGAGCGAAACAAATATTCTAGGACTTACTTTTTAAATATGCAAGTGTTTTAATAAGAATCCAGGAGTAATCAAAGATTATGAACATAAACTTAATCTCTATCCTCAGGAAACATTTTGTGTTATGTCTTACCCTATACCGTGGACAAAGCGTGAAGCAGTTAAGCAAGAAATCAATAGAATGTGCGAATGGGGTATCATATAGCCATCATTTTCTCCATATTTCAGCCCAATACTATCAGTTATCAAACCTTATGGATCAGTACTAGGTTTAGATGCTAGAGGCATAAACAAAATCCTAATACCAGTAAGAACAAAACCAGATAATTTAGATGAACAATTGCTAAAATTTCATAACACCAAATATTTCGGCACCCTTGACCTTAAAAAATCTTACTGGCAAATAAAGTTACATGAGGAGAGTAGAAAATGCACAGCATTTGTCTGCAATGGCAGGAGTTACGAATTTCAAGTTCTACCCTTTGGCTTAAACATTAGCACAGGCGTATTTATGTCAGCCTTGGACAAGGTCTTAGGACCTGAATTGCTCAGTCAAGTTACCATCTATGTTGACGATATGTTAATAGCCACATCATCTTATGCAGAACACATCAGTATAATAGAAAAGGTACTTCAGGGATTTACGAAGTACGGAGTTACAGCAAATCTAAAGAAATCTAACTCTGACAAAGAACAACTGAAAATTTTAGGACATATCGTATCAGGACAGGGTATACTACCAGACCCAAAGAAACTAGATGCCATACGTAATTGCCCACCCCCGAGGGACAGAAAACAATTGTAAGCATATCTAGGACTAACTTCCTTTTTCTTAAAATTTATACCACAGCAGCTTATGAATAGTGATGCCCTACTTAACATGTTGAGAACGAATAAGACTTGGTTATGGGATGGGAGATGCCAGGAGGGCTTTACCAAAATTGAAAATGCATTAATATCAGCAAACATTTTGAGTCATCCTGACATGTCCAAAGACTTTTGTTTAAGCACGGACGCCTCCTCTCAAGTACTGGGGGCACGTTTGTTCCAGATATGAGAAGAAAAAGGAGAAACCGTACCCAAAGTCATCAGCTTTGCCAGCTGAGCTTTATCAGAGGCGGAAAAATTATATTCCGTATCAGAACTGGAAAATTTACCAGTAATTTGGGCGTTTAAGAAATTTGAGTATTTTCTTTTGGGTAAAAACGCTAAAGTCTATTGTGATCACCAGTCATTATCTTTTCTCTTAACATGTAAACTGTTACATCGGAGACTAGCGAGGTGGTGTTTGTACCTGCAGGAATTCAATTTTGAAATAATATGCATGAAGGGCAGACAGAATGTTATTGCAGATGCATTACCCAGATTACCGCAGGGACTAGACGAGTTCAGTGAATCTGAACACGATTCAGAAATCCGTACATTATTGATGCAAAGTGGTACACAAAAATCCCATTTGTAAACAAATGGGAACAATACAACAGCAAGACAACATGTGGAAAAAGGTAATACAAAATCTTAACCGGAATGCAAACCACAACGTAAGTAAATGGTATCGTTATGCAAAGGCGTTTTGTTCCACCGGACGCACGAAAGTTCTAACCATTGGTGTGTATGCCTTTCAGACGAATCTATCAAACACATGGACGAAGTATGGGTACACTACAGAGTAACACAATGTACAGACAAGATTTCCAAACGTCGTTTCTTTCCTAATTTACGATAACGTGTTTCACAAATACTGAAAAATTGTGCTATTTGCCAAACAACAAAACCATCCAATTGTCAAACTTCACAGAGCTACACCCCATACTAACCAAAGCACCACTGGAAATGGTTTCTCTGGCTATCGTAGGGCCATATTCTAGAGAAAAAGGTGGTGTCAAATACATAATAGCTCTTTATGATATCTTCACAAAATAGACCAGACATTATGCTATCGAAACCACTACAACTAGTAGCATCATAAGGAGAACTGAAGACGATTATTTACGAAGAGTAACGAAACCCAAAGTCTTATTAACAGACAATACAGCCTATTGAGTAGGAAGAAAATGGAAACAATTCATGAGTACACAGGGCATGAAACACATCTTGGTAAGTTTTTTCCACCAGAAGCAAGTCCCGCGGAGAGGGTGTTTAAAGAATTCAATAGATTTATAAGGACTTACTCTCATAATAAAAATTCACAAAGGATTGAATACGTGACTCCATTTATGCAAATAGTAAACAATCTCCCCCACTCTTCCACCGGTTTCACTCATAATGAACTTGTATTTAATACAAAGCAAACTGACGAATGGGAATCACCCATAACAAAATTACCTACTAAAGAGTTAACTTTACAGGATAAAATCAAACAAGCAATAAATACACTAGAGAATAGAGAAGAATACACAAAGAGAATATACAACAAAAAGTTAAAACAAGTTACACATTTTTTGGAAAGGCAGCGAGTCAACCTGAGAACACATCCCAAATCGACAAACATTGGTAAGTTGAACAAAAAATGGCAATTACTATACTCAGGGCCCTATATTATTACAAAAATACCTTATCCTGGAACTTATAGGTTGGTATACGAAAGAACAGGGAGAGACAAAAGTCTGCACCCTCACAAAGAATTAAAAGCTTTTCACGAGTAGTGACACTATGTCACAGCAATTTTCTTGTCATAAAATATATTTATAAGTAATGTCACATTTTTAAAAGTAATAAATTTTGTTATGAGTACTTTTAAATGATATGTGTATAAGCTAAACCAATTTTTTTGTTATGAACCATGGACCTTGCCATTGGTGGGGAGGCTTGCGTGCCTCAACGATACAGATAACCGTGCCGTAGGTGCAACCACAACGGAGGGGTATCTGTTGAGAGGCCAGACAAACGTGTGGTTCCTGAAGAGGGGCAGCAGCCTTTTCAGTAGTTGCAAGGGCAATAGTTTGGATGATTGACTGATCTGGCCTTGTAACGCTAACCAAAATGGCCTTGCTGTTGTGGTACTGCGAACGGCTGAAAGCAAGGGAAAACTACAGCCGTAATTTTTCCCGAGGGCATGCAGCCTTACTGTATGATTAAATGATAATGGCGTCCTCTTGGGTAAAATATTCCGGAGGTAAAATAGTCCCCTATTCGGATGTCCGGGCGGGGACTACTCAAGAGGACGTCGTTATCAGGAGAAAGAAAACTGGCGTTCTACGGATCGGAGCGTGGAATGTCAGATCCCTTAATCGGGCAGGTAGGTTAGAAAACTTAAAAACGGAAATGGCTATTTTAAAGTTAGATATAGTGGGAATTAGTGAAGTTCGGTGGCAGGAGGAACACGACTTTTGGTCAGGTGAAAACAGGGATATAAATTCAAAATGAAATAGGGGTAATGCAGGAATAGGTTTAATAATGAATAAAAAAAAAAGTGCGGGTAAGCTACTACAAACAGTGTAGTGAACGCATTATTGTGGCCAAGATAGACACGAAGCCCACGCCTACTACAATAGTTGAAGTTTATATGCCAACTGGTTCTGCAGATGATGAAGAAATTGGTGAAATGTATGATGAGAGAAAAGAAATTATTCAGGCAGTGAAGGGAGACGAAAATTTTGTAGTCATCGGTGAATGGAATTCAACAGTCGGAAAAGGAAGAGAAGGAAACGTACTAGGTGAATATGGATTAGGGCTAAGAAATGAAAGAGGAAGCCGCCTTGTAAAATTTTGCACAGAGCATAACTTAACCATAGCTAACAATTGGTTCAAGAATCATGAAACAAGGTTGTATACATGGAAGAACCCTGGAGATACTAGAAGGTTTCAGATAGATTATATAATGGTAAGACAGAGATTTAGGAACCAGGTTTTAAATTATAAAATATTTCCAGGGGCAGGTGTGGACTACGACCACAGCCTATTGGCTATGAACTGTAGATTATAACTGAAGAAACTGTAAAAAGGTGGGAATTTAAGGAGATGGGACCTGGATAAACTGAAAGAACCAGAGGTTGGACAGAGTTTCAGGGAGAGCCTAAGGGAACAATGGACAGGAATGGGGGAAAGAAATACAGTAGAAGAGGAATGGGTAGGTTTGAGGGATGAAATAGTGTAGGCAGCAGAGGATCAAGTAGGTAAAAAGACGAGTGCTAGTAGAAATCCTTGGGTAACAGAAGAGATACTGAATTTAACTGATGAAAGGAGAAAATGCAAAAATGCAGTAAATGAAGCAGGCCAAAATTAATAGAAACGTCTCAAAAATGAGATCGTCAGGAAGTGCAAAATGACTAAGCAGGGATGGCTAGAGGACAAATGTAAGGATGTAGAGGCTTATCTCACGACGGGTAAGATCGATACTGCCTACAGGAAAATTAAAGAGACCTTTGGAGAAAAGAGAACCACTTGCATGAACCAATCTCAAAGAAAGCAAGTGTTGACAGATGTGAAAATTACCGAACAATCAGTTTAATAAGTCACAGCTGCAAAACACTAACGCGAATTCTTTACAAACGAATGGAAATACTGGTAGAAGCAGACCTCGGGGAAGATCTGTTTGGATTCCGTAGAAATGTTGGAACACGTGAGGCAATACTGACCCTACGACGTATCTTAGAATAAAGGTTAAGGAAAGACAAACCTACGTTTCTAGCATTTGTAGACTTAGAGAATGCTTTTGACAATGTTGACTGTAATACCCTCTTTCAAATTCTGAGAGTGGCAGGGGCAAAATATAGGGAGCGAAAGGCTATTTACAATTTGTACAGAAACCAGATGGCAATTATAAGAGTCGAGGGACATGAAAGGAAAGCAATGGTTGGGAATGGAGTGAGACAGAGTTTTAGCCTCTCCCCGATGCTATTCAATCTGTATTTTGAGCAAGCAGTAAAGGAAACAAAAGAAAAGCACGGAGTAGGCATTAAAATTCATGGAGAAGAAATAAAAACTTTGAGGTTAGCCGATGACATTGTAATTCTGTCAGAGACAGCAAAGGACTTGGAAGAGCAGTTGAAAGGAATGGACAGTGTCTTGAAAGGAGGGTATAAGATGAACAGCAACAAAAGCAAAACGAGGGAAATGGAATGTAATCGAATTAAATCGGGTGATGCTGAGGGAATTAGATTAGGAAATGAGACACTTAAAGTAGTAAAGGAGTTTTGCTATTTGTGGAGCAAAATAACTGATGACGGTCGAAGTAGAGAGGATATAAAATGTAGACTGCCAATGGCAAGGAAAACGTTTCTGAAGAAAGGAAATTTGTTAACATCGAGTATAGTTTTAAGTGTCAGGAAGTCGTTTCTGAGAGGTTTTGTATGGAGTGTAGCCATGTATGGAAGTGAAACATGGACGATAAATAGTTAAGACAAGAAGAAAAGAGAAGCTTTCGAAATGTGGTGCTACAGAAGAATGCTGAAGATTTGACGGGTAGATCACATACCTAATGAGAAGGTAGTGAATAGAATTGGGGAAAAGAGGAATTTGTGGTACAACTTGATTAGAAGAAGGGATCGGTTGGTAGGACATGTTCTGAGGCATAAAGGGATCACCAATTTAGTACTGGAGGGCAGCGTGGAGGGTAAAAATCGTAGAGGGAGACCAAGAGATGAATACACTAAACAGATTCAGAAGGATATAGGCTGCAGTAGGTACTGGGAGATGAAGAAGCTTGCACAGGATAGAGTAGCAAGGAGAGCTGCATCACACCAGTCTCAGGACTGAAGACCACAACAACAAGAAGCAAATACAAACATCTGTTTTGGAGGAAGTGAAAGAACACAGCTTCAAACGAAGCGAAGTGCAAACTGGAGCAATGTACAACTCAGCTGTGCGCGCTCAACAATGCTTGTTTACGGTTGTTGCACAGTCAACAAACGTATTTAGCGCGCATGCGCACAGAGACTAACAATGTTGGCAAAGAGACGAGTAACCGCTCTTGGAGCGCCATCATGTAAATACTTGGTAAATTATCATTCCATGTGTAAGTTATGTATTTCCTGTAAGATAATGTGTAAGCAAGACAAGCTGACATATTCAACCCAAAAATAGAAAGAGGAATACGCCGACAAATATAGGTCATTCTACCCCCTTTGGCACAAACTTAAATAAGCTGTACGAGTGTATACAAAAAAGTGTGCGCCTCTATTACATGCCACCACACAGTAGGGGACAATTGTATAGGTACATAAGGAACAAGCTATGACAAAAATTTATAACCAATGATAATAATTAATACTGCGGCCGCTGTAAGCGCCGATAAAGATAAAAAATTCCATTCAGTTTTTTTTTTTTTTTTTTGTTTGTTAATAGAGAGACTATGTCCTTAGTTCTCGAGTGGAGAAGACGTATTTTTGTACGGTGTGTGGTAGCCATTTGGGTTGTCAGACTAATAATTATTATTTGTGCAAAATCACGAAAGTTTTCCTTTCTTCCGCGCATCATTTCGATGTCAGCGGCCTGCATCGGTAGAAGCAGCCCGATCAAGAACTGTTAAACACACGATCAAGAGACAATTACTCAGGGCGGAAGAAGACGAATATAACCAAGGACACCAGACGTAAGTTCACGACACGACTGGCTCACAGTTTAAGAAATTTGTCAATTAAAGGAAAATACAAATTATTCCCTGCAAAAACTCATAAAAAATAAGAATACCAATAGCAGACAAGCAGTTTGTGTAATTATATATATTTTATATATAACTTTGCACAACATCTACAACGAAATGTGTTATTACAAATGAGAAGCCGCTCCTGCAATAACAGACGCAAGATTCCACAGAGGATATGAACGAGTAATGACTGTTTTGTGGTAATATCAAAACTAGGACTCCTGCTGTACAGCATTAAAAGAACTGACAAAATACAAACACAGGATACAAGAAGAAATTTATAGAATCATTTGCTACGAGACTCGAACATTAGATGGTTATAAAGAAAACGTTTAGATGAACTACTAAAAGACATGCGAAAAATATGTAGCTTAACGGAAAAAACACTTAACACAATTAGATGCCGACAAAAATGTAGGGAAAAGAATGAAATATAAAAACAAAAAGAGACACCAAGTCTGAAACACTTAACACAATACAATTAGCTGCCGACAAAAATGCAGGGAAAAGAATGAAATATAAAAACAAAAAGAGACACCCAGTTTGAAACAAAGAACTAGCAGCCCTCATAAAATGTAACAACCAAGCCTAATTGAAAAATGAGTAATCAGGTAAACACGAAGACTGGTTCGGGTAGCACACAACAATAGCCAAACGATGACAAGGAAAATAAAACAACAAATCTGAGAAAATTTTCTGACTGAAATGGAGCAAGGTGTATCTGGACAACAAACTAAAGGTTTTAAGGTTCTGAAGCAATTTAAGAACCATGAAAGTGACATGTTTAAAATGAACCTATTTTAGAAAATGAGTGACAGGATTACTTTCAAAGTTTCTGTGTAGGGGGTATGGGAAATGTGAACACTGCGATTAGGGACGAGCATGTTGAGATTGTATCAATAGAACAACTACAGACCGTGTTAACGACACCCTGAAACAAAAAATTACGGAATATTTATTCAAGCCCCTAATTTTAGGACTACTCCTTAGACACAGGTACCAGACCACAGTCATGCCGCAGTTGTTATCCTTCACCTAAGAAAGGGGACCACAGAATGTGTGTGTGTTGAGTCGTCCGAACAAGACACAGCCAGGGTTATAGCACCACACGTGTAAAGATGCGAGCTGGTGCCAGTGCCATAGAGAATCGCCACTTGAGCGAGTTCCACCAGCGCCCCGGGCGGCGTTGAGAATGACAGTCGGTCAATTGGCGGCCGAATACAATTCGCCAATTATCGGACGACAGCGGACAGAAGCCTACTCGGAAGTTGCAAGAGCAGCTCTCGCCACTTGGTTATAGATCATCGTCCAGGATTGACCTAGACAGGGAAAGTTGTTTAGTGAACTCTTAGAAGTCAACAGACAGATGTTGTAAGCAGCTTTTGCTATGTACTGCCAAGTTTACCTACGATTATTTGCAGTTGCCTTTCTTGTGTTGCATTACATACAGTGTTTGCAGAATTCATTATTAGAAAGTCACAAAGATAAGTAAACCCCCTCAACACATTTGTGTGACTTTGTTGCTAGTTTGTTGGAGTGTTGTGTAATAGTGGCAGGGAGAAGCTGTCTTGGCGTTGGACGGCACTAGAAGCCGTTTCACGAACTCACAAATTCGGCCTACCGTAACAACAGTGCCAGTTCGTCCTCCACAGCAAACCTTTACAAAACTGGCGTAGAGGGTTTACAAAAGTGTGACAATTACTTTGGTACTGGTCTTTTGAACTCTGGACACAAGATGAATGCGAGAATAATAATAAACAGACTACACATTCAAAAACATTTCTTAGAGTACAACAGAATGGGTTTTGGGTGGAAAGATCTTGCTTTGACATTGTTTTTCCATTATGCTAAATTACTGATAAATACAGAGAATAAAACCTTATAAGTGACCTTTTCATAATCTTGAGTTGAACTATGGGAAATTTTTGAAAATAGCTATATATTTCAGCATCCAACAAGTTTTAATTCAAAGTAAGTATATGCACAGTAAAACAGAAGTACGAAAATGGGTCCGCTTGCGATAACCATCTCTCGCGTAATGACACAAGGGTGTTCTTTATCACAACGCTGGAATGTTCCAGGAACGCATGACACAAATCAAACTGACCATGTATTGTCATCCAAGAAATGGGCAGTGACATCGAAAAGTTGAGCCAGTTTCCTGTAGCAAACAGACTCACACCACTACATTGTAACTGAAAAGATGAGGCAAAAGGTTGCTATGGCATAAAAGCGGAAAATTGACAGTGTGTATGAAATGGAATGTAGACACTCTAAAAAGCAGAGACCTTTTTTTGGTTAGCAGAACAAAGTGAAACAGAAATTACAACTAGTGGAGAGCAGCAGTGACATAGGAATATAGTAAGAATAATATCATTACTGTCGCAAGAGATTTGAAATCTAGAAGACTTAGAAATGAGGAGTGATACTACGATAAATGTGGACTGGTGGTATAACAGAATAAAAAAGCAAGATAAAATGTCTACAACGAGATAAGGAAATTGCCAGGGTATGTATCATGAAAAGGACGACGGGGAAGAAAACATCAGGGCCCTAGGAATCAGAGGGTGGAGAAGAAAAGTAAACGAGAAAGCAGAAGGGAAGGAAAGTGTTAAGAAGGTAAATTAAAAAGCTCCCACTCGACAAGAATTCTATAGTCACTTATTAAATGGTAAATACCAAAAATAAAGAGTATAGGTCTTGAAAAGAATACAGAAAAAAAAACTCAGTGAACAAATAGAAAACAAATACACGGCGTAAGATGCAAGAAGAAGAAGATTTTGTACAAGTATATACGAAGACGATGTCGCAAAAATATGCTAGCATGAAGTAGCGCATCGTTACATGCTTAGTAATGAAGTTATGAATGTATTCATGCAAATACCATATAATCCTAGTGAGCTCAGAAGATAAATAACAGAGTGAAATATAGTCCTTGCACAAGGTATCAAAAGACTATATGACAGTACCTAAAGCTAAAACTAAGATAATGGCATTCCATGTTACGGAGCATTTAAGGACAAAAATGATCATTTACGATAAAACGTGAGAACAAATAAATAGTTTTCAATACTTGTGATATGAGATCTCCCATGTTACATCCGATGATCAAAAAATACATATTACTGAAACTGGTAGGTACTCTCGTGAAAAAATTTAGAGCGGGAACAATAGTAAAACTCTACAGTGTTATTCTATAATGTTACAGGTCTTAGAGCAGAGCCTAATCACTAATCATGGAGGATGATTGAAACAGGGAAGATGATAGTTCCTGGACCACTAGCTGGTTAGAAGAATATTGAAATTAGGAATGAACTGTGGAACGTCCCCTTTTGAAAATTATAAATGACTGTGCTGATAAACCTCTTACGTTATTTGATTTTCAAACAGCTGAGCAAAACTGAATATGCACAGACTTTTTCTCTTTACTTACTCTGATCATCAATAAAGTGACGCACAATACTTTTAGCGCAACGCAATCTGACTTTCAATAATCCCTACAAATCAATGGCCCTGACTAACAATAACCTATACCTTTCATGAATCACTTACCTCACAAAAATTTTCGTTACTCGAACTACTGCAATACAGCGAGCGCCAATACTGCCTGATAAATAAGAGATTCTAACTACTGAAGGCACTAACTACTGATAGGCATGTAGTTAGCAAATAAAAGATTTTGATAGAGAACAAACAATGTATTCACCTTAATAGCGTTCAAAGTCATTCAGTCTTACAAAGTTTCCTTTTTCTGGCGGACACACGTCCAGATCGTCAGCTTTCAAAACTCTGCCACCTCTCTCCCCACATCCACCACTGCTGGCGGCTCACCTCCAACTACACAACGCTACGCGCTGTTCACATCCAACTGCCCAGCACAACAATAGCGAATATTACAACAGTGCTAACCAGCCACAGACTGCACACAGCACAGTCAGTGATTTTCAGACAGAGCGCTACGAGCGTTACCAACATAAAAACCTAAACAGTCTACTTACAACTGGATGTCAAAATCATGGTTCAGAAAATAGGAAGGTAGACAAAGATATGGCATAAACACATTCAAAGGATACCAGATGGGGTCTGATAACCCAGTAGTTTAGTCCCTTTAAACACATACCTGTAGTCATCATCATCATCATCGTCATCGATATGAGATGAACTAAAGCCTCAATTGATATACACTCCTGGAAATGGAAAAAAGAACACATTGACACCGGTGTGTCAGACCCACCATACTTGCTCCGGACACTGCGAGAGGGCTGTACAAGCAATGATCACACGCACGGCACAGCGGACACACCAGGAACCGCGGTGTTGGCCGTCGAATGGCGCTAGCTGCGCAGCATTTGTGCACCGCCGCCGTCAGTGTCAGCCAGTTTGCCGTGGCATACGGAGCTCCATCGCGGTCTTTAACACTGGTAGCATGCCGCGACAGCGTGGACGTGAACCGTATGTGCAGTTGACGGACTTTGAGCGAGGGCGTATAGTGGGCATGCGGGAAGCCGGGTGGACGTACCGCCGAATTGCTCAACACGTGGGGCGTGAGGTCTCCACAGTACATCGATGTTGTCGCCAGTGGTCGGCGGAAGGTGCACGTGCCCGTCGACCTGGGACCGGACCGCAGCGACGCACGGATGCACGCCAAGACCGTAGGATCCTACGCAGTGCCGTAGGGGACCGCACCGCCACTTCCCAGCAAATTAGGGACACTGTTGCTCCTGGGGTATCGGCGAGGACCATTCGCAACCGTCTCCATGAAGCTGGGCTACGGTCCCGCACACCGTTAGGCCGTCTTCCGCTCACGCCCCAACATCGTGCAGCCCGCCTCCAGTGGTGTCGCGACAGGCGTGAATGGAGGGACGAATGGAGACGTGTCGTCTTCAGCGATGAGAGTCGCTTCTGCCTTGGTGCCAATGATGGTCGTATGCGTGTTTGGCGCCGTGCAGGTGAGCGCCACAATCAGGACTGCATACGACCGAGGCACACAGGGCCAACACCCGGCATCATGGTGTGGGGAGCGATCTCCTACACTGGCCGTACACCACTGGTGATCGTCGAGGGGACACTGAATAGTGCACGGTACATCCAAACCGTCATCGAACCCATCGTTCTACCATTCCTAGACCGGCAAGGGAACTTGCTGTTGCAACAGGACAATTCACGTCCGCATGTATCCCGTGCCACCCAACGTGCTCTAGAAGGTGTAAGTCAACTACCCTGGCCAGCAAGATCTCCGGATCTGTCCCCCATTGAGCATGTTTGGGACTGGATGAAGCGTCGTCTCACGCGGTCTGCACGTCCAGCACGAACGCTGGTCCAACTGAGGCGCCCGGTGGAAATGGCATGGCAAGCCGTTCCACAGGACTACATCCAGCATCTCTACGATCGTCTCCATGGGAGAATAGCAGCCTGCATTGCTGCGAAAAGTGGATATACACTGTACTAGTGCCGACATTGTGCATGCTCTGTTGCCTGTGTCTATGTGCCTGTGGTTCTGTCAGTGTGATCATGTGATG
Organism: Schistocerca piceifrons; assembly: GCF_021461385.2. Taxonomy (NCBI): domain Eukaryota; kingdom Metazoa; phylum Arthropoda; class Insecta; order Orthoptera; family Acrididae; genus Schistocerca; species Schistocerca piceifrons. The sequence goes on from NC_060139.1 coordinate 634,324,256, forward strand.
TATCTGACCGCAGGAATGTGTCAATAAAGCTTCCCCTTCCTGGGACAATGAATTCACGGTGTTCTTATTCAATTTCCAGGAGTGTATAAATATACATCTCAAGGGCAAGAAATGTAGGTCTAAGAAGAGATGGAATGATCAGATGCAGCCCACTTGAAATGATAACAATGATGCCTAAATTCGCTATAATGATACTGATGATGTTAATGATGACAACGATGACGATACATAATTCCTCCTCTCTATACACGTCAGATATTGGTGGTAACAAAGTCTTAATTTCGTCCACTTGTACCTTTTGTTCAGAGGTAACACCTCCAGTCTGTTACTGGTGCCACAGTGTGTAAGAATGAAAAACATAGAAGTCCATGTTGTACTACAGTGTGTTTCCTTGTTAGTGTAATAGTAAGTGCATCATAAAACATGTACTGAATGGAAACAAGTATTCCTGCACGGCTGTAAACGCGTATATAGCTCCATTTACACACTAATGGAACAGGACTTGCTGGAAACTATACTTGTGTATCGTAACCCACGCAGTAACATTCCCGCCGCAGAGTGCATTGCGGGTAACTCAAACGACAGTGCGAAAACAATTTTCCGTGCCCGCATTACGGCCGATTTCGCGTGAAAGCCTAACTCAGGAGCCCCGCGTGCGCGGAATAGAGCGATGCAGTAAAGCGGGGCGCTCGTGTGGCGGGCTTTACGGCGCAGCGCGCTGGGGCCGGCCGGCCGCCCATTCTCCTACAAGTGCCGGCCGGCTCCTGGAGCTGGAGCTGGACAAGCGCGGCCATTAGCCGATGGCCCATTAGGGGCTGTCTGGACGCCGGCCGGTGGCTGCCCGGCGCCGCCTGTTTTATGGAACGGCGTGGCCGCCTCGTGTGTACGGATGACAACGTCGATGCACTGCAGCGCACAATGCGCCACGGCGCGTTAAACCGCGGTACCCGCGTGTACCGCCCGCCGAACGGCCTGTCCGACGGCGCCCACAAATCTATCACCGTGCTGGCGGCAGCACGAGTAATGACCGACTTCCTGCAGTCTCTCGTATAGCTTCGGCTGCTGACCGCAGGCAGTACGCGTTGCGGCCATCCGGATTTCCATACGTTCGTGCGGAATGCTTCGTGTTCCGCAGTAATATGGCGCCCGAACCAGCTACGTAAAAGCATTACCCATTGTTAATTACGGTTCCTTCCATTAGTGACAGCTATATGTCACTGAAAGAGGAAAATGGTGGAAATTGTGCCCATTGTCAGTTGGGTTTTTTAGCGACTTTAATTAAAAGGCTTAGCGACGAACGCTATTAATACAAGGTACATAATCGCAGTTGAGAATATGAACCACCTTCGGCTGCATATTAGAATGTCGATAATGAATATTTTTGCCAGACAGGGACTCGATCCGGATTTCTCGCTTCAACCGTCTAGGCTATTTGTACACAAACCAGGTCCAGACCTATCCTTTTATAAGTCTTTGTCCTAGCATCACAACTTGCACTGAACGTTACATACGCTACTGGCCATTAAAATTGCTACACCACGAAGATGACATGCTGCAGACGCGAAATTTAACGGACAGGAAGAAGATGCTGTGATATGCAAATGATTAGCTTTTCATAGCATTCACACACGGTTGACGCCGGTGGCGACACCTACAACGTGCTGACATGAGGAAAGTTTCCAACCGATTTCTCACACACAAACAGCAGTTGACTGGCGTTGCCTAGTGAAACGTTACTGTGATGCCTCGTGTAAGGAGGAGAAATGCGTACCATCACCTTTCCGACTTTGATAAAGGTCGGATTGTAGACTATCCCGAATGCGGTTTATCGTATCGCGACGTTGCTGCTCGCGTTGGTCGACATCCAATCACTGTTAGCAGAATATAGAATCGGTGGGTTCAGGAGGGTAATACGGAACTCCGTGGTGGATACCAACGGCCTCGTATCACTAGCAGTCGAGATAAGAGGCATCTTATCGGCATGGCTGTAACGGATCGTGCAGCCACGTCTCGACCCCTGAGTCAACAAATGGGGACGTTTGCAAGAAAACAACCATCTGCACGAACAGTTCGACGACGTTTCCAGCAGCTTGGACTATCAGCTCGGAGACCACGGCTGCGCTTACCCTTGACGCTGCATCACAGACAGGAGCGTCTGCGATGGTGTACTCAACGATGAACCTGGGTACAGGAATGGGAAAAAGTAATTTTTTCGGATGAATCCAAGTCCTGCTTACAGCATCATGATGGTCGCATCCGTGTTTGGCGACATCGCGGTGAACGCACAATGGAAGCGTGTATTCGTCATCGCCATACGAGCGTATCACCAGGCGTGATGGTATGGGGTGCCATTGGTTATACGTCTCAGTCACCTCTTGTTCGCATTGACGGCACTTTGAACAGTGGACGTTACATTTCAGATGTGTTACGACCTGTGGTTCTACCCCTCATTCGATCCCTGTGAAACCCCACGTTTCAGCAGGATAATGCACGACCGCATGTTGCAGGTTCTGTACGGGCCTTTCTGGATACAAAAAATGTTTGACTGCTGCCCTGGCCAGCACATTCTCCAGATCTCTCACCAGCTGAAAACGTCTGGTCAATGGTAACTTACCAATTGGCTCGTCAAAATATGCCAGTCACTATTCTTGATGAACTGTGGTATCGTGTTGAAGCTACATGGGCAGCTGTACCTGTACACGCCATCCAAGCTCTGTTTGACTCAATGCCCAGGCGTATCAAGGCCGTAATTACGGCTAGAGGTGGTTTTTCTGGGTCTATGCACCCAAACTGCGTGAAAATGTAATCACATGTCAGTTCTAGTATAATATATTTGTCCAGTGAATACCCGTTTATCATCTGCATTTCTTCATGTTGTAGCAATTTTAATGACCAGTAGTGTATATTCCCGTCGGGGAAGGGCATGTTTATTGAGAATAAAGGCCCTGTTTTTGGCGAATAAATACGAATTCGCAGTTCCAGTGTTATTAAGGACTACAACGCAATGGTCCTTCGGAGATGCATGCACAGCGATTTCGTATTTATTCGCCAGTCCCACGCCCTCGACTCTCAATAAATATGTCCGTTTTTCGAAACGGAGAATACATAACGTACGAGTGTAAGTTGTGACACAAGGAGGATGAGGTATGGGTTTTTGGGTCTGGCGTTGATTTGTACACGAGTAGGCGAAGCGGTTATGGCCACCGCTCGCGTGAAGCGGGTAATCCGGTTATGAATTCCCTGTCCACCACCAATTTTCATTTTCCTCATTCTAATATACAGGCCAGGGTGTTTGATTCTCGCAACTGCGAATACATTTCCTGAATTTTTTTAAGAGTGTAGTGGCTGATGTGTCTGTTCCTTCGAACATGAATGTATGTTCGAAGGAACATTGCATCGTACATTTTAGTAACACAGGCACTGGAGTTTCGTATTCGAGTGTTAGTAAAACTGCAAAAATTACAAAATTCACAACTAAAATGCGCAATATGTCTCTCTCAAAAATTCGGAAACATGCCTGCTCACGGCTTTAAGCTAGCTGTCTCTCCCTTCCTCTGCCGGCCAGAGTGGCCGACTGGTTCTAGGCACTTAAGTCTGGAACCGCGCGACCGCTACGGTCACAGGTTCGAATCCTGCCTCGGGCATGGATGTATGTGATGTCCTTAGGTTAGTTAGTTCTAAGTTCTAGGGGACTAATGACCTCCTCTCCCATAGTGCTCAGAGCCATTTGAACCATCTCCCTTCCTCTGTCTGTCTGTCTGTCTCTCTCTCTCTCTCTCTGCTTCTCCCTTCCTCCCTCCCTCCTTCCCTCCCACTCTCTCCCATCCCCCCTCCCTCTCTCTCTCTCTCTCTCTCTCTCTCTCTCTCTCTCACACACACACACACACACACACACACACACACACACACATACACACACTCATACACAACATACAACACACACACACACACACACAAAGCTTAATATAGAGAAATTTTAAATTTTTTCGTTATAAATGAGGAATATCCGCGTCGTTTTGCAGAAGTTCCTAATTAAGCTCGGACTTCAACGTCACATGTCACATCTTTTTAACAGTCTCCACAACGAAAACGCTGTCTGGAAATCTGGCGCATGAGCATAAGAGGTTGCCACTGTATCAATCGTAAACCAGCAGCAATAAAGAAAAGTGCACGAACGCAGTTGTGATATTTCCGATAATAGTCTCACTAAATCGAGGCTACCACAATCATCAGATGATGAAAAACAATTAAAATGTCATATAGGCAAGTGGCAGTGCACTACAAACTATAAAAAGTGTGACGTCGTGCTTATGAGTGCTAAAAGAATACATTAAATTTTGATTACACGGTAAAGAATTTAAATTTAAAGGTTATCGGTTGCGCCAAATACCAACAGATTACAATTATGACAATGGAACCATCGCACAGAAAATGTTGTGGAAAAAGCCTAGCAAAGTCGGCTTTTTAGTGGCAGAACACTTAGAACGTACAACAAATTGACTAAAGAGACATTACGCTTGTTCGTCTGCATCTGGAGCACCCTTGAACGGATAAGGATCCTTCCAAAAAGCTCAAAGATGGGCAGCTTCTTTTGCATTATCGCGAAAAACAGAGGAAGCGTATGATACCCGTGATAGCGTGGCAAACATTACAATGAAGACATAAGTCGTTTGGGCGAAATCTTTTGGTTTAAACTACCAAGTTTGTCCTCCTAACGAGAAAGCTGTTTGTTGCCTGCCATCTAAACTGGGAGAAATGACTATCGTAAAGAGCTCGCATAGAAAGATTTAAGTGCCCGATTCTTCACTGTACTATTCGTGACTGGAACGGAAACGAAGAAGCCTCAAAGGTGTTCTATGAACCCAGTCAAGCTATTAAAAGTGAATAGCAGAGTAGTCACATAAATTTCGTGTAGATGCGGTTAATACAAGCTGTGACCGTACCATTCGGTAAGCCATATATGCCCACCGAAATGGCGTGCAATTTTGGGAATTGGGGCCATATAGGGAGGGTACGGATTTGATGAAAATGGAATTACTTGGGACCGAAGATCGTCACTGACCCAGCAATCGAAATCTCTCTGGATGCCTAAGTGACTAAGGTTTGAAACGGGAGCAGAACGCTGTTCTTCGGTGCGAACTGAAGTCTGACTTTAAAAGAGAATATCGACACTCGTCGCGGTAAATGTCGATGTGTTGCACGGGTGACGAAAATTAGCTAGCGGGCGACCCTCGGGGCCAATTTGCACACCTCAGTTTATTAAGCTAATCACGATAACGGAGGCCGGTAAAAACAGCGATCTTCCGCTACATACTCATGGGGACGCTGATGTAAGCACCTCATCACCGAAAATTGCTCCCAGAGGATTGGTTCTGGCATCTTTTGACACTAACAGATGTTCAACACAAAGGGCATAAAAATGAAGTTCTGCCATGGATCATGGCATCTAACGAGACACTTGTTTTTCTGGAAGAATAAGATGAGACCTTCCTTCAAAGATTGGTTACCATTAGGTATTCATATAACGATTGCAGCGTAAGACAGATTCCCTTAGCCTAAGAGATCGCCGGATCAAGATGTGTCACGTTAAGAATTCGGAATAACGGGACACCTGCTGCGTATATACTGAACTTCACCCAAGAAAAGAAACAAAGCCTTCTTACAAATCCCCTTCCCCACCAGGAAAGGAAAGGTGAAAAAAAGGTTCAAAAATGTCACGAGTAAGATGACTGCAGCTTTACAACATGACATAATGGCATTCAGGAGGAGGCATGTGGATTAAACACAAAATTCTCGCACCGGGTACACCTTGAAATGTTACGCGAAACGTGACGCCCGTGTGATAAGGTGTTGTAGGCTACATAATAACTGAATTCCTGTATGCAAGCTGTAACAGCCAGCTATAACTCTAGGTTGAGGGAATCTGTAGCACGTTACTGATGCGCTTCTCCGCCGGCTCCTCAGTTGTCGAAACTTAAGAAAATTACTGATGTGGACCATTTCGTTGTGTCGTACTCCAGGCCGTCTTACTTCCGCAGCGATAACTAGCTACGTAATATATTTTAAAGCAGTAGGCACGTAGTATACCATTTTAAACTCTAAAATTTGCTAAACGATTAAATAGGCTGGCAAAACTGAATGTAATGAGAGAAAGTTTTTAAGAACTTTTTGATTGTGTTTTGACAAACTTGAATACACAGTGAAAGATGTTATTGACCCAAACATAGAAGTAATTTTATATTTTCAAAAAAATTTAAGTACGCTGCTTGGAAAAGAAAGCTATAAGCAGTAACCAAAAACGATAGAATCAGATGATATCTTTCTATAGAAATAATCAGCAACCCGCTGTACAGAAGATATTTTATTTCCTTAATCGGTTTCTGGCACTTTATCCCCTTGTTCAGATGATTGTAACTATCGCATTATATGCTATTTGCGAGTGACAAAAGTAAGATGCATACAGCATACTGCTGTAGTGATGTGGTTTACAGTGCCTGTGAAACATCGTGTAATGTACAGGTACTACGAACAGCACGACCAAAGCAATATGCTGCCTGCATGTTATTTCTGACACTCGCCAATAGTGCGGTAGTTATTATTTCAATAAACAGAAATACTGTGCTTGTAGACCGATAAAATACTAAACAGAAGTTATGTATTTTGTACCGACGAAGGCATCGACTATATGTACAGCAAAATAAATAAACGGAATTGTATTCGAGGACTAGAATACTTTCAGTAAACCGAAGCCAATTTTCAAAACAATGCCTCCAAAGTACTTGCTTGACTTTCGAGAATAAGGCATTGACTAATAACGCATATTCTTAAATTGAAGATAATGAAGAAAGGCAGGTTAAGTATAACCTCAAGAGCCAGGCAAACAAAATATGTAAGTTTGGGAACAAAGACATAATAATAATAGTGATGAAATACAGGTACAGCTGACGACAGGGAAAGTGACAAAGCGAAAGGCCCTTGAGTTGACTAAGGAAGGTCTTTGCTAGATTCCAAGGCATAAGAAAGGACTAATAAAACGACCTATAGTAATATGGAAAGGGAACTTTAGAAATGATGCAGAGTGGATGTTGATATTTGTGCATGAAAACTGAAATTCCTAGAAAAGTAAAGAAACAGCGTTAATCGGTCGATAAATAGCGACGAGCTGATGGTGACAGTAATGATCACAATGATAGTGTCACGATGTTAACTTTTATGATGATGACAATGAACGTAGTATTATATTCCACTACAACCTGTCGTCGGGATCACGCAGCGATGAGGTAGTTTAAGCCCTCTCAACACAGCACTATGACCGGTCCTCAGCACCTCTGCTGCGGTCTTTCTCCACGTCTTACTATTTATTACATTCTCCTAGCCTCGAACATAGTGCATAGTGAAACCTTCTCAATACCCTAGTCTTCAGAGATCACTTTAAGGTACGTTAACCACATAAAGAAACTTGCAGCAATTGTTTCTCAGCAAGGTAAACCATGCGCTCTACAGTTTGTACATAGAAAACTGTCCAAGGGTTGGTATGCTGTAAAAACAGAGCGACATACCGAACGCTTGTGCATTCATATCAAAAACTTTCAGGACAGATTTGAAGAGAAATCTACTACAAGGTGGGGCAACGAATAACGCACTGCAAGACAGTTGGAACTGCTGAGGTCTGTGTGCAGGCAACCAGCATCTCTTCGAGACAGCGATGCTAAAGTGGCCTTGTATAATTGAGTAGAACAAGAATATAACGTCTCAAGAATTCAACTCCAGAAACCTTTCCACCAAACACCGAATGTATGGGAGATCATGAGAAGAATTTTACGAAAGGTTTGACGCCTATATCACCATTGTAACAATGAATAATATTCTTCACGAGTATCTCGTGAAATTCGATTTCTAGGCGCTGCTTCAGCAAACACTGCAGTCAGCTAACTCATGGCTGTCAGAGATAACTATAGTCGATAGAATTAGGTTTTTTCTTTTACTGTCAAAGAAAATTTATTTTACCTACTGAACAACATTTTTAGGCTATCAGTGACACCATAGGCATAGGCCGATGCAGCTTGACATAGATACGGGCAACACGGTGCCCTACCACGGCCGTCTTCTGTCGAGTACAAATATAGTCTCCAAACCACTAAACGTCCTTCACGAAACAAAAAAATGAAGAAAAATTAATTTGAGATCGTAAATTACATTTGCCGCCGTGACCTGGGCGTTACAACCCGCTACGTCACTGATATTTGCCACGGATGCATCGAATTGTGTTATTGGTAGAAGGTGTCATATCAGGATCAAAACGGGATGGAGAAACCGATTGCTTACGTTGCTAATATTGTAAATTTGGTACAGGTTAACTAAGCTAAATTTGTGAAACAGGCACTCGCTATAATACATACAGTTCAAAGACCCTATACCTTACTGAATAAAATTCGTTTAGATAACTAATCAAAACCTTCTTTCGCTTTAATTAACCCTAGGATATCATTAGAGATTGTGCTAGGAAATACTGCACAGATAGGCTCTTTTTATGCCCATACTTGTTGCTGCCGTTTTTGTTGTTGTCACTTATGTCTGGGTAGTGATGGTGGTTGTCTTCATTCTGAAGATTGGTTAAGAGCAGCTCTTACCGCTAGTCTGTTCTCTGCAAGCATCTTCATCTCTAAATACACGGATCAGGAAGAGCATTATGACCACCGACCTACTACTCATATAAAACAGTCCAGGCGATAAATGCGTGTAATGTCAGTGAGCGTGCAATCCGTGTGTAGAATGGAGAAAGCGCGCAATCTGTTCCATTTTCACCGAGCGCAGTTGGTGGTGGCCCGAAGGCTCGACACAAGCATTTCGGAAACTGCACACCGTGTTGCGTGTTCGAAGAGTGCTATGGTGAGTGTCTTCAACATGTAGCGAAAGCAAAATGAAACAACGTCCAGACGTCATGAGGTTTGGCGGACACCTTTCAATACAAATGCCGGACGTTGTTGGCTGGGAAGACTGGTAAAATAGGACAGGCGGCGAACTTTGGCGGAACTAACATCAGACTTTAATGCTGGGCAAAATACAAACCTGCCTGAACACACCTGAAGACTCTTAATAATGGGCCGCCGCAGACTGCGACCCATGAATGTACCACGAATTCGGCAGCAACAAATGAAATGGGCACGTGACCATCGGCTCTGGAAGTTGTCGCAGTGGTAGAAAGTTGCATGGTCTGATAAACGTCGATACTTTCTTCATCATGCCGACGGGAAGGCACGATTCGGTTGTCTTCCTGGGGTACAGCACCTTGATCACCTGTGCTGCAGGACAGAGACAAGCTGGCAGTGGCTCCTTCATGCTCTGGGAAACATTCACGTGGGCTTACGTTTGAAGATACAGTCACGATTCTTTATAAGTAGTTAACACAAGTAAGATCGCTGATACTTCCAAACATGTTGGTTAAAACCATTCACGTGGACATCCATGGGTCCATTGGAGCCCGTGCGAGGAACCATGACGGTGAAGGAGACCCCCTCTTAACAGTCGGTTGCCCGGAATGCACAAGCGTTCGGTATGTCGTTCTGTTTTTACAGCATGCCAACCCTTGGACACTTTTCTATGTTCAGCCTATATGGCCGGGATTTTTAGATATCCTCGCCATTTGGATAGGCACATATGGCTTACCGAATGATACGGTCACAGCTTTTATGAACCGTATCTACATCAAATTTACGTGACTACTCTGCTAGTCACTTTTCACAACTGCCCAGCGGCAGTGACATTTTTCAGCAATATGCCTTGTCACCAGTTCAAGAGTGTAATGGAGCGTTTCTAAGAACATACTGAAGAGATTCTCACGAATTCTCGCTTCAACTGACGCCGCCAAATCGTCTGTAATGAAAGAAGGGCGACCGGAGCGGTCCTCATCAAGGACGTTGTCACGGCCATCTTTGAATTCTCGTACACACTTACGCACTTTGCTTTCACTCATAACAGTATCACCGTACACTTCGCAAACCTGTAGATGAATTACTGCAGCAGACATCTTCCTTGCTGACCGAAACCATATCACTGATTGAACTTCACACGCGTGGGGCGAGTTGATAGTCTTAAACATTTTGAAATCACAGAACAGAACCGTACAGGATATCTACAGACCCGTAACTTAGCACAGTTGTTCCTGAGGCATGCCAGTAAACGACGCATGCGCTCGTTGGGGTATGCGCGCGAACTACTAGTGTCTACAACAATACGGATCTTACTTAAGAAACACGCCTCGTACTTCTGAACAGTTTTTTCAAGAAAAACTGAAGTGGAAATACTCTCATGGGCGGGTGTTGCCATTGATAGGCATTTTGGAGTTGTGTCCAGCAATAGGACGAAACGTTAGTTTCAGCAAGTGTTCGCCCAGAATAACGCTGGCCGGGCCGCACTCGTGTTTATTCCCTCCGGGACGGCAAACTCTGTCTCTGAACCGCCGTTAGCGCGCCTGCCCCTTGGGAAGGGCGTTTATTCCTCCAGACTCACGATCTTGTGAAAAGTAGTGACTGGTTTCTCGGTATCAGAGATTGGTTTGGTGCTTACGGACGCTCAACGGCGAGGTTATCAGCATCGGTATCAGAGATGAGATGAAATAAAAAAGCGTTGCTGCACCTGACCACTCACTTACTTAAATGTGGCAACAATTTTATCAAGGAAAGCAAATATCGTCTGAATCCAGGGAGAGAATGTACTTCACAGGAAAGACGTACCACTATTTGTATAAAAAGTTGTAGTTGTTTAGTTGTAGGCCTTAAGTTCAAATGGTTCAAATTGCTCTGAGCACTATGGGACTTAACATCTGAGGTCATCAGTCCCCTAGAACTTTGAACTACTTAAACCTAACTAACCTAAGGACATCACACACATCCATGTCCGAGGCAGGATTCGAACCTGCGACTGCAGCGGTCGCGCGATTCCAGACTGAAGCGCCTAGAACCGCTCGACCACACCGGCCGGCGCCTTAAGTCTATGTTCGTTTTTTGTCTTTCATAGGATGCTACACGATCAGTTTGGAATATCTCCTACTGGTTTCCCGCAAAAGTCATACCTAATCTGCTCACAGTTACAATAGCAATGAGATGAAATTTGTCTGTCAAGTTTGCATCTTTCACTACTAATTTATTTCATGTGCTGTTTACTCACAGGTTCACTATAAAGGTACGATCTGTATCAACCTATCGATTTCTACAAACAAACTTGTCTCTGTCACTTTCTCCAGGGGCTCAGCACTTACAACAGTCCCGTTCCAATGAGCTAACCGGATTGAATCTCACCCTACGTGCGCAAATGTGGGATGTGTACCTGAATCACACAGTACTGTGGGGTTAGTCATTGGTTGTCTGCTGCTTGCACTGGTCGTTCAATGGAACCCTAGAGTTTCGGTAAGGTGCAACATGGCTTAGCAGAGTCTGATCACGTTTGCAATCTGACCTCACTATCCATTTGCGGACAATGTGTGGGTAGTACATAACGATTTTTCTGTTTCGTATTGCAGGGTATAATGTGGAGAATTTCACGTAATGTTTCACGGCTGCAGAGTGTGTCTTCCATGTACTATTTGCGCCATTTGGAGAGAGTAGTCTTCGATGTTCACCACATAATCAGATTGCTATCAGTATATCGGAATAGCAAAGCATTTTCATTGGTCACAGTCCTACACAATGGGCTATATTAACTGTAGTTCTATATAACTAGGCATCCTTTGTTTCATGTTTTCAGTGTTGTAATCTGTTCCACCATGTGATCTGACCATTAATATTGTGTGTAATCGTAGCTTAACTACATTTATGTAGTAATAAATGCTGTTCTGCTCAAATATTTTCTACATCAGTGACATTCCCTTGCCATCACCTTCCGATTCAGACAAATTTACAAAGAGTATCACCGTGTAGTTATTGTAATGAGCTACTAAGTACGTGTAGAATGGTCTTCGCCATCAGAAAGATAATTTTTTCTTTATAAAACTGTTTGTACATAATTTCAAGCTGTTAACCAATCGAGGTGAGCATTATGTATCCTCCTTCAGTGAGTGACTTTTGACAACAGAATGAAAGTAGCAGAGTTGCAGTTAATAATTTCATATGAATAGCAATTATTTTTGTCTAGTATTTATGAGCTATCTTAACAGTTTGTAACCACATGTACAGTCGTCCTCAAAAGTATCCGAACGACCTGAATTGCATATCACCTGATTCGCATGCAACCCACATAACGCAGTTGCCCAGCAGGTCCTCTAATCGCTCCTCGGTACAGTCGTTTGACTATTGAAAATGGTTCCAACAAGTCACCACTAGAAAACTCTGCTCTGTATCGCAATAACTCAAGATGTAAAGTAATACCACGATACTACAAATATCAAGGAACACCTTATCACAGATAAGACTGCCCTTAACGCTTGTAAGCTCACTTATATTGCAATAAATTACATACTTAAAATGTTAACACTTTCATAATGAAGTCAGATAGGTAATACACGTAGTAAGTTCGACGTATTCATGATTTCCTCTTCAAAGTAGCATACCATACTTCTTATTTAAAACAAAATGACATTAAAAATTTGCGTTATTCACTAGCAGCTAGTTGAGAATATGTATGAAATCAAATGACACGACGAACCGTCTCGTTCTGCATATCGGTTCAAACCCAGGTCATGCAGACTAAGATTTCGTGAGTGACGGAAACCAAGAGTTATTCCTGACTAGGCATACAGAGAGTTGTATACCTCGATTTTAGACAGTATCAGTTAGAAAATATCAATTTTAAATTACATAACGTAAACATTTTAACGGACGCGAATTCCTACCCAGCATCTATTGTCCCTGTTAACGAACTACGGGAGATGTTAAATATTGCTTCTTCACGGGTAACTTACTTGAAAGGCCGTGAGGTAAAGCTTTGTGTTGAACAGGGATTCGAGCCCAGAACCTAATCGGATTGTTATCGAAGTACAATTAACTGTGACATATCGGGTTTTTTCGGCAGTAGCTAGATGGTTTAACTGAAATGACGAGACGAAACTTTAATTTTTTCCTTCCCATGACACCAACACGGCACTTACCACTGCTATATTCTAGAGAAAACGAACGTCAAATATGGGTTTGTTACACCAGCAGCGACATGTGAGCGTGTTTGAACTAGAAATAATTTGACGTGAGTTCAGTGCTGACTGGGAATCGAACCCCACACATATCGTTATTGACTACACACAAAGAGACATCAGCTAACGAATATTTTTACATCTGCAGCTCGGAATAGCATCCTTGAGCTTGCAGTGATCTCTCAAATAGTTCTGTGTCTCACTGGGAGTCAAAAACGTCAGATATCGTTAGTGTTGACAACGAATGAAAATGCATTATAAATCAAAATTATTATACAACAGCAAATAGGTGTTCTCATGCTAGAGCTTGATAATATATAATGAAAACTTTAATTCTGGGCCAGGATTCGAACCCATTCACGCGCAATATGTGGAGATGTTGAGGAATCTGTAGTTTTGAATAAACAACAAATTGTAGTCGAGCTGTATTGTCATGAAGGGATCAAATTCCGCGTTAAGGGCGGTCTGAGTTGCATTACCGGTTCAGAACCCATTTTATCGACATGCGGAAGCTCAAATAAAAGACGAAATAAGTGTCCTGTGACCATACACAGGGTTTGTTTCGTCACTAGAAATAAATAACTAGTATAAGAAAGGTTACTGGTGATAGAATTCCCACATTTTGCCAGTCCTGACTTTTTTGTGGTTCAACCTAACATCTACTTGGTAGAGAAGGAACATCATATTTAATGTGAATTTCAGACCACAATGCCATTATGCCTTCTTCACTTGGCGCAGGCAGATTAGAATAGAATCTGTTTCTCCCTATTAAAAAATCATCGGGAAGAAGTTGGAATCGAGCCCAGACCATCGTCAGATGAGCCTCTCATCAAGCCAACAGACCATCACACCGTATTTTCGGAAGCTCATTTTCTATCATAACACCGTTGCGGCACACTCGATGAGAATTCTGACACACAGGCTCCCTGTAGTGGTTTGCATCATGTTCAGTACATTAATTTACTTGGCCATGAACTAGCTACCTCGGCTACCCAATGCATACATTCGACTCTATTTTGTATTCACCGAAATAAAATCACGTAACACCTATACAGAAATGCCAACAATGTCGGATGCAGAAATTTAAATAGGAAGTGTTCCTTCCCATTTGAGGTACTTTATTGCGCTATCTGTTTGTTGAAAACTTCGTGCAGTGCAAAAGAAAAGCTGTAACTGTTGTCTCTCAGAACTCTAGATCCGGCCATATGCATTATCTCACGGCACTGTGGGATGCGGAGGTCCTGGAGGAACTGTTGCTGATTTGTGGAGGTACTGTAGCTGCAAGACAGGTAATAGCATAACGGTAAGCGTCTCGCTCCATAGATAAGACGTTGTGAGTTCTGTTACATTCGCTCATACTTTTTTTTTTTTTCAAAACACAATGCTGCTATCTTCTGAATTTATCAGTTTAATGGAACTTTGAACAGAATTCTTTTCACTACCCAACCCAAAATTGACGCATGTCGGAAAAGGGCTAACTTCTGCGACATTTTGTCCTTTTCAGGCTTAATAGACGGCTAGGCAGCAGATGCAACTCAAAGCATTTGTATTATGTATGGGAAGAGCGCATCGTGCCAAATAGTCAGAAAAGTATTTTCTACATTATCTGTCGTCTGGTAGTGGTATTTTATTCTTCATCAACCCTAGTTTGACAGCTTTAACTCAGAACAAGTTTTCTACATGCATGTAATCAATAAACTGCATGTGCATTGTCAGACTGTTATATACAACATCATAGAATTCGCATATATCGTTGATGATTAGTTTCTCTATCATGTTTACTATTGTTTTAACAACACTAAAAGAAACCTTACGAAAATTGTGCACTGTATTATAAGAAATGAAATAAAACTACCCACGATAACCTTACGACGAATGTCTGTTTTGATAAAACCGAGTATCTGAACAGAAGCGTGCCTCTATCGCCACGAATTAGTAAAATACTACAAACTTAGATTTCGATTGGGTCTATGTTTAATTGCTATGCTGTGTCATACTCAACAGGTACGCAAATGTGGCATTTCATAAATAAAATTATGTATTCCTAGAAACCCAAAATTTGCTTGTCAGCAGCGGAAAGAGGAGTTACCAGTTGTGCAGCATTGTAAGTTTTTCACAATTGCACTATGAGCTGAAAAAATTTTCTTGCGATTTCCTTATCGATGTTTGATCCGACTGCTTGTAGCTCTTTCACAGAAGGGATAAAAATCTTACACCCAGCTAGACTTGAACCGCGAACCATAAGTGATTGTTTTTGACAGGTGTGCACATCACCACAGAGCTAGCGAAGAGTATTGTGTTGGTCTGTCCCATTACGAGCCCAACATTGCCTAGAACTCGTAAACCGCTATTTAAAGGACAAGATTAGGTGCGATTTCCACGTGCAACGACTTTTCTTGGCTCAGAACCGTAAATTTACAATCTTTCGTTACAACTCAAGCGATAATAACTCAGATTATTCAATGGTAATGACAGGAAAAATCAAGTGAACTTTGAGGCTTAATTCCGTGCACACCAGGAAGTAACTCGTCGATCACAGAGTTGCCAAACATACCTTGCCTTGTTTCCAGATCTCAGTTACAGTACCAGCAGGAAGAAGAAGAACCGATGTGATCCGACAGCGGGCTGGGAAGTGACCATAGCTGACGTCTCAAAAACGCGGCTGCTACGGCCTGGAATACGTAATGCGTCTGATTCGCATTTCTGTAACTAGGTTTAGGGACTGGAACGTAGTTACTAATAATACACAAAACTGACTGCAAACTAAGCATCATAAATCAGTAACTCTCACAGCTGTTTTTATATTTCTTCCGTAACTGTACTCAGAACTAAGAAACCCATTCACAGACGTTTTCGTGCCTCGCCGATAGTCGAGCACACCAAACAAATAAATAAAAAAGAATGTGTGTGTGTGTGTGTGTGTGTGTGTGTGTGTGTGTGTGTGTGTGAGAGAGAGAGAGAGAGAGAGAGAGAGAGAGAGAGAGAGAGAGAGACAAAAATAAAAAAAGAATGAGAGAGAGGGTAAAAAACTGTCGTAAAGAAATTGAATACCGCTATGTAAAGAAATCTTTCATTAAAATGGCATGTTCGGCATCATTACGAAATGTCCTATTCATGGTCTATGGAACAAGTGTTAAGCTAAGCTAATCTAATCATATCATATTGCTGACTAGCCGTGAAGAGTCATGAATTACCGAAATTTTCGCGAATATCGGTAACCAAATTTAAACTTGAAAATAAAAGGCGACAGTTTTTGTAATAAACCGGAGCTCCTATCAAGACCTTTTCATCCCTGTTAACTAACCACGAAAGATGTCTGATATACCTCCGTTCAGAAGTAACAAAGTGTGTATGCATTTAAAGATAAAGCGCATGATTTGAAGTTCTGTGATGAAGATACGGCCGTTTGGTCATTATAGAAGCAGTTGCCCAAGAACAGGTTCTTTCCCTGTCTACAGAATCCTTTTCATGTTAATATCAAACATCAGCAATTACTCGTAGATTACATTAAAACTAAAGTAATTGATGAAGACGTTACTTGATAACAAAAACGCGCTGTCTATCTTCATTTACTTGCGCCTAGAAATGGCTGTCGAATACTGCCAAACCAAAATTCATGGGATCTTATTGCCTTCCGACATACGTCGCTGCCAGTTTTTCCATACGATTTGGTCGACGTGACCTGTTTCAAGTTGTGTATGAGAGAGTGTTTTAGAAAATCAATTGTTTTCCTTTGCAATAAACAGAAAGATTTTCATTCTAGGCTATCCAAGTTCAAAATTTTCGCAATATTAGTTCAAATTTAATATTCACTTCTGTAATGTAGGGAAGCATTTCACAGTTGCCAAACCCGCATCCGACTCATTGTCCTTACACTTAGTCACTGACCATAAATTCTAGAGTGACACCAGTTTAAGAATCCGAATGTAGCGAAGACTGTTTGCCAGCGCTCTTTCTCACGGGAAAATATGTAATTCACTCACTGGGGTCCATAAGTACAATGTTATTTCTGTGTGTATGCAATGCATACGGATTGCAGAATTTAGTGGTTCTCTCTCTTCCACTTTTGTAGCCAATATGCCTGACCTAAACGGGCCCTTCATCATTACAGGCCCTGGGCAGTGCAACATCTTACTGACAACTATAATGTACCTCAAATGGAAAGGAACACTTCCTATTTAAATTTCTGCATCCTACACTGTTGGCAGTTCTGTATAGGTGGCAGTTACGTGATTTTACTTCGGTGATTACAAAATAGAGTCGAATGATGCACTGGGTAGCCGAGGCAACTAGTTAATGGCGATTTGGTCAACCAAGTAAATTAATGTACTGAACATGATGCAAACGACTACAGGGAGCCTGTGTGTCAGAATTCTCAACGAGTGTGCCGCAACTGTGTTATGATAGAAAAATGAGCTTCAGAAAAGACGATGTGGTGGTCTGTTGGCTTGATGATACGTTCGTCTGATGATGGCCTGGGTTCGATTCCAACTTCTTCCGATGATTTTTAAAAGGGAGAGACAGATTCTATTCTCTTCTAACTACGCCAAGTGAAGAAGGTATAATGGCATTGTGGTCTGAAATTCATATTAAACATGATGTTCCTTCACTACCAAGTAGACGTTAAGTTAAACCACAAAAAAGTGAGGAGTGGCGAAATGTGGGAATTCTATCACCAGTAACCTTTCTTATACTAGTTATTTATTTCTAGTGACGAAACAAACGCTATATAGGGTCACAGGATACTTATTCCATCTCTTATTTGAGTTTGTGCATGTCGATGAAATTGGTTCTGAACTGATAATGCAACTCAGACCGCCCTTAACGCGGAATTTGATCCCTTCGTGATAAATCAGCTCGACGGCAATTGGTTGTTTATTCAAAACTACAGATTCCTCAACATCTCCACATATTGCGCGTGAATGGGTTCGAATCCTGGCCCAGCGCTAAAGTTTTCATTATGTATTATCAACCTCTAGTATGAGAACACCTATCTGCTGTTGTGTAATAATTTTAATTTTTAATGCATTTTCATTCGTTGTCAACACTAACGATATCTGAAGTTTTTTACTCCGAGTGACACAGAGAACATTTGAAAGATCACTGTAAGCTCAAGAATACTATTTCGAGCTGCAGATGGAGAAAAATTCGTTAGCTGATGTCTCCTTGTGTGTAGTCAACAACGATATGTGTGGGGTTCGATTCCCAGTCAGCACTGAACTCTTCGTCAAATTATTTCTAGTTCAAACACGCTCACATGTCGCTGCTGGTGTAACAAACCCATATTTAACGTTCGTTTTCTCTAGAATATAACAGTGATAGGTGCCGTGTTGGAGTCCAGGGAAGGAAAAAATTAATGTTTCTTCTCGTCATTTTAGTTAAAACATCTAGCTACTGCCGAAAAAATCCGATATGTCACAGTTAATTGTGCTTCGATAACAATCCGATTAGGTTCTGGGTTCGAATCCCTGTCCAACACAAAGCTTTACCTCACGGCCTTTCAAGTAAGTTACTTGTGAAGAAGCAATATTTAGCATCTCTCGTAGTTCGTTAACAGGGACAATAGATGCTGGGTAGGAATTCGCGTCCGTTAAAAATGTTTACATTATGTAATTTAAAATTGATATTTTCTAACTGATACTGTCTAAAATCGAGGTGTATCACTCTCTGTATGCCTAGTTAGGAATGTCTCTTAGTTTCCGTCACTTGCGAAATCTTAGTCTGCATGACCTGGGTTTGAATCCATATGCAGAACGAGACGGTTCGTGGTGTCATTCGAAGTTCATACATATTCTCAACTAGCTGCTCGTGAATAACTTAAATTTGTGATATTATTTGGGGTTAAATAACAAGTACGGTATGTTACTTTTGAATAGGAAATCATGAATACGACGAACTTACTACGTGTATTACCTATCTGACTTAATAATGATAGTGTTAACATTTCACGTATGTCATTTATTTCAATATACGTGAGCTTCAAAGCGTCAAGGACAGTCTTATCTGTGATAAGGTGTTCGTTGATAATTGTAGTCTCGTGGCATTACTTTACATATTGAGTTATTGTGATACAGAGCAGAGTTTTGTGGTGACTTGTTGGATCCATTTTCAATAGTCATACGACTGTACCAAGGAGCGATTAGAGGACCTGCTAGACAGCTGCGTTATATGGGTTGCATGCGAATCAGGCGAAATGCAATTCAGGTCGTTCGGATACTTTTGAGCATGACTGTACATTGCGCTGCACTGGGCTATAAGCACCGTCGTTAGAACGTTCTCATGTAAATTACTCGGGTTCACCTAAACTTAGTTATTTTCTGGTATGTCTACAAGTAAGTTTTACACCGTCTAGATAATATTCTATACATTTTACAATCAGATCGGTTGTCAGTTTGATGCATGGGTCTAAACACTGACCATAACTGGGAACTTCTATATTAGGGTCACATTTCGGACTTACTGACATTTTTAAAAACTTACAGGTACCTTACAACCTCAAAGAACAAAATAAAAAATAAAATAATGTTAGGGCAGAGAATAATTTTACACTCTTACACACAATGTAAATAAGAGCACAGACACTTTTGAAACTGCTCTACACGAAATATCCAATACACAAGATGTTCATCTTTACTTAATGGAGGCGACGTTCCTGCTAAATTACACACTTCCAAGTAATTGGAATTACTACGGTGCCTGATATATGTCAGACGGTATATTACCCAGCTACATACGCATTAGGAGGACCAATACAGTTTATTTCACTGAGTACCGTTAATAAACCAGCAATCCAAGTCAAACTTTGTTTCATAACTAGGTGTGATTGTTTAATCATATAATCATTTGACAGCAGAGCTAATTAACGCAGTCAAACTCACGCAGAGCAGTTACATATATACGCCACACAGTAATAGCTTCAGCTTCCTTTAAATACTGTACTGTCCGTAAGCAGGCATACTCACACATTCGCCGCAGCCCGCAGAGAGCTGCTAGCAAAACACACACACACACAGACACAGACAAACAAACATAGCTCAAAGTCTAATGCAAGTTCACACACACCATTAAGTGCACAGGACGCACCGTTTTACTGAAACCACACCAAATGTGCCGTACTTGCGTCATTTATTTGTGGAACTCAGTCTTGATCACATAAATTGTGTAATTCAAAATTACCGATTTCGGGAACTTCCATCTTGCGTTCATGAAACAGGACTTCCTTTTTCCTAGATGTCCGCCAGCCAGCTGCTTCACAGTCGTGTCTTCCAATGTATCCTGCTTGACGATTCCGCAACACACTTCCTTCTGGCGGTCAACGTTCTTCTGGGAAGTAATTAGCGTTCGGTTCTTCGCATGTTGTCTCTGTACGGCATAGCTGTAGCTGCAGTCATGCCTGCAGTGCACTTGCGCTCTTTCGAATTCCCCCGGTTATGTTACTTCCGTTTTGTAGCAAATGTCACTGTCACCCAACATCAAATACATGCCTTTGTAATTTTGTGTACGAAAATTTTGTTTCTATCGGACTCCAAAGCCTGTAAATGCCTAATAAAAGAATACATAATTTGTAGTAGGCCTTAATGTAGACGACTTTTTATTTAAATCGTACGATTAGCTAATTCCTACGCCTTGTAATTTTCAAATATACATTACACATATGCTTGAAAATAACACGCCGTCGAAATTAGCTAAATGCACGACTTAATGATTGGTTCCAAAATGGCTCTGAGCACTATGGAACTTAACTTCTGAGGTCATCAGTCCCCTAGAACTTAGAACTACTTAAACCTAACTAACCTAAGGACATCACACACACATCCATGCCCGAGGCAGGATTCGAACCTGCGACCGTAGCGGTCGCGCGGTTCCGACTGTAGCGCCTAGAACCGCTCGGCCACCCCGGCCGGCACTTAATGATTGTCTACATTACAGCCTACTACGCATCTTGTTATCTTTTATTAAACATGCATTTGTAGTTGAGTGGCAGAAGAGGGGAAACACAAAGACTGTGTTTATTGCTCTGGTCATCCTTCAGAACATTTGGCAGAGAGAAGAATTTACCACAGTAATTAATAGAGAGTAAGGCTCGTTTAAAACAACGTCAAGGGTCGCCACCAATTTAAAAAAAAATCAAAGTCAGGCTTGGCAACCAATTAGTTTACATATGCCTTCAAATTACGACATCTATTTGGTTGACTTCTATTACTGATAAGGGAACTCCCTCGAGAAGTCCCTCACAAGTAGATACTAACTTTATCACAACTACTGGTGACATAGCTGTGTGTGTCGGGGCCCACGATATTCAGTGACCACTCCAGTTTAATCATCAAGAAAAGTCGGTCCTGTCGCCAAGCTGCAATTGCAGGCCCAGTCACCTGTTAGACGTCTAATAGTACCGCCAGGTCCACGATAAAGACAGGACGTGGCATTTACGTCACAGTACATAACACTGCTGTTCTTACGAGTGCCAGCAGCCATCTCTGGCAGGGAGCGACTAACTGTTTTAGACGAGTTTAACAGTTCTTGATTGCGAGTTTAATGATTGCAAACTGTCAACAGCACACGACAAAGGAAACATTTAGTGGATACCTTTCCACTTGCATATTGATTTCCCATGGCCCTGAACGGAGGCAAGCGTTCGCGAAGTGTGATGGGAAGCCGACTAGCGTGACGTCACAAGTTCGTTTTGAGACCCGTATCGCCTGGCCCAAGAGACTCAGCGGCCTTCAGGTGTTCAGGAAGAACCGCGCTCGGTGGTGACGCTCGACGGGGCCGACGAGAAAGTTACAACGCCTTTCGGACACAGACGGAACAGAACCATGTCCACCGCGGCTGTGTTCTGATAATGATTTACTGATTTGTAGTAGTTCTTGTGTGAGAGCCGATGTTGCAGTTGTTATGCTGGAATAAGGAACCCTGAAAGCCGCCGACAGCTCGACCATTCTAACTGACAGTCAGGACATCTTGAATCGCTGGGAGGAGTATTTCAGCTCACTCCACCGTAGTCGTGCTTCTGCGGACGACTTTCTCCACGACAACCTAGTGTGGCAGTACTGCCGACATTTCGTCGTTTCAGCATGGCTCCAGAAAACGTGAAACGAAGAAAGTTATCCGGACCTGACAGCATTCCCCTCGAGATAATTCAAAGAGTGACTCGTTTCTAAAAACTTCTCTGTATTTCTTCTAATGTGGGACATTGTAAGTTACCAACTGACATTAGGAACTTCACAGTTGTCACCGTCTTTGAAAAAGGCGACCGAAGCATTTGTGGTAACTACTGTGGAATATCCTTACTCCCCGTGAATGGTAAAATTTTTATAGCAGTTCTGCAGACTTTTCTGCATATTCCTATTCAGTATCATTTTTTTCGCGAAATACTATGAACCCTTGTTCCATTTCATTAGTCATAAGAATGGATTCAGACGTATGATGCGTGTGTCCATCTCTACAATAAAGTAGTGATCGGTGTTCAGAGCACTCAGGTTAAATTATCAATAGTATCAGGGGCGTTTCCTTGGTGGGAGGACTGCAAGAGGGAGTAGTCCTGATGCCAGTTACGGAGCTATTTCAGTGAGAAATAGCAACTCCACAATCAAGGAAACTGACAATGGCAGGGGGAGCGGTTTGCTGACCCGCTGACACCCCCGCCCTTCCCCCTCCCCCCCCCCCTCCGGTACCTCATACGAATGACAACTGGTGACAGATGACCAAACTGGTGGCGGATGGCGCTGTGGCTGATCGCTTTTGAATGCTTGGACACAGGCAGTACACAGAGATGGTGTATCTATACAGGGCATGCGCTTACACGGCTCCCCTAAAGCATGAGATTCATATACGATATGTTTGGGACACTCTGCTGTCAATGGAAGACCTCGAGACTGAATCATACTCTTCGCCGGTTCGTAAAAGACTGAAATGAGGTTGTCAATGTTTACTTAAAATAAATTCAGTTTTGACATCTTGAGGCGTCCGGTATTCTGTTGGGTATCAGCATCGTCCTTGCACAATATTTTGACAACGAGACTCATTATCTTCATCACGTGATACCTGAAAGTGCTAGTCGACTAGAACAGTTACAATATTTATATCTTCTTGCTCCGCCCTCCCTGATCTGTTCTAGGCCCTCAGTCTGCGGTCAGTTCCCACTGAATTCGTCCTGAGGTGTTTTGTTTTCAATCCGGTGCTCTTGGCATCGAGATGAAGTCCTGTTGTAGGTCTACAGTTCGTTCTTCGTTTCATCCAGATACTGCACTAATTAAAGTGACTAAGGACCTCAGATATTCCATAGGCAACAGCAGGGGCCCTATATTGGCATTACCAGACTTCAGTAATGAATGTTATACTATAACCTCTGACATAATCCTCATAAGAAAGCAACAACTGTAATATACATAAAAGGCACTGCAGTGAAAAATTTGAAAAATCCCATAATACCTTCTTGAGCTACTATAAACCAATTGCAGTTGTCTGACCGTCATCAGGTTCCTAAAATTATTCGCATGAGTGAGTACACTACATTGCACAGTTTTATACATTGACGACGTAATGCTTTGATCGTCTGACGATAGCGACTTCGCAGTTCACCTAATACGATGCTGTGATTCCTTTTATGAAACTGATGATGATCAGACAACTGAAATTTAGTGTAGAAAGTAAATATTTTACTTGCAGCTGAAGGTGGTAATATCATAGTTCTCAAATACAGAAGAGCTCCTTAAAATATGTCGCTCTGGCGTGGTTCCATAGCTACCTAGAAAAACAAACAGTAACGTGCTGTCAGTGGGACTGAAAAATTGTCCCGGAAGCGTGTTCTTTCAGGGTAGAAACAGGTTTTATTAGAGTTGAGCCCACAATTACTGATAACGTTCTGTAAAATATGTCTTTATGTAAACATCATTTATGTCCAAATGATTTCCGACTTTACTTAAGTGTCAGATCTCAAGATAACCATACTCCCGTCGCGCAGATGAAAAGTGAATTGTCTTCGTTGTTCAGATAGCTCAAATTCTCTCACTTAAAGTAAATTCGAAGTAAGGAAGGAGAGTTAGGGTTTAATGTCCCGTCAACATCGACGTCATTAAAGAAGATAAGAGCGACCAGGTCCAGTCTAATGTAATTACCCATCACAGAGTAGATTTGTATTCCGCGATGAACTGACGCCTGCTGTTGTCGATGATCTCCCATTACCGTATGAGTAAACGGTGAACAGCTTGGATGTGATCTTGGATGACAACCTCAACTGGACTAGAAATACTGTCATCACGTGAATGAAGAAAGGATCAAATGGCTCTCAGCACTATGGGACTTAACATCTGAGGTCATCAGTCCCCTGGACTTAGAACTACTTAAACCTTACTAGCCTAAGGACATCACACATATCCATGCCCGAGGCAGGATTTAACCTGTGACCGTAGCAGCAGAACGGTTCCGGACTGAAGCGCCTAGAACCGCTCTTCCACAGCGGCCGGCCCACGTGCATGAAGAGTTACGCCTGAAATCGTGCCGTCCAGAAGATTCGTAACATGTTACCCAAACATGTTACGCAAACCTATTCAATCATTTGTTTTGCTGAACGTACACTATTTCGATGTAATCGAACACGGCACGACTGGTGAAAACTCCATACGTTTAGAAGTAATAGAGAATGCTCTTGTGTATTACATCTAAAACGTTTGTCTATATGACCAGTTATTCGAACGCCCAGTTAGGACAGTTGTGGCAGGACGTATGACTGCAATACGCTGTACTTCATCGGCTCCTCAGAGCGTATGTATTCGAATTTCAGCATCTCGCATCAGAGATAGAGCACCTGTTATCCCATCGTAACAGCAACGCAGGTCACCATTTATCTGGTATCCTAGCTAAGACCATTCGTAGAAAGAAAAAGCGCGAGGAATGGCCGCCTGGTTTGAGGTGCCATGTCACAGATTGAGCGGCCCCTCCCGCTGGAGGTTCGAGTCGTACTTCGGGCATGGGTGTGTGTGTTGTTCTTAGCATAAGTTAAATTAAGTTACTTTAAGTAGTGTGTAATTCTAGGGACCGATGACCTCAGCAGTTTGGTCCCTTAGGAATCCACATACATTTGAACATTTTAGAAAGAAAAACATTCGCGAACTCGTTCTCCGTTGCTGCTGTGATTCACTGGAACAACCAACCCCCTAACCTGCAAAAATTTAATTCCCTGTTATATTTAAGAAAACACTGAAGCAGTTCCTCTCTTCACCACCCCTTCATTTCCTGAAAAATTATGTGTATGTGTACATATACAACAGCTGTCTCAAACGGTAAATCAAGTTAAGATGGCTTCTCTGGTTACATTTATTTTTTCTTTACTTTTCTCATTATCTTAGTCACTCACGACTCCAATTTATTAAATCTGTCTGCCTGAATTATGAACTATATTTCTTATTGCTATATTATCACAATTTCCGCAGATTATGGCATAATCATTTCCAATAAGTGATAGTAAGACCTTTTGTAACATCTGTGTAGTGTGAAACACGTAGGAAACCTCCTTAAGACAGAAGGACGAGAAAGCCATAATTTTGTGAGGTTGAATAAATCAATAAATAAAAACAGAAAAAAAGCAGAACAAAAAGGAAGCTGAGAAGATTACTTGTTGTAATCGGTAAAGGTATTTAGATTCCATTTCGAAGGAATAATATTTGAAAACACACCGGAAGGTGTTGAACACAGCTCTCCATTGTACTACCCGTTTTCACTAAAAAAATGACAATGAGCCCACAAAACTTACTTTAGCATATGAACGTGTAATTCGTCACTGATTCGATGTTGTCAGTCCTTGAATGAAGATTTCAACACCCAGGACCGTTCGATGCCTCCATTTATTGTATTCTGCTGCGGAAAAATAAACTGGGAGAGAAGTCAGAACATTCGCAAAATGGGTGTCTTTTCCAACGTAGCGCACGGAATGGAGAAGGCCATTTGTAATTTTCTTTTTTTTTATGCTCGTTTCTTCGTTCTGACGGTGTTGGCAGCCACGCCAGGCGCTCTTGTAGCCGAGACTGTGACAATGAACAAGAAAAAGGCGTGTCCAGGAAAAACTTGGCAGCGGCGGAGCCAGGGCAGCCGGCATTCACTGGCCCGTCCAGCTACTGCAGCCCAGAGAGAAAGTGGCAGAGCGGGAGCTACAAACGTCTGCAAGAGCAGTAGTGGGAGCGGCTGTCAGAAGCAGAATACAACAGGCCAGTAGTTGACCTTCTTGAGAAACGAAACCATTATTCGGTGGGCAATTGCTAATGAATGCATGTAAACGTAAGAGAGTTTTTGTCATACAGTCCGAAGAGACGCACTCGATGTTAGGCTCAGATTCTGCTTCTGCAATGAATGTGCGCTATTTCAGCAATGTTGTACATTTCAATAGAGACTATTTATTCTGTCTACAAGTAATTTCATTATTTTCCTCCTTATATTCTGTTTTGTATATTGACACTTCGCATGTTTGTTAATTTTTTTTTTTTTAATTGGCTACATCTGCACAATCCCCAACCGAACCGCACTCCACCTACTTCCCACGAATCACTGTTATACAGAATGAGATATAACACGAAATATGTGTGTCAGAATCGTAGCTGGAGGCACCACCGTAATCAGTGACGGCGGTAATTAATTGCCGTAGTGCTAACTCGAGAATGCACCGTAAGCATTAAGGGGATGTAACCATTTGCAGTAGCGTAACAATCGACAACAGCGTATTGTTGTAGCAGATGTGTCGTGACGACAGCCAGATTTCCCGACCAGGGAACCGCAATGTGTCACCAAACGATGACCGGGCAGAGGTTGGTATTCAGTGCCTACATCTCGATTTGTTTAATGAGGACAGATCGGTTTTGAAAATGACAGACATGAGAGATGAACAATTTTCCGGCATATTTGTTGCTTATGCTTTCACACATAAACTTCAAAAGTTATCGTGGCACCAGTACTATTTCGCACCATTCCTTTCTCTTTCGTAAATGGTGGGAGGGAAGAACAGTTGCTGGTAAGCATCCACTTAAGGAGGAATCTGTCTAAATTTACTATGACGATCGTTTCCCGAGAACCGTGCATCTGGATGTAGCCTAATGGTTCACTCCTCCTGCTACATGCTTTCTGAGAATTTTGTACATAAACCTCACTGTGGTGCACAACGATTGTTATTGTGTCTGACGAAGCTGAACGTCCATTTCCGTGACGCTTAGTAAACGAATCCGCAACGAAGCATGCCATTCTCCCTTCCATATTACCTGTCCTTCTCATTGCCACGACCTGGTAATGGTTCCAAAATTCAGGAATCATATGAGTGATTGACTTACATTTTCTTAGGATTCTGTAAATAAACCTTAGCCTTGCATGTACACGTCCAAAACCTATTTTTGTGGCGGCGTCCATCTTTAAATCGAATTCCAACTCTGCTCGAAGATACTCAAAAGTTGCAATTCTTCGCAGTGGCTACTCGTCAACAGTACTTACTTGCTCACTGGCCATACCGGACTCGAGAGTCCATTACCGCAGCAACGTATTTTCGCCATCTGTCCCTCTCTTGGGCTATTTCCTTCCATTTTCCTTCAATACCCAGGCTCCTCAAATCGGCCTTCACATTGTCCTCCCATCTACGCCTCGGTCTCCCCACAGGACGTTTTCCCTCTTGGTGCCCTACCAGTACTGTGCGCGCTGACCTGACCTCATCCATTCGAGCTACGTGACCCACCCATCGCAGCCTACGTGATTTGATAATACTGATTATGTCAGGGCTTAAATAGAGTTCGTGAACCTCTTCGTTATGCAGTTTTCGCCACTCTCCGCTAATTTCATCCCTTTTTGCTCCGAAAATTTTCCTCAAAATTTTGTTTTCAAATACTCTAAACGGCTTTTCATTTTGCACAGTGAGAGACCAAGTCTCGCACCCATACAGCATAACTGGTAGAATAATAGTTTTGTATATTCTAATCTTTAAATTTCTAGACAATATCCGTGATGAAAGTAATCTATTCAGTGAGAAGTAGCTCGCAATTCCCGCCCGTAATCTCTTCCTCAGTTCGGATTCAATCTCATTTCTCGAAGTGATGTCCACGCCTAGATACTTAAATGCGTTCACTTTTTCAAACTGCATGTCTCCAACTCTTAACATTTCCTGATCTACTGCTGTTGGCATTCTAGTAGTAACCAGGTCAACAGTACACTTGGTCTTATATGGTGATCGACTTTCAGAGACCGCATTAATCCCACTATATGACATGGAGGCTTTTTATGTGTCACCTGCGAGTAACTTTAGGTAATTAACAAATGCGAGTGCGTGTTGGAGAGTATTGCCTCAAACATTTTCATGTGAAAATTATTAATCTTTTTTATATAAAACGAACGTTACTAAATTCCGCTTCTTAATTCTTCATGACTACATGTTTATAAGTCAATAAAGTCACCTTGGCGACGAACAGATTTCTCGCAACCAGAGATCCCATGTATAGCACCTTCACTATAGAATGACTGACTTTGTTGATGCAGCCACAACTTCACTTCTGCCTGCACCGCTTTATCACTATCAAAGTAGTTCTCCAAGTTGCTCTATAAGTTTTGAAAATACATAAAAATCGGCTGGAAACAAGTTTGGGCTGTGAGGATAGTGATAGGTGACAGAGAATCCAAAGCGTCGGTTTTCTGCTTGGCGAATGGCTGGAGAACTTTATCTGTCGTCATGTGTAGCCTCAAGTATGAACAGCACAGGAGGTGTTGTTACTGCATGGCGATGTTATCGGGTTTAGACTAAGGCGCCTATGTCGTGCTTAAGAAAACGCTAAATATGGAAACGTATCGACACACTTTACAGTAACGTATACTGTGCAGAATATAGAA
This sequence comes from Schistocerca piceifrons, assembly GCF_021461385.2. Taxonomy (NCBI): domain Eukaryota; kingdom Metazoa; phylum Arthropoda; class Insecta; order Orthoptera; family Acrididae; genus Schistocerca; species Schistocerca piceifrons. The sequence goes on from NC_060139.1 coordinate 634,353,225, forward strand.
ACGGTTCTGAGACGTTGATTTACTCTACCAGCATGAATGTACACGCGGTCAAACGCAGAGTCTGGTTTGTGGGCAGTAACATTCTTTAAATGGCCGTGCGTTTGCAGGGTCCCGACTTGAATCCGGTGGAACAATGGTTCAAATGGCTCTGAGCATTTTCGACTTAAAATCTGAGGTCATCAGTCCCCTAGAACTTAGACCTACCTAAACTTAACTACATCACACACATCCATGCCCGAGGCAGGATTCGAACCTGCGACCGTAGCAGTCGCGCGGTTCCGGACTGAAGCGCCTAGAACCGCTTGGCCACCGCAGCCGGCCCAGTGGAACACATTTGGGATGAGTGACAAAGTCGACTTCGCTATGAACGCCAAGACCCAACATTACTACCATCTTTGGTCTTGAGGAAGAATGAACTGCTATTGCTTCACAGACTTTGATAGTGCAGATTTTAAGCCGCCATAAAAGTGAAGGGCGTGTGCACTAAGAAGTAGCCTGAATAGTTTCGTTCAGACAGTAACATGTTGGTTTCTGCGTGTTAATATATTGTTAAGGAAGTAGCACATCCCCATTTTCAACATGCCCTTATTATGTTTCGTAGGCGACGATGCGGTTCCATGTCAAACGCGTTACACGGGTGTAGGAAATGGCATCAACATGGGCTCCGCTATTTACTACCTTTATGTTCCCGCGGGCAAAGACAGCACATTAAGCATCACAACATCGGTAACTGAAGTACTTATGCTGAATCCTTTCCGGTCTCCCTAAGAAAGAACGTCGCCAGTTTAAGGCTATGGTTATACACCTGACCGCTGGTCCCTCTTGGAAGCTGAAGTCACTTGCCTATTTTGCAATTGGTTTAGTGCTTCGCACTCATACACCATTGTACAAATTTCTGACGGTTGGTTGAATAAGTTTACCAATCTTTAAAGAATATTATATGACTCTCGTTAAGTGTAGAAGCATTTTTTCCTGTTCATTTCCTTTTATTTTCTATACCACGAACAATTATCTCCATAATACTGATTTTGGCATTCGTTTGGTTTTTACAGGGATCGCAGTACGAAACCCTCAAAGACTGAATTCCGGAATAAGTAGTTCGGTATCCTGGTCTTCTTTGAATCTCTTCTCCGTTTGGGTACCATATCATCATATCATTTATTTGCGTAAGATCAAAATTCTTGTTTGTATTTCAAATTTGTGAACAGAATAGCAAATTATTTGGGACAGGAGAAATTGTAAGCACGATTTCTGTATCGTGAATGACTGCCTGTCAGGTTATACAACCAACGCCAAAAACAGCCAAGAGCATAGGAAGCAGTCACGTACAGTTGCTGTCATCAACGATGGCTGGTTCAAAGTATTAGATAGAAATCGTCGCCCCATCCGGAAATTAGAAGATGCGAACAGGGTTACTCTCACAAATGTTGTCAAAATGGCTCTGAGCACTATGAGACTTAACATCTGTAGTCATGAGTCCCCTAGAACTTAGAACTACTTAAATATAACTAACCTAAGGACATCACACACATCCATGCCCGAGGCAGGATTGGAACCTGCGACCGTAGCGGTCGCGCGGTTCCAGACTGAAGCGCCTAGAACCACTCGGCCACAATGGCCGGCACAAATGTTGTCGCTACACAGATTTCTAACATCGTTTGGTAACCATTCAAGGTCCACTTAGCTTGATCAGAGAGGAGGATCTGTGTAATAGGTGGGGTGCAATTTCTGATGTGGATTAATAAACCTGCGTTAAAGAGTTGGCCTTTGTAAAGTGATCCTAGTAGAAGTTTGAGATACACATCAAACCCACAATATATCGTGTTCACTACTTGCTATGCTAACTCCTTTGCCAGAAAAATTTGTAACACTCTCGAGGACAAGGCCATTTAATTGACAACAGCTGTGACGGTTCATTATTGTAGGAGTATATGATAAAATTTGAGACAAGTTTAGACAGACGTATTAGGGTGCCCATACAGTCGCATCAATACACTGTGTACCCACCTCCCCCCTGCCCCCACCCCTCTGGAGGCACAGTAGGCGAGCTCATTGCATGCAACCTTTCGTAAAGGTGCGGAATGGTGTCCTATGATAGATTGTCCAAAGCACCTAGCCACTTTTGTCGCAATTCGCCAGTAGCTTTTGCAGGTTCTGGAGAACGAGGAAGTTCCCGCTTCAACATGTTCTACACGTGTTCAACTGACGAGAGATCTGGAAACCTTGTTGGCCACGGCAGTTCTTGTACACCGTGAAGCGCACGATGAGCCACAGGAGCCTTACGTGGACTGTATTGTGCTCCTGAAGAAGCAGATTATTTTCCCTTGGAAGAAATGGCAGTTCCACGGGGACAGCAACTGTGTAGTCGAATCATGCAATTACCCCTACTCTAACCGCGAATGGGTACCGATCGCTTGCCACACCTTGAAGTCTGCGATGGAAATGCGAATTAGGTCGCCGTGCAGGTGTAGGTCCTCTGCGCCCGTCACTCACATACAGAAAGAATCTACTCTCGTCACTGAAGACTAGTGAGTGCCATTCCCTTCTCCAATAGACACTTCCACGACACGGGGAATCCGTTCTTGGTAGTGTCATGGTGTCGCAGACACGCGTGATATTATTCCTGTTGAAAGCAGGACACATCAGCTGCAATATGTGCACAGATTTCTTCCATGGGGGTGTGCGGTCGGCCACTGCTGCTCTCGGAATCCGTCGATCTTGGTCTGCGTCTATACTACGTGGATGTCCACAACCTACTAATAATACTATACATAATACCGCTGAAAGCAGCGGCACATCACCGAATACATGCGCCCAACATGTGCAGCTACCCGTCGAAACTCTAATCTCAGCACAGTTGCTGCGTACAGGGTGAAAGCAGAGGGCTCCCAGATAGGCCTCTAGAGGTCCATCCGATAGCCGTTGACGGTGAAAAGTCAATGACTAACATTACAACACTTTACTACACACATATACACCAAGAAGTGCTAGATAAATGAAAATTGGTAGACGTGTTTCTACATCTGAATGTGGACTTCTATTCAAATTTCGCGCTGGAGCATCTGCACCAATCCGACGTCTTGGTTCACTGTCGTCGATCATCCGCCATACAGTCCGACTTGACCCCATCCAACTTCATCTGCCCCGAAAATTAAACAAAAAAGTAAAATAAAAGCACGTTCGAGGACTTTACTTTAATAAAGATGAACCTATGCTAGCACATGTAGGGTTGTGGTTCCGTCAGCAGCGTCAAACATTCCACAGGGACAATATGAACAAGTTTGTCTCTCGAAACAGATATGTAGGCATGAAGAATATAGGTGAGAATGATAATAACATCTGTTTATAATTTTAATTAATATTGTGTTTATACTGGTTGCTGGTGTGGAGGAAAGCTGGTTATTAGTATCATTATTAATGACCTCACTCATAAGCAGCCATATCACAGTCATCACAGTCGCTCAATAAAGTTATAATTAAGCTTTACTTGTTTAATCAGAATAGGACGATGACTCTCCTTGTCCGCAGTTTCGATGATTCGAAGCGATCTGCAATCCTGTGTAAATAAAATGTCTTGGTTTTCTTACGTTGCGTAGTGGGTCGGGAAACCTCAGATCAAGCGGAAAGTTTGCTTTGATACAGTTTAATTATCCGATGAAATAATGGAGCTCTTGGATCTAATAATTGCAGGTTCTTTTCCAATTCATCGGAAGTTACCTTCTGATTACCAACGAAACGACACCTCCGTGCAAATTTCCGATTAGAGAATACATATACAACGAAATTCCTTACACACCTTTGATGTAAATTCTCAGTATATATTTTCTTGAGTAGCCGACAATATATTTACAATCGCTTTCTTCCAGTAATCTCGATAGCAAAATTACAATTATTCAATGCGGCTATTCGGCACGGAGGAGTTCCAGAAGTCCTCTCAACACACCAGAGAGAATATTACGAAGAGTATTATGCGCTCATGGAATAGTAATAGTACTGTACTACTTTGAGCATCGATTCTGCGAGTATGTAGATGGTCAAGTAAGAAACGTAATTCACTCATAGAATTGTGCAGGGATACTTAGTAGAATATAAAGAGATACTACATGTTCTATTTAAGAAGCTCTAACAGTTTTCACAGGAAACGTTCGGAGGCATTACGTTTATGAACTTTCTCGAAAAATAACGAGATGGCCGCAAAACAACGTGGCACACGAAGATGACCGAAATACAAAAGATATGACAAAAATCGTCCTCAAATGAAACCGGGAGAAATTAATTAAGAAGCAGTATATCGTATGTAAATACAAGCACATAACTGTAAGCCGCGTAGGAATATTTCAGCCTATAATCCCAATATTTGAATCAGCAAGCATGAAAAGATCTTGTTTGCAGCAAATAATTGTAGCTAATAGGAATTTAACTGTAATGTTTCAGGAGCGGATAACGTATCTGAATGGAGAACATCACTGTGTGTGATGGAATAACCACTTCCACATTGATTGTATCACCAATCTATGAATCCCTATACCACTGTGGGAAAGCAAATGACGCGAAACGAAGTCATCATGGACGGCAATTCAAGCTCAAACGTGCTGTCATGCTGGCCATTAAGTTGCTGAAGAGTTATTGTGGCAGGGAGCTCCATTTATCCACGAGCGCTTTTTTCACATGGTATCTTGCGAACCATGGATGAAGGGTATCAGACGAATGCCATATTCCTTTACTTCCGGAAAGCGTTTGACTCGGTGCCCGACTCCTAACTAAGGTACGAGTATATGAGATTGGTTCCCAAGTATGTGAGTGGCTCCAAGACTTCTTAAGTAATAGAACCCAGTACGTTGTCCTCGTTTGTGAGTGTTCATCGGAGGTGAGGGTATCAGGAAAGTGTGGTAGGTCCGCTGTTGTTTTCTATCTACATAAATGATCTATTGGATAGGTTGGATAGCAACGTGCGGCTGTTGGCTGATGATGTTGTGGTGTACGGGAAGGTGTCGTCTTTGAGTGACTGTAGGAGGATACAAGATGACTTGGACAGGCTTTGTGATTGGTGTAAAGAATGGCAGCTAACTCTAAATACAGACTATGTAATTAATGCAGATGAATAGGAAAAAGAATCCCGTAATGTTTGAATACTCCATTAGTAGTGTAGCGCTTGATACAGTCACGCCGATTAAATATTTGGGCGTAACATTGCAGAGCGATATGAAGTGGGACAAGCATGTAATGGCAGTTGCGGGGATGGCCGATAGTCGTCTTCGGTTCAATGGTAGAATTTTGGGAAGATGTGGTTCATCTGTAAAGGAGACCGCTTATAAAACACTAATACGACCTATTCCTGAGTACTGCTCGAGCGTTTGCGACCTCTATCAGGTCGGATTGAGGGAGGACATAGAAGCAATTCAGAGGCGGGCTGCTAGATTTGTTACTGGTAGGTTTTATCATCACGCGAGTGTTACGGAAATGCTTCAGTAACTCGGGTGGGAGTCTCTAGAGGAAAAGAGGCGTTCTTTTCGTGAATCGCTACTGAGGAAATTTAGAGAACTAGCATTTGAGGCTGACTGCAGTACAATTTTACTGCCGCCAACTTACATTTCGCGGAAAGACCGCAAAGATAAGATAAGAGAGATTAGGGCTCGTACAGAGGCATATAGGCAGTCATTTTTCCCTCGTTCTGTTTGGGAGTGGAACAGGGAGATAAGATGCTAGTTGTGGTACGACGTACCCTCTGCCACGCACCGTATGGTGGATTGCGGAGTATGGATGTAGATGTAGGTGTACATATCTGCAGGTTGGTTGCCAGTGCACTTGGAAGTGCTGCAGTACGTCACCCAACGCATCCCACATGTGCTCTGCGGAGTGGTCAGAAATGTTTCTAGAGATTGGTGCATACACACTAATGTCCAAACCTGTACTATGCAGCGGTGCTTTCTGTGTGTGGTCCAAGCTCAGTACTGTTATGTTTCTTGGCAGTGACACATCATGCTAATGTTACTTTCGTACTTAAATTTTGCACACAAATGTAAATTTGTTACCATTAAAAATTATAAGTTCTCTTAAATTTATCCGAAACATGTGGGTGATAAGAACTTATTTCACCTTTCATCACTGGGAAGCAATCGGTCCCCTCTACTACGAGCTCGACGGTAATAGCGAAACTATCATTTAACGAACTAGATCTCGATCCGTATTGCAACATCCATCTTCGAGCTCAATGGATATTCCTGTTTTCTTGATGACACCACGTACCGCCGTTTTGACGTTCTTTTATGATGGCAGCCGTCAAAGGACCTTCATCCAAAATCACGCTTGAGATTCAAGAATAAATGGTGGTCAGAAGGAACGAGATCTGAACTGTATGGCTGGTGATCGTACTGCTTCCAACCGAATTGTTGAGTAAAATTTTGATTGGGTACGTTTGTTGACATGAAGCAACACATTGCCTTGACTAAGTACTCCACGCCTTTTGCTTTGAATTTGCGCAGTAGTTTTCTTACTGTTTCACAATACCCTACCGCACTGACGATTTCACTGCTGGGAAGGAACTCAACAAGTAGAATTACCTGTCTGTCCCAGTAGACAATGAACATGGTTTTTTTTACCGCTGACAGCATTGTTTTGAATTTGTATTTTTTGGGGGTATCGTGAATGTCTCCACTCCATTGACTGTTGTTTTGATTTTGCAGACACCATAAACCTTTACAAGCTGACAACGAATATCATCGGCCTTAACAGACTTGGCGTTCAAGAAACATATTACAGAACGCACTTAACAATCGGTGGACTCAGAGATTCCCTTAAACATTTTGGGCGATCACTAACAAATGGAAACACAGTGCAATTCGGCTGTAATGGCGTCAGTGGTGAACTAATGACTCAGAGAGACGAGTACAAATTCTCGAAACTGCAGCATGAGTCCTGCAGTGGCGGTAGAATGAAACGATACCTGCTTTCTGAACATTCCTCGCATCTCAAATAAATGTAAGGGTTTTACCGAGCTGTTGTTGAATAAATGTGTCGCTATAGTTATGCAAGCAGTTCCTCTGTTGCTTCCTGTGAATGCACACCACTGGTTAATTAGTGGGTAAGTACAAGACAACAGATCCTGTGTTCGCAATTCCCAGGTGATACCAGAAATGCTGGTAACGTTTATCATTTCTTTTCCCTCAATTGTTATTTATATGTATATACATTTCCAAGTTACACCATGCTAGGGAGACACGTTAAACTATATATACCTAGGAACGTTAGCTCAAAGTTTGGGGGTAGCTTAGGAAATCCCACCTCCAGTAACAAAATAAACAGCAACGTTCTGTGGTGCTAAAGACAAATGATTTAATTTTCACATATACCGGCTGATTAACTTTTGTGTCATAGATCTTAAGTGTAGAGTCTTCTTGAATTTAAGGCTACTTGGAATTGAAGTATGGTAATTGAAATAAAATCATAAAACATATAAATTATTACATAGATTGACATATTAGCAATAAAATGGGATCTTTTGTATGTATATTCATATTACGTCCTCCGTGTAACATCTTGCAACGTTTTGCATCAACCGTTTCACGAGAGTAGACTGACAGGCACAAAATATTTTTTTAATGGTTCACACTGTCGGTGCTTACAGTTCGTTTGAGAGCCTCTCCTCGCCACCAAGTGAGTGAAACGCTTCTTGGCTCTTTTCCACGGCCGGCAAAAAGAGGAGCGGCAGTTCATTTTCCGTCCTGAGCGTCCAGTGCCGCCGCGACAGCTCGGCTCCAACTTTGCTCTCAGCAGAGGGCCGGCCTCTCTCTCCCCGGCACCCTCGCCTCACCCTCTCGGCAAACCACGTCGCGCTGCGGCAAACACCACAGTCCCAAGTGGACCTCCCGCCGCCTGTGTCAGCTGCCAGCCACACATCGATATGTGGCTCCCCCCGGCAGGCAAAGTTTCCGACTGACGGACTCTTCCTCCCAAATCGTCACCTTTTAAAAGAAGGCGAACAGAGCGATTATACACTGGAGTGAGAACGTACTCGAAATTATCGATACATTTTATCTACTGATCGTCGCTCATACGTTACTACCGCGAGTAATGTGTACAGTATATACGGCGTGTTACTGGTATAAGTGCATACACTGCTACTGAACAACTTAACTTCAGCATTTACTTCATCTGCAGACTAATAATTATAGTAATACGAGTAGTAGCCAAGCAAGCGTGGCACAAGCAAAGCATTAATGTTCAAATGGCTCTGAGCACTATGGGACTTGACATCTGAGGTCATCAGTCCCCTATAACTTAAACCTAACATCACACACATCCATGCCCGAGGCAGGATTCGAACCTGCGACCGTAGCGGTCGCGTGGTTCCAGACTGAAGCGCCTGGAACCGCTCGGCCACACTGGCCAGCCATTAATGTTCCTCCATGGGCAGCAGGATAGATATTCAAATGTTGATACGTGGACAAAATCGGATAATCTGAACTGACAGACGTAGCTCCCTGCATGACGCAGATACGACCACACAGATAACATCAGGTAGCAAATTATGTGACATGTTTGTGGGAAGACAGTTAGACGCAGAGAAAAACAACTAACAGACTGAATGGGTAAATATTAAGTTGCCAAGTATCACAATGCAACGTCCTTGCAGCACTGGATACACCGGTTCCCGTGAGATCACCGAAGTTAAACGCTGTTGGATGGGTTACCATCCAGCTGCCATGCGCTGTTGCCATTTTGCGGGGTGCACTCAGCCTCGTGATGCTAATGGAGAAGCTACTCGACCGAATAGTGGCGGTGTCGGTCAGGAATACAATCTTAACGACCGGGACAGTGGTGTGCTTACCCTATGCCCCTCCTATCCGCATCCTACTCTGAGGATGACACGGCGGTCGGATGGTCCTGGTAGGCCACTCGTGGCGTGAAGACGGAGAGCAAGTACCTGTACTTACACCCATAAAACAGTGTGGTTTTTTTTATTTAGTTTATGGATCCAACTTGAATTTCACAGAGAGCTTCGCTTTATTCTAGGGCCAAAAATCTTTCTTGCCCTTTGAGTGGCCTTTTTTGTGCCGCTCTAGCCACAGGACATCAGTTTTTGTTGTTGGATGTTCGATCTCCTCGATTTATTCAGTTTCCCTACACATTTTGAAGAAAAAGACTTCTAATGAAGGCATCTTCGGGTTTGATAACTAATATCTGAACGTATTCTCTGGTACTTGTAAACGGAGTGTCGGGAAAATGAAACATTCTAGAGAAGCCAGTTCCCGACATTTTGTATAAAGAGATTCGGTTGTATTTACCCTCTTTTGTGGATTGTATCTGTGAGGTTCCCCGCATTACAGGAAACTCATTTTTTAACTGTTTTAATGAATGCTGTCCTCGTACATCGTTCGTAGAGTTCCGTTGTGATTTTACACTGTTTCGGCCAAACGTCGAGCAAGAACTTTTGGTTGTAGATGGTTATCTCAAGCTTGCGTATTCCTTTCGAGGTGCTTCTTTCTGCTAATCATTTTCCACAATGATCTCCCTACATATTCTTTTTCTATTTCATAGTTATCTCTGTGTATGGTCTGCAGATTTGGTGGAGTGTATTTGATGTTGGTCATTATCTACGTTTAGTCAGACAATTCGGCTATTTCTTTAACAAACCGTTTTGGATCCTAGTGATTTATTCGCCGTTTGAGAAGATTGAAACGTCGTCAGCAGTTAATAGAGAGTCTATAACCATCTCTTTAAAGTTGGTTGACATACTCAGTGGATGTTGGCGTTACTTCTTAGTTCCGTTTGGAAAATTCGGATGACCATTTCGAGAACGCAGTTGGAAACTAGAGCAGAATATCAAAGGTCGCGCTGCTGTTATGATCTGAAAAGGGTGCGAGAGACATACAACGTACCTAAAACTTGTTCTCAGATTTCATGATGGTCGACGTGCACCTACAGTACTGGCCATTAAAATTGCTACACCAAGAAGATGACGTGCTGCAGACGAGAAATTTAACCGACTGGAAGAAGATGCTGTGATATGCAAATGTTTAACTTGTCAGACCATTCACACAAGGTTGGCGCCGGTGGCGACATCTACAACGTGCTGACATGAGGAAAGTTTCGAACCGATTTCTCATACACAGCAGTTAACCGGCGTTGCCTGATGAAACGTTGTTGTGATGCCTCGTGTAAGGAGGAGAAATGCATACCTTCACGTTTCCGTCTTTGATAAAGGTCGGATTGTAGCCTATCACGATTGCGGTTTATCGTATTGCGACACTCCTGATCGCGTTGGTCGAGATCCAATAACTGTTAGCAGAATATGGAATCGGTGGGTTCAGGAGGGTAATACAGAACGCCGTGCTGGATCCCAACGGCCTCGTATCACCAGCAGTCGACATGACAGGCATCTTATCCGCATGGCTATAGCGAATCGTGCAGCCCCGTCTCGATCCCTGAGTCAATAGATGGGGACGTTTGCAAGACAACAACCATCTGCACGAACAGTTCGACGACGTTTGTAGCAGCATGGACTATCAGCTCGGAGACCATGGCTGCGGTTACCCTTGACCCTGCATCACAGACAGGAGCGCCTGCGATGGTGTACTCAACGATGAACTTGTGTACACGAATGGCAAAACGTCACTTTTTCGGATGAAGACAGGTTCGGTTTACAGCATCATGATGGTCGCATCCGTGTTTGGCGACATCGAGGTGAACGCACATTGGAAGCGTGTATTCGTCATCGCCATACTTCCGTATCACCCGGCGTGAAGGTATTGGGGTGCCATTGGTTACACGTCTCGGTCACGTCTTGTTTACATTGACGGCACTTTGAAAAGTGGACGTTGCATTTCAGATGTGTTACGACCCGCGGCTCTACACTTCATTCGATGGCTGCGAAACCCTACATTTCAGCAGGATAAAGCACGACCGCATGTTGCAGGTCCTGTGCGGTCCTTTCTGAATGCAAAAAATGTTCGACTGCTGTCCTGGCCAGCATATTCTCCAGATCTCTCACCAATTGAAAACGTGTTGTCAACGGTGGCCGAGCAACTGGCTCGTCTCAATACGCCAGTCACTACTCTTGACGAAACGTGGTATCGTGTTGAAGCTTCATGGGTAGTTGTGCCTGTACACGCCATCCAACCTCTGTATGACTCAATGCCAAGGCGTATGAAGGCCGTTATTACGACCAGAGGTGGTTGTTCTGGGTACTGATTTCTCAGAATCTAGGCGGCCAAATGGGGAGAAAACGTAATCACATGTCACTTCTAGTATAATATATTTGTCCAATTAATACCCGTTTATCATCTGAATTTCTTCTTGGTGTAAATGGTTCAAATGGCTCTGAGCACTATGGGACTTAACTGCTGTGGTCATGAGTCTCCTAGAACTTAGAACTGCTTGAAGCTAACTAACCTGAGGACATCACACACATCCATGCCCAAGGCAGGATTCGAACCTGCGACCGTTGCTGTCGCGCGGTGCCAGACTGTAGCGCCTAGAACCGCCCGGCCACCCCGGCCGGCTTCTTGGTGTAACAATTTTAATGGGCAGTAGTGTAGTAATAAATACACTGTGGGGTCTTGCCCACTCTTTGCTTGTGGAGTGCCTAGAAGATGTTGCGTTCTTAGAATGCTATACAACAATTCAAACAAATAACGTTAGTAGTTTTATTTCTAGAAAACAAACTGACGGCACTCAACTTTCTTTACAGCAAATGTCTCTAGCAAGAGGCGACATGTAAACAGTAGTTTTTGCTATACACAGAGTCCAAGGGAACACTTGCTACGTATCACGACAATCTGATAACGTATCACTAATCACGTTGCAGACTCAGGCCGATCTAAGCGGCCGCGGCTAGCAGGAGCGTCGCTTTTATTTACATATTGCCGGGGGCGCACCTGGCGTGGCACGATCCAATTCCGAGTACCATTGGCAACCGTTTCCTCACCGCCTTCTCTGGTCTTGCTTTCCGCATCTTTGTTCCAGTGTTTGTGGGTACGCCGGAACACATACCGGAATATATTACTTCTTTATCTTCGGTGCATCACAGAAAGAAACTACGTACTTAATGAATTTAATACATGCATTACACAAAATATCTTCAATACTGACAAGGTCATTACTTTGGTGAAGCTGAGCGAAACGGGGTGGGTGACGAGCGTATGAGTATGCTAAAGAAAGGTGGTGTTATGCTGGCACTCGTGATCTCACTGAGTACAGGATTCTTTCATTATACCTGCAGAAGGAAGCGCTAGTGAATTTCGGTAACGTGAGTACATTGCCTGCTGATACGTAGATGATCTGCCCAATTATGAAACTGCTGGTCACAGATGATTACACGAAGCAAGATATGTCCGTAGACATCGCTAAAACACTGTCAGAGAAGATATCTTTCATTATTTGTAAATGTCAGTACTGATAAAATGTGCTATAAAATTCTTAGTGACCCGTTTCGGCTTATTGGCATCATTATATTTGTTGCAAAAAAAAAGACAGACATACCCTTAACAGTATTGTAATACATCAGTCATAGTCAAACAATCTGTACGCGTCAGTACAAAATAAGTGCTGCTAATTCCTGGAGACGTCCCTTACTTATTCAGATAATACTGTAGCCAGTGGAGGGCACCAGTGCTGCGGTATACGAGTGACGCGTTTCATAAAAATAATAATTTTAAGTAGAATTTGCCTGATGATAAATTAAAATGATTTCTTATGGCAAAATGTGTGTGTCTAACAATGAAATACAAAATGCAAATATTAAAAACCTGAATCAAACCCAAAAAAGTTAATAAGGACTGCCTGTCCTAGCGTGACAAAGTAATTCACCTCACTGTTCGATATTATAAAGTATGTGAGAAAAAGCACGTTTAACTACATCAGATCACGTCAGGGGATGACGAATCGAGAAGGATTTGTGTCTAAACAATGGTATCCGATTCCGACTTTCTCACTTTTCAACTTTAGCTAGTTTCTGAGAAACGTATGCGATAAGTTTCAAAGCCAATGTATCTAAACGGTATATCACTATAGCCGTCTTTTCCGGAATTTTCGAATGCCATAGGGAAACTATATCGTTCGATTAAAGGAACCACACTTTCTCCAGTATTCGGGTTGAGACAGGGGTTAAACGGATAAAACACATCTCTCTGGTTACCATCTTATAACGATAATCTCGTTCTGAAATCTTGCGTACTCAGTTGTAGGTATGTAAGAGCTGTTACTAAGAAGTACCTATACTGTTCCTCATATTTCGTTTATAGATACCAGAACGTGCACAAAATGATTTAGTGCAACGTCTCTGGTTAAGAACAAAGATTCAGAACAATACTAGTATTTCTTGTAGCAAGAGACCGAAGTAGAAATTTAAAAGAATGTTGCAAATATTTTCAACATAAAGTTAACTTTGATTGTCATACCATCTAACATAGCAACTTAACACTGACACGGCCAGCTATTTGGCGCACTTCAAGTCATCCTACAACATGGGAAATTTTTAGGCTCACCTCAAGTTTTTAGGAAGGCTGTTGTCAGTTTTACAAAATGACAAATTTACAGCATTTACAAAAAAAAGAAAAAACAGTTGAAGTTAGGTTTTCGCCTTACTAGCCCGTTAAAAAAAAAAACCGCAGCTTTCACTCTTTCCACATCCCAGAGGCTCCTCTCCAAGGGACTCATGGAAAACGATAAATGTAAATGTTACCTCCGGTACCAGACAACCCATTCCCAGAGTTCCAAATATTACTCCGTGTCTACGTCTGCGGAGCAAATACCCATCTTGAAATACGTGTCTACTACGGTACCTCTCTACAGCCGAATGCAGCGATCTCGTATATAGCATTTCCTACAGTATGAACGTACTTTTAAACAAAGTCAGCACAAAATAAGAAACAGGGATTATATAACAATTAGTGTTTCAAAAGCACATCATAAATGTTCTTTCAACAAGGTACCATCCACATATAGCTCACAGTGAAAATCTCACAGTTACTAAAAACTAAGCTGGGAAGCAATAACATGTGAAAAAAATAGCGTCAGAAAGGAGACTGAAACATGTATTTCCCTTGAAGATGCTACAGAGTGTAATACGTTGCTTTAGACATCATTTACCTTAACACGGAAGAGGTATATCTCCTGAAAGGAGTGCGTATTCAAAATAATACTAACTTTCCACCTCTTTAGTATGTGTAAACTGAATCCGGAACAGGAAGTATACAATGAAAGTCATAAATCCTAACGACAAAGCTTCTGAAAAGAAACGAAAATAGGTTTTTAAACGCAGGATCGTCGAAAACTGAAATGAAGGTTCATGATGGCAGCGGCCGAAATTCAAAAATATCCATCATGGTGGTGGATGAAAATTTGAAAATTCAGACAATGTCGATGGCAAAATAGTTTTAAAAGTTCTAAATGGCTCTACCACGCAAACTATGCGTTGCAACCGTGCTGGCGTTTCAATCCAAGATGGCGCATTGTTCAAATGTATCCGGGTGATCTGAATTATGGATCTTGTTTTAAAGTTTCTGAATGACATTCATTGGTTACAAGAAATATGTAAAGCTATTGACAATACTGTCGTACTTTTGTGTAAATTGGGACCACACGCAAAAGTAATCTATTATTGATCGAAAATATGTAACACACTCGCAGTACTGGTGTAACTTGGCACTAGTGACCTAGCCTGTAAATAAGCGCTCGTTCATGAGCACAGTTTAATTTATGAATCACAGTTGGCGTAGCGCACATCGAGACTTGAAATTAAATTTTACCACGCCTAAGTTATTTATAAATATATGTGAACACACACCCTCTACCTACCCATCAACCAAAACACACACACACACACACACACACACACACACACACACACACAATGGTTATGTCAAGTGTCACAAAGTTAGTGCTACTTCTAAAATACATATGAAATATTTAACAGACTGTACCACTTAAATTGCCTATTTTCGCAATGCAGAAGTATAACTTAATAATGCAGCATGTACAATTTGTCACCAACACGCATAATTACTCAATACTTAACGACTTGTGAAACAAACTTAATTTCACATCCAACATACAGTACTATAAAAGTGATAAGAGTTTGATGAGACGTTTAACAGATTGTACAAGTTACACTTGCTGTTTTCACAATGCAGACGTAAACTTCATAATGCAGCTTACACGAGATATGAAGAAAAACACAACATGGTCAAAGACAATGTTCAGTAGAATGATACAGGTCCGATACCTCAGAAATTTGGTAGTCGCACCAAAATAAAATTATTTGTAGTTTTATAGATATACACAATGTTTAAAGTTTCTGACTACGACGCTATGTGACACAACCACCACAGCTTAATAGTTCTATAAAAAGACCAGAGTTCACACGTGTGTGGGCCACGTGTTGGCCAATGCTCGCCCTGTCGCAGCTTTGCTCGGCCCTTTGTGGAAGTGCCCGGAGCAGCAGAGCATTTCATTTAATATTACGGTGCGGCATATTTCGTGCGGTACCTCTTTCTTCAGTTTGACAGAATTGTATTGTCAGCGCTGTTTACCCTCTTCTGTTTGCTCGTGGAATGAAGGACGTTTACAGGTCCAGTTGCTGTTTCACAAATGGAGGGAGCTTAGAGATCTATCGTTACATACCTTTAAGAAATGAATAGGAATGACGGAAGATAGGGACGGGGAATGCTCAGTATTTATTATGATGTCACGTATTCGATTGGTGCTGCAAGCCGGCCGATGTGGCCGAGCGGTTCTAGGTACTTTAGTGTGGAACCGCGCGACCGCTACGGTCGCAGGTTAGAATCTTGCCTTCGGCATGAATGTGTGTGATGTCCTTAGGTTAGTTAGGCTTAAGTAGTTCTAAGCTTTAGGGGACTGATGACCTTAGAAGTTAGGTCCCATAGTGCTCAGAGTCACTAGAACCATATAGATTGCTGCTGCATGTTTGCTATAAGACGACATTACAATACCATTCATAAAGAAATTAAATATTTACTTGATAATGAAAGAACTAAAACTTAAATGATCGTCAGACGAGATTCATTGTTCTGTACATCAAGAAGCAATTTGTATTAAATTTAGAGGCATGCAACGTGAAGAAATTCGTGGTACTAATAGCAAAAATTTCAGCAGTCGCAAACATTATTCGAGTGTCAGTTGCAAAAGTTTTCTCCTAACCGGGAAAAAGAGCATAGAAACATTATATGTCATAGGAATCAACAGAGAAGAGACAGGTGGTCCAGCATTAGCATCAGAATTTAAAAGAGCTTATAGCAACGTAAGATCAATTAAGGCACAACGTTAGATAACATTCCATCGGAATTTCTAAAATCATTGCGGAAAGTGGCACCAAAATGACAGTTCACTTTGGTGTCTAGAATGGCGATATACCATCGGACTTTCGGAAAGATGCCATCCACAGTTTTACGAAAATAGAAAGAGCTGACAAGTGGAAGAATAATCACACAATCAGCTTAACAGCTCATGAATCCCATTTGCTGACAAGAATTATGTACAGAAGAAGAGAAAAGGATACAGAGTCTGTATTATATGACAATTAGTTTGGCTTTAGGAAATGTAAAACTCCAGATAGAAGTTTCGGCATGGTGGTTGGTAATGGAAACAGAGTGAAGAAAAGTCAAGGCACGTTCACTGGATTTGTCGATCCAGGGAAAGTGTTGCACAGTGCAAAATGGTGCATGTTGTTCGACACTTTCAGTAAAACAGGGGTAACGTATACTGGGACGTGGGTAAAATACAACACATACGAGAACCAGGAGGGAACAAAAAGACTAGTAGATTTAGAACTGACTGCTCAGATTAGAAAGGGTGTAAGCTAGTGACGTAGGCTTCCGCCCCTATTATTCAATCTATACGTCGAAGATGCGAAAATCCAACGTGAATGGAAGTGAATCATCAGATTCGCTGATGATGTTGCTATCCTCAGTGAAAGTGAAGAAGAATTACCAGATATGTTGAATGGAATGAAGAGTCTAAAGATTACAGAATATGGACTGAGTTTAGTTCGACAAAAGACGAAAATAATGGAGAGTAGCAATAGTAAGAACAGCGAGAAACTTAACATCAGAATTAGGGATCACAAAGTAATTAATGTCAAGGAATTCTGCTAGGTAGGCAGAAAAATAACCCATGAGGGATGGAGCAAGGAGAACATAAAAATAATACCAGCACTGACAAAAATCGCATTCCAGACAAAAAGAGGTGTATAATATCAAACATTAGCCTTAATTTGAGAATGGATGTTTATAGCACAGGATTGTATAGCAGTGAAACATGAACTGTGGGAAAACCAGAACAGAAGAGCATCAAACCGTGCTACAGAAGGATGTCGAAAATTAACTGGACTGATAAAAGAAGGAATGAGGAGGTTCTCCGCAGAATCGACGAGAAAAGGAATGGGGAACACTGACAAGAAGAAGGGGCAGAATGATAGAACATTTGTTAAAATATCAGGGAATAATCTGAATGGTACTAGAGTTAGCTGTAGAGGATAAACCTGGAGAGGTAGACAGAGATTTGAATACATCCATCAAATAATTCAGCACGTAGTTTGCAAATGATACTCAGGGATGAAAACGTTGACGCAGGAGACGACTTTGTGGTGGGCTATATGAAACAAGTCATAATACTTTTGACGCAGAAAAAGACAATAAAAGCAGTTAGGAAACGCATGTTGCCATGCTGTCAGCTACGTATTCTTAAATACTTTTCAAAGTCAGCCAAACATTACACTGGCCCAATAATAGGGTATTAACTTTATCTTGCAGAACAAAATGGATGTCATCATATGCTAAATTACACAGTTGTACAATGTAGGCTACATGGCACTTTACTGCACATATCATTTTACGGAGAAATTGTAACAAATAGCCCTACACATTGACATGTTACAGCAGACTTGTAAAAACTTTTCCATTAGATTTTGTTACATATAAGTATCAAATAAAATTTTAATAAATCGCATCATATATCGCTGTAATACCACAAATTTTCAACAAAATGAACAATATATAAACATATTGCAGCAAAATTGCTACAAGTTACATATACTTCGAAATATTACAGCAAAATATTAACAGTTGACTTAAACATCGCTATGTTACAGAAATAACAAACTGCCTACACATCCACACATTTCAGTAGAATTGTAGCAAATGACGCGCACATCACCATGTTATAGAAAATTGTAAGAGAATGATACGTACATATCACAGCAAAATTGAAACTAATTACCCCATACGTCATGATTTTAAGTATTATTGTAGCCAGTTGAGCTCCATACATCAAAATGTTACAAAAATTGTAAGAAATTACGCAATCTGTCACTGTGTTACAGTAAGTATTGGCTGCAACTGCCACATTAACCAAGATTAATACTATCCGAAACATATGGTGGATACTACTGTGGGGCAATGATGGTTAACTGACATATGGTTGCTGCGATTGGCAGAGATATTTGAATGAGATAATATGGTCAGTTGATATGGTGACTGTAACACCAGACAATATTGTGGAGGGGGCCAGTGATGGTCAGTTGACAGGATGACTACCATTAACTCACAAAGATGGTAATTGCCATTTGCTCTAATGAGTGGTTATATTCAAAAATTAAGAGAGATAATGCGCTGACCGTGGAACCAGGTACTGAATGTCGAAAGTTACTCTAAAGTCCCACGCTGTCAGTGTATGTGCCATAACATGACAGTTGGCATCATCTACTTGATCTCAGATAGTACCCCAAGCATCAAATAAAACTATAAGAAATTGTCCCATATCCTGGAATGGGCTCACTATGATCGGCAGATTGTGAAAAGTTGATTCTCAGTTTTTTTACAGTGTGACACGATAGTCAAACAATGCTTCTTAAGAAGTACAGACTAACAAGTAAATTAAGTCAATACAGACATTAAGTGGGGAATATGTGTTTTGAAATTCTATACATATTTTGACGAATAATCCAGAAATTATTTGGTTTCTTGAGACAGTGGTTCGATTATTAAACACTTTATTCTTATTGATAAGGGAATTCTACGCTGTAAGTTAGATCAGCAATATTGCCATGTGTAATTTGTAATGTTATAGAACAAATCATTGCGTATTTTGATAAATGATACAGACAATATTTTAATTCTTTAAAGTGTAGTTCAATGGCATACCTCTGTCTACTGAAAAGTGCGACTTTTAATTGCAGTTCGATTATTGAAGTATGTTTGTTGAGAAGTGTAGCTTAACCTATGAGTTAGTTCAGAAGTGAAATAAGAAGGATATGTGCTTTTGCACTGTTGTAGAAGAAATTCTGTACGTAGTTTGATAAGCAGTACAGACAATTGCAACGATACCTACAGGTTTCTACCGATGAGTTCCTCTCCCTAATAGTCTCTTATACGAACAAACTATCTGCGACTTTGCCTGATATTTCTCTTACCTTAGGCACTTGGGCTGTACGCGGCTCTGTTTAAAAAAGAATACTTCGAAGTGGCCATAGGGTCGAGCCGAACACGTCTTCTTCCGTTCCTCGCCGCTAATTCGCTGCAAATGATAACCTGTAGCTGTGATCCTGCAGTAAAAGAGTCTATGCATTTGCTACAATTGGGAATTAATAAAATATAGAGAACGATAAAATAAAAGACAAACGAATAATTTAATAAACAGTGTTCTATTCAAAGTCTGTAGTTGATGTAGACGACAGAGCATAATGATGAACGGTATTTATTCAAGAGGGGACATTGCAAATAAACAGGAAGTGGTCTCACGACAACCAGATACAATGTAGATAGAAAATACACTTACCAAATGCATTAAAGCTATGTTCAGTGCATTACGAGACTGGTAGCAAAATCCGCAAACTCAAAATAAATAGTCATCAATGACTTCCGAAAACATCAGCAAACAGTTCAGAAAGTAAAAGGACAGATTCACAAATTAATACACGTCATACAAAGAATAGTAACTCATACTCTGTCCATCCTCAGTTGCTTAACACAAGCAGAGTAAAGTAGAGTACTACCCTGGAGCACATTCACTCCTCTGGAATTATAAATTGACTTAAGAAGAATGATGGTGGCCATTTACCACCCAGAATCAAACATCTCCACGATATGATCACGCACATTACCGCAAGGAGGTCTGCCTTGTTCACCTCTAAAGACATTATTTCACCCAACATGGCCAATTAACAGGCTCAACTAATAGTTACCACAATAGTTAAATAAATAAACATCATAAGCGTTCGGTTATACCCAGATTTTTCACAATTTTTGTAACTTACATTAAAAATTGCTTAAACAATTATTTATGCCTGCTTGACAGAAGCATCTTCTGGTACTCTTTCATCTGTGGTGTCCACTGACAGATGTGATGGATCGCTTTTAAACTGGCACAGATTTTTGATAGTACTTAACAGTCAACATTTAAACAAAATTTGGGTAAAATAATAAACTGTTCATTAAATAAAAACACAAATATCGCAAAATAGGAGGTACTGATGCTGTGTTCATTTGCTGTGTAAATTTGTTTGTCTCGAATACAGTACACTGATCAAACTATTCCCGTCAAAAACTGCAGTTTAAACTGTATGTTAGATCAGCCGTAGGAAGACGTGGGTTTTGTAATGTTATAGAAAAAAATTTCAGTTATTTGCCTTCCTCCCTCATAAGCAGACGAATGTAACATAGAATATCAGATCAGAAAGAAGCAAAGATATTTGTACGAGATCATATGCAGCCATACTATCACACAGCCCCAACGAGTCAAGCATCTTTCAATCTTTACGCACACTTACAATATAATCTAACATTATAACATCCAGTGAACGTGCCAGTGTGACATTTAATCATACATAACACATACTAAAATCTTAGTCAGTGGTTTTGCCTTCCTGTTTCAGCCTCAAACTGAGCCAGTAGGAAGATACCTGATCCAGACCATTACCCTGAGGACACCATCTCACAATCAAAACATGCCTTCAAAACTGGCACCAGGGTGGTACCTGCAGAAAACCTCCATAACAAACACAAATTCTCATCACAAGTAAAAACAGCAAGCCAGATTCACATGATACACACACCATATCTCCCCAATGATGTTAAAACAATAGTAATGTAATTGAAAAATCTCGACCTTGCTACCTAGAATAGCCTTGTCAACTACTGTTCATTTCAAGAAAGCTCATGTTCCTTGCACAGAAGTGACTACGTTCGCGATTATTACTTATAACCTGAACAAATCCTTCATACAAGTCATTTACTGCGTATCTATTCTCTACACCAGAAACTGCTGACACATAGCTAATCCTGTTCTATTAATGTGTCTCACTTTTTCGTGATCTACAAGCCTGGCCCAGTCGTTGTGATTTACACTGTAAGAATTGCAACACAGTTTCAAATCCCGCTGTGACAGAACTAATAACTCTGACAGGGCTACTCACATCACAGCGTGACGCTCGAGTCAACTGCACGAACTCACCACGAGTGTCGCAGCTGGTAGGCAGGCCCACCACTGTACTGGCTGGAACCTACCTACGCACACGTTCATCCTTCCTAAGCTAGGCTGC
The DNA here is from genome assembly GCF_021461385.2 of Schistocerca piceifrons. NCBI lineage: Eukaryota > Metazoa > Arthropoda > Insecta > Orthoptera > Acrididae > Schistocerca > Schistocerca piceifrons. The sequence continues at coordinate 634,374,778 of NC_060139.1, forward strand.
ACGTGCTATGTTCCTTACAACTGAGATTGAAGCAGCAAACAGGAAAGCAAGAAATAATGTCTTATTTATATTATAATTCTATTAGACAACATTCCCTACAGCACAACACACAACCACGCTCTTCTACCATATATAGTCTGCCGTTTTGGTGGTGTGGAGTAGGGACCATGCTTTCAGACTACATCCTCTCCAATATAACACACAACCACTCTCCTCTACCATATGTAATCTGTGGTTTGGATGGAGTTGAGTAGGGACTGGCGGTGTGGCAGCAGTTAGGCACAATTTAATAATTATTTTATTTACCGCCAAAAATTTCAGTTAACATAAGAAAAGCACTTCAAATAACAGAGCAAGCGACGGCATGACATTTCACAAATAATGCTGGTAACCTGTTGGCTTTGTCAGTATGCGATGCTCCAAGTTATGTGTGACCACACGCGAGTGTAGCCAGTACAAAACAACTTGCTGAACGGAAGTGTGTGACAGCTGAGAAATGACCTGTTCCTATTTAGGCACACAGAGCGTCTAGCAGGGTATGCTGTGTTACAAAGTAGACACAACTGCATCAGTGCACACTGTGGGTGGGATCTAGATAAGTAAACAGAAGTTGTTTGCGTTTACCACGAGCGTTAAGCAGTTGTTTACTTAGTTGTCTGAAGATCTGATTGTACGTTTAATTCTGCCGTCGAGCCAGGTAAAGACAACTACTCCTTCAGGTTGAACTCCAAAAGACAGCCCACTCCATATTTCCTGTCGACTCATCTGTCCACTGCCCTGCCTACATCAGTTCCTCAACTTGGCTCCATCCAATATTCCCTACCCGTGTCATTCCAGCAACTAAATTCTGGCTTGTATACTATACAACCCATGACTCCACTTAGATCTCCAAGCACAGTCCAAACTGCCTGTGTCGGCTGCCGCCAAAGCCTCCCGCCCCGTGCTGGTTGCTGACGACGTGCCACAGCCACTGACCGCGGACACAGGGCTGCCTACTGGCAGATTTTGCTCGTTCCGGATGTCATCCACGCTTATCCCCAGCTCGCCCGCGGTGGTCCTCGCGTGCACCAAGTGAGTCACTTCTTCCCCCCTCTTGCAGCACGAATGCGCCCTATGACTTCAAAGAAATCTCTGCAGTGGAAGAAAATCAACCACATCGTTGAACACAGTACAGGATGATAAGACATGTGTTAAGACATCAATGAATAACTTACGTGGCAGCAAAGGGAGCTACAGAGAGAGGAAAAAAACTGTAAAAGAAGGCAATGATTTATATATGTGGTGTTTCAGAATTCATGTTACATGCTTCTAGAAGTTGCGGAGGGGACTAAGCAGATCAAGTTTTTCATTGGAACCAATGTCCAGAAGAGTCATCCAACAACGGTAGAGAGTGTCAAAGTATGTATGTATGTACAGGGTGATACCGTGGTGATGTTACAAACTTTCTAGGATGATGGAGGAGTCTAAATGTATTGATTTGAGGATAGGGTCCCTGTACCGGAAACAAACGCGTCGAAAGCTATGAGAGCAAACCGTTTCGTTACCCATGACAGTGGAATACATGTATTGGTAATGTTGCTGCTAAGATTGCAGGGTACTAAACTTTCAGAGGTGGTAATACCTACCGAAACTAGAAAAATTACCCAAGCCAAGAGCACATGTTAAATAGAGGAAGGGTGTTCCACAGTAGAGAAAATGAACAAGTGCTCACAGCTTCTTAGGTACACGTTTTAGAGCCCATGTTTACTGGACGTTTCTTCCATACTACCACGTCTGAATATTTGTCTACCCTACGATCTTAGCAACTAAAACTACCAATACATATGCCGGTCGGTGTGGCCGGGCGGTTGTAGGCGCTTCAGTCTGGAACCGCGAGACCGCTATGGTCGCAGGTTCGAATCCTACCTCGGCCATGGAGGTGTGTGGTGTCCTTAGGTTAGTTAGGTTTAACTAGTTATAAGTTCTAGGGGATTGATGACATCAAATCCCATAGTGCTCAGAGCCATTTGAACCAATACATTTGTAGTGCACTGTTAGAGGTAACAGAACTGGTTTCACTTATAACTTTCGACACGTTCGTTTCCTTTACAGGGAACCTTAACTTAAATTAATACATTTATCCTCCTCCATCGCAGGTGGCTCACCAGCATCAGTTCTCTGCAAATCGCGAAGCTTTTGTTCCAACGAGATCACATCCCTTTTTCGTTTCGCGCCTGTAGTCACGTTCACCGTGTTTTTACCGACACTTTACGTATTCTTTTTTGGATTTGGTCACTTTTATCTCTGGCTATTTTAAAGCATGTAGCGCAAGCACGAAACGTTACATCGAAAACACACAAACGCATGACTTGACAACACTTGAGACGCACTAGACAGAGCTTTTGACTTTTGAAACCAGGCTGTGGCAGTCATCGAATGGAAACATTCGATACATCTATCTCCTCTCCCCTCTCCTACCCAAGCCCACGCGGCAACACAACAGTGCGTTGTACGTTCACTGCTAAGTTGTTAAACGCGCGGCTTCGTCTGATGTACCGACAACAGGTGGAAAGTGTTTGGCGCCGCACTCTCACTGTCGGTTTCGACACGGCTACGTCGCGCTGCATTAGAGCAATACTGTAAACATTGTTCAAATGGCTCTGAGCACTATGGGACTTAACTTCTGAGGTCATCAGTCCCCTAGAACTTAGAACTACTTAAACCTACCTAACCTAAGGACATTACACACATCCAAGCCCAAGGCAGGATTCGAACCCGGACCGCAGCGATGGCGCGGTTTCAGACTGTAACGCCGAAAACCGCTGAGCCACCCCGGCCGGCAGTAAGCATTGTACTTCCAAGGAGTTGCAGTAGATGGAAATAGCATGAAACCACGCAATATGAACAAGAAACACTCTAAAACTTCTATCAACACAGGGCGAAACGACATTCGGACTTTTGACAAGCGCCAGTACACTGATTAGCAGCAGACTGCCGAAAAACACCTGCGAGTGCATGGCTCCAGGCGCAGACAAGCTGAAACTTCTCAAGAGTCAATCTAGCTAGCCAAAAGCGTAGCTGCGCGATGCGCCAATGTGGGCCGCGAAAATCGGAAAAATTTGTTCGGAGAAACGCGATTAGGGTAAAAGGGGGTTTACTGTAATATGTTAAATACTAGTTTACTGTGATTTGATAAATATTATACGTTAGGCACGCAATCGAAACAACATTTGGAAAAGGTTTGTAACTATGTTCCAAGTTTGCTGCAAGACGCAAAGCGCTATCATTGTCAAACACAGGATGAGTACATCCTGGGTAAATTTAGCTCCGTTTCAACTAAAAGCTGGTTTCTCATTCATCTCAATTTTATGACATCATATCTCCTGAACGATGGGTGCTACAATGACATAATTTCGCAGGTACACTCGGTGAAGTATGTGGATACTGACTGAAAAATATGTTGTGTGTGATGCGGTAGTCTTACTGTATGAGCACTGAAAAAGTAGCAAGACATTAACTCTTTTCCCCTGTGGGTAAGAAAGAGGTTCTCGTAATTTTGAAATTACGTATAAGTTCGTTGCAAGTCACTAAGTGCACCACTGGATGAATGTAGTCTGGGTATTTTCGCAGTGTCAGCTACCATGCGTCAAGACATGTACATACTTTTTAATTGTAAATCTTGCTTTCTGCGTTGAACTTTCTACCTGTTAGTGAGTAGACTAAGTAAACATTTCAAGTTTTTAAATTCGTTCATTATTTATATGAAATATTGAAAAACAAATTTTTGTCGTCCCTGGAAGCCGTGAGACAGGCAGCCTACAACTGAGATTGGTTTCCCATACCAGGATAGTCGTTTACTAATAAATGTACGTTATCAGATCGCTTACATACTTACCCAGCAGCTTACACTTACGTTTCACGTAATGTGATTTAGCTTGAAATAGACTTTCGTGTCTTAACCGTCTCCTTAACATTTTTTCACAACGAATGTCTCCGTATGTAGCTGCCTATGCTCTAAAAGCTGATGCTGCCATTTGGAAACGGATCTGGACTAAGCTGCGTTCACAACTTGTCCTAAGTCACTGTTTACAGCTAAAAGAATTTCATTCATTAACTGGCGGACATGCCGGCATGGAAGATCGAAATTTCACCGCAATTCTGACATGAACCAGTTCTTCAATATGAACTGAGACAGTGCGAAGGAACACCTGCGAAATGTAACATATATTTCATAATTAATGCCTGGGGAACTAGAGGCAATAATGTACTGTTTGGGCCCTATTGACTTTACTACAAAATTGGTACACTGCTATTACATATTAACCATAAGTGTATCAGAGGTAGTCATAAGGTTTAAACCATCATCCCGAAAAGAATCAAGCAAACAGAGACCACAGAACTCAGTGTTAATCCTTCTCCGAATACTCATTTCTAAATGCGTCACATTTTTCCATCAGTGAATGACGTTAAGGAAACCTTAGCAGTGGATCTTCATTTTGGCTGCCCAGGGAACATCTCTCCTATAAAACCAAACATTTCATGGAAACGGCTGCAACGTAATTCACCTGAGCAAAATGTCGCTGTCTGTGTCTGTGCTCTCAAGAGAATAAGAGTGCTTGGAGTGGGAGGGGGGGATGAAGTTGAGGCAAAATTTCATAGTCTGAGAAAGTATCATATGTAACAGTGTCAGATGCAGACGGAGAGATGCAGAATGAACTGGAGCCAAGATACCATGCCGCGTAATCCCTTAAACTCTTCAGGATATTTTAGTTAGTATGCTACTGCGTCAGTTTAATCCTGCCAATCATGTTCTTGCACACCGTTATAGTCCTCAATAAGCCGTATCACCACGTTTGCAGATGCTTCCATCTCCGATTTTCTGGCGATATTGATTCCACGTGTTCCCTCTGCTTGCTGCGTTACTTTGCTTATGCATCAGAGTAAGGTACCTAATCGTTGTAATTGGTATTTAGAAAGTGAAAGAAGTAATATAAGTTAGCCTGAAGCACCTGACATTTTTCAGCTGCAGCCTCGGTTTCGCAGTTTCTCGATGGGTGAGAGCAGTGCAGAATCCATTGTGCAGTTACTCTCGTCATATACAGTACTTCGTGTATGACGTCGAAATTGACATTCCTTTTCCCAGTGATTTCCTCCAGCCTGACGAGCCGGTTCTCCAGCAGCAGGACCATTTTTTGTGTCCCCGTTTTTCACAGGGAGACAGGGAGCTCTTTGTTCTTCGTCAACGTTACTTTTTTGACCTACCCACCAACCCACTATTGTAACGTTGCGGTGTGTTGTTATCGTACAAGCCAACGTCTCAGTATAGAATGTTACAAGGTGGATTCCAGTAAATGCATAAAACGAATTAATGCACGATAACCTACAATCCTTTATCAACGGGCAGCTAGTTTTAATTTTTTTTATTTTTGGGCTCCTGTTGCATGGGGATCGCCATATCCACCAGAACTATAGCCCTGTCTGTACCTGTAAACATACAAAAAATGAGTAACTTTCCTTTTAAAAGAGATAATATTGAAACGGTACTGTATGTATCGTTCCATAATTAAATACGCTGTTTTCCAATCGTACCTTCTTAAAAGGACGGCATCATCGAGAGATATTCACGGGTGCGTCGACTTGACGTTTTTCTCTCTCTCGTGACGCAGCCCCACAGCGGGTGCTGCGAAACTCCCATGATGTAGTAGGAATGTCGATTTATTATGTTGTAGAATATTTATTATGTTGTACAATATCTATTTAATGTTAATATGTTCACGCACGTGAAACATCCTTTACAACTTATTCTCATCTTTCCTGAAGCGATGTCAGCCATTGGTTTGGAAGCAGACAACTCTTGGTAGACTGTAGTAGTGCCAACTTTGTTTCCTTTGGCTTGAATGGCAGACATCGACCACAGGCAAACTTTGTGAGAAGTGAGAACATAGGGTTTAGAGGGGAGAGGTAGGTCTGGCTACCCCCCCCCCTCCCCCCCGCCGCCCCCACACCGAATACCTTTCCAAGTGGATAGTTCTCCGTTGAGTGAGTCCGATGATGGCGAGAAAATGGACTGCAAAAATACACGGAAGGACCCAGCGATCCATTGTAGGAACGTCATTTATTTACTACCCCTGTGAAATCAGCAACAGTCAACCAACGAGAGCAACGTTTACTTTTTACGCCAAGGATTTTTGCCGTCTCTAGGGTGTGGCAGTAACAGCAACGTAACGCCGGAGTTAAAAGTTAGAAACGACATAGAGACCGGCTGTAGCGGAAAGCCAGCTGGGTGTTCACCGGTCGCGAAAACCCTCCTCAAACAGAGCGAGGCCGATTGGCTGGCGCGCTTATTTTGCAGAACAGCATCGAGAGGACGGGCAAATTACCGAGAGTGGCGCGGTGCCGCGCCGAGGGCTGAAGAACCGCGGATCCGCGGGCGAGGCCGCCGCTATTTGAACGCACTCACCGTGCGGGCGCACAACTTGATACCGGAATTCCTGCCTCGACAATTTCTCGAGATTACATTTGCAGACGGATGGCAAGTTTACAAGGAAGCCGAGAGTGCGCGAAATGTGTTGTGTGGACTAACAGCACTAATGTAATTAAAATCCTGTTTCCAGGTCAGGCAGCACTTCAGCCCAAATAAGAATTTCGCTTCATGTTGTGAAACAATGCATTCCAAATGGTATGGAAACGTAATGTAACTAAACAGATTTTCCTCAAACATTACTCCAGAGGTATAAATAAATGTAAGTTTTAATAAACTACACCTATTCTGATAGACTTTTCTTTAGATATACTGACGTTCTGAACTGGATTCACAAGTTTGTCAAAATTTAAATCTGTATACTGGGTCGTATGATGTCATTAAAGGTACCGTAACTCTACAAATTTTTAAAATATATATCATAACTGTCTCGAGTGCGGTTTTTAACACAATATAACTATTTTCGATCACTTTCATCACCTTTATATCCTATTAATCAAGAGTAGTGAAAAGAGCTGTCTTATTTTAACAGTTTGTTATTAATCAGACCTGAAGATGAACAAAAGCATCGAAACTACTTATAAATTGGAGCTCACAGGATTATAACTTGAAACGTTCCCTTAGGAAAATTATAAGTGACTGTGCTGTTAAAGCTCTACGTTATTTGATACAAAGACAGCTGAGTAAAAATGAGCGTGCTCAGACATTTCTCTCTTTACTTGATCTACATCAATAAACGGACACACAATATTTTTAGCGCAACGCAACCTTACTTTCAATAATCCCTACAAAAGAATGGCCCTGACTGACAACAACCTATACCTTTCATGAATCACTTACCTCACAAAAATCTTCATTACTCGAACTACTGCAATACAGCGAACGCCAATACTGCCAGCTAAATAAAAGATTCTAACTACTGACGGCACTAACTACTGATAAGCATAGTCAGAAAATGAAAGATTTTGATAGAGAACAAACAATGTATTTACCTTAATAGCGTTCAAAAGTCATTATATATATATATATATATATATATATATATATATATCAGTTCATGACATGCGGTCTTATAAATTTCCTTTTTCTGACGGACACACGTCCAGATGGTCCGCTCTCAAAATTCTGCCATCTCTCTCCCCACATCCACCACTGCTGGCGGCTCACCTCCAACTGCACAACGCGCTGTTCATATCCAACTGCCCAACACTACAATAGGAAATATTCCAACAACGCATATCAGCCACAGACTGCACACGGCACAGTCAGTGATTTTCATAGAGAGTGCTACGTTGCGCTACCAACATAAAAACCTAACAGCCTACTTACAAACTAATTTAAAATTTTTGATGTTTCAGTTTCGATCACTACTTTAAAGACAGAATTAACACGTGCAACAACTGTTCATATATCCATATCAATGGGTATGGAATCTAATTGTTGGAGACGGGAACATGACTTATTTTTTAATACTGAAGGGCTAATTGTAGGATGGTGCTGATTACATTGTCAGCATGAGACAAACTACGAAAAATTAGTTGTAACTCTGAATGTTTAACAGCAGTACATAAAAATAAAACTAAACTTCGCCCGAACAGGTCATGAAGTCCCAACGGTTCGACCGGCCGCCGTGTCATCGTCAGCCCATGGGCGTTACTGGATGAGGATATGGAGGGGCTTGTGGTCAGCACACCGCTCTCCCGGCTGTAAGTCAGTTTACGACACTGGTAACAGTACATATCGATGTCAAATACGAGGAGACTTCTTTCATTTCTCCCGGTCTATTGTGGATCCATACGACTTACCCATGCGGCTTCAGTCATCTCCCGACGAAATTCAACAAATCTAAGCTAAGAATATCGGTCGTCAGTATGTGAACCAGAGAATCTGCTGTAACTCATGAGAAGCGTCTGCGTTACTGTTTTTAAAATACAGAAACCGTCATCATTATTCACGAAGTAACCTCATCGAAGTCACAGTGAGATCGAAGGCCATGTGCAGCAGAGTGGTGACTGCGCTACCTGCAAGAGAATGTCGAGAACGAAAACTGTGGACAGATCAACGGATTAACGAAGACGTTGTGTGACTACTCGAAATTAATATTTCTTGATGTTATCAGTGACTAAATGTCAGCTGAAATTCACAACTGAGGAATTCTTTATTCCGTGTTACATAAAGTTCTTTCTGCGTTTTTTCAGTGTGCACTTCCTACTTCTGGGATGGTAATCCTCAAGAAGCGGTTGAGATTTAGTGTCCAAGTGCCCCTATAATTAGAAACGGGGGTTTCTGTTTAAATTTCGCTTCGAGTCTTGCTATCTCCATGGTCAAATAATAGAGGATCAGTCAAATCCATTGTTAAAAAAGGAGACAAAAATTCTGTTGATGTCTACCTAAGGGATAGTGTCCAGTCCTTCCAGACTAGCTGTTTATAAGCAGACAAGGTGTGGCTTGGTTCCAAATAAATACGTAAATCGGCGGAAATTGAGATATTTATACAACACGAATAGATTGAAATTGGCACTGACCACCCGTGGCACACAAAACCGATCAGAACATTGTTGCAGAAGTAAAAACAGAAAATCAGGACAAATTCAGATCAATTTAAAATCTACAATATTTGCGATGTTTTACTGAGGCTTGAAACTTACCTCCTGACATCAGTGCTATATTGTTTTAATAGCTTCTACAACATAACTCTGTCTCGAAATCTGGCGCAAAAGCCAAAGCATTCTGGTCCTATGTGACGTACGACAGTGGAAAGTCACAATGAAACCTTCACTGCTTGATAACAATGGGAATATTATGTATGACAGCGGAGGTGTTAACACAGTTTTCAAAAATTCCTTCACAAAGGAAGACGAATCAAATATTCCAGAACTAGAATCACGATTAGCTGTCAATAACAGAAACTTAGAAGTAAGTATCCTTTGTGTAGCTAAGCAGCTTAATAAAGACAAATTCTCTAGTCCAGGAAACCAACTAGGTGTTATCCATGCTTCACCGCCCGGGGCCATATAAAATTGTGCCAATTCGTAGGGTTTTTACTCGAGTTTCTGATTACAACGAGCAGTCCAATTCAGTGCAGTAAAACCACACACCGCTCTCAGATCGCAGTTTATTCGATTGATGTTTGCTATTGACTACAGTTGTAAAATATAGTACCTTTAGCGATATTATTGTACATTTGTCAGACTGTAAAATTAATATGTTGACCTTAAAAAATAGAACGGAACGTTCGATTAAAAATATTGCTACGAAATCTTATATCAAAATTTGAAAGGTGGTCCGCCCGAAGGAAGCGGCATCAACCTCAGAGATTTCTAATCAAGGCTTGGAAATTCAGGAGGGCGATTAAAGACTCAGGCTCCATTTTTCCAGTCAGTAAGAGATATAGCGACTCACTAAAGTTGGGAAAAAGGGAGTACGGCGAATCGGATATCGATCGTTGATTTGTTGATTCAAACGGATCAGCTCTCTGCATGTTACGTAGCAAGCTATTTGTAAATAGTTTCATGGTACCTACCAAGACGGGAAAATGTTTAGGAACAGTACACCCCGACTGCAAAGACAAGAATGAGGAATATTTTATTCACGAGAAAGAAAAATTATTAAAAAGACAAGAGAATGAACGAAAAATCCACCGACACCTCCTATTTGGTCAGCTATCCCACCGTGCAAGAGGGCGAAGCTTGTACTCTCCCTGAGAATAAAACCATGAATGGCAGAAATAAAAACTTGTATGCTCGATGAAAAATCTGCAAAGCATCGTTCTACAGCGCTGCTTTCGAACGTCACTGTTTGACGTCGAATTAATGATCTCACAGGCTACATCACGCAAGAACTAGTTGGTCATCTCCCACACAAACAACTCGTCTTGTAAATCATTGAGTCGACTAATGTTGCTGGACTGGCTATCTTGACAATAATTGTACGATACACATATAAATATTCACTCGGAGAAAAGTTGAGTATGTGGGCGTCGCTGCCAACTAATACAATTGCAAAAGAAATTTTCAGCGGGATTAATATTTTTTTAAAATAAACTCTTTCCATAGGAACGATTGTATCTATATTTGTACAGTTGGGACCAAGGCAATGACAGCAGCAGCGGTATTACTAATAAAAAGTAAAGTGCCAAATTGTATTTCCGGCCATGCTATCCTTCATAGAGAAGCACTCGTTATAAAGAACATGCCTCCAAATCTAAAATTTATTCTTGATGAAGCATTAAATATAATCAATTACGTTAAATCACACCCTCTTCAGCGCCAATTGTTTTCAGCATCGTGTGGAGATAATGAGAGGAGACATAAAATAGTAACTGCTTGACACTAAGGTAAGATGGTGATTTCGGAGTAAGACCTAATTTCTAGCTAACAACTGAAAAACAATTTTTTTGATCGACAGTTTAAGCAAAGTGCCTTGGTTTTTCAAACTAGCATTCTTGGCAAATATAGAAATTGGCGAATTAAATGTAGCTATGCAAGGAAGACATGCAACTCTTTCCACCAACTCCCTTAAACGACTATATTTTTGTATTTTTTGTGTTGAAAAGAGAGAAATAGAAGGGCTTTCAATGCTGAATGTATACGTTATTGAGACAGCAGAATTATCAAATGAAATAATAATTGGTCCAGTGTCTTCGTTATATGCATGCAAGTTGTGAGACCTATTTTCCTGAAGAGCAGAATAAAAAGCTGAAAATCATTTAGTGGGCTAACGTTCAGAATCCTTTTGAATCGGAGTTGCAGAAAATTTTGAAACAAAACTAATGTATTCTTTTTAGAAACGACGTCAGATTCAGGCAATGGATCACTGTCCAAAACAATGTCAGTTGATGATTTTTGGTGGAAGGTTTGTGATGAATATTCACGACTTGTCATACAGGCACTGACTGTACTGAACATTCCCAGAAACATACCTCGAGAAACTGGGTTCTCTGTACACGCAGCCAGAGAGGCTAAACATGGCAGTAGACTGCTGACCCTGACGTGGTTTCAATTCTCTTCTATCAAGTCTGAATTTTAACGGTTCGTCAAAAATTAGAAAGAAAACTTCACATCTCTCATTAAATGGAAATAATTTTATCAATTATCAGTGCGATCAATACAGTGCTGTTTTGTGTAGTGCGTTATTGCGTGTTGTTTTGTGTATTACTGTAAACGTCAGTAGTGTGTACTGTATGATTTTCATTAAATGGTTATCACTAAGGAATCAATATAAAACTAGATTTTGTTAATATTATGCTGCATATAATATCTAGCATTTCAAAAGCATTCTGTTGTCAACAAGCCTTGAGAACCACTGACACAAATATGATATTTGTAAGGTGTGAAAGTGGCAACTGATTGAAAACAAGGAAACGTGTGAGGCTGTCCACATAACACTAAAAGGAATTCGTTATATTTTGGTTGCACGATAAATCATAGTTATTTATAGGCTGTCAATGGAACTAAATACCTAGGAATTACAATTACGTGCAACTTCAAATGGAACGATCACAGAGTTGATGTTACGGGGAAGGCAAACCAAATACTGCGCTTTATTGGCAGAATATTTCGAGGATGCAACAGATCTACTATAGAGATTGCCTACACAGTGCTCCTCTGTACTCTGCTAGAGTATTGTCGTCTGGTATGAGACCCTTACTGGATAGTATTGATGGTAAACATCGAAAAAGTAGGAAGAGGGGCAGCTTGTTTTGTACGGGAGAGAGTGTCAAAGATATGACAAGCGATGTGGGATGCCAAATACTAAAGCTAAGATCTTTCCACGCAGTTTCAATCCCTAAATTTCTCCTCTGAATGCGAAAATAATTTCTATGACCAAGAAATGATCATCACAATACACTGAAGAGCCAAATACACTGGTACATCTGCCTAATATCATGTAGCGCCTCAGCGAGCACCCAGAAGTGCCGCAACACGATGTTTCATGGACTCGACTAATGTCTGAAGTACTGCTGGAGACAACTGACACCATGAATCTTGCAGGGCTGTCCATACACCCGTAAGAGTACGAGGGCGCGGAGGTCTCTTCTGAACAGCACGTTGCAAGGCATCCCAGATATGCTCAATAATGTTCGTGTCTGGGATGTTTCGTGGCCAGCGGAAGTGTTTAAACTCAGATGATTGTTCCTGGAGCCACTTTGCAGCAATTCTGGACGTGTGGGGTGTCGCATTGTGCTGCTGAAAATTCCCATGTACGTCGGAATGCACGATGGACATTAATGGACGTAGGTGATCAGACAAGATGCTTACGTACGTGTCACATGTCAGAGTCGTTTCTATACGTGTGAGGGCTCCCATATCACTCCAACTGCATACGCCCCACACCATTACAGAGTCTCCACCAATTTGAACATTCCCCTGCTGACATACAGCTTACATGGATTCATGAGGTTATCTCCATACCCTTATACGTCCGTCCGCTCGATATAAATTGAAACGAGACTCGTCCCATCAGGCAACATATTTTCAGTCATCAACAGTCCAATTTCGGTGTTGATGAAGCCAGGTGAGGTGTATAGCTTTGTGCCGTGCAGTCATCAAAGATATACGAGTGGGCCTTCAGCTCCGAAAGCCCATGTCGATGATGTTTCGTTGAGTGGTTCACAAGCTGACTCTTGTTGATGGCCCAATCATTGAAATGTGCAGCAATTTGCGGAAGGGTTTCACTTCCATCACGTTTAATTATTATCCTCAGTCGTCATTGGCCCCGCTCTTGCAGGATCTTTTTCCGGCAGCATGGTCTTACGGGAAAATCCCCATTTCACTGCTACCTCGTAGATGCTGTGTTCCATCGCTCCTGCGCCGACTATAACACCACGTTCAGACTCACTAAGATCTTGATGTCCTGCCATTGTAGCACTGTAACTGATCTAACAACTGCGCCAGACGTTGTGTTATATAGGAGTTGCTGACAGCAGAACCGTATTATGCCTGTTTACATAGCTCTGTATTTAAATACGCATGTCTATACCAGTTTCTTTGGCGCTTCAGTGTAAGATAATAGAACACAGCTTGTGCAGAGATATTTTAAGGATCTTGTTTCCGCCCATGTCATTCGAGAGTGGAACGGTAGAGAAATAGATTGAATGTGGCTTGATGAACCTTCGCCAGGCACTTAAGTGTCTGTTGCTGGGTAGTCATGCAGAAGTAGATGCAATTAATTTTTCACATTCAGCACCTTCTGATGTTAGTCAGTTTTGATTGTGTGTAGTTGCTACGATGTGTATTGTCTATTTGCATACGCCGTCATTTCACTCCTAGTTGGCGCAGCCCTACTCACCGAGTGTTTAAGGTGCGGTGTACTGCTAGATCTCATTACACATGTGCCTCGAAGGTGACGGATTGTTCACCTGTCGAAATAATAGCAGTTGTGGAGGACATTACCTGACCAGAGAAAAGTATTACCTGTATTAACGATGTATAATGAGTATGTATTATTGTTTTGCTACAATTTTAAATGTATCCTCCGGTGAAGTAAGAGAACACGAAAAGTGGGGGAATGGTTTGAGGTAGTGTAGTGGGGAGAAGTAATTCAGGAAGACGCGAACAGCGGCGGCGCGCTTGTTGGTCGGCCAACAATTTGTGAGGGAATGCCGGGGTGTCAGGAAGCGGCTCCTGGCCGTTATTTCCGCGTCTGCTCTTCTCGCCGCGCCGCCCTCCATGGGAATATCTTTAATGAACCAGTACCGCGGCAGCCGCGGCGGAGGCAACAGCCCGTCTTTTCGTGCGCTGTAAGAGATTAATTATAAAATAGCACGTGCACCGGCCGCGTTGATTATGTTTACCCCCTGCCATTCTGCTGCAAATTTGATGCATTAATAATTTACAAGGCAGTGGCAGGCAGAAGTGAGAGAGAGGGATGAAAGGGTCGGTGGGGATGGTGCGAGGCGTGAACAAGAGACTGAGGAAAGGTTGGCGGCCGTGCATTGTAGATGACTTGCTCCAGGGATGGAGCTTTGGAGGGGGTCGGAGCTCGGCTGGTCTGGGGTGGGAGTTGGTAATGAACTGTCGGCAGGTGGAGAGCAGCCGCCGCCAGCTTATTGGCGCCAGCTCCGGTGTCCTGCGCTCCCGGGTGCGGCGCCGGGTGTGAGCTTACCAAGCTGCTCTCAGGCATTCTCGGGAACCTGTATTCAGCTCACACTATGACTGGAAATCAGATTCTTAATTACACCAACAATAGGGGTGACTGTTGGGTACAGTTGTGGCCTCTCCGCACAGATCAATACATCATTACTCACAATGCTTAGTAGACCTGTATAAATGAATATAGAAGACTGAGGTGAAACAAGTAACGAATTCTGCAACAATGCAATGATTTTGCAATCAATCAACAAAACATAGAGACATATTTCTTTTAACCCTTTGAGTGCAGACAGTATGAAAAGAGATTCTGAAATTGTTCACAAACCTAAGCTTTATATTCATAGTAAGCAACATATAGACGAAGGGAGTGGCAATTGCAAACACTCGGCTGTTTTAAGAAAGTGGTTCCACTCGAAACTTAACGTTGTTTCTCTTCATTTGTCGTTAGTTCCTTTAAATAGATTTGGTAAATTTAAGTAAGACATCAATAATTTTGCTCACAGCTTTTATTGCCGTACTTCGCCTGATGACCAGGGAGGTTGGACCCTGAGTTTTAACTATGTCGGTTGGATTCTTTAGTATTTTAATTACATCACACTCCTTTTAATCTTACAACTTTCCATCCTGGTGTGGTGGATTAAATAAATATCCGTATATATCGAATTCATGGTTATCCAGGCATAGAAGGAGAAGTGCAGGGTAGTGCCAACTTAGCCTGCTAAGCAAATGTAAGCAAAGGGAAACAGGGATCAAAGATAGTATAACATAACAATGTAGGGGTTGTCACGTTGATCACTGCAGACTGAACACCCCCACCACTCGGTTTGAACTGGTGGGCGGTTGAGCAGGCAGGACGGCTTTGTTAGTCAGACGGGGACTGATGTGAAGACGGAACGGTCGGAGTCGAGGTGAGCTGCTCGTGGATTGGTAAAAAATGATGTAAGAATGTAACATTTTGTTGTAAACAATGCTCACTGTTGTTTTATTAAAATCAGTTTAGACGGGAAACCTTTCAGGGAAGTTTTGATTGACATTATTTTGAGGAATTTGAATGGAAAAGCTGTGGACTTAAACGTGAGGCCACGTGTAATGTGAAACAACATCAGTTTCCTACCATATTTGTATCGCAAAGTTGTTTCGGAATATTTCAGTTTGTGTAAAACCTCATGCTGTTACTAAAACCATTTAACTTTGGTTAATTACATCAAAAAATTAACCAAATTTGCACTATTTATTTGGGAGCAGCTTAACATGTCGAAATATCTATGTTATACTGCTACCAGTGCTTAATAGCCTATAGAGTGAATACGTGTGCAACCATATATATATTGTGTGGTATTTTCAGCGGATTTTGTTGGATCTCTCTATGACTAATTTGTGTGTGTGTGTGTGACCTCATGGTCCCACGATGTGATTTGCAACATAGAGAGTTAGTTCAGTCCATATTTCAGAATCGATTTTACTCATGGGCATATCATACAAGTAATGTTCGATTTATATGGAAATTTTATTTAATTTAGGGCGTATTCTTTGTGAGCGGCGCTTAGCCACGTGGCTACTCCAGTGGCAACGAGAGACAAAACCTGTGTAATTTACTATCCTCCTGCAATATTTAAAGCAGATGGCGGAAAGTAATATGAGTGAATTTAGGAACCTTTTAAATTGGAATTTAATTCAATATCCTTGTTTTTCCTTGTAAGTAGTGTTGAACGCGTGGACTTGCTGTTCACACATGTGTAAGTGATGCTTGCCATAAAACTATATTAAGAGAGTATTGGTGACCGAATTTAATACCCAGTTGAACTCATTAGGTCAATTCGACGTTAATTTTGACTGGTAGGTTGTTTGATGTAGGAAATTCTAAAAATGTAGGAGAGATTTCATTGTGATTTGTGCTGAGCAACCATACCGTACAAAAGCCACTGTACTGCTTTAAATACTGACTTGAACAAGACTGAGAGTGTGCATTTGTATTGCCAACTGATTTGTGATTATACGTAGTCACTGAGAAGAGATAAACGAGATGAGATCAAAAACAGTTTTCTAAACTTGCTTACCTCCTTTTTTGCACATGTTTGTGGTACATTTGGTAGCTTGGATTAATTGCTTCTATATGTACGTGAAGTGCGATGTAGTGATAGATTGTTACCTGGACTTCCATCCTTCGCCGATTAGATACTGATAGAGTGCGAATTTCGTGCTTCTTTTGCTTTGGAAGTCCGAAAATAAATAGAATACAAATCTGGAACAAATCCCTTTTTCATCGGTATTCCAGTTCAACCAGTCTAAAGAAAAACAATTTTATCCAGCTATTTCTATTACAATTTATATTGCTTCATTCTGTTTAAATAATCTTGGAGTGAATGCTATTGAAGGCATACTATGACAAGCTCAAAAAATAAAGTGTTACCTGCTCTCATAGCATATGTTTTGTGCGATGGTAACTTGATCTTTCTCTTTAGCTATCCGTGGCAATGTTATGCTAAATTAGTTGACTTCTAAATATTTACTGTGGCTTCACATTGACCATGATTGTAAATAAATTATCGGCCTTATTAACTGAACTGTTGGAAGACGAGTTGATAACGATGAGACACAACGTGCCTAAACTTTAACAGCGCACCCGTCTATGTGTAAAGATTCCGTGATCAATGAATCGATTACGAAAATTAAGATACAGCAGTAAGCTTAAGCACTTTGGAATACAGCTACAAAATTTTTCTCAAAAGGGACCTTTATTATCAAAGTAAGCAACGAATATGTAAAGAAATTCGCAAAAAGTAAGCAATCAGTCCCCATTAGTAAGAGTACCAGGGAACTTATTTCCTGATGCCTTAAGACGTCCTGTCACTCACTTCCTTCTATTGTCAGTGTTTACCTTATGTTCCTCCCTTCGCCGATTCTGCGGAAAATCTCCTCACTCCTTTTCAGTCCACCTAATTATCAATATTTTTCTATAGCACCACACCTCGAACGCCTCGACTCTCTTTTGCTGCGGTTTTCCCATTGTCCATGGCTCACTAACGTACAATACTTGGCTCCAAACGTACATTTTCATGGTGAAAGTGGGGTTCCTTAATTTAACGTATGGTACAGGTCAATGTTCCTTCATGCAAACATCAGCTGAATTGGCCACACGAAAAGCAGGTGTCTTTCATTTTGACCCTAGTTACCTCTGTTGATATAGTGAGCATAATTGTACCATATTCTGTAATTGCTTGGTCAGTCATGAGCACTTTCGTGACGAAAAACATATGAGAAATTCCATTTAACGTATCACACAGCGCAAGGTTTCAATTGCCCCTTATCTCGCCTCCTGGACTAATAAATTGTTCACTGCACGTACAAGGATCGTCCGGCACAGTTGTTAAAGTAAAACATTTAAGCCTTACAATTTAAAAATTGATCGTACAAAAGAATAATCAAAAAGCGGACGCAACGGACGCTAAGATCTGAGCACGACCATGCAGTTACGAAGTTATTTACATTCATTTAGCATCAATTTCCTTTGATAGATTGCTGATTTCATATCAGTACTCTCTGAATAATCTTAAATGACAATTAACCTGCATTAATAAATCTCGCTATTGAATGCAAAGTTAGGTAGATTGAACATAAGTAAAATCAGGTATTTGTAATTCTACTGTAGTTCCTTACATATACATCAACGAAAGTTGACTTTTGTTAGTTTTGTATGGGAATTCAGTGCGAAACGCCTCTCTATACACTTAGGATACGGGTCTACTTTGGAATGGACCTATGGACAGTCACTCACATAGGGAATCCAAATTCACAGAAATTCGTGAGAGGGAAAGACCCTTCATCTGAAACTACAAAAAATTCGACGGAAGCAGAAGCTCATAGGTCTGAGTTCCCTCCGGTTAAGAATTTAAGGTACAGGTGGAGTTCGCAGACACCATGTGCATCCGACATTGTCGTAAGAAAAACTGCAAGACCCGTTCAACGCTGGATTTAGAACAAACAGAATTAATATTTTCGCCCCGTAGGATGTCTTGGGCACAGCTAGTTCACGGTCAATCACCACTCTCAGAGCGCCACCACGCAATCTAGTAGAAGATACGCAACCAATGCAATACATTATTTGAGCTCCAAGCGAAATAGTTAATATTCATACGTAAAAGCAATAAATAGTAAACTGTATCACCCCCTACGCCTGATGACGCTGGTATCAACAGGTTTAATTGTGGCACGAACGGCATATCTGAAACCAACTAATATCAAACACCACGCTCCATCAGTACGTATGCACTTCCTCATCTGCTAAGGTCCGAGTATATCTCTAACGAAAATTCACAAATCTCCTTGAGATGCTGTGTCCAGACGCAGTTCACTATGAAGGGGCGGCAAACGACCAAACTGCTGTTGGCTGGCGACAGCGCCACTGCAGAGGAGTAGAGCCTCCAGACATGAGAAACAGCTAACTCTGAAACAGGGCGCTGCATAAGTGAAACTGTGTAAATACCTCATCCCTTAGGACAACATTGGTAGTATGGTAAATTACATGTCTGAACATTAACGGACATGTTAGAGTAAAGTGTCCTTGAATGCAATATCTCATCAAGACTCACTAAAATTTTTCAAAATCATTTAAAAACGAGCAACTGCTCTACAACTTTGAAAACAACTGCCATTAATAACTTAATTCATACTTTCCCGGACAACGTTCCTAAATTTTTAATTTTCCCAAATTTACCGATTGGCACGCACCGCAGCACACAGAAACAAATCCGACATAATACAGCACAACAACGTGCAATCAGCGCAGGTTAAACAGAACGGGAAGAAGTGGCTGCTGGTCAATATTAACACCCAGGCCGGTAGTTCATCCACAGTAGTTTCACTACGCCTCCTGTAACTCAAATGTTGCTGTTGATGTAAGCCCGTCACCGGCAAACTTGCTACAGCATGACGCAACTAACTACCGTTCTGTTGGTAAGTGGACGGTACTAGCAGGTAATTCTAAATTTTTAGTTACACGGAGAGAACTCGTCAATCGGATTTTTTAAATATTTTTATATTTATGGCGCGCGATGTTTAGAACTCAAGTATCAGTCCACAGAGGAGTTACAGGTAAGTCAAAAAATTTCGAGGGGAAATAGACTCTGAGGTACCACAAGGAACATTAATTCACGATATTGATACGATTTTTCACGAGTCACGTGACTCACTAGGTACCATCAGAGAACGGTAATCAGGTAACTGATGGATCGCTGCCACGAATTTCACTATGGCCTCTTTTTTCTTTCAATTTCTCCGTTCATTTCGAATACCTGCATTATTCAAATATATAATTCATCAGATATATGCTAATTAACACGTATATAATCATAATTTTTATGCACGTCATCTTCATCGACATCTACATCTACATCCATACTCCGCATGTCACCTGACGGTGTGTGGCGGAGGGTACTGTGAGTACCTCTATCTGTTCTTCCTTCTATTCCAGTCTCGTATTGTTCTTGGAAAAAAAGATTGTCGGTATGCCTCTGTGTGGGCTATAATCTCTCTAATTTTATCCTCACGGTCTCCTCGCGAGATATACGTAGGAGGGAGCAATATACTGCTTGACTCCTCGGTGAAGGTATGTTCTCGAAACTTCAACAAAAGCCCGTACCGAGCTCCTGAGCATCTCTCCTCCAGAGCCTTCCACTGGAGTTTATCTATCATCTCCGTAACGCTTTCGTGATTACTAAATGATCCTGTAACGAAGCGCACTGCTCTCCGCAGGATCTTCTCTATCTCTTCTATATTATTTCGGATTATATATCGAAAGCATTTCTAATATAAATTCTTAATAACTGTTAACGAGGAATGCTTAAATTAAGAAAAATATAAAAATTTATAAAGAGTCCTTTATAAAATATCAATATTTAAGAATTTGCATTTGCAATGAAAACTGGAATTCTGCATGTGATATGTAATTAGAAACAAGTAGACATACGTCATCAATGAGAAGGATGGTTAAATATCTGATAATTAGCATATAATTGATGAATTTTATATTTCAGTGATGCAGTTATTCGAACTGAACGAAAGAATAGTTAAATGAAAAAGAAAAGATCATAACAAAACGCGGGCCAGCAGACTACTGATCATATGATCGTAATCGTTCTTCAACACTAGTGAGTGAGCCACGCGGCCCGTCGTAAAAATCACCTTGAATTTAATGAATTAGGTACCTAGGACACCCGAAGTCAGTTTCATCTAGAATTTCTTAGCGCTAAACTGCTGCGGGATTTTCGGTAAATGTTAGAGGGTTGAGAGGCACTTATATTTTTGTATGGTTAATGTTCTAACCGCTCGTATCAACGGAGATATAATGAGCGAGGTGGTGTAGTGGTTAGCACACTGGACTCGCATTCGAGAGGACGACGGTTCAATCCGGCGTCCGGTCACTTGATTTAGGTTTTCCGTGGTTTCCCTAAATCGCTCCAGGCAAATGCCAGGACAGTTACTTGGCACGGCCGACTTCCCTTCCTAATCCGATGAGACTGATGACCTCGCTGTTTGGTCTCCACCCCCAAATAACCCCTAAACGGAGATATTGAAGCAAGTACATATCCTTAAATGAAACTATACTTTTTATAGCTGCATTAGCCCTTGAGAAAAGTAATTAAGTGATACAGCGTTTGTTAACGTTGACCGTCAAACCTATAATAAAAAATCGAGAAATATCCTAGAATTTGAGAGCACGGTGGCCGGAATCGGAATTAGTGGTGCGAGCACCGCCAAATAGAGCTCTCGTGCAACGCTATGTTCGAATGTCAACACATTTGCCTGTTTACTTGTCTACATTGCAGGCCGCTCAATCTGCTACAATATTCTTTGCGTGCAGACATATACACCAACGGGGAGAAGTTGCATATACTACTTTTATAAGACTACCTATCCGGACAGCCAGTGTCCGACGCGCCAGGCAACTGCACGTATGAGTTACGAACTATTACACAAGGGCAGCTTGAATGTCAAAAAGAGGACAAGAATGAAAACTGCAACCGATGGAGAACAGGAAGAAGCAGTTCTGGCTACGCCGCTATTGACTCTGCACAGTGGTACGAGACACATGGCCGAGAAACTTGGAATCACCCGGATTAGTGTCATTACAGACCGAGTGCCAGCACGGCAGCTCAGCTTGTTCGGGCAGAGGATTATCTGCCCTCATAAAAAAAAAAAAAAATGCGGGAACGGATGAACAATGAACTTGAACGGGTGTCATGGGACGTCCGCCCCCGGAAAATACAACGAACATTAACGAACAAATTTAGACCAGCAAAAAGAAAAGAAAGAAAAAAAAGAAGAGAAGGTGCAGCGGTGGTCAGCACAGTGGCATCCTGATATAGGTTTTGTGTGCTTTCACTTGAGGTAAATGCCGGGGTGGTTCCTTGGAAAGGGCAAGGCTGACTTCCATCCCCACCCTTTCCTAATCCAATGAGATCGATGACCTCGCTGTTTGGTTCCCTCCGCAAAATCTACCAACCAACCAAATCATAATGAGTGTCATTCACATCCCACATCGACAGAATTTACATCCCTATCATCTGTCATACATCAGACCCCCGACGACCGTGATTTTGAACGTCGTACGGAACTTTGTCGATTTGCCCTTCGGCAACTGAGAGACGACTCTACGTTCACCCAGCGTGTGCTATTTACCTTCGAAGCAACGTTTACTAACCACGCTAGTATAAATGAGCGTAACTTGCACTACTGGACAGCTAAAAACCCACGCTGACTTCGTCAGTTGCGACATCAGTGACTGTGTAGCGTAAATGTGGGGTGCGGCAACATTGCAAATTACGTAGGGGGACCCTACGTGATCTCAGGCATTCTACCAATACGTCTATAAGCACACTTTCTGACGCACCTCTTGTTGGTTCTTCTAGAAGAGGTAGCAGTCGATATTCGATAGTGTATGTGGCTGCAACACGACGCTTGTCCACTTGCCCCTGTTGCAACGCAAGTACTGAATGAGAGCATTCCTGAACGTTGGATCGGACGAAATTCTATTGTAAAATGGCCTGCGAGGTTTTCCGATTTAACTCCTCTTGATGTCTTTCTTTGGAGAGCATCCAGAGAGCAATCTATGAGGAAGCCTTGACTACGCCCGGCAATGTGAGTCGTCGCATCGTCAGTGTATGCTATGCCATGGTCAACAGCCGGTACACATGCTTAAATAAAAGATAAAGTTACTTTTCTTGGAGACAATATTTATATTATGCCATTTCGGAGGTTACCGATTCATTGTTAGTAAACTGTTTATTTCATTTACGTGTACACGAAACTACATTTCAATGTCAAATACGTCGATAGCGTTTATTGCACGTAGCTGGTAACACCGTCATTACGTGCTTATGTTGAGCTTGAAAAAACGTTTCCTTAAGAAGAATATTTATTTTGCGGTATACAGGTGGTCACCAAAGTATTTGTAATAAAATTTAGTTCAACTAGAGTATTCCATATGATACAATTTAGAACAGTGTAGGTAGAGGCTGTTGTTTGTTTGGGGGAGGGAACCAAACAGCAAGGTCATCGGTCCCAACGGATTAGGGAAGTATGGCGAAGGAAGTCTGCCGTGCCCTTTCAAAGGAACCATCCTGGCATTTGCCTCAAGCGATTTACGGAAATCACGGAAAACCTGAATCTGGATGGCCGGACGCGGGTTTGAACCGTCGTCCTTCCGAAGCTGAGTCCAGTGTGCTAACCACTGCGCCACCTCGCTAGGTTTACAGTGGCCCGACAGCACTTATTTTACCAATAAGAACCACATAACCACCTATGGGAAAAGAGAGGTCAAATCTTCCTTCTAACATTTTGATGTTTAACACAAGAGTTGCCTTTTTCAGAGTATAAGACCTCGTTATTTTTGAAGAATGAACGGTTGATATCTCTGCTCCAGCTCACGTAAATTTTTTTCCTAAGTCTTTTGTGGTACGCTAGATTCGAAACATGTCGTCTTTCCACATACAACATTTGTAGGTGAACTTGCCTCTTGGTCGTAATATGGTTCAAGAGGAAATGAAGCCTTATTCTCGTTGCGCTGGCCTGCCTTACAATTACGAAGCCTTGTCTGAGACGCCTGCTTGGTGGTGTTTGCACCGCAAATGCCATTTCCAGCCACAGTGTTCTCACACTCTAGAACATTTCTCGATTTTTTTTTTACGATAGGTATCCATGTTAACATTAACAAACGTTATGTCACTGTCTTCTCAACAGCTATTGAATGCAGTTATAAAAAGTTCTAGGCTCCATTCTAAAACAATGTACTTGCCTCAGTATCTCAGATGATACCAGCGCTAAAACCATTAAACAAAGAAAAACATACGTGCCGCTCGACGCACTACAGTTTGCCGAATACCGAGTTTCTATACGTGTAACCGTCCACGAAAGAAAAGGAGTGTTAACGCCTTACGTGACTCATCCTGTAAATACGTATACAGGATATGAGAAAATGTTGGAAACGCTAATAGGGATGTTGCAGGGGGATTGTGCTGAGACACAAACGTTAAAAAAAAAATGGTTCAAATGGCTCTGAGCACTATGGGACTTAACATCTATGGTCATCAGTCCCCTAGAACTTAGAACTACTTAAACCTAACTAACCTAAGGACAGCACACAACATAAACGTTAAGGAAAGAATTTGATGCATTGTGGCGTTTCCGAGTTATTTAGCATAGAAATTAGCCAATCAGATCGTTGTGCACGCAAATTCAAGTTTCACATAACCAAAGCACTCGTTGGGCAACACCACCCCTGCCAATCCGCTTGAATGCGAGCGTGCGACGCCCCTATTGGCTAATTTCAATGCTAAGTAACTCCGAAACGGCGCAACGTATCGAATTTTTTCCTGAGCACTTACGCCTCAGTACAACCTGCCCTGCAGCATTCCTATAAGCGTTTCAGATGTTTTCTGACCACCCTGTACGTACAACCAACCCATACAGATTGACAAGATTTCCACCAAGGTCTGAATTACTGCAAGAGGCATGATTTTCAGATAGAAATTTAGAAATGGTAATAAAATGCAGTCAGATCATGAAATAGGTCATTATTCCGAAAGATAAAAAGCTACGTTGACAAAAGAATAACACTGAGGCGTGAAGAAAGTGAAATAATATTTTTATGTTAGATCAGCTATTTTTCTAAAAAGGTTTTGTTAATTCGCGGAATAACAAAAGAAAGAACTGTCGATGATTGTTATAGTTCAGTTTAAAAGAGAAAATGATTTGTTATTATATTGAGACTTGGTTTAGTAGAGCAGAACCTCGATTATCCGCGGTAACTGGGGCCTTCGAAACGCGGATAATTGAATTCCACAGATAATCCGCCATTAAAGTACGCAGTAATGTATTAGAGTTGTTCAAAAACAAAACATAATTACTATGTCATAATTAAAATCACTGAACGAATGCTTGTAATGAAATCCACTTCAGTCATCATAGTATGCGTGGAAATAAGATACAAAATCAGTGCCAGATTTCGGGTTCCTATAACGCATTTTTCGAGTTTGTGCATTATTTCCAGTTTCTGCTGTATCGTTAACACGTTTTCAATTTTCAGAAATTGTTGGCCACTAACAGAAACAACGACGATCTTCTCAAACAATTACAGTCTAGAGCGTGTAGTGTTCGAGTAGCACATTGTTTACTACACTCGTGTTTTAACTTGAGATTATCGCTCACCCGCGACCACTCTCATATTAAAGAAAATTTTGAGCAACATAAGAAAGTGGAAGAAATAGGCCACAAATAATTCGGCCACGGATAACCGAGTGTTTACTGTACACTTTATTAAACGGGTAAGGCTACAATCTTAGCCAGAATGAATGCAATGTATGATAACGGAGTCTAAAACATTAATTGTGTTATTATTCATTTGAAATACGAGACGCGAAGTTTACGTCCTTACAAGTACACTCCTGGAAATTGAAATAAGAACACCGTGAATTCATTGTCCCAGGAAGGGGAAACTTTATTGACACATTCCTGGGGTCAGATACAGCACATGATCACACTGACAGAACCACAGGCACATAGACACAGGCAACAGAGCATGCACAATGTCGGCACTAGTACAGTGTATATCCACCTTTCGCAGCAATGCAGGCTGCTATTCTCCCATGGAGACGATCGTAGAGATGCTGGATGTAGTCCTGTGGAACGGCTTGCCATGCCATTTCCACCTGGCGCCTCAGTTGGACCAGCGTTCGTGCTGGACGTGCAGACCACGTGAGACGACGCTTCATCCAGTCCCAAACATGCTCAATGGGGGACAGATCCGGAGATCTTGCTGGCCAGGGTAGTTGACTTACACCTTCTAGAGCACGTTGGGTGGCACGGGATACATGCGGACGTGCATTGTCCTGTTGGAACAGCAAGTTCCCTTGCCGGTCTAGGAATGGTAGAACGATGGGTTCGATGACGGTTTGGATGTACCGTGCACTATTCAGTGTCCCCTCGACGATCACCAGTGGTGTACGGCCAGTGTAGGAGATCGCTCCCCACACCATGATGCCGAGTGTTGGCCCTGTGTGCCTCGGTCGTATGCAGTCCTGATTGTGGCGCTCACCTGCACGGTGCCAAACACGCATACGACCATCATTGGCACCAAGGCAGAAGCGACTCTCATCGCTGAAGACGACACGTCTCCATTCGTCCCTCCATTCACGCCTGTCGCGACACCACTGGAGGCGGGCTGCACGATGTTGGGGCGTGAGCGGAAGACGGCCTAACGGTGTGCGGGACCGTAGCCCAGCTTCATGGAGACGGTTGCGAATGGTCCTCGCCGATACCCCAGGAGCAACAGTGTCCCTAATTTGCTGGGAAGTGGCGTTGCGGTCCCCTACGGCACTGCGTAGGATCCTACGGTCTTGGCGTGCATCCGTGCGTCGCTGCGGTCCGGTCCCAGGTCGACGGGCACGTGCACCTTCCACCGACCACTGGCGACAACATCGATGTACTGTGGAGACCTCACGCCCCACGTGTTGAGCAATTCGGCGGTACGTCCACCCGGCCCCCCGCATGCCCACTATACGCCCTCGCTCAAAGTCCGTCAACTGCACATACGGTTCACGTCCACGCTGTCGCGGCATGCTACCAGTGTTAAAGACTGCGATGGAGCTCCGTATGCCACGGCAAACTGGCTGACACTGACGGCGGCGGTGCACAAATGCTGCGCAGCTAGCGCCATTCGACGGCCAACACCGCGGTTCCTGGTGTGTCCGCTGTGCCGTGCGTGTGATCATTGCTTGTACAGCCCTCTCGCAGTGTCCGGAGCAAGTATGGTGGGTCTGACACACCGGTGTCAATGTGTTCTTTTTTCCATTTCCAGGAGTGTAATTTGGTATACTCTTGGGATGCAAGTAAAGAAATAAGCACTCTAATTGGAGAAAGATTAATCTTGACCTAAATCTGTATAGGATTTCTATTTCTGGTGTAGCGATTTCATACCGTCACGGATCGTGACACACCTGTTCAGCTTCCTTGTATCCCATACATAAAATTGTATATTGTTACGTAGGAGAATTTATGAATGCTTGAGGGCATACCAACGTCGCTTGGAGATTGCTTCAGGTATTTCTTGAATGTGCAAGTCCTGTCTTGTCTGGGAAAGCACATGTGCAGTTATGACAACTCGGGAAAATATGAAACGTTTGGAGATTCCATCAATGGGTATGTGTAAATGGCAACATCTGTCTGAGCGGAGAGCTAGATATTTAAAACGAGGCTCCCATGCATAGCAGTGACGTTTCTCTTGTCCTCTGTGTTTGTGTCACCGAGAGATTTTGTTTACACATACATAACTGTCTTCAGCTTCATCGTAAATATTAAGGACATTACCACCAGTAGTCTCAATACAAGCTTTTTTAAGTGTACTGCAGTGTTCAGAGAATCTTCTTATTCCTGAAGATAAAACACAATCAGTGGGACGAGAGCAACTGAGAGCAAGTGATTTATGTTGCACTGTACGTCATCCAGAAAAAAATTGTTGAAATGGCTCTAAGCACTATGGCACTTAATATCTGAGGTCATCGGCCCCCTATACTCAGAACTACTTAAACCTAACTAACCTAAGGACATCACACACATCCATGTCCGAGGCAGGATTCCAACCTGTGACCGTAGCAGCAGTTCAGGACTGAAGCGCCTAGAACCGCTCGGCCACAACGGCCGGCTCATCATCCAGAGATTTTGCATGCACACACATGATTAACTCTATTTCGCTTCAAAATGTAAGTATTAAGGAAGTTACTTCCATTACTCTCGACTCTGTTAGAGTGTTTTGAGAATCTTTTCCCTCTTCTCGTTCTTGCAGACACAAAACATAACCAGAGTACTGTGACATCTCCAGTTCCAATGTGCTGTGGAAGAAGAGATATTTCAGTAGTTCAAGTACTTCTATGTAAGTAATTATAAATAATGGTTGAGACATCTACGAAGTAAGATAAGGTCAGCGATAATGGTATTTAATGGGTTTCTACGGATTCAGCTTTTAACATTCTTACGTGCACTGCGTTTAAGTATCCCAAACACTATCTTTCCGCTTGCTTCTCTGTTTTCATCAACAGAATGCGTGAGCTGAATTGGCCGCTTAACGTAACTGCCTCCGCTGTCTGTAAATCTGTACTTTCCAAAACAGGTGATGTTAATGAAATGTATATAAACACAACGAACGCATCTTTACGACTGTCAGAAGATATCAGTGAATGATGTTCTACCTACGTTACAGATCAAGTTTTAAAGAAAATGGAAATGCTGCAAGTTTGTGATTCTCGTTGGGCTTTATAGGGAAGTATGAAACTTGCATTAAAGTGATTTTCATGTAGGAGTGCGCAAAAAAATTACCACAATTAATTGCAAGGAAATACGCCATGATAAATGTTGGCGTCAAAGAATGTTGATTAATGCTTCTAGCTGTTAGTTGCAGCTGATTTGTACCCAACATACAGGGATGTGAGAGGCATATCTAGTTGTCATCCATAATCACATCCATTAAACTTTGCGAACATATTATGTCCTACGGAACTGAAGCTCGTGGAAATATTTGAGAGAAATAATGATAGTTTGTCTGTTAATGTGTACAATAATCAGTTCTCTAAGCATGAATGGGTGGTGGTAGGAGGGACAGAATAACACTAAGAGAAAAAAAGATTTAAGTTGTTCCAGTGAATGACTTGAAACATCATAATCATGAGACACAAGTGAAGCTGTTAATACTTCCTGTCAAAAACAAAGAAATTCACACAAAAAAGTATCCGTTGAGGATAATACATAGCAGAGTTACTCCTTCTCATTATTGTATTGTAGTATGTGAGCCCCATTTGTGATACTTTCAGTCTTAAGAGAATCATAGAACTTTTGGCTAATTATCTGCAATTCAACCATCAACAATATCGTGCACGAAGCAGAGAATCCCTGTACTTAATTGAACTTCAACAATAAATTAGAGACACAATTTGTTATATATGCAGATATCAAATACATAATGCTACCTGGTGTTAGTAACGAAATTCGTATGCGCAAATCATACAGTATTTTTTTCTACGTGCATTGTAGTTTCAGCAAGGAATATTCAGAGTTTCATCAATAACGAAGTGCAGATTACATGGAATGGTTTAGCAGACGGTTCTATTTAATTTCACAGCACGTTAACGGTTACTTTTTGGGAAACAAGATGATTGCTAGTTGTGAATCAAGAAACATTCCAAACAGCATAAATATGAGGGATCTACGAGGAACGCTTCAAACAAACTCATGTGAAACCGTGCAGGACGTTCAACTTGTTATCCAATCTTTAAAAAAATGCATATAGAATCAGGATGATGAGAACTGATGGAATTCTATGGCATGCAACCGAATGAGAATCAATCTGTCGTGAAGCTTGTAGTGAAACTGGCTATCCTTTAAGGCGTAGCTGCAGATTGTGAAATAATGTGTTTTATAGGCACAGAAAACAAACATCCAGAAGCTGGATGGCTCCAGGTGGAATTAAATGCCGTGTCACTCACATTTTGGAGGGATAGTTTGCTCTAAAGGAGTATGATTTTCATGCAAAGACCAGGAAACATCAAAAAGCAAGTAATATTAACCAGCAATTGGCCAACAGCAGTGATCATACCATAGTTTTAGTTCGCTTACGTCCATTTTCCCACTCTTGCTCGCTGTGACGTAAATATTCCGTCCTGCTATTGCAAGGCCACGCACATGAGAAACAACTGTAGGGCTTAGAGCACCTCCAATTCATCACAGCACAATAAATAATTTTCCAGCCAATTTAACATCCAGATCAACAATTGGGCAACCGTATACCAATGTGTTCAGATCTTGATGTCAGTTCATCTTGACAGAACTGTCCTGATACCTCCATTTTCCAGGGTTAATATGCATTCCCTTTTCAAATCCCAATTCGTCGGAGTTTAAAACAAATTCATTACTGAACGAGGGGGTAACATTGTCTATCTCATCTACAAATTTTCGGGCCAATTTCACATTTTGCTGTGCATCATCAACTTGACTCTTTGTGTGAAATTTCGTTATCCTGCGTCTTTCAAATACTGTAGCAGCGTCTGAAGTTACGCAACGTTCCACTGCTTCCCTTGAAATCATTGCAATCTATGTCGTGCACAATTTGATGTGCATAACGCAGTAGGTCACTATCCTGAAAACTGTATCGACCATCCCTGAAAAGCGCAAACACCTGTTTTTGCAACAAGTGCGTCTTGTCCTCCCTTGAATATCGCATTCGGGAGGACGACGGTACAATCCTGTGTCCGGCCATCCTGATTTAGGTTTTCCGTGATTTCCTTATATCGCTTCAGGCAATTGCCGGGATGGTTCCTTAGGAAGGGCACTGCCGATTTCCTTCCCCGTCCTTCCCTAATCCGAGATTGTGCTCCGTCTCTAATGACCTCGTGGTCGACGGGACGTTAAACAGTACTCTCCTTCTCCTCCACGATTATAGTGCAGCTGAATTATTCGTAATCTGTTTACAAATTTTTTTATTGTGGTGCGGATGGTCTTTCATGTACATAAAACTTACGTTTAGTACCCCGTCCTTGGATAGTGATTTTCCATTACTACGCTTCACTGTAGATGGAATTTGTCGCACCCTGTCCAACAAGAATGATGAACCACATGGTTCGACACCAGTTTCAGTAAAATCTTCAATCGTTAACCACGTAACGTCTTCACTGTACGTATTTCTCATATTTATTGTCCGCACAGTCAGATTTATATGATACCACACATTCTACTGACTCAGCTTCCAGAAAAACTAAAATTTCATCTGTCGCCGCTCTCTCACTCTGCGAAATTTCTTGGGTTGGGTTTCTGAAGAAATGTCAACTTTGGCAACTGTTGTCGTAAGTATAATGCAATGTTTGCTCTGTCTGTTGTTCCCATTGCTCTGCTTTGTATCACCGCAACTAGTACTGCAGCAGCACTGTTGTTGAGTTACTCGTCGATTAAGCAGTCCAATTGCGTTCCGTAGCCTAATGCGGTGCTCACTTTGGATATCTCCAGTGCTGTTGCCATTAGCAGTCAATATTGTGGCTACGAGGTGTACAATATGTGTGGCGATGAGTGCTGTAAACATCATTGCCTTTTTGCTATCTCGCACTGAATGAGTTCCTTGTTGGTCTTGGCCGAGTAAGCAGCAACGATGCAGCGGGGAACCATGGTGTGCTGTAGGACTGCATGCGAACGGGTGTGAGGTGTTCGTGTTAGCTGCTCCTCACCATGGCAGTGAAATCGCCCGTCACTTATGAATTGATGCAGTGGATGTACAGGGTGACTGATACTTCCACAGAGTCCAACAACAATTAGAGAGTGCATCTGTAAATCGTTCAGAGGTTTTCTTTTCGGGGCTCTGTTGCGTGTCCCTCGACTTGATTCAGATGCCAAAACACAGATAAAGTCTTTCAAGCATTCGTTAATAGTTGACGCATGATCTTTGAATCAAGCTGCGCTACCCTCAGAGTTTCCAAACTTAAAAGACATGAGAAATAGTTTTCGTTGATTACCGTTGTACTCGTTGAAAACCTAATGCTGTATTTACGCAGATGTACTATAATAATAGTACCTTAGTACCACTGTCACTTAGAACAAAAGCTTTCTCGTGCTATTTTGCAGAAAACTGGCAGTTTTGAGGCCGTGGCTCTGTACAAAGTACAAGTTTATTCTTGCAGACAAGAAAAGCAGCGAATAATCACTCTTAATACTGCTATTTACGTACAAAAACAGCGCCGTTACCTCTTCCGAACCGGCACGTTCATCGTCAGCTATCTGCTTATATTTATATGATATTTATCATTGTTTAAACTAGTTGTCTAATAACTAGTGTTACGTACAACCAAGATAACATTTACGTGAACAGCCCTCTGAAGAAGAACCTGTCCATTCAAATCCGGTAACAACGTTTTTTCTGTAAATAAATAGGATTATTAACACGGATAATTACTGTTTTCTTCTTTGCTAGAATCAAATTGCAAAAACGTTCTTATCGGCATTTAGAACTAGTCAGTTTCGTGCTATAGCACTCATACTATTCTTAGTAAAGTATTGCATTTGTAATTTGTTCAATTATCTTTTGCTGCCATGCACCATAATTTTGTGGTATCAGAAAAACGCCTCAACTTTCTGGGTACAAATGAATTCTGTATAAAAATACGTGCACCCTCTTTACTTAAGTTTCTTATTTCCCACTCTGAACGTTTTCCATTTCCACTCATCAGCTGATTTTGACCTTCTTTATATCTTGGTTTGTGCTGTCCTTTCGAAATCCTTTCTGGTAAAATTTAATTTTATTGCCATGTATTGTATCCTTCACCTGGAACCAAAGATCAAATGAATATAATAAACATAATTGAGTCTGCTCTGCAGCATATAGAGCATAAGTAAAGATTTGACTTCTAAAAGAGACGTTACAAATGCGATGACGTGATGAACTGCGTTTAAATCCACACAGCAAACATTTAATTACCCTGTTAATTGTGGACTCGTTTTCCCTAAAAATAAAATATCCACCAATTTGGCGATTGATGAGTATATCAGGCAGTGAGTGTTGTCGAACTTGTTCGATAAGTGAGTGACCGTGAAAAGAGTTAATTTGATTTCTGTCTTAAGTGGTGATAGTAATACTGAATCGGACCGGTATTAAAAGATTCAAGTCCGATTTCAAATGAAATGCTTAGAGCACAATACGCGATACGTGATCGGTCTTATCGCTTTCAAATAACGTACATTACCCTTCGTGAAACATCTTTTCTAAAATCTCTCAACTCGTTTTAACAACTGATAGTAGATCCTCCTTAATTACCAATACAGTTTTATAAAAATTATTTAATTACATGAGTCATCATGTTTTTATTTATTTGTTAGTATATAAACATTCTTATCTTACATTTGCGTGGACACACAACACTCACTGCAAGAACAAATATTTGGAAAAAAAAAATTGTATCGTTTCACTTCATATGCTTTAGCCACCCCAAGTATTGCTAATCTTAAACTTTATTAGTTTTTATAAAGGTAGTTTTCAGCTTTTTGCGTTTCTGCATTCGTTAATGTTCAGTTTGTAAGTTCTGTGTTGCACATTAAGCAGCAAAATGGCCCATCTGATGGGTTGGGACCGAGGGAAACCCAGCCTTCCACTCCCAGTTATAGTTATTGGGCTGTTATGGTAATATTTTAGTAACACCTTAAGCCTATTATAATTAGTTTACAACGAGGAGTGACTTAACCGAAAGTGGTCCTGACTTTTTTTTCGCTGTGTCGCAGAGATGAGCGCGAATCATAAATGTGATCACAAAGGATGTTTAATATGAGCTAAAGTCTAAATATACAGCACAACACTAATGTCGCTAGTCGTTGCTAGCACTCAAAGCTCCAGATGTCAGACACTCAGATCGATACCAAACGTTGTACGTCAGAATCAACCAAAACTGCGATTTAGTTCTTACTATGCCGCCTAGCATAACGGGCGTAAAAATAAATTAAAAGTAACACAAGATTTATGCAGCACGTGAAAAGAATAACAGCGAGTCGTTAGCACAAGTAGCTTATGTTGGGAAGTTGGTAAAGTGTTAAATACTCGAACTCAGGGTCCCGGGGACAAAAACCAGTAAAGACGAATATCTTTACTGTATTACGCCTGAAAATGTTATATGAAACGACATGCAAAATGTTTGTTTGAAGTTTACAGCAATGTTATCTTGGCAGTCTGCTTTTGCTTCCTTTATTTGAAAGTAGTAAACCTACAGAGTACAGTTATAGTTTCACAGAATATGCAATCAGAACAAAATATGAAGAAACAACTAAATTACACGTGCGGAAGAAATAGTAATAGTGATAATAATAATAATAACAGTCACAGTAATACTAGTTGTAGTAATAATAAAGAAAATAATAAGTTCAATAATAAGTATAACGTTCAGCTAATGAAGCGAAAGCAGACTGCCAAAAGAATATTGTGCAAACGCCAGAAAGTTGTTTTATTTGTCATGAGAACGTTCTCCGATATAACAGTTTCACTCCTAAACAGTTTAAAAAAAGTTAATCAGTGACGCCTGATTGCAAAACCTTTAACTCGACTACCGCACGCTCTAACAACTCACCAACGTGAAATATACGAAACAATCATTCACAGTAACGCTTACTTCTAGCGTTACTCTAAATTACCGTCTGCGTGTGTTCTAATGGACGTCAGCACACTACACAAACTAGATCTGTATTTAGGTTGATACTCGATCGACACACAACGTGTGGTTCCGATCTGACATTCTGACATATGGAAGTTTGGGTGTAAGAGGCGTTAGCGGAATACATTATCTAGAGCTGAAGTTCTACTGCGAGTTTCCTATCTCCCGGTAAATCTGCTGTACTTGACGGTAAGGAGAAAAGGAGCAATGCGAATAACCAGTTCGCCGCGATCGCTATCTTTGTAGCTCCTTATTGAAGCTGGATTTGTGGACCTGGCAGCCGACCGGAGAAAAGTAGTAGAAAAAGCGGATAATTTGAAGCAGTGGAGAGACAGTAACCTGAGACTTCAGAGTGGGCGTGTGATAAAAGGAGAGAGTTTTTTCACAGACCTCCGACGAAAAGTGATAGGATCCAGCAGAGTAGGTGTAAAAATCAAAGGGAAAGGGCGAAGTTGTAGGACCGGGCACTTTGTGGGGAGAGCGGTCTCCGGCCTTACTTTGCCACAGTCTTGCACTTTCCTTTCTCCTGTCCTTTCTCCCCGATGAGAATGTCGGGCCTTTGTCTCGTGCACCTGACTGGAGGTGACTGTCAACCTCTCAGAAGACACCAGCGTAAAGAACAGTGTGGGCCATGACGAGAGGGATCTGAAAATAGCGCGCTTTCCATGTTCTTGCTCTGCAGCCCATTCTCAGCAACCACACTTATAAGGCATACTCTACCTTTAAGTTTCCTTAGTGACCTCGTCCACTGAATCGAATTTGGTTATAATCTGCTTTGTCTGTATATATATATATATATATATATATATATATATATATATATATTTCAGTTATTTATATTTACATAGTTTTGCTGTTTTGTTTCGTTATTGCTTTACTTTCGTCAAGAACAATGCACAGTCCACAGACGTTGAGCCACTGGGATTATATCCTCTGCTCCACAATGTCTTCAAATCTTCAAATCGCAAGGGACAGACGATTCATAGTGATGTTATATATATATATATATATATATATATATATATATATATATATATATATATATATATATATGACTCTAAGCACTATGCGACTTAATATCTGAGGTAATCAGGTTTAAGTAGTTCTAACCTGACTAGCCTAAGGACATCACACAAATCCATGCCCGAGGCAGGATTCGAACCTGCGACCGTAGCAACCGCGTGGTTCCGGACTGAACTGCTCGGTCACCGCGGCCGGCAAAGTTAAATGAAACTCGCAAACGATTTTAGCTGGGAGACCGATAAACTGTGAGGTGCCAGTGTGGCCAGCGTGTTGAACTGGAGTACTTTCAGGCCGTGTGATAAAGAAACAATCTGACGGTCTAAGCCTACATAGGCTTTATTTGATGAAAATATTAACACTTTCAAGTA
The DNA here is from genome assembly GCF_021461385.2 of Schistocerca piceifrons. NCBI lineage: Eukaryota > Metazoa > Arthropoda > Insecta > Orthoptera > Acrididae > Schistocerca > Schistocerca piceifrons. Next base: position 634,410,440 of record NC_060139.1, read on the forward strand.
CTGGGTAGTAACTGCAAAAGTGACAACTACCAATTTATGAAGAGATTCAGTGCTGAAAAATGTAGTTTGAAGTCAGATCATTAAATGAAATTCGGGCGACATTAGATCGTAGAAATGGTGAAGAGCATCTAATACAGAGATCGCAAAAGTTTTAATAAATAGCGACAGACTGATAATTACATTAAAGAATCGATGAAAATTTGCGGAAAAACAGTTCTGCGGATTCCAAATAACGTATATAGTCCAATACACTCTTAAAAATACCTTTTTCCTTCAGAAAATTCTGATAGTGCGACTGTCCTGCTCTGGAACGAGCAGGGATAAACTTGGAGTAGATGTAGATAAAAATCAGAATATCTGCCAGTGCCTTATTAAGATTCCTATACAAAGATAATCTTCTCCAAAATGTGCAGCGTCACGAACCTAGAGTAACAATACCAGCGGAGTGAACAGTGTAATCCTCATGTTACTAGTATCAAATAGCAGCTGTCTCTTGACGCTGGTTGCTTACACTTGCACCAACGTAAACGTCTTTTGACGCTGGTTGTTTACAATTCACCAACGTAAACGTGAATACCACTCGCTGATTAGGCCTTTTGCAAGGTTCAAATTGAGGCACGCACAGCGCGTGTGGCACGGCGCAGGACAGGGCGTTTTTGTAAACTTAATGGTTTCAAAGACTACCGCTCAAATTGGGACCCGACGCGATGCTGACGTGACACGCGCCTGCGCCACGTCGTGTGGCGTTGAGGTTATGGCACCGTTTCTTGCGCCACGCGCACGGGAGAGGTGAGGCGAGGAGGGAGAAAGCAGTCGCCCCCCTCCCCCCCACCCTTCGGTCTTTTCTGCTCCGCGCGTATGGGCAGTGGTAGTGTTGACCATCCGAAAAATATTGCTTTACTACTAAACTTTATCGTCATTGAAAAGTGTCCCGATTTTCGCCATTTAAGCTCTCGACCTTTTTTTATTAGTACATTATATTTTTCAGTTATTTATATTTACATAGTTTTGCTGTTTTGTTTCGTTATTGCTTTACTTTCGTCAAGAACAATGCACAGTCCACAGACGTTGAGCCACTGGGATTATATCCTCTGCTCCACAATGTCTTCAAATCGCAAAGGACAGACGATTCATAGTGGTGTTAATGAAATAAGAAATTATATTACCATGTGAACAAGCAGCAGGGCAGAAAATTTTAAATATTGTACAATGAAACAAGATTGTCTACGTGCTGCCTATTATGTTGGCGTGTTTGTACGATCTGTTTCAAAAAAATCAAAATGTGAGAATTTCCACAGATGTGTCCTCTACGTGCTCCTGCTACAAAGCGTCCAATTTCTTAAGTATATAGGTTTCGCTGTAATTACTTTGATATAGATGTAGGAAGAGACATTATACTACATGCATGGGGACACCACATCTCCCACATAAGCAAGAAACAATCAAAAACCCCAATCAATGACAATGTTTTAATTGACGCATAGTAACGAGAACAGCCATTTCTGTGCTTGCATCAACAAACTATTTACATGGAATGCTACACAAACGAAGAATGTGGCCTGTATTATTCCGGAAGCATGAATATCCTAAAAGTTGTGGTGATCTGACATATTTAATTTGCTGAAATATATTGCTAACAAAGACAGACCAACATTCATGACAATGTTTTTCGAACGACGTGAACTCTTCTTATAATACACACCTAGTTAGCTTTCGCATTCCTGTTGCGAGAATTATTCTCAGCTGCTGACAGTACACTGACGATCGTGTTGTACAGTGGATCAATTGTTTACTTTTCTCAATAATAACTGCTGTACTCGTGAATTGCATATCATCTGTTTGGCAAGCTGTAGGTGAGTAACCATCGTCTGGTATGTGCGCGCCATTCCGCCCGATGTCCGCAGCTCGTGGTCTACTGGATAGCATTGCTGCCTCTGGATCACGGGGTCCCGAGTTGTATCCCCGGATGAATCGGGAATTTTCTGTTCCCGGGGACCGATAGTTTGTGTTGTCGTAATGATTTCGTCATCATCATCATGGGACTTTCTACGGGTGCTGATGACCGCGCAGTTGAGCGCCCCACAAACCAAATATTATCATGAACTCCTCCCCATGGGCATACTAGTCACTATTTTCATATTTCTTAGACGAAGAATAGGAAGACAATCCTGTGGTTAGTTTCCATTCCAGTCTTTCACTATTAAAAATATGATGGCTTTTGGGGATTCCACCAAAATTGCAACAGAACTGGTTATTTATTTTTTTTTTTTTTTGTAAATTTTTAACCTTTCCTTATTCGAATAATTACGATCATTTATGAATAACGGCCATAGTTCTCAAGCTGACATGCTTAATTCTGTTTCCTTTGCAAAGAGAGAGTGTAATTGGCACAAACTCACCTTTCAGGAACTATTGCGACAGATTTCTGAAACAGAGTGTCTCGTCAAAAAAGCAATTGTCAACCACAGAGGTCAATAGTTTACGGAAAACCTCATCTATCGGTTTGCAATAATATAAGAGAAAAAATTTCTTGTTTATTTTCGTATTAGGAAAAGCTCATTTCACTAGCTGTCGATGACTGTTAAAAATGTAGTACTGGACTGCAAAAATTAAAATAAGTATAAAATCTATAACTTCTGATACATATCCGTAGATAAGAAAGTTTCATGTGTTAACGATTTGGGAAAGTTCTCTCTTCCCTGAGTTCTATCATCTGCAAAAGTCACGTTTCGACATCCCGACCGATTCATGAGATATGCGGGATGTTGTGAATATTTCATTCTCACGCGCGTGTGGTCAGGAGTGAACATACTACATATGATCCATTATCTCAAGTTCAGAGACTGATAGAGACCTCCTTCCAAGTCTAAAGAAAAATTAAACACTTTAGCTAAATTTCATACGCAGCAGCATATGGTGCAATACGCACCAAAGCAAAATCGTACGGATCCCTGTCTTCCATTGTAACTCCACACCTCAGAAAGAACCTGAAGAGGTGCCGTAAGTCGAAGCTTGGTCTCTCCGACGCTAATCATTGGGTTACGGACAGCAATGAAAATAAAAAATTCAAAATTTACGATGAACCATTTTTTCTCTGTTTGTAACATTTAGGTGACGAATAATTGTTGCTGCTGCGGATACAAACCGAAACATATGAAAGAATAACAGCCACCTTTGATAAGGTCCCTGGGAGTCAATTTATGGTGTTGTTGTTGTTATTGTGGTCGTCAGTCCGAAGACTGGTATGATGCAGGTCTCCATGCTACTCTGTCCTGTGCAATCCTCTTCATTCCTGAATAACTAGCGCAATTTACATCCTTCTGAATCCGCTTACTGTATTCAACTCTTTGTCTCCATTTAGTTTTTACCCCACAAACTTGCCTCCAGTACTAAATTGGTGATCCCTTGATGTCTCAGAATTTGTCCTGTCAACCGATCCCTTCTTCCAGTCAATTTTTACCATAAATTTCTTTTCTCCTTAGTTTTATTCAGTATCTTCTGATTAACAGCCACCTAATATTCAGCATTCTTCTTTGGCACCACATTCCAATGGCTTCTATGCTCTTCTTGTCCACTGTTTACTGTCCATGTTTCACTTCAATAAACAGCTACACCCCATACAAATACTTTCACGAGATAGGCCCAAACACTGAAATCTGTTTCCGATGTTGACAAATTTCTTTCCCTCAGAAACGCTTTTCTTGCCTATGCCAGTCTACATTTTATATCCTCTGTAGTACGGCCGTATTTAGTTATTCTGCAGCCCAAATAATTTCCTAATCTAATACCTTATCATCGATTGACTTAATTCGACTGCATACCATTATCCTTGTTTTCATTTTGTTGATGTTAACCTTAAATCCTCCATTCAAGACACTGTCAATTCCGTTCAACTGCACTTCCAAGTCTTTTGCTATGAATGATAGAATTACAATGTCATCGGCAGACCTCAAAGTTTTTACATCTTCTCCCTCAACTTTATTTCCTGGTAAAAATTTTTCTTTTGTTGTCTTTACTGCTTGCTCAATGTACGGCCCTCAGGGATACGTACAAGCTGTAAATAGCCTTTGCTCCCCGTATTTTAGCCTTGCTATCCCCAGAATTTCAAAGAGAGTTATTTCAGAGTCCACAAAATCTATAAACCTTTGTCTGTGTTTCCTTAACCAATCTTCTGAGATAACATTGAGACATTATTGCCTCGCGTGTTCGTACACCTCCCTGCTATCCATACTGATCTTCCCCGAAGTCGGCTTCTACCAGCTTTTCCAATTTTCTGTAAAGAATCCATGTTAGTATATTACAACTATAATTTAATATATTGATAGTTCGGTAATATCCACACCTATCAACACTTACTTTCTCTGTAATAGGAACTAGTACAGTCTTCTTGAAGTCTGAGGATATTTTGCACGTCTCATACATCTTGCACACCAGATGGAAGAGTTAACCATGGCTGGCACTCCCAAGGTTAGCAGTAGATCTGACGCAATCTCGTCTACTCACGGTTCTTTGTTTCGACTTAGGTCTTTTAGTGCTCTGTCAAATTCTTCTGGGAGTATGATCTACATCCTCTTCCATGTATCTAATGTTCTCTTCAAGTTCATCTCCATTGTATAGGCCCCTTCTTTCAGCTTTCCCTTGTTTGCTTAGGACCCGTTTTTCATCTGACCTCTTGATATTCATACAACTGTCCTCTTTTCTGCAAAGGCCTCTTTACTGTTCCTGTAGGTAGTACATGTCTTTCGTTAAATACACTGATCAGCCAGAACAATATGACCATTGACCTATTATCGATATATAGCCCTTACAGGTGGTAGCAGCGTCAAAAAAATGGTTCAAATGGCTCTGAGCAGTATGGGACTTAACATCTATGGACGTTACTCAAAAATGGTTCAAATGGCTCTGAGCACTATGGGACTTAACAGCTGTGGTCATCAGTCCCCTAGAACTGAGAACTACTTAAATCTAACTAACCTAAGGACATCACACACATCCATGTCCGAGGCAGGATTCGAACCTGCGACCGTAGCAGTTGCGCGTTTCCGGACTGCGCGCCTAGAAACCGCGAGAGCAACGTGGCCGGCGGACGTTAGTCCCCTAGTAGCGTCACCTCAGGGGGAATGACCGCTAGTCAGACACACGCACGGTGCACGTAGTATCACTGAGCGTGCTGTCCGTGTCTAGAATGGGAAGGGCGTGCGAAATATCTGAATTTCGCCTTGGACAGAATCAGATGTCACGGAGGCTCGGCGCGAGAATTTCGGCGACTACACGACTTGTCGTGTGGTCGAGGAACGCTGTCGCGAGTGTCTTCAACACGTGGCCAAATCAAGGTGAAACCACGTCCAGACGTCGTGAGGTTGGGCGGCTACCCCACATTACGGATGTCAGATGTCGTTAGCTGGACAGACTGGTAAAACAGGACAGACGGCGAACTGGGGCGGAAATAACATCAGATTTAAACACTGAGCAGAGTACAATTGTGTCTGAACACACACTACGCCGATCATTCCTAATGATGGGCCTCCATAGCCGAAGACCTATGCATGTTCCTGCATGTTAGCATCACGACGGCTGTAACTGTTACTGAAATGGGCACGTGACCATCGACACTGGACGTTGGCTCAGTGACAAAGCGCTGCGTGGTCTGATGAATTCCGATGCCTTCTTTATCATGCCGATGGGAGGACACGAATTCGTCACCTTCCAGGGGAATAGCTCCTTGACTTCTGTGCTCGGGACGGAGACGAACTGGCTGCGGCTCCATTATGCTCTGGGAAACATTCACGCGGAATCCACGGATCGAGGGGAGATCGTGCAAGGCACCATGATGGCCAAGGAGTGTCGTACACTGGTTTCAGACTACGCAACCCCTCCATTAGGATCACGTTTATCGATGGCAGTCTCACTTTTCACAAGATAATGCACCATATCACGGGTCAGGAGTGTGGTGGAGTGGATCGAAGAACAAAGTGCCGAGTGTCAATTGATGAGCTGGCCTCTCATTTCACAAGATCCGAACCCGATCGACCACATCTGGAATGTGGTTGAACGTGGAGTCAGAGCTCATCGCTCCCCTCCCTGGAATTTACAGGGATTAGGCATACGTGTGCAAATATGGTGCCCTCCAGCGACTTACCAATGTCGCATTGCTTCCATGGCACGACGTATCCGTTGCAGTTATCTGTGCCAGAGGTAGACACACCGGCTATTAAGCAGTTAGTCATAATGCTCTGGCTGATCGGTGTATGCTTCTAAATACATTTACCCACTAGCCACTCCATTTATGTAGACGACAAAATCCCTGTTCTGCGCATGTGGAATGGTTCCTCATTAAATATTCCTATTGAATGAGCACGAACAGTAATATCTATGTCATTTTAACAGAGAGCTCTCTTATTCAGCCGTAGAACTTTCGTACATCTACAGATCCTTGCCAACTTCATAGTCCCTCCATATTGCAGTCACGCAGAAAAGATTTACACGAGTTACCTAGGCTTCGAGATAATTTCATTGATCCAGGCTGTAACGTGGTATTACAGAAGAGCATTAGCGAAAAGTAACGAGAGATTGGAGAAAAGATAAAGCACAGAACTATTTGAAATCCTTACGACTTCTGATATTTGTCATAAAAGAACTCTTTTCCTGGGTAAGTTTTCCCTTTATTTTGAAATAAAACTGTATACCGTTATTAAAAAAATTAGCTAATGTCACCTCCTTAGTCATTATAAAGCTACATCACAACAAAATTTATTGAGCCTACCGCTTGTTGTAATCAGTGTTAGAAAAAAATATAGTGATGATTGTACCCGTGGGGACAAAGTCAAATGATAACTAATAACGAAGTAAAGTGTTTACGTCGAAATACAAGACTAGACTACGCAGGAAAATTCCTGTAGGCAATTACGAAAAATGTTCCCACTTAACTACCGCAACCACTTTGTACATCAACCAGTTCGAAATTTTTGGCCTCAAATTATTTTACATAATTCTGTTTTACAACACACCGCTTTGGAATACGTATACTGAACTCGGTTGCTCGGAACTACACAGAGCTTCATGCTCAACGTGCACAATTTCAGAAACCTCTCCATTAATTATAATTCTAGTTTTGGTACAAGCAGACCCTTTGCTGATTTCTGCTGATTACGGGCCTGAGGAGAGTAAACACTTGCGGCCATCAGTCTGTTACTCACATCCCTGGACTGAATCTGTGTACTGTCTGCGTCTCGAGAAAAGCGATGACGTTCACTAAATGTTGGGGTAGCGTACAGCAGATGCGGAGCATGGGTATCCGCTAGAGTTCCGTAGTTCGGTAGTTTTGGTACAGTACATAAATATCGACGTAAACGGTAGGATTACTGCCAAAATTGTAGCATTATCAGGGAAAAAATCATAAGCGAATATATAACAGAAAACTGGGAGTAAATGCCTTTTCTTTCTTTTTAGTTTTTCTGTTTTGCACGCAACTAGAACGATATTGGATACGTTTTCGTTTTGCGTTTTTCTTATTATGTTTAATTTTTTAGGGTGAGAGGGGGGGGGGGGGGCAGCGAAATGTGTTTTCTAGCGCAATAAGATAAATGTATTTTTTTTTAAATTTTTACTACAACATTCCTCTGTTTCACGTTATAGATCAACAATTTTCGAAGAAAGCCTGGATGAACCACTAAAAGTTTCAATTGTTCTATACATACTAATTATTTTTAAGTTACAAGCCGGAGGACAGCTACACAATTTGATCAAACGTATCCGGACACCTGGCTGAAAATGACTTTCAAGTTCGTGGCGCCCTCCATCCGTCATGCTGGAATTTGATATGGTATGGTTTGATGACAGCTTCCACTCTCACAGGCATACGTTCAGTCAGGTGCTGGAAAGTTTCTTGGTGAATGGCAGACCATTCTTCATGGGGTGCTGCACTGAGAAGAGGTATCGATGTCGATCGGTGAGACCTCGCACGTAGTCGGCGTTCTAAAACATCCCAGAGGTGTTCTATAGGATTCAGGTTAGGACTCTGCGCAGACCAGTTCATTACAGTGATGTTATCGTCGTGTAACCACTCGGCCACAGGCCTTGCCTTATGACCAGGTGCACGATAGTGTTTAAAGATACAATAGCCATCCCCGTACTGCTCTTCAACAGTGGGAAGCGAAAAGGTGTTTCAAACATCAATGTAGGCCTGCGCTGTGATAGCGCCACGCAAAACAACAAGGGGTTCAGGCCCTCTCCATGAGAAACGCGACCGCACTATAACACCACCGCCTCCCAATATTACTGTTGATAGTGCACGCGCTGGCAGATGACGTTCACAGGGCATTCGCCTTACCCACGCCCTGCCATCGGATCACCACATTGTGTATCGTGATTCGTCACTCGACACAACGTTTTTCCACTGTTGAATCGTCCAATGTTTACGCTCCTTACACCAAGTGAGGCGTCGTTCGGCATTTACCGGCGCGATGTGTGGCTTATGAACAGCCGATCGACCATGAAATCCACGTGTTCTCACCTCCCGCCTAACTGTCATAGTACTTGCAGTAGATCCTGATGCAGTTTGGCATTCGTGTGTAGTGGTCTGGACAGATGTCTGCCTATTACACATTACGACCCTCTACAGCTGTTGGAGGTCTCTGTCAGTCTACAGACGAGGTCGGCTAGTACGCTTTTGTGCTGTTCACCTTTCCACTTTCCTATCACATCGGAAACAGTGGACCTAGGGATGTTTAGGAGGGTGGATATCTTGCATACAGACGTATGACACAAGTGACAATCAATCGCATAACCACATTTGAAGTCCGTGAGCTCCGCGGAGAGCACCATTTTGCTCTCTCACGATGTCTAATGACTACTGAGGTCGCTGATATCTGGTATCTGGCAGTAGGTGACAGCACAATGCACCTAATGTGAAAAACGTAATTTCTGGATGTGTCCGGATACTTTTGATCACGTAGTTTATGTGAAACAAAAATGTTCCGTGGGTTACGAGACCGTGTGTATACCTTCACTCGGATTCAAGGGTAATCTAGTGAGACACTGGCGCAACCAGAGCGATCGAAATGGGGTAACACCCAAAAGGTATGCAACACGCCTAACAAACAGATAACTGGGTTACGATCTTAACTGAACAATGCTACTAGGAAAGCTACCGTAGTCTACGCTAATTTACAATAGTTTACGGTAGTTTTACAATGCTTGTATCAGCCCATATTTAGCTAGTGATATGTAGAAAAACACCTGAAAATCACATGCAAGCTGGCTGGCTAACCGATCCTTGAAGGAGACTCTTTCCGTTGGATATTACTTGCTTCACATCGTGCAATGTTCCTCAGACGTTTCTTGCAATCTTACATTCATCCTGTCAGCATAGTGGATAAGGTGACCTCCTTCTGTTTGTAGTAAATCTTCATCAACAATTGAAATGCTTTTATAACACACAAATCTGAAGTCTTCAGATTAATCGTAATATAACATTAAACGGGAATTGTAGCCGACATTGTCAGAGGGAGAAGTTCTTGTGGATGATCTGAACAACGCAAAAGTAACTGCTAAAATACCTAGAACGTTGTTGCTACGATGCTATGTTCTATATTTCGATTAAGAGTTCCTACAACCCCCACCCTTAAATCCACACACAGATCCCTCTCAAATAACGAGACTCGTTGAACTCTGGTGGTGCTATGCAGTTTCGAATTAAATAGCAGGAAAGGCTCGGCATACAGTGTTGCCCGGCACATGTCCTTTGTTCTCCGGCGTCGTTTCGGGTACAGGGGAGAGGTTAATTAGACCCAATGGGACTCTGCGTGGCCGGCTATTGAGTTCAGGACGTGAAGGGGCCGAATAGAGGCGAGCTCGCTACTTGTTGTTCGTCGGTGCTCCTCTTTCAGCTCGGCAGATAGCCTCCTGCATCGACCGAGAATGTAGCACAACGTGTTATTAAATTTCTTTGTAGAAGCTCCATTTTAATTAAATCTATAATTATACTACGAAGGGACGTGGGGCCGGTCGCTCAGGAAACGATGAAATTTTAATTAAGTTTTAATAAGAGAGTCGTCAATATCTTTTGTATCCAAGGCCTCAGACACACCGGCAGGCAAGCGACCACGTACGGCGCCGTCCTGTGACAAGTGAGTAAATAATGGTATAAGCTACATTGATATTGGTGTGCAATTAACGTTCATTAACTGTCTCAGGTATGTCACACAGCTTGTTACAGTTATCGGGAAGAAAAGAAGCAGTACCACATTGGTGCTCATCGGAAAGGATCGACAAGAACAAATTTAAATTGCTTTGTTTCTTTCAGCAGCAAGATGTTTATCTTCTACCAAACCACTACCAATTACATAAACGTTTTCGTCACGGCAATAACAGTCAAGTATGGCATAAATTTGTTGTTCAAGAAGCCGAATTTATTTCTTAAATAGGATGTTTGTGACATGACACTTAGACAATTAATTAACAGCGCCCATATAATCAAAAATATGTAGTACATTTACATCTACATCAAGACTCTGCCACATACCTGACGGGGTGTGGCCGAGGGTGTTCCTGGTACCATTAATCGATTCCCCCTCCCCTGTTCCACGTGAGAACAACGAATGTCGGTAAGCCTCAGTATTGTCTCAATTTCTCGAAGTCTTTCATAGCGGTCATTTCGAGGGTTGTTATGTGGAAGGAAGTAATATGTTGTCCGACTCTTCCCGCAAAGTACTCTCTCGAAATTTCAAACCTAATCCTTCCTTTATCGACAACGGCTCTGTAATAGCGGCTGCATTGGACTTTGTTGAGCATCTCTTTAACGTTCTCACACCGACTAAACGATCCAGTGAGGAAACGTGCTGCTCTTTGTTGGATCTTCTCTATCTCTTCTATCAGTCACGCCTGGCAAGGGTTTCAGATTTATGAAGAATAGCAAACAACAGGCCGAACAAGCATCTGGTGAGCCACTCCATTCGTAGGTGTGTTACACTTCCCTAAAATTCTTCCTAGGAGTGTCTTGAATCGGTTTGTCTTACTACTTGTTTTATGCGATCTGGTCGCTCTGGATAATTACTCGTAGATATTTAAATACGATAGATATTGTTTCCAGCAATAACGATATGAACCCTCACCATCCTGCTTTCCTTAAGACTGGGACGCCAAGTACGTATCCCTAGTAAGGGCGTCTCCAGAAAATGATTCCAACGAGCAAACTAGCTTACGTAGTAAGTATTGCTTTTCATTGTACTTTAATACTTTCCACGTAACATACGTATTTCTTTGAAGCAAAAATTAAAAGTACCGTTTGAGAAAAGAGATAAAGACAACATTTGAGAAAGTTACGAATAAGATGAGAAAACTTTCCGTTCTTCTAATAATTTACAATTGTGCAGCCAGATCACGTCGACTTCCTGCCTCGATATTTCACTACAGAAACGTCCAGCCGTCTTCAGGTGAGCAGACAACTACTGAAGAGCCCAGCTGCGTTTAAGGTATTTACGCCGAATCTCGAGCATGCGAAATGTGCTGGCGTTTTTCGACGCATGCGTCAGGAGATGACATGTGCTGACAGCCGAGAGTTGTATGTGCTGCCATCGGTGGTGGAAGCGCGTTTACAATATTCCCTGTGAGTGTGGTGTTGCAAAATATAGGCCAGATGACGCGAACCATCCAGGGACGTTGTAAAGAACAAAAATGGTTCAAATGGCTCTGAGAACTATGGGACTTAACATCTGAGGTCATCAGTCCCCTAGAACTAGAGAACTGCTTAAACCTAACTAACCTAAGGACATCACACACATTCACGCCCGAGGCAGGATTCGAACCTGCGACCGTAGCGGTCGCGCGGTTCCAGACAGAAGCCCCTAGAACCGCTCGGCCACAGTGGCCGGCTTTACAGATCACGAAAGATACACCCATCTTCGGCAACCGTTAAAATCAGCTGTATCAGAACACTGTATTTCCATGGGACACGCAACGGAATGCAATAGAACAAAAATTTTAGCTCCAATTTCCACATTTTACGATTCAGTAATCTAAGACTCGGTGGAAATATGTCTTGCGGATATTCTTATAAATCGTGACAGTGACTTACAACTGTATAACTATTGAAATCCTGTAATTAGCATTAGCAGTCACAGCGGAATCGACTGGGTTATTCGACTCTCGATGATTAGATCGTCTCTCACTTTCACCACCGAGGTCAGCACACACACACGTAGTCGCGCTGTCTAGGGCATCTTGTCATGGTCCGCGCGGCTCTCCCCGTCGGAGGTTCGAGTCCTCCCTCGGGAATGGACGTGTGTTATCTCTAGTGTAAGTTAGTTTAAGTTAGATTGAGTAGTTTGTAAGCTTAGCAACGGATGACCTCGGCAGTTTGCTCCCATAAGACCTTACCACAAATTTCCAAATTGTTCCGCGCACGTCATCATCTGATGCACGTTCCGAAAGACGGCAGCACATTTCGCATGTGTGACATTCACCGTAAATACAATGACGGCAGCTGGGTTCTTCAATACTTGTCTACTCATTCAAAAATTATTAGAAGAAGAAAGAAGTAGGCAAAATTTCAGAAGTTACAAACGAGCCGTTGCTTCAAACTAACTGCTGTATTTTGAGCCTATCTGAAACTAGTGACAACTACGGCACCTTTTTATCGGGAAAACTGAGTGAGCAACCACAGCGGTCACTCTTTCCACATTTGTTTGAATGATAAATCTTGTGTCTGGTTTCATGTAGCTTTCATGGGAACCTCTTGCTCTCACTTTACACTTGTAACCTTTGTTCTCCATTATTTACGCTATGTATTCCAATATCTGTCCCTCTCTCTATCTCTCTACATCTCTGTCTAGTGCCATGGGATTAATTCCCTGACGCCTTAATATATGTCCTATCACCCTGCACCTTCTTCTTGTCGACGTTTTCCGTGTCTTTCTTTCTTTAACGAGTCTGCGGAGAACCGCATTTCATGTTGATGCCGTTCACGGGCGTGCAGCCGGATTTCATCGTCCTGACGACACGATATTTCGACGATCCAACTGGCCGCCATCCTCAGGCGAAATCGCACGTGCGCAATCACGCCGGAATTGAAGTAACTTCAGGTAAGGCAGCTCCTTTTGTACCCCTGGATCAGGTCGCCGTACGAAACGCGAGAAAGGGAAAGGCTGCCTCCACGTTGGTTAGTTCCTGAGCGCCCATCAAGGAGGACACAGCTGCAACTGCTCTCCCTCTGCAACCTTCTGTGGTCTGTGTTTGTGGAAACTGTGTTATTACGATGATTTTTTTTCCAGTCCCGAGTACATGTGTTGCATTGTGAGCTGTCTATTATGAGGGCAATTTTTTTCGTTTCTTTTTCACGACAATTTCGATATGCAACTAGAACAGTGATGCATTTTCTATCAGTTGTGGTAACGTGTATTTGCTTCAGTTATCTGAGCTGCAGGGCGATTATCGACCAGGCATCTGAAGCGAACTCACGTTAAATAGCGATAGATACAGTCCTCAGCTGTGTACACTTTTTAAACTCCTCTCTCTATCCAACACCAGCATCTCGTCAGTTGAATATAATTCCCACCAGCTTCTTTCCATCAAGATCGAGTGTGTCTGCCACAAGTTTTGAGTGGCATTTTTTCCTAGGACGATGACACCTCTCGTATGGCGACGTCAATTTTCGAGCTGTATTGCGATTTTAGGCGGTCCTTGTGTAGCATTATGCATATGTTTGTGTAGTTAGGTCCAATCTTTATGAATAATTACCCAATTGGGACCAACCTTTACTTTAGTTTGCCAACGAAAATAAATAAAGTACACTACCCTAACCTCCTCTACTATATCTGGGGAGGTTCCATGTGATTCTGGGTGCACTAGGATTTGAAACCCGGAAAGGTCACAACTATTTTTAATTGGCCACCAGTTCCCGGGTAGAGGGTGGGATGGGACGTCAGCACAGCCTTGAGACATGGAAATTTCCACCAAAATTCGAAGTTCTCGTTAAAATTCGGAATTCCCGCAAAAATTCGAAATTTGTGCAGATAATGTAAGGCGACTGGAGACTGGTCAAACACAGCAGGTCGTAGCACGGGCGCTCCGTGTGCCACAAAGTGTGATCTCAGGATTATGGCAACGATACCAGCAGACACGAAACTTGTCCAGGCGCTACAGTACGTGACGTCCACAGTGTACAACACCACAAGAAGGCGGAATGAAGAGCGATGGGTGGGGAGGGGGAGGTTGCCGGGGGCCAAGTGCAAGCTGAGAAAAAAACGTGACGTCGTGTAAAGTTTCGGGGTGGCTGTGGTTTGGAGGGGGTAATTAATTGATCAATTTTATAAATTTTCTTAACAATTTGACACTAAAATTGTGGTCGCAGCCCTATTACCTTACTGGTGTTACTGCCACAAATTACTCTAAAACATTATATATGATACAGTGATTACTTTCTAGTGCCTCTGTGAATATCGCCTTACTCAGTGAGAAGGTTTTCCTCCACGAATGTTTGAGGGTACAATGACGACTGAATTGTCCATCCACCACCACGTGGCTAGTGCTCGAAGTCGCTTGCACAAATCTGCATATAGTTTCATTGACTGCACTGGAGGAAGATAATATCCGACAGATTATCAATCACAGGGAATCGTTGCTGTTTTGGTCCTTCATAAGCAGTTTAATACAGTGTTTTTTCGGCTGTAACATATCCAAGCAGAGTACACCCCCATACAGTGTGTTTTTCTTCGAAGACTTCGAGGTCCAAGTCAGCTGCTAAACCCACATTAACACGTTTTGAGACTTCGGCTCACACAGAAAGCTGAATGTCGCATGGTGTAAGCTAGGCAGCTCCCCAAACACACAGGTTGGAAGAAATAAAACACGGGACGTTTCTCGCAGACATAAATGTGGAAGACATAGCAAGTATGGAAACTGGAAGCGTTTGCAGCATTGTAGAGAATTTCCAACACCTACTCGAATGTGATGACCTGTATAGTTAATCTCATTTCCACAGCGACGTAGTAGCGGATATCTATGTGTTCTGTTTCAAAGAGCATTCTTTCGTAATTTTGCAGTCATGTACGTGGTTAATGTTCTCGTGTTGACCATCGCCAGAAGGTGGCGTTCACAACATGCGCGAGATAGTATAAATAAAAAGAAGTACTGTTTTCTTATTGGTGAAAAAATAAATTAAAATATAAACACATTTTGAGGGCATTGCAGAATATGGAAATAGGACGAACCTGCACATGGGTGAACGCTTCCAAACAAATGTCTCAGGGTGATGACCTGCTCAAATAGCAGATATCTAGTATTCCGGAAAGGCTCCGTCCATCTCAACCAAGTGGTATCAGTCAATCATTAGGCGGTAACCAACAGTTCACCAGTGGACTGATGGGATGGCAAAGACACTGTTGATATGGGGTGATGTACTGTAATACGCACCGTAGTTGATAGCGCGATAAATTTTAGCAATTTCACCAGTTGTTCCATAATTTCAATGCCTGCCAGTGACACGGCAGAATGCTTCACAGTTTCTGTATCATCGCTAAATCACCTCTCCACTGCTTTGCCGCTACAATATACTAGATTCCAAATGCAGTTAGATGACTGTTCAGTAAGTTCTTTCGACCATAGACACCAAACAATACCGGACAGCGTCCTATACTGATGCAGTTAGGTTACCTTCATATGTCCAACGCATCGATCATACAGCAGAATTTATGATTTCTACAGGCTATCTTTCCCTGTGTGGGTGGGCGTCACAGAGTATTCTCGAATTCGTAGGATAAAGTCGGTGACTGATAGATCCCTCCCACATTGTCCTTGAACAGTCCTCCCTGTAACACCGATTTTACCCAAGGTATCCACCCAAAAGAACAAAATCTCTCTAGATGCATGTGAGTTGAGGAGAGTAGAGCCTTTTACCGGTGTATAGTAGACATGAAAGTGTTGTGGTGATATAATATATGGTAATCAAGAAATGTGTGGTTTATACTTGATGGAGCTCGAGTCAGATGGAGTTTGAAACAATTCACGTAAATTAATCTTGTTATCAATTCTGAAGCATTATTTCAGTGTCTGGAGTCAGTACCAGGAAGCTATCGGCATGAGAGAAATCATCATAGAGCATGAACAGACACTCCGATGATTACAGGCTCTGCACCTAAAATTGCTATATTGTTAATGCCAAACGGTTTATGAAGTATTAGTCGTGCGGAATGCAACGCTGTTAAAGCTCTAAAGCAGGACAACCTTGTCCAACATCAGTCATACAACCACTCCACATGTTTCCTACCCAGTTACTAAGGTGACAAACTTTAAAGTGATAAAACTACTTCCTTCTATACTATTCTGGTGTTCTAGGATGCCATTGTCAATGTATATTCACCGCTCGAGCTGCTTAGAAACCAACTACAACGAAGTCCGGAGACTGCTGTTCGGTTCCATCTCTTAGCAAATTAATGCATTTTATACACAATTTGAAGTCGGAAACTTACGTAACCTCAATCACACTTGCTACGTCAGTATTGCATATTGTTATTGGTGGTAGTATAAGTTTTGATGCATGCGGTTGTGTCCCACTAGGAAATAGAGCAAAGAATAATCGATACGAATATTTTCGATAACTGATCTTCTTGTGAGGGAGTACGCACGACGATCAGTAGCCAAAAGAGATGTAATGGTCTTATTTATGTTTACAGTAGCGTCACCACAGCGCTTGTAGCATTCCTCTTGCACAAAGAAGTCACGGTCTTAAGTTAGATAGTTTTGCTCATGTGTAGGCTAAGATAGCCATTCCATTCTCTTGAATACACCCCATCCCCCCTTCCACCCTTTAAGGTGACACATGTCACATCGGTCCACTCTCCTACAGAACAGTCCAGGGGAATGATTTAAGTTTCATAAGCACACTGATTATTCTCCGTACTACTTAAGGAATAACGTTGTTCGTGAGAACCTGCCGTAATTCGGTAATGTGTACACTTATGCTCATAAATTAAGGATAATGGTGATACATGGTGAAACAACGCTTTTGTGGGCAGTTTGCGGGTTTAAATCACCTCGCGATATGACCATGCGAAGCATTTGACCTGCGGTTGTCAGACGGTGGCGCAGGCAGCAGTCCACATACGGAGAGGTGTGTTGGTGCATGTCAGAGTACGGTGCAGCGAGTAAATGTGCAGACGTTTTCAGACTTGCTAATAGTGACTGTGTGTTAAAAATGGCTCAAAGGATACATATTGATGACGTTATGAGAGGTAGGTAGGGCGACTGGAGACTGGTCAAACACAGCAGGTCGTAGCACGGGCACTCCGTGTGCCACAAAGTGTGATCTCAGGATTATGGCAATGATTCCAGCAGACAGGAAACTTGTCCAGGCGCTACAGTACGTGACGTCCACAGTGTAAAACACCACAAGAAGACCGATATCTCACCAGCAGTGCCCGCAGACGGCCACGGAATACTGCAGGTAGCCTTGCTCGGGACCTTACCACAGCCACTGGAATAGTTGTCTCCAGACAGCAATCTACAGATGACTGAACAGACATGATTTATTCACCCGGAGACCCGCAAGGTGCATTCACTGACCCATGGTCACAGGAGAGCCCATAAAGCCTGGTGTCAAGAACACAGTAAATGGTCACTGGAACAGTGGTCCTAGTTTACGTTCACAGACGAGACCAGGTATCGTCTGAACAGTGATTCTAGCCGGGTTTTCATCTGGCGCTAACCAAATACCAACCCCTTAATGTCCTTGAAAGGTACCAGTATGGAGGTCGTGATTTGCTGGTTTGGGGTGGGATTATGATTGGTGCACGTACACCCCTGCATGTCTTTGACAGAGGAACTGTAACAGGTCAGGTGTATTGGGACGTCATTTTGCACCAGTATGTCCGCCTATACATCGGTGCGGTGGGCATACCCTCCCATGATAACTCACGGCCCCACCGAGCTGCCATCGTGAAGGAGTACTTTGTAACAGAAGATATCAGAGGAATGGAGTGGCCTGCCTGTTCTCCATACCTGTACCTCATCGAGGACGTCTGAGATGCTCTCGGTCGACGTATCGCTGCACGTCTTCAAACCCCTAGGACACTTCAGGAGCTCGTACAGGCAGTGGTGCAAGAATGTGAGGCTAAACAGCACCAGCTGCTCGACCACTTGATCCAGAGTATGGCAACCCATTGTGTGGTCTGTGTGCGTGTATATGGTGATGATATCCCATACTGATGTCGGGGTACATACGCAGGAAACAGTGGCGTTTTGTCCGCAGTTCGTGGTCGTGCGGTAGCGTTCTCGCTTTCCACGCCCGGGTTCCCGGGTTCGATTCCCGCCGGGGTCATGGATTTTCTCTTCCTCGTGATGAATGGGTGTTGTGTGACGTCCTTAGGTTAGTTAGGGTTAAGTAGTTCTAAGTTCTAGGGGACTGATGACCATAGATGTTAAGTCCCATAGTGCTCAGAGCCAGCCAGTGGCGTTTTGTAGCACATTTGTTTCGGAACGTTTTTCTCAACTTATCACTAATACCGTGGACGTACTGATGTGTGTTGCGTGTGTTCCTATGCTAATAGTGCCAGTTTTGTGGAGTACCACGTTCTGTGGCACCACACTCTGCAATTATCCTTAATTTATGAGCATGAGTGTATATTCGACTCCATGTGTGAGAACATAGCTATGAATTGGGATACGTGAGTTTTGCCTGCTTTAATTTAGCACCTATGTGTGATACTTACGTCGCCTTTGTTGGAGTATTAATTACAAAAACCCACATACCTTACAGGGGGAGGGTTAAAAGTGAATGCAGCCGGCGCACAATTTTTAAACTTTTCTTGGTCTTGAGTGTCCGCGTACCCTAAACCCTTCTCATTCCCACGCACTTCGTGATAGTTTTCCTCTAATTTTATGTATTCTCAGTCAATTTAAGTACTTTGGCAAGTTTTTTCACTATTTTATATATTTCGTGGAACTTCCTTCAACTTTAATTATTTCCGATCAGTCATTCGTAATTATACCAGGTTTTCATTGCTTTTTCACAGATTTTTTAAAATTTTTTAATATTGTTCTTCATGTCTGTGGTCATATTGCGGGCATACCGCTGCGCCGTTTTATTTTATAAAAGGATATTTTCGTGTCCTATACACTAGCCCTAAAATTCTAAGATTCCCCTCTCCCCGACGATTTACATGCATGCATTTTGCTTAGGAAGATCATGAGAAGTTTAGTATCAATCGCCTCGTACCTAGATGAGACCCAAAGAGTCATGCAGATTGGAAACTCGTAGTCTGGAAACAAACTGCTATGGCACATGAGGGTGCTTGTCTGTAGACTCATGTAACAACGCACTTGTTGCAAACGCAGTCTGACACAGTTTAACGTTCATCTCACTTCCACTCTGATGCGGTTTGTTACTTTTGTTTACACTTTCCAACTTTGATATGCCCCCACAACCACGTCAGGATGTCTACAAGCTGTACGTTTCTGATAATTGTTTTTGTCTTAGTGACACGTTATTCATTATTTGACAGTGTGTCGACTGAACTTAGCATACTGGACCGTGAAAGTTCCCCTCCCCATACCTACAGAGTACACACCCACGGCAACGTAATGTATAGAAGAACTCTTAGCAAGTTATGCATGAAAATGGCAACCGTCCCCGCTGACAGCTCTACACACTTACAACTGTGCACTGTAACATTATGTGATTGCCTTATCATTTTAAATCATTCACTAATCGAGTAGTCGCTCGGCAACAGCTACAGTTAGCAAATAATGTTGTGAGAATGTAAAAGGTGAACGACCTGTGACGTAACTTGTTTATTGTCGAAGCGCCGTCAGAGATGCAGTGAGTTATTGACTTTGAAAACCGCGGCGCGAAAAACGCACAGAAGAAGAACACTTTTACACATTTTTTTTTATGTACGAGATATTCTCGATGAACAGTTACTCATTCTTCTCTTGTCTCTTGTAACTTGTGTCGGACGCGCATGTCTTGCCGCCGTATTATTATCGTCAAAAATAATATTATTTTAGTGTAAAGTAAAAGTTCAATACTAAAAGTGCAGTACTGCATAGCAGTAGATTTATTGTGCGACGTGTATGTGAAAACGTCAAAGGAATTATTTTCATTACGAGAAGAGAAGTGCCAGTCAAAACGGCATCCATGTTAAATTCTTCATTCTAGTGTAAGTTCATCTATTAATTGCCATAAATTCAGAGTTAAATGGAGCCGGTGTATGGACTATTTATTTAATGTAGAATCTATGTCTCACTCCTTCACGAAGTTATTTAATTTTCTTTATGTTTCTGCCAAATAGAGAGTTCACAGTCACCAATTCTTTTGTCGAAATCGGACGGAAGTTGCATGAGGCGAAATATTTTCTCCGCGCCATATTCTACTGGTAAATGCATGATAAACTACGATCCCTTAGGAAATTCATGTTGAGCTATCCAAAAATAATTTTATTTTGAATAGGCATTTACTCTCCTCTGCAATGCAACTTCCGACTGATCGGACGATCCAACAAGAAACAGCCGCACACGGTCGGCGTTCGCAAATTTATTTCCACCGCTTATTATAGCTATATGTTACAGCACAAAAATAAACATATTGTTATAATTAGTGACTACGAACGGGGACATTTACAACTGTATGTTTATGTATACACATTACGTAAACATATCGTTATAGCACGCATATTACCTATTGCGAAGTCTTGACATCAACCGCTTTTACGTTATTTTCAACAGTGCTACAGCCTTGCAAATAGCGAAACTCTCTTCGCAAAACAATTCTCTAGAGTACGTAAGCACTTTTAAATGCATTCTCCTAAAGAGTATAACATCTTCGATGCAGGTTGTAGTACCGATATTTTGTAACAATATTGTATACACTCTCCAGCAATAAAAACAAACTATGGCATCTTGCTCTTCCTGTCACGCCTCCTGTTATAGTCTTAAAGATCCACGATAACAGCACATAATCATCCCAATTCCGCTATTTTGTGTGTTAGATGTCTGTCGGATGGAGGGAGACAGTCCTTCATTAATATTATCTGTGTGAGCGACTACGAGCACTAGCCACGTGCACCAATAGGGCGATATGTGTATATGTAATATACTCGAAGTTAATGTGCTGACGGTGTTTGTTTTCTTCCACATATAGGAAGAGACAGGTGTGGTAAAATCTTATAAGAGGTTCACAACTAGTGGTGTAACTGGTTAAAGTTTGGATGCAGATAATTCTCTCAAAAATACACAAATTTTGCTCATAAAACTTATAGAAATCGGATGTAACTATTCTTATGGAATCATGAATGTTTTTGTAATTGTTGTAATGACTACATGTTTAGAAAACAGATGCTATCACAAGTCTTGTGTTACTTTATACTTCATAGCATATAATTATAAAGTAGACACCACTTGAATTATTGCTCATTGTGGAACCTAAAAAGTGATACAGGAGCCCTCTCTTGTGATCGATAGTTTGTGAGGTATGGTTCTCCTGCAGCTCCGTCGACAAAACTATGCAAGCGACTTCGAGTATGGCCACGTGCTCCAATGGGGTGAATGGTGTGTGTAATACGCTTGATGTCAACACGCAGTCAGTATTTGTTTTTTTTTTTTATATGTATATTAGAGGAGAGAGACATGGTGAAATCTTATACGAGATTCTAATATAAGAGAGGCTCTCACAATTTGTTTCGTAAACGCAGTTGTGATACACCTTCACACTGATAAAACAGGACTTGCCATATTGTATGAAACAGAAACGCTCTCTTGAATTATAGCCTGTTGTTGTCAAACGTAATCTATTGTGTTTTTCTGACATGTGAGCTAAAGGGCGTGAAAGACTGTATTCTCTAATGTAATTTCTTGCATCTGATATGTTTGTATTGCACATGCGAATGACAGTTTCTTTACAGACATTGATTTTCTCACGAGATATGCTCTCAGGTTATGTAATTATTCCATTAGACTCAAAGAAATTGCTTAATGTAGATGTCTTTTTCCGAATTCTAACATGTTCTTTAGCTTGATGGCAGTTTCGAAATAACGAGGACAGTCAGTGGTGATCAGTAGGTTTTGCGGCAAAACAATGGAAGTGATACATTTCCAGGTTTTACGCAGAGTGGACGTGTATAGGCCTAATTTGTGATCGGCATGGGTGCATTTGATTGGCTGTCGCAAAATAACGAGATGCGAGCTCTGCTCTGCAGTCGAACATAAAAAATATACCGACTTTCCTCAGCAAAATAAAAGAAAATGGACTGCGCCAATTTTTTCGGAAAGGGGACATTTACTATCGTCGCGATTGTGTTTTCCTTCTTCAGAGATGTTTGGTTATAAGAGATGCATTGACGTTAAATGTAAGTTTGCACCATAGCAGAACGGTGGTCTCATGTGGTGATGTTGTGTGGGGGACGGTCCAGTGCGTGTCAGATGGCCGATGCAGTTGCACCCATCTATGGGAGCAGCGTTTAAAGCAAGTTGTGGCGCTAAACGTCCCCTTTTTGTTATTGAAGGACCATCGCCTCAAGGAGATTGCGAGCTTTTTTTTATGGGGCCGCAGATAAGGAAGACTCTGCTCTCATGCACGACAGAGACTATGGTCGTTCTAGGCAAAGAGCTTCCTGTTTTCCAATCACTGGACCTTTGGAAAAGCGATGTGTAGAGATCTCCTTAATTTCGTTGTTTCTGGCGTGTCCAGCCTTTCCGAGAAAAGGGTTTAACATAATGCATGAAACGTCTTAGTCTTGTCTTTTGTCTATATGTGACTGATTTCTGCAGACTAGAGGCTGTAGCTACAATCCCATGAGTAGGATCTCTCTGTGGGCCGATCTTTTTGTGGACCACCAGCCGCAAGACAGAACGGGACCTTTGGTAGGAAGGATTGACGGAAGCGAAGGATGAGCAGTGGCAGAAACAGAATACGGCTACCTCCAAGTTCGTTAGTTTTTGAGCGCCCCTCGAGTGGGACACAGCTGCAACTGCTGACCCTCTGCAATCCTCTAGAGTTGGATTTTGCGGTGGTTGTGTTATTTTCTCCTAATCCCCAGTATATGTGTTGCATTATGACCTGTCGACCACGAATGCTGTTTTTTCTTTTATTTTTCACAACAATTTCGATGTGTAATTAGAATAATGGTGCATTTTCCATCAGTTGTGGTAGCGCGTATTGGCTTCGATTACATGGGCTGCAAGGTGATTGTAGAGAAGGTGTCTGAAGCGAACAGTGACGTCTAACAGCGGTAGATGCAATTCTCAGCTGTGTGCTTACAGTAGTACCTTACACCCCAGCATTTTACCCGCCCGCTCGTAGGTGAAGGGTAGAGTGGAGTGCATCTGCCTCTAGTTTCGAGAGGTATCGTAAAATTTTCTTCTCAGGACAATGACACCTGTTGTATGGCATAGTCAATTATCGAGGTGTATTGCGAGTTTTGACATACAATTGTGTAATTAGGGCCGAACTTCATGACTATCTACCTAACTGGCACTGATCTTTATTTCAGTTTCCGAACGAAAATAAATAAAGTACACTACCCTAACCTTCCTTTCCTGCATCTGGACACTTTCCGTGCGTTGGGGGGGGGGGGGAGGGGGGAGGTACACTAGGGTTTTCCGTCCAGAAGGACCAGGACTCGAGTCCCGGAAAGGACACACTACCCTTTTAAATTTCCTTTAATTTCCTGCTAATTCCTGGGTGGGAGTGATGGTTGGATGGGGCGTCAGCACAGCCCTGAGAAAAGAAAATTCCCACTACAATTCGAAATTCCCACCAAAATTCGACATACTGCCAAAATTGGAAATGTATGCCAACAAGGTAGGTGGGGGAGGAAGAGGGGGAACGGTGCTATTCTGTGTTTAGTCTCCCACGGTTGTCGTGATTCTACTGTTATCCTTTCCCTCCGCGAGTGGCAGCAGCGGTGTGAATCGATATTGGCACCTTGTACTATCTTTGGCCTGGCGCTTATAGTTTCCATACTTGCTGTGTGCGACCTGTTGGTCGTTGGCGTGGAGCAGCGAGGAACTCTTCGTCGCATGTAGTTTTGCCGGGCCCGCTTGCGGCGTCCACGCGTGGTCGGAGTGTGCGGGGTTGTTCCCTTTGCTACGAGGGCCGTGGCTCACCGATCCTGAGTTTTGACTTAATCTACCAGCAAGTCAGGACTGTTCACATTGTGTCTTTTGGATTTCGTTGTCGGCTGTTGGGACATTTCTGCGAGCAACAACATATGTTTTCAAGTTGGCAGATTTTAGCCATCCTCCGGTGGAGGACCAACTGAAGTATGTCTTCTGTGATCCACGGTTTGTTCGCAGATAATTTCTTTGTACCTTCGTTTTGGTTTTCAACTTCGGTGAAAGCGCCTTTTTGAGCTGTCCATTCCTCTTCAGCCGAACTGCCTACTGAACTATTAACTATCGCAATATCTATAGCTTCAGAAAACTTCAAGTGTATCTCTTCATTCCTTAGTACTTCCATAAATCACTAATTCATCCTAATCTCCTCAGCCCACTCTGATTTCGAAATCTCTTCCTGACCATGGTATAATCTAACTGAAATCTAACCGTATCTCTTGGCATTTTCTAAGTATATCTTCCCCTCTTGTGATTCTTGTAAAGAGTATTCTGTATTACTAACTGAAACTAATTACAGAATTCAATAATCTTTCTCATTTCTCATTCTATAGTGAGCCCATGTTTTCCTGTAACCCATCATTCTACTCCCAACCCCAACAATCGCATTCCGATCACCAATGACTATTAGATTTTCATCTCCCTATACGTACTGAATCACCCATCCATTATCTTGTTATACTTTATATTTTCATCTTCAGCTTGCAACGTCGGCATGTATACTTGAACTATCGTTGTCAGTGTTGATTGTGATGAGAACACACTATCAGCGAACTGATCACAGCAATTCATTGTCTGCCTTACTTTCCTATTCTTCATGAATCCTACTTTCGTTACACCATTTTCTGCTGCAGTTTTTATTAACCAGTACTCAACCCACCATAAATCCTTGTCTTCTTTCCATTTCACTTCAGGGCCCCTACTGTACATAGATTGACCCTTAGTGTTTCCCTTTACAGATTTTTTAGCTTCCCTAACACGTTCAAACAGCCTGCATTCCACGCTCCGACTCGTAGAGCGTTATCCTTTGTTTGGTTATTCAATATTTTATTTACGGTCACCTCCACTTGGCAGTCCCCACCCGCAGGTCCCAATTGGGGACTAGTCTGGGGGAATCTTTATCCATTGGAGAGATCATCATGACACTTTTTCAATTACAGGCAACATGTCCTGACGATACACCTCATGTGCCATTAGTACAGTGGTTACCGTTGTCTTCTGCATCCGCATGCCGTTGATCATTGCTGATGACTTTTATTCAAAAGTTAAGTGGTGGCGGGGTTAGAACCCGGGACAGAGGACATTTTGTTCCTGATGAAAGACGCTGCTCCTACAGCACGGATGCTATAGGATTACAAGTTTTTGGATTGGAATTCCACATTGCTACAGATGCGAACTTGCTTACAAAACATATATAATTATTCCTCGTACATCCATATTTAAATTGGATGATGGTGGGACATCAGCCGGTATAATTTTTATTAAAAATGGAACTCTTCCAGCTGCACTTAACGTTTCATACCTATCTTAAGTACAGCCGGATGAGTTTCATTTTTAGTAACAATATATATATACTGTGTTTTACAAATTATACATATTAAATCCTCCCCCCCCCTCCCCCCCCCGCCATGAACCATGGACTATGGACTTTGCCGTTGGTGGGGAGGCTTGCGTGCCTAAGCGATACAGATGGCCGTACCGTAGGTTCAACCACAACGGAGGGGTATCTGTTGAGAGGCCAACAAACGTGTGGTTCCTGAAGAGGGGCAGCAGCCTTTTCAGTAGTTGCAGGGGCCACAGTCTGGATGATTGACTGATTTGGCGTTGTAACCCTAACCAAATCGGCCTTGCTGTGCTGGTATTGCGAACGGCTGAAAGCAAGGGGAAACTACAGCCGTAATTTTTCCCAATGGCATGCAGCTTTACTGTGTGCTTAAATGATGATGGCGTCCTGTTGGGTAAAATATTCCGGAGGTAAAATAGTCCCCCATTCGGATCTCCGGGCGGGGACTACTCAAGAGGAGGTCATTATCAGGAGAAAGAAAACTGGCGTTCTACGGATCGGAGCGTGGAATGTCAGATCCCTTAATCGGGCAGGTAGGTTAGAAAATTTAAAAGGGAAATGGATTGGTTAAAGTTAGATATAGTGGGAATTAGTGAAGTTCGGTGGCAGGAGGAACAAGACTTTTGGTCAGGTGAATACAGGGTTATAAATACAAAATCAAATAGGGGTAATGTAGGAGTAAGTTTAATAATGATTAAAAATATAGGAGTGCGGGTAAGCTACTACAAAGAGCATAGTGAACGCATTGTTGTGGCCAAGATAGACACGAAGCCCACACCAACTACAATAGTACAGGTTTATATGCCAACTAGCTCTGCAGATGATGAAGAAATTGACGAAATGTATGATGAGATAAAAGAAATTATTCGGGTAGTGAAGGGAGACGAAAATTTAATAGTCATGGGTGACTGGAATTCGAGAGTAGGAAAAGGCAGAGAAGGAAACATAGTAGGTGAATATGGATTGCGGGAAAGAAATGAAAGAGGAAGCCGTCTGGTAGAATTTTGCACAGGGCATAGCTTAATCATATCTAACACATGGTTCAAGGAATCATAAAAGGTTGTACACATGGAAGAATCCTGGAAATACTAGTAGGTATCAGATAGATTATATAATGGTAAGACAGAGATTTAGGAACCAGGTTTTGAATTGTAAGACATTTCCAGGGGCAGACGTGGACTCTGACCACAATCTATTGGTTATGAGCTGTAGATTAAAACTGAAGAAACTGCAAAAAGGTGGGAATTTAAGGAGATGGGACCTGGATAAACTGAAAGAACCAGAGGTGGTACAGAGTTTCAGGGAGAGCATAAGGGAGCAATTGACAGGAATGGGGGAAAGAAATAAAGAAGAAGAAGAATGGGTAGGTTTGAGGGATGAAGTAGTGAAGGCAGCAGAGGATCAAGTAGGTAAAAAGACGAGGGCTAGTAGAAATCCTTGGGTAAAAGAAGAAATATTGAATTTAATTGATGAAAGGAGAAAATATAAAAATGCAGTAAATGAAGCAGGCAAAAAGGAATACAAACGTCTCAAAAATGAGGTCGACAGGAAGTGCAGAATGGCTAAACATTGATGGCTACAGGACAAATGTAAGGATGTAGAGGCTTATCTCACTAGGGGTAAGATAGATACTGCCAACGGGAAACTTAAAGAGACCTCTGGAGAAAAGAGAACCACTTGTATCAATATCAAGAGCTCAGATGGAAACCCAGTTCTAAGCAAAGAAGGGAAAGCAGAAAGGTGGAAGGAGTATACAGAGGGTTTATACAAGGGCGACGTACTTGAGGACAATATTCTGGAAATGAAAGAGAATATAGATGAAGATGAAATGGGAGATGTGATACTACGTGAAGAGTTTGACAGAGCACTGAAAGACCTGAGTCGAAACAAGGCCCCAGGAGTAGACAACATTCCATTAGAACTACTGACGGCCTTGAGAGAGCCAGTTCTGACAAAACTCTACCATCTTGTGAGCAAGATGTATGAGACAGGTGAAATACCCTCAGACCTCAAGAAGAATATAACTCCAATCCCAAACAAAGTAAGAGTTGACAGATGTGAAAATTACCGAACAATCAGTTTAATATGCCACAGCTGCAAAATACTAACAAGAAGTCTTTACAGACGAATGGAAAAACTAGTAGAAGCCGACCTCGGGGAAGATCAGTTTGGATTCCGTAGAAATATTAGAACACGTGAGGCAATACTGACCTTACGACTTATCTTAGAAGAAAGATTAAGGAAAGGTAAACCTACGTTTCTAGCATTTGTAGACTTAGAGAAAGCTTTTGACAGTGTTGTCTGGAATACTCTCTTTCAAATTCTAAAGGTGGCAGGTTTAAAATACAGGGAGCAAAAGGCTATTTACAATTTGTACAGAAACCAGATGGCGGTTATAAGAGTCGAGGGACATGAAAGGGAAGCAGCGGTTGGGAAGGGAGTGGGACAGGGTTGTAGCATCTCCCCGATGTTATTCAATCTGTGTATTGAGCAAGCAGTAAAGGAAACAAAAGAAAAATTCGGAGTAGGTATTAAAATCCATGGAGAAGAAATAAAAACTTTGAGGTTCGCCGATGACATTGTAATTCTGTCAGAGACAGCGAAGGACTTGGAAGAGCAGTTGAATGGAATAGACAGTGTCTTGAAAGGAGGATATAAGATGAACATCAACAAAAGCAAAACGAGGAAAATGGAATGTAGTCGAATTAAGTCGGGTGATGCTCAGAGAGGATATAAAATGTAGTCTGGCAATGGCAAGAAAAGCGTTTCTGAAGAAGAGAAATTTGTTAACATCGAGCATAGATTTAAGTGTCAGGAAGTCGTTTCTGAAAGTATTTGTATGGAGTGTAGCCATGTATGGAAGTGAAACATGGGCGATAAATAGTTTAGACAAGAAGAGAATAGAAGCTTTCGAAATGTGGTGTTACAGAAGAATGCTGAAGATTAGATGGGTAGATCACATAACTAATGAGGAAGTATTGAATAGAATTGGGGAGAAAAGGAGTTTGTGGCACAACTTGACAAGAAGGAGAGACAGGTTGGTAGGACATGTTCTGAGGCATCAAGGGATCACAAAGTTAGCATTGGAGGGCAGTGTGGAGGGTAAAAATCGTAGCGGGAGACCAAGAGATAAATACACTAAGCAGATTCAGAAAGACGTAGGTTGCAGTAAGTACTGGGATGTGAAGAAGCTTGCCGCATGGAGAGCTGCATCAAACCGGTCTCAGGACTGAAGACCACAACAACAACATATTAATTTGTTAAAGTGGAGTTTCTCAGGCTGCTGATACCGTCTTGATTAAGTACAACGAACCCTCTAACTATAGATGCTACAGGTTGTTAACATGCAGCACTTAACGAAATGGAGAGTGCGAATTTAACATAGTAATGAGTCCACATGTATGAAACATTACACCCAATTCGTCCTGAAAGCATATTTTACAAAGAGGGGTGTATGAATGACACTTACTCAACATATTGTGTGCTGTAATTAAGTAATTTTTCGCTCGACAGATAGCATCGAAAAGGAAATGGCCTTTATACGAATCAGTAACATACATGTGGAGACAATGTTTTGTCCTTTGATAATCCTTTTAGTACCAATGCTTCAAATTGGCACCACAATGGAAACCCAGTGTAAAGGCATCGCACCTCACCTACTTCATCTAGTCGCTCTTCTTTAGCGAGAGGTCACTCATAGAATGATGCGAATTTAGCCTTCTGCATGGTGCGCTTAGGCCACAATGGCCCCAGTACCATTTCAGCTGAACTGTACTGAAGCGTTGGTTCTGGAATGGAATTTGGATGTATTTCCATTCTGTGCAAATCTACCTCCTACACCTGTATACATACTCAGGATCGTTACACGACGGTTATAGCTCTAAAACCGCCATTAAGTGGAATCACAACGCACTCTGCAGCACCACGCGCACGTGCTGCTGCAGTGGGTTCGGTGAACTGACGACCGAGCACAGCAATAAATTTTGCTGCTGCAACCCGCTGGTGTAGCTTGACAGACAGGCTATTTCAGCAAGGCTGTTCTTCGTATCAGCCAAGTTTGAGAGCCTGAGAACTTACAACTTGACTCAGTGCCTCTTAAGGCCTTCTGGTGCAACTGCAGAACAGGCGGGTGTTCTAGTTAGCAGCTACAGATATGCCGTGCCTGCTGGAGACATGAACGCCAGGAAGCAATATCTCTTTCCAGACCTTGTGTGGTCATCAGTTTACGTATTGGCCGAATGATATTTTACTACATGCAGAGACGCTCGCAGTGAGCCCTCGTTGCAGGTGACAATCGATTGATGATACTTTGATCGTTATATTGATGATGCCTTCAAAATTACCTTTCCTGTTTCTTGAACAGGGCAGATGATGTGTGTTAAATACATACCTGAAGCCTGTAAGTGAGGAAGTGGAAAATCATAAGTGAATGTTCCGTTTACAAAAAAATAAAAAAAATATTTATTTGCTGACCACATGTATTGTCATGCAAAAATTGTCCCAGACAAACATCAGAACTCACCCTAAGCACGGTATACGGAATCTGTAATGCCTGATGCCCATCGTCTGACGCCTGACGCCTCTCTGCCTAATACAATAGCTAACCATTAAGACCATAAGACGCAGATATACATTCTCAGAAAACAATTAAGCTGAGATTAGCGAAGGTCGCCGTGCAGTGCGGGTGTACACAGCGGATTATCTACTTCTTCAGAATTGTATTTTGAATTTTGATGGCTGGAAGTGAAACGGTGGAGTTTTCTTAGATGTAGGTAGTCCGGCAACACCCCATCCTGGCGTGTAGGTACAACACGTTGTAAGCAATAGTACAATAAAATAGGTGTAAAGCAGGCAGAGAAGCAAAGCATCCAATGTCACTCCAGTGAGGCAGAACCACCTGGGGAATTTCAATTTACTGATCACGTGATCTGCAGTTTCTAAGGCTCGAGATGTAGAAGCAAATATCTATGTGTAACATATGCTTCTACCACAATAGCGATGCAGTCTGAGGTTTTCTTGTCACGTATGGAGGTGAGGATGCTTCAGATAAGCCATGCTACCTTGACAGGTAACCACGTGGCACGGTCTTATGATTCCTGGAATGTCCTTGAATGTGAGGGGGTGCCGAGGCTGTTGTCAGTGAAATATAACATGTGCCATGTCTCAGCTACAATATGACATCACAGATAAATAATTGTTAATGGAGGCTGCGTCAGAGTTTTTGGCCAGAATGCCCACTGCCATTCTACCAAGGTGTGTGGGACAGACTTTTCACCCAAGTTTCTCTCCAGCAAAACATTCTAGACCATGTTTTAGACACCTGCTTTAGAGACATTTGTGAGCCGTGGTAAAAATTGCTGTTTTGAAGAGCGCGCTGGAGTGCGCAGTGTAAAGCAGTCGCTTTCCGTTTCTGGCGGTGGCGCCGCTGTGACAATCGCAGCTTGGTGTCTCCCTCTGCTGGGAAAGGGGAAAAGTTGCCTGTTCACATGCATTTAAGGGGCGCTATGAGCTCCGAAGTCGATTCGAGGGTTGTATTCCCTCACTTCTTCATCGAGGACTCGCACTACCTGGGCTACACTCAGGGTGTATCTTCGACGTGGAAGAGCCCCACCGTTTCCTTGCCGTGCCGTCTGCTCGCCGTCACTACTGCTCGCCGTCCGGTCCTCCTCCAAGCCGCCGCCGCCGCCTGGTCGCCACCTGCCGGTGCTCACCGCCGCCGCCGCCGCCGCCCTTCTCGCGTGCCGCCACCATGTCCCAACCCACCACCACTATCATTTTCACCTCTCCCTCGGCTGCTCCAACCACCATCACATGGAGCTCATCCTCCACCCCCCTTCCCGTCCTTCCTTCTCTCCCTGTTCTCTCCACCCCTGCGTTACTTCCGGCTGTAACCACCCCCAACTCCCCCTCCCCTAACACTGTCGCCCCATCGACAGTTACTGACTTTCCGTCGCTCCATGCACCGCCTCCGACGGGCTCCAAGCCAGCACGAATTTCGGCTCGACGTTCCACAGTCTCTGTGACACCCACGACCCCTCCCTCTGCGTCATCCGCTGCTGAGGGTGGTCCTGCCCCCCACCATCTCCCCCTGCAACCCGTCCCCCAGCCCCCTCTCTACCCGGTCGGGACCACAAAAGCTTCAATGAGCCCGAATGTTGACCCTTCCCCCGAAATCTCCTCCAAAAAATCCCCCAATCCCAGTGACCCACCCACACGACGCCGACACCCGCCCCCACCTCGCCTGCCACCCACACCTGTTTGCTCTGCAATCCTGACCCTCAATTCCTTGATGCCCACTCCCTTACCCTCGCCATCCGGAAATACTACCCCAATGCCCCCTTCTCCCTTCTGATTCCTCGCAAGGACTTATTATTAAATCCCCCAATGCTTCCTTTCACACCAATCTCTTCTCCCACATCCCGTGTATCCAATTTGGCCAACGTGCAACCCTCATCCCCTACCACCTTCCTCTCCCCATCAGCCTCAACCACCCGACATCAGCCGACTTTCAACACTGTGATCACGAAGCTTAGTGAAGCTTAGCCCCGTGATCGTGGAGGCTGAGGTATTGGTGGAACTCAACTCCCGGCCCAACATTGAAATCCGCTTGGCCCGTCACATCTCCAATGATGCCGGGCCGAGTTTTCTCATGCGGATATTCACCGAATCCTCCTTCTCCATTGACCGCCTCCTCACCAAGGGAGCCCTCATCTACAATTGCCGTCATAAGGTGGACCCCTCCTGTTCCCCAGTCCAACCCTACCGCTGCCAACGCTGTCTCACATACAACGACCACGTTACCTCTGCCTGCAAGAATCCCCCTACTTGTCCCCACTGCAAATCTTCACACTTCCCCAAGAATTGCCCCAACCTCACATCTCCCCCCTCCTGTAACACTTGCAACAAACCACATCCTACCCACTCCTCAAAGTGTAAAGCAAAACCTCCTCCAGTCACCCCTGAGCTGACCATCCCTGTCTGTCCTGCTGATGACCCCATCCACCCCACCAACTCGCTCTGTCCTCCACCTACTGCCGAGGACATCACCCGTTTCATCACCATTGCACTCCAAAACATCCACCCCTTCTAGCACTCCCACACCCTTTCCCAAATCGCCCTCGCTACCCGTTTCATCTTCCATCTTACCACCTGTGCCACATACTCCCACAACCAGGCCCACTTCATCTTCACCCCCCCTCACCACCCTCGTCTAACTCTCCCCTCCTATGGTACAACAACCCTACCGTATCCTGTACCACAACATTCGCTCCCTGCCCACCCACAAACTCCTCTTCCTCCACACCCTCCATCAGCACTGCGTGGATGTTTTCGTCCTGAATGAAACCTTCCTTCAACCCCGTATCTCCATCTCCACGGCTCCTTACACCCTTCACCGCACTGGTAACCCATACCCTTTGGTGCGTGGCAGAGTTGCTATAGGCCACCTCAAGCACCTACTTGTCCAGCCCCAACCTCTCCTTAACAATCCTGCTGAGCATCTCACCCTCAGCCTCTTCTTCCCCGCCCTTACCATCACCTGTGCCACCATTTATGTCCACCCTTGCACCCCGATCCCGTACAATTTCCAGGCCCACATTGACCGCACCTTCTCCACCTACGTGATTGCCGCCGACCTCAGTATCCACAGCTGTGATCCTGCCGACCTCCAGCGATGGCATCAGTCTCTCACCACCCTCCAGGG
Organism: Schistocerca piceifrons; assembly: GCF_021461385.2. Classification (NCBI taxonomy): domain Eukaryota; kingdom Metazoa; phylum Arthropoda; class Insecta; order Orthoptera; family Acrididae; genus Schistocerca; species Schistocerca piceifrons. The sequence goes on from NC_060139.1 coordinate 634,443,805, forward strand.
AGACCTACTTCCCCTGCCTCACCACACCCGACCCGAATCCAACACCACTCCTGATGTGGTCCTTGCCTCTCCCAACCTCGTTGGGCGCATCACCGCAGATGTCCTTGAACTCATTGGCAGTGACCATGCTCCTGTTCTCCTCACTTCCTCTAATGGTCGCCATCCCCACAACGCTCCTCGCCCTGACGTCCCTCTTAAACTTGTCCATGATTACTCCCGTGCCAACTAGGATGCCACCCAGGTAGACGGCCATGACCTTACCTTCCAGTCTCCAGATGACATCTCTCGCACTGCTGCCTTCCCGCACCAGACCTTGTCTGACGCCGTCGCCACCCATATCCCCACCAAAGCCATCCACCCTCACCGCCCCGCCCTGCCTCCACAGGCCGTCCTTCTCCTTAGAGAGTCCCGCCGCCTCTACCATTCTTTACTCCGCACTCGTGGCGGGATACACTTACCCACCACCGGCAATTACAACAACGCATCTGCAATCTGCTTACTGTGAAGAAACGCCGCGACTGGCGCCAGACATGTACACAACTCAACACCACACTCCCCATAAACTCTTCGAAGTATTGGTCTGCTTTCCACCGCCTTACTGGGAACCGCCCCCCCCCCCCCCCCCCCGTACCGTCTCCTCCTTAATGAATGTCCCATTCCTGACAACCTCAGTAAGGCCAACCACTTTGCCTCTCACCTCTCTGATGTTTTTTCCGTCCCAGATGATTCCCACTTTGATTATTCCCTCTTCCCTGACGTCATGGACCATAAGAACACCTCTGTTCCACCTCTTGCTCCTAGCTGCCACTACTTGAGCCACACACCACCATCTGAACTTAACACTCCCATCACTACACAGGACATAAGCCTCACACTCCGCACTAAACGCAACACTGCTCCCGGCCACGACTGCATTACCTACCACCACATCAAACACTGCCCTCCCACCTTCCTTTCAATCATTGCCACCCTCTACAATGTCATCCTTGCCACTGGCTTCTATCCTGACCTGTGGAAAACCTCCCGTATCTTGATGTTCTCCAAACCCAACAAGCCTCCATCTGATGCCTCTTCCTATCGTCCTATCTGTCTGTTCAGCAAGCTCTTGGATTCCATCCTTTCCCGGCGCATCCACCACCACCTCCGCCAAAACCACCTCCTCCCCAACACCCAATGTGGCTTTCGACCTTCCTTCTCTGCTATGACCAACTCCTCCATCTCACTCATCTCCTCGCCCTCCAGTTTAACTCCTGTCGCTCTGCCAGTTTTGTCTCTCTTGACCTCAAAAAGGCCTACTACCGTGTCTGGCATCCTGGTCTCCTGTTTAAACTCCAAACCTATGCCCTTCCTATCAACTACATCCATCTGATGGCCTCCTTCCTCTCCCACTGCCCCTCCTATGTTACCATCCATAATGCCAATTCCCACACCTTCTACCCCTCTGCAGGTGTGCCCCATGGCTCTGTCCTCTCCCCTCTCCTCTACCTCCTGCACGCTCAGATATGCCCCAACCCCCCTCCAGTACAACTCTTGCAATATGCTGATGACACCGCATACCTCACCCTTGCTCCTACCCTCCAACGGACCCAACGCCTTCTCCAGAATCACCTTCACCTTTTTGCTGCATGGTGTAACCTGTGGCTCCCGACAATCAATCCTTCCAAGACCCAGGCAATCATCGTAGGTCATACCACTCGCTCCTTCCGGCTCCTGGATTTCTCCCTTACTGTCTGCACCCGTCCTGTCTGCCTCACCCCCACCCTCACCTACCTTGGCCTCACCGTTGACCGTCACCTCACCTGGATCCCTCATCTCCGCTCCATCCAATCCAATGCCCACAACTGCCTCCGACTCCTCAAACTCCTCTCTGGCCGGACATGGGGGTTGCACCCCACTACGATCCTCCAAACCTACAAATCCTTAATCTGTCCCATCCTCTGTTATGCCAGTCCTGCCCGAATATCTGCCCCCCCCCCAAATTCTGTAAGTCCCTCCAGATCCTTGAGCGTCATGCACTCCACCTCACCTTCCATATAAGCCTCCCGTCCTCTATGCGGATCCTCTATGATCTCATTCCTTTCCCCCATCAGCTCCTATTCCTCTAACATATCCGCATCCTCTACACCTCCCGCCACCTTGAACTCCCTCACCCCCTGGTTGCTCCTCTCCTCTCCCCTCCCCGCCCCCTGCCACGTCTTCACTGTTGTGTCCCCCCTACCCTCCATCTCTACACCCTACATCTCTTTTCCCAAGGTGGCTTCCATCAACTCCTCCTCCCGGATGATGCCCTCCTATCAACTCTGATCCTCACTCCTCCTCCTTTCCTCTGTCCTTTTCCTGGGCTCCCTCTCCCCCCTTCCATCCTCTTTCTTCCCCACCTCCCCTCTCTTTGTCCCCTTCTTTCCCCCGAGTCCTTTTACATTTCCCTCCACTGCCTCCTCTCATTCCCTCTCGCATCTGCCCTTCTCCCTCTTTATTGGTCCTCTCCCTCCTTGGTCCCCCCCCTTTTTGATTTTTTTCTTCCTCCCTCCTTGTTCTTCACCCTCCTCCAGGTCCCACCCCCCATCTGCCTTTGGCTCGGAAGTATCATCTTTGTGCCGCCACTTTCGTGCAATGTTCTACAGTGAGTGTTCTACAGTGCGTGTTTTACAGTGAGTGTTTTCCGTGTTGTGTTTTTTGGGTAGTGTTGCGAATGGCCTTCATACCGTCGCTGGGTGTGCCTTTTATCTCTTGCGAACAGAAACCAGACTGTCGCTGTGTTTTTTAATTGTGTGTGTACTATGTTACTTGTCTGATTCCTGTGTCTTTTATTAACGTTGCCAACCCCTTTTGCTTTCTGTTTTAACTTTCCGCATTTTTCCGCCATTTTACACTTGACGTCACCGTTTTATCGCCTGTTTTTCTTGTTTCTTTTCTTTTTCCGTTCTTTAAAATAAAAGTATGTAGGCTGTAGAGCAGCGTACTAAGCTGCTGCCAGCCTGGCCCCTCCGGGGGGAATTGAAAATCAATAGAGGAAAAAAAAGAAAACACTCCGCAGTCGGTGAATCTGTCAGTCTGAGTCTAGTCAGTTGGTGAGCAAGCTCAGTGTCGGGCAATCAGTGTCTGTCTATCTGTCGGTCTGCTGTATGTTAAGGTGGTCAGTCCGAGTGAGGCTAGGTCAGTCACGCGTCACCAGTTGCTGGTTGGTCTCTCGTTTGCTTTTGTGCGGCAGTTGGTGACTGTCTGTCGTCGGAGTGCTAGTATGTCTGTCAAAATGGTTCAAATGGCTCTGAGCACTATGGGACTTAACTTCTGAGGTCATCACTGCCCTAGAACTTAGAACTACTTTAACCTAACTAACCTAAGGACATCACACACATCCATGCCTGAGGCAGGATTCGAACCTGCGACCGTAGCGGTCGCACGATTCCAGTCTGTAGCGCCTAGAACCACTCGGCCACAACGCCCGGCAGTATGTCTGTCCTTTAGATCAACTTTAAAGCCAGGAAATGAGTCTTGACACTCCACCAATAACAGAAATCAGCTAGTGGTCGCACGGTCGGGGCTGAGTTCCTGCATTTGAGTCTGCGCGTTAGGCCGCCAGTCTGCTCGAGTTGCTCGGGCAACGGTCATTGGCGGTTGGATCGGTCGGTTGGTCGGTCGCGCACTGAGACACGAGATGACGTGTCCGCCTTGAGCGTCGGTGCATGTGAGGTCGCCAAGTGAGTCCAGTGTGGGCAGCGCCGTACAGAAAGGGGTTGTGGCTTCGTGGTTCATACGAGAGCAACAGGAGCGAATCCACGACATCGAGCTATCCGGGGCTAGCTGCTACGCCGTGAGACCGGAGATCGGCGCGCCTTCCTGCGTCCGTTGAAGCGTCTGGCAGCGGACGGTTCGAGAGAGCGTTTGGGGTGCTGCGTCAGGTTTTCGCCAGAAATCGCAGTTTATTAGAAGTTAAGTGATTGGAAATGTGTTTTTTCATTTACTTGTTTTCTTGGTGAGGTCACCAACCACTTTGTTTTGGGGTCGTCCCCCCATGCTTCACCGTTTGCCCACCCGCGGGAAGGTGGTTATTTGTGAATTGGGTGGACCGTTTTTCCCTTGTGGAATTGGGGAGGTTTACAGCAATCTGTGGTTTGGGTTGTTTAGTAACCCCCCCCCCCCTCCCCCATGTCAATCTGCCGCACGTTAATAGCTGCCTCTGTCATGTTTATCGGATTCGGTATTATTGAATTTATGGAATTAAGGTAAAGGCCGAATCCCTGAAATATGTTTTCTTCTTGCCTATCATCTTACGAGGCGGTATATGTGTAATGTAGAGCATGTTATACATTTTATGTAAGTCTGAATTTCTTGAGATTTATTTAAATAGTCATCTTTATAAAGTTGCCATTCTTCCACCGTAAGAGCCCTTTTAAAAACAAATTGCACTTCTGGTGGCAAATAATTTCTTAGTGTGAGTGTTTGTACCATTTCCATCCCTCTTACGGGTTGAATAGTTAATGTGTTTGTGTGAGTAGTTAAAATTCTTAGTTTAGTGTGAGTAGTTAAAATTCTTTAAAGTAATCTGGTGTGTTGCAGATTTGCACCAGTGTAGATTTCAGAGGTCGTTGTGAGCGGTCGTTACTACTGCCCAATTGAAAGGGAGCGGAAGCTTCTCAGCCCGAAGGCAAAGGGTGCTTTCTGATTTTAATTTTAAGTCTGTTTTTGAAAAGGCTTTTGGGAATAAAATTCACATTTGTTAAAGGTAATTTTATTTTCCATCAGTTACTTCCTGGCAACTACTTCCACGTTTACCTAGTTTGATTAAATGTGTTAATTTTCTTGGTGAATCGCTAGTAAATAAAGTAAATTTATTAAGAAAGATTTTGAATGCTAAAATTACGGTTCAATTTGGTTCGTTGCTTCACTGTGATTTGACACACAACATCAAACACACGGGGCTGCACATCCACTAATTGTCAATATCTGCTCACAAGTGACTGCTCAAAAAGTCAAACCGTACACTAGTTACGTCCCATGTACGCCAGGAATATTATCCGATATCCAAGGCAAGGCATATGTTTCCTCTTTCCCATCCCAACTTGCCACTGAGGTACTATTCGACACATAGTTTTGGCCAGATCATTGTCTGCAGCTGGAACTGCGCCATGGTATGCCAGAGTGTTGTGTGGAAATGGGTGTTTGTAACGTGCTCCATTCACAACAAGATAGATCTACTTATACATTCTTACTCCGAAAGTCACTTATGGTGCATGGAGGAGGATACCTTGTATCCGACTAGTCCTTTCCTGTTCAGCTCGTAAATAGACCAAGGGGAAAAACGTCTATCTATAATTCTTCGAATGAGCCTTAATTTCTCTTTTCTTTGTAGTTGTTGTTGGTGTGGTCTTCGGTCCTGAGACTGGTTTGATGCAGTTCTCCATGCTACTCTATACTGTGCAAGCTTCTTCATCTCCCAGTACCTACTGCAGCCTACATCCATCTGAATCTGCTCTATGTATTCATCTCTTGGTCTCCCTCTACGATTTTTACCCTCCATGCTGCCCTCCAGTACCAGATTGGGGATCCCTTGATGCCTCACCTTGATGCCTCATAACATGTCCTGCCAACCGATCCCTTCTTCTAGTCAAGTTGTGCCACAAACTCCTCTTCTCCCCAATTCTATTCAATACCTCCTCATTAGTTATGTGATCTACCCATCTAATCTTCAGCATTCTTCTGTAGCACCACATTTCGAAAGCTTCTATTCTCTTCTTGTAAAAACTATTTATCGTCCATGTTTCACTTCCATACATGGGTACACTCCATACAAATACTTTCAGAATCGACTTCCTGACACCTAAATCAATACTGGATGTTAACAAATTTCTCATCTTCAGAAACGCTTTCTTCGTCATTGCCAGTCTACATTTTATATCCTCTCTACTTCGACGATCATCAGTTATTTTGCTTGCGAAATAGCAAAACTCCTTTACTACTTTAAGTGTCTCATTTCCCAATCTAATTCCCGCAGCATCACCCGACTTAAGTCGACTACATTCCATTATCTTCGTATTGTTTTTCTTGACGTTCATCTTATATCCTCCTTTCCAGGCACTGTCCATTCCGTTCAGCTGCCTTCCAGGTCCTTTGCTGTCTCTGATAGACTTACAATGTAATAGGCGAACTTCAAATTTTTTATTTCTTCTCCATGGATTTTAATACCTACTTCGAATTTTTCTTTTGTTTCTTTTACTGCTTGCTCAATATACAGATTAAACAACATCAGGGAGAGGCAACATCTCGGTCTCACTCCCTTCCCAACCACTGCTTCCGTTTCATGTCCCTCAACTCTTATAACTGCCATCTGGTTTCTGTACAAATTGTAAATAGCCTTTCGCTTCCTGTATTTTATCCCTGCCACCTTCAGAATTTGAAAGAGAGTATTCCAGTCAACATTGTCAAAAGCTTTCTCTAAGTCTACAAATGCTAGAAACGTAGGTTTGCCTTTCCTTAATCTTTCTTCTAAGATAAGTCGTAGGGTCAGTGTTGCCTCACGTGTTCCAACATTTCTACGGAATCCAAACTGATCTTCCCCGAGGTCGGCTTTTACCAGTTTTTCCATTCGTCTGTAAAGAATTCTTGTTAGTATTTTGCAGCTGTGACTTATTAAACTGATAGTTCGGTAATTTTCACATCTGTCAACACCTGCTTTTTTTTGGATTGGAATTAATATACTATTCTTGAAGTCTGAGAGTATTTCGCCTGTTTCATACATCTTGCTCACCAGATGGTCGAGTTTTGTCACGACAGGCACTCCCAAGGCTGTCAGTAGTTCTAATGGAATGTTGTCTTGTCCTGGGGCCTTGTTTCGACTTAAGTCTTTCAGTGCTCTGTCAAACTCGTAACGCAATATCATATCCCCCATTTCATCTGCATCTACCTCCTCTTCCATTTCCATAATATTGTCCTCAAGAACATCGCCCCTGTTTAGACTCTCTATATACTCCTTCCACCTTTCAGCTTTCCCTATTTTGCTTAGAACTGGGTTTCCACATGCGCCCTTGATATTCATACAAGTGGTTCTCTTTTCGCCAAAGGTCTTTTTAATTCTCCTGTAGGCAGTATCTATCTTACCCCTCATGAGATAAGCCTCTATAGCCTCACATTTGTCGTCTAGCCATGCCTGCTTAGCCATTTTGCACTTCCTTTCGATCTCATTTTTGAGACGTTTGTATCCCTTTTTGCCTGCTTCACTTGCTGCATTTTTGTATTTTCTCTTTTCATCAATTAAATTCATTATCTCTTCTGTTACCCAAGGATTTCTACCAGCCCTCGTCTTTTTACCTAATTGTTCCTCTGCTGCCTTCACTGTTTCATTCCTCAAAGCTACCCATTCTTCTTCTACTGTATTTCTTTCCCCCATCCCAATCAATTGTTCCCTTATGCTCTCCCTGAAACTCTGTACAACCTCTGTTTCTTTCAGTTTATCCAGGTCCCATTTCCTCAAATTCCCACCTTTTAGCAGTTTCTACAGTTTTAATATACAGTTCATAACCAATAGATTGTGATCAGAGTCCACATCTGACCCTGGAAATGTCTTACGATTTAAAATCTGGTTCCTAAATCTCTGTCTTACCATTATATAATCTATCTGAAACCTTTTAGTATCTCCAGGGTTATTCCATGTATACAACTTTCTTTCATGATTCTTGAACCAAGTGTTAGCTATGATTAAGTTATGCTCTGTGGAAAATTCTACCAGACGGCTTCCTCTTTCATTTCTTAGCCCCAATCCATATCCACCTACTATGTTTCCTTCTCTTCCTTTTCGTACTGTCGCATTCCAGTCGCCCATGACTATTAAGTTTTCATCTCCCTTCACTACCTGAATAATTTCTTGTACCTCATCATACATTTCATCAATTTCTTCATCATCTGCAGAGCTAGTTGGCCTGTAAACTTGTACTACTGTAGGAGATGTGGGCTTCGTGTCTATCTTGGCCACAACAATGCGTTCACTATGCTGTTTGTAGTAGCTTACCCGCACACCCATTTTTTAATTCATTATTAAACCTACTCCTGCATTACCCCTATTTGATTTTGTATTTATCACCCCGTATTGACCTGACCAAAGGTCTTGTTCCTCCTGCCACCGAACTTCACTAATTCCCACTATATCTAACTGTAACCTATCCATTTCCCTTTTCAAATTTTCTAACCTACCCGCCCGATTAAGGGAACTGACATTGCACGCTCCGATTCGTGGAACGCCAGTTTTCTTTCTCCTGATAACGATGTCCTCTTGAGTAGTCCTGGCCCGGAGATCCGAATGGGGGACTATTTTACCTCCGTTATATTTTACCCAAGAGGACGCCATCATTATTTCATTATACAGTAAAGCTGCTTTCCTTCGGGAAAAATTACGGCTGTAGTTTCCCCTTGCTTTCAGCCATTCGCAGTGCCAAAACAGCAAGGCCGTTTTGGTCAGTGTTACAAGGCCAGATCAGTCTATCATCCAGACTGTTGCCCCTGCAACTACTGAAAAGGCTGCTGCCCCTCTTCAGGAACCACACGTTTGTCTGGCCTCTGTACAACTATCCCTCCGTTGTGGTTGCACCTACGGTACGGCTATCTGTATCGTTGAGGCACGCAAGCCTCCCCACCAACGGCAAGGTCCATGGTTCATGGGGGGAAGATCTTTGTAGTACTTAAGCGAAATGTACATTGGCGGCAGTAGAATTAATTTAGAGTCGGCCTCAAATGCTGATTCTACAACTTTCGGCAATAGTGCCTCGGATGTCATAGCCTTCCCACCAGATATTACCGTTTGAGTCACGTAGGGTCTCTGCGTAATACTTGCTTGGTGATCAATCAAAAGTAGCTGCATCTCGAAGAACTCAGCACAGTGTTTAATGAAATTTCATTAAAAAGAAAAATAAAATAATCATCATAATCAACAGTTACCTTTTCTTTAAATATTTTTTTTTTACTTAATTTGCCTTTCTTTCCTTCTGTACGTACGAACTTTGTTGTAGAACCTCTGATTTACGTGTGGTAATAAAAATTCATTTACATAGAATTAAGTACATTTAAAATTACGTGAATTCATATTAACTGATTAAGAATATTTAGTTGAGAATTAAATCCTTTATATAATTCGGCCTTGGCACACATTTTCTAAATGCAGTGGTTTTTTTAAAAATATTTACTGAATTCTTTCGCGGCGTTAGCTATGGAACACAAGACTGTCTCTATTAGCAGAGAATGGTTAAATATTGCCAAGCCGACGTTTAATTATCACTGGTAAAACACACTTCACTATACATTTAAGTTATTTGAAAGAACCAAAATTGTTAAATTTCAACGTTAACTATCCGGTCTCTACCTCTATTCCCGTTTTGTACATAATCTTGTCTCCTATTGTTACCTCCGCCGTTTCCGTTATTTGGTGGAGGCGTGTTATTTCGACCATTTCTGTAATCGTTTCCGTTACTTCTAGCCCGTTCAGAGGCTGCCTTAACATCCTCCTGAATCAGGTCAATTGAGTCCAGAACAGACAAGAAATGTTCCATGTCGTTCTCCGGTACGTGTATAAGTTTTTCCTTTACGTGTATCGGCAAGTGTGATTTGAAAAGTCGGATCAAATCCCGGGATGAAATCTGCTCGTCCCAGTAACGGGTTTTATTAATGTATTTCTCAAAATATTTTCGCAAATTGCCTAATCGTGGAGAATACGGCTCTGGATTATATACCTCTTTCCGTAATCTCTCCTGAATACATGTTGACCAATATTTGGCCAAGAAAGCCTCTTCAAATTGCTCATATGTGTCGCAACTGTCAGCTGCTTCGGTTGCCCATAATGCAGCATCTCCTTGTATGTAAGACATAACGAACTGTATTTTCTGTGTATTACTCCAAACGCTAGGCAAAATGTTTCTAAATCCCTTGATAAACACTACAGGGTGAACAGATTTCTTCTCCGTTGTAAAGATCTGAAACTGTCGGTTTCTAATCAGGCTTTCTTCAGTCAATATTTTGGAGTGACATTTGATTGTTTCGTTAACATTGGTTGCCTGTTCAGTCTCGCAGTCGCAATTTTTCACTGCTGTACTTATATGCCTATCATTGTTGGACTTCGCTGGCGTGACACACGCCTGTGCGTCTCCGTGCAGCAAGCTGTTTTCCAGCTCCGCAAGACGACGGTTGACATTACGCAGCCACAGCGGAATGTCAGTGTGCACCGACTTATTATGTCTTGCATTGGAGCCCACGTCTTTGGCCTCAATCGCGGCGTGCACCTCTTCGTCAATTTTTTTTATAAATTCGTTTTCAATTTTGTGCACTTGTTCGGACATTTTCTGATCAATTACTTGACTTGTGTCAATTTCTAATTGTTCTATCCTGTTAGCCAGTACACTGATTTCACCCACGATACTGGCGTTAGCCACTTGGATACTATCTACTCTTTCGCTCAGTTCTTGCACCGTTTTAGGTATGGTTTCATAGTTTTGTCTCAAACTAACAATCTCACTTTGCATAGCTTCCAAAGATTGCATTAACTGCAAGTCTCTCTCATACAGACGTCGATCACGCTCTGCTTGTTTAGCATCATGTTCTCTATCGCGTTCTGCTTGCATACGTGCAAATTCAGCTTGGAAATTGAGCATGCGCTCGAACATAACCCTTAATGACTGCACTTCTAACACCTCACCACTCTCTGGTCCGTGTCTAGTGCTTGTGGGTGGTAGAGTATATCTACTATCAACTGAATCACTGGCTGACAGTGGCAACATTTCTTGCCCTTCTGCCCCCAGATTCTCACATTGTACTTCCTGAACTACGCCACTAACATTACTTTGTGCCTCACTTTCTAACTCGGTATCACTACTTGCTAACTGTTGTTCATTATCCATGTTTATATCTTTCTGACTACGCAATCTAATCATAGTCAACAAAAGAAACAAAATCTGAACTAAATATCCTAACACTCAGGTTTCACTGACATAATCACACAGGAAATGGTCATCTGTTGAAACACACTTATTATATACTACAATGACTAACTACTCAAATGTCCTGTTATTTTTTTTAAAAAAAAGAACACTAACAACAAGCACACCACTAATGATCCGAGAACACTGCACTGAGGCTACTGCTGCCCACAGGACAACTACACTGTAGCTTTACCTTATGGTGATCTATCTTGGGTGCAGCTGCTAGGTAATTAATTTTTTGATATAATGAGCTCTCTTCTTCAGCTTGCCTCTGGGTATATAGTGTTCTCATGCAAAAAATCATATACAGGTATTACCACACAATATTGGTTAGGCAATACTTACAATACATGAAAAAAATATTAGTTGTTCTCCAACAAAGTTCGACTACAATAATTCCCTAGTTATCTCATGGGTATTTTGTGGCCACTGCATATTCGAGCCCCGCGTTATTGGGCGCCAATTTAATGAAATTTCATTAAAAAGAAAAATGAAATAATCATCATAATCAACAGTTACCTTTTCTTTAAATATCTGTTTTCTTTTTTATTTTTTTTTAGTATATCTTGCCTTTCTTTCCTTCTGTACGTACGAACTTTGTTGGTAATAAAAATTCAATTACACAGAATTAAGTACATTTAAAATTACGGGAATTCATATTAACTGATTAAGAATATTTAGTTGAGAATTAAATCCTTTATATAATTCGGCCTTGGCACACATTTTCTAAATGCAGTGGTTTTTTTAAAAATATTTACTGAATTCTTTCGCGGCGTTAGCTATGGAACACAAGACTGTCTCTATTAGCAGAGAATGGTTAAATATTGCCAAGCCGACGTTTAATTATCACTGGTAAAACACACTTCACTATACATTTAAGTTATTTGAAAGAACCAAAATTGTTAAATTTCAACGTTAACTATCCGCCTATGAATGCACAAATGTGAAACTAGTAATAAATTCCGTCAGTCTCAGGATTGCTGTAAAAGAAAAACATTTTCTTAATTCACTGCTAATTTCTATCTGCTCCCGATTTACGGGTTTGGTTAATTTTTCCTAGCGGAACAATTTTTTAAATGTGCCGCCGCTGCAAATCGTTCGGTCGCGGCACAGCCCAGCAACACCGCTAAAAATGCTGAAAATTCTTTAAAGAAATATTATAGATGACATGGGCAAGCTAATTTACATTAATAATACACACTTTTGATAAATTATAATGTATTTAGACCACAACAATAATTCAACTTACATTAGCTTGTAATTTCTCCTCTAATGGCGGTAAATCTAGATACAGACAAAAGAAGTCTACCCATTCATAAAATGCTACGTCACAGCTTGCTCTCACTTTCAGCTCTACAGGGAGACGACAAAGAATGCACACTATGTATTCTTATTTATACGACTCTCAACCGTTAATGTCTCTTTGCAATCTGCGGCTGTATTTTACATTTTTGTTATCGCAGATATTGACACATCTCGTAATTACATTATGAGTATAGAAATATTAAAATCATAAATACATCGAGAATATTACTACAGAAAATATTACAATAATAACGAATGTCCTTTACACAAAATTAAATAATATTTTTTGTTACATAATTACAGTATATACAAATTGCTTCATAGCGGCGTATATAGTACAATTAAATTTTAGTTTATTAATAGTGTGTGTTTTGCCAGGGAACGTTACAAGTGACAGTAGGGCCAACGGTCAACGTGGGCAACGTGGGGCGTGGCTGAGCTGGAAGCAGTGGCTGAGATTGGTGGAAGTGAGCTGACCTTGGAAATGCGACCAGTGAATGGTCCTTTACCATTAACGTAGTTCAACTATGAACTACAGTTACCTTACTGTCCATCAAAATCGTCACCTCCCATGTGCGATACATGTGTTGGAAACTTTGCACGAAGTCTCTCTATGGGATTGTCTTCAAAAGCCGCGCCAGGTTTTGTTCGATGTCAGGAATATCATCAAATCTTTAACAGCGAGTTTGAGTCGAAGGAATAGGAAGAAGTCTGGAGGATTGAGACCCGGTGAGTACAGTGGATATTCAAGATGCACCACCCCCTTTCTTGCAGGAACTGTTTGACGATATTGGCTGTGCATGGGCGAGCGTTGTCGTGAACAAAAAACCAGGAACTAGTTGTGCCTACTAGGGTTGTAGCCTGCGTAGACGTTGCATGAAACGGGTGAAAATTTCAACGTACCATGCACTGTTCTACGTCGTTCCCTCTGGTAGAAATTACTTGCGGATAATGCGTTGATTATCGAAAAAGGTGATGAGCATCGTTTTGATGCGTGATTTTTCGGCTTTGATCTTTTTCCGACGAGGTGAGGTCAGAGGACGCCGTTCCATGCTTTGCCGTTTCGTTTCGGGGTCGTATCGGAGACACCAGGTTTCATCCTCAGTGACAATACAGTTCTAGAAATGGTTGTCACATCCACCAATTCGACAAAATCCTGTGAAGCATCTAAACGTGCCTGCTTCTGATAGTCAGTCAAGTGATGTGGCACGAGCCAACAACACGTTTTCCTCTTCCCTAAATCCTGGGTAAGGATTTGTCGCACATGTTCTCAGTGCATCTGCAGTTCATCCGCCATTATGCGCACAGGCAATAGACGGTCGTTCGTAATTAATGTCCCCACTTTCTTAATGTCTTCGTCGCTGACAGCGGTCGCCAGTCGTCTGCTACGATGATTGTCAGAAACACTTTCCCAGCATCCTAGAAAACGGGAGAACCACTCGTACACTCACTTCATGGACACTGCTTGATCGCCATAAACACATACCTTCACTGCATACGTTTCTTTCGATGTCTTGCCAAGTTTAAAACAAAACTTTAAATTGATCCTTTGCTCGGTCACTGTCCTGTTCTCAGTTCAGAACCAACGCACTAAACAAGCACTTCATCCAACAGGTACACTGACCGCTACACAGGTTCTGCTTATTGAGTGCCAGTGTTGCCCGATTGACCGTTATGACTTTATTCACTGAACTTTATTTTCAGACGTTGTAGATAGCACAGCGGGGCCTGGAACACAGTATCTAGTGCTTGGTTTAATGTATTTTTCTTGCACACAGTAGTTGGGCTTTAATATTTCTCTTGGGAGGAGCGTTTTTATTCTATTGCGAATTTTTAGTTGCAAGCTTCTTCAAGAGTGTATGTATACATATAGGTAAGGATATTTCAGTAACTGCCTTGATTTTAGTGTAGGTTGAATTTTAGTTCATTTGATTGTTCACTGAAGGGCCAAAGAAAGTGATATACATGCCTAATAACGCATAGGGCCGCTGCCAGCAAGCAGAAGTGCCGAAACACGACATGGCAAAAAGTGGTTCAAATGGCTGTAAGCACTATGAGACTTAACATCTGAGGTCGTCAGTCCCCTAGACTTAAAATTACTTGAGCCTAACTAAGCTAAGGAAATCACACAAATTCATGCCCGAGACAGAATTCGAACCTGCGACCGAAGCAACAGCGCCGTTCCGGATAGAAATTCCGAGAACCGCTCGGTCACAGAGGCCGGCACGACGTGGCATGGACTCGACTAATGTCTGAAACAGTGCTGGGTGGAACTGACACAGTGAATTCTGATGTGTTGACTATAAATCTGTAACAGTACAAGGTGGTGGAGATCTCTTCTGAACAGGACGTTTCAAGGCATTCTAGATGTGCTCAATAATGTTCATGTCTAGGGAGTTCGGTGGCCAGCGAAAGTGTTTAAACTCAGGTTTCTGGAGCCACTCTGTAGAAATTCTGGCCGTGTGGGGTGTCGCATTGTCATGCTGGAATTGCCCAAGTGCGTCGGAATGCCCAATCGACATGAACGGACGCAAGTGATGAGACAGGATGCTTACGTATGTGTCACCTGTCAGAGTGGTACCTAGACGTATGAGGGGTCCCATATCACTCCATCTGCAGACGTCCCACATCATTACAGAGCCTCCACCAGCTTGAATAGTCCACTGCTGACATGCAGGGTCCATGGATTTATGAGGTTATCACCATATCCGAACGTGTTCATCCGCTCGATACAATCTGAAACGAGACTCGTCCGACCACATAACATGTTTCCAGTCATCAGCATTCCATCGTCGGTGATGATGTGCCCAGTCGAGGCGTAAAACCTTGTATCGTGCAGACATTAGGGTTACACGAGTGGGGCATCGGCTCTGAAAGCCCATATCGATGATGTTTCGTTGAATGCTTAGCACGCTGAAATCCACCAGTGAAAGCGGCAGGAACTTACGAAATGGTTGCCCTGCTGTCACATTAAGCGATTCTCTTCAGTCGTCGTTGGTGGCGTTCTTGCACGATCTTTTTCCGGCTGTAGCGATGCCTTTTAACGTATTCCTAGATTTCACAGTACACTCGTGAAGTGGTCGTACCGGAAATTCTCCACTTCATCGCTTCCTCGGAGATGCGACTGTGATATTAGTCCAGCTCTACAATCTATTGACAACGTATGAAAATTTGTCCTAGACTGTGACTCGAAAACGCATATCCCGCGTCTGCCTTTACCACCTCGGCTGTCACGGCATGATTCCAGGACAGGGCCAAATCTCCATTTGTTAGCTTGTGTCCACCTGCTGCACTACCATAATGGCTGCGATTCCCATACAGAAAAAGACTTCCTTATTATTGTCGCGGCCTTTTCCTAGGCATGTAAATAATATTTGCAGTGTCTTTAGTTAAAGGTCTACTACGCACTGTCTTTGAGACTTGCATATAGGTGGGAAGTCCAGTTTCGCGTCCCATCCCAGTAGAAATTTTCGCCAGTAAATTTGCAGTTACAAATATATTTCTTGCACTTCATAGGCCTGTACACCGCAGCAGTGTCCTGCCTGATTGACGTATCAGAGTACACACTTAAAAACGGACACTGCAGACAGTGTTTTGTTATTTCCCCCATTTCTATTGTCACTGGGAATGTTGTACTAACTTAATAATGTAAGAAATTTTAGGTCATTTACGTTTGTTTGATGCCAAGTTTCTGAAGGATTACAGCTGGCAAAGAACTTCGCTCATGCCAGTTTATGTTATTGAAAACGGACGAAGAATTCTTTTGTGCTTAATAAATGTTTAAAGCTGAAACAAGCCCATGACTATAAACTCGCAGCCCTAATCCTTTTTCATCCAAATCTCACGCTACAAGTAAAATTAATCTACGAACTTTCTGGATGGACGCTGTAGGTGTAGATGCAGATGAAGATTGTGTAAAGTTGAAGAGTATTATATATTTGCAGAGGTAACTATCATCCTCCGTCAAGCGTGAGTAGAAAAGTAGTCACGGAAGGTACTTCTGAGATAACGCAACAAACAGGAATTAACAAGTACCATTTTTTCCGGGTATAGTAATAAGCGAGAGCCATGAATGTGTCGCATATTATACTGAATTTCCGTCGGGAAGGGTATCAAGACATCTGATTACAGGGTCTCAAGGACAAAAGAGAAAGTAAACATCGTTAATCACTAGGCTAATGGGAGTGACAGGAAATCGACATAGCCTAACAGATTCTGAACGTTAGCTTTGCAGATGAAAGAGGCTACAAATAAATTAGCTAACTGAGTAACGCTTCTAGTGATATACCAAGTAAAGTTCCAGAAAAGCCCTTATTTATACAGTCAGTCATAGAATTTTCAATAGTTTTTCGTTGTTTATAAATGGTACAATATTTTATCGGCAAATTTCAGTTAGTTTCCTTGCTCCAAGTTCATGTAAATCGATGTTGTGTATCCGATTTATTTAAATATTTTTTTAGTACAGGTGTCATGTTTGTGCACTCGTTTCAATAACGACACGACTTTTGCGATGAACCCCACATTTCTATAGCTTAATGTATTGTACACATCCCCACTTGATGATGTGTCTGCTGGAGACGAAGGCTAAAAACTGGAAAAATAACAACTAATTTAGGACTGTTTGCGGTTACAGCTAGGACTGTTTTCACAACTCAAGTAACTTCATAATGCAATTATAGCAGAATACGTCCCACATACAGTTACTAACGTACTAATATTCAGACATTTCGCAGGCTTTCGACAACTGCTTGTATTCGAAATAATATCGCATTCACTGGCTGATGCGCCCAAAAAGTAAATAAATAAGCGGTAACCTACTGCACCCGAATTACAGGCAATGTACAAATAAAAATTCTAACAAACAGCATTTGGGCAGCCAGGATCGTATTTACAGCGAGGGAATACACTCATGTCACGTTTTAAAAAGATAAAAAGGTGTAGAGTAATTAAAATTCGCTACTATATAATTTCCATCGTAGTAATCAACTTTAACTGTACGGCCAAGAAACCTACTGTTAACACATTTTATTTGATCTAAAACATATATCACACCCATCACTCTTTTGGCGTAAACCAAAAGTTAATAAATTTATATCAATGACATCGAAGGGCAAAAATCCAGAGAAAGACAAATAATAAATTTTTTACGGTGTAAATATGGCTTCGAGCTTGTATATTACCTCCATCAAGAAAAGATTCCGATTGTACGAGCAACCTAAATTCGGAATATGGAAAACCTCATGGAGTGGCATTCCTATAGCAATACATAACGTCTTATCGTCAGTGATTTTCTATGTTTTAGAAACTGACGGTATAAAGTTAATGGTAATATTCGTTCCATCACCTGCTAAGAAAAGCATTGTTATCATAATACGTGGCTACTGGTTGATCGGTCAGTTGATACTGAAGCGTGTATTACAACTGAATTACGATGAGCAGTTCAAACTGCCCTCACGTATTGTGAATATTAGACCTACATAAAAGAGGCAATTCTGACTGTACTTTATGTGAGTTTCTACATAGCATTGATTACAGAAGAGTCAGAGTACCGTAATAGTTACATTAATAACATTTTCACACTTAAATGTGATCGAGCATAACGAGTATGGCGCTTCCAGCTATCATCTTCTTGTGCCTGACTCCCAAACAGTGAAGAAAGAACGCCGTGTCTCTAAACAACGCCGTATCATTGGGAACACAATTTAAGTATGCTAGAGCAAATGACTGATGATTTCTGCTATTCTCCACGCTCCGTCGTGTTGAAAAAGTTATCATGTAGGGTAGAACAACGGTACACCTTCCTACAACGCCTCCTCCTCCTTCCCCCCCCCCCCCCCCCCCCACCTCACACGCATATACACGACAGAAACGTGATTATGTGTAGTATGCCCTTCCTGCTTTCCTTTCCATAGTCCACGGCAAGGTCTTCATTGTTCTTAACGCATACCTAAGACCACATCTCACGCCACCCTCTCGAACACAATATACGTCATCACACTCCAGTCGACTACCTTTATTATCGTTATACACGTCAGAGAACCACCGTAGCCTCCCATTCCAATTGCTGTAAGCTTCCTATGAAGATGTTCAGTATTACTGTGTAAAGGCATCGCTTTTGTACACTTTCAGTATGGAATCATACTGTGCCGTGCGCCAGCTGTAACAAAATCTTTGGGTATTAGTGTCGATGTAGCGGCAGGTTGGAACAACTGTGCCGGATGGACGGCCGTGAAAGGTCAAGACACTTGGCTGAGAAAGGGTCTGCTGTGGCTCTCAAGTTTGAATTGACGTCCGTTGAGTGGACGCATCGTAGATTCGTTCACGACTGCTCCTTCTGGTGAATGTCTCTAATGAGTCAACCTTTTTTTCGCCGGGTGTCATTATTGTGTGCGTTGAATACAGATGGTGCGTAGCCCTTGGCTGCGTTTCTAGATTTTCTAAACTGTTTTTCTGTTATAATACAGGGTGTGTAAATATAGTTTCAAGACTGATTTTTTTCTGAGCAGCGGTGCGCACGCAGACCAGTTTCACCGCCAGTGTCAGGTCGTGGGGGGGGTGTTGGCTAAGTGAGCGAAGCATCGGCATTCGCCGACGAAACCCTGGAGTGAAAACATAGGGAGAGCAGGAGCGTCTGTTTCGCAACACCGTTGAGAAACGGAGCGTCCAAAAATCAACGCCTCTTGAAACAGCGGTGTTCCATCAAATTTTGCGTAAAACTGAACAAGACAGGCACGGAAACGTTCGAAAAGATTCAAGGGGCCTATAAAGAATACGCCACGGTACGTGCCATGGTTTTCATGTTGCACAAGATGTTCAAATATGGTAACGAAGGACAATGAATGCTCTGGACGACCTTCAACGAGAACTGACAAAAATCTGGCCAAAGTGAGTCAAGTATTATACAGTGACCGACGTCTCAAAATCAGAATGATTGCAGATGAAGTGGGTTGGAATCACAGAAATGTTTCAACTAGTGACAGAGGGTCTAATGAGAAAAGTGTGCACGAAACTTGTCCCTAAACTGCTCTCGGATGAACAGAAGGAGCGGTGCCTGGCTGTTTCGCAAGAAATGCTTGAACGTTTACATACCGTACCTTATTGTTTGGACAAAGTGGTCGTCGGAGATAAGACCTAGGTCATCGAATACGATCCAGAGTTGAAGATTCAAAGCCCTCATAAGCAAGCTACGTGTGCTCATTGCTTACTTTGACGTGAACGGAATGATCGGCAAGGAGTTTGTGCCTGCCAGTCAGACAGCTAATTTCCAGTTGTTTGTTTCGCTTCTTTCGGAAGCGTAATTGGTGTCGTAAGTCTCAGGCAGCCATGGCTTTAAGTTTACGAACCATCAGAACATTCTGGTACAATATGTACTACAACCACTGACTTCAGACCGCTACGGTCACAGCTTCGAATCCTGCCTCGGGCATGGATGTGTGTGATGTCCTTAGGTTAGTTAGGTTTAAGTAGTTCTAAGTTACAGGGGACTGATGACCTGAGAAGTTAAGTCCCATAGTGCTCAGAGCCATTTTGAACCACTGACTGCGGGCTGGTGTGGCCGTGCGGTTAAAGGCGCTTCAGTCTGGAACCGCGTGACCGCTACGGTCGCAGGTTCGAATCCTGCCTCGGGCATGGATGTGTGTGGTGTCCTTAGGTTAGTTAGGTTTAATTAGTTCTAAGTTCTAGGCGACTGATGACCTCAGCAGTTAAGTCGCATAGTGCTCAGAGCCATTTGAACCACTGACTTAAACATATCCTGTGAAGATCTTAGACAACTAATCCTACCTATTTAACTGTTGCGGCTGCCACTTAAGGTGATCATTTTCATGCCGCTGGTTATTATTTATGCTTTTATGTTTAAGGTAGTCGTTAGGTAGATTTTAAGGTAAATAACTAGCTGATTTACGTGACTATGCTGTCTGATCATTGGGGATTGCGTTTTCATGTGCAGGTGGCATACCGTTATTAATATTAAATGTTATGAACTATGTTTGCTGTCGACGATTACTTGCATTGAGTCCCGTTTTACTATATCTGGTTTTTCACATACTGTTATGCCCGTTACAGTTCAAAGGTTATGGTCTGCAAATAACGCCCCAAACTTTTGCATATTTTGTTACCGCGTTTATCGATTCAAATGTTACTGATCGCATCATTAGCAGTAATCTATTACCTTACGGCTGCAACCGATTCTGTTGCTAACTACAATAGTGTGGATCACTTACTCTTTTCGAACGTGGATCTGGCAGTTGTTTATTACTGTGTACAACGGGTTACGTGATTGAAAATTGCCTCTGTTATCTGTCTGGCTGAGGTAGCCAACGTTATGATGCCCCCAAAAATTTAAGCCTGTTGCTGTTTCTCTTAAATAGTATAAATATAGACAGCTTACTATTGATTGTTTACCTTCTTATGCAAAGGGTCATTATGCCGTTATTGTGACTATTATGTACTGCTACCTGATTGCTTCAAATGACTTGCGTCGCCTTTAGAGCTCAGTCCTGTTTAGGTTTAAGTGATGTAAGTAAATTCAAGATTGATCTTAACGATGGTTATTTGTTCTGGGAGTTATTGTTTCCGCTTCTGAAAAGGGGCACTTGGCCGTTTTGACAGTTTACCGTTACTTGTGAAACTTTTCTAGAAGCTGATTACCTCTTAATTAACTCATTTCATATTTTTTTTATTACAGTGATTACTCTGATGCAGGCCGCGAGGCCGTGGTAGCAGCGGTGTGGCTGCGTTATGTCGATATGTTCTTCTGCACTAACGTGTATATAAATACGATTTGTTGCCGTGATATTTCCTTGTTAATGATCTGTCAACCTAGTGACAGTTGTATGGCGGCGAGTGTTAGAGAAAATTGGTTTCTTGAATCTGTACCCTAACATTGTAATTAGCGTGTTTCCTAATGTGTTACATAATTTCTTCCAAGATTTCGATATTAATAGAGGTTATATAGTAACTGGTGTAAATGTTCTATCTTGATAAATCATGTGTTGTTCCTCGTCAAGTGTACTTTAATTAATAAAGGGTGTGAAATTAGGTTTTCGGATTTAATGTGCCCAGCACTTTACCACCCACCTCATCCGTTTCCTGTCGTATTAAACACATTCTTAATAATTTTGAAAACCCCGTAAATATTTTATGATTGGAACGTTGAGAAAATTATTTTTCTATGTTTTTGACTAAAGAGTAGCTGATGAACAGCTGACAGATCACCCTCGTCCGGCAGCAGACTAAGACACTTGTCGTTAAAGTGCAGGGTCTTTCACGTACAATGTAAGTCTATGCACTACCGTTACTTTTCAGAGTTTCAACCTGAGCTCGTGCTGATCTCTGAGAGCAGATTGTACTGAAGCTTCAGTCCGATGTGTGAGGTGGTGCAAAGTTTTTCTCGAATTCTTTCTAAGGTTGCTTCAACCTCGTCTGGTTCGGTTGAAAGCTATTAACCTCCGGAAAAAGTCCAAGAAAGGCGGTAAGGCAAATGCTACGTTCGGTGTCTGCATTCTCGTAAAGAAACGCAGAACACAGCGCTTGGGTCGTATGTGAGTTCCGTACCTCATTATCAATCGCAGGAGCTGAGAATGGTTGCGCCTACTTCCTATAAACACATGCAGCAAGTTATGTCAAGTATTTCAGCGAACACATGAAAGACTGCCGTCAGGGTTGCAGACCTGTTTCGGCCGAGTATTAATGCAAGTATGAAAACTTCTGTAAGCCTTCTGTAGATGAGCATGAAAAAGTTTGAAAACCGGTTCATGGAATGAATAATTATATCAAAAAAGTGACTGCTTGCAGTTTTATGTATTTACATATGAAGGGCTTATTTCAGTAGTGGTAAAAGTCCATTTTTGTTCATTCTGAGATACAGAGTTCTAAAGTTAAATGAGTGCTGAAAAATCTGCAGTTGAGATACCAGAAATACGCAAGTATATATAATTGAATATTTCTCATACTCAAGTATATATAATTGAATATGTCTCGTCTCTCAACTGCAGATGTTTCAGCGCTCATTTAACTTTAGGACTCTGTATCTCAGAATGAACAAAAAAGGACTTGTACCACTATTGATATAAGCCCTTCATATATTAACGCGGTGTTGTAACTACTCGCTCTGTAAACCTACACGGAGGAGTTCTTTAACACTGTTGAAACTACTGTGTCAGCAACAAATTTCAGAAATGTCTCACGGCTAATTTGATCTTACTGGGTCAAAATATTAGGACTATTCAGAATGAAACAATGACTCTCGTGGTTAGTAAAAGGTATGTGACTTAGCTTCTTCAACATAAATCACATAATAAATAAGTCGCCATGCAGATGTCGTAATATCCTCCCTCTCCACTACAGGTCTGCGTGATGTCTATAGAAAATTGAACTAGTCACATTGAACAATGGATCCCATTTCGTTATAAACAGATCTTAGCTGCATAGTGAGAACGTTGTGTCGCATCAGGGCTGGAACGCAGATATCTTATTGTCTCATGAAGTAGATTACCATTAAAGTACACATCAAATACCCCCAATATGAAGTCGGGACACTTTTCCGCTCCCTTTCCCCAAACCATTATTTCTTTACTCCTCAGAGGCTCTCCTACTGTGATATGAAGCCAACAAAGTATGCATAATTAAACTGATTGCGAGGGTTTGTCGTTTGTACAGGCTCAACTTTGGTACTAAGTTCCCTGTCAAACACATTCTTCCAGAGCTGCTAATATCATGACATTGTAGTAGAATCTCTGCAGAATTTGGAAGGAAATGACCAGGTAAAGGTGGAGTGAGGGAGGCTGTAGCAAAGTTGAAGCTCTAAGACGGACTATCAGGACTGTGAGAACAACGTACTGGAAAAGTAGAAATTACATGAAAATACTTGTTCATATGGAGGAAAATAATTAACTAATTAAGTCTTAAAGATAATTTCGGGATGTTACTTCAAATGGATCTCACAAATTAGGGAAAATGATATCGTTACCAAATGTAATGAAATTACTCACAGCCGTACAGGCTGACACCGGTCGTAGTAGCGAGATGGAGGAGCGTTTCTTTTGTTTGTCAGGATGGCGTAGCTGCATTCCCATTCCAGCCGTTCTGAGTGCCATTGCTGGGCCAAGGAAGACAGGAATACATCGAAGGTGAACGCTTACGCAGCAATATAGACGGATAACACTGAAACCCTTTACTATGACATCACGCTGCAGTTGATAAAGGTGCTTACCCTCGTTCTGCCATCGACCAATTGCATCAGCGTAAAGGCTGCAGGGAGGTGGCAATGCGTGTAGCCCTCGCGCTGATGAAACGCTGCTGTGGCAGTCAAACGGTGCGTATGCAACGACTGTGATGCAAGGGGCGTGCATTTAGCACAGCCAGGTGCGACGCTTTGAAGGCTTGCCGTTTTAATTGGATTCGAAGTGCTGTCCGGGTTGGAGCCGCAGAAACCAAGGAAGGGGGGCCTGTGGCTGCCTGGCGAACACGGTCTGGCATAATTCACAGGTCTACCGTTCTATGTGACCTGTAGAGGGTGCATGGGGGCTTAATTATTTATAATGCAAATAATTTTTAAATTTTTGTCGCTGTATGTCCGATTACGAGGTCTCGTATCCGGTTGGCCCTGACTAGTTTTAGTACGCAATCTGACTGCATAGAATAACAACAAAGAATGAAAGAAAATTTCCGTTAACACAACTAATTAATTAAGTCCACAGCAACTATAAAACCTACGAAACCAAAGCACAAGTGTAACTGTTCTGTGTGTGGAAGTGTGATTCAACGTACACATCTGGCACGGTTCTTCTTCAATAAGACCAGAAATTTTAAATACCATTTATACTGAAGTAATTAAAAAAATAGAAATACTAGAATTGCGCAAGAAAACCAGAATTACACTCTAATACAAGAACACAAGCCAGGTGTTTTGTTGACTGAACCTGTAATGACGCATTATTTAAGACACTGAAATAATGAAAACAATAGGGAATTTTTTTTAACTTCATATATATTGACGAAAAGCACTCTGATCATTACAATATCTCCATTCGAACAACATCTGCTGTCTAGCCCATCAAACAACTGCATAAAACATGGAGCAAGCACTCCCTACTACAACATCTCAACACCGACTCGCTACTACCACATCTCGACAAGCACTCTCCACCACGACTTCTCGATAAGAACTCTTCTCCACGACATCTCAGCAAGCACTGACTACTACGAGTTCTCGACAAGCACTGCCAGTGGAGGCGGCGGAATAAAACTCTTTGGCGCAATCTCTGGCGCTGTGGCTCAGTGTAGCCACCTTTCATATGCCCTTCCTCCACGGGCCAGAATTTGATGGTATTTTTGCCAGCATTGGTGGTGAAAATACCACCAAATTCGTCCACAAAAATACAGACAAAAATAAAAGATAATATTAATACGTAAATATCACATAATTAGATAAAATTTTGGCTTTGCACTGACCTTTCAATAACCTAATAGGTAAAATACAGTTAGTAATACAAATTCTTTGATACATGTGACTTTACATAATAGTTTACACAATACACTAAACCAGTTTACACAAATGTTCACAAAAAATGCTTTCAATGATTAAAAAAAACAAGTAGTTGATAGTTCCAGCAGTAGCACCCAGCAATGGTCAACAGGTGCAAACAGCAAGAAGTAACATCATTTCAGTAGAAACAGTTTCAACAGTGGCACCCAGTAATGTTGAACAGGTGCAGACACCAACAAGTGACATCATTCAGCAGAAGCAGTTCCATTAGTGGCACCAAGCAATGTTGAGAAGGTGCAGACACCAATGCGTGACTCCATTTCAGTAGAAGCAGTTCCATCTGTGGCACTCAGTAATGTTGAGCAGGTGCAGACACCACCAAGTGACATTATCTCAGTAGAAGCAGTTCCATCAGTTGCACCCAGCAATGTTGAACAGATGCAGACACCAACAAGTGATATTATTTCAATAGATGCAGTCCATAAGTGGCACCCAGCAATGTTGAGTAGGTGCAGACAGCAACAAGTGACATTTCATCACTGGTTGAGCAGTTCCAACAGTGGCACCCAGTAATGTTGAGCAGGTGCAGACAGCAACAAGTGACATCATTTCAGTAGAAGCAGTCCGTCAGTGCCACCCAGCAATGTTGAACAGGTGAAGACACCAACAAGTGACATCATACAGCAGAAACAGATCCATTAGTGGCACCCAGTAATGTTGAGCAGGTGCAGACAGCAACAAGTGACATTTTCAGTAGAGACAATTCCATTAGTGGCACCCAGCAATGTTGAACAAGTGCAGACACCAACAAGTGACATTATTTCAGTGGAAACAGCTCCATCAGTGGCACCCAGCAATGTTGAACAGGTGCAGAGAGCAACAAGTGACTTCATTTCAGTAGAAGCAGTTCCATCAGTGGCACCCAGCAATGTTGAGCAGGTGCAGACACCAGCAAGTGACATTTCTCACCAGAAGCAGATCCATTAGTGACACCCGGCATTGTTGAACAGGTGCAGGTGTGAACAACAGTTTGAATGCACACACAATTGCTTTTACAAAATTATTCTCAATGCTCTTACACTAAACATACTAATTATGACAAACACACAAATGATGTCAGATAATTGTCATATTAACTATTACAAATACACAAATATCAGTAAATCTATAATATTTATGAGTGTTAGCGCAAGCCACAACAAACAAGTACAATAATATTTAGGAGATAAGTCGGTACCACTCATCTGGGATTAGGAAAGGAAAACACACAAAACTCACTCACTCATCTTTCATCCACATTAAGTACTACTGTGTAATTGAATAGTGTTAACTGTGTAAATGCAATTCTGTCAATATTTGATGTTCATCATGTGTATCAAGTAGTAGTGGCAGCAATGTATAACAGTCAATAATAGTTAGTCAACGTCATAGTCATCACGTCAAGACCAAAGTTAGCCAAGCCAGATCAAAATGTACGGTTGCTGAACAACAGTCAGTGAGCCAAGATACGCAATTACTTCCTCTCTCCAAAAAAAAATGTATATACTGCTTAGTGATTTAACAAAGTGTGTGTGTAGACAATCTTCTTTCCACTTGAGTGTTCTAGTCTGCCATCTTCATCCTCCTTGTTCCATATAGACCAACAAAAAAAAAAAAAAAATATGCACCTCACTTACTTTACCTCTTATCCACCAAAACTCCAATAATCATCAGCATCACATAATCTCAATACTTCAATAATACCTCTTACATCGATACATATAAATCTTATCATCAATATCATTTACCTTACCTCTTTGTAAGTAGGCTGTTTAGGTTTTTTTATTGGTAACGCCACCTCTGTATAAAAATCACTGGCTGTGCTGTGTGCAGTCTGTGGCTGCTTTCCATTGTTGTAATACTCGCCATTGTTGTGTTGGGCAGCTGGATGTGAACAGCGCGTAGCGTTGCGCAGTTAGAGGTGAGCCGCCAGCAGTGGTGGATGTGGGGAGAGAGATGGCGGAGTTTTGTAATTTGTCATGAACTGCTATATATATTATGACTATTAAGGTAAATACATTGTTTGTTGTCTATTAAAATCTTTCATTTGCTAACTATGCCTGTTAGTAGTTAGTGCCTTCAGTAGTTTGAATCTTTTATTTAGCTGGCAGTAGTGGCGCTCGCTGTATTGCAGTAGCTTGAGTAGCGAAGATTTTTGTGAGGTAAGTGATTTGTGAAACGTATAGGTTAATGTTAGTCAGGGCCATTCTTTTGTAGGGATGTTTGAAAGTCAGAATGCGTTGCGCTAAAAAATATAGTGCGTCAGGTTAAGCCCACTCCAGTATAATTGTTCAAAGGGGACGTTTCATATGTCGACCCTTAGCCGAGGATATCTCGCTGGAATCTTCTGATTTTTCTTGTAGTTTGTGGAATTAGTGCAGCCTTTCTCTATTGCTAGCGCGTAATTATAGAGAGAATTTCCTTTGTAGTTGCCGTCTTTCATTGTTGTACAGTAAAACAGTTGTGGCATCCATGTAGATTTGCACCAAGTATTTCGCAGCTGCGCTTGCAATTAACTACATATTATTTTCAGTGCTATGTTAATGTGTCTCTTGTTTTTGCTCTTCAAATTGTGCTTTTCTGTGTTATCGCGTGAAATATTGTGACAATAATGGCGTGTGACAAACGTAACACTAGGTTTCAAAGTAAACTGAGAAATAGTAGTGACGGCGAGCGTAGCTTATCAGCACCACTGTGTAGTGAATTAACAGACATTCGAAGTAGTAATTTGGTAATTGTGCATAGGGAAATGGAGCGGGCGGCATATAATGGTGTAGACAGTGAAACAGGTAGTGAACAAGGAAGCATTATCGATCGATCGGTCGGCAACAGCTCGCCTCAGGAATTCGAAATGACAGAAACAATATTGCAAATACTGTAGACTTAGGTTTTGGGTCCTCACCGTTTTCTCAAATGAGTCAAGACACATTTTCTGCTTGTCAAAATGTGAATGTTGCCGGTGAAAATGCACTGCCAAAAAGCATAGGGAAACAGATTCCAGACACTAATACACTATTATTGCAATTAATGCAACAAATGGAACAAAATCAGAGACACAATGGAACAACATCAGAGACAAACACAGCAACAGTAAGACACAATGGAACAAAATCTTCAAAAGTTAGACACAGTGGAAAAAAATCTTAAAACGTTAGACACAATGGAACAAAATCTTCAAACGTTAGACACAATGGAACAACACCAGAGACAAACGCAGCAACAGTTAGACGCAATGGAAGAAAAGCTTCAAAAGTCAGACTCAGTGGAACATACGTTTGAACAAACACGTGAAGACTTAACTACTGAGTTACATAACATCGAATCGAAATGTCAAAAAGTCTGTAATGACGTAAAAACACAAATTTGTGAGCATTTCCAGCCTATTTTTTCGCGGCATGAAAATGCATTACAGAATCACGAAGCAGCCATAAAAGAACTGCAAACCATTGTTCATGAAAATCACGACACCTTGCAAGCTAAAATTGACTCAGTTGCATCTACCGATTCGGTTACGCAACTTGCAAAAACTCAGGAAAATTTAAAGGACACAGTAAATACTCTGAAACTTGGTTCAGAAAAACACACTGAGGAAATGAGTACACTATCGGAGAAAGTAGCCGAACTTTCGGATCAGTTCACTAACTTATCTACAAAGGTAGATGATGATCTGAATGACACAAGACCGGTAGTCTTTAATGACACAGAGGAGTGCGAACAAATTAGGAAATTCAAACAAAATCAGAATCAAATAAATACGCAACACCAAAGAGAAATCCGGGAAGTACAAGATCAGCTGACACAGGTAATACAAGAATTACGTATATCAGAGGACACTCGCGCCCCAATACGGGAAGAGGGACATAGAAATACGGAAAAGCCGCAAAATAATAACACAGCGCATTTCGGAAGTTATGAAAAAAATTGGCAAGGTGCACCCAATTTTGAAATGGAACCGCCGAAACGACGTAACAATGACCGATATGCGACTCGCCGACATGATGACTTTGACTATAAGCTGTTCATTACTACACGTAAATTCAAAACATTTACGAATTCTGGCAACGACATTCATCCACAAGCATGGCTCCATCAATTCTCTCATTGTTTTCCTCCCAACTGGTCGTTAGAACACAGTTTAGAATCTATGTGTGGCTACTTAGAGAATGAACCAGCTGTAAGAATGCGATCGGTCATTCACGATTGTTACAGAGAAGGAGAATTTTATCGTGCCTTCCTCTAAGCATATTGGTCTCAAGCCACACAAGACCGTGTAAAACATGGCATCATAATGATGAAACATTTCGAACAATCTGAATTTTCCAGTCTTGTGAAATATTTTGAAGACATGTTGTACAAGAATCAGTACCTGTCAAACTCATACAGCCCCTCAGAACTCATCCGCATTTGCTTAATCAAATTACCTGAAATTTACGACATATTATTTTGGCAGGACGTTGCAAAGACGACATTGAAGCTTTTCAGGGACTCTTACAAGAATTAGAAATTGACACAGACAGACGCGGGATGCGAAAACAGGGAAACAATCACTACAGGTCACATCCGTCACAATTCCGTGACGACAGAAACGATAACTGGACGCGACAAGGCTATTCTCACCACACAAATCGTGACCAAAACAGACACCGCCCGTATGACAATCGTTGGCAGAGTAGTAATAATTATGGGGAAAGATCACCTCTCCGCAGTAATAACTATCACAGAGACAATCAGAGAAACAGACATATGGGAACCAAAACAATTATTATTACGGGAGACAGAATAACTTTAGACGCAACTGTCCACCGTGCAGTGATAATTCAGGGAGAAATTCTCCACCACTTAACCGAGAAGAAAGAAACTACAGGAACTACCGAAATGACGACAGACGATATAATCATAACGACAGACCTGAATTTCATCAGAACTGGCGGGATTTAAACAGGGCTGGGCCCTCTGGGCAAGGTGAATTTGTAGAAGTTAGGTCTCCAAATCCCAATAACGACGCGCGCCAACAAAGGAACAGACAATGACTCGCACCGCAGGCAGCCGCGTGCGCCGGCTGGCTCAGAGAAAAATAACATAGACGCTAACCTTGAGAAAAATTTTAGCACTCCTCACCGACATATACCACATGATAATTGCGTTAAAGTTGAAACTCTGCGTACTCAGAAGAGTAAAGGTTTACACCACATTTCACATGTAAAACCGTTTATTGAAATATAATCTGCTTTTTAACTTTGTCTTTGCCATAAAACTCTTAACTTCACATTTCTAGTATGCATTGTCAGACTTAGAATCTGTCACCATGCAACAATGTTTGAAGTTAAATATCCAATCAAGAACCTAGGGAACATTTTTAAACAGAAATTACGAATGCATTGTTATTGTGAAGAGACAACCCAGTGTTATTGTGTGTGTGCATTCTTGCTTGTTAGTTGCATGATTATGTAACGAGTATAAGGCTTACATACTTAGAACATTTACCAGTACTGCTAATGAGATTTTAATGCAACATTTTGGTTTACTTGAAAATACATTCTGGATTTAAAGTACTTTCAGTGAGATACCAGATGACACAGTGGTTAGTTTATGTGACAGCTACACGATTTTATCACGACGCTACTAATGCGTGACAATTTACAATGTTGCTTTTGCAGTGTTTCTTTTTTATATCTGCACAGTTTTCTGAATTCTTCTGGAAAGTAAAACATGTTTTAGTAGTAACTTTTGTGGTATAGCTACAATGAGCCTGCCTTTTCCGTAGCACAACAATACGTTACAGCACAGTACTTTCTTCATCATGGCAATAAGCGTAATAACTAAGATATCTATACGCAAAGCATTTCACTTTTGTTTATCATGAGGTAAGTACATTGACTTCTGCAGAACTTAGCTTGCGGAGGACGACAACTACGACACTTCCACAGAGATTATCTTACAACAAGACGCACAGTTTAGCGCTACAGTACACGTATTTGAGTGATTAAATTTGTACTTAAAACATTTATTTTTAAAGATATTTGAAGTACAATGATACAAAGGTTTTCCGTAATAATTTCATTCCATTGTTGTAATCTGTAACACCTGAGGGTATAATTACATTAATCCTCAGGGGGGTACATGCCTACTTTGTGTACTATGTGTTTGGCAAGCACAAGGAGCCCTAGCTAATATGGTATTTGCTTATACAACTTTACGCATCGGTACCATATTTCTCTGACACACAAATTACACAGCTATCTGATCATTTAACTGAGAGATAAACTTTTTTTTTACTATGTCAGTGACAGATGTTTACGTAATTACACAGTTGGATAATTTCACACTTACGAAATTGTATTTTGTCTGTACTTTGTGAACTGTTCATATTTTTTCGGAACCATTGTGATACTACGAGAGCTTTGAATGATGTATTTGGTATGAGATCATGATTTTTAAGGTACGTTTGAGGTAGATGACACTATTGAAATGAGCAGAGAATATTTTTTAGGTTTTGAAATTATTGGAGGAAACTACAACGATTTTAAGAGTTGACTGAGGTGTTATGATGTTACTATTACGATGATGATGTGTATTATGCGGTTGTGGTATGTTTATGATCAGTAAGCTGATGCTATATGAGTTATTTGATTATGCTACATATTGGTAATGATGAAATATTGAAGAAGTGTCGACGAATAAGGTAAGGAATAATGAGTAGTGGTTAGGGACTCTGGTTTGTGAAAATGGTTGTTGGAAACCAAGAATCGTACTTTATGAGTTATGAAATGTGTGTATATGCATGAATGTATCACAATGCTGGCGAAAACAATTTGGACGCTGTTATATTTATAGGATTTTGTTTCTACAGATTTGTAACCCAAATTCTTGACCTGTGAAATATTTTTATATGAGACTGTCACTGTAGCGGAAACTGGTGTCGTAAATATTTTGGTAAGAAAGTTAAGTGACCACCTGCACCTAATGCATCGTGGGCACCCAGCTGGGCGACAGTCGCCTTAAAAAAAAAAGCCATTAGTGTGTGCCTTCCAGAGGCACAGGTGAAAAAAAAAGGGAGGCCATCATCCTCGCTATTGTCATTCCTTTGTAGAAAGCATCGGAAAAACGACACGGTCGAACTTGATAACATATGATTACACTGTGGAGCTCTTAATCTATGATTTACTGAAATGCCTAATGAAATGACGATAAATATTTTTATGTCTATACACCTGATTATGACTACTGTCTCTCTAGTTGAGAAATTTTTCTACTAACTTATGAAATGCCTAATGACTACTGAATGATGTTCTTATGCTTTACTTTGTACAGCGTTGCTTATTTCATTTGATATCTAGTTTCTAGCTGCACTGCAGCATTGGTTAAAATAAAATTTTATAGATGTACTGATATAAATATTTTCTGTCTAAGATCGAGTAAATAATAATTTTTTTCAAAAAAATGAGGGAGCACAAAACGACATTTACCTTCACAGGAACTGCATTCATAATTTTCTTTTCAAGTACTTGGTAATTTCTTTTGTAGAATAAATTGTGATGCATCACTCTAGTTTTAAGATGTGACATAGATATTAGACATGGCCATTTCTAGTGTACTATTTTTTCTGCTTGAGCTTTGTCATGTTTAGGTATAAGTTATTTCATTTTCTGTTTTTGGTTGCCAGGCATAGTGCTACTGA
This sequence comes from Schistocerca piceifrons, assembly GCF_021461385.2. Taxonomy (NCBI): domain Eukaryota; kingdom Metazoa; phylum Arthropoda; class Insecta; order Orthoptera; family Acrididae; genus Schistocerca; species Schistocerca piceifrons. Next base: position 634,476,272 of record NC_060139.1, read on the forward strand.
AATTCAATTTGTGTTACTCTGCTAAGCCAGATTTATTTTTCTTGTTTGCTGCACATTGCTTCATATTAGTTGTAATGTTGAATTGCTTGGTAATTTAGATTTACTGTAGCTTGCTTTGCAAATTTCCATATTTATTTGTCATTGCTGTTTGTGTTAATTGTTTTGTGCTGCTGCATTGCCTCGCCCCTTAGTTTATGCATCTGAGCTCAGTAGATTTAACTTAGCTTAAGAGGGGTTAGACTGTATAAGAGAATGAGTTGCGATGAATTGGAAGAAATGCATGGAGAAGTTATACGAAAAAAGTACAGAAAGCAGGTATAGATAGGACTTTTTGGGAATAATGATGAACAAAGGGAGATCTCCGAGAAGTAAAGTACGTTTTGTTTGGAAAATACTGCAGTAATATAAACCCTGTCTTTTCCTTGTGTTATTCCGCTATGTGTTTGTGTACACTATGTGAATTTGTGTTTTTCCTGTCTTTATGTGTTTAGCTTATAAGATTTATGTTGTAGAATTTTTCTGATAGTATGTTATTTACTTTGTAAAGATGCTTAGACATTATTTATTCTGTTTTGTTTTAATGCTCATGTGTAAAGTTGATGTTTCAAAGGTTATTCTGATCTTTTATGTATTTACTTATATCATAATTCCTGTAACACTAATGTATATGTTATTTCGATTCTTTTGTAAAGCCTGTTTTACCACAAATGTTGTCTGTATTATTATGTTTTTAATGATGTATTTGGTACCTTTGTTATTGTATTCTTATGTTATAAAATTGTAATTGATACCAGTTCATCAAATTAAGTAACTTGTAAGTTACATTTCACTGCACATGTTTCTGTTGGTCATAGTATATGGACAATATGGAGAAGTAGGGACTCATAGTGTTTGCACATGTGTCAATAATTCAACAAGGGACTGGATAACAGCATTGCTGGTTCTAAGGACATTTCAGACAGATTTTTTGTGCTTGCACTTGTGCTGGTTTATGGACTTGCTATATTCTCCGCAAGACTCTTCGATGGTGATAGTACACCTGCACAGTCGCAACAGATGGCTGCTGGCCGTCTCTACAAGGACTACAGTGGGTCTGCACCTTTGATGACCCACCAGTACCATTATTTCTACAAGGACTGCAGTGGGTCTGCATCTTTGATGGCCCACCAATACCATTATTTCTACAAGGACTACAGTGGGTCTGCACCTCTGGTGGCCCACCAATATCGTAATCTCTACCAGGACTACAATGGGTATGCTCTGTGATGACCTACCTACCAATATTCTTCAAAACTTCGAATGACTCTGCTGTGGGTTTGCTCTGTTGTGACCCATTACTTGTCTGCATGTCGAGAGTCAGCACTGTCTTTCCATTGGAAGGACAACACTACTTCTTCAAGACTGCATGGAAATCCACTACTGTGTGCATTTTCTTTTACTGCTCAGACTTTGAGAAAAACACTACTATTTTACTGTGAGGAACGATTAGGACTGTCTTTATGGACGGTGAGAAAGTTTAGCTTTTGACCAACATTGTATCAATAAGTGTGTGCATTTGATATCTTTGTTATTGTAATTATGAAAAATTTTATCAAATCATTATTGGCCACTGCCCAAAACAATTTGTAAAATTTTTTGTGGGGAGCATGGGGGCTATGTAAGTAGGCTGTTTAGGTTTTTTTATTGGTAACGCCACCTCTGTATAAAGATCACTGGCTGTGCTGTGTGCAGTCTGTGGCTGCTTTGCATTGCTGTAATACTCGCCATTGTAGTGTTGGGCAGCTGGATGTGAACAGCGCATAGCGTTGCGCAGTTGGAGGTGAGCCGCCAGCAGTGGTGGATGTGGGGAGAGAGATGGCAGAGTTTTGTAATTTGTCATGAACTGCTATATATATTATGACTATTAAGGTAAATACATTGTTTGTTGTCTATTAAAATCTTTCATTTGCTAACTATGCCTATTAGTAGTTAGTGCCTTCAGTAGTTTGAATCTTTTATTTAGCTGGCAGTAGTGGCGCTCGCTGTATTGCAGTAGCTTGAGTAGCGAAGATTTTTGTGAGGTAAGTGATTTGTGAAACGTATAGGTTAATGTTAGTCAGGGCCATTCTTTTGTAGGGATTTTTGAAAGTCAGATTGCGTTGCGCTAAAAAATATTGTGAGTCAGGTTAAGCCCAGTCTAGTATAATTGTTCAAAGGGGACGTTTCATCTTGTCCACCAAGACTCCTATAATCATCAACTTCACATAATCTCAATACCTCAATAATACCTCTTCAATACATCGATACATATAAACCTCATCGCTAATACCATTTCACTTCCATAACAACTCTTTCCTCTAGTCAGTCTCCTCGAACAAGTACAGATAAAATTCTAGTGCAAACTTCAGTTCATCATCCCATACAATCCGTAGACACAATGTCCACACACAACCTCTGTGTGATCCATCTGACCCAAATCTTCTACTCATTATGAATTATAAGATACATTTTGGTTACCTTGTCCATCATACAATAAAAGAAATGCATACATGACCTCTAACAGACTTTAGTTCGAATAACTGTCAGTAATTAAGTACGGTTACGGAGTGTGAATGATCATAATATTTCACAGTGTGTACACCACTTCAAGAATCATGGCAGAAGCAAACAAGTGGAGTATTTTTTGTGTCAAGTGTCACTTGCTATTTCAATTGCTTACGAAGAATCCAGTGTAATAACTGTCAATGGTCTAACCCTAGTTTTGGTATGTCATGTCGTTAGCTTCCTTCCTATTAGCATAAATTTATACAGCTTCCATAAAACCTCCAGCTCATGTGACTTCAATGAAATTTCTTGTACCAACGTCATTTGTAGAATTATAGCAGTTAATTTTCTTATCTTAAAAATATAAGGCACTGAGCGTAAGCAAAACATGCAATAGCGAGTAAATATACCAGTGGAGAACAAAATGTCAACAAGTGGATGCAGCACAATTCCTACAACGAGGCTCTGCCAAGCGAACAATCTATAATTAATACCACAGTGTAACCTAAACTCCATGTTCGTACACCTCATATCAGCATTTCTATATACCAAATTAAAGAGTAGTTATGACAACAAACAGAAATGTATAAATATGCAATCCATACGCACAGCAGCAAACATATATCTTACGTAATAAACAGGTCATTAGCATCAAATCAGCATAAGCAAATAAATGTTCATATGTAATCTTAATAAGTAAACATGAAGGCGCAAGCAGATAAATCACAAAGTATAACTTACATACGTAACCACAGTCAGCACAATTAATCAGTTGACAATTACAATTTAAATAAATAAGCACAACAGGCACATAATACAAAAAATATGACGTCAGTGAAAAAGCAGTGCAGCCAAGCGATGCATAATAAACACAAGTAACAACCCTGTTCATTAATCAATCATTATCAAAATCAGTTAACGTACGCAAGCATGTCGCTTCACAAGTACATTCAAAGAACATGAAATTAGCACAAAGTATGAATCACGTAATCGCGAGCAGCAAATTATGTGTAAAGTACGTACCTAAGTGGAAATATGTTACCTGAAAAATAAACTCAATTAATAGTTACCTTTTTAGTTTACTAGTTTCTTCTTCAAAATTACATTCTTCCTGAAATTTTCATGATAGCAAGTCGTCTTAACGTCGGACACGCACAGAATTTACCTAAAGTTCTTAAATATTTTATACAACTGTATCCTGAAAAATACTGAACGTTAGTAACATAATTCATCAAGTCACTATAGATTTATACTGAATTTAATCGGAGAATTTAGACTGTGTATTTGTTTACGGCTGTCAGTCCATTTGCACTGAGCGCTCGATCAGCTGTAGGCACGTGACATGGGGAGTGATTGTTTGTGGTCAACGACTGCCTTGTGCGGCGCGCAGACTTGACTGTTGCTTTGAGTATGTGCCGCCGCCAAAACACAGCGCGGTATCCTTGTATTCTCTGCATGTTTACATGTAGCTGTTACTTTCTCTAAAGTATGTCATTCCACAAAAATTTTTCAAAAGTATATCATTCCTCAAAAATTTTAACGTTAGATATATGATGTATTCCCTTAGAGCGTCGAGATTTAAGAGTTTCTACTTCTACAGTGTTATCATGAATAATTTTGCGAACTCCATATGGACCGTTATAAAGCAGAAAAAATTTGCTACACAAGCCCTTTCCTTTGTGAGACAAACGATGAGACTTAATTAACACCTTTTGGCCAACTGAAAAAGTTTTTAAACGACCAGGACGCTCAGCTGATTTCTCTCTTCTAGCAGCCGCAGACACATTATTTTGGAGAGCAAGGTTGACAACTTCAGAATGACACAGTTTCCGTGAAGGCGGAAAAGGAACGATTTCAGAAATGCGATTTGTCGGTAAAGAAGTTGAGTCATTAGGAAGTTCATTCAGAATGTTTTGAAAAATATGAAGATACTGATCCCACGTTCTGTGATTCTGATGACAATAAAGTCGACACAATTTATTGATTTCGATCATCCATCTCTCTGAAGCATTAGATTGAGGGTGAAAAAGTGAAATGAAAATTGGTTTAATCTTACGACGCCGTAGAGTATGAAGCCAAATTTTACAGCGAAACTGTGATCCATTATCTGATATAACCTTATCAACATGACCCACTTCTTTAAGAAAATGTTTGATGAAGCATTAGACACTGAACGAGCTGTTGCTTTGCGTAAACGTGTAAAACACACATATTTTGATGTCAATTCCACTGCTACAAAAATGTACGCAAAACCATTAGTAGAACGAACCACTGGACCGAACAAATCGACCGCACCCATGTCCTTTAAATTCGCTGGAATGATAGGATACAACCGTGCTCTGTGAGAAATAGTTGGCGGCTTAGCCTTTTGACATAATTTGCATTTGGCAAGAACAGATCGAATGCATTTTTCCATATTACTGAAGTAGCAATTTTCTCATAATTTATGAAAGCATTTTCTGGGACCAAAGTGTGCATAACTGATATGCGTATACCAAATCAGTTTATTAACTCACTCATCAGGAATACAAACTAACCAAACAGAGTTGTCAACCGATTTTCGTTTAAAAAGAATATCATTGCGAACTGAATAATACTGTCTGATTGCTATGCTTTCCTTTCTCCTCCACTTCTCCTTAATGTCCTTCCAGATTGGATCCTTATTTTGCTCCTTAGCGATGTCCTGGAGCGAAGACGAAATAAAATTCTCAAACGCAACACCTTGAATATACATCAAACAATAATTGTTTTCTTTGCATTCCTCTTCAGCACTTTGTTTCAAACCCATAGGTGCATCAGCAATAATATTTGAAGAACCCTGCATGTAAACAATACTAAAATCAAATTCCTGTAGATACAACGCCCATCGTGACAATCTTCCATTTGTTAATTTTGTTGACAAAAGAAATTCCAGAGCTCGGTGATCAGTGTAAACCTTAGTATGTCTGCCATACAAAAATATGCGAAATTTTGTGAAGGCCCATACAACAGCCAAAGTCTCAAGATCCGTAATCGAATAATTCTTTTCTGATTTAGAGAGAACACAACTTCCAAATGCAATAGTCTTCTGTACTACAACGCCGTTTTCTTCTATCTCTTGAAATAAGTGTGCACCTAGGACTTTGTATGATGAGTCCGTTACCAAACAAAAATCTTTAGATAAAACTGGATGTGAAAGAAGTGGAGCAGCAACTAAAGCATCACAAAGTTGTTCAAATTCTGACTGAGCCGCCTCATTCCAACACCAATTAGAATTTTTTTCCAGATAGTTCACATAAACGAGGTGTGGCCAAATTGTCCAGTCTAACAAAGCGTCTAAGAAAATTACGGACACCAAGGAAACTACGAACATCACGTTTTGTGGTAGGAACAGCATAATTACGAACAGCGTCTAGTTTCTCTGGATCAGGAAGAATACCTTCTGTAGAAATAATGTGACCAAGAAATTTCACCTGAGAACGACCAAATTCAGATTTTTCCAAGTTCACTGAAATGCCAACTCTTGCAAAGATACGTAATAATGAATCCAAAATTTTGTTATGCTCACTCCAAGAACGTTTAGCAATAAGAATATCGTCAACATATGAAGTAATATTGTCACGAAGATAAACAGGTAAGATTTCGTTTAAACTACGAATTAATGCTGCTGAAGGTACAATAAGTCCAAACGGTAATTTCCGAAATCACTTTTGGGTAAAATAGTCATATCAGGTTATTCTTTAACGACTCTATAGATAGATTGATAGTTGTAGAGTTGTTTTGATAGATGCAAAGAATAGTAAAAGAGTAGGCAGCGGTGCAGAAAACTAAAAGGGAAATAGCACCACTACAGCTTGGGGCCCTATGCACGCTACTACACATATTCACTTAGTGTAGTGAAGCCCCTGAGGACCTTAATAGCCGCACATAAATTCCAGTTTGTGACTTAGTGGCCAGTTTCGTGGAAGTGCGTACATAAATTGATCTAACCATGAACATGGATGTATGTCATTCTTAGAATTGCGAAAGATCTTAAATTTCCGAACAGTCAAAAACTGTTTATAGTCAAAGTTTTCGCCTCGTGGCGACAAAGACCTACCGCGTCTGTCCCAGTCCCAATGTCGATTATTGTCAAGCTCGCGCGCCTGGCGCTGTCTTGTTGCTTCTCGTAAATGAAATAAATTATTTTCTTCAAAGCCCTCTGCTATCTGTGATTCTAAATTTCTTCTGCTGTCTTTTCCTACAATTTCGCCTTCAATTTGTTTGACTTGCTTTCATAATGCCTCAACTTCCCTTTTAACGCATTCATTAAATTTTCCCTGATTTTCAACATGTTTCTTTATGTTCTGATACTCTTCGGTTTCTGCAAATGGCAATGGAGCTGTATTATCTGATTCTCTGTCCCCATTTAAACTAAGACTTGTCAATTTATCTGAAATCTCCTCAACTCTTTCCGATAAGTCTCTTAATTGTTCTTTCTGTTTATTTACGTCTTCCGTAAGTGTCACGACTCATGTTTTAGTATTGACACATTTGGTAGTTAACTGTTCATATTGTTGTGTTAGGTTATTTATTTGGTCATTTGGTACGGATTCCTCGATTCTCTCAAATATTTCATCCTTATTGTGTGCACGTTGCAAATTTAACTCTGAAAATTTTTGTACTATCACGCGATCTCTTTCTTCCTGTTCTCTATCCTGTTCCTTTTGTCTAATCTCTACTGCAATTAATCTATTATTGTGAGCATTCAAAATCGGTTGTACTTCTTCTCTGATTTCTTTCTTTAATTCATCTTTCATATTTTTGAAACATGTCCCTATTCGTGAGTCTAACCATGTTTCCATTGTTCCCATCTCAGTTTTAATTGTTCCTATTTGTGAGTCTAACCGTGTTTCCATTGTTTCCATCTCAGCTTCTAGCCGTGTTGCCACTGTTTTCAATTCAGATCCTAACTGTGATCCCAATGAGTCTAACCATATTTCCATTGTTCTAATCTGTGTTTTTAATTCAGATCTAAACTGTGTTTCCATTCTTGCTCCCAAATTTAATGTAGCACCCATTAACTGCTCCATATTAGCCGGTTCGAAATTCTATTCGCCCCTAACATTTCCCGCGAAACTAACTTTCTTCTGCATAGCCATAAAGCTCTCTGTGTTCGATACTATTTCAGAATCTTCTATCGTTAATCTCGTATTCTGTGAATTTTCTGATTGAGAAATATTATGGAATGGTTCCGGACTATCTTCCCGACTTATTAAATTGTTTTCTACTTCATCATTCATTGTACTGTTCTCCTGTGTTGGCGAGTTCGCCATGTTAACAATTCCGTCATTCTCACTATTCATCATTTTTGCCTTTTTCATCGATCGCATAATCATTTACAAAACGTACAAAACTCGTGACTGTACGAAAATTATACACAATGACTCCTTATCTTCAACAATACCATTCACAAGAAATGTTTCCCTCAAACACGATTGATGAACAATTGAAATAATTGCGCTAAACTGTCAAACCCTTAGACAAGACAACTAAAATTAAATTCTACAAACAAACAAAAAATACCATTAGAAGAATAACAATTACCAAATCTACACATGCAATATAGATTACAATTACTAAACTACAAATTACTACAACAATACTACTGTCTACTATTTTTACAATCAGAAGAATTCCAAGGGACGATCCTGGCAGGGTCGCCACGAGCATGGGGGCTTAATTATATTAATGAAAATAATTTTTATTTTTCGTAGCTGTATGTCCGATTACGAGGTCTCATATCCGGTTGGCCCTGACTAGTTTTAGTACGCAATCTGGCTGCATAGAATAACAACAAAGAAAGAAAGAAAATTTCCGTTAACACAACTAATTAATTAAGTCCCCAGCAACTATAAAACCTACGAAACCAAAGCACAAGTGTAACTGTTCTGTGTGTGGAAGTGTGATTCAACGTACACATCTGGCACGGTTCTTCTTCAATAAGACCAGAAATTTTATATACCATTTATACTGAAGTAATTAATAAAAATAGAAATACTATAATTGCGCAAGAAAACCAGAATTACACTCTAATACAAGAACACAAGCCAGGTGCTTTGTTGACTGAACCTGTAATGACGCATTATTTAAGACACTGAAATAATAAAAATAATAGGGATTTTTTTTTTTACCTTCATATATATTGACGAAAAGCACTCTGATCTTTACAATATCTCCATTCGAACAACATCTGCTGTCTAGCCCATCAAACAACTGCATAAAACATGGAGCAAGCACTCCCTACTACAACATCTCAACACCGACTCGCTACTGCCACATCTCGACAAGCACTCTCCACCACGACTTCTCGATAAGAACTCTTCACCACGACATCTCAGCAAGCACTGACTACTACGAGTTCTCGACAAGCACTGCCAGTGGAGGCGGCGGAATAAAACTCTTTGGCGCAATCTCTGGCGCTGTGGCTCAGTATAGCCACCTTTCAGGGGTACGTCGGAAGCTGTGTAGCCCCTTTGTTACACAAAGGTGTTCGTAGTACAAAACATGCCGACATCTGACGGAGCTGGAAGGCCATTCTCAACCGAAAGACCCCTACAACTAAGCAGCGTTGTAGCAGTAAGAATACGACTGTTAACGAGGAAAACACGGCAGGTGCCATAGACCAATTTCCCAGAAACGCCACTCAGTGGTAAAGGCGTCAAACTAAGCGAAGAAATGACTCGACTTATCTGTACATATTCGGCTGAGACAACGACCATCAATGTTTTCAGATCACTTTAAGAGGCTTTTAGAGAAAAAGGAATTCAACAGAAACGGTGGCGAAGTGGATAGCGACGCTGCTTTACTCTCCTGAGTCCTGTATTTGATACTCAATTTTATTAGCACTTTGTTTTTCATTTATTTACCTAATGCCACAGAAAATGTGAATCTTTTACGATATATATGGAATGTTTTACGATATATTTTGAAATAACGTTGTCCTTATTTGTCTACAAATTGTATGTCTGGTGAATAAACTTAAAAAATAAATAAAAGAAACAAAATAAAAAAAAGTGTATGGGAAAATTTTTTGAAGGACATCATCTTGACGCCAGTGTCTGTTACAAGTTTTTATAACACTATTACAGTTTCGGCCTGAGAACATTTTCAAGAGCTGATATTATGGCTTTAAGTCATGTCAACGTACTGTAAGCTGACACATTTGTGTGCCGTTGTCAGTCCTGTTAAATACATTCGTGTCGGTGCTACACAGTGCGAGCACACGTATACAAACATCGTAAAACGATCTCGTTTTACGATGTTTGTATACGTGTGCTCGCACTGTGTAGCACCGACAAAAAGGCTAATTAGCTGTCTCATTTTTGTAATGCTATTAAGATTTGTTAACAGTTCTATGTGTCATTTGATGATTTGCTTTTATGTTGAGTTGTTGAAGTTAAGTAATACTTGCTGTTCAAATACCATTGTTTGTGAATCAGTTGTGACTTCAGTTGTCAGATGTTTCTGAAAAGACAATCTTAAGTTGCAATATAATTTTTCTAAAGAAACACTGAATGGTAATAAAACGAAACTTCCTGGCAGAATAAAACTGTGTGCCGGACCGAGACTCGAAGTCAGAACCTCTGCTTTCGCGGGCAAGTGCTCTACCACCTTTTTTTTAAAATTCTCATTTTGTTCGTTTTCGTTCGTTGTGTGTGCTCGCGGCGGACGTCGTAAGACATCCGTTGAAGTTCGTCTTTGACCCGTTAACTCATTTTTTTTTATTACAGAGGGCTGCTAAACCCCTGACTGAACACACTGAGCTACCGTGTCGGGGACCAACTGAGTTACCCAAGCATGACTCACGCTCTGTCCTCACACAGCTGCACTTCTGCCAGTACCTCATTCATTCTGAATGTTAGTAATTCACAATAATCAGTATCGCCTCCCAGTCCAGGTCATATACTTTTTAATAAAGTTGGATTTTCTAGTATGCTCTCGTTTATCAACCAAAATAGTTTCATGTGCATTTCAATTATTATGGCCAGCTTTGCACACTCCTGAGGCTGTAGCTAGCATTCATATTTTATGTGAGAGACAGGAATGTATTGCGTTCCACCGTTGCTGCTTCTGCTCTAGAGGTAAGAAAATTTAATTTATTTATTATGTGCACAGGGGCCAAACTTATTAGTTTTGAACAGGGCCTTAGGATTTAGTGCTTGCCGGCCGCTGTGGCCGAGCGGTTATAGGCGCTTCACCCCGGAACCGCACTGCTGCTATGGTCGCAGTTTCGAATCCTGCCTCGGGCATGAGTGTGTGTGATGTCCTTAGGTTAGTTAGGTTTGAATAGTTCTAAGTCTAGGGGACTGATGACCTCAAATGTTAAGTCCCACAGTGCTTAGGGCCATTTGAACCATTTTTTGATTCAGTGCTTAAGGGACGCAATGGAATTTGCAGAGACTGCATTTCTTTATTGATTTGAGTGTTGCATTGACCAATCGATTCGAGTAAGGTTTTGCCAACAATAAGACAGAAAAGCACACCACTCGCGCTTTACAACACGCAACACGACTATTAGAGTTCTGGTTCCATTCCACAGTTAAAACATCATTCTACGTAATAGTAAGGTTATCATAATTAAAGAAAGTTACACCATGTATGATCCACGCTGAAACAACCAGACTAGTACGTGTTGCAGCCTTATCGGCAGACATGCAGTAGATCGTACAGAAGGCGAATACTGTCCTGTGGTACGTTATTTCAAGCCTGTTCGAATTGTTCACGTAGTTCTGTAAGAGTTGTAGTTTGACGAGTCGCAAGAGTCACTTCTCGTTCCATCGTGCCTCATTGTTCTCGACAGGAGGCAAGTCCGAAGATAGTGCTGGCCAAGGAAGTTGGTGCACGTCTAGCAGAGGACGTTGATCTTCATAGGCAGAGTGCGGGCGAGTATTATACTGTTGCAACGACACACCCCATTCCTGTTGCAAAAATGGCACAAGAACGAGTCTAACAACATTCTGTACGTACTGAGCGCTGATTAGAGTCCCTTCTAGGAACATAAAAGGTGTAAGAGTATTGTAGCTTATCACACACTAAACGAAAAGGCCTGGGTTGAGGCAGTATGTGTTGGACGAATGCACTATACGAGACAGCGCTGATCAGGTCTGCGTCGTACGCACAAACGACGACCACTTGCGAGCAGACAGAATCTTTGAAGACGACGGAGCGCCATTTTATCTTCCAAGTGATCCTCTGATGGCTCCAGTCGAGCCATGCTCGTCATTTCTGTGGCAGAAATGGAAGTTGGGCTTGAGGGATGCGTGTCCGTAGTCCCATTGCTAATAACCGGTTCACAACAGTAAGTGTTGTCACATCTGGGATCACAAGCCCTCTTATTTGTGCTGGATCTGCCACTGCTGTCCTTACAGTTCAACGATCCCCTGCTGGCATCTGTGCAGCGTAGACCTCCAGAATCTCATCTACAGGCGTGAGAATACCCACGTGCGAACTGCTACCACTACCATTGCATATCAGCTGCATCATGTCCAGTTTTCCGAAAAGACCATGCCAAAGTCTCGGAAGCCCAAAATTTGACCCGTTTCAGATTCGCTCGGTTGGCTGTAGCAAGCACGAGTGCGTCTCCGTGGCACGTTGCATGTTTACTTCTCACGTTTGCACATTGCTGAGCCTCCTGGTAGCGAGTATTCTTTATTAAATGTCGACACATATGGCTCTCTGGTAGCTATACCCTACGCTATCTGTTGACTGTCGACGCTGAAATGATTATCAGTACATCTACCATCTCCCAGATGGTGTGTGGCACCATCGGATCAAAATCGACTTCGGCTCAGCGGGTGTACTGATGTTTCTTAGCCGCTGTGTATTTACGCGGTCAGATAACATCACTGATTGACATTCATTTGTGCAACACTGACATCATTAACATCACTGTCAAGATCACTCTTTGTCGCAGTAGTGCCAGTACTTCTTCGTTGTCTTTCGTCTCGAAGATTTTCTTCCACATCTACAATTACGAAATCTTTATAAACCATGTTTCCGAGGATACCTCTGCACACGATTCCGTAAGGGTTGTCATTTGGCTGTATAGAAGGACCTAGACATTACATTGCACAAAGGGATGCTTTATGGTAGAAAGTCTTGGTGTCACCTTTTTTAATCACCTACGAGTCAACGAGCCATTATTTGCCAATTTATTGCTTCACTTCTGGGTGCAAATCGTGGTACCTCATACATTTGTAAAGAAAACCTAACAGTCTTCATATTCAAAGAAATTCGTTCACACAGTTATTTCTCTTTTATCCCATCGTCTGAAGATGATTGTTTGCATCTCTTTATGGTCCTCTGAGATTTATATACCAATACCCCTTACTTCAGGACAAGAAATGTCTGATTATCATGTCACATGTCCGCTGGGATAACGACTTACTTGTTTTACACTCCACACGTGCTCTTATAGCATCCTTAAGAAAAGCTTTACTCATCGTGCAATTTCGCCTATCACCTATGACTCCGGACTGAACGTAGACACAAACCGTGTAGAAAGCGAAAATGTATGCTGCCCTGCTAATTAGTGACAAATTGGAATACTTTGTTTTATTGAAAACGACTTTTTTCGTAATGTTATAGCGATAAGTTGTAATTCATTTGTATTAGTAGACTCAATACTGAATAACGTTTTTTCGTTACTTTGGAAACACAATAGATAAACATAAGAGATAATTTGATCGGCAGCATTATGGTATCCCACATAATCTACCAACATCTGACAGTGCAGATACAGTTTTGACTTCACGTCAGTACACAATAAGTTGGTAGCGCTTCGTCTCCTTGGCCATTACGCTGCGACTGTAAAGCTGAGCAGTTCAGCAAAAAGAAAAGTGAGGTGCCACGAATTCCCCCCCCCCCCCCCCCCCTCTGAGTTTAGAATTCCTCCTCGGACATGGGTGTGTGTATGTGTAGTTCTTAGCGTAAGTTAGTTCCTGTTAGTATAATTAGCGTGTAAGCCTAGGTACCGATGACCTCAGCAGATTAGTCCCGTAGAACCTTACCACATATTTTAGAATGCTGGAGGGCAATGATAGTTATAGCTGATGCGGGAAGTTCATTAGTCCCGAATTTAGCCTACACTCGTCTGTACTTCTATGGAACACAAGGCATACCGTGGTTTAGCTAAGAGCTGTCAGTGGTGCCTGGAGTAATACCGCCTTCATTGTCACGGCCGGCATATCACATCATGGCAATGTTTACACGGAGCCATGTGGGCATAGAAACGAACGCGTATCACCAGTTTTGTTCCTCTGACTGCTTCTTCAAATTACGGTCGTCTCTATGCCCGACATAACTGCCCATTGTAGGTCAAAGGAATCAGAGACGGAAGATATAAAACGAGGGATGTTAGGAACAAGAATTCTAAACATGCTGCTGTTTACTCGAACATCATTACTGAAGCTCTCGACGTTGACCGTTCCTGCTACAGGTGTGACAACGCACTTGTTCAGCCTCCACTTGTGTAATCCCTAGAGTCCTGTGGGTATATTACATAAACGACGTAGTACTGGTAGTACTGGTAGTGCTGGTAATATTGGCAAGGAAAAGAACGTTTACCGAAAATGTAAGCATTAGTAAATTCTTTTTAAATGGATATAGAACATGAACTAAATTTTATTAGTAATAATAGTTAGTTGATACCATAACTACAACTCCCTTACGTAACCAAAGCATATACTTATGATCTTTATACTCGCAAACATAAAAAACTCATATATATTATTATTATTATCATTTCGCACGCAACAGAACGTCCTTCATCATGATCAAAGGCAAAAATTTCCTGTTATTATAGATAAATGCAAAGTACTAAAGCCATGTTTCGTGTATCTCTGACTTGCATTATTTTTTATTTTACCTTTTTAGGTAAATTGCGGTTTCTTATGCTATTTGATTTATCTTATGTCTATTTTTTGCCACAACATCCCTCTGTTTCACGATACTAATCAACAAAATTCGAATAAAACCTCAATCAATGACAATTTAAATTTTGCTATAAATACTGTGAAATGTCGAACAATTATACATGACTGTGCTTAAACTGACACACAATATTTTTAGCGCAACGGAATCTGACTTTCAATAATCCCTACAAAAGAATGGCCCTGACTAACAATAAACTACATCTTTCACAAATCACTTACCTCACAAAAATCTTCGTTACTCGAACTACTGCAATACAGCGAGTGCCACTACTGCCAGCTAAATAAAAGATTCAAACTACTGAAGGCACTAACTACTGATAGGCACAGTAAGCAAAAGAAAGATCTTGATAGAGAACAAACAATGTATTTACCTTAATAGTGTTCAAAGTCATAGTATATACAGCAGTTCATGATATCCAGTCTTACAAATGTATTGTCTCTGATGGACGCACGTCCAGATCGTCGGCTCTCAAATTTCCGCCATCTCTCTCCCCACATCCACCACTGCTGGCTGCTCACCTCCAACTGCGCAACGCTACGCGCTGTTAACATCCAGCTGCCCAACATTACAATGGCAGTCAACAATGCAAACTAGCCACAGACCGCACACAGCACAGCCAGTGATTTTCATACAGAGCGCTACGTGGCGTTACCAATATAAGAACCTAAACAGCCTACTTACATAGCCTCCATGCTCCCCACAAAAAATTTTACTAATTGTTTTGGGCAGTGACCATTACAGATTTGAAAAAATTTTTCATAATTACAATAACAAAGAAATCAAAGGCACACACTTATTGATACAATGTTGGTCAAAAGCTAAAATTTTCTCACAGTCTATAAAGACAGTCCTGATCGTTCATCACAGTAAAATAGCAGTGTTTTTCTCAAAGTCTGAGCAGTAAAAGAAAATGCACATGGAAGTAGTGGATTTCCATGCAATCTTGAAGAAGTAGTGTTGTCCTTCTAACGGAAAGACAGTGCTGACTCTGGACATGCAGGCAGCTAATGGGCCACAACAGAGCAAACCCACAGCAGAGTCAGTAGGAGTTTTGAAAAATATTGTTAGGTAGGTCATCACAGAGCAGACCCACTATAGTCTTGGTAGGGAGTATGGTATTGGTGGGCCACCAAAGGCGCAGACCCGCTGCAGTCCTTGTAGAAATAATGGTATTCATGGATCATCAAAGGTGTAGACCCACTGTAGTCCTTGTAGAGATGGCCAGAAGCCATCTGCTGCGACTGTGCAGGTGCACAATCATAATTGAAGAGTCTTGCGGACAATATAGCAAGTCCATAAACACCACTTGTGCACGCAGAAAGTTTCTGGAATTGTCCTTAGAAGTCTTGCAGACAGTATAGCAAGTCCATAAACCACCACTTGTGCACTCACAAGGTTTTTGTAATTGTCCTTAGAACCAGCAATGCTGTTAATCAGTCCTTTGCTGAATTATTAACACATGTCCAAACACTAACAGTCCCAACTTCCCACATATTTTGCATATACTATGACCATCAGAAATTTGATGAACTGGTGTCAATTACAATTTTATAACAGGAGAATCTAATAACAAAGGCACAAAATACATTATTAAAGAACATAACAATACAGATAAATTTGTAGTAGTACAGGCTTTACAAAAGAATAGAAATAAACAGATACATCAGTGTTACAGGAATTATGACATAAGTAAATATATAAAATAATGAGAGGAGTTTTCGAAACATTAATTTCACACATGAGCATTAAAACAGAACAGAATAAATAATGTCTAAACATCTTTACAAAGAAAATAACATAGTATTTGAAGAATTCTACAACATAAATCTTATTAGCTAAACGCATAAAGACAGGAAAAAGACAAATACACAAGGATACATAAACACATAGCGGAATAATACAAAAGGAAAGACAGGGTTCGTTTTCAGGGTAACATTTGGTACTGCAGTCCAACCCAAAACTTCATTCCATAGATCTTTCGTCTTATTTCAACATTTGTTTCCACCAAAAAATCCTATCCAAGCATGCTTTCTGCATTTATATGTTCACATATTTCTTACCTCATTATTTATTTTCCATTATCTTACCTCATCATTTATTTCCAAGAATATCCTACCTAAACCTCTTGTCCCTAAACCCAACCTTTTTTTTTCATATCCTCTTTAAAAATGCTTTTTTTTGGCCAAATCATTTTCTTATAGCTTCTCAATGCATTTCGTCCAATTCATCACAACTCTTTCTCTTATATAGCCTACCCCATCTTAAACTAACTTAAATCTACCGAGATCAGATGCTAAACTGAGGGACGAGGCAATGCAGCAGCACAAAACAATTAACACAAACAGCAATGACAAAATGCAGATTGACAAAGCAAGCAGCAATATATATATATATATATATATATATATATATATATATATATATATATATATATATATATATATATATATAAGTTAGCATAGCAAATGCAACATTATCACTAATATGAGCCAATCTACAGCAACAAGGAAAATAAATCAGTAGTAAATCTGGCTTAACAGAGTAATACAAACTGAAATTTAGTAGCACTATGCCTGGCAAACAGCAGCAAATGCCATAACTTATACCTAAACATGACAAAGCTCAAGCAGAAAAAAATATTACAGTAAAAACATCAATGCAGATAAGGGAGATGTCTATTCACATCTTAATGTCTATGTAATTAAAGTGGTGCACCACAACAACTCATTGTAAAAAAAATATTACCATGTACTTGAAAAGAAAATTATGTATGCAGTTACTGTTACTAGTCCCTTCTTGTTGTTCTTTCCTATCCAAGTCCTCCTTTTTTGATGAATGTGGATCATAAAATTATTATTTAACAGATCTGTTGACAGAAAGTTTTCACATTAGCAAATGCATTTAATTTTATTTTATAAAACGAATGTGGTAACACAGCTAGAATCCAGATATCAAATGAAATAAGCAACTATCTAAAGCGAAGCATAGAAATATCATTCAGTAGTCATGTGGCATTTCATAAGTTAGTAGAAATTCTCTCAACTCTCATAGAAAGACACTTGTCATAATCAGGTGTGCAGATGTCAGAATATTACCCATCAGTTCATAAGCATTTCAGTAAGTAGCACAAAGTACAATATGTTTCCAAGTAATGAGCGTGTCGTATTTGCAATACCTTCTACAAAGGAATGTCAATAGCGAGGGTAACGGCCTCCATTTTTTTCACCTTTGCCACTGAAAGGCACGCACTAATCGCTTTTTCCCAGGCGACTATCGCGCAACTGGGTGCCCACTACACATTACGTGAAGGTCACTTAACTTTCCTGCCGAAATATTTACGATAGCAGTTTGCACTATAGTGACAGTCTCATATAAAAAATTTCACAGGTCGAGAATTTGCGTTACAAATGTGTAGAAACAAATTCCTATAAATAGAACAGTGCCCAAAAAATTTTCAGTGGCATTGTGATACATTCACACATTTCATAATTCTAAAGTATGAATCTTGGTTACCAACATCCATCTCCACAAATCAGTCCCTAACCACTACTCATTATTCCTTACCTTATTATACATATACACATTCGTCGACACTTCTTCAATATTTCATCATAAGAAATACGTAGCATAATCAAATTCCTCATATATGGTAGCATCATCTTATTGATCATAAACATACCTCAACTGCATAATACATATCGTCGTCATAATAATATCATAACATCTCAGTCAATTCTCAAAATCGTCGTAGCTTCCTCCAATAATTTCAAAACCTAAAAAAAATTCTCTGATCATTTCAATAGTGTCATCTACCTCAAACGTACATTAAAAATCATGATCCCATACCAAATACATCATTCAAAGCTCTCATAGTATCACAATGGTTCTGAAAAAATATAAACAGTTCACAAACTACAGACAAAATACTATTTCATAAGTGTGAAGTTATCCAACTGTGTAATTGCGTAAACATGTGTCACTGACATAGGAAAAAGAATGTTTGTTTCTCTGTCAAATAATCAGATATCTGCGTAATTCTGTGTTACCGAAATATGGTACCGATGTGTGAAGTTGTATAAGCAAATACCATATTAGCTAGGTCTCCTTGTACTTGCCAAACACATGGTACACAAAGTAAGCGTGTACCCCCATGAGGATTAATGTAATTATACCCTCAGGTGTTACAGATTAAAGCACTGGAATGAAATGTATCACGGAAAACGTTCTTTGTAATTCAAAAATCTTTAAAAATAAATGTTTTAAGTACAAAATTAATCGCTCAAATGGCTGTCTTGTAGCGCTAAATTGTGCGTCTTGTTGTAACATAATCTCTGTCATGACTTAAGGGTAAAAAATATGCCAAGTGTTGTAATTATCGTCGTCCGTAAGCAAAGTTCTGTGGAAGTCAATGTACTTACCTCCTAATAAACAAAAGCGAAATGCTACGTGTATAGATATCGTAGTTATTAAGTACAGTACCATGATCAAGAAAGTACTACACTGTAACGTATTGTTGTGCTACAAAAAAAGGCTGTCTTATCGTAGCTATACCACAAAGTTACTAATAAAACATGTTTTACTTTCCAGAAGAATTCAGAAAAACTGTGCAGATATAGAGCAGATACAGCACAAAAGCAACAATTGTAAAGTGTGTCACACATTAGTAGCATCGTGATATAATTGTGTAGCTGTCAAAGAAACCAAATGCTAAGTCATCTTTAATCCCACAGAAAGTACTTCAAATAAAGAATGTCTCTCCAAGTAAACCAAAATGTTGCATGAAAATCTCATTAGCAGTGCCGGTATATGATGAAAGTATGTGAGCCTTATAGTCGTTACGTGATCCTGCAACTAACAAGCAAGAATGTACAAATAACAACACTGTGTCGTCTGTTAACTATAACAAAGCATTTGTAAATTCTGTTTAAATAAGTTCTCTTGGTTCTTGACCTGATATTTAACTTCAAACATTGCAGATTATCTTTCAATAAACGGTTTTACATGTGAAATGTGGTGTAAACCTTTACTCTTCCTAGTACGCAGAGTTACAACTTCAACGCAATTATCATGTGGTATACGTCAGATTATGTAAGGTCCATTGTAAACTAAAAAGAATTTGTGACTCAAGTGTTTCTTCTTATGTGACAATGAATGTGCTTTTATGAGAACTTTCTGACCAATATAAAGTTTCTTTGCATTTGCTTTACCGTGTAGTTTTCTCCTTTTGTCTGCAGCAGAATTTATATTGTTAATAGCCAAATCAATTATATCTTTGTGTCGAAGGTTACGTGCATTCGGGAAAGGTACAAGCTCTCTGATTCTGTTCGGTGGTTCTTTATTCTTCAGTACAAGAATAGGTGGTAAAGCAGTGGAGTCATGAGGCATTTCATTCAGCACGTTTTGAATTAAGTGTAAATATCTGTCCCAATGCTGGTGCTTTCTGTGACAATAAAGTCTGCAAAGCTTATTGATTTCTTTCATAATCCGTTCAGACGGTTTACAATGTGATGAGTACAATGAAATAAAAACAGGTTTGATTTTATGGTTCCGAAGCATGCGTGACGAAACAGCAGATCTGAATTGCGGTCCGTTATCTGAAATGACTTTACTAACGTCTCCAACTTAACGTAAGAAATTTTTAACAAAGGCGTTGGATACAGAACGTCCAATGGCTTTACGTAACGGAGTGAAAGAAACAAATTTTGAAGTAAGTTCAACAGCGACTAGAACGTACGAAAATCCATTCGATGTTCTGACAAGGGGTACCAAGAGATCAACAGCAGCAAATTCTTTTAATTTAGAAGGAATGATAGGAAAAAACGGAGCACGATGTGAGACAGTAGTCGGTTTAGCCTTTTGACAAAGTTTACAAATAGACAAGACTCTTCGAATTCTCTTTTCCATATTGTTAAAATAATAAGTTGTCCGAAGAATATGATTACATTTTCGTGGACCAAAATGTGCATAGCTGAAATGAATGTACCTAATGAGCTTATTAACAAAATCGTCAAGAATGCAAAGTACCCATAGCTTGTCATCAACAGTGCAGCGTTTGAACAGTATGTTGTTTCTAACCACATAATAATGCTGAATCTGTGTGCGTGTCTTTTCATGCCATTTACTTTTGATGTCTTTCCATATCGGATCATTATCTTGTTCATGAGCAATGTACTTTAAAGATGTGGTGATGAAGTTTTCAAAGGTGACTTTCTGAATGTAAAGAATACTGAAATTTTTCTCGAGGTTGCCTTCTGCGTTACTTTTCTCAAGCCCAGCCAGTGCGCGTGACAGTGCGTCCGCAACAATATTCTCCTTGCCGG
The DNA here is from genome assembly GCF_021461385.2 of Schistocerca piceifrons. Taxonomy (NCBI): domain Eukaryota; kingdom Metazoa; phylum Arthropoda; class Insecta; order Orthoptera; family Acrididae; genus Schistocerca; species Schistocerca piceifrons. The sequence goes on from NC_060139.1 coordinate 634,497,070, forward strand.
GAATGTAGACTATTGTGAAGTGGAATTCTTACAGAAACAATGCCCAACGTTTTAACCTGTTATGATTTAATTTTGAAGACATAAGAAATTGTAACGCACGATGATCACTGTACACTGTAAGTAGGCTGTTCATGTTTTCTCTATGTAAGTAGGCTGTTTATGTTTTCTCTATGTAAGTAGGCTGTTTAGGTTTTTTTATTGGTAACGCCACCTCTGTATGAAAATCACTGGCTGTGCTGTGTGCAGTCTGTGGCTGCTTTGCATTGTTGTAATACTCGCCATTGTAGTGTTAGGCAGCTGGCTGTGAACAGCACGTAGCGTTGCGCAGTTGGAGGTGAGCCGCCAGCAGTGGTGGATGTGGGGAGAGAGATGGCGGAGATTTGTAATTTGTCATGAACTGCTATATTTATATATGATGATATCAAGGTAAATACATTGTTTGTTCTCTATTAATATCTTTCATTTGCTAACTATCCCTATCAGTAGTTAGTGCCTTCCATAGTTTGAATCTTTTATTTAGCTGGCAGTAGTGGCGCTCGCTGTATTGCAGTAGCTTGAGCAGTGAAGATTTTTGTGAGGTAAGTGATTTGTGAAAGGTATAGTTTAATGTTAGTCAGGGCCATTCTTTTGCAGGGAATTTTGAAAGTCAGATTGGGTTGCGCTAACAAAATATTGTGTGTCAGGTTAAGCACAGTCGTATATAAAATTGTTCAAAGGGGAAGTTTCAACACTTTTACGTGCTTACTAGAAACAAAGAAACGGAATTTGTTAAATGCCCACACGATAGCTAAAGCTTCTAATTCAGTAACGGAATAATTTTTTTAGATTTTGTTGGCACTCGGCTGGCAAAAGCAATAGTTTTTTGAACAGTAGTGTCATTTTCTATGGTTTCTTGAAATAAATGGGCACCAAAACCGACTTTAGAGGAATCCGTGCTAAGGCATAAATCTTGTGACAGATCTGGATGACCTAGTATTGGCGCGTTAAGTAGCGATTCCTTCAAAGAATAGAATTCCAACCGTGCTTGTTCGTCCCACTTGCAAATAGTATTTTTTCCAGTGAGAGAACAAAGTTTTGGTGTCACTAGAATTTGCATATTCAGAAAACGACGGTAAAAATTTACGAGACCTAGAAAACTGCTGACTTGTTTTTTTGTGAATGGAACTGGAATGGCTATGATTGCTTGTAACTTTTCAGGATCCGGCTGAATGCCTTCAGAAGAAATAATATGTACCAAAAACTTCACATTTGAATTGCCGAATTCAGACTTTTCCAAGTTAACTGTAATTCCAGATTCTGCAAAAATACGTAACAAACTGTTGAGGATGCAATTATGTTGTTCCCATGAGGCTTCTGCTATTAGAATATCATCCACATATAGGGTGATATGACGTCTTAAGAACTCAGGTCACATGGAATTTAGCCCGTGAGTGAACGCTGCCGAAGAAATGTTCAAACCAAAAGGAAATTTCCGAAATTGATAACAAACGCCGAAACAAAGGAAAGCTGTGTATTTTCTACATTCTGGATGAAGTTCGATCTGATAAAAGCTGGATCTGAAATCAATAGAAGACAACACTTTTACACCATTAAAATTTTGAAGAAGTTCTTCCATCGTTTGCGGCCTGTCTGTTTCAGGAATGATGATAGTATTGATTTGTCTCGAATCTAAGACAACTCTGATCGATCCATTTTTCTTCTCAACAACATGTAATGCATTGTTGTAATAGCTTACTGCAGGCTCAATGATACCCTCGTCCAGCATAGATCGTATTTCTGTTCTAAGAGGTCCCTGTAATGTGCTGGAATTACGTATGGTCCAACACAAAATTTAGTATGCTCACGAACACGAAATTGATATTGAAATCCCTTGATTGTTCCTGTTTTGTGAGTAAAAACTCTGGAAAGTGCTTGTAAAATCACAAAAAGATCCTGCCTATCAATGTCATTACAGTTTTCAATTGTTTGAATTTTATTCTGAATTAACTCATCGGTATCAAATACGTCGTCGACATCATCCCTGTCAGTACTTGCAGAGTGATTGTTAGTCTCAAGTTTCGTCGAAAATTCCGAACTGTTGTCTAACAGAAGGGAAAGCTGATTAATTTCCTCGTCATGGTTTGAGAGCCAATCTTCAAAATTCAAAGCAACTGACTTACCTTCTTTCCCTAAACTTATTTCCGCATCGTGAAAGTTTAAGATTGCTTTGTATTTATTCAAAAATTCTGCTTCCAATATAATTTCCGTCAACAATAATGGGACAAAAAGAAAGTTCATAGAGAAGCTGTGACTTTGACAAAAGAATTCTAAGTTGGTTTGTTGGCGTACATCTACACTTTTTCCAAAAATTGCACCTTGTAATTTAATCTTATGTAAAGGAAGTGTGGGGAAATCGTTCGATGTGTTGCATTTGCTAAAAGCTGTTTCATTAATTGCTGAAACGGGATTGGCAGAGTCAAGTACTGCCGTAAATTGTACGTCATTTACTGTAATGTGAATCACAGGATATGCAATGTTGTTATGTTTGACGTCGTGTTCCTGGAGTAAGATGTCCCTAATGTCTCCATTTTTACGTAATTACTAGCTACGGCAGCTGCGTCGTCAGTTTCAGAAGTACGATTTGTGGCTGCCAGCGGTATGAGTCATTGCCTATTGTCTCTTTGTTGGCACGCGTCGTTATTGGGATGTGGAGACCTAACCTCTACAAATTCACCTTGTCGAGAGGGCCCTGACCTGATTGAATCCCGCCAGTTCTGATGCAATTCAGGTCTGTCGTTACGATCATATCGTCTGTCGTCATGTTGGTAGATTCCATAGTTTCTTTCTTGTCGGTCACGTGGTGGAGAATTTCTCCCTGAATCGTAACTGTACGCTGGACCGTTGCGTCTATTCTGTCTCCCTTGATAGTAATTACTTTGGCTCCCATATTGTCTGTTTCTCTGATTGTCTCTGTGATAGTCACTACCACGGAGAGGTGATCTTTCCCTGTAATTATTACTACTCTGCCAACGGTTGTCAAACGGGTGGTGTCTGTTTTGGTCACGATTTGTGTTGTGAGAATAGCCTTGTCGTGTCCAGTTATTATTTCTTTCATCGCTGAATTGCAACAGATGTGACCTGTAATTGTTGTGTTCCTGTTTTCGCGTTCCGCGATTGTCAGTGTCAGTTTCTAATTCTTGTAAGAGTCCCTGAAAAGCTTCAATGTCGTCTTTGCAACGTCCTGCCAAAATAATATGTCGTAGATGTTCAGGTAATTTGATTAAGCAAATGCGGATGAGTTCTGAGTGGCTGTATGGGTTTGTCAGGTACTGATTCTTGCGCAACATTTCTTCAAAATATTTCGCAACACTGGAAAATTCAGATTGTTTGATATGTTTCATCATTATGATGCTATGTTTTACACGGTCTTGTGCGGCTTGAGACCAATATGCTGAGAGGAAGGCATGGTAAAATTCTCCTTCACTGTGGCAATCACTGTGGCAATCGTGAATGACCGATCGCATTCTTACAGCTGGTTCATTCTCTAAGTAGCCACACATAAATTCGAATCTGTGCTCTAATGACCAGTTGGGAGGAAAACAATGAGAGAATTGATGAGCCACGCTTGTGGGTGAATATCGTTGCCAGAATTCTTATATGTTTTGAATTTACATGTAGTAAAGAACAGCTTATAGTCAAAATCATCGTGTCGGCGAGTCGCATATCGGTTCAAATGGTTCAAATGGCTCTGAGCACTATGGGGCTTAACATCTATGGTCATCGGTCCCCTAGAACTTAGAACTACTTAAACCTAACTAACCTAAGGACATCACACAACACCTACCCATCACGAGGCAGAGAAAATCCCTTACCCCGCCGGGAATCGAACCCGGGAACCCTGGCGTGGGAAGCGAGAACGCTACCGCACGACCACGAGAGGCGGGCTCGCATATCGGTCATTGTTACGTCGTGTCGGCGGTTCCATCTCAAAATTCGGTGCACATTGCCAATTTCTTTCATAACTTCCGAAATGCCCTGTGTTATTATTTTGCGGCTTTTCCGTATTTCTAAGTCCCTCTTCCCGTGTTGGAGCGCGAGTGTCTTCTGAAATTCGTAATTTTTGTATTACTTGTGCCAACTGATCTTGTACTTCCCGGATTTCTCTTTTGTGTTGCGTATTAATTTGATTCTGATTTAGTTTGAATTTCTTAATTTGTTCATACCCTTCTGTGTTAGTGATGGCTACAGGTCTTGTGTCATTCAGATCATCATCTACCTTTGTAGATAAGTTAGTGAGCTAATCCGAAAGTTCGGCTACTTTCTCCGATAGTGTTCTTATTTCCTCAGTGTGTTTTTCTGAACCAAGTTTCAGAGTGTCCATTTGTGTTGAAATCGTATCTACGGTGTCCTTTAAGTTTTCCTGAGTTTTTGCAAGTTGCGTAACCGTATTGGTAGATGCAACTGAGTCAGTTTTAGCTTGCAAGGTCTCATGATTTTCGTGAACAATAGATTGCAGTTCTTTTATGGCTGCTTCGTGATTCTGTAATGTATTTTCATGCCGAAAAAAATAGGTTGGAAATGCTCACAAATTTGTGTTTTTACGTAATTATAGACTTTTTCACATTTTATGTAACTCAGTAAAATCTTCACGTGTTTGTTCAAGTGTGGTGTGAAGATTTTGTTCCATTGCGTCTAACTGTTGCTGTGTTTGTCTCTGGTGTTGTTCCATTGTGTCTAACTTTTGAAGATTTTGTTCCATTGTGTCTAACTTTTGAAGATTTTGTTCCATTGTGTCTAACTTTTGTAGCCTTTGTCCCATTTGTTGCATGAACTGTAATAACAATGCACTGATGTCTGAAACATGTTCCTCAGTGCTTTTCGGCAGCGAAGTTGCACCGGCAACATTCACATTTTGACAAGCAGAAAATGTGTCTTGACTTATTTTGAGAAAAGGGTGAGGACCCTAAACCTGAATCTGCAGTATTTGCATGATTGTGTCCTGTCATTCCCGATTCCTGAGGCGGGCTGTTGGCGACCGATCGATCGATAATGCTTCCCTGTTCACTAATTGTTTCCCTGTCTACACCACTGTTTGCCGCCCGCTCCATTTCCCTATGCACAATTACCAAATTACTATGTTGAACATTAATTAATTCATTACATGGTGGCGCTAACACGCTGCTTTCGTCTTCACTGTCATTTCTCAGTTTATTTTGGAGCCTAGTATTACGTTTTTCACACGCCATTATTGTCACAATATTTCACACGACAACACAGAAAAGCACAATTTGAAGAGCAAAATAGGAAATACATTAACATAGCAGTGAAAATAATATCTAGTTAATTGCAAGCGCAGCTGCGAAATACTTGGTGCAAATCTACATTCATGCCACAACTGTTTTACTGTACAACAATGAATGACTACAAGTACAAAGGAGATTCACTCTACAATTACGCGCTAGCAATAAACAAAAGCTACACTAATTACACAAACTACAAGAAAAAATCAGAAGATTCCAGTGAGGTATCCGCGGCTGAGGGTCGACGTATGAAACGTCCCCTTTGAACAATTATACATGACTGTGCTTAAACTGACACACAAAATTTTTAGCGCAACGGAATCTGACTTTCAATAATCCCTACCAAAGAATGGCCCTGAATAAAATCAAACTATACCTTTCACAAATCATTTACCTCACAAAAATCTTCGTTACTCGAACTACTGCAATACAGCGAGCGCCACTACTGCCAGCTAAATAAAAGATTCGAACTACTGTAGGCACTAACTACTGATAGGCATAGTTAGCAAAAGAAAGATCTTGATAGAGAACAAACAATGTATTTACCTTAATAGTGTTGTAAAGTAATAATTTAAATAGCAGTTCATGACATCCAGTCTTACAAATGTATTGTCTCTGATGGACACACGTCCAGATCATCGGCTCTCAAATTTCCGCCATCTCTCCCCCCACATCCACCTCTGCTGGCGGCTCACCTCCAACTGCGCAACGCTACGCGCTGTTAACATCCAGCTGCCCAAGACTACCATGGCAGACAACAATGCAAACTAACCACAGACCGCACACAGCACAGCCAGTGATTTTCATACAGAGCGCTACGTGGCGTTGCCAATATAAGAACCTAAACATCCTACTTACAACTGTCTATTTTTAAGTAACAAATGCAGGCCTTTGCATATCCTCGCTTAGTTTCCGGATGGTACACTATTTACGGTTTTTAGGTGAATCTAGTAATACACTGATAGCATAAACAAAGAATGCGATTGCTATACGGATACGATCTAAACCGACCAAAACTACTAGGAAAAAATTACATAGCTTATGCTTACTGATGATAATCCTCGCTGACATACGATAGTTACATAACTCTTGTCATTCCACTTTTGCTGTTAGCAGTAATGGGGCGATTCCAAAGTAAGTCGTTAGTGTGTCAGGGCAATGTAGTCCTTTCCCATCAAGGCGTTGTGGGTTCAATCGGCGGAGTGACAGACAGGGATCCACTGCAGGTAAGAGTGACGTGTAAGACAGACAGAGTATTGTAAAACCTTGTACTGTTACATGTACTATGACAGACACGCAGGCAGGTTCTCGTCGTTTCGGTACAGCCTCGTGCTGAGTAACGGCATTTTCATACCTAGTGGAGATGGCCGTGTGTAAAGCCGTAGTACGCCACAGCCGGTGCATGCTGATGTGGTGTTGTGCTGGTGAAATGCTGGTGCGTGTTCAGCGACTGTGAGTCAGTGTAGCGACGACTTCGATCGCCGCATTCACTGAATTCCATTGAAAGCACGGTAGCTTCGAACTGTAGACCTAAGAACCGAGGCACCGGCTGATGCGTAGGCTATCTGGCCCTATACAGTGGTACGCTATGCTGTCTCGGCCAACTGTTTGCTGCTGGAATGTTAATGAACCAGTCCAATTGATGCGTCCCAGCGCGAAATTGTTTTGCTGTGTGCAGCAGCAGGCACGTGCAAGCGTTTGATGCAGTGCTTCATCAACGCCTATCTAGAGGAGTATGGACAGGCGCTGACGTAACGCCGGGTGTTTAGCAGGTCTTTTGTGTTGTCAGACACACACATTCTGCGATGATAAGTGGATCACCGTGCGTCAAAATCTTTCTGTGTGGCGGTATTCCTCATCTACAAGGACAATGACGACGGTAGTTCAGTTATAGGTTGTTGCAGTAGTAAGAGCTATGATGAAAGGGAAACATCTATAACATCGCAGTGCTACTACCCTTTGTTGACAAATTACCTCCGAGGGAATAAACCCCCGTAAACGCCTGTAAAGAATTTTAGTTCGATCACATTTGATGACAAGCACGTTAGATTATTACTTTCTATGAATCACTAGATTGAAAGACAAACGGAAATAGCCAGCCAGTATGACGTTAGTATGGACTATAAAATTAAATATGTGCTCAAAAATAACTTAAGCAACGAAAATATTATGTTTATCTTCGAGTGTAAATCTCCTAATTTTTCTTATCCTATGCAGATGTAGCTGTAAATGTAGACTGGAGGCATATGAATTATTGTTTCTTCCTTGATCAATTTCCTTTCTCCAAGTTGGCTAGATTAACCTGAGCCGGAGAAATAAGTAACTGTGCTCTATATTCCATCTAACTTAATCACAGTTACTTAATGGCCTCGTGTCTTGCTAACTCTGAGAAGTACCAATTGATTTTGACACACCGGAAGTTCTGAATGCACTATAACTTATTGGTGAGTTAATGCAGCCGTGAAATATCAATATGATAGTCTTATCATAAACCATGAGTGACTTTTGAAATGCGAAATTCAGTATAACTCCTTTCCGTAATTGTGTCCTACGATATGGAGAAAATTTTCGAATTTCTCAGAGAAAGATGTAGTTCTAGGTGCTGAAGGTAAAACTGATGTTGCCACTGTGACCCTAAGAATTGTCTCTTTTTAAATATTTGGCAACAACGGAGGTTTATAGCCCCATATTCTTCCATGGCTCTGTAAGGAGCGGTCAAAAGTTTCCCTTCGAAGGTAACACTGACACCTTGCCTACGTGTCAGTGCTTACATACCCGCTGAAACGGTACAGTAGTTTCCGCTCTATAAGCAGCAGGTTTTGCTGCTCGCTCGCACCGAGAAATACAAACAGAGGCGACTCTGCCGCCAATTTTATTGCACGACGCGGCCGGCCGCGGGTGCAACAGAACCCATGTGGACGGGTGGAAAGAAATGTGTCAGGCTTCATAATACGTATTTATATGTGACGTGTATTATGCATTTCTTGTACGTGAATGTGAATCTGCACATGAACTTTCCTAATCCTCCTCACACCTTTGTGGCCAAATCTTAGTTGAAAGTAGTTCTGTAGAATAGTAGTGCCAACCTCACTCCTGGGTAGGGGATCAGAGAGACATCACGGGTAGGTAAAAGTCAAAGACGTTCCAGTGTCACAAGATTCAGGGTGGAGAGATTGGTCACGGCTAAGTGGTTCGACGATCCCCTCCACCGGGGCCCAGGATGACCTCCGGGTGCCCGCCATATTCGAGGAGTGTTACAGAAGACGGGTAAGTGAGCAGACGTGCCCCCACACATGGAAGAGAGGTATTTGAATATTTGTACTAATTGTTTTATTTCCAGCTTTGGATTGTGTAATGAAATGAATGATCTCGTTTAATTTCGGAAATTTGACTCCCTGTGTTAACGTATCTGGTCCCCAGAGTGCCTGTTATCCACCTCAGATAGTGGATGACCTATGTAAAATATTGGGAGACTTTGGTGGTATACATCTGGCCAACGCAATTCCGTCTTGCCCGTAGAAATGTGCGTGCAGATTAGTATTTAATATACCCGGGTTATAAGTTGTGAAATTGTAATATCTGTAAACTGGAACAATTGCTGCAATCGCTGTAAAATCGAGTGATAATGTTTAAAATAAATAGGTAATCAATTGTAATCAATCTTTAACATACCTCAAAAATCACAAAGAAGTCAAGTTAAAGGAATTCGTTTAAGATAAAAGACACAGAATGCAGCAAACCACACAACAGCGGATGAGCCCTCCAGCCCCTTTCCTAGTATCATACAGAAAGGGCACGCTCTCTAGGTAGCGCCCTCAAGCTCCCCTCTCCAGTTATCCGTTGAGCAATTTTCATTCAGGGCTTGACGACATGAACTTTCATCAGGCGTCCCTAGGCAAGGAGGTTGGACGGGAAACTTTCACCGCATTAGAGGTGCGGCATCGCCCTCAAACGGAAACCTTCTTTTCGCCTCTTATTTAAGATAGTTTTCCTTCGTGATTCTTGAACTGACGTTTGCAGCAGTGGTCAAATCATACATGAAAGGCATACAGTCGATACGCCCACCCTTGTGTTTGGAGCCTAGCCAAACCGATCGTCATTTTCATTTTCTTTGCTCAGTGATTTTCTCCTTGTTCTAACATCATTATTTCAATTGCAAACTTCTTGTTATAACGTTGCGTTTAAATTTATTATGCCCATCTGAAGACATATTTTCTGACGTACGTAGGGCAAGGATAGTGAAAGAGTTTCAGCGAGAGAACAAGAGCTTACTCGTATTCCTGCAAACAGCTTACCTTCATTAGTTTCTGTATTATACAGGGCTACTGTAAACGATTCAGTCGTTTTCTGAGGGCTATATTTTCGAAAGTATTACATGTACAAATGTGACTGATCATGAATAAAACAATAAATTCACGAAGCTTGCATTTTGCACTTAGAAGTGTGACATGACAGACGTCCAAGCTGTAGTCAGGTTCGTTCCATACCTTATGTAGCAACACTCTGTCAGTAGTCATCATAGTAGCATTGATGCATTTTTTTTTAGTTGTTCCGCGGTTCTTCTCATTGAGGATAGGTCAACACGGTCCTTCATGTACCGCCAAAAGAAAAAGTCGCAAGGTGTTAGTTTAGCCGACCTGAGGGGCTAGTGGAACAGAGCCCCATCTTCAGCGCCATACCCAATCCAGCGATGAGGAAGTTCGTCGTTTAGTTAGCAACGAATATCGCTGCTTTGATGATGAAGTGGATCATTTCCTTGAAAGATAGGATTCTGGAAATCACGACTATAACATACCAAGGTAGGAGGTACCCGTCACGATCTTCTCGCAGAAGGAAATGGATTATCCAGCATCGTCTGTGCCATTGCTCAGAAAGTGTTAACTTTCGGGAAATCTCGTTCATGCGCCACATTTTCGTGAGGATGTTCGGTGCCCAAGCTCTCACATTGTGGCTTTTAACCTTTCCAGGTGCTGCGTCTCTGAATATCAGTTTGGAGGCGAAATGTTCATCCTCATGTGGTTCCTGCCTTATGATGTAAATTTGGAGGCGCTGACCTAAGTCTTCCAGTTTTCATTGTTGCACCAGCCAAGAACAGTGCCATCTGAAATGTAACAGTGGTCGCAAAATCTTTCACCTCAGATAGTGGATGACCTATGTAAAATATTGGGAGACTTTGGTGGTATACATCTGGCCAACGCAATTCCGTCTTGCCCGTAGAAATGTGCGTGCAGATTAGTATATAATATACCCGGGTTATAAGTTGTGAAATTGTAATATCTGTAAACTGGAACAATTGCTGCAATCGCTGTAAAATCGAGTGATAATGTTTAAAATAAATAGGTAATCAATTGTAATCAATCTTTAACATACCTCAAAAATCACAAAGAAGTCAAGTTAAAGGAATTCGTTTAAGATAAACGACACAGAATGCAGCAAACCACACAACAGCGGATGAGCCCTCCAGCCCCTTTCCTAGTATCATACAGAAAGGGCACGCTCTCTAGGTAGCGCCCTCAAGCTCCCCTCTCCAGTTATCCGTTGAGCAATTTTCATTCAGGGCTTGACGACATGAACTTTCATCAGGCGTCCCTAGGCAAGGAGGTTGGACGGGAAACTTTCACCGCATTAGAGTTGCGGCAACGCCCTCAAACGGAAACCTTCTTTTCGCCTCTTATTTAAGATAGTTTTCCTTCGTGATTCTTGAACTGACGTTTGCAGCAGTGGTCAAATCATACATGAAAGGCATACAGTCGATACGCCCACCCTTGTGTTTGGAGCCTAGCCAAACCGATCGTCATTTTCATTTTCTTTGCTCAGTGATTTTCTCCTTGTTCTAACATCATTATTTCAATTGCAAACTTCTTGTTATAACGTTGCGTTTAAATTTATTATGCCCATCTGAAGACATATTTTCTGACGTACGTAGGGCAAGGATAGTGAAAGAGTTTCAGCGAGAGAACAAGAGCTTACTCGTATTCCTGCAAACAGCTTACCTTCATTAGTTTCTGTATTATACAGGGCTACTATAAACGATTCAGTCGTTTTCTGAGGGCTATATTTTCGAAAGTATTACATGTACAAATGTGACTGATCATGAATAAAACAATAAATTCACGAAGTTTGCATTTTGCACTTAGAAGTGTGACATGACAGACGTCCAAGCTGTAGTCAGGTTCGTTCCATACCTTATGTAGCAACACTCTGTCAGTAGTCATCATAGTAGCATTGATGCATTTTTTTTTAGTTGTTCCGCGGTTCTTCTCATTGAGGATAGGTCAACACGGTCCTTCATGTACCGCCAAAAGAAAAAGTCGCAAGGTGTTAGTTTAGCCGACCTGAGGGGCTAGTGGAACAGAGCCCCATCTTCAGCGCCATACCCAATCCAGCGATGAGGAAGTTCGTCGTTTAGTTAGCAACGAATATCGCTGCTTTGATGATGAAGTGGATCATTTCCTTGAAAGATAGGATTCTGGAAATCACGACTATAACATACCAAGGTAGGAGGTACCCGTCACGATCTTCTCGCAGAAGGAAATGGATTATCCAGCATCGTCTGTGCCATTGCTCAGAAAGTGTTAACTTTCGGGAAATCTCGTTCATGCGCCACATTTTCGTGAGGATGTTCGGTGCCCAAGCTCTCACATTGTGGCTTTTAACCTTTCCAGGTGCTGCGTCTCTGAATATCAGTTTGGAGGCGAAATGTTCATCCTCATGTGGTTCCTGCCTTATGATGTAAATTTGGAGGCGCTGACCTAAGTCTTCCAGTTTTCATTGTTGCACCAGCCAAGAACAGTGCCATCTGAAATGTAACAGTGGTCGCAAAATCTTTCACCTCAGATAGTGGATGACCTATGTAAAATATTGGGAGACTTTGGTGGTATACATCTGGCCAACGCAATTCCGTCTTGCCCGTAGAAATGTGCGTGCAGATTAGTATATAATATACCCGGGTTATAAGTTGTGAAATTGTAATATCTGTAAACTGGAACAATTGCTGCAATCGCTGTAAAATCGAGTGATAATGTTTAAAATAAATAGGTAATCAATTGTAATCAATCTTTAACATACCTCAAAAATCACAAAGAAGTCAAGTTAAAGGAATTCGTTTAAGATAAAAGACACAGAATGCAGCAAACCACACAACAGCGGATGAGCCCTCCAGCCCCTTTCCTAGTATCATACAGAAAGGGCACGCTCTCTAGGTAGCGCCCTCAAGCTCCCCTCTCCAGTTATCCGTTGAGCAATTTTCATTCAGGGCTTGACGACATGAACTTTCATCAGGCGTCCCTAGGCAAGGAGGTTGGACGGGAAACTTTCACCGCATTAGAGTTGCGGCAACGCCCTCAAACGGAAACCTTCTTTTCGCCTCTTATTTAAGATAGTTTTCCTTCGTGATTCTTGAACTGACGTTTGCAGCAGTGGTCAAATCATACATGAAAGGCATACAGTCGATACGCCCACCCTTGTGTTTGGAGCCTAGCCAAACCGATCGTCATTTTCATTTTCTTTGCTCAGTGATTTTCTCCTTGTTCTAACATCATTATTTCAATTGCAAACTTCTTGTTATAACGTTGCGTTTAAATTTATTATGCCCATCTGAAGACATATTTTCTGACGTACGTAGGGCAAAGATAGTGAAAGAGTTTCAGCGAGAGAACAAGAGCTTACTCGTATTCCTGCAAACAGCTTACCTTCATTAGTTTCTGTATTATACAGGGCTACTATAAACGATTCAGTCGTTTTCTGAGGGCTATATTTTCGAAAGTATTACATGTACAAATGTGACTGATCATGAATAAAACAATAAATTCACGAAGTTTGCATTTTGCACTTAGAAGTGTGACATGACAGACGTCCAAGCTGTAGTCAGGTTCGTTCCATACCTTATGTAGCAACACTCTGTCAGTAGTCATCATAGTAGCATTGATGCATTTTTTTTTAGTTGTTCCGCGGTTCTTCTCATTGAGGATAGGTCAACACGGTCCTTCATGTACCGCCAAAAGAAAAAGTCGCAAGGTGTTAGTTTAGCCGACCTGAGGGGCTAGTGGAACAGAGCCCCATCTTCAGCGCCATACCCAATCCAGCGATGAGGAAGTTCGTCGTTTAGTTAGCAACGAATATCGCTGCTTTGATGATGAAGTGGATCATTTCCTTGAAAGATAGGATTCTGGAAATCACGACTATAGCATACCAAGGTAGGAGGTACCCGTCACGATCTTCTCGCAGAAGGAAATGGATTATCCAGCATCGTCTGTGCCATTGCTCAGAAAGTGTTAACTTTCGGGAAATCTCGTTCATGCGCCACATTTTCGTGAGGATGTTCGGTGCCCAAGCTCTCACATTGTGGCTTTTAACCTTTCCAGGTGCTGCGTCTCTGAATATCAGTTTGGAGGCGAAATGTTCATCCTCATGTGGTTCCTGCCTTATGATGTAAATTTGGAGGCGCTGACCTAAGTCTTCCAGTTTTCATTGTTGCACCAGCCAAGAACAGTGCCATCTGAAATGTAACAGTGGTCGCAAAATCTTTCACTTTCCTGTAACATTTCAAGATCTTGTCTTGTTCGGACCGTTGATTGTTTATTTTTATTTATTCGTTTCGATTGCTTACGAAACTCTCTCTCACCCTCCCTACGGCTGCAACTGACACACTTGGTTGGCCGGTACAACCAGTGTCCCTAAATTGTAGATAACTACTCACAAATCTCTGTTTATATGGTAGTACTTTTCCATGATACTTTCTGAAAGCCAGCTGCACTGTTGTAGCAGATAAACATCTCGCATATTCCCAAACACGTAAAGTTTTTTCTTGCTTTGACGCCATTTTGTGAAGGCAGTGCACTCTTTGATGTCAGTGAGTTTAAGGTTCTAATGATGAGTAAGTCATATTTGTACACGCAATAATTTGAAAAATATAGAACTATGAAAACTAATGAATCGTTTGAGCCGGGTGGCTATAATGAAAATTCAGCTAATGATGGACGTTCATTATGGGCTCTAATTATCGTATGGCAGCAAAACATAATAGATATTCTGATGCGTTAATGCGAGACCAATATACACTGGGAAAAAAACTTCCAATTATGGCCACCAGGTTCAAATCTGGCGCTGCCCATTGTTTGCACGATGGTATGACATCCACGCTGTCGTTCGACGAGCCATAACGTGAATGAACCATATGGCTATTGAGGAAAGAGACCGTGCGCTGTTACTGAAACTGTTTTATTTGAATGGCAGCAATTACAATGCTGCATTTAGAGAGTATTGCAGACTGGAAAGTCTGAGGAAAGGCCTGACGTCATTGAACCGTACGAAGAAGATGATAATACAATTAGAAAAGAAAGGTAGGCTTCGGGTGGCACCTGGTATCGGAAGACGCCCTGTCTCGGGAAAAGTTATTGACGGTGTTGCTGTTGCTGTAACTGACAATATAGCACATACCCAGGGTAGTGTAGGTGCTCGCTCAGTGACACGAGAATTGTCCATACCATTGTTCAACAGTACAGAAAGTTTTGTAAGCTATTTTACAGTGGTGTATAGGATCCAGGTGGTGCAGCAACTGACACCCTATCATTTGCAGCAACTTTCTGATGTTGTTCGTCGGTTGGTGACGTGGGGTGGGGAAGCACATTTTACACTACAGAGTGCAGTGAATACACGGAACTGCTGAATTTTGGGGTAACGCTAAACAGCGCGTTGTGCGCAAGGGCCATTGCACCCGCCGTATATGACTGTACACTGTGGATTCACAAGCACGTTTGTTCTTGGAACCGTTCTTCTCCGAAGAGAATACATGCAGATGGCCTGTGAGTAAGAACTAGACGTCTGCACGTTATCGAGACGGCCCTGTGAAACATATGATTCGTGTTTTGGAGGAGTGCAAATGTGTGCCGGCCGGGGTGGCCGAGCGGTTCTAGGCGCTACAGTCTGGAACCGCATGACCGCTACGGTCGCCTCGGGCATGGATGTTTGTGATGTCCGTAGGTTAGTTAGGTTTAAGTGGTTCTAAGTTGAAGGGGACTGATGACCTCAGAAATTGCGTCCCATAGTGCTCAGAGTTATTTGAACCATTTATGGCAAATGTGTGGAAGCCACTGTTTCGATGCAAGATGCAGCAACACCTTATGTCGCTCGCCCACTGGAAGATGTGCTTAATGCAACCTACCACGAACGTGTTACCTCCAGAGGTTTTCCAGAAGTATGAGCTGCAATGATCTATGCGACTTTCGGATCTGGGTACATCTAAAAGAACCGGTATATCTAAAAGAACCAGGGATACATTCGGTCTCTATCTGGTCTCAAGGCCAGTATACATGAACACATTGCTCATGTGAGCAAATGTTGAGAACGTCGTTTTACGAATATAGCATCTCGTCATCGTCTCCGGTGGCAGTGTCGAACAAATTGTTTGACCCTTGTCCCCCACGTCCCATCCCTAATCCATTAGAAATGGCAACCCAGTACCCGTGGTCTAGGGGTAGCGTCTTCGATTCATAATCAAAACGTCTTCTGTCCAGAGTTCGAACCCCGCCACTGCCTAAATTTTGAAAAATAATCAGCATTGGCGGCCGAAGACTTCCGGCATAAGAAGTCAGCCTCATTCTGCCAACGGCCTTGTCAAAGAGGGCGGAGGAGCGGATAGAGGTTCAGGGCACTCTCTTGTCCTAGTGATGGGAAATTGCCCCTAAAGGCGGAAGAATCAGCAATGATCAACGACATGAGGATGCAGAAGGCAATGGAAACCACTGCATTAAACACACGCAACGTGTATCCACAGGACATGTGGCCTGTAATTGAAGAAGTGTCACGATGATCTCTCCATTGGAAAAAGATTCTGGAAGAGTCCCCCATTCGAGTCTCCTGGAGGGGACTGCCAAGGGGGAGGTTACCATGAGAAAAAGATTGAATAATCAACGAAAGGATAACGTTCTACGAGTCGGGGCGTGGAATGTCAGAGGCTTCACCGTGGTAGGGAAACTAGAAAATCTGAAAAGGGAAATGCAAAGGTTCAATCTAGATATAGTAGGGGTCAGTGAAGTGAAGTGGAAGGAAGACAAGGATTTCTGGTCAGATGAGTATCGGGTAATATCAACAGCAGCAGAAAATGGTATAACAGGTGTAGGATTCGTTATGAATAGGAATGTAGGGCAGAGGATGTGTTACTGTGAACAGTTCAGTGACCGGGTTGTTCTAACCAGAATCGACAGCAGACCAACACCGACAACGATAGTTCAGGTATACATGCCGACGTCGCAAGCTGAAGATGAACAGATAGAGAAAGTGTATAAGGATATTGGAAGGGTAATGCAGTATGTAAAGGGGGACGAAAATCTAATAGTCATGGGCGACTGGAAAGCAGTTGTAGGGGAAGGAGTAGAAGAAAAGGTTATAGGAGAATATGGGCTTGGGACAAGGAATGAAAGAGGAGAAAGACTAATTGAGTTCTGTAACAAGTTTCAGCTAGTAATAGCGAATACCCTGTTCAAGAATCACAAGAGGAGGAGGTATACTTGGAAAAGGCCGGGAGTTACGGGAAGATTTCAGTTAGATTACATCATGGTCAGACAGAGATTCCGAAATCAGATACTGGACTGTAAGGCGTACCCAGGAGCAGATATAGACTCAGTCACAATATAGTAGTGATGAAGAGTAGGCTGAAGTTCAAGACATTAGTCAGGAAGAATGAATTCGCAAGAAGTGGGATACGGAAGTACTAAGGAATGACGAGATTCGTTTGAAGTTCTCTAACGCTATAGATACAGCAATAAGGACTAGCGCAGTAGGCAGCACAGTTGAAGAGGAATGGAAAGCTCTAAAAGGGGCCATCACAGAAGTTGGGAAGGAAAACATAGGTACAAAGAAGGTAGCGGCGAAGAAACCATGGGTAACAGAAGAAATACTTTACTTGATTGATGAAAGGAGGAAGTACAAACAAGTTCCGGGAAAATCAGGAATACAGAAATACAAGTCGCTGAGGAATGAAATAAATAGGAAGTGCAGGGAAGAAAAGACGAAATGGCTGCAGGAAAAATGTGAAGACATCGAAAAAGATATGATTGTCGGAAGGACAGACTCAGCATTCAGGAAAGTCAAAACAACCTTTGGTGACATTAAAAGCAACGGTGGTAACATTAAGAGTGCAACGGGAATTCCACTGTTAAATGCAGAGGAGAGAGCAGATAGGTGGAAAGAATACATTGAAAGCCACTATGAGGGTGAGGATTTGTCTGATGTGATAGATGAAGAAACAGGAGTCGATTTAGAAGAGATAGGGGATCCAGTATTAGAATCGGAATTTAAAAGAGCTTTGGAGGACTTACGGTCAAATAAGGCAGAAGGGATAGATAACATTCCATCAGAATTTCTAAAATCATTGGGGGGAGTGGCAACAAAACGACTATTCACATTGGTGTGTAGAATATATGAGTCTGGCGATATACCATCTGACTTTCGGAAAAGCAACATCCACACAATTCCTAAGACGGCAAGAGCTGACAAGTGCGAGAATTATCGCACAATCAGCTTAACAGCTCATGCATCGAAGCTGCTTACAAGAATAATATACAGAAGAATGGAAAAGAAAATTGAGAATGCGCTAGGTGACGATCAGTTTGGTTTTAGGAAAAGTAGAGGGACGAGAGAGGCAATTCTGACGTTACGGCTAATAATGGAAGCAAGGGTAAAGAAAAATTAAGACACTTTCATAGGATTTGTCGACCTGGAAAAAGCGTTCGACAATATATAATGGTGCAAACTGTTCGAGATTCTGGAAAAAGTAGCGAATAATAAGAGTGGACGATCAAGAACGAAGTGCTCGTATTAAGAAGGGTGTAAGACAAGGCTGTAGCCTTTCCCCCCTACTCTTCAATCTGTACATCGAGGAAGCAATGATGGAAATAAAATAAAGGCTCAGGAGTGGAATTAAAATACAAGGTGAAAGGATATCAATGATACGATTCCTGAGTGAAAGTGAAGAAGAATTAAGTGATATGCTGAACGGAATGAACAGTCTAATGAGTACATAGTATGGTTTGAGAGTAAATCGGAGAAAGACGAAGGTAATGAGAAGTAGTAGAAATGAGAACAGCGAGAAACTTAACATCAGGATTGATGGTCACGAAGTCAATGAAGTTAAGGAATTCTGCTACCTAGGCAGTAAAATAACCAATGACGGACAGAGCAAGGAGGACATCAAAAGCAGACTCACTAGGGCAAAAAAGGCATTTCTGGCCGAGAGAAGTCTACTAATATCAAATACCGGCCTTAATATGAGGAACAAATTTCTGAGGATGTACGTCTGGAGAACAGCATTGTATGGTAGTGAAACATGGACTGTGAGAAAACCGGAACAGAAGAGAATCGAATCATTTGATATGTGGTGCTATAGACGAATGTTGAAAATTAGGTGGACTGATAAGGTAAAGAATGAGGAGGTTCTACGCAGAATCGGAGAGGAAAGGAATATGTGGAAAACACTGATAAGGAGAAGGGACAGGATGATAGGACATCTGCTAAGACATGAGGGAATGACTTCCATGGTACTAGAGGGAGCTGTAGAGGGCAAAAACTGTAGAGGAAGACAGAGATTGGAATACGTCAAGCAAATAATTGAGGATGTAGGTTGCAAGTGCTACTCTGAGATGAAGAGGTTAGCACAGGAATGGAATTCGTGGCGGGCCGCATCAAACCAGTCAGTAGACTGATGACAGGGCCAGACTTGCGACTGGTGGCCAAATTTGTAACAATTGTTTTTTTTTTTCAGCTTAAACCTACCTAGTACCAAGAATCTCTTCCATTCGATATTTATAGTCTGCACTAGAGGTCTGTGAGTAGCTGCACTTTAGTTATAAAATACCTGTAATACCCACGTACTGCAATCTTTTGAAATGAAATGATCGTTTGCCATTTTTGGCCGGGAGGCCCCATCCGGGGAAGTTCGGATGCCCAGTACAAGTCTTATTTCAGTCGACGCCACATTGGGCGACTTGCGTTCCGCTGATGAGGATGAAATGACGATGAGGTCAACACAACACCCAGTCAACGAGCGGAGAAAATCTCCAACCCGGCCAGGAATCGAAACCGGGCACGCTGCATGGGAGGCAAGTACGTTACCATTCAGCTAAGCAAGCGGACAGCAATCCATTAACAGGGTATAACGCGAATCACGAAATATGCTAGTTGCACTGTATCTCCGTTTGTCAGGCGGTTTTGCATTTTTTCAGGAAACTGCTATGTTGTTTGATAAAGTTATTGAAATTTTGCGGTACAGTCGATCTTTTAAGAAAGTGGTGAAAGTTAGAGAGCACATTTGGTGATGTGAACAAAATTCTCCGGGTGTAGGGGAAAAGGGCTAGGTAAGAGGAGTAACATGTAGGTGTATTCAATTCGCAGGGCAAATAACTTCGAAGCCTAGTGCTGGGGAGTGCAAGTCATTAGCGGCGGAGATGAATAGCGGCCGCAGTATGCCGCTGACGGCACGGCTCTGGCGCAGAGAGCGCGGCTTGGCTGCGCCGCCTGGGGCCGGCGCGTCTCGCAGCACGGCGGTCGGCCAGTTGATTGCAGCTGCCCCGCTCCGCCCTACCCTACGCTACCCTACCCCGTCTGCTCGGGTTTTACGCTGCGCCGCTGCATCAGCCGCCAGCAGCCAGCAGCCGCCGCGCTCGCCACATCGCTCCCCTCAGCCCCGCACCGCGCCTCTCTGTGCAGAGCCTCGCCGCCGTGCTGCATTAATGCAAATTAATAGCGCCCGGGGACGCACTATCGCGCAGGTAACGACCCGCCGCGCTGCTCTGCCCTAGCGCGGCCTACTAACATAGTCTAGCCTGCCTTCCACTCCCGTCCCCTCTCCACCTCCCCCCCCCCCAACCCCCCAGCCACCACTGCCACCGGCAGGCTCTGTGTCGCCACTGGCTCTCGCCGCCCTCTTCACGATCTGGACGCTGGTGTCCCTTGTCTTCAGTACCGCACTAGTCGCCGACCGGCGTCTTTTTCCTATGTATATCATCTGCCGTTAGAAGTAATGGAAAAAGTTCGTTTTAATGCAGCGAACAGCTTCCCATCCGTTGTCGTGTTCCGCAACTTCAACCGCGCTACCACTGTGATGCACAGGAACAGTTTCTTGCTGATGAAGCATAAGGCTCTTGCCCCTCCAAAGCCATGTATTATCTAGGTGCGAATGAAATTTTGTTTCCATTAAATGCGTATCTCGATTTTACTCTTTATTGCGCATGTACTTCTCTCTTTCGAAAAACAAATCTCCATAGTCACAGAATGAGTCAGTAAATGAAATTTACTTCAGGAAATTTAATAATAAATGAAATAAAATTTACACGAATGAAATAAAATGTACATGAATCGTATGCCTACAAAAAGTTGTTGTGACCAGGGTAATTGATGCAACCCGCAATACCTCCAAAAACAACATGACAATTTTCATATTTTCTCGCTCGCTGTACTTAAAAAATAAATATAAAAAAAATGAACGGGATGTTTTTGTAGGACATTTAAATGTAACATTTGTACTAGGATACGTTTTCCATATAGGCCATACTTCTCGAGTTATTCAAGGAAAACGCATTTAATGGGCACTTTCTACGTTCTTCCTGAATAATTCGTAAATAGGGGCCTCTCATGTAAAGTGTGCCAGTACAAAACTGAACTACATTAAACTTAGTACAAAAAAGTTAAGTTCATTTTTCCTGTAGAACTTCAGATGTTCAAATGTGCGTGAAATCTTATGGAACTTAACTGCTAAGGTCATCAGTCCCTAAGCTTACACACTACTTATCCTAACTTAACAAACACACACACCCATGCCCGATGGAGCACTCAAACCACCACCAGGACCAGCCGCACAGCCGGTCGCAGTGGCCGAGCGGTTCTAGGCGCTACAGTCTGGAACCGCGCGACCACTACGGCCGCAGGTTCGAATCCTGCCTCGGGCATGGATGTGTGTGATGTCCTTAGGCTAGTTAGGTTTAACTAGTTCTAAGTTCTAGGGGACTGATGACCTCAGATGTTAAGTCCCATAGTGCTCAGAGCCATTTGAACCGTTTCTGAACCAGCCTCACCGTCCATGACTGCAGCATCTTAGACCGCTCGGCTAATCATGGGCGGCCCTGTAGAGCTAACAGTTTTTAAGTAGCGAGGTAGATAATATGAAAATTTTGTACATAGTTTCTGAAGGCACTGTGGGTTGCACGAAACCAACACGTAGTGGCAGCTGAAACATAAGCATATAGCACTATTGAAACCTATTGCTGTTACTACGTGGATAAGGAATAATATCTTGACACGATGAGCTACGTGAGAGTTATAAATTACTAATAAGTCATAACGTCATGATAGGCTGAGCCAAATGACACCTGCCTATAATTATATGAGGAATAACTGAAAAAGCAGTTGCCGCTTGTTTCTGCTTATCATTCAATATAAGGGTCGCCAAATGACTGAGCATTAATGGTCAATAAATAATTAAATATATTTATCCTATGTCCTGTTGGCTGATCAGAAGCCATGTGTTATGTAAAAGAAGATTTCCACCACAGTTTTCTCACAAGAAACAATGTCCCTCACACATAACTATGGCTGATTCCCTGTAAGGTGTCAGGCAAATCCAACACCTTTCATGAAAACCCTGACATGATAGCAAATCCGGCAATATGTCACATAGCTTTGAATAAATCCTGACATTAAATTAACCAAAGTAATACGATCAACGAGTGAGCAAATGCAATACCACAGACTAACACAAGAGCGCCTAAATGCATGTCATACCTTCCCACCATGAAACAGACGCAGTTCCGAGTGTGGAAACGAGAACAGAACCCGAGAACGTGGCCGTGAAGGCTAGAAGGCCCTACGATAGGGGACGGACACCCACATTGCTGGCCAATCGCCAAGAGCAGCCCCCAGCCCATGTTAAAAGATAAAGCCCTCCAGAAGAATAGTATAGATCTTACGTTAACACTAAAAGGGTCACACCAGCTGCAAGTTTTAGCATGAGACTATACGTGTCTCTGGTACGTTGCAAACATTAAAAACATTGACCCACCACGAAAAGTATAACGTTTTTCATTGGATGGACAGAATTTTTGTAGGCGGAGCTTAAGGTTAACATTGAGACCCTGACTGGTCAGTTGTAAACACAGCCAGATACATTTTTCTTAAACCCACTTCAGTAAATTGTAGTAAACAGAAGTTAGAGAGTTTCCAGAATGAAATTTTCACTCTGCAGCGGAGTGTCCGCTAATATGAAACTTCCTGGCAGATTAAAACTGTGTGCCGGACCGAGACTCGAACTCGGGACCTTTACCTTTCGCAGGCAAATGCTCTACCATCTTTTTTTTTTTTTTATTTTTTATTTTTTTTTGCACATGTACAAGCAAAGTTTACATGACTGGAGGATATAAAATATCTACTTTTAAGTAAACAGCAATGGAGATTGGTTACATGTTGCAGTACCGGCCGAAATCATAGGGATCGAGAATGTTTACTACATTAAAGGATAAACGAAAAAATCTGTTTATAAAGCACCATTCCATTTGGATCAGCTTATAAATGATGGTTGTATTCTATCTAAATGAAATTAGAATTGTATTAATACCTTCAGCTGCTGACAGGCGTTGATACGTATCAAAGGGGTGAAAATTTATGGCCGGACCGGGACTCGAACCCGGTATCTCCTGTTTACATGGCAGACGCTCTATCCACCTTTTTTTTATTTTTTTTTTATTTTTTTTTATTTTTAATTTTTTTTTTAAGAATGTGTGGGTGTGGGAGGGCGCGGAAGGCAGAGCGATCAGGGGTCGTAACCCGAGGCCTGGTCGCAGTGTCCCCCTCGTCCGTCAAGGAATCAGGGATGGGAAGGGGAAATCTTTTGTAGGAATTATTGTTTATTTATTTATTTTTATTTACTGTTTTAATACATTCGTAATGTGGTTTTACTTTATACCGCAACAAAAATAAATGTATCTAGCACCGCATCGTGCTCTGAGAAAAAGAAAACAATATCTCGGCACGTTCCTACACCGAGGTAATGTATATGGGGAAAACGAAAAAAAAAAAGTGCTTCATACAGGATACAGAAGGGTGTGTCGCTACACTCCTTACGCTTCATCATCCAGGTACGTCTTCACGTATATCATGTTGTTCCACCGAGAATCGAACTTAGTCATGTCAGCTCACTCAATGGGTATCTTCTCCTACCTGTTGATGATCCAGCTGCGTGGAGGGTCGCGTAGGGCACTCCCTAAGTAGTTAGAAAAATACTGTCTGTATTTTGGGTTCCGTACGATCTTGCAATGACGTTCTTGTAGGTAGTTCCAAAAGTCTAATACATCTTTAGGTCCATCGTGAAATAAGTAGTGTACCGCATGCGCACGGATCCACGTGACAGCGTTGGTCTTGGCGCGCGGGAAATACTGTTGATCCGGAAATAGTAGAAACCGAGGTGTAATGTGTTCCGGAGTCACTCGTAGAAAATACGACAAAATTTGTCGCACCAAGCGCCATACGTCTTCTGCCGCGCCACATGTGAGACGGTGTTCGTCCGTGTCTGGTATCCCGCAGTCTACGCAGAGAGGCGATTCTGCCATGTTTATCTTGTGGAGGCGTGATCGGGTGATCTGTTTACCATTGACTGTGATGTACCATGTGGATCGGACGGCCGTGTCCAGTGGAATTGCGTGAATCGTCTTCCACACCACCTTCCAATGAACCATTTTTTGGCTTTTCGTCTCCACGATGTTTGGTGGGCGCCTCTGCTGTAGGACATGATATATATCCCGCGCCGACGCCTGTTTCGTCGGTGGTACTGCGATACGGAAATAGCTGTGTTCAATGTAAAAGTTCCCGAAGTAGTAGAAGGGTGGGGGTATGTCTTGCGTCGTCAGTGGGGGCATAATGGACGGCGGAGCTAAGGACTCCAACAGCAAACCTGTCAAACTTTCCGGGTGGTGGCGCCACAGCTTGATGTGTGAGCTGACATACAGGGACACAGCTCTGTCGTGGACATGGACTAGGCCAAGACCTCCCCTTTCTGGGGGAAGGGTCAGTGACTCATAACTGACTTTGAAGAGCATGCCTGTACTGACGTAGGCTCCGAATGCCGCTAATAGACGTCGAGCCATCAGTAACGGTATTGGGAGAACACGCGCTATGTGTGGAAGGCGCGATGCGAGGTAAACATTAACGAAGTGTGTCCTTTGGAGAATGTCGAGGGTCCGCAGACGAAGGTTGAAGATCTGGACCCGAATTTGTTGTAATAAGCGGCGGTAGTTAAGAGCCGCGGTGCGCCGTATGTCGTCATGAAACTCTATTCCGAGACATTTGATAGTGCCACGAAGCTGTAGGGGTTCGACACACGCTGGGGTCAACCCGTCTCCTATGGCCATGGCGACTGATTTGGCGACGTTGAGACAGCTGCCGGAAGCCACACCGTACGTGGTAATCCATTCTAGTGCTCTGTTGACATCATCGCGATTGCGGAACACGAGAACTAGGTCGTCTGCATATGCTGTACAGCGAAATGTGACGTCACGTAGGGTAAGACCGGTGAGGCGTTGACGGAGACCACAGAGGAGCGGTTCCAGTGCCAGAGCATATAGTATCGTCGACAAGGGGCAGCCTTGACGGACGGAGCGGAAAATCGGGAGGGACTGCGAGAGACGCCCGTTAACGAGCACTTTGGAAGTCGCTCCTCGGAGTAGGCGCATCACGACGGCTGTGAATTGCTGTGGGTACTGCATGTGCTGGAGAACGGACGTTAGGTATGCGTGATCCACTCGATCAAACGCTTGGCTAAAATCTAGTGATGCCAGCGCTCCCGGGACGCGGCGTGCCCTGGCTAGGGCTGTTAAGTCACGGTATCGACACAGTGCTGTGTGGATGTTGTTGATACCCCCTAGGGAAGTCTGATCTGGCGAGATGACGTAAGGTAGGGTCGGTCGTAGACGGTTTGCTAATAGTCTGGTGAATATCTTCATGTCGCAGTTGACGAGTGTTAGCGGGCGGTAATCTTGTATCCGAGCCCCACCTTTAGGCTTGTGAACCGGTATAATTATTCCTTCTACGAAGGCCGCAGGGAGCGGCACCGCGGGGGACATAAGCTCCCGACAGATGTCTGTTAACTTGGGAGCCAGTAAATACTGAAAAGTTCTATAAAACTCCACAGGGAGCCCGTCGGGGCCAGGAGACTTATTCGCCGCTCCTTTACCGATGGCGTCGATAACTTCGTCTTCCGTAATGTCGTTCAATAATTCAGTTTGTAAATCCTGTGGGACAATGCCGTAAACCAGTTGTGAGACTGCTGTCACCGTCATCGGGTCGGAACATTGAGCAGAATAAAGTCGTGCGTAATGGTCGAAGAAGGCTGCAGCAATATCGCGTTGTGTGCTGTGATGAAGGCCGTCCTCAGTGGTGATGGCATGTATCAGCGCCCGTCTTCACAGTGTACGTTCTCGGATGACGTGGTACATGGTGGGTCGTTCCGTTGCGAGTCTGTCTGGTGTCCGCGCTCGGACGATCGTCCCTTCGAGGTGTCGGCGCATATGGGCTACGATCTGTGCTTTCGCACGCTGAACTGTCAGCTGTCGTTCCGGTGTGGGTGGCAAGGAGGCGCATTCGCGAAGGACGGTGAAATAAAAATCAAGGGTCTGCCGCCTCCAAGCAGCAGTCTCACGACCATACGTAATAAAGATTCGCCGTAGGGCCGGCTTGGCGCAGGTTAACCACCAACTAATCGACGTAGGATACGTTGGGCGGCGGCGGACGCACAAACTCCACGTGTCTTCGATGGCGCGTCGACAATCCGGAGAAGCGAGATGAGCAAGGTTTAATTTCCAGGGATGTCGGCTGCGCCACACCCGTTGGCGACGAAGGGTGACGGCACATATATAGGCCTCGTGATCAGAGAAGGCTACTGGCCACACCTCCGCGTCACTCACCGTTGCCGCGAGAGAACGGGAGACGTAAATCCTATCGATGCGACTAGACGAGTGACTCGTGAAATGGGTGTATCCCGGTCTATTTCCTCGGACATGTTCCCATGTATCTACCAGCTGGAGATCGCCGATGAGTGTCCCAAGTTCGGGGCACGGTGAATGGCGTGGCAGCTGATCTTTAGGTGCTTGGGTGCAATTGAAATCGCCCCCTAATATCAAGTCATCGTGCCTGCCCTGAAAAAGCGGTGCTATTCCTTCTGCGAAGAAGAGCGATCGGTCACGACGGCGATTCGTTCCGGAAGGGACGTACACATTGATAAACCGGACGCCTTGCACCGTTACGGCCATTCCTCTAGCGTCGAGGAGATATCGGACTTCGTCCGCCTCGAGGCCCTCTCTGAGGAGAATGGCGACTCCACTGTTAGTTGGCGAGGCGTGGGACACATGAGCCGTATAACCATACATACCCGGGAAATCTTCGACGAAGACTTCTTGGAGAAAGACAATGTCAACGTCTGCGGCATTGAGCATGTCTTGGAGCAGCGACAACTTCGTACGTGTCCGAATGGTGTTAATGTTGATGGTCGTTAAGCGATAGGTTTGTAGATCGTCTCCTGCGGTGGGGGCTGCCGTCAGTGTCGCCGTAAAAGGTGGGGCCTGTGATCTGCTGGCCGCGTCCGCGCCGTCATCTGTTGCTACTCGGGAGGGGCCGAGGTGTGGGAGGAGAGACCCCTCTCCTCATCCACCACAGCGGCCGTAGAATCGTCTTCAATGTCATCCGCCCAAGGTCCGTAAGTTAACGGTGGCTGCGGCAGAACACTTGTGGGCTGAGTGACTAAGGGTGAATCCGCAGTTGTTTCCGGTTGTGTACCAACGGCGGGCGCTGTGCTGGCCATCCGTTTGTCCGAGGGAGCGGAAACGGATTTGTCAAAATCAGACAAAGTGACAGGTGAGGGCGATCTCGTGTCATCCATTCTCCTCGTCGTTTCGTCGGCCGTCCGGTCGTCAACTGGAGAAGACGTCCGCTGGAGGCAATCGTCTGAGGGTGTACGACGTCGCTTTTTATGTTTTCTCGGTGACCTTTGTTTGCGGACGTGGGTTTCTGAGTCCGAAAGAGTTTGTGGTTCCCGTATAGCATCCCCCTCAGGGAGAAAGGCAGAGGTCGGTACAACCCTAGCGTCGAGTTCCATTCTCTCGTCCGAATCTTCTTGTGGAGTCGATGGGCGGCGTTCTTCAACCCCTGCAGACACCGTAATGGTGTTGGTCAATCCAGGACCGGCGACAGGTGCGCATTCTAACGCTTCCTGTCTTCCGGGGGGGTTGTCGTCTGTCATGACGGTCGATCGTGTCACCTCTGCGTAATTGAGGGGGAGGGCCGTGAGCGTAGGAGGTGGTGTCGTGTCATGCAATGGAAGTTGTGTAATCCGACGTTGAATACACGCCGAGCGGACATGACCCTCCTGACCGCAACCAGAACAAGTACGAGGGTGGCCGTCGTACATTATTATTGCTCGACAACCACCTATGACTAAGTAGGACGGCACATGTTTCTTTAATTCAATTTTCACTTGTCGGACGCCGTTGAGGACTTGGTACGTCTCGAAGGTGTTCCACATTTCGGCCACGTGGCTAATTACCGTCCCATAAGGGCGGAAAGCTGAGGTAACGACGTCCGGTGGTACTTCGAAAGGGAGTTCGAAGACTCTTAGTGTGCGTAATCCTAGTCCAGCATGGTCAACAGTAATCTCTCCGATGTGACCATCGGAGTGTTTGAACTTGAGAGTGTTCGCGCATCTGTTCACAACTGCGTGACATAACTCGTCATCGACCATCTTGACGTAAACGACGCTGCTTGTGATGGATAGGTGGATACCGATGATGTGCTGTGTTGGTATTTGAACTTCGTCACGGATAAATCGTTCGACTTCAAAGGCTCGTGGTCGTGCGTAGTCGGGCTGGAAGCTGATCTTGATGGTAGCTTTTCTGTACGAATGAGCCATGGCGACTCGGTGTTAACGGACGCGAGTATTAGCTGCGGCGAGGAAGTAAACAAACTACGCGCGCTCGCGACTCTGCCGACGGGACCGCGACACTGCGGACGGGACGTAAACAAGACGTCCTCGCCGCTCACCGGCCGAAAGCAGACTGTCTCCTACCTTCCAAACTTTACAGAAGCTCTCCTGCGTACCTTGCAGAACTATCACTCCTGAAAGAAAGGAGCACTTGCCCGCGAAAGGCAAAGGGCCCGAGTTCAGAAGTTAGAGAGTTGGTACCGAGACGGCGAGGTGTGTGGAGCTTCACCGCCCGCCGCCCCCTGACGCTGACTAACCACCGACAGGGTAATGAACGCACGTGATGCCACATAAGAGCGCATAAAGCTCCACTCAGAACTGCAGAAGTCTCGTCTGTTACATCCCCTTTTCACGTAATACTATTGTCGATCGTCAATTAAACCTCATGGTATTCACATTTGCAACTTGAAGTTAAAATCTGAAACGCGATGATTTTTCTGTTATATAATTATTGAGAAGCCACATCAGACACTGTAATTTATGACAAGTTAATTAAGTATTTAAAGATAATTGAGGGTCACTGTAGACGATTTTTGATAGTTCTCTCTTTTATGAACCTTAATTTAAACCTAGATTATAGATGTGATATGGCATAGGTCAACCTTCGATCTATTATAGAACTTGGAAACCCATTCAGGGAATATTCGTTCACATTTTTGTTGAACACAGTTGGTTTTTATCATCATGTATTAAAATATTTCCTTTTACCAATAGTGCAATTCATAAACAACGTTTTGCGAGTAGAATAAAAATTCCAGTGCTAAACTTAGCTGCTTTTTCGACGTTATTTTACCAGCTAACTAAAAATAGGAAAGCCTTGAACCCCTTCCAATAAATTTAGTTAGTATTAAGATTCTTTTACTGAGAGTGCAGTGGAGCTGACGCCGAAATCTTTAAGTATTTGATTATATCATCGCTAGTCTCACTGAACTCTTCTGAACTCTACATGTCATGTGTGGTCTGGCGTCTCCTTACCAGCAACAGGTCCCAGGTTCAAACCTAGTCAATTCCCTAAAAAACAGGCTTAGAGCGTCGTTGCGCGAAAGTGGTAGGGAGACACGACTTAGAAGAAACAGACAACACGCAGAATGTTAGAGCCCTTGATTAATGGTTAATGTATATACCAAAATGATATGCAAAGTGGTTTGATTGTTACACATTTATCTTACAAATATCTACACACATGGGAAAAACTACTCGTGGTAAATATAAAATAAAAATATATACGTGAAGTATTATACTGTCTCTTTTACAAGCAGGCCTAATTCTCTCAAGGTACTGGGAAAAACAGTATGAAACAGCCGTTACTTCCAGAGACAGTGACTAAATTGACTTTAAATGACGTAGCGGAAATAATTAAGGACAGGTTAGATCTGCACCATAAATAATACTTTCGCTGGTGAATTTAACGAGCAAGTCATACTAACTGATGATTCATTGTAACAAATGTTGCGTCCGAAATTCCGAAAGAATTTAAATAAAAAAAAGGTTCTTGACGACGGCTGCGAAACGACTGTAATCTGGTCGCATGATTCCTAAACTTCACATGATGGTAACCTCACTTTAATGTTAAGGTTATTGTGGGAACACTCACCATTCCGGGCGCCATCTCGGATCTCAAATGAGCACCAACGTCTCCACCAACTTCAGAACCGTAAATCTGCTGCTCTCTCCACCGATCAACAACACCAAACTTTCTCTCCTCTGTCCTCTGAAATTGAATGCCCTCTGTACGTTTCCTTTCTCTAACTAAAGTCTCTTGAAAAGTAACTGCGCCGAAAATGCGTGTCAGCCAACCAGAGTTCGTACTTACTTTTTGACCTATCAGAAGAAAAGTACTACTCCATACGACTCCCATCCACTCGTCCTATAAGCTCCAAAGAGAACCGCGCCATATATTAGCTGCCAATGAGAGCTCTAGTCTTGGCGTTAGCATTCGAGACATGATAAAATGCTTGTTTCTCTCCATACCGTTCCGTCTATTTTTATAAGCTGTCTTAACACTTCCCACGGCTTTGGTAAACAATTTAGGCATCAGTACCTCTCTCAGAGTGCGTAACATCCTTCTAAGTCTGCAGGCTGTCAATTGTCGATTGGCGCCATCATGTCACTTGGGGTATTAACGGTTGACAATTTCTGAGCTGTCTCTTTGCTACTGGAGCTATAATGTCTGTAGGAGACATATCTCCACAATTAATCAGGGAAGTTTCCTCCACAGTGCATACCGATATTATCCATGATGAACCCCAGTTTGGCTGGGCACCTGCCCGGGTTATGGACTCTTCTGTATGCGTTACGTGAGCTCTCTCTTATCCATCCAACACATAAGCCACCTTCCTGGAAGAGACTTGTGTGTCAACACTGCCATCCGAACATTACCTCATACGAACGAAAATTATTACTTCAATAAGACCCTCCTAGCTTATTCGTTGACATTTCAAGAGAAATATCAGATTGAATAACTAGATTCTATTAAAAGGAGCTGATTACAAGGGTAACTTAAACTGAAACATCGTGGGAGAATTGAAGCTGTGAGGACGGGTACTGAGTCATGGTTAGGTAGATGAGATGGTAGAGCACTGGTCCGCGAAAGGCAAAGGTCCCGAGTTCGATTCTCGGTCTAGCACACAGTTTTAATCAGCCAGGAAGTTTCATATCAGCGCACGCTCCGCTGCAGAGTGAAAATCTAATTCTGGTAACTGAAATTGTTTTTGCTCTGGTTGGACTCACTCTGAAATTTCTGATGGATACAATTCGAAACCAACTTTTAATCAGAGCAGGCGGAAGTCTTTTTCAAAGAGCAAGTAGTGACGCACACGCCAGCATCTTCCCAAGTTCCCTTTATTAATCTACCTCCTTCTCCACCATTCTCACTTCGGATTTCATATTGGCTAGATTAGGAAAGAAGTCTAGATACGGACCAAGATTATAATTTATCAAATATCTAACCATAAATAAAGCTATAGCGCATTTTTTCTGAGAGGATCATTGTGTTCACAAACATTTACCAAATGGCAAAAGCCAATGGACAGCTCTGAAAGGCAAACACATACAAGAGAAGAATCTGACAAATCTTTCTCATAATCAACAATATAGCACAGTAATTTCCTGAATTAATTCCAAGAACTGCCAGAGAAAATTAGTAGTACGAGGAAATGCTTCACTTTAGGCTTAAAAGCGCGAGGATTACTGCTAATTCTTTTCAGTTCTTGTGATAGTTTACTGAAAACTGATGCAGCGCAGGAGGCAAGGAGGTGTAATGCAAAGGCAGATTAGATTTCTGCGTAGCATTAACTGCTAATTCTTGGAAATAAGCTCAATAAACGACATTAAGGGAAATATATATGAAGAGCCAATGTTATAATCCCGTACATCGTACTCCTGAACAGGATTCAGCAAGATGTTCACCCACGTACGCCACAAATTTTACGCCACATATTTCTGGAACAGCCTGCTTCTGAGCCTACAAATACCCTTTGTAAATAGAAAGTTAACCCAGAATATAATGCTGTGTGTTACCAGAGAACATGTTGTTGTTGTTGTGGTCTTCAGTCCTGAGACTGCTTTGATGCAGCTCTCCATGCTAATCTATCCTGAGCAAGCTCCTTCATCTCCCAGTACCTACCGCAACCTACATCCTTCTGAATCTGCTTAGTGTATTCATCTCTTAGTCTCTCTCTACGTTTTTTACCCTCCACGCTGCCCTCAAATGCTAAATTTGTGATCCCTTGATGCCTCACGACATGTCCTACCAACCGATCCCTTCTTCTAGTCAAGTTGTGCCACAAACTTCTCGTCTCCCCAATCCTATTCAATACCTCCTCATTAGTTACGTGATCTACCCACCTAATCTTCAACATTCTTCTGTAGCACCACATTTCGAAAGCTTCTATCCTCTTCTTGTCCAAACTATTTATTGTCCATGTTTCACTTCCATACATGGCTACACACCATACAAATACCTTCAGAATCGACTTCCTGACACTTAAATCTATACTCGATGTTAACAAATTTCTCTTCTTCAGATACGCTTTCCTTGCCATTGCCAGTCTACGTTTTCTATCGTCTCTACTTCGACCATCATCAGTTATTTTGCTCCCCAAATAGCAAAACTCCTTTACTACTTTAAGTGTCTCATTTCCCAATCTAATTCCCCCAGCATCACCCGATTTAATTCGACTACATTCCATTATCCTCGTTTTGCTTTTGTTGATGTTCATCTTATATCCTCCTTTCTAGACACTGTCCATTCCGTTCAACTGCTCTTCCAAGTCCTTAGCTGTCTCTGACGGAATTACAATGTCATCGGCGGACCTCAAGGTTTTTATTTCTTCTCCATGGATTTTAATACCTACTCCGAATTTTTCTATTGTTTCCTTCACTGCTTGCTCAATATACAGATTGAATAACATCGGGAGAGGCTACAACCATGTCTCACTCCCTTCTCAACCACTGCTTCCCTTTCATGTCCCTCGACTCTTATAACTGCCATCTGGTTTCTGTACAAATTGTAAATAGCCTTTCGCTCCCTGTATTTTACCCCTGCCACCTTTAGAATTTGAAAGAGAGTATTCCAGTCAACATTGTCAAAAGCTTTCTCTAAGTCTACAAATGCTAGAAACGTAGGTTTGCCTTTCCTTAATCTTTCTTCTAAGATAAGTCGTAAGATCAGTATTGCCTTACGTGTTCCAACAATTCTACCGAATCCAAACTGATCTTCCCCGAGGTCGGCTTCTACCAGTTTTTCCATTCGTCTGTAAAGAATTCGTGTTAGTATTTTGCAGCTGTGACTTATTAAACTGGTAATTCGGTAATTTTCACATCTGTGAACACCTGCTTTCTTTGATATTGGAATTATTGTATTCTTTTTGAAGTCTGAGGGTATATCGCCTGTCTCGTACATCTTGCTCACCAGATGGTGGAGTTTTGTCAGGACTGGCTCTCCCAAGGCCGTCAGTAGTTCTAATGGAATGTTATCTACTCCCGGGGCCTTGTTTCAACTCAGGTCTATCAGTGCTCTGTCAAACTCTTCACGCAGTATCGTATCCCCCATTTCATCTTCATCTACATCCTCTTCCATTTCCATAATATTGTCCTCAAGTACATCGCTCTTGTATAGACCCTCTATATACACCTTCCACCTTTCTGCTTTCCCCTCTTTGCTTAGAACTGGGTTTCCATCTGAGCACTTGATATTCATGCAAGTGGTTCTCTTTTCTCCAAAGGTCTCTTTAATTTTCCTGTATTCAGTATCTATCTTACCCCTAGTGAGATAAGCCTATACATCCTTACATTTTTCCTCTAGCCATCCCTGCTTAGCCATTTTGCGCTTCCTGTCAATATCATTTTTGAGACGTTTGTATTCCTTTTTGCCTGTTTCTTTTACTGCATTTTTATATTTTCTCCTTTCATCAATCAAATTCATTATTTTTTCTGTTACCCAAGGGTTTCTACTAGCCCTCGTCTTTTTACCTATTTGATCCTCTGCTGCCTTCACTATTTCATCCCTCAAAGCTACCCATTCTTCTTCTACTGTATTTCTTTCCCCCATTCCTGTCAATTGTTCCCCTATGCTCTCCCTGAAACTCTGTACAACCTCTGGTTCTTTCAGTTTATCCAGGTCCCATCTCCTTAAAATCCCACCTTTTTGCAGTTTCTTCAGTTTTAATCTACAGTTCATAACCAATAGATTGTGGTCAGAGTCCACATCTGCCCCTGGAAATGTCATACAACTTAAAACCTGGTTCCTAAATCTCTGTCTTACCATATCTGTCTTGTTACATATACTGTTGTAATGGTAAATTCAGCAGCTTCTAGTTTTCAGCAAGATCTTCCAGAGGGACTGTCAATGAAAGCTTAACGCTATCTGAACAGCCGGCAATTAGGACTGTTCAGACTCAAAAATTATATCCTGTCTGTGTAATTAATTAAAATGACAGCAGCGGCACGAGAAACACTAGTGGTACCAGCACTAACTCCTGAGCCGTCCTCCAGTTAATTGTACCCTAATCAGACGCCGCCTCAAAGCGGTTCTCATTACTGTGGAGAACGACCCGCTGCTGTTTTGTTCTTCAAGTATGTGAGGAACCATTTGTAACCCACTCCTCTTTTTTGATAACATTCCAACATCTACAGCAATGCTTAGTGTTGTACAGACTCAAACTCTTTAGTTAAACCAAAAGAGGTACTTTGGGTTTGCATCTTTTTACTATGTCTAGAGCCTCGCAGAGAAAAGAGAGTATAAGCACGTCATTTCCTTCTGTTGTCGGCCGTTCTTTAGTTGCTTAAAAATTCATGGAGGTATGTTCAGACTTTGCAAATAAACGGAAGGCAGTTTGGTTTTTACCATATCGGTTTAGCTTCCTTTATTTATTACGAATCTTCAATGGCGCGTAATACATATTTGTTTTTATATTCGTAGTAAGCGCATCATGCAGTAGCTACAAATATGTTATTATGCTACCTTTCCTCATTGATTTCGCTTGTGGTTTTAGATTACAAACATTTTCTGTAGCACGTTTCGTGATGTTATATTACCTCCTGGAGTTATTTACGGTTTCCAATGTTGCTAGTCCATGTGTGTGGCCCTGGAGATGTCTTCACTCAATTCCCATACTCTAGATGGCCGGTTTTTGGAATTTGTTCCCCCATCTTTTGTTACAAGACTTCACATTCACTTTTTAGTGTGTGTTTACAAATGCAGTGTTGCCAACTCTCTCTGTGTGTTTATATTTCGTGTTTTGTTTGTGTGATGTGTGATGATATTTTCATTTGTTTTGTGTGTGCATGTGTGCCATTGTGCATTTTGTTATGTATGAATGTGTTATTCTTTGTAAGACTGCTTTTGTATGTGTGAAATGTGCGAGAGACAGAGAGAGAGAGAGCAAGAGCGGAGGATTCCTTAATTATATATTGTGGCTACATTTCAGATCTCTGTTTGTTATTGTATTAGTGCTAACATCAGTGAGTAACTGCCTATGTTGATTTGGCCATTAATAAATTTCTCTTCTGAGCACTCACGCACACACACACACACACACACACACACACACACACACACACACACAAAATAAATTAAAATATCAAGTCACACAAAGAGCACAAACAAAACATGAAATATAAATACACAGCGACAGTTGGCAACAGTACGTACTGTAAACTCAGATTTGTTGAACACACATTGAAATTTGAAGCGAAGTCTTGCAATAAATGAGGGTGAAGAATCGCCAGAAACCATCCATCTGGAATATGGGGACCAAATGAACACATCTCACACCATACAGTAATTTATCCTCACGACACTTGCTACAAAAATTGTTTCTAATCTGAAAGACAAGAGAAATGCAGGAAAAAAACGTAACACAGCAACATACTGGTAACTACCATATAATGCATCTTTTACGTATATAACAACAAACAGGTATTACAGGCCACTGAAAATGCTTCATAAATAAAATATTAAGGAAATAATAAGATTTTAAGCAATCGACTAAATTTAAAAAGGATAGAAGCTGACCGATAGTATGGACTATTAGCACATTTTTCGTGTGATGTTTTTGAACAAATAAAATATGCACATTGTGGTAAAACAAACTTGCAACGGATGTGTACTTCTGACTACCTTTACTGAGAATGAAATTTACAAATACTGAGAGTGGTGCGGTCAGGTCACCAAATAAGCCTCATTAGCACAGTAATAAATTTTATTTGAGTAAACCAACTATGCGCACAAGTAACAAAATAACAAATATTCCCCAAGGGCTTACTACACAATTACTAATGCCCGCAGGTGCCGAAATAATTTCCCTTTACGATAATAAGAATGTGGGTAGTAATCAAACACGGCACCAGTTCACAGTACTGGACACATCGTTCTACAGTATGTAAGCACATAGCGTGGTCTCTGTTACTTACAGAAATACAAAAAATATTAGGTGTCCACATATAAGAATATAAAATGTATTAGTGGAGACTTGATTGACATATTTATTTTCGGTGTTCTTCTATACGTATGGTAACTTAAAATGTTTCCAGTGTTACTTGCAGCATTAGGTACTGTGTGCGCATTGCGTAACTGCTTTGTTCACAACAACGCGTCTAGTAGTCGTGGACACCACAGCAGAACGTCTTCTGTGTGCTTTCTGTGCAGGGGTTACAGGTGACAACTACTGAACTAAATGAAATAAAATCGTCATATATTCTGAACAGTTTGCGTTAGGACGTTCATACTGCACGGTTGGCAGCGGGGCATGATGGGAATTAGTATACACATGCATAGTTTGGTTTAGGGACGAAGCCCAATTTAATTTGGATGGGTTCGTCAATAAGCAAAACTGGCGCACCTGAGGGACTGAGAATCCGCATTTCGCGGTGTAGAAGTCTCTTCACCCTCAACCGGCGACTGTGTGATGTGCTATGTCCTGTCACGAAATAATCGGTGCGTTTTTCTTGACTGCACGGTGACTTCTGAGCGGTACGTGAAGGTTTTGGAAGACGATTTCACCCCCATCATTCAAAGTGACCCTGACTTCGGTAAGATGTGGTGCATGAAAGACGGAGCTCGTCCCCGTCAGGGGAATGTTTGATTTCCTGGAGGAGCACTTTGATGGCTGCATTCTGGCTCTTGGGTACCCAGAGGCCACTAGCATGGTCCTAATTGGCCGCCATATTCTCCGGAGCTGAACACTTGCGACTAATTTTTGTGTGGCTATATGAAAGACGAGGTGTACAGAAATAACAGGAAAACCATTGCTGAGCTGAAAATAGCCATTCTGGAGGTCGTCGGCAGCATCAGTGTTCCACTTCAGGAAGTCATACAGAATTTCGCAATTTGTCTGAGCCACATCATCGCCAATGATGGCAGACGTATCGAATATGTCATAACCTACATCCTAATATCTGTGGTGACGTTTGCATGTTGAATAACGTGTGTGCACGCTGCAGTTTGTAACTAATTTAGGTCTTTTTCATATGGTTTAAAAATTGTCACCCTGTAAATTCTGTTAGACTGTTACAACTCGTTCCAGGCGTTAGGACTGTGACCAACTGACGATAACCAACTAATGGGAAAGTAAAGTCTGCTTTCGTTGTAGCCCTTGTACATCAGTCGCGCAAGCAAGCAGGCAGTTACAGTTGCCTCGTTCGATGGTGTTCGATAAAAGGTTGCCCCTACGGATGAATAAGTGCAGTGTCATCACAAAATCAAGCCTGAGGACATGCTGAGATGGCAGCCTTCACAGAGACAGTTCTGGAAAAATGTATGAAAACGAGGTGTTTCTCGATTTCGTCTCTTTCTCTGACGTGGCTACGTTTCACGCTTACGGCCTATACGAGGAACTGAAAACTCCCCCTCCCTCATGTAGTGATACGATGCGAATGTGACCCTCCGAAAGTGAACTTGTGGTGTGGATTGTTGGAGGGCGGGGTTGCAGTCCCATCCTTCTCCGTGGAGCCTTCAGTTAATGCAACAACGTACATAGACACGTTGGCGCCGTATTCTGTGCTACAACTTCTTCGTGACGTGAACTCTCGGCAAGATGGCGTACCATGTCATTTTGCGAACACTGTGAGGAATATCTTGAATCATGACTTTCCACACCGCTGGTGTGGGAGAAATAGTCTAGCGATTACTTCAACCTTAGAAACCCAGACTTATGTCACTTGATCTTTCTCTTTGGGGTTTATCAAGAATCGAGCGTACCAGCACTATTTCGTGATCCACCAGATCGGCTCCACTACATTCGTGCAGCTATTCCAAAGGTTACGCCTGAAATGCTGCAAAACGCTTGGAGAGAAGTAGGAAATATGTGGGATATATCTCATGCCACTAATTGTGCGCATGTCGAAGTGTATTTGGTGTACAAGAAAAAAATTTTATTTTCTGTTTTTGTAGAAATATACTGTCAATAAATGTCTCAATTAGTTGCCAAGGTTCTACATTTTATATCGTTATATGTTTAACCTGGACGCCTTGTACATTTAACAAACACGCAATAATTAGTTCACGAAACTGTGAAGTTTTTAATGTTCCCCAAACTACGCATCACAATGTCCACAGCCTGAAATATATTTGAAAACAAATCTTTGATGGTACTAATAAATACTCCACAAATATAAACACGAACATGTTAAAACATTAATTCTTGTATATGACGGAAATAGCTGTTATTTCTTGAACAGTTAACTAACAACAAGTCCTGAAAAATCTGTTATAGCAGCTGCTTTGAAACTTTCAATTGACAGTGCTAAGCCTAAACAGATAAAGAAAAGTTAGAGCATCAAGTAAGACGAGATACAAGGAATTACATTAAAAAAATCTGAAAAGCAGACGCACTCACACAGCAAGATCCTACCAGCTGTACACAAAACTATTCTCCTGTCTACCCAAGTACATAAACCAATAAATGAACAAATCTGACCATCAGACGAAAACAGTTCCGACCCACTAGCACAAGAAAAAATTAACAGGGTGAAACAATTTAATATGAAAGCAAAAATAATCGACTCTTTTCAAGTCCGTCGCAAACAGTAACAGACACCAGGTAGAAACTGACTGCAATTTAATAGGTAATAAGTCGAACAAATAGCGCTGAACAATTCGGAGTGCATGTTAAAGTGAACTTTGCTGCACAAGCTCGTAACAATTGGCAATGTTCGGAAGCGTGCTCACCAATTTTAGTTCTTTCGTTTCTGGCACAAGTGGCCACTGGTACATCAGTCTCCCTCTCGTCACACCCGCTATCCGCGATTCCTTCGTCCGACACACAGCTGCCTGCTTCGTCCCCTATCAGCACTCTCATACAGGCTCCGACATCAACGTCATGGACTCTTCGACGCACAGCGCTGAATGTGCCCCCTCAACTTGTCCGCTGGAGTGGAATCTGTTTTCCCTTTGCGATCCGGAACCTTGCCTGTTGCCGCCAGACGAAGGACCACAGCGCGACCCCCCTACATTTCTAGAAGTCTCGAAACTCGCCGCACACGCACTCTGTTGTGCCCTTGCATGCTAACAGTCAAAGAACGCAACCACGAGCAGTATCGACAGGACCCTACACGGATCAGAGATACTTAGGCAAAGGGGACTATTTGATACAGGTATGCGAATAATCATTCACCAAAAAGCTCTTATGCACATGCAAGTATAACGGAAAAGGGTTAATAGAGGGGGGAAGCTGCACGCTGTCATTGGCTGATAGTAGATAACTGTGAGCACATGAGGAGGAGGTTATGAAGATACCAGTGAAGACATCATATACACTACCTGAAAAAACACTCCTTTGCCATGCAGAGTTAACTATAAAGAGAGGTGGGGAGAAATGTGTTTCTGATAGAGAAGCAGTAACTGCAGAATGTGTTAATCAGGCTAGGTCAGTGACTTCGAACTTACACTTGTCACTGTATGTCACGAACAACAACTCTATCAGGCTGCCATCACGGCCTACTCACATCCCGTGACTATCCACACCTATAACACCATACATTGGTTGAAAACAACGTCCCTCTAACCTGTAATCCAGATAACATTTCAATTTCGTCACATTCTATTCCTAATGAAACAGCTTCATATGAATCAGCCTCTAATCTTCATCACATATCTGAAGGTAATACACTTCTGCGCCAAATGTCCACTGCTCAGCCTCCCTAGAATCGCATCATTCACCCCAGCATTCTGTCTCAGCTCGTTTACACCCATCGATCCGCGTTATTCTTTCAGCAAATCCTTTCACTGTCACAGCATGTTTCTACGTTACATGTACAACTGTTCTCTACAACGTCTCGAACTATTTTACTGCGTATACCTCTCGATTAAGCCATTCTTAAATTCCTCGAAAATTCCAGCTCCTTTGAGAGCCTCCGAATACCGAAAGTAAGTTTTTTCTTTTCCTGTTAATGACCAATTGGCTTCCTTAAAAGTCTTAGTTAAGACCACCCTCCCCTCTAACATACTGAATTACCCATACAGTATCCTCACATACATTCTAATTTATATATCTCTTCATCTATTGCTCCCGACATGTACCTATCCATCTGAACTATCGTTGGTGGCGTTAGTTTGCTATCGAATCTGGCGAGAAGAAACTGTCACTGAAATTTTCACAGTATGTCAGTCTCTGCCCTACCTTCCTATTCGTAACGATTCGTTCTGCTGTAGCATCATGTTCTGCTTGTGTTGATATTACGCTATTGTCCAGAAATCCTTAACTTTTTTACATTTCCTTTCACTAATATCCATTACACCTACATTCAGAATTGGCATTTTTCTTTTCATATTTTCTACCTTTCCTTCTACGTTCAACCGTCTGATATTCCATGCTCTGGGTACGAGAATGTTATCCTTCCTTTGGTTATTTCATATTGTTCTCATGGTTGCCTCGCCCATGGCAGTATACTCAAGAAGACCCGAATAGAAAACTTATCCGGACACGCATGTCCAAAAGGACACACAACAACTATATAATTTATGAGCCTGGCGGCGTATCGATGTTTCAGTGCAGATAAATGATATTGTCCTGCCACTCACGGGAATACGGTAGAGTTGTGAATGAACAGGAATACGAACATTTGTTATTTGAAGATTTGGGTCTCAAAGGTGATGTCCTTAGACAGCCAAAGTGATTATGGCGGC
The DNA here is from genome assembly GCF_021461385.2 of Schistocerca piceifrons. Classification (NCBI taxonomy): domain Eukaryota; kingdom Metazoa; phylum Arthropoda; class Insecta; order Orthoptera; family Acrididae; genus Schistocerca; species Schistocerca piceifrons. The sequence continues at coordinate 634,537,985 of NC_060139.1, forward strand.
TGTTCGCATAAAGCGGGCAATCCGGTTTAGAATTCCGGTCCGCGAGTGAGTTATTTCAGTGCCCCAATGCGGTAGAAGTCGGAAATTTCTCTCCCTAAGTACATAAAGGCTGTTGCGGGTATAAGTGTAGATCAGGTGCACCCATAAGTGTACTAGGCCTGTCGCTATAGACCAACCGTTCTGCATCCACTTGTCAACACATTAACAATTGACCTGTTGTCCAGGACAAAATATGCATTAATATCTTGCTCCTGCCACATGTTCTTGGAGCTACTAAGCAGCCTAAAACCATACTACTCCTAATAGCTATAATTATTTAGCTTTCAAATGAATTAAATATCGATGTAATGTTGTTCAATAGACCAACTTTGATTCCATCAGAAACCGTTGTGCACAGCGGCTGTGGAATATAAAGGAGAGGCTCACAGCAGTCAGTCGCAATACCACTAGGTCCCTTTATGTCCTTTTGCTTACACATCTGTAAGAACATGTGATGACATGAACTGCCGCAAATCTCTTGAATTGTAACGAAAATGCACTGAAGGAGGCTATTTGTAGCCCAAATCTAGATTTGCAAGAGTAGTAAAAGCTGATGTAACAGCGACTGACTACTGTGTGCCTCTGCCACCGTTGTTCAGAATATTGCCCTCAGTCGATAATAAAAATATCTGCACCTACGCCCACGTCCGAAAGAGCAGACACCATACCTACATAAAACCTTCTTTCTGTTTAGCAAGAGACGACAAAATGCACACTTCAGATTACGTGGCAGATCATCGCAAGAATTTTATTTCTCGCGCTATGTTGAGCATCAATGGACAAAGCTCAAAAGCATCCTACAACACGCTCTAGACAAGTACCTGCCAAGCAAAATTATGAGGCATAGAAAAGACGCACCGTGGCTCGACAACCGTGTTACAAAGCTGCTACGAAAGCAAAGAAAGCCTCACTGCTAATTTAATCGTAGCCAAAGTCACACTAACAAACAAAACCAAAGGCTACATTAGCGTAAGGAGGTCTATGCACGAAGGATGTTTTTCCTCCCGTATCATGTCATCTCTGGAAACCCAAAATCTACTTTATAGGAATCAACATGGATTCCGGAAAGCCAGGGTGGCGGAGTGGTTCTAGGCGCTACATCTGGAACCGCGCGACAGCTACGATCGCAGGTTCGGATGCTGCCTCGGGCATGGATGTGAGTGATGTACTTAGGTTAGTTAGGTTTAAGTAGTTCTACGTTCTAGGGAACTGATGACCTCAGAAGTTAAGTCCCTTAGTGCTGAGAGCCATTTGAACCATTTGATTCCGGAAACCGCGATGGTGTGAGACCCAAGTTGCTTTATTTGTTCATGAGACCCAGAAAATATTAGATACAGGCTCCCAGGTAGATGCCATTTTCCTTGACTTCCTGAAGACGTTCGATACAGTTCCGCACTGTCGCCCGGTAAAGTAAGAGCCTACAGAATATCAGACCATCTGTGTGGCTGGACTGCAGAGTTTTTGGCGAACAGAACACAGCATGTTGTTCTCAATGGGGAGACGTCTACAGACGTTAATGTAACCTCTGGCGTGCTACAGAGGAGTGATATGGGACCATTGCTTTTCACAATATATATAAATTACCTAGTAAATAGTGTCGGAAGTTCCATGCGGCTTTTCGCGGATAATGCTGTAGTATACAGAGAAGTTGCAGCATTACAAAATTGCAGCGGATAGGCACTTGGTGCATGGAGTAGCAACTGATCCTTAACATAGACAAATGTAATGTATTTCGAATACATAGAGAGGAGGATCCATCACTGTATGATTATATGATAGCGGAACAAACACTGGTAGCAGTTACTTCCGTAAAACATCTGGGAGTATGCATTCGGAACGATTTGAAGTGGAATGGTCATATAAAATTAATTGTTGGTAAGGCGGGTGCCAGGTTGAGATTCATTGGGAGAGTCCTTAGAAAATGTAGTCCGTCAACAAAGGAGGTGGCCTACAAAACTCTCGTTCGACCTATACTTGAGTATTGCTCATCAGTGTGGGATCCGTACCAGGTCGGGTTGACGGAGGAGGTAGAGAAGATCCTAAGAAGAGCGGCGGCGCATTTCGTCACAGGATTATCTGGTAAGCGTGATAGCGTTACGGAGATGTTTAGCAAACTCAAATGGCAGACTCTGCAAGAAAGGCGCTCTGCATCGCGGTTTAGCTTGCTATCCAGGTTCCGAGAGGATGCGTTTCAGGATGAGGTACCGAATATATTGCTTCCCCCTACTTATACCTCCCGAGGAGATCACGAATGTAAAATTAGAGAGAGTCGAGCGTGCACGGAGGCTTTCCGGCAGTCGTTCTTCCCGCGAACGAAACTGGAACAGGAAAGGGAGGTAATGACAATGGCACGTAAAGTGCCCTCCGCCACACACCGTTGGGAGGCTTGCGGAGTATAAATGTAGGATTCAACTAATTCTAAAGCAAAATATTTTCCACCGACTTGATAGAGAATTCTAAGAAGTTTCGAACATACTTTAAATCAGTAAAAATGTAAGTGGGCTGTTTAGGTTTTTATATTGGTAACGCCACGTAGCGCTCTGTATGAAAATCACTGGCTGTTACTCTGTATGAAAATCACTGGCTGTGCTGTGTGCAGTCTGTGGCTGGTTTCCATTGTTGTTGGCTATTGTAGTGTTGGGCAGTTGGCTGTTAACAGTCCTCAAGGGGGGTACACGCTTACTTTGTGTACCATGTGTTTGGCAAGCACAAGGAGCCCTAGCTAATATGGTATTTGCTTATACAACTTTACACGTCGGTACCATGTTTCTCTAACACATAAATTACACTGCCATCTGATCATTTAACTGAGAGAGACAAACTCTTTTTTTACTACGTTAGTGACAGATGTTCGCGAATGACACAGTTGGATAACTTCACACTTATGAAATTGTATTTTGTCTGTACTTTGTGAACTGTTCATATTTTTTTCGGAACCATTGTGATACTATGAGAGCTTTGAATGATGTATTTGGTATGGGATCATGATTTTTAATGTGCGTTTGAGGTAGATGACTTTATTGAAGGTCTTGAAATTATTGAAAGAAGCTGCGACGATTTTGAGATGCGATTGATCTGTTATGATGTTATTTTTAGGATGACGATGTGTGTTATGCTGTTGAGGTATGTTAATGATCAATAAGCTGATGCTATATGAGGAATCTGATTATGCTACATATTAAAATGATGAAATATTGAAGAATGTCGACGAATATGTATATATGTAATAAGGTAAGGAATAATGAGTAGTGGTTAGGGACGCTGATCTGTGAAAAAGGATGTTGGAAACCAAGAATCGTTCTTTAAGAGTTATGAAATGTGTGTAAATGCGTGAATGTATTACAATGCCGACGAAAATTTTTTGGACAATGTTATATTTATAGGATTTTGCTTCTACACATTTCTACTGTAATATCTCGACTTGTGAAATTTTATTTGTATCAAACTGTCACTGTAGCGGAAACTTCTGTTGTAAATTTCGGTCAGAAAGGTAAGTGATCTCGACGTAATGCATCGTTGACGCCCAGCTGTGCGTCGCCTGGAGAAAAAGCCATTAGGTGGAGAAAAAAGAGGCCCTTAACCTCGATATTGACAGTTCTTTGTAGAAAGCATCGTAAATACGACACGTTCAAACATGAAAACATGATTACACTGTAGAGTTCTTAATTAATGATACTTACTGAAATGAAATGATGAGAAACATTTCACGTCTGTTGTCTTGCTAGTTGAAAGATTGTTTACTGCATTATGAAATGGCGTATGACTAGTGAATGACGTTTCACGCCTTGCTTTGCCTATTTTGTTTAATACCTAGTTTCTAGCTGCACTTTAGCATTGGTGAAACTAAAATTTTATAGATGTACTAATATAAATATTTTATGCCTACAGATCCGGTAAATAATAACTTTACAATGTACTTAAAAAAACGAAGGAGCACAAAAAGACATTTCCTTTCACAGGAATTGCATAAAGAATTTTCTTTTCAAGTACTTGGTAATTTCTTTTGTAGAATAAGTTGTGGTGCACCACTTTAATTAGATAGACATTACGATGTGAATATACATTTCCCTTATCTGCATTGTTGTCTTTAGTGTAATAATTTTTCTGCTTGAGCTTTGTCATGTTTAGGTATAAGTTATAGCATTTGCTGCTGCTGTTTGCCAGGCATAGTGTTACTGAATTTGACTTTGTATTACTCTGTTAAGCCAGTTTTACTACGGATTTATTTTTGTTGTTTGCTGCACATTGCCTTATATTAGTTGTAATATTGCAATTGCTTTGCTAATTTATATATACTGCTGCTTGCTTTGCCAATTTCCATTTTTTGGTCATTGCTGTTTGTGTTAATTTGTTATGTGCTGCTGCATTGCCTCATCCCGAGCTCAGTAGATTTAAGTTGGCTAAAGAGGGGATAGACTAAATACGAAACTAACTATGATGAATTGGAAGAAATGCATTGAGAAGCTATAAGAAAATGGTTTGGCCTAGAAAGTAGTGTACAGTGGAGAAAAACTATTTTTGAAAGAGGATGTGAACAGAATGCAGAAAGCATGCTTGGATAGGACTTTTTTTGGTGGAAACAAATGTTGAAATAAGAGAAAAGATCTACAGAATGAAGTTTTGGGTTGGAGTGCAGTACCATATGTCACACTGAAAACAAATCCTGTCCTGTACTTTTGTGTTATTACGCTATGTGAATTTGTGTTTTTCCTGTCTTTATGTGTTTAGCTAGTAAGATTTACATTGCAGAATTTTTCTGATAGTATGTTATTTACTTTGTAAAGAAGTTTAGACATTATTTATTCTGTTTTGATTTAATGCTCATGTGTGAAATTAATGTTTAGAAAACTATTGTCATTAATTTATATTTTTACTTACGTCATAATTCCTGTAACACTGATGTATAAGTTACTTCGATTCTTTTGTAAAGCCTGCATTACCACAAATGTTATCTGTATTGTTATGTTCTTTAATGATGTATTTTGTACCTTTGTAATTGTATTCTTATGTTGTAAATTTATAATTGTATAGGTACCAGTTCTTCAAATTAAGTATCATTTCACTGCACACATTTCTGTTGGTCATAGTATATGGACATTATGTAAAAAAAAAGGACTCTTAGTGCTTGAACGTGTGTTGATAATTCAGCAAGGGACTGGTTACCAGCATTGCTGGTTCTAAGGACAATTCCAAAAACTTTGTGAGTGCACAAGTGGTGGTTTATTGACTTGCTATATTCTCCACAAGACTCTTCGATGGAGATTGTGCACGTGCACAGTCGCAACAGATGGCTGCTGGCCGTCTCTACTAGGACTGAAGTGGGTCTGCACCTCTGGTGGCCCACCAATATCATAATCCCCACCAGGACTACAGTGGGTCTGCTCTGTGATGATCTACTTACCAATATTCTTCAAAACTTCGACTGACTCTGCTGTGGGTTTGCTCTGTTGTGGCCCATTACCTGTCTGCATGTCGAGAGTCAGCACTGTCTTTCCGTTGGAAGGACAGCACTACTTCTTCAAGAATGCATGGAAATCCCCTATTTCCGTGTGCATTTCCTTTTACTGCTCAGACTTTGAGAAAAACACTGCAATTTTACTGTGATGAACGATCAGGACTGTCTTTATGCACTGAAAGAAAATTTTAGCTTTTGACCAACACTGTGTGCATTTGATTTCTTTGTTATTGCAATTATGAAAATTTTTTTCAAATCTGTATTGGCCACTGCCCAAAACAATTTGTAAAATTTTTTGTGGGGAGCATGGGGCTATGTAAGTAGGCTGTTTAGGTTTTTATATTGGTAACGCCACATAGCGCTCTGTATGGGAATCACTGGCTGTGCTGTGTGCGGTCTGTGGCTGGTTTGCATTGTTGTTGGCTAATGTAGTGTTGGGCAGTTGGCTGTTAACAGCGTGTAGCGTTGCGCAGTTGGAGGTGAGCCGCCAGCAGTGGTGGATGTGGGGAGAGAGATGGCAGAATTTTGAGAGCGGACGATCTGGACGTGTGTCCATCAGAAAGAGTAAATTTGTAATACTGTATATCATGAACTGGTATATATATGATGACTTTTGGACATTATTGAGGTAAATACATTGTTTGTTCTCTAGCAAAATCTTTCATTTGCTAACTATGCCTATCAGTAGTTAGTGCCTTCAGTAGTTAGAATCTTTTATTCAGCTGGCAGTATTGGCGCACGCTGCATTGCAGTAGTTCGAGTAGTAAAGATTTTTATGAGGTAAGTGATTCACGAAAGCTATAGGTTATTGTTAGTCAGGGCCATTCTTTTTTAGGGATCAATAAAGTCAGATTGCGTTGCGCTAAAACTATTGTGTGTCAGTTTAAGCACAGTCATGTATAATTTTTCTAAGGGGACGTTTCAAAAGGATCGAAGTCATCTACACTCCTGGAAATTGAAATAAGAACACCGTGAATTCATTGTCCCAGGAAGGGGAAACTTTATTGACACATTCCTGGGGTCAGATACATCACATGATCACACTGACAGAACCACAGGCACATAGACACAGGCAACAGAGCATGCACAATGTCGGCACTAGTACAGTGTATATCCACCTTTCGCAGCAATGCAGGCTGCTATTCTCCCATGGAGACGATCGTAGAGATGCTGGATGTAGTCTTGTGGAACGGCTTGCCATGCCATTTCCACCTGGCGCCTCAGTTGGACCAGCGTTCGTGCTGGACGTGCATACCGCGTGAGACGACGCTTCATCCAGTCCCAAACATGCTCAATGGGGGACAGATCCGGAGATCTTGCTGGCCAGGGTAGTTGACTTACACCTTCTAGAGCACGTTGGGTGGCACGGTATACATGCGGACGTGCATTGTCCTGTTGGAACAGCAAGTTCCCTTGCCGGTCTAGGAATGGTAGATCGATGGGTTCGATGACGGTTTGGATGTACCGTGCACTATTCAGTGTCCCCTCGACGATCACCAGTGGTGTACGGCCAGTGTAGGAGATCGCTCCCCACACCATGATGCCGGGTGTTGGCCCTGTGTGCCTCGGTCGTATGCAGTCCTGATTGTGGCGCTCACCTGCACGGCGCCAAACATGCATACGACCATCATTGGCACCAAGGCAGAAGCGACTCTCATCGCTGAAGACGACACGTCTCCATTCGTCCCTCCATTCACGCCTGTCGCGATACCACTGGAGGCGTGCTGCACGATGTTGGGGCGTGAGCGGAAGACGGTCTAACGGTGTGCGGGACCGTAGCCCAGCTTCATGGAGACGGTTGCGAATGGTCCTCGCCGATACCCCAGGAGCAACAGTGTCCCAAATTTGCTGGGAAGTGGCGGTGCGGTCCCCTACGGCACTGCGTAGGATCCTACGGTCTTGGCGTGCATCCGTGCGTCGCTGCGGTCCGGTCCCAGGTCGACGGGCACGTGCACCTTCCGCCGACCACTGGCGACAACATCGATGTACTGTGGAGACCTCACGCCCCACGTGTTGAGCAATTCGGCGGTACGTCCACCCGGCCTCCCGCATGCCCACTATACGCCCTCGCTCAAAGTCCGTCAACTGCACATGCGGTTCACGTCCACGCTGTCGCGGCATGCGACCAGTGTTAAAGACTGCGATGGAGCTCCGTATGCCACGGCAAACTGGCTGACACTGACGGCGGCGGTGCACAAATGCTGCGCAGCTAGCGCCATTCGACGGCCAACACCGCGGTTCCTGGTGTGTCGGCTGTGCCGTGCGTGTGATCATTGCTTGTACAGCCCTCTCGCAGTGTCCGGAGCAAGTATGGTGGGTCTGACACATCGGTGTCAATGTGTTCTTTTTTCCATTTCCAGGAGTGTACCAAGACACTATGACTTCAGTAGCATTAAAACAGAGGATGACACAGAAAAGTAGGAACACTAAACAAACTTTTGCATAACTATTACCCGTGGGAAGATTGCACTGTAATCCCTCCTTTAAATCGTTGCACGAACAATGACACGACACACACCGAAATAAGTGACGAAGATGAGGTATATCTTCATATACTTTAGAGTGCTCGATGAGGCAGAGATAAAGATGATATCATCGTCCACCGCTTGGATGTAATAAGGAGAGTTTTCATGACGTTACAAATTTGAAGCCGATGTTCGTCATGTTAGTCACACAAAGCTTAGCTTCTTGTTCAAGGGTTTTGCTCAAAAATGCCAGCATGCTTTATTTGTTGGCATACTAATAATTCAGATGTAGCACAATGCGTAAAGGAATTACAGCTGATTTGTTAGTGGACTCGTCCAAGCGATATTTTCTATTATGTACACAAAATTTTGTCGCTCTCTTTACTTTTACTATAGTGGTTTGTTTCTGTCATTTGACCTTAGATTCCCATCAGTCTAACTCCAATAGCTCACTGGGTGAATGCAGTAAGAAGGAGAGGCTGGAAACCGACCAAGCATAGCAACGTATAATCTGAACATTTTCGGGAAATGACATAGGAAATACAAAAAGTTAGTTATATGTGGTGACTTCAATATTAATTGTATAAGTGATTGTGCAAGGAAAAGGATGCTGGTAGATCCCCTTAATTCATATAATCGTATGCAAACCGTATTCTTTCCAACGAGAGTGCAAGGGAACAGTAGAACAACCATAGACAAATTTTTGTTCATTCCTCATTACTAGAAGGGCATTCTGTTAGCAAAAAGGTGAATGGCCTTTCAGATCCTGATGCACAAATTTTAACTCTAAAAGATTTTAGTGCTGCAACACATGTTAAATATAGTTATCAACTTTTTAGGAAAGCTAATCCAGTTGCTGTAGAGACCTTATCAAGGAACAAGAGTGGCAAGATGTTTATAGTGCTCATACAGTACACGATAAATATAATGCTTTCCTCAAGACTCTTCTCGTGCTCTTTGAAAGTTGCTTTTCGTTAGAACGTTCAAAATAGGGTTCTAGCACAAACAGGTAGCCTGGGTGGCTCACTAGAGGGATAAGAATATCTTGTAGAACAAAGTGGCAATCATATCAAAACGTTAGAAACAGTCAAAATCTAAATGCAGCAGCCTATTACAAACAGTATTGTAAGGTGCTTAAAAATGTTATTAAGAAGACAAAAAGTATGTGGTATGCCGATAGAATAGCTAAGTCTCAGGATAAAATTAAAACCATATGGTCAGTCGTAAAGGAAGTTGCTGGTCAAGGATATAGAATCAGTGCATAGTGAGAATGTCCGCGTTACTGATAAGTCGCATATATGTACAATATTTAATAATCACTTTCTGAATATAGCAGGTGAACTAAATAGAAACCTAGAAAAACGTGTTCCGAGACTGTTACCTGAAATGGTCCTCCATGATACTGACAAGAGGGAGATTGAGTTAATAATTAAAATACTGAAGACTAAGAACTCTCATGGATATGACGGGGTATCTAGCAGAATACTGAAGTATTTTTCTATGAATGTTAGCCCAGTACTCAGCCATATCTGTAACTTTTCCTGACAGATTAAAGTACTCGGTAGTGAAGCCCCTTTATAAAAAGGGAAACAAGAATAATGTTGACAATTTTAGACCGATTTATATGCCATCGGTGTCTGCTAAAGTTATCGAGAAGATTGTATATACAAGGTTACTGGAGAATTTTAATTCACATAATTTGCTGTCAAATGTACAGTTTGGTCTTAGCAATGGCTTAACAACTGAAAATGCTATATTCTCTTTTCTCTGTGAGGTTTTGGACGGGTTAAGTAAAAGGTTGCGAACGCTAGGTGTTTTCTTTGATTTAACATATGCTTTCGACTGTGTTGACCACAAAATATTATTGCAGAAGTTGGACCATTATGGCGTAAGGGGAGTAGCTTGCAGTTGGTTAGCCTCTTACCTTAAGAACAGAAAGCAGAAGGTGATTCTCCGCAATATTGAGAGTGGTAGTGATGTTCAGTCCAAATGGGGTATTGTTAAATGGAGCGTTCCCCGAGGGTCGTTGCTGTTTCTTATTTATATAAATGACATTCCTTCTAGTATTACAGGTGATTCAAAAATATTTCTGTTTGCTGATGACACCAGCTGGGTAGTGAAGGATTTTGTGTGTAATATTGAAACAGTATCAAATAATGTAGTTCATGAAATCAGTTTGCGGCTTGTGGAAAAAAATTAGATGCTAAATCACAGTAACCCCAGTTTTTGCAGTTTCTAACTCACAGTTCAAGAAGAACCGATATTTTGATGAGAGAGAATTGTCTTATTACAAGCGAGACGGAACAGTTCAAGTTCCTAGGCATTCGGATAGATAGTAAGCTGTTGTGGGAAACCCATGTTCAGGATCTTGTTCAGCAACTAAATGTGCTTTATTTACCATTAGAACAGTATCTGAAATAAGTGACAGTTCTACACGAAAAGTAGCTTACTTCGCATATTTTCATACGTTTATGTCGTATGGTATTACATTTTGGGGTAATTCCTCTGACTCGAAAAATTTTGGGCTCAAAAACGGGCTGTTCGAGCTATATGTGATGTAAGTTCGACAACCTCTTGTCGACTCCTATTCAATAGTCTGGGAATTCTGACATTGCCCTCACAGTATATATTTTCTTTAATGTCGTTTGTTCTTATCAAAATTAGCTTATGTCCAAGAGTGAGCAGCTTTCACTCATTTAATACTAGGCAGAAATCAAATCTGCATGTGGAATGCACTTCCTTGACTCTTGTGCAGAAAGGAGTGCAGTATTCTGCTGCATCCATTTTCAATAAGCTACCACAAGAACTCAAAAACCTTAGCAGTAGCCCAAACACTTTTAAGTCCAAACTGAAGAGTTTCCTCATAGCTCACTCCTTCTATTCTGTCGAGGAGCTCCTGGAAGAGCTGAAAAATTAAACAAATTCCAGTGCTATATTGTTGATTTTCTTTATTTAAACTTACGACTTGTCGCCTGAATATGTTTCTTATATTTCATTTTATCTGTTTCTACTATCGTGTTATAATTTCATGTATTGACTCATTCCATGACCATGGAGACTTCTCTTTAATTTGGTTCCACGGAACAAAAAATAAATAAATGAGTTTCATCGGTGTGTTTTTAGGCAAATGCCAGTTTACGAAAGCTGGCTTTCTACATCACATACATCTCTTCTTGGTTATTCTAAACGTTGGACGAAAGGAAAGTTACATTGACGAGGTGAACTGGGCCGTAATACTAGATCAAAGATGCATAAAAGACCAGAACAACGTCTGAAAAAGCCTTTCTGACCCTGTGTAATTCACGAGAACAGTGTAATACTTTCTGTGTAAAACAACTATAGGCGCAAACGTCGTAAGTTAAGAACAAGAAACAATCGTAAATAGTACTCTGCTAAACTTTTGGACCATTTAGATGGCGGTGCCGTCCTTAAGGCGATGTACAGCGTAAGTCTGTAGCGCCATCTCCCCTTAGTTTACTCCATGGTCTGCTGTCTCCGAGAGCGCACTGAGCTAAAAGTTCTGTACTGTGCACAATTTTATTATGCGATGACTTTTAGACTTTGGACTTACTAATCATGAACTCAATTAACTGATTTATCACGATAGAATGGTCAGATGTCAACTGTATCTAGTAGTTCAACTGAATACATGATTATAACATTTTCAATTTGAAGACATTTATTCGAATGTATGACCTAAAATGTATTATGACGAATTTCGACTGTTATCTCGCTACATTTGTCAATTCTGTTAAATTCTAAAGAATAAAATTTACACATGCTAGAAGCCAATAATTCATATATTTAAAACTCACTCTATGGTTAGCAATCTTCTATAACAAGTGTTCTATAACTGCTCTATTGTTACCCCGATAAAATGGGTTGAACTTGTATAAAAGGTGTCAGAATAATGGACCAGATTAGTTTCATTCGTGACAGATACAACGCTAGGGAACGTGGTGTATTTTGTCCTTAATAAATGGGAGCTGAGCATATAATTCTGTCGAGTTCTTTCTTACAATTTTCCTTACCCATGTTAACGAGCAACGCAGCTTATGGGTCGGCGGACTTATTAGGAAATGGTCTAGCTCGAGAACCTGTAGCTATTGATCGAACCCTGTTAGTGGAAAATCTTGTTTCACTTCTCAGGCTACCACACGACGGATGCTGGCCATTGTTTGTTGTTGTGGTCTTCAGTCCTCAGACTGGTTTGATGCAGCTCTCCATGCTACTCTATCCTGTGCAAGCTTCTTCATCTCCCAGTACCTTCTGCAACCTACATCCTTCTGAATCTGCTTAGTGTATTCATCTCTTGGTCTCCCTCTACGATTTTTACCCTCCACGCTGCCCTCCAATACTAAATTGGTGATCCCTCGATGCCTCAGAACATGTCCTACCAACCGATCCCTTCTTCAGGTCAAGTTGTGCCACAAACTTCTCTTCTCCCCAATCCTATTCAATACTTCCTCATTAGTTATGTGATCTGCCCATCTAATCTTCAGCATTCTTCTGTAGCACCACATTTCGAAAACTTCTATTCTCTTCTTGTGCAAACTATTTATTGTCCATGTTTCACTTCCATACATGGCTACACTCCATACAAATACTTTCAGAAATGACTTCCTGACACTTAAATCTATACTCCATGTTAACAAATTTCTCTTCTTCAGAAACGATTTCCTGGCCATTGCCAGTCTGCATTTTATATCCTCTCTACTTCGACCATCATCAGTTTTTTTGCTCCCCAAATAGCAAAACTCCTTTACTACTTTAAGTGCCTCATTTTCTAATCTAATTCCCTCAGTATCACCCGACTTAATTCGACTATATTCCATTATCCTCGTTTTGCTTTTGTTGATGTTCATCTTGTATCCTCCTTTCAAGACACTGTCCATTCCGTTCAACTGCTCTTCCAAGTCCTTTGCTGTCTCTGACAGAATTACAATGTCATCGGCGAACCTCAAAGTTTTTATTTCTTCTCCATGGATTTTAATACCTACGCCGAATTTTTCTATTGTTTCCTCCACTGCTTGCTCAATATACAGATTGAACAACATCGGGGAGAGGCTACAACCCTGTCTTACTCCCTTCCCAACCACTGCTTCCCTTTCATGTCCCTCGACTCTTATAACTGCCATCCGGTTTCTGTACAAATTGTAAATAGCCTTTCGCTCCCTGTATTTTACCCCTGCCACCTTTAGAATTTGAAAGAGAGTATTCCAGTCAACATTGTCAAAAGCTTTCTCTAAGTCTACAGATGCTAGAAACGTAGGTTTCCCTTTCCTTTATCTTTCTTCTAAGATAAGTCGTAAGGTCAGTATTGCCTCACGTGTTCCAGTGTTTCTACGGAATCCAAACTGATCTTCCCCGAGGTTGGCTTCTACTAGTTTTTCCATACGTCTGTAAAGAATTCGTGTTAGTATTTTGCAGCTGTGACTTAATAAACTGATAGTTCGGTAATTTTCACAACTATCAACACCTGCTTTCTTTGGGATTGGAATTATTATATTCTTCTTGAAGTCTGAGGGTATTTCGCCTGTTTCATACATCTTGCTCACCAGATGGTAGAGTCTTGTCACCATCCGATAATATTACAGTGCTTTGCACAGCGTGCAGTCTTCCTCCCATCCACAATTCTGTGCGATCTGTGCTAACGGACAAGCCTAATGTTCATAACAAACTTCTAACGATTTGCAGTTGGAGAGGGGCAACAGAGACGCCCAGTGCGTCGCGTAAGACAAAAAAAATTGTATACATCATTACTGCAAAAGCGCAGATTTAGGAATTTGTAATTGGGTTCTCTTATCATAAAGGATGAGATTTTTTAACAGTCATTATTTCATTGGTATTTCGTAAGATCAGTAAGACAGTCGTGCCGTTGAACTTTCACAATCAAAACTCGAAAAAAGACTACAGACTTTCATTAAATCATTAATATTACATTTATATAGTATGTTAACAAAATGTTCATAACAAAGTCTTTATACATAAGATAATGTGATTAGGTTCATGTGCAGGATCAGTTTATGAGCAATAAGCCGTTACAGAAACACAAAGTGCATGGGGCTTCCACTTCTGTTAAATTCGAAAGCAACACCTTACACGATCCCTAACATTTATTTCCAGACATATACGTTAGCTCACATTTCACAATGATAACAAACCGTAATATTAATGGGACATATATGGCTCCAAAACGAGCGCACCTCTGAATTATTCAAACACAACTTTTAGTGTGAACGTGTCACTGACATCCAGTCGTTCTACTCTATATCCACATACCTCTATATTACAATCTTTTACACAGGGCCCCCTGCATTGTTATTTGAAAATTTTCACTTAATGTCAGCAACATCATCACTCAAATCCAAAACTACCATTTAATAAATTGATAAGGACGTTAATATAGGACAGCCGGCCGGTGTGGCCGAGCGGTTCTAGGCGCTTCAGTCTGCAACCGCGCGACCGCTACGGTCGCAGGTTCGAATCCTGCCTCGGATGTGTGTGATGAACTTAGGTTCGTTAGGTTTAAGTAGTTGTAAGTTCTAGGGGACTGATGACCTCAGATATTAAGTCCCATAGTGCTCAGAGCCAATATAGGACACAAAGATCATCAAGATACAAAACAAACATTTACGTAACTGTCAAACATCGACGAAATGGCTCAAGCAGTAGCATCTTTTGTCACAGCGCGTTGAATTTCCTACCATCTAAACGCCATCACTTATTCGGGCTCTTCTGTTTACTGTCCACAAAGATAACAAATAGTTACCATGCCTATGGTTCATCTGAGACAGAGATACTACACAATACAGCTCCTGCTGCCCAGCAAGATACAGGTGAGAATGATTTGATACCAAAAATGCATAACAACCCAGTTTCCTCGTCATCAGACCGTAGATTTTATACTCACGCCACATATTACGCATGAAACTGACAGAGAAACAATTACCAATAACAGTTGTTCCGTCGTGTGAGTTCAGTAATGCTTAAGGTGCCACTAGAGAAAACCAACTACAACGCCCATGAACTTGCGAGATAATATCGTAACAGTAAGGAATGAATGATTTCAGGGCACAGCAGCAAATTCCTTTTCATACGAAATTACTCAGAAGGTGTGCCACACGACAGTCCCACGACCCGGTCCATCCTAACTACAGAACAGGAAACAGCACCCATCTACCACGTTCCATGAAAAGCAGCATACCATCATTTTCATGCTATTCAGGCTACGTTACTCTTTGTAGGCAGTGACTCGAAGTGTCCAGAACACCGGCTTCCGTAACCCCACCTGTTACACGCACGCTCCATTACATCCTGCCCTTCATACAGCTTACACTTCTTAGTTATTGTACCGTTGTCCTCCATGTAACAACCGTCCAAGGCTGCCGCCGCCGTCCTCCCAGCGATGCACGACACGCAGCCCACCGATAGGCAACGCCGTGCCAACCGGCACGGAATATGTCATTACCTTGTGATGAAATATGTTATCCTTCAATAAATATTAGAAAGGAACAGAAAAACGACTCACATTGTCCTACAGAATAAATGCCATGGGAGCAGACTGGATATTATTTCAATTCTACACAGAAAATGCGAAAGAATTTGCCCCTCTTCTAGATGCAGTGTACCGTAGGTGTTTGGAGGAGCGAAGTGTTTGGATTGGAAAAAAAGCACTCATTCCCGTTTTCAAGAAGGGTGGTCGAACGGACGCTGAATACCGTAGGCCTATAACTCCGACGTCTTTCAGTGGTAGAATTTTGGAACATGTTTTATGCTCACATGTTATGGCTTTTCTGGAGGCTGAAAACCTGTTTTGTAAGAACCAATATGTGTGCCGAAAACAATGATCGTGGGAAATCCACCTATCTCTCTTCGTCCACGTGGCCCAGAAAGTGGCCGACCGTTGTGGCCGTGCGGTTCTAGGCGCTTCAGTCTGCAACCACGTGACCGATACGGTCGCAGGTTCGAATCCTGCCTCGGCCATGGATGTGTGTGATGTCCATAGGTTAGTTAGGTTTAAGTAGTTCTAAGTTCAGGGGACTGATGACCACAGCTGTTAAGTCCCATAGTGCTCAGAGCCATTTGAGCCAACCCAGAAAGTGGTAGATACAGGCGAGCTGGTAGATGCCGTGTTCCTAGACTTCCGGAAGGCACCCACTGAACAAAATATGAGCGTACGAGATATCAGACCAACTGTTTGACTGGAATGAAGAGTCTCTAACGAATAGAAAACAGCGTATCATTCTGAACAGAAGGAGGTCTTCAGTCGTAGAATTAACTTCGGGCATGGCAAAGAGTAGCGTTGCGTATTGTTTTCATAACATACGTATAAATGTCCTGTGTAACGACAGACGTTCCATAAGGCTTTTTACGGATAATGTTGTTGTATGCAGAAAAGGTGGACACTAGAAAATTCTAGTGAAATGCAGTAAGACCTTCAGAGGATTGACGCTTGATGCAAGGGACACTTGGTCCCCTCCCATAAACAAATAAATGTATGGCGAATGCACAAATACCCTTTACTGTATGATGACACAATTGCACACTAATGACTGGAAGTAGTTACATCACAAAATACGAGACGTATCCCGAAAGTAAGGTCCGATCTGTTGCGAAATGGAAACCATAGTGAAAATCTGATAAAGCTTTGCATAGGTGTGTAGGAATGTGTCTTTGGTATACCCACTGATCGCATCACGTCTGTCTTTTCAGTTCTGAGCGCACAGTGAGCACGTAAAGATGCCTAGACAACAGTGTCTCCTGCCAAGTAAGAGTGCCTGTGAGAGATTTCGCCTGATTTGATGCTGCCCACACGGCATAACTGTCACGCATTTCCTTCTTCATGACAGTCATCAGCCTCACTCTGCCGGGGCAATGAGGACGCCTTTGCAGCGTTTTCGATGGGAAGTGTTTGATCGACCTCCGTACAGCCCAGACTTTGCTCCCTCTGATTTTCATCTCTGCTGACATCAGCCGCTGGCTATGAAGTCAACGTTTTATAACAGACAACGAACTGCACATCAGCGTAGAGAGTCGGAGAAAAGTGCCTTCTATGGCGAGGGTATTGGAAATGTCTCAGACGGAGCGGCGACTATGTAGAGACGTTGCTGTAAGGTGTTGCTAACTATTTGAAACAAAACCCTTTTGATTTTCGCTGTGGTTTCCATTTCGCTATCGACCGCACATTACTTTCGAAATACACCTCGTATCTAGGAGTATGCGTACGGTGCGCTTTGAAGTGCTACGTCCACATAAAATTAATCGTGGGTAGGGCGATATCAGACTAAGATTCAGTGGAAGAATCCTCGGAATATGTGGTCTATCATCAAAGGAGGCAACTTACAAAACACTCGTTCGACCAAAATATTGCTTGTCAGTATGGCGTCAGCGACAGATAGTCCTGGTAGAGGAAATGGAGAAGATCCAAAAAAGAGCAACACGTCTCATTGTAGTTTCGTGCAGTGAGCGCTTCAGAGTCACGGAGATGCTAAGTCAACTGCGTCGAGCTGCAGACGCTGTAAGAGAGACATTCTGTATCACAGTATGGTCTATTGTTACGATTCCGAGAGGCTCGCGCTCCTACAAGAGTCAACCAATATACTGCTTTCTCCTACTTTTATCTCGTGAAAGATCCGTGAAGATAAATAGAGATTCGACCTCACATAGTGGATTACCACCAGTTGATCTTCCCGCGAGCCATACGCTATGGAACATGAAAATGAGGAGGTGACACTGGCACACCGACTACTTCCCATCACCCAATGTAAAGTCGCTTACGGAATATAAATGAAGATGTAGGAACAAGAATCTGAATGGTTGATGTGAGGGTCTAATATATTCCGTTCTTGACTATGCTGAACAGTGTGAAAGGTAAGTAAATGAGTAAATTGATGTTAAAAACAGGGAATGTATGCCGCTGAGTATTTCAGTTGCGGTGGAAACAATGAAACCATATCGGCGTAAACGCTA
Source organism: Schistocerca piceifrons (assembly GCF_021461385.2). Classification (NCBI taxonomy): domain Eukaryota; kingdom Metazoa; phylum Arthropoda; class Insecta; order Orthoptera; family Acrididae; genus Schistocerca; species Schistocerca piceifrons. The sequence continues at coordinate 634,555,916 of NC_060139.1, forward strand.
TGGGACCTCATCTGCTGGAAAGGAACCAAAAAGAAATAGAAAATGAAGGGATAACACAGGACTGAGTAAAGAGAGGAAAACAGTGTAACGTGACTGCTGTCAGCGATGTAGATAATGACGTATCACACGATACAGCATTGGGTCCACTGCCCACCATGATTGTCCTCACTGCTGAGTGTCAATACCATGTGGGCTCAGTCGGCACCAAAAAACCATCTCTGCCGCTGTTTGCTAGTGATACGATGCGTCATATTGGAAAATGCTGCAGGCGCTGCGCTCGCTGGCAACCGACTTGCACTGTGGTCTTTATCGACACGACCTTTCTGCATATGCATTGGGGACCAGCAGCGGGAGAAAATATAGCTCACTACAATACACCTGTTTCTGGTGTAAGAGATATTAAGGGTCACAGTCCCGGAGGCTGTGACTACATGTCAAGCAAATAAAATTTCATCAACATGCAGTAGTATGAATTACGCAAGTCATCGTCTGTAACTATAAGAAGTGATCCGCATTTGTCAGATCGAATGAATCACAGTCTTTTTTCAGTAAGAGGTTGTGTTTCAAATGCTAGCTTTCACCAGTACAACTGTAGTATGGTCTCACTGTAGAAATATATTCGTCAGACTGTTCAGGACTCCGACACGCAGTCTTAGACTACACGTGTTACTCCTTGCAGTAACTGACAGTCTGGACAAATATGAGCTCGAAGCCATCACACAAATACATGCGCTGTTTTCAATAGTTCCGAAAAATAGGTATACACAAGTCATTGGCTGTAGTGGTATAGCAACTCGAATTCACAACTGTAGGGTGGCTCATACTTTAAAAATGTATATTTTTGTAAAAAACGTTTTACAGAAAGAATCGAGTTGCGATATTCTTTCTCCTGTTTTATTAACTAATTTTACCTGCTTTGAATGGCAAAAATAGTGAAGAACGCAGAATAGGAGGAAAAAACGAAATTAAACTTCAGGTGTTGAGAAGGTACATAATGTTGCTTCGTTGATTACTTCAGTATTGGCCCCCATCTTGTTGGGGGCACTTCAAAATACTCGCTCCGCCAGTCCTACAGTCTTTAGTCAGGCATGAGGGCGCTGCCACAAACGCTTCCGCCGTTGCCAATGATATTCAAGACTCCACATAACAATTACATACTTTCATAGCGGTCAGGACTCGCCAACTACGGAATAGTCATTGTATTGACTGAACCGTAAACATTTGTACCTGTATGTGCACTGCAGAGCCAAAGACACTGGTGCCCCTGCCCAATATCGTGTAGAGCCCGCGAGCAACCAGAAGCGCCACACCACGACGTGGTATGTGCTCGACTATTCTCAGGAGTAGTGCTGAAGGCATGTGACACCATGAATCCTGCCGGGCTGCCAATAAATCCATAAGAGTACGAGTGGTGGTGATCGCGTCTGAACAGCTTGTTGCAAGGCATCCCAGGTACGCTCAATAATGGTCTTGTCTGGACAGTTTGGTGACCAGCTGAAGTATTTACCAAGAAAAGTGTTCCTGGAGCCACTCTGTAGCTATTCTGGACGTGTGGCGAGTGGCGTTGTCCTGCTGGAATTGCCCAAGTCCGTCGGAATACAGACTGCACATGAATGGGTCGAGGTGATCAGACGTAACTGTCACTTGCCAGAGTCGTATCTAGACGTATCAGGGATCACATATCACTCCAACTGCACACGCCGCACACTTTTACAGTCTCCACTAGCTGGAACAGTGTCCTCCTGAAATACAGGGCGTCGCGGGATTAGCCGAGCGGTCTTAGGCGCTGCTGTCATAGACTGTGCGGCTGATCCCGGTGGAGGGGATGAATGTGTGTGTTTGTCCCTAGGATAATGTAGGTTAAGTAGTGTGTAAGCTTAGGAACTGATAACCTTAGCAGTTAAGTCCCATAGGATTTCACACACATTTGAACATTTTATGACATACAGGGTCCATGGATTCATGAGGTTGTCTCCATACCATTACACGTCCAGGTACTTGATGCAATTCGAAACGAGACGCTCCGACCAGGCAACATGCTTCCAGTCATCAAAAGTTCCATGTCGTTGTCGACGAGCCCAGGCGAGGCGTAAAACTCGGTGTAGTGCAGTCATCAAGGGTACACGAGTGGGCTTACGCCTCCGAAAGCTCATATCGATGATGTTTCGTTGAAGAGTTCACCTGCTGACACTTGTTGATGGCCCAGCACTGAAATCTGAAGCAGTTTGAGGGAGGGTTGCACTTCTGTCTCGTTGATCGATTCTCTTCAGTCGTCGTTGGCCCCGTCTTTGCAGGATCTTTTTCCGGCTGCAGTTATGTCGGAGGCTTGATGTTTTAGCGGATTACTGATGTTCACGGAACACTGGTGAAATGGTCGTACGGGAAATCCCCACTTCGTCGCTACCTCGGAGATGCAGGGGCCCATCGCCCATGCGCTGAATAAACAGTACGTTCAAACTCACTTAAATGTTGATAACCTGCCATTGTAGCAGCAGTAACCAGGCTGCATTTACATATCTCTGTATTTGAATAAGCATGCCTATACCAGTTTCTCTGGCCCTTGAGTATATTTCAACATTCAAGCCTGTTGTTAGCACCTGCGCTGCAACTGCTTCAAACGAAGAAATCTTTTACTTTTACTACTTCATACTGGATGTAGAATGAACTAGTATCTGATTTTCTCTGGACACGAACCGCATCTGTTCCTCGCTCCTGTATCGACTAAAGAACCACAAAGCGTGCAATGAATGTTACAATAATTACAAAATGGGATCAGACTCCCCTCTGAACTTGTTGCTTGGACTGAATTGGTTGTGAAGTTTGTAATAAAGCCGTTGTATCCTCTCCTGAAGCAAGATGGCCCAGAACTGTTGTAACTGGCCCTTGATATACCTGATACTGGCACTGAGATAGAGTTGCCGTCGGAGCTGTTGCCACACTAATTCGGCTATCGAGAGATCTTGTAGGTTACATGAATGTAATAGATACACGGGCCGTGAGCCGTGCGTGGAAGAACACTGGAACTTTGAAAGTGGCATCACGATGCTGTGACTTAAAAGAAAACAAATGAGATCACGCCCATGGCCAGAAGTACCAGACAGTACCCTACTCCATGACACCAGGAGTAACAACGATGTGTCCCTTGAAACACGTATGTAACGCAGCAGCGATGGCGAGGCATTGCAGCGTCTCTGACCAGAGAGCCATTTATCGTAGTTAGTCTGCGCTTGACCGCGCGAGTGTTGCGAGCAGTTCGCTAGTAGTAGTCGTGCAGTAGTAGTCGTCATGTAGAGCAGTTCGCTAGTTGTCACTTTGCAGAGCAGTACTCTGTCAGTAGTCGTTGCGAGCAGTAGCTCTGTTCAGTTGCGTGCAGTATGTCGGTAATAGCAGTCGAGTGGAGTGGTGCGTGTAAGGATTCGGCAAGCGTCGACATGGCATTCTGGTCAAGAGGCTGAATGAGGTATACTGTTAATTAATATAATCATTAGATAATGTAAAATTTATTTATTGTAATTAATCTCCAACAAGTGCCCCAATAATAATTTTTATTTCAAAAGCATTTTTTCAAAAATTTAATTTATTTAATTGCACTTCCCCTTTCATTCCACTTTCGTGAAAGAAAAATTTCAGTAAAATAAAAAAAAAAAAAACGAATATTATTATTTGCAATGCAGTTCCTCCAAGCCGTGCGCAAAAATAAGAGCAGAAATTTGACTTGCAGTTACAATGAGGTAAGAGTTTAATTCTAATTTGCACAGGGCCAAAGACCGATATTTCGGTTTAATTGAATTTTCTTATCACTGAATAGACTTTAATTTTTTGTGAGGAATTTATATTTGAGTCAGATTGCTAATTTTTGTTTAATTGTCATTGTCAGTAGATTCCATTGTGGGGAGGTTACACTTAGCGCAAATGTCCATTTTCATTTCTAAATAATATTGACATTTCTTTCTTATAAAATTTGGTGGGGAGGTTACACTCGGCTCCCATTTGTATTAAGTACTGTCCTTTTTTTTTCCTTTTTAAATTACGGTGGGGAGGTTTCACTTGGCGACACCCAGTCCAGGATCGTATTTCGTTGAGAATCTTTTGAACAACAGTCAGATATCTGCTCATATTTGCTTAGATATAATTAGGATTTGGCGCTACGCTTTTATTAACTTGTGACTTTCTTTCCACAGATCAACGACAATTCGTTTGCTCTATTGTATTTGTGTGTTGCTTTTGCATTGTGCTTATTTGTTTTGTGAATATTTGTGACTATTCTAAAAATGCCGCGAAAAACTGTGAATAGTGTATCGCGAGGTATTATGAATGAAATTACAGACTCAAACAACTTTGCCGATAGTAATTGTGACACGCAGTGTAATGATGATAATCCTGCGTTCACTAACAATCAGTGCATTCTAACCACTAATGATGACTTTTGTCTTAATGATGAACAAATGAACTCGGTTATGTCCTCTGTTGATTTGACGACAATCGATGACGCGGGACGCTCTATTGTAATGAGCGCTGCCCAGCCTAACACGACCGGTCTACTAAATTTACGTGATGAACATACAAATTTGTCTAATGAAAATGATCAGGATACACAAAGTACGACGGAATTATTTAATTCCGAAATAGTGTCTGATAGTGTACATCCGACTGATAATCATTTTTGTAAGTTGCAGAATGACCAAATGGTCACACAAAACGCGACAATTGTAGATACACCATCAAACAGTACTGAGAATAGAGTAGGTAATGTCACCTTGGAGCAATTTATGGCAATATTGATAGAACAGAACAAACACTTAAATAAAAAACTTGACAATAATGACGAAAAACTCAAACAACAACTTAGTGAACAGGCGAAACAACAGAGTGAAGATTTCAAACAACTTAGTGAACAGGTCAGACAACAAAATAAAAAATTAGACGACAATTCCAGACAGCTTAGTGAACAAATTAGAGCCGTTGCCGCGCAGTGTCATGACACTAAGGAACAGTTGCGCGTGGAAATTGAGGCTTGTTCACAAAAAAATAGCGAAGAAATTAAATCTGTTGCGCAAGAATTAAGAGAAATGCAAACAGCCGCAACAGAAACACTCAGAGACGAAATTAGCGGAGTCGCTAAACAATGCTCTGAAAAAGCTACACAATTACGGGACGAGTTTAGAGCAATGACGATAGAACTTTCGCGCACAATGGACGCAAAGATAGACGCGAAATTCGAACAGCAGAACACTCACATTAACGAGCGCTTTAATCAGCACATACAGAACAGTGATACGCGTTTCCGTAAATTTATTCAGGATCAAAATAAAGTCAAACGTCAAGTAATGGAAACAATCACTGCACAAAGACAAGAAGACAAACGTAAAATGTTCGCGAAAGCGAAGACGTATGTAGACAATAATATTGCTATAGTGTCCGACGAAATTAATACCATCAAACAGTCCAACACAGAATTACGTGACGAAATTTCCAATCTTAAGTCGAATACAGACACGTACACAACCGATTTTCAAACAGTGACCGACAGACTAGAACAATTAGAACTAGCACATGATTCAGATGTCGTCAAAACTGACTTTAAAAACTGAATGAAACTACGCGTAAATTGCAAAAACATATTAATGCCACTGACACTAAAACCGATGATCAGGCAAAAATACTGACTGAAAAAAATGATGAATTGGCCAGTCGTATTGATGCTATCGAAAGTGCTAATGACAATAAATCAGACGATACTTCACCGGTTTCATTTAACCAAACACCTGAATTTCAAAATTTACAGCAGACAATTAATGAGATCGATTCATCTAACAACACGTTACGTAGGAAATTGTCAAATTTACAACAAGAAGTAACACAGATGAAAAACATTTCAGTTAATAACATACCACAGCAGACGCCACTTAGCGAACATTTGTCAGAGTTACGCAGCGTGTATAATGTGAGCAATTTGCAGCAACTACGCGACTTAAAATCCGAAAAGCCACGCGACTTAAAATCTGAAAAGCTACGTAACGTGAAGTACGAAATGACACAGACAAACAAATTCTCACACAAACCCGAACGTGTTCTCAAATTCAGTGACGAGAACGTTGATAATAAGCGGTTTGCATTTGTAAGAAAATGTAAGGAATTTAATAATGACAGCGTACAGGTACACGCTTTGCACTGTATACGACAATTTATCTTTGTACATTCACCGCTATTACCTGTAATGCAGAAACTAGCTTTGAACCAGAGGCGACAATTTGCTATTGTATTTTCATCAGCATTGCCTGTATTGGAGAAACTAGAAGTAACATGCAGACAGCAATTTATTTCTGAATTTGTACGGCCATTTCCTGCAACGCAAAAGCTAAAATTGATTTGCAGTGCGTAATCGACCTCAGGGGATTCATTACGCTTTAATGAATATGTGCCGTAGCGAGCATAGGGCCCCGAGCTGTAGTAGTGCTGTTTCATCTTTAGTTTTCTGCACTGCTGCCTTCTCTTCCACTATCCTTTATATCTATCAAAATAGCTCTTTAACTATTGCTCTACCTAGAATTAAGAAAAATGACTAAAGAAAACCCGATGTGACAAATTTTTTACTGAAAGTGACAACATTCATTAGGCACTCCAGAATCACGAGAATTTTAATAACGGATAAAATCGCAATCATCAGTATGTGCAAAATTATCAGCAATAGCAAACCACATTTTAGTAACAATAGATGTTTTTTCACTACAATAGCATGAAAGTCAACCGCTTAGCATACGTAACCAACAATGCAGTCTACAAGGTCAACCAAACTTTAATGTTTCGCCGCGTGCACGTATAGTCCCAGCTCCAAGAAATAGTAACGCACGGCAGCAAAGAAATAACTACGTACAGACAACACACTATTTCAACTCGTATGGCAATGCGCCGTATAGAAATTACTATCATGACAGACGTAAAAATAACGAGCACAATTTTCAGCGTACATTTAATAATAGTCGATCTTATGAGCAGCAACAACATCAGCAACAACAAATAATCATGAATGAACCAGGCAACATACCACAACAGACGCCACTTTATGAACATGTGTCAGACTCACGCAGCGCGTATAATTTGGGTAATCTACAGAGGGTACGGGACTTAGATTCCGATCAACCACAGTTCAATAGATACTCTTACGATCCTGAACCTGTTCCATCACACAGAGATGATAATTTCGATTACAAACATTTTCTGTCAGTGAGAAAGTTTAAAATTTTTAAAAACGATAGAACGCAGATTCACCCACTGGATTGGATTCAACAATTTAGCTTTGCTCTTCCACCGACATGGCCTGTTACGCATAAACTTGAATTTATTTGCAGCTTTTTGGAAGGCGAACCGGCAACTCGTATGAGACCGATCGCGAGACAGTGCTACTCGGTAGAGGAATTTCAGAATGCTTTTCTATCAGCGTACTGGTCGAAGACGACACAGCGCGGAATCAAAGATCAGTTAATTAGTTTGCCGAATTACGAGAACTCAAATTTTCCCAGTGTGACGCAATTTTTTGAGCACATGGTACAACAAAACCAATACCTGAGTGAACCGTACAGTGAATCCGCACTTATACAATTATGCATTTCCAAATTACCACGGTCTTTACGAGTGTCACTTCTAACGGGTCAGCAAAAAGAAAATATTTCAGCATTCAGAGATTTGTTACAGCTCTTGGAAGTACAACAATCTGATTATTCTTTTGTAAACAAAAACTTTTCGTATAATAACCAAGGTCAACAAACTAACGGTAATTATGATCAGGGACGTAATTTCAATAGGAAAAGTAACAGACGCTTTAGGAACGACAACTACCAGAACTTAAATCACAGACAAAGTTCAGATTATCCATATCGTCAAAATTTTCAGCAACAGAAACCACATTTTGGTAATAATAGAAGTTTTACACCGCAACAACATGAAAGTCAGACGATTGGAATACGTAACCAACAATGTAATGCACAAGGTCAACCAGGCTTTAATGTTTCGCCGCGTGCACGTTAGTCCCTGATACAAGAAATAGTAACGTACGGCAGCAAGGAAACAGCTACGTACAAAGAAGACAGTATTTCAATTCCTATCGTAATGCACCGTATAGGAATGACTATCACGACAGACGTAAAAACGATGAGCAGAATTATCAGCGTACATATAATAACAGTCGGTCTCACCAACAGCAAAATCATACGCAAGAACATATTCTCATGAATGAACCCGACGGTAGGTACCATCCAGAGCGTAAGACGTCTGGAAGAAGTAATAGGACAGTTCAAACAGTCGAAATGCCACAGAATCCTCCTAATAATAATAACACGTCAGATAGAATCTGACTAGATAATGTACAGGACGCATCTTGCAATAATACAAGCACTACCTTAGACACGCAAAATGTTGTTCACGAAAATGTAATTACTTTTGACGACATCAGAGACACTCTTTTACAGGAAAGACCAGTTATTCAGAAAACCATTTCACATCCTGTTATCGAAATTAAAATTGGTTCATCGAAATTCTCAGCAGTAATTGATTCCGGATCACCAATATCAGTAATAAACGAGGAGACTTTCAACGAGTGCAACAAAGAGAATACCTATCCGACATTACCTTTAGGCAAAGCAAAAGTGAAGGGAGCAGTATCGAGTAAAGGAGTAGACGTTAAATTACAGACGCATTTATCATTTTGTATTGGAGGTCATACTTTCCACTCTAATTTTTGGATTGTTCCTTTATTGACAACAGACGTTATTTTAGGTACGAATTTTTTGGTACAACACGACGCAGTCATTGATTTTCAGAATTCTTATTTAATGTTAAAGGATGAAAATGTACAACTTGCTTTAGAATTTCAGCACTCATTATCTGCGGAAGAACAAACAATTAACCGCTCAGAGGTCATTTCCGCAACACGTGACATAGACTGTAATCCCACATTGTTCACGGATACGTACGTACACAACTATAATACTCCAGACGAAGTGGACTGCGACGCAATACAAATGATTTCCGATAAAGTTAGACAAAGCAGTGCAACTACAGACGACGAACGAACGCAATTACACAAAATTCTTTTACAGCAAGCTCCAGTTTTTGACAACATTCCTGGTACTATGTCCGGCTTTATGTATGAATTTCAAGTCAAACAGCACGATACATTTAAAGCTAAACATTATCCCATTCCATATATTCACAGAGAACAGGTTAAAAAAGAGCTGCAAGATATGCTTGATCAAGGAATTATAGAACCAGCAGTTAGTCCATACATAAACCCGCTACATATTGTTAAGAAGAAAGATGGCTCACTTCGCCTTGTACTTGATTCACGTCACATTAATGACATTATTATTAATGAAACAGATCGACCACAGACATTAGAGGAACTTCTACAGAAATTTCGTGGTACTGCTATTTATTCTACACTAGATTTGAAATCGGGATTTTGGCAAATTCAACTTCATCCAAATTGCAGAAAATATACAGCTTTTCTCTGTTTCGGCGACTGTTATCAATTTCGCAAATTACCGTTCGGCTTAACTATTTCTTCTGCAGCTTTTATTCGCGGTTTGAACACAATGCTTCCGACAGAACTTAAAGACAGAATTACGACGTATGTAGACGACATTCTTATCGCAGAAGCTAACTGGTCTGAACACAATCTGATTCTTGAACAACTGTTACAAACTTTTCATGCACAAGGACTTACAGTTAATCTTAGTAAATCGCACTTTGGCAAAACTTCTATAAAATTTCTTGGACACGTAATTTCAGCAGAAGGCATTGCACCAGATCCGGAAAAACTTCAAGCTCTACGTGATATTACTGTTCCGACGACAAAAAAGCAATTACGCAGTTTTTTGGGCTTAATTAACTTTTTTCGTAAATTTATTCATCATTCTGCTTTAGACACGCCTAGACTGTGCCAATTAACAGGTAAAAACACTATTTGGTCTTGGGATAAGCAAGCACATTCTGAATTTGTGAACCTGAAACATGCTTTGTTGAATGCTCCACTTTTATCGCACGCAGATCTTACCAGAAATTTTTCCATTGCTACCGACAGTTCCAACACCGCTTTAGGCGTACACATTTTCCAGGAAATAGAAGAAGATGGTTCAACAGTAATTAAAAACATCGCATCTGCAAGTCGCATTTTGTCACCTGCTGAACGAAATTACTCCGTTACAGAATTGGAAACATTATGTGTTGTTTGGGCTTTTACGAGATTTCGGCACTTTCTTTATGGCAGACATACCACAGTTTATACAGATCACAGAGCAATACAATTTTTGCTTTCGGCTAAAATACTCACGACAGATTAAGCAGATGGAAACTATATTTACAAGAATTTAATTTTACAATAATTCACATTCCCGGCACACAAAATGTTATAGCAGACGCACTATCGTGTTCTCTCAGCAACAATCAGCAAGACGTAGCAACCAACTTCTGCAAAGCAAATTTCAGTGTCATGTACATTCAGCAAGTTGCATTTGAAAACTTTATTTCATCGTCATTACAGGACATAGCAAAGGAGCAAAATAAAGACAATGTGTGGAAAGAAATTAAACACCTTTGGCAAGATAAGAATAATGTTACGATTAGAAACCATTACACCGTACGCAATGACATTCTGTTTCGCCGCTCTCATCCTGACAGCAACAATTGGTTATTATGCATTCCTGACGAACTGGTTAACAAATTAATTTGGTACACTCATTTAAGCTACGCACATTACGGAGCACGAAAATGTTTTCTTATACTGAGACAGAACTGTTATTTTACTAACATGGAGAAACGTATACGACGAGTTTTAGCGTCTTGTAAAATTTGCCAGAAAGCTAAATCAGACACCACTTCACATATTCCTCCATTATATCCCATTATACCTGTTAAATTAAGACACATGGCCGCTGTAGATATTTTTGGTCCGATTCCCAGAACTAACAGAGGTTTTTGCTACATCTTTGTCGCTGTTGAGCTCACTTCAAAATTTGTTACTTTCACTCCGTTAGGCAAAGCTACTGCTAAAACTGTTTCGAAAGCATTTGTAAAACATTTTCTATTTCATGTAGGGCATGTGATGAAAGTAATTTCTGACAATGGATCTCAATTTCGTAGTAGTGTATGGACACGCATGTTACGAGTCAGAAACATTTCTCCGATTTATATATCCAAGTACCATGCTTCTTCGAACCCCTGTGAAAGATTAATGAAAGAAATTGGTAAGCTGTGCCGAATATACTGCCACAAAAGACATATTGATTGGGATACACACATACTCTGATTCCAAGATGTAATTAATTCCATTCCAAATGAATCCACTATGCTATCTCCGTCTGTTATACTGAAAAACGTTGAACCACCAAACAAAATTAAAGAATTAGTAAAATTCCCCAAATGTCGGCGACTAAGACACCACGAAATAATTGACATTGCGCTGAACAACATCAAACGTGCCGCAGAGCGCCGGAGAAGACAGCAAAAACAGGTTTGTACACGCCGCGACTTTCACGTTGGACAGAAGATATTAATACGTACACACTATTTATCCAGTAAATTAAAAGGTAAGTGCAGTAAATTTGAACTTCTATACGCAGGTCCATATCGGATTCGCAGCATCCCTCACCCCAATGTTGTACACGTCGAAACTTTGAGAACCAGAAAATCGAAAGGCAATCACCACATCTCAAATATTAAACCCTTTATTGAATGAAGACACTGTATGATTCAACACACTATGATGCCATTTACTAATGCAATTATTTCACCTGACTAATTACTGATGATTATCGTATTTTTTCTTGGCAAGTGCCCGGCAAGGTAAGGTTAGCAGGTCGCTTTTCTTGTCGTTACACATCAGACCGTGCATATTTTTTCAGAGACACTTACGTATTTTATGACTAATTATGCATTGTTAGCTAATGACATGTTAATTTCATTACATTTTTTTTCATTAAAGTCTTTAATTCTCGCCTCTATTAACTACACAACATACAAGCTGAACACAACGAACGTCACATTTTGTCTTTTTTATGTATGATTGTATTCCAGTTTTGTTTATATGCACTGTGAAATAGTTAAGATATAACACACACCAGTCGACTTTGACTTTTTTTTTTTGCCCTATGATATCTCAACGTCGTGACTGTTTTACGTTTTTTGCTGCTGCATTGTGATATTCTCTGTACATTTTTAGCTTTGAACACTGTCAATGTCTTTGACATATTACGTTTTCTGTCATGTTATGCTGTATGCTTAATTGTGTCACCATAAACCAGTCATTATTTAGTGGGTATATGATTTAAATGCAAGACGTTAATCTTTGTTCATCAATTTCAGAAAGAAATGATGTATGTAAGAAATAAATTCAACAGAAATGGGAATTTCACCTACGGAATAAACGAAAGGAGATGCGATAACTTTATGAGGAAGAGTAAATGGATCAGGATTAACAAGAATATACTATACTCATCGTAGAATAGCAGTCTTAACTAATTTTTTCTTTACGAATACAAGGTGATTGATGCAGGCTGTCAGACAGAACTACACATCTTAGTTTTAGTGATGAAATATGCTAGAGATAGGGAATAGTTGTATGATGAGTAATGAAGTGATTTTTTTGCAGATGATAATGAATAATGATGAAGGATATGGTATTATGAATAATGAAGTTTTTCTTTACAGGTGATGATGATAATATGGATAATGAAGTGATTGATAATGAAATTTTTTTTTCTTTACAGATGAGGATAATGTTGAAGTTATGTATTTATGCTACGTAGTTATTTAAGTATTTGTTGCAGTTTGTTTTGACAGCAGGTGTTATATTGCATAGTAGGATGACGGAATGTTTTTGGAAAGGACAGCTATGGAACACATTTTTATACACATTTCACTACCTGTTAATTCGAAGTTCACTACTTTTCAGCATAGTGTGCGTTTCTTCTTTCAGCTCAATAATCCATTTTGTATTTTTTTCAGGAGAAGTTTTTCATGATACTTACTAAACCAGTTACTTATTATGCCTGTTCTAGTACTTGCATTTTATTTTTTTTTTACCCATTTGTGTTTATCACTTATAAACGTGATCACATATACTGCCTTGTTGCATAACCTTGCTACAGCTGACTCATGACGAATGACGTTACGTATCCTCATTTGCAGCAATAGGTCAAAAACAAATAGTGTTATGCCTCAGCAATTAATTATCGATCCCAACGCAATGCATTGCTAACAAAAAAAAAAATGTATTACCAGTCCCAAGTAGTGATACCAGTTTGAGAAAATTCTGAATAATACTGGTCAACTCTGAATAGTATGTCACTTGAGTAATGACCTCTTAATGAGACAAGAAGAATATATAAAATAATGCTTTGTCACTAGCTAATAACTGCCACTGTTTATTGTAATGAGACTACTTATAATGCCTATGATTATTAATGCTTTGACTGTAATTAACTGATTTTTAATAATAACTTCGTAATGATCTGAATAATACTGAGTGATGAACTATGTTTTATTCTATTCAATACTTGTTGGCCACTGAGTGCCAATAATTAATGTCACTCGATGAATTGTTATGCTCTTGTTTTCAATGTTCATACTTTGTAATTGGAAATGAATGTGACTGTTTAATAATGCTTTGTAATTAGGAAAAGGCTAATGATTATTACTATTGGAATGACAAATGATTAATTAACTGACAAATAATTAATTAACTATGCCATACTTTGTAACTGGAAAAGAATGTGACTGTTTAATAATACTTTGTAATTAGGAGAAGGTTAATGATTCTTAATTATGCTTTGCAACAGGAAAAGAATGCGATTATTTCATAACACTTTGTAACTAGGAAAAGAAGATTACTGATTTTGTGTAAAACAATTAATGAACATTTTTCTGTAATACTACATACTTGGTACAGAAATGTTCAATAACTGGGCTATGAATGCCACAAACTACTAATTAAGTCTGTAATTGTCAATATTATGTGACATAATGTCCTTCTCCTCATAAGCTAACTACCCTGAATTACTGCAATGTCCATTTGTCCTGTTTATCCTCATGATCATGGAACTATATTTGGTTTTGCACTAATTCTACGTTGGTGTGCCTTGTGAGAGTGTGGTGTTGACACGACATGCTGTCCACCACCGTGAGCGATGAAGACGTTATTATGGTCCCACTGTTTGGTGTACCTAATGTACTGCCAAAATGAGAACATGGAACATTACTACGACCATTCTGATGGGAAAAGAACTTCAAGTTGTGTCACTTGGTGTTGTACTTCTGTGGAAAGATATGGACTTTCAGAACAGCTGTGTGCAATCTAAAGTGCTACAACCATGATGCAATCCTTCCCTTTCCTATCCTAATTCTTGTCACATAGTGAAAATCTTTTTTGCTAACATTATTTATGTTCATGGCTATACATTTTTTTCGATTCGCTGAACTCCAGTGCGAGTACACTTATGTCACTGGTGGACATGATTTTTTTTTTTTGCCATTATGTTTATTTGTTCTGAAAATGCTAAAGACATTTCTTCAGTGCGTGTGCACTTTGGACATGATTTTTTTTTGCCATTATGTTTATTTGTTGTGAAAATGCTAAAGACATCTTTTCAGTGCGTGTGCGCTTTGGACATGATTTTTTTTGCCATTATGTTTATTTATTGCCAAAATGCTAAAGACATTTTTTTCGAATTGTTCTCAAGTACAGTATGTGCACTCTTGTCTTTTATATTGTGTATACATTTTTTTATTTTAAGGATATGTTCTGAACTACAGTGCATGTGCACTTATGTTAGGTATTAATATGTTTTCTATTGAACTTCAGTGCCTGTGCACTTTTCTCATTTTTCAATATGATTTGTACTATTCTGTATATTCAATACTTCAATGCGTATGCACTTATGTCATTTGTTACTAATTGTAAATACATTTCATCATTTACTGATATGTTCTCAACTGCAGTGCATGTGCACTCATGTCACTTGTCAACATAATATTTTTTGCGAGTCTGTTTATTTGTTCTGAATATGCCAAAGATTTTTTTTCAGTGCCTGTGCATTTTGTTATCTGTCAAATAATTTGTATATACATTTTTCTGATTTGCTACCATGTTTTGTACTCATATTTTGTCTTTGTCTGAAATGTTTTGTACTCTGTGCATGTGCACCACATTTAATTCATGTATCTAAACATTCTGTAAATTGTACAAGTTGACTAATTAATAAAAAATTTTGCCGCGATTGGCAAGTCCAAATGACTCACCATCGCTGCCAAATTTTTGCCGCCCCAGTGGAGGGTTATGAAACACGTATGTAACGCAGCAGCGATGGCGAGGCATTGCAGCGTCTCTGACCAGAGAGCCATTTATCGTAGTTAGTCTGCGCTTGACCGCGCGAGTGTTGCGAGCAGTTCGCTAGTAGTAGTCGTGCAGTAGTAGTCGTCATGTAGAGCAGTTCGCTAGTTGTCGCTTTGCAGAGCAGTACTCTGTCAGTAGTCGTTGCGAGCAGTAGCTCTGTTCAGTTGCGTGCAGTATGTCGGTAATAGCAGTCGAGTGGAGTGGTGCGTGTAAGGATTCGGCAAGCGTCGACATGGCATTCTGGTCAAGAGGCTGAATGAGGTATACTGTTAATTAATATAATCATTAGATAATGTAAAATTTATTTATTGTAATTAATCTCCAACAAGTGCCCCAATAATAATTTTTATTTCAAAAGCGTTTTTTCAAAAATTTAATTTATTTAATTGCACTTCCCCTTTCATTCCACTTTCGTGAAAGAAAAATTTCAGTAAAATCAAAAAAAAAAAAAAAGGAATATTATTATTTGCAATGCAGTTCCTCCAAGCCGTGTGCAAAAATAAGAGCAGAAATTTGACTTGCAGTTACAATGAGGTAAGAGTTTAATTTGCACAGGGCCAAAGACCGATATTTCGGTTTAATTGAATTTTCTTATCACTGAATAGACTTTAATTTTTTGTGAGGAATTTATATTTGAGTCAGATTGTTAATTTTTGTTTAATTGTCATTGTCAGTAGATTCCATTGTGGGGAGGTTACACTTAGCGCAAATGTCCATTTTCATTTCTAAATAATGTTGACATTTCTTTCTTATAAAATTTGGTGGGGAGGTTACACTCGGCTCCCATTTGTATTAAGTACTGTCTTTTTTTTTTTCTTTTTTAAATTACGGTGGGGAGGTTTCACCCTCCAAAACATTTGACAGACGGAATCCCTCCCAAAGTCGTCGCTGACGAGGAACACCTTGGTCAGTTCAGAGCCGCGATTCATCGCTAAACACAGTGCTACCCTCTCTTGAGCAATTCATGCCTCCCGGTCACACGAAAATTCCAAGATCTGTTTGCGTGGTGGTGTTATTGACAGCTACACTTGGGTCGGTAATTCCCTAGTCCGGATGCTGCTAGTCTCCGACCAATGGTGCAGAATGACACAGAATATTGCAGGGAGTCCTTCACTTGTTCTCACATGGCAGGATCAGATGTGATGGGGTTACGACGCGCTTTGCACACAACACGGCGATCCTTCCTTATGTTGATTATCCGTGGTTGGCAGGAATCTGGACGACGTACCTGCCTGCCCTCACGTTCCGAATTAGTCCACTTTCGGGCCACTGTCACACCAGAAAGCCCCACAAAAATCTATGTTGAATTATTCGACCAGCTGGCCAAACGGAGACTCACACGAGGTCCCTTTCAAGCTCTGTCACGTACTGTGCTCTCTCACGCGAGCGCGCGGCGCAACCGTGTCCTTCACAGTGATCACTCAATATCTGGTACTATCCACGCCCTATTATATAGTGAACAGACCTGCTAACAGCACTAAATGTAGAGAGCTTCATGACGGATACAGGGATTAGTGAACACAAGGTTATTGTAGCGAGGCTCAAAACCATATCAACCAAAACCACCAAAAATAAACTCAAAATATATCTATTTAAAACAGCAGATAAAAATCCGCTTGATGCCTTCCTAAGAGAGAGTCTCCATTCCCTCCAAGCTAATTATGTAAGTGTGACCTGATATGACTCAAATTCAAAGATACAGTATCGACAACAATAGATTGACTCATACCGCATAAATTAATAAGGGACGGGAATGATCCACCATGGTACACAAAACACGTCAGAATACTGTTGCAGAAACAACGAAAAAAGAATGCCAAATTCAGAAGAACGCAACACTGGCAAAGTTTCACGGAAGCTCGAAATTTAGTGCGGGCGTCAATACGAGATGCTTTTAATAGTTTCCACAACGAAACATTGTCACAAAATATGGTAGGAAACCCAGAGAGATCCTGGTCGTATGTAGAGTACACCAGTGGCAAAAAACAATCAATACAGTCACTGCGCGATAGCGATGGAAATGTTTCCGATGATGGTGCCACTAAAGCGGAGTTACTAAATACAGTTTTCCGTAGTTCCTTCACGAAAGAAAACGAAGTAAATATTCCAGAATTCGAAACCAGAACAGCTGTTAGCATGAGTGACATAAATGTAGATACCTTAGGAGTTGCGAAACAAATCAAATCACTTAAGAAAGGTCCAGATGGTATACGAATCAGGTTCCTTTCAGGGTATGCAGACACAATAGCGCTTTTCTTAGCAATCATGTACAACCGCTCACTTGACGAAAGATTTGTTCCTAAGGTCTGGAAAGTAGCACTGATCACACCAATATTCAAGAAAGGAAATAGGAGTAATCCATTGAATTACAGACGCTTATCACTGACCTCAAGAAATTGACTTACTGAAACATAACCAACACGGATTCAGAAAATATCGTTCTTGTGCAACGCAGCAAGCTCTGCAAGAGCTGTCGACAAGGGATCTAAGATCGATTCAATGTTCCTAGATTTCCAGAAGGTTTTTGATACCGTTCCTCACAAGCGACTATTAATCAAATTTCGTGCATATGGAGTATCGTCTCAGTTGTGTGACTGGGTTCGTGATTTCCTTTCAGAGAGTTCACTGTTCGTAGTGATCGACGGTAAATCATCGAGTAGAACAGAAGTGATATCTGGCGTTCCGCAAGGTAGTGTCATAGGCCCTCTGCTGTTCCTGATTTACATAAATGATCTAGGTGATAATCTGAGCAGCCCCCTTAGAGTGTTTGCAGACGACGCTGTAATTTGCCGTCTAGTAAAATCATCAGATGATCAGTTCCAATCACTAAATGATCTATAAAGAAGTTCTGTATGGTGCGGAAAGTGGCAATTGGCACCATAACGAAGAAAAGTGCGAGATCATTCACATGGATACTAAAAGAAATCCGATAAATTTTGGGTATACGATAAATCGCACAAATCTAAGGTCTCTCAATTCGACTAAATACCTAGGAATTACAATTACTAGCAACTTCAACTGGAAAGACCATATACATAAAATTGTGGTCAAGGCGAAACCAAGACTGCGCTTTGTTGGCACAACGCTTGAAAGATGCGACAAACCCACTGAAGAGACAGGCTACATTACACTTGTCCGTCTTCTGCAGGACTATTACTGCGCGCTGTGGGATCCTTCTCAGGTAGGGTTGGCGGAGGACATCGAAAAAGTGCAAAGAAGGGCAGCCCGTTTTGTGTTATCGCGCAATATAGGTGAGTGTGTCATTGATATGATACGCGAGTTGGGGTGACAGTCACTGAAACAAAGGCGATCTTCTTTGCGGCGAGTTCTATTTATGAAATTTCGATCACCAACTTTCTCTTCCGAATCCGAAAATATTTTGTTCACACCCACCTACGTAGGGAGAAATGACCATCATAATAAAATAAGAGAAAAATAGTGCTCGAACGGAAAAATTTAGATGTTTCACTTTCGCAAGCGCCATTCAAGAGTAGAATCGTAGAGAAGTAGTATGAAAATGGTTCGATGAACCCTATGCTAGACACTTAAGTCTGAATTGCAGAGTAACCATGTAGACGTAGATGCAGACTAAACACGAACAAAAAACTGCACCCTGGCCGGCCGCGGTGGCCGTGCGGTTCTAGGCGCTTCATTCTGGAACCGCGAGACCGCTACGGTCGCTGGTTCGAATCTTTTAAGAAGTTCTAACTTCTAGGGGACTGATGACCTCAGATGTTATGTCCCATAGTGCTCAGAGTCATTTGAACCATTTGAACTGCACCCTGGTTGCCATTCTACCTGCCACATCGAATTGAAACTGTAATGACTTAAATAAATTTTTATAGGTCCGTCGTAAGTTGCATTGAAAGGCACTTTTTCCTTTTATATTTCTTAATGGTGGCTAATTTCGGACACCTGTGTCCATCGAAAGTGTGAAAAATACAGGCGATACTCCATGCACTGGCCCTGCAGTGATCAGAGCGGTGCTATGACTCACTCAGCAACAGTAAAATACATCACATAGGACGGACATTAGAGTTCTGTAAAGTCCGTTCTATTTGGTGTATTTTACTGTTGTTGAGTCGGCTATAGTATCGTTTTAATAACTGCAGGGTCAGTAGATGGCCTGTCGCCAGTATTTGTTACACTTACGGATGGTTTGAAAATGGACACAGGTGTCCGTCCTAAGCTAGTAACTACCAAGAAAAGTAATTGAAGTGCTTCTCAATGCAACTTACGACGTAGCTACAGCCATTTTGATCAATAATGAGACAAATTTCGGACCTATTTTACATCTGGTGCATGCTGCAACTTCCTCTAACTATTTACACAACCACCGATAACGTGGACGTGTACTAAGGTTGCAGTGATATCCGACCTTGTATTTTTAATGTTTCACTTATTTTTTCAGACGGTATATATTTTATACCCAGTCAGCTAAGTTCTGCTTATATATTGGTACACTACAACTATGTGTGTGATGCCTTCATAATGTAAAAGTAATTTGTTAAATATCGGTTACACGATAAAGGAAACAAATCTAAAGGCTGACAGTTCAGCTGAATACCTAGGACTACAATTACGAACAACTTAAAGTGAACGATAACACAGGTAATGGAGTGGCGAAGGCGAACCAAAGACTGCGTTTTAACACCTAAAGGATGCAGCAGGTCTGCAAAAGGGACTGCAGACACTTCTCTTATCCGACTATAGTGAGAAAATTACTTTTTGCTAAGAAGGGCAGCTCGTTTCAAACTATGGCGAAATAGGGGAGAGAGTATGAAGGGTATGATACCCGAGTTTTCGGGGAAGGGTGTATCATTAAAACAAAAGCGTTCTTCGTTGGGGTGAGGTCTTTTCAAGTAGTTTCAATCACCTGCTTTCTCCTCCGAATGTGAAAACTCTCTGTTGACGCCCACCTAAATAAGAAGAAATGATCAATGTAAGAAGGTGAGAGACATCAGAGCTCCCATGGAGAGATTTAATTGTTGTTATTCCCACCCATTGTTCGAGAGTGGACTGGTAGAGAACCAGTGTGAACGTGTTTTAATTACTCCTCTGCCAGCTACTTAAGTATGAATCGCAGAATAGTCATGTTTACGTAAATGTAGACTGCGTTAGCAGGTTACTGTATAACAACTAAAAATTATCACAGTATAATTAAATGGCCAGTGCTCCGTTATATATGACTTTCCAATAACTGTGTAACGTTGACTACCTAGACTGTAGAGAATTACATTTTAGCGTGTCATGCATCTGTACGCGACGACCAGTATTAGGTATGCTCATGGTTCTACATGTAGTACTCGTTAGAAACATCTGCATACCTTTCCACGCCCCTCGCGTGAAACGTTCATGGTCTCATTAACATCGCAATTTGTTTACGATCATGTTGTCCCTTGAGCATCCGAGGAGCCCCCAGCAACAACCAGATGGTGTTCGTTTTCTGAAGATTATTTCAGAATTAGGACGAAACATGTCATTAATAAAATATTATAACGGTCTAGACTGTTGGTTTCACCCAGTTGTGTCTCTAGATCTCTGTGACTCCTTGGGGCCATGTACTCCAAATTTATGATCACAGTTTCATCTTGATTTAGTAGCTATGCCCCAAGTGGAAGAAAATAAACCTCGGTGTACATTAAACGACCACTAGTTAGATGCAAAGGTATTCACTCTATCACAGCAAAAACTCAAATTTGTGCAATGGGCTGCCACATGAGAACTATAATTAGTGACTGTAAATAAAAGTTACTTGTTCTGAAGAATGGAAGACGAGAACCTACTCAGCTACTACTCGTTCACATAGCGGAAAACAATAATTTCAGTACACATCTGTGTAATTATACGAAAACTCTCGTACGTCTATAAATGTCGTCTACGGCATGCTTTGCAATAAACAGAGATAAATGTAGCAACTCAGCTAGTTTTGGTTTTAATAGCCTGTAGCAGTACAGCTATTTAGATAGTTAGTGCTCTATTTCCACCTCCTTCCTGTCATTTACAAGTGTATTCTAAGGAAGTATATGAAATATTACCAACCTGACGTATTACTCTAGGAGATCGGCTCCTGTTACGTAATAATGTGTTCTGCGCTGTTACATATATTTCATATACCATGCCAGTTAGCTTGCCCTTCAGCAGCATTGTTTATTTTTTTGCATTTGTAGTACATTGAAGTTTTTCTAGGCTGTTAGGCTAGTTTGTTAGAGAGCATGACCCCAATAAACTATCGAGCCTAATAGCTTGATGGACCCAGTAAAAACGTCTGGAAGAGTTCTCGGCGACATTTCGTCTTGAAAGCTTCTCCTATCACTATGACACGAATTCTGTAGTATATTGCATTTGTTACATTCTGAAGATGGTCACGGTAGACCGAAATTAATAACCTTACCAATAAACTTTTGTGTCATTAGTAGCTGAGTTTATCATAAAATAAAAGAAATCTAATCTGCCAAGCCGCCGGGGTGGCCGAGCGGTTTAGGCACTACAGTCTGGAACCGCGTGACCGCTACGGTCGCAGGTTCGAATTCTGCGTCGGGCATGGATATGTGTGATGTCCTTAGGTTAGTTAGGTTTGAGTAGTTCTAAGTTCTAGGGGACTGATGACCTCAGAAGTTAAGTCCCATAGTGCTCAGAGCCATTTGCACCACATTGTAATCTGCCAAATAGAGTATATTAAAAAATTTAGACCACATTTGTTGCACTGGAAAATTTTTCTATGATAAGGAGCCAGTCCATCAGTTTTTTTCAGTATAACAACCGGAGGCGTTAGAAGCACATTATTTTTTTTTATTTTAATGAAGCCTCCTCGAGGGCTGCCGCCTTATCGTGATGATGTAGTGCAATCACCCAGAGAGCTGTGCTGGCGGCAGTTTAAGTTCCTGGCAGGGCCCCACAAGCCAGAGAGTTACCTTGGGCAGGAGTCAGACAAAGAGCAGTCCTCTACGTATGGAGGCAGAGGGAGGGGTAGAAGGGAGGTTCTAAGAGGTTTAGAGAGGCCGACACTCCTAGAGCAGACAACCTTGATGACATCCAGTGAGGGAAACATTATAAAACCAGGAGATCTGAGTCACTACCATTAGCGAAGGCAACAATCTAAGGGTGACAGCCACAAAATAAAGACAAATGTACTGAGATAGCTAAAGATGGGTCCGTGCAACAAATCGGTATCGTGTAACGAAGTAATCATAAAATTTCTCTGAAAAATCAAGTAGAGAAGTGGAGTGAACCTTACGACAACGAAAGTGAAGAAAGATTCTATCAACAAAGGGACTGGGAAAATAAATCGCACTCAACTAAAAAATTTTAGGACAGAGATAGTACTGTAATTTTATGTGATTGTGGCACCATACATAATGTATGAATCGGAGACTTGGATTTTTACATTCATTCAACGGAGAAATTCTGTAGCAGAATGAAAGGGACTTCTAACATGACTCTCTGGATACAAATTCACAGATCAGAAAACATAATTGTGAAATTAAAAACAAAATTGGCGTAAAAAGTTGTAACGTCCCCTTAGAAAAATAAATTAATTACTGTGCTGATAAACATCTTATGTTATTTGATTTTCAAGCAGCTAAGCAGAACTGAACGTACTCAGACATTTCGCGTTTCACTCTTTACCTATTCTGATCAACACTAAATTGACACACCATTTTTTTTACCGCAACGCAATCTGACTTTCAATAATCCTTACAAAAGAATGGCCCTGACTAACATTAAACTATACCTTTCACAAATCACTTACCTCACAAAAATCTACGTTACTCGAACTACTGCAATACAGCGAGCGCCACTACTGCCAGCTAAATAAAATATTCAAACTACTGAAGGCACAGTTAGCAGATTAAAGATTTTGATAGAGAAAAAACAATGTATTTACCTTAATATTGTTCAAAAATCATAATATATATATATATATATATATATATATATATATATATATATATATATATATATATATATCAGTTCATGACATCCAGTCTTACAAATTTACTGTCTCTGTCCAGATCATCCGCTCTCCCAAACTCCGCCATCTCACACCCCACATCCACCACTGCTGGCAGCTCACCTCCAACTGCGCAACGCTATACGCTGTTAACAGCCAACTGCCCCACACTACAATGGCGAATATTTCAACAATGCCGACCAGCCTCAGACTGCACACAGCACAGTCAGTGATTTTCATATAGAGCGCTACATGTCGTTACCAATACAAAAACCTAAACAGCTTACTTACATAGCCCCCATGCTCCCCACAAAAAATTTTACAAATTGTTTTGGGCAGTGGCCAATACAGATTTGAAAAAATTCTCATAATTACAATAAGAAAGAAATCAAATGCACACACTTATTGATACAACGTTAGTCAAAAGCTAAAATTTTCTCGCAGTCCATAAAGGCAGTCCTGATCATTCATCACAGCAAAATTGTAGTGTTTTTTTTTCTCAAAGTCTGAGCAGTAAAAGAAAAGGCACACGTAAATAGGGGATTTCCATGCATTCTTGAACACGTAGTGTTGTCCATCCAACGGAAAGACAGTGCTGACTCTTGAAATGCAGACAGGTAATGGGCCACAATAGAGCAAACCCACAGCAGGGTCAGTCGAAATTTTGAAGAATATTGGTAAGTAGGTCATCACAGAGCAGACCCACTGTAGTTCTGGTAGAGATTATGGTATTGGTGGGCCACCAGAGGTGCAGACCCACTCCAGTCCTTGTACAGATAATGGTATTGGTGACTCATCAAAGGTGTAGACCCACTGTAGTACTTGTAGAGATAATGGTATCGGTGGGTCATCAAAGATGCCGACCCACTGTTGTCCTTGTAGAGACGGCCAGCAGCCATCTGTTGTGACTGTGCAGGTGCACAATCACCACTGAAGAGTCTTGTGGATAATATAGCAAGTCCATAACTACCACTTGTGCACTGACAAAGTTTCTGGAATTGTCCTTAGAACCAGCAATGCTGTTATCCAGCACCTTGCTGAATTATTAACACACGTGCAAGCACTAACAGTCCCAACTTCTCACATACTGTGCATACATTGTGACCAACAGAAACGTGTGCAATGAAATGATACTTAACTTGAAGAACTGGTGTCTATACAATTATAAATTTACAACATAAGAATACAATTACAAAGGTACAAAATACATTGTTAAAGGACATAACAATACAGATAACATTTGTAGTAGTACAAGCTTTACAAAAGAATAGAAATAAACAGATACAACAGTGTTACAGGAATTATGACATAAGTACATACATAAAAGATGAGAAAAACTTTCGAAACATCAACTTCACACGTGAGCATTGAAACAAAACAGAATAAACTATGTTTAAACATCTTTACAAAGTACATAACATATTATAAATGCAAATTATATTTGAGGATAAGTATTCCTCATCATAGTGAATGTAGCTACTACAGAAAGGCTACAACATAAATCTTATTAGCTAAACACATAAAGACAGGAAGAACACAAATACACAAGGGTATACAAACACATAACAGAATAATAAGAAAGGACAGGACAGGGTTTGTTTTCAGTGTAACATTTGGTACTGCAGTCCAACCCAAAACTTCATTCCATAGATCTTTTGTCTTATTTCAACATATCTTTCCATCAAAAAAATCCTATCCAATCATGCTTTCTGTATTTATATGTTCACTTATTTCTTACCTCATTATTTATTTTCCATTATCTTACCTCATCATTTATTTCCTTAAACCCCACTTTTTTGTTCATATCCTCTTTCAAAATACTTTTTTGGCCAAACCATTTTCCTATAGCTTCTCAATGCATTTCTTCCAACTCTTCACAACTCGTTCTCTTATATAGCCTACCCCATCTTAAACTAACTTAAATCTACTGAGCTCAGATGCTAAACTAAGGGACAAGGCAATGCAGCAGCAGAAATCAATAAACACAAACAACAATGACAAAAAATGGAAATTGGCAAAGCAAGCAGCAGTTAATGTAGTAAGTTATATCTAAACATGACAAACCCACAAGCAGAAAAACTGGTACACTGAAGACAACAATGCAGATAAGGGAAATGTCTATTCACATCTTAATGTCTATGTAATTAAAGTGGTGCACCACAAGAAGTTTTTCTACCAAAAAAAGTACCAAGTAGTGGAAAAGAAAATTCCGTATGTATTTCCTGTGAAGGAAAATGTCTTTTTGTGCTCCTTCGTTTTTTTGAAGTAGATCATAAAGTTATTATTTACTGTATCTGTAGGCATAAAATATTTATATTAGTACATCTATAAAATTTTATTTTAACCAATGCTGCAGTGGAGCTAGATACGAGATATTAAACAAAATGAGCAATCTCTCAACTACAAAGACAATAGATATAAAATGTTTCTCATCATTTAATTATACATTTTAGTAAATATCATAAATTATGAGCTGCAAGGTGTAATCATATGTTTTCAAGTTTGAGCGTGTACTATTTGCGATGCTTTCTACACAGAAATGTCAATAGCGAGGATAATGGCCTCCTTTTTTCCCCACCTGTGCCTCTGAAAGGCACACACTAATGGATTTTTCCCAGGTGACTGTTGCGCAGCTGGGTGCCCATGACACATTATGTGAAGGTGGTCACTTAACTTTCTTACCAAAATATTTACGACACCAGTTTGCACTACAGTGACAGTCTCATATAAAATTTCACAGGTTGAGAATTCACGTTACAAATGTGTAGAAACAAAATCCTTTAAATATAATAGCGTCCAAAAAAATTTCATCGGCATTGTGATACATTCACGCATTTACACACTTTTCATACCTCTTTGCAGTACGATTCTTGGTTTCCATCATCCTTTTTCACAAGTCAGAGTCCCTAACCACTACTCCTTATTCCTTACCATATAACACATATATATATTCATCAACATGTCTTCAATATTTCATCATAATAAATATATAGCATAATCAGATTCCTCATATAGCATCATCTCATTGATCATAAACATACCTCAACAGCATAATACATATCGTCGTCATAATAATAACATCATAACAGATCAATCACATCTCAAAGTCGTCGTAGCTTTCTGAATATTTTAAAACCTAAAAAAAATTCTCTGCTCATTTCAAAAGTGTCACCTACGTCAAACGTATTTTAAAAATCATGATCTCATACTAAATACATCATTCAAAGCTCTCATAGTATCACAATAGATCCGAAGAGGTACTAAGGGTTCACAAAGTACAGACAAAATACAATTTCGTAAGTGTGAAGTTATCCAACTGTGTAATTACGCAACCATTTGTCAGTGATGTAGTAAAAGAAATGTTTGTCTCTCTCAGTTAAATAATCAGATAGCTGTGTAATTCTGTGTTAGAGAAACATGGTACCGATGTGTAAAGTTGTATAAGCAAATACCATATTAGCTAGGGCTCCTTGTGCTTGCCAAACACATGATACTCAAAGTAAGCGTCTACCCCCCTCATGATTAATGTAATTTTACCCTCAGGTGTTACAGATTACAGCAATAGAATGAAATGTATCACCGAAAACTTTCTTTGTATCTTTGTGATTCAAAAATCTTTAAAAATAAAGGATTTAAGTACAAAATTAATCACTCAAATGCGCGTCCTGTAGCGCTAAATGTGCGTCTTGGTGTAAGATAATTCTGTGGAAGTGTTGTAGTTATCGTCCTCTGTTAGCAAAGTTCTGCTGAAGTCAATGTATTTACCTCATAATAAACAAAAGCGAAATGCTATGCGTATAGATATCGTAATTATTACGTACAGCACCGAGATCAAGAAAGTACTACACTGTAACGTATTGTTGTGCTACAAAAAATGCTGTCTTATTGTAGCTATACCACAAATTTACTACTAAAACATGTTTTCCTTTCCAGAAGAATTCAGAAAAACTGTGCAGATATAAAACAGATACACCGCAAAAGCAACAATGTAAATTGTGTCACACATTAGTAGCCTCATGATATAGTCGTGTAGCTGTCAAATAAACTAACCACTGTGTCATCTGGTATCTCTCAGAAAGCACTTTCAATCCATAATGTATTTTCAAGTAAACCAAAATGTTGCAGTAATATCTCATTAGCAGTACTGGTATATGTTCTAAGTATGTAAGCCTTATAGTCGTTACGTAATCGTGCAACTAACAAGCAAGAATGTACACACAATAACACTGTGTCGTCTGTTCACTATATCAATGCGTTCGTAATTACTGTCTAACTATGTTCCCTTGGCTCTTGACTGGATATTTAACTTCAAACATTGTTGCATGTTAACAGTTTCTAAGTCTGACAAAGCATACTAGTAACGTGAACTGAAAAGCTTTATGGCGAAGACAAATTTAAAAATCAGATTATCATTCGATAAACAGTTTTACATGTGAAATGTGGTGAAAACCTTTACTCTTCCTAGTGCGTAGAGTTTCAACTTCAAAGCAATTATCATGTTGTATACATCGGTAAAGAATGCTAAACTTTTTCTCAAGGTTAGCGTCTATGTTATTTTTCTCTGAGCCAGCCAGCGCACGTGCCTGCCTGCGGTGCGAGTCATTGTCTGTTTCTTTGATGGCGCGCGTCGTTATTAGGATTAGGAGACCTAACTTCTACAAATTCACCTTGTCGAGAGGGACCTGCCCTGTTTGAATCCCGCCAGTTCTGATGCAATTCAGGTCTGTCGTTACTATTATGTCGTGGTTGTCACATGGGTGGTGTCTGTTTAGGTCACGATTTGTGTTGTAAGAATAGCCTTTTTGTGTCCAGTTGTTATTTATTTCGACGCGGAATTGTGACGGATGTGACCTGTAATTGTTGTGTCAATTTCCAATTCTTGTAAGAGTCCCTGAAAAGCATCAATGTCGTCTTTGCAACGTCCTGCCAAAATAATATGTCCTAAATGTTCAGGTAATTTGATCAAGCAAATGCGGATGAGTTCTGAGTGGCTGTATGGGTTTGACAGGTACTGATTCTTGTGCAACATGTCTCTAAAATATTTCACAAGACTGGAAAATTCAGATTGTTCGAAATGTTTCATCATTATGATGCTATGTTTTACTCGGTCTTGTGTAGCTTGAGACCAATATGCTGAGAGGAAGGCATGACAAAATTCTCCTTCACTGTGACAATCGTGAATGACCGATCGCATTCTTACAGCTGGTTCATTCTCTAAATAGCCACAGATAAATTCTAATCTGTGCTCTAATGACCAGTTGGGAGGAAAAAAATGAGAGAATTTATGAAGCCACGCTTATGAATGAATGTCGTTGCCTGAATTTTTAAATGTTTTGAATTTACGTGTAGTAATAAACAGCTTATAGTCAAAATCGTCATGTCGGCGAGTCGCATTTCGGTCATTGTTACGTCGTGTCGGCTGTTCCGTCTCAAAATTCGGTGTACCTTGCCAATTTCTTTCATAATTTCCGAAATGCCCTGTGTTATTATTTTGCGGCTTTTCCGTATTTCCATGTCCCTCTTCCCGTGTTGGAGCGCGAGTCTCCTCTGAAATGCGAAATTCTTGTATTACCTGTGTCAACTGATCTTGTACTTCCCAGATTTCTCTTTTGTACTGTGTATTGATTTGATTTTGATGTTCTTTGAATTTTCTAATTCGTTCATACTCTTCTGTGTCAGTGAAGGCTATGGGTCTTGTGTCTTTCAGATCATCATCTACCTTTGTAGATAAGTTAGTGAACTGATCCGAAAGTTCCGCTACTTTCTCCGATAGTGAACTGATTTCCTCAGAGTGTTTTTCTGAACCAAGTTTCGGAGTGTCCATTTGTGTTGAAATAGTATCTACTGTGTCCTTTAAGTTTTCCTGAGTTTTTGCAAGTTGCGTAACCGCCGAATCGGTAGATGCAACTGAGTCAATTTTAGATTGCAAGGTCTCATGATTTTCACGAACAATAGTTTGCAGTTCTTTTATGGCTGCTTCGTGATTCTGTAATGTATTTTCATGCCGCGAAAAAATAGGTTGGAAATGTTCACAAATTTGTGTTTTTACATCATTAAAGACTTTTTGACATTTCGATTCGATTTTATGTAACTCAGTAGTTAAATCTTCACGTGTTTGTTCAAGCATGGTGTGAAGATTTTTTTCCATTGCGTCTAACTTTTGAAGATTTTGTCCCATTTGTTTCTGATTTTGTTCAAGTGTTGTGTCTAACTTTTGTAGCCTTTGTCCCATTTGTTGCATTAACTGTAGTAACAATGCACTGGTGTCTGCAACATGTTCCTCAGTGCTATTCGGCAGTGCATTTGAACCGGCAATATTCGCATTTTGAAAAGCAGATAATGTGTCTCGACTTATTTGAGAAAACGGTGAGGACGCAAAACCTAAATCTACAGTATTTGTAAGATTGTGTCCTGTCATTTCGGATTCCTGAGGCGAGCTCTTGCCGACCGATCAATCGATAATGCTTCCCTGTTCACTAATTGTTTCACTGCCTACACCATTATTTGCAGCCCGCTCCATTTCCCTATGCGCAGTTACCAAATTACTACTTTGAACATTAGTTAATGCATTACTCGGCGGCGCTAACACACTGCTTTCGTCTTCACTGTCATTACTCAATTTACTTTGGAACCTAGTATCACGTTTTTCACACACCATTATTGTCACAATATTTCACACGATAAGACAGAAAAGCACAATTTGAAGAGGAAAATAAGAAAACACATTGACATAGTATTGAAAATAATATCTCGTTAATTGCAAGCGCAGCTGTGGAATACTTGGTGCAAATCTACATGCATGCCGCAACTTTTTTACTGTACAACAATGAAAAACTACAACTACAAAGGAAATTCTCTCTACAATTACGCGGTAGCAATAAACAAAGGCTGCACTAATCACACAAACTTCAAGAAAAAATCAGAAGATTCCAGTGAGGTATCCTCGGCTAAGGGTCGACATATGAAACGTCCCCTTAGAAAAATTATACATGACTGTGTTTAAATTGACACCATATTTTTTAGCGCAACACAATCTGACTTTCAATAATCCCTACAAAAGAATGGCCCCGACTCACATTAAACTATACCTTTCACAAGTCACTTACCTCACAAAAATCTTCGTTATTCGAACTGCTACAATACAGCGAGCGCCACTACTGCCAGCTAAATAAAAGATTCAAACTACTGAAGGCACTAACTACTGATAGGCGTAGTTAGCAAATTAAAGATTTTGATAGAGAAAAAACAATGTATTTACCTTAATATTGTTCCAAAGTCATATTATATATATCAGTTCATAAC
This sequence comes from Schistocerca piceifrons, assembly GCF_021461385.2. NCBI lineage: Eukaryota > Metazoa > Arthropoda > Insecta > Orthoptera > Acrididae > Schistocerca > Schistocerca piceifrons. The sequence goes on from NC_060139.1 coordinate 634,586,557, forward strand.
ATCCAGTCTTACAAATTTACTGTCTCTGTGCAGATCATCCGCTCTCACAACTCCGCCATCTCACTCCCCACATCCACCACTGCTGGCGGCTCACCTCCAACTGCGCAACTCTATGCGTTGTTAACAGCCAACTGCCCAACACTACAGTGGCGAATATTGCAACAATGCCGACCAGCCTCAGACTGCACACAGCACAGTCGGTGATTTTCATATAGAGAGCTACATGTCGTTACCAATATAAAAACCTAAACAGCCTACTTAGAAAGTGTACTTCATAACATGGAGGTGTACAGAAAGAAATACCACTAACACATTCACAGGCTCTCAGATGAACGAATTTCTAAATTAAATCACAAACATGCCTTGAAGAAAAAGAAATGTTAGACGCCCGGAGAAGAGATGGAAGGATAAGCTGCTGTCTACTTGGAAGTGGAACAGGCTAGAGTGCCTAAAACAAAACTAGACATTATTACGACGATGTTGCAAAAAGTTGTGAAAAATTGAAAACAGCAAAATCCTATATTCTTTATTTGTGACGTTGATTAGTTTTGTTACGCAAATGAAAGTTATTGCGAGGTAACACAGTATTTATCGTAGCAGACAGAGCTCACTTATTAGATATTTTCGTAATTAATTTTATGTCCCTTGTCAATGTTTCGCTGAGCTATTTAGGAAAATGTTTGTTTCTTTAGCTTACTGTTGCTTTAGCACAAGTTTGCTCAGAGAAGTTACGTAATAATTTCTGTTCTGATAACCCACTTGTTTATGAACAAACTTTTCGTAATAGGACTGTCGACAGAATTTAAAAAGAACTGCAGTTATTTGCTGTGGGTTACTGAGAACTGTGTGATACTTTTCCCTGTCTTTTTTATTGGTGATTTGCACCATTACTTTACTAAGATCGGTCAAAATTTGTGCGAGACAAATGTGGAGTGCGTTATTTCTAGAAATAACGTTGTAAGCTTTCCCACATAATCAGGCATTATCTCATGAACGATTGCTTTAATTTTCTGTTTTAACTAGGTTACGGACTACCACAGTAGAATATTATCGGAAGATCTGTTATCAAACCTGAAGCTACAGTTGTTACATGTAACGACTGTCAGACAGAAAAGAGCAGCGTTTCCAAATCTTCCTTTACAGAGCAAGTTACAGAGTACTATCAGACTTTTTTGCCCCCACTGCAAGATGACTGATGCAAGATTTATTGTCAGAGGTGTTGAAAAACAGGTGAAATCGCTAAAATTTTATAAGGCTTCGATTCTGATCGAATCCCTGTCGGACTCTATACACAATTAACAGCTAGCTAGCTACTCTTAAATAAAATGCAACACGTTCATAGACTATAAAACTGTTCACGGTAGTAGGTAAAAAGCAGAAGTACCCTAGAGAGGTATCAGAAGTTATCCTCCAAACAGGTATCAAATATTATTTATATTCATATGTCGTATACTCATAGTTAATGGTTCAGATTGCTCTGAGCACTATTGGTCTTAACATCTGAGGTCATCAGTCCCCTAGAACTTAGAACTACTTAAACCTAACTAACCCATGCCCGAGGCAGGATTCGAACTTGCGACCGTAGCCGTCGCGCGGTTCCAGACTGTAGCGCCTAGAACCGCTCGGCCACCCCGGCCGGCCTCGTAGTTAATGATCTAATATTAGACGTAATGAGGTGCTTCGAAAAGAGCGACCTCCTCCATGTAGACTAGCACGAGAACAACGGTCACATCAAACGTAAATCACGCTTTTCTAACATGACATTCTGAAAACTATCAGGACAGTATGATTAATTCTTGACTTTCGAAAAGAGTTTGACGACATCTGTGTTTAACAAAGAAGAACGTTCATCCAATCAAACGATATCTGAGTCGATTTAGGGTCATCGACAGACGCAGATTTAATTTCTGTTATGGTTGAAGGCGGGGTCTTTGGTCCCTTAACATCCGTGGGATAGCGATATGAACATTCACAGAAGGCGATAGTACCGCGAACACAGTTAATAAAAGGGTAGGGCATTGGCGGAGCTGTTATTTGTACTCACGTGACTCATGTGGAAGGTTTCCGTCGTGAATATTGCTGTACGACGGCCATTAAGAGGCTTTGAATGCAGAATGGCAGTTGGAGGGACATGCCTTTCGGAAATCGTTAGGGTATTCAGTATTCCTAGATCCACAGTGTCAAAAGTGTGCCAATAATATCAAATTTCCGGCATTACCACTAGCAACGCAGTAGCCGACGGACTTTACTTCACGACCAAGAGCAGTTGCGCATGCGTATGGTTGTCAGTGCTGACAGACAAGCAACTGCCTGAACGGACCTCGGCAGCAGACGACAGATGTGAATGCTTTTGCTAACAGCAGAGCCTCTCCTGGCGTGTGACCATTTAGGTTGGTCCCTAAACGACTGAAAATCCATGGCCTGGTAAGACGAATCACAATTGCAGTTGGTATGACCTAACGGTAGGTTTCGAATGTGGCGCAGATCCAACGAAGCCATGGACCCAGGTTGTGAGGAAAGAACTGTGCAAGCTGGTGGTGGCTCCATAATGGTGTAGTATGTGTTTCCATGGATCACTGACTGTAAATGGTTATGTGCGGGTACTTGGAGACTATTTGCAGCCATTTGTGGACTTCATGTTCCTAAACAACCATGGAATCTTTATGGTTAAGAATTAGTCATGTCACTGGGCCACAAATGTTCGCGACTGCATTGAAGAACGTTCTCTACAATTTGAGTAAATGATTTGGCCACCCACATTGGATTGAGCATTGTTGGAACACAATGGGGAGGTCAATTCGTGCACAAAATAATGGAACCGGCAGCACTTTCGTAATTAGGGATGGCTATAGAGGCAGTATCGCTTAGTATTTCTGGACAGGACTTCCAACGACTTGTTGAGCCTATGCCACGTTGACTTGCTATACTACGGTGCCCAAACGAAGGTCCGATACAATTTAGGAGGCATCCAATGACTTTTGTCACCTCAGTGTATTATTGACATAAGAGACAATATTAATCCAACCTCTGAAATCTTACAGATGGTGCAGCTGTTTAAAATGAAGTGAAGGAGGGTGTAGGACCACTTGTCATAATTTCGCACTTTGCCAACCCTACAGTAGATGTTCAATATATTTTCTTATTCAATTTTGAAATAAAATGCTGCACTTTTTTTTTAAATTAAGAAATTGCTCCAGAAAAGTTATGTTTTGCTAAATATGAAAAACAATTGCACGGTACAAGAAGATCATGTACCTAGGAACAAATATTGTAATGAAATTGAAATATGTTGCAATCGAGAAAATCTTGTCAAACCTGTAATTAATAGTCTATGCGTTACATTACTAAACAGTTACACAACATTCATGGGTAAGTGAAATCAAATGAAAAAGAAGCATTTCCAGAAACCAGTCACAAGATAAAAAGTTTTGAAACATAAATTTTTAGCAACTAACACAAACTACTATTTTCTCGACTGAAAAAAATTGTTAAGATATTTAAGAAATTAAATTTATCAGCTAGCACCAAGTTTTCAGTAGTAGAAGACCACCTTCCGTTCCAAGGTACAAGATTCTGAAATCACGTGACGAAAGACACACCAAAGTAAATCACCAGCAAAGAAACATAATGTGTTCCCAACCACATTATTCCCTAAGTACAACGCTCTCCCGTACTAACCAAAAAGAGTCCCTCGCAAGAGCTGTGAGAACTTGAAAATTTATCAAAGTGTCCAAAATATCAACAACTTGCTTTAGATGTTCCGAAATAGAAATGTGAACTTTACAAAATTCCTAGGTTTGTATCGTATAACTACAAAATCAGTGGATCATAACTGGAACCAGTCAACTCATACAAATAATTCGAAAGAAAACAATTTGTTGGAATATGAAATGAAAAGATCACAAAGGCATAGTCGGAGGTCAATCAGATAGCAAACATCGGTACAGGACTCTTAAGTGCAAAAAACCGTGTGTCCCGTCCTACAGTATTTAGGGATAAAAGGGATAATAGGGCTTATTGAACGTACAGGAAGAGGGGCTGCACTAATAACTACATTTCTTCTTGATGCATCATGAAAATACTTAGAAAGCTGAACCCGTAGACGTTCGAAGAAATGCATCAAATGCTCCGCGAAATAGTATTTCAAAATTTCAAAACCAGTAAGTAAGCGTATTCTCATATCGCTGGCTTAGTTACGGAGTATCTTTGCGGGCAGCGCGTTTGCAGAGTGGAGCACCGGACACGGAGCTGTTATGTTGTGTTGTGGGTAGCTCTGCATGTGAGAGGCATTGTTATTATGGAAGTTGAAGTGTTGCTGTAAGAGCTATTACAGTAAAGAGATGGAATGTGGAAGTCATTCAGAGGAAAGTGCGTAATGACGTAATGAAAAATAAACAGTGCCACCGGTAACGTATTTGAGTATACTCTCGTTGCGTGTCGCACTCTACAACAATCATCCGCGCCGTGTTCGGCCTCTCAGAGTGAACTAATGTCGATCAGCAATATAGTTTACCACAAAAGAGAACATTCAAGTGCCAGTGTCTAGTAGTGAGCGTGAGAACGTGCGTTCGGTCATCGCATTTCCTCATCATCAACAATCAGCCGCGCCGCGACGGTGTCGCGCACGCTCGTACAATCGTGAACTGTGAACTGCAATTTAACTTTATGAACAGTGTCATACCATTACTAGTGTCGAGGAGGACTGGTGCCAAAAGAAATCTGTTTATGCGCGGCTAGCGTAGGAACTTTCGTTCGATCATTCGGCTTCCGCATCATTAACAATCATCCGCGCCGTGTTCGGTTACGCGTACGCTCGACCAAGTGATCTTGTGGATAGATAATTGTCTAGAAGTAGCATAAACACTTGTGACTTAGAGTGTAAACAGTACAATCTGTGATTCTCACATCGTCTCAGAATATAGATGTTCATACCAGACGTAGGACAGTGTTGTGTTTGACGCTGAATGGCTCCCCTGACCTGCTTGCATATTTAGATACATAATTTCAGGCAAGCCAGCGGCATTGTGGAGCAGAACAGTACGACCGCTGTGGGATTATCAGCTCCGTGATGTGGACAGGGCGCACGGTCAAGAAGCGGCGAACGGAAACAGTTAAAGCGTCCCCTGCCATTTGTACCCCCGGGCATGATACAAGTACAATGTGAGATAACTAGAAATAATACACCCTCCTGCGTATGGCTCCCTTAGGGCTCCTGCGTATGGCTCCCTTAGGGACAGCGAAGACAAGTTTAGGTCGTTACAGTGTGCACTAAGGCAATGAAGTAATCATACCTCCAGCATGGGATACGCGAATAGAATGGGTAACCAACTTCTGCCACGTACTTCACAAGTTTTTGCTGTCTATGAGTGTAAATTTGATGTAGACAGCGATTTAAATGGAAATGGAAGGATGCACTGAAGTTGACGTGTGTGCTGAGTTAGACGATCGCAACCATTTATTATTTCTACCAACAGCTGGAAGGCGTTGCCATGGGTAGTCCTCTTAGTACAGTGGTGACCAACTTCTTCATGGAACATTCCGAAGCACAGGCACTGGACTCGGCGACTTGTAAACCTACTTTCGTTGTGTGTAGCCATGATGAAGAACAGCTCGGTGACTTCCTAAAACACTCGAACAGCCTCCTCACCAACATAAAATTTACAATGGAAGTAGAAAAAGGACAAAAAACTACCATTTCTAAATGTGCTGGTCACAAGGGACGGTGGAAACCTGGGTCACAGCGTGTACCGAAAAACGCACAAACTATCAAACCACCACCCGAGCCAGAAAAGAGGCATGATTCATACGCTTGTAACGCGAGCAGGACGAATATGTGAGCCGCAGCACCTCAAACGCGAAATCCAATATCTGTAAAGTGTTATGAGGAGCAATGGGTACTCCACAAATTATATTAGAAATGTAACAGAGAGAAACACTCGGTGAAGGAAGAAATCAGGAAAAGAAATGCCGGGTACGATCTTTCTGCCATACATTCCCAAAGTGACGGACAGAATCTGCCGTATATTGCGCAAACTCGGCGTAAAGACAATTTTCAAACCGACAAGGAAGATCAAAGAATGTCTTAGATCGACAAAGGATAAAAAGGACCCACTTGCAATGTCGGAAATACATAGCTTAACATGCACATGCGGAAAAGTTTACGAAGGAATGACTGGACAATCAATCAACACCAGGGTCAAAGAACTTAAGTGACACTGCAGGTTGGGGCAGATGGATAAATCGGCCGTGGCAGAGCACGCGCTGCGTGAGACCGACCATGTAATAAAATTCTCCGACACGGAAGTTCTTGTTGTAGAGAAGCACTATCACACCCGCTTGTTAGAGGAGCTGTAAAAAAACACAAACACTGGAAGAGCTTCAACAAGAAAGAGGAAAGCCTTAAGGTAAACGGATCCTGGCTTCCCGTACTGCAGCGAACGACCGTCGCAGGTACCAAGAGGAGAACCACACCGAAAATGACCTCGGAGAAGCCCTCGGACGTTGGCGCGCCAGGTACATATAGTCTGCGGCCGCGATCTCGGCTCCAGTTCATCACCGGCAATGGAGGGTGAAGCCACTCGTGCTGCCGAAACGTCAGTAAAATCATCAGACGAACGTCGGTGGAAGAACTCGAGACAGAAGCAAATAGGCAGTTTGTCATTTATAGTGTGCCTAATCTATTGTGGGCCCTCAGTTTCCTCGATCTAAAGTGGCGGATGTGGGAGTATCGGAGGTTACGGTGATTTCATTATGGAATATGAGTAACATTTAAGAACATCGTACCTCAATGTGCCACTTTTAACCTCGTAGACAGGATTAGCAAACCATTATGGGTGTAGTCATCGGATAAATTGCACGATGGAAGGGAAGCTTCTACATCTGAGTTAGTGCTAAACGGAGAATTCATCCTTCAGTTCCGGTACTCATCTCTAAAATGTGTGAAAACAAGTACTTTCACGAAACAAATTACATAGTTACACCATCAGCAAAGTAGATTTGGTCAGATATGCAAATGTGTACGCCAATTTATACATTGTCCGAAGTTTCCTTCCAGCAGGGAAAACGTGACTTATTGAAAGAAAATGATATTGTAACATTTCGTAGTAGCAAATATCCGTAATGGAACTACAGTGCTGCTTCAAATTACTCAAATCAGTGAAATGTCAATTTACAAATTTCATTTACTAAGTGCACTGTTGCTCTTAAGGTATTACATGAGGTAGCAGAATGCCCATAACTGTCATTGTGTCGTCAGAGGCCCCTCTGACATAGCCGATGGCTCGCCATACCGCGACGCCTGGAGAAAATCCGTTGTATCTCTCCTAAATATTGGAAATGGAACCTCTCCCCAGGTCACCGCCATACCCAACGTCGATTGTCAACTCAGATGGTATAGAACCGCTATTCCTAGCTGAGCACAATGCGATGCCAAACGGAGTCATTTGTGTTGTAGTACTAACGGCAGCCAATGCGAGAGGTGGTGATCTCCTAGTCCGCTTGCTGCTATTTGACTGCGACGCAGGTGGGGAGTGGTTACGGTGTACTTGATGCACAGTACATGGACTGTCCTTTACGGTGGCCCAATGTATGGGTCGGAACCTTAACATCGAGTACACCTGCCCTCAGATTCCATGCCGTCCGATACCGAGCCATTGTTCCATCCTAATGCTCCACAGTTATGGATGTCGCACGATTTGGTCACCAGACCAGACAGATTAAAGCTCTGAGATCCCTTTCAAACTCTTTGATGTGTTTATAACGCTACCGCCACGAGTATCCGAAATCTCCGTGTCGTCCACAGTGATCACTCAACATCTAGCACTATACACGCCCCTTATACAGAGTCAATCACTTAAAAATTGCACGGTAAATATTGTGAAATTGGGGAGTGTAATTAATGTGCTGTTTTCACAGAATATTTTGGTAGGCTGGGGCTCGTACTGTTAGCCAGTCAACAGATTATAATAAATGATAGAAAGTGTAATTTTAGTGCAAACATACACTTTTTAAACGTAACAGTGATTATTGACATTAAAAAAAGTAAAAGCAGGGTAAATTAAAATGTCAGTGGGGATTGTTGCAGGATTCTAGTGCGAGCCATTTACGAGATATCGTATTTTGAAAAGTTCCCACTTGGACATTTGTACAATACTTGTGGTAGCACACAAATAAGAACAACGAAAGCGCATACCCATACCGGCAGCGGGAATACACACTCCCAGTCCTGTATAAAACGAATGCTAAACAAGTGCTAGCATTTCAGCAAAGATGTCTCAACTGCCTGCAATAATACGTCGTTGCACGTCAACGGGTGTAGTTGGTATGTCCCTGTGGACAGCGTTTTTCAGATTTCCCCACAGAAAAATGTCTACAGGGGTCAAATAGGATACATATCCTCTACGTATCATCAAAAGATTTGGAAACAAATCATGAAGACATCCTGCAGTATTTCGTGACATGTGGCCTGTAGTTGAAAAAGTGTTATTATGATAGCTCCATTGGCAAAAGATTCCGAAATAGTTCTCATTCGAATCTCGGGGAGGCTACTACCTAGCGGTATGTGATCACGAGAAAAATATTAAATAATAAATGGAAGGATAACGTTTTTAGAACCGGGCGTGAAATGTCAGAAACTTGAATGTGATAGGGAATCTAGAAAACGTGAAAAGGGAAAAGGAAAAGCACAATCTAGATGTAGTAGAGACCAGTAAAGTGAAATGGAAAGATGACAAGGATTTCTGTTCAGATGACTATAGCGTAATATCAACAACAGCAGAAAATAGTATATCATGAATAAGATTTATTATGAATAGCGATGTAGGGCAGAGACTGTGTTGCTCTGAACAGTTCAGTGATACGGTTGTTCTTATCAGAACCTACAGCAAACAAAAATAGACAACAATACTTCAGAATGAGATTTTCACTCTGCAGCGGAGTGTGGGCTGATATGAAACTTTCTGGCAGATTAAAACTGTGTGATGTACCGAGACTCGAACTTGGGACCTTTGCCTTTCGCGGGCAAGTGCACAACAATACTACAGGTATACAAGCTGAAGATGAAGAGATATAGAAAGTATATGACGATAGTGAAAGGGTAATACTGTACGTAAAGGGAGGTGAAAATCAAATAGTCATGGAGGAATGGAATGCAGTTGTAGGGGAAGGAGTAGAAGAAAAGCTTCCAGGAAAATATGGTCTTGGGCCAAGAAATGAGAATGACTAATTGAGTTCTTTAATAAATTTAAACTGGTAATATATAATACTCTGTTCAAGAATCACAAGAGGAGGATCTATACGTCGAAAATGATGGGTTATAGGGAAAGATTTCAATTAGATTACACCATGGTCAGACAGAGATTCCGAAATCAAATTCTGGACAGTAAATCGTACCAGGAGCAGATATACTCAGATCAGAATGTAGTAGTGATGAAGACTACGCTGCAGTTTAAGAAATTAGTCAGGAAGAATCAAGACGCAAAGAAGTGGGTACGGAAGTACTAAGGAATGACGTGATACGCTTGAAGTGCTCTAAGGCTGTAGATATAGCGATAAAGAACAGTCAGTAGGCAGTAGAGTTGAAGAGGAATGGGCATTTCTATAAAGGGCAATCACAGAATCTGAAAAGAAAAACATAGGTACAAGGAAGGTAACTGTAAAGAAACCATGGGTAACCGAAGAAATACTTCAGGTGATCGATGAAAGAAGGAAGTACAATTCAGAAAAACAGATATACAAGTCTCTGATGAATAAAATAAATAGGAAGCGCAGGGAAGCTAAGACGATATGGCTGCACCAAAAATGTGAAGAAATGGAAGAAAAATGAAAGTCGGAAAGACTGACTTAGCGTATAGGAAAGTCAAAACAACCTTCGGTGAGATTAAAACCGAGGCTACTATTAAATGCCCCCTCTATGAGGGGGAAGATTTGTCTGAGATGATAGAAGAAGAAACAGGAGTCAATTTAGAAGTGATTGGGAATCAAGTATTAGTATCAGAATTTAAGAACGGTTTGGAGGACTTAAGCTCGAATAAGGCAGAAGGGATCGATAACATTCCATCAGAATTTCAAAAAGCATTAGGGAAAGTGGTAACAAGACGACTATTCACGTTGGTGTGTAGAACGTATGAGTCTGGCAGTATACCGCCTGACTTTCCGAAAAATATCACCCACAAAATTCCGAAGACTGCAAGAGCTGACAAGTGTGAGAATTATCGCACAGTCAGTTTAACATCTCACACGTTCAAGTTCTTGACAAGAATAATATCCAGAATAATGGAAAGGAAAATTGAGGATTTGTTAGGTGAAGACAGTTTGTCTTTAGGAAAGGTAAAGGCACCAGAGAGGCAATTGTAGCGGTTGATAATGGAAGGAAGACTAAAGAAATATCAAGACACTTTCATAGGATTTGTTGACCTAGAAAAAGCGTTCAACAATGTTAAATGTTGCAAGATGTTCGAAATTCTGAGAAAAATAGGGGCAAGCTATAGGGAGAGACGGGCAATCAAGAGTTAATAATAAGAGTGGACGACAAAGAACGAAATGCTCGGATTAAAAAGGGTGTAATGGATTGATGTAGTCCTTCGCCTTTACTGTTCAATCTAGTCATTGAAGAAGCAATGGTGAAAATAAAAGAAACGTCAAGGAGTGAGATTATAATTCAAGATGAAAGGATATCACTGGAACGATCCGCTGATGACATTGCTGTTCTGAGTGAAAGTGAAGAATAATTACATGATCTGCTGAATGGAATTGACAGTGTAATATGTACAGAACATGGATTGAGAGTAAATCGAAGAAAGACTGAAGGAATGAAAATTGGCAGAAATGAGAACAGCGAGAAACTTAAGATCAGGATTGATGGTCACGAAGTAGATGAAGTTAAGGAATTCTGCTACTTAGACAGTAAAACAACCAATGGCTGACGGGGTAAGGCGGACAGCAAAAGCAGACTAGCACTGGAAAAAACGGCATTCATTCCAGGCCAAGAGATGTCTACGAGTATCAAACATAGGCTTATTTTGAGGAAGAAATTTCTGAGAATATACGTTTGCATCACTGCATTGTATGGTGGTGCATTTGAGATATGGTAGAAGAGACGAACGTTGAAAATTAGGAGGACTGATAAGGTAAGGAATGCAGTGGTTCTGCCCAGAATAGGAGAGGAAAAAGTTATGAGGAATACACTGACAAGAAGGAGGGACAGTGCATGGGGGCTTAATTTCTTTAATGCAAATAATTTTAATTTTAGCAGCTGACTGTCCGTTTACGCAGTCTCGTAACCGGTTGGCGCTGACTAGTATTACTCCGCAATCTGACTGCATAGAATAACAACAAAGAATGGAAGGAAATTTCCGTTACCACAAGTTATTAATTAAGTCCCCAGCAACTATAAAAGCTACGAAACAAAAACTACGAACAACAAAGCCCAAGTGTAACTGTTCTGTGTGTAGAAGTGTGATTCAACGTACACATCTGGCACGGTTCTTCCTCAATAACACAAGATATTTTAAATACCATTTACACTGAATTAACTAAATAAAACTGAAATACTATAATTGCACATAGAAACCCGAAATACAGTCTAATACATGAACACAAGCCAGATGCTTTGTTGACTGAACCTGTGACCTAGAGGCATTGTTAGTTAGGAAATAAAGAAAAATAAAAAAATGTTTTTTACCTTCATATATATTGACTAAAAATACACTCTGATCATTACAACATCTCCATTCGAACAACATCTGCTGTCTAGTCCTTCAAAACAACTGCACACGACATGGCCTCAAATAGTACAGCTGTCAACATCCTCTCAGCAAAGCACTAACCACCACAACTTCTGAACAAGCACTGCCAGTGGAGGCGGCGGAATAAAACTCTTTGGCGCGATCTCTGGCGCTGTGACTCAGTGTAGCCGCCTTTCATATGCCCCTCCTCCACGGGCTACAATTTGATGGTATTTTTACCAGCATTGGTGGTGAAAATACCACCAAATTCGTCAAAAAATTTCAGACAAAAATAAAAGATAATATTAATAAGTAAATATCACATAACTAGATAAATTTTGGCTTTGCACTGACCCTTCAATAACCTAATATATAAAATACAGTAAGGAATACAAATACTTGCATACATGTGATTTTACATAATAGTTTACACAAGTATCATTCAATCAATGGCACCAGCAATGACGAATAGGTGTAGGTAAGAGTCTCATAACATTTCATAAACAGTAAATACACAAAAAATCAGTTTATACAAATATTCACATAAAATCCTTTCAATAGTTCAATAAACAAGTAGCACTCCTCAGAGTAGTTCACAGTTCCTACAGTAGCACCCGGCAATGGTGAACAGGTGAAAATAGCAGTCTCATAACATTTCATCAGCAGTATTTAAACAGCTCCAACAGTGGCACCCAGAAATGGCGAACAGGTGCAGACACCAACAAGTGACCTTATTTCAGTAGAAGCAGTTTCATCAGTGGCACCTAGCAATGTTGAACAGGTGCAGACACCAACAAGTGTCATCATTTCAGTAGAAGGAGTTCCATCAGGGGCACCCAGCAATGTTGAGAAGGTGCAGACACCAACAATTGACGTCATTTCAGTAGAAGCAGTTCCATCAGTGGCACCTAGCAATGTTGAACAAGTGAAGACAGCAACAAGTGACCTCATCAGTAGTAGCAGTTCCATCAGTGGCACCCAGCAATGTTGAGCAAGTGCAGACACCAACAAGTGACATCATTTCAGTAGAAGCAGTTCCATCAGTGGCACCCAGCAATGTTGAACTGTTGCAGACAGCAACAAGTGACCTCATCAGTAGTAGCAGTTCCATCAGTGGTACCCATCATGTTGAACAAGTGCAGGTAACAGTCCATAATATTCACTATCACTAATTAGACAGTTCATCAGAGTTTATCAGCACAAATTAAACATTTCCAAGTGGCACCCACCAATGTTAATACGTGTAAGCACGAACAACAGTTTGAATGCACACACAATTGCTTTTACAAAATTATTATCAATGCTCTTACACTAAACATAAAAATAATAATAAACACACAAATGATATCAGGATAACTGTCACATTAACTATTACAAATACACAAATGACAGTAAACCTATAATATTTGTGGGTGTCAGTGCAAGTCACAACAAACAAGTAAAATTATATTTAGGAGATAGGTCGGTTTGGGATTAGGAAAGGAATACACACAAAACACACTAGCTCATCTTTCATCCACATTTAAGTACTACTGTGTAATTGAACAGTGTTAACTGTGTAAATGCAATTCTGTCAAAATTTGATGTTCAACATGTGTATCAAGTAGTAGTGGGACAGTGTATAGCAGTCAATAATAGTTAGTCAACGTCATAGTCTTCATGGCAAGACCAATGTTTGCCAAGCCAAATCAAAATGTACGGTTGCTGAACAACTGTCAATGTGCCAAGATATGCAAATGCTTCCTCTCTCCAAAAAAGGATATACTGCTTAATGATTTAGCAAAGTGTGTGTGAAGACAATCTACCTTCCACTTGAGTGTTCTAGTCTGCCATCTTCATCCTCTTTGTTCCATATAAACCAACAAAAAAAAACTATGCTCCTCACTTACTTTACCTCTTATCCACCAAAACTCCAATAACCATCAGCATCACATAATCTCAATACTTCAATAATACCTCTTACGTCGATACATATTAACCTTATCATCAATATCATTTACCTTACCTCTTGTCCACCAAAACTTCAATAATCATCAACTTCAAAAAAAAAATGGTTCAAATGGCTCTGAGCACTATGGGACTTAACATCTGTGGGCATCAGTCCCCTAGAACTTAGAACTACTTAAACCTAACTAACCTAAGGACATCACACACATCGATGCCCGAGGCAGGATTCGAACCTGCGACCGTAGCAGCCGCGCGGCTCCGGACTGAGCACCAAGAAACGCTAGACCACTGCGGCCGGCAATCATCAACTTCACACAATCTCAATACCTGAATAATACCTCTTCAATACGTCGACACATATAAACCTTATCGCCAATATCAATTCACTTCCATAACAACTCTTTCCTCTAGTCAGTCACCTCGAACAAGTACAGATAAAATCCTAGTGCAAACTTCAACTCATCATACCATACAATCCGAAGACACAATGTCTACACACAACCTCCGTGTAATCCATCTGACCCAAATCTTCAACTCATTATGAATCACAAAATACATTTTGGTTACCTTGTCCACCATTAAATAAAAGAAATGCCTACATGACCTCTAACAGCCTTTAGTTTGAATAACTTTCCGTAAGTAAGTACGAGTACAGAGTGTGAATTATCATAATATTTCACAGTATGTACACCACTTCAAGAATCATAGCAAAACAGAAGCAAACATGTGGAGTATTTCTTGTGTCAAGTGTCACTTGCTATTTCAATTGCTCACGAAGAATGCAGTGTAATAACTGTCAATGGTCTGAACCTAGAGTTGGTATGTCATATTGTTAGCTTCCTTCCTATTAGCATAAATTTATACAGCTTCCATAAAACCTCCGACTTATGTGACTTCTATGGAGTTCCTTGTACTAATGCCGTTCGTCGAATTATAGCAGTTCATTTTCTTATCTTAAAAATATGAGGCACTGAGTGTAAGCAAAACATGCAATAGCGAGTAAATATACCAGTAGAGAACAGAATGTCAACAAGTGGATGCAGCACAATCCCTACAACGAGGCTCTGCCAAGCGAACTATCTATAATTAACACCATACTGTGGCCTAAACTCCATGTTCGTACACCTTACATCAGCATTTCTATATACCAAATTAGAGTATATTTATGGCAACAAAACAGAAATGTGTAAATATGCAATCCATACGCAAAGCAGCAAATATGTATCTTACATAATAAACAGGTCATTAGCATCATATCAGCATAAGCAAATAAATGTTCATATGTACTCTTAATAAGTAAACATGAAGGCGCAAGCAGATAAATCACAAAGTATAACTTACATTCATAACCATATCAGCACAACTAATCAGGTGACAATTATAATTTGAATAAATAAGCACAGCTGGCACATAATAAAAAAAAAGTGACATAAGTGAAAAAGCATAGCAGCCAAGCAATACATAATATACACAAGTAACAACCCTGTTCATTAATAAAACATTGACAAAATCAGCAAATGTACGCAAGCAACTCGCTTCACAAGTAAATTCATAGAACATAAAATTTAGCACAAAGTATAAATCACGTAATCGCGAGCAGCAATTACGTCTACAGTACGTACCTAAGTGGAAATATGTTACCTGAAAAATAAACGCAATTGATAGTTACCTTTTTAGTTTATTAGTTTCTTCTTCGAAATTACATTCTTCCTGAAATTTTCTCGATAACAAGTCCTCTTAACGTCGGACACACACAGAATTTACCTGAAGGTCTTAAATATTTTATACAACCGTATCCTGAAAAATACTGAACGTCAAAAACGTAATTTATCAAGTCACTATAGCTTTATACTGAATTTATTCGGAGAAATTAGACTGTGTATTTGTTTACGGCTGTCTGTGCATTCGCACTGAGCGCTCGATCAGCTGTAGGTACGCGTGACGTAGGAAGTAATTGTTTGCGGTCAACGACTGTCTTGTGCGGCGCGCACACTTGACTGTTGCTTTGAGTATGTGCCGCCGCCAGAATACAGCGCGGTATCCTTGTACTCTCCGTGAGTTTACGTATAACTGTTAGTTTCTCAAAAGTATGTCATTCCACAAAATTTTTAACCTTCGATATATGATGTATTCCCTTAGAGCGCCGAGATTTAAGAGTTTCTACTTCGACAGTGTTATCATGAATGATTTTGCGAACCCTATATGGACCGTTATAAAGCAGAAAAAATTTGCGACATAAGCCTTTTCCTTTGTGAGACAAACGATGAGACTTAATGAACACCTTTTGACCAACTGACAAGGTTTTTAAACGACCAGGACGCTTAGCTGATTTCTCTCTTCTAGCAGCCGCAGACGCAATGTTTTGTAGCGCCATGTTGACAACTTCAGAATGCCGTGAAGGCGGAAAAGGAACGATTTCAGAAATGAGATTTGTCGGTGCTTTGTTTTTTAATATCAATATAGGCGGTAAAGAAGTTGAATCATTCATTCAGAATGTTTTGAAAAATATGAAGATACTGATCCCACGTTCTATGATTCTGATGACAATAAAGTCGACACAATTTATTGATTTCCTTCATCCATCTCTCTGAAGCGTTAGATTGAGGGTGAAAAAGTGAAATGAAAATTTGTTTAATCTTACGACGCCGTAGAGTACGAAGCCAAATTTTAGAGCGAAACTGTGATCCATTATCTGATATAACCTTATCAACATGACCCCCTTCTTTAAGAAAATGTTTGATGAAAGCATTAGATACTGAACGAGCTGTTGCTTTGCGTAAAGGTGTAAAACACACATATTTTGATGTAAATTCCACTGCTACCAAAATGTATGCAAAACCATTAGTAGAACGAACCACTGGACCGAACAAATCGACTGCAGCCATCTCCATTAATTTCGCTGGAATGATAGGAAACAACGGTGCTCTGTGAGAAATAGTTGGCGGCATAGCCTCTTGACATAATTTGCATTTGGCAAGAACAGATCGAATACGTTTTTCCATATTACTGAATTAGCAATTTTCTCATAATTTATGAAAGCATTTTCTGGGACGAAAGTGTGCATAACTGAAATGTGTATACCAAAACAGTTTATTAACCCACTTATCAGGAATACAAACTAACCAAACAGTGTTGTCGACCGATTTTCGTTTAAAAAGAATATCATTGCGAACTAAATAATACTGTCTAATCGCTACGCTTTCCTTTCTCTTCCACTTCTCCTTAATGTCCTTCCAGATTGGATCCTTATTCTGCACCTTAGCGATGTCCTGGAGCGAAGACGAAATAAAATTTTCAAACGCAACACCTTGAATATACATCAAACAATAATTGTTTTCTTTGCAGTCCTCTTCACCACTTTGTTTCAAACCCATAGGTGCACGTGATAAAGCATCAGCAATAATATTTGAAGAACCCTATAAGTAAACAATACTAAAATCAAATTCCTGTAGATACAGCACCCATCGTGACAATCTTCCATGTGTTAATTTTGTTGACATAAGAAATTCCAGAGCTCGATGATCGGTGTAAACCTTAGTATGTCTCCCATACAAAAATATGCGAAATTTTGTGAAAGCCCATACAACAGCCAAGGCTTCAAGTTCCGTAATCGAATAATTCTTTTCTGATTGAGAGAGAACATGACTTCCAAATGCAATAGTTTTCTGTACTACAACGCCGTTTTCTTCTATCTCTTGAAATAAATGTGCACCTAGGCTTTTGTATGATGAGTCCATCGCCAAATCAAAATCTTTAGATAAATCCGGATGTGAAAGAAGTGGAGCAGCAACTAAAGCATCATGAAGTTGTTCAAATTCTGATAGAGCTTCCTCGTCCCAACACCAATTAGAATTTTTTCCAGATAGTTCACATAAACAAGGTCTGGCCAAATTGTCCAATGTAAAAAAGCGTCCAAGAAAATTACAGACACCAAGGAAACTACAAACATCACGTTTTGTGGTAGGAACACCATAATTACGAATAGCGTCTAGTTTCTCTGGATCTGGAAGAACACCTTCTGTAGAAATAATATGACCAAGAAATTTCACCTGATAACGACCAAATTCAGATTTTTCCAAGTTCACTGTAATGCCAACTCATGCAAAAATACGTAATAATGAATCCAAAATTTTGTTATGCTCACTCCAAGAACGTTTAGCAATAAGAATATCGTCAACATATGAAGTAATATTGTTACGAAGATAAACACGTAAAATTTTGTTTAAACTACGAATGAATGCTGCTGAAGATACAGTAAGCCCAAACGGTAATTTCCGAAATCACTTTTGGGCAAAATAGTCATATCCGGTTATTCTTTACTGACTGTCTAGATAGATTGATAGTTGAAGAGTTGTTCTGATAGATACAAAGAATAGTAAAAGAGTAGGCAGCAGCGCAGAAAACTAAAAGGGAAATAGCACTACTACAGCTCGGGGCCCTGTGCACGCTACGGCACATATTCACTTAGTGTAATGAATCCCCTGAGGACATTTACATCTTCCCGCTAAAGCAATGTGTCTTATCGATTGAGGCAGCTTAATTAAACAAATGCGAACTAATTCAGTCGGGCTATAAGGGTTGGAAAGGAACTGATTCTTTCGAATCATGTCTTCAAAGTATTCTGCCCGCGTGCGGAACTCAGACTGTTTAAAATTACGCTGCATAATAAGACTATGTTTGACTCTGTCTTACGTGTTTTCAGACCAATATGCCGATAGAAATGCATGAAAAAAATCATTTAAATTATTACAATCTCTAATAAGTGCGCGCATCCGCGTCGCCGGTTCGTTTTCTAAATAACCACACATAAATTCCAGTTTGTCACTTAGTGGCCAATTTGGTGGAAGTGCGTACATAAATTGATCTAACCATGAACATGGATGTATGTAATTCTTAGAATTGCGAAAGATCTTAAATTTCCGAACAGTTAAAAAGTGTTTATAGTCAAAGTTTTCGCCTCATGGCGACAAAGACCTACCGCGTCTGTCCCAGTCCGAATGTCGATTATTGTCAAGTTCGCGCGCCTGGCGCTCTCTTCTTGCATCTCGTGAATGGAATAAATTATTTTCTTCAAAGCCCTCTGCTATCTGTGATTCTAAATTTCTTCTGCTGTCTTTTCTTACGATTTCGCCTTCAATTTGTTTGCCTTGCTTTCGTAATGCCTCAAATTCCCTTTTAACGCGTTCATTAAATTTTCCCTGATTTTCAACATGTTTATTTATGCTCTGGTACTCTTCTGTTTCTGCAAATGGCAATGGAGCTGTATCATCTGAATCTCTGTCCCCATGTAAACTAAGATTTGTCAATTTATTTGTAATCTCCTCAACTCTTTCCGATAAGTCACCTATTTTTTCTTTCTGTTTATTTACGTCTTCCGTAAGTGTCGTGACTCGGGTTTCAGTATTGACACATTTAGTAGTTAACTGTTCATATTGTTGTGTTAGGTTATTTATTCTGTCATTTGGTACGGATTCCTCGATTCTCTCTAATATTTCTTCCTTATCGTGTGCGCGTTGTAAATGTAACTCTGAAAATTTTTTTACTAGCACGCGATCTCTTTCTTCCTGTTCTCTATCCTGTTCCTTTTGTCTAATTTCTATCGAAATTAATCTATTATTGTGAGCATTCAAAATCGGTTGTACTTCTTCTCTAATTTCTTTCTTTAATTCATCTTTCATATTTTTGAAACATGTCCATATTCGTGAGTCTAACCGGGTTTCCATTGTTTCCATCTCTGTTTTAATTGTTCCTGTTTGTGAGTCTAACCGTGTTGCCAAAGTTCCCATCTCTGTTTTTAATTCAGACCCTAAGTGGGATCCCAGTGAGTCTAACCGTGTTTCCATTGTTCCCATCTCACTTTTAATTGTTCCTATTTGTGAGTCTAACCGTGATCCCAAATTTAATATCGCACTCATCAACTGATCCATATTAACTTGTTCGAAATTCTTTTCACCCCTAACATTTCCCGCAAAACCAACTTCTTCCGTCAAAGCTGTAAAGCTATCTGTGTTCAATACTATTCAAGAATCTTCTGTCGTTAATCTCGTATTCTGAAAAGTTTTTGATTGTGAAAAGTTTTGGACTGGTTCCGGACTATTGTCCCTGCTTATTAAATTGTTTTCTACTTCATAATTCATCATACTGTTCTCCTGTGTTGGCGAGTTCGCCGTGTTAACATTCTCACTATCCATCATTTTTGCCTTTTTCATCGATCGCGTAATCATTTTTCAAACATGCAAAACTCGTCACTATACGAAAAGTACACACAATATGACACTTTATCACCAACAATACCTTTCATACGAAATGCTTCCCTCAAGCACGATTAACGAACAATTGAAATCTTCATAATTGCACAAAATCGTCATACGCGTATACAAGACATCAAAAATTAAATTCTGCAAAAATACCATTAGAAGAAAGACAAGACAACTACAAATATTCAATTACCAAATCTACACATGCAATATAGACTACAATTACTAAACTACAAATTACTACATCAATACTACTGTCTGCTATTTTTACTATCAAAAGATTCCAAGGGACGATCCTAAGCAGCGGTCGCCTCGTGCATGGGGGCTTAATTTTTTTTAATGAAAATAATTTTTATTTTAGTAGCCGACTGTCCGGTTACGCAGTCTCGTAACCGGTTGGCCCTGACTAGTATTACTCCGCACTCTGACTGCATAGACTAACAACAAAGAATGGAAGGAAATTTCCGTTACCACAATTAATTAATTAAGTCCCCAGCAACTATAAAAGCTACGAAACAAAACCTACGAACAACAAAGCACAAGTGTAACTGTTCTGTGTATAGAAGTGTGATTCAACGTACACATCTGGCACGGTTCTTCCTCAATAACACAAGATATTTTAAATACCATTTACACTGAATTAATTAAATAAAACTGAAATACTATAATTACACATAGAAACCCGAATTACAGTCTAATACATGAACACAAGCCAGATGCTTTTTGACTGAACCTGTGACCTAGAGGCATTGTTAGTTAGGAAATAAAAAAAAATAAAAAAATGTATTTTACCTTCATATATATTGACTAAAAATACACTCTGATCATTACAACATCTCCATTCGAACAACATCTGCTGTCTAGCCCATCAAAACAACTGCACACGACATGGCCTCAAATAGGACATCTATCAACATTCTCTCAGGAAAGCACTAACCACCACAACTTCTGAACAAGCACTGCCAGTGGAGGCGGCGGAATAAAACTCTTTGGCGCGATCTCTGGCGCTGTGACTCAGTGTAGCCACCTTTCAACAGGATGATTGGACATCTATTACGACACCAGCGACCGACTCCCGTGGTACTAGAAGGAGCTGTAGAGAGTAAAATCTGTAGAGCAAGGCAGAGACTAGAATACATCCAGTCGATAATTGAGGACGTAAGTTGCAAGTGCTACTCTAAGATGAAGAGGCTGGAACAGGGGAGAAATTCGTGGCAGGCCACATCAAACCAGTCAGGAGACAGACGACTAAAAAAAAAAAAAAAAAAAATCCCATCGTTCTCTCATGACCTACAGTTTGGACTATTACACGACACCTGACTAGTAAGTCGCAACGCACTCAAGGAAAACAACTTCGTACCTAGGAACTACGCAGGGCCGCACGGAGTGGCCGCTGTGTTTGAAGCGTCATGTCACGGATTGCGCGGCCCCTCCCGCAGGACGTTCAAATTTTCCCTAGGTCATGGGTGTCTGTGTTGTTTTAGCAAAAGATAGTTTAAGTATTGTGTAAGTCTAGGGACCGATGACCTCAGTGGTTTGGTCCCTTAGGAATTCACGCACATTACTACGCAGGTTGAATGGCGCAAATAAATTTCGATGTGCAACCTTTTCAAAACACTGTAACTCGTAAACGACTCGCACTAGACTCTTGCAACAAACCCCACCGACGTTCTCCAATTTATGCTACTTGGAGTCTGTTAATCTTAACAGGAATTGTTCCATTTTAAAAAAGTATAAGTTTTCACAAAAGATACAATTTCTAAGTGTCACTGCAATGTGTTTATTGGCTAATAATACGTGCCCTTGACTGCCAATCCATTCTATAAAACCGCACGTCAATAGCACTTTCCATTTCCGCACTATTTTCTGTGCAAGTTTTAGGTGATTCACCTTGTATGCCGTACCAGGTCTAGTAACAAAATTATGTGCGAAGAAAACTAATGCAATCTGGTGACTGTACAAGAGAATTACAACTGCGTTCACTTCCATACACGCCGATGTTGAGTATGTGTAGGAAGTTACAATGACGTGCCACCATCTCTGACGGGTGAGCCACTTTTTTTTTATCGGCAGTGTATTTTAAAAAGGACAATGGACATCACCAGCTGATTATTTCGTTTCAAGACAAGAATCATAAATTTATGCGAAAGTTAATTACGGATGCGCGTGCTTTGAGAAGTGCCTAGGATAGGCATGCATGTGGAAACATGAAACGGATAATTCCACAAGAAGCTAGTTTCGTTCGTTTTGCATGAATATTTAAAGAAGAATGACTGTAATAACTGTGTAAATCTTCTGAATCTCATATGAGTGTTATCAGTCTAACAAAAGTGTGAGGCATGCATGTCTATACCATGCTATATTCTACTCTATTTGTTGATACATTACTGGTAAAGGATTCTAGACGCAGTATTGAGGATACAAACTGAATATGAAAAGTGTTCTCCTTCGATACTACCAAGTGATGACTCGGAATAAAGAATCATAGTAGTTACACATACTAGCCGTTGCAGTTTGTATAAATGTGGGGGGAAGTAGAAATGACCCGCAAAGAATAGGACAGTTTGCCTATTTTAAGTATCCGAAGTGCAGCATATCATACAAAATGAAACGTCATTATTGACTAAAAAAGTCTTTGACATCAGATCAGGGAAACAACCTATATTGTATATAGCTTTGGTATTGTTTTATAATAGTTCACCATCTCAGAAATTGAAGTGTTAACCACAAGAAGAACAACAATGAGTTTGAGGAAATATCTTCTGGTAGGGTTGGTGCTGGACTGCGTTGTAATGCCTGAAAAACACGGATTCAGAATTTTTATTGCACATTAGTGATCATCAACGCTAAACGAAGTAGCTTCTTTCATTGAGAAGAAGAAGAAATAACAACAAAGTACACACAAAATTTTGAAACCTTTGTGTAAACACCTGAAACATCTCTAGATATCACAAATGTTTCTTTTCATATCCGACTTAAATGTCCCATGGCAACAACAGTATTCTACTTATGCGCAACAAACCGCCCGAGAAACCGTAGTTACAGGAATGCAGTATAAATCCTTATGATGAAATACATACATTTACCCGGAAGTGAAAAAGAGACAGAAATAAAAATGAGATATGCTTCTGAGTTAAGCTTAAAACATATTTTACAAGGGACAGTGGCACAGATTCTTCAGTACCGTAGCTATAGGACTACGTTTCCAATCGCCTCCGTAATGAGGGTTGCTAACGCACGCCTGTGCTGTGATGCTCACCTCGGAGCTACTAGTTTTTGGTTGGCAACAGAAAGAGATGAGGTAGCGTTAAGTTCGTAATTACTAAGTTTTTGTGCCAATGTTCCTGATTAAATTCCAAAACTCTTAAAGTGTCTCAAGAAGGGAGCGCATGTGTCAGTGTCTATGGTGATCCGGCCGTCACATGGGAACCTTAAGCTAGGTGGCACCTTTGGTGCTATTCTAAAGCAGGCTTTGTCTGGCATCTGGTTTCATTATCTCCCTTCTCTAATCATCTTCCACGGTCCAGACACGTTAATATGACCATTCATAAAAAAACTGAATACCCACCTTTTTCAGCGCGGACGAGCGCGAAGATAGTGGCATTCTGAAAGGAACCGATAGAGATGTGGAGCCATGGCGAGTCTAGTGCCGTGGCCAGCTGCTCAGTTGAGGATCAATGGTGTGAACAGCCCGATTAAGGTAATCCTCCATATGCTCGATTGACTTCATATCCGAGCAGTCTGGTGGCCATTGGAGAAGGAGGAACGCATCCTTGTGCTGTTCTAACCATGCAGGTATGCTGAGAGCTGTGTGGCGTGTTGCATTGTCCTGCTGGTAGATGCCATCGTGTCGCAGCAAAAACGATCTGCATGTAGAGGTGGATGGTTCCCAAGAACAGATACACAATTACGTTGATCCATTGTGTCTCTCAGAATGACGAGTTCACCCAGGTAATAGCACGTAAACAATCCCCAGACTGTAACACTCCCTCTCTCCCTCCTCCAGCCTGGACTCTTCCGACGATTCTTGGAGTGCTGTACACGCCAACGCCCATCACATGTAACGAGCATAAAAAGTGATGCTTCTGAAATAGCCAAATGTCGGACGCAGTGGACGTCCAGTTACGGTACTGGCCGACGAGCACCTGTCAGCACGGGTGCATGAACCTACACGTCCGCTCAGTGGTCCTTCAGGATTAATTCTTGCTAGCCTCTCGGTTCATCGCGCGATCATTTACTCAACAGCTGCACCTCTGTTCGCCCATACACATCTCCGCAGCCGTCGTTCACTCCTGTCAGCTATGACCCTTGGTGCAAAACAGTCGAGTCGACGTCAGGTTTGAAGAGCACCATTTTGTCATGCATGATATACTTCAACCACATCGCCACGCGAACACTTCACAGACTTAGCCGTTTCGGAAATGCTTCCACCCTCGTCAGATAAATCACTCCGTCCAGGATGACTATGACTGCTGTGTTTCTGCGTCTTCCTCCCCCCCCCCCCCCCCCCACTACCGCCGTTACCTACCCCACCACCACCACCTGATACGCTTTACATATCCAAAATGGTTACTGCTGACACTTGCCATATGTGAGTGGTTATTGCACGTTGACGTGGATCATAGACGATTGTCACAATAATGTGACTCCACGGTGTACAACAGAAATATAACATGATATACGTATCCGTTACGCAAATAGACATACGTCGCAGTTCTCACATATCCGGAAGAAAGTGGCCCAAGGGCATCTTCTCCAACCGATGGTTCAACACACGCCTTGTGATACTACAACTTACAATGCAACACGACATTTTCATTTTGTCCTTGTGACTCTGATGTAGTCAGAGCCACAATGAAACCTATCGCACCTTGTAAACCGTAGGGAACTATTTTAGGTGATAAAGTCATGCAGTGTGTCATTCTTGCTAAATGTTTCCAAAGAGGTGTACGTCAGACAAAAAAAGATGTGGTGCGCTGCAAAAGAGGTGCTGTTAGATGGGAGGGATGTGACTGTCACCTTTTATAATTCCGCATAAAGAGAGGAGTCTGTGATGAATCTTGACGAAGAGAGGACACGAGCATTTTTATCGATCTTCTTGTTGTAAGATTGTGTATTTGGGTTAACATAAAAGTGAATTGAAACAGTGCCTATCTATTTATTTGCAAAACAGTTCACCTCACAGTATCGAAATGGAAGCTCGTTTCATTAGACAACACGGTCAACAATTAACAACACCTACGGCAGCTATATTGGAGACGACCATCACGGAAGAAAGAAGAGGTAAAGTTTCCCTCTGAGAAGAAAATACAACAAAGAAATTTTCTAGAAAGTTTATTTCAGATTTGTTTGATGGTATCTGTTTGGCAGCCGACTGTGAAAGCATTTGTAACTTCGCAGTTGAAAGCTATAAAATATTTCCAACTGAAAAACTGCAGTCCATTGTCCAGCTAGCTTGCAGTGGAGAAGTACAGAATAGAATACACTGGTGATTGAATACAGACCAGATTCTGCAATCCTCAGATGGTAAGTAAAAAGTGGTGTAGTTGTAACAGTCATTGTTGAAATACTGGTTGTATTAGACAAAGAGGATACAATGAGAAAAGGGAAATATTACCAGTAAAAACGGAATAAAATTATAGAAACTAAAGGAGATTTTCTCCAGAGACAAGTAATGGAACTTTACGGAGAGTGCAAAAAAATACGCCATCCAAAGATAGGATCAAGAATATTCCATTCATCATTACACACGAAAGCAATTTCCTCACAATATCCTGAACCTTAACCTTCTTAAAACCTTTTCGCAGGCAACAATAATTATGGTACAGTTGATTTTTCATTGCAGTAGTAAACGATTTTCATAAACTTAACAGTGACAGTAATGTGAAGCCATCTTGTCACGAACGTATATCCACAACTACTAAGTTTCTGTTATATTCCAGTAATTCAGTGACGGTGTGTACCGTTTAATGTCAGTAAAATGGAGACAAGTGTTAACGAGAAAATTAATAGTGATCACGAAAATATTGAATCAGAATGTATTAGATAACGAAAATAACAATGCATCGCAACGGGATGGCAATGTCACAATCGAAAACAGTATACGACTGAAGTCAGCTGCAGTGAATAGACAGAACGTTAAACTAAATGATGTCACATGGTTAACAGTCGATAAGGTAAATTTGCAACACTCAATGGAAAATGTCTCCTTTCAAAACAATTTGGACAGAAACAGCGCAACAAGCGTAGGAAAGTTTTCCGAGGTCGATATTGAGTGAACGGAACGCACACACAGGCTATACGCACATTGGACAATCATCACCACTACTAGACAGTAGTAACGCAAACACTGTTTCGCCGAAGTTAGATTTTGATAAAGGCGAAGGAGAACAGTTTGCAAACAATGAAACGTAAGTTCCAGTGTCACAAACGTAGCATTGCCGCCTCCGAAAAGGCGTCGGACGGGGTCGCAATCTGATGACATAGTGCCAGGCCTATCATCAGTCATAATAGACGAGTGTATAATAAACCATGGACGTTTACCAGTATTCTCACAAGAATCCTAGAAAACACACCCCGCTGTATTTGTGAGAGCTTTTTGGAATGAGAATGCAGGCTTTATCGGTGAATCTCGATGATAAAATCCTCTCGGGTTGGCAACCGAGTCAGTGTTTTGCTCTCCAGCAAAGTTTCAGCAAGTTTTTTCGCCTGAAGATGGCAACTAAGAAACTTGCTGAAACGTTGCTGGAGAACAAACCGTTGACTCGGCTGTCAACCCGAGAAGGTTTTTGAAATGTTTTACATCGGAAATGGTCCGAAATGCAAAAGATTCAGTTCGTTGTTTCCATTCAAGCGTATCCGCGGTTGTGAGCAGCTGAAGAGGCAGATGATTGTAAATGTATGAAGAATTAGATCGGGCATATCTAGAGAAATACTGGTCGCAGGGGAAATACTATGAATGGAACGTTTTGACCCACAGTCTTTTGACGTAAAACAAGGCGGACTGCACCGGTGGTTAAAAAAACATTTCAATAAGAGGAGATACGAAGCCATCAGATGTCATTTTCCGATGTTTTGAGAATATTAAAGAGGCGAGTGCCTAATAACATTCGTGAGAAACTGATAACTGAGCCAACTTATGATTTAGGATACTTTCTCAAGCACTTGGGTCCGAGTGGTCTCATTTATGAGAGCAGTCATATGAATGTAACAGAAACCAGTCGGGTCCACCAAAGAATGAAGGACGTAATAATCATGGCAACGGGAATAACAACAACAAGAACGGCAATAACAGCGCAAATCAGTGGGGCAGCGCGCAGTGTATTTGGCATCCATCCGCACCGCTACAGGGATATAACGGTAAAGGAGGATTCGGAAACCGTCAAAGTAACGGTTTCTCTTTTACAAACAATAGAAACTTCAATTCAGGATACTGTGACTCACCATCAAGAGATAACCGTAATGGTTGCAGTAACTGGCGCCGTCCCAGCGATAAGTAGACAACAAGGGTATGGGAACGGGAATGAACACCCAAGCAAAAATAACAATTATGTGAACAACGGCTATGGGAGCAGCATAAACCAAAATCAGTGGCGTGCCACCCCCCATAATGCGCTGAATATAACATCGCCATGTATAGTAAACTATAGAAACTGACGGGAGCGGCCGAACACCGTCTGCCCCGTCATAAACGGCTATCGGTCGGCCTAGACGCCTGGCCGCCGGCAGGATTCAGGAAATGACACTAACAAATAAATTATTTATTAATGTGTGACACGGAAAGTGACATGCGAGATGACCTAGATACGGATAAGACAAATGATGTTAAAGGAATAAAAATGTACAGGGGATGCTAATGCCATAACACGGGGTGTTCAAAAAGTCTCTCCGCAGTGCCGTATCATTGTTAGCCGCCGCGTGCAGTATGCCGCACTGTTGTTCGCCTGCCTGGGTTACTTCCCTTCAAGTGGACTCTCCCATCATTCCACTGTTCCGTTTATCTCAGCCAGCGTCAGTAGTATCGTTGGTGTGTGTCGTTCCGTGTTGACTTGAGCGTCTAAATTTAGTTCCTTCGTTTGTTTCGTTCTTGTCACTGTTAAAATGCTAACCATTGAAGAACGTGTTTGTTTTAGCCGAACAAATGTTCAAACCTGGCAGTAAATCCACAGTTTCAGTTCGTCAAACATGTAATTCAGTTTTCCCGGAGACAACACTCCTACTTCGCGATATTGTGCGATATTTGATTAATAAATTTCCAAACACGGGTTCAGTGACAGTTGCACATAGAAGTGGTCGTCCTAGCGATTTGTCTGAGGATAAATTACTCTATATTTCCGTTAAAATGTCCTTGAGTCCAAACAAGTCAGTAAGAAAACTCGCCCAGGAAGTCGATGTAAGGGTCTGAACGGCCGACACAGCTGTAAGGAAAAAAATTTGAACTTTTCCCATACAAAGTGACAGTCGTGCAAGAACTGAAAAATACTGATCTTGGCAAGAGACTCCATTATTGTCCATGGTTCAAAAATTTCGTTCAACAAAATGGAAGGGATATTCTTAACGAAAAT
The DNA here is from genome assembly GCF_021461385.2 of Schistocerca piceifrons. Taxonomy (NCBI): domain Eukaryota; kingdom Metazoa; phylum Arthropoda; class Insecta; order Orthoptera; family Acrididae; genus Schistocerca; species Schistocerca piceifrons. Next base: position 634,615,048 of record NC_060139.1, read on the forward strand.
TTTTTCACTGGTGAGGCATTGTTTCATTCATCCGGGTACTTGAACTCGCAGAATTTTCGTATGTCGAGTACTGGAAATCCATTGTGTATTCATGAGGAACCATTTCACTCTGTGAAAATAGGCGTTTGGATTACACTTTCAAGACATCAGATCGTGCGTCACACATTTTTCAACGAAACAATTAACACACAACGATACTGCAGTGACATTCTGTACCCATTCATGGGAGAACTTGTGTTAAGTGAAATACTGATCGGTTATTTTCAACAGGATGGCTCAACCGCGCATACAGCTCGCGTTTCAGTGTCACTGCTTGCTGATGTTTTTAGTGATCGCATAATTTCACAGGTACTTTGGCCTCCATGATCGCCTAACCCAACACCTCCTGACTTTTTCTTCTAGGGTGCAGCGAAAGCAACTATCTATAAAAATCGGCCAAAATCCATCGATGAATTGAAAACTGCAATATACACTTACACAGCTTCTGTTACAGAAGAAATGTTGCAGCTAGTGTTTGCAAACATGATTAGACGAATTGAGGGAGGACACTTTCAACATTTAATGTGAAAATTTGCAAGTAGAAATGAATATTCGATAAATTAATAACTTGTATTTCACTGAGTTTCATTTCGTTATATTCAGTGCGGCATACGGCACGCGCGGCTAACAATCATACGGCACTGCGGAGAGACTTTTTCAACACCCTGTAGAAACAATAGATGCACATATTGTAGATGTACATGTGACACAAGACACTGGAGCGGCTACGAATGTTGTTTCTTACAACTTGCTCAATGAAAAAAAAATGCAAGAAAAGAAAAAAAAGGGAAACTGAAATTATCTATTTTGCCCATGCATAACTGCCATATATTCACAGCTATAGGAAATAAGTCATAAGGCATCAAGCTACAAAGATATACTTCCAATAACTTTCGCTGGAACCATAATCACTTGTACAGGGTGTTTCAAAAATGACCGGTATATTTGAAACGGCAATAAAAACTAAACGAGCAGCGATAGAAATACACCGTTTGTTGCAATATGCTTGGGACAACAGTACATTTTCAGGCAGACCAACTTTCGAAATTACAGTAGTTACAATATTCAACAACAGATGGCGCTGCGGTCTGGGAAACTCTATAGTACGATATTTTCCACATATCCACCATGCGTAGCAATAATATGGCGTAGTCTCTGAATGAAATTACCCGAAACCTTTGACAACGTGTCTGGCGGAATGGCTTCACATGCAGATGAGATGTACTGCTTCAGCTGTTCAATTGTTTCTGGATTCTGGTGGTACACCTGGTCTTTCAAGTGTCCCCACAGAAAGAAGTCACAGGGGTTCATGTCTGGCGAATAGGGAGGCCAATCCACGCCGCCTCCTGTATGTTTCGGATAGCCCAAAGCAATCACACGATCATCGAAATATTCATTCAGGAAATTAAAGACGTCGGCCGTGCGATGTGGCCGGGCACCATCTTGCATAAACCACGAGGTGTTTGCAGTGTCGTCTAAGGCAGTTTGTACCGCCACAAATTCACGAAGAATGTCCAGATAGCGTGATGCAGTAATCGTTTCGGATCTGAAAAATGGGCCAATGATTCCTTTGTAAGAAATGGCGGCCCAGACCAGTACTTTTTGAGGATGCAGGGACGATGGGACTGCAACATGGGGCTTTTCGGTTCCCCATATGCGCCAGTTCTGTTTATTGACGAAGCCGTCCAGGCAAAAATAAGCTTCGTCAGTAAACCAAATGCTGCCCACATGCATATCGCCGTCATCAATCCTGTGCACTATATCGTTAGCGAATGTCTCTCGTGCAGCAATGGTAGCGGCGCTGAGGGGTTGCCGCGTTTGAATTTTGTATGGATAGAGGTGTACACTCTGGCGCATGAGACGATACGTGGACGTTGGCGTCATTTGGACCGCAGCTGCAACACGGCGAACGGAAACCCGAGGCCGCTGTTGGATCACCTGCTGCACTAGCTGCGCGTTGCCCTCTGTGGTTGCCGTACGAGGTCGCCCTACCTTTCCAGCACGTTCATCCGTCACGTTCCCAGTCCGTTGAAATTTTTCAAACAGATCCTTTATTGTATCGCTTTTCGGTCCTTTGGTTACATTAAACCTCCGTTGAAAACTTCGTCTTGTTGCAACAACACTGTGTTCTAGGCGGTGGAATTCCAACACCAGAAAAATCCTCTGTTCTAAGGAATAAGCCATGTTGTCTACAGCACACTTGCACGCTGTGAACAGCACACGCTTACAGCAGAAAGACGACGTACAGAATGGCGCACCCACAGACTGCGTTGTCTTCTATATCTTTCACATCACTTGCAGCGCCATCTGTTGTTGAAAATTGTAACTACTGTAATTTCGAAAGTTTGTCCTTCTGAAAATGTACTGTTGTCCCAAGCATATTGCAACAAACGGTGTATTTCTATCGCTGCTCGTTTAGTTTTTATTGTCGTTTCAAATATACCGGTCATTTTTGAAACACCCTGTATATTTATAGTGGTAGAAAACTGGTAGTTAATGGTCTCCTAGGAATGGATTTTTTCAGGCAACACTGTTTCAGACTAATCATGATAGTGAAAATCAAAATGTAAAAATTATCTGTTTTGCTAGTCTCACTGACAGAATGTGAAAGAGCTTATTCCGCAATCGAGCTTGCACTCGTTGTGGTATAGGCATTCCGAAGATTCTAGTATTTCCCATGGGGAAATCGCACAAAATTATATTGTGATCATGAAGCACTTTCATTCTTACTGCCACGTGAACTATTGCACAAAATATTAGCCACGTTCTGTATTTCTCTTCAAGAGTTCGATTATGGTGTAATTTATGTCAATGGTGACCAGAATATTTTGGAAGATGACCTGTCTAGACTTCCAAAGGGATTAAACGAATGTGCAGAATTAACATAACAAACATCCAACTTTAGAACTCTACTCATGTACGATGGTACATATAGGCCCTATTACGTGAAAATGTATAAACAGCTTCAAGAGGAAGATACTCCATGCAACAAGGTAAGGCAGCAACTAACAAGTACTGACGATGCAGACTTGAGAACACATTATAAGTTACATGATAAAGTTTTGTTTCATCGTCGAACGCTTCAGTCTGTAAACTGGTGTGTTTGTTTACCCAAAGCACACGTACACAGTTTTATGAAGTATATAATAATTCCTGGGGTCACTTTGATATAGCCAAACGTGCTCAGAAAATAATGTCATACTGCTATTTCCCTACTATTAGATACAAAGAACAACAGGTCAACAAGAAACGTGTAATCTGTCAAACGGCCAGACATTTAAACAGTTCACGATTCAATGAATTACAACCTACTGTACCAGTAAAAAGCCTTGGCTGCGTATCAATTGATGCCGCAGGATTTTTTCCGTCGGCAAAAGCAGGAGCAAATTATCTAATAGCCTTGTGTAATACGTTTTCGTAATATCTGCAGATGTATGCCACTAAAACTCTAATGGCAGGGCCTATAATTAAGTGAAATATTTTGTGATAGTGGGTAAACCAAAAGCTATTGTGACTGACAACGCAACTAACTTCACAAGTGCGAAGGGAAAGAATCAAGACATATAACATAAAACATATTTGATGATGAGGTCTCATACTCCGAGGAGCGAATTTGACGATGCGACAAAGCCGCTCCGCAATACTAGGCAAGATCGTAGCGGAGGTGGTTTGCCATTGCCTGCTGGCCGAAGTGGCCGTGCGATTAAAGGCGCTGCAGTCTGGAATCGCAAGACCGTTACGGTCGCAGGTTCGAATCCTGCCTGGGGTATGGATGTTTGTGATGTCCTTAGGTTAGTTAGGTTTAACTAGTTCTAAGTTCTAGGGGACTAATGACCTCAGCAGTTGAGTCCCATAGTGCTCAGAGCCATTTGAGCCATTTGCCATTGCCTTTCTCTGACTGTAATGAGGATGAATGAAGATAATGAAAACGACACAACAACACCCAGACATCTCGAGGTAGGGAAAAGACCTGACCCCGCCGGGAATCGAACCCAAGATCCCATGCGCGACAAGCGAGTACGTCACAGCAAGACCACGACCAGCGGACAAAACTCATTATGTACCTGAATTTCTTCCCGAGGTCAGCCGAACAGTACGGGTATTTCATGAGTTCAACAGGATTATCAGAACGTCCACATTACATAGACACATTCAGTGGATTTACGTGACGCCTTTTCAGCAAATAGTAAATAATTTCCCAAACTTTTCAACAGGTTTTATACCTATCGAATTAACGTACGAGAAATGTAAAATAGCCGACTGGGTTAGATACCTAACTAAATCTTCTGGAAATGGGATGGCGTTAGAAGAGAAAGTTAGACAAGCCTTAATAAGGTGGGAAGCAAAGGCACAAGCTACGAAAAAGCAGTATGATAAAAGAATAGGTCGCACAACTACATATAACGTTGAACGGGAGGGTCCACAGCGCACACAATCCCGGTCTACCAACCACAAAAAGCTTAACACAACATGGCAGTTATTGTACACCGGACAATACATTATACACAAAATACCACACCCAGAATGCTTTTTCTCGCGCAACCCAAAGACAGGAGAAATACGTTCTATACACCCACATAATGACATCAAAGAACTTATAAACTAATTATGAGAAGTTAGCGTACCTCAACCACTTCAGCGCCTACAGCCCTTACGGAAAATACAACAATCTATAATCTTTACAGAAATTTGTAGTCTACCTGATGATAAAAAGTGACAATACTTCTAGGATGTGACACAATATACTCTAACATTAGAGCGTGGTGTCTGTTTGTTCTATATCGTGTCTCCCTACCACTTTCGCGCAACGACGCTCTTAGCATGTTTTTTTAGAGAATTGGCTAGTTTGAACCTGGGACCTGTTGCTGGTAAGGAGACGCCAGACCACACATGACATGTAGAATTCAGAAGAGTTCAGTGAGACTAGCGATGATATAACCAAATACTTAATGATTTCAGCGTCAGCTCCACTGCACTCGCTGTAAAAGAATCTTAATACTAAGTAAATTTAGTGGAAGGGGTTCAAGGCTTTCCTATTTTTAGTTAGCTGGTAAAAATAACGTCGAAAAAGCAGTTAAGTTTACCATTGGAAATTTTATTCTACTCACAAAACATTGTGTATAAATTGCACTATTGATAAAAGGAAATCTTTTAATACAGGATGGTAAAAACCAACTGCGTTCAACAACAATGTGAACGAATATTCGCTGAATGGGTTTCCAAGTTCTACAACGGATCGAAGGATGACCTATGCCATATCACATCTACAATCTAGGTTTAAATTAAGTTTCACAAAAGAGAAAACTATCAAAATGGTCTACAGTGACCCTCAATTTTCTTTAATTACTTATCTAACTTGTCGTAAATTACAGTGGCTGATGTGGCTTCTCAATAACTATATAACAGAAAAATCTTTGCGTTTCAGATTATTACTTCAAGTGGCAAATGTGAACACCATGAGCTTTAATTGACGATCGACACTAGTATTATGCAAAAAGGGGGTGTAACAGATGAGACTTCTTCAGTTGTGAGTGAAGCTTTATGCGCTTTTATGCGGCATCGCGTGCGTTCATTACCTTGTCTGTGTTCGTCAGGGGGCGGCGAGCAGCACAGCTCCACTCACCTCACCGTCTCAGAAGCAACTCCCTCCTAACTTCTCCTTACTGCAATTTACCGAAGTTGGTTTAAGAAAACCACCTGGCTGTGTTTTCATCTGACCAATCAGGGTCTCAATGTTAAACTTAAGCTCTGCCTACAAAAATTCTGTCTATCCAATGAGAAACGTTATACTTTTCGTGGTGGGGCAATGTTTTTAAAGTTTGCAACGTAACAGAGACGCGAAAAAGTCTCACGCTAAAACTTGCAGCTGGTGTGGTCCTTTTAGCGTAATCGTAAGATCTATTCTGTTCTTGTGGAGGGCTCTATCTTTTAACATGGGCTGGGGGTGGTCCTGATGTAACAGAGACGCGAAAAAGTCTCACGCTAAAAACTAGCGGGTGGTGTGGCCCTTGTTGTGTTATCGTAAGATCTGTACTGTTCTTCTGGAAGGCTCTAGCTTTTAACATGGGCTGGGGGGGTGGTCCTAACGTAACAGAGACGCGAAAAAGTCTTACGCTAAAACTTGCGGGTGGTGTGGTCCTAGCGGTTAGCTGGCGACGTGTGTCCGTCCGCCCCTTATCGTAGGGCCTTCCAGCTTAACACGGTTCTGCTCTCGGCTTCTGTTCTCGTTTCTCCCCTCGGAACTGCGTCTGTCTCACGGTGGGAAGGTATGACATGTATTTAGGCATTCTTGTGTTAGTCTGTGGTATTCCATTTGCTCATTCGTTACTCGTATTACTTTGGTTAATTTAATGTCACGATTTATTCGGAGCTATGTGACATATTACTGGATTTGCTTATCATGGAAGGTGTTGGGTTTGCCTGACACCTTACAATACATTTTAGCTACACTACAAGCGAAACATCCACATTACCTTTGAAACAAGCAGGGGAATTCATAATGAATGTCAGACTAGGTATAATCCAAGGTAAGTACAAAGAGTCTTTGAAACCTACTATGAAAATTTTACTGTTCTCTTCAGAGCGAAATGGCAATACACCAACTGTGCGTTAAATATATTTTTGGAAACAGTGAATATGAACGAACAACCAAGTCTAGGCAGTCTGCGCTTTTGACATAGTATGCAGTGACGACACTCGCGCATGTGGGCTTTACCCAATGCGCTACCCCGCAACTTAACGGTGATGGGATGTAAAAGAAATGCGCGTCGTCCAAGCATTAACCATTGAAAATGACAAAATAAGACTAACGTGAGCAAAGGAAATACTACGAATAAACCGCATTTAGTAAAGCGCTGGCAAATGCTTAATTTCAATTTATAGGAAACTGACCAAGTGAATTAGCTATTTTCGATGTTACATATACAAGACGTATCGCTAAGCCACCAGAGTTGTTACCGTAGACATCGTATTTTCTATACAGATTTTTCTAGTATGAAATATTTTAGCAAATGGCATTTCCATTTTGCCATGTCACTATGTGACAAACTTGAAAACCAGTCTGACAGTTACGACCGGATATATATTATGAGATTATGTTCAAGATGAAAGATATATCAGAGTAAGAAGCTATATATAAAAGAAATTATTTACGTGGAAACAGCTATGGTCACGCACGAGGAATAACTATTTACAGAAAGGTTACGATTATTCTAAAGTAATAAACCAAACTGATGTTAACGAAGAGGCTATGAAGAGGGACAGACTAATGGATATAGTGACGGTACTAAAAGTAAGTGCGTTTTGTACAGGGTGAGTCACCAAACATTACCGCTGGAAACACCTCCAAAACCACAACAAACACTGAATAACCAATTCCACAGACCGAAGACAGAGACTGGTGGAATTGGTTAATACAAATCATTGAGAAATGCACGGAAGTATGATTTTCAACACATACTTATGTCTTTTATATGGAAAGCTGTTATTGTATTTAGCACAACTGAAAAATAGAAACAAATACTTAATCAATGCCCTCTGTTACGTTGTAAAATGTTAAATACATCCGGCTAATTTGTATCGCGTTTTGTAACAAACAAGCTCTGTAGGGGCATATTTACGAGTTTGGCTGTCTCAGTGTCTGCATGTAGCGCTTGCTGAATTAGTCCTTGTACTCAGAGTAACTGTAGTACACTGTGTTACCGGATGTCTGCGATAGTGTACCATGCATGACTAAGAACAGAAGTACGCACAGTAGGAACGTGAGAATGTCGCAAGTAAAACAGTGTGTACGGTGTTATAAGAATCGAGAAATTAGTATATTCTAACTCTGGAAAGGCAGAGATGATACTCATCTATGGCGAGTGTAGCAAAATGCAGCTGCAGCCTGCAGGTTTTATGCAGAAAGGTACCCTGACAGAGATCATCCAACGCGCCACACATTTGAAAACATCTACAAATAATTGTATGCAACAGGTATGGTCGTAACATACCCATCACAGAAGAAGCATTAGCAGTTGGTGTGTTAGCTGCTGTTGCCGTGGACCCACACATAAGTTCACGTGACATCTCTAGCGGCAGTGCAATGAGTCAGAGTAGTGTAATGCGCATACTTCATCGTCACAAGTTTCACCCGTATCATGTGTCGCTGCATCAGCAATTACATGGAGTTGACGTTAATAATCGAGTGAATTTCTGTCAATGGGCATTACCAGAGAATGTGTTGCTGTTCTACCTGTTTACCGATGAAGCAGGTTTCACAAAACAACGGTGCAGTGAATTTACGAAACATGCATTACTGGTCAGTGGACAATCCTCGCTGGCTTCGACTGGTAGAGCGACAGCGACCGTGGTTCAAATGGCTCTGAGCACTATGGGACTAAACTTCTGAAGTCATTAGTCCTCTAGAACTTAGAACTAGTTAAAGCTTACTAACCTAATTACATCACAAACGTCCATGCCCGAGGCAGGATTCGAACCTGCGACCGTAGCGGTCTTGCGGTTCCAGACTGCAGCGCCTAGAACCTCACGGCCACTTCGGCCGGCAGCGACCGTGGGATGTAAATGTATGGTGCGGAGTAATTCGCCACCGTCTCATTTATCCTCACTTCATTGAAGGTCCCCAGGCAGCGGCAAAATACATCGAGTTTCTAGAAAATGATATGCCAACATTGCTAGAGAATGTTAAGCTGGAAACGAGGAGACGTACGTGGTATCGGCATGATGGTGCTCCTGCACATTCTGCAATGAACACTAGGCTGACCCTTGACAGAATGTTCTACAGGCGTTTCATAGAACGTGCCGGACGCATAAATTGGCCAGCCCGTTCTCCTGATCATACACCTTTAGACTACTTTCTGTGGGGTACAATAAAGTGGAACGCGCACCGTGGTGTGCTTACAACCCCAGGGAATATCAAACATCGTATTGAGGCAGCCTATGGCAACATTATTTCAGATGTACTGCGTCGTGTAAGACATTGACTACGTGGTACACTGAAAATGCATGCAGAAAATGATGGATACCGCTTTGAACATTTATTGGCCTGAAATCTCAGGGCACACTCTTATACATTCTGTAACTGAAAACAAAACAAAAAATTGTAAGTTTAGCTACATTCTCATGTTAATATACATTTTCTTCTAACAAATCAGTGCCGTACAGTATTCTTCAGAGAAAAAGACTAACAAAAATGTTAGCATGTGAACGTAATGTGCTGTTTATGTCTCTTCTGTACCTACGTTACATACTGTTGCCAGCCGGGATGACCGAGCACTTCTAGGCGCTACAGTCTGGAATCGCGCGACCGCTACGGTCGCAGGTTCGAATTCTGCTTTGGGCATGGATGTGTGTGGTGTCCTTAGGTTGGTTAGGTTTAAGTAGTTCTAAGTTCTAGGGGACTGATGACCTCAGACGTTAAGTCCCGTAGTGGTCAGATCCATTTGAACCATCACTATTCTTTTTGTATCCCTAATTAATTCGGTTCTCTTCAATACACAGGATTGAGGTGTTACTTAAACGTCAACTTTACGTTACAAATTACTCAGGATGTAATTAACGTTTTATAGTGTAAGAAACGACAGTGATTAAGTATTTTTTCCAATTGGAGTTGTGCTAAAAATAATATCAGTTTTCCATTTAAAAACACATGAGTATGTGTTCAAAATCATACTTCTATGTATTTCTCAGTGGTTTGTATTAACCAATTACACCGGCCACTACCCTTTCTTTCGGTCTGCGGAATTAGTATTCAGTGTTTGTTGTGGTTTGGGAGGTGTTTTCAGTGGTAATTTTAGGTGACTCAACCTGTATTAGGCCGGCCGCTGTGGTCATGCGGTTCTAGGCGCTACAGTCTGGAACCGCGCGGCCTCTACGGTCGCAGGTTCGAATCCTGCCTCGGGCATGGATGTGTGTGATGTCCTTAGGTTAGTTAGGTTTAAGTAGTTCTAAGTTCTAGGGGACTGATGACCTAAGATGTTGAGTCCCATAGTGCTCAGAGCCTTTTGAACCATTTTTTGAACCTGTATTATGCTATCTAAAGCTACGAGGGTTGCACTGGAAGTAATGCATCGCATTTTTGTTTCTCAGCCGAAGACAATGTTACGAATGGGAAACGTTACCTATGTATTATCTGAAGTTTCCTGAGTGTGTGCGCCAAGTTCCCATCACTTCCGACAGATGGCGTAGCTGTAGGACAGTTTCAAAATGGCGTCTGTAGGTGATGTACATTACAAGCAACGTGCCGTTATTGAATTTCTCATTGCAGAGAAAGAAACTGTGGGGAATATTCACAAATGCTTGTGCAAAGCCCATGGAGCATCTGCTGTCTACAGAAGTAGTCGCTGGGAACGGAGGGTGAGGTCATCAGAAGGCGGTTCAGCGGAACTCCATGGTTTGCAGACGTCGCGGAGACCATCTATGGCTGTCACAGCTGACGTGTTGCAGCGCGGTGATGTTGCCATTCGCGAGGACAGACTCGGTTTGTAGCGCTGCATCTGTCAGTCAGCAAAGGAAGTTCACAGAGTGAAGCACTGGCTCATCACCCGGAGAGGGATTGGTATCGACAGGGCATACACGCCCATGTTTCGTTCTGGAGGAAGGACATAGAACGTGATGGGGTGGAAAAATAGAGTGTGTAGTTAAAAAACCATTCTTTCGTTTATGTAGTTCTCATTGTTTTGAATAAAGAATTATTGAAGAAAAAATGCGGTGCATTACTTTCTGAGATAACCTCGTGCACACAATTATAAGCAACCATGTTATTTATTTAATACTACAACAGATTAAGTTATGACGATTATACAATACTTTATATTAGTAAGTTTAAAACTAAATCTACATTAAAGTGAATACGAAAAACTAATGTAGTGTATAGAAGAAAATTTAGAAGAAAATGGAATTAGGCACACATTATTGAAATGGCGTAGCTTTGCACAGCTAGCAACTACAAGCCTCAAGCAGCCTCAAGTTTAATTAAGTTTCATTACATCAAATAAACGTTATTTGCTCGAACACCGTGCTACAGGCAATGTCAAAGAGTGCATAATGAAGTATGAAATATCGATAAACATATATTCTTAGAGTGTGAAGACGAAACACTATTAGCGAAAATATTAAATGTACCAAGCTGTAGATTATGTGTGTATGTACGCGTGAATGAGCACGTTGACTGGCATGTGGTCCGTTATGCATGATTAAGAAGTTTTGTAATAATAACAATTTTGTAGAGAATGATGCAAAGTAGGACGTCCCGCCTGGCGGAAGGATTGAAATGGAGGTGAAAAGTGCCAAAAAATAGGACCCCCCCTCATATTAGTTTATAAGTAGTATATAATTGTGGTAGTGCGTGAATGTATGCATAAGTAGGTAAGTCTATGATCAGTATGTTGAAACAGCTAAACACGAGTGTAGCTCTGCCAACTGAAAAGAAATAACAAATACAGTGGATCTCACATTAAGTTAGCCTGTCTGTTAAGGCATTATGTAAACCATTCTGCAGCATAAAAAGACAATTTCAACAGTGAGTAGCTGAGTGAAAAATACAAATAGTAAACAAAGGACTTTGAGACGTAGATAGGGTTATAAAAAAACACTATGCTTTGACCAGATCATGTACTTACAACCCGTATTTCACCTGTCCTCGTAGCACGTAGCATAGATTGTTTGTGAAAACAAATACTAATGCAAGACGTTGCATTATGCTTATGTTAAACGGAGCCTGATGAAATTCCTATGCTTTCACACTCCTCGTGTAATAATGAAATCGCTCTTGATTGTGTTGAAGATAATACTAGTATTCAGGTTGTTACTGGAGGTGTAATAGTTTTGAGAAGTAAGATCTTGACTCACTGGAACAAATAAAAAGGAGAAAATTTTCTTGGAGCTAAAAATAAATGTATCAGCTATAATTAATTACGAGAAACTTCGAACTGCAATATAGATAAGATTCTATTGTAAATGACTTTTATCTATTTCATGTCCTTGGAAATACATCCATGTATATTTTGTAAACCTGTGAAAACCAATCTTACACTCGACCAGACCTAGTAGCATACGTGTGAAAGAGTGGTATGTGAGTTGTGCAACGTACCTCAAAGATGTGGGGTTGCCACCTAATGGTTAAAAAACAGTGCTGTGCTATGATTCGATTTTGCAATCATCAAGTGATCCATCATCCATAATGTAGAACGTTTAACGAATCTACAGTGCCGCATTGAATAAACAGAACAGTGGCACCTGTGGGCTAATGGAAAGGTGAACTCTCACCAAAATGTCGACGAAGACTTCATCCGGACGAAGCTGGTCCAGCACAGCCCTTCGGCCTAATTATGCAGTGGAGACCGTCGTAGCTTACGGAATCCGTAGGCAGGTGTAAATAGTTACCCTGAATACACTCTACGAACTCTTCACACTCCTTCACGCGCGCGAATAATCCTCTGCGTGGTGCGGGAAACAATAGCGAGGAACTTCAAACAATGGATCCTGTCATGCAAAAAACTCAACGATAATACAAACAACATAGGGCAGGTAAGACGCAAATTTTTGTTGCAAACTAAAGGAGAGAGACGCACTCCTCATACTTGTAAATAAAAAAAGATAAATATTTCTCTGAATGAGAAAATGGACTACGTAAGGTGACAAAAAAAATTTTAATATTTTCCTCATATCTGTAAAGTAATTGAGTTATTTGTAATTTTAATACAGTGTAAGAAAATTTTGGTAAAATATATGACATGTAAAGAATACGATAAAAACGAAATTCCCACATAGATGAACACATTAGTTAAGCAGTATATTAAGGAATAATAGACAAATATGACAATACTTGAATGGCTTCGGTCACGAAAAGAAATTATTCCACTTTGCCCCTCGGGGTATAAAACGTCATCTATATAAATATGTATAAATTAATAAGAAAAGGAAATGTTTTACTTTGTGCTAGGTACATGAATCCATAGACCACAGTGTGGAGGGGGGGCAGGTCTAAAGGCATTTGGTAAATATCTGCAAAGCCGTATATATAAGTTGAAAAAGGAAGCGGTGCGCCGCAGCAGAGGTGCTGTTACATCAGAGAGATGTGACTATATTTTTTTAAGTCGGCAGGGAGAGAGAGAGGAAATTTTTGTGTGTCTTGATGAAGAAACGTAAATATTTTTACCGCTCTTGCAGTTGTAAGATTGTATTTGTGGGTTAATATAAAAGTAAAGTGAAACACGGCACCTGTCTGTTTACTTGATAAACAGTTCAACTCACCGCATCAAAATAGTTATTTGATTAGGCGACACGATCAACAATCAGCAACTTCTACGGCGGATGTATTCGAGACGTCCACCGCAGAAGAAAAAAGCGCTAAAGTTTTCCACTGAGAAGAAAATATTACTAAGAACATTGGCTTATTTCAGATTCGTTTGATGGTGGCTGTTCGGCAGCCGGCCGTAAAATCATTTCATTAACTTCAATTCACAGCTTCACGGTTAAAACTCATAAAACATTTCCAATTCAAAAACCCTGATTCATTGTCCAGCCAGTAAGCAGTAAAGAAGTATGGTACTGAATACAGTGTCAAGCACTGTGTGTATCATCTAAGACGAATTGAAGTGAGTAAATCAAGATCTGCTCAGTTCCACTTGGCAGATTTGCCCTAGACACAAATGTAGAATAAAAAAGGCTGCCAGACGAGTGTAGACGTCACTTTGCCCAAACTCTGTAGGCTAACAGTGGTTCCGGAGGTCAGAGAGACGGAGGTCCTTCGGGGCCCTCAGTGTTTGCAACGCGGCCAGGCTGGCAGGCGCCGTTGACGTCCGCGAGGACGATTAGGCGCTGCGCCACGTCGAGCCGAATGCCGGCGTTACGTCGTTACGCTGGTAATTGCCGGCGAGATCATTAAGATAAGTGGCAGTTAACGTCGCTGCTGTAATTAAACGAAGCGAGTCCTCGAATGACGGCTGCAGGCAAGTGTCATTAACAGTTTAGCAGTGTTGTCGCTCACTGTTGCAAGGTTAAAACTGCTGGACAACAAGAGATGCCAAAGACCACCGAGGATGTGCCGATGCATGAAACGAAATAGTTGTCGTGAGGACACAGTTTTTCAGTCTTAGCTAAGCTTAAACAGTTAAAAATGCAACAGACGTACAAATGTGTTTTTCAGGATAAGTAGTAAGCGATGTGCATGATTTGGGTGGACTGGCCTTAGGGTTAGGAGTTATGTAGGCGTGCTTTATTGTAGCATAAAAATATTTATTAAACACAGAAAAGTTCATCAACAGTTTACAGAATTGACAAGAGCGAACTCAAGTACCTTGCCCAGATATAGTCTTTGACAAAATGCGCATCAAATCAGCGTAAATAAATTAAAAGTTCTTCCAGAAATAGAAATCAGTCTACGATAAAACCACAGCAATTACATAATTTATTTAGAAATACGTTCACTCATAATCTTAATGACTCTCGCTGCATGGTGGTTACAACAAAATTTGCAGAGCTCTTCTGACGTGAGATATTAAGGACATCCATTCGGTGCAAGAAAAATAGAACAAACCAAATATAGGATACTGTGATGAAGCCCCACTGTGTGAACCATAACTGCCAATATCCGTTACAAGCAAACCGCAAAGCTTGCTCTGTTCACAGTATCCTGTATTCAGCTCACACAAATCAGAATTCCATCAGCTGACCAAAACTGCGCCGGCAACCAAAACACACTCGAAGTGTGTTTAACTCCTAGAGAACCCTCTAGACGTTAGTGGCAAAGACATCGAATATCGTCCAGACTTGATGTATCCGCACCATGCCTACACGCCCTGCATCGACCATTACTGATTTCCCATGTCCCGGTATCACGACCCGTCTATCTGGCTCTCCACCGAGTGCCACGATGTTGTCCCTCTCGGTTCAAAAATGGTTCAAATGGCTCTGAGCACTATGGGACTCAACTGCTGAGGTCATGAGTCCCCTAGAACTTAGAACTAGTTAAACCTAACTAACCTAAGGACATCACAAACATCCATGCCCGAGGCAGGATTCGAACCTGCGACCGTAGCGGTCTTGCGGTTCCAGACTGCAGCACCTTTAACCGCACGGCCACTTCAGCCGGCTCCCTCTCGGTCCTTACACCTCCGCGCCAGTGGCACTGGTGTCAGTACCGGCTCTTATAGTGAGCCCTCTGGCGGCTCATGGCAAATCAAAAGTTCCGCATCACACTGCATAATCTGCCAACCCCCCCTCCACCAGTTTCGCATCACACTGCATAATCTGCCAAGCCCCCCCCCCCCCGCTCCCCACCCCCTTCCTACCCACGGTTCTCTGACTTCCCCAACCAGCTTGCTGTAGGAGGTTCCAGTATACTGTTATACGATAAGGATAATAGACCGCCAGAAAAATAAATAGTACATCTGGAGAAATGACATCGATTTTGATCCGATGACAGTATATGCCACCTGGGGGATAGTAGATGTACTGATAACAGTTTCAACGTCGTCCGCCAACAGATAGAGTAGTGGGATAGCTACGAGAGCGCCATCTTTGTCTACCTTGTAAGGGGGAGTGCCCGTAGCCAGAAGACAGTGTGGTGCAAACGTATGAAGCAACAGCCAACTATGACGCGGAGATGCACTCGTGCTTGCTACAGCCAACTGAGAGAGTTTGAAGGGGGTCAAATTTTAATCATTCCGAGAGGCGGGATGGCCCTTTAGGAGATTTGCCATACTAGATTGGACGTGCTGCATCAGTTGTGCAAACCATTCTGGTATCAGTGGTCACTTAAATATTCTTACACACTTAAACAAGATTCTGGACGTACAGGCAGAACAGACGCTCCTCAACATCGTTACATTGTAAGGGCGGCAGCGACATGTCGTACAATTAACACAGCTGAGGTAAGTGGGCTTGTGGGCGCATGTGTCAACAGAAACAGTTGAGAACCGGAATTTAGGAGTGTGACTTCGGGCGCTCACACATCTAGCCCATCTTCCGCTCACGCCACAAAATCGACGTGCACAGCTCGGTTGGAGCCGACAGAAGATCGGTAAGAAGATGGAATGGCGCACCATGCTCTTCAGTGATGAAAGCAGTTTCTGCCTGCGCGCAAGTGATTGTCGTCTGCACGTACGACGAAGATCTAGTGCGCGCTGTCTCGTAGAGTGCTTCCGTTCATGAATCGCTGGCCGCACTTCATGCCTTATGTTCCGGGGTGTCATAAGCTGCAACTGTCGTTCACCTTTGCCGTTTCTGGACGGGACGCAGACCAACGCTCCGTGAAAGCCGAATGTTGTAAAATCTGTTCCTTTTCTATTCTTGCCTCAGAAGATTAATATGTTGTTCCAAGAGGATAACGCTCGCCAACACATAGCCCGTGAAGGTCTATGTGCTCTCCAAGTCGAGCATCAACTCCTCTGGTAGCACGATCTTCGAACTTGTCTCCAGTCGAGTACGTGTGGGATATGATTTGACAAGAAGTGACTCGCGTAACTCGTCAACCAACATCTCCTACCGAACTTCATAAACAGGTCGAACACTCGTGGAATAACGTATCCCAGGACAGTATTCGTCATCTGTACGACCGACTGGATGCCAGAGTGAGCACCGGCATTGGCGCCCGTGAAGGCTACATCACGTACTAATATGGGTGTTTGAGCTTTGGTCGATACCCGATACCACAGAAAGGATTGTACTACTGATTTGCAAATGCAATCATTTCCCTGACATGGTATCTCCAAAGTTCTGTATAATCTACAAGATTCAAAAGCCATATCAGTCAAAAATGTGGTGGATTGAGAGCAACAGTTACTGAATATGCATTGAGAGAGTTCTGACTCGTTTTCTAGATGGCTAAATTTAGTTATAAGTCATCGATCCAGTGTGTACAAAAATGTGTAACCACTGAGGTATCTATACTATAAAGAAGCGCGCCACGAAGGAATTATTCGAATGGGCGAAAATCGGTAGATCTGATGAACATGTGCCGAAAACAGATGATAATTTCAGAAAAAAATTGGATGATGTATTCAAGAGAAAGAGATTCAGAAACTGAGAAAGTTAGTAGCACGTTGGTACCCTTCTGGCTCTTTTGCAAGCAGTTATTCCCCTTGGCATTGATTGAAAGAGTTGTTGGATCTCGTGAGCGATATCGTGCCAAATAATGTCCAAATGGTGCCTTAGACCGTCATAGTCCCGAGCTGGTTGCAAGACCCTGCCCATAATGCTCCAGATTTTCTCATTTGAGGAGAGATCGAACGACATTACTGGCCGAAGTGGAGTTTGGCAAGCAAGAAGGCATGCTGTAGAAATCCTTGCCATTTGTGTGCGGCCATATCTTTCCGAATTGTGAGTTCAGGATGGTTTTGCTTGAAGGACAACAAAACGGAGCATAGAATATCGTCGATGACCGCTTTACTGTGAAGATGCCACGGATGACAACTGAATGGCTGCTGCGATGAAACTCAATGCCACCCTAGATCATGCTACATGGCTGTCGTGACGTATGGCGTTCGACAATCTATTCCACAGCTCTCTGGGACGTCCCCATACCCGATTGACTGGTGTAAAACTGGCTTGTGATAGTCCCACTTCAAAATGATCCCGGATGACCAGCGAAGACGTGTCCGGAGACGCCCTGGACTGCAGTATGAAACCCTGTCGCCTGCCATGTGGCCCGACAACTAGGAGTGATGCCCTGGGGTGCCATTTCTTTTAAATCAGAACTCATCCTGGATTTACATTTCAGCAAGATAATACCCGCCTACAAACGGCGGACGTTGCTACTGTTTGTCTTCTTGCTTACCAAACCCTACCAGCAACATCGCCACGTCTCTTCTCTGCTGTGAATGTTTGGAGCATTATGGGGAAGGCACTCCAACCAGCTCGGTACTAAGACGATCTAAAACGACAATTAGACAGAATTTAGCACGATATCGCTCAGGAGGACATCCAACATCCATCACTGCCAAGATGGATAACATCTTGCCTGACTTGGTCAATTTGTTGCACTGCTTTTCTTGGATGCATCATCCAATTTTTCTCAAAATGCAATAATGTGTTTGTCCGTACACGTCCACCACATCAACTGTTTTCCGTCCCATTCGGATAAGTCCTTGAGTAATTTTGGAGGTATAGTAAATCTACGTATTTTTGAAGGTATTGAAAATTTTTTACAGATGGATGGTACGTAGTTGAATGCAACTGTGTTGACATCACTGTTCTGTACGTGTCGTGATGTCGCATATAACATTTTATATACGCAATAGATTCATTTTACACCTCACAAATACTGCTAACAGCACACTTAAAACACCGACAAATAGAGAACGGGTCACAACGCACTTCCGTCGGAGTCAGTAAATGGAGAAGTTTCGAAAAAGTGCATCCGATCTCAAAAGAATCTGCTACAAGAATGAATTTAGAAAATCGGAAATGTGTGGTAAGTTCTTAGGGACCAAACTGCTCCCTAGGCTTACACACTAATTAATCTAATTTAAACTAACTTACACTAAAGAAAACACACACACCCATGCCCCAGGGAGGACTCCAAACTCCGACGGGGGAGCCACGTGAACCGTGGAAAGCCCCATAAGATCAGCAAATGTAATCACTTGATGTACTCCATATGCACTGTTGCAACATTAAATCTTGAGTGAATTGTAGACCTCTAAAAGGGTGTTCTAATGTTTTCAGGCAGTGTTTTTCATTATGTCTTTAATATTTCGATTCCGAACGAGATTAAGCATATTGGGTGGTAAAGTAGGAGGTTGCGTGCCACCCTGTAATTTCATGTGAACCCTGCTATTCTAATTCAATACTGACGAAGGATTCCACAACCGAAGGGAGCTCACAGTGATCACTATACAACATTCGCTGCATGTTTCTCCACCTGACCGTATCAAAAACTCATCCGTCGCACACATCATAGTATAGTCTGATACAATATAATCTCTCGCGTCGGTGGGTGTATTTTATACTCTCTGACACGAAAGAACATGACTTGTGAACGACACGTTAAATTGGGAAAATTACGGTGACCTAGTAAGAGCAACGCCTCCTATGCTAAGTACCTTTAAATGTAAGTACTAGTTTTTAAGAGAATTGACTAACAACATGGGCAGAGCTGATGGTACAGCGAGTCTGGGCAACTTTCGCCTTCGTTCATTACACTTGTTGCAGAAGAAAAGTCCCTGCGTCCAACGGTTGTTTCGTTCAACTTATATGCAGAGTGCGATATTTGAAGAAGTCTCCTAAAAGCCGCTCTGCTTAATGCCTCGTGCTTGTGGGCAGTCAGGAAGGCGATAACTGGCTCCCAGCCCCCGCCGCCACCGCCGCCACCACCACCGCTGCAGAACTCGCGGCCGTTCCCCGCCTCCAGATATAAACGTCGTTACAGCGTCCTTTCGGAGTCGTTAGAACTTTACGATTCCCTGCGGAGACCCACCAGAGCCGGCTCCCAGTACAAAGCACTTGTAAAGTTTATTGCCGCCCATAGGAATCCTATTCTTGCGAAATTACGTATATTTTACGAGTTTCTCTCACCAACAAGTAATAACGGAAACTGGAAATGGAAGCGAGTCTTGCAAGAGAAGCGTCACATCTGTCAGCATTCTTTCCAAGTTTTTTTGTTGAAATACTAACGCCCGGCTCAGTTTCTCTCATGTGTGTGATACTCCAGTTGTATATCTTTTAAGGGGTGACTGCACATTATAGGCGCTCTCTGAAATTTGTATACATAATCTGGGCAGATTTAAAATTTAAATCCCGTAAAAAGGTATCGCAGCCTTGATAGATTTTCTTATTAGCAAAACATCTTGTTCATGTGATGTACTTCTATGTAATCTGCTATATTTTCCATTACAATATTCCTGCAAAAATGCAATTTATTTTATTGATGGATGCTTAGCGCTTATAGATATATTAGCATTTTATTTACTCCGAAATAGTGCCGACGCTGCGGTAGCAGTTCAGTCCACGAGCACTTTCTTTTAAAATACTTGAAGAACTACCAAAGTTTGACTTCAGACAGTGAATACTAGAGAAAATGTATGGTACGTGTAATGTACATTATATATTTCCTTACTGAGTATTTAAGTGTTGAGCATTTTGTATTGTATTGTATTGTATGGAACTGGAGACCTAGAAACGACGGAGAGGCATCGTCCCCGTCGTAGCCCATGATGTTTCACAACTCCACCACCGCCCCACACCGAACCCAGGGTTATTGTGCGGTTCGGCCCCCAGTGGACTCCCCCAGCAACGTCTCATAGCAGACGAGTGTAACCTCAATGTTTGCGTGGTAGAGTAATTACGGTGTACGCGTACGTGGAGACAGTGCTTGCACAGCAGTCGCCGATATTGTCTGAGGTGGAATAAGGGGAACCAGTCCGCATTTTCGGAGGCAGATGGAAAACCGCCGTAAAAACCATCCACAGACTGGTGGCACACTGGACCTCCACACTAATCCCGCCCGGAAAGCAGTGCGTTAGATCGCACGGCTAACCGGGCGGGCCGTTGAGCATTTTACATATTTCTTTATTATTTATGTGTGCTCTTTTCATATCATAATTATTCATGTTTAAACCAATATTATCCCAGATTGCTGACGTGACAAAAAATTTAATGCGTTCACACGCTTTTAATGTGAGATATTATTTTACTAGAGATTTTCCTTTTCAAATTTTGAATGACTGTAAGGTTCAATTTTGAGGTATCTCTAAAGATGACCTACGCCGCCCCCAAGAAAACTGAAACACCCAGACGATGCTGTTGGATGTCAACGCTACTCTGTACACATACACACCAACGACATGTACGCGAATGATTGCAACTGAAATTTCGTGTGAAATTACAGTTTTACGGCCGTCAAATTGCGTTGGGACTTTTCTGTTCTGTGCTGTTAGAAGTCCCGATAGGCATATGAGGTTCATGAACAACGTGAGTTGGTGAGCGAACAATACGAAGGCCACGAAGATGTGGAGTACTTGTCTGACAAAGTATTATCAGCACATTATTGAACCTGAAATGGGCCTCATTGCAGGCCTCCATTTGGCTGGGTGATCGAACCGTGCAATATTCAGATTTATAGGTCATTCGGATGTTAAAGTGGCCTGGTGCTGGGCTTCACGGGAAAGCGAGGGCAGGCCTATGCTCCACCACATCCAACCACCACAAGACAGGTCCGCCATATTGTGCACAAAGCACATAGTACCCCTTCACGTCTGCGGTAGCTATCCGAGAATAGGTAATGGACTCCCTGCAACCACCTCTGTCTTGCTACACAATTTATCGGAGACTAACAGCAGCTGGACTAGAGAATTACTATCCGGCTGCGTTTAAACGGGTGCAGTGGCTAGAAATGATGCTGTTGATGAATAGCGCACATTCTGTTCAGTGATAAATCGTGGTTCTACACTACCCCAGATGACCACCATAGGATAGTATGGAAAGTCTTGCTAGAGGTCTCATTTTTACAATGACTTGGAGAGGCATGGCGGTTTATTCCTGGGAGACTTCGAGAATTACGCGTCACTGCTGGTACTGATTGAGAGAAGTCTGATGGCGCAACGGTAATTCATGGGCATCGTTCGTCCTCATGTGTTACCTCTACAGGAAAGTATTCTGATCTCAGTTTTCAAACAGATAATGGTCGTCTGAACACTGCACCGTTCTCTATGGCCAGTCTGCATGATGTTGAGGTACTTCAATGACCAACAAGATTGATTACAGTTCTCTTCCCGATAGAACGTTTGTGGTTTCAAGCCAGATGTCAACTCTGCAACCGATTCATTTGAATCACAAGAGAAGAGATGATACCTGTCATCTATTAGTTTGGAAATTTGTGGTAAGGTCTTATGGGACAAAACTGCTGAAGTCACCAGTTCCTAAACTACACACTACTTGATCTAACTTACGCTAAGGACCACACTCAACACACTCCGATGCGCGAGGGAGGAATCGAACCTCCGACGGTGGGTGGAGAAGTGGGGGGGGGGGGGGGGGCAACCTTGCAAGACGCCTCACACTACGAGGATACGCCGCGCAGCCACACCTTTTAGTATTTGTGGACCGGATGACAGTTGTACTCAAAGATGACTGATTAAAAACATTACTATCAGTGTTTCGCATTTCTTGTTCCATTATGGTGTCATTCACAAGGAGACACAGTACCACGCCAGTAGAACGCACCGCTAAACATTGATTTCTGGCCACCCACTGACAGCCCCTCCCCCAAATACAACAATAGCCACTCCAAAAGCTTCCCCTTTTACGTTAGAAGAAGATGGAATCGAAGTTGCGCAGTATACATTCGCTAGTTTCACTTACCACGTAACTTTGAGCCTCCATTTTCTGTCATTCGTTACAGCTTCCTGCATAGGACTGATTTCGAACTTCATGTTATTCGTAGTCTGCGAAGTCTCCCTGTGCATATTACGTTTTTCAGTCGATTCTGTTTTGTTGTCTGTGTGATATACTTGAATCATTTCACAATTGTGACTGAAACAAACAGTCTTGTTTTCTGTCATCAAACTTTCGCCGTAAGAAGACAGATATAATAGCTACGTGATTCAACTGCGTTTTCTGATACACTTCAATTATGGTGATGAAATATATGCTTCAAAGATTCTAAGGCCATTTTCTCAAAAGAAGTTCCCACATGACCAACTTTGCCATCACTGCGTTGAAATTTTATCGCACAAGCAGTAGAAGCAAATACAGTTCGCTAATAAGCACATCTGATAAACCTTACCAGAGCACCTACTGTGTCACTTCCAGTTTGCTTACGTTCTTCATAACTCCGTTCATGGAATTCAAAGATGGACTGTCTTCATTTCCGTCGAAAACGCACTAGGCCTTTTTCACTCAGTATATCATTTCTTTTTCATAGAAAATGTGCGACATCAAAAACCATATCATTCTGTTTCGTAAGAAGAGCATTTCTGATTCGCTTAATGGTGCAGTGCTTAATGTGGTCAGTTTTTAATCTGGGAGTGCGAGTTACAAATCCAGTCACTTCCATGAATTTTGATTCATGGTAAAAGTTATTAGTTCAAGAGGACCAAGAGAATTATTAAATTTGCTAATTTTAGAATATTAATAAGTATATAACTGAGGATGTAGTAGATACAAACGCTCGACTTCACGTCTGCATCGCCGGTCTTGCTCCAGTTTTCCCTTATGTTATCTGTTTTCTACTTGCCATTAAAAGAAAATGATATCTCCTTTGCGCTTTCGTCTTTACTGGAGCCCACCCTGCATGTAAATGAAGATAACACGAATTAATATTATGCTTTTTCTCGACGTTAAAAACCAGACTTTTCCTTCGATGCCTGCATCAGCATTAACATCATATGCCATGTGACAGAAAATGTTGATTTTATATTTGTCTCTGTCTTTTTTAATTAATGATCGTAAAAAATTTAAAGCCGATAGCGTATGGAACAACGCAAAACTGTGAAATAGACGGCCTATTTGGTATGTATAACCTTTTGGAAATTTGAAAATTTCTGGTAATGACTATGGGACCAAACTACTGAGGTCATCGGTTCCTAGGCTTACGTACTACTTAATCTAACATAAACCAACACACACGTCCATGCTCGCGGGAGGGCTCGAACCTCCGACGGGTTGAGCCACGCGAACCGTGCCAAGACGCCTTAGATCGCACGGCTACCCTGCGCGGCCGTATAATATTCTTTTCTAGAAAAAAAAAGTGAATAAATAAATAAAAGATAAGCCAAACGATATTTCCTCTTCTTCGAGTGAAAACAAAATGTTCATTTGTCATAATGTTTCCTGCCTAAAGATACAATAATTCAGTAATGTGTACAGTTTCATTTCTCCTCTACGAGTGCATTTAGCTGTCGCGAAATAGAGGCAAAAAGTTTGCGAACGAATCTGTTACTCTGTGACAACTTTTCTCGTGCGTCATGAAGTGATCTTTTAAACCTAATAATTTCCTCCATCTCTCTCAATACGTGCTATAGGAGGCAGACATCAGTACCTCTGGAAGGTCAGTCCGGCGGTTCAACGTCGACGTTCATTTGAAACCAGTGTTTCACACAGTTCGCATTTTGAATAGGAGAGCGGTCATGTTGGAATATTACTCTCCTTCCCATAAATCTCTAACGAACAGCAAGGACCACTACAAGATCCAGTATTTCGTAGTAAAAGCGAATAGTAAACTAACGGTCCATTTGCCGCAGAACGACCAACCACTTGCTGATATCTGTCTCCAAACTGTGACAAGTTCGGCCACATCTTTGACTCTGATAGACGTATTTACTGTCAAATCTCGTTCCACTTAGTCCATGTACATGGACTGAAGTAGATAACAGCTTTTTATCCGTAAATACAACTAGCTCTCGATGCCAAAGCGGTTTCTTTCTGTACGCCTTTGCGAAGATTAATATGGCAGACTTACACAGTTCCTTCAACATTTCCTAAATCACCTAAATAGTTAGCACAAAGACGAATGGTCGGCACGCTCATACTTAGTTGGAAGAGTTCCTGATTTCTGTGCTGCTCCTGAAAGGGTCTTCATCATTGCAGTGGATCTTCGCCGTGGTAGTCCGTCGACGTCCAGGGCGGCGACGACGGTTGAGTGGCCTTCCTCCGCCATCCTCTTCACTCAGAGATGTATCGTAGATTTGCTGTATTATAAGTGCGAGATATAGTGCTGATACAGTATCCATTTTCATAAAGCATATTAATGCGACCTTTATCAAACTGCTAGAGCTGTGACATTTCGAAAGTAAGAACCTGCTGACAACGGTTTAGGACACGAAGTGTAATACAAGGTGGAGAGTACTTCCTACACCTCACAAGCAAAATTCATTCCCGGCTATATGCCTCAATAAGGAAGTTATTAAGTTAGTTCCTGTTGAGTATTATTTGAAATATGGTGTAAATGTACCTTGTCTCTAAACAATTTCAATAGTAATAATAATGTCATCTTTTCCAAAGGTTAGAGGTTAAACTGAGAGTCAAGTTGTGATGCAGGACAGGTATTTCAGTCAACTGCGTTTCATTTCATATTACACCAGAGCAATCTACGACAGCGCTTCAGACAGTAGTCAAGATGTTGCAGTTTACTGTTATTGTGTACCGGCAGAAGTGCTGAGTTATTCAGTTTGATTTTATTGTGGAGGATGCTGCCTTGAGACGGAACTAAGATTAACAGATACATGCAACTGTTAAAAAAATACAAACGGTAGCATAGTGGAGCAGGTTTAAGCGGTGAGTTTGTAATCTCTTGTTATCAGATTAGAGTCCTGCCTTTTCTTCAAATTTTAATTCGTCGTTAGTTTAGGAGGACAATGTCAATTATGACGTTCAACGTACTGGCAGTATTGTATTTATCGCTTCCAATGATTGTTTGAGGACGGCAAGGACAAAAAGTCTCCCCTTGTTTCTCAATTATGAATACATCTCAGTTTGAAGATGAACTCAGCCTTAGTTTGTAAATCGTTTTTTATTTCTAGCAGTACCATACCTTTAGATGTTAAACTTGGTTTCAGCTAATGATTTCCACAGGTATAGGAACACAACGTGTGATACTTCTTAGGAAAACAATAACGCAGTCTGTCAGACGAAAAGATCGTCCTGGGTCACACTGTGCCGAGTTCGTGCTTTTCCTACTTGCACGGTATATATTTATTACACGGTTAATATGTGAACTATTGTGCTTAAGATGTTTTAAGATTAAACTACATTCCTTCACCAACGACAGCGTTAAGAGAAGCCTTCTTAACACTACTAAATAGCGGTTTATGAAGCGATTATTAGGTACATTCCGCTGGTTACAAGGGAAAAAAGCCAGGGAATTCATGTCCCACAAGGAAAACAGGAACGATACAAAGCCTCTAATTTTTGTGAGGTCATGTGACATTTATTTCAGTGATTACAATATGAAATAATGCGAACAAAGAAGTTGACAGCACGAGCACGATGTTGGTGTCAGTATTACGTTGCAGTACCGGCAGTACCGGGGGACAGAAATGGTGCAGCGCCAGTTTAGGTCAGGAATATACAGAACTGGAAGCCATGGCACTATTAAATTCTGCAACTCGTATGCATTGCTTGCACATGAAATTAATGTTGCGGCATAGCTATGAAGCCTAATAAACCAACTGCGTATTTTTCGTTGACAAAGAGCAGAGTCAAAGAGTCTTTGTTAAATCAGTTTACTGAAACTGGTGTTCCACAGAGTTATAACTTCTTGTTTATGACTATCTGTAAGCCCTTTGAGTTGGATGTCAGTTTGGCAACGTTGAAAAATTTTTCTACATTGTTGTGGATACTACAGTTAGAGTAATTTCCCATACGAGTAATCGGAGATGTCTGTTATTAACTTGAAAAGTATTCGCTAGACATGGACTGAACTAAATGACAACTTGTTAAGGTCCACTTGCCTCAGAACTCTGCAATTAATTCATTCGAACTAAAAACTTACCTTTTTTAGGCAAATCTTTCAAAGAATGACCAGAAGCATTAAATGCTTGATTCAAGAACGCCTGTAGTAGCAGCAGAATGAAGAAGTTAACAACAATAATGGCAGTAATAATCAAAATTTCTCGTAAATTCATACTCTACAATGGTATTTCTGGATCTAAGAAATTTCTAGAAATAGTGTAAATTTCAGAATAACTTTGAATCGAGGTTATGATGGCTAAAAGCGTCTTCACATACCACTGAACGAGCACAATTTCCGTGTCAGAAGTATACTGATAATTAAACAGTTAACAGAAAACTGATTTTTTATCACCGTGTGCAGTTTGTAAGCTAAGCGAGATTTACATTACGCCACGATCATGAATGTAAGAAAATAAGGGCTTCATTGGCCAGATAGATTGACCATAGTTTCTTAGTTGCGAGTTATGTGTTCGATTCCCACATCCGACGTATATTTTAGGCAGATAAGAATAGATCTCCTTCATCTCTAATAATGCAAAGTGAATAACGTCAATTTGCACCGTAGTTGTAAATCCGCCTTATGAACATTATATACCTTCGCCTGGGGGGAGAGCCAATTTAGATTGGACCATAGTGGAAGCGAAAGTCGCAGCAAACAGAAATTCCGTCGCCATCGCGATTCGCTACATTAGAAACTTTATTTTATGTAATGAGCTGACGGCCGTTGAATGTCACAAGGCTCTTATTTTATTTTGGCCTGACACGTTGAAAAATTTGGTGCTGGTCTGGGATTCGAACTCGGATCTCTTCTTTAATCGTTTCTGACCCGCACGGAACGCTAGAGTCTTATCATTTCGTTGTTTTGCCCTTGATTGCAAATTCCTCTAGATCTCCCCAAAAGGCACATTTGTGTGTTCGAATCCTGGTCTAGTTCGAATATATTCATGGTCTCATTTCAAGCCATACTAGTGATAAACATTTTTCTATTTTTAATGTCTCCTCATGTATTGTCAACAGTAACGATAGGTGGCATTATTTCCAGTCAAACAAGCATTTCGTTACTAGTCTGCAAACAAGTGGTGGATAGAAAACAACGGCGGTAGATGCCGAGTACGATTACCTGTCATGAAAAAAAAGTCTGTACCATCATTCCAAATTCAAACATCCTACTGCTGGTGAAAAAAATTGATATGGAACATTTGATTTCCAACCTGCTTAGCTGCTGGGTTCAAGACCTCGTCAAAAAACTTTACATCACGGAACTCCGCTTTAAACACATGCAAAATATGTTACTTGAAATTACGTTAAACATTTTTGTGGTTAGTCAACAGCGATATAGTGGGGTTGACAGTATAACAGGCAGAGTACAGAAATATTCAGGTCCAAATTTGCTAACTGATACTGGTGAAAACTACGATATTTCACGACTCTTTACTCCTAGTCAACAGTGGTGAACGATGCTGTGATCGAGTCTCGGCCAGGCACGACCGAGCTAGGTGGTGCAGTGGTCAAAACACTGTACTCGCATTCGGGAGGACGACGGTTCAAACCCGCGTCCCGCCATCCTGAGTTATATTTCCCGCCATTTCCCTAAATCGCTACAGGCAAATGCCGGGATGATTCCTTTGATAGGGCACAGTCGATTTCCTTCCCTCATCCGATGGGACTGATGGCCTCGCTGTTTGGTCACCTCTCCCAAACCAACCAATCTGTCAGGCACTCAAGCTTTGGTTAGTTGCAGTGGCGACAGGTGCTTCGGTTCAGTCCAGATCCAGAACAAAAATTTTGTCATGTTGTTTAATGTTAAAATATGTGCACAAATATTTGCTCAACTATGAGTACTGAGAGTGATGATATGGTGTTAATTTCGACGTTCTCATAGATCGCTTGGCGCTGTTAATGACGCTGATTTGAACTGGTTAGCTCAACGTCCAATTTACGACGAACTACTTATATGAAGAACGACGTTTCACAGGTCTGGAAAAAACTTTTAAAGAGCTAAAATACTTCGAACTGTCATAGAATTTTAGAAATCTCTTGCTCATAAATATATATAATTTTGGCTAAAGGTTGTTGGAATGAATTACGTGACGGGGTTAGTTAACCGGAATTCTAATGAGTGTGGTAGTGATTTTGTAAATGCCACTCACTGCAGTAAAATTGGGTTTACAAGCCTTAAGGTCTGTGTCATTTCTAATTATGCGTAGAATTGGAATATTATCAGTGTATTGATTACTTTAAAGAACAGTGTTCGCTAATGATCTTTTGTGGTACACGTTTTCTGTGGTCACATTACCGAATGGCAAAGAGATTAGAGAACCTGCACGACAGCTATGTCATGTGCGCTCCATATAAATAAGGCAAAACGCAATTCAGGTCGTTCAGGTACTTTTTGGTATAATAGGACCTTTCAGTACCGGTGTACTACTTTAGATGGTTCAATACTTATCTTTCACAGACATGAATTACACAGTTCATTCAGTCAAACAACAGTTTCAACAAAACACGAAATTCTAGCGATTTGTATTAGATTTTATATGCTGCCCGTGTATTGAAACCATGTTTCTAAACTTGTGAATGTCCATAGTGATAAAAAAAAAGAGACAGTATTCGATGTCTCTTTTACTGAGCTGTGTTAGAGATTAAAAATTGTTTCATCGATAATCACACATTTTGTTATCAGCATATTTATTCCTTTTACAAAACAACAGTATTTGCGTAATTGTGTAACAACGTGTTACATTGTATTAGAAAGCGAATAGTTTTATTGCACGAAATACCACATTTTCTCTTTGGGAAGTTTCATGTGGCAGTAGACGACCACTACAAGGTAAGTGACATTACACTTCAGTGGAAGGCAAAAATGGTTCAACACCTGCTCAGCCTAAAAGAGACCGTGGAAGTGGTTAACGGAAATATCTGTGGACTCAAACGGTTGGTACGGGACGTAACTGATCATAATCTCACCGGAATAATATTAGTCACATCGTCAAAACACCTACTTATTGATCTCGAGCGCTACTGGCAAGAATTTGGCAGTTAATGAATAAAGGTCCATCTCAACCACTTTGTTAACGGAAAGTGGGCGCAGTGCTTACCTGGAAATCAAGTATGTCGCAAAAGAACTTAGGCACATAAAGGTGCACGTCTCTAACAGGATAGCAAACTAGACAGCAGCTTTCCATGTGAGTGCAGTTTTGTACGACGAGTCCCATGTTTTCGTCTTTTGATATTATGCAAAGCTTCAATGATATGGATGGACCAATGATACATTTAACCTGCAGTGTGTGTAGGGTATGGTTAAAGGAATAAGTGTGAAGTGTGCTGTTTTGAGGTTGCTTCCCTTATCATGACTTGCGCTAATAAGAACGAAGGTGTTTACTTCCACAAAATCGGTGACAAGCATGTCCGTGTATTCTACTTCGTGACTGCTACACTGCGGACATTCACGTCTTTCAAAATGACAACAACCTTTGTCGTGGGGCAACACGCAAAATGCTTCTGATTTGAGAATACTCAGGTATTCTAACTCGTTAAATTACCCCTTCATCACCCCATAGAGACTGTATGAGATAATTTGGCATGGTGAACGTAGCTTTCAGCCCCGTGTGCTAGCCCTATGAGTTCTAATCATCAATGATTGACCTGAGCAAAATGCGGCACACTTGGAAAAAATTTTAGACTCTCTGCATCACCTAATTTGAGTGATTATCACACGTCGATGCGGTGGTTACGCTGTACTGACAAGATGTTTTCTGGATTACCTAATAACTTTTCTGCGGTTGCTAGTTGGAAACTAAAAATATTATCGCACGCAAGCAGACACTCAAAGCTTCCATCGAGCTTTTGGGCTCTATGATGCTATTGTATCGTGGTTTGGTTAGATATATCAATATAGACTAGAGCGTCGGGAATGTGAACTGGTGGCTATTGACACCGACCGAGGTGGTGCAACTTTAGAATCAGATCTGCTGTGCCAGTACAGAACCTTAAACTGAGTAATTTAAAACACTTTAATTAGATAACATATATAGTACAATGAGATCCTAAATCTGCAAGTCTGTCGGGCAGTGAGTTTCATTAAAAAATTGCGTGTCCTTTGAATTTGGTGACAAAATTCTATAATAATATCCAACCGTTTAAAAAGTTTCCGCTGTGAATTTTAATACTATTTACTGCTCATGAATGGTTGTCGAAGATGGAATATAGGCTGCTGTTACAGGAACTATCAGGCTGGTGTTTTATATATGACGCAGTACGATGTGCCGGAAACTTGAACGGATTGACTGATAGAGGTATTGATAATGGGATCACATTAACTGGAGAAAAATATGTCCCTTACGCGTAGAAATTACGAGAAAACTTCCTCCACACGCCATAGAGTATGTTAACTTTCTCGATATAGAACTTTTCGAACAGTGCAATGTGAGTTGGTGGTGTTGGATCGTTAGCAGAAGATACATGAGGAGGTAGCCATTCACTTGTCTCAAAAAGAGCACTTTGAAGAATGTAGTGTAGCCGCAATTACACCGCTTTCAAAAGCGTTCACTCAAACGGGAGTCTCATTCGGCTAATGGATTATATAGCGCAGCGCCAACAGTGCGCTGCTTCCTTTTGTATTGTTCACGAATATAGTCTCTTTCA
This sequence comes from Schistocerca piceifrons, assembly GCF_021461385.2. NCBI lineage: Eukaryota > Metazoa > Arthropoda > Insecta > Orthoptera > Acrididae > Schistocerca > Schistocerca piceifrons. The sequence goes on from NC_060139.1 coordinate 634,646,119, forward strand.
ACCGTGACAGTGTTTTTAATTGATGCAGTATCCAAGTCTGAACTGATGAAAACCGATATGTCCTGCTCGTCTCCCATGACAACGGGAAAACGGTATTAGATAATAAATAATTTACTGCCAATAATCTTTATCGTAAAGGACAACCCTTCATGAAATTTTGAGTCATCTGAAAACTATGAGACTCTGGGCTAAAAACACATTGTTTCTACGATATTTTCAACTAGTGTAGCTATGTGACGATAAATTTGAATGAATTATGTAAATGGTTCATATCCCCTAACTACAAGGTCCTCGCTGAAAATTTATGGAGTATTTTATTTGTTATTTCTGTAAACTGTAATTAATTGTAGCAACAGCTAGTTAGTTAGTTACGTGTTCGATTGATCAATCTCTGGGTAACCATTATGATGTGGAATGTGTCAAGTGCATAAGAAATGCACACATGAATTAAGTTTTTTTTTAATTTAAAAATTTTATTATCTACCCCATTCTCTTAAATGGCACAAAATACATATATTATACCTATAGATTTATTTATTCCTTTTCTAGAAATCATCTGTGGTATAGAAGGAGTTATTACTGCCGTCTGTCAGACATTTTATTTCATCTGATAACTTATCGAACAGTTGTACAGCAGCATATTTTACCCCTTTCTGTGCGAAAGTAAGGTTAAATAGAGAATAGTGTAAGTCTTTCTTTCTTCTGCTATTGTAATCATGCATGACACTCTTTTTTTTTTTAACTGGTCCATGTCGTTGAGGACAAATTTCATTAGTGTGTAAATGTACTGTGATGCAGTTGTAAGAATTCCTGACCTTTAAATGAGATGCCTACACGATGTGCGGCTAAGAGCCCCACAGATTGTTCTAACCACTTTCTTTAGAGCAGAGATTCCTTTTTGTCTAAATGTAGAGTTACCCCAAAATATTATTCTATATGACATTAGAGAGTGAAAGTATGCAACGTATGTTGTTAATTTCTGTATCTTCAAAATCAGCAATTATTCTGATTGAAAAAGTTACTGAACCTAGACGCTTTAGTTCAACCAAAGTACCAATTTTCCAATTAAGATTCTCGTCTATATGTACACGCAAAAACTTTGTATGCTTTACCCTGGCTACTGACTTTTTTTGACGTTTTATAGTTATGGAAGGAACTGTAGTCGTTGCAGTAGAAAATTGGATGTACTGTGTTTTTTTTCAGAGTTGAGAACAAGCTCATTCGCAGAAAACCAGTCAATAAATTTTCCAAAGACATTATTTGTATCATTTTCTATTGAAATTTCTTTTACTGGATTAATAATGATGCTTGTATGATCAGTAAACAGTGTCAGTCTAACTTCTTGTTTCATATAAGAAGGGATGTCATTCACATATCTCAAGAACAGAAGGCGACCCATGATCGAACCCTGTCGAAGGCCATTTTACCCGAGTTAGATGAAGGAAAACTTCTTTAAAATCACTTAAACCATATAACGAAATTTTTGCTTCCATTTCTGAAGGTATGACACTCATGTGCTGTTTCGTCTATACCATTGAATTGTAATTTCTGTAACATCATGTGGATGACACATTCAAACGCTCTGGATAAGTCACAGAAAATTTCTATTGGTGACATTTTAATACTTAAATACTATTACATGGCCAGTGAAATTATATATTGCTGTCTCAGTGGAAAATCATTTTAGAATTCCAAACTGTGGTTTTCTAGGTATTCCATTACTGTTAAGATAGCAAACCTCTCTTGAGCACATTACTTTCTCTATAATTTTTTAAAATGCTGTGGGCAAGGATACAGGCCCGTAATTATTGACACCCTCTTTTGTAGAGAGGGTGGACAATGGCATATTTTAACCGTTTTTCTCTGTTTGTCATGTTTTTTCGTCCGTCCGAACAGAACTTGGAATGCCCAACGGTACAAACCGGCCACCGTGTCATCCTCAGCCCACAGGCATCACTGGTTGCGGATACGGAGGGGCATGTGGTCAGCACTCGGCTTTCCCGGCCGTATGTTACTTTATGAGACCGGAGCCGCTACTTCTCTGTCAAGCAGCTCCTCAGTTTGCCTCATAAGGGGTGAGTGCACCACGTCTGCCAACAGTTCAGACCGGATGGTCGCCCATCCGAGTGCTAGCCCAGCCCGACAGCGTTTAACTTCGTTGATATGACGGGAACTGGTGGTACCACTGAAGCAAGGCCGTTGGCTATGTTCTAACCTGTCTGGGAAAATACCTTGAGGTGATGATGCATTACAGATGTGACTTAGAACATCAACTGTAACATCTCCACATTGTTTTAAAATGTTGTTACGGAGGTCATCTACTCAAATAGAACATATATTTTTCTAAGACTTAATTATTTTCCTTATTTCACGAGAGGTAGTTAGATGAAAATTAATCTGACTAGGATTTCTCAAATCTCACTCTTCCATGTACTGTTTGGCTTCTGGATTTCTACTAATTCTTTCTGCGTCATGAGATTTTCTTTTCCTTTCTGAAGACACTTTATTACCTTTAGTGATCCAAGATTTCTTGGAAAACTGTTTAGTGTTACATTTAGTAATTTTTTGGGGCAACAGTGTTCAAAAACGGATATAAATATGATGCATTTATCATTGGTCTTTGGCTCATTATATTCATCTCCCCAATGAACATTTCTTAAAATTTCTCTGAGGTACTCTATAGATATCGAGTTGACCAGCCTTACACTTTTACTTAATGGTTTCTGAACTGTACACCCCGCTAAGTCTTGTAAGTAATTCAGTTGTGCATCATGGTCTGAAAATCCATTTATCGCAGGGAAAGCATGTGTCATTTATACATCCTCTTGCAGCACAAATACATTATCTATTAGGTTGCTACTGTCTTCAGCTATACGTGTGGGTAAATTGTTCACTGATTCTAAGTTATATGTTGTTAATAACTCTTCACAATTACATAGACAGTTTACACTGAGATCACCACAGACTAATAACTTCTTCTTTTTGTCTGGCAGACAGCATAATAGGCAGTCAAACTTTTTTATGGATAGCTCCCAATTACCTAATGATGGCCTATACACTGTTGCTAATGTCAACACTACAGTAACTACGTGTAATGCACATGCAGTAACTTAGAAGTGCTGATCGACACAAAATTTGTTTACTTCTACAGTTTTGTACTTATACCATTGCTTTGTGTAAATGGCAACTTCTCCTTTATCCAAGCTATATCTGCTAGTGTAACATTTTAAATTATACCTATTTATGCTGACACATTACATCCACACATGGTGTTAAGACTGACAAAGTATATCAACTTCATACTTATTTTGATATCTTCTAAACACACTAGCAGCTCATCAACTTTATTTTTTATGTCCCTGATATTTTGATGAAGTAAATTGATGCTACCCTTAGCTTTATCCTTATTTGGTCTACATGAAGGTTCTTTTATTCTATATTTCTTGATTATTGTCTATCTGAACTTCGGCTTTAACCTAAAAATCATGTCTTCCTGGTCACCTTTAAGAACAGGGATCATCCCTAGCTTGACTCTGGGCCCCCTTACAGTATCTGCTAGTAGAGAAGCTAAATTAACTTTCCCCTTTCTATTTAGGTTCAGGCCATGTGTAGTGTTTCCCCTACCAATAGCATCAACTGGAACAATACTCACGTAAGATTTTTCTGGTGTATGTAGCAGCTAAGTGTTAATTTGCCTTACAACAGTGTTTCCCAAGGGCCGATCTTGGTTCTGAAAGACCTCCACATGCCCCAGATTTGTGAGTCCAGTTTCTGCTCCTATTTTGTCCAGGTCACTCCTTGTACTACATCTTTGATTCATAGCCGGGCTGTTTCCTTCACTCCCAACTAAAATTACCTGATCTTCCTTCTCAAACTACCTGCATAGCTGACCTAAGTTTTGTGTCACCTGGCTAAGGCTAGCGTTGGTTTCACAAAACTTGTGACCCGGTACCCTTCACCTAATTTCTCCCGAAGCTGCTGCTGCTACTACCTAGAAGCAGTCTTTTTCTGTTCTGATTTGATCCTGATCTGTCTTTTTTGCTTAAGCTAATATTCAGCTTCAACCTACATGCAGCTACATCTGGATGTGGCCCCTCCTCCATTAGTTCAGATAGCAAGCCAAACTTATTTCCTAACGGAATCTCTAAAGTTTTTCCAACAGTGTCCCTTTTTCGCCCTTTGCTTGCTACCTTTTCCAAGCACCCCATCTCTTTTTCCTCCTTTAGCCTCATTATTCCTATTCGCGTTTTCTTATTCAACCTTAATGGCACAAATCTTTGCCTCCTGTTTATTTGAGTTACATGTATACTAAGGGAGAACAAAAAGTTGCCACTCCTCAGAGCAAAACGTTTCTATTTTACCAGAAAATCAGTCAAGGCATAAAGAACTACTGAAAATGAAACTTCAGATATCATGCGCCCGACTCTACCACCTACTATCCTGTTATCTGAATGCGTGTTAATTCGCCGAAACAGCTGAAAAAATTGCAATCAAAATGTGAAGTTGCATTTCAGTGACTCACGTGCATGGAGAGGTGTGATGCTTCGTGCCACTTTGAACCGAAACCATTAAATCTGAACCTAAATTGTCTTCTACAGGTCGTTGAACACGACGAGCCGGAAGACTTACAGTGGATGAGAGAAAGACGAATTGTCAAGCACTGACGGAAACTGTGAAAAACGTCAACGGTGAAGCATGTTCGCGGACGTGAATGGAACATTTTTACCCTCCCGGAGATGCGAGTAAGGAGAAGTCTTAACTCCTGAGTGTTTTTGGTGGAGAGGCATGCCGTGTGCTGCTTGGGAAATTAATGTGGTAGTATCTTGTTACTTTTCACACAGCCAGTAGGTTGTAAGTTCCCAGCATAAAATCACCCGCTCACTATGAGCTTACACTGTCTGTAGACGCCACTCCGGGGTACAGGCGTTATTTATACTATTTATGCACCCAAAGAAAAACGTTTGGCAAGTGCGACTAGGACTCGCGCACTGAGGGTTTTGTAAGAACTGAATTATTAATATGTGTAGTTCGTTCATCCTGGGAATCAAGAATCTCAACGTTGACTGGCTGTAATCGATGTCGATACTGACAAGGTATTGGTCCAAGGACTTCCAAGTTCGTATCAAAGTCTCTACAATAGTTCCTGAGATTAGCCTGACTAACAGAAAGAAGCGAGCAGAGGGATTCAGTTTATGTATGTAGAGATATAATATTTTAGAAAATTTGTTGTTGTTTAAAATATAACTACAACTTACATTTTATGTTTGCATGCAGTAACGTCCGTATATTATGTTTTTAACACATGATGCATGGCATCTATGCTCTTATGGCATTTTTTAGGTCATATAATTATAACTGAACAGTTTTCTGACTATTTCCTTTACTTGTGCTGTGAACCCTTGCTTCTTGTTAAATTTCATGATTCTAAGTCAACTGGAAGTACCCTATAGGTCTTGATGAGCGGGGGTTCGAGTATTAAAACATGTGACATAATGGCCTTATCTTGTGCCTGCCTTAACTTAGAAGCTTGAAATGCGTACACCATCAAGGGACTATAGATCTTAGTAGGTAATATAAATTTCAATTTTACACGTCTAGCCGTTCCTCAGAGACAGGTGTTCCTAATAGTCTTTGAGCACGACATACAGATAGACAGACAGACAGAGAGACTGACAACAAAGCGCACCTGTAAAATTTCCGTTTTTACAGATCGAGGCACGGAATCCTAAAAAGAGGTGTCTGTTCCGCCAACGTCATAGTTCCTGAAGACTTTCTGTGCTGTCGCTGCCATTTCCCTGGTCATGTGCCTAACACGGTGCTATCAACCGGAGTGAGTTGAAGGTTTTAAACGAGGTATTATTCCTTCGACTTTCCCTTCCACATCAATTACGAAACAGGGCTCTACACTTGCTATCAGCTTAGCGAAGTTAAAAGTAGAGGCAGTGGTAAGTCATGTTTGCGTCTACAGTCACCAAAGATAAAAACAAACAACAATTTGCAGTTATCGTCATTCTGTTCCTTATTTGCTTCAAAAATTCATGGAGGTATGTTCCGTCTATGCAGTTAAGTGAGAGGCATTTTTTTTATTGCCATACGCTTGTCGCTTCTTTTATTTGTGAAGCATCTGCAATGGCCTCCAATATATGTTTGTTTTTATAAATATAACAATTGTATTGTGTATTAGTTACAATATGTTAATAAGTTACATTTTTTCATGTCTTTCTCTTGTTTTCCAGATTAGAATCAAGTTCTGCAGCAGAAATTTCGTGAAGTTAAATTATCGTTTCGGTGTTCCTTACGATTTCCAGTGCTGTTAGCCCGTGTGTGGTGCTAGGATGTGTTAATTAGTCCCCATGCTCCAGCTGGCCGATTTCCGGCGTCTTTTCACACATCACTTACATCACTTGCACTTTCCATTTTCAGATCAACCTGTGTGAGTTTACAGTGTGTATTGTTGCCAACTGTCTCTGAGTGTTTATCTTAAGTCTTTTATTTGTTTTGTGTGTGTGGTTTTATATTTTTCATTTTGTTTGTGTGTGTGTGTGTGTGTGTGTGTGTGTGTGTGTGTGAGTGTGTGTGTGTGTGGGTGTGTGAACGCGTGAGTATTTTTTAATGTTTAAATGTGTCGTTGTTTGTGAGAGTGTGGTTCTCTCCTTTTTTAAATGGATATTTCTGTGTGTGTGTGTGTGTGTGTGTGTGTGTGTGTGTGTGTGTATGTGAGAGAAAGAGAGAGAGAGAGAGAGAGAGAGAGAGAGAGAGAGAGAGAAAGGAAGGGGGCAGGGAGAGGAAGATTAATTATTATTTATTCTGGTTGTCTTTCAGATCTCTGTTATTGTTTTAGCGGGTCACGTGATCAGAGGGTTATTGCTTGTATTTGGTCATTAATTACTTTATTTTTCACTGCAATGGCTCTTTGTATGTGAAAGTTTTCTTGTAATGTCAGGAGCTTTTTGTTGTGATTATTCACTCTGATCTTTCAAGTTTTGTTCCATGTTGGATGGTTCATGTTCATGTTTTATCAGGTATCCAGCGAAAATAGAATGGCAATATTCTTAGTTCCAGCTTCTTATATGTTCTTTATAGCTACTTTTGAAGTTATTAGCTGTCATTCCCAGATATAGTGATTCACAGTGTTGGTACTCTAACTGGTGTATACCTGCTCCTTGGGATTTTCTGCTTTGTCTATTGTTTTTGAACGTTACTGGAGTGGGTTTCTTGTTCTGTAAGCAATGTGCTACAAAAGTTGATTCTAATCCGAAAAACAAGAAAAAAGCATAACAATAATTAACATAGTAATATATTTTAACTAGTAAATTATACAATTATTATATTCATAAAGAGAAATACATATTACGGACCACTGAAGACGATTCGTAAATAAAAGAACCGAAAGGCGTATGGAAATAAACAAACTGCATTTCATTCAGTTGCGTAGACGGAACATACCTTCATGAATATTTCAGTTGTCTTTGTCCTGGAAAGACTGAGACAGAAAGAACTGAGGAAGAACATAAGGGGTGTTCGGGCATCAGTCGAAACCTATTGTTGCAGAACGTATTGACTAACTAGCGGAAGTCAATATGAACGGTAACTGCTGAATTTTCATTTACATGTGTGAGCTACATCAGTTATTTGTGCTAGTCATTATTTGAAGCATGATAGCTTAAGCAATTCGATACAGAGTAAAGCAGATAATCGTCACTAGATAAAGCACCCTGCAACATACTTGAAGAAGAATTAAAGTACGTTCAACATCAGTGTTTCGATAACTTAAAGAAGATAACGCTTATTATAGCTCCCAGGTGCCCTACAAATGTTATCAGAATGATATGTTAAACAATTTTGACTACGTCGGTGGGCAGTAAAGGTACTTCGTTGATCTCTGTTATTTCCCTTGTTGCGATTTACCATTCACTGCTAGCTCCAGCTCCGATTTCCGCATCGGTGAAACTCTGTTATTTATAAGGTGGGATGAGTATCATGTTCTTCCCTGTCTCAATAGACTTGTTCTGAGGTAGCAGGGGATGTGTTGTTCGCTTTGTATCCAGGTGAACGACACGGTGGCGTTGGCGTGCGCGTCATCCCCTTTAAACGGCGCACCACAGCCACGTTCGTATACAGCCTTCAGGGTCTGATAGCATCGCCGGCTGGCGGAGTCATGGAGCCGGCGTCGTCCCCCCGTAATCCTCTTACATGCGACACCGGCCGCTTCCTTCTGAGGTAATTGCCCACAGGGGTCAAACTGCGGGGGCTGGTTCGAGTTGAGCAGCGGTAGGAATTGCTGCCGTAATACGCAGCTTACTCTACGATGAAATGAGGGCGTCGTAGAATGCTCAGAACGCAAAAGACATACTTTCTCCTTGTTTCGTGTACGAAATCTCACAAATTTGGTTCTGCCGTTTCACATTCTCCACAGAGAGTCTTCTTTAAGGACCCTATGGGGAAATTAATTCCAAAGCGTCCTTCCTTTCATGGGCGTGAAGCAATTTTCTACGGAAGTTATTAGTGTACATTCCTTTCTGTGAAGCTCATTTGTCACGTAATAGAACAACATTCCTGACAATTTGATGTCCTGGATTTCGTTAGGACTGTTGTTGAACAGAATCGTATAAGACCCAGAGCGACTGAGAAGAAGCGGCTAATGTTTCGTAAACTGACATACGGCAGAGAGCGGTGTGCTGACCACTTGTCTCTCCATACCCGCATCCAGAGACGTCCGTGGGCTGAGGATGACACGGCGGCCGGTCGGTACTGTTGGGCCGTCATGGCCTGTTCCGGCGGATTTTAGCTTTTTTTAAGCGGTTCAACTGGACAGAGTTCACACTCGAGCGAACAACCGTCGGCTTGGCACACCAACAATAAAAATATATTCTGCGGGCATGTTACCATTTCTGGCTACGAGTAATTCCGATCCGTACTCTGCTTCTATTTCTGAAGTACGAAATTGATTGCAAAGCAGGTCAGATTCTCTCTCTCTGTCTTTAAAAGACACACACACAAGTTCCAAGAAAGAAAAAAGGATTCACGATTCAGTGATAGGCGTTTCCGAATAGAAACAGACCACAAATATTATCGCAGTTACAAGTTATTTGTGTATTAATATATTATGATTCTTATAAAAATCCAGGTTTGATGGTAGGGTATTCAGTTTCTTGAAACTTCGTACTTGAACATTACCTTCGATATACACCTACAATACGTTATAAACACAGTAAACTGAAAACAGTCACTTTTTCGAAACTTTTCAGGTTCATCTTCTGTTGGCGCACACCAGGTTACATGCCTATTTCAAACCATGATGGTGAGTTCTGGCTCTGTGACAAGAAGACGGTTCTAGGCGCTTCAGTGTGGAACCGCGCGACCGCTACGGTCGCAGGTTCGAATCCTGCCTCGGGCATGGTTGTGTGTGCTGTCCTTAGGTTAGTTAGGTTTAAGTAGTTCTAAGTTCTAGGGGACTGATGACCTCAGATGTTAAGTCCCATAGTGCTCAGAGCCATTTGAACCAAGAAGACGGAACATTGTACTTACTGTGACGATGTGGGCGGCTTTGTTGCTATAATCCTTCTGTCAGCGTCCATTTTGATGGACAGTTGGTAACATTTCACTCACATTTCACAGGATATGTATCAACAAACACATGCGGTATAGAATTGTAACTTATTACAAAGACACAATACGGTGTATTAAAGTCATTGGCATTCGAAGCAGCTTCCTGTTCTCACGGAACGGAATGTATGTTGAAAAATACTCAAATGTGTGCGAAATCTTATGGGACTTAACTTCTGAGGTCATCAGTCCATAACCTTACACACTACTTAACCTAAAGTATCCTAAGGACAAACACACACACCCATACCCGAGGGAGGACTCGAACCTCCGCCGGAACCAACCGCACCGGAATGTATAGTTTCCAACAAAATCATATGCCATTCTACCTGCAAAATAATGCCAAGCTCATATAACGACGCTGGATGAGGACAGTGATTTCGCGCTCTTGTTTTCGAAGTAAGTCACAAAGCATCTGGAGACTGAGGAGGACAGGAGAGACGAGTCATTTCATTCTCGCGCTCATAAAGGAAGTTCTGAGCGTTTGGAACAGTGTGAAAAGGGGGCCTGTCTTCTTTGGAGACAGCATCATCACTGGGGTACTTATATTGTACTATGGTATGGACTCGATCAGCAGGAATGGTCACGTAATACTTGGCAGTAATGCAACCTTTATGAGTAACCATAGGGTCCATGGAATGCCACGATATGGCTGTCCAAATCTTCATCGGACCTCTGCCAAGTTAAATTTTTGCCATGTGACCTCGGCTAGAAGGTTGAACCATTGTGAAACAAAACTCATCCGACCAGCTGACTTCCTTCCGTTGCTCAGTAGTCCAGGTTTTGTGGCTCCGTCGTCACGTTGTCCTCTTACGTGCATTTACTTCACTGATGTGTGGTTTTGGCATTCCACCTCCCCCTACAGTCCCCAGCTTACGCAGCTACGTTCTTGTTATTTTGTTGGTGACAGGGTTCGTGAGCGTGACGTTCAGCTCTGGAGCAACTTTTGCAGGTGCCGTCACAGTCCGCTTCAATGACCCTCCGTCACGATCACTCAACAGATATTTTCGTCCGCTTTTTAAAAAGGCCCCCTTGAAAAAAAAATTGTTTACTACTACTACTACTGTGCCAATTACTGTTTAGCTCTACAGGACCTTTATACATAAATGTTTCTCACACCACCTTGTATTGTCTTACTCTGTGTGTGGGTAACTGTATGTGCACTGTTGTGGGTAAATAAATACAGTGTACACAGGGCGATGTGTGAAACTGATAGCGATTACACGCTTCCGCTGTTGTAGAAATCTGCTCCAGCTGCTGCAGATACCGTGTTGAGCTGAAAGTGGTAACCAAAATACAGAGAAATATTCTTCGGAGCTCTGTTGCATAGCAATCAGATTGCTTTCAGTTCTGAGAAATGTCCAGGTACAATTGTGGATTTGAATGATCCATGAAGTGACTTCTTTTCCGAAGAAAGCATCGAACTATTTCACTAGAACACTCCCGTCGGAACTGTTCTCAAGCTGGTATTTATTATTAAATCACAACAGAAGTACACGCTGGTTGTAGAATAACACGTACCTTCTTGAAATGAACAATATTTTATTCTTCTATTAACTGATTTCCTTCCTTATACACATATATTTTACAATGTGAATCAAAATCTCGCAATGGCGTCGATTTTTACGTCGCAAGAATGGCTCTCTTCTTGTAAAATTACTCTTAACAAGAACAAAAGCTCTATATCCTAGGAATAATTATGTGAGCGCTGACTGCCACAGAGCAATAAACAATATCTTTGTCTCTCTCTCGCACTGTCACAGCAAGTTACGCTGAATGATACATCATAGTTTTGACCCAGCGGATGATGCTTTCTTCCTTTTTCCTGTATGAGATATAAATCTTCGATACGGTGCCACTTTAAATACGAAACAGTTCCTCTCCATTTGCTACGGAAACGCCCACCATATGAGAGTGAATAAATTGCCCACGTTTGAATTTAATTAACTGAGACGTAAAACACTCACAAGTACACACAACACTGTTCTGGTCACGACTGAGACTTGCAACGTTTTGAGGAATTTCATACTATATTGGTCAAATAATGCAACACAAGCTGCGGACTTGGCAAACATCTTCATTTACTTTCAGGCGTTCATTTATCGCGTCGTTTCCACGTTTATGTCCAACCTCTTAATGCCATGCATGTTCCACTGTGGTATTGAAACTGCGACGGTTTAGATATAGGAGATAAATTACAACCATATTTACATAATAAAGAATTCACTTTAGTTGCCTGTAATTTTTTGTTTATTACACGACCGGTGACGATCCGAAAGCTTGATCTGCAAGTGCCTCTGAGTAATTATGGAAACATAAAAGTGTGCTGGTCAGATGGGGGTGCAACACTCACATCAAACCATCTCATGGGAATGTGGGACCAGCAACCACAGCTCACTCCTGGACAACAGGCTAATACCACATTAGCTGAATTTTTACTTGAACATATCCATTTTGAGAATTTTATAACTCCCATGCTTCAGGAAAAAAATAATTTAGCATTACATTTCTGAAGAAAACGAATAATTTTGGTTTTACTCTTCATTTCGTAGATCATTTCTGAAGCAATCCCAAGGAGTCGGATGGTTCAAATGGCTCTGAGGACTATGGGACTTAACTTCTGAGGTCATCAGTCCCCTAGAACTTAGAAATACCTAAACCTAACTAACCTAAGGTCATCACACACATCCATGCCCGAGGCAGGATTCGAACCAGCGACCGTGGTGGTCGCGCAGCTCCAGACTGTAGAGCCTAGAACCGCTCGGCCACTCTGGCCGGCCAAGGAGTCGGAATAAATCAAAATGTAGAATTATATTTTCAGCTGCAGATGAATATAATATGAATTTAAAGATTCGTATAGTACTTATTCCCACACTGAAATGTATAGATAAACAGTTGGTAAGTTACTGTTGTCAACTTTGTTGAAAAAGAAATACGGTGTTCACTTTTAGTAGCTGTAGCTGGTCTTGTTGACATGTAATGTATGACAATAAATGACACAGAATTTGGGTGATATAATTAACAGTCTGTACATCCATTATTTCACTTAGAGAACCGAAGGAATTCACCACTAGTTAGTTATTACAATCCTCATGACATATAAGTAAAGTATAGGATCGCATTACATCGGAGAACTAGATAATAGAGCATCACATAGACTGATATATGATGATGAATTTTGTGTGTACATCATCAATCCAAGCTTAAATTTTCTGACTCTAACGTCATGTAATACGAATCGTCTTTGGTATGAAATTAAGAATGTCACGCAATACTAGTACACAAATAGCTTTCATTGCAAGCACCTTTGCCTGGGCCGTCCTGTGTGGCCGAGAGGTTCTAGGTGCTTCAGTCTGGAACCGCGCGACCGCTACGGTCTCAGGTTCAAATCCTGCTTCGGGCATGGATGTGTGTGATGTCCTTAGGTTAGTCAAGTTTAAGTAGTTCTAAGTTCTAGGGGACTGATGACCTCAGATGCTAAGTCCCATAGTGCGCAAAGACATCTGAACTATTTGAACCTTTGCCTGGAAGATATTTCAAATTTTCTTTACATTTGGGCGTTGACGTAGTCTTCAGGAGTTATGTCACAATTACAAAGTTGTGATCTCTGTAGTCACTATTGCCTTGCCCTTTCACTATAAATGTTCTGTATTTCTTTGTGAAATTCTTACATAGTGCCTTTACATCCTTCACTTCCTGACCAAAACAAATTTGTTTTCGTCGCGAACTGCGGCGTGATATTCTGATTGTTATGCGTCACATGTCGCTAACTACTGTAGCATATGCAGATCAGTCATTTCTCATTAACAGTAAATAAGATTATTTGACAAGCTGAAGTCAGTATGGTCCGAATGTAATTGACTCCATAGTGTGTCGATATGATACTGCAGGATGGTTCACCAGACAGAAGGTACGAGGAACCAGTTCTCCTGCCGTCGTGGAGCCGTAAAATCAGGGTTTTTAATACTGTTTTTATACGAGGGCTATTTGGGAAGTAAGGTCCTATCGCACACGAAATGAGAAACCGCATTGAAAATCCAATAAACTTTTCCCACATGTGTCTCTAGTATGCCCATCGATCACTTCACGTCGCTCTCTTCAATTCTGAGGCGCGAGCACTTAAAGATGCCTAGAAAATAGTATATCCGCCAAGTTTGAGGGCCTGTTGAGAGATTTCGCCTGATGCAGCCCACATAACATAAATTTCATGTCAGTATTCTCGGCTGCACTGTGCAGGGGCAGTGAAGATGTTCCCGTAGCGTTTTGGATGGAAAGTGTTTGATCACCCACGATACAGCCCGCAAATAGCGTGCCATATGTTTCATCGCTTTCACATGGATTGCAGTCAACGATGACAACATTTTGGTAGAGACAATGAACTGTAGATCAGCGCAGAGAATTGGCAGAAAGCAAAGGAGCTGCTTTCCACGACGAGTGTACTGGAATGTTGGTACAACGCTACGACAAATGTCTAAGTCGGATCAGTGACTATTTAGAGAAGTAGCTGGAAGATGCAGCTAACTATTGCAAACACTATTTTTTTTTTTAATTTTCACAGTGGTTTCCATTTCGCGACCGATCGGACCTTACTTTTCGAATAGCTCTCGTACGTCGTTTATTTTTCAGTTACAGAGCTGAAACAGAGCCACTGGAACTTCAAGATAAGCTATATATGAACAATGGTTTAAATGTCATTTCAGCTCCTGCTGTCTTATGACGAATATGTCGGTCATAGTGAATAATTGGTTTATTTAGCAAAATTCGTACAATCAACAAAATATAGCATCCAGCATCCCAGTGGCGCGTGCTGACTGGGATGTCAGCGTCGACACGACCAAAACAAGGCGGTGTGTGGCTGTGGGGCTGTAGGTACTTCGCTCAGCATGGCATGGCAGCGTGTTCTAACCTTGACATCGTGGCAGTGCAGATGGAGCACAATCGACCAGCAGTGGTCGCGCAACTTGCAGTGTCAAACACTGACAGACCGTGGCACCTGGTAGCAGCATAGGTAAATGGAAACCTGTACTGGGCCCGAGACCCCAGAAGCAGTATCGTCAGCCTACAGACGCGCAGGGAGGGCAGAGGCACGGCAGTAAATCTGGTGCTGGTGGCACCAGAGTGAGGACTGCGAATCAAGAACCCCCGCAAGGCGTGCTGGGGCCGATTGATATCAAGAGCGGAAGACCCCAGCTGGAAAGCACCCACCCAGTTCCTGGCAGCATCAATGTTAGGTGCGGCTAGATGCAGTTGACACTTGACTTCCGGCATAAGAAGTCAGCCTCATTCTGCCAACGGCCTTGTCAAAGAGGGCGGAGGAGCGGATAGAGGTTCAGGGCACTCTCTTGTCCTAGGGGTGGGAAATTGCCCCTAAAGGCGGAAGAATCGGCAATGATCAACGACATGAGGATGCAGAAGGCAATGGAAACCACTGTAATAAAGACACGCAACGTGTATCCACAGAACATGTGGCCTGTAATTGAAGAAGTGTCAAGATGATCTCTCCATTGGCAAAAGATTCCGGAATAGTCCCCCATTCGGATCTCCGGGAGGGGACTGCCAATGAGGAGGTTACCATGAGAAAAAGATTGAATAATCATCGAAAGGATAACGTTCTACGTGTCGGGGCGTTGAATGTCAGAAGCTTGAACGTGGTAAGGAAACTAGAAAATCTGAAAAGGAAAATGCAAACGCTCATTCTAAATATAGTGGGGGTCAGTGAAGTGAAGTGGAAGGAAGACAAGGATTTCTGGTCAGATGAGTATCGGGTAATATCAACAGCAGCAGAAAATGGTATAACAGGTGTAGGATTCGTTATGAATAGGAAGGTAGGGCAGAGGGTGTGTTACTGTGAACAGTTCAGTGACCGGATTGTTTTAATCAGAATCGACAGCAGACCAACACCGACAACGATAGTTCAGGTATACCTGCCGACGTCGCAAGCTGAAGGTGAACAGATAGAGAAAGTGTATGAGGATATTGAAAGGGTAATGCAGTATGTAAAGGGGGACGAAAATCTAATAGTCATGGGCGACTGGAATGCAGTTGTAGGGGAAGGAGTAGAAGAAAAGGTTACAGGAGAATATGGACTTGGGACAAGGAATGAAAGAGGAGATAGACTAATTGAGTTCTGTAACAAGTTTCAACTAGTAATAGCGAATACCCTGTTCAAGAATCACAAGAGGAGGAGGTATAATTGGAAAAGGCCGGGAGATACGGGAAGATTTCAATTAAATTACATCATGGTTAGACAGAGATTCCGAAATCAGATACTGGATTGTAAGGCGTACCCGGGAGCAGATATAACCTCAGATCACAATATAGTAGTGATGAAGAGTAGGCTGAAGTTCAAGACATTAGTCAGGAAGAATCAATATGCAAAGAAGTGGGATACGGAAGTACTAAAGAATGACGGGATACGTTTGAAGTTCTCTAACGCTATAGATACAGCAATAAGGAATAGCGCAGTAGGCAGTACAGTTGAAGAGGAAGGGACATCTCTAAAAAGGGCCATCACAGAAGTTGGGAAGGAAAATATAGGTTCAACGAAGGTAGCTGCGAAGAAACCATAGGTAACAGAAGAAATACTTCAGTTGATTGATGAAAGGAGGAAGTACAAACATGTTCCGGGAAAATCAGGAATACAGAAATACGAGTCGCTAAGGAATGAAATAAATAGGAAGTGCAGGGAAGCTAAGACGAAAAGGCTGCAGGAATAATGTGAAGACATCGAAAAAGATATGATTGTCGGAAGGACAAACTCAGCATACAGGAAAGTCAAAACAACCTTTGGTGACATTAAAAGCAACGATGGTAACATTAAGAGTGCAACGGGAATTTCACTGTTAAATGCAGAGAAGAGAGCAGATAGGTGGAAAGAACACATTGAAAGCCTCTATGAGGGTGAAGATTTGCCTGATGTGATAGAAGAAGAAACAGAAGTCGATTTAGAAGAGATAGGGGATCCAGTATTATAATCTGAATTTTAAAGAGCTTTGGAAGACTTACGGTCCAATAAGGCAGAAAGGATAGATAACATTCGGATCAGAATTTCTAAAATCATTGAGGGAAGTGGCAACAAACGACTACTCACGTTGGTGTGTAGAATATATGAGTCTGGCGATATACCATCTGACTTTCGGAAAAGCATCATCCACACAATTCCGAAGGCGGCAAGAGCTGACAAGTGCGAGAATTATCGCACAATCAGCTTAACAGCTCATGCATCGAAGCTGCTTACAAGAATAATAAACACAAGAATGGAAAAGAAAATTGAGAATGCGCTAGGTGACGATCAGTTTGGCTTTAGGAAAAGTAAAGGGACGAGAGAGGCAATTCTGACCTTACGGCTAATAATGGAAGCAAGGCTAAAGAAAAATCAAGACACTTTCATAGGATTTGTCGACCTACAAAAAGCATTCGACAATATAAAATGGTGCTAGCTGTTCGAGATTCTGAAAAAAGTTGGGGTAAGCCATAGGGAGAGACGGGTCATATACAATATGTACAACAACCAATAATAAGAGTGGACGATGAAGAACGAGGTGCTCGTATTAAGAAGGGTGTAAGACAAGGCTGTAGCCTTTCGCCCCTACTCTTTAATCTGGTCATCGAGGAAGCAATGATGGAAACAAAAGAAAGGTTCAGGAGTGGAACAAATATACAAGGTGAAAGGATATCAATGATACGATTCGCTGATGACATTGCGATCCTGACTGAAAGTGAAGAAGAATTAAATGATCTGCTAAACGGAATGAACAGTCTAGTGAGTACACAGTATGATTTGAGAGTAAATCGGTGAAAGGCGAAGGTAATGAGAAGTAGTAGAAATGGGAACAGCGAGAAACTTAACATCAGGATTGATGGTCACGAAGTCAATGAAGTTAAGGAATTCTGCTACCTAGGTAGTAAAATAACCAATGACGGACGGACCAAGGAGGACATCAAAAGCGGACTCGCTATGGGAAAAAAGGCATTTCTGGCCAAGAGAAGTCTACTAATAGCAATTACCGGCCGTAATTTGAGGAAGAAATTTCTGAGGATGTACGTCTGGAGTACAGCATTGTATGGTAGAGAAACATGGACTGGGAGAAAACCGGAACAGAAGAGAATCGAAGCATTTGAGATGTGGCGCTATAGACGAATGTTGAAAATTAGGTGGACTGATAAGGTAAGGAATGAGGAGGTTCTACGCAGAATCGGAGAGGAAAGGAATATGTGGAAAACACTGATACGGAGAAGGGACAGGATGATAGGACATCTGCTAAGACATGGGGGAATGACTTCCATGGTACTAGAGGGAGCTGTAGAGGGCAAAAACTGTAGAGGAAGACAGAGATTGGAATACGTCAAGCAAATAATTGAGGATGTAGGTTGCAAGTGCTACTCTGAGATGAAGACATTAGCACAGGAAATGAATTCGTGGCGGGCCGCATCAAACCAGTCAGTAGACCGATGACAAAAAAAAAAAAAAAAAGCAGTGAATGAGATTTTCGCTCTGCAGCGGAGAGAGCGCCGCTATGAAACTCCTGTCAGATTAAAACTGTGTCGCGGACGGAGACTTGAAATCGGGACCTTTGCCTTTTGCGAGCAATTGCTCTACCAACTGAGTTATCCAAGAACGACTCACGACCAACCCTCACAGCTACAATTCTGCCAGTACCTCGTCTCCTACCATCCAAACTTCACAGAAGCTCTTCAACTAACCTTGCAGAACTAGTACTCTTGGAAGAAAGGATATTGTGGAGACATGGCTTAACCACAGTTTGGAATGTATGTACTGGCAGAATTAAAGCTGTTAAGGCGTGTCGTGAGTCTTCCTTGGGTAGCTCAGTTGGTAGTGCACTCGCGGGCGAAAGGCTAAGGTCCCGAGTTCGAGTCTCGGCCCGTCACACAGTTTTAATCAGCCAGGAATATTCACTGGATAACCTATAAGTACATCGGGTGGAAGGCTGGTGTGAAGTACGTCTCGGTGCAAGCAGTGGTATTCCAAAGATACTGTTGGGTTCAAGTGGCTCTGAGCACTATGGGACTCAACTGCTGTGGTCATAAGTCCCCTAGAACTTAGAACTACTTAAACCTAACTAACCTAAGGACAGCACACAACACCCAGCCGAGGCAGAGAAAATCCCTGACCCCGCCGGGAATCGAACCCGGGAACCCGGGCGTGGGAAGCGAGAACGCTACCGCACGACCACGAGATGCGGGCATACTGTTGGGTCTAGACGTCCAGTTACACTTGCAGATCTCAGATTTATTATGAGAAAGCTGTCGCTTCCCAGCATGTATGAGGCCTAGGCAACGTTTGCTGGTGCTCAGCGTATGGTAACCACGCACACTCTGGTGCGGACGGGAGGCTTTTGTCTGGCCCACTCGGCACCTTTCCAGCCCTGCAGTGGCATCTGGTAGAAGGTCTGCCTACTCACTGGCTTCAGGCTGTGGAGCGGGTTTGGACGGTCGTGGTGTAACACTTGGGTTTTGGAAACGTGCTTCACTGGATTGAAGACTGGCAATACCTCCGGAAACACTCAAACATTGTTCCATAAAATTTCTGGCGTCCAGCGGCATAAATTCAACTTCTTCCTCTAGCATTTCGGCTGAATTCCGTCCAGCCATCATCAGAGTGAGCCGAGGTGACTGACGCTCCGGCACTTTTCCCGTCCATTTAAACCCGCTGACCCAATCACTGCGCAAGCGGCCACAGGTACACCAGGCGCCAGAGACGTTGATCGGCGCCAAAGAGGTATGAGATATAAATGGAATTAGATCTATGGCTGCGCAGTCGATCCACAGGGTGATTTCGATATCACTGCGAGCTGCACCGTCGCAACGTCTTTGTGATTTACTTACTGAAATTGCCGGATACCATGATTCGTCTAAGCTGAGGCCGCTATCCCTATTAATTAAATTCAACGGAATTTCAAGTAAGTCCCAGGAGATGAATTCGAGGCAAAAATTTCGACATAATAGTACACCATAAAGTGCCCAGTGTCAATACAGTGCTCCGACACTGCATATTTATTTTGTTGTAAGGACCGGGTGTACCTGCGGTAATCTGTGCATATCTCCTGAACTGTAAGTGTCGTTTGTCCGATGTATGAACGGCCGCACTCAGAGGGGATCTTCTAAACCTCAGGCTTCCGGAGCACGAAATCGTCTTTAACGGAACCCAGCAGTGCTGCTGTCTTTGGTGGTGAGCGAAAAATCACTTTGTGTCTACTGAGGATCCGTCCTATCTTTGACGAAAGGCTTCGCAAAGAATGGTAGGAAAGCCACGGGCTTATAACTACCCGTGTATTCTTCCGCTCTTCTTGTCCCACTGTTCATTTCGATTTTAACGTCTTACGTACCTGATGTGGAGAGTCCCGTTGGCTTCAAAAACTCTTCTCAGGTGTAGAAACTTGTCCTACAGACTGCTCTCGTCAGCAATGACGTAGCTCTGTGTACCTGAATTTGGAGTACACTTATCGTCAGACAAGGATAATGGCAGCTATTTACACGTAAATATAAATCCGTATGGGTCGGTTTTCGATACACTGCATGTCCCAAAGTGCCATAATCTTTGCGCCGTACCAACACACCCAAAAGAGGAAATCATCCATCTTTTTCGATTTCCATCGTGAACTGAATTTGTCTGTGGACAGAATTGAGATGATTTAAAAATTCTTGTAGCTTGTTTCACCATGGGGCCACACTACAAGCGTGTCATCAACATACCTCCAAAACACTGTGGGCTTTGCTAACTGGAAGACTAAAGAAAAATCAAGACACGTTCAGATGATTTGTCGACCGGGAAAAAGCTTTCGACAGTGTAAAAAGGAGCAAGATGTTCGAAATTCTGGGAAAAAGTTTTCGGCAGTGTAAAATGGTGCAAGATGTTATAAACTCTGAGAGACGTTGAACACACAATATGTACAACAGCTGAGAGAGAATAATAAGAGTGGATGACCAAGCACCAAGTGCTCGGATTAATGAGGGTGTAAGACAGGGATGTAGTCTTTCACCCCTACTGTTCAACCTGTACATTATAGAAGCAATGGTGGAAACAAAAGAAAGGTTTAAGAGTGGAATTAAAATTCAGTGTCAAAAGCTGTCAATGATACGATTCGATGATGACATTGCTGTCCTGAGTGAAAGCGAAGAAGAATTACAGGATCTCCTGAATGGAATGAACAGTCTAATGAGTACAGAATATGGGTTGAGAGTAAAACGATGAAAAACGAAAGACGAAGAAGTAGAAGAAATGAGAACAGCGAGGAACTTTACATCAGGGTTGATGTTCGCGATATCGATGAAGGAATTCTACTACCTAGGCAGCAAAATGAGGAATGATGGACAAGGGGGACATCAGAAGTAGACTAGCACTTGCAGGAATGACACTCCTGGCCAACAGAAGTCTACTAGTATCAAACATAGACCAATATTTGAGAAAGAAATTTCTGAGAATGTGCGTTTGAAGCACAGCATTGTATGGAAGTGAAGCATGGACTGTGTGGAAACGGGAAGAAAAGAGTATAGAAGCCTTCGAGATATGGTGCTACAGAGGGATGTTGAAAATTAGATATCCAGGAAATAATTGAAGACTGTGGTTGCAGGTGTTACTCGGTGATGAAGAGGTTGTTACAGGACAGGAATTCGTCGCAGGTTGCATCAAAAGCGTCAGAAGACCAATGAGTCAAAACAAAAAAAAAATACTGTGATATTCTTGCACGTGCTGAAGTATTTGTTCCGCACTGATAAGCGCCTTTTAAGCTGGTGTCATCTCGTCCATAGAGACAAAGAATTTGTGATCCGACGTATCGTTCAGAATTCTCAGGCTTTGGGCAGTTGGGCACTAGTAGTTTTTCTGGAAAGTACAATAGTGGTCACCTCATATTCTTAACCGCGGGCCCTGTTACGGCTGCTGAAATCCGAAAAGTTTGCACGGAAATGTTATATCTTGTACCGTTTATCAATGTACACCTGCTGTGCAGCTTGAACCATTCTTTATAAAAGTGTCATATTATATTGTGTTGTTTGAGTGTCACATTTTACTGTATTGTGATTAGAGTAACGAAAGAGAGATTTTGATATCAACATTACACACTGAAGCTCCAAAGAAACAGGTATAGGCATGCGTATTCAAATACAGAGATATGTAAACAGGCAGAATACGGCGCTGCGGTCGGCAACGCCTATATAAGACAACAAGTGTCTGGCGCCGTTGTTATATCTGTTACTGCTGCTACATTGGCAGGTTATCAAGATCTGAATGAGTTTGAATGTCGACTTACAGTCGGCGCACGAGCGAAGGGAGACAGAGTCTCCGAGGTAGCGATGAAGTGGGAATTACCCCGTACGACCATTTCATAAGTGTACCGCGAACATCAGTATTCCTGTAAAACATCACATCTCCGACATCGCTGCGGCCAGCGAATGATCCTAAAATAAATAGAGCTTTCGGAGTCGAAGACCCACTGGTGTACCATTGATGACTGCACAACAAAAAGCCGGCCGGAGTGGCCGTGCGGTTCTAGGTGCTGCAGTCTGGAACCAAGCGACAGCAACGGTCGCAGGTTGGAATCCTGCCTCGGGCATGCATGTGTGTGACACCCTTAGGTTTAATTAGTTTTAAGTTCTAGGCAACTGATTACCTCAGAAGTTAAGTCGCATAGTTCTCAGAGCCATTTGAAACATTTTTGAACAACACAAAGCTTTAGCCTCGCCTGGGTCCGTCAATCCCACATTGGACTGTTGGTGACTGGAAACATGTTGGCTGGTCGGACGAGTCACGTTTCAAATTGTGTCGAGCGGATGGACGTGTTCGGGTATGGAGACAACCTCAAGAATCCATTGACCTTGCATGACAGCAGCGGACTGTTGAAGCAGGTGGAGGCTCTGTAATTGTGTGTGCAGTTGTAGTGGTATTGGACCCCTGAGACGTCCACATACGGCTCGGACAGGTGACACGTACTTAAGCACCCTATCTAATCACCTGCATCCACTAACTACCATCGTGGGAAACTCCATCAGGATAATGTGACACCACGACATCCAGAATTGTTACAGAGCAGTTCCAGGAGCACTCTTCTAAGTTTAAACACTTCCGCTGGCCATCGTCTCCCCAGACAGTAACGTTACTGAGCATATCTGGGATGTCAGTGAACGTGCTGTTCTGAAGAGATCTCCACCCCTCTTACTCTTGTGATTTATGGACAGGCCTGAATGATTCATGGTGTCAGTTGCCTACAGCACTACCTCAGATATTAGTCGAGACCACGCCACGTCGTGTCGCGGCACTTCTGCATCTCCTGGGGGCCCCACACGATATAAGGCAGGTTTAACTGTATATGGTAACTGTAAGAAATTGTATCTGATTTACCATTCACCACAAATTATTGAGCCTTGTCACTGCAGAAGAAATATGTCTACTGACTGTATACAGAAATATTGTCTGTCACACGTTTTCATACTTCACTGATACAAGCTACAAGAGACTTTCATGAGGAACTCTTCGATCCCACAAGATGGCTTTGGTGTTATTAATGCATCTACAATCTACTTCAAGTAGACACTACTACATTTTACTGTTTGTGCGTGTGTGGGTTTGTCAGCTGAGAACTGTGTGTAGTCACACTGAGTCTCCTTCCAAATAGCTTCCCACAACAGTGACATTACTGCAACAGAATGTTTGTGACAAGGGCACTCATCTACCTACTACACTCATCTACCTACTTTCATCGTGCAAATTACTATTGCCATATGCGACTGTGCTTCAGAAGCATAAGCCTGCGTGTTATAGACACTCTAATCTATGTCCTTGGTGCTAAAAAAGAAAAAAAAGAGATCACTATTACTACTTCGGAACAAAATGTGACATATAAACTTTTAAAACAGCAGAACGAGAACGTCTCATAGATATCGTAAAAAATTGGTATCCTACCACAAGTGAATTCTGTTGATTAATCATTCACGTGTTCTCGAATTTTGTAAGTGCTTTTACTTACAGTTCTTTAACTCATATTCTTGAAGAGATATTATGCTCTTTCTATTTGTTCAAGGTTTGTATATTCCTATCTATGCGTTTAGATTTTTGTCCCGTCCCTACCGGATATGAGACTCGTACAAAACTCTACTTGGGTAACGTGCAGGTGGTCATGTCATTTTGATTTTTGTATGTCATCGATGTGCACGCCAGAGAGAGCGAGACCAATTTACGTTACTGTTAAGGAATCTTTGGTCTTACCACGGCGCGGTCTTTTCCTTTTCAGTCTGATACATTCTTAGTTGAAGTGTGGTAGGTGATACACATATTCTGTAGTGCTGCGTTCACTTGCGATTCTATCTGTTAGATGACGGAAGGTTGTCTGTAAAGGACAGCAAGAATGAATAAGAGAAGAAGTTTGAGGTTAGACTTCGGCACTGCACACCTAGTTTGTCAGAATAATTATTGTCAGCTAGTTAACTTGTTCAGAACTGAAAGACCAGCCTACGTCCCTGAGTCATGCACTAACATATTAACTGATTAACATGTTTGATTTTTAGAGAAATTCTCTCTTAACATTGTGCCTGTTAAACCATTGTTCGCAGCATTTTTGAGATGTATGTTATGTGTGAAGGTCATGTGAAGTTTTACTCTGCCTTTCTGAATGTACAGTCGTGGACAAAACGAGCGAGACCCCTCGCCTTTTCGTTACGCTGATCCGCACGGTTTTGAAGTCTGCTACACAGCATAACAGGCAAGGTGACGAAGTGCTACCAACATACTATGCACAGGCGTGAAATTGACAAACTATCTGAACTTTTTAGGCTGTTTTCAATAATTTGTAAGACTATATTAATGCTGATTAGTGTGTTAAATACAACACGTAAATATGACAGAACTGAAAGAAGAAACGCTAATTGGTATGAACTGTAAAAAAAATGAATTTCAACGTATCGAGATAACATAACTGTTTTAGTAAGACGAAGAACCCCAGATCGTTACGAATTAGCAAAATATTATCCGCATTCTGCCGCGAAACGGTCTGTGTCAACGTTCAGACCAGTCATACTGGATTACCGTTGCGGACCTACCATGAAAGTGTGGAAATTGAGCAATGCGTGAAGATTCATAACGAAATCAAGTTAAAAATCATTCAGTGCCACACTGAAGTCAATTCCATTATTGACAGAAGCGGAAAGAGTAGGCAGAAACAGGTATGAATTTATACAAGTGTGTCATATTGACATCCACAGGGCGCCAGTACAGAATAAAGGTAGCGATAAAACGTATTGGGGGCGCGAGATTTTCTTAAAATTGCTTTACTGATATTCTACCTGCCTCCATCGAGATTAGAACCGAAAACAAACGAGATCATCCTTTCACTACGCTAGCAGACAACCCAGGCAAACAACCCTCTATTATTACCCCAGACATGAATAAGCCGGCAATTTCGCAATGAAAATTGCAAACATCTGCAGTTTCTGTTGCATAGAGCTTTCTGGACTCAAAAACATGAATTTTCTTCCTTTATGTCACCGCTTATGTGACAATCATTCGGGATGTTTATCGAAATGACAAAATACTGTTATTAGAGTGTAAATTTAGTAGGAAAATTCTGCACCACCCCAGGAAATAAACGGCTGCATAGCTGCCAAACGTATTCTACACTGCTTCGAATTCTCCACTAGACTCGCCCCAGCCAGAAAACGTACATTAGCCGAAGTGTTTCTTAAGCTAGCTAGCAATGGGAATGTTCGCACTTCTAAAACGCGGTGGCATAAATACTGGGATGTGAATTACCACGTGTATAGGCAAATGGATTCTATTTGCATTCCTGTAAACGTAATTTGGATCGAAAGTGTAGCTGCGATTAATATGCTGATGTATCGACTGCAACTAGAACATGTCGAATAAAGAGTAGGAGGTGTTATTTATGCGGCCCTCATCATCAGTAGCTGTCGTAGCTGTTTTCGTTGTTAGGATTTCGTCATCTAAACCGGCAATAAAGGAAACCTACTAGTTTCACTTTCTTGAACGTCTATCGGTATACCCAACCCTTAAAACCCGTTTACCCCCAGAAAGGGTAGACGTAATACGCGGAAATGTATCGCACTTCTTGCGGTAACCGGACCCTTGATGGTGTAAAAAAAGTGAGATTCTATGTCAACGCAATCTAAAGATACGGCCGTTTATGTAAAGAAAATTTACGCGAAAGTTCAAAAAATGGCTCCAAGAACTATGCGACCAAACTGCTTATGTCATCAGCCCCTAGACCTAGAACTACTTAAACCAACCTAACCTAACACACATCCATGCCCAGGAAAGGATTCGAACTGACGGCTCAAGCAGCCGTGCGATCCACGATATGACGCCGTCGAATGCAAGGCTAACCCGCGCGGGCAAGCTGTTAATATCATCTGATGCTGCTAACAAGTAATTTATTTCTGGTGAATGATATCTGCGCAGTTCATTTAAGATAGAATAACTAAAATATATTTGATGTCACGGAAGACGAAGGACGCCTAATTCATTTCCCTCTCTTTATTTATGATGTTAAATTCACAATCTGAGCGTACATATTATCCATAACCACACTTTAGCGCCACACAGATATGTGAATGAAACACACTGGAGTACAGTCTTAGACATAAAAACTGACCGAGTCGTTCACTTAACGTGGCCAATAAAACTGACCGCCCCTGACAACTCTAACTCCGGCCTTCTGCACAATCTGGCGACACTGTAAGATGCGAAAGTGTTAGGAGGAAGTGTTGTCTACTTCCGAGATGTTCTCGGACTGTGTGAGCCCGTGGTCTAGTGGTGCCGGCACGCTAGCTCAGCGTGTTCTGTCATAGGGTTAGCTGTCCTCTGTAATAAAATGCTGAGTAAATCGATCAACAACGAACTTAAACGGATGTCTTATGACGTCCACCCTGAGCAGTTAGAACGAACAAAAGCGAACAAAATGAGATTAAAAAAAAAAGAAAAGTTAGCCGACACGGTAGCTCACCGTGTTCGGTCATAGAGCTGGTTGGCCTCTGTAATAAAAATACTGAGTGGAAGGATCAACAAAACGAACTTGACCGGATGTCATGTGACGTCCGCAACGACCAAACACATCGATCAACAACGAAAAAAAAAAGTGGTAATCTTCGTGCATTCTAAACTTATGGTCGCCTTTTCGCGTCCAACTGTTTTTCTTTTTTTTTTTTTTTTTACCACATTTCGGTCTAAAGTTATGAGTCTGACTGAGCATCGAAGATAATTCGCTTAACATTCTACCCACCAGCAATTACAAGTATTCCAGAAACAACCCCGCAGGACAGCTCGTGGCTGCATCGCGATCGTAACAGCTCACGCTCGAGCGTTTCCTCGCGCTGCAGCGGCTACCGGCCACCGGCCAGACGCCACCCGCCGCCTGAAATCCGGCGCCGCCCGTGTGAACGCGGCGCCACTCTGTCAGTGTATGTGTTAACGGTCATTTTCGAATTTGAAGTTCTAGTTATCATCTTGCAGTTAAGCATTGGATTTTGCATAGTTGAAAATCATGAAGTACAGTTAAGCACTGTAAAATTGTGTCGCAAGTGGAAAAAGGTGTAACATCTGCAACACAACGTTTACTTTTGCTATAACAGAGGAATGAATGCAGAGGAGGCAGCTAGAAAGATTTTAACTGTGTTTGGAGCGAGTGCTTTTGGGAAAAATACGCCAGAAAAAGATATTAGTGTTTCAACAAAGATCGTTCTGGCATGATTGATTTTCCATATTAAGGAAGCCTCGACTACTGATATATGTGATAGATTACCATTTTACCATCATGCGACATTTGCATTCAACAGGCAAAGTTCAGAAGTCTGGTGTAGCAGTACTGCATGCTATAATTCGAAACAACAAAAATCAACGGAGTGACTATTATTGAACGTCATCAGGTCACTCATCGAGCATTCCTATGCAGTACTGTTACTGGTGACGTGTTATGATGCCTTTATCGTTAACTTCCTAAGAAGAAATGAAAGGCTGAGCCCCACCATAAAACTCGAGGAAAGAGTAGTGTGAACAAAATATTTTACAACTGATAAATCGAAAAGTATGTTTTGGGCTACGAATTCTGCCCCCAGGGTGTGTGCAACACAGCTGGAATTTGTTGCCAAGAACTGAGACACCTTTCGGTCACAGTGTAAGAAGATCGAGCAACAAAACTACATCACCCGTTCTACTGTAAGATAACGCACTATGTTGATTTGAGAAACAAAACTATCCAGGAGATTGATAGGAAAGTGTCTCTCAGGCACTTGTATTAACAGGGAAGGCCTCTCTCAAGCACTTGTCCCTCTCGTCATATATTTGTAAAATTTTACCTTTCCCGTTCTTGATCGATCAACCGTCAAGGTAATTCATTTCTATACGAAAATACTCTAAAATTACTCTGGTTTAATGACATCGTTAGAACCACTAGGTTTCTACAGGCGTAGAATTTGTACACAACTTTAGCATTGTCAGATCGTCTTAGATATCGTGAATGAAAATTCTGCTGATGATTAGTTTCTCTTTGATAATTACTGTTGCGTTTAGTAAACTAATGGAAAATGCTATTAAAATATTCACTGTACTAACACGAATTAAATTCAGCTTACTACAGAAACATCACGACGGCAGTCTATCTTAATAAAGCATTAAGTGTCTGTGAGACGATTGAGCCTATTTTAACACGAATTAGTAGGATATTACCGGCTTTTGACTTCGAAAAGATCTGTATTTATTTCATTTCCTGTAAAATTCGTAAGTATTATGTAACTGTGACATTTCATACATAAAATTATGTATTCAAAACAACAACAAAAAATTCGGTAGAAAACAAAAGTGGCATTGTGAATTTCGCAGTACCGTAAGGTTTTCGCTCTGACACTAAGGGTTACTGAAAGTAGCAAGACCAACTTTGCTCGAAGGTTGTCTTATGATTCCCTTATTGAGTTTTAATCTGCCTGCTTGTAGCTGTGCTACAAAAGAATTAAAAATCTGGCTTGAAAGGCGAACGAAAGCAGCTTGCACCTGGTACATAAGCATGTTACCTGGGAACTGGTATTTTCCTAAAGTGGGAAGACATCCTTTTGTGGTTGAATTGTTGGCAAATGACAGTCAGACGTGTGCCGTTGGTCTAAGCGTTTTGGTGTGTTGAATTTGTACCAATGATTTTTCTACAGGTTTTATCTGTACCAAATAGAGAGTTGAAGTCTCCCTTTAGTACTTTCACGTCCTCTTGGTAAATTTTGGTCATAGTATTTTCGAGTGTGTTGCAGAATTTTTCGACATTTTCGGTGTTTTTCTTATTTTCGATGTTGGTGGGGACACGTGCATTGATGAGTGTATATTTTTTACTGGGGCTCTGAATGAGCATAGTCAAAAGTCGCTTGTTGATGGGCCGGCCGCGGTGGTCGAGCGGTTCTAGGCGCTTCAGTCCGGAACCGCACGACTGCTACAGTCGCATGTTCCAATCTAGCCTCGGGCATATATTTGTGAGATGTCCTTAGGTTAGTTAGGTTTAAGTAGTTCTAAGTTCTAGGGGACTGAGGACCTCCGCTGTTAAGTCACGTAGTGCTCAGAGCCATTTGAACCTTTTGATTGTTGATGGGTGTGATTTCGTTGACAGAGTTGATGATAGATCTGTGTTCGAGAAATGAAATGCCGAAGATTGGTACGCCTTTCGCTACCTTTTGTTGTATTTTGCTCATGAAGATGCAATGGTTTCGCTAATGAAAGGTTTCATTGTCAGTTAGTCGTGGTTCTTGAAGAGCAGATGGCTCTGAGCACTATGGGACTTAACATCGATGGTCATCAGTCCCCTAGAACTTACAACTACTTAAACCTAACTAACCTAAGGACAGCACACAACTACCAGCCATCACGAGGCAGAGAAAATCCCTGACCCCGCCGGGAATCGAACCCGGGAACCCGGGCGTGGGAAGCAAGAACGCTACCGCACGACCACGAGATGCGGGCTCTTGAAGAGCAAGGATGAGATTTTTTTGTCGGTCGATTTCTTTTGTGAGATTATTGAGTTTTCGTGTATGGATCAATGTATGGATGTTTACTTTTAACTGCATGTCTTTTGCTTGTAGGGAAATTTATCAGAGATCTCCAATATACTCTGCCGTGCTAACCTGGACTCCCCAGACTCCCAAAATCCAACTGCCGCCTGTCGACAGCGGGGTTGTGTACCACCTGGGGCAAAGTTGATTTTGCTTGCGTAGTTCATGTTTGCTTGTGTTTCATTTGTTTGGCTTGGGTGATACCAGGACCGGACAGGACCAGAGGGTGTTGAAGCCTTTCAAAGCAAATATTTTCAGCAAAGCTCATTGAGCTAACAGACGGTGACAAGAGTAGCGGTGATTTAACTCAGACGTGTCTGGATTTTGGGTTCAACGGATTGAGTAGCCGTTCAGGACTGTGTTAGTATTTGGTTCACTCCTAGTATCTGAGTTCCTCGGTACCACCCATGTGGGGGAGGGTTTCCCCTATCCGCCACACGCGATTATTATTATTATTACTATTATTATTATTATTATTATCATTATGTCATCAGCAAATCCGATATAGTGTATCTTCCCACCACTGAATTAGATGTGAGTTGTTCGATTCAGTATTTCCATCACATAATTGTGGGTTATAATTACGTTACATTGCTGCTAGTAGATATATTTCTCACTTTTTCGTAGACAGTTGCTACCTGGTAGTCTATCACAGGAATTTATGTGCGCAGCATTGTTGCGATACAGACGTTCAACTTATCCGATTTCTGTCCTTTCATTTCGATACCAGATAGTTCTAATCGGATTCAGCCAGGCAGTCCTAATGTGGATATCCGACTACGACCTTCATCAGATGATAGACTGGGTAAACCACATTCTCAATCGGACCGTTGAACATAGATCACTTACCTATCACAGGGCCTGAATTCTTAAACACTGTAGAAAATAATAATCCAGTGTAAATATTACAAATACGTTATTTAAGTATAAATATATGAACTAACGAGATAACAGTTTATTTACAGGAGCAGAGCCCCATCCACAATAGCAGGTCAGTGCCAGTTTGGTGTCAGGGCCACGAGAGGATAAAGCTGTTGCCGTTTGTTCCACGATCGTCAAACATCAACCAGATAGAGAATATGTGGGCATAGGTAACAAGGCCATTGCCACGTGGATCTACAACGACCTTTGGACAAATATAGAAAACATATGTTGGGAAGTAAACCATCACGCTACGCTGTCGACGACTTAATGAAATCAATTCCCCTACGCCTTCGAGAAATCTTAGGTAATGATCGTGGTTGGGTTGGTTACTAAAAGTATAGAAAAATGTTCAAATGTGTGTGAAATCGTATGGGACTTAACTGCTAAGGCCGTCAGTACCTAAGCTTACACACTATTCAACCTAAATTATCCTAAGGACAAAGACACACACCCATGCCCGAGGGAGGAACCGAAACTCCGCCGGGATCAGCCACGAAACCCATGACTGCAACGCTCCAGAACGTTCGGCTATTCCAGGGCGGCTACTAAAAGTATGCTCGTCCACAAAACCTATGTGTACAATTATCTGATAATCGGTCAATCTTTGCTTTGTCGCAGCTCTTTAGCATACAAGTCCATTTACTTTCAGGCTTCTCCTTCCAGTTCTTGCAATGCAAAGTAATTGTAAAAACTCATCCACTCGACGCCAACTGAGGAACTGCCTTGTTCATGTGATGTTCAACACACAGTAGTTGTCACCCTCACTGGAATCAATGACTGTGTGTGTGTGTGTGTGTGTGTGTGTGTGTGTGTGTGTGAGAGAGAGAGAGAGAGAGAGAGAGAGAGTACGTGTGTGTGTGTGTTTGTGTGTGTCTTCGTGTTTATGCACAATCTGAATCAATACTATAAAAATTAGAGAGACAAGCAAAAATAAATATTGCATCCAATATGACTTTAAAGTATTTTAATGCGATGGGAAGTTACAAACAGAATTTTCACCCAACGCACATAATGCATATTACATTAAGTAAGATGTGTTAACTCCATTATATTGTTAGCAGAGACAGTGCGCTCTTGTTATCAAGGCTTGCGACAAGCGCAGCGATCAGCAGTGCCCAATGCTGCCGCGATTTTTATATGTTGGCTGAGCGTGGACACTGCAGTAGACGCTTCGCCATAAACAGAAAGAAATCACCTTGGCTGTGACTGCACGTGAGCGGATATCACTGCCTGCGTGTTCTTATAGTAACCAACGTGAGACTCTACTCACAGGTGCCATGAAGCTATTGCAACGGGTATCATGTCATTAGTCGAATGGTTCGAATGGCTCTGAGCACTATGGGACTTAACATCTTAGATCATCAGTCCCCTAGAACTTAGAACTACTTAAACCTAACTAACCTAAGGACATCACACACATCCATGCCCGAGGCAGGATTCGAACCTGCGACCGTAGCAGTTCCACGGTTCCGGACTGCAGCGCCTAGAACCGCAAGATTACCGCGGCCGGCATGTCATTAGTCATCAGAATATTAACCAGTGATGAAATGTCCACTCTACTTGAATCCCAAGAAAGTAGGAACCTTCTCACAAAGGAATGAGATGTGATATCAAAATTTATCCAACATACAAAAATTAACTGCAGGGCTTTCATGTATTCAGTGGTAGCACACAAGGAAATGTTATGTCTTGGAAGCTTATATTTCATTTCCTCCTCTCATATTAACCCCCTTGTTTTGGTATGTAGTGGGAAAATAAACACGAAAATCTTAAGTTCCTGAGGAACATATAAGTCATTTCCTCTTCTCATATCACAACTTTTTTTTGTATGAGGTAAAAAAAATAAACAGTTCAGGGTTCTGATACATAATATGACACCAGATTATTATCGTAGGCGCTATCGGAAACGCAAAAAGCAGGGAGCTGTCCATTCTTTTGTCCAAAAGTCTGTTTCCTTTCATGCATTACTCACGCTAGGAGATTCTTATTTAAGGACATGTGGGCATCAAGTTCTTCAGCAGAACAAGCCTTATGTTATTGTGCTAATTACGGTATGGAAAAAATGCAACAAAGACGAGTTCCCCTGGAGCTGTGAGGATATTTGCACATGTCTGTATTCAGCAATGACTGCCAGCTGCCACAACACTTCACAGAATCCTTGCGGCAGGCAACACAACTGTGCGTACACTTCAGACTTCATTCAGTAAGACGTCAGGAGATGGATGGAAATGTCAAATTAACATAGCCTTCCGAGTCGTATTCAATCCATAATGAGTTGTTATTAAGGTAGTTGAACGTTCTAGCAATTATACATCTATAATTCCCATATAAGTATTCCGATAGCCAAAAGAACCCGTTAGTGTGAAACCACCTGGAACTGCATTAACATAAAACTGCAAGAACTTGAGACAATACGTGGACTCTTCTCTTCGCTAGGTGACCTATTACTGATATTTAGGATACTCTCCGTCCTAGGCGTAATGGAAATGGAACTTCAGAGGCGCTTTCCGCTATTCTTGACAAACATGAGAAACTTGCAATCACTGCGAGTTACTACTGCGTGATGATAATGGTTCAGGTTGTCAGTAGTTGTGGTGGTGTTATGCTGTCAAACTGCTTACAGCAACGTTGATGGTGGCGCACATAATTTAGCGCTGACTACCTACTTAAGTAAAGATAGTGTTTTGGCGTCGTCGCTTGTCTTTATTTGGTCTCAGCTTGAGTAATCCGATTCAACGAACACAGTATTACATTCGCGGGCTGCTAATGATACAGTTTGACTAAAGAGATCAGCGTGCGGGTATTACATTAATTCTGAAATGAATTGCTTAAAAAGTATTACCCTCAGCTGTGCAGCTGGAACGAGTCATTACGCAGGTACTCTATGTTGCACTTGGGTAAGTGTTCAGTTCGCTGCAATCCTGCTTCTACTGATTGTAAATACTTGTATACTTCAAAAATAGTTCAAATGGCTCTGAGCGCTATGGGACTTAACGTCTGAGGTCATCAGTCCGCTAGAACTTAGAACTACTTAAACCTAACTACCCTAAGGACATCAGACACAACTGTGCCCGAGACTGGAGACGAACCTGAGACCGTAGCTGTCACGCGGTTCCAGACTGTAGCGCCTAGAATCGCTCGGCCACCCTGGCCGGCATACTTGTATACTGACCATTCGTTATTTGACAAAATATGAACTACATTCTAAATCGCATGTATGTAACGTGGGATAGCGCCGGCACAAAGGTGTGACTAAGGATTAGATGCCGTTGGAGTCCCGTTAATTTGATGGCAAGACAAATGTTCGCAAATCACCTCTATTGCCTCAAAAAACAATTTTATCTTAAATATCGAAGGACCGACGTCCACACTGTCACAGCGCATTGAAATACAGCAACAACGACAGATGAAAATTTGTGACCGACTGAGCTTCGAACCTAGACCTCCTGCTTACTAGACAGACGTGCTGACCACTGCACTATTATTTTTTTTTTAAAGTTTGAGAAGACTTTCAGCACCAGGGAGACAGAGGCAAAGAAGGCAGGGGTCGAAAATCAGAGGCCTGGCCACAATGCCTCCCCCATACCTGTCACTGAGCAGCTGCATTATTCACATGTATTCCATGTTTGCACTCATAATTGTAGAACAAAATTGAAGTAGTAATTAATGTAAAATAAATTACAGATTGTCGCCTCTAATGGCGTGCGTTCCTTGTGGAACATAACTTATAACAGTGAACACAGTGACGGAAAAATAAATAACAAACATTCATTCAGAAATATATTTACAATTTAAGTTATTATGCACTGGATGCATATGAGGTCTGTAAGGAAGCCATATATTTTTCAACATATGAAAGAAGTTTAGGAGCCGGAGGGATTTTGCAAAATTAGAACAGTTCTGATTTTAGAACCAAGGTAAAAGAATATTCTAGGAATAAAAAAAAGTGAAAGAATAGTATTCTGCTTCTAACCAATAAAACTGTCCTCCTCTTTGTAGCCCACATAAAGCAATAGATAAAAAAATTTTAAACCATTCCTTATATTTGTTATTCTTCTTCAGCTTAAAATGGTCCTCTGCAATATAAAACATGCACTCTTCTAAGTTCTAAGTTTTGTATATTACGACGTGAAACACAAACTGTCCCAGAAGCCACGAATAACTGTTATTCTTTGCGGACGGGTAACATTTCCAGTGGGGTTGTAAAGCTTCAGTTATCGGTATATGACTTTCTGCGGTTCTGTTGATAGTGCTAATTTCTTCCTAGTCCAGTTCCAAATTCTGTTTCTATTTTCACGTAAGAAGGTGTGCGCTACAGTTTCTACAAGCCCACATTTATCGCAGTATGGAGATGGTCTCAATTTGATTTTTCATAATCGTTCCGCTGTGGGTATGGTTTCGTTTACAACGTCGCACCATACGGCACTGACTATAGTTGGTATAATTTTACTGTTGATATTTTTCCAGGCGTTCCTCCAGTTTTTTGTAGGTTAATTTACCGGAGTTGATTTGTATAGACGATGTCTGGTAATATAATCATAGATGGTTCTAGTGTTGGTTTGTGCTGGTGGAAGTCTTATACAGCTCCAAATGCCATAGCAGTTTCGGACGTAATGTAGGCTGGCGTGCTACATTAACAGGAGCGTTCGTATCCCCAGGATCTAACGAGAGGAACAGAAGTTTCGTGATGCTTATCTTAGCGGCATGTATTAGTTTAAAGGCACGTCTTTAATTCCAAGTCCTCTGTTTTGCCTCTGCAAAGTCGCCGTGTGGAAGAATACTTTGAAGATATTTTGTTTCCACACATACCAAGAGGCTACAGCTAATATTTTATGTGCAGTGACCTGCAGTATCGGTAAGACTGCTGCGGCATGATAAATTTTGCTAAGTATGTATGTATTTATAAACTGAACTTTCTGAAGTCAGTCTAACAATCGCAAGTCATGGTCCTTCATCAAGTTTCCGATGACACTAAGTTTCCTCTCCAAATTGTTCGTGGCCATGCGCTTGGGATTCGCCCTTAATCACAATACGAGATGAAGACCCTCTTCAGTTACATCTAACCAGTGCGCATCTATTGCACTATTGTAGGAACCGAGATGCAGTATTTTGGATTTGATTATTTGTAAATTTATGATAATAAGTTATGAGACCAAGCTCCTCGGCCATTATTCCACCCGCTCGCCGCCACACTGTATTCCCGCGTGGGTTCGGACGATGCGTGCGTCTAGCACTGAAAACCTTAGATGAGCCGCAAAGACCCAAATAAATATACAGGATCTTTCAGGAGGAATAGTAAATATTGTAGGAGGTGGTGGTATAGACAATTTGGAGAAGAAATGGCATATAACATGTGTCCAATCTTTATTTCGTACATACTGCTGGGTTCAATGCATTTGCGTTTCGAATGTTGGTCCTTACAGGACCCAATTGTCTACACTTCCTTGAAAATGACTTCCAGCGTTATTGTAAGAGGTTCATTTCGCTACAGGAATGCCTACGTTCCTTCAGCA
The DNA here is from genome assembly GCF_021461385.2 of Schistocerca piceifrons. NCBI lineage: Eukaryota > Metazoa > Arthropoda > Insecta > Orthoptera > Acrididae > Schistocerca > Schistocerca piceifrons. The sequence goes on from NC_060139.1 coordinate 634,682,208, forward strand.
TGACGGGGCTCCTGCAAATTCTAGTCGTCAGGTGACACATTATCCAAACCTAACTTATTCTGGAGGATGGATCATTAGATATGGGCTCTTTTGTTGGCCTTCAAGGTCCCTGGACGTTCTCTCTTTGGATTTTTGCCTGCGGGGATGGTTAAAGGCGAAGTGTAAAAACGAAAAGTAAACCCAAGAGCCGATTTGATCGTTCGGGTTATGAATAGTGCAGCCCTCATAAAAGAACGCAAAGACGACCTCAGTAGAGCTAGACGTGGTGTTATCAAGAGAAGTCAAATGTGCATTGAAGTTGGTTGGAGAATTTTTGAAAATCAACTTTGAACGTCCTCATTCGCCTTTGGTTTTGAGTTTGTTAGGGTTACGTACTAACAGCTGCATCTCTGTCCTCAATAAAAAGTGGACGCATTTATATGGAATTTTTTATGCAATTCGTCTGTACTACCACCTGCTAAAATATCTACTATTCTCCTGAAACACCCTGTATATGGATATACGTGTGGTGTCTGTTCTTTCGGTTACGTCCGAAAGAAAATGCTTCATGGAATTCTGCAACGACCTTCGATCTAGTTGTACGGGCTGATAGAGATTTCAGAGCTGCTTGGCTGTCTGAATAAAAGTAGATGCTACGATTTTTGTATGGCCTACTCTAATTCTCCTCCGTGCACATGCTGATAGAAGATGTCATGTAATACTGTGGCCATCTTCCCTAAAGAGATTCTAGGCAGTACACCAGACCCGGTATTTTCATCTGTTTTCGACCTGTCAGTAAACCACTATATTATGCCTCCTCCACGGTGCAGTGGTTCGTTCTTCCACTGCTCCCTGCTTCCAACTGTTACATGGCAAGGTTTATTGAAACAGCTAGAAGTTATTGTATAGTTATTCGGCATTTCCCGAGCTATCGCCATACTGATTTGGGATTCCGTATATTCAAACTATATCCATCTATTTCCAATTGTTAGCCTTTATGTCCCTGCCGCTGCCTCCATTTTAAGCCAAAGGTGTAAGGCGGGCATGTCTAGCGTAATATCAATCCCAAGAGTGGATGTCCTGCTAATTCCATCTGTTTGTGAAAGTAGATCAGTCTCTGCACTTTGCCAGACTCCCTAGCAGCCACCTTCTGTTCGACTTTCTTTATATTATAGGCCTATTTATTATCAATTGTGTTTTTGCAGAGGTGTATATCCTGTAAGTACTGGGTTTGGACCCCAGTTTACCCTACAGTAGCTTCTAGTGCTTATAAGATTGTCTTTCGCAGTGGAACACATTTTTTATGTAAGGTGTTCATAATATTTTTTCCATCCAGGGCTACCTCTAGATACACTACAATCCAGCTATATGTATGTTCCATAAAAATTGGACACATGTTATATGTCATTGTTTCTGCAATTTGTCTATACCACCGTCTTCTACAATATTTACTATTTCTCCTGAAACATCCTGTGTAATTATTTGGGTCTCGATGGGTCAACGAAAGTTTTCAGGGCTAGACGCACGACATCGTCCGAACACTCGCGGGAATACAGTGTGGCCGCGAGCGAGTGGAATAATGGCCGGTGGGATGGGGGGGGGGGGGGGGGTACCACACATGTGGTATGCGGCAAAGATGGGAATTCGCATCAGATGAGGTGCGAGTGAAGATAGGTGCTGCAGAGAGGGTGGTTGCTGTGTCCCGACAGTGCCCAACGTCGGAGCTTCGACTCCTCCCTCCGGCAAGGGAGGGTGTGTTGTCCATAGTTTAAGTTAGATTAAGTAGTGTGTAAGCTTAGGGATCGATGACCTAAGCAGCCTGGTCCCTTAAGTCCTTATGACAAATTTACAAAATTTTAAATCCAAAATACTGCATCTCATTTCCTATAATAGTGCAATAGGTGCGCACTGGTTAGATGTAACTGAAGAGAGTCTCCATCTCGGATTGTGGTTAAGGGCGAATCCCAAGCACATGGCCACGAACAACTGGCAGCGGAAACATAATGTCATCGGAACCTTGTTGAAGGACCATGACTTGCGATCGTTAGACTGACTTCAGAAAGTTCAGTTTATAAATACATACTTAGCAAAATTTATCATGTCGCAGCAGTCTTACCGATACCGCAGGTCACTGCACATAAAATATTAGCTGTTAGCCTCTTGGTATGTGTGGAAACAAAATATCTTCAAAGTATTCTTCCACACGGCGACTTTGCAGAGGCAAAACAGAGGACTTGGAATTAAAGACGTGACTTTAAACTAATACATGCCACTAGGATAAGCATCACGAAACTTCTGTTCCTCTCGTTAGATCCTGGGGATACGAACGCTCCTGTTAATGTACCACGCCAGCCTACATTACCTCCGGAAGTACTATGGCGATTGGAGCTGTATAAGACTTCCACCAGCACATACCAACACTAGAACCGTCTAAGATTATACTACCAGACATCTTCTATACAAATCAACTCCGGTAAATTAACCTACAAAAAACTGGAGGAACGTCTGGAAAAATATCAACAATAAAATTATACCAACTAGAGTCAGTGCCGTATGGTGCGACGTTGTAAACGAAACCATACCCACAGCGGAACGATTATGAAAAATCAAATTGAGACCATCTCCATACTGCGACAAATGTGGGCTTGTAGAAACTGTAGCGCACACCTTCTAATGTGAAAATAGAAACAGAATTTGGAACTGGACTAGGAAGAAATTAGCACTATCAACAGAACCGCAGAATGTCATATACCGATAACTGAAGCTTTACAACTCGACTGGAAATGTTACTCGTCCGCAAAGAATAACAGTTATTCGTGGCTTCTGGGACAGTTTGTGTTTCACGTCGTAATATACAAAACTTAGAACTTAGAAGAGTGCATGTTTTATATTGCAGAGGACCATTTCAAGCTGAAGAAGAATAACAAATATAAGGAATGGTTTAATTTTCTTTTATCTATTGCTTTATGTGGGCTTCAAAGAGGAGGACAGTTTTATTGATTAGATGCACAAAACTATTCTTTCACTTCTTTATTCCTGGAATATTCTTTTACGTTGGTTCTAAATTCAGAACTGTTCTAATTTGGCAAAACCCCTCCGGCTCCGAAACTTCTTTCATATGTTGAAAAATATATGGCTTCCTTACAGACCTCATTTGCATCCAGTGCATAATAACTTAAATTGTGAATATATTTCTGAATGAATGTTTGTTATTTATTTTTCCGTCACTGTGTTCACTGTTATAAGTTATGTTCCACAAGGAACGCACGCCATTAGAGACGACAATCTGTAATTTATTTTACCTTAATTACTACTTCTATTTTGTTCTACAATTTAAAGTAATATATGAGTGCAAACATTGAATACATGTGAATAATGCAGCTGCTCAGTGACAGGTATGGGGGAGGCATTGTGGCCAGGCCTCTGATTTTCGACCCCTGCCCTCTTTGCCTCCGCCTCCCTGGTGCTGAAAGTCTTCTCAAACTTTAAAAAAAAATAGTGCAGTGGTCAGCACGTCTGTCTAGTAAGCAGGAGGTCTAGGTTCGAAGCGCAGTCGGTCACAAATTTCCATCTGCCGTCGTTGCTGTATTTCAACGCGCTGTGACAGTGTGGACGTCGGTCCTTCGATATTTAAGATAAAATTGTTTTTTGAGGCAATAGAGGTGATTTGCGAACATTTGTCTTTCCATCTAAATAACGGGACTCCAAAGGCATCTAATCCTTAGTCACACCTTTGTGCCGGCGCTAACCCACGTTACATACATGCGATTTAGAATGTAGTTCATATTTTGTCAAATAACGAATGGTCAGTATACAAGTATGCCGGCCAGGGTGGCCGAGCGATTCTAGGCGCTACAGTCTGGAACCGCGCGACAGCTACGGTCTCAGGTTCGTCTCCAGTCTCGGGCACAGTTGTGTCTGATGTCCTTAGGGTAGTTAGGTTTAAGTAGTTCTAAGTTCTAGCGGACTGATGACCTCAGACGTTAAGTCCCATAGCGCTCAGAGCCATTTGAACTATTTTTGAAGTATACAAGTATTTACAATCAGTAGAAGCAGGATTGCAGCGAACTGAACACTTAACCAAGTGCAACATAGAGTACCTGTGTAATGACTCGTTCCAGCTGCACAGCTGAGGGTAATACTTTTTAAGCAATTCATTTCAGAATTAATGTAATACCCGCACGCTGATCTCTTTAGTCAAACTGTATCATTAGCAGCCCGCGAATGTAATACTGTGTTCGTTGAATCGGATTACTCAAGCTGAGGCCAAATAAAGACAAGCGACGACGCCAAAACACTATCTTTACTTAAGTAGGTAGTCAGCGCTAAATTATGTGCGCCACCATCAACGTTGCTGTAAGCAGTTTGACAGCATAACACCACCACAACTACTGACAACCTGAACCATTATCATCACGCAGTAGTAACTCGCAGTGATTGCAAGTTTCTCATGTTTGTCAAGAATAGCGGAAAGCGCCTCTGAAGTTCCATTTCCATTACGCCTAGGACGGAGAGTATCCTAAATATCAGTAATAGGTCACCTAGCGAAGAGAAGAGTCCACGTATTGTCTCAAGTTCTTGCAGTTTTATGTTAATGCAGTTCCAGATGGTTTCACACTAACGGGTTCTTTTGGCTATCGGAATACTCATATGGGAATTATAGATGTATAATTGCTAGAACGTTCAACTACCTTAATAACAACTCATTATGGATTGAATACGACTCGGAAGGCTATGTTAATTTGACATTTCCATCCATCTCCTGACGTCTTACTGAATGAAGTCTGAAGTGTACGCACAGTTGTGTTGCCTGCCGCAAGGATTCTGTGAAGTGTTGTGGCAGCTGGCAGTCATTGCTGAATACAGACATGTGCAAATATCCTCACTGCTCCAGGGGAACTCGTCTTTGTTGCATTTTTTCCATACCGTAATTAGCACAATAACATAAGGCTTGTTCTGCTGAGGAACTTGATGCCCACATGTCCTTAAATAAGAATCTCCTAGCGTGAGTAATGCATGAAATGAAACAGACTTTTGGACAAAAGAATGGACAGCTCCCTGCTTTTTGCGTTTCCGATAGCGCCTACGATAATAATCTGGTGTCATATTATGTTTCAGACCCCTGAGCTGTTTATTATTTTTACCTCATACTAAAAAAATAGTTATGATATGAGAAGAGGATATGACTTATATGCTCCTCGGGAACTTAAGTTTTTCGTGTTTATTGTCCCACTTCATACTAAAACAAGGGCGTTAATATGAGAAGAGGAAATGAATTATACGCTTCCAAGACAAAATATTTCATTGTGTGCTACTACTGCATACATGAAAGCCCTGCAGTTAATTTTTGTATGTTGGATAAATTTTGAAATCACCTCACATTCCATTGTGAGAAGGTTCCTATTTTCTTGGGATTCAAGTACAGTGGACATTTCAACACTGGTTAATATTCTGATGACTACAGGCATGATACCCGTTGCAATTGCTCCATGGCACCTGTGAGTAGAGACTCACGTCGGTCACTATAAGAACATGCAGGCAGTGATATCCGCTCACGTGGAGTCACAACCAAAGTGATATCTTTCTGTTTATGGCGAAGCGTCTACTGCAGTGTCCCCGCTCAGCCAACATAAACAAATCGCGGCAGCATTGGGCACTGCTCATCGCTGCGCTTGTCGCAAGCCTCGACAACAAGAGCGCACTGTCTCTGCTAACGATACTATGGAGTTAACACATCTTACTTAACGTAATATGCAGGATGTGTGTTGGGTGAAAATAATGTTTGTAACAACCCATCGCATTAGAATACATTACACTCATATTTGATGCAATTTTTATTGTTGGTAGTCTCTCTAATATTAATAGTATTGATTTGGATTGTGCATGAACACGGAAACACACGTACACACACACACACACACACACACACACACACACACACACACACACAGAGTCATTGATTCCAGTGAGGGTGACAACTACTGTGTGTTGAACATCACATGAACGAGGCAGTTCCTCAGTTGGCGTCGAGTGGATGAGTTTTTTCTATTACTTTGCATTGCAAGAATTGTAAGGAGGAGCCTGAAAGTAAATGGACTAGTATGCTAAAGAGCTGCGACAAACCAAAGCTTGACCGATTATCAGATAATTGTACACATGGGTTTTGTGGACGAGTATACTTTTTGTAGCCGCGCTGGAGTAGCCGAACCGTCTGGAGGGTTGCAGTCATGGGCTGCGTGGCTGATCCCGGCGGAGCATCGAATCCTCCCTCGGGCATGGAAGTGTGTCTTTGTCCTCACGACAAATTAGGTTAAGTAGTGTGTAAGCTTAGTTACTGATGACCTCAGCAGTGAAGTTCCATAAGATTTCACACACATTTGAACATTTTTCTAATCTTTTAGTAACCAACCCACCCACGATCATTACGTAAGATTTCTCGAAGGCGTAGGGGAATTGATTTCATTAAGTCGTCGACAGTGTAGCGTGATGGTTTACTTCCCAACATATGTTTTCTATATTTGTCCAAAGGGCGTTTGCTTTTGTAGATCCACGGGTCAATGGCCTTGTTCAAATGGTTCAAATGGCTCTGAGCACTATGGGACTCAACTTCTGAGGTCATCAGTCCCCTAGAACTTTGAACTACTTAAACCTAACTAACCTAAGGACATCACACACATCTCTGCCCGAGGCAGGATTCGAACCTGCGACCGTAGCTGTCACGCGGTTCCAGACTGAAGCGCCTAGAACCGCACGGCCACACTGTCCGGCCAATGGCCTTGTTACCTCTGCCCACATATTCTCTATCTGGTTGATGTTTGATGACCGTGGAACAAACGGCAACAGCTTTATCCTCTCGTGGCCCTGACACCAAACTGGCACTGACCTGCTATTGTGGATGGGGCTCTGCTCCTGTAAATAAACTGTTATCTCGTTAGTTCATATATTTATATTTAAGTAACGTTTTTGTAATAAGCACATTGGATTATTATTTTCCACAGTGTTTAAGAATTCAGGTCCTGTGATAAATAAGTGATCCATATTCAACGGTCCGATTGAGAATGTGGTTTACCCAGTCTATCATCTGATGAGAGCCGTAGTCGGATATCCACATTAAGACTGCCTGGCTGAATCCGATTAGAACTACCTGGTATCAAAATGAAATGACAGAAGGCGGATAATTTGAACGTCTGTATCGCAACAATGCTGCGCACATAAATTACTATGATAGAGTAGCAGGTAGCAACTGTTTAAGAAAAATTGAGAAATATGTCTACCAGCAGCAAAGTAACGTTAATTATAACCCACATTTATGTGATGGAAATACTGAATCGAACAATACACAACTATTTCAGTGGTGGAAAGATACACCGTATCGGATTTGCTGATGACGTAATGACAATAATAATAATAATAGTAATAATAATAATCGCTTGTGGCGGATAGGGGAAACCCTCCCCCACATGGGTGGTACCGAGGAAATCAGATACTAGGGGTGAACCAAATACTAACACAATCCTGAACGGCTACTCAATCCGTTGAACCCAAAATCCAGACACGTTTGAGTTAAAATCACCGCTACTCTTGTCACCGTCTGTTGGCTCAATGAGCTTGGCTGAAAATATTTGCTTTCAAACGCTTCAACACCCTCTGGTCCTGTCCGGTCCTGGTATCACCCAAGCCAAACAAATGAAACACAAGCAAACATGAACTACGCAAGCAAAGTCAACTTTGCCCCAGGTGGTCCACAACCCCGCTGTCGACAGGCGGCAGTTGAATTTTGGGAGTCTGGGAAGTCCAGGTTAGCACGGCAGAGAATATCGAAGATATCTGGTAAATTTCCCTACAAGCAAAAAACATGCATTTAGAAGTAAACATCGATACATTGATCCAAACACGAAAACTAAATAATCTCACGAAATCGACCGACAAAAAATTCTCATCCTTGCAATTCAAGAACCACGAAAAACTGACAATGAAACATTTCATTAACGAAACCACTGCATCTTCAAGAGCAAAATACAAAAAAAGGTAGCGAAAGGCGTACCAATCTTCGGCATTTGATTTCTCGAACACAGATCTATCATCAACTCTGTCAAAGAAATCACACCCATCAACAATCAAAAGGTTCAAATGGCTCTGAGCACTATGTGACTTAACAGCGGAGATCACCATTCCCCTAGAACTTAGAACTACTTAAACCTAACTAACCTAAGGACATCACACAAATCCATGCCCGAGGCTGGATTGGAACCTGCGACCGTAGCAGTCGTGCGGTTCCGGACTGAAGCGCCTAGAACCGCTCGGCCACCGCGACCGGCCCATCAACAAGCGACTTATGACTATGCTCATTCAGAGCCCCAGTAAAAAATATACACTCATCAATGCATGTGTCCCCACCAACATAGAAAATAAGAAAAACACCGAAAATGTCGAAAAATTCTGGAACACACTCGAAAATACTATGACCAAAATTCACCAAGATGACGTGAAAATACTAATGGGAGATTTCAACTCTCGATTTGGGATAGAAAACCTGAAGAAAAGTCATTGGTACATATTCAACACACCGAAACGCTAAGACCAACGGCACACGTTTGACTGTCATTGGCCAACAATTCAACCACAAAAGGATGTCTTCCCATTTTAGGAAAAAACCAGTTCCCATGTAACATGCTTATGTACCAGGTGCAAGCTGCTTTCGTTCGCCTTTCAAGCCAGATTTTTAATTCTTTTGTAGCACAGCTACAAGCAGGCAGATTAAAACTCAATAAGGGAATCGTAAGACAACGCTCGAGCAAAGTTGGTCTTGCTACTTTCAGTAACCCTTAGTGTCAGAGCGAAAACCTTACGGTACTGCCAAATTCATAATGCCACTTTTGTTTTCTGCCGACATATTTTTTGTTGTTGTGAATACATAATTTTATCTATGAAATGTCCCATTTACATAATACTTACGAATGGTACAGGAAATGAAATAAATACAGATCTTTTCGAAGTCAAAAGCCGGTAATATCCTACTAATTCGTGTTAAAATAGGCTCAATCGTCTCACAGACACTTAATGATTTATTAAGATAGACTGCCGTCGTGATGTTTCTGTAGTAAGCTGAATTTAATTCGTGTTAGTACAGTGAATATTTTAATAGCATTTTCCATTAGTTTACTAAACGCAACAGTAATTATCAAAGAGAAATTAATCAGCAGCAGAATTTTCTTTCACGATATCTAAAACGATCTGACAATGCTAATGTTGTTTACAAATTCTACGTCTGTAGAAACCTAGTGGTTCTAACGATGTCATTAAACCAGAGTAGTTTTAGAGTATTTTCGTATGGAAATGAATTACCTTGACGGTTGATCGATCATGAGCGGGAAACGTGATATTTTACAAATATATGACGAGAGGGACAAGTGCTTGAGAGAGGCCTTCCCTGTTAATACAAGTGCCTGAGAGACGACTTTCCTATCAATCTCCTGGATAGTTTTGTTTCTCAAATCAACATAGTGCGTTATCATGCAGTAGCACAGGTGAAGTAGTTTTGTTGCTCGATTTTGTTACTATGCGACCGAAAGGTGTCCCAGTTGTTGGCTACAAATTCCAGCTGTGTTGCACACACCCTGGGGGCAGAATTCGTAGCCCAAAACACACTTTTGGATTTGTCAGATGTAAAATATTATGTTCAACTACTCTTTCCTGGAGTTTACGCCTTTGGTGGGGCTCAGCCTTTCATTTCTTCTTAGGAAGTTAACGATAAAGGCATCATAACACGTCACCAGTAACAATACTGCGTAGGAATGCTTGATGAGTGACCTGATGACGTTCAATAATAGTCATTCCTTTGATTTTTGTTGTTTCGAATTATAGCATGCAGTACTCCTACACCAGACTCCTGAACTTTGCCTGTTGAGTGCAAATGTCGCTTGATGGTAAAATGTTAATCTATCACATATATCAGACTTCCTTAATGTGGAAAATCATTCATGCCAGAACGATCTTCTTTGAAACACTAATAACTTTTTCTGGCGAATTTTTCCCAAAAGCACTCGCTCCAAACACAGTTAAAATCTTTCTAGCTGCCTCCTCTGCATTCACTCCTCAGTTATAACAAAAGTAAACGTTGTGTTGCAGATGTTACACCTTTTTCCATTTGCGACTCAATTTTAAAGTGCTTAACTGTAGTTCATGATTTTCAAGTACGCAAAATCCAATGCTTAACTGCAAGATGATAACTAGAACTTCAAATTCGAGAATGACCGCAGACACATACACTGACAGAGTGGCGCCGCGTTCACATGGGCCGGGCAGGATTTCAGGCGGAGGGTGGCGTCTGGCCGGTGGCCGGTAGCCGCAGCCACGAGCTGTCCTGCGGATTTGTTTCTGGAATACTTGTTATTGCTGGTGGGTAGAATGTTAAGCGAATTATCTTCGATGCTCAATCAGACTCATAACATTAGACCGAAATGTGGTAAAAAAAATAAAAAAAAAACAGTCGGACGCGAAAAGGCGACCGTAAGTTTAGAATACAAGAAGATTACCACTTTTTTATTTTCGTTGTTGATCGATGTGCTTTTTTTCTTTCTTTCTTTTTTTTAAATCTCGTTTTGTTCGCTTCTGTTCGTTGCATTTGCTCGGGGCGGACGTCGTTAGATATCCTTTTATGTTAGTTGTTGGTCGATTGACTCACTTTTTTTTTATTACAGAGGGCAGCTAACTCTCTGACCGAACACGCTTTTTTATAACATCTTTATTAAAAAAAACAATGTTACACATTGCAAATACATACTAAGTAATACATACATGAAGTTATTTAAACAAAGCGGTTTGATCATTTCAATTGCGCTGACATTAAGGAAAGACAACAGAAGATTGTGTTATGACTAAATCACCAGAAAGAGTTAAATTAAACATAAATACTTGAGAATGGCGGAAAGGAGATACATAATAAAGTTGACTAGCCTTCCAACTACACTTTCTGGACATTAATTGAATCTAAGTATTTGGAGTGATCAGATCTATATAATCAGTCTTTCACTGCAAACATGAACAGTGCAATGTGCCAGCCATTGAATATTACATTTATCGGATAGAATCTTATGGTTTTAACCAATCGATAAGGAGATTTCTATAAAAACTGTCTATTTCCAAATTTCTAGTATAAGCCAATAATGCACCTTTCATGTTTTGTGTTTGGCACTATTAGACACACAATCTCAATGTCACATAAGTTCTGTACATTAGCTTATAAATTTCAAAAAACTACTCTCTGAAGTAGAGAAAGCACACATCATAAATATACTGTAAAATCTTAAATAGTATCCTTAAGGTAGCTGCAATACATCACTGTCAACACAGTCTTCTTTTTTATATTAACCAATGCCCATTCTTTCAAATACAATTTTTAGCATATTACCGATTTTTTTCTTGTGATTCGAATAGCTTCTAATTTTGTGGAACTCACACAGCATGTGTACCTTGACTCTATGCTGCTATCGGATCCTAATTTGTTAAGGACGTAGTTAACAAAATTTCCCAGCAACCAGTACACAGCGTTATTTTTTGCTTCTGGGAAATAGCGTGCTTCAGGCCTGTGTATAAATACTCAGGGGATGTTCTTGTAATCAGAGCTATTTGCTCCCGCATCCACTTCCAATTATTCATGTGACCACTGCAAGTATATCGATGAATTACTGTGTCAACTAGATGGCATTGTTGACATAAATTTGTTTTACGGAGTCCGATTGCGAGCAGTCTTTCATTGGTGCTAACTATGTTGTTAACTGTCTTGTACCATGACGTTTTTATATTAGACTTGAGCACATTAGAACTAACGTTTTTCCAAATCTCAGTCCACTAAATGTTTGGAAACTGTCGTTCTATTTTGTTTCTTCCTTCGCTTTTCTTTCGTTCCCGCATTATGGCTCTCGATGTTAAGTGTTGGGACTGCCTGAGTTCGACACTGACATAACTAAACTCAACATAGAAAATCCTCACGTGCTGTAAGCGACTGTTGATATTCTGCACGTCAATCGGGGGAAGCAGGCTTGGAGATTTAATGATCTCGAAAAGTTGGCTGGTTATGCTTTCTCGCGAGTTTCTTATTAAATTAACTTGCCTTTTGATAAAAAGAGCAGAGGCTTTATCCGTTATATCAGTTAATCCTAGTCCACCATTTTTAGGATCTAAATTGGCTACTGTTATATCCTAGCCAGTAATGCCAACCGAGCCCGCTGCCAAAAGGTTGGCAGCATCAAAGTCCGGACGCCGTCCGCATAAGCAGCGCCAGCGATACAGGAAATCGCCGCAAGTCTGCGCGCGCCAGCGCTGGCTTCTGGCTTCTTAAGCGCCGGAGTCGCGAGCGCTAGGACAGTTCTGTATTCGCCGCTCAGTTGTATACTCGTCACCGAATTGTGTACTTGCTAGTCAGTTGTGTGTTCATCGCAGCAGAGTTGTTGTTTGTCGTCAGCCGACGCTGACCTAGCCGCTCCGACTCGAACTAGACAGATCTCTGTAGACACGGAGTTCACTATAGTGTTTCTGTATCTTCGTCAATAAAGATAAGTACCGACTTTTATTTAATCAGAGTGTTTGGGTTTTCATCTTTCTGTTCACTGTTCCAGAGGACCGGTCGGCCCGCTATTAAAAGTGTGGCGGTGACTTCGTAAGCCATTTCTACAGCCAAGTGTTTGTCGCTACGTACGCCGCCACAAAACTGGCGACGAGGACTTCCGAACTCGTGTGCAGGGCTGGTTCAACTTGTTTCTGGTTATACTAATTATAGCGATAAAATTTTGGGGGCTGGTTTAATTTGTGTTCACTATGTCTGCCGAATTACAACAGTTGATCTTGTTACAGAGTCAGCAAATACAAAGTCTGGTGGAAGCAATCGCCAAACAAGCGGCTAATCCTCCACCACAACAGGAACAAGCACAGGGAGCACCACCTTTCTGTGCTTTTGATGCATCAAGAGAAGAATGGCGAGAATATTTCGCGCAGTTGCAGGCGCACATGACAGTCTACAAAATCACAGGTACTGAGCGGCAGCTTTATTTAATTTCCACTGCAAGCGTGGAAGTCTATCGACTACTTTGTTAGTTGTTCCCGGAATCCCAGCCAGAAGCTTTAGACTATGACGTTGTTGTTAACAAGCTTGCTGAGTATTTCGAGTCGCGAGTTCATGTGGCAGCAGCCAGATTCAAGTTCTTCAGATTAAAGAAACTGCCACATCAATCCAATAAACAGTGGTTAACAGATTTACGGGACCTCACCCGTCAGTGCCGATTTAATTGTGTGTGTGGAGCTTCCTACAGTGATGTCATGCTACGAGACGCTATTACTCAAAGCATTGCAGATTCTCGTATTCGTGCTGCTATCTTAAAGTTGCCTGACCCGTCATTAGAGACTGTGATGAACATCATTGAAGCCCAACATACTTTTGACTATGCTGAGTGTGAGTTAGATCAGCCATGTATGTCTCAAATTGCCTGTGCTAAGCAAGTTATGTCACGCCCGCGGACCCACCGGCAGAGTCAGACTGTAAACACTAGCCGGCCGCGTAATGTTAAACACATTCGTCAGCCGCGTGTGCAAAATGATAGAGTTAAGTCTTGCCCTAAGTGTGTTCTTGCTCATCCTCGTGAACGTTGCCCGTTGAGAAACGCGGTTTGTCACTTTTGTCAAAGGAAAGGACTCATCCAGACTGTTTGTTTGCGTAAACGCAAGAACAATTCTAGTGCTGCCCAGCCCATGGATATTCATGTTCTTCAAAGCCAGCCGGCCCAGTAGGTCGCGTTTAACGACTCTTCCACGGTTCGTGTGGGTAATAAACTTGTTCGCAATAAGCCACCCACCCAGCCCTCTATGCGACCCAAGCGTAATTCAAACGCTGTAAAAAGTAATGTACAGACTGCAAGTGAAGCAGGAGTTGTTGTTCCACCCGCCCAACCCACGGGTTGTCGTAAGCAGCGAACACGCGCTAAACGCGCTGATTTTGTGTCTTCCGCCTCCACTGCACCGATCCAGAGACAGTGTAATAAACTATTTGTGAAGCTACGCATCCAGGATAAGACCTTCAATTTTCAATTAGACACTGGTGCGTCTGTGACTCTCATAAATAGTGCTACGTATGCGGCTATCGGCCGCCCTAAACTTTCAGCGGCAAAACATTCTTTGGCTACTTATAGTGGAGAACAAATTCCTGTGTTAGGTGTATGTAGCGTGCCAGCCACATTCCGTGGCAATACAAAAACAGTTTCATTCACAGTGCTCCGCGCTACAGACAGTGTAAACATTTTCGGATTAGACTGTTTTGACTTGTTTGGCCTGTCTATTCAAGACAATGTGTTGCAAATTAATTCTGTTGTTGTTCCTCAAGACAGCATAACCGATTTATGTAAACGATACAGTGACATATTTAAAGACGAACTAGGTTGTGCTGAGAACTTTGCCGCTCATATTACGTTAAAAGATAATGCTCAGCCTCGATTTTGTCGTGCTCGTCCAGTGCCTCACGTCTTCCGGGCACCTGTAGAAGATGAACTTCGTCGTTGGCAAAACAACGGTGTTATTCAACCCGTTTCAGCGAGCCAGTGGGCTTCTCCCTTAGTTATTATAAAGAAACCGTCTGGCAAGTTACGTTTGTGTGCTGATTTTAAGTCGACAGTGAATCCTCAGACTGTCATTGATTCTTTTCCTTTGCCTAGACCGGACGAGCTGATGGATAAGTTAGGGGAAGCTCGTTTCTTTTCCAAAATTGATCTCCGTGAAGCATATTTGCAATTGCCCCTCGACGAGCAATCACAACAGTATTTTGTCATAAACACGTCGTTGGGGTTGTTCCGTTTTCTGCGTCAGCTCCAGCTGTTTTTCAGCGTTTTTTGTCACAACTTCTGGCTAATGTGCCATCGTGTTGCAACTATTTAGACGATATTGTTGTGTCCGGTCGGACGCCTGCTGAACATTTCCGTAATTTGGAGTGTTTGTTTAAAGTGTTGTCTCAGGCAGGCCTACGTTGCAACATCGATAAATGTTCATTTTTCCTTACGGAGATGGAGTATCTGGGACATGTTATTAATGCTCAAGGCATTCATCCCTCCCAGTCACATTTAGCAGCTATTCGTGATTTGCCCGCCCCTCGCAATCTGCATGAATTGCAAGCAGTTCTTGGCAAATTGACGTATTATATTAGGTTTATACCTAATGCATCACAGATTGCTGCACCGTTGCATCGTCTCCGCCGTAAGAATGTTCCGTTTGTGTGGTCAGCTGATTGCCAATCAGCCTTTCAGCAGCTTAAAGAGGCTTTATTGAATGATCGTTGTCTGGTCCATTACGACCCTAACAAGCCTCTGGTGTTAGCTTGTGATGCCTCTTCTTTCGGCCTCGGTGCTGTGTTGTCTCACCGAGTCGGTAACACCGAACGTCCTATTGCGTTCGCATCTAAATTGCTCAACAAAGCTCAGTGACATTATAGCCAATTGGACAAGGAAGCGTTGGCTATTGTGTTCGGTGTCACAAAATTCCATCATTACCTCTATGGTAGACCATTCTATTTAGTAACAGATCACAAGCCTCGGACGTCACTGTTTCATCCGTCTAAACCAGTTCCTCAGCGGACAGCTCAGAGACTACAACGTTGGGCTCTTTTGTTATCACAATACCAGTATGAGATACTGTATCGCCCTGCAGCTCAGCATGCAAACGCTGACGCGCTTTCTAGATTGCCGATTGCTGCGGATGATGTCTTCGATTCCTCTGAAGACTCTTGCCATCAGATTGACGCCGATGAGCATCAATCCCTCCGGGATTTTCCGATTGATTATCGTCAGGTGGCACGTGAGACAGCTACGGATCCTCATCTGAGTTTACTATTACGTTTTGTTCAACGTGGTTGGCCGTCCAAGGCAAAGGACATATCGGATCCTGTGGTTCGTCGCTATTATCCGCAACGTCATCTGTTGTCTGTTTCGCACGGAGTTTTGCTGTTACGCACCGAGAATGACCAGCTTCGTGTAGTGGTTCCCAAAGTGCTCCAATCCAAGGTCCTCGACTTGTTGCATCAAGGTCATTGGGGAGTGGTCCGCACCAAGCAGCTTGCCCGCCGTCATTGTACATGGATCGGCATTGATAAGCAGATTACGCAGATGTCTACAGATTGTTCGACGTGTGCCGAACACCAAGCTGCTCCGCCTCAACGTTATTTTCAGTGGGCACGCCCTGCCGGTCCCTGGCAGCGAGTACATATTGATTTCGCTGGTCCATATTGGAATTCTCGTTGGCTCATCGTGATAGATGCATTTAGTAATTTTCCGTTTGTTGTGCCCATGCAGTCTACAACGTCTGCACAAACTATACAGGCGTTGACTTCAATTTTTTGTATTGAGGGTCTTCCAGAAGTTTTAGTGTCTGACAATGGTCCACAATTTACCTCTGCTGAATTTGAAAGTTTTTGCTCTGCCAATGGCATTCGCCATGTTCTTACTCCGCCGTTCCACCCTCAATCGAATGGTGCAGCGGAACGTTTTGTACGCACATTCAAGGATCATATGGACCGCCTTCGTGCTACGCACTCTCGTCAGCAGGCCCTCATCACGTTCCTGTCGTCGTACCGGACCACGCCACGCGACGGCCCTTCGCCTGCGGAGCTTCTCCACGACCGTCGTCATCGCACCCTACTACGGTTGTTGCACCCCCCGGATCGACCCGCCGCTTCTGAGCATCGCACGCGTTTTCAGCGCAACGACGCCGTTTTTTTCAGAGTTTATCACGGTCGCCGTCGTTGGGAACGTGGTACCGTGATAAGTGTCCAGGGTCGCGGTTTTTATACTGTTCAAGGTGTTACTGGGGTGCACAGGAGGCATCAGAACCAGTTGCGCCGCGCTGGCCGCCCGGATTCCGCCGCTCGTTCTTTGTCCACAGATTTGGTCCGCGGCGGGTTCCAGCCGCGCCTTCCGACTTCGCTGCCGCCCCCAGGGCAGCAGCAGCAGCCGTCGCCGCTACCACGCCGACAGCCCGTCCCGTTGATGCCTCCCGCGCAGCTTCATCCGGGAGTGCCCCAGGTGGTCGCTCCGGCGCCTGCGATCCCTCTTCAGTCGCCACCGCCTTCGGAGCTGATGGACGTCGACCCCTCAGCCGGGCCGCCTTCCCAAGCGGTGGCTGTGCAGCCTGTCCTGCAGCCGCTTTCCTTGGGCACCCCCAAGGAGTCTGACACCGCAGCGCCTTGTCCGGCGCCCACTCAGCAGCCGTCGACGCAGCGTCAGGAGACGCTGCCTCTCTTCGTGGGTCCCGACGCCCCGTCGCGTCCAGTACCAGATGCTGCGCCCGTGGTCACAGGCGTGCACCCTGACCTCGGTTTTCAGTCGGTGTTTCCCGAGGCCCCGCGCAGCCAATGCTGGGGTGCGGACCGGGGACTGCCACCGACAACAGTCTCCGCCCCGGTCTCGTCCGCTACGCCTGCGGCCAGAACCCTCCCCCGCCGACGGCGCTCGCCACGTCATTATTCAACGACGGTGCGGCGATTTGAGGGGGGAGGAGTGTTATATCCTAGCCAGTAATGCCAACCGAGCCCGCTGCCAAAAGGTTGGCAGCATCAAAGTCCGGACGCCGTCCGCATAAGCAGCGCCAGCGATACAGGAAATCGCCGCAGGTCTGCGCGCGCCAGCGCTGGCTTCTGGCTTCTTAAACGCTGGAGTCGCGAGCGCTAGGACAGTTCTGTATTCGCCGCTCAGTTGTATACTCGTCACCGAATTGTGTACTTGCTAGTCAGTTGTGTGTTCATCGCAGCAGAGTTGTTGTTTGTCGTCAGCCGACGCTGACCTAGCCGCTCCGACTCGAACTAGACAGATCTCTGTAGACACGGAGTTCACTATTGTGTTTCTGTATCTTCGTCAATAAAGATAAGTACCGACTTTTATTTAATCAGAGTGTTTGGGTTTTCATCTTTCTGTTCACTGTTCCAGCGGACCGGTCGGCCCGCTATTAAAAGTGTGGCGGTGACTTCGTAAGCCAATTCTACAGCCAAGTGTTTGTCGCTACGAACGCCGCCACAAAAGCTACTTTAGCAGGTACTCTGAACACTTCACCTCTCCACAAAAATTTTGTGATTTGACATTATTCTCCTCGCTATCATTCTCGGTATTGGAAACAGCTGGGCAGTGTAATAAGCCTTAGCAAGGATGCATGAGTTGATATACTGTGTTCTTTGAACTTGGATCATATATCGAGTTAAATTCTCTACAATGGCTCCTTGCACTTTATCTGCTGCAAATTTCCAATTTAAAGCCGTCATTTTCATAGGGCATGCTGTCAGGGTGATCCCAAGTGTTTTATGTTGTCGGACTAATTTTGCCCACTCGACGTTGATATTATCAAAACCTCTGAGATTTAACATCTTACTTTTTTTCCGTTTGCATTGGTTCCAGATGCTCTACAGTACGAATCAATCACTGTTGCTAGCGTGGTTACCTCGTCATTATTCCTTATAATTACCCCTACATCGTCAGCATAGGCTCTTATAACTGTTTTGTTTCCTGATAATGTTAAGCCTTTTAATGTAGCATGGACATGTCGGAGGAAAGGTTCCAGCGAAATTGTGAAGAGCGAGATGGACAGAGGACTTCCTTGAGGAACACCTCGTTGTATTTGCATCGGCCTGGATTGTTGACAATTCACCGCTGCTATGTTCTTAATCAACTGTATAACCCTATCGTTGAAACCTATTTTCTTCAATGTCTGTAGAAGATATTCATGGTTTACTACATCGAACGCCTTATAAAAATCTAAAAACTATAAAGCACACTTTAAGTTTGTTACAGAAGTTATTGCAATGATATCCCTGAATTCCGCTAGACTTTGAAAAATGGTTCTGCCTTCTGATGTTGACGAATAATTTTATCTGTAAGGCATGAAATTCTCTTGTTTATTATTCTAGCTATTAATTTATAATCAGAATTCAGCAGTGAAATTGTACGAAAATTTTTTAAATCTTTGTTTCCATTATTTTTTGGCACCAGAACAATTTTACTCTCCTTAAACTCAGCCGGAATCATTTTACCCTGAATAACCTCATTTACAATGTCCGTGATTTTCACACCTACTATTGGCCAGTAACGGATGTAAAACTCTGCTGGCAGACCATCCGGTCCTGGGGATTTTTTTGTTTGGTGGCGAGGCGCACAGAGTCTCATAGACGTCTTCTTCACTGACAACCTCGAGAAAATTTTCGTTGTCATCTTCTGTCAGCTGTGGGGCTAGGATGTCAAGGAATTCTTCCAAGGAAGCATCACTACTTTGATGTACAGAATATAGCTCGCAATAATAGCGATAAATCTCGTCCATGATATCCTGCTGGATTCTGAGAATCGTGCCGTGTTTTGTTCGAATTTCTTCAATAAAAGTCCTTCTCCCGTTTTTCGTATGCTTCACTAAATGATATAGGGAAGTATTTTCATCTGCTGACACCGAATTTGCCTTCGATTTTATTTTCAACCCTTTCATTTGACTTCTCCTGATATTAAGTAACTTGGCTTTGACTTTTTTTATGTCTGTTATCCGAATTGAGGAACCTGCTGAGACTTGATCATATAGATCTCTCAAAACAGAATAGTAATACTCTATAGTGCATTTCATTTCCCTTGCGCTCTGGGCACTGTATTGAATAAGAACTTTCCTCAACTTTGGCTTTGCCATTTTAACCCACCAGTCAATAGCAGTGGCATATCTACTACGGGCTCGCAGGCATATTGCCCATGTTTCTTTAATCAGATCTTCTAAATCATGATTAACTAACAAGGAAGTGTTCAAATTCCCTGATTCTTCAATCGGCGAACCGGCCGACTTGTTAGATTTATGCAAGCTAAGACACTTGAATGGTCTGAAAAGTACGTAGGAATGGTTTCTACTTTTGTCACGGAAGTTACAAGATTTTTATAAATATATAGTCTATCAATCCTGCTACGTGATGTTGCCGTGACATAAGTGAACTCAACACTGGAGGGGTATTTGATTTCCCATATATCCTTTAATTCTAAACCAGTAACTAATTGTTTTAGTTCACTAGAGAAATTAAAATTAGGTAACTGATCTTTTCGATTTAAAACACAATTAAAATCACCTCCAAGTAATAACTGTCTTGGTGATTTCCTTAACAAGTATATCAAGTCATCTTTGAAGAAACGTGCCCTGTCAGCTCGATGAGAACTTCCTGAAGGGGCGTACAAGTTGATGGTAGTCACATCATAGATATTTAGTCCTATTCCCCTTCCGGATTCCAGTCGTTCCACCTCGCTTACTGTAATCCCTTCCCTTACCAAAATAGCTGTTTCAACACTTGTTTCGGGAGACACATTTGTGTAACTGACAAAACCGGGAATTACCAAATCCGAAATTAGAACTTCTTGTAACAGGGCAATATCAGTAGCGGATTCGTACAAAAATTCCTTAAGGGCCGATAATTTCAAACCGGTCGTGATTTTATTTATGTTTATAGTGGTGACAGAATAAGATTGCGTCATTGTGCTGTCACTATGTAGTTGTTTAGTTGAACTAATTTAGTTTACTGTGGTTCAGGGTTCAGTTAAGCTGTAACAGTTTTCTCGGAAGGCTGAACATGGAATAACACTTCAGTCAGTTTATTAGTTACTGTCCCGTTTTTTTTCTACTTCTGATGTTTTCTCTTCTACCGCAAGCACACTGATTTCCTGGTAAACTTTCTGATTTTTCCTCCAGTGATTCGTGTACGACCGTTTCGGACTGAACTTTCTTTGGGCTTGGGTCGCCCCTACTGGATTTCCCCTTCCCTTGGTTACGAGCTACATTCTCATTTGGTAGCGTCGGTATTTTACTTCGCGGCTTATCTGGAGCAGCAGCAGACGCTTTAGCAATTTCGGTTGCCGACGCCTGCCCTGAGGTGTTGACCGTGATTTCAGTTTGGCCACCACTTCCTCATTCTTTATTAATTTCACTCACTTTCTGATCGAGGGAAACAAATGGAGACTGCAGTTTTGCATCCTCTCCCTGAATTTGTTTATTAACAGATAGATTCTGATCTTTGCAGTCGGCTACTGCACCTGTTGTTTCTTGCAAATTAATGCTGCTTACACCCCTTTCATTTTCTGGTACCGTATGTGTATTATCTTTCTGTTCATTAGTTTCCATTCGCATTTTGCCTTCAGGTTCCTCTGCCTTCTCATCGCGCTGTTTTTGCTTGCGAAGTGAGGGAGTGGGACAAGACAGCTCGTCCTCTGAACAACTATCAGATATCTCCAGAGGTAGTTTTTTCGGTTGCATCTCGGTTTCACGAGTAGTGGCAACAGGGTTTCCTTTTGTTGTTAACGGGGGAAATTGACTGTTATCGTGAAGGGACACATCAGTTTGGCCTGCTGCGTTAACATCCTCAACCAGTTGTTCCGGGCTATCCTTTGGTAACAGATCATTTAAGGTAAGCTTCTGACGCTGTATCAAATTACTTTTAAGCACAACAGTTCGCCGCGGACATTCCTGTCTGAAGTGGCCGGTTTCGTTACATATATGACATGTAGCTTCCTGACCTGTGTAAACAATTTGTGCCTTAAACCCACAAACAGTTATGTGAGACGGAATATTCGTCTTAACGTCCATCTCTACACAGCGGACCCCGTTAAAACACTGCAGTTTAAAGCGAGGCGACCATCTTTCATTTGCAATTGATTTAACGTCTCCGTAGTTTAAAAGAGCTTCCTTAATCTTATCATTTTCAATTTCAATGGGGAGATTTAAGATACGAACGGTTTTGTAATGAATGTCCGCTCTATAGATGGAAACCTTACTTTTATAACCATTTCTATGCACAAAATCTACTTCATAGCCCCACTTTCGTAACACTTTATCAACAGTCGAAGCACTGATTAACTTGACTAAAACACAGTATTTTTCCTGATCCAGTTGCCAGGTATGAACGGTTTCAGAATTTAGACCAATTACCTGTGTAATCCAGTCATCTATTTCCAGGGATGTCGGCTGAACAGGACGGGATTCTTTGTCAAAAGCAAATACCAGAGTATTCATCCTGAGGTTTGTAGCCATGGTTAATCCAGCGAAGCAATTTCGGTTAAACAACCGAAATTCCAAGTAGCAGCAGCAAGACCAAAAGAGCGATCAGATCACAGGGAACAGGAACGAACACGGAGATTAACGGACGGACGGCACTCGGCGAAGCACAAGTACAGCGATGTAAACACTGAAGTGCAGCGCAACAGTTAACAGCGGCCACTCGCGAGCGCGGCTGAAACGGAACTGCTGAGCTACCGTGCCGGCTGTGTGTCTGGTCGTTGCGGACGTCACATGACTTCCGGTCAAGTTCGTTTTGTTGATCCTTCCACTCAGTATTTTTAATACAGAGGCCAACCGGCTCTCTGACCGAACACGCTGAGCTACCGTGCCGGCTAACTTTTTTTTTATCTCATTTTGTTTGCCTTTGTTCGTTCTAACTGCTCAGGGCGGACGTCATAAGACATCCGTTTAAGTTCGTTGTTGATCGATTTACTCAGTATTTATTACAGAGGGCAGCTAACCCTCTGACTGAACACGCTGAGCTACCGTGCCGGCACCACTAGACCACGGGCTCACACAGTCCGAGAACATCT
This sequence comes from Schistocerca piceifrons, assembly GCF_021461385.2. Taxonomy (NCBI): domain Eukaryota; kingdom Metazoa; phylum Arthropoda; class Insecta; order Orthoptera; family Acrididae; genus Schistocerca; species Schistocerca piceifrons. The sequence goes on from NC_060139.1 coordinate 634,704,803, forward strand.
CGGAAGTAGACAACACTTCTTCCTAACACTTCCGCATCTTACAGTGTCGCCAGATGAGATATTTCGGTTCTCATGAAATGGAGGCAGAAGATGCTGTGGCGTCTTCGAAGCATGAGCTTCGTCAGTGCAAGTTATCTCAGCACAGCTGAGCGAAAGTTTTCTTCCTGCTGCTAGTCTAATGGATAATGGCAATACTGTAGAATACTTTTGACAACTATGTGACCATCGAAGTTTGTTCGTGACTGTTTCACAATTATGTTAGTAAATTCACTCGATACTTTTATGTCCTTTAAATTACATTTGCTACATGATTCGCATTGAAGACATAGGAAATGTATGTCATTTGGTCCAGGAAGCACGTTCAAACAGAGACTGATGCTTACATTGACATTTATGTTGCGAATTAGTCGTCTTATCCATCACAAGGATAATGAGGATGCTCCGTTTTGCTACAGTGGTTTCATAGCTAACGAGGGAATCTCCCCATCGCACCGTCCTCAGATTTAGTTATAAGTTGGCCTTGAAGAACTGATCACAGATCAATCGAGAAAACAGGAAGAAATTGTGTGGAACTATGAAAAAAATAAGCAAAATGTACAAAACTGAGTAGTCCATGCGCAAGATAAGCAACATCAAGGTTAGTGTGAACTTTGGAGCGCCGTGGTAGCGTGGTTAGCGTGAGCAGCTGCGGAATGAGAGGTTCTTGGTTCAAGTCTTCCTTCGAGTGAGTAGTTTAATTTTTTATTTTCATACAATCATCACCACACGTACTGTTTATCAACAAATGTAGGAAATAATCATACAAATGTCCGAAAATCGTTCGATCCCTTGAGGAAATTTCCGATGCCTTACGGTTCGGAAAATATTCATTGACATTGTTATTGAAGTCGCGAGCTATATTTGATGGATTCATATTGCCCACGGAATGCATCTCACGTATTTAATGCACTCTCGTCCGAAGTAGCGAACAGTCAACTGCCAGCCAGGGAGCCTCGTTAGCAGGAATACTCTCTCTTCCGTTCGCTGTGGTCGACTGACGTCATGTGTTTCGATGTTTGTTTAGGTGTAGCGTCATCATACTACGGGACATTTACCTCGCATCGGACGGACGGACGGACAGATAATAATTGTCTGAAAAAAAAAATTTAACTTTTCACTCGAGGGAAGCCTTGAACCAAGGACCTCTCGTTCCGCAGCTGCTCACACTAACCACTGCATCACGGCGCTCCTCAGCTCCACCAATCCTTGATGTTGCCTATCTTGCGCATGGACTACTCAGTTTGTCTATTTTGCTTATTTTTTTCATTGTTCCACACAACTTTTTCCTGTTTTCTCGACTGATCTGTGTTCAGTTTTTCAAGGCCTATTCACTGTGCCAACTTATAACTAAATCTGAGGGGGATGCGATAGGGATGTTCCCTTGTTGGTGGTATTGTGTGTTGGTGGCGTTGCCAGTTTACATACTGTGCATGCAACACACAATAAATGCGTTGGATGCCTGCTGTGATCAGTTTACTTGAAAGACGTTTGTTGTCATTGTAATTTATGTAACTGGCTCTCCGACATCTAATTTGACAATTTGTGGAAAAATTGTTTACCTTGCTAGTCCTAGTTTCAAACATTGTCTGACAGAAAACGTAGGCATGAAGGAGTCAGTAAAAGCAATTATTCGCTATTATAGCAAACTTTTGAATCCACTGGACACTTGAATTGTCTATATTGATTCTGAGAGTTTTGTTATTTCTCTTGTTATTTACTGTCTCAATGTCATCCGTGAGAATAAAATTAAAGGCAGTGGGATTAGGTTCCTGATCTATAAACTATGATTCAATGTTCTGCGCTGCTAAATAAGTTTTGAAGGTTATATTCTTTACGTAAAACAGAGTATCGGTTTCAGTCCTAGGATTGACGATAAACTTCAGAAATACAATTACAGAATAGTGGCATATCGATTATGGCTCCTCAACATAAACAATAGTTGTTACCCATAGTTCCGCATTTGCTTTTTTACCGTCGTTACCCTTTAGAGACCAACCTGATCTTTCCACAATGCCCTATTTGACTTGCTTCTTAATATGCCCTATAACTACAGATTTGTTGAAAATATTAACTGTTAAATACGCTATTCCACAAATTAAAAACTTCCAGTTATTCTTCATATCTTGAAACTTACTACCGTTGACTTTCACTGAAGAAAAGATACATAATAATAAAATGAAATCAAAGATTGGAATGTCAAAGCATAGTGTGAATGGTTAAAATGAAATGAACTAAAAATCATCTTCTTATCTGAAACACGTTACTCCTCCAGAGAACTTCGGCACCTCTCAAATATTTTTACACCTCTGATGTTTAGCCACATGTGGACAAATAGTGGGTCTCATGATGCAGCACTGTTTAGTCGTCACAAAATAAAGCCTAAAAATCAGTAAATAAAACTATCCTTCTACTGTTGCTCCGAATCGCATATACCAACCGCCCTCTGCTGCGACGACGACTCGAAGTCTATTGGGTATTTGATTTTTCTCTGCTTTTTCGGGCCTCCTTACCTCTCCTTCTAGCCCAGCCTTTGTCCTCCAATTACGCCTTCATTGGTGAACTTCTCCTCAATATTTTTCGTTTGTGCTGATTTGTTTTGTACCCTTCTTGCATATGCACGCGTGTCATGTATTTCTTAGACACTGCATGAATATACACTCCTGGAAATGGAAAAAAGAACACATTGACACCGGTGTGTCAGACCCACCATATTTGCTCCGGACACTGCGAGAGGGCTGTACAAGCAATGATCACACGCACGGCACAGCGGACACACCAGGAACCGCGGTGTTGGCCGTCGAATGGCGCTAGCTGCGCAGCATTTGTGCACCGCCGCCGTCAGTGTCAGCCAGTTTGCCGTGGCATACGGAGCTCCATCGCAGTCTTTAACACTGGTAGCATGCCGCGACAGCGTGGACGTGAACCGTATGTGCAGTTGACGGACTTTGAGCGAGGGCGTATAGTGGGCATGCGGGAGGCCGGGTGGACGTACCGCCGAATTGCTCAACACGTGGGGCGTGAGGTCTCCACAGTACATCGATGTTGTCGCCAGTGGTCGGCGGAAGGTGCACGTGCCCGTCGACCTGGGACCGGACCGCAGCGACGCACGGATGCACGCCAAGACCGTAGGATCCTACGCAGTGCCGTAGGGGACCGCACCGCCACTTCCCAGCAAATTAGGGACTCTGTTGCTTCTGGGGTATCGGCGAGGACCATTCGCAACCGTCTCAATGAAGCTGGGCTACGGTCCCGCACACCGTTAGGCCGTCTTCCGCTCACGCCCCAACATCGTGCAGCCCGCCTCCAGTGGTGTCGCGACAGGCGTGAATGGAGGGACGAATGGAGACGTGTCGTCTTCAGCGATGAAAGTCGCTTCTGCCTTGGTGCCAATGATCGTCGTATGCGTGTTTGGCGCCGTGCAGGTGAGCGCCACAATCAGGACTGCATACGACCATTCGTAGACCGGCAAGGGAACTTGCTGTTCCAACAGGACAATGCACGTCCGCATGTATCCCGTGCCACCCAACGTGCTCTAGAAGGTGTAAGTCAACTACCCTGGCCAGCAAGATCTCCGGATCTGTCCCCCATTGAGCATGTTTGGGACTGGATGAAGCGTCGTCTCAGGCGGTCTGCACGTCCAGCACGAACGCTGGTTCAACTGAGGCGCCAGGTGGAAATGGCATGGCAAGCCGTTCCACAGGACTACATCCAGCATCTCTACGATCGTCTCCATGGGAGAATAGCAGCCTGCATTGCTGCGAAAGGTGGATATACACTGTACTAGTGCCGACATTGTGCATGCTCTGTTGCCTGTGTCTATGTGCCTGTGGTTCTGTCAGTGTGATCATGTGATGTATCTGACCCCAGGAATGTGTCAATAAAGTTTCCCCTTCCTGGGACAATGAATTCACGGTGTTCTTATTTCAATTTCCAGGAGTGTATAATATTAGTATTTCTTCTCTTATCAAATTAAATATTACATATCTTGCTGTGAATTAATTTGTTTGTCCACATTCCACTTACTACGTTTCCTTGAAATTATATAAAATATACGTCTGTAAAAAAAATAAATAAATAAATAAACTTGAAACAGCTGTTCCAGCTGATTGGTGAAGGGCTGGAAGAAAAACACCTCTGCTGATGCTGCTTAGTATCGCGTATAGCCTCCTTCGGCTTCTACAACAGCTCGAAGTCTGTTGGGCATTGAGCCCACAACTCGAGCCACATAACTAGTAGATTCAAGTAACTCATTCCAAGCGTCATGAATCACATCGGAAAGCTGTCGGCGAGTTGACGGTGCCTGCCCCTTTTCTCGTATTATTCTGACCATTTCTGCCCAAATATTCTCAATGGGATTCATGTCAGCTCCTTTAGGTGGCCATTCCATTACAGTAATATTACTATGGTCGTCGAACCACCTCTTAACTACACGTGCGATATGAATAGGCGAGCGATCTTGTTGGAACATTACCTGATCATTGCGAAATCTTGCTGTCACAGAATTCAACATCACGTTCTCCAGAACTGATATGTAATTGCGCGCATCGAATCTTCCTTCCACTTCCCACAGGAGCCCACGCCCTTCGGCCGATATCTATGCCCATACCGTTACCGACTCCCTGCCACTCCCTCGGCAACTGTAAATATATTTTCGATTATACCTAGCACCTTTAGGCCGGTAAACAAGTATTTTTCCGGTTGATGCCGTTGAGAAAACTTCTTCGTCCGTGAGAAACACTCGCCTCCAAAACTGGAGAGGTTTGTCGACATTTTCAGCAGCAAAAGCAAGGCGGGCTTCTCTGTGGGAAACAGTCAATGTCTCTTTCACAGCAGCGCTTCTTGCTCTCAGTCCACCTTCCCTTAGACAACGAGTGACGGTCTTACTGCTAACATTGAGACCCAAAGTTTGCTGAATTTGTCGCGCGTTGACAAATGGGTGGTTCTCACTGAAACGGCGTATCTGCTGATCCTGAGCTACTGTTGTTTTGCGGCGACGGCCATGAGGCCTCCTATTCAGGTTACCACCCTCTTCCTTTCGTTTGATCCACCTGGCTATCATCGACTTGTGAAGACGCATAGTTCTTGCTATATAGCCATTTGGAAATCCCTCTGCATGGAGTGCTATTATAGCGCCCTTGTCTGCCTCAGCCAGATGGGCCATTTAGCGTTGACTGAATGATTCGTCGCGGTTAATATCTGCTGCGCAAACAGCGCTAGCAGGAGACAGACTGCCTTCTCCACGATGGCAGCCACAACGCAGTGGCCAAGTTTGTGTAACACGGAAATCGATGGCATAAACGAGAGATTGCAAGCCCGTACCCGTGTCGTTACGTATTGGAACAACTTAAAATCCGTAATTTTTCTCAGAAGGGACTGGTCCACTCTTGTCATGTCTTATCCTGATAAATATTACATGAAATGAAATGTTTACGTTTTGCATATGCGGCAGGCCTAAGGCAAGAAACATTTCTGAAATATCTGAGGCAACCTGAAGAACACTTCGTGAATTTTAGCTGTAGAAGGTTGCCTTATAAGAAGGAAAACGTGTTTATCCCCGCTCGCCGTGTTTCCAAGTGGCGCAGTTTACTCTGAGGCATACACAACTCTCGCCGGGCGTAAGAAGCGACTCGACTAACGAGGGGAACTCGCCAAGTGTCATAGGCTGATTGTCCGGAAACTTTGATCAGTGAAGGAGAGGACAAAATAAGCGAATATGTGTTCCGACTTATCTGCAGACACTCGACTGTTTCCGAGAAAATGACGGTCAAAGTTATCAACGCGCTGTTGCTATAGTGTAGATACATTCTGCAGCCGAAAACGCAACTGAAGCGGTGGCTCAGTGGCTACCGTCGCTCCTTCTTAACTTTGATTCCCGTGTTCGAGACCATATTGTTTTTTTATTATTATTATTTTTTCCTGCCTCTCTAGCAAAATTATCTACGAATGTTTTTTTCTAATTTATGTTGAAATAATGTCATTATTCGCCAATTAACTTTATGTGTAATTAATGAATTAAAAAAATAGTAAACGAATGAGACAAGCTGATCTAAAATCATCTGGTCTGCCTCATGTATCGTTATATCCAAATGGTTTATAAATGTTAATCGACATTCATATCCGATGATGGCACCTTTAGTGTGTTGAAACCGGTTATCCAGTAAACAGTATTTAAGCGATCTTGGCTTCTGAATTATTTCTACAACAGAGTGATCGCCCCACTACGCACTATGTGTTCCCTTTTTAACTTATTTCCTTACACAGTAAATTAACTGACGAATAACGACAACAGTGTTTCAACATAAATTGGAATAAACATTCGTAGATTATTCAGAGAGTGATGGGGGAAAAAAAGGAAAAAACCGGGTTTCGAACTCGCAGCGCAAAGTTCCGAAGTCGCTATGGTAGCCGCAGCGCCACCGCTTCAGTTGAATCCTTACCCGCTAAGAGGTATCTACAATATAGCAACAGCACATTGAAAGCTTTGACCGTCGTTTTCTCAGAAGCGGTAAAGTCTAAGCAGATAAGCCGAGACACATTTTCGCTTATTTTGTCTCCTCTTTCACTGAGTGAAGTTTCAGCAAGATCGGGGTATGACACTTGGCGTGTCCCCTCGTAAATGGTGTGCGTTGGGATTCAGTAGACTGAATGCGTCCACTTTTCTCGACTACTCATTGACATGTTTGGAAACTTTCTTTCTTGTAGTGGCACTTTGGATTATGAGGGTTGGTTTTCCTGATAACGATCTACTAATGGACTTTGCTCCTAATTTACGTTACTGTGTAGTAGACCTACTGCAACTACTTAAACCGGAAATGTTTGTTTATTTGGAGACTCCGCTTCTTAGTTGCTACATTTCACTATAATATTTTCCTTTGTTTCAAAACGGCAACTTGGTAACATTTAATACTTTGAAACAGTTATGTGCGGTGTACGAGGAGTGTACTCTGTTGAATGAGGAATACATTAAACACGAAAGCTGCGTCCAATAACAATAATTAACTTTCCGTTACATGACAAAACACAAGTCGAAGCACTGTCAGTTCATCTCAGTACCCAGAAAAACTTAAACTGGAACGATCGAAAAAATACTTTTGTGGGGAAGGCAAACGAATAACTGCGTTTTATTGGCCGCACACTAAGAATACGCAACAGGCCAACTGAAAACACTGCCTACACTACGTTTGTCCGTCCACTGCTATAATATCCTTGACAGACGTGATTGACTGTGCACGCAAAAACGTCCAAGGAACGGTAGCACGATTTGTAATGTCACGAAATAGGGGAGAGAGGGTCCCAGATTTGATAATCGAGTTGGGGTAACATTCGTGAAAACAGAAGCGTTTTTCGTTGCCGCGAGATCTTTTCACGAAATTTCAATAACCAACATCTGTTCTGAATGCCAAAACATTATTTCCTTGGGAACTTACACAGGAAGAAACCATAGTAACAATGTAATTCAAGGCTCGCAAGAAATGATTTAAGTGGTCCTTTTTCCCGCTCACTGTTAATAAGTGGGACGGTAGAGAAATAGTCCGAACCTTCTGTCAGGCACGTAAGTCTGGATTGCAAAGAAATCCTGTTGATGTAGTCATGCAGATGTAACAACGAAATTATGTTGCAATTGCGACATGTGACTTTCATTTGATATGAATATCGAAGTTGTTTGCTGTTTATTTACTTTTTGTTCATTAGTTTCAGCCATATACGAACACCTAGGCGCGTTAAATTGATATTGAAATAAAATGTCATGCATGGACCAATAACAATAAATTCTTACCTACTTGTTATGGTACTGTAGTATCTGCCAGCGTCTTCAGAAGTGGATATCGCATACGACGTTCCTAGGGTGTTTATAAATGGATATTGCAGACGACTTCGAACAAAGTTTGAATGTAGCTTCGCAAAAGTTCCGTGATCAAACGATCTGAGTTGCTGGCGAATACAGTTTATCCACACTAGACAGTATATATTATCATTATACATGAGGTGAATAGGGTTTCGCCGGGTGCGGTGGCCTAGCGGTTCCAGAGACTTCAGTCACGAACCGCACGGCTGCTTCAGTCGCAGGTTGGAATCCTACCTCGGGCATAGATGTCTGTGATGTCCTTAGACTAGCTACGTTTAAGTTGTTCTAGGTCCAGGGGCTGATGACCTAAGCAGTTTGGTAGCATAGTTCTTGAAGCCATTTTTTGACCTTTCGCGTAAATTTTCTTTACATAAACGGCCGTATCTTTAGATTGCGTTGACATAGAAGCTCACTTTTTTACACCACAAAGGGACCGGTTACCGCAAGAAGTGCGATACATATCCGCTTATTATGTCTACCCGTTCTGGAGGTAAACGGGTTTTAAGGGTGGGTAGACCGATAGACGGTCAAGAAAGTGAAACTAGTAGGGTTCCGTTTTTACCGGTTTAGGTGACGAAATCCTAACAACGAAAACAGCTACGACAGTTGCTGAAGACGAGGGCCGCATAAATGACACCCCCTACTCTTTATTCGACATGTTCTAGTTGCAGTCGATACATCAGCATATTAATCGTAGCTACACTTTCGATCCAAATCACGTTTACAGGAATGCAAATAGAATCCATTTGCCTATACACCTGGTAATTCACATCCCAGTATTTATGCCACCGCGTTTTAGAATTGCGAACATTCCCATTGCTAGCTAGCTTAAGAAACACTTCGGCTAATGAACGTTTTCTGGCTGGGGCGAGTCTAGTGGAGAATTCGAAACAGTGTAGAATACGTTTGGCAGCTATGTAGCCGTCTATTTCTTGGGGTCGTGCAGAATTTTCCTACTAAATTCACACTCTAATAACAGTATTTTGTCATTTCGATAAATATCCCGAATGATTGTCACATAAGCGGTGACATAAAGGAAGAAAATTCATGTTTTTGAGACCAGAAAGCTCTATGCAAAAGAAACTGCAGATCAGTTTGCAATTTTCATTGCCAAATTGCCGGCATATTCATGTCTGGAGTAATAATAGAGGGCTGTTTGCCTGTGTTGTCTGCTAGCGTAGTGAAAGGAAGGTCTAGTTTGTTTTCGGTTCTAATCTCGATGGAGGCAGGTAGAATATCAGTAAAGCAATTTTAAGAAATTTTCGCGCCAGCAATATGTTTTATCGCTACCTTTATTCTGTACTGGCGCCCTGTGGATGTCAATATGACACACTTGTAGAATTTAATACATGTTTCTGCCTACTTTTTCCGCTTCTGTCAATAATGTAATCGACTTAAGTGTGGCACTGAATGATTTTTAACTGATTTTTGTTATGAATCTTCACGCATTGCTCAATTTGCATACTTTCATGGTAGGTCAGCAACGGTAATCCAGTATGACTGGTCTGAACGTTGACACAGACCGTTTCGAGGCAGAATGCGGATAATATTTTGCTAATTCTTAACGATCTGGGGTTCTTTTCCTTACTAAAACAGTTATGTTATCTCGAGAAGTTGAAATTCGTTTTTTTTGTACTGTTCATACCAATTAGCGTTTCTTCTTTCGGTTCTGTCATATTTACGTGTTGTATTTAACACACTAATCAGCATTAATATAGTCTTACAAATTATTGAAAACAGCCTCAAAAGTTCAGACAGTTTTTCAATTTCACACCTCTGCATAGTATGTTGGTAGCACTTCGTCGCCTTGCCTGTTATGCTGTGTAGCAGACTTTAAAGCCGTGCGAATCAGCATAACGAAAAGGCGAGGGGTCTTGCTCGTTTTGTCCACGACTGTACATCTCATTCTACAATCTTTATCTTGGAATATTATTTCGTAGGAATATTTACTCTCCCCATTCCACTGTTTCACACTAAGCATTACCTCATCTCAAATTTTGAGTATTGTTTGGAAATTTTATATAGAAATAAAAATTTAGTTCAGCCGCTGTCTGATGCTGTCTGCTGTTGTGTTTCCGAGAAATCAGCAGCAGTGTTGTTAGTGGAAAGTTTTGAATGGGGGCAGATAAAAGTTTTACGAATACTTCCATTTTACATTTAATACGAAGACAAGTTGCATCAGATCAGTTGCAGTTCCGTTCAAATTAGGTTCTGTTGAGTCAAATGTCAGCATACGTGTTGAAGTTGGATAACAATTTCTGGGGACATAGTTTTGGTAGTACGTAGTCTTTTATAGAGTGGGAGGTAAAGTTGGGCTGAATTTCAAACAGGAACAAATATAGTGGGGATGATACAACATGCTGTGAGAGGCATCTATTGCTTCTTCTTTTCCTTGTACCTTGGTCCCGTAGCAGAGCAGAGCCAACATGGTTGTTAATGGATTTAAAATTGTTAATTAAGGTGTGGTAAGCTGTCCTCTTTGTCGCTACCCAACTGTCCCTGCCGCAACGGAATACGAGTATGAGAGCTCCTTAGGTGCCGTGTTATTCATGTGACAGTGAATGAAAGTTTTCTGAATGTTTACTAATCGTGTAACTGAGGCAGGACTTGAGCAGACCCGTGGGAAACCGGCTAAAACCCGGCACTCCGACCCTCGTCGTTAATACGCCGTGCGACTGGATAGTGCGGCCCCAGCAACTCCCCGTCTTGGAAGCGGCTCCTAAACACGCATTCCTATCTTGGCTGATTTGCTATGTATCGCTTCTGACTCAAATATAGTTGGTACGGTTAGAAGCGGTATCTAACAGATATTGACTATTTCATAATAACATTTGTTCAATGTTTCGTATGTAGAATGTTACTTGACAACCTCAGTAATTAGGTTTCTCTGTGTTATTGTAACTGATTTAGCAAATTTCCATTGCTCTGTAATTTGCCAGCGTGCTTCTCGGATCTTTGAAACATCTAATCGATTCCACTTTATTCTGTAACTAAAAATCCAGTAAGACTGTAAAGCCTTCATCAATTAAAACAGCATCGGGTAATTAATCTAAGACGTAGCAAGCTCGCTTCCTCAACTAATTTCCATAACTTACAAAACTAACCACTGGTTCATCTCTTACTCTCCCTTAATTTCTCGCTGAGCCCCAAAATCCTGAACATTATTATTTAGTTTTAGACACGTTATAATTCCTTCCTTCATTATGTCTGTCTCCTGCTTTTGTAATTTGATCTTTCATCTCTCTCTTTTATGACTATGTTTTGTATTGTAATAATTAAAACACAAATATTATAATTACGACGTTATAAATCGTTCATACACTCCTGCATACCGCCTTCAACACTTACGCAAAAATAAGTGTCACAAGTGAACAAGCTTCCAGATCCGGCTGACTGTTAACGTAAAAAAGTGAAAAGGTGAGCTTATCTGATATGTCATGCCTGCATGTGGACAGCTTCCACTGCGCCGCCGTATCAAGTCGCTGTGTATACCTCGGTGAGTGCTTATCGAACCGGAACGAGCTGGCGCAGGACAGTACTCCGAATGGTCCGCAGTTTCAGTGTTGTCTCCAGCCGTTCATTTCACACTGTTAAATTCACAGCTGCAAATTCAGCGAAACGCTGACTGATGTCCACAGCCTACCGTTGTCAACACAGATGTTAAAAAATACAGCACTTTGCCTTATTAACAGTTGCTATTATTTAGAATCAATATTCGGATAAATAACACGCGTTTACAGAGCCAAGTACTTATCATTGCTAAATTAAAAGGTATATTTTCGTGACATTCACAATTACGAAAATTACTATGGCTGCAGTAAATCGGACAACAGACATAGAGATTCCACCCCACAGCTCTCAGTTTGAAAATCGACATTTGTGACTCAGAACTATTATGTTTTGTTGTTAAAGATTCTAAAATAATCGAAACTATCTCATGTACCTGTTTATTTTTTTAAAGCACTCCCATAAACACTGTAAAATAAGTTAAATAGTGAGGGAATGTTGTTTAAAAAAGAACACATCCATATACACTGTAAAAGTAGTCAAGTCAAAGACGCTACATACTAGGGGAAAGAGGATGGAGGAATAGATGCAGGAATCCCATATCAACATTCTAGGGAACGTTGTAGTGCAGATGGTTTGCCTATTGCCATTGCCTTCTTCCGACAAATTGTGAAGTCCTATGTACGTATCGTGTACGAAGGAAAGCGAGACGGTGAATCAAGTGCCGGCATACAGCCTACTGTTCTCGAATGGCACCATCAGCCGCATCATATGCTATGATTTGATGGGACTCTGTAGAGAGGTTCGGAACATAATCCATGACGTAGTCGTAAATTCTAGTGATTAGGAGCTTTCTATAGCGGAGGGAAAGCAAACAACAGAACATGGCTTACACAGGCGGTTACCCTTCCAAATATTTGCCACGCCTTATGTAGTTTAACAAGGGTAATCTCACGAGAACTAGAGTATTCTACGAGACAAGGCTACTGGCTAACAGCTGGTGAGAATGCTTTTGGAATGAGGCTTCCCTGTCTAACAAAACAATAGTCGGGACGATAAATGAGCTATCTGAAGACACATGTAGCTAACTCAAATACAGAACACAGCATGCATTTTCTGCCACCTAAATTTCTTTTTATGGGTGCATCGGTGATAATGACAAGTAGCGTTATTCATTGAAGTGCAAAAGTTCAAACCACATTAACCTGCTTCTGCAGGATCGCATACCGTCACAATGTAATTACACACCTGTCAATTACGCTCCATATGAATGCCACAGGTGCTGTTCAAATCAGTGACTTCCATTCTGTGGAATGGTGACTGTATTTCAGTTTCCAGAAGATTGTAAGCGGGTGGCTGTGTTTCTCCAATGACAGTAAATTCAAAGCAGCTGAGCAACACACGCAACAACACGTAATTATAGTAATCGAAGTTTTTGCTCTTGGACAGGCAGTTAGATATAAAAAACGAGAGGAAAATCGGGTCGGGCACTTAAAATCTAGTCATTTAAAGACATTCAACCATTAAAAAATTTTCGTTTCATAATACCTTTGGTTACAAATAGTTTACAATTTAATGAAGTTTTGGGTTAGTATCAATCCCGTTATGCAATGGCAACAATTCATGACAGATGTCGGATATTGACCCACAAATATTGGAACTGTCAATGAGAAGTGTGACAATAATTTTGAGAGTAATATTCAAATTTAACCTTCTCTGTGTTGTACTTTCCTTATATATAATACTCGAACATATAAAATTAATATTTGCTAATAAATCGTTCACAGTGATAACAGTACAGTTTCAAATAACCGTGCGTGTCGCATTGTCCAAAGGCGAACGTCTATGCGTACATTTTAGGCAGGATCAAGGGATTGGGAAACAAGGAAATTATCACGCTTCCTTGCTGCGGCAGAGAAAAAATGTATACGTTGTTATTCGACTGTGTCTTGTAGAAACTGGTGTCAGCCACATTTACCAATACTATTTGTAGCTCTGCGAATTTTACTAACGTATATGCTTTCAGTAAATTCCCAGTTAACAGTAAGTAGAGCTGTCTTAGGAAAAGTGTAAGGTCTCAGAGCCCAGGTCAAGATTAAACATTTCAAGACATTCTCATTCCGACGAAAGGGCCTCGAATTCCTTTCAGGTTATTTTTATGGTACTCGCATAGCTATTTTCCTGCCCCATCATTGCGTAAACGTGAGATAATGTGTCCGTCTAATGACCTTCTCCTCGATGGGACTGAACGCTACAAGCTTATGTTCTGTGACATCGAGGAACAAGCGTTGTGTTTACTTACTGCAAGTATATTAATAGTTTTGTTGCGAGAACCCTCTTTTACAACGCTGTCAATGATATTCCATTAATATAGTACCACACGTCATTTACTGTTGGTTCCTCAAGATCACTTCCAATGTCATAAAATACAAGTAGGGTGTCACATGGCGAGCATTAGATGTCTGCAAATTGAAAAACTGTGCCAGCATAAAGGCTTATACTGCGAGGTTCCATGCCCTGTATTGCATGTCTCCTCTCATTTTCATCAATTTTTATTAATGTTCTGTGTCATTGCACGGTAGTAAGAGACGGAATAAGGTTATTGTAAAGAGAGTATTTGTACTGAGAGCTCAAAAGCTACGGTCGCAGGTTCGAATCCTGCCTCGGGCATGGATGTTTGTGATGTCCTTAGGGTAGTTAGGTTTAACTAGTTCTAAGTTCTAGGGGACTAATGACCTCAGCAGTTGAGTCCCATAGTGCTCAGAGCCATTTGAACCATTTTTGAGAGCTCAAAACAATACTTTTCACTTGATTCCTAAACATGTTGTTTTACTTCCCTGGGTGGTCTGTGCGAGGCGAGCATCGGAGGACGTGGCACACTGCGTTTCCGGTTGGGGGCTGCACTTCCCTTAATTCTGTGCGATTCATACAATAGGCTTAAGTGCCTGGCGGAACGACTGACGTCGGTCGAGTTTCGCCTATTGTATACAGGGCGAAATGACCTGCGAGACGTCTGGGTGTCGCCGCAGTTTTATGTGTTTACCGTTCCGGCGCATCCGGAACGAAGATTCCTGGCACCGACTGACTGCACTGATCTCTTGATTCTGACAATAATTGAGGACAGTGCCCTGATGTGTGGGACTGTCTGGCGCCGGATGGCCGGTGGTCTAGGCAGGTTGTTTTCGTAGCCGGTCAAACGGCAAGTTCAGTGCCTTCAGCTGAATAGCAGAATCATGATTGGTCAACTTAAACTGAGGCTAGTTGACGTCATAAAGCCATCCTCTAAATTGGAGGGAACGGTCGCTGTTGGCGCGAATGATATTCTGAGACAGTGTGGGGGAATTTTGGAATCAGAACTGAATGCCGATTCGCAGTTTTCGAGTAGAGTGGGGAGTAGAGCAATGTTGGCTTCGCTCTTGCGTTGTGCGGGCAGTGGGATTCGCGATCTGATATTCGTTGGAGTCGGACGGTCTTGTGACTTGGTCGCTCTTTTTCGGAAGAACTTAGAATTCGTCGGACATCCTTCGAGGCCAGGGGTTGAAACAGAGTTGCTACACGGCAGAAGTCGGCGCCTACATCATCAGGACACTGTCTACCGACGAAGTGCTGCAGATTTCAGTACTGGTACAGTCCGACATTGTAGGACCTTATCAATTTTATACCGAATCCCTCAGCAGCACGCGCTCTCGCTTTGCTACAAGTCCACCTTGCTTGTTTCTCCATGTGATCCCATTTGAGCTCTCACTACTAATTGCGATACTGCTGTATAGTCGGGATATTAATATTTGATTCATTAGGAGCTCCAGTCATTATCGTCAGTCTATTGCATCACAGAGAGTAGTAGCCCCTTGTTCCTGAGCCAACTCTTATTCTCATAATATTTCAGTATACCCTATTCTTTAACCTACTGTGTGTGTAGACAATCATGTGCCTTTATGTTCTGATGTGTAATAAATCTCATTCTAATATTTAATCCGCACGTCATTTCGTAGATACAGGCAGAATCCTATTTCCTGTTGTTTATTATGTTAAAATTCTCGTTTCTTGAGTAGATTACGATTTTTATTAAATTATTGTGAGTTTGCACTCCTTATTTTACCAACTAGCAGGGTCCACCATCATTTCCTTCCGTTACCGTTGTGCACATAATTAATTAGCTGGTAGATAAGGAAGTAGATTCGTCTGAATTAAAGAGGTACAAACTCTTCTCCATCCCAGCACTTCTCAATACTTAACGACGATTAAGTGTGGCTGGTAATGTGGAACAGACCATAAGCTTTTTATAGTATCTTCGTTTATCAACAACAACGCCAAGTTATTGAAAAGGTATACTACAGGTAGTTCACCAACAATCCGACCCCTACTGAGCTGTTATAGCCTCATGGTTAATGGCACTAGGGAGGAGGAGGACTGTGGTTTGCCGTCCTGTTGAAGACTCGGTAGTTACAAATAGAACTGAAATAGCAGTAGCTCCATAGTAATGATTAGCACTCTCTCTTGTGTAATGACGGCGGCCAAGCATTAAGGTCATCAGGAACAAAGATCAGTCCATCTACATCCACTACTTCCGGACATAATGTTGCACGGTAGTCAATCGACATCAACTACTTCCAGACATAATGTTGGATGGCATCACAACTGTGCTCATACTGAGAGCTAGGCCGTAGGTGACCTCAGGTGTCACAAGGAAATTCTCCAGTCCATGGAGTATTTTAATGCTATTGTGTCCATATTCTGGAGCGATGAAGTATCCATTGTCTTGTTGAAACACTAGTATCCTTAAGGAAGCTTAAGAAAACAAGAGCCCGCAAACTGTAGAACAATGTGTTCAGTAACGGTCGCCAAAAGAACCTATCTTCGCTGTATTGGAGGCTGTCCTATTCCTTACCATGAGAAGTTCTGGAATACTCTGGTCTCCGCCTCCTACCTTTCCACGACAATACATCCAACAACTGAGTGAACGACGTGCTGTTGGAAAGCGGGATGTAATCCGCGTTTTCTACAATCCAGATGGAGGCGGCTGCAACTATCAAGAGGACTGTACAGATGACCCATGCTTCGAGTATCCACTATTATATACTGAAGAGAAAAAATTTGGAACACAAAAAATTATTACTGTAGAGTAATGAAAATTCTGAAACACATTTGTCGAGGTAAGACATTTAAATGATTAACATTGAAGACTACAGGTTAACATAAGCACAAGATAAACCCTTGAAAATGTGAACAAATGATACATTAATAACCGGTGTAACAACCAGAATGTAGAATGAAAAGATGCAAACGAGCATGAATTTTGTTTTACAGGTGCCGGATGTCTGTTAATGGAATGGGGTTTCGTACCTGTGGCACTTGGTCAATACAGGGACGGTTACTGCTGGGTGAGGAAGACGCTGGAATTGCTGTCTGATGGTTGGTTCAAATGGCTCTGAGCAATATGGGACTTAACTGCTGTCTGATGATGTCCCCTATGTACTAAATTGTAGATAAATCTGGTGATCGAGCAGACCAAGGCAACATGTCGACACCCTGTAGTGTATGTCGATTTACAACAATGGTGTTTGAGCAAGCGTTATCGTGTTGGAAAACACCGTGTGGAAAGCTGTCCATGGATGGAAGCACAACAGGTCAACTTACCAGATTAACATACAAATGTGCACAAGTTTTAGTGCACCCACCAAGACATGTGGCTTGTAATGGAAATGTAGAATGGTGATTTCTATGATCTCTGGTAGGCGACTGCGAAAGGTTAGACAGTCATACGAAAAAGATTAAGTAGCCAGTGAATGGGTAACTTTCAACGACTCGAACGTAGATTATCATAAGTTTAATCGTGGAAGGGAAGCTGTAAAATCTCTGAAGTGAAATGCAAAGGCCCGATCTAGGTATATGGGGATGTTGTTGTTGTTGTGGTCTCCAGTCCTGAGACTGGTTTGATGCAGCTCTCCCTGCTACTCTATCCTGTGCAAGCTTCTTCATCTCCCAGTACCTACTGCAACCTACATCCTTCTGAATCTGCTTAGTGTATTCATCTCTTGGTCTCCCTCCACGCTGCCCTCCAATACTAAATTGGTGACCCCTTGATGCCTGATAACATGTCCTACCAACCGATCCCTTCTTCTAGTCAACTTGTGCCACAAACTTCTCCCCAGTCCTATTCAACACCTCCTCATCAGTTATGTGATCTACCCATTTAATCTTCAGCATTCTTCTGTAGCACCACATT
This sequence comes from Schistocerca piceifrons, assembly GCF_021461385.2. Lineage (NCBI taxonomy): Eukaryota > Metazoa > Arthropoda > Insecta > Orthoptera > Acrididae > Schistocerca > Schistocerca piceifrons. The sequence continues at coordinate 634,722,421 of NC_060139.1, forward strand.
TCGAAAGCTTCTATCCTCTTCTTGTCTAAACTATTTATGTCCATGTTTCACTTCCATACATGGCTACACTTCATACAAATACTTTCAGAAACGACTTCCTGACACTTCAATCTATACTCGACGTTAACTAATTTTTCTTCTTCAGAAACGCTTTCCTTGCCATTGCCAGTCTACATTTTATATCCTCTCTACTTCGACCATCATCAGTTATTTTGCTCCCCAAATAGCAAAACTCCTTTACTACTTTAAATGCCTCATTTCCTAATCTAATACCCTCAACACCACCCGACTTAATTCGACTACATTCCATTATCCTCGTTTTGCTTTTGTTCATGTTCATCTTATATCCTCCCTTCAAGGCACTATCCATTCCGTTCAACTGCTCTTCCAACTCCTTTGCTGACTCTGACAGAATTACAATGTCATCGGCGAACCTCAAAGTTTTTATTTATACTCCATGGATTTTAATACCTACTCCGAATTTTTCTTTTGTTTCCTTCCCTGCTTGCTCAATACACAGATTGAGTAACATCGGGGAGAGGCTACAACCCTGTCTCACTCCCTTCCCAACCACTGCTTCCCTTTCATGCCCCTCAACTCTTATTGGTTTCTACACTAATTTTAAATTGGCTTTCGCTCCCTTTATTTTACCCCTGCCACTTTCAGAATTTGAAAGTTCCAGTCAACATTGTGGAAAGCTTTCTCTAAGTCTACAAATGCTAGAAACGTAGGTTTGCCTTTCCTTAATCTAGCTTCTAAGGTAAGTCGTAGGATCAGTATTGCCTCACGTGTTCCAATTTTTCTACGGAAGCCAAACTGATCTTCCCCAAGGTCGGCTACTACTAGTTTTCCCATTAGCCCGTAAAGAATTCGCGTTAGTATTTTGCAGCCGTGACTTATTAAACTGATAGTTCGGTAATTTTCACATCTGTAAGCACCTGCTTTCTTTGGGATTGGAATTATTATATTCTTCTTGAAGTCTGTGGGTATTTCGCCTGTCTCATACATCTTGCTCACCAGATGGTAGAGTTTTGTCAGGACTGGCTCTCCCAAGGCTGTCAGTAGTTCTAATGGAATGTTGTCTACTCTTGGGGCCTTGTTTCGACTCAGGTCTTTCAGTGCTCTGTCAAATTCTTCACGCAGTATCATATCTCCCATTTCATCTTCATCTACATCCTCTTCCGTTCCCATAATATTGTCCTCAAGTACATCACCCTTGTATAGACCCTCTATATACTCCTTCCACCTTTCTGCTTTCCCTTCTTTGCTTAGAACTGGGTTTCCCTCTAAGCTCTTGATATTCATACAAGTGGTTCTCTTTTCTCCAAAGATCTCTTTAATTTTCCTGTAGGCAGTATCTATCTTACCCCTAGTGAGATAAGCCTCTACATCCTTACATTTATCCTCCAGCCATCCCTGCTTAGCCATTTTGCACTTCTTGTCGATCTCAATTTTGAGACGTTTGTATTCCTTTTTGCCTGCTTCATTTACTGCATTGGGGGATAGATGAAGTGAAATGGAGAAAAACAAGGACTCAGGTCAGACAAATATAGCGTGATATCAACAGCAGTAGAAAACAGTGAAATGAGAGAAGAATTTGTTATGAGTAGAAGACAGTGAGAGAGAGACAGAGAGAAAATTAAACTGAAAACTTCAATGACAGAGCATTTCACATCAATACAGCCAGCACAGAAAATGTTCAATAATAGTTCATCTACACATGCCGACGTCACAATCAGAAAACAATGAGATAGTATATGAGGATACTGAACGCGTAATGCAGTATGTAAATGCAGATGGATTTCCTGTAATTGTAGACGACTGAAACACAGTAGTAGAGGACGGAACAGAATATAGACTTACTAGAGAATATGAAGGAATGGAGGGAGATTAGAGTCTAGCGTTGCACTGATACGGAAATCGTGACAGATGGAGCTCAAGCATGGGGAAGGAAAGCGGTTATACCCTTTCAAGGATCCCTCGCAAAATATGCCTAGATTTATTTTGGCAAGTCATCGAAAATCTAAATATGGATGGCCAGATGCGGATTTGAACTATCGTCCTCAGTGTGGAGTACTGCGCGCTAATAAGTACACCACCTCACCTGTAACGGAATGTAGCTGGTTCAAGCACAGCTGACATTCTTGCCTGATTGTCCACAGCTACCTCCCCCTGACATTATCGTTTATGCCATTTAACATTGCCATGTTCCCTTGCCTTTACTCCTCTGATGTCATTACCAATCCACCTACGTATAAAATGGTGGCAATAGAACAACGTGCTACAGAAGTTTTCTCCACACCAATAATGCCACAGCTCAGAGCCCAATTGTCTTATGTGTTAACTAAAATCAAATTCGAATTTACAAATTATTCTTTTGTTGGTTATCCAAAATACTTGGCCTGGAAATAGTAGCACATGCTCTGACCTCACAGTCCAAGACGACTGACTTGAAAATACAAGTATGACTACGACACACATTAATCCAAGATGGAAATCCAAGATGGTAGATGTGGGAATATAGGTAGAGCCCTACGACTTCACAATTAAAAATAGCTGAGGTCAGAGTACGAGCACAACCTCAGTGAAGTCACAGTCCAATATGGATGACCTGGAAATAGGAATGAAGCCTGTGTGGTTATTAGGTTACTTGTACTACGTGAAGAATTCAATGTGGTAATTCTGAGCGTGCTCATACGAGCACACTCTGCTTGGCTGCTAGATTAGATTGGTTTGAAGTTTAGAACCTGGCCTTTAGAATCTGGTCCTAAGTTTAAAATGACAGGAAATTCAAACACGGAGTTGAATGATATGTAAGTAATTACATCCACACTCTTTATACCACGGCATGCCACGTCTAGGAGCTTACATGTCTACAGCTTAAGTCCACTTACACTATGTCCATATTTAATGTTTAAACAATCGTGGTAGTATGGAGACAGTTGTGTATTTAGTTCAGCAATAAAGAAGTGTGAGGAGAGTCTCTTCTGTTGTGCACATGCCAAATGCTCTCTACTGATGTATTAGTATGTGCAAGTGCCACTCAGTCAGTAGCATAATCGCGCCAAGTCACCGGACCACACTGTGCCATGCTGAGATGGGCCAGGTAAGGTTGCTGCCACTAATGCAGCCTAGTCCGCATACAGTATTTAGGGTGGTATAATGTACGTTCCATAGCCGGCACTGCCTGACATATGCTCCCTGTGCTGTGTCGCAAACTTTCAGTATAAATGCATCTCTCTTGTAGAATACAAACATGCAGTGCAGATGCCATTCCACGTTGTGAACAAGTATATATGGCAGCATTGAGGTAGAAGTAAAGCAAACGAGACATTAGACTTTAAAAAAGTATAATTATTTGTAACAGCTTTTGACATTTCTTTAAAATAGATTTTTTTCATTTTAGATAATCTGTCTCGCATTCAGTAGCTCATATATTTTGCTAAGTAAAACGAGGTACAAAAACTGTGTACATAGTAATTACAAAAATACTTTAACAGAGTAAAGAAAATAAAAAATATACAAAATAAATCTCACTGTTTGTCTCCTTTATACATGTTTTGGGAATACACTTCATTGTCGACACTGATATGCTAATATGGTTTCCATCTGCTTGGAATAGTCACAGCACAGTTAACGATGTTACAGCACAGTATGAAACAAACGATACACTTTATCCAGATTTGGGAGGAAAGTAGTTCAAACCAACATCTGGCCATCTTGATCAATGTTTTCCGTGATACCCCTATATCGCTTAAGACAAACGCTGTGGCGCATATTTCTTATAGGCAAGGACACTTTCCTTCTCTATCTTGCCACACTGCAAGCTTGTGCTATGCCACTAATGATCTCATTGTCGACAGGATGCTAAGAACTAACCTCCTAATCCTCCCCTCAACTTAAGCCACAGGTGACCCTGGATATTTACAATTCATCTCCAAGACATGATTAAATCTAACACAGTCACGATTTCTAAGGCTTGAAGCAGTGAAACTTAAACTAGTGTGCAGACAATATATACAATCCAATTTTCATACGAAGTGTGCAAACTATAGACACAACCTTACAAAAGTAATATGCTCTCACATAAAACATTTACAATGTAACTTACATACGTAGTGTGAACAATGTGCACTCTTTCCCTTAATTCCTCTTACACACACACACACACACACACACACATACACACATACACACACACATACACACACACACACACACACACACACACACACACACACACACAAACACACGTGGGAACACGTGTATCCAGACGCATACGCATTTATACACCTATACACACATTATTATCAGCAGGCCATGCTATTTCACCTACATTTCCCATATATATAAAACACAGACCTATATACGATTTATCACTCATGTGCATATTGTTTTTAGGGTAGAGTTCTGATACCATTACAACAAATGACATTACTTTCTGTCATGTCATGACAGAATGATTCTCACATGTGTTCAGTGTGAGCTCATCTCTTGGCAAAGAATACTGGCCTGGAGAACCTTACACAGGACGGGAGCAACGATTGCTCTTCCTGGGAAGATGGTTTTTTGCATTGATGTCTTCCTACAATAATGAACACCCTGTCAGTGTCCCTTATGCCAGCAATGGAGACGGCGCTGGTGTCAAGTAGTCTTCCCATAGAGGGGAGGTACAGCGCCTGATTTGAAAATAGTGACACGCTGCGCCACCCATCAATTTTTTTGGACTTTACCACAAAAGTCTTATTGGACCAAACTGCTGAGGTCATCGGTCCTTAAGCTTACACAGTACTTATTCTAACTTAAACTTACGCTAAGGACGACACACACAACCATGCCCGAGGGAGGACTCGAACCGCCGACGGGGGGAGCCGCAGGGACCGTGACAAGACGCCCTAGACTGCGCGGATACACCACGCGGCGCCACCCCTCAGCATCTACAGATACTGACATTTATACTGGCCGGCTTTTTGTCTTGAATGACCCTAAACACTGCCTGAACGAATATTGCAGGTGAATCCACTCAGTATGAACCACAAGGTGAGAGATTGGTAGAGATTTCGATCAAGCATGATTTACCCTCTTATTCCCTGCACCTCTGTCAACTGCTTGTGGTAGGATATAACGGCTAGTCACTCTGCTTGTCATGAACACTATTAGGATACATAAAACCTATATCAAAACCCTACCCCATTTCAGAGCGTGCTGCCGTTTCCGATTTCATCATCAGGCAGTCACTGAAACCCTCCAATATGCAGAGATTGTAGCGTAGCATCCTTGTTCAGTTGTTTACAGCCAAGATTTAACTCGAATTTCTGGATGTTCCAATGATACGTTGATGCATTCCCTTGTTATCAGTCTTGGCATTCCTATGGACATACATACAAAGTCCCCACTAATCCCTCACTCAAAAACCATTACGCTCTTCGTAGAGGACATGAAGGCCTAATGGATGCCGACCAGCTGCCGTGTCATCGTCCCTTGCAGCATTATGCTCCTGCACTGTCGAGCCCTGTGGTCAGCGCACAGCTCTCCTGGCCGTTTTACCGACTTTCCACACCATGCAGGTACCACTCCTCAGTTGGTATGATGCTGAATAAACACCATGTCAATCCCCCCACCAAAGAAAAGTCATTGGCAGCACCAGGAATGGAACCTGGATCCTCCGCACAGCAGCCATCCTCAGTGTTCTGAAAAACACGGGACAGCAATATTGGTCAGGAGTTCAAGGTGACCTTATATTTTAAATATGTACTATACCACCTACGTTCTGTCTCTGTGTCGGTCTACCACCTTAACACAACAGTATACTGTATTTAACTGTTCATTATTGTGGGCATAAGTTGGTTTAATTTTTATTGTTTGGCGCATTGCCTGGTTATAAAACTCATTGATTCCTGGGCCAACATCAGTCCATTTATTATGAGAATCATAAAGTTTATTCTGTATCCACATTTCTGCTTTTATCATTTGGTTCAATGATTGCACAAAACTTGCCTTCATCTGAGTCAAGCAGAGGTGTATTCGATAATGTTATCTTATTCTCTTGAATTACATAAAAAAATTCGCTGCCATGACACATTTGAAGAAGCAATTGTTTTCTTTCTGCAACGATTATTCGCACACCTGTGCAACTACCTTTCCCATCTTTGTTTCCACAGGTAGCGCCTAGGCAAATTTTGAGTTGTATCAATGATCGTTAAAATATATTTGAAATCTTTTTCATCTCTTGAGTAACTGTTCAATAATATGTCTTTCTTGAAGCTCTGAAATTACTGAAATGATTTAATTCGAAGGAGGTCTGGTCAATGCTGCAAGCAGTCATAACTCTTCAACTACACTCCTGGAAATGGAAAAAAGAACACATTGACACCGGTGTGTCAGACCCACCATACTTGCTCTGGACACTGCGAGAGGGCTGTACAAGCAATGATCACACGCACGGCACAGCGGACACACCAGGAACCGCGGTGTTGACCGTCGAATGGCGCTAGCTGCGCAGCATTTGTGCACCGCCGCCGTCAGTGTCAGCCAGTTTGCCGTGGCATACGGAGCTCCATCGCAGTCTTTAACACTGGTAGCATGCCGCGACAGCGTGGACGTGAACCGCATGTGCAGTTGACGGACTTTGAGCGAGGGCGTATAGTGGGCATGCGGGAGGCTGGGTGGACGTACCGCCGAATTGCTCAACACGTGGGGCGTGAGGTCTCCACAGTACATCGATGTTGTCGCCAGTGGTCGGCGGAAGGTGCACGTGCCCCTCGACCTGGGACCGGACCGCAGCGACGCACGGATGCACGCCAAGACCGTAGGATCCTACGCAGTGCCGTAGGGGACCGCACCGCCACTTCCCAGCAAATTAGGGACACTGTTGCTCCTGGGGTATCGGCGAGGACCATTCGCAACCGTCTCCATGAAGCTGGGCTACGGTCCCGCACACCGTTAGGCCGTCTTCCGCTCACGCCCCAACATCGTGCAGCCCGCCTCCAGTGGTGTCGCGACAGGCGTGAATGGAGGGACGAATGGAGACGTGTCGTCTTCAGCGATGAAAGTCGCTTCTGCCTTGGTGCCAATGATGGTCGTATGCGTGTTTGGCGCCGTGCAGGTGAGCGCCACAATCAGGACTGCATACGACCGAGGCACACAGGGCCAACACCCGGCATCATGGTGTGGGGAGCGATCTCCTACACTGGCCGTACACCACTGGTGATCGTCGAGGGGACACTGAATAGTGCACGGTACATCCAAACCGTCGTCGAACCCATCGTTCTACCATTCCTAGACCGGCAATGGAACTTGCTGTTCCAACAGGACAATGCACGTCCGCATGTATCCCGTGCCACCCAACGTGCTCTAGAAGGTGTAAGTCAACTACCCTGGCCAGCAAGATCTCCGGATCTGTCCCCCATTGAGCATGTTTGGGACTGGATGAAGCGTCGTCTCACGCGGTCTGCACGTCCAGCACGAACGCTGGTCCAACTGAGGCGCCAGGTGGAAATGGCATGGCAAGCCGTTCCACAGGACTACATCCAGCATCTCTACGATCGTCTCCATGGGAGAATATCAGCCTGCATTGCTGCGAAAGGTGGATATACACTGTACTAGTGCCGACATTGTGCATGCTCTGTTGCCTGTGTCTATGTGCCTGTGGTTTTGTCAGTGTGATCATGTGATGTATCTGACCCCAGGAATGTGTCAATAAAGTTTCCCCTTCCTGGGACAATGAATTCACGGTGTTCTTATTTCAATTTCCAGGAGTGTATTTGGTTGGGATTGTCGTAGTAGATGCGTTGTGGATGATTGTTGTTTATTCTCTTATTGAGAAGGTCTATAATTCTACTACCAGGTACACACTTTAACACCTATTACAACATATTTTTGTATTTCAAACTTTTAGATTTTTGTTTTTACTCCATTGGCTATCTTATATATTTCATTCATATACGAGTATTTCTTTATGTTTCAGTGAGCAGTTGTCGCGTTTTGTAGTTTTAAAAATATTAGTCTCAGTAAATCAAGTGTTCTTTCAAATACTCTGTCACCAACATGTTTTCATGTATTGCATTACTCGTTAAACTTACGTGTAGTGTACCCAGCATACATGGTATCTCCTGTTTAGTCTGTACTTCTTATCTATCTGACTATCATTGTAATGTTTAAAGAAATGGCGAATATAGTGTTCTTCTTCCTCTTCTTCTTCTCCTTCTTTGTCCTTAAAGAGGCGTTTGAAAGATTCACTAACAGGCCCAAACACTTCTCAGCGTGAGTGGTCTGTTCCAGATGCCCTAGCAATCGCATTTTGTCTTGGATAGCGTTGTGAGATTGAACAAACTTTACGTTTCATTATATTACTCAAGGCTGTCATTTTTCAGTAACTACAGTATGTTATATTACATGAATGCATGGTGTCTGTTCTTTCAGACATGTCCACATGTGTTGACGCACAGTTACGTTCAGCCAAATCTCAAAGTAGTGAGCATCGAGGATCCGGACTGCAGATAGGTGACGCTAGATGGGAATGTGGGGCATCTGAGAGGCGTCAGCGGGCCGGAGTGGCCGAGCGGTTCTAGGCGCTACAGTCTGGAACCGCGCGACCGCAACGGCCGCAGGTTCGAATCCTGCCTTGGGCATTGATGTGTGTGATGTCCTTAGGTTAGTTACGTTTAAGTAGTTCTAAGATCTAGTGCTCAGAACCATTTGAACCATTTTTGAGGGGCGTCTCGAGATAGTCAACGCAATTTCGATAAATACTGTATCCAGATAGCGAAGTGATTGGAACAATTTTATATTAAGCAGGAGATCTCGGTCTCGAATCACGTTCCTGCTCACATTTCCACTCCCCTCCACTGATTCCATATGAAGTCCTGATACATTTGACATCGGTAGTTCCTTTCCTTCCGTTTTCTTTGTCCCCCTCCACTATCAATTTACATAACTGTAGTATATATTTCAAAACAAAATTCAGTTGTCAGCTGTAAATATGTTTTCATCTTGCTTTACCACTTTCGACAAATTATCTCCTGATGCCTACAAAATTATGCATATTTTATATCTCTATACTTCGGCTACACATCTATCTGAAGTATTAGAAGTGTATTACAGAAACTTATTTAGTATTGTTTTGGTAGATGTCAGTATCTTCTTTACAGATACATAATGACATATGACCAAAAATGTACATGTTGCGATTATTGTAAACACTTACTGACAGACTAATAATTTACAGCCACTGAACCACATCTATGTACATCTCAAGCTGTAGTGCCAGACAAGGTATAACATTTACGATATTCCTATTATTGTAGGCCTCTGAAGACGCCAAATCAGTTTGCCGAAACCGATGAAAAATATATTAGCTCCTGGTGAATGAATTTTATTCCGAATTTTCTCTTGTGCCGACATGTTGATACACGCTAAGCAGACTATTAGACAGCTTGTACACACTCTCATTTGCTTTCTTTACAACGACATCAACCCTTGCAGTTAACTTGTTGATTAACATCAAAAGACCTAAAAATAACCTAATGGTGTTGATGAGATCCTCAATGCTTATAGTATGACATTCAGTAGTATCATTAAGCGTCCGAATTTTTGCGTCAAAATAAAACGAGATACGATATATCAGTCCTTACGTTGTTCAGAAATACTGTGCGAAGTTCCTTCAGACATTCATGCATATCCGAGGAACAAGAACTGTAGCAACTACAGCCGTTACGAAACACTTGAAATGTATTTGCAGTTGCGAATGTAGACACCCAACATCTATGTAACGGAATGATGGCAATGGAAGTTTGTGCGGAACTGGGCCTCGAACCCGGATTTCCGGCTTATCTTGAGCGACGGCCTTACTATTTTTTTTTTTTTTGCTATTGTCGGATTGACTTGTACATTCATGAGCATTGAGATGACCATAGCCAAAATCACCATATATAGCAGCTACAAATTGAGAAAACAAATAACTAACAGAACAAGATAAATCATCTGAGTAAGCAGGAAACTAACTCAAGACGTATCGACTTTTTACGATATCCATTTAAATTATTTCTATTTCTTCTAATTATTTATTATGTATAGAGAGAAGAAAAGCGAACAAAGCTGGACTTCGCTTTAATGGGCAGCAGGAACAGGGAGGAATCAGAGACCAAAGGCGAACTTAACAGGCATCCTGCCTATTAAAAACAAGAAAACGCATATTTGCAAAAAGCGCTTGATAACATGGTAGCCGCTGCCACTCACAATGTGCCGTCTCTAGATAGTGGTGAAAGACGATGACGCAAACGTAATGACCGAGGAGTCAAGCGATTGTACTCGTTTCTGTCGGGCAAAAAAAGGATACGTCCGGATGAATAAGATATTCATCCTTAAAAATGTATTCAAGCCCTAGGGAAACAAAAGCCACGTGTCGACGAATCCGGAGTCAATGATCCAGTCTACAAGAGACCAGCCTATGAAGTAAGATAACAGAGTGGCGACATTCCTCACACATCAGTCGGGAGAATGCCTCTGCGGAGAAGACGGTCGCCAGCCGGTATAAAACGATGAATGACCCTATACCACGACGGTGTAATCACTAACAACAATACAGATAGTTTAATATGAGACCAGAAAGCTTTCCAGGACGTTGACGGGATAGTTATTTCAATAGTGAAGAGAAAATATGTTTGATCCCAACGGGATGATATCTCCAGTGGGGAAGTGCGTCTCTGAAAAGATATCAGCAACTAAGAAAACGACAAATATAAATTACTCCTAGACATGTAGGAATTTAGGGTTAATGCGTCCAACAACAATGCAAGGAATCGGACTGACCTGCTGGAGATTAGGAAACAAACGAGAGCCAGTGGAATACGGCGCCTGTGTACATGTTAACACATTACGTCTTAGAAACAAGATGGCCACGTTCACGTTAATATCGGGAGGATCTAACCGTCCGAGCTCACGGGCCTGGCCACCACTTTGTACTGAAGTCGGAGGAAGTGTCTTCGCCACCAGAATCGACCGGATAGTTGTTTTACTCTGCGGCCATCATCGTTGGAAAGGAAAATATCTGTGCAATGTAATACATTTTACTAGAAATATAAGTTTCTCAGCCCCGCACTTAGTGGAGGAGGCTAAGAGAACGGCGTTCGATTCAAGAATCGCTCCCTGAACTCGAATCGCAAACTCTAACCACTTAAATGCCGCCATATTGGTCGTGTTGCGTGATTTGTGTTGGGGGGGGGGGGGTGGTCTAGGCTACGCAACACACCGTGTGGCAATTCTGAGTTCTGACAGAGTGAGGGTGACGCATGGTGCAAAAGCGGTTTTTCAGTTTCTGTAATGGCAGAAACCACGATAAACTGAACGTTTACTGGAAAAATGGTAAGCTATTAACTTTTGCTTTCACCTCGGCAGACTTCCTCCAAGACTATTGCATCGTTTAAGAAGGCCAACAGAGATGACATCCAGTCATCGGGTAAGGTTTCCTGTGGTTTAGTGAGTTGAAGAACGGATGGGAGGTCTCTGAAGACATGGAGTTAGCTGGGTACACTTCAACGAGTGGTCTGAACGAAAATGTGACCAAAGCGAAAAATCCCCGGGACTCTGACCGTTGTTTCAATGTATGATTAATCGGCAAATATCTCAGCATCTGCAAATAACGATTCACAAAATTTGTACGTTCGGAGGGCTGGCGGTGCTTACCAATTCCCAGCTCAGAAACCCCTGGGTCGCCAAGGCCATACACAGCAAATAAATGCTGAGCCCCTGAGGGGATCCTGAATTATAATGTGATATACTGTAGATGTTGCCAATATTTCCAGATCTGCCATCAAGTACTGTAAAATCATTAGGCTGGCTCATATTCCCAGTTCCACCATATTGGATGTTGAACCAGTAAAGTAATTGTTCATCTTGGATTTCCCTTCAACTGGGTTCTGAGCTACGATGGCAGACGAGTGAGGAAAAATCCTCAAGCACAATTCGACTATTTTGAATTTTCCAGCATTCTTTGAATTTCCTTCCATTTTAAACATATTGCAATTGGCTGCGACATTCTGGGAGTGAAAGAAACCCCTGAATCAGTGCTGAAATATTTTAATTTTCCCACCATTTAGTAAAAATCTCCGCATTTTACACATAGTGCAATTGTTCTTCAGCATGAGGGAGTTGAGGATGGAGTTGGAAGGGAAAGCGAAATCTGACGTCAATTCTGGCTGTACTCGACCCTGCCCAGCCTCACTACTCACTCACTCAGTGAGAGTATGGGTTCCTGGTATTAGAGAGGAATGAACAGGAGAGAGACTAATTGAGTTCTGCGATAAATTTCACCTAGTAACATGGTGCTAACACATAACATGAAGAGGAGTTATACTTGCTAAATACTGGGTACTAAGGCAAGACTCCAACTGGATTATACCATGCTCAGAGATTTCAAATCAGAAATTGGAAGCAGATGTAAACCCTGAACGCAGTTTAGTAGTGTTCAAGGGTATATTGAAATTCAAGATACCGTCGAAAACAATCGAAAAGGAAATAAGGAGGATACCAAAGAGCTGAGGAATGATGTGATGTTATAGAAGATATGTAAAGCTGTAGATACTGTAACAATGAATACCATAATAGTTGGTTCACTGAAGAGGAATAGAAACCTTTAAAAAGGGGAATCGCTGATACTGGACATACGAATAGATGTACATGGAGAGAATCTTTGCTGAAACCTTGGGTAACAGAAGACGTACTTCCGTCGGTCGTCTAAAGAAAGAAATGCAAAAACCTTCATTGAAAGACAGTAATACAGCAATATGTATGACACATCAGAACGAAATACATAGGAAGAGAGGGGGTTACAGAATGGTTCCAAGAAAAATAGAAAGAATTCCAAAAATAACTGGCTGATTCATCGTGCAGAAAAATCAAAACGGCGTTTCGCGAAAGTAAAATTTACGGCGTCAACATTAATTAGAGTGCAGTGAGAATTTCGGTATCGAACGCAGTGCATAAAGAAGGTCGGAGGAAATCTTAGAATGAAGGCCTGCACGAGCGAGAGGACTTGACTGAGGACTTCATAGAAAAGGAAATGAAAGTTGGTCTTGAAGACATAAATAAACCAGTATTCCAGTATTAGTGGCAGACTTTAACAGAGTTTTGGAAGCCTTGAGATCAAATACGGCAGAACGGATGGATAATCATTGGGGGAATTGGCAATCATGCCACTATATAAGTTGTTGTGTAGAATCCATAAGAATGGAGACGTAGCAATTAACATTAGAAAAAATATCATCTACACAATGCCGATGATAGTAAGTGCAGACCGATGAGAGACCTATAACACCATCAGGTTAACAGCTCACGTATACAACTTGAATAATGGGAAAAAATTGATGATTTTTTTAAAGGACGATCAATTTAGCTTTCAGAAGAGCGAAGACACCTGAGTGGAATTCCTGATATTGTGATTGATAATGCAAGCAGTACTTAAGGAGAAACATGTACATAGGATTTGTTAACCTGGAAAAAGAGTACGACGGTGTAAAGTGGAGTAAGGTGTTCGAAATTATGCAGAAAATAGGAGTAAGTTATAAGGGTGACGGGTAATATGCAGCGTGTACAAGAGGCAAGAAGGATGGAAATCCAAGGACAAAGTACTCGGTCGAACAAAGATCTGGGACAGGGTTGGAGTCCTTCGCCTCTATTGTTCAGTTTATATTTCAAAGTAGCAATGAGGAAAATAAAAGAAAGTGTAAGGTTCACATTGAAAGGATGGAAATATTTCAATGACAATAATCCATGATGAAATAGCTATCCTCAGTGAAATTGAAGAATAATTGCAGAACCTGTTGAATAGAATGTACAGCGTAAAGAATACAGAATGCGGATTAAAGGCATTCCCCCCTCATTTATCGACCTTAATGACGGTGAAAAATTAAACCGCATGCACCTAATGGAAATTTGGGAAAAGCAATCGTCACCGAAGTTAATTCGTCGGTAAAGAGGGAGGAAAGGGTTACATCTGAATGAAAGGAAAAATGGAAATGAAATTGGCGGAAATTAATTTTGAGAAAAGGGTAAAATTAATAACGAAAGTAAATGTGCGGTCGTTACGTTAGCAATTATTTGGCGTTCATTAGATATTTGAGATATGGGAAAATTTACGGTCGCCAGTCCTATTGACAACTACTATAATAACTGAAAATGATAGATTAATGCACATATAATTAGCACTATAAGCGTGGCAACTGAAGGTTGACACATGCTGTGTGAAAACTGAATGTTTGTCAGAAGTAATAAATTTCGCTACACTCTGATTTAATTTAGCAAAAGAATTAATAAAACCGGAAAATTGAAAGTTAATTTAGTGACTGAAATTAATAGTGAACTTTGTTTCTGAAGCACTACGAAATTCAATAAAATAAGGTTAGTCTTGGGCTACCTCAACAATCATTTCAAAAGCTACTTGAATCTACACAATTTAGAAATAAGGGATTTAACTTTGAACTGGAATTAAATGAATCTGAACGATTAACAATAGTAAAATTTAATACGTACCTGCAGTCACAGGTAAGCTAAAATATGGTAACAAAACTCGCACTCTTAATTTATGCTTGTGTATTCTAAATATTGTAGCCAGCTATGAATACTTTAACTGAACTTTGAAATTAAAGCAGTGAAATGGAATGATATTACTTTAATGCTGGCTCGGGTTCATTGCGAAAAAGGAAGGGACCCTGCTTGTTAATGCAATTGGGACTACGAGGAACAAAGGTTCATGCTACGTTGCTGTAATTTAGTGAGAAAAATTTAACAGTTAGAAAAGCTGAGGTCTGCCATACAGTTCTAAAACTTTACGTGCTCTTAGTCTTCCTTGTTGGTTGACTGAAGGTTTGCAGTCGCCGATCGGGGTGGTGGCGACAGTCACTCATTGTCGGCCGTCGCTGTTTGCAGAAACTGGATGTTGGCGCGCCTTCTTCTCGACACGGTCACCAGCGAAACGGGCTCTTGATGTGCGCCAGCTAATGCTTCCCGTCCGCGACACCGTGTCAGAAACTATCATAGCAAGTCGAGCGCGATTACGTGCTGCCAAACCCCGAAAGCGCGGCAACTCGCGAGAGCGTCACACGACACACCTGCTCCACCGCCCTACTCCAGCCAGACCCCCTCTGCCCGCGCTCCACGCGGCCGCGTTCACACTACCAAAGATCCTAAACACTTTGGTTCTCCACACGACCTATCGATGTATTCGTTCGATAGCGTAGTTTTCCCTAGGCAAGACCCAGCGTAAATCTACCAATAATATTTGAAAAACAAACGAATTATACATTGACATAAATGCATAAATATATAAATATATACAGATACATATATATATATATATATATATATATATATATATATATATATATATATATACAAATAGTAAAACAATTAGAATATATAAAGACACAGAAATGTCATATCTTCAGGTAACAAAATAAGGAAAAAATTCATAGTACAATAGATGGAAATAGGAGGATATACATTTCCGGCGTTACAAGGCACCCAAGGAAGTCGAAAGTAATGGCGTGTAGCAGCAGTGAGATTAACAAGAAACACAATAAACATCAAACAGATGATCACGAAATAGACTAAAGGAATTCTGATAGCGTGAATCACAATAGCATTTGACATACAAAACAAGGAGAAGATGAAAAACAGACTTGCGCAGACAAAGGGTCATTCCGGGGTTTCCGAAATCTATTAGTGTCTAACATACTTCTCAAAGCGTTTGAGAAGTGGTGCTATAGAAATGAGTTGAAAATTAAGTAGAAATATAAGGTAAGGAATACTTCTCCGCAAAATCAGCGAAGACAGAAACATAAGGAAAACATTGAAGAGCAGAAGGAACAGGATGATAGGACTTTAGAACAGAAAAAACAGTCATGGTTGGACGTTTACATGTGACGTGTTTCGCCTGTTCTAGGAACATCAGACAATCTGGTCAAATTACGAAATAGTATAAATACAAACTGCTATTAAAAGCAATAATAAATAAATTAAAAGTAACAATAGAAAGATATACACCGGTCTGACTGTGGAACACAGTTTGAGTTTCAGGGGGTGATATCAACTCATAAAATATTGCACCACAAATGAACTTACCGATAAAAATTCTTTCTAAAGATAACCTAGGCGTCGAACGTAATTAAGAGCTCAACAGAAATGGGAGGTAACAGCCAGATAACCATTACCAGTGCTTCATTTCCTCACCTACAAGCATGAGCAAAGGTAATGGCAGTAGGAAAAATGAAAGCTACTAAAGCGTGCAAGGGTTACCTAACTTAGGCAATACGCATGTTCAGTGAGCAGAAGAAACTCACGAGTTATCAAAAAATGTTTGATCTTTTTAAAAGACTTGTTCATTGTTAGATTCGGAAATTTGAAAAAGACATGTTTAGAAATTTCAAACTCTTCCAATAAGTTCATTTTTTTTTTGCGTTTGTTGGACACGTGAAGGATTTTAAGGTTTTCTTAATCTGGGGGCCGATTGCCAAAAAATTTGAGGTGCTCGACAAAGGGGGAAAATTTTTTCTCCTGATCTTTCTTTGTTAGTACATGCTCGCTAATCGTAGCAGCGAAAGATCTCCCTATTTGACCGATATGCTCAGTGTAACATTCTGTACACCAAATTTTGCGGACACGTGACTTAAAGAATAAATTCCGATAAGTTGCTCATTACAGGGAAGTGTGTATTGCATGGGAGAGCCCTTCGAAAAAAAGAACTTCAACATTAGTATGCCGAAATAGTTTAGCCAAATTGTATCAAAACGACCCAAGAAATAGGATAGCAACACGTGTGCTTTCGCAGACCGCGTACGTAATCGAAGAATTAATAGTGGAGACTACATCGTTTTTCCATTCATCATATAAATGGTTTATGGTTTTTGTGTGCTGCAAAGCGCAGATTAACTAATTCCTTATTGATATCGCCTTCAGACGGAGGAAGATCACACGTGCGTGTTACGGCAGCTTTAAAGCAGTTGAGTTTATAGCTCATCTGATGATTAAAAGAGGCCTGTTCTGTTGAAACAATGGTAGAGGGCTTTTTCAAAATATCAAAGGTAATTTTACCGACATTCATTTGTAGAGAGAGGTCAAGATAATATAAGTTTCCATCTTGGTCCATTATTGCACGATTTAGGATTAGCTTCTGGTGCAACTAATTAAACTTCTCAATTAGTTAAATATCTTTCCGAGTACATTTTAAATGATCAAAATATCACCCACATGTCTCTTGTACAGGATGATGTTTCCAGTAAGGGGTGAATTTCGTAGAAAATATTCAGATTCGTCACCACTGACAAACGTATCTGCCAAGAAAACGGAGAGGCAACTGCCCTTCCCGAGGGCGTCGTGGTATTTGTAAACGAAATTGTTAAAAGAAAAGTAATTATTGGAAATTAATGTTTCCAGTAGGAGATTGGTCCCGTTAACTTCCTCTATTAGGAAGAACTCTTTTGCAATCAAGGATTTATACGTATAATGCAATGGTTTCGGCCATAGGTACGTTTCTGTACCGGTTTGTGATATCTATGGAGAGCTCAAAAGTAGCTCTAAGCGCTATGGGACTTACCACCTGAGGTCGTTAGTCCCCTAGACTAACCTAAGGACATCACACAGATCCATGCCCGAGGCAGGTTTCGAACCTGCCACTGGAGCAAGCAGCGCGGTTCCGGACTGAAGCGCCTAGAACCGCTCCGCCACTCCGGCCGGCTAGGTAGAGTAGATTACAGTTTTCGGGTAGAAAAGTGCCTTGTAGGTGGGTAACTACCTGTTTCCTATTACGATAGAATAATCAGCCTCAAAGGTGTGTAATATTATTGGGATTTCCGTCGTATGAAATCTGTGACTACCCTTGGAAAGGCATTCACCTAGCTGTATATTAAGTAATCAACTTATGAGATGAGACCTATTCTTTGAAAGACATTTGTTTTATATAATTTACGTAACTGTAAAGATGCGCATCTAGCGTTGACGCTAATACATCGATTGCGCAGCCAAAGAAACTTTTGAACAGAAGCTGAACTGAACGTTCCACTTCGATCTAAATAAAAGATGACAGTAAAAAACTCTGTAGATCTTCAGATTTTATCGTACTTCTTCTTGTAATGTGAAAGCGTAAAGAATGTCGACTTTAAACCATAAAAGTGAGCAGTCTTGCCAACGTGCAGACAACAGTTGTTATAAAAGTCAAGTAATTTATGTACGATACTGTAAAACCGCAAGTTATTGTTATGAAGGTGTTGAACGGTAAGGGAATTGTCTCGAAGTAAGGAGAAAAGTTATGACTGTAATTTGTAACAAAAACGTGAACCAAAGAGCTAGCACAGGACAGTCTCGAATCTGATCGTATCATACAATCAGAAAATTATTTATGTAAGTCATAGTGTTTATAAATAAGCCCTAATTGCCTGTGAGAATTATTTGAATATATTTAGTGTTTATCAGATTTCTTGTTCTATTCTTTTCCTTTATTTTTTACCTCCATGTCATATTAGTTTATAAATGTCAAACAGCTTTTACTACAGCACAGAATATTGCGGCATCTTAGTCGTAGACAGAAGGCCGCTCCTTGTCTTCTATACAACTCATAGGTGCCCCATTTATTAATGATTTCATTTGCAAATGCAACTTTTATTTTTCACTATTAAAGGTCCCTTAGGTAATTATTAAATTCATACTGATTCTTTTCAAAATGACAGAAACCTTTGCGTAATCAAAAAACTAGCCTCCTTCTGACAACGACCAGGAGCCGACCAGAAGACGGACGTCTTCGATCGCTTTCGTGTTTCCTGTTGCAAAGCTGTGCCAAACTGGGAGCACGACATTCTAGTATGAAACACAATATATATATATATATATATATACTCCTGGAAATGGAAAAAAGAACACATTGACACCGGTGTGTCAGACCCACCATACTTGCTCCGGACACTGCGAGAGGGCTGTACAAGCAATGATCACACGCACGGCACAGCGGACACACCAGGAACCGCGGTGTTGGCCGTCGAATGGCGCTAGCTGCGCAGCATTTGTGCACCGCCGCCGTCAGTGTCAGCCAATTTGCCGTGGCATACAGAGCTCCATAGCAGTCTTTAACACTGGTAGCATGCCGCGACAGCGTGGACGAGAACCGTATGTGCAGTTGACGGACTTTGAGCGAGGGCGTATAGTGGGCATGCGGGAGGCCGGGTGGACGTACCGCCGAATTGCTCAATACGTGGGGTGTGAGGTCTCCACAGTACATCGATGTTGTCGCCAGTGGTCGGCGGAAGGTGCACGTGCCCGTCGACCTGGGACCGGACCGCAGCGACGCACGGATGCACGCCAAGACCGTAGGATCCTACGCAGTGCCGTAGGGGACCGCACCGCCACTTCCCAGCAAATTAGGGACACTGTTGCTCCTGGGGTATCGGCGAGGACCATTCACAACCGTCTCCATGAAGCTGGGCTACGGTCCCGCACACCGTTAGGCCGTCTTCCGCTCACGCCCCAACATCGTGCAGCCCGCCTCCAGTGGTGTCGCGACAGGCGTGAATGGAGGGACGAATGGAGACGTGTCGTCTTCAGCGATGAGAGTCGCTTCTGCCTTGGTGCCAATGATGGTCGTATGCGTGTTTGGCGCCGTGCAGGTGAGCGCCACAATGAGGACTGCATACGACCGAGGCACACAGGGCCAACACCCGGCATCATGGTGTGGGGAGCGATCTCCTACACTGGCCGTACACCACTGGTGATCGTCGAGGGGACACTGAATAGTGCACGGTACATCCAAACCGTCATCGACCCATCGTTCTACCATTCGTAGACCGGCAAGGGAACTTGCTGTTCCAACAGGACAATGCACGTCCGCATGTATCCCGTGCCAACCAACGTGCTCTAGAAGGTGTAAGTCAACTACCCTGGCCAGCAAGATCTCCGGATCTGTCCCCCATTGAGCATGTTTGGGACTGGATGAAGCGTCGTCTCACGCGGTCTGCACGTCCAGCACGAACGCTGGTCCAACTGAGGCGCCAGGTGGAAATGGCATGGCAAGCCGTTCCACAGGACTACATCCAGCATCTCTACGATCGTCTCCATGGGAGAATAGCAGCCTGCATTGCTGCGAAAGGTGGATATACACTGTACTAGTGCCGACATTGTGCATGCTCTGTTGCCTGTGTCTATGTGCCTGTGGTTCTGTCAGTGTGATCATGTGATGTATCTGACCCCAGGAATGTGTCAATAAAGTTTCCCCTTCCTGGGACAATGAATTCACGGTGTTCTTATTTCAATTTCCAGGAGTGTATATAAAAGACAAAAATTGAAATATATTTAAGTTATTTATATTTCTTTTATCATACTAGAGGTGATACTGTCTTTGTAAACCTGAAGATCATATTTAGTGGTCTTTTGGGCAGGGATATTATTACAATTGACAGTTAATCTCCCACGATGGTCAATTTTGTGAGTTTTTATTTGCACACTTAGCGTAGAGGCATGGTGGTTTCTGATTTCCAAACTGATAAGTTTCTGCGGCGGAAATATGAACAAGATAAGTTCTTGAAAACTTGTCAAAGGCCTCTGTTGGATCCGAAACAATACGGTAAAGATCACTTCCGGCAAATAGATTTTCCACGTTACTATTGTAATCATACAAGTAAATAATTGTCACTTAGCTACCTTTATCAGCCCTAATTAGAACAGAATCATCATCAACTTTAAGGTTCGCCGATGACATCGTAATTCTGTCAGAGACAGCAAAGGACTTGGAAGAGCAGTTGAACGGAATGGACAGTGTCTTGAAAGGAGGATATAAGATGAACATCAATAAAAACAAATTCGAGGATAATGGGATGTGGTCGAATTAAGTCGGGTGATACTGAGGGAATTAGATTAGGAAATGAGACACTTGAAGAAGTAAAGGAGTTTTGCTATTTCGCAAGCAAATTAACTGATGGTCGAAGTAGAGAGGATATAAAATGTAGACTGGCAATGGCAAGGAAAGTGTTTCTGAAGAAGAGAAATTTTTTAACATCGAGTATAGATTTAAGTGTCAGGAAGTCGTTTCTGAAAGTATTTGTATAGAGTGTAGCCATTTATGGAAGTGAAACATGGACGATAAATATTTTAGACAAGAAGAGATTAGAACCTTTCGAAATGTGTTCCTAAAGAAAAATTCTGAAGATTATATGGGTAGATCACATAATTAACGAGGAGGTACTGAATAGGGTTGGGGAGAAGAGGAGTTTGTGGCACAACTTGACTAGAAGAAGGGATCGGTAGGTAGGACATGTTCTGAGGCATCAAGGGATCACCAATTTAGTATTGGAGGGCAGCGTGGAGGGTAAAAATCGTACGGGGAGACCAAGATATGAATACAGTAAGCATATTCAAAAGGATGTAGGCTGCAGTAGGTACTGGGAGATGAAAAAGCTTGCACAGGATAGAATATCATGGAGAGCTGCATCAAACCAGTCTCAGGACTGAAGACCACAACAACAACAACATCAACTGGGAAAATTACAAACTGGTGTAAGTATAAGATTCTATTCATGGCAACAGTAACTGAATAAATAAAAATCAACGAGAGGATGACATACACCGATTGGACTACGGAGCACAGGGGCACGTTTGTCTTTCACACAGTGGTGAGGGGTGTTGGCAGAAATGTTTTCCTCTCCAGAGCGACTATGTCGAGGAATAAATGTGTTGAAGAATAAAAATGTAGAATGTTAATTTAGTTTGTGTAATTTAAAACTTTTCAGCCGGCTCCCGTAAATAATAATTTTGAGTAACGCCTTATTTTCATTAAACACACCTCATAAATTCCAGCATTCAGTTTTTATTGTGGGGTGGGGCGGGGAGCGGATGGAGCAGAGCTGTGAACAGCCCTACCCGCGGTACAGCATCAGCATCGTGCCGCCCTCTAGAGGACTGCAGAATGAGCGGCGAGTGGAGAGTGCGTGAACACCGCTGTATGCTGCTCCACGGTTGGCAGCTGTATATTAATGACGTTGTTGATCCAGTTTCGTCCAACGAATCGCGTTCTGCGAGTGTTCGTGTGGGTCTGGTTCTGCTGACCTGAGCCCATGGCTTAAGGCTGCGAGGGAGGCGACGGGAACCACTGCCGGCCACGCGCAGGCGCAGACGATGCGCCGAGACGGTTTCCGGGTCTCCGGCCTGTGGCGGGACCAGATGCGCTGCCTTTGTTGGCCGGCGGGCAAACCGTGTAAGCCCGGCCCCGCCGTCCGCCCCCTAAGAGGCTTAGGGCGGCCATGTCCGGCGCCTCCCTCCGCCCCCCGACCCTCCCCCAACCCCTCCCCAACTGCGTCTTCTCCGCAGGCTGCTCGCCGTTGTGGGTCTCATGCTCTCCTAACCTTC
Source organism: Schistocerca piceifrons (assembly GCF_021461385.2). Classification (NCBI taxonomy): domain Eukaryota; kingdom Metazoa; phylum Arthropoda; class Insecta; order Orthoptera; family Acrididae; genus Schistocerca; species Schistocerca piceifrons. Next base: position 634,744,798 of record NC_060139.1, read on the forward strand.
CGTGGAGTCCGACCCCGCTGCACGTAACGGAACGCTCTACCGTAAACACGGGTTTATTCACTCGCCGGGCGGAAAATGGAAAGCAACGACTTTTTTTGGAACTAAATGTAGATGCCGAAGTTCTTTCTCTCATTCACTCCAGCGCTCACCGTTCGTAGGGATTAATGGAGCAATTACCAAAAGTTTATAATGTTGCAGTAACACAGCAAGAAATCCTCATCGTCATTTACGTAACGTTATAATGTTATCGCGAGTGTAACTCGATTCAGTACAGGGTTTCAAGATGCGTGGTATCGGTGCGCGCATTAATTATTATCGTAAAGTGATACTGGTTGCATCCATAACGATTTACGGCGCTGGAGTATCAGCCAGTTCGTTAGTCATTTTCGAGAGGGGAGGTACTGCATAATACATATACGAGTATAGTCACGTCAGTGCAAGTCAATTCTGTAATAAGGTTTATTTCAATGAAATGTTAATTGTTCAACATCGACAGAGCAAATTTCGGGGTTACGCTTGTTTAAGTAACATATTTAAGAGATTAACAGTGTAAAATCATAGGTTAATGTAAGCGTGAGATTGCAAATGTGAAGTACAGATACATTCAATAACCGGTGTAGCCTTCAAAATGTTTAATGAAAGCATTCAAATGGGAGTGCAGGAAGACAGTATGTGGAATAGAGCTCCATGCCTACAGTGCTTGGTCATTCAACAAAGGATGGCCGGCCGCGGTGGCCGAGCGGTTCTAGGCGCTTCTGTCCGGAACCGCGCGAGTGCTACGGTCGCCGGTTCGAATCCTGCCTCCGGCATGTGTGTGATGTCTTTAGGTTAGTTAAGTTTAAGTAGTTATAAGTTCTAGGAGACTGATGACCTCAGATGTTAAGTCCCATAGTGCTCAGAACCATTTGAACCATTTTTGAACAAAGGATGGTTCATGCTGTTTGCGGATGGCACTGGAATTGTCGTCCTTTGATGGCCCAGATGTGCTCGATTGGAGACAGATATGACTATCTAGCAGGCCAAAGAAACATGTCGACACTTTATAGAGAATATCGGATTACAAGAGCGGTATGTGGGCGAGCGTCATCATGTTGGAAAATGCTTGTGGAATGTTGTTCACGAATAAGAGCACAACAGGTCGAAACACCAGAGTGACTTATAAATTTGCAGTGAGAATGAATGAGATAACCACGTGAGTGTGCCACTTGTCCAGGTCCAGCGCGTCCAGCACGCAGACAGGTTGGTTGCGGGCCGTCAGCTTCCTTTCTTCTAACCGACACACGGCCATCACTGGCACAGTGGCAGAAACAGTTCAACAGAAAACACAACAAACATCCACCCTGCCCTCCAATGAGCTCGCGCTTAACATCACTGAAGTCACAAGTGGCGGTGGTCTGGGGCCAGCCGGAATGGGCGCTACAGAACGTCTGGCTCGGAGTTCTGCTTGAAGTAAACGATTTGTAACTGTTAATTGTCTCACTGTGGTGTCAAGTGCTGCTTACACTGCTGCTGCAGATGCAGTACGACGCACCACAACAGTACGCCGAACGCGAGGGTCTTCCCCCTCGGCATGACACGTGCCCATCAGGAGCCCGGTCTTTATGTGACAGTACATTCTCTCGACCACCGTTGTCAGCAATCATTTAGAGTTGGCTACACTCCTGCCAAGTCTTTCTGCAGAAGCAACATCTAGCTTCTCGTAGTCCTATTACACGACCTCTATGACGTGTTTATAATGGCCTTGAAGGTAATCTTGAGTAACATTAACTCACCGATCTTAAAGCTAACTAACGCTCACGACCCTTACAGCGCGTATTTAAATAAAACTGATTTGCATCGTCGTTGTGGCGCCACTAGCGCCACGCTTATGCACTGGCGCGAAATTTGAATAAACATATGTTTCAGATGTAGAAACAAGCCTGTCAACTTTCGTTCACGTCACACAACTCCTTGTTGGTGGTTTGGATTTCTATTATTTTTCTTCAATTAGTGTAAATTTGTTTCATAAATCCTGTGTATTGAATAAACGTTTTAGTTTTGCAATATCGGGTATCTATTATTAATTCTTCCACTTAATGCTTAAATATTGACGATTACAATGTACTTTCTAAGTCACCTGTGTCATTACATTACATTAATAATCGTTCCATAGATTATGAATATGACATTTTGTAATAATGTGGAACGAGTCACTTTAACGTAAGTTTCATTTGCATCTTTTTCTCTTTTTTTCTATTTTTTTACAGTTACTACTTCAGGCCTAAAAATTCATCTATTGAGTAGAAGGAGATGCTTTCTGAAATTCTTTGAATTCATTTCTAAATGTTGGTTGGCTGTGTGTCAGACTTTTAATGCTGTTTGCCAAATAACCAAAAGTTTTTGTGACAGCATAATTTACCCCTTTCCGTGCCAAAGTCAGATTTAACCCAAAGTAGTGATGATCATCATAGTGTTGTAGCTATGCACTTTGCTCTTATATTTGAATTGGAGTGGGTTATTAATAACAAATTTTATAAGTGAATGTATGTACTGCGAAGGTACGTGCAAAGTCTATATTTATCAATGGTGTTATGCCATTTGCCGTACAGAATTGTATGTTCAATGTTTTCTCACCTCCCCCATGAACGATGGACCTTGCCGTTGGTGGGGAGGCTTACGTGCCTCAGCAATACAGGTAGCTGCACCGGAGGTGCAACCACAACGGAGGGGTATCTCTTGAGAGGCCAGACAAACGTGTGTTTCCTGAAGAGGGGCAGAAGCCTTTTCAGTAGTTGCAGGGCAACATTCTGGATGATTGACTAATCTGGCCTTGTAACACTAATCAAAAGGGCCTTGCTGTGCTGGTACTGCGAACGGCTGAAAGCAAGGAGAACCCACAGCCGTAATTTTTCTCGAGGGCATGCAGCTTTGCTGTATGGTTAAATGGTCATGGCGTCCTCTTGGGTAAAATATTCCGGAGGTAAAATAGTCTCTCACTCGGATCTCTGAGTGGGGACTACTCAGGACGATGTCGTTATCAGGAGAAAGAAAACTGGCATTCTACGGATCGGAGCGTGGAATGTCAGATCCCTTAATCGGGCAGGTAGGTTAGAAAATTTAGAAAGGGAAGTGGATAGGTTAAAGTTAGATATAGTGGGAATTAGAGAAGTTCGGTGACAGGAGGAACAAGACTTCTGATCAAGTGAATACAGGGTTACAAATAAAAAATAAAATAGGCGGAATGCAGCAGTAGGTTTAATAATGAATAAAAAAATAGGAGTGCGGGTGCGCTACTACAAACAGCATAGGGGACGCATCATTGTGGCCAAGATAGACACGAAGCCCACGCCTACTACAGTAGTACAAGTTTATATGCCAACTAGCTCTGTAGATGACGAGTGACCAATAACCGAATTGCGGCAGAAAGCGGTTACTATGGAACTGAATTTAAACTCTTGTGCTAACGTAACTTTACGAGCAAACTTACGATAGAAGAATTTCATAACACGTTTGTTTGCATGGCCCCCTTCCACAGCGAAATTTCATTTTTATTGATCCAAGCAAACTGCAATTTCTCGCTATCTTTGGTTACCTGAAACAATCCTCACACTAGCTATATGGGATGCCGAATTACCAACGACGAGAAGTGTTGGCTGGTCCTCGGCAGCATATTGTAGGCGACACAAGCTGATTCCAAACGAAACAAGTATTATAGGGACAGAGATGAGTGCAAATAGGAAAGTCAATACGATCATGAAAAAGATGAGCCAATGTATTATAAAAATAAAAAATTGCATTTAAACTAGTTAACTGATTAAAAATGATATTCATAATCTTTTCAGTATACAAGATGTTTGCACATCTGTATTTCTGAAACTAATAAACGTATACAATTAAATTAGTTTTTTTTTATCAACAGGACATTGAAAAAGCATTTTTCATACCTTTTTCATGGGTGTTGAATATGCCTCCCTTGAAAAGCACGGCATATGCCAGTGTGGTATTCAAATTCTTCCCACGTTGCAGCGAGCATGTCTTGAGTTACAGCTTTCACAACTGCTGTTATGCAATGTCTCAGGTCATTCATCGTTGTTGGTAACAGAGACACATGAACAGACCATTTTATAAAAGCCCATAAGAAATAGTCACATACATAAGTTCCGGTGGCCTTGGAGGCTAGTAATGTAAGGCTGAATCATTTATTAGGTTCATTGCGACCGGTCCATCGTGCAGTAACCCTTTGATTTAAAAATTCCCGGACTTCCAGATGCCACCGTGGTGGTGCCCCATCCTGTTGGTAAATGAAGTCGTTCGAATCAGTCTCCAACCATGAGAAAAGAAAGTTCACAAGCATATCGGGATATGTGCTTCCTGGAACAGTGTTCTCGGCAAAGAAAAGTAGAGTGGGCCTCTCGTAATACCTCATGTGGTTGTTTCCTATTCCATATTCTCACATTAAGAAGGTTCACCTTACTATTTTAATGGAATGTTACCTCGTCATTAAACACTAACTGTCATCCTCCTCTAACGAAATTACAGTTTTCCACAGGTTGTTGTTTGTCACCATCACAAAGAGTCGCAGTAGCTGAATTTGGTATGGTTTCATGCGTAAACGTCGACATAATACACCCCAGACGGCCATCGGGGGCACGTTGAGCTGCTGAGCTCCACGGCAAATGGATTTCTACGCACTCCTTGTGAAACTATGGCGGTTGCGTTCGACGTCTGTGTCAGACACTCGAGGACGGTCCGGCGATTTTCCCGTACACAAAGAACATGTTTTTCGGAATTGTTTATTCCATCATCTAATGCTCTGTGCTGTAACAGGATTCACACCACACCTAGTATGAAAGTCACGCTGAACAGTTATTACTGACCTGCACTGCGCAAAACGCAGAACACAAAACGTTTCTATTCTGCCGACACCACTTTTACTAGAACAAGTGGGCGCACAGTGCCTCTACCTAGCGAGAAACATGCTAAACTGGAGAGTTCGCTCTTTTACGCACGTACCTCAAGTAACATAACAGTTATGATATTTTTTAAATCGGATGATTCCTTTTTTATTCAAAAATTTCGCTGTAATCTAACCTTCCACCCTCTACTGGTGACGATTATACGCTAGCCACTATCCCATGCCATGACAATGTTACAGGCAATTGAATTTATGAATCTAAGGTCCTAGTCGCAACGATTAATTGACTGCCTTCCGTAATTCAGCTTCGCGCAATGCCAACCGATCCCTGTGATTAGAGTAACTGTGTAAATGACGCTGCATCGATTCTTGTGCGGAAGGATCCATTGTTGTATATGAAACGTGTGTATTTCGTTTGGATTGTTGTTTTTGTTGTTGTTGGTGGTGTTTGTGTGTGTGTGTGTGTGTGTGTGTGTGTGTGTGTGTGTGTGTGTGAGATGAAATACGAAATAGAAGGGCCAGACAAAGGATTCTGGATTCAAAGACATTAAGTGGGCAAGCCGGACTAGGCACCGGAAGTGAAACAATTATGTAGGCAGCTTGGCAAGGGTGAACTGTCAGGCTATGACGCTGAGTGCTTTCATTGGAGGAAACCCCAGCTATAACGCGTGAGGTGTCAACTATCGTGTAATTTTAATCATGCTGCACTAGCTGTACTTTAGTCTGCAAGCAGAGTGAGCGCAATGTTCTCGGCTAGTAATGTTCAGCTGTCTCTGGGTGTGGTCTAGTGCAGGACACCAGTGCAGTCTAGAGTGCAGTCGATAGGCTGCATTGAGCAAAATGGCTCATTTTCCAGTGAAGAGGCGTGATTTTTCGAGAGGTTTCTGTAGCCATGGGCATAGCGGACGGATTTACCTCTACAGTGGCGTGCCTCGGAAGGAGCCGTTGCGAGTACGGTTGTATTCTGTCACGCTATCGTTCCTCGTAGGGTGTATCACCAGCTTCCTTCGAGCAGTCTATGCTGGTGTCAGAGTTCTGAGCATCTGTCATATTCCGTACCTTTCTAGAAGTTATCCGTTTTGTACTAGAAAGCCTGCCAGTCTGTTTCATCCCGGTTTCCAGTCTGATATACTGTGGTTTACTAGAACTTACTGAGGGTGCAGCGTAGTGTAAGCCGTATTTATAATAGAATGTAATATGAAATAATACGTGTTCGACTGCCCTACACGTAAGAAAATGCTGTCATTCCTCAAGACGTGCCACATAATTGACCTGAATGATGGACTAATAGTATTACCATTCACCTGTAGTAACAGTTAATCAGTACTCCTTGTTTGTGTACAATAAATTTCCTGTGCCATAGGAAAATTATTTAAAGCAAAGTACTTTAAAGCTTGTGGCTCATTTATTTGTTTCTGTCGTGCAGCAGGTTGTCCTCCATTTAAAGGTTGTCCTCAAGTACCATCGGCTGTTGAATTTAGTAAGGGTAATTGTGTGTAAGTGTGTGTTAACCATATTTGTGCTTGGAGTTAATTCAAGTGTCCATGACGATGTCGTTACCGAGCGAGAGCGAGGTTGCGCAGTGGTTAGACACTGGACTCGCATTCGGGAGGACGACGGTTCAATCCCGCGTCCGGCCATCCTGATTTAGGTTTTCCGTGATTTCCCTAAATCGCTCCAGGCAAATGCCGGGATGGTTTCTTTGAAAGGGCACGGCCGACTTCCTTCCCCGTCCTTCCCAAACCCGATGAGACCGATGACCTCGCTGTCTGATCTCCTTCCAAAAACAACACGACCCAACCCCAACGATGTCGTTCTATGCAACCCGCAACGCCTAACCACATGTGACACGCTACTCTACTGGGACCATGGTTGTATTACAAATAGATGAGAGTACGTACTCCGTCGGGGTTAGTATATTATTTACCTCTGTTGCCTAGTTTTAAACATTAATTTCACTTACACCCGGTCAGTTGTCACGTCATAGTAACGTAGCTAAGTGGTAGACGATCGAGGTTAAATGATTTACAAGATTGTCGTTTTTCGAATGGGCAATACCATCTGGCATGTGTGTTAAAAATCATTTGCAAGATGAGTTTACTGGACATTAGTGCGATACGTAAGCCGGCAGGGCAGTATCCACCACGTCATTACTTCATACGTTTGTTGGGCTGCACCAGACCATTTCAGTGGGGGCAGCTGAATCACAATGTATGAATGCGAATCAAGGAGTTACAAGTTACAGTTTATAAGGACGCGCTTATAGCTATGAATTAGACGTAAACACATAGGCTGATTTAGATGAGCTTACAGATATCGTTTGATGCAGTCCAAAACACGTGTGAAACCGTCATAAGGTGTACATTCCCCTTCTGGCTTACTGTATGGAACTAACGTTCAATAAATTCATGTTCCAAACGATTCTGGACGCACCTGGCAGGTAATGTAGTACGTTTACACAATATCAATCCTTTAAGTAATTCAATCTTTTTCTGTCTACCCTGTATGTCATGCCAAGTAACTGGGTGTAAGAAAGGGCGAAATTAATGCTTAGAGATGGTAACATTCAAGTAAATAATGCACTAAACAATGAATTGATGGAGGGTCTACTCTAGTCTATTTATAATACAAGCGCGTTCCCTCAAGTATAGTGTTGCGCACTTAGGGTTGCGGGTTGCATATAACATCAGTAGAGGCAGCTGAATCACTCTATACATACTCATATCTTTGATGTGTTAAAGGTAGCTTATTGATTGTATTGTAATGGCCTTGAAACTAGAAGCAGTTACGTGAAAGCTGTGCTGTATAAGCTATAGCAAACAAAAGTGATTTGTTGTGACCACATTCCGATTGGGTATTCACTTTGTACTTGAGACCTTGCATGGTCACGGGTTCTGGAAATTACAGTAATAAGCTTTTATTTCTTTTTTTAATTAAGAACATCTTTTAAGCATTGATGATTTATTTTTTTGAAGTTCCTGCGCCAAAAGTTTATGAAGAAAGTGTTTAAATAGATTAAAGTCTTTCTAGTGATTTTAATAAATGCTTTAAATTAGAGTTTTTTCTAATTAAATTATTCTGGTCAAGATTAATAATTTCTACAGTCCATAAAAGACGTGTTTTATTATGAAACAAAATATCAAATATATTACTACACTTTAGGTCTTTCAAATAGTTTAAATAAATTTGTTAAAAGTATTGCGGTTTTTATCAGTGTCCAGCGCCATATCACTTCACCACCCAGCTTCCGACCATTTTAGAAGTTGTATGTGAGGGGTCATGGAGAGCGGATGTAAGGCTATACTGTTGAATATTCATAAATGAAAAGAAGTCAGTCATGCAAAGTATCTTTCTTCTTCTTCTTCTTCTTCTTCTTCTTCGGCTTTTCTCACCAGACGTTACTCGTTTTGTCCGTCTAGTAGTCTCGGTTACTCCAGTCGAAAGCTGTTAACTCTTTCTCACCCACCGCTCGAGGAATATTCCCATGAGAAAGGTGGCCGTCCCGTTTTTTACTTCTTCTCGGAACCCACAGCTCGTTATCTTAACATGCCTAAGCCATTGAAGACTTTTATTCACCAGTCTGTTCGTTATGGGCTTTGTCACTTCCATTTTCCGTACCGCAGTCGGTAAGAACGTAACCATTGTAGGGTCACTTCGTTGTCCTACTCTCTGTCTGTTCAGCTCTCAGGAAAAATCCGAAAATCATTAAATTATTAACTAGTTCTAATAGATAAGAGCTTTTTGGTCATTTCTTATCCGCCTGTCTTCTGTCTGTGCGTTAAGACCCTTTTTCTCAAGGATAGGTAGAGGTAACAACTTGAAATTCATGTCAAATACCAAGGTCTATTGTTCCTTGGCAGTATAAAAATTGGGAGGCAAAAGTCACTGGAGCCGCGTCCACTAGAAAGACATGCACCAGACCACTGAACGGCACGAAATTATTATTATCTACACACATAATTAAGCTTCTTGAGATTCCTCAGAGAGCGAGCTCTACTCGCAATTGTATGTTTTTTTTCACCATATTTCTGATGTTTTAATCAAACTAAAAGTTTCTTTTACGAGAAGATGTTTACTGAAATTCCATTGAGCACTGATGAAACTCAAAAGTGTGAATTACTGGTCCGGCACTACATTTCATAATGTCGCTCTAACAATGGATGTTGCACTGATTGCCCACACACAACAAATAGTTTTTTTTTTTTGTTGCTACACTTTCTCTATACCTAGTTAATTTGTCCTATACAGCATGATAAACTTCCGCTCACAGGTAAAAATCTCAATACTGAACTCTTAGTTGCATATTGGGATGTTGCAAGGCTTTATAAATGGATCCGAATTTCTTTCAGTCCCTAAGAAACGTCTAACGCCCCTTCCCATCTTTTTTTTTTCTTCTCTTCCTTTCAATACACTGTTAATTTTCTCTTATCGCCACCTACTTCAGGGATTCGTGAACCAGCTCTTCATGAAGGAAGCTGTGGAACTGAAACAGAAAAACTAACTCACATAGAAACAGATGGACCTAATAGCTCCTTAACAATCATGACATTTTATAAACGATTCCCTTTTAAGACATATAAGAAGAAATTCAGGTCTCGCGCTGTGTCTTCAGTTTATCATCAATATACCGCAACAGATCGAGGTGGCCAAGAAACTGGAATCTATTTGGAATGACCAGTGTTCAAATCCTGGACAAGAAATCCAGATTTGTATTTTCTTCAGTTTCCACTAATCATTTTAAATTGTATCGGAGTGGAACTTCTCTTTCTTCGTCCTTTTCCTCTTGTTTTGAAAATAGGAAAAGGCGACGACCTATTTCGCTATAATTCTTCAAGAAAGCTCTTTTTTTCTAATGAGTGGGATGTCGACAAAACATTATTTTGTCATATGTCATACTGAAGGGAGAAATAAAACTTTATTCGAACCGTTACTCACCGTTTGTCAAAAGCAAGAACAACTGAAGTTTTTGTATTGGTGAGCCTGAAAGTTAGGGAAAACATGCCTAGTAGGAACACACGTCTTGTGCCAATGGAACTATATATTGTTGGCATGTAATTCTACGTGAAATGCATATAAGTAACGGGATAAGAAGAATTTATTGGGAAAACTAGACGTCTATCTTTCAGAAGGACACAAACACTCGATGACTGTTAGCACATTTTTATCACTGTTAAAAGTGCAGAAACGGATGCTGGTAAAAGAATAAGGACTGGGGGTCGAATGCAAGCCTCCAACCCTGCGTCACCCTGCAACGCTGAAGTAGTTGCAATTTTTATAGTAAATTACACATCAGTATAGTACTGACACAGCACTTTGGAGCAGACTATTAATAACACATAGTTGCAAATAAAATTTATTCAGAGCCCTATGAAAATCCAGCGACGTTATCAGTTAATATCTAAAGAGCACAGAAACAGCAGGGTATAGTACCCAAGCAGGTAAGCCGAGGGCACCCATAGTAGGGGGCAAGAAAGGGGCTGCCGGACCTTCCACCCTACCCACCTCCCGCCTTACCTCTCAGGTAAACGAAAATTTGTACGGCAGTCGGGTGTTTTCCTTCTATAAAATGCAGGCATTTAGCAGTGTGTGAACTGGACGTTTTGAACGGCTACTTGCAAGTCTCCATTAGACTTCCAAAATATTACAAATACCCCATGCTCAAGGTCTTCCTCCCTCGACCGCCGCAAACTAACGTATGGGCGCTGTTGACGTAGGCTAAACACGTTGCAGGACCCCTGCCCCCAGAACAAATACCACCAGGTAGTAACCCCGAGCCCTCTGTGTCTCCTGGGAGCGAAAGTTTGTAGGCTCAGATTTCAGTCTACATAATACCGCTTCATAGCAAACATGTCCTCCGACGCTCGTGCAGTTACTATGATTAGAACGGGAAACCAAATGCAATTTGAATAAAAGTTGCCCTTTCGGGTTCCAAAAGATACTAAAACCTGGCGTAGTGAAATGGACGTTTTATATCAACAATTGCAGAAGTTTTATTTAAACTGTCTCCATTGAATGCACATGTGAGCTCGAGAGTCACGACGACCATAACCACCCATAAAAAGCGGATGATAAAATTCGAAGGCAGAAAATAGTTTGTGATCTGTAGAACATAACTACAGAATAAATAAGTAAGAGGCCATAAAAACATATACATTATCAAAAATGGCTCTGAGCACTATGGGACTTAACAGCTATGGTCATCAGTCCCCTAGAACTTAGAACTACTTAAACCTAACTAACCTAAGGACATCACACAACACCCAGCCATCACGAGGCAGACAAAATCCCTGACCCCGCCGGGAATCGAACCCGGGAACCCGGGTGCGAGAACGCTACCGCACGACCACGAGCTGCGGACATATACATTATCACTGAAATGGAGACACAGAGAAGAGGTAACCATTACAGATGTCGCAACATTCGTAAATCCATATACAAGGGTAGGCGGAAAATTCTACAGGAATTATCTACAAGTATGCAGGGGATTCATATTGTTCTAAAACATTAAAAAGGCTGATAATTATTATTTACTATTATTCTTTCAGTCATCTGTGGGATTTTATTTATAATTCAGAAAATTTCCTTTTTATTAAAATTTTTATTAGTCTTGTATATTAAGCAGATCTCTTTTTGTTTAGCTTGTGCCCAGTTAATTATTCAGTGACGTAGTAAGTTCAGAAAATCTCTTGAAGATCTCACTAAGTTCTACGTAATTGCTAGAAGTCGCTGCTCTGGTTTCTGAAGATCTCGTCGGTCATCTGCAACTCCGCTAAGTGAAATTCTGTTGCCCGAAAACTTGAACTTGTGTTTACATTCACACATAGAATCATTTCAGCCTGTCTAAAATGCGATACAGCGCTAGACTGAGTCATGGATGTCCTTTCCGGATACGTAGATTTTCACAAAGGTAACAATGGATTAATAAATCTCCCGAGGAACTGACCGTGATAACAGATTCGCCAGGAAACATCCAGAAATCAATGCCCGAAAACCCTTGCAATATCCAACAAGCATTAAATCAGATCAGTGACCTTTGGATCAATAAAAATCTTACGTATTTTGCAATTCAGAAATTATACTCTCATGAAATCAGTACACACGAAAGAAATCCAAGCAACATGATCGGACACACTAATAAGTATTGTGGAAATAACTTTAAATTACTACAGTCCCTGATAGTATACGTATTTAAGAAAACTGATACTAATTCCTGTATTTCCAAATCAAAGCAAACTTTAATCGCCGGATTATCTTGTCGAGATTCGACTCAAAGGAGGATACCTACAGTCACAGAGCATCTAGCGGGCTCACAAAGTTAGCAAAAACTTTTCACACTATATTTAATAAAGTTCTTTAAACAATTGTGAAATTTCGTACACCACGCGTATTTATTATGCAGGAATCTTGAATCTTGTCTCTGAATCAAGAGTGTACACAACTAAACACAATATTATACTGTCGTTCTGAACACATTAAGTGTGAACCAGTGTGATACAATTTACATTTATGGAACTTTCAAGTATCGCATAAACGTTTCTTGGCCGGCCGCGGTGGTCTCGCGGTTCTAGGCGCGCAGTCCGGAACCGCGCGACTGCTACGGTCGCAGGTTCGAATCCTGCCTCGGGCATGGATGTGTGTGATGTCCTTAGGTTAGTTAGGTTTAGGTAGTTCTAAGTTCTAGGGGACTGATGACCACAGCTGTTAAGTCCCATAGTGCTCAGAGCCAAACGTTTCTAGTCAGGTACTTGCGATCCATGAGATTGTTGATGGATATTATATTTCAATGTCATTTTGTGTGTAGAACGTTAAGAAAACCATCTCATCACCATGGATTTTGAATAGTTGTTGATAAATGTGTAATCTAGGTCTAAAATTAACCCCATCAATTATGTTTTCAGACATTGAAGAAAGCATTATAAATGCTGAAAATGAAGTGTGGACTGTTGGAACAGAATAAGTTTATAAATTATGTTAGAACACAGAGCTATTTGGGAAATATATGAACGTTGAGATCTGGAAATGACTATTATTCCAAAAACGAAATCGGGAAGTTTCTTGCATCTACATTTGGTTTGCCAGTGTTGGAGCAAGGTTGGTAACTGGTTGAGAACTTAATGACAGCAATTCCTGTGTGTGGGGAACTACAGACATCCTGCGCCTACTTAGTTAATACAGTACTTATACAGCGTGTTAAAAATTGTAGATTAATTTGAGAGGTGGTAGTACAAATGGTTCAAATTGCTCTGAGCACTATGGGACTTAACTGCTGCGGTCATCAGTCCCCTAGAACTTAGAACTACTTAAACCTAACTAACCTAAGGACATCACACACATCCATGCCCAAGGGTAGTACTCACAGAAACAAGAAAAATAAGTCCAATAAACATGTGTTCGGAAACTCGTACTTTCTGCATTAAACACATGTTTACAGCAGGTGTTCAACGTGGCGTCCATTTATGACAATGCACCCCTCTGCACTTCGGGGTAAGGAATGACGCACCCTTTGAAATATAACCGGTTGGTGGTGTACCTGCTGGCACGATTTGGAGGCACGATACTGTAGTGTCTGCACATAGTTGATTGGCGTCCCCTCAACCAGTTCCTTCAGGGGTCCCCAGAACCAAAAGTCCAGGGGATTGAGGTCTAGGGAACGAGGAGGCCAAGTTGTGCACGCCCCGCCCCCCCCCACCACCACCACCCACCACCTCCATCCCCACCCCCATCCGCCGACCAATCCAGTGGCCCTGAAATGTCTTCGCGTGTATATTGTGACGAAAGTGTGCTGGTGGACCATTCTGCACTGCCCCTTTGTATTCGAGGCTACAATGGCACAGCCTCCATCAAGGTAAACAGTACATTAATGATAAAGTCCTGTTAATGCGCCCCAGTTAATCGTTGTGATAGCACGCATGGCCCTGTTCTGTTACCAAGTACACCTTCCCATACGTTGATTGAGAGTCGTGTTGATGCCCACTTTCCCGAACTGCTTGGGAAGTTACATCTACTCACACAACACTGTCTCTTACGAATCGTTTCTCATCCATGAATAGAATCTTGTATGAGTACATTGGATCTGTGGCACACTTCTGCAGCAACCATTGTCAGAACCGCCGTCTGAAGTGTTGATCCTGTGACCTTAGGACCTCGACGGGCTGCAATAGTTCGTGAAGGTACTGCAATGGTTCATGAAGTACCCCCCAGATAACAGGGTGAGACATGCCTTCTGCTTCTGCTAATCATCCCGGCGGTTTCTTCCACCGAATGCAGGACACTCTCCTCCAACTCAGCCATGTGGACTGTGCGAGGCCCTCTACTACGAATCTTGTGAGGTGTAACGGTACCTGTGTCCCTCAGACGCTGGAAAAGTCTTCCGATCAGCTTATCAGAGGGCACTCTGTGCTGTGAATATTTGTCAGCGTACAGTGCACGGGATTGGAGGTTACGTCCCTTTACTAAACCATAGCAGAATATCATATCCGCCATTTCACTTATTGAGTAATAGGCTTTCAAGTGGGTGAAGGGAGAAAATGTAAACGAAATACACCATTCGTACGTACGAATAGTGCAATAACGCTAAACAGATAATTTAATTCGCATTTGGAAGAAGGTAAACCACCATTAAATGCACCCACGGTTGACAGTACTGTACAGTAAGGCAAACAAACACAAAGAAAACTAGCATAGCCAACAACACGACTCGAACCACACAACTGACTGCACACCACCTAATGGTAGGTAAAATACTGTAAGACATCACAGTGTCCTGCCGATACATTTGATGGAGCGACAATGTAACGACTTTGCTAAAATCCCCAACCAAGCGCCGCACACTTGTTTATCTCTGAAAATTTGCGTTTCCGGTACCATGTTTACTCACAGTTTAACCCATATCCCAAGAAAACGTCAGTGCCACGCATGTACATTGTTACTTAAGTTGGATCAGTCGTGGCAGTAACAACCCATGGCGAATATGGACTGACTGGAACTTTCTGCAGAATTAAAGACGTTTACTGTAACTGACCTCGGTAGCTCGACTGGCATAAGGACACGTGTAGCATAAATCTCAATGCTTTAAAGACCTATGGCGGTTCCATAATGTAACTACTGTTTGACGGTAATAAAAAATTCGATAATATCGTCCGTGTTGGCGATCTTGCGCTCCGTTTTTCAAGCTGGTGACCGGATAACATGTCAACAATATCCTTTCGCCATTTCTCTCTCCCTCTCACTCTCTCTAATTAACTTCTTTCTCTTCCTGTCCAACACAGAAACAATACTCATACGATGTAAGCTCATGTGTTAATTGTTGGTATTTACAGTTTTGCTAATTTTAATTGTATGGGTATTGGCCGTGAACTAGGCCACGCTCCTCCGATTAGCGTATCGTTTTGGCAGGGGTTATAAAACTGAACAAGCTCAGCTAGCTTCTTTCATTTCGAAAAGAAATTAAAGAGGTCTCTGTAGCCTTTGATGATATCTCTAACATTTAAATATGAAACGTTTGGCACAGAAACATGCCTTAGACCACAGCCTAGTGCCATGTAATTCAAGTCGGCACAAATACTAACTCAGTTTCTCCTGATTTTATGGGCTAACATTGCCGTAACAGTTTTGAGTGTTTCCCGAAGCAAATATTTATTACGTCTATTTTCGTACTCTGCAAGCCACCACACTTTGCTTGGCCGAGGGATACTTGTACCACAACCGTCATTACGTTTTCTTTTCCACTCGCAAACTGAGCGAGGGAATAGTGGCTGTCTGTACGTTTCCGAGCATGCCCTAACTTCTCTTATCTAGTCCTCGTGGTCCTTTCACGAAATCGACGTTGGCGGCATCAGATGAATTCTGCAGACACTTGCAAATGGCGGTTTCTGAAGTTTCTCAATTATATTCCGTGAAAACAACATCTATCGATTTGACATCACGGAGCATTTCCGTACCACTTGTGTGTTTGTCTTAATCGTGTGGTACTATATACACACAGCAAAAAAAGACATGCATCAGCCCGGTTCCCAGAACTCCTGAAGATAGACCTTGACTGTGGATATTGTATCAGAGACACAGTAACTCTGATTGTTCAGAGATGTCACTAATCCAGTCCAAAGATGTAGAAAACCGTGCATGAGCAGCACCTATCTGACGGAGGGGGTCCGACAGCTGATCAGTTCCAGTCATTCCACCAGGAAGAAGACACACGGCTCGTCTGTAGTTCAATCGTTGCCTAGACGTTCAATACCGCGGGTCGATTGCGTCGGCATTGTTACTTTGTGCCAGGAAGGGCTCTCAGCAAGGGAAGTGTCCAGGCGCCTCGGAGTGAACCAAAGCGATGTTTTTCTGACATGGAGGAGATACGGAGAGAGAAGAACTGTCGATGACATGCCTCGCTCAGGCCGCCCAAGCGCTATTACTGCAGTGGATAACAGCTACCTACGGATTATGGCTCGGAGGTACCGTGACAGCAACGCCACCATGTTGAATAATGCTTTTTGTGCAGCCAGAGGACGTCGTGTTACGACTCAAACTGTGCGCAATAGGCTACATGATGACGTCCATGGCGAGGTCCACCTCTGCAACCACGACACATGCAGCGCAGTACAGATGGGCCCAACAGCATGCCGAATGGACCGCACAGGATTGGCATCACGTTCTCTTCACCGATGAGTGTCGCATGTGCCTTCAACCAGACAATCGTCGGAGACGTGTTTGGAGGCAACTCACTCAGGCTGAACGCCTTAGACACACTGTCCAGCGAGTGCAGCAAGGTGGAGGTTCCCCGATTTTTTTGGGTGGCATTATGTGGAGCCGACGGACGCCGCTGGAGGTCACGGGAGGCGCGCTATCGGCTGTACGATGCGTGAATGCCACCCTCCGACCGATGGTGCAAATCATATCGGCAGGATATTGGCGAGGCATTCGTCTTCATGGACGATAATTCGCGCCCCCATCGTGCACATCTTGTGATTGACTTCCTTCAGGATGACGACATCGCTGGACTACAGTGGCCAACATATTCTCCTGACATGAACCCTATAGAACCTGCATAGCATAGATGGAACAGGGCTGTCTATGGACGATGTGACCCACGAACCACTCTGAGGGATCTACGCCGAATCGCCGTTGAGGTATGGGACAATATGGTCCAATAGTGTCTTGATGAACTTGTGGATAGTATGCCACGACGAATACAGGCATGCATCAATGCAAGAGGTATTAGAGATATCGCTGAGTACAGGAATCTGGACCATCACCTCTGAAGGTCTCGCTGTATCGTGATACAACATGCAATATATGGTTTTCATGCGCAATAAAAGGGGCGGATATGGTCCTTATGTTGATCTCTATTCCAATTTTCTGTACAGGTTCCGGAACTCTTTGAACTGACGTTATGCAAAACTTTTTTTGTAGTGTGTAGTATCGGTGCTGAACAAGTTAGAAATAGAGAAAAAGAGAACCGAGTTTACCTTTGTGTAAACTTACACCTATGAAGACTCAGAATGAAGCCAAAATGAAATAAAACAATAGTAACACTGCCTGATCATCACCACCAGAAACTGAAGTGTTTCCATGGATATAGAGCCTAAACATTGCAATTATGGTGAAGAGAAAGAGAGAAAGGAGACAGGAATTTACGTTCGCTACGTCAGGAAGCAAGTAAGCACCGCCGTTCAGGCCACAGACAGGCCAACCGCGATCGAAGGAAATCCGTTTCGTCATCTGTCAGTATTCTCATGTAGAAGCAATGGAGAAGGGTGGGGGTAAGCACATCCCTCTCCAGGCCGTAGCCGGTTTAGCTGCCTGACCAGTCAGTCAAGAAGCTCGTTGACTGGTATCACAAAACTACGTGCTCCCCAATCTGGTCTTCTCATCAAGAAAGAATCCCTAGAAGCACCGCGAATAGATCACAGGTCCATTGTATGGCAGTGGGACACCCTGAACACCAAGCTAAAGAGGCGGACCACATCAAACATATACTATGGCAGACACTTACTAAATACTAATACCTCGCTCGGTACGAAAACAAAAGTAAAACTTTATTTTTCACTTGCGACGGGGAAAATACATGAGTAACGAGTTTTGTCGCCAGTGTCCACGGTATCTTGCATTTCTGAAATCTATATATGTTGTTTCATCGATATCTGCGTAAGTACCCTGAAATTTACTATTAAGTTGCCTTTAGAACATTTAATCGAAGCATGTACCGGTTATTTTGCTATCTTTCCAGTCTCCAACAGCGCGTGAGTAAGACAAGCACTTAAATCTTTCCATTCGAGCTCTGAATTCTCTTTTTCTTATTGTTGTTGTTGTTGTGGTCTTCAGTCCTGAGACTGGTTTGATGCAGCTCTCCATGCTACTCTATCCTGTGCAAGCGTTTTCATCTCCCAGTACCTACTGCAACCTACATTCTTCTGAATCTGCTTAGTGTATTCATATCTTGGTCTCCCTCTACGATTTTTACCCTCCACGCTGCCCTCCAATACTAAATTGGTGATCCCTTGATGCCTCAGAACATGTCCTACCAACCGATCCCTTCTTCTGGTCAAGTTGTGCCACAAACTTCTCTTCTCCCCAATCCTATTCAATACTTCCTCATTAGTTATGTGATCTACCCATCTAATCTTCAGCATTCTTCTGTAGCACCACATTTCGAAAGCTTCTATTCTCTTCTTGTCCAAACTATTTATCGTCCATGTTTCACTTCCATACATGGCTACACTCCATACGAATACTTTCAGAAATGACTTCCTGACACTTAAATCAATACTGGATGTTAACAAATTTCTCTTCTTCAGAAACGCTTTCCTTGCCATTGCCAGCCTACGTTTTATATCCTCTCCACTTCGACCATCATCAGTTATTTTGCTCCCCAAATAGCAAAACTCCTTTACCACTTTAAGTGCCTCATTTCCTAATCTAATTCCCTCAGCATCCCCCGACTTAATTAGACTACATTCCATTATCCTTGTTTTGCTTTTGTTGATGTTCATCTTATATCCTCCTTTCAAGACACTGTCCATTCCCTTCAACTGCTCTTCCAAGTCCTTTGCTGTCTCTGACAGAATTACAATGTCATCGGCGAACCTCAAAGTTTTTATTTCTTCTCCATGAATTTTAATACCTACTCCGAATTTTTCTTTTGTATCCTTTACTGCTTGCTCAATATACAGATTGAACAACATCGGGGAGAGGCTACAACACTGTCTTACTCCCTTCCCAACCACTGCTTCCCTTTCATGTCCCTCGACTCTTATAACTGCCATCTGGTTTCTGTACAAATTGTAAATAGCCTTTCGCTCCCTGTATTTTACCCCTGCCACCTTTAGAATTTGAAAGAGAGTATTCCAGTCAACATTGTCAAAAGCTTTCTCTAAGTCTACAAATGCTAGAAACGTAGGTTTGCCTTTCCTTAACCTTTCTTCTAAGATAAGTCGTAAGGTCAGTATTGCCTCACGTGTTCCAGTGTTTCTATGGAATCCAAACTGATCTTCCCCGAGGTTGGCTTCTACTAGTTTTTCCATTCTTCTGTAGAGAATTCGTGTTAGTATTTTCCAGCTGTGACTTATTAAGCTGATAGTTCGGTAATTTTCACATCTGTCAACACCTGCTTTCTTTGGGATTGGAATTATTATATTCTTCTTGAAGTCTGAGGGTATTTCGCTTGTTTCATACATCTTGCTCACCAGATGGTAGAGTTTTGTCAGTACTGGCTCTCCCACGGCCGTCAGTAGTTCCAATGGAATATTGTCTACTCCGGGGGCCTTGTTTCGACTCAGGTCTTTCAGTGCTCTGTCAAACTCTTCACGCAGTATCATATCTCCCATTTCATCTTCATCTACATCCTCTTCCATTTCCATAATATTGTCCTCAAGTAAATCGCCCTTGTATAGACCCTCTATATACTCCTTCCACCTTTCTGCTTTCCCTTCTTTGCTTAGAACTGGGTTTCCATCTGAGCTCTTGATATTCATACAAGTCGTTCTCTTATCTCCAAAGGTCTCTTTAATTTTCCTGTAGGCGGTATCTATCTTACCCCTAGTGAGATAGGCCTCTACATCCTTACATTTGTCCTCTACCAATCCCTGCATAGCCATTTTGCACTTCCTGCCGATCTCATTTTTGAGACGTTTGTATTCCATTTTGCCTGCTTCATTTACTGCATTTTTATATTTTCTCCTTTCATCAATTAAATTCAATATTTCTTCTGTTACCCAAGGATTTCTACTAGCCCTCGACTTTTTACCTACTTGATCCTCTGCTGCCTTCACTACTTCATCCCTCAAAGCTACCCATTCTTCTTCTACTGTATTTATTTCCCCCATTCCTGTCAATTGCTCCCTTATGCTCTCCCTGAATCTCTGTACAACCTCTGGTTCTTTTAGTTTATCCAGGTCCCATCTCCTTAAAAGCCCACATTTTTGCAGTTTCTTCAGTTTTAATCTACAGGTCATAACCAATAGATTGTGGTCAGAGTCCACATCTGCCCCTGGAAATGTCTTACAATTTAAAACCTGGTTCCTAAATCTCTGTCTTACCATTATATAATCTATCTTGATTCTTAAACCAAGTGTTAGTTATGATTATGTTGTGCTCTGTGCAAAATTCTACCAGGCGGCTTCCTCTTTCATTTCTGTCCCCCAATCCGTATTGACCTACTATGTTTCCTTCTCTCCCTTTTCCTACTGACGAATTCCAGTCACCCATGACTATTAAATTTTCGTCTGCCTTCACTACCTGAATAATTTCTTTCATCTCGTCATACATTTCATCAATTTCTTCATCATCTGCTGAGCTAGTTGGCATATAAACTTGTACTACTCTAGTAGGTGTGGGCTTGGTACCTATCTTGGCCACAATAATGCGTTCACTATGCTGTTTGTAGTAGCTTACCTGCATTCCTATTTTACTACTCATTATTAAACCTACTCCTGCATTACCCCTATTTGATTTTGTAGTAGTCACCTGACCAGAAGTCTTGTTCCTACTGCCACCGAACTTCACTAATTCCCACTATATCTAACTTCAACCTATCCATTTCCCTTTTTAAATTTTCTAACCTACCTGCCCGATTAAGGGATCTGACATTCCACGCTCCGATCCGTAGAACGCCAGTTTTCTTTCTCCTGATAACGACATCCTCTTGAGTAGTCCCCGCCCGGAGATCCGAATGGGGGACTATTTTACCTCCGGAATATTTTACCCAAGAGGACGCCAGCATCATGTAATCATACAGTAAAGCTGCATGCCCTCGGGAAAAATAACGGCTGTAGTTTCCCCTTGCTTTCAGCCGTTCGCAGTACCAGCACAGCAAGGCCGTTTTGGTTATTGTTACAAGGCCAGATCAGTCAATCATCCAGACTGTTGCCCTTGCAACTACTGAAAAGGCTGCTGCCCCTCTTCAGGAACCACACGTTTGTCTGGCCTCTCAACAGATACCCCTCCGTTGTGGTTGCACCTACGGTACGGCTATCTGTATCGCTGAGGCACGCAAGCCTCCCCACCAACGGCAAGGTCCATGGTTCATGGGGGGGGGGGGGGTTTCTTATTACGATAATCATTTCTCCCTCTGTAGCTGAGAGCCAACAAAATACTTTCCCATGCGGATGAGAGAGTTGGAGACTAAAATTTCGAGAAAAGGTCTTGCCGCCACGGAAAACGCTTTTCTTTATAATGAATGTCACCCAAACTCCCGTGTCATATCCATGGCACACTTTCCCCTATTTCGGATGATACGAAAAGAGCTGTCCTTTTTTGAACTTGTCTGATGTTCTTCGTCAATCCCATCTGCTGCAGATCCACACCGCGCAGCAATATTCCGGAAGAAGACGGACGAGCTTAGTGTAGGCACTCCGTTTAGCAGTCCTGTTGCATCTTCTAAGTATTCCGGCAATCTATTGTAGTCTTTGGCTAGCTTTCCCTGCGACATTATCTGTGTAAAGGTTTAGGTTTAAGTTATTGGTAACTGTAACCCAGAAGTAAACAGCTGAATACACAGCTTGAGATTTGTGTGATTTATCGTGTAACAGAAATTTACCTGTTTCTGTTAAGTATACATATGAATGACCTAAAGCATTTCATTATCTGAAGAAAGAACACTTCAATGCAAATCAGTGAATTGAATTAATATTCATATAAACAAATATCTGTTCCTGAGAACTTCCGTCAATTACAGGTGAGGTTTGTATCATATCGTTGTAAAGCCTCGAAGCCAGTCTTCAAGTGAGAGTAAATGAAGTTAAGATGCAACGAGGGTTTATTGTCTGGCATGATATCCATTATTTCAGAAAATGCAGAACCGGTTCGTTGTGCTTCCTAATGGAAAAGTCTGTTAGAGGGATCCTGTTAAAAGTTCACAGCTTTCAGTTACAATCCTTGAAAAACGGTCTGGTTTGCAGAAATTTGTTGCAGAGCTCCCACGAAATTTGAATTTGCTGAAAATTAGTTTAGTTCAGTGAAACTTTAGAAATTCCATTCGACTGAAATTAATGTATGTTTGTCAAACTAACCGTGCGTTACGCACTTCGGAACTGTGGCTGGGAAGCGTCTCTCTCTCTATCTCTCTCTCTGTCTCTCTCTCTGTGTGTGTGTGCGTGTGTGTGTGTGTGTGTGTGTGTGTGCGCGCGCGCGCGCGCGCACACAAGTGTGTGTATGTGTGAGAGATAGAGAGAGATGGAGAGAGAGAGAGAGAGAGAGAGAGAGATAGAGAGAGAGAGAGAGAAGGAAGTATGGAATGAGAGAGACAGGAAGTGCTTCGAGCAAATAGGGAACGTGGACGGCGGAGAGTGAACACGAAAGCACTGTTAACAGTGAAGAACATTTCATTTCTGTCGTGCAGTGCTTGTAGAACCGCTGAAACAATAGGGGCTACCTCCACTGACAATTGCGTCATTCTCTTTGTGTGTCTACCGTCCAGTCATAAATTTAGCAAGAATTTTATCTGAATTCCTACTTTCCTTTTACATAATGCTATCCCATCAACCCATGTCTTCGATATTTTGAGAAGATCTGCAGAGAAATACTCCTTATTTTCTACATTTTATTCTCAGTCTACAATAAGATATCTTTAGTGGTATTTGTGACGATAATTAGAATAATGAAAATGGAGAGGGCTAATAATCACAATGATCCCGATTACAAGATCAGCATTAACTAAAGCGCTTGTTTATTGTTGTTAAGATATGTCTAAATACACAGACAGAAAGCAATTACGCAAAAGGGAATGTTGAGTAATCAATTAAATGATCGCTGAAGGAAATAAGATTTTCTGGTGGTGATCCTAATGAGAAGACAGAGGGGAAGGGTGGGGTTGGGGGGCAGAGCCGTCTAATGCACTGCAGTCATGGTCTGTGCTGCTGGACCCGGCGGAGGATCGAGTCCTCCCTCAGGTACGGGGGTGTGTGCTTGTCCTTAGGATAATTTAGGTTAAGTAGTGTGTAAGCTTAGGAACTGATGACCTTAGCAGTTAAGTCCCATAAGATTTCACACAAATTTTCGGTGAGGTGGAGGTGGTGAAGGTGGTTGTGTTTCAACACGATTCTTGTTTTAGCTGTTAACGTGAATGTAAAGGCAGAGAAACTTAAGAGCATTTGGGACCTTTTAGGAATTGAATTTTTATTGTCTTAGAACATTAACTGAAAACACATTGGTACATAAAAAGTAACAGATGTAACACACACTAAACTATCAGCTTAAACAACAACTTCTTTAAAATGAAATATATTAATATACTAACAAGGTTGAAACTATTATAAGACGCAAAAAAGTGGAGAGGTATATTTGTTACAACATTGCCGTGGGAACTCACTGTGTCTATCCTGTCTGAATTTTCTAGTGGGAGGAAAAGAGACACAGTGAGATATTAATACAAAATAGGACAGGGCATACTGCAGCGGAATTGTCAGTCTTTGCAACCATCGAGAAAGGAAGGTCTGTAGGGAAAGCGACAGAAAGTACGGACAGAAGCAGTTGCTAAAGCATTTAATTCTCAGAAGCACAAATTATCTGAATGGGTCTCCGGGGGAACTAAAATACGTACATAAAGAAGTGAATATTTTCTCCAAAGGAAAGAAAAAAAATTTTGTGAGTTGTTCCAACAAACTTCGTGGTTAGAGGTACGAGATACCTAAAGTGAAGTTACTCGTCATATGATATTTATTTATTGTTACTTCTCCGCCAGAAGCGGGCATACAAACATAAATAAGTTTAGTGGCTCGTTTATGAAATAGGGCTTCCAATGTGTAATGTACTCTGTTGAAACCTTTGCAATAACGAGATCTCAGCCTGATGAACAATTAGTGAATAAATTATAAACACAAATAAGCGTTAATCATTAAACAAAGAAGACGTAGGAAAAGTCTCTTAGTACAAAAATGTATCCTAACCATTATATTAAAATTTACTCTCAGTTGTATTTAGCACAAGGAAACAAGATGTATTTTATGATTGCATTACACATGCTAATATTACACACAGATAAGATTTGACGTAGTTGGCCAAGCACAACATATTCAGCCAACGCGTAGTGTATGCTAAAAGTATTTTGTATTCCACTAAATCGTTAATCTGAACAAATTACTAACATTTACTCAATTCACTCAAGTCCATTTGTAAAAAATAGTTCCTTGAAGCACAGTTCTGTAACCAATGTCCAAACTGGAATTCAGTGACTATACGCATTCACAAAGATGCGAAATGCTGCGTTGAAAAATCTAACTGAACACCATGCTATCGGACATGGCTGAAAAATTAGCGCCCGCATCTCGTGGTCGTGCGGTAGCGTTCTCGCTTCCCACGCCCGGGTTCCCGGGTTCGATTCCCGGCGTGGTCAGGGATTTTCTCTGCCTCGTGATGGCTGGGTGTTGTGTGCTGTCCTTAGGTTAGTTAGGTTTAAGTAGTTCTAAGTTCTAGGGGACTTATGACCACAGCAGTTGAGTCCCATAGTGCTCAGAGCCATTTGAACCATTTGAAAAATTAGCGATCATGGAGGACATCGATGGGGACGGCGGATAGGTGGCGCTTTGTGGGAATGTAGGTTGGCCAAGAGATGTGTCGAGACAGGCCGCGCAGATGAGAAAAATAGTATGTTCGGATGGACCAGAGGTTAACGCAATGGACTGGTAAGCAATCGATCACTGGTTCGAGTCCCAGTCCGGCACACATTTCCTCTCGTCGCTGCTGATTCTGCATAAAGTGCTGATGCAGCTGACTCGAGGAACGTAGCCAAAGGGTGTTCCGGGGTTCCGGACCCACCCCTAAGTGAAATTACATAAGACAAGCTGCAGTGTACTGAAATTGGAAGATATTTTGATTTTCAATCATAAGAGGAAAAACGAATTTGCACTATCGACAGTCAACAATGCCTATAGACTTAACTTACCCATAACACTATCAGCTACCGGCCATACTGTAACCAAGACCAACATTGTACATTGTTGACCTTACTTGAGTTGTTCTGTTAATAATTTCAATTTGTACTTGCAGCTGCCGTTTATTGTTTTTGTGCTGTGTGCTAATGTGATGCGAGTGGCATTCGGAAAGCAAGGTCCGATCGGTCGCGCAATGGAAACCTCTGTGAAAATCAAAAAAATTTTATTTGCAGCAGTTAGCTACCCCTTCCAGCTACTTCTCTGAGTAATCGCCGCTCCGACTTAGACCTTTGTCTTAGTGTTGTACCAAATTTACAGTACCCTGGTCATAGAGGACAGCCGCCTGTGCATTCCGCTGGTTCTGTACGCTGGTCTACAGCTCGATTTCTGCTCCTAAATATTGTCTTCATAGTCAGCGTATCATGTGAGCGGATATGAAATTCTGGGGGAGCTGATTATGGGCTGTTTTGTGGATAATCAGACACTTCCCATCGAGAACGCTTCAGGAATATCTTCACGTGCTCACTCTGCGATGTGAACTGAAAAGCGCGAGGTGACACGATCGAGGGGCTACTGGAGACACTGTGGTTTCTATTTCCCGCTCGATCGGATCTTACTTTCCGAATAGCGTTCGTAGTTTGTAAATATGGATAAGCCTGTAACAAGAAGGTATAGGTAATCCGGATTTTATTGATCGTACGTTAAAAATACAGTCAAAGAAAAAACGGGAAGGATGCATTACGATGGGATTATCAGAACGAGATTGAAATTGGTAGATGTGATGTATGTAACGCGCATGAACAGACGAACAAATGATTACGCTTTCAGAAAAATAAGATGATTTCTTCAAGAGAAAGCGTTTCACAAATTGAGCAAGTCATTTAGGTGTTGGTGAACTTCTGGCCATTTTGCAAGCAAATATTCGGCGTTGTATTGATTGTAGGCTTTTTGGATATCCTCCTGAGGGGTATCGTGCTACATTCTGTCCAATTGGAATGTTAGAGCGTCAAAATCCCGAACTCGTTGATGGGTCCTGCCCAATGGTATGAACGTTGTCAATTGGGAAGAGCTCTGGCGGCCTTTCTGGCTAAGGTAGTGTTTGGCGAGCAAGAAGATAAGCAGTAGATATCCTCCCTGTGTTTCTATGAGATTGTGGGGGGGAGGGGGGATGCGGGAGCTGTGGGAATTATCTTACTAAATTCTGACCTGATGCGTCTTGTGGCAGCCCACACACCAGTGCGATTCCAACCCGACTGTCGCCCGCCATACACCCCGACAACCAGGAGTGATCGTGTTGGGTTGTTGTTCTCGGCACCCCTACAACACAGCGGTATTTCGACGGGGGTACTGTCCCTCTCCCCCCCCCCCCCCTCCCTGTCGTCTGTTTATGCTTCATGACACGCGATCCGGGGCTTACCTCTCAGCAAGGTAATGCCCCTCTCCCCAGCCCGCACACAGCAGGAAGTTCTATTGCCTGTCTTCAAGCTGGCCAAACTCTACTCTGGCCAGCTAGGTCGTCAGACCTCTTCCCAATTGAGAACGCTTGGAACATTACGGCAGGGCCTTCAAACCAGCTCGTTATTTTGACGACAGAATTTAGAACGATATCACTCAGGAGAATATCCAGCAACTCTATCAATCAATGCTAAGCGGAATAACTGCTGGCATAAGGGCCTGAGGTGATCCAACCCGTTACTGACTTGCTTAATTTGTGAAGCACTTTCTCTTGAATTAATGATCCAGTTTTCCTGAAATTGTAATCATTTGTTTGTCTGTACATGTATGTGACATCCAATGTTTTCTATACTATTCGGATAATATCTTCGTGGTGCGTCGTCTTTTGTCTTTGTGAATCTGTTGTTCATACTTCTTATGTATTCTGCTTTATTCTGCTTTGTTGTATAAATGTATTTGGATGCTATAGTTTCAAATTGACTGTTGAAGTAATAATTCTTTTGGAAATTCTTGAGTACTTATGGAAATACGTTCGGATTTTAATGAAACTTTAATAAAATTTGACAGTTATTGGAGGATGTTGGAATGCTTCGATGTGCTGTAGGAATTCTGAAATTGTTTGAGATAAGTCGCAAGTTTAAATGCAAGATTGTAGTAGGAAAAAGATAGCTATCATCAAAAGAGATTTGAACTCGTTTAACTTTATAAGTTATTCAACACACCATCAAGATTCTACTGCTCTGCCATCGTGAACCTTATGTTAGAAGCCTGACAAGTGAGATACGTTCTGTTAGCAAAGAGGCAAAACAATTGAAACATGGATCCTAGGGAAAGGCAGATTTTGGGGTGGACAGTGCCTTACTCAGTTACCATTGGTTACTTAGTTTTTTTAAAAAAAATTACATACATTTTATATGGAACCAATTGCATATAAGGTTGACAATAACGAACAATTATCAAACTTGAATGTTAAGACAATATCTGATTAAAAATCCTTTAGATAAATTGCATTCACAGCTGCAGGCCTCAATGACCAGAAATTCAAATTATTTGTCAGCTGGAGGCCCCAATTGTAATAACTCAAAAAACAATTTGACAGCTGAAGGTCTAGATAGCAAATTCTTACTTAAATGTTATAATAAGGACAGTCACATTAAGAGACAATATCTAAAAAAATTCTTAAGACAAATTGCATTCATGGCTAAAGGCTTTTTTGACAAGAAATTGAATTATTGGTCGGCTGGAAGCCTCAATAATAATTACTCAAAACAATTTCACAGCTGAAGGCCTAAATAGCAAGATCTTACTAAAACATTATGAAGAAAGGGACAATGATGATGATGATGATGAGCGTTCGGCGTCATTGGCCGGGAGGCCCCTCGCGGGGCAGGTCCGGCCGCCATATCGCAGGTCTTATTACATTCGGCGCCACATTGGGCGACCTGCACGCCGGATGGGGATGAAATGATGATGAACACAACACAACACCCAGTCCCTGAGCGGAGAAAATCTCCGACCCAGCCGGGAATCGAACCCGGGCCCAGAGGACGGCAATCCGTCACGCTGACCATTTTTTTTTTTTTTTTTTTTTTTTTTTTTTTTTTTTTTTTATTGTGATCTCATTTTGTTCGTTGTTGTTCGTTTCAATTGTTCGTGGCGGACGTCACCTGACGCCCGCTGAAGTTCGTTGTTGATCCATTCGCTCAGTTTTTTTATTGCAGAGGGCAGCTAACCCTCTGACCGAACACGCTGAGCTACCGTGTCGGCACCATTCAGCTACTGGGGCGGACGGGGACAATCATATTAAGAGACAATAACTAATAAAAATTCTTAAGACAAATTGCATTCATGGCTCAAGGCTTTATTGTCAAGGAATTCAAATTATTTGTCGGCTAAAGGGCCCAATAGTAATTACTCAAAACAATTTGATAGCTGAAGGCCTACATCTACATTTACATCTACATGGATACTCTGGAAATCACATTTAACTGCCTGGCAGAGGGTTCATCGAACCACCTTCGCAATTCTCTGTTTTTCCAATCTCGTATAGCACGTGGAAAGATCGAATACCTATATCTTTCCGTAAGAGCTCTGATTTCCCTTATTTTATTGTGGTCATCGGTTCTCCATATGTAGGTCGGTGTCAACAAAATATTTTCGCATACGGAGGGAGAATTGGTGATTGGAATTTCGTGAGAAGATTCCGTAGCAACGAAACCGGCCTTTCTTTTAATGATGTCCAGCCCAAATCCTGTATCATGTCAGTGACACTCTCTCCCATATTTCGGAATAATAAAAAGCGTGCTGCCCTTCTTTGAACTTTTTCGACGTACTCCGTCAGTCCTATTTGGTAAGGATCCCACACCGCACAACAGTATTCTAAAAAAGGACGGACAAGTGTAGTGTAGGCAGTCTCCTTAGTAGCTCTGTTACATTTTCTAATTGTCCTGCCAATAAAACGCAGTCTTTGGTTAGCGTTCTCCACAACATTTTCTATGAGTTCCTTCAAATTTAAATTGTTCGTAATTGTCATTGCTAGGTATTTAGTTAAATTCACGGCTTTTAGATTAGACTGATTTATCGTGTAACCGAAGTTTAACGCGTTCCTTTTAGCACTCATGTGGATGACCTCACACTTTTCGCTATTTAAGGTCAACTGCCACTTTTCGCACCATTCCGATATTTCTTCTAAATCGTTTTGCAGTTTGTTTTGATCTTCAGATGATTTTATTATTCGATAAACGACAGCGTCATCTGCAAACAACCGAAGACGGCAGCTCAGATCGCCTCTAAAATCGTTTATATATATAAGGAACAGGAAAGGGCCTATAACACTACCTTGAGGATTGCCAGAAATCACTTGTGTTTTACTCGATAACTTTCCGTCAATTACTACGAACTGTGATCTCTCTGATAGGAAATCACAAATCCAGTCACATAACTGAGACGCTATTCCATTAGCACGCAATTTTGCTACAAGACGTTTGTGTGGTACAGTGTCAAAAGCCTTCCGGAAATCCAGAAATACGGAATCGATCTGAAATCCCTTATCAGTAGCACTCAATACTTCATTTGAATGAAGAGCTGGTTGTGTTTCACAGGAACGAAGTTTTCTAAACCCATGTTGACTGTGTCAATAGACTGTTTCCTTGGAGGTAATTCATAATGTTCGAACACAATATATGTTCCAAAATCCTGCTGAATATCGACGTTAACGGTGTGGGCCTGTAATTCAGTGGATTACTCCTACTATCTTTCTTGAATATTGGTGTGACCTGTGCAACTTTCCAGTCTTTGGGTACGGATCTCTCGTCGAGCGAACGGTTGTATAAGATTGTTAAGTTTGGAGCTAATGCATAAGCATACTCCGAAAGGAACCTAATTGCTATACAGACTGGACCAGAAGACTTGTTTTTACTAAATGATTGAAGTTGCTTCACTACTCCTCGGATATTTACTTCTACGTTACTTATGTTGGCAGCTGTTCTCTATTCGAATTCTGGAATATTTACTTCGTCTTCTTTTGTGAAGGAATTTCAGAAGGCTGTGTTTAGTAACTCTGATTTGGCAGCACTGTCTTCGATAGTATCGTCATTACTATCGTGCAGAGAAGGCAGTGATTGTTTCTTGCCGCTAACATACTTCACATACGACCATAATCTCTTTGAATTCTCTGCCAGGTTTCGAGACAAGGTTTCCTTGTGGAAACTGTCATAAACATCTCTCATTGAAGTCCGCGCTAAATTTCGAGCTTCTAGATAGCAAATTATTACTAAAATATTATAAAAAAAGACAATCATATTGAGAGACAATATCTACTCAAAAATTCGTAAGATAAATTGCATTCACAGCTGAAGTCCTTACTGACAATCACCACAATCTGATCAAATCAAGACAGAAGTGTGCCTCAGACGGTGCTCCAAGGATGGAGCTGGGAAAGGTCACTCAACTTTGTAACCGAAGAGACAGGCAGCCAAGAGTTGAATTCACTTAACCGGATAGCAACTCACACTAGT
This sequence comes from Schistocerca piceifrons, assembly GCF_021461385.2. Lineage (NCBI taxonomy): Eukaryota > Metazoa > Arthropoda > Insecta > Orthoptera > Acrididae > Schistocerca > Schistocerca piceifrons. The sequence continues at coordinate 634,775,523 of NC_060139.1, forward strand.
GGCAGTTTAAATGCAGACCAACACTGTTTCCAAATCTACCTAACATCAGGTAAGCAACACAACGATGGAATAACCCAGGCAAGGCGGAACCGGTGGACAGCACTGCGTCTTCAGAGTCCAGTGTTTAGAACATCCAGAAGCAGAAGGAACCACTACGACCAAGGTAGTCCAAAAGAACAAAATTTGCGAACCATAATCAAGTAGGCTGTCGAACTACACGCCCTACCGGACGGCAGCAGCCAGGCGAGGAAAGCTACACTGCGCGAAAATACGCTAACCTCCAGGAGAGGTAACTGAGTCGTTAGCGCCCACTAGGCACAAAAATACCGCTGGTTGAACTTCATCAATAGACACAAGGAAGATTCAATGATTAATAACAAAGGGTGGAGGATAGCTAATTAATTTCACCAACTCCAAAAACTCCACTAATCGTTCTTCATCTCAGCGACCCTGCAAGCAGCAATGCAAAAACAAACGGCGTGATCTCAAAATAGTGGAAGTTTTACTACTAGGTTAATGTGCACCCAACACGAACGTCCTGGGTCCGGTGGACACCGATATTGTGGCCCTCGCAACTACAGCCCCTCGATCCGGCAATACCTGAGTGCCGCCAGCGGTCTCGACATGTCCTGGCACTGCTGGACCTCACTGCTGCTCCGTCCCAATCGAACTGACGACACATCCGACGCGGGAAACACTTCACATCCTTCCAAAGATAGTAACACGGTACTACATATCGATAACGCTGCTGCTGCCACTCGCAGACAGACAACGCTAGCAAACGTAGTGGCGCCAGTAAACACAAGAAGAAATCGAGCGCCATTATCCCTGGCATTGGATGGAGAAGATTAAGAGAGTCGTTCTGACTTCTGTATAAGGGTATAAGACAGGAAACAACCGATGGATCATGTACCTTGTTTAATGTTGAAGCCACATTTATCAGTCATGGCCAGATAACCGCCGAGACATGAGTTATTGGTCAGCCTTGTTGGCTTCGTCAGATGGATCGTTAGCGTCCACGAAATCTAAATGCGTAATGTGGGATAGTGAACCGCCAAAGTATAACAGCCTCTTAACAGACCATCTTCCATGGATGCTAGAAGAGGCTCCTCCGCAGACTATGAGGAACCTGCGATACCAAAATGTTTGTTGTCCAACACATAGTGTGCGAATTACTAGAGCGCGTCTTCCCGAATTGTCTCCAAATCGTTAGGTATGACGCAGTAGACCTGTATCTTTCCCGGCCCATTTCCCAAATTTGTTGTCTGTAGACTTTTTTCTGGAGGGAAAGCTGAAGACGCTGTACACACCAACGACACCCGATGATATGGAACGATGTATTACTACAGCCTGCTCGGACAACCTATGATCATAAATTATTTCGTTAACAATTGTCTCGTTACTAGTCAGAATCTACATAACTATTGTATGCACTTGTGTTATTGTTCTTTGGTGTGTGCTACTGCAGGTATTGCAAAAGTGTCGGCGTGGTAGCTTTCCTTTATTTTTCTAATGTTAATAGTCATTGTACCATTTAAAAAAGTGTACGTTTGCAAAAAAATTCACTTTGTAAGTATTATTATTAATTTTTTATTGGTTAATAGTACAGGCCCCTGACAACAAATTTGTTCTGTGAAAACAGTACACCAGTGGCACTAGTGTGCGTATGTATGTATGTGTGTGTGTGCGTGTGTGTGTGTGTGTGTGTGTGTGTGTGTGTGTGTGTGTGTGTATGCAGGACCAAATACTCTTTGTATGAAGGTCTCCCAAAAGAAAATTATGTACACAGCATTAAAAAGTTGGGAACATTGTTTTCAGAATAAAATGAAAGACATAATCCATCTTAACGTCCCCTTTAGCAAATCGAACCCCCCCCCCCCCCCCTTTGACAAAAGGACTGTTTCCTTGGGCTGACATGAATATTTCCTTCCCTTTCCTTTCCTTTCTTCTCCCTCTGTCTTCAGTTTACATACTAAAATATTCTGGCTCAACACCAACCGCTCACCGTTTCAGAGAAAACCATTTCTACGGTTCAAGACGATCAATTAACTCACAAGAATGATAGGTGGCTGAAAACTGATCAGATTTCATCATAATATGTCGCGTCTGGAGCCATATTTTCCTAGGAATCATGGAAACAAACATTTTTGACTGCCGGTAATGTAAAAATAAGATAACCGCTGTCCAATGAAAGCGCCTCTGGCATAGTGGCATCTAACTCGGCGGGCGGATGACGTGTGTTCGATTCCCAAGTGCATTCAATTTTAATTTTTTATTAATCCAAGTCGTTTGAGGAGTTAACTTGACTATGAATGTTTATTGGTATAATTCCATTATTAATTTTTCTGTTCATACCAATTGCCATGTATGCCTTCCCTGTATAAAAATTGTACAGTAATTGTTGTGTGTTTATCAGTATGTTAAATGTACTCACATCAGATTAACTGAAAGACTTATCAAACGACGTATGTTGTGTGTAAGTAATATGTCTGTATTATTTATTTGCTTTTTTTACAAATAATGTTTCTCAGAAACGTTAATACATTTGCTAAAGGCGGCCGCTGTGCCCCAGCGGTTCTAGGCGCTTTAGCCGAGAACCTGCTGCTACGGTCGCAGGTTCGAATCCTGTCTCGGGCGTGGATGTGTGTGATGTCCTTAGATTAGTTAGGTTTAAGTAGTTCTAAGTCTAGGGGACTGATGAACTCGGAAGATAAGTCCCATAGTGCTCAGAGCCATTTGAACCTTTGCAACCCCGGAAACCCATCAGCCAGTTCCACGGTAAGAACGGCAGTCTACACTCCGCCGTGTCAAACAAGCTAGAGCGCCAATTTCTAGAGGACTTAGAGAAGGACGAGAGCAATAAAAGTCGACATCTGTCTCGGAAGGTCCTTCGTAGATCAGACTCCTCAAAGATTTCCTCAGTTACTGCCTAAAGCTAAACTGTTTCCATTCGGCCTGGAAGGTCTTCATGTCAATCCCTAAACCCAACAAAATCTGTTTCAACAAAATTGCAGGCCCATCTGCCTAGTAAATCGCGTCTCCAACCGTCTAGAAATCCTAATCCAAATCCCACTGCAGCAGTTACTAACCACAAACAATATCCTCACCCCGGAAGAATTTCGTTTTCGTGCTGGACATAGCACCACACAGTAAGTCTTTCGCCTGGTAGAGCACATGTGCGTGGAGAGACACCAAGGGAACACCCCAGTGGTAATCTGACGGGACGCTGAAAACGCGTTCGTCCATGTTTAGCATTGCGGGCTACTGTACAGAATGTTGAAACGCAACTGTCAACTCCATATACTATAAATAACTAAATCCTTCATAGTCAACAGGGCATTCTATTCCATGCCCGACAGAGCAGACAGCTCTACAAAGGATATAGAGTCAGGATTGCCTTAAGGATCCATACTTAGTACACCATTATAGACTACCTCGTATACTTTCTTTAGATCAAGAACTTCTGAGGTCATCAGTCCCCTAGAATGTAGAACTACTTAAACCTAACTAACCTAAGGACATCACACACATCCATCCGCGAGGTAGGATTCGAACCTGCGGCAGTAGCAGTCGGGCGTCTCCTGACTGTATTGCCTAGAACCGCTCGGCCACTCCGGCCGGCAAAGTCACCATCCAACGGACTTCTAGAAACTAAGCACCAATCTGAGATATCTATTAAGATTTAAATATTATTTGATGTCATATGTAAGGATTGAATGTCGTCAACAACACTCATCAGAGGAAAATTCCTCATTCCAGAACCCAAAAAACGACCATTTTCGGAATGAAAGATATCTGAGCAGAAGACAGACAGGGACGATAGATCTTCTAGAATAAATTTGTGTAAACCGACGCAATTCGACTACACTGAATTTAACATTCCTTTTCACGATAAATTTAAACAATGCAGATATAAACTCTTGTAACCTAAAGTAACCTAGCGAGAGATTTATGCGAACAACAGAAGCTTATGTGTTTGTCACGCAAGTATTTTCACCGAAGATACCTATCTTATCAGCGAATCTCCTAATTTATATCAGTCCATATTGAATTTTAGTGCCACCCCTAAATCTGATTTCCGTCATTGCTTCTTCGATGTGTAGACTGAACAGTGGGAGTAAAAAATTGGTTCAAATGGCTCTGAGCACTATGGGACTTAACTTCTGAGGGCATCAGTCCTCTAGAACTTAGAACTACTTAAAACTAAGTAACCTAAGGACATCACACACATCCATGCCCGAGGCCGGATTCGAACCTGGGACCGTAATGGTCGCGCGGTTCCAGATCGTAGCGCCTAGAACCTCTCGACCACTCCGGCCGACAGTGGGAGTAAAAGCTTACATTTCGTTCCTAAATTCTTTCCAGCACGAGTACTTCGTATTGTGCCTTCCATTCCTACTTTTCCCTCATGACTGTTGCTACATGCATTTCCCTGTATGCTCCCCCTCTTAGTCTCCGGATTTACAAAAATCATCTTGTAATATTTTACATTTTCGAAAGCTTTTGATCAGTCGGAAAATACTATGACTGTGACTTAATATGTCTTAAGCCTAGTATCCATTATCGCGTCGTCAGAGTTGCCTCTATGGTATTTTGGCTTTGTCTTCCCTGAAAACAATCAAATCGTTATCTAACGAGTCCTATCGTTTACATTTTTCTACACTCCTGGAAATGGAAAAAAGAACACATTGACACCGGTGTGTCAGACCCACCATACTTGCTCCGGACACTGCGAGAGGGCTGTACAAGCAATGATCACACGCACGGCACAGCGGACACGCCAGGAACCGCAGTGTTGGCCGTCGAATGGCGCTAGCTGCGCAGCTTTTGTGCACCGCCGCCGTCAGTGTCAGCCAGTTTGCCGTGGCATACGGAGCTCCATCGCAGTCTTTAACACTGGTAGCATGCCGCGACAGCGTGGACGTGAACCGTATGTGCAGTTGACGGACTTTGAGCGAGGGCGTATAGTGGGCATGCGGGAGGCCGGGTGGACGTACCGCCGAATTGCTCAACACGTGGGGCGTGAGGTCCCCACAGTACATCGATGTTGTCGCCAGTGGTCGGCGGAAGGTGCACGTGCCCGTCGACCTGGGACCGGACCGCAGCGACGCACGGATGCACGCCAAGACCGTAGGATCCTACGCAGTGCCGTAGGGGACCGCACCGCCACTTCCCAGCAAATTAGGGACACTGTTGCTCCTGGGGTATCGGCGAGGACCATTCGCAACCGTCTCCATGAAGCTGGGCTACGGTCCCGCACACCGTTAGGCCGTCTTCCGCTCACGCCCCAACATCGTGCAGCCCGCCTCCAGTGGTGTCGCGACAGGCGTGAATGGAGGGACGAATGGAGACGTGTCGTCTTCAGCGATGAGAGTCGCTTCTGCCTTGGTGCCGATGATGGTCGTATGCGTGTTTGGCGCCGTGCAGGTGAGCGCCACAATCAGGACTGCATACGACCGAGGCACACAGGGCCAACACCCGGCATCATGGTGTGGGGAGCGATCTCCTACACTGGCCGTACACCACTGGTGATCGTCGAGGGGACACTGAATAGTGCACGGTACATCCAAACCGTCATCGAACCCATCGTTCTACCATTCCTAGACCGGCAAGGGAACTTGCTGTTCCAACTGGACAATGCACGTCCGCATGTATCCCGTGCCACCCAACGTGCTCTAGAAGGTGTAAGTCAACTACCCTGGCCAGCAAGATCTCCGGATCTGTCCCCCATTGAGCATGTTGGGACTGGATGAAGCGTCGTCTCACGCGGTCTGCACGTCCAGCCTGAACGCTGGTCCAATTGAGGCGCCAGGTGGAAATGGCATGGCAAGCCGTTCCACAGGACTACATCCGGCATCTCTACGATCGTCTCCATGGGAGAATAGCAGCCTGCATTGCTGCGAAATGTGGATATACACTGTACTAGTGCCGACATTGTGCATGCTCTGTTGCCTGTGTCTATGTGCCTGTGGTTCTGTTAGTGTGATCATGTGATGTATCTGACCCCAGGGATGTGTCAATAAAGTTTCCCCTTCCTGGGACAATGAATTCACGGTGTTCTTATTTCAATTTCCAGGAGTGTATTTCTTATTCTCGTAAAAATTTGGCCAAATGAGGTGTTATGCTAATTGTACGCTAGTTGTCGCACTTCTCTGTCCTTCCGAACTTCGGAATTGTGTGAATGATGTATTTCCGACGGTGTCATCTCGCTTCCACCTTATTTGATTGGAAGTCTTCCACAATTCTATTGAACTCCGACTAATGTTGACTATCCAATGTCTTCCATAGCAACTGCCAGTTTTCTTTCTATCATGTCATGAGACAATGCCTCCCTCTCGCAGAAGGAAGCTTTCGTTTTTAAATTTACCAAAGGTGTTTGACGTTTCTGTATGTTTCTTTTTCACAAACATATCATTTTCGACTGATTCACATTTTTCCTGCATATGTTTCGTCTTTTCTTTACTGCGCTTCCTTATTTCACTCCTAAGTTACTTATGTTGCTGTGGTACTTTGACACCCTAAACTTTTTTTTTTTTTTACTTCCTGGTGTCGTCGATAAATTCTGATATTTCTTCAGCTACCCGTGATTTCTTGGCAGTTCCCTTGAACACACTAAAAGATAAGATATACGTTTTGTACTGATTTCAACGAGAACAACTTCTGTAGTACATTCAGTCCGTCGCAGAGCCTTGAGAATGATCTTGGATTAACTCCATGTGATGATCTCGTTGCAGATGGCACTGGTAGGCCGAGTACGGTCGGAAATTCAATGCAACATGTGCATACTACAAGTTGTTAGGGGCTAATAATGAGCATCTCATTACATTATGATGAGCACCTACAGTACATCAAAAAATAGATAAGACATAACTGAAATGACTCCTCTTCCACAATTGAGATGGAAATATGTAGAGTAAGGAGACTGAATGAAGAAAATAATTGTGTTTGATGTTTCATCGAAATATGGCACTACTTCACTTTGACAGAAAGAGAAAGTAGTAGCCGGCCGGTGTGGCCGAGTGGTTCTAGGAACTTCAGTCTGGAATCGCGCGACCGCTACGGTTGGAGGTTCGAATTCTGCCTCGGGCATGTATGTATGTGATGTCCTGAAGTAAGTTAGGTTTAAGTAGTTCTAAGTTCTAGGGGACTGATAACCTCAGAAGTCCCATAGTTCTCAGAGCCATTTGAACCATTTTTGAGAAAGTAGTAAGTAACAACGTCAGGTGAGGAAACCTCTTAGTTACGTATCACTTCAGAAATTTTTTTTCTTCCATTATCTCTAGAATGAACTGTACTTTGAGTGTTACAGAACAGAAAAAAAAGTGAAACTGCGAAATACGATTCACTGAACATCGAGCCTGCAGGAACATACCAGTAACCCATGGCAACTAAGGACGGAAAACCCCTCCACCTCCCCCTCACTTTCCTCTCCCCTCTCACCTCCCCCCCACCCCCCGTGCATTCGATGCAACTATCTGAGTGTCGTCAGCCAGAAATCACCCAGTGTCTTCCCAGCGCTGGTTTCAAGCTCAAACCTGCAAACTGTCCATCACTAGACTCTCTAGGTCAATAGTTCGTCAGCACCGACGGTGCTATAAGCGACTTTTCTGATACTCGGTGCGCCCTCTGCCTCAGTGAAAAACCACTTCGAAAACGGACTTTAAACTGTGAACGAAATTACAGCACAATCTACTTGACCTGAAAACGTTGGTACTACTTACAGGAAGAGAACTAAAAAAATGAACTCGTGAAACTGTCGTAATGATCTACAGACACAGATTGGACGTGACGAAGTTCCCCGTCAGTTGTTATGGCCTCCGCGGAGCGTTCGGAAAATTCTTATAACAAACGTAGAGTATATATATGTTTGTACAAACCACTTTAAGCTGTATTTCCTTTTTTCGAGGGAGAGTAGAACCATGGGTATTTGCTCCTCCACTCCCCACCTCCTCTCCCATTCACAGATCGATTCTGTTTATTCCCTTAATTTCACTGTCAAGCCTAGTGTGTTGGATATCTGATGGAGAAAGTTATGTGTTTCTTCTTCCGTATGTGAACATACTCTCTGTGGACTTTCCGTGTAAGGCTGTCCATGTTCCAAATTTTCATACGCCATTTCTCGGAGTTTAAGATTTTCTGTGAAGCTGTCTCGCTGACAAGAAAGTGACGAAGCATCTAGGTCTACCCTGAAAAAGGTCGCACGCTGACAAGCGCTATGCAATGGGTGATACAATGTAGACTTTTTCATAAAACTCTTTCGTTGGTTGCTTTAACTTGTTTATAAGTCTTGAGAGAAATACTAGTCGGTACACGTCTTTTCATATTTTCAGTCGCTGAGAACTATAAATTCTCAGTATGAAAAATTTCGGCCATTCTTGTTGATAGCGCAAGTTGTAGGTATTCTCGAGAATGAACTGTGTAACCTACTGTTCAAAATAGAGTTGCAGAACTGCCTTGTCGTAAACTCGAAATGGTTCTTTTATGAGGCGGTATTGTCGGTATTTGCTTTATAACTATTTAATATATTTTAAATCCGTTGTTACTACTACAGATTGCAAACACCAATTTAAAATGCCTTCAGTAAAACTCGAAATGGTTTAAAGTTGCATGGATTATAAAACACTTGACTACATATCTGTTATGTAACAATTAATGACGTTTTAAGCTGTAAACTGGTTTTAAACGAGACGACTGGAAAGAACTATTTGCAAGTCTTACAGCAGACTGTTATCGCCGCTAATTCTAAAAAAAAAAATGTTTGAAATTGTTTCTTGTGGTGGCACATTGTAGAATGTTTTCAGTTTTGTTTACGAAGTACGATTTACTTGTTTCCTAAATTACACTTTAGTTTTCTGAATATTCTCAGATTATATGTGTGACATTAATCGCAAGCTCCAGGAGCTATTGCGGTCCCGTAAAAGTCACTATCGAGTTCAAATGAGTGTAGTTAAAGCACCATTAAAATTAAATACTTCGCACCCCTACTGATCTAAGCACACATCAGTAGCATCTGTATTCAGTAATTGATAATAGTAGATTTTTGACAGACCTTTCGGTGTTTCCTACTGAATGAAACTGATGTGGCAAAAATTTATGAATTGTTTAAACATGCTAGTTAACTCATTTAACGCTCCTCAACGCTAAACGATATATTTACTGATGGAACATCACACTCTTGTCCGTGGTCCATACGCTCCCCAACACCGTTGGTTTGGTATCCCAGGCAAATTAAGCGCATGGCTTGCTTGCACGGGCGAGCAAAGCCCCGACTGTAGGTACGCCGGTGGGGACATGATCTCCGTAATGGAAGCTCTGCGCCATGTATAATCAATGAGCTCGGTGCGGTCTCCCATGTCCGAGCCAGCCCGTCTGTTGCTGCATCAGCGGAAATCGAAGCCAGATTCCTGGCGCCCAGCGGCCCTGAAATGCAAGCGCTGGGCGACATTTTTGTGGTACGCTGCTACCTACCACATTAATTTTCATGACGACAAAAAAATTTTACATGTGGCACTGTGTATACAGGGTGTCCCAGGAGTAATGGTCACTATTCAGGGATATGACAGGACCGATCATTTAAAGCAAAGAAGTCTCTTAACCATGGGATCTAAACTGGATTTCTTAACAGCTATGAACACAAAAATCTTTTTTATGCGAGCTCTTTTCTTTCCATATTTTCAGAGCTGGCAGTATAGACCAAAACACAACAAAGGGTAAGTATAGATGGCCTCGAAAGTGCACATCATAAGAGCTGTGAGCAATTGTTCATCTTCGCTACTTTTAAGCACACATATTCCACTGAACTAATGTTCATAAATGTTCAACAAATTTCTTCTGGTGAAAGTTCCTTGCTTTCCATATTTTGAGAGGTGGTAGTACGTACCAAAATACGAAGATGGTTCAGCATAAATTGGCTGTAAAGTGCATATCTTCACTTTGTGTCTTTAAAACAGCGTCAGCAGTTTATATTTTTAGGCACCTTCGCTTAAATCGTACCTACGTTTGTTGTTGAAGTAGCTTATGCAGTGATTTCGCTCCCCGGTTAAAGTCCTCTCCCCTCGGCAGGTAGTTCCCAGGTTGGAAATGCTTTCTCCCTATGGCATACCGTAAGAGCTGTGAGCAATTTTACGTCTTCTCTACTGTTACACACATCTATTCCACTGAAGGAGGGCTCATATCTCTTAAGGTATGTACCTTAGAGCCCATGTTTATCAGATAATTTTCTAGTCTTTTGGTCCATACTACCTCAATATGGCAAACAAAGAACCAGCAGAAGAAGAGAATTGTTCCACAGTATCGATGATGAAGAAGTTGTCACACTCCTTTTTACGTGAACACGTAGTGTCTGTTCTTCTCGACATGTCCGAAAGAACAAAAACCACACATTCATATTATTGGTTAGCCTAGAATGGCAATGGATCCACCTTCTGCAGATGCTGAAATTCGTCCGGCCTGCTGCGGGAGCATCAGAGCAGCGAGCATGAAGGAAATGGACAGGGACGGCAGATACACCCCCAAAATCATATGTCTTTCATATTAGGTGCGTTGTGCTGCCACATACTGCCAGGTACTCGATATCAGCGATCTCAGTAGTCATAAGACATCGTGTGAGAGCAGAATGGGGCGCTCCGCGGAACTCAGGGACTTCGAATTTCGTCTGGTGATTGGGTGTCACTTGTGTCATACATCTGTACACGACATTTCCACACTCCTAAACATCCCTAGGTCCACTGTTTCCAATGGATAGTGAAGTGGAAAAGTGAAAGGACACGTGCAGCACAAAAGCGTACAGGCTGACCTCGTCTGTTAGTTGGCAGAGATCGCCGCCAGTTGATGAAGGTCGTAATGTGTAATAGGCAGACATATATCCAGACCATCACACAGGAATTCCAAACTGCATCAGGATTCACTGCAAGTACTATGACAGGTAGGCGGGAGGTGAGAAAACTTCCATTTCATGGCCGAGCGGCTGTTCACAAGCCACACATCACGCTAGTAAATGCCAAACGACGCCTCGATTGGCGTAAGGAGCGTAAACATTGGACTATTGAACAGTGGAAAAACGTTGTGTGAAGTGACGAATCACGGTAAACAATGTATCGATCCGATGACAGGGTGTGGGTATGGCCAATGCCGGTGAACGTCATCTGCCAGCGTTTGTAATACCAACAGTAAAATTCGGATGCGTTGGTGTTCGGGGATGGCGATTGCATCTTTCAATACGATCGAGCATCTGTTCATAACACACGGCATGTGGCGGAGTGGTTACACGACAATAACATCCCTTTAGTGGACTGACCTGCACGGAGTCCTCACCTGAATCCTATAGGACACCTTTGGGATGTTTTGGAACGCCGACTTCGTGCCAGACCTCACCGACCTCTCCTCAGTTCAGCACTCCATGAAGAATGGGCTGCCATTCCGCAAGAAATCTTCCAGCACCTGATTGAATGTATGCCTGCGAGAGCGGAAACTGTCATCAGGGCTAGGGGTGGGGCTAGCACCATACTGAATTCCAACATTACCGATGGAGTGCGCCACGAACTTGTAAGTGATTTTCGGCCAGGCGTCCGTATACTTTTGATCACTTAGTGTGGATGGCTCTCGCTGGGAATGTGGGATGGCCGTGAGGTGTGCCGAGATAATGTGAGCATTTGCGATAACACTGTTTCCCGGATGGTGCAGTGTTCATCGCACCTGTCTGGTAAGCGGGAGATCGTGGCTTCGTTCCCGTTCCGGTTCACATTTTCACTCTTCGCCGCTGATTCCTCGTAATGTCCCGATGGGTCTAACATCAGTAATCCCTTTCCTTTCTCCCCTTTCGCTACTTAATTTTGCAATATATGCTCTTAAGCGTGCTCACTGTCTGGAGATTACGCAAGTTATACGGCAGATTAGCAGTACACCATTAGCGGTACGCCGTTGTCACGGCCGGGGTAACTTTCCTTGCGCTTTCTTGATCGCTAAACCTGCATCACTTACACCGCTTCTACTCTAACAGATCAAATAACTACTGATGGTAAAATGAATGCTAGATCAGATGTCTGGCTGTAGTCAGTGTTCCCGTTACGTTCAGTTCTGTGTGTGTTAATTACCACGTTCCCTTGTTTTCCAACGCATCATCCATCTCTGTGAGTACGTTTCTAGAACAGTGAACCAATCTCCGTACTAAATTCGTGTTGCGATTAGGGTGAAATTGGAATGATTGTTTCGATACAAAGTGAGGAAAGTGCCACACGTTGTGGAGTGCCTTGTAGGGTATAGATGTAGCTGTTGATGTAGCTATACATGTTGTGTGAACTATGTTCCTACATGTGTCACATACACATATCAGCTTGTTGCGTAGATTGATTACGGTTTTGATCTTCACAAAAAAAGACGCATCCATGTATCCTGTCACCCAAATATTCAGATAAAGCTGGTCAAAGTTAGTGTAGCCAAGCTGTATTGTTTGATTAGCATCCTTACTGCTGGCTTCCTGACTGTGTGTCTTAAGCGATGTTCATCGTTGCTTCTGATCAAAAATTGCATTTTAATAAATTTAATAGAAGAGAGTTCGTGTCATGTTTCGACAGAGACCTAGTTAAGTCAACGAGCAGGCGATTGTTTTACGTATGTGCATACGGTCACAGCAAAGCCGTAAAAACGTAGCTCCTATGTTTGTATTGACTGGTAACTCGGACTAAGCGTACTAGACCAGATGGAGACTCTTCGATAGTCGTGTGAATGGATAAGAGACGACAATAGCAAACATCAAAACACGACTATAGACATACATCGCTGTACTTTCGGTGCTCTGAACATTTATTTCTAGCCTGCTCCTGTTATAGAATATGGTTAGGTAAATGTGCTCAATGTGTCAGTGTCCCTAACGTATGTGGTGTTCCCTTTGTTCCTGGAGGGATAACATCTAAAAATTATTTTGTTTATGTCTTTCGTTACTACTGTACTAGTACACTTTTCCACAGACACTGTAATAAGTAAAGCGCTATTGAGCGTCTAAAAAAAATGGTTCAAATGGCTCTGAGCACCATGGGACTTAACATCTGAGGTCATTAGTCCCCTAGAACTTAGAACTACTTAAACCTAACTAACCTAAGGACATTACACACATCCACGCCGGAGGCAGGATTCGAACCTGCGATCGTAGCAGTCGCGCGGCTTTTGAGAGTTTATGCTATTGCCTAACTAATAGGCAGCATCAGGGGATAACTTCCATGGTACGAGAGGGAGCTGTAAAGGGCGAACACTGAAAACTGTAGAGGAGGACAGAGGCTGGTATACATGAAGAGGTTGGTGCAGAGACGAATTAGTGACGAGCCGCATCAAACCAGTCAAACGACTGGTGACACAGGAAAAGAAAAGAGAGTTTCCTTACATAGGGATAGCAAACAACATTAGTTTATTGGCTAATCATGTGCAGAATATTAGGAAAATTAAATTGACATGCAGGTATACAGGTTGTGAGATTTCGTCCACTATTTAGTCCATAGAGCACCCACCTGCGGCTGCAGCAATGGCTCACACTTGGCCTGGCGTCGAGTCGAACTGCGCTCTGATGACAGACACGGGTACGTCTTTCCATGCTCCATAAACTCTGAAGAGTTCACCATCCCCTTGTGCCTGGCGAATGGTGGCATGGCCGTCTCTCGGTACTCCACGATTAGACGATCTCAAGAGTCGACACATCTGGATAACGTGCTACCACGCAACCCCCATTACACCGTATCTCGGCGTAGATCTCAACAGTACGACAAACATACGGTCTTCCGTTATCCGGACAAAATATAACGACTCAGAGAACTCAAACATAACCAACACGAGTGAAACTTCAGGGCTGCTGTCTAAATTCCCAGCTATTTGAAACACAAGTAATCATGTTGTGTACCCAGCGTCACGCCATACTGTTACGCCTGATACAGGGCCCATATAACAATGCTACTGTTTCCCTCGAATCCTCCACACAGGTGGTTCAAATGGCTCTGAGCACTATGGGACTTAACATCTATGGTCATCAGTCCCCTAGAACTTAGAACTACTTAAACCTAACTAACCTAAGGACATCACACACATCCATGCCCGAGGCAGGATTCGAACCTGCGACCGCAGCAGTCGCGCGGTTCCGGACTGAGCGCCTAGAACCGCTAGACCACCGCGGCCGGCTCCTCCACACAGGAGTACGTATATCATGATGCTGTTCGCGTTGCTAAATCTCTGCTGAGAGTACGACGTGGTGCAAATTTTGTGTCCAATGCAGACGTCGAACTTACCAGCGACGGATAATCTGCCAAGAAAGACCAGAAAACGGTTTCCCCCAAGGTGTCCTATAAGTTCTCGCACTGTTCACTTGGGTACTGCATTGCTATTGGGTGGCTGTAATTAAAGTACAGCGGCTCGCGGTGGTCCAGTGTGAACTGTAGTTATCATATGTCAGCGAAACTTTGCAGATATGCTAGTAAATTAATGCGGAACCGATTTACCTGGAAATAAAATTATTTCCAATTTTGGCTACTAGCTACAAATCTGACTTCGTGAATGCAAGAAACACGTATAGAAATATGTCTGTATGTAGCTAATTAACTAAAGGACATAAGAGAAAAGGTCAAACAACTGAGAAGGGCATAACGTTGATTTTATTATTAACCATCTCATATGAAAACAGTGGTTTCCACACAGCTGCGCTCCTCCAAAGCTGAAATCAAATGTTCTACAACGTCTCGATAATGTGCAGATTTCGCAGTACACTAAAAAGGCCCCCTGAGTGTATTCCGCTCAGTGAAAAATGGAACGTTAATAAAGGTACTTGTGGACGCACACCATAGTTGCATACGGCGACTGCAGTGGCTGCTCCTGCACAACACCTGGTTTACCAATATCCAAGATTCAGCAGCTCTGTGCATTCACTGCACCCTGTCGTGTAAAATATGCGTCGTCACTCCATAGAATATTGTCCGGCCGCGTGCCATCAAACTCCATCAGTGCCAGAAACGGAAGAGCAAATTCAGAACGTTGGTGCTGCTCATGACGTTTCAGTTGTTGCACCATCTTGGTCTTGCGCGGGTGCCAGTATAATATAGACCCCAACATTCCATACTGTTGCCTATGGGATGGACACTTCTTGTGAAACTGCACGAGCACTAGCACTAACGGTGGGACGAGCTGTATGGTCAGCTACAGCGACAGCAACACTGTCAATAATTTGCACCGGAATAGGATACCTTAGTGGAACCCGTGGTCTAGGGGACGAGGAGAGCCGTGGTCCCGTGGTTAGAGTGAGAGGTCCTTGGTTCGAGTCTTCCCTCGAGTGAAAATTTTGCCGGCACGGTAGCTCAGCATGTTCGGTCCGATAGCCGGTCGGCCTCTGTAATAAAAATCTGAGTGGAAGGATCAACCACCGAACTCGAACAGGATGTCTTGCGACGTCCGCAACGACCAAACACAACGATCAATAACGAACAAAATGCAAAAAAAAGGGGGTAGCGTCTTTGATTCATAATCAAAACGTGTTCGGTCCAGGGTTCGATCTACGCCACTGCCAAAATTTTTATAAATAATCAGCATTGGCGGCCGAAGACTTCCGGCATAAGAAGTCAGCCTCATTCTGCCAACGGCCTTGTCAAAGAGGGCGGAGGAGCGGATAGAGGTTCAGGGCACTCTCTTGTCCTAGGGGTGTGAAATTGCCCCTAAAGGCGTAAGAATCAGCAATGATCAACGACTTGAGGATGCAGAAGGCAATAGAAACCACTGCATTAAAGAAACGTAACGTTTATCCACTGGACATGTGGCCTGTAATTGAAGATGTGTCATGATGATCTCTCCATTGGCAAAAGATTCCGGAATAGTCCCCCATTCGGATCTCCGGGAGGGGACTGCCAAGGGGAAGGTTACCATGAGAAAAAGATTGAATAATCAACGAAAGGATAACGTTCTACGAGTCGGGGCGTGGAATGTCAGAAGCTGGAACGTGGTAGGGAAACTAGAAAATCTGAAAAGGGAAAGGCAAAGGCTCAATCTAGATATAGTAGGGGTCAGTGAAGTGAAGTGGAAGGAAGACAAGGATTTCTGGTCAGATGAGTATCGGGTAATATCAACAGCAGCAGAAAATGGTATAACAGGTGTGGGATTCGTTACGAATAGGAAGGTAGGGCAGAGGGTGTGTTACTGTGAACAGTTCAGTGACCGGTTTGTTCAAATCAGAATCGACAGCAGACCAACACCGACAACGATAGTTCAGGTATACATGCCGACGTCGCAAGCTGAAGATGAACAGATAGAGGAAGTGTTTGAGGATATTGAAAGGGTAATGCAGTATGTAAAGGGGGACGAAAATCTAATAGTCATGGGCGACTGGAATGCAGTTGTAGGGGAATGAGAAGAAGAAAAGGTTACAGGAGAATATGGGCTTGGGACAAGGAATGAAAGAGGAGAAAGACTAATTGAGTTATGTAACAAGTTTCAGCTAGTAATAGCGGATACCCTGTTCAAGAATCACAAGAGGGGGAGGTATACTTGGAAAAGGCCGGGAGGTACGGGAAGATTTCAATTAGATTACATCATGGTCAGACAGAGATTCCGAAATGGGATACTGGATTGTAAGTCGTACCCAGGAGCAGATATAGACTCAGATCACAATATAGTAGTGATGGAGAGTAGGCTGAAGTTCAAGACATTACTCAGGAAGAATCAATACGCAAAGAAGTGGGATACGGAAGTACTAAGGAATGACGAGATACGTTTGAAGTTCTCAAACGCTATAGATACAGCAATAAGGAATAGCGCAGAAGGCAGTACAGTTGAAGAGGAATGGACATCTCTAAAAAGGACCATCACCGAAGTTGGGAAGGAAAACATAGGTACAAAGAAGGTAGCTGCGAAGAAACCATGGGTAACAGAAGAAATGCTTCAGTTGATTGATGAAAGGAGGAAGTACAAACATGTTCCGGGAAAATCAGGAATACAGAAATACAAGTCGCTGAGGAATGAAATAAATAGGAAGTGCAGGGAAGCTAAGACGAAATGGCTGAAGGAAAAATGTGAAGACATCGAAAAAGTTATAATTGTCGGAAGGACAGACTGAGCATACAGGAAAGTCAAAACAACCTTTGGTGACATTAAAAGCAACGGTAGTAACATTAAGAGTGCAACGGGAATTCCACTGTTAAATGCAGAGGAGAGAGCAGCTAGGTGGAAAGAATACATTGAAAGCCTGAATGAGGGTGAAGAGTTGTCTGATGTGATAGAAGAAGAAACAGGAGTCGATTTAGAAGAGGTAGGGGATCCAGTATTAGAAGCGGAATTTAAAAGAGCTTTGGAGGACTTACGGTCAAATAAGGCAGAGGGGAAGGATAACATTCCATCACAATTTCTAAAATCATTGGGGGAAGTGGCAACAAAACGACTATTCACGTTGGTGTGTAGAATATATGAGTCTGGCGATATACCATCAGACTTTCGGAGAAGCATCATCCACACAATTACGAAGACGGCAAGAGCTGACAAGTGCGAGAATTATCGCACAATCAGCTTAACAGCTCATGCATCGAAGCTGCTTACAAGAATAATATACAGAAGAACGGAAAAGAAAATTGAGAATGCGCTAGGTGACGATCAGTTTGGCTTTAGGAAAAGTAAAGGGACGAGAGAGACACTTCTGACCTTACGACTAATAATGGAAGCAAGGCTAAAGAAAAATCAAGACACTTTCATGGGATTTGTCGACCTGGAAAAAGCGTTCGACAATATAAAATGGTGCAAGCTGTTCGAGATTCTGAAAAAAGTAGGGGTAAGCTATAGGGAGAGACGGGTAATATACAATATGTACAACAACCAAGAGGGAATAATAAGAGTGGACGATCAAGAACGAAGTACTCGTATTAAGTAGGGTGTAAGACAAGGCTGTAGCCTTTCGCCCCTACTCTTCAATCTGTACATTGAGGAAGCAATGATGGAAATAAAAGAAAGGTTCAGGAGTGGAATTAAAATACAAGGTGAAAGGATATCAATGATACGATTCCTGAGTGAAAGTGAAGAAGAATTAAATGATATGCTGAACGGAATGAACAGTCTAATGAGTACACAGTGTGGTTTGAGAGTAAATCGGAGAAAGACGAACGTAACGAGAAGCAGTAGAAATGAAAACAGCGAGGAACTTAACATCAGGATTGATGGTCGCGAAGTCAGTGAAGTTAAGGAATTCTTCTACCTAGGCAGTAAAATAACCAGTGACGACGGAGCAAGGAGGACATCAAAAGCAGACTCGCTTTGGCAAAAAAGGCATTTCTGGCCAAGAGAAGTCTACTAACATCAAATACCGGCCTTAATTTGAGGAAGAAATTTCTGAGGATGTCTGTCTGGAGTACAGCATTGTATGGTAGTGAAACATGGACTGTGGGAAAACTGAAACAGAAGAGAATCGAAGCATTTGAGATGTGGTGCTATAGACGAATGTTGAAAATTATGTGGACTGATAAGGTAAGGAATGAGGAGGTTCTACGCAGAATCGGAGAGGAAAGGAATATGTGGAAAACACTGATAATGAGAAGGGACAGGATGATAGGACATCTGCTAGGACGTGAGGGAATGACTTCCATGGTACTAGAGGGAGCTGTAGAGGGTAAAAACTGTAGAGGAAGGCAGAGATTGGAATACGTCAAGCAAATAATTGAGGACGTAGGTTGCAAGTGCTACTCTGAGATCTGAGATGAAGAGGTTAGCACAGGAAAGGAATTCGTGGCGGGCCGCATCAAACCAGTCAGTAGACTGATGACCAAAAAAAAAAAAAAAATGGTGCCTTCCTCTTCCAGATGATACACCAAGATCTTCTTTAAACCAATTAATGACATTGGTCCTCTCCTCGGACATTCCAGTCGGCTATACTCTCTGAGTGCAGCACTTTACCAGGTGTACCGGTATGAAATGAGCGTATTTTTTGTAAAAATGAAACACTAATTTTGAATTGAAAAGTAAAAACATTTTATTCGAAGTAATGACCATTGCTTTCTATACATTTTAACCACCTTTCTGGCAATTTGTGGACACCACACCAATAGAACTGCTTGTCTTTTGAAGGAAACAAATCAGACACCCAATTTTCGACTTCTTCGTAGGAATCGAAGTGTTCCTTAGCCAATGCGTGTGCCATTGAAGAAAGCAATTGGTAGTCGGAAGGGGCCAAGTCTGGTGAATACGGCGGGTGGGGTAGCAGCTCCCAGCCTAGTGTTTTGTTTGTATCCTGATTCAGTTTTGCTTTGTGTGCAGGTGCATTGTGGTGTAAAAAAGTTACTTTGCCATGTCTTCTGGCCCATTCTGGTCTTTCTTCGATTAATGTATAGTTGAAATTGATCATTTGTTGTCTGTAGCGATTGTTATTCACACTTTCACCGGGTTTTAGAAGCTCATGACACACCACACCTTTCTGATCCCACCAAACACAGAGCATTGTCTTCTTGCCGAATCGATCTGGTTTTGCAGCCGATGTTGATGGTTATCCCGGATTAACCCATGATTTTTCCCGTTTAGGATTGTTAAAATAAATCTACTTTTCATCGCCAGTAACAAGTGGATGCGAAATTGACTTTCTTATATGTCTTTGAAGCGAAATTTGACGAATTGTTTTTTGGTTTTCCATCTCTTTCATTCAATTCATGTGGCACCCATTTTCCACCCTTTTGGATCTTTCCCATAGCTTTCAAACGGACAGAAATAGTTTGTTGTGCAACAGCATTGCTGCCGTTTTCTTCTGACTCAAAGTATCATCTTCATCCAATACTGGTTGCAATTCGGCGTCTTCGAATTTGTTTGGTGGTCTTCCACGTTCTTCATTTGTTACATCAAAATCATTATTTCTGAAGCGTTCAAACCATTTTTTTCATGTTGCTTCTGATAGAGCATCATCACCATATGCCTCGAGAAGCATTCGATTCGACTCCACAGCACTTTTTTTCAAATGAAAACAAAAAATTAATGCTTTCCGCCAATCATCACTTTTGGGTACAAAATTCGACATTGTTAAAACGATGACTTGATGTATAGTAAATATCTTTGACATGTGTCATACCAACCAAACAAAAAAAATGAAGGCTCGTTCACAACAAATGTTCCTTATCGACACATTTGTATCTTAACGCCCATTTCATACCGGTACACCTTGCCGTCCACGTAAAACAGTTTCATCACTAGCGCACAGTCTCTCTTGTCAACAGACATACTGTTCACTCACGTAATGACTTGTCAAATGACAGAGTGGATGTCTTACGGTCATACAAACAGCGTACAAGACCAGGTTTGCGCCTAGTGATCAAAATTGGACCTAAATTTTTCCCAGCCCAAATAGCTTCCGCATTAACGCGTTAGCATGTATACAAAGTTTCGCTGGCTAACGATAATTAGAGCCCACAATGGAAGCTGCACTTCAATTATAACCACCCGGCATAAACAAGTCCATTTTGTGAGTCAAAGTGCATTACGTGTTTTAGTCGCATGGGGCCGTTGAGATCTGGCATGACGTTGTGTATGTTCTCCTTGAAACACATGCACATGACATTCATGGGGCTGACGAATATGAGCAGTAATATAGTTCAGTGATACACCGCACTCTTGATCGATCCCAGCCCTACCGCTGTCGAAATGACAGATGTTTTCGCTTCTTATACAAGACATAATTCGATCTCGTCACAGAACCAACGTAGAAATGGGATTTCTAAACAAGTACTGCACTGCATACTCTTTCCTTGTGTCCAGAATGAAAATGACACTGCTCTCATTTTGACATTGGCTGTATGCCATGTTAGTGAAGTGGCAATTTTAGTGACTAATTGTTGCACTTTCTGACGTCTCTTTCGAGAGCTAACCTCGTATTAAGACCCGCTGTTACACTTTTTTAACTGTTATAGTTTAAGATTTGACATTCTGAAGCACAGTACTGCAGCTAAGTTCTGTTTGGAGATCATGAGTCATTTTCCCAAAGCTACAGAAAACGGACTGCGGACTCCCGTTTGGAAACGCAGTGACGGCTGAAGGACGCCCTGACGCCCTGACGCCCTAGAACCTAAGACTGTTGTCGCCTTCCCGCCAGCAAACAAACAGGCCTGCTGTTAAGCACCAGACGTCTTGGGGAAACTGAAATGCAGAGAGTGACTCCTATACGAAGTAACGCAGGTGAAAACCGCTAAGCTTCTAGGGAAGTAGCTATAGAGAGTCGCTGGCGCCATGATAAAGACGCAGTGGGGTCACCGTGGAAATTTGAGTTCAGTTCGCGTGAGCAGTATCAGTTGCCTTACTTGGATGCTTTGAAACGAGGCAAAGCAGTCTTTCAAGGTTGAAAAGCGAGACCAAAAGCTAACAGCACTTTTCTCGCCAAGTAAAAACGCGCCACGTGGCCAGTCTTACTCACCCTTCTTCGACTGGAGCACAGCTGTGGACGCTTCCCGTACTGGCGGCAGACTGCCCCCTGTGTAGCTTTTGTAGCTTTCAGATGCCCCATTCTCCAGTCTGACTGTAGCAGGCATTAAAGAGATGGAACATCAATAGAGAGGTAACACTGCGACCAGAATGAAGAAAATTGAAGAAGCCTCCGCAATGTTTAGGAAGTCAAAACTTGGTACGTGACAGTGCATAGGGAAATTACAGAATAGCAACTATTGAAAGGTTCCTGTAGCCACCTTTCATTAGGCCGGTAGCCCATTATCACCAGCTTTTCTCTTTCTGTTCCTTATTTCCCTTTTCCCATAACTCTCACAGTGGTGTGATTCAACGAATGTGGTTGCGTGTCACGTTGCTAGACAGTGGCGTTGTCTGCTGCAGAAAGTCTGCGATATTCATACAGATTCAGCAGCAGTTGTACAGAATTGCCAATTCCCGTAGTGGTCAAGTTATCAAAGAGGTTTGCGCTACTTGTGAGAAATCCACCTGCATTAGGTTGGTGGAGGGAATGGCATCTTTAGAGAGGCAGTCTCCCACCACAATGAGCGTGATAGCCCCAAACACAGCCAACGTCAGCCACGTCGAACCACCAAAGACAGCCTGTACATCACACGTAAAGTTCAGGTGCAAACCACGAAAAACATTCGGGCCTCCGATCAACTGCTATTTGGAAATATGCCCTTGAAGATCAGTATCAATCGCCTTCAAAGTACAAAACACAGGTACACTGCGCCGCCAGCGACGACGGTAACCACGTCGCAGAGGCACTGCTGTGGCACGTTAACACAAGTGAACGTAGCAAGACAACACCCAGTGAACGCCCAGAGCTAAGCTTCCGCACTCCTCGACGTTCGCAGAGCGAATGACGCTCCGTGCTGCGGCGCAGCTGGACCCCAAGCACAGCTTATCGCACCACAACTTCCGGTCGCAACGCGCTCGCAGCGCGCCTTATCAGTACCAACTGCCGCGACCGGAAACCAATTTTAGCGCACCGCGGGCCTAGTAAAACTGGGGCCCGCGCTCAGGCCTACTTTGGTTTCCGGTCGCGGCAGTTGGTACTGATAAGGCGCGCTGCGAGCGCGTTGCGACCGGAAGTTGTGGTGCGATAAGCTGTGCTTGGGGTCCAGCTGCGCCGCAGCACGGAGCGTCATTCGCTCTGCGAACGTCGAGGAGTGCGGAAGCTTAGCTCTGGGCGTTCACTGGGTGTTGTCTTGCTACGTTCACTTGTGTTAACGTGCCACAGCAGTGCCTCTGCGACGTGGTTACCGTCGTCGCTGGCGGCGCAGTGTACCTGTGTATTGCAGTTTGAAGGCGATTGATATTGACCTTCAAGGGCAGTTTTCCAAACAGCAGTTGATCGGAGGCCCGAATGTTTTTCGTGGTTTGCACCTGAACTTTACATGTGATGTACAGGCTGTCTTTGGTGGTTCGACATGGCTGACCTAGGCTGTTGTTTGGGGCAATCACGCTGATTATGGTGGCCTTGAAGCTTTTCCAGATGCTAATATTTTGGCATGGAAAACTTGGAGTATATTGGAAAGGTACAAAATATCGTGACGAGTAAGACTGGACATCGAAGTGGAAACCAACATTCGCGCTGTCGAGCGCCCCTCGCCGTTGGAGTGAAAAGGGTTAAGCTGCTCCGAACGTCACTTGTAAAGCTGCGAGCACACAGGGATGCGGCCATAAAAGCCGACTACCGTCTGTGAGCGGCCGCGTGACGCAACGCCAGGGCACCTGCGGGTCGACACGTTGCGGTGAACCCACATCGATCCTACATACGTCTTCATGCTCCAAGTGGTGAGATTTTTTGAGTTACCCATATTCCGTTTCGATGGATGTCACCCACCTCGGATTCCTCTCCTGTGCCAGTATCTTTATTTCAGAGTATAGTTTCCTTCGTCTGACATCGTTTCTGCTACTTCACATTACTGTATTCTCAGATTTATTCTCAACTACACTGTGTGCTCATTAGACTGCACATTCCATTAAATCGAGGGACGGTAGAGAGCTGGTTTGGGCGTGGAAATGGCATGGGGTCACAAAAGTACAGTGTACTATAACAGGAATTTATTAACAAAAACATTAAACAATGAGAAATTCCGCACTTAAGTACAATCCTTGAAAACTATGACAATAAAATGATAGAAAAAAATAGCCGTATGGGAGTAGGACTGAGCGTTCGGCAGGAACTTAGATATGTAGAAAGTTCATTCATTCAGCGAATTGAGAATCTCGATTGTTTTTGCCCGTTGTAAACATTAATACTCGCAACATCTCGCTCTCGGAAATTCATAGGCTTCGGCGAATGTTTTAATTTAAATTTTTAAGTCGAGCAAGAAAAGATGAAAGAAATATTTTCCTTCATGTGTAATTACAAATGAACCATTTTTGGATTTTTTCCTTAATTTGTGTTGTGAATCTTTTCTTTTGCCAAATGTTGTGATTCCAGGCCAGCGGAAAGTACGCTAAAGGTTTTGATGAGTAGCTTTGCGAGTATCAAAATATGTGACATAAATAGCCGTATAATTTGACAGCATTGACTTAGAAGCTAACATTTATCACACTGCAGGAGACAACAGATCTTAGTATGCGACACAAATTTCAACTTGGTACGTCTACTCGTTGCCGAGAGTAAGGTGTTTAACAGTCGGACGGACAGACGGACAACGATGTCATCCTAAACGGGTTCCGTTTTTATCGACCGACGTAAGGAACTTAGAAACAACAAAGCTCGAGCACACTTTGGAGGGCCGAAACGAAATCATCAAATAATTCATGTCCTAAGCTTCTGTCATCAAATAGTTAATCGCCTAAGCATAAATGCACAAGCGGCTTGGGGCCGAATGATAGGTATCTTCCACAGCGAGTCAAAAATAATTTGAAATTTTAAGTTGCTGCAGTGCAAATGGTTAACAAAGAGAAGACAAATGAAATAATTAATTTTAGCAACGGCGTAAACGGGCCCAATGCAAGTGTCTTGCACGACGAATTTAAAATAATTTAAAATTTTAAGCAGGTGCAGTACAAGTGGTTAACGAAAAGTTATACGTCATGACAAGGAAACAATTGCAACTTTCAAGCACCAGGGGTCAGTACTGTCGAACAAAAGCGAAATAAAGTTCAGACACAGAAGTAAGTTCGACAAAGAATAATAAACTCGGACAGGGTGTGCTATAGTTTATACCACCTGCGCATGTCACGCATTGTATCCCAGGAAAGCAAGGTACAGCCACAAATGTCACAACTGTGGCCAGTTGAATTGTGTGCTCGCGAGATATGCGCTGGTGTACAGACTATGGAAGAACACATCCGTGCACTTGAAAAGTAGATTTTTTAAGGAAAAGCTATGGTACGGTGTAAAATATAGGAGCTGGAAGATGGGAAAAAAGCACAGTTAATATCTTTACCAGCGGCTTCAAGATGGGTGACATTGGGAGAATGATAACACTACAATATCTCTTTGTCAAATTATACTAACTAGAGATACCTTTGACCTCGAAAGCTCGAAACCACATGAAACCAAGCTTAGAGTAACACTTGATAATAAATACAGCAGTTCTCTGTGTCATTTCCATGCAAATCTCCGCACTTTAACTGCCAGCGCCATTAGACGCTGGCATGTTGCAGCTGCACATCAAGTGCTCGAGTTGCGTGAGTGCTATAGCTGTGTGCCTTGGAGCGTTCGCATTCGGAGTACTGTGTAAACTGCGGACAGTGATATCACGAAGAGAATTAATCACACTAATGTGGTCCAGATATTAAGGACAAAGTTGGGATGTGCTGAATATGGAAATTAGATCGGGATCGAGGATAGACTATTCGCGGATATATTATATAACACATTAATTCAGAAAGGTAGTGGGGATGAAACAGAAGTACGTGACGTTAGGTTGTATTAATACACTGATTTTGAAACACTGGAGAACCTTAACCTGAAGGTAGCTTTTCAAGCAGTACACAACGTTAGCCACCAGAGCAACGTCGGTACGGTAGCTCAGCGTGTACTGAGTCAAGGAACCAACTATCAATTTGAACGGATGTCTTGTGATGTCCGCCCCGACCCAACGCAACGAGCTATATCGAACAAAATCAGTAAAAAAAAAAAAAAGCAACGGAAACAGTCCAGTCAAAGCTTGTACGAACTATTTCCACCTAAGAAGTCGAGGCGCCGTGTATTGGAAGATATTGATGACAGAATACTAACGAACACTCATGAAGACTGTTGCCATCGTTACTTCAATTCCTATAGCAAACTAATCAGGTGCTATAGGAGCATAAAAATTAAAATGGGCTGCAAATTAATTCTAAGGCGTCTAGCCAAACGCTAGCAGGAGTTCGTTTCAAAGGAAAGAGACTGACGCAACTACAATCAATTAAAAAGTATGTAAAGAAAAATTTGAGAGAGCAAGGGTCTATAGATCTAGATTTCACAACTGGCACCTGCAAATGTGGGCACTAGAAGCGTCTAAACTGGCAAAAGAGCCTGTGATATCAAAATCTGATACAAGAAACTCCTGTGGATCTACCGTTAACTATTCGCATCTGCAAATGTGAGCACTAGAGGCTTCCACAATGGTTAGCTTGGACAATTTCAAAGCGTAGATTTCTTTTATCGACAATCTTAAAGTTGATGCGGCAATGCATCCAGGCATATTACTACATTTGTGACATGTATAGACACAGAAGACGATAATAGTATCCGTCAGATGGCACAACAGTTTTTGAAGGCAGTGAATACATTTAAGACAGAGCGGTGTGTGGCGAAAGGAAATGTTTGGTATAGTGACCACAGTGAATTGCAGAATAAAATATCTTTATCATCAACACTGTCTCACAGACGAGGGAAAACTACAGCTAGTGTGTTGCAGTCTGTACATGGCTCTAACCACAACTACACAATTGATGTAGCTTTATCAATGACAGGAAGACTAGCAAAGAAGTTGTATATAAATTTTTAACAGATATGAGGCACTTCCGACCCAAATATTTCAAAGGAACTTCAAACAACCTGCCCAATAAACGTTCATGTGGAGGCAAGCAAAAGTGGAAAAATGACTAAATAACGCATGAAACATCCACTGGCTTAAGCCTTTGACCAACATGTAAGAAATTAAAATAACCCACTGCTAAGTGATTACTGGTCAGGTCATACAGGTCGTAGCCTTCTACATGCAAGTTTTCCAAACGTAGATGTTGTGGTAAAGATATCGTCTCGAAAACAAACAAATATTGGCAATCCCTTGATGCTGCTGCTTTCGACGTTATAAGCTCTATATCAGAAAGATCGCTGATTTTTTGAAGACTACAGAGTTCCGAACCTATACATCTATATATATACCGACCTGATTACTCTTCTATTCACAATGAAGTGCCTGGCATAGCGTTCAAAGAACCACCTTCAAGCTGTATCCCTACCGTTCCACTCTCGAACGGGGCGCTGGAAAAACGAGCTCTGATTTCTCTTATTTGATCGTGATGATCATTTCTCCCTATGTAGGTGGGTGCCAACAGAACTTTTTCGCAATCGGAGGAGAAATTTTATGAGATGATCCTGTCTCAACGAAAAACGTTATTATTTTAATGACTGCCACTCCAATTCACGTATCAAGTCCTTAACTCTATCTCCCCTATTTCGAGATAATACAAAACGAGCTGCCCTTCTTTGTACTTTTTCGATGTCATACGTCAGTCCCACCTGATGCGGAGTCCACACCGCACAGCAATACTCCAGGACAGGGAGGATAAGTGTGGTATAAGCAGTCTCTTTAGTAGACCTGTTGCACGTTCTAAGTGTTCTTCCAATGAATCACAGTCTCTGGTCTGCTCTACCCACAATATAATGTGATCGTTCCAATTTAGGTTATTTATTGTTGTTATCCCTAAGTATTTAGTTGAATTTGCAGCCTTCATGTTTGTGTGACTTATCGCGTAATCGAAATTTAGAGGATTTCATTCAGTACTCAAGTGAATAACTTCGCACTTTTCTTTATTCGGGGTCAATTTCCACTTTTCGCACCATACAGATATCTTATCTATATCATTTTGCAGTTCCTTTTAGATCATCGGACGATTTTACAAGACGTAACAGACTGCATCATCTGCAAAAAATCTAAGATGGCTACTCAGATCGTCTCCTATGTCGTTAATATAGATGAGGAACAATAGAGGGCCTATAACACTTCCTTGGGGAACGCCGGATATTACTTCTGTTTTACTCGATGACTTCCCGTTTATTACTACAAACTGTGACCTTTTGGACAGGAAATGACGAATCCAGTCGCAGAACTGAGGCGATATTCCAAAGGCACACAGTTTGGTTAGAAGACGCTTGTGAGGAACGGTGTCGGAAGCTTTCGGGAAATCTAAAAACTTGGAATCAATTTGACATTCCCTCACATGAAGATACGCGATCGTTATTTCAGCATCAAACATCACTCTGTGATTTACAGTCAATTTGCTGCACCAAAGATTACCCATATCTTGCAATATGTTTCGCTGAAGATACCAATATATTTATTTGAAAATGTAATTAGTGTGGAGTTTGATTTTGAACTCATTGAATGTGAAAGCAATTTTTAATGTTAAAACGTTTCTTTATTGAGTTGTGGACATTATTATCTTCCATTTCGTTTTACCTTCATCAAGATCCCACACCTGCACTACGAGGACTAGTGGAAGCACTGTTGGGTGTGTAGGATATATATATTTTGCGCTGTTATAATTATTTTAAATAGACGGTTTTCGAAGCTGTTGATTGCAAAAGGAATAATACACTGACGACATTGAATTACGTATGGTATCGACAACTCGTTACTTTGTTCCTCTCTATTAAAACGTTACTTATGATAGAATGCAACGTTTTATATGGAAATTACACAGACCACTGTCTTTTTTTAAGATCGAATGTTTTTAAGCGTGGATGCATGCGATTGCGAGCGTTCGAGGTCGAAGGTGTAATTTGTTTGATTAAATATATCAGTATTACACACTGGTACACTAAACAAGGCAGTGGTAGAAGCAACAAAAGTTTGCAAACAGTAGAAATTAACGACAGCACAATGTCCACCGTGGTCGAATTTTCCCGATTTGAGAAGACAGTAGGAGCGAATTGTTTTACTTGCTTCTAACTTTGTAAAGCCAAGATAGCATAAATATTTCTTTATCCAAAACAACCGTTTTCGACACACTTCGCTTTCATCTTCAGGACATGAAAAATCTTTTGGTGATGCAACGTGTTGTAGTGTTGTCCAGCTTAAAATGAACTCGTTTCATAACGGAAGGATTTTTTCAGACCTGAAGACGACAGCAAAATCTGTCGAAACTCGTTGTTTTAACCGACTTCGAAAGTGTCAATAAACAAATAAATAAATTTATCAGCACAAGTACACGCAAACAATGCATTGCTAGAAGCAGTAAAGCTTTCGAAAAACTAGAAAGTAACTACCACACACCGTCCACGTTGGAAGAATTTTCTCATTTTGGGAAGGCGAATGGAGCCATCTGTTTATCTTCCATAGACCTTTCTAAAGCCAAGATAGCATAAACATTTCTTTATTTAAAACAGTCGCTGTCGACAGACTTTGCTGTCATCTTCAGGTCTTAAAAAACGTTTTGTTGTAAAATGTGTTGTAGTGAGGTCCAAGTTCAAATGAACATAACATAGAGATATCTTGAGACCTGAAGATGGCAGCAAAGCCTGTCGAAATCGGTTGTTTTAAATAAACAAATGTTTATGCGATCTTCGATTTCGAAAGGTTTTAGCCACCTTGGTCGTATGAGGCGCAGTTGCAGAAGGCCTTGCTACACGGACGGTTGCTCTCGGCAGTGAGCACGAGGCGCGCTCATCTGGTAATTGCACGCAGGCGCCGGCGGGGTGGGCTCTGCCTACATCGTGCTGCTGGCTGCGGGCAGCCCACTGCTTCTGCGACCGCGGAAATTGCTGTGCAACTGAATCACGGCGGCGGCCGCAGCCTGGTCGGCCGACGCCCCACACTAATCTCACTCCGCCAAGCGTATGCCTGACCGCTCGTGCTGTTCCCATTCCCACACTCACGTTTCTTCCTCCATTTTTTCCGATTTTTGCAGCGCAAAATTTTGTGTGAACGAGACTTTAACGACCATATGGAAGGATTTATTTATTTATTTCAAATATGCGCTTAAGCTACTTGAAATACCAGACATTGTTAGTGGAATTCTGAGAGTCGTCAAAATACTTTCCTCCGATGTAGCCTGGTACAGACGAAATTTGGCGAGACAACATGGAAATACAGGACGTATATGAATTATCACCACAAGACCAAAACACCTGTTGATGTCTTCAGTCCAAAAACGGTTTTCATGCAGTTCTCCAAGCTAGTATATCTAGATCATACCTGCATAACTAATGCAATCTATATAGATTTGAACCTTCTCGCTTTACTCAAGTCTTCCTCTTCAATTGTATCCCTCCGCCCTTCCATCACACACACACACACACACACACACACACACACACGCTTCAGTAGTGGGATAATAATGGCTGTAGTTCAAGGAGGGGAAATGTATCAACTGCAAATTTGCATCGTGGGAGGAGGACAGTAGCGTCTTTGGTTCAAATTTAATCTTTGACCGTCGGTTTGTCTGCCACCTTACTCAGTGACGATATCGTATCACATCACATGACTGATGATAAGTTGTGCATATATGTTTAATAGAGAACGTCTCGGAGAAGTCAAGAATTGTTGACGTCTTCGACTTGCTTATGTCTTACTTCTCGTATTACAACGATGCACGCTGCACACGTATTTTTAAGGAATCAAATTATTTCTTTTTTCCATTGATCACAAGTTTTCATGACCGTCCACATGAAATACTCTTCAGGGAAAGCAAGTATTCTCTTTCTTTTGTTTTTATGCCATAAAACAGCCATCTCTTCTTGTCTCACATTGTGGTGGCTAGTTCCTTTTATTAGACAATCTACATAATATACTGAACCGGTACATTCACTCTTTAACTCCCTTATGTGTTTTTAGGTGACATTCAAATTAACTGCAATCATCCTGTTACATTTAGAAATGCTGCTGTACAACGTATTTCATACTTCCCTATATTATTGTATTAATATTTCTCTCCCATCAAAGTGAAGTGGTTGTGGTATGTTATAATCTACTGATTTGTCTTTGTGTGGAGGTGGTATTTCTGGTGTGAGTGTGCATTTTATACTGTAATTGTGTGCTAGTGAATCAGGATTCTTCTTATATTTGCTATATTTAGTGTTTACCTTATTTTTATTTCGTTGTGTAGCTGATATATACCTAGTTGTATCCATACTTTTGTGCTGTGTACACTATCACATTTGGCTTTTCTTGATTCTTATTTTTGCTTAGATGTGTCCTGTGCTGTCTGTATACTATACGCCACATAGCAACTATAAGCAGTGAGTGGGTGGTTCATTTTCTTGAGTACCAAATTTTCTGTAGCTGCTTCTTTTCGAAAAACAATGAAGCTGTGTCTGCTTTTGCATTTTGTAATTTTGAGGTAAGGTAGTCGATTTTCTGTTTACTACAGTTTGCATTGTAAATTGAAAGTTGTGGTGTAACTCACATACTTGAAACTGTGAACTGTTCATGCATTGTTGTGATTCGTCTGTGAATGCACATGATACAATTCATATCCATGTTCCAGCATAACACTGTTGCTGTTTATCTTACTTCCGTAAAAAAATTGTGTTTCAATAGTGATTAATGAAGAAATCCTCTTGTCTGTATGACGTGTGCTCCCTTTTGGGAAGCCGTTCTTTCTACATAGAATGAACAGTGTGTAGTTGAGTTGAGTGATTATTTTTATAATTCGTATCGATTCTTCTGCGTGGAATTTGGGAGAATTACTGGGTTTCCTATCAGTGAAATCAGAGGTTTATTTGATTGGATGCATGCAGTTATTTTTTTAATTTTGTTAATTGTAAGGACTTATATCCTTATGTTGTACACTTCTTCAAATTTGTTTTAGTGTGCAACTTTGCAATGTGGTATGTAGCAGCTGTCTGAAATTGATAACTGATCTAATGTAGCGATTGTTTTTATGAATTCTAGTTTATCTAGTGAGGCTTTGTTTTTGCTTTTCTGTGAGTAACATTTTGACGCATATAATTCGTTTTTTAGCTAAATTTGGAATCTAATTTATATATCAGACATTTGTTTTTCAACATTTCCTTTTATTATAGCTTTTCGTTTTGTGGATACATTCCTCTTCAAACATGAAACTACTCTTTTTGTTTCGCAGTTATTGTCCCTTCCGCACTTAATAGCTAGTTTGTTTTCATGAGTTTTCGTGTTTCTGTCGATGCAACTGACTTCTTTTTGCTGTAAACTGCCTGATTAGTCTTGATTTTATAACAATGTTTCATTTCTTTTATTTTCTGCTACAAAATATTTTTCTGTGTTATAATGTTACTTATTTTATACTTGTCACTTTAAGGTTTTCCTCTCACTGTTACGTTTCCATTTCACTCAGTTGTATCTCAGTGAGATTCGTACTCGTGGGTAAAATTTGTATGTTCGAAATCTTAACTGTTTGTTTGTGTGTGATTGTAGGTTGTCCTAGAGCTATCAGGAAATCATTCATTCTTTTCCGTGTTTTCTGCACTTCTGACGATGTTTTATTATCCATCCTGCTTTATCTACCACGTGATATAGGCTCGTAGGATTGTTCAGGTAAGTTACTATCTACCTGATTAAACTGTGTACATTTTGTTTAGCACAGTTACCTATTTTCTTCATTTAAACATGATATCTGTGCTCCTAACGTAGCCTTCTGTGCGGATTGATAATCACTACTTATCTCAATATAAGTGCAGTTAGGATTCAAGGGATGTTGATTAAAATGTTTGTTGAATTTCAGATTTGTTGCGCCATGCTCTCGTTTGGAGGGCTCAACTGTCTGGCGACAATGCAACAAAAGAACGTCAGAGCAAGAGAGGGTTTGTCAGTGTGGTGACAAGGTGCTCTGAAGTAAAGTATCCAGAGTCCTAGAGCGCACATTCAAGAAGCTGGTGAAGTGGGGAAGAGTGAACTGAGGCAGTACTACAGTACCAGATAGGCTCCTTCAGGAGCTGACTAAGTAAGAAGACACTGAATTGCCTTTGCCCATTGTGTTTTTCAGAATGTGGATAATGCCGTAGCAGACGTACTGGCCAGTAGACACTCAAAAATATCTTTCCAGTTCATATCCTTAATATTAGATGTGCTCAGATGGTCTCAGATGCTTGGCAACATACCATATTGACAAGACCATATTGGAGTGTGTACGTGATATCAACCGCTGCTGTCTCCATCAGCTGCTGACTTTGAGGTGGAGACAACTGCAAAGCCAGATGAAGTATGTAGTCACTTAGCAAGAACTTAGTCACCCGTAGTCAGTGCTGGGGACTGTATGCAGACGACTTACCACCTTCGTGCTGCTGTGTTTCTCCCTGGGTGACTACATACTGCTGGTGACCACTTCCCTAGTGAGACACCTGTTCAAGCCTGAGATAGGACTGACCCAATCTCTATGAGCACTCATTTCTAGTTGTTTCCATCGACGCTGCCCATTGTCGAGGACGGTCACATGCCTTTGACGTCGATCATATTGGGGACTATTGTTTATGTACCATCCTTCCGTGGGCCAAGACTGGCCAGCAGCTTGAAAGGGGCTGTCAACCATCGGCCATGGCGCCAGCTATGGGTGCCTTGTTGATTGAGGGACGCCTTAATAATGGTCCGCCGGTCGCTTCCAATCGCCGTCACTACTCTCAACCCGTGTCCTGGGGAAGAACGTGACGTTATTTCCTGGCTGTCTCAGAGCCCTTTCCTCCACCTTAGTACTGGTATCTATATCTGGTAACAGTAGTACCTTCTGTAGAATCAGCTGCTGCCATTCTTCGAGTGGACGCTCTGGTTCTGACATCATCGCCGCTAGGGTTATTGGAGATATAAATAGGTCAGCACCTGTTGTCTTTGATATGTAACCAAAACGTCCTCAGTCCGGGCTTCGAAAAAGGTGACTGCTTAAATTTCGAATGAAAATCATCAGCAATGGCGTCCGAAGACCTTTGGCATAAGAAGTCTCCATCATTCAGCTAACATCCCTGTCAACGAGGGTGGAGGGGCTCATAGAGGTTCAGGGCACTCTCTCGCCTTTGGGGTGATAAACTGCCCCTAAAGGCGGAAAAATCAGCATTGACTAACGGCAAAAGGATGCAGAAGGCAATGGAAACCACAGCAATAAAGACACATAATGTGTGTCCTCAGGACATGTGACCTGTAATTAAAAACAATTGTCATGAGGATCTCTCCATTGGTAAATGATTCTCGACTAGTCCCCATTCAGATCTCCTGTGGGCACTGCCAGGAGAGAGTTGAACACGAGTAAAAGATTAAAGATTGAATAACCAACGAAACAATAATGTTCTACGAATCGGGACGTACGATTTCAGAAGTTAGAATGTGATAAGGATGCCAGAAAATCTGAAAATGGAAATGCTAAGTTTCAGACTAGATACAGTGGTGGTCAGGAAAGTGAAATGGAAAAAAGACAAGGATTTCTGGTCAGACGAATGTAAGGTAATATCAACATGGTATAACGCTGGTAGGATTCGCTATGAAGATAGGGCAGAAGTGAGTTACTGTCAACATTTCAGTGATAGGGTTGTTCCCATCAGAATCGACAGCAAACAAATACCGGCAAGGGTAGCTGAGGCATACCTGCTGACGTCGCAAGCCGAAGATGAAGTGACAGATAAAGTATTTGAGGATACTGAACGCGTAATCCAGTGCAAAATTGGAGATGAAAATCTAATAGTCATGGTTAACTGGAACGCTGTTACAGGAGAACAAGTACAAGAAAGGATTACGGGATAGTATGAGTTTGTGAGGAAGAGATTTCTAAATCAGATATTGGTTTGTAGGGCGTAGCCAAGAGCGGATACACACTGAGATCACCATAGGCTCAAGTTTAGGAGACTTGGCAGGAAGAATTATTGTGGTAGGAAGTGAGATAAAAGGAACTAAGCTATGACGAGATAGATTTGAAGTTCTCTGAGGCTGCAGGTAGTTATAAGGAATAGCTCAGTATACAGTTCAGTTGATGAGAAATTGACTTCTCCAAAAAGGGCAATCACAGATACTGGAAAGAAAGACATAGATACAAAGAACAAAGAAGGTAGCTGCAAAGCAATCGCATATAACAGAAGAAATACTTCAGCTGATCGACAAAAGAGGGAAGTACAAAAATATTCAAGGAGATTCAGGAATATAGAGATATAAGTTAGTTAGTAATGAAATAAACAGGAAGCGCAATAAATATAAGACGAAATGGCTTCATGGAAAATTTGGAGAAAAATGAAAACCAAGTGATTTTTGGATTAACTGGCTGAGCATATAGAAAAGTCAAAACGAACTTTAGCGAAATTAAAAGCAAGGCTGGTAACATTAAGTCTGCAATGGGAATTCTGCTGTTAAACGCAGAGGAAAAAAGCAGATAGGTGCAAAGTGTACACTGAAGAC
Source organism: Schistocerca piceifrons (assembly GCF_021461385.2). Taxonomy (NCBI): domain Eukaryota; kingdom Metazoa; phylum Arthropoda; class Insecta; order Orthoptera; family Acrididae; genus Schistocerca; species Schistocerca piceifrons. The sequence continues at coordinate 634,810,466 of NC_060139.1, forward strand.
CACTACGAACGGTAACACTTATCTCATGAAAGATCAAATAAGGCAGAATGGAGACATAACATTTCATCAGAATTTCTAAACTCACTGGAGGAAGTGACAACAAAACGAATATTCACATTGTTGTGTAAAATGAATGAGGATGGCGATATACCATCTGACTGGCGAAAAAACATCATTCACATAAGACTGCAAGAGCCGACAAGTGTGAAAATTATGGCACAGCCGGCTTAACACCTCATTCATAGAAGTTGCCGGCAAGAACAACATGAAGAATGGAAAAAATTGAGGTTTTGTTAGACGACGATCAATTTGGCTTCAGGAAGGTAAATTGATCACAGAGGCAATTCTGACGTTGTGTTTGTAAAGCAAGACTAAAGAAATATAAATAATATGGGATTTGTTGACCTGCAAAGAGCGTTCGACAATGTCGAACAGTGCAAGACACAGAAATTCTGAGAGAAATTAGAGTCAATTAGAGGGAAGAAACGGTACTGCACTATATGTACAAGTGCCAAGAGGGAACAATAAGAGTGGAAGACCAACAACGAAGTGCTCCGATTAAAAAGGGTGAAGGACAGTGATGTTGTCTCTCGTCCCTACTGTTCAAACTACACTTTAGAAAAATAATGACGGAAATAAAAAGAGGAGTGACTGGAATTAAAATCCGGGGTGAAAGAATATTAATGATGAGATTCTGTGATAAACTGCTATCCTCAGTGAAAGTGAAAAAGAGTTACGGGATCTGCGTAACTGAATGATAGCCTACTGAGTAGAGCGAATGGATTGAGAGTAGATCGAAAAGAGATGAAAGTAATGAGAAGTATGAGAAATGAGAACAACGAAGTACTTAACATCAGGGTTGGTGATTATGAAATAGATGAAATTAAGAAATTCTGCTAGTTTTGCAGCATTATAAACCATGACGGACGGACCGAAGAGAGCGTAAAAGGCAGACTGGCACTGGCATAAAGGACATTCCTGGCCAAGAGAAGTATTCTAGTATCAAACATAGGCTTTAATTTGAAGAAGAAATTTCTGACAATGTGGGAGCACATCATTGTGTGGTAGTGAGACGATGGACTTTGGGAAAACCAGAAAAGAAGAGAATCGAAGCATTTGAGATTTGGTGATATAGAAGAATGTTGTAAATTAGGTGTACGGGTAAGCTATGAGGAGGGTCTCCGGAGAATCGTCGAGGAAAGGAACATGTGGAAAACAGTGGCTGGCTCTGAGTACTATGGGACTTAACTACTGTGGTCAACAGTCCCCTAGAACTTAGAACTACTTAAACCTAACTAACCTAAGGACATCACACACATACATGCCCGAGGCCGGATTCGAACCTGCGACCGTAGCAGTCTGGAAAACAGTGATAAGGAGAAGGGACAGGATGCAGAACACCTGTTAGATCTGGGAATAACTTCCATGGTACTAGAGGGAGCTGTAGAGGTTAAAAACTGCAGATGAAGACAATGATTGGAATACGCAGTGTTCAAAACGAAGGTGCTGGATTGTGTGAGAGGTTGTAATACTCATCGCAATAAGAAAAATAAGTCTAATAAACATTGGTCGGTAAATGCATACTTTCTTAGAGAAGTCGAATAATCGCCGGCCGCAGTGGCCGAGCGGTTATAGGCGCTTCAGTCTGGAACCGCGCGACCGCTACGATCGCAAGTTCGAATCCGGCCTCGGGCGTGGATGTGTGAGATGTCCTTACGTTAGCTGGGTTCTAAGTTCTAGAGGACTGATGACCTCAGACGTTAAGTCCCATAGGGCTCAGACACATTTGAACCATTTGAAGTCGAATAATCATCGGTCTGGAAGCGCATACTTTCCGCGGTAAATACCATAGCGACCATTAATGACAACGCACCCCTCTCGCCGTAAGGCGACAAGGAGAACGCCATCGTCCTTCTCTCACGAACTGAATACAACAGCAAGACGGAGGCGCTACTCGACGATCCTACATATCGCAAGCAAAGAGAGGATCCGCGTGGAGAAGTCCAGAGAAAATATTAGATCTCCTCCAGAAGGTTCTATTCCTCCTAAAGTGTCTAAGAGCCTACGCCAACAAGCTGCAGTTCCCTCAAGAATGTACGGCCTACCAAAGATACATAAGGATGGAACTCCTCTTAGCCCATTAGAGCAACATTGGAGCTCCGATATATTTTCTGGCCAAACATCATACTATACTGGTGGGACTTCTCATAGGTAAGTGTACTTACCATATCCGGAAACGCTAGTTCCTGCTACTAATAAGGCGAGTACACCGTCCCTTTGTTACATATTTTTTACGAACTTGAAACGGGAGCGACTGCAGTAATGGATAGGAACTGTGATTGTTGTGTACAGATGTGAGCTGAGCTGGCGACCATTCGCTCACAGCTTCAAGCAACGTTGGCTTCTGTCAGCAAGCTTGAGGCTACTGCCAGGGGGCGTCCCTGTGGGGGATCGGAAGCGGCAATGCGAGGGACTTGGAGCACGTCCCACGTGTCCTCCGATCGGTCCACTGCTGTGACCCTCCCAGGCACTCCCTGCACTGAGGTTGACCCCTAACCCGTGGTCGAGTGGGAGATCATTCCAAAGTCCGACAGGCAGCGAAAAACTTTCCGAGGGGCCGAAAGTTGGGCCTTCCCGGTTCGTTTGACGAACGGGTTTCGGCCGTTATCTGTGGGTGACCATGTCTCCGTGCCGGATGCAGTCGTCCATCCTGTTCCAGAGCAAGCTTCTCGATCCGCAAGGCATGGGCATTCACAGAGGGTGGGTTTCTACATCTACATCTACATCTATACTCCGCGAGCCACCTTACGGTGTGTGGCGGAGGGTACTTATTGTACCACTATCTGATCCCCCCTTCCCTGTTCCATTCACGAATTGTGCGTGGGAAGAACGACTGCTTGTAAGTCTCCGTATTTGCTCTAATTTCTCGGATCTTTTCGTTGTGATCATTACGCGAGATATATGTGGGCGGTAGTAATATGTTGCCCATCTCTTCCCGGAATGTGCTCTCTCGTAATTTCGATAATAAACCTCTCCGTATTGCGTAACGCCTTTCTTGAAGTGTCCGCCACTGGAGCTTGTTCAGCATCTCCGTAACGCTCTCGCGCTGACTAAATGTCCCCATGACGAATCGCGCTGCTTTTCGCTGGATCATGTCTATCTCTTCTATTAATCCAACCTGGTAAGGGTCCCATACTGATGAGCAATACTCAAGAATCGGACGAACAAGCGTTTTGTAAGCTACTTCTTTCGTCGATGAGTCACATTTTCTTAGAATTCTTCCTATGAATCTCAACCTGGCGCCTGCTTTTCCCACTGTTTGTTTTATGTGATCATTCCACTTCAGATCGCTCCGGATAGTAACTCCTAAGTATTTTACGGTCGTTACCGCTTCCAATGATTTACCACCTATGGCATAATCGTACTGGAATGGATTTCTGCCCCTATGTATGTGCATTATATTACATTTATCTACGTTTAGGGAAAGCTGCCAGCTGTCGCACCATGCATTAATCCTCTGCAGGTCCTCCTGGAGTACGTACGAGTCTTCTGATGTTGCTACTTTCTTGTAGACAACCGTGTCATCTGCAAATAGCCTCACGGGGCTACCGATGTTGTCAACTAAGTCATTTATGTATATTGTAAACAATAAAGGTCCTATCACGCTTCCCTGCGGTACTCCCGAAATTACCTCTACATCTGCAGATTTTGAACCGTTAAGAATGACATGTTGTGTTCTTTCTTCTAGGAAATCCTGAATCCAATCACAAACCTGGGTGGACGGTGCAAGGAAAGTGACCATCAGCACATCTCCGTTACCTTTGAAGCCATCTATATCAAACATGGCACACACTTTATGTACTACCTGGAAGAGATTACTGTAAGACACCTGTGCACCCCTCATGCTGAGGTTGGAGATGAAAAGGTGTAACTAAAGCATTACTCAGGAACGCCTGGAGCAATTTCAACCGAATTTGTTATATACATGACTCGTTGTATGGGTATAAATTCTGCGGGAGTGTTTAGGACACTTTAAAAATATTAAGCTCAATCTGTGTCTTCTTTATGCTGCCCAATGCGATTAAAAAATTATGAAGAAATGAGTTTAAACATTTTCCCTATTATAAACGTAAAAAGTGTTTGTTCCATTTTCACACCACATAGCTGAGTCATTATCCACAACTTCTAGCGTACTTCTACCCTAAACGGAATTAGTTTCTCAGGATATATATATATATGTCTACATTGGCGCAGCCGCTTGAAAGAAAATAGTTACTTAATAATTTGAAAAACTGCTTCAGAAAATTGACAGCAGCGTGTGTGAAACTTTGCAAAGCCAGGTGTTTATCAAATTTCTATGAGCAAGCAGTTTTCGCCAGGTTCCTGCGTAAGCGGTTGCATTACCGCGGTGGATGATGGGCCGCGGCAAAATGAGATAGCGTGCAGCATTAGAAGGCTGCTTCGAGCATCAAGGCAGCCGCGAGGGTGTGAGCGTGCACGATACGGGTGGAATCGCCTCCTGGATTAACGGCCAACAGTCTGCAGACTAGGCGCGGCTCTGTGCGGGCTTTACGCCACTAACACACCCATCAGGGCAACAAAAAGCCTCCATGCAAGCGATTAAAACGGGAAAACGCGCAGCTGATACGATATCGTGACAGATGGCGCGCGCGGCTTTCCAAGGTAGAGAGCCTGTATAGGGAGAGAGTGGCCAACCGGACGATACGGCGGCCATTTTTCTGCCAAACTGCGGGCGGGACTTTTGAATGGCCAGTAGTGGAGTAGTGGAGTACACACTCACCGAATCAAAAGCACAAGACAATATGGCGAAATCATTCGTTAAATGCCTTTCTTTAGAGCTATAATATACTCATAGTACCCTACTACGTACAGCACAGGAAAATTTGATACAGTGGCTGTAAAAATTATTCATTACCTGCATTTATCTCCTTTAAAGTTCGTTTACTAGACATATTGCAATGAAAGTAACGTAAATAAAAAAAATATAGGGTTAGGGGTCAACCTCAGTGCAGGCAGTGCCTGGGAGGGTCACAGCAGTGGACCGAACGGAGGACACGTGGGTAGTTGGGAGCTTCAACGATAGGTGCGTAATGGGGCCCCTTAAGAACATGGCTTCCAAGGAAGGGAAGGAAGCCAGTGTGCACTCCGTGTACATTCCGGGGGACGTCATTCCGTATGTGGGAAAGGTGCTTCCGGATGTCACGAAGAGTACAGGGTGCAGCCAACTGCAGGTGGTGGCTCATGTCGGTACCAGTGACGTGTGTCGCTTGGGATCGGAGCAGATTCTGTCTGGTTTCGGGCGGCTTGCGAAAATGGTAAAGACTGCCAGTCTCGCTTCCGAGATTAAGGCGGACCTCATCATCTGCAGCATCGTCGATAGAATCGACTGTAGTCCTTTGGTGCAGAGCCGAGTGGAGGGTCTGAATCAGAAGCTCAGGCGGTTATGTGACCGTGTAGGCTGCAGATTCCTTGACTTGCGCCATCGGGTGGAGGGTTTCAGGGTTCCGCTTAATAGGTCAGGAGTCCACTACACACAGGAGGCTGCTAACGGGCAGCGGGGGCTGTGTGGAAGGGACTGGGCGGTTTTTTTAGGTTATAGGGTCTCAGAGAATCGCAGAAGGGACGTCCGTCTAAAAGTTGGCAGGTAACGCACAGAAAGGTAGTTGTAAATTGTCGTAGCTGTGTTGGGAAAGAACTAGAGATCCAAGTCCTAATATAAAGCACTGAAGCTCAAATAGTTGTAAGTACAGAGAGCTGGCTAAACCCGGAAATAAGTTCATCCGAAATTTTTTCAAACGATCTAAAGTGTTCAGAAAGGATAGATTAAATACAGTTGATGGTGGAGTATTTATTGCTGTCAGAGGTAGTTTGCCATGTAGCGAAATTGAAGTAGATAGTTCATGTGAAACAGTATGTGTAGAGGCTATACGACATGACAATCGGACTAAACTGTTAACTGGATCGTTTTACCGACCCCCCCGAATCAGAAGACATAGTTCAAAGAAAATTTGAGTCTCATTTCAAATAAGTACCCCGCTCATACAGTTATAGTTGGTGGTGACTACCCTCAATATGCTGGAAAAATTATACGTCTAAAGCCAGCGGCAGGCATGAAATATCATCCGAAATTGTACTGAATGCTTTCTCGGAAAATTATTTTGAACAATTAGTTAATGAGCCGACTCGAAGTGTAAATGGTTGCGAAAGCATACTTCTCCTTTTAGCAACAAATAATCCTAGAAAAATAGTGAGTATTGTGAATAATATAGGGATTATCGACCACAAGGCAGTTGCTGCCAGGCTGAATACCGTAACACCTACAACCATCAAAAAGAAACGCAAAGTATATCTATTTAAAAAAGCTGATAAAAATGCTCTTATCGCCTTTTTAAGAGACAGTCTTCCCTCCTTCCGATCTGATCATGTAAGTGTAGTAAAGTTGTGGAATGTTTTCAAAGAGATAGTATCAACAGCAATTGAGAGATATATACCACATAAATTAATTAGTGATGGTACTGATCGTCGGTGGTACACAAAACGGATTAGATCGTTGTTGCAGAAGCAACTAGAAAAGCATGCCAAATTTAAAATAACGCAAAATCCCAAAGATTGGCAAAGTTTTACAAAAAAAAAATTATAGCGCGTACTTCAATGTGAGATGCTTTTAATAATATCCACAACGAAATTCTGTCTTGAAATCTGGCAGAAAGACCAAAGAGATTCTGGTCATACATAAAGCACACTAGTGGCAAGACGCAATCAATACCTTCACTGCGCGATGACAACGGTGAAGTCATTGATGACAGTGCCACTAAAGCAGAGTTATTTATCATGGTTTTCCGAAATTCCTTTACCAAAGAAGACGAAATATATATTCCTGAATTCCAATCAAGAACAACAGCCAAGATGAGAAACATAGAACTAGAAGTCCTCGGTGTAACAAAGAAGCTTAAATCACTTAATAAAAGCAAGGCTTCCGGTCCGTACCGCATACCAGTGAGATTCCTCTCAGAGTATGCTGATAAAATATCTCCATATTTAGCAATTACATACAACCACTTGTTCACAGAAAGATCCGTTCCTAAAGACTGGAAAATTGCTCAAGTCACACCAATACCCAAAAGTGAAAGTAAGAGTAACCCGCTGAATGACAGGCCTATATCACTAACATCGATTTGCAGTAGGCCTTTAGAACATATACTGTATTCGAACTTTATGAAATACCTCGAAGAAAACGATTTATTGACATATAATCAGCACGGATTCAGATAATATCGTTCTTGTGAAACACATCTAACTTTTTATACTCATGAAGTAATAAGTGCTATCGACAGAGGATGTAAAACGTATTCCATATTTTTATATTTCCAGAAGATTTTCGACACCGTTCCTCACAAGTGTCTTCTAACCTACCTGCGTGCCTACGGAGTATCAACTCAGTTGTGCGACTGTCAGAAAGGTCGCAGTTCGTAGTAACAGACGGAAAGTCATTGCGTAAAATAGAAGTAATATCCGGCGTTCCCAAAGGAAGTGTTAAAGGCCCTCTATTGTTCCTGATCTATATTAACGAAGTAGGAGACAATCTGAGTAGCCGTCTTCATTGTTTTCAGATGATGCTGTCATTTACCGTCTTGTAAAGTCATCAGATGATCAAAACGATTTGCAAAATGATTTAGATAAGATATCTGTATGGTGCGAAAAGTGGCAATTGACCCTGAATAAAGAAAAGTGTTAAGTAATTCACATGAGTGCTAAAAGAAATCAGTTTAATTTGGATTACGCGATAAGTCACACAAATATAAGGGCTGTAAATTCAACTACATACTTAGGGATTACAATTACAAATAACCTAAATTGGAACGATAACATAGATAATATTGTGGGTAGAGCAAACCAAAGACTGTGATTCATTGGCAGAGCACTTAGAATGTGCAACAGGTCTACCAAAGAGACTGCTTACACTACATTTGTTCGCTCTATTCTGGAGTATTGCTGTGCGGTGTGGGATCCACATCAGGTGGGACTGGCGGAGGACATCGAAAAAGTGCAAAGAAGGGCAGCTCGTCTTGTACTATTGCGAAATAGGAGAGATACTATCACAGACATGATACGTGAATTGGAGTGGCAATCATTAAGACAAAGCCGTTTTTCGTTGCGACGGGATCTTCTCATGAAATTTCAATCACCAGTTTTCTCGTCCGATTGCAAAAACATTCGGTTGGCACACACCTACGTAAGGAGAAATGATTATCACGATAAAATAAGAGAATTCAGGGCTCGCACAGAGATATTTAAGTATTGTTTCTTCCCGCGTGCCGTTCGAGAGTGGAACGGTAGAAAGACAGCATCAAGGTGGTTCATTGAACCCTCTGCCAGACTATTGTGAATAGCAGAGTAATCACATAGATCTACATGCAGATGTAGATCCGGAATCAGAGGTCTTCATAGGATACCTGCAGACACTACAAACGTCAGATATTTTGGTCAGCTTAGACGTTGTAACTTTATTTACAAAAGTACCTCTGCAAGGCTCGTTAAAGCTAATCAGCAGCCAGTTTGAGAAAGGCATTGTGGCATTTATCTAATCATGTTCTTACCTCAACTTACTTGTTATTCAATGACCAGTATTTTGAAGAAGTGGCAGGTGTCGCCATAGGATGTCGTCTGCCTCCCATGGTGGACAACTATTTTATGGAAGACGTTGAGGAAAAAGGGTCTGTAGTCGTCAAATCACAAACATTCCTGCTTCTGGCGGAATGTAGACGATACTTTCGTTGTGTGACCTTACGGAATAGAGACAATACCTGTTCTTCTCCGGCATCTGAACTCGCTCCATCCTAATAAACAATTCACAATGGTACTGAAAAAGGATGGCATTTTACCATTCCTGGACGTAATAGCCGGAAGAAAGCTGATGGTACACTGGGACATAGTGTCAATCGCAAATCAACTCATATGGAACTATATTTGCAGGTCAGAAGTTGTCATCACTCTCGGCAACGTGGTAGTGTCTTACCATCTTTGGTGCATAGAGCACATGCGCTCTCAGATGCCGACAGTCTGCCTGGTTAGCTACAGCACCTAAGGACGCTATTCCAACATAATGGCTATTCCGATAGGCAGTGGTGGCCAAGCGATTCTAGGCGCTTCAGTCCGCAACCGCGCGACCGCTACGGTCGCAGGTTCGAATCCTGCCTCGGGCATGGATGTGTGTGATGTCCTTAGGTTAGTTAGGTTTAAGTAGTTCTAAGTTCTAGGGGATTGATGACCTCAGATGTTAAGTCCCATAGTGCTCAGAGCCCTTAGGTAGTTACGCCCTGCATTCTGTTCTTAGGAATTCGAAGCATGGATGTAAATGAAGACGCAGAGGCACCCACTGCAGAGAGCGTTCTTGCCCTAGTTTGGCGGCATGTGTTCAAGGATAGAAATAATCCTCAAAAGGCACTATATCAAGTGGTTTCTCGGCCACCAGCAAAATTGAGGAATTTATTGTGCTCAGTCAAAGACGACATTGGCCTTAGAAAACGAGGCGTGTGTAAAACCCCATGCCAATGAGGAAAATTTCATTTTGGGCGGACATGCCGAACCGTGCAAGAACGTTGCGCCGTACACCGTCGTCATACACTCTGGGCTACCTGATAAATCTACAGTAGCGGAGAATTACCTGGACACGGGACATCGTATGTTTCACAAAAAGACTGAAATTTTATTCCTAGCGTCATATTTCTGGGACTGTGCTGTTAAAGAGACCGTACATACCCGTACGGCGGACTGTCCTATCAACAGGGACGCAGGTTTCAACTAAGCGCTGCCTGGAATCCAGCAGTGGCTGCCATTAAATCGAAACAGTGAAAACAAGAACTTACAACTCATCACGCGACGCAACGCACTACTGAGACTTAATTCAGCTTTTAACCACAGTAGCGTCCTGTGGCAAAGCCATTGCTCACAGCGCACTCGCGGATGGCCTGTCTGTAGCTCCCAGCAGGGGCACCGGGATAGCCGCTTTCCTCCACCTACGAGCGTCTTCCCGCGCTCGCGTATTGCCTGCTCCCGGCATGATAAATTTCTACTCCTCCGCGCGATTATCATCAGTCTCGCCTTGCAACAGATGATGTCGAGCAGTTGCATAGATGAAATATTTTCCGACTTACACAATACGATCCGGCGGCAATCCGAAGAAGTGTATTTGCAATGCCACACCATTTGAAGTACACCCGGTTGTTGTTGTACCTGCCAGCATGCACTGAAGACGCGATGCAGTAGTGTCCGCACACAGTTTACTGGCCTGGCATCTACATCTACATCTACATCCATACTCCGCAAGCCACCTGACGATGTATGGCGGAGGGTACCTTGAGTGCCTCTATCGGTTCTCCATTCTATTCCAACCTTGTATTGTTCGTGGAAAGAAGGATTGTCGGTATGCCTCTGTGTGGGCTCTAATCTCTCTGATTTTATCCTCGTGGTCTCTTCGCGAGATATACGTAGGAGGGAGCAATATACTGCTTGACTCCTCGGTGAAGGTATGTTCTCGAAACTTCAACAAAAGCCCGTACCGAGCTACTGAGCGTCTCTCCTGCAGAGTCTTCCACTGGAGTTCATCTATCATCTCCGTAATGCTTTCGCGATTACTAAATGATCCTGTAACGAAGCGCGCTGCTCTCCGTTGGATCTACTCTATCTCTTCTATCAACCCTATCTGGTACGGATCCCACATTACTGAGCAGTATTCAAGCAGTGGGCGAACAAGCGTACTGTAACCCACTTCCTTTGTTTTCGGATTGCATTTTCTTAGGATTCTTCCAATGAAGCTCAGTCTGGCATCTGCTTTACCGACGATCAACTTTATATGATCATTCCAATTTTAAATCACTCCTAATGCGTGCTCCCAGATAATTTATGGAATTAACTGCTTCCAGTTGCTGACTTGCTATATTGTAGCTAAATGATATGGGATTTTTCATTCTATGTATTCGCAGCACATTACACTTGACTACATTGAGATTCAATTGCCATTCCCTGCACCATGCGTCAATTCACTGCAGATCCTCCTGCATTTCAGTACAATTTTCCATTGTTAAAAGCTCTCGATATACCACAGCATCATCCGAAAAAAGCCTCAGTGAACTTCCTATGTGACTAATTGTTTATTCATACGATTATGATTATTTGAACAAACAACGTAAATGTACTCGGACAGTCTTCTAGATTAAACATAAAGTAAACAGACACTTCATCCATAGTTCTCAGATGGTATAAAAGCTATTCTCGCTACTGCCAAGAATGGAGTCACTTGCTACATCTGAAACGTTTCTTTTCATTTGTAATTAAATTTAAGACCCAAAACTAAAGTAATTTATGCAAACCTACGAAAGAAACGCAGTATTTTTGTATTAATTATGTGTATTGTGTTTAAATTGTCTTATTACGTGTAACCGTTATTAATTATTAAATTTGAGGGTGCACACAGATATAAAAATTACCAAATGAGGGCCACTGTATTTTGTAATAGGTAAATAATGCATCAGACGCAGCGTAAGCGGCAACAGTCAAATTTTATGCGGTCAGCCGCGCCAGAAAGGCGTGCAGCGAAGTGTCTCGAATAGGAAGAGACTGAGGAAAAATAACAGCAAAGTTACCTACAGTTGTATATAAAAAGCGGCGTCTGGCCCGCTCTCTCTCTCGATGTCCCTCAAACTCTCCTGAGGCCCGCTCTGTAATGATGTCTCCGCTGTTGTCGATCGCTCTCTCTTAATGATCGCACTCTCGAATGATTTTATAACAAGCCCTTGTACTTCAAAGATATTTTCAATGGTTGTATAGTATTCATCTATGTAAAAGTATCGCCTATATATGAGTAATGGTTATTGGTTACCAATGTTTCATTTCAACAACGTTAACATCGCTGACGACTTTTCTATGTTTCAGCTAGGAGAACTGAAAGACTGTCGACATATCTTTTTGCTGGCCGCTGCCGAACATTACTGATGTTTGAACCTGTAGCAGCCATTCGTGCGTCCCTGTGATCTGTTAAGCCGATCTGTAAACGCTGTTACTGGGCAGCACATCTGTGTATAACGCGTAATATTAATGATGGACCACGGCCAACAAACGATGTGTGCGGTCAGTCCACTCCACTTCACTCCACTCCACTGGATCGACAAAATCTTGAATTATTAATTTTCTTTCCCTTAGTGGTAAATTTATCTGCGCCGCGTGATAATTTAAGGTTATCAATCATTTTTTACTTGGCTGCATTTTTTAATTAGTGGCACACCAGTTAGTGTCCTCTTATCAGAATTTATTTGTCATTTAGCACTAAAGAGCGCCCGACACGACAAAGGAAACTGTCCTTTTAAAAATAATAATTAAGACTATACAGGGTGGTCCATTGATAGTGACCAGGCTAAATACCTCACGAAATAAGCAATAAATGAAAAGAACTACAAAGAACGAAACTCGCCTAGCTTGAATGGGAAAACAGATGGCGCTATGGTTGGCCCGCTAGATGGCGGTGCCACAGGTCAAACGGATATGAACTACGTTTTTTTAAATAGGAACCCCCATTTAAATTACATATTAGTGTAGTACGTAAAGAAATATGAATGTTTTATTTGGACCACTTTTCTCGCTTTGTGATAGATGGCGCTGTAATAGTCACAAACGTATAAGTACGTGGTATCACGTAACATTCCGCCAGTGCGGACGGTATTAGCTTCGTGATACATTAGCCGTGTTAAAATGGACCGTTTACCAATTGCGGAAAAGGTCGATATCTGTTGATGTATGGCTGTTGTGATCAAAATGCCCAACTGGTGTGTGCTATGTATGTTGCTCGGTATCCTGGATGACATCGTCCAAGTGTCCGGACCGTTCGCCGGATAGTTAAGTTATTTAAGGAAACAAGAAGTGTTCAGCCACATGTGAAACGTCAACCACGACCTGCAACAAATGATGATGCCCAAGTAGGTGTTTTAGCTGCTGTCGCGGATAATCCGCACATCAGTAGCAGACGAATTGCGCGAGAATCGGGAATCTCAAAAACGTCGGTGTTGAGAATGCTACATCAACATCGATTGCACCCGTACCAAATTTCTATGCATCAGGAATTGCATGGCGACGTCTTTGAACGTCGTGTACGGTTCTGCTACTGGGCACAAGAGAAATTGCTGGACGATGACAGACTTTTTGCAAGCATTCTATTTAGCGACGAAGCGTTATTCACCAACAGCGGTAACGTAAACCGGGATGATATGAACTATTGGGCAACGGAAAATCCATGATGGCTGAGACAAGTGGAACATCAGCGACCTTGGCGGGTTAATGTAGGGTGTGGCATTATGGGAGGAAGGATAATTGGCCCCCATTTTATCGATGGCAATCTAAATGGTGCAATGTATGCTGATTTCCTATGTAATGTTCTACCGATGTTACTACAAGATGTTTCACTGCATGACAGAATGGCGATGTACTTCCAACATGACGGATGTCCGGCACATAGCTCGAGGGCGGTTGAACTGGTATTGAATAGTATATTTCATGACAGGTGGATTGGTCATCGAAGCACCATACCATGGCCCGCACGTTCTCCTGATCTGACGTCCCCGGATTTCTTTCTGTGGGGAAAGTTGAAGAATATTTGGTATCGTCACCGACAACGCCTGACAACTTACGTCAGCGCATTGTCCATGCATTACGGACATTACGAAAGGCGAACTACTGGCTGTTGAGAGGAATGTCGTTACACTTATTGCCAAATGCATTGTGGTTGACGGACATCATTTTGAGCATTTATTGTATTAATGTGGCATTTACAGGTAATCACGCTGTAACAGCATGCGTTCTCAGGAACGATGAGTTCACAAAGGTACATATATCACACTGGAACAATCGAAACAAAATGTTCAAACGTATCTACGTTCTCTATTTTAATATAAGAAACCTACCTGTTACCAACTGTTCGTCTAAATTTGTGAGCAATATGTTTGTGACTGTTACAGCGCCATCTGTCACAAAGCGAAGAAAGTGGTCCAACTAAGACATTTATATTTCTTTACGTACTACACGAATATGTAGTAAAAAGTGGGGGTTGCTATTTAAAAAATCGCTGTTGATATCCGTTTGACCTATGGCAGCGCCATCTAGCGGGCCAACCATAGTGCCATCTGGTTTCCCCCTTCAAGCTAGAAAAGTTTCGTTCTTTGTAGTTTTTTCGTTTGACGCTAATTTCGTAAGATATTTGGCCCGGTCACGATCAATGGACAACCCTGTATAGTTGTAAAAAAGGTACGTTCTGAGACGGTACTATTTCACTCGAATGCTAAGTTCTCTTACGAATACCAGAGACGGCGAGTTAAATTTCATCTCTAACAATCCCTCAATGACGTCCTAGACCAGACCCACTTGGCTGGTAGTGCCCTGTCAGAAGAGATGCTGTGAACGGGGGACTGGGCGGCGACAGCTGCAGTGGCTGCGGCTCCGGTGATAACCATTAGTCCCGGCAAGCGATGTCACTGCTTTCTGCTGCTCCAGTGAGAACTGAAATCCTCGCTTCGTGGGGACAGAACATAGTGCCGATATGCGCACGCCGATTCTAGCTTCGCGCAACGACTGCGGTGTCAGCGCTACAGCCGGCGTCGCCCTCTGCTGGCCTCCATGCTGGCTCCCACGCCCCGGCGAGCTACGAGCAGAGCCGCGGGCGTTTGAATATTTTGTCCAATAGACAATCGGCCGCTAGCACTCCGTGGTAGGTGCGCCACAGCACCATGATGGAAAAAATGTATCACAGTCATTGTAAGCATTTTCCCTATTATTTGAGACATATGCTCAGTTCATTCATTAGTCAGTGGATGTAATGAGCCCATTCTCAGTTCGCAAATAAGTAACAAATAGCACAACTGCTTCATTTATTCTGGCACAAACGGACAATGGAAAATCCGGGATGGAATGTAACCATATCATGAAAAGGATAGTTGCTTCTCACAATGTAGCGGGGATGCTGAGTCGCAGATAGGCACAACAAAAAGACTCTCACATATTGGGCTTTGGGCCAACAAGTCTTTGCCGAGAAAAGATAACACACACACACACACACACACACACACACACACACACACACACACACAATCAAGCAAAAGCAATTCATACATACAAGACCATAGTCTCTGGTAGCTAAACCTGGAGTACGATCAGCAGGGTATTATAATGTGCATCAAGTAACACTAGCCTTTCACCAACGGTTTCACCAGTGGATGCAAACAGTCCGCATATTGAACACATATTTTGCTCCTCCTGCCCCGTAGCCCATCCCCTTCCCTCTTTCCTCTTTCCTCCCGTCCACTGCCCTCTCCATCTTTTAGGTGCCTCCTACCGCTCCTCCTTGTCCCCCTCTCACAAACGCTTCCTATATCCCCTCTCATTTCCTCCTACACCGTGTTTTTCCCCCTATCCTATTCCATCATCTCTCTGTCCATCTCTCCCTTCTCACCTCTTTCTACCCATTTCCTCTTCTACCCTCTCTGTCCGTCTTCTCCTCCCCCATTTCTCTCTCCATCCAATCCTCCCCTTCCTCACTGTGCATCTTCTTCTCCGCTATCTCTTTGTTCAACCATGTCCATCCGCGCATATATTTGATAGAAAACATTTCGGTGCTATAAGCATAACCCGCCTATCTCGCAGGGAACCTTATATGTCAAAGGCTACCAACAATTTTAGCCCCCACCTCCACCCCTAAGAGAGTTACGTGGTTCTTACCTCTGCAGTACATCTTCCAGTACTATATATACTAAATTTGCTTGGTATCGACTCAGTAGTTTAGCACAAGACTTGGAGCCTACGACCCCACATAAATACATTTCTTTTCACATACATATAGAACGAGTCCGAGAGTGTTGGACCACTAGGTGAGATGAACCAGTGGCGTATTCCACAAATATGCCGCTGGAGAGCACCTCCCTCCACTTCCGAGGAAGCTGTTTCGTGAAGAAACGTGGGGCAAAAGTTTTTATGTCATTTTCGTGTTAGTTCTCGAGAAAAAAGTCACATTCTCCTTTCTGGTAAGCTGTAAAGTTTTATAGAGTAGTTACTTAAATTTAGTATTTAGGCTTGGTGTGCACAATATTGATGCAGTGTTTCTACTGCGAGTTTGGCAAATTTGAAACCATTGCACAGGCATAAAATAGTTCCCTAGTTCGCTAGCTACAGAGGTAAGAATCCTACGAGATGGACCTTCGTTATTTTGGACTGATGGGCCACTTGTTTTAATGTGAGAGAGATGTAGCACAATTACATTTAGCTTTAAGGCGGAAGATATGTCTATGTCAACAAATGGAAGATCAGAAACTCACTCTCTCTCTCTCTCTCTCTCTCTCTCTCTCTCTCACACACACACACACACACACACGCACACACACACACACACACCGAGAGAGAGAGAGAGAGAGAGAGATAGAAAGACCAAACTCTTAAAAATACATGAAGAGATCTATTAATCCCAAGCCCATTAAAAGGGGAGAGTTATCTGTTCAAGACCAATTCCTTCAGTGACACGACTTTGGACTCCACTCCACCTATATCTAAGAATTCCAAGACTATGACCTCAAAACTGACTACTCCTAAGCCAAAACAGAAAACAATCTGAAGAAATATAATCTGTTCCTTCTAGAGATAAAACCGTGAGATTTTGCTGATAATATGGAAACTGCAAAGAAAACGAGGGATAAGAAAAGAAAGGAAACAGAAAAAAGCACGAAAGATCACAGAGGGAAAATACTAGTGAAGAGAAGAAACGTGAACATTGAAGCTTCCTGGCAGATTCGTCAAGAGAAAAACAGGCTGAAGAAGCTGAAAAAGGAAAGTACTGCAAATAGTTCACCAAAAACTGCTTCAAATGGCTCTGAGCACTATGGGACTTAACATCTGTGGTCATCAGTCCCCTAACTAACCTAAGTACATTACACACATCCATGCCCGAGGCAGGATTCGAACCTGCGACCGGAGCGGTCACGCGGTTCCAGACTGAAGCGCCTGGAACCGCACGGCCACAACGGCCGGCAATAGTTCACCATTTTCATCAGATGCAGCCATTACAGAGGGTTACGAAAATAACTTTAATGAATGGGATGAAGTTGAATGTGTTGGTGTCGTGAAATATGTTACGTAACTGATAAAAATCTTTGTTATATTCAGTTTGTTTCCAGTTGACGAATGTTGTTCAAGAGTTAGTAGTAAGTTTAATTGCTGTGGCAAAAGAAAAAGTGAACAATTTATAACAAAAGCCAAAATTGATTCAAGATCTACAATAAACTGATAAAACTGTTTTGGACTATTTCAGTATTCATCACACCATATTCCAAAGAATAATATGAAATTTTAATAGATTCCTTTATTTATGTATAGCCATTTTTATACAGTTCATCTCTCTCAGTACACTGGTCCACTGGTCCATTTCACCCATACACCTATGGGTAAGATGGGACACTCATGTATATTTTAATTATATCACGCCTCTTGAAATGTAAGTGGCAGCGCGTCAATGACATACTGCTGCTAATTTTATATGATACTTTACAAGAGAATGTTGCAGAAGCAAAAAAAGTTACTAAAACACAAATGTTGTGCTGGAAAAAAGTGGTCCAACTCTCCCGGACGTATCCAATAATAACATCATTGATGGCTCACTGAAGACCGCGCAGCGAAATAGGAGGTCCGCCTTTGGTTCATGCTGGAAACACCGCTCCTCTGCATTCACACCATACAGAACTGACAAAAACTACAACATGCGTTGATTAAACCATAAATAGCCATTAGAATTACATTTCACTGTGTAAGATTACAGGCTTAGCGTTACTACTACTTAACCCTCCCGTTACCAAGCTTTTTCACACCTCTATTTTACCAAGCGAGGTATTTGGACTAACCCAAAAGAGTATTATGTTTTACTGTAATACTTGTTCTCAGATTTCGTTATTTTCATTGAATGGGTTTATATAGTATTGAAAACCAGCTTTTCGGGTTTTTAGAAGTATTTAATCAGATCTTTCAGTAAATTCAGTACTCAACGAACAGAAAATTAATAATTATGTACCTCAACAGTCACTGCAGTAAAATAACACAAGACTTTTTTAACTTTTCTGTCAAGTACATTTTTGCACTGCAAGCATTTCATAGTAACAGTTTCGTCTCCGTGCATATTACAAACAGGTTTCTTGCACATAACACAACAGAATCTTGTTTTCCGATCTTCGCTTCTCTTGCAATCTTGACATCGTTGTGGCGTTGGTAATTTAGAACACTGGGTCTGAATCACTGCTGTAGGAATTGCAATACCACAAGCTTTCAGTGCATCTTGTACATCTTTATGAAGACCGTTGATATTTTTGGCTCTTTCTTCCATGTTGCCTTTGCTGAGTCCAAATGCCAGTTCAGTCGTGACGAGTTTACGTCGGCTTCGGTTATTCTTTTGCCATTCAGGAAATCTTTGAGTGTACAGAATATCAGGAAATCTATGAGTGTACAAAATATATGCATTCAGTGCTGCAGTATCTGTCATTTCCCTGAAGATTCTTAGTGGCCACCGCCTCGTTCATCTAACACAACTGTATTCACTTGTCATTTTGTCCCCATTATTTACGGTACCTTTGGTTTTGTTGTAGTGCAACCTGATTTCGGGTTTGTGTTCTCTTTCTTCACCACTCACTTGTTCTCATTATGCTGAGTAGGGAGTAGTATTACTGATTTTCCCTTCTTTGGACCATGGGATCTAGGGTCTACATCTACATCTACATTTATACTCCGCAAGCAGCCCAACGGTGTGTGGCGGAGGGCACTTTACGTGCCACTGTCATTACCTCCATTTCCTGATCCAGTCGCGTATGGTTCGCGGGAAGAACGACTGTCGGAAAGCCTCCGTGCGCGCTCGAATCTCTCTAATTTTACATTCGTGATCTCCTCGGGAGGTATAAGTAGGGGGAAGAATTTATTCGATACCTCATCCAGAAACGCACCCTCTCGAAACCTGGCGAGCAAGCTACACCGCGATGCAGAGCGCCTCTCTTGCAGAGTCTGCCACTTGAGTTTGTTAAACATCTCCGTAACGCTATCACGGTTACCAAATAACCCTGTGACGGAACGCACCGCTCTTCTTTGGATCTTCTCTATCTCCTCCGTCAACCCGATCTGGTACGGATCCCACACTGATGAGCAATACTCAAGTATAGGTCGAACGAGTGTTTTGTAAGCAACCTCCTTTGTTGATGGACTACATTTTCTAAGGACTCTCCCAATGAATCTCAACCTGGTACCAGCCTTACCAACAATTAATTTTATATGATCATTCCACTTCAAATCGTTACGCACGCATACTCCCAGATACTTTACAGAAGTAACTGCTACCAGTGTTTGTTCCGCTATCATATAATCATACAATAAAGGATCCTTCTTTCTATGTATTCGCAATACATTACATTTGTCTATGTTAAGGGTCAGTTGCCACTCCCTACACCAAGTGCCTATCCGCTGCAGATCTTCCTGCATTTCGCTACAATTTTCTAATGCTGCAACTTCTCTGTATACTACAGCATCATCCGCGAAAAGCCGCATGGAACTTCCGACACTATCTACTAGGTCATTTATATATATATTGTGAAAAGCAATGGTCCCATAACACTCCCCTGTGGCACGCCAGAGGTTACTTTAACGTCTGTAGACGTCTCTCCATTGATAACAACATGCTGTGTTCTGTTTGCTAAAAACTGTTCAATCCAGCCACACAGCTGGTCTGATATTCCGCAGGCTCTTACTTTGTTTATCAGGCGACAGTGCGGAACTGTATCGAACGCCTTCTGGAAGTCAAGAGAAATAGCATCTACCTGGGAGCCTGTATCTAATATTTTCTGGGTCTCATGAACAAATAAAGCGAGTTGGGTCTCACACGATCGCTGTTTCCGGAATCCATGTTGATTCCTACATAGTAGATTCTGGGATTCCAAAAACGACATGATACTCGAGCAAAAAACATGTTCTAAAATTCTACAAGAGATCGACGTCAGAGATATAGGTCTATAGTTTTGCGCATATGCTCGACGACCCTACTTGAAGACTGGGACTACCTGTGCTCTTTTCCAATCATTTGGAACCTTCCGTTCCTCTAGAGACTTGCGGTACACGGCTGTTAGAAGGGGGGCCAGTTCTTTCGCGTACTCTGTGTAAAATCGAATTGGTGTCCCGTCAGGTCCAGTGGACTTTCCTCTGTTGAGTGATTCCAGTTGCTTTTCTATTCCTTGGACACTTATTTCGATATCAGCCATTTTTTCGTTTGTGCGAGGATTTAGAGAAGGAACTGCAGTGCGGTCTTCCTCTGTGGAACAGCTTTGGAAAAAGGTGTTTAGTATTTCAGCTTTACGCGTGTCATCCTCTGTTTCAATGCCATCATCATCGCGGAGAGTCTGGATATGCTGTTTCGAGCCACTTACTGATTTAACGTAAGACCAGAACTACCTAGGATTTTCTGTCAAGTCGGTACATAGAATTTTACTTTCGAATTCACTGAACGCTTCACGCATAGCCCTCCTTACGCTAACTTTGACATCGTTTAGCTTCTGTTTGTCTGAGATATTTTGGCTGCGTTTAAACTTGGAGTGAAGCTCTCTTTGCTTTCGCAGTAGTTTCCTAACTTTGTTGTTGTACCACGGTGGGTTTTCCCGTCCCTCACAGTTTTACTCTGCACGTACCTGTCTAAAACGCATTTTACGATTGCCTTGAACTTTTTCCATAAACACTCAACATTGTCAGTGTCGGAACAGAAATTTTCGTTTTGATCTGTTAGGTAGTCTGAAATCTGCCTTCTATTACTCTTGCTAAACAGATAAACCTTCCTCCCTTTTTTTATATTCCTATTAACTTCCATATTCAGGGATGCTGCAACGGCCTTATGTTCACTGATTCCCTGTTCTGCACTCACAGAGTCGAAAAGTTCGGGTCTGTTTGTTATCACCAGGTCCAAGATGTTATTTCCACGAGTCGGTTCTCTGTTTAATTGCTCGAGGTAATTTTCGGATCGTGCACTCAGTATAATGTCACTCGATGCCCTGTCCCTACCACCCGTCCTAAACATCTGAGTGTCCCAGCCAATATCTGGCAAATTGAAATCTCCACCTAAGACTATAACATGCTGAGAAAATTTATGTGAAATGTATTCCAAATTTTCTCTCAGTTGTTCTGCCACTAACGCTGCTGAGTCGGGAGGTCGGTAAAAACAGCCAATTATTAACCTATCTCGGTTGTTGAGTGTAACCTCCACCCATAATAATTCACAGGAACTATCCACTTCTACTTCACTACAGGATAAACTACTACTAACAGCGACGAACACTCCACCACCGGTTGCATGCAATCTATCCTTTCCTAACACCGTCTGTACCTTTGTAAAAATTTCGGCCGAATGTATCTCTGGCTTCAGCCAGCTTTCTGTACCTATAACGATTTCAGCTTCGGTGCTTTCTATCAGCGCTTGAAGTTCCGGTACTTTACCAACGCAGCTTCGACAGTTTACAATTACAATACCTATAGCTGCTTGGTCCCCGCATGTCCTGACTTTGCCCCGCACCCGTTGAGGCTGTTGCCCTTTCTGTACTTGCCCAAGGCCATCTAACCTAAAAAACCGCCCAGCCCACGCCACACAACCCCTGCTACCCGTGTAGCCGCTTGTTGCGTGTAGTGGACACCTGACCTATCCAGCGGAACCCGAAACCCCACCACCTTATGGCGCAAGTCGAGGAATCTGCAGCTCACACGTTCGCAGAACCGTCTCAGCCTCTGATTCAGACCCTCCACTCGGCTCTGTACCAAAGGTCCGCAGTCAGTCCTGTCGACGATGCTGCAGATGGTGAGCTCTGCTTTCATCCCGCTAGCGAGACTGGCAGTCTTCACCAAATCAGATAGCCGCCGGAAGCCAGAGAGGATTTCCTCCGATCCATAGCGACACACATCATTGGTGCCGACATGAGCGACCACCTGCAGATGGGTGCACCCCGTACCCTTCATGGCATCCGGAAGGACCCTTTCCACATCTGGAATGACTGCCCCCGGTATGCACACGGAGTGCACATTGGTTTTCTTCCCCTCTCTTGCTGCCATATCCCTAAGGGGCCCCATTACGCGCCTGATGTTGGAGTTCCCAACTACCAGTAAGCCCACCCTCTGCGACCACCCGGATCTTGCAGACTGAGGGGCAACCTCTGGAACAGGACAAGCAGCCATGTCAGGCCGAAGATCAGTATCAGCCTGAGACAGAGCCTGAAACCGGTTCGTCAGACAAACTGGGGAGGCCTTCCGTTCAGCCCTCCGGAATGTCTTTCGCACCCTGCCACACCTTGTGACGACCTCCCACTCTACCACAGGTGAGGGATCAGCCTCAATGCGGGCAGTATCCCGGGCAACCACAGTCGTTGTCCGATCGGGGGATGTATCGGACGAGCTGGCCGTCCCTGACAAACCCCCATCCGGACCCTCACAGTGATGCCCATTGGCAACAGCCTCAAGCTGTGTGACCGAAGCCAACACTGCCTGAAGCAGGGAGCGAAGGGATGCCAACTCAACCTGCATCCGAACACAGAAGTTGCAGTCCCTATCCATGCTAAAAACTGTTGTGCAAAGTACGTCTGAACTAATCTACATAGAGCGCAAACAAATCGACACAAAATTTAAACGGTTATTAAAATACAAGATTGCCTAGGTAATGCAGTAATGCTGCTACTTGCGCACTGCTGACACACTGCTCGGCGGCGGAAGGAGACTATGCGATATTACACTATTCAGGTACTAAAACGCGATGCTACAACTCTCAAATACTATAATACGCCCGAAATTTATGAATTAAACAATGCAAGTACCAAAAACACGCAAAGAAATTAAGAATTAAACTATGTAATAAATGAGTGAGCTAGGAGTATACGACTTGTTGCTGCAGCTGCTTATCAAGTCATTTGTGAAACCAAACATTGAAGAGTGAACTTCTCTCTTTCTTTCTGGCAAGAATTCCTTCGGAATCTCTTTCTTATTGGAACTCAAGGTACCAACCAATGTCGTGTTTCGTTATAGTAGTTCAACAGCCAATGGAAAACTGGTGAAAAAGTGATCAGTTGTTACACCATGACCGTTATTTAGAAATGGTTCCATCAGATCCAAAACAACACTCTGCCCTTGATTCACTTCCAGAGTATTGTCCTGTGTAAATTTTGTTCCGTAATAAGTAAGATGTCTTCACATCAGCACAAACCCAGCATATAAATCCTAAAAGAGCAGTTTCTTCACTACGTTGCTAATCGTTCATCAATAGTCACGTATTCATAAGGATAGACTTTCTTGCACAAGTTAGATTGAAATTTGCCGAACATTACCCTGATGGCTTGAAGCTTGTCCTTGGTTTCTTCGATTCTCCGTGCTCTTGTGTCTCTGTTGTTAAACTGCAAGAATTTCAGTATAGACAAAAATCGGTTTCTTGACATGGCGGCAGAAAAGAATGGTTGCCGAAAGGCAACATTACCTCCCCACAGATCGGAAGCACTTGTGCCATGTCCATGTCTTCGACCAGCTCCTATTAGGATTGCTAATACAGCGTACACTTCAGTTGAATTTATATCTCGCCATGTCGTTTTGCTCGAAGAATGAGCTGCATTCCACAAAGAAATTACTCGTTTGGCTCCCCTGTTCGCTTCTTCTACAATAATGCTCACAATTTCCGATTAGGTAAATAATAAAAATGAATGTGTTATTGTTTCGATTGTTTTTCCATCTTTCACTGGGCCAGGTGTTACGTTCAAAATGTTGCAACGTTGACTCCGCCCACCTTTTGGTGGTTCACTAGAAAATTGTAGTCCACTTCTAGAAACAAACAAATCTCCAGTGTCTTAGTCTTCTTCTTCTTCTCCTTCTTCTTCATTCTCTTCTTCTTCTTCTACTTGTTCACGTGAATGTGTAGTGTCTTCTGATATTTCATCATTACCTTCATCTGATGCTATGATATAGTCTTTGTCAAGAGGTTCCATATATTCATTCAGTTCATTATTAATGTCCCATTCATTTTCATCGTCACTGACATCAGAATTGTAGAGAATTTCCACGATCTCTTCACTAGAAAGCCCTTTGGACATCCTTACTTGCAGGTGAAATACTGACTCGTGTAATGTCACCTCAACAGTGAACGTCAGTTTCAACTCAACA
Organism: Schistocerca piceifrons; assembly: GCF_021461385.2. Taxonomy (NCBI): domain Eukaryota; kingdom Metazoa; phylum Arthropoda; class Insecta; order Orthoptera; family Acrididae; genus Schistocerca; species Schistocerca piceifrons. The sequence continues at coordinate 634,834,709 of NC_060139.1, forward strand.
ATAGTAACCAGCAACAATAACAAACATTGGATCTATGGCAATACTCAACAAAGGAGATGAATGATAGATATATTTCGCAAAATCTTCTTTTTCTACAAATAAGAAAATAAGATGTTTCATAGGAAGCGGGGTAGTCTGCCAATCTCACCAATAAATGACTTGAATAACAATGATGAAACCAAGAAAATTAGACAGGTGTGAGTGTGAATTCAACGTCAATCATTTTAGTACAAAGTCATGGTCCAAATGGCTCTGAGCACTATGGGACTTAACTTCTGAGGTCATCAGTCCCCTAGAAAACTACTTAACCTAACTAACCTAAGGACATCACACATATCCATGCCCGAGGCAGGATTCGAACCTGCGCCGTAGCGGTCGCGCGGTTCCAGACTGTAGCGCCTAGAACCATTCGACCACTCCGACCGTCTACAAAGTCAAGAAACCACAGGCATGCGGCCCTTCAGATAACATTATTATAGGGAAAAAATCAACCTGGGGTATTCAGAATGCGAGGGCCAAGCAAATTGTAAGTATTTAATCATATTCACGGACTGTCGCCGCTGGCGGTTCAACTATAGCTGCGTAGTTGAATTTTGGCAATTAGCAACGAAATGGAATGTACCGCTGTTGCTGGCGTCATGCTGCGGCAGTGGACGCTGGGGCCAGGGAAACACAAATAGCGGAAAGCAATTAAACGGAGGCGGGAGTTGGCGCTCGCAGCGGCAGCGAGGTGGGCAAGCAGTGCAGCGCGGCGCGCCTTCCCCGGCGATTGCCCTCGCGGCCGCGCGGCCACTTGCCGGCGCGCCTGCGGTCTGCGCCTCAGATGCGCGCCGCGCCCTGCTGGGGCTGGCCGCTCACTGAATGAGCGGCCGGCGCCCGGCGCCCGGTTTAATCTCGCGGCCAACGCCACGCAGAATTCCGGGCGCGCCTCCAGCACACAGACCGGCGGCGGTCAGCGCTGAAAGCTCCGTATCCCGTCCTCCACCTCTACCCTTATCTCCTAACGTCGCGTTCACTGCCCTGTACGGTCTACAACAATCCCACACATAGCCTCGCAGATCAGGTCATGCGTTATTTGAGCGCTGTTAAGGGGGGTGGTACGTCAAACGGGCCGACTTGGAGCAGGGGAGGCACCACTCAACATTTTAATTTCCACTGTCTATACTTTTCCAAATAAATTCATAAGACTTTGTCAGCAGGGCCAGGAAGGATTCAGAATTCACACTCTTAGCAGTGGAAGTTCGAAAACATACGAAATAATTTTTTTTGCATGTGAAATTTCTTCATTTTTTTCACTTACTAATGGCAGCATTTGTTGCTGTAGGCACACTTTTCTTCATATGTAAGAGAGATTCTTCGATGAATTTTGCACAGCATACAAACCATACTTAAAGGTGAAACTTCGTGGCAGATTAAAACAGTGTGCCGGACCGAGACTCGAACTCAGGACCTTTGCCTTTCGCGGGAAAGTGCTCTACCAACTGAGCTACCTAAGAACGACTCACGCACCGTCCTCAAAGCCTTACTTCTGCCAACACCTCGTCTTCTACCTTCCAAACTTTATAGAAGCTCTCCTGCGAATGTTTGGAAGGTAGGAGATGAGGTACTGACAGAAGTAGGGCTGTGAGGACGGGGCGTGAGTCGTGCTTGGGTAGCTCAATTGGTAGAGCACTTGCCCGTGAAAGGCAAAGGTCCCGAGTTCGAGTCTCGGTCCGGCACACTGTTTTAATCTGCCAGGAAGTTTCATATCAGCGAATACGCCGCTGCAGAGTGAAAATCTCATTCTGCATACTTAAAGGTGTATGAAACTCTAGAATTTTCCTAATCTATTACAAACTGTGGTAAAAATTGAGGTAAATAATTACAAAATTAGTGTTTTTTCTAAACAAGAAGTTTAAAACATACCATCTCATTCGTTTTTTCATAAATTTAATAAATTCTAGCGTTACATACTCCTGTGAGTATGGTATGTATGCTGTACAAAATTCATCGAAGAATCTCTCTAACTTATGAAGAAAACTGCACCTGTAGCAACAAATGGAGCCAATAGTAAGTGAAAAAAATGATGAAATTTCGCACGTAAAAAAATTTATTTTGCTATGTTTTCTAACTTCCACTGCAATGGGTGAGAATCCTGAATCCTTCCTGGTGATGCTGACAACAAAGTTTGATGAATTTATTTGTAAAAGTAAAGACACTGGAAATTAAAATGTCCAGTGATGCCTTTCCTGCTCCAAGCCGTCCGTTTGAAATCCTACCCCACTTAATCAGATCTCAGTACAGTTTAGGAGTGGATACAGTGTCATGTGGTTCTGGCGTGGCAGCCACACTTTGTTACCGGCTGCCACATGTTTCCTCACCCCATTCAACGCTTCACATTATTCTCTAACACACTATGAAAGTCTAATAGCTCATAACAAAAAATATAACTTATAGATAAATAATTTGTCTTAATGCAATAGTGTTGTTTTTGCTTAACTGAATGCGCAGTTAATTGATTCAATATGATTTCCAAAAACTGCAATCCAGAGAAGTATATAACTTCAAAATCACTCATTAGAATAACTTAACTTCAAAAACGTAACACTCTAAAAAAGAGAACCATTGCTCAAAATGACATCAAATGCCGGCCTGTGTGGCCGAGCGGTTCCAGGCGCCTCAGTCTGGATCCGCGCGACCGCTACGGTCGTAGGTTCGAATCCTGCCTCGGGCATGGATGTGTGTCATGTCCTTAGGTTAGTTAGGTTTAATTAGTTCTAAGTTCTACGGGACTGATGACCACAGATGTTAAGTCCCATAGTGCTCAGAGCCATTTCTGACATCAAATCTGAATGAGTTAATAAGGATGTCAACTGCACTGGAAACGTCTAACTGTAGTACATATCCAACTGAGGTACATACGTTTTCTGAGAGCTTATTTGATTGTGACTGTCAGCAAGAAAAAAAAATTCAACACCTTTAACGAAAGTTGGTGTTATTGACTAATGATATGACAGGTAGTTCGTAATTTTAAGGGTATCTGATAACAAGTTCAAAAATAATGAAGCAGACCTGATACACTGAAGGCTGCTCTAACTGTCTCTTTAATACACAATGCACCCCTTCACCTCCTCCCCTCTTACTGTGGTGGCAACGTAGGCATGTATTCTCGCATGCAAGTAGTCATAAAGGTGCCGAATGGCATGCTACGACAGATTTTCCAAAACACGTTGCGCATTTTGTTACAGTTCGGTAACATTTTTTGAAGGGTCTGGGGAACATCTTATCCCATACGTCTTCAATTGGCAGAAGATGTTGGCCAGGACAAAAGCTGTATAGCCTAAAGAGCACTTTGTGTCGCATCAGCCGTATGTGTATCCGCAGGGTGAATTAGAACTCTACCAAAAACATTTAAGCCATAGTTCCTGGTTACTGTTCATTATGGTACGAGGGACCCATGGTCCCCGGCCGCTCGATATAGTGGTTTGTCTGGATTCTTGCCTCAGTTACATTTTTGTAGCGCACAACAGAGCAAATGTCGACCGTATGTGAGTGTTTCTAGTTTGTAAACAAACTTTTTCCATTCACTCACTGTAACTGCTAACGACAATAGTAACGCCCCTTTTATTTATGCCCTCAAGCCTGCATTCACTACAGTTCGCTTCTGCGTCGGGCTTGATTTTTGGTCGTGTTAGTTGTCCGTTAACGGTAATAGACAGCAGTACTATGGATAGATTTACTGATGCGGAGTTGGCCGATATGTAAATCGTGTAAGGGGTGAATGAATGCATTGAAAGAGCGGTACAGCGGCGCAATGCTAAGCTGCTCCCGCAGTGAAGGCAACAACATTATATAACTTTGGCGTCTATCTGCGTGTTGTAACGTTACCCTTTGTATTTGTTGTACGTTTTGGTGATTGTGTGTTGTAGAATTTTCTCTGTGCTGGGGTTATCTTTAAAGAAACAGGCATGATTAAGTTAGGAAAATAAATAACTCTTCACTACATTGTTACTCGGTAAAGAGCCGCCAGAGACTGTCGGTCATTGTTAGACGAAAATAGTAAGGGGATGTCCCTGTACAACCTTGGAAAGTTTATAATCGTTATGAAAAAAATTCTAAACTTTTCACCGCTTCCGAGTACATTAGGGATTAGGCCATTGCGCACGTAAAATGAAGTCTTTCAACTGGAATCACCAAGTTTAAGGGGTTCCGTTGCATTACTCCTTCCAAGGGAAAGTTCTGGCGGTGCCGGGAACTGAATCGGGGCCCACCACGTGGCAGTCAGTCTGACCGTTGAGCTAAAAAGTTGGACATTCCGGGAGAGGAAGAACGATGGGGAACCATTTGTTCGACATGTTTCAGCAAGTCATCTTAGAGTAGCTAGTACGGTGAAAGAAACGATTTCCAATATATAGGTCGAGCGTCAGTTCCAAATGAACGTCTTGTAACTATGCAACTACAACGTTCATTGCTCAATATTCTCTGTAGAGCATTTTCTGCATACGGCAGAATAGTGATGATGGTGTATAGAACATAAATTCGTCGGCTACTTTTGTTATGTTCTACAATTTTCATATGTGTTATCAGACACCTTTCCGGAAAAAACTCGCAGCGGGATTAACCAAGATGAACATGAAGATTTCGAAGTCGAATTGAGTGTCATGTAAATTAACTCATGCAGTTGCCTTTAGGGGTCACACTCAGTAAGTGCCCAGTGAAGGTAACGCAGTTTCGTTGTGAATAATTATTTGTGCTCTCTGATTAATAGAAAAATAATTGCAGTTATTCCTCAGAGTTCCAGTTATGTAGTTGGCACTACCTTCAAATTACAGATAGCGGCAAGTGCTCGTGAACATGCATCAGTGTGTAAGAGATCAATGAATAAGGAATTTATTGCTAGCGCACTCGAGCAGATGTAATTTCGATGGACTGCTCACGGCCTGCCTGCGATATGTAAGCTACAATAGAACCGCAGACCAGAGAATAGTAGTAGTTGTAGCTCCAGGAGAAGAAGTAAGTTGTAGCTAGCATTCAGGTGTATGGAGTTGGCGGGTCCAGTCGTGGGAAGCGATGGCTGTGTGTGAGCGATGTAGCATAAGGTAAAACCAGCCGCGCGCATATTTGGTTTCTTACAACTAAATTTGTACCATTGTTATGTCAAGTCCCATGTAAATGTTTCCAAAAATCTTTTAATAATAATCTTTTTTATAAAATTAACTTTTTGACAATCATTCATCTGCATTTAAAGAATTTACCAATTTCTGCAATCCATGGTCATCCCGATTATCGTAAAGAAATATCAGTTGTTTCTTTCTATGCACGACAAATCTAGCGGCTAGCATTGCACTGGGCTGTGCCAGAAAAATTTCTTATAGGAGCAGATATTTACGCGTTATCCGGCGAATTCATTGAGGTAATAATTTTCAATTTATTCAGTATGTGGTGTCACCGCCAGACACCACACTTGCAAGGTGGTAGTCTTTAAATCGGCCGCGGTCCGTTAGTATACGTCGGACCCGCGTGTCGCCACTATCAGTGATTGCAGACCGAGCGCCGCCACACGGCAATCTAGTCAAGAGAGACTTCCTAGCACTCGCCCCAGTTGTACAGCCGACTTTGATAGCTAGCGATGGTTCACTGTCTACATACTGTCTCATTTGCAGAGACGACAGTTTAGCATAGCCTTAAGCTACATTTGCTACGACCTAGCAAGGCGCCATATTCAGTTACTCTAATTACTTCAAGAATGTGTTCTGAACAGATAATATTGTGAATCATGTACCTTCAAGAGCGACGTTCATTATTAATGGATTAAAGCTAAGTATCAACCTAATTATGTCCGCTTTCTGAATTCTCATTTCTTGTCATGTTCCAGACCTCACGTCAATATAGTTCTTCCCTCCTCACGCCAGCCTGCGTGAGCTAAAACGCGTGCATTTCGGCCTCCGTTCGTAACACGGTGTTGGCTCTTCTGTTAACACAAAACAGTATGATCTTTCAGGGCCATGACGCAGCACTGCTGACGTCCAAATTTACCAGTTTAGATTCACAGTCAGTTAATTACTGAAGGCTACATAGAAGTCACTTTTTTATTGAGAGGTTAGTCACGTTATTACTGCGGTGTTACGGAATAATAAACTGTTGGGAGGTTACACTGAATGTGAATGTTATACATATTTTTACTGTTGGGAGGTTACAAGTGTTTTGGTACCGCGCCCAGAGTGGTCCGTGTTGCTTTACACTGACCCTCCGTTAGGTGGAAGCTGACCACGTTGAGTCGCTCACGCTTCATAGTGTGCCTCCGAGAGAACCACGGCGCGAGAGTTTCCTGCGGGGTGGCGACGCGGTCACCTGCGCGAGGCAGCGCAACCACAAATCGTGGCTAGCGGCCAGTAGACCACCGGGCGGAAATTACACTCTCACGCCTTGTGGCGCTCTTGCGACCGCTGTCGATCCCCCATGCCGGTGGCCTACTTCTCCCGGCGAATTCAGGTCACCGATGCTCGTAAAGCTACTCCCGGAATGTCACTGTGTGGCACTCTCTCAACACTTCAGCCCTTGGACGTCACAAGGAAGACAAGCTAACACACATACGTCTTTAATTTGCTAGGAGCTTTACTGTGCCTTGTTGAGAGAATGTAGTACTAATGTTGACCACTGACTGATTTCTTTTATTCGTGTATGGTGTGAGGGAAGAAGTAAGGGTATGCACCCTTCATACACTATATGATCAAAAGTGTCCGGACACCATAAAAACATAAGATTTAATATTAGGTGCATTCTGTTGCCACCAACTGAGAGGTACTCAATGTCAGCGACCTCAGTAAAATGGTTCAGATGGCTCTGGCGGTCGCCCGGTTCCGGACTGTAGCGCCTAGAACCGCTCGGCCACAACGGCCCGCAGCGACCTCAGTAGTCATTACACATCGTAAGAGAGCAGAAATGGGCGCTCCGTGGAACTGACGGACTTCGAACGTCGTCAACTGATGGGTGTCACTTGTGTCATACGTCCGTACGCGAGATTTCCACACTCCTCAACATCTCTAGGTCCACTGTTTCCGGTGTGATAGTGACGTGGGATCGAGAAGAGTCATGTACGGGACAAAAGCGTACAGGCCGACCTCGTCTGTTGACTGACAGTGACCGCCGACAGTTGAAGAGGGTCGTTATGTGTAATAGGCAGACATCTATACAGACTATCACACAGGAGTTCCAAACTGCATCAGTATCCACTGCAAGTGCTATGACAGTTAGGCGAGAAGTGAGAAAACTTTGATTTCTTGGTCGAGCGGCTGCTCATAAGCACCACATCACGCAGTTAAACGCCAGACTATGCCTCACTTGGTGTAAGGAGGTAAACCTTGGACGACTGAACAGTGGAAAAACGTCGTGTGAAGAGACGAATCACGGTACACAATGTGGCGGTCCGATGTAAGTGTGTGGGTGGGATGAATGCCAGGTGAAAGTCATCTGCCAGAGTGTGTAGTGCCAACAGTAAAATCCGCTGGCCGTGGTGTTATGGTGTGGTCGTGTCTTTCATGGAGGAGGCTTGCACCCCTTGTTGTTTTGCATGTAACTATCCCATCACAGCCATACCTTGATGTTTTGAACTCCCTTTTGCTTCCCACTGATGAAGACCTACTCGGGGATGGCGATTAGATCTTTCAATACGATCGAGCTCCTATTCATAATGCACGGTCTGTGACGGAGTGGTTACTCGACAACAACATCCCTGTAATGGACTGGCCTGCATAGAGTCCTGACCTGAATCCCATAGATCACCTTTGGGATGTTTTGGAACGCCAACTTCAAGCCAGGCCTCACCGACCGACATCGATACCTCTCCTCAGTGCAGCACTCCGTGAAGAATGGGCTGCCATTTCCTAAGAAACCTTCCAGTACCTGATTGAATTTATGCCTGCGAGAGTGGAAGCTGTCATCAAGGCTAAGGGTGGGCCAAAACCATACTGAATTTCAGCATTACCGAAGGAGGGCACCACAGACTTGCATGCTATTTTCACCCAGGTGTCCGGATACTTTGGATCACATGGTGTATGTTCGATAGATTCTATAGTTCTACAGACAATGACGCTGTAGATTTATTGCATGCTCAACCACTGTATGTCCACATCCACGTAAATACTCTGCAAGCCGTTGTGTGATGCACTGCGGAAGATACACCTTACTAATACTGTCAGTTTTCGATTCCATTCCAATATTGATCGAGGGAAATGTCTACATGACTCCGCTTGCGCCCTGGTACCTTAACTTTATCTCATTGTTTCTTACAATATATCTGTTCCGGCGTAAAAGATAAGCGCCAGCAAGACGGACAGGAACATTAAAACGGAGAGGGCTGTGAGACGACAGTACGCTGATCGACCCCTTTCTTAGACGACAGAGAGAGAGAGTAGCGGCATCTACACGAATAGTACATAAGTGCCTCTCCACCTGGCGGCAGTAGGTCACTGCTATGAACTAGAAATACGCGATCCAGTCACATCGATTTGACCGCCGCCTATGTTTGACGTTAACGTACACCACCACTCATCAGACGGTAGGTGGCAGCACTAGCTTTTCGCGGGGACGTGGACAACAGTGTTGTCGTTGTCACAATGTGATTTGTCTGACGTCCATAAGGGCATCATGATTGGCTTTTTGCCCAAGGCTGCAAGCATTTCCGAAACGACTAAGTTTGTAATTGTTCATACTTCGCGGTTGTTCAGGTATACCTTGCATGACAAAATGGCGCTGTCCGAAACAAGTGCCGAGGCAACTGTGGTGGACTAAGAGCCATAGATGACCGGCGTTTATGACAACTGCAAAGATTTGTACAGGCGAATACACCTGGAACGTCTGAGCATTTGACCGGTCAGATGAACCAAGAGTCTACGAACAGTGTCGCCCCAATGACCGGTTAGATAACTTCGCTGCGCATGGGCCACGGTAGCACGTGCCTGATGTACGCCCCCTTGCTGCCTGATTTTCACCGGCAACGAAGTTGGAATTTGCATGGCAGTACCGCAGACGGACGTCCACTGAACGGCAACAGATGGCTTTCCAGATGAATCACACTTGAGGCTCCATCGAACAGATGACCTTTGGCGTGTACGGCGTGAAAGAGGACTGTGGAATATTCTCGTGGCACTCCCTAAGAGAGCTCGTCATTCTGGACGTCGGAATGGATCATCACAAGTATGCACATATCCTTAAAAACAGTGCCCATCACTACATGCAGTTTGTAATCTCTTCGGCACAGTGGCATCTACCGACAGGGCAATGCACTGTGTCACACCTTGCAGAGTGCCTGCTTGGTTCGATGAGCACCAGGATGAGTTCACCTTAGTCCTCAGGCCACCGAACTCACATGATCCGAACACAACTGAGAATCACAGGGATTACTACGATCGAGCCCTTGGTCAGCTGTCCGCAGCACTGGAGTCGACATGGCTCCACATCCCCGTCGAAATCTTCCAGGACCTCACTGACGGTCTCCCGGCACATCTCCCTGAGGTTTGCGCTGAAAACGGTGATTATTCAATCTTTTGCCTGATGGTCACATTAATGCGACTGGACTGTGAAATAACAAAATGCATATTTATCTTCCTCATATGTAATGGGCAGTAAGAAGGAAACGAGGCAGGTGGAAAAAAGGTAATTAAACTACTTATTATTTCAAAAGTAATCACCATAACTGTTAATACATTAATCCCAATGAAGGGCAATAAAATCAATTTTTTCATGACAGTACTATACCCTGGAATGCATATCTGCCAAGCAAAGCTGTGGCTACGACTGTCTTGCTGCAAGGCTCTAAAAATGTGGAAATCACATGAGGGAGATTTGGGGACTGCATGTTCGATTTCTAAGGACTATCAGCGAAACCAGTGTAGCATATCCGAAACAACCTTGGCAACATGTGGGCCGGCAGTATCCTGAAACAGAATGATGCAGTCGATCAACGTGGCTGAGCTTTTGGACTTGATAGCGTGCTTCGGTTTTTGCAAACTGTCCAACTACCGCTGTGCCTTAATTGTGATGCCATTTTCCATTTGTTGGCAAGTGTGAACACCATGTATCCAGTTCGGTGGATTTTATTCCACGATTGGGATGTTTGAAGTTGAGTGCTTCAGATCTGTTAATGTGTTTCGATGTGGTATCCCTATTTACACAAGTTCCTCTGGAAGAGTCCCTTAGTTTGATCAGTGAAAAACTGGATGAAGAGCTGGTGAAGCTTTGTCGTCATGTGCTGACCTCCACGTATTTTTTATTTAACGGTAACACTTTTGAACAGAATGACGGAGTGGCTATGGGTAGTCCTTTGTCACCCATAGTCGCCAATTTATTTATGGTGGACTTAGAAGACATGGCACTGAGGACTTCAGCTTTGCAACCAACGTGCTTCTGGAGATACGTGGACGATACCTTCTTCGTCTGGCCGCATGGACGTGATGCTCTTAACAGATTTTTGGACCACTTCAGCTGTCTTCATCCCCGTATCAAATTTACTATGGAGCTTGAAAATAATGGGATGCTTCCATTTTTAGACGTAATGGTTTATAAAAAAAACCAGATGGAACTTTGGGACACAGCGTTCACCGAAAGCCGACACACACAGATTGGTATCTGCATCCTAAGAGTGGTCGTCCTCCACACCAACGTAGTGGCGTCCTTAGGACTTTGGTACGGAGAGCATATGCCATTTCCGACGCAGACAGCTTAACCCAAGAACTTGGTCATTTGATGACTTTTTAAGGGAAATGGATACACCGAGAAGCAGATTCGTCGGGCTATGGAGAATAGACCATCTCCGGAGGTGTACGAAGAGGAACACAGATCTGTGGCCTTTCTTCTTTCTGATGGAGGCTTATCGTTTAAGATTGGACGAATTTTAAAGAATTTTAACATTATGAATGTGTTCCGACCACCATCTAAGATTAGGGCTCTGTGAAGGATGATTTGGGGCTTAGGAAACCCGGGGTGTATAAAATTTCGTGTCAGTGTGGGAAAGCTTACGTTGGCTGATCTATTCGCACAGTGCATGACAGGTGTGTGGATCATCGCCGTCATACGAGGCTACAACAGCCGGAAAATCGGCGGTAGCAGAACACTGCCTAAATGAGGGACACAAAATGAAATTTGAGGAAACTGTTGTGGTTGCCAACATTTCTGGTTTTTGGAACAGTGTCTATAAAGAGGCGATTGAAATTAGGTTTTCTGATAATTTAATCAACAGAGACAATGGGTTTCCTCTTATCAAAACGTGGAATCCTGTATTATGTCGCATCAAAACTGAACGTTCTTCGGTGAGGCCTTGATTGCGATATATCATTGCCAGCAGTGTTTCACTAAGGGCGGAGCCACCTCCCTGTTTTGGAGGCAGAAACCGTGATGGGCGGCGCATGCACCGTGTACTGAACGGTGGCCTATATAGGACGTCGATTTGCAACCTGGCGTCAGTTCTCAGCGGGACTCATCAGCAGAAGCAGCATTTTGCTGAAGATGGTGACCAGTTGGATCGCCGAAATATCGAGTCAAGTTGATTGTAGGATCCGGCAGCAAACCCGAAGAGAAGCAGTGAACCCTCGCAGGAAAAAAAATATATATAATGAAGAAGTCACTATGACTTTCCCCGACCTTGCGTGCAGGGCTTTGGATTATTCCGGAGGGGATAACGCCACGTGCTTCCATTGTTGGCTCTGACGCTTGCTATCCGGTTCAAGACGATGACAATACTGGTCAATACGGGACAGGAAACGATATTCTTCATCGTGATACTGTAGTGTACTTCATCGCACTGCAGTGACGTCGATATTCTGTTCGACTTCTGATCCTCCGTTACGACGCGGCGTAACCACTGCGCACAGGTTTTCTGGAACTTCAGGTGCTTTGTCATCATAGCGTGTGCTGTCCCGTGACTGATGCTCAACATGAGCCGAATGTCTTCCACCGTTCGTTGGTGGTCATTTCTGACGACAGCATCCACCGCAGTGAAGACAAAAGGGTAAAGACACGATGTGCCTGCCCTGGCCGACTGATGTCTGTCAGTGACACCAGACATTCTCAAAGTCGTTTAGTCCTCGCAAATACACGTGCGTGTGACATACTGTGTTCGTAATACATTACAGACATTCGGGCATGAACTTAACTTTCTGACACTCCTTCCACAGTCAGAAACGTACAACACGTCGCTACTCGTATTTTGCCGGCCTCCAAACTCACCTCGCGTCGACCAGAGAACGTCTAACAGACAAACTGCACAGTGGTGAAATGTTCACACACACAGCAGCGTTACATACGTTCGCGCCATGATCGTTATATAGTCTGTTAATTTTGTTTGAATGCCTTTTAAAAGTCTAGGTCGTCTCTCTGACTCTCTGATCGTTTCTTGGTACGGAAACAGCAGTCAGAGTAACAGACAGATCTGTTACCGCTCCTTATCTCATCCATGAGGTAGAGTATCGGCGAGAGGTTAACTGCTAATGAAAATGCTGGAGCATGGACTTGGATCAGAGATAAAACGTCTCGGTTATGTTCAGGAACCGTACGCAGATAAAATAGGTCGTTAATTAAGCAAATGTAGTATTTCAATAAAAATTCCTTGAACTTAAATCAAAACTAAAATGGATAATACACTGTCCGGAATGGCGACAGGAATCATCGAAAGGATTATTACTAAAATCATTTCATACTAGTCATAGAATCTTCCGTTATTGCAGGATTCGTAGATAAATGTCTGTGTGGTAAACTACATCGCATTTACCCTTTTTTTAAATTTATATAGCCATCGGAACACTGGAAATGTTGTACTATAGTTTGTTTTGGCAATTCAAAATATACATTTGTTTAAGTCGTATCCTGGTAGGAAGTTGCTTGACAAAGGACAGAGTCCAGCTTAAAACCAATTTTACATCACCAGTAAAATCGCATTTACCTAATACCTATCTGAGGGAAATAAATTAACATCAATCATATTCACAGTGAAGGATTCGTTTCACATTACACTAAATGCCCTACAGGCAACTCTATAGCATTACACAAGACGTAAATAATGTTGTAGTTGCTGTATGCAGTTATAATGTACCTAACTGAACAAACAGTTCAAAAAGAGTTTATTATCTACGTTAGGTCCACAGGAACACAATAGCTTATACAAGTTTACTCCAAATCTCCAAACACTGTTTCTTGACAACATTTAAAAAAAGCCAAACATTCTGGGAGAACCTCGCGTGGAAAACGAGGTCATTATGGCCGGAGTATAAGCTCACATCATAAAAAGACGGAGAAGTAAACCGGCTGCGCCTTTCATAGGAGCCATATCGGAAGATCTCGGAAAACTTAAATCGGTATGGTCGGACGCAAATTTGAACAGTCATCCTCCCGAATGCGAATCCAATGTGGTAACCACATAACAGCCTTATACCTACAAGTTTTCATTAGACACGTAACATTGCAGCTTCCAATTACCAGTATTACCACCCTCTCTGAAGGTCGACATTTTGAGCGACGAGAGGCTTCCTCTGAAACAAGGCAAGCCACTGTCTCTGGTTCTGGATCCTAGACAACGACTCAAAGCTATTTGACGGACAATATGCGGAATCCAATTAAAAGACGAGTCCTGACGGAACTGAGAATTACAAGTCAAGAATTCAAACATAACTTTCCGGTCATTCCAGATTTGAACGACGAAGTAATTTGGGAGATCGACCGGTGGGATAAAAAAGTCATTATTGGCAGTGGTAGTGAAGTGGTCAAAATTGCGTTTGAAGTAACTTAAATTACGTAGGACACTAATTTCGAGTCACTGCAATCAGAAATTGGCCCTGAGAATGGCATTTTACTACTATTTTCGAAATTTTTAATGATAAAAGCTTGAAACTCTAAGCGATAAAGTGAGAATATTCCGGGATACCCCACAACAAATTACACATTTTATAACCGAAACTGGTCGAAAAGAAATATGTTTTATTACTTATTGAACCCTACTCGTATATGCTGTAATATAATACTTTTTGAAAGATCGTATATTTTTCTGTCTACCAAGTCGACCGATTATCAGCAGTATTGTAATTTCTCTTTCAATTGTGTTTAAGCAGGTCCCTTGGATTTAATTCTACTGCCATGCGAGGATAAGTATACATGCAATACTTCTGCCACGGCAACAGCGGTCGTCCGTAGACTATTATCTTGACAGCACAAGAGAGATTTTAATGTATATGAATGAGACACGTTAATGAACTCCAAACTATCGGTATTTCTTCTTCACATCATACATATAGTCACCGGGTGTTCTGAATTCCATGCATATGAATATATTCCAGTCTCAAGTCGTGAGTCGAGAATCCAATCATTTCGTCGTACAATTATAGCAATCACTGGAATAGCCGGAATACGTACTTCTCTCTAGCTTATCTACCTAAGAAGGAAATGAAAATAGGTAGAATAACTCCGAAAACAGACTCGGGGACATGGATTCGCATCAGCGATATTATGTTTTGGTCGACATGACCAATAATAGTCTATACATACATAAAAAATTGATGATAAAGACGAAAGGTGATTTCACAAATAAAATATCATACATTTAAGCAAAGCTGATATGGATACTACATTATCCGACTGCCATTTTTTCTACTCCTTCGCTTACTCTGCAGCCATTTTATTTTACCCATGCTGTAATTACTATTTATTTCATTTCTATTAGAATTATGCTGTCGCATTCCTCTCTTTTCATCAATATTTTTGGACATCCCTTCTTTCTTCCTCAACTATTTCTTCTGTTACAAAGTTTCTTTGCAGTTACTTTTGCTGATCCTGTGTTTGTCCAATATCTATGACTGCCCTTTTTAGATATGTCTATCTCTCTTCAGCTGAACTGTATGCTGTAATATTCATTACCGTTGTATCCACAGCCTCAGGAAACCTTAGACATCATCGTTCCCCTAGTACTTCCATGTCCCACTAGTTTCCGCATTGAATCTTGCTCACAGTTTCCTTAAAGTTCAACATACCCTTCATCACTACTAAATTGTGGTCGGAATTTATATCTCGATACTCTTTATAATACAGTGTCTCCAAGCTTTTCCAGTGTATATCTCCTTCTCTTGTGATTTATAAACACCATGATAGCTATTACTATCTGAAATTCACCGAAGAACTCATTATTTCTGCTCTCTGATTCCCACTACCGAGCCTATATTCTCCCTTTACACCATCTTCAGCTCCTTCCTCTACAACTCTTAACCATTGTCTTTTGACAATTGGTGTCGAGTTCTTGTATATATGTGGGATTATTCTCCTGTCTCGGTGATATAATTTAATTCTCATAATATTTACGTCATTTTAAGCCAGCCTATATTGTCGCTGTCTAGTTTTAAATCAATGAAGCCTCCAAACAGTGGTTTATTAATTCTATAGAGTGTTGCTTGTTACTGGTTCTCCAGTTCTTGTATTTTTACTAAGTTTCATTGAATTTCAGTGAGGATTTAGTTAAGTTTGTTTGATGTTCTTTTCCTTATGATCTTTATCAGTATCTTGGACGACTGAGTCAGCAAGATAAGTGTTGATAGTCTGGATATTTGTCCGATGACGTGATATTCTTAGATATTGGTACCAGGACTTTTCTTTGGAAACCTCCGAAGTTTCCTCCTTTCTCACAAATTTCATTCATGAATTCACGTAGAAAACTTTATGTCCGGCTGTGTATTTCATGAGGCATTTCTCCTATTATTGCACCGTACCCCAGGTACATTTCTGGCTTTAGTGGAGCATGTTATACCTTGCTACACTTATCAGGCTTTAGCCACGAGCCCTGTAATTGAATTTTAATTTACTTTTTTGTTTCATTGTTAAATGACCGAAGTTACTTTGTATGTGCTGCTGTCTTCTTCTGAAGTTACATAAATTATTCCGCAAAATTAAGGTATTTACAAAAGCGGGAACGTGTTCTAAGGTACAACATGATAATTTAGCTGTGAACGAATATTCGACTGAAATTTAGAAGTGTCGCAATCGACTTGTCAGTATTGTATTTAATAGTCTATGTGTTACATTATTATTCCACCACAGAACGTTAATCAGTAAGTAAAATCAAATCAAGCCGAACTATTATTAAAATCAGTTACAAGTGACATTGAATTTGAAACAGAAGCTATTGTAAACTAACACAAAATTCCATTTTCGAGGCATGCAAATTTTATTATATTTTAGAGAAACTCACTTCATTTCCCAAGTACTAGGTGTTCAATGGTAAAAGGCCTTCTGTTTCATGGCACAAGATGGTGCACGACTGACAAGATATGGCTTAACCGTCCACATAATATGTAAATAGCTCTAAAAGTTATAGAATTTACTCATCAGAAAATTCTGTAACTGAATAATTAACAAAATATTCCCAATACTTAAATATATTATACAACACTTAAGCGTGTAGAAGGTGATAGATTTACAAATGCTGAAAAAAACAATCTCATTGCTGAGAACATAAAAGATGTAGAAAATGGCGGATTCTGCTTATGGGGTTGTCTAGGGTGCATTACATAACGTGATTCTAATATCAGTCACTAGACCAAAGTACCGAACACACTATACTACATGATCCTCTAGGTACAACACTCTCCTCTACTTCTTTAAGCACTCACTCCGTCACCAGGCCACAGGTGGCCCATCGGGACCATCCGACCGCCGTGTCATCCTCAAGTGAGGATGCGGATAGGAGGGGCGTGTGGTCAGCACACCACTCTCCCGGTCGTTATGATGGTTATCTTTGACCGGAGCCGCTACTATTCGGTCGAGTAGCTCTTCAATTGGCATCACGAGGCTGAGTGCACCCCGAAAAATGGCAACAGCGCATGGCGGCTGGATGGTCACCCATCCAAGTGCTGGCCACGCTCGACAGCGCTTAACTTCGGTGGTCTCACGGGAACCGGTGTATCCACTGCGGCAAGGCCGTTGCCACTTCTTTAAGGGCTTTAACCAATTTTTCAGTGATAATCGTTAACCCTAGCTCATTCTGTAATAGCTCTATTCCATTATATCATAAACTCTTCCTTCATCCTGGCTCTATCACGTATGTTCTCTATGGATTCCTTCCATTTTTTTCTCTATATCTTTGCTCTCCGTGATACAACTCCATTCTAGTTTTCGACTGCTGCTGCTTGTGCTTTCTCCTCCCCAAATTGTTCGTTGACTGATTGGTAGGATTATTTTCTACATTCCTTCTCTTCAAACTTTCTATAATTTTAGTACATTCTTACTCAACAATAGTTCTGCAGCTCTCTTTGATTCTCAGATTAGAAATTATTTTAGTCTTTTATAATTTGCTTTACATTCTTCACTTCCACAATTATTTATTGCTCTTCTTCCTCGAACAGACTACTTACTGCCGAGATTTCTTGGTGGTGATAGCTGTAAGTATTACTTGTTTCTCTTGTACATCTGTAAATGTCTTTTTAAGTACCTCCACTTGGCGTTTGCTATGATGATTGCCTCTGATACAAACCTCGTTGTGCAGGGTTCTGTAGGAAAATTTCATCAGATTATCAGATGTAGTAAAAAAAAAAATCACATAAATGCTTAATTGCAAGAGTTATTTCGTAGTATGTATAGTGACTTAAAATAAAAGTGTATCCAGCAGCAAATGTGTTCGGTCTATTACGACTACAGAGATGTTAAGGCTTTTGTGGACACATGTTGAGAAACTTCCTGTTGGCTTCTATCTCGAGTTCTTCGGCCGAAGAACCGAGACAGAAGCCAACAGGCAGTTTGTGTATCACGACTGTCCTATAAATGTCGTTCACACCGTTTGCACCTTGAGTTATGCCGTTGAAATTTCGAATACAGTCAAGTTGGAGCCAAACTAAAGTACCACAAGTTCAGTGCACTAGTAAAGTTACATGGGCCTCCCCTTGGTTCAAACGTAGAAGTATCTCGCTTATCGCACCATTACCAGAAACGCGTCAATAGCTACTTCCACCAAAGGGCAATTTTATAACTTACTCAGAGGAATCTGAGGTTAAACAGACATACCTCTCACGCTCGTTTGAGGTATGGACTGTAAAATGAAGGGCAGAGCTTTGTGAAACCATGTCAGAAGGCCTCGTTACAATTGTATTATCCGTACAAGCAGAATAATGAGTTACCTGTGTAAAATGATGATAAGAAAAGTCTTTTTGAAAATAAAGTATTTTATAAAAGAATCTATCACGAACACGTTAGTGTCTGAGATGAGTGATAAGGTCTATATAAAATTAGAGAAGAATTAATTACAAAAATTAGAATCATAGGGCAGAAATATCAACAAAGTAGTAATGATAATCGTCTGGTGCATGACGAAAAGATACGAAAATCTACGTCGGGGCATAGGTACAGTGAAATGTGGAGAGCCCACAACAAAGTCAAGTTTTCCATTATTTGGCGTAGGAACACGATAAATTTAGCATATAACACAGAGTGAAATAGCAACTCTGTTCTCTCCGGGTATGACAATAAAACCTGCTTGCTGTTGGTATTACTCTCTCCTGTCCCACTTCCATGAATTATACTTGCTGTCCGTGTCCTGCGCTGCACTGTTTATTCGCTGCAATAATGTCCGAAAGTGATGAGACCAAATAATGCGTAGCAGGATTAATTCATTATCGTGACGAGCAACTGTTATTTCATTATGGACACCAGGTATGTAACATGGTACGAAATTACATTCACCTATTGGAGGCGTAAACGTCGTAAATGTATATTCACTACGTGGCCTAAAATTTGGCTCAGAGATAATTTGATATAAAGAGTAGTTAATGTGAATAGCTTTACAATTGTCCTATATATGAGCGTTTCGGAGAGGAAGGCTTAACACCTGCACAGAAAGCCCGTACACATCTGACATCAAATATCGGAAAAGTCACTGTGTGTGAGTAACAAAGTGTACTTATAATTGTACATTACAGCAGTTATGTTCCAAAACTATTCGCGGATGGTGCATTGCTAGAATAATTGTTTATTTACTTCTGTTTGAATATATCACACTCAATATGACCGAAAAAAGCCCTCCAAGTCATTAAAATTCATGACAACAGTACAAACAGAGTCGCTTAGCATCCAAGGCGAGAATCCGACAGCCTACGATTTTCTTTGAAGCAGAACACAGGTAAACGGGAAAAACTCCTGGAATCAACTAAAACTAGCAGAAATGAATGTTGATCACTGTCCCATTTGGCTCTTACGATATAAGATTTGAAACTTATTACATGGGTGTTTGACTACGGTAGGTCGAGGACTGCGTCTCAGAGATTATTGTGCCGTAATGAAACATGATATGAAGAACGGATTTTGAGCACCCCCGTCTTTCTGATAAAGACTAAAATCGTGAAGCTACGGCTTGTACAATACGAGCCTAATAAAATGCTTAGCGCTTTCAGGAGCCATGAACAATACCTTATGAAAGCTAAGTCCATGGTCTGAGAGTAATTATTGTTCTATTACTACTACCAATGCTTAACATTGTTGCTTTCTTCGCCAATAGCACATTATATTGTTTCATCCAACGTTTCTCTTTCTCAGCCCTCCTCACATTGTTTGCTTTAAGATCTCGATTAAAGGAAAGAAGATGTGGAAAATCCCGACTCTCCGACATATCCATAGTTGCCTCTGTGTCCACAAACTCTGGCTGCAGCTAACTGCATTTTGCCAAGCTGTTATTGGATACTAATTCCTGTGCCCATCGCATACCGGTGGCATTTTCCCCCGGCAAATGAAGCACTTATTGTCTTCGAATGCATTTCAGAAGAAGGTAAGTCTTTGGAAGTTTCTGAGAACAACTGTTATATGTCTTCTTTGCATCCTGACATTCGGCAACATGCTACAGCTAAACGCCACCTTGTTTAGTCTCCATTCCATAGATAAAATAAAATCAGGAAAAAAGTGTCTCGATTTCACAGTGTAACGGAACCTATTAAAGGTTTTACTTTACCGAAGTATGCGATACCCTCCAAATTCAACCAGTTTAACGAGTATTTATGATTATAGAAAAGTTATTCTGTATGTTAACATGTCTCCATAAACAATCAACCCATTAAATTATACTGAATAACTGACCCACACGAAAGTTAATATCACTTCATCACTGATACAGCAAATGTCATAATGTAAAAACACTAAGTTCATCTTAAATAATTAATATGAGGTACCAAAAATAGTGACCAACTTATGTATTTTGGATTTCCTTAAGTAAAAATCCCCCAGTGAAACCTATTTGTTCACTAGGACCGTTTTTACTCAGCATTCACGTAAACACTCCTATTTTAGACGAAAACCAATGTAGTTCTTAATAATTCATGTTATTTGCTTATGTATGCAAATTAGAGAAGTCAGTTGACAAACCTCTAAAAAAAGGCCTTTTTGTAACTAAAAATTATTCTGTCAAGTCAACAAATCTGTCTGTTATTTTAATAACCTGTTAAGCTATGTCACTCGATATAAATTAATAACTTTTCTCTACCAATTACGGTAACAGATGTAGATCTCTTTTTAGTAGTTCTTTGACAATGTTACAAATACGAGCAGCAAGAAGGGTCGGGAGGGAGTCTGAATGTCACTTTGGTAAAGTGTATGTGTGTTATCGTTCGAGGTGGATAAAAATGCAAAGAACATGTAAAAGAAGTGCTGCTTTGTGTTGTGTCATTGTCTTTGGTGGACAGTGGAATTAAGATGGCCACCAGAGTAATAAATATTTGAAGTTTAAATTGTTGGTTTCACTCATTATTTATCGTCAAAAGCACATAAAAAACACGGGACCTCATCTTTTTACCCCTAGACAACCAGATTTAGAGTCAGTATTAGCATCGAAACACAGCAGCGATCCAGCAAGCAGCAGCGACCACCACAATGGATTTTAATGGCGCCAACCTAACATCAAGTGCTAACAAGCTCCGTAAATGGGAGTGAAATAGTGCGACTATAGCAATATCTACGACTAGGCGACCATTATAAGTCATTTATTGAAATATGAGCAGCTTCGACCTCTATCCCACAAAGTACATAAAGTCTCTTTTTTTTAAACAATGCTTGACAGAATGATTAAGCTTCCTTTATGCGTCGCTCCAATACAGAAGGAATTACGTGATTTGAAATAAATTACATCTGTCAATGACTGTGACCCAGGAATTTGTCATGATCTTTTTCAAAAAATACGCTCAAACCAACAGCAAATACGAGTAGAACAGGTCTTTTCTAAAATGATATGTATGGGAGCTGTATCCGACAGAATAAACAGACCTTTTACAGATTCTGGTATAACCGTTACCTTTTCAACCACCAATATGCTTCCCAATAAATTTAAGCATATCATTAGCGAAAGTAATAAAAGTTACTCTAGATCAGGAGTATATTAATTAACTTTCAATGCCTGTGAGAAAATATGTATTGGCCACACTGGTCGAAATTTCAAAACATGCTTCAAGAAACATGTCTCAGGTGTGTCACGCAATAAATCAGTTTTCGGAGAAGACCTTACTAATAGCAAACATTCAGAAGGTGATATCATGAAGAATCTTGAGATTTTGCCGCCCGGAGAGGCCGAGCGGTTGTAGGCGCTACAGTCTGGAGCCGTGCGACCGCCACGGTCGCAGGTTCGAATCCTGCCTCGGGCATGGATGTGTGATGTCCTTAGGTTAGTTAGGTTTAAGTAGTTCTAAGTTCTAGGGGACTGATAACCACAGCAGTTAGGTCCCATAGTGCTCAGAGATATTTTTTTTCTGGAGATTTTGCACGTCCCATTTTAAGGTTAACATTTGAATTCCTTACAAGAATTCTAAATTCTTAGCATTACATGAATAATCGGTCAGTTCTTTTGGATGAACTGTTAGATTTCCGCCAAAAAGACTTTTTTGACTTATTCGAAGATGTTATTTTAACAAGAGGGTAGCTGCTTTTCTACTTATACTTCGTCTTACGTTCTTAGTTTGTCCTTTATGGAATTTCTGTATCATAGCCAGTTTCCAATTTTTAATCGTAAAGTGACAACGAGTGTTATAAAAGTAACTGGTTATTTCAAAGGTAATTATCTCTTCTGTGTAAAAGACGCAGATTTTATAAAATTTGTCACCATATCAGTGATTTTAGCCTTTCATTCCATTTTTTTAATCTATATACCTTTTTCAATGAAATTTCATTTGCCGATTTTACTTCTCGAGAAAAAAAATTTTTCTGTCTTCCACTTTAGGTTTTAGGTTATTTTTAATCAATTGGTTTTGTTGTTGCAAACGTTGACCAACGTCTTGCTGTTGATTATAAAATTTAAGCCCACTGATTCCACTTCCGTTAGCGTCGCTTTTCTCTTTCATCTTTGGCGGTGAGTATCAGCCATTGTTATCAAGGGAGCACACGGCATCCATCGAGTACATTTTTGGCAACCGACAGCCATTTTATCCAAGATATCTCCATTGATAAAGCGTCCTTATGTATTCTAATAGATACCACAAGGCGGGCTCATATACCACGAAGATGCTAACTTTCTGTACTACGCTCAATTATTGTTAACAAATAAATAATACTAATAAAATATTGGTGTATTTAATCGTTACTTAGGAACTTTTATACCCTATTTTACTACGAATATGTAATTGATGACTTAATAGCTGTTGCTATGGAAACAGCGTCTTCGTAATGTTAGCCATTGCTTCCAGTCGGTGTCCTGGGGTACAGTTTAACCTATCAGATTGGCTTCATATTTAAAGTTTATAAAAGTAGATTTAACATGTATGGTATCCATACGGTTTTGAATTTCCTATTTTTAGCGGTTTTCAGTTAAATCTAAGTACATTTTCAAAGACAGATGTTGAAATCTTAACGTACGACACGTACGTCGCTTCCCATTGGCTGGCATGGACGTTATGCGGTGTCCTGTGTAGCTCTATTTAACCCGTG
This sequence comes from Schistocerca piceifrons, assembly GCF_021461385.2. Lineage (NCBI taxonomy): Eukaryota > Metazoa > Arthropoda > Insecta > Orthoptera > Acrididae > Schistocerca > Schistocerca piceifrons. The sequence goes on from NC_060139.1 coordinate 634,857,602, forward strand.
GCTGCTCAGCCATCAGCAGCAGTTTGGCGACTGGGATCAGCACATCTGTCCCAAGTGTCATTATTGTCAGCCAGTTGGGTAACGACACGTAATTTCAATCTATATTCATTTGAATGTTGTCTGACTTTTGTACGTAAAACATATTTTTTAATTTTTATCTTTACAGTGCATTATCTAAAGGTGTCCTATCACTAGAAGCCGAAATCGGTTATATTTTTAATGGTTGATTGTGCAATAGAGACGGTTTCTACAACTTGTGCGTAACTGAAAGATTGCTGTTAAATAGTGTCTAAAATTGTATTGTTAACTGCCTTGGCCGTTTGGCTAACCATCCGGAACTGGTAGCTGTCAACGAGGGCCAAGAAGTGTATATTTGAAAAAAAAAAACAGTACTGTAGTCAAAAATGTCTGTACAGCGGTAAGCTTGAGTGCTATGAACAACATACTTAAAATCGTGACCGTTGGGATGTAAGTGGTGAGGGGTGGGGGCGACTGGAGATAAGTTAAGTTTTTCTTGAATATCTCGAAAATCGCGTCTTCTTACGATAATGTTTCCCTGTGCAAAATTAAACTACATTAAATTTGACACAAAACCCATCCTATTCGTGTTTTCTATACGACTAAGAGTTCCCGTGTTTGAAGGGATAGAAATACTGTAGATTATCAAAAACAGTGTTTCAATGGTATAAAATTGGTGTTTACTGTCAAATTAAGTGGTTTAAGAACAAATATTAAATGTGTGTACCACATCTAAGCGTAGCAGACCAGTAACAAGGCATAAATTTACGTTCTGGCGGTATAACAGGGTGAAAGGCGGAAGTAGTCGTTATAAGTGTGGGGGAAGGTAGTCTCCCAAATTTTGATCATGCACGTACACTATATGATCAAAAGTATCCGGACAACTGGCTGAAACTGGCTCTCTCCATTGCTAATGCCGGATTTTGTATGGTATTGGCCCACCCTCAGCCTTGATGACAGCTACCTCTCTCGAAGACATATGTTCAATCAGGTGCTGGAAAGCTTCTTGGGGAATGGCAACCCATTCTCCACAGAGTGCTGTATTGAGGAAAGGTATCGATGTCGGTCGGTGAGGCCTGGCACGAAGTCGGCGTTCCAAAATGTCCCAAAGGTGTTCTATAGAATTCAGGTTAGGTCTCTGTGCAGGTCAGTCCGTTACAGGGATGTTATTCTCGTGTAACCACTCCACCACAGGCCATGAATTATGAAGAGGTGCTCGATCGTGGTGAATAGTGCAATCACCATCCCCGCATTGCTCTTCAATAGTGGGAAACAAGAAGAGGCTTAAAACATCAATGTAGGCCTGTGCAGTGATATCGCCACGTCAAACAACAAGGGATTCAAGCCCCTCCATGAAAAACACGATCACACCATAACATCATTGCCTCCGAGTTTTACTTCTCAATTCAACAAACTTTACCAACAGCCGTATGCCTTAGGTCATTTTATTTTATTTCGAACGCAGCCAATTTCGGCATTTCATTTTTGCATCTTCTGGCCCCATACGCTCTTTTAGAATCAGTGACCTTATCGTTTAATGCCATAAAACCGGATACCGTGAATTCCAATCGTTGTGCAACTGATTCATACGAAAAGCTCGTTGTTTCGAATAAAAGGGCTTGGGGCTTGAAGATGGCAAAATGAACTGCCGAAACTCGTCGCTATCGAAATAAAATAAAATAACCTTAGTATACCACTGTTGGTAAATTTTATTGAATTGAGAAATACGTAGCAGCCACAATCCTCTGGCCATAATGGACCGACAGTATCCGAATTTTACTGTTGGCACTACACACGATGCCAGATGATGTTAACCGGGTATTCGCCATACCCAGACCCTGCCATCCGATCGTCACATTATGTACCGTGATTCGTCACTCCAGACAAAGTTTCTACACTGTTCAATCGTCCAATGTTTACGCCCCTTACACCAAGCGAGGCTTACACCAAGCGAGGCGTCGTTTGGCATTTACCGGCGTGATGTGTGGCTTATGAGCAGCGCTCGCCCGTGAATCGAAGTTTTCTCACCTCTCGCCTAACTGTCATGGTACATGCAGTGGATGCTGATGCAATTTGGAATTTGTGTGTGATGGCCTGGACAGATGTCTGTCGATTACACATTACGACCCTCTTCAACTGTCGGCGGTCTTTGTCAGTCATCAGACGAGGTTGGCCTGTGCGCTTTTGTGCTGTACGTGTCCCTTCACGTTTCCACTTCACTATCACGTGAGTAACAGTGGACCTAGGGATGTTTAGGGGTATGGAAATTTCGCGTATAGACATATCACACAAGTTACACCCAATCACCTGCCCACGTTCGACGTCCGTGAGTTCCGCGGAGCGCCCCATTCTCGTCTCTCACGATGTCTTATGACTACTGAGATCGCTGATATGGAGCACCTGGCAGCAGGTGGCAGCACAATGCACCTAATATGAAAAACGTATGTTTTTGAGGGTGTTCTGATAGTTTTGATCACATAGTCTTCCTCCTTCATAGGTCAGCAAAATTGAAAGCGAGCGAGCAATTCCCCATTCTCTCTACCGCATTATGTCACAAAAAGCAACTACACGGTATTTCGTAATGTAATACGGATGAAGTTACGTTCTGCAGCTCACAGTGAGCTGACACTTCCGGGATGGTGAGTGTGGCGAGGGGGGTAGGAAGGTGGATGAGTGTTGTCACTATACCTGAATACAGATATGAAATCATAATAACACAAACGCCAGAAAAGCAGCTGGTCATATTCTACGTAAAAGTATTCATAGTTATTCTATAGGGCACTTGAAGAAATCTTCCGGGAAAGGTGCACTTCTCGCTTTTCAGTTTACATGCTAACAGACTATATCTTCCCAGCTTTTCCCGCCCAGTTCTCTTATGTAAGTAGACTAATAATTTCACTGACGTCATGTAAATAAGGGGGTTATATTTATTTTATTAAGTGAGTACTTATTTGTTGTTGTTGAGTCAGCTATTTTGTAAAATACCCTATAACCAAAGGCTCAAAAGCGCCTATAACCAAAGGCTCAAAAGTGCTTAGCTTGCGTGATATTGTAAGGGACCTCTTTATTGCGGACAAGTGATTAGATTGGTAAATGCGGATTTTTGCTGCTGTCTGACGTTGACAGGATATTGTAACGCTGTGTAACCGTGTTGCTGCTGGTCAATCACGAATGAGCAGGAATATACTTGTGTTCTTTCACCACTAACTGTGTTACTGGTAGAATGCATAAATCTATTTCATTCAGGACTTGCTAGCACTTGCCGGATGCGCTGCACTGAGCAGAGCCACTTACTGCACATCCAAAGTATATCTTGCAAGATGGATGTCAAGACGACCGTTGGAATTGGGATGAGCATGTTTCAAACCAACAAAAGTAATCTGCTATAATGCAATGCTTGACTGGCTTGAAGTATCTAAAGTTCCACATCACCTAGGTGACATGCTTCTTTTACAGTTGGAGCTAATTTAAGCCTCAAGGCCTCGTTGACTTTTTGGGGGAGGTGACGCTGGGATGACACGTTGGTTACCCTCGAACAGCCAACAGTATCCCAGAGAGTGAGAGCGGAGACAATAAAACAACATTGTCGAAAATGTATTTACAGCATGTTACACTTGTGGCAGGCTGTTCCGCGTAATAGGCAGTTGATATGTCGTACTGTGGAGATATCTCACAGTCATTGCGAGTTAACTGATTTAACAATTGCAGATAAATATTCACTTACTGAACTGAAAGTAAATAACTGTATAGATACGAACTCACTGAAGTTATTATGTCTAGTAACATGAGAGATGGCTAATGGTTCAAATGGCTCTGAGCACTATGGGACTTAACTGCTACGGTCATCAGTCCCCTAGAACTTAGAACTACTTAAACCTAACTAACCTAAGGACAGCACACAACACCCAGCCATCACGAGGCAGAGAAAATGCCTGACCCCGCCGGGAATCGAACCCGGGAACCCGGGCGTGGGAAGCGAGAACGCTACCGCACGACCACGAGATGCGGGCAACATGAGAGAACTGGACAGTAAATGCTGGGGCTATAAAGTGAGATACCAAAAGTGCTGCAACAGCCATATGCCCATGTACAGATAGCAGTAGTTCCGTGTACAGAAGGTATACAAGGGCAGTGAACGGGCGGGACAGTCACCTGCACTCAGGTGATTCACGTGGAAAGGTTTCCGATGTGATTATGACTGCACGAAGGGAATTAACAGAATCTGAAAGTGGAATGGTAGTAGGAGCTAGACGCATGGGGCATTACATTACGAAAATCATTAGGGAATTCAATATTCTGCAGTCGACAGTGTCAAAAGTGTGCCGAGAGTAACACATTTCAGTTCACTTAACTATCTACATCTACATCTACATGCATACTCAGCAAATCACGTTCAAGTACCTGGCAGAAGGGTCATCGAAACATCTTCACAATTCTCTATTTTTCCAATCTCGTATAGCGCGCAGGAACAACGAACTGTCCGTACGAGTTCTGGTTTCCCCTTATTTTACCATTGTGATCGTTTCACCCTGTGTAGGTCGGTGTCAACAAAATATTTTCGCATTCGGAGGGGAAAGTTGGTGATTGGAATTTCGTGAGAAGATTCCGCCGCACCGAAGAACGCCTTTGTTTTAATGAAGTGCACCCCAAATCCTGTATCATATCATTGGCACTCTCTCCTCTATTCCGTGACAATACAAAACGTGCTCCCCTTCTCTGAACTTTTTCGATATACTCCGCCAGTCCTATCTGGTAAGGATCACACATCGCGCAGCGATATTCTAAAAGAGGACGGACAAGCGTAGTATAGGCAGCCTCCCTAGTAGATATGCTACATTTTCTGCGCCAATTAAAAAGCAGCCTTCCCCACACATTTTTTCTGTGTGTCCCTTGCAAATGAAGTTGTTCATATTTGTAATTCCTAGGTATTAAGTTGAATTTACCGACTTTAGAGTTGACTGATTTATTGTGTAACCGAAGTTTAACGGATTCTTTTCAGCACTCATGTGGACGACCTCACACTTTTCGTTATTTTGGATCAATTGCCAATATTCGCACCATATCGTTTTGCAGTTTGTTTATTAGTCGATAAATGACAGCGTCATCTGCGAGCAGCCTACAAGGGCTAGTCATGTTGTCTCCCAAATCTTTTACGTAGATAAGGAACAGTCAAAAGGTTCAAATGGCTCTGAGCACTATGGGACTCAACTTCTGAGGTCATTAGTCCCCTAGAACTTAGAAATAGTTAAACCTAACTAACCTAAGGACGTCACACACATCCATGCCCGAGGCAGGATTCGTACCTGCGACCGTAGCGGTCTCGCGGTTCCAGACTGCTGCGCCTAGAACCGCACGGCCACTTCGGCCGGCGCAAGGAACAGTCAAGGGTCTATAACACTACCTTGGGGGACTCGAGATATCACTTCTGCTCTAGTCTATGACTTCCCGCCAATTACTACGAACTGTGACCTCTCTGAGAGGAAATCACAAATCCAGTCACATAACTGAGACGATATTCCATAAGCACGCAATTTCAGTACAAACCGCTTGTGTGGTACAGCGTCAAAAGCCTCCGAGAAATACGGCATCGATCTGAAATCCCTTGTCAATAGCGCTCAACACTTCATGCGAATAAAGAGCTAGTTGTGTTTCACAAAAACGATGTTTTCTAAATCCATGTTGACTCTGTGTAAATAGACCGTTTTATTATGTTCGAACACAGTTCCAGAACCCTGCTGCATGTCAACGCTAATGATATGAGCCTGTAATTTAGTAGATTCCTCCTACTACCTTTCTTGAATATTGATGTGACCTGTGCAACTTTACAGTCTTTGGGTACGGAACTTTCGTCGAGCGAACGGTTGTATATGATTGTTACGTATGGATATATTGCATCAGCGTACTCTGAAAGGAACCTAATTGGTACACATCTTGAACTAGAATACTTGCTTTTATTAAGTTATTAAAGTTGCTTCACTACTCCGAGGGTATTTACTTTTACGTTACTCATATTGTAGCTGTTCTTGATTCGAATTCTGGAATATTTATTTCATCTTCTTTTTTGACAGTAGTGGTGTTTGCGTAGAGATGTCAGTGCTAACAGATAAGCAACACTGCTTCAAATAACCACTGAAGTCAATTTGGGATTTGCGAGGAACTTACGCGTTAGGATAGTGTGGCGGAATTTGGGGTTAATAGGCTATGGCAGCGGGTGGCCGATGCGAGTGCTACTGCTAACTGCGCTGCAGTGCCTCCCCTGGGCCCTTGAGTATGCCGGTTAAACCCTATACGACTGGAAAACCACGGCGAGTCCCGACTTCAGTTGGTATAACCTCATGGTAGGGTGCCGGTGTGGCGCAGACCCAGCGAAGCCATAGACACAAGTTCTCAATAAGGTACTGTGCAAGCTGATGGTGGAAATGGGTCTTCTGATACAAGTGAGAAAGCTCGTTGTGTTCAGCCTCTTGGAGACAGTTTGCAGCCATTCACGATGTCCCCAAACAACGACGGTATTTTTGTGGATCACAGTGCACAATATTATCGCGCCACAATTAAGCACCACTGATTTGAAGACTATTCAGGACAATTCGAGCAAATGATTTGGCCATCCAGGTCGCATGACATGAATGCCATCGCACAATTATGGGACGTAATCGGGAGGTCAGTACGTGCCAAAAATGCTGCACTGGCAACACGTTCGCAATTATTGACGGCTATAGAGGCAGCGTGGCTCATTATATCTCCAGAGGACTTCCAACGACTAGTGAGTCCATGCCACATCGAGTCGCTGAACTATATCGGAAGAAAGGAGGTGCGACACGATGTTGGGAGGTATCTCATCACTTTTGTCACCTTAGAGCAAACTGAGAGCTGCGCTCGTTGCTGGGAAATTTGTCTTTCCCAGATGAGTCCTACAGACATTAGTAAACAGCAGCAACATCCAAGCGAGGTTCCCAGAATTACGAGGGGTGTTTCATAAGTTATGCAAACATTTTTTCTGGGCTATTTTCGGTTAAAAAGGTGAGGAATTTGCTGTGGGACATCGTGAAATACACTCCTGGAAATGGAAAAAAGAACACATTGACACCGGTGTGTCAGACCCACCATACTTGCTCCGGACACTGCGAGAGGGCTGTACAAGCAATGATCACACGCACGGCACAGCGGACACACCAGGAACCGCGGTGTTGGCCGTCGAATGGCGCCAGCTGCGCAGCATTTGTGCACCGCCGCCGTCAGTGTCAACCAGTTTGCCGTGGCATACGGAGCTCCATCGCAGTCTTTAACACTGGTAGCATGCCGCGACAGCGTGGACGTGAACCGTATGTGCAGTTGACGGACTTTGAGCGAGGGCGTATAGTGGGCATGAGGGGGGCCGGGTGGACGTACCGCCGAATTGCTCAACACGTGGGGCGTGAGGTCTCCACAGTACATCGATGTTGTCGCCAGTGGTCGGCGGAAGGTGCACGTGCCCGTCGACCTGGGACCGGACCGCAGCGACGCACGGATGCACGCCAAGACCGTAGGATCCTACGCAGTGCCGTAGGGGACCGCACCGCCACTTCCCAGCAAATTAGGGACACTGTTGCTCCTGGGGTATCGGCGAGGACCATTCGCAACCGTCTCCATGAAGCTGGGCTACGGTCCCGCACACCGTTAGGCCGTCTTCCGCTCACGCCCCAACATCGTGCAGCCCGCCTCCAGTGGTGTCGCGACAGGCGTGAATGGAGGGACGAATGGAGACGTGTCGTCTTCAGCGATGAGAGTCGCTTCTGCCTTGGTGCCAATGATGGTCGTATGCGTGTTTGGCGCCGTGCAGGTGAGCGCCACAATGAGGACTGCATACGACCGAGGCACACAGGGCCAACACCCGGCATCATGGTGTGGGGAGCGATCTCCTACACTGGCCGTACACCACTGGTGATCGTCGAGGGGACACTGAATAGTGCACGGTACATCCAAACCGTCATCGAATCCATCGTTCTACCATTCCTAGACCGGCAAGGGAACTAGCTGTTCCAACAGGACAATGCACGTCCGCATGTATCCCGCGCCACCCAACGTGCTCTAGAAGGTGTAAGTCAACTACCCTGGCCCCCATTGAGCATGTTTGGGACTGGATGAAGCGTCGTCTCACGCGGACTGCACGTCCAGCACGAACGCTGGTCCAACTGAGGCGCGAGGTGGAAATGGCATGGCAAGCCGTTCCACAGGACTACATCCAGCATCTCTACGATCGTCTCCATGGGAGAATAGCAGCCTGCATTGCTGCGAAAGGTGGATATACACTGTACTAGTGCCGACATTGTGCATGCTCTTTTGCCTGTGTCTATGTGCCTGTGGTTCTGTCAGTGTGTAAATGTGATGTATCTGACCCCAGGAATGTGTCAATAAAGTTTCCCCTTCCTGGGACAATGAATTCACGGTGTTCTTATTCCAATTTCCAGGAGTGTAATCCATATTCGGTCCCTATAGTTTCATGAAGTTGCAATATACCTATACGCAGCCATCAGAATGGCGTCTGTAGCGGGATGCCTTTCAACCAGTGAGCTGGCATTGAGATTCTTTTGGCGGAAAACGACAACATCGCAGACATTCATAGGCACCTCAGAATGTCTGCGGAGACCTGGAAGTGGACAAAAGAATAAGAGTGGTAAGTTTTTGGGGGAGGCTTCTATCATCATTGGAAACAGTTCGCTGGAACCTCTCTGATTCCACGCGCACCGGCCGGCCGTAGAGAGCCTTGACTCCTGCAGTTTTGGAAACACTCGTTCGTGCTCAGAGGTGTGCGCTGCCGGGGTCCTCATCCATCCTACAGCACGAATCTCGCATCTTCCGACTTCAATCTGTCTGCCCCAAAGAAGGATGCATTTCGCGGGAGGCAGTATGTGGTTAATGAGGAGGTTATTGGTGCTGCAATGTGTTGGCTCCGACGCCGACCAGTACTGTGGCATCATTCGGAAACACGGGTCCTCCCAATTAGACGGAATGAGGCCTTCGCATTGAACAGAAATTATGTTGAAAAATATTTTTTTATAGCCAAACGAATGGGGAAAAATTTGTTGTATTGGAATCCTGAATAAAACCAATCTGCATTCAGAAAAAAAAGTTTATTACCTTACTTATACAGCTCCCCTCATAGCACTGCTTATTGAAGTTTATAATGCAGAGACATAACAAGGAACAGAAATCTTGTTGAAATCGGAATTGAATAGCAATGAAATTCTAACTTCAGACTCGAATATTTACGTAGGGACAGGTTGGACGCCAATATTTGCGGCGTATGTATTGCAGTAAAGATTTCGATAGTACCTAGCGACGTTATCACGGATTCAGATAGAGAATTAGTCCGCATGATGGTAAGCAACACACGTCGGTTAAAAATGGTAATCAGATGTTTTTGATAGACCTATTCACGAGCTATAGTGGTAGAGCGCTTCAGAGAGAACTTGCAGAATATCGCCAATAATCTTCCTGATGATGCTGTTGTAATGAACTGTGACTTCAACTTCCAAGGAACAGTTTGGGAAAGTCATGCTATCGAAACTAGTACCGGAGACAGGGATTCGCGTGGCAGTATTCTGAATTCCTTGTCCGAAAAATACTTCGAGCGGATTTAGAGAACCAACACCAGTAGCTAACGTCTTAGACCTCCTACCAACAGACAGACGAGAAGTTACCGAATAGTTAATGCAAAGGAAACTCATATCGCTGTGACAGCTATTTTGACTACGGGTTTCAAAGAAATTTTAAGAGAGGAGGAAGATGGTTTTGCTCAGAAAGAGTGACAGGATACACATCGAAAAATATGTAAGTAATCAGCATAAAGTATTGAGTGATTAGGACGAAGATGTGGAACACAAATGGAAAAAGTTTTAAAGTGTCGTTCAATACGCCACACACAAGTAAGTTCCGAGCAAGGTCTTCAAGGGTGGGGAAGACTCATCGTGGTTTAACAACCCTGTTAGAATACTGCTATGTAAATAAGGAGAGCCCCATCACAGATCCAAGAGAAGACAAAACGTAGCCGACATACAAAAGCTGAACGAAGCGAAAACGAGTGTAAAGGAGAATAGTGAAAGAGGCATTCACTGAGTTTGGCAGTAAAATTCTATCAATGCGCTGAAGAAATAGTCTTTAGAAAGTTTGTTCTTATGTAAAATGAATAACTGATTCGAAATCCTCTATTCATTCCCTTAGTGACCATCCTGGAACCGAAACGGAAGATAACAGAGAGGAGGCCGAAATACTGTATTCGGTCTTCCGAAATTGATTCACAGCGGAAGATCGTAGCTCTTTGCCTCCTTTCAAAAGTCGTGCGAACGCCGAAACGGCAGATATTGAGATAACAGACGGCGCAACAGAAACACAACAACAATCACTTACTATTGGAAAGGAATCAGGACCAGATGAGATACCTGCAAGGTTCTACAAACATTATGGGAAAGCTCTTTCTAGCAACAGCTTATGATAGGTCGTTTGAGGAAAGACGGGTATGAAGGGATTGGAAAAAAGGGCAGGTCAATCCCGTTTTCAAGAAGTGCTGTAGGACAGATGCACAAAACTATACGCATATATCGTTGACTTCAGTTTGTTGTAGAATTATGGATCATATTTTATCCGAAACTCAACATGCTGTGTTCCTCAGTGAGATCCATAGTGCTGTAGACAGCGGTGCTCAGACTGATGCCGAGTTACTTGAGTTTAGGAAGGCTTTTGTCACCGTCATGGGGTCAAGACTTCCTAGCGGACAGAACTCCACACGCCGCTGTTAACGGAATTAAGTCAACAGTGGCCAAGCGGATCTAGGCGCTTCAGTCCGGAACCGCACTCCAGCTACGGTCGCAGAGTCGAATCCTGCCTCAGGCATGGATGTGTGTGATGTCCTTAGGTTAGTGGGGTTTAAGTAGTTCTAAGTCTAGGGGACTGGCGCCCTCAGATGTTAAGTCCCATAGTGCTTAGAGCCATTTGAACCATTTGATGATGGAGTTGTCTTATTTCAATTTCCAGGAGTGTATTTGTTCGTCATCCACTTCATTTAACGACAATCATCAGTTTCATATTATTAAAACACTTTTAATAATCTGTGATTTTTTCATCCCGTGCTACACTTAGTCCTAGGAGAAGAACGTATAGGTCCTTTGGCGTAGGAAATTTTGTATAGTTCAGTTTCATATCAGGAAATTATTTCACCCGAAGCAGACTGTTTCAAATTCCCCCCACCTCACACTCACACGTCAACGGTGAGGATTTTTAGAACATTATTTATGACACCGCACAATTTGCGATTATACTAATCTTTCCCGCTAATTTTCTTTCTTTGACTGGACTAATCGTTTTGTATGTAACCAGTTCATTAGCCTTATTCTTTTCATTAGGCAAGATCCCAGTTTGATTCACGAACAGTCCGTTGTAGTTCATAGCCCACGAAGTACAGGTAATGTGACACGTGTGAGTTTAGTAATCGTGGGTTAGGTGTATGGTTAATAGGTTTTCTCACATTTTTCCTTTTTGCAAAACGCCCCTCTTTACGACCGGCCTCTATGGCCGAGTGGTTCTAGGCGCTTCAGTCTGGAACTGCGCGACCTCTACGGTTGCAGGTTTGAATCCTGTCTCGGGCGTGGATGTGTGTGATGCCCTTAGGTTGGTTAGGTTTAAGTTGTTCTAAGCTCTAGGGGACTGATGACCTCAGATGTTAAGTCGCATAGTGCTCAGAAACATTTGAATCATCTGAACCCTTCTTTACTTGTCTATATGTCAGAACTTCTCAATAATTTTTGTGTCTGACTCATGTTATTTCGTGATCTAATTTCATTACAGCCAATATGTAACAGAATAATAAATACTGAAGTAACTATATCTGCCACATTATTCTTTGTTGCGAGACACAGTCATTAAAATGTTTCTACATGACATTTCCTTTTTTGACTGTAAATACGATTTTGTATGTTCATGTCGCCAATTTAAAATTACTTATTTAGGTTTATTGGGGCATACTAAGGCACTTTGATTTGTTGATATTTGTACAAGAAGTGACGGAAAGATATCAAATAGAGTATATTTGATCACGATGTACAGTCATGCTCAAAAGTATCCGAACGACCTGAATTGCATTTCGCCTGATTCGCATGCAACCCACATAACGCAGCTGTCTAGCAGGTCCTCTAATCGCTCCTTGGTACAATCGTTTGACTATTGAAAATGGTTCCAACAAGTCACCACTAGAAAACACTGCTCTGTATCGCGATAACTCAAGATGTAAAGTAATACCACGACACTAAAAATATCAGGGAACACCTTATCACCGATAAGTCTGTCCTTAGGGCTTGTAAGCTCACAATTATTACAATAAATCACATACTTGAAATGTTACCACTCTCATTATTACGTCAGATAAGTAATGCACGCAGTAAGTTCGTCGTATTCACGATTTCCTCTTCAAAGTAACAGACCGTACTTATTATTTAACACAAAATGAGACTAAAAATTTAAGTTATTCACGAGCAGCTAGTTAAGAATATGTACGAACTTCAAATGACACGACGAACCGTCTCGTTCTGCATATGGATTCAAAACCAGGTCATACAGACTAAGAAAAGATTTCGTGACTGACGGAAACTAACAGTCATTCCTGATTAGGCATACAGCGAGAGATATACCTCGATTTTAGACAGTATCTGATAGCACATACCAACTTTAAATTACATAACGCAAGCATTTTTAACGGACGCGAATTCCTACCCAGCACCTATTGTCCCTGTTAACGAACTAGGAAAGATGGTAAATATTGCTTCTTAACAAGTAACTTACTTGAATTGCCGTGAGGTAAAGCTTTGTGTCGGACAGGGATTCGAACCCAGAACCTAATCGGATAGATATCGACGCATAATCATCTGTGACATATCGGATTTTCTCGGCAGTAGCTAGATGTTTTAACTGAAATGACGAGACGAAACATTAATTTATTTCCTTCCCAGGACTCCAACCCGGCACCTATCGCTGTTATATTCTTGAGAAAACGAACGTTAAATATGGGTTTGTTGCACCAGCAGCGACATGTGAGCATGTTTGAACTAGAAATAATATGACGAAGAGTTCAGTGCTGACTGGGAATAGAGCTCCACACATATCGTTGTTGACTACACACAAAGAGACGTCAGCTACCGAATGTTTCTCCACCAGCAGCTCGGAATAACAACTTGAACTTACAGTGATCTCACAAATAGATTTGTGTCCCACTGGGAGTCAAAAACGTCACATATCGTTAGTGTTGACAACGAATGAAAATACATTAAAAATCAAAATTATTACCCACCAGCAGATAGGTGGTCTCATGCTAGAGCTTGATAATACATAATGAAATCTTTAGTGCCGGGCCAGGATTCGAACCCACTCACGCGCAATATGTGGAGATGTTAAGGAATCTGCAGTTTTGAACAAACAACAAATTGTAGCCGAGCTGTACTATCACGAAGGGATCAAATTGCGCGTTAAGGACGGTCTGAGTTGCATTCCCAGTTCAGAACCAATTTAATCGACATACAGAAGCTCTGATAAAAGATGGAATAAGTGTTCTGTAAGCCTACGTAGTGTTTGTTTCGTGACTAGAAATAAAGAACTAGTATAATAAAGGTTACAGGTGATAGAGTTTCTACATGTCCCCACTCCAGACTTTATTGTGGTTCAACCTAACGTCTACTTGGTAGAGAAGGAGTATCATTTTAATGTTAATTTCAGACCACAATGTCATTATATCTTCTTCACTAGGTGTAGCCAGAAGAGAATGGAATCAGTCTCTCCCTATCTGAAATCAGTGGCAAGTTGGAATCAAACCCAGACCATAGATATACATACATATCATCAGTCCAACAGACCACCAAACCATCTTCTGTGTGGCTCATTTTTCTACAGTAACGCCGTTGCGTCACACTGGTTGAGTATTCTGACACACAGGCTCCCTGTAGTAATTTGCAGAATGATCAGTAAATTCATTTACCTGGTTGACCGAATCACCATCACGATTACAATTTCCTACAAAATATATACGAGCAAAACACTTACCTTTTTACTTTGTGAAAAAAGATTATTTCAGTACGATAAAAAGTTTTGGAAATCACTTATTCCCACCTGTCACAAAAGTAAGATAACAAACACGTTGAAAAGGGGGACGAAATATCTGCCACTGGAAGGTCATGTTGATTTATTTAAATGATCACAAAATCAGGTAAAACGAGCAGTCAGGTTGTCAGTTTAAGCACATTACTGTTGTCAGTATGATGTAGCACTGCCCAGGGCCTGTAACGATAAAGGGCCCGTTTATGTCAGTCATATTGCATACAGAAGTGGAAGAGAGAGCACCACTAAATTCTACAATCCGTATGCACTGCGTACACAAAGAAATTACTGTTACAGTGTACTTATGGAGCCAAATGAGTGAACTGCGTATTTTCCGGTGAGAAAGAGCACTGGCAAACAGTCTTCGCTACATTAGGTTACTTAATCTGGTGTCACTCTGAGCTAGAATGTATGGTCAGCGACTAAGTGTAAGGTCAGTGAGTCGATTGCGAGTTTTGCAACTGTCAAATACTTTCCTACATTCTATAAGCGAATATTAAATTTGAACTAATATTGCGAAAATTTTGTACTTGGATAGCTTAGAATGAAAATGTTTCTGTTTATTGCAAAGGAAAGCAATTGATTTTCTAAAACATTCTCTGTCATACACAATTTGAAACAGGTCACGTCGACCAAATCGTATGGAAGAACTGACAGCGACGTATATGGGCAGGCAGTAAGATCTCTTGCCTTTTGGTTTAGCAGTACTCGATAGCAATTTCTAGCCAGAAGTAAATGAAGAAAGGCAGCGCGTTTTTATTATCAAGTAACGTCTTCATCAATTACTTTAGTTTTAATGTAATCTACGAGTAATTGCTGATGTTTGATATTAACATGAAAAGGATTCTGCAGACAGGGAAAGAACCTGTTCTTGGGAAAATTAATGTTTCGTCTCGTCATTTCAGTTAAAACATCTAGCTACTGCCGAGAAAATCCGATATGTCACAGATGATTATGCGTCGATATCTATCCGATTAGGTTCTGGGTTCGAATCCCTGTCCAACACAAAGCTTTACCTCACGGCAATTCAAGTAAGTTACTTGTTAAGAAGCAATATTTACCATCTTTCCTAGTTCGTTAACAGGGACAATAGGTGCTGGGTAGGAATTCGCGTCCGTTAAAAATGCTTGCGTTATGTAATTTAAAGTTGGTATGTGCTATCAGATACTGTCTAAAATCGAGGTATATCTCTCGCTGTATGCCTAATCAGGAATGACCGTTAGTTTCCGTCAGTCACGAAATCTTTTCTTAGTCTGTATGACCTGGTTTTGAATCCATATGCAGAACGAGACGGTTCGTCGTGTCATTTGAAGTTCGTACATATTCTTAACTAGCTGCTCGTGAATAGCTTAAATTTTTAGTCTCATTTTGTGTTATATAATAAGTACGGTCTGTTACTTTGAAGAGGAAATCGTGAATACGACGAACTTACTGCGTGCATTACTTATCTGACGTAATAATGAGAGTGGTAACATTTCAAGTATGTGATTTATTGTAATAATTTAAAGCTTACAAGCCCTAAGGACAGTCTTATCTGTGATAAGGTGTTCCCTGATATTTGTAGTATCGTGGTATTACGTTACATCTTGAGTTATCGCGATACAGAGCAGTGTTCTCTAGTGGTGACTTGTTGGAACCATTTTCAGTAGTCAAACGACTGCACCAAGGAGCGATTAGAGGACCTGCTAGACAACTGTGTTATGTGGTTTGCATGCGAATCAGGCGAAATGCAATTCAGATCGTTCGGATATTTTTGAGCACGACTGTACATACGAAAATCTGCGCGTTACATGTTTGACATGCCTTTGTAAGAATTTATTTCCAGCAACATTGAAAATAGATGTTCGTGGGGTTGTCATGAAGCATCAATGAATTATTGTCTCAAAGAAATCTACCAACGACCATGGAACTTCTTATCCATTATTCGATGCGGCACACGTATCTTACGTTGTATGACTTTGCGAGAATCTAGGTTGTAGCAGTCTACTGCATTTCTGTTCTAGAACCTGTCCGCTTTCAAAATGAAGCGCAGACATCAGAAAGCTCGTTGGACTCGTGGGAATGTGGCGGAGTCGATATAGGTAGCATGCTGTGACCAAATGGCAACAACGAAGATGGCTTACGGTATCTAGCATACTGGTACACGCCGTCTGCCCGAAACTGCAAGTCGCACCACGTTGAGAATCTGGCGCTTTACCACGGGAGTCATTAACACACTTATGACCAAGGTATGAACGGCAAAACCGTAAGAAGACTCTAAACTGTCGCAGAGAGCCGATCTCAGTATGTCTCCAACGCCAAAAAATAGGTATCCTTCTAAATGCTAAGAGAACCAACGGGCAAGTTCTGCTTACTGGTATGTAGAACATCACACCTCTGTAATTCTGTATTCTGCCTAGCGCCAGCCAACAAAACGGAGGGTGATTTACGTATAAATTTCCTTCTTTGAATACGAAGATAGTCTAAGCCCTCCAAAGATGGCAGTATCGTACGAGGGAGTGACGGAAAGTAATACCTCCGATTTTTTTATGACAAAACAAAAAAGAAATATTAACATTCCATATATGTATTTTTCACGTCTAATATTTGCAGCCGTCTGCTGTTAAAGGGCTCCGAATCGTAGGGTCTTACATGGAGGTCTGTAACGTAACTGACGGATAATGTACTTCGCTCCAATACGGAAACGGCAAGAGTGTACATAACGTATAAAATTGCAGACAAATAGCGAGAATACGGTCATTAGAAAATATCTTCGTAAGGTTTTTCACGATAGCTAACACCGTTTACCAAGACATTATTATATACCTCAATTTAGATACATCTATCGATAAATATCCCATGCGTAATTTGTTTCCAATGCGTAGTTGTGATTCTGGGTAACTTCCCTTGGTTCGTTTGGTATCATACGTGAAGAGTAAGAATGGTGCTATATACAACCGATAATGATGCTGACTACCGCGGATGATTTAGAGTTCCAGGTTAGCCACGAATAATTTCTAGAATTCGTTTCTGTTGAAACTAATATACTGTAGCTCTGAAGAACTCTTTTTCTGTATTTCTGTCATGTGCGTCTAACCTAGCATGTCTTCGAATTCCTTAAGGCAGTTTGATACTCAGAGTCAGTTGCCGTTACGAGTAGAATTCAGTCCCAAGTCGATATCGTATTAAACCAAACGACGAAACGTCGCACACTGTTGATCTTGTGTGGTCCTCGAACACACATAGCTCTCATCTTTTGACTGGCGTGACAGTTTAATGGTGACTGCACTTCGTGATATGCTCTTACAACTGAATATTTCATGAGAGAAATTATATCTTTGTTTCAGTCTGGGCTTCTTATGCAACCCCTTATTACGGGAAACAAAGTAAGAAAATTGATTAATTCTTTTCCCTCGAAAGTCATTTGTATGTCAGCACTGATATTTTGGGAATGTTTTGGGCAGTCGAACCGACTTAATGAACTTTCGAAAGATACATATGAATGTGGCACTCTGTAAAGCATCACGTTAGTATTTTAGATGTGTTTCGTTTTTGGCGACGGAATGTTACCACGTAATTTGGGACCTGAGGGAATTAGACTGGCTTTTTTGGAGATGTGCGATGATTCAAGAGAATGCTATCGCGAAAATAATTGAGATGGACTATTGCTGGAATACATGTATGGTCTCACCCCATCAAGAGGCCACGGACAGAATATGAAAATGTATAAACCGTCGTATATATTATTATAATGTTACAGCATCGATACGCCTGTTAACTTGTTTTACTAACGAGTTAGCTAATTAGGAGATGTGCAGAATGTTTTACATGTTATCGTCCGATGTTATCTGTTTCACCTGCAGAACTGTACAGCCGGCGAAGAATAGCTGGCGGTGACGGCCAATAAATTGCGGTTGGTGAAGTCAACAACTCGGCCATGGCGTTCTTACTGCCAGTTGCTCAGGTGAAAAGAAGTGACACTCACTTGTCTTCGGATTGGGCACTGTCCTCTCACACACAGCTTTCTATTACGGCGAGAGGATCCTCCGTTTTGTGATGCTTGTGGTGTGCACATCTCTGTCCGCCACATTTTAACAGACTGCATTTTATACCGTGATGCAAGGGCAGAAGCACAAGTTGATGGGCATCTGCCCTGTGTTCTAGCTAATGGTGAGACTTGTGTGTCTAGGGTTTTAGTTTTGTGATGTGTCTGGACACGGGCCTAAACTTTTAGACTGGACGTTTTAGTGTATTACAAAGTGGCTGGCGTCTCCCTTTTTTTTCTTGCAGTCAGCCGGCCACTTCCACCTGCTATATTGTTTTAGCTCCCTCTGCCACTTTCTTCTTGTGTTGTCCATGTTTTACTGCTGACGGAAAGCTTCGTCACATTTTTCGGTGTGGGTAGGCACATATTTTTCCAACCTTGTTACCTGTGTTTTACGTTCTGTTTTATCTTACTGTTCTGAGTATTTTCTTGACACCCACCTCAATCTGTTACTGAGCGGACGCTGAAGACCGTGCGGTCGTGCACCCATACAACCCTCTCCATCCATCCATCCATCTGTACAGCCAGATGACATGTATCTACAGTTCATGTAAGAGTTTATCAATATTTTTAGTATCACCAAAAGCGAAAGTAGGTTCGTACGTTTTCCCTTCTACAAACGTATATTTAAAACTTTTTGAAGATAATGTCCTTCAGAGAAATGTGACGAAGCTAACTTTACCAATTTAGCCAACTGCATATATAGGGCTGTGCTCTTAGATTAAGTCATTTCAATGAACCTCAGTCACGACTCAGAGCCTCAACGTCTCGCTAGCTCCTCTCTTGTTCTCCAGTGCCACGAAGACCCTCCCAGCATAACATAAAGGGTGTCTACTGCTCATATTCTATGTGGACATCACGGCATTTAAGCGATTTTCATTGTAGTTCAGTCACGATGGAGTACCCGCTATGGTAATCATTTCTACTCATTACTTTATGTTCAACAGAGAGCAGTAGCAAATTTCTACGTCGACAATTAGTATCGGAAGACGCTCCTGGAGGATTTATAAAAGGTTTTTGTGAAGATTTAATGTGTATGCGTGTGTGAGTGTATGTATGTGAGTGCGTAGCGTGCGCGCACACGTACGCGGTTGTGTGTGTGTGTGTGTTTGTGTACTATATCAGCAGAATTACTTGGAAAATTTCCAATTTATAGGGGGGTTTCAATTTACGTTGAAGATATGTATCAAGGGAATAAAAGTTTATGAAACAAGTTACAAAATTTCGCTAAAGTATTGGACAGACACATTTTCACTTACTAAAGAGTGAATGTGCTTATGTTGGAAATCGATACAAAAAATAATATTGGGATCCAATGAAATTTTAGAAACAAGTTTCTTTTCTCAGGTCTCGGAAGGGGTAATCACGTAAGAAGCAGATGTATCTGAATTAGAATCTGCCTCTTCCCTGCCAGTTGGTCTCATAACCAAAACAAAAAGAAAGCGAGGATTTATGTAGCAGCTGGCAGCGGATGACCGCTTGCTGTGGCAGCTCTTGGCTCTATACGTTCGGCGGCCGATGAAAAATGTTACTTCTGAAGACTAATGGTCACGCTGTGGGAGCGAAGCTGTTACGCAGCGCCTACCCTGGTCATTTCGGTAATTACGAGCCTGCGAAACAAGAAATGGCAATAAAGGCGAGCGTAGCGCCGCTGCCTCGAACAGCTGCCCGGCCACTTTGGCTGCGCTGTGACCATCAGGCGTACCGAGGCCCTGCGCAGTAGGGAGCTAGCGGACTGACGCGGGGGCAGTGACCTCAAATCTGGGGAGCTGTGTAAGGCACCACATGGCCCTTCAGGCGTAGCTATACGGACACATATCCATTTAATAACCCCACAATACTTCAGTCGTAGAAAATGCTGAATACAGGGACTCTGTTGTAATAAATAATTTATATCGATGATTCTGCTGTAAAGAGCGATTGCTGGTTAATAGACGACTTAATAAAATTTTATTTCCTGCAACATTCAAAATCGATACACGAGGAGTTGTCATGAAGCGTCCATGAATTATTGTCTCAAAGAAATCTACCAACGACCATGGAACTTCTTATCCACCCTTCGATGCGACACACGTGTTTTACGTTGTTGTACGACTTTGCGAAGCTTTTGGTTGCAGCAGTCTACTGTTTTACTGTTCTAGAACCTGTCCGCTTTCAAAGTGAAGCACAGACATCAGAAAGCTCGTTGGACTCAAGGGAATGTGGTGAAGTCGACATAGGCAGCATGTTGTGAACACATGGCGACATCGAAGATGGCTTACGGTATCTAGCAAACTGGTACAAACCATCGGTCCGAAACTGTAAGTCGCACCACGGCGAGACTCTGGCGCTTTACTGCAGGTGTCATAAACACTCATATGACCTAGGTATGAACAGCAAAACTGCAAGAAGACTCTAAAATGTCCCAGAGAGCCGATCTCAGTATGTCTCCAACGCCAAAAAATAGGTCTCCTGCCAAATGGTAAGAGAACCAGCGGCCAGGTTCTGCTTACTGGGATATAGAACATCACACCTCGGGTAATTCTGTATTCTACCTAGTCTCAGCCAACAAAACGGAGGGTGATTTACGTATGAAACTGCTTCTTTAAATACGGAGATAGTCTAAGCCCTCTAATGATGGCTGTATCGCACGAGGGCGTGACGGAAAGTAATACTTCCGAATTTTTTCATGAGAAAACTCTAATTGCTTTTAAAACAAAAAAAGTATTATTAACATTCCCTATATGTTTTTCTCACGTCTAATATTTGCAGCCGTCTGTTGCTAAAGAGCTCCGAATTAATGGCTCTGAGCACTATGGGACTCAACTGCTGAGGTCATTAGTCCCCTAGAACTTAGAACTAGTTAAACCTAACTAACCTAAGGACATCACAAACATCCATGCCCGAGGCAGGATTCGAACCTGCGACCGTAGCGGTCTTGCGGTTCCAGACTGCAGCGCCTTTAACCGCACGGCCACTTCGCCCGGCCAGCTCCGAATTGTAGCGTCCTACGATGCGGTCTGTAACGTAACTATGTTGGTTCACGAGATACGAAATGGTTCAAATGGCTCTAAGCACTATGGGACTTAACATCTGAGGTCATCAGTCCCCTAGACTTAGAACTACTTAAACCTAACTAACCGAAGGCTATCACACACATCCATGCCCGAGGCAGGATTCGAACTTGCGACCGTAGTAGCAGAGCGGTTCCGGACTGAAGCGCCTAGAACCGCTCGGCCTGAGCGGCCGGCTGGAGAGACGCGTTCTGATGTGATCGAGTTTCTAGCCCCAGAAGACTTCGTCCACAAATGGAGCACACTCTCCTTCAGAGTTACAAAGACAAACCACATACTAGTGATGGACATCTGCAACAATCCGACGCCTTAGATTCGCTGTCATCGATCATCCTCACCATAGTATCAGGTTGGTACCAACAGAGTTTCATCTGCTTCCAAAACTTAAAGAATACTGAGGACTTCACTTTCACATTGAGGAAGCAGTGCAAGCAGAGGTGAGGTTGTAGCCCCATCAACAGTGGCAAACACTTTTTTAGTCACGGTAACAACAAAACTGGTTGTGGGAAATGTTTTCGTTGCCAAGGTGACTAAGTTCAAAAAGTAAATAGAAACCTGAAGAACAAAAATGCAGAATGTATATCTTTGTTTCATTTAAAATTCCTTAAGTGGTTTCACATAAAAAATCCATATGCATTTATTTTCACTTCTCCCAGCATTGACTAGTTTCTAGGATACTATATCTACATCTACATCAACATATATACTCGGCTAGCCACTAAGCGGTGTGTGGCGGAGGGCACAATTCGCGCCAAATTCATATTTCACCCCCTGTGTTACACTCGCGGGTTGCGCGAGGGAAAAACTACTGGCTGAACGTCTAAGTACGAGCTCTAATTTCCCCTATCTTTGAATGGTGATGAATGCGCGATTTGAAAGTCGGTGGTAACATTATATGGTCTACATCCTCGGTGAAGATCGGTTTTTAGAATTCAGTGAGCAGCCCCTCCCGTTTAGCGCGCCGTCTATCTGCAAGTGTGTCCCACTTCAAACTTTCAATGAAATTTGTAACGCTCTCGCGATGGGTAAATGAAGCAGTCACGAATCTTGCCACTTTTCTTTGGACCTTCTCAATCTCTTGAATCAGACCCAACTGGTAAGGTTCCCATACAGACAAACATTACTCTGAGACTGGACGAAGTAACGTATTGTAAGCTATTTCTTTTGTTGAAGGTCTGATTCGCTTCAGGATTCTACCAATCTAGAGTTTGCCTTACCGATTACTTTGTGTAATCTGATCATTCCATTTGAGATCATTTCGGACAGCCACACGCAGATACTTGACGGATGTTGCCGCTTCCAAAGATTGGGCATTTATTTTGTACTCGTACATTAATGGGAATTTTCGCTTTGCTATAAGCAGTAGGTTACATTCAATAATATTGAGAGATAACTACCAGCCATTACACCACGCATTTATTTTCTGCAAATCCTCGTTGATTTGCTCACAACTTTTCTGTGATACTACTTTGGTGTAGACTACAGCATTATCGGCAAACAGTCTAATGCAGCTGTCAATGCCATCGACCAGATCGTCCATGTAAATAGTAAAAAGCAGAGGACCTATTACGCTGCCCAGGGGCAGACCTGAAGTTACGCTTGTTTCTGTTGAAGTCACCCCGTTCAGGACGACATACTGCTCCCTGTCTGTTAGAAAACTTTCTATCCAACCGCATATGTCATCGGATACGCAGTAAGCGCGCACTTTTTGGAGCAAACGACAGTAATGAACTGAGTCGAACGCCTTTCGAAAGTCGAGAAATATGGGCTCAACCTGGGAGCCTGTATCTAGAGCCTGTAGTATATCATGCACAAAGAGAGCCAGCCACTCTGAAGTCTGTAAGCTATAATGCCTGTGTGGAGGCAGAGGGGGCGAGGATTTCTGCATATAGCGTTATGTTAACATCGTAATAAAATTAACATTAGAAAATTAAACACATGAGAATATTATGAGGGCTGAATGAAAAGTAATGCCTCTGAATCCTTTATGTAAAAACTATTAAGGGTGTTTGAATAAGAGAAAGCTTTTAACATTCTACATCATTAGTTTTCATGTCTACACATTCATTTCTCTACATATTCATTCCAATCAGAGATCAGTTTGTTGATAACATCGCCGTAGAACGTTTGATTTTGTTGGCGGCGCCAAGACCTCACCTCTACTTGCACCGCTTCATCACTATAAAAGTGATGTCCTCCAAGGTGTTCTTTCAATTGCGTAAACAGACGAAAGTCGGATACAACCAAGCTGGGGCTGTATGGATGATGATCGATGACAGTGGACTTAAGGCAATGGATTGTTGCAGATGTCGCAGGGCTCGTTCGTGTTGTGGCGTTGTCACGCTGAAGAAGAGGTGGCTCTATCAGTGGACGAAGATTTCTATGTTGGGAAACTCGATTGCAGCACTCTGTTTCTTACGCACCCACAAACTTATGATACGCTCTGGCATGTTGCGAGCCGTGGTTCAGAGTCCCCTAGCGGCTGAGGACTGCAAATATGTAGACATGAGGAACACAGATGTAAAATATTAATAAAGCTTCTTTTTTTCAAAAGCCTTAAAAGTTTTCAGTAAAAAATTCGGAGGTTTTATTTTTAAAACCATTCTCGTAGTTTTATGATGTGAATCAATGTTCGGCAGGAATATAAATCAGATTTTAATTCATTGGGGCTCTTTCTTTGTTATTTGACCTGGGATGAGCTCTCGTGTACACTTCTTGTCACGTGGCTAGGCGGGCTTGAGCTGTGCTGCTACTCCTTAATGGTTCACCACGACGCCATTCTGCAAATGCTCGTCACGCATTAGTTTCCTCACCTGATGGTTCAAATGACTCTGAGCATTATGGGACTTCTGAGGTCATCAGACCCCTAGAACTTAGACCTACTTAAACCTAACTAACCTAAGGACATCACACACATCCATGCCCGAGGCAGGATTCGAACCTGCGACCGTAGCGGTCGCACGGTTCCAGAATGTAGAGCCTAGAGCCGCTCTGCCACCTCGGCCGGCTCCTCATCTGAGGAAAGAGGTATACGTAATGGTGTTTACGTTTAATAGAATGTGTGTATGAGGCAAAATTAGTTACCCGAAAGAGCAGCATACATGATTGGGTGCTGTGGAGCAGTCATCAAGTAAACCTGTAACCGTTTGTCCATTATAAGCACAGTTTGTTGGCTACATAGCTGTCAGGTCTCCCGACGATGGTTAATTTATTGTCTTCGTCGTCGGAAGTCATTCTGCATACTGTGATTCTTGAAATTTTCCCGGCGTAAAGAGTATTCCATATAACTTCGGGATTGCAGCTGGATAATGTCGACATCCTGCCACAATAAATCGTCTGACAACCATTCAACCATCTTCCGGTGAGCGGTTGTGAACCGAAGTACCGTGGCAGGAGGTCGACACTATCCGGCTGCAATCCCGTAACCTCATGGAGTATTCTACATATTCCTACAGATTGCTTTGTCCTTCGGCCTTGGGGCCATATTGATAAACCCAGCATTCGCCATGGTAATTAGGTGGCAAAAGAAATTAAAGGCTGTCTCCTATTAACTCTAAGATAAAAATATTGATGACTTATCGAAGAGAAGGCGCTTCATAAACTGAGCAAGTCAATGACATGTTGGTATACCTCTGGTTATTATGCAATCGGTTATTCGGAGCTGATTGATAGAATTACTGGATGCCCTCCTGAGGGTATCGTGCCAAATTCTGCCCATTTGACTCGTTAGATCATGAAAATACCGTGCTGTTTGGAGGGTCCTGCCCATAGTGCTGCAGACGTTCTCAATTGGGAAATTATCCTGCGACCGTGTTGCCAAGATAAGGTTTGGCAAGCACGAAGACCACAAGTAAAAATTATCATCGTGCACGGACAGCCATCATCGTGCTGAGATGTAAGCCCAGGATGCTTGCCATGACGTTAAACGGGGCGTAGAATATCGTCAACGTACCGCTGTACTGTGAGTGGGCCGCGGATGACAACCAAAGAGATTCTGCTATGAAAAGTATCTGCAAGCAATCCTAATTGTTGGACCGCATGATGTATGACAGTCGGGTTGGCATCCCAGTGATGTCCGGAACGTCTCCAGACACGTGTTCTCTGACCATGGGATCTTAGTTCGAATGAGGAGTCATCACTGAAGACAATTCTACTCTGGAAATGCCACGAACAGCGGTGAAATACCGACCTGACTGTTGTACGCCTTGCATGCCGACAACCAATAGTAGCGGTCAGGGATGGCGTTGCTGTTCATAACAGGACCGCTTTGGTTGCCATCCGCGACACCCATAGTACAGTGGACTTGAACGATCGTCTACACCCCGTTTTGTTGTTCTTGATGAGAAGGCGTCTTGGCCTTACATTTTAGAAAATGTCCACCCACGCACGGCGAGAGTTTCTACTGCTTACAGTCGTGCTTGCCACATCCTACATCACGGAAAATTCGCCAGTTCTCTCCCCAGTTGAAAATATTTCGACCATTAATGCCAGAACCCTCCAACCAGCTCGGT
The DNA here is from genome assembly GCF_021461385.2 of Schistocerca piceifrons. Lineage (NCBI taxonomy): Eukaryota > Metazoa > Arthropoda > Insecta > Orthoptera > Acrididae > Schistocerca > Schistocerca piceifrons. The sequence goes on from NC_060139.1 coordinate 634,883,323, forward strand.
GTTTTGACTATATAACGCTCCAGTCGGACAGAATTTAGCACGATACCACGCAGGACATCCGACAGTTCTATTAATCAAAGCCAGCACGTTATTGACTTATCGAATTTGTGAAGCTTTTTCTCTTGAGTAAATCATTCATCTTTTTCTGATATTGTAATTTGTTTGTGTGTACTTGTACGTCACATCTACCGATTGCTGTCAACCTTGTATAATTCCTTCGTGGTGTGCCGTTTTGCCGTGTTTCTCTTTTTTTTTAAGTGTAGTTGGATAAAATCTTTGGTTCTGAATGTTGAATTCTTTTAGTTTACTGTAATTTTGTTATGCCCATAGCCTAACTGCATTGACGGGTAGCCTTACTCCAAGGTACTCATATCCCAGTAACTAAGTTCCGAACCAAGCGTCTGCCAAATTAGGTCTTTCAAACTCGTATTCTCAGTAGCCGTCACAACCAGTTGCAGTTCATACACATAAAAAATTGCGACAAAGCTTTCTTCAAATCACAAACGGTTTATATTATGGTTCAAATGGCTCTGAGCACTATGGGACTTAATATCTGAGGTCAAATGCCCGAGGCAGGATTCGAAACTGCGACCGTAGCGGTCACGCGGTTCCAGATTGAAGCGCCTAGAACCGCTCGGCCACACTGGCCGGCGGTTTATATTAGACACTGAATTTATTCCTACGACTCCTAGCGTTCGTCCACATCACATTCACCATCATACAGTATCCGAGCTCCACATAAGTTGTTGACAGCCTCTCAGTATCAACACGTTTGAGATAAAATATTACCCATTCTCCCATTTCGTACTTGAAACCACACTAATCGTTCCTTACGCAGGCTTGCTTCGGCGCGTGGGTATGGCACACCGCGCTCGTCCGCAACCTGCGCAGTAGGTACCCAGAGAGCACACTGACTCCTTTACGCGCGTTCCTTCGGCAGGCGTCGAAAGCACCCTTCTGTCGGATTAAAGGCATTCACGCGCCACCTGTGGACTTTTGTCCGTCAGAAACGAGTAACGGCAGAATCGATACTTGGGAACAGAATCGATATTTGTACCCTTACACACGGACGCCGCTGCAAGATTTCCGCTGTTGCGTCGGTTAGACGTACTTCTCGAATGGATTTGACCATGTGCAAACTTCCAGAGCTGCGAACTTTGCCAAGTTCAAAATGTCGCACACGATGTTGAAAACTGATCCACGGTTGATTTTCACATTTTTCAAGATCGTATAAATTGTAATATCCCAGTATTGGAGCACCAACGGCTGTAGTTCTCTTACGATTAGATGAAATACCTCATCGTTCTACGTCATTAAGACTTTTTCGACGACAATAGAAGTGTCGGCCCCATGTGAGCACCGCTAGACATATTGGCACATCACTGCCCAACCTTTCCAACATTCCACTCTACTCTTAGTGCTGTGGGAGAACATGACGTATTAAATATCGCCTGTCTGCCTCACTCCGCTGGAAGAGAGCTCAGTGGGTAGTGCAAATATATTCTCCAGCAAATAGGCGTCTGCAAAAATTTTCCCAGAGGGGGAGAGGGGAGACATTCAAAACTTACTAGATTATTACATAATTGACTCAATGATTATGGAAACATGTTGTGCCCCAAGGACTAAATTTCACAGGAAGTACACAAAAATAAGGAATATGGTGGCCGGATGTTCGATTCAACGAACTGAAAACGAATGGCTTAGAATCTATTATGTGAGAACTCTTATATTTTTTTAAATAGAACAAATTTTACTAACATTTAACATCTTTATACCTTATGTCTAGAAAACTTTTTCTAAAATTGTCATTCCTACCGACGAACGCACTTGTCCCAACTGGTGACCAGTTTTCTGCTGCTGTCACTGCAGAGTGTCTGAATTCGTTGACGGTGCCACAACGTCCCCTGTGCTAGTACTGCTACACCTCTATCAAAGTGAAGACTTCGAGGATACTCTTTCAGTTCTGGAAAAAGATGAAAATTAGATGGGACCAAATTCGTACAGTGTGGAGGAATACCGATGATCATAGGATTGCTGCCCATGTCGCTGCGCTTGTGTGTGGTCTGGCATTGTCATGCTGAAGGAGTGAATCCTCCGTTTGTGAAGGAACATTTCGAATTCGAAACCTGAGTACAGCAAGCTGTTTCTCACGCATCTAGATAGTTAGGTTACGCTTCGCCATGGCACACGCTAAAGCTCAGAGCCCTCCAGCGGCAAAGGGCAGCAAATATGAAGACATGGAGAAGAAAGGTGTTGGATATTAGTAATGTTTCTTTTATTTAAAAAGCGTTAAGAGTTTTCACATAATAAATTCTGAGGCAATACTCTACAGCCTTTTCAGCACCCCACGTATTCATATTATCGAGTGAGCTATGAAATAAAGCTATGGATTTTTCGCGCTCCTTTCAAGAATTATATCGTTTACAAAAAAGCTGCATTTTGGGTTAGCTTGGTCAGGTAAATGTTAGCTCACGGACACTACACAAACAAATAGTTAAATGAATGTGGGAAACCTATCAAAACCATCCTCAGATTGTCTCGTAGAATCGTCTTTCAGCAGCCTGGGACTGTGTCAAGATAATCTTCTTTACAGTTTGTCCAATTATTTTTCAGCCATACTAACTTGGAATGCTGCATTCGAAGGTCTGTGATGTACGTGACTTTTGGTTGCGCCTACAGACTTTGAGAAATTCTAAATCCTGGATAGTACACTTGTTTGACCTCTAAACACCACACTGTTTTCCCTCTCTTCTAAAGCAGAAAATGGTATTTTCTTTTTTCTGCCTATGTGTTCGGGGTGATGTACAAGTGTACTCAGACACAATACAGCATGACTGTGTTCTCCCGAATGTAGAACAACAGCTCTGTCGCGTAAAACTAAATGTACAATTAGCAATCCATCAATGATTTTCTTTTTCCAAGGGAGCTGGTAAACTACTGTTGTGGTTCCCTTACGCGTAAAGGGGAAGCGGCCTCCATATGAGAATTGGAAACGAATAGCTAATACGTGTACTGCTTCAGGTTTTATAGTGTTTGGAATCGCAACGGAATAAGGGATGGACGAGAAAGAGTCAGGGAACAGAGCGAGAACAGTATTTCGACAGGGTTTTGCCAAGGATCATATCCATCTTGACCGCAACCACACCAAGGAATCGACATAGTTTCGCTGAACAGAGTGACTACTAATAAGGGAATGGTCCAATCCGATATGTCGAAACAGACCCTGAAATTTTTTATACAGGTAGAATACACGGGAGTAGGTCCCTGAAAAAATTCTTAACTGCTAACATGCACAGCAAGTATTTTTTTAAAAATGTTAAAAATAGCCAAATTGGTATCTCACCAGGATGAGGAGGGGGCGGGGGAGGGGATTGGAGGAATGTAGGTCCCTACTGGATCTCTAGCGGATTGCGCACGGACTAAGTGGATGGTGCATATCCTTGGTTGATAGTGCATCGGTAAACAGATAGCACGATTTGGCGCGATCGTAGTTTGTAAGGCGATTTTCAGCTTTTGTTAATAGCTTCTCTGAAACAAATGTCCGCAGTTACTCTTCACTCTAAATTGCAACTCATTTAATATCTACAATGGACACCAGTTGCCTTTGCAGTAGTGTGTTAACAATGGAGATAAGACTGAATTAATAATTTTTGCGTTTAATGCTTAATGTTAATCATTACGGAAATCCGGTTTTGCTTCGTAAAATCTATCGTGAACGGTATAAAGGGAAGTAAGAGTTACCCGAAGTAATAAATACGTTCCTAAATGAAATTCTAAAAGCTATGAAAGGAAAAATATTCGAAAGATTTACTGCACAGGGTGGCCACAATGTCCCAATACCCAAATCAATAACCAACATAAACCCCTTGAACTTGAATAAATAAAGTGAACAATAGTTATTTTGAAGAGTTCTCTTGACATGTGAACCATACAAGGCTGCTCTTGAGGGGCAGTGCACCGTTACCGACGGAGATCTACCACACTGAGCCCACCAGTCGCAGTTGAGATGAACATTGTTGACGTCAAGGATTCTTCAACTAACATAAGCAGATTGAAGAAATCAAACAGTATAGGAGGTCGCATAGCAACGACGTTTACTTCAATTAAAAAGTGTAGAAGACATACTATTATTCCTTACCTCACGTTAAGACGAAGTTTGCCTTTATCCCTTCATCTGCTGTATCGAACTTCGATCAGTCAGGTTTTGTGAAAGAACTGTGAGCTAACTGCTCTATAACGATTCTTGTTGTTAAAAGACAGAGTCTGTTGTGCAGTCGATTAGTGATTTGACACATTCACACACAACAAAGTCAGTGATACGTATGAGCAGTTTACTGTTTCCACAAATTTATGACTGTCACTGGCGATCTCAAGGCGTATTAGGGACAAAAATAAGGAATTCATTCGAAATTATGTCTAACTAGTTCCACAAATTAATTCATTACCTTCGTCGGACTCTTCGCCTGGACATAACTATACCTCTCTCTTTCAGGGATACGACGAAAAGACTGTACGATGTAATTTACATTCCACCTGGAACAATCAGTGCCACTCTGAATAAATAATTTTCGACTGCGGAAAGTATTTTTAAGAACTTTGTCGGACAATACAATTTCCGATAGCTCAGTCACTTGTGCATTATCAGTTTACCTCGGCACATTTTACGAATTCCAACAAGTATGCCAGGTATGCAGCACGAGAAGCAGAGCAGTGGCCAAGACCATCTCTATCTCCTTCGCGATTCTGTCTAAATACAGTTGGTAGTTACTGTGATGTGGCTGACAGCATTAATTTTTCTTTTGTCAAGTGTGCCTCGGTAGAGGAAAATATTCGTTTTCGTTATTCAAATGACACTTTGTGACGACTGTGCGGAATAAACAAAGAACCATTTCGTTGTTAATAAAATCTACATTATTCAAAAATTTTCCTAAGATCTCTGTTACGGGAATTGTTATAAAATTATATATGTGTAAGAAATATTTAATTTCCATGTATCAATGTCGCGACTGATGCCTTCTTTCATTTTCCTCTGCTAGTCACCTATGTATGAATTACATATGCATCAGTTTAGCTGTCGATACGAACTGCCTCTTTTTCATAACATTAATAATACGTGACCTTTTTTTGCATGATTGGTTTTGTCACTTCGTATCTTAGTACTACGCGACAACCGATCGCTCACTAGACAGTAAGGGCTGTACAAACCACTGTCATAACGGGTTCTTCGTGCAATAAGAACGAGTAATTTGAACAATTTTTAAAAAATATTTACAGGTAAAATTTCGACAGTGGTTTTCTTTTGTTCTATTCTTCCTGCATAAAAAGTTTCAGGAAGGGTTCAACAAGTCGAATTTGACCATTCTCTTGGAAGTAGACTCATTATATACAGTGACTGTTATAGTTCCACTATTTCCCGTCAGGATCAACAATGGTTAACATATAGTTTAGAGGATCTACAGACAACACACTACTAGAAATTCGAGAGAATTCTCTAACGAATAAAAGGCCGTCCCCAGATTTCAGGAGGTGGCAAGTACCCTTCTTAGTCCCCCCTCCCTTCCCCCCCCCCCACCCCCCGCATAGGATGTGGACACGTAAGACGTCATTACGAATAATCGTACAAATGATACATAATACTAACTAAAAACTTGGGTAACTCTACATCTTCGGCATTCTGACGGGTCAGCGAAATAATTATGAGATACAGGGTCCGAGATGATTTGTCACTTAAAATGGTGAATATTCATAGACAGAAATTGTTACACCACGAACACCTTGACCTAATACTGCCAAATAGAAATGTGTAACAACGCGTGAAAAGCCCTGTTACTTTAGATATGTAGCTCCTAGTAACCGGGCTTGAGCCAAAGGGAAGAAGAATACTTTTGATCGATGACATTAAGCAACATTGACGTTAGTAAATGAAGTAGATACGCAGAACATACCATCACTATTTTTACGTACCGAGCGTGTGTCAGTATATAAATTGTGATTCGGCTGTGCTGATCCTAAGGACTCTGAAACATCCTGGCAGATTAAAACTGTGTGCCAAACCTAGACTCGAACTCGGGACCTTGGACCTTTGTCTTTCGCGGGCAAGTTCTCTCTGACGGAATATATCTTCTTATAAAGTATTATGATAGATTCATAAATATTTTCTAGATATTTAGAAATGAGGGAACAGTAAATGGAAGAAATTAGAGCTACGTGTACATGAAATGTCTCACACGTAGAAGTAGAAATTAATCCGCTATGAACAAAACACTGTGAAGATTAATAATATCTCAAAAAAGAAAGATAAGTAAGGGTTTAGGAAGATTAGAGGAATACACTAAACAGGAGAAGATAAAAATGTAATAAATCAAAAGACGAGAAGAACAAAAGAAAACACCAAGGAAGAAAAGTAGTTCAAAGAAGAAGATAAAATATTTGAAGACGGGAAAAATTAAGACGAGAAATAAGGAGGAACTCAGAAGAAGCCCTGAACGAGTGAAAAAGAGGAAGAGAAATAAAGTCACCTACTTAGTAGTTCTGTTACTAACATAATAAGTTATCGGGGAATTCTATTAGATCACCAGTGGCTATTACTTCAAAAGACAGTGTTTCCATGTGTGCGAAAAAACAAGCGACATATAAATGAAGGTGAAATCGGTTGAGAAGTTATGCACCGTTTCTCATGCAAATCAGTATGTACGGAGATATGGCCCCATACCTCAGTGTGTTTTTAGCTCTGCAGACGAATTTTTCTACGCAATGAAAAATCTTCCCCTTTTTTTAACAGTCTTGAGTATATTTCTTAAGATATATTTCTTAAGATTAATACGCATATTCATAGCCAGAAATTTTTACACTACGAACACCTTGACCTAATACTACCAAACGGATACTCTAGTTTAATTTATACCTATAGGATATAGATTGAAATGTTCTAATGCGTATCACGTTTTTATTATTTTCATTGCAGGAAAAACACATTCCCACATATAATCTGGTTATTGTTTGTGTGTGACGTTACTAGGACTTTTCAGGTGGAAATCTCAAACATTATGCCCAGAACAGGTGCACTTTGAAGAAGGTCGAACGATTGGAACGAGCGACTTGGCGGCATCACACTGACAGATCGCACAGACAGTTGGTTACACTAGGGCGCCTTCACATCTATTCGTCACGTGTCCAATCGCCGTGAGCCCTCGCTTGTCGCACTTGCAAGAAGAACCATCCATGTAGGTGCACGCCTCTTTCTCGCCAAGTGTTCCAATTCACATCTGAGTGGAATAAAGTGAGCTAATCCAGTGATCAAAATGTCCTCTTCGGTAGCAGCAGCTGCATCCACAGCCAGTATTATTCAGAGACGAAATCCTAGGTAGAAGCACATATATGGGAATAATTAATAAATTTTTAGATTGACGCAAAAGTTAAAGATGGCAAAGTACTTTAGGTTTAAAACTTTGCTTGTGATTTCAGTGTAATACTTCATGCTGCTGGGATACAGATAGAGAAAAAAATTCAAAATGTAGAGACATAGAGACATTGTATCGGCGTTGTCAGTGTCAGCTCTGATACTCCGAAGTCATGCATCCAAGTTACCTGCGGGAACTTAAGTATAGACACAGACAATGAGATGTTCTCTAGCACAAATAAATTTCTCAAGTGCCAACACACGTTTGTTAACCTTAAGCCTCCTTCGATGTTAACCCCTCAAATTTGAAACCTTTATCTATTATTTGATTTCAGTATTAGAGCAGATTTTTGTACCTGGTGGCTAGGCCAGCACCTAGCACGGTGTTACGCTCGATACTTTGCGCAGCTAATGTTCAGCGCTCAGTAAGTGTTTATTTTATTTTTTGTTTTATACTGAAAAAAGTCAAAACAAGGCCAAACACGGCAGATGCTAATACACAAGACCATGAGCCGTCATACACCTCAGAACCGAATAGCTATATACACTCCTGGAAATTGAAATAAGAACACCGTGAATTCATTGTCCCAGGAAGGGGAAACTTCATTGACACATTCCTGGGGTCAGATACATCACATGATCACACTGACAGAACCACAGGCACATAGACACAGGCAACAGAGCATGCACAATGTCGGCACTAGTACAGTGTATATCCACCTTTCGCAGCAATGCAGGCTGCTATTCTCCCATGGAGACGATCGTAGAGATGCTGGATGTAGTCCTGTGGAACGGCTTGCCATGCCATTTCCACCTGGCGCCTCAGTTGGACCAGCGTTCGTGCTGGACGTGCAGACCGCGTGAGACGACGCTTCATCCAGTCCCAAACATGCTCAATGGGGGACAGATCCGTAAATCTTGCCGGCCAGGGTAGTTGACTTACACCTTCTAGAGCACGTTGGGTGGCACGGGATACATGCGGACGTGCATTGTCCTGTTGGAACAGCAAGTTCCCTTGCCGGTCTAGGAATGGTAGAACGATGGGTTCGATGACGGTTTGGATGTACCGTGCACTATTCAGTGTCCCCTCGACGATCACCAGTGGTGTACGGCCAGTGTAGGAGATCGCTCCCCACACCATGATGCCGGGTGTTGGCCCTGTGTGCCTCGGTCGTATGCAGTCCTCATTGTGGCGCTCACCTGCACGGCGCCAAACACGCATACGACCATCATTGGCACTAAGGCAGAAGCGACTCTCATCGCTGAAGACGACACGTCTCCATTCGTCCCTCCATTCACGCCTGTCGCGACACCACTGGAGGCGGGCTGCACAATGTTGGGACGTGAGCGGAAGACGGCCTAACGGTGTGCGGGACCGTAGCCCAGCTTCATGGAGACGGTTGCGAATGGTCCTCGCCGACACCCCAGGAGCAACAGTGTCCCTAATTTGCTGGGAAGTGGCGGTGCGGTCCCCTACGGCACTGCGTAGCATCCTACGGTCTTGTCGTGCATCCGTGCGTCGCTGCGGTCCGGTCCCAGGTCGATGGGCACGTGCACCTTCCGCCGACCACTGGCGACAACATCGATGTACTGTGGAGACCTCACGCCCCACGTGTTGAGCAATTCGGCAGTACGTCCACCCGGCCTCCCGCATGCCCACTATACGCCCTCGCTCAAAGTCCGTCAACTGCACATACGGTTCACGTCCACGCTGTCGCGGCATGCTACCAGTGTTAAAGACTGCGATGGAGCTCCGTATGCCACGGCAAACTGGCTGACACTGACGGCGACGGTGCACAAATGCTGCGCAGCTAGCGCCATTCGACGGCCAACACCGCGGTTCCTGGTGTGTCCGCTGTGCCGTGCGTGTGATCATTGCTTGTACAGCCCTCTCGCAGTGTCCGGAGCAAGTATGGTGGGTCTGACACACCGGTGTCAAAGTATTCTTTTTTCCATTTCCAGGAGTGTAGAATATCACGAAGCGATTTATTTCGTAAATAAATACTGAGGAAAGTTCAATGACAGGGTAAAAACACCTCACTAATATATTGTAGCCTATCAGTAGTGGAAAGAACGGCACATTCAGCGTGAGAATCGAAATTGAATGTTTCTTCCACTTCATGACTGTTACCGGAACGTAAAATGTTTCCTCTTTTCAGAAGATAGCATGGAAGCAGCTTTATCTCTTTCGTTTTCGTTTCGGCCGTGCGGATTCAAATAGTGGCTATAAAATCAGAGATACAAATACGTGCTCTAAGCTCTTTCTATATCCGCTAACACAGTATCTACTGTGACCCAAGAATTGTGGGAATATATACCACACATTACAGTTTTATTGCAATGTATCTCATGCACTGAAATAATAATCAGAGACCTTTTCCAGGCTCTGGTAAAATCCCTGGAAAACAACATTAATCAGAGTTAACGATAGTTTAAAGAAGATCGTCCCTGTATATTGATTTTTCTTGAATCACAAATTGCAGTTCACATGAACCGTTCAAAAGTCCAGTTGAATTTACTATAAGAGTAATCCGTCGAACTTATCACCAAAATGTACATGTTACGTGACAGGACGTAGCATGTAAATTTTTGTGGTAAGTTTGATTGATTAATCTTGTAACCTATAGTCAGACTGAGGATGGTTCAAGTGAAACGAAACCGGTAGTTATAATAACTGCAAAACGGTCTAGGAGGAGAATAATGAATCTGGATTACAACAAGTGGCTGTCGATCTCATCCAGTCTATCTACTGATGAAAACCTAACTTTTATTTTTTTGGAAAACATTCGCTTGATTCTTAATTGTGCATGTGCACGAGCGTGATCGCGCGACCAAGAAAACGTGCCGATAGTTATTCGTTTACCTCTCACGGATTATCAATTGAAGTGGAATTTCCCACGCTGTTTTTGAGTTTTGACTGCAAACATTTGGTTCTGCAACGCGCACACAACAGTGGAAGCACTATTTTAATTAAAAATACAACTTCACTGCCTTTTTATTTGCTCTCTTCGACGCGAACGATTAGTCAAAGCGACTTGTAGAGGAACCAGGACGACTTCAGCTCATCGATGTTTCCCGAATCACTCTGCTGCTAAATGTATCCCTCGGAAGTACCAAGAGCTTTCATTTTGTTAAAGCCTGCTTTTCTTTTTTCCAGGCTGTGCTTCCTGACGAGGATAGTAATTTCGTTTAAATGCGTCCTCGATTGGAATGGGGGGACTCAGGTGTCACGTAAGGCGGTGTCTGCACACGTATCAGGGGCATGCGTGGCTTGAAATGGTTTCATACGCTACTTTGGCTCTTCGTACTACGGCCGCATGCATCTAGTGCACACAGGAAGTTACACAGGAGTAAACAATGACTACAGAACAAAGGGCGACGAAATGGATTCAGGAAAATAGAGTGGCAAGGTGGAACACATTGCTAAATGTAGAAGAATGACAACGGCTGAAATTGATTGTTCATGAAGCGAAATCGCTTGCAAACCTGACACAAACTGCAGCAGGCAGTTAATAAAGGTCCATCCCAATCTGTCAGCGAGAGCATGCAATGGACGTTTGGACACGGTAACGTCTCACGAAGTCATTAGTCTCAGGCACTGGAATGTGTGGCCGGTGTTTTGGAAACTCTCCCCCCCCCCCCCCCCTATTACATCTCTATTGGCCTGATAAATCATATGACTTGAAACTCACAGAAAATCTGTGGGATATGTTGGAACAGCGGGAAAAAAGTTGACATGAGCTTTCCTGCAGTTTAGTGAAAATGCACGATCAGATCCCCAGCGAGTAGCTTAACCTTGATGCGACTCATCTGCACAACGTTCTGGACTTGCCTGTTAACCGAATCCAGGAGTTTATCAGTCCAAGGGCGGAATTACAAGGTATTAGATGATTCGCGTAATAATTACTGTACGGTTCACTAATATTTTGTCTGATAAGCTTATAACACTCTTCGACAATATTAATCTCATACAATGTAGTGGTGTACTTTCATAGAATTTGTGGTAGCGATCCTGTAACTAATGGATTTTAAGCAATATGAGCCTATTGGTTTCACCTCAAAAAAATATCATCTTATGCAGGAGGCTATAAACTCTAAGGCAGTACTAGATCAAGGATTTCCATAGCATTTACAATTATTTGTAGCCAGGTACAAATACGGTGACCAATACATATCGAATTTTGAAACTATTTAATAAATTGGAACTTCAGTGCTTCGTAGATAGAATGCAATCTTATATAATTTATCTCTGGTGTTGTTAAATTCGCAAAATCATTCAGTATCACGAGAATCTATATAACTCTCTGCAATGAGAAACTGAACAGTCGAACTATGAATGAATGTGATGAACAGCGAGCTATGAGCGAATGTCATGGACATTCACTCAACATAGTAAACCTACTTCCAGATTGTGGTGGCCCTCTCAATGAATAATATGTTACAGCAGTTGTTTGGGATACTCTTAAAGTAGAAATATGTAAAAGCGTATTCAACTTTTGTATTAATTACTTATTCATGTATGATTTCAAAAGAGAATGGAATAGAATGTTACATACACTGAAGCGTCAAAGAAACTGGTATACGCATGCGTATTAAAATACAGACATACGTAAACAGGCAGAATACGGCGCTGCGGTCGGCAACACGTATGCAAGACAAGTGTCTAGCGTAGTTGTTAGATCGGTTACAGCCGCTACAACGGCAGGTTATCAAAAATTAAGTGAGTTTTAACGTGGTGTTATATTGGGCGCACGAGCGATGGGAAACAGGATCTCCGAGGCAGCGATGAAGTGGGGATTTTCCCATACGACCATTTCACGAATATCAGGAATTCGGTAAAACATCAAATCTCCGACGTCACTGCAATCGAACAAAGATCCTGCAAGATCGGGACCAACGACGACTGAAGAGAGTAGTTCAACGTGACAGAAGTGCAACCCTTCCGCAAATCGCTGCAGATTTCAATGCAGGACCGTCCGGGACGTAAATAACGGTTGAGTCATTCGAACTTTACACGCAAATGGAGCAACTATATTTTTTATTTGCATTTACTTACAAAAATAAGTGTCAGCGTGCGAACCAATCAACGAAACATAATTGATATGAGATTTTCGAGCTGAAGGAAACTCGTGTGCCTTTCATGACTGCACGACACAAACTTTACCCCTAGCCGGGACCTGTCATCACCGACATAGGACTGACTGATGACTGCAAACGTGTTGCCTGGTCGGACGAGTCTCGTTTCAAATTGTATCGAGCTGATGAACGTGTACATGCATGGAGACAGCCCTATCAATTCATGGGCCCTGGACGTCAGTAGAGGACAGTTCATACTGGCGGGGGTTTTGTAATGGTGTGGCACGTTTGCAGTTGGAGTGATAGGGGACAACTGATACTTCTAGATACGACTCTGACAGGTGATACGTACATAGGTATCCTGCCTGATCACCTGGATCCAGTCATTTCCATTGTGCATTCCGACGTACTTGATAAATTCCAGCAGGACAATGCGACACCCCACACGTTCAGAATTCCTACACAGTGACTCCAGGCACGTTCTCAGTTTGAACACTTCCGCTGGTCACCGAACTACCCAGACATGAACATTAATGAGCATATCTGGGATGGCTTGCAACGTGCTGTTCAGATGAGATCTGAAATCCCTCGTACTCTTACGGATTTATGGACAGCCCTGCAAGATTAGTGGTGTCGGTTCCCTCCAGCGCTACTTCAGACATTAGTCGAGTCCGTAGTACGTCATGTTGCGGCACTTCTGCGTGATCGTGTGGGCCCTACACGATGTTATTCAGTGTATTTTCTTCAACAAGCAAATCTTCTGTTCTGATTTCTCAGTCTAGGAAGTGAAGTGTTCCCCTAACTTTAGTAGAGGCTTTCCTGACAATTTTAGCACTACTCTTATTAATAATAACAAAACAATCTGATATTTTATAGTTACGAATGGATTCATCATTTTTACCAGTAAGATAACTTCGACAATTAGGAATAGGGTCGTAGCACAGGTTACACGATTACGTTCAACAACTGTCTTAGAAAATGCGAAGATAAAATTGCACAAAAGTATTGCTTCACAGCATAGGGGATATAGATCCATGCACTTTTGCAGATCCAGTGAAACGATGCGTTCCGCTATGAGAGTTGACTACAATTCCGCAAGTGTGGTTTAGCTGGCAAACAGTGGTAATCTAATTCATGCTTTCATATCCAAACACCATAAAGCATTGCGCAAACATTCCACGCTGCAGTAAGCTGGTTATGCGTGCATCAGAGGCTTATTTTCAGTAAAACTGCAGATAATTTAGCCTCGTTTCCTCCCCCAGCTGTTGACAGTGTAAACGCTAGACTTCGACTGATGGCCGTTCCTCCCGTGGCGCACACACTACGCCCCCACGCCATTTACTTTTGGCCACTAACCACCTCAATTACGCAGAATAGGGGGAAGGACTTCCCTCTAGCTTTTCCCTCCCTGACAATACTTATCCACCTGTCGATGCCTATGCATGAATCAGTAATAAAATCAGCTTTTTTCACCCGTAAACAACACATGTAAATAAACACTTTTATTATCAACAGTTAAAAATATATACATTTATTTAGAACCAAAAATAATAACACAATAGTTATATAAATGGAAAAAAGTCTTTGTGTTACTCCTGCTCAATATTTCAATTATGTATTCTGCCAAGGATTTCAGTGAAATGTGAAAAAACTTACAAGATTATCTCATGAATATTTGTACGTGTGTTAAAGTATAAATACAGTCTCCATAAAATTTTTGAAATATTTGATATTTTACATAAATTTTTATCTCAAACAGCACAGTCCATCACATTTTACGTATATTATTTTCAGAAGTCAATAATTTTGCAGCTATATGTAAATTACTCATATGATATGTTATTGTTTCCAAGTGCTGTACTTCTCGGTAAACAAGACTACATCACAGGGACAGGAGAAAAAATGACAATTGTCTTTAGACTTATTTTTGTTACACTATAGAAAAAGGCTGCTTATCATAACTTAAAGTAGTTCATTGAAAAAAATACTTTTGTAAGCAGATTTTATCACTGACATTGACATGTGGTTGCAAATCATAATGTTAGGCAATCCATAATACATTCTGCAAATACTTTTGTTTTCTCGTTCAACTACATGTTTGTAGTTATTGTAAATCTGAAATGTTACTAATTTGCTGCACACTCATTTTAGAGTGACATCAGCATTAATGCGCAATTTTTCCTTCTAAGAACAGTCTGTAGGGGTAAGAACAACTTACCTCTCAATGTGAAAGAGATGACACATGAGGTGTACAGAGAAAGAGAGAGGAGGTTGATGGAAGCAGAGGAGGAGATGGGAGAGCATAGCAGGATGGGATAAAGGGGAGACGACGAGTAAGAGAAGGACCCAGTATTGGAAGACGGTGGACAGAAAAGTGACGAGTGCGAATTGAACAGATAGAGCAGGACTAGATGCATAGAGAGAGAAGGGAGGAGGAGATGGAAAAATAGAAGGGCAAAATACAAGGACAGAAAGAGATGGAAGTAAATGCGAAGTGCAGTGAATGTGACAAATGAATAAATGTGCAAAGTTACAAATAAAAAGCTAGCTATTCGCAGAACCTCGAGAATGTATGACAAATTTAAATACTCAGATGATGTGAACTTGACATACTTCAAAAATAGTGTTAATTTAGTAAAAAGAAGTAATATATCTTTCAAACATCACAGTATTGTAGCGATTATTCTATATTATGAGTTTCATCAGATCCTTACAACTCCGAAGTAGGTATTTCTTTCCACTCAAAGCAGTGAGGTTCCACGACAACAGTAATTTTGAAACCATAAATTGTTACGGAATACGTGTAAGTCAGGTGGTATGCATTAGCGTGAGTAGTGCATTGAATTTTAAATGGCTTGTTACACACGTATTTGAATCCTTGAATTTATCGTTGATTTCGTTTGACTTCTTGTTTTTCACTAAAACAAGGACTCTTAAATTCAATTTTATCACGCCATTAGATACTGACTTCGACTCGTTTACCGATTCATTCTCTCAAAAAACCCATATTTTTCTTCAGTTCAATGTCGTTATTAGATGTAAAGTCTAGAAAATTTTTACCACACAAATCCGACGGATTTATGCATTAGAGAACTCACGATGTTTTCAAAGTCGCCTATTTGGTCCACACACAATGATTATGATGGAAATTTGTTCTGGACGCACTGCCGCATTCAGGCATACAGCTTTCGGAAGGATTACTCGGTAGATGCTATCCAGATATATGAATAATTTGGAAGCCATTTTTTCCATTTTTCTTTTCATAAGTTTCATTTGGACTGGTGCGTATTGTTGGATGAAGCAGTATGCTTCCCACCAATTTTGAAAGGTATTGAATCATTTTACTGAAAACCGTTGTAAATGTGCCTTCCCTTGGACGACGTAATATCTCAAATTTAGGCAAAAATTCCAAAGCTACCATTTCAGAAGTACGACTTGCTAGCACACTGGGTAAATTTCCATAAACGATAATGACCACTAATTTCAAAATATCATTTGGTTTTACGATTTGCATTGGTCCCTGTTTCTATTGTTCATTACTTTAGTCTTTCGCAATGTTAAGATATTTTGTAACTTCTTTCAGCATGTTATTACATGAAGCTATACTGAAGATTTTCTCAGAGCATGTTTTTGTTCCATAGTGTTCTTACGTCTAATGAAAATAATATATAGTTTCTACTCCATCTTGGAATCGCCAGCACACTCTCCACTCTTACCTGTCAAGATCCTGGCATCTGTACAGCATGTCATCGAAATTTTGTGATATTCTCTAGGTTTCAGGCAATACTTACTATTATAAATAGTTTTACTTGATTTCCTACGACCGTTACTACTTTGGTGGTGTCTCATTTTTTTTTACATATGGACTCAGGTTTCTCTTGCCATTTACCACTTTTAAATAATCCATCTGTTAGTTTGCATCGAAACAAAAATTCTTAGTCAAATTTCTTACATTTTCTCTCGATCTCGATGATGTATTACGCTCATAATGAAATGTCCTGTTAATATAAAGAATGTGACAAATAATTTGTTTGTAGGAGCAAAGCCCAAAACAATTTCCACCCATTCAAAAAGTGACAGTGTTTCATGGCACTGCACTCTGATCTGTATGAATGGTCATGCTACGTCCCCACAAATACTCCCTGAATATCTCAAAACCGAATATAATTCCTAAAGTTTCTTTTTATGGGATCGTATCCTGATCAAATGGTTCAAATGGATCTGAGACTGAGGGACTTAACATCTGAGGTCATCAGTCCCCTAGAACTTAGAACAACTTAAGCCTAATTACCCTTAGGACATCACACATATCCATGCCCGAAGCCGGATTCGAACCTGCGACCGTAGAAGTGGCGCGGCTTCGAACTGAAGCGTCTAGAACCGCTCGGCCGCAGCGGCCGGCTCGTATCCTGGTAAAAGCTCCAAGTCTTACTTATAAATGCTACAAACATCCGAAGGCTTCAATACGCCATATAAATTGTGGATTGATTTTGTTGTGGATTGGCAAGACAGCCAACCCACTATGAGAGGAAGCCGAAAGGCACGCGTTTTAGCTCACGCAGGCTGGCGTGAGGTCTGGAACAGGTCAAGGAAATGAGACTAACAAAAAACGTACGTAGCTGCTGGAATACTTAACTTTAATCCATAATTGGTGAACATCGCTCTTGACGGTACATGTTTTACAGCATCAATAGTAACTGGTAATGGCGCCTTGCTAGGTCGTAGCAAATGACGTAGCTGAAGGCTATGCTAACTATCGTCTCGGCAAATGAGAGCGTAACTTGTCAGTGAACCATCGCCAGCAAAGTCGGCTGTACAACTGGGGCGAGTGCTAGGAAGTCTCCCTAGACCTGCCGTGTGGCGGCGCTCGGTCTGCAATCACTGATAGTGGCGACACGCGGGTCCGACGTATACTAACGGACCGCGGCCGATTTAAAGGCTACTACCTAGCAAGTGTGGTGTCTGGCGGTGACACCACAGATTTATCATGCAAATACTTACGTTATTCGATTCAGAATTTACGCGTACAATAAATTAGTGTAAACTCCTGGTTCTGGCAGCCGTTCACTTCATAAACTTCACCTCCATCGACTGCAGGACCCACCAGCTTCTTCCATAGGTCTGGACATCACTGCCGGTGTGAGTGGTCGGTTTTCTACACACATAAAGTAGGACAGAAAAGTGTGAGTGAGGACTCTCTAAATGTGCTGTTATTCACCCTGAAGCATGGATCATGTGTCTCTGTGGCAGCAATAGTTGCAGCTGCAAGCAGCAAAATAAGCAGCAGCAATAGTAATACCAACAACAACAGCACAAGGAACAACAATGGTGGAATTTCCAGCAACAGAAACTACTGTGAAAATCTTGTATGTTTGGTGCTCCAAAGCTTGTGAGTATTTGTCAAAGGCATCTTTCTGTACACCATCAACCACTTGGCTTATAGCAAGATGTCTTAACAAAACAGGAATTACTGTTACACATATTACAAAATGAACTCTTGTGTACATAGTTCCGCGTAGTCAGCGCGTACACAACTTTCCCACTAGAGCCCGCCCCGCTAAGCACAACAGCGCAGGCACAGCGCTCGTCCATCTCCGCACTACGAGATGGCGCTGCCTTAGAGATGGATCAAATTCGGCAGACCTCCGATTGGTCAGTGTGCATTTGTCTGCACCAGTCTGTACCAGTCTGCATTAGTCTGTACCAGTCTATAGTCAAGTTTCAGTCTGCACCTAATAAAATTATCATATTCCTGTACATAGCCATGAAGATAAATGTATAGACACTTTGTCAAGTATCAGAGATATGTGAGAATAAGATTAACGTACCAAGACCAGAGGAACTTCAGATTGTCAATTGTAAACAGCATCCAGAATCAAGTTACATAATGTCTATGCTTTTTATTATTTTAATAAATGCGTGTGAAAAATAATCAGGTTCTGTTTAAAGTTGATCACCGTCAACCTGCTACTATAAGCGTGCAGGTGGCATTTCTATCGTCTGACCTAACGGCAGAAGATAAACACGCCACGATAAGACCACGAGACATATTGCTGACACTCGCCTACTTCGTTAGAGCGGCAAGCCAAATAATCAGATGGTGTGTGTACCGAAGGTCTTACAGTACGCACACCACATGAACAATACTCAGCAGCTGCCACATCATCACATTCTTAACCATTTCCATACACCGACAAGGCAAAAGACAGCTGGGAGGTCTATTTACGTCGTTCTATTCTATACTGCAATGGTGCTCAATAAAACACCAGGATTTGGCGATAAGATTGCACTTTTATTGACTTCTACTGACAAATTATGCGGACTGGTGTATAACTATGTCTATGCTCGGACCAAAATGGCTTGAGATTTTCTAATGCTTGTAACTTTTTGACTGGTTACTTCGGTCAACAAACTGAGATAGCTACAGCTAAGCTGAAATTTGATAAGTATATTAAAAACATAACTAAACACATGCAGCAGAGGCTGACTAGTAAGTCCTAACAAATGATTCAAATGTCTCTGAGCACTATGGGACTTAACATTTGAGATCATCAGTCCCCCAGAACTTAAAACTACTTAAACCTAACCTAACCTAAGGACATCACACACATCCATGCCCGAGGCAGGGTTCGAACCTGCGACCGTAGCAGTCGAACGTTTCCGGATTGAAGCGCCTAGAGCCGGCGGGTGTGGCCGTGCGGTTCTATGCGCTACAGCCTGGAACCGCGTGACCGCTACGATCGCCGGTTGAAATCCTGCCTCGGGCATGCATGTGTGTGATGTCCTTACGTTAGTTAGGTTTAAGTAGTTCTAAGTTCTAGCGGACTGATGACCACAGATGTTAAGTCCCATAGCGCTCAGAGTCATTTGAAACATTTTTTTGACGCGCCTAGAACCACTCGGCCACCGCGGCCGGCCAGACCTAACACATAAGTGTGAATTTTCCTGTAAATTATGTTCACGTCTTATGCAGAATCACTAATCCGTGATGTTATTTGTGTAGGACCTGAAAGTGAAGTTAGTGCGAAGGTATCTGAGTCATCTGATCCAAACCTATGCGATATACTAAAAATTGATGATGGTTGCGAAGGAACAGCGGCAGCACGACCCTCTTTTAACAATACGTTTGATGCAGAATTTCTTTGTAACTGTACTCGTGTTCTACAATCACTTCGTGGCAACCAGACTTCCCGATTTACCGAGAATCCGATGGTCCAGTACTCTAGTAAAGCAGGATCCAGTAGTTAGAGCCGTAGTTAACGGTCAACTGCTCTGTCTGTTGGTAGGCGCGCATAAACGGAAGCTCTCTGATCGACATCAGCGTGTCTCAAAGTTAATGGGAGCTCCTATAAAAGATTCTTACACACCGTTCTCAATGAGTCCGAGAAGTGGATGCGCAGATTGCAGTCCAGTACACCAACAACGTCACTGTGTGTTCCGCGAAGTGATCTCTTTTGCTTCCCTGGAACCGGGGCGTGTAGCAGGTGTTTGTCAGATGCCAATGCAATGCACGTTGCACTGTCATTGCCAACAACAGCAGTAGAGGAGATGCATAAGGTCATACCGCAGCGGGAACTTTATATAACAGCAGTGTTTCACTTAGATATAGGCACGGCCGACTCTCTGATTAATATAGACACCGGTTCTCCTAAGCTACGATGCTCTCAGTGCAGTCTGATGATGACCAATTCACAGCTTATCTAGTAGTGGGGTCTGATCGTAGCCGAAAGCAAGTACAAAAACTAATGTCGGCTAATGACCCTGCTGGTAGTAAACACTTGGACATTTTTGGTTCAAAATGGTTCAAATGGCTCTGAGCACTATGGGACTCTACTGCTGAGGTCATTAGTCCCCTAGAACTTAGAACTAGTTGAACCTAACTAACCTAAGGACATCACAAACATCCATGCCCGAGGCAGGATTCGAACCTGCGACAGTAGCGGTCTTGCGGTTCCAGACTGCAGCGCCTTTAACCGCACGGCCACTTCGGCCGGCCTGGATACTTTTGGCTCAGACACTTTTGCGATTTTTGGTTGCCTAATTCAAGACCAAATGCATCTAGGCTAAATTGTGATTCCATTCAAGGAACTTCATCAGTTATGTGACCTACGTAAGCAACTGCTTCAACCAACCTTAGTGTTGTGGAATAGTTTCCAAGACCACGCAGTTCTAAAGAATCGGCAGCGCCTAAGTTTTGCAGAGCACTTCCACTGACTTTTCCCTTGCGCCATCGAGTTACATACCAAGTATTATGTCGACAGTGGGTAACGACCATGGCAGTAGTTGAAAACAGATCATTTAGAATTTGTGATGATTTACGTCTATCATTAATCCTCAAGTTACTGTAGGTGTGTAAATATTCCTAGGCCAGAGAACATCTTTACCAGTATGTTTTGCAATCCATTTTAGGTAAACGAGGAACCGTGAGCTCCTTAATTTCACATAATCCCTTAGATGGTCATATACGATCCGTTTTGATCACTGTTTTGGTATATGGGGTCCCACTATTTCATCACATACTGTTATTCACCGTGAGTGGTATTTATTAGTATTTTACCTACCAGATAGTCAAATATTAGTCTCATTATCTTTCGTCGGTTCTAGATATCACGCGAGTGTTCTACGTTACTTTATGCTGTTTTATGTTTGATGCTCGCTACTTAGCGATGAAGTGCTGACAATGAACGCTGGGTAACCCCTTCTACGAATATAACTTGATCTTGGGAGCATGTGTTTCCTGTATATCTTTTCGCTTTAGTTATGTCTTCTTGCCTTACATGAGGTTTTCCGTGATTTCCCTAAATCGCTCCAGGCAAATGCCGGGATGGTTCCTTTGAAAGGGCACGGCCGACTTCCTTCCCTGTCCTTCCCTAATCCGATGAGACTGATGACGTCGCTGTTTGGTCTCTTCCCCCCAAACAATCCAATCCAGTCCTTAAATGAGTTTGTGTCTGTCAGTTTGTACAGATTGCACCTGATCACGTGCTTAAAATGCTGCGAAATTGGTCGTTCCTGTAAGTAAAGGATTTACAGCCGAAGCGTCTAATCTTTTCAGCCGCGCGGATTAGCCATGCTTCCTGAGTCACCTTGTCACGGTTGGCGCGGCTCACCCCGTCGGAGGTGCGAATCCTCCCTCGGGCATGGTTTAGCTCAAGTTAGTTTAATCAATGTGTAAGCCTAGGGACCGATGACCTCACAGTTTGATCCCGTAGTCCCTACCACAAATTTCCAATTTCCTCTTATATTTTTAAAATGATTTACCCATGTTTGGACTGCCCTGACTGTAAATTCTCCTGCGTGTAATTAAGAAATCCATTATCAGCCCAAGTGAACCTGCTAAATGCAATGAACAGTCTAATGAGTACAGATTATAGATTGAGAATAAATCGAAGAAAGACGAAAGTAATGAGAAGTAGCAGAAATGAGAACAGCGAGAAACCTAACATCATGATTGATTGTCACAAAGCAGATGAAGTTAATGAATTCTGCTATGTGGGCAGAAAATAACCATAACGGACAGAGCAAGAAGGACAACAAAAACAGACTAGCACTGGCTAAATGGGCATCCCTGGCAAGAGAAGTCTCCTGTTATCAAATATTGGCCTTAATTTGAGATAGAAATTTCCGAGGATGTAAGTTTGGAACACAGCGTTGTATGGTAGTGGAACATGCACTGTGGAAAACCGGAATAGAAGAGAATCGAAGAATTTGCGATGTGGTGCTACAGACTAATGTTGAAAATTAGATGGACTGATAAGGTAAGGAATAAGGAGGTTGCGCACAGAATCGGCGATGAAAGGAAAATGTTGAAAACACTGACAACGAAAATGGACAGGATGTTTCAAATGGATCTAAGCACTATGGGACTTATCATTTGAGGTCATCAGTCCCCTGGACGTAGAACTACTTAAACCTAACTAACCTAAGGACACCACACACATTCACACCTGAGGCAGGATTCGAACCTGCGACGGTAGAGCAGCGCGGTTCCGGAACGCACTTTGTAACCTCCCGCTTCCTAATAGCGTACTGGATTGCGGTTTAACTGACAATGTTCACATATGCCTAATGAAATTTTACAGAGAGAAGGGCTATCGTTACCGAAGGGAAATAATACCGGTTAGTTGGAGGAAAGTGTACAACAGATCCTTCTGAAGGAAGAAACTATTCTAAACATAATCTAAATATTGATGATAATGCAATCGCTCATGAACCACACAGGGAGGAAAAGGATACCACGTAATATTTACAAGAAATGACTGATAACACAAAAAGCACTGATTAGCTAAAAGGGGGATAATGAAACGGTCGCCAGCCCGCTAGAGCAACGAATCTCCAGAATTTTAAGAAAGGTAATGGCAAAGAAATTTAAACAATAATCACTGGTGTGGCAACAGAAGGTTGTCACGCTTCTCCATAGCAAATAGATCATGAGAAAATAAATGAATCAGACAGCACTGAGTTTTCTGTTACTTATAATTATACTAAATTTTGAAAGTAGAATTAAATGGAGTTAACGGTTAAATAAATGTGACTAAGACTTTGTTATGTAAATAAAATTACTTTCAATAACCCCAGTGTAAGGTAATCCTAAATTTAGAAAAAGGCAAGCAATTCACTTATAATTATTGAAAGATTGAATTAAGTTTACGTTAAGTAAATTGGCAATTGATTTTGCATTTAATTTAACACAAGTAAGAAACATACCTTGTCAGCAGAAGTCGCTCGCTGACGTAAATACTGAATAAATGAAATGTGAACTCTTACTTTTGGCTGTATCTTTAATTGCCAGTGAAATTTTACGTTACTTTCAGTGAATGAGGTTAATATTCAAAATTGCAATTTAGTGAATCCACTCTTACGAAATACAAGTATGAACCGTTACTAAGGCAGAAAGTTTACACAAACTAGTCATTAGCAAACTCACAAAACTGGGAGCAAGTAGTTAATCAATTTTTATGATCTTACGACAGTCGGTGATTGCATGGAAAAGGAAGGGACCATGCTTGGTAATAATGTCTGAGAAAAATGACAACTCAGAAGCCCTCCTAGTTTTGGCTGTTGCAGGTTATATTGAAGTTAGTCATACACTGTGAAAGAAATGCCACTGAGTAATGCGTACGTAAGTTTATAATTTTTCACTTAACAGTCGTACTATGTTGTAGCTGTGCGGACGATGAAGAATGTAGCCGACGACAATGCTGAGTTGCCACTGGTGCTGCTGCTGCTGGGTGAGAGCCCTGATTCGTCTCCAGAGCCACGGACAATTATGGCACAGGCAATAGTTAGAACTGCAGCTTCCTCCGCCTGAGCACTCCTACCGTGTTCTGTTATCGTGGGTTAACGAATTAGGCGCGCTTGCACTGGCGCGATCACAGCTGCTCCTCGCGTCCGCAGGAGCGCCCAACGGACACTTCCGCACTCTTTCATGACTCCAGGCTGCTCTGCCTCTTATCTGATCGCAACACGACAGAGACTCTCCAAATGCAAAGATAAACAACGGAACAGCTATTACCGTTTCGTCGTTGCTATCGATACATTTAAATACAGTTCCCTCGGCTATTACCCAGGAATTTACAATATTCTCATTATAATTACAATCAATTATAGTCAGAAATAAAAACACTATTGCATCGATTAAGTATTAAATATAGTTTCCGTAACAAAGCTTACAGATTCAGAATCAGAGGTACAGCACAAGTTATCAACGGATATTAAACGGCGAAAAATTTTGAATGGTGCAGAAGATATTTTATCTGCATTCTCGGTGTTACACCTGCTTTCCATGTGCTCCAGATTCATAATTTGACAGGCAACAGGTTGTGACCCGCTACTACAGTGGGTCTTATCTCCCGTACAGTGGAGTCACCTGCAGCAACTGTCTAAGGGGGCAGTGTCGACATTCAGCACATAGTCTTCGTTACGACACCGTCTTACTGCAGCTGATGGTGTTAGCACGGACGAACCTGAACGCCCGATGGTAATACCTCCCACGGTCCAGTCCCGTAGACTCGTGTAACACACTGCGGACTGGGTAACTAGCAGAATGTAGACAACAGTTGCATGGAGGCTTAATTAAATATGATTGTAAATACTTTTTATTTTTCGTGGCTGTATGTCCGATTACGCTGTGTCTCGTAATCGGTTGGCCCTGACTAGTGTTATTACGCTATCTGACTGCAAAGAACAACAACAAGAATGAAATGAAATTTTTCGTTAACACAATTAAGTAATTAAGTCCCCAGCAACTATAAAACCTACAAAACCCAAGCGCAAATGTAATTGTTCTGTGTGTGGGAGTGTGACTCAACGTACACATCTGGCACGGTTCTTCTTCAACAAGACAAGAATTTTTAAATACCAATTATACTGACGTGATAAAAGAAAATTAGAAATACGATAATTGCGTAAGGAAAGCAGAATTACACTCTAATACAAGAACACACGCCAGATGCTTTGTTCACTGAACCTGTAATGACGCATTATTTAGGACACTGAAATAAAAACAAACGGAGTTAGTTACCTCATTTATATTGATGAAAATCGTTCTAATCCTTACATTATATCTCAACCAGAACTCTCCAATATCACATCTCAGCAAGCACTGCCTAATAGCACATCTCAACAAACACTCTCTGCTCCAACATCTCAGCACAGACTACCACGAGACCTCGACAGGCACTGACTACTACGAGCTCTCTCCAAGCACTGACTTCTACGAGCTCTCAACAAGCACTGACTGCCACGAGTTCTTAACAAGCACTGACTTCTACGAGCTCTCGACAAGCACCGTGGAGGCGGCTTAATAATACTCTTTGGCGCAATCTCTGGCGCAGTGGCTCAGTGTAGCCACCTTTCATATGCCCCTCCTCCACAGGCCAGAATTTTATGGTATTTTTGCCAGCATTGGTGGTGAAAATACCACCAAATTCGTCCAGAAAAATACAGACAAAAATAAAAGATAATATTAATACTTATATATCACATAATTAGTTAAAATTTTGGCTTTGCACTGACCTTTCAATAACCTAATATATAAAATACAGTAGGCAAGACAAATTCTTTTCATACATGTGGCTTTACATAATAGTTTACACAATACACAAAAAATCAGTTTATACAAATGTTCACATAAAATACTTTTAATTGTTAAAAAAAAAAAACAAATAGTTGATAATTCCAGCCCAGCAATGGTCAACAGGTGCAAACACCAACAAGTGACATCATTTCAGCAGAAGCAGTCCATCAGTTGCACCCAGCAATGTTGAGCAGGTGCAGACACCAACAAGTGACATCATTTCAGTAGAAGCTGTCCATCAGTTGCACCCTGCAATGTTGAGCAGGTGCAGACACCGACAAGTGACATAATTTCAGTAGAAGCTTTTCCATCTGTGGCACCCAGTAAAGTTGAAGAGGTACACACAGCAACAAGTCACATTAGTTCAGTAGAAGCAATCCATCAGAGGCACCCAGCAATGTTGAGTAGGTGCAGACAGCAACAAGTGACTTCATTTCAGTAGAAACGGTTGATCAGTTGCACCCAGCAATGTTGAGCAGGTGCAGACACCAACAAGTGACATCATTTCAGTAGAAGCAGTCCATCAGTTGCACCCTGCAATGTTGTATAACTTACATACCTAACCACATCAGCACAATAAATCAGGTGACAATTATAATTTAAATAAATAAGCACAGCAGGCACATAATTAAAAAAAAATATGACATCAGTGAAAAAGCAGTGCAGCCAAGCGATGCATAATATACACAAGTTACAACCCAGTTCATTAATAACCATTGTCAAAATCAGTTAACGTACGCAAGCACGTCGCTTCACAAGTAATTTCATAGAACATGAAATTTAGCACAAAGTATGAATCACGTAATTGCGAGCAGCAAATTACGTCTAAAGTACGTACCTAAGTGGAAATATGTTACCTGAAAAATGAACTCAATTAATAGTTACCTTTTTAGTTTATTAGTTTCTTCTTGGAAATTACATTCTTTCTGAAAATTTCTCGATAGCAAGTCCTCTTAACGTCGGAGACACACAGAATTTACCTGAAGTTCTTAAATATTTTATAGAACCGTATCCTGAAAAATACTGAATGTTAATAACATAATTCATCAAGTCACTATAGATTTATACTGAATTTAGTCGGAGAAATTAAACTGTGTATTTGTTTACGGCTGTCAGTGCATTCGCACTGAGCGCTCGATCAGCTGTAGGCGCGTGACGTAGGTAGCAATTGTTCGCGGTCAACGACTGCCTTGTGCGGCGCGCAGACTTGACTGTTGCTTTGAGTATGTGCCGCCGCCAAAACAAAGCGCGGTATCTTTGTACTCTTCGCATGTTTACATGTAGCTGTTAGTTTCTCACAAGTATGTCATTCTAATTTTTTTTTTAAAGTATAGCATTCCACAAAAAATTTTACGTTAGATATATGATGTATTCCTTTAGAGCATCGAGATTTAAGAGTTTCTACTTCGACATTGTTATCATGAATAATTTTACGAATTCTATATGGACCGTTATAAAGCAGAAAAAATTTGCGACACAAGCCTTTTCCTTTGTGCGACAAACGATGAGACTTAATTAACACTTTTTGACCAACTGACAAGATTTTTGAACGACCAGAACGCTTAGCTGATTTCTCTCTTCTAGCAGCCGCAGATGCAATATTTTGCAGAGCCAGGTTGACAACTTCAGAATGCCGCAGTTTCCGTGAAGGCGGAAAAGGAACGATTTCAGATATGCGATTTGTCGGTGCTTTATTTTTTAATACCAGTATAGGCGGTAAAGAAGTTGAATCATTAGAGAGTTCATTCAGAATGTTTTGAAAAATATGAAGATACTGATCCCACGTTCTGTGATTCTGATGACAATAAAGTCGACACAGTTTATTGATTTCCTTCATCCATCTCTCTGAAGCGTTAGATTGAGGGTGAAAAAGTGAAATGAAAATTGGTTTAATTTTACGACGCTGTAGAGTACGAAGCCAAATTTTAGAACGAAACTGTGATCCATTATCTGATATAACCTTATCAACATGACCAACTTCTTTAAGAAAATGTTTGATAAAAGCGTTAGATACTGAACGAGCTGTTGCTTTGCGTAAAGGTGTAAGACGCACATATTTTGACGTCAACTCCACTGCTACGAAAATGTACGCAAAACCATTAGTAGAACGAACCACTGGATCGAACAAATCGACTGCAGCCATCTCCTTTAATTTCGCTGGAATGATAGGAAACAACGGTGCTCTGTGAGAAACTGTTGGCGGCTTAGCATTTTGACATAATTTGCATTTGGCCAGAACAGATCGAATACGTTTTTCCATATTACTGAAATAACCATTTTCTCGTAATTTGTTGAAGCATTTTCTGGGACCAAAGTGTGCATAACTGAAATGCGTATACCAAATCAGCTTATTAACCCACTCATCAGGAATACAAACTAACCAAACAGAGTTGTCGACCGATTTTCGTTTAAAAAGAATGTCATTGCGAACTGAATAGCATCTAGTTTCTCTGGATCAGGAAGAATACCTTCTGTAGCAATAATGTGACCGAGAAATTTCACCTGAGAACGACCAAATTCAGATTTTTCCAAGTTCTCTGTAATACCAACTCTTGCAAAGATACGTAATAATGAATCCCAAATTTTGTTGTGCTCACTCCAAGAATGTTTAGCAATAAGAATATCGTCCACCTATGAAGTAATATTGTCACGAAGAGAAACAGAAAAAATTCGTTTAAACTACAAATGAATGCTGCAGAAAATATGGTAAGTCCAAACGGTAATTTCCAAAGTCACTTTTGGGTAAAACAGTCATATCCGGTTATTGTTTACTTACTCACTAGATAGATTGATAGTCGAAGAGTTGGTTTGACAGATGCAAAGAATAGTAAAAGAGTAGGCAGCGGTACAGAAAACTAAAAGGGAAATAGCACCACTACAGCTCGGGGCCCTATGCTCGCTACGGCACATATTCACTTAGAGTAGTGAATCCCCTGAGGACTTTAATAGCCGCACATAATTTCCAGTTTGTGACTTAATGGCAAATTTGGCGGGAGTGGGTACATAAATTGATCTAACCATGCACATGGATGTATGTCATTCTCAGAATTGCGGAAGATCTTAAATTTCCGGACAGTCAAAAAGTGTTTATGGTCAAAGTTTTCTCCTCGTGGTGACAAAGACCTACCCCGTCTGTCCCAGTCCCAATGTCGATTATTGTCAAGTTCGCGCGCCTGGCGCTCTCTTGTTGCATCCCGTAAATGAAACAAATTATTTTCTTCAAACCCTCCTGGTATCTGTGATTCTAAATTTCTTTTGCCGTCTTTTCCTACTATTTCGCCTTCAATTTGTTTGACTTGCTTTTGTAATGCCTCAAGTTCCCTTTTCACGCGTTCATTAAATTTCCCTGATTTTCAACATGCTTATTTACGTTCTGATACTCTTCAGTTTCTGCAAATGGCAATGGTACTGTATCATCCGAATCTCTGTCCCCATGTAAACTAAGATTTGTCAGTTTATCTGAAATTTCCTCAACTCTTTCCGATAAGTCACCTAATTGTTCTTTCTGTTTATTTACGTCTTCCGTAAGTGTCGCAACTCGGGTTTCAGTATTGACACATTTGGTAGTTAACTGTTCATATTGTTGTGTTAGATTATTTATTCTGTTATTTGCTACGGATTCCTCGATTCTCTCAAATATTTCTTTCTTATCGTGTGCACATTGTAAATTGAACTCTGAAAATTTCTGTACTATCACGCGATCTTTTTCTTCCCGTTCTCTGTCCTGTTCCTCTTGTCTGACTTTTGTTGAAATTAAACTATTATTGTGAGCATTCAAAATCGGTTGTACTTCTTCTTTAAATTCTTTCTTTGATTCATCTTTCATGTTTTTGAAACATCGTGAGCCTAACTGTGTTTCCACTGTTTCCATCTCGGTTTTATTTGTTCCTATTTGTGAGCCTAACTCTCTTATCACTGCTCTTAATTCAGATCCCAAATTTAATATTGCACTCATCAACTGCTCCATAGTAACTGTTTCAAAATTCTTTTCACCCCTAACATTTCTCGCAAAACTAACTTCCTTCTGCATAGCCATAAGGCTATCTGTGTTCGATACTATTCCAGAATCTTCTGTCGTTAATCTCGGATTCTGTGAATTTTCTGATTGAGAAAAATTTTGAATGGTTCCGGACTATTTTCCCGACTTATTAAATTATTTTCAACTCCATTATTCATCATACTGTTGTCCTGTGTTGGCGAGTTCGCCATGTCAACAATTTCGTTATTCTGACTATTCATCATTTTTGCCTATTTCATTGACCGCGTAATCATTTACAAAATATACAAAACTCGTCACTGTACGAAAATGATACACAATGGCTCTTTATCTCCAACAATACCATTTACATGAAATGTCTCCCTCAAACACGATCAATCGAACAATAGAAATAATTGCACTAAATTGTCAAACGCATATACAAGACAACAAATCAAATTCTGAGAAAAAATACCATTAGAAGAATGACAATTACCAAATCTACACATGTAAAATAGACTACAATTACTAAACTACAGATTACTACAACAATACTACTGTCTACTATTTTTACAATCAGAAGAATTCCAAGGGACGATCCTGGCAGGGTCGCCACGTGCATGGGGGCTTAATTAAATATGATTGTAAATACTTTTTATATTTCGTGGCTGTATGTCCGATTACGCTGTGTCTCGTAATCGGTTGGCCCTGACTAGTGTTATTACACTATCTGACTGCAAAGAACAACAACAAGAATGAAATGAAGTTTTTCGTTAACACAATTAATTAATTAAGTCCCCAGCAACTATAAAACCTACAAAACCCAAGCACAAATGTAATTGTTCTGTGTGTGGGAGTGTGACTCAACGTACACATCTGGCACGGTTCTTCTTCAACAAGACAAGAATTTTTAAATACCAATTATACTGACGTGATAAAAGAAAATTAGAAATACGATAATTGCGTAAGGAAAGCAGAATTACACTCTAATACAAGAACACACGCCAGATGCTTTGTTCACTGAACCTGTGATGACGCATTATTTAGGACACTGAAATAAAAACAAACGGAGTTAGTTACCTCATTTATATTGATGAAAATCGTTCTAATCCTTACATTATATCTCAACCAGAACTCTCCAATATCACATCTCAGCAAGCACTGCCTAATAGCACATCTCAACAAACACTCTCTGCTACAACATCTCAGCACAGACTACCACGAGACCTCGACAGGCACTGACTACTACGAGCTCTCTCCAAGCACTGACTTCTACGAGCTCTCAACAAGCACTGACTGCCACGAGTTCTTAACAAGCACTGACTGCCACGAGTTCTTAACAAGCACTGACTTCTACGAGCTCTCGACAAGCACCGTGGAGGCGGCTTAATAATACTCTTTGGCGCAATCTCTGGCGCAGTGGCTCAGTGTAGCCACCTTTCACAGTGTGGCTTCGTGTGTACTGGCCTACTGTTGACACCTCCATAGTAAATACAGTTTGGAAATGCCAGGTGTGCTGCCTTAATCAGTCATTTCTGTCACACGACTTCATCCATAGGCTACGCCCTGGTCACACCTCGCAATGGGTTCATGTTTATTTTGCAGGATCATTACTAGGAGCAATGTGATTCCTAGTCGTTGATGCCCATTCTGGCTAATCATATGTGGCAGGGATACCATACGTGAATATTCCATAGTATTTGCAATAAAGAAAGCACGTCCCACCCTGGTTTCCAACAACAGGTGCCAATAATTTATGGAAACTGTGTTTCTTCTCACACATGAGCTCGCACTTTGGGCCATTAGCACCGAATTCCAAGTCGTCGTCAGCCATAGAACCAGAAGTACGTAGTCAAAAACTGTGTGTGAAATCTTATGGGACTTAACTGCTAAGGTCATCAGTCCCTAAGCTTACACACTACTTAACCTAAATTATCCTATGGAAAAACACACACGCCCATGCCCGAGGGAGGACATGAACCTCCACCAGGGTCAGCCGCACAGTCCATGACTGCAGCGCCCTAGACCGCTCGGCTAAGTACGTAGTCGGCCATGACAATCAATTCTGGCCGGAGTGAGTTGTGGCCGAGCGGTTCTAGGCGCTTCAGTTCGAAACCACGCTGCTGCTACGGTCGCAGGTTTGAATAATGGCTCGGCATGTCTGTGTGTGATGTCCTTGGGTTTAGTTATGTTTATGTAGTTCTAGGGGACTGATAACGTCAGATGTCAAGTCCCATAGACCTTAGAGCCCTTTGAACTATTTTGAGCAGGCATCAAGCAACCACGCCTGGGTCAAGCAAGCCTGCCACCACTAAAACTTCTCTCTCGTTTTAGGGGCCAGCCAAGCCAACAGTGACTATCGATGGGAGCCGATGGAGGTAGAAACACTTTCAACCGATATGCCACCGAAGCCAGAGACCCCATCACCAAAGGAGCTTAATCATTTTCGAACTTAAATGCTCATGGAGACTGAATAGCTTTCCTCATGTAAACCACGGGCGGCTCCCACTCCCTTACAGGCAGGCTCAATGGCTCCCAAGAAAGCTAGGAAATACACAGACAGGACCGACATCCTAACCGGCTCATTGTTATGAGGAAATAGCGCATTAGCCTTTGGCATTGATTCCAGCACGTCTCCCTACTCTCTCTCGACACAGGTCACGCTATCTAAGGACCTGCACTGCAACGTAAGGTGGGAAGGGTTAGTTTCCGACAGCGATTCGGATTCCCATCTCAGCCCGAGTTCAAATATGCTGGAAAGCTCAGAGATACTCAAGCTGCATACTATGGCAGCGGCTTGCCTCTGCAGAGGGCGTTCTCACTTGCTATTCACCTGAGCCGAGACACTGACATGAAACTGTCGATCAATACCTCGGCCCTGCACGTGTGCAGGTGTACTCGCTAATCTATGAAGACTTCGATACGAATCATTGACGGTAGAGTGATTTATTTTTGGAACTTCTTTTCTATACACTGCTTTTGTGAACACTGGAGAAAAATTTTTAATAACTTGATGTTCAGTAACATTTACTGACACTCCTTCGGCGACCATATCAGTAGTGCATAAGAGAACTCAAATGGTTCAAATGGCTCTGAGCACTATGGGACTTAATTTCTGAGGTCATCAGTCACCTATACCTTAGAACTCCTCCCGAGGCAGGATTCGAACCTGCGATCGTAGCGGTCGCGCGGTTCCAGACTGTAGCGCCTAGAACCACTCGGCCACACCGGCCAGCATAGGAGAACTCCAAATCTATAAAATGATGGCATGTTCCTTACAAGACAGTATGTCACACCTGAAAAATGATTTACTTTTCCGATTCAGATGGCTGCCCGCATCTCGTGGTCGTGCGGTAGCGTTCTCGCTTCCGACGCTTGGGTTCCCGGGTTCGATTCCCGGCGGGGTCAGGGATTTTTTTCTGCCTCGTGATGGCTGGGTGTTGTGTGCTGTCCTTAGGTTAGTTAGGTTTAAGTAGTTCTGAGTTCTAGGGGACTGTTGACCATAGATGTTAAGTCCCATAGTGCTCAGAGCCATTTTTTTCAGATGGCTGCCTGCGCCCTTAGCGGTCGCTTACGACCACTTGTGCTATGTTCTGGACTTTGCTTTTGATTCGCATCGTAAATAGCGGTATCATCGATTACAGGAATCGCTTGTCTGTCCCTCCGGTGTCTGTTTCGCTGCCACTGCAAGTGATCATAAACTGTCGTTCCGGCTTCGCAGCGTAGGACAAAAAACCTCCAGGCAGAAACCTTCATGATCGTGGCGTGTGTTTCAAAAATGGCTAAAAATATCTCACAGTGACTTACGGAGGCGGTTTGGTTCCAAGTCATACCGAGTGAAAGATTGGAAGAGTTTACTCCTACCCATTGACAGACATAAGTTAGAAGTGAAATAAAAGTTAAACTATTTAGTATCATTTACGCGACGGAAATCAATACAGAGTTTGATCAATATTGGACTCGTGCTTCAAGGACGAACACATTTCACTTTCATCGCATTTTAGTAACTGACGGTTATTGTTTAGTACGAGATGGAGCTCTTTTTAGAGAACTGTGTAGCTAAAACAATGAATGAGTATGGGGACGTTAACTGTCTATATAGAGTCTGCATTATTCGTTCCCCATTCCACCATCCGCTTTGCTGAGGAGAGGGGGAACTGTGTTTCAGAAACTGTGCTCCAGCAGTTGCTACACCGCATTTACCGAACTTCTCCGGCGCGCTGTAAACTTGTGCCGTGCAGCGCCGCCCGGCAACGCCTCTTTCGCTGCATAATCGAGGGAAGGCGCACCTGTGCTGTGCGCGTGGGAAACAAACAGGCAGACGGCGCGGCGCTCACACTCGTGTGCCTCACACGCGTCACAGGATAATGAACCGGCTGCTCCACGCAGCAGCCTGCCGACTCATAGCGAGGGGGAGGAGTCTCAGCGCTACAAGATTACTGGTGCCATAACGCCGCGTTAAGCAGATTAATGTCGTACCTCAGTAAAGTATGGAGATAAATACGAAACAGAGTTTTCTTATTGCTTGGCTCTATGACTATGAACAGCAGAGTATCAGATGAAAATAGTTGAGTTTATATTTTTGATTGCCACAATATCCCATGAAACTGCCACAACAAAATTTCGTGTTAGGGTCTATAACAGGTCGATGCCAAGAAGTTTATATCGTTTTCCATAGATTTAATAGCAACAGATAAACACAATCGAGACTTCAGTCGTCAATAGTAAATTCTCCTTTGCTGTTTACAATAGTCTGTCAACGCCGGGGTAACTTTTACATTCAGCGACTGTAGAAATCACGTCGTTTTGACGCGAAGAACTCGTCGATCTATGTTCGGAGAGAACTTGCAAGCCGAAAGGATGTTCTATGAAAGTTGTTCGACAGACAGATGAAGAGATGAAAATATCAGGTGAATATGGTGGGTGCGGAATGTCTTCTACACCTACATCTAGCCGCGCGGGGTTGCCACGCGGTCTTGGGCGCATTGTCACGGTCTGTACCACCCTCCCCGTCGGAGGGTCGAGTCCTCCCTCGGGCGAGGGTGTGTATGTTGTCCTTAGCGTAAGTTAGATTAAATAGTGTGTAAGCTTAGGGACCGATGACCTCAGCAGTTTGGTCCCATAGGATCTTACCACAATTTTCCAAAAATTTTCCTACATCTCCATCAACATCTAAGTGATTGTTCTGTGCCTGGCAAGGGATTCACTGAATAACCTTTAATCTACTTCTCTACCGTTCCACTCTTGAACAACGTGAGGGAAAAACGAACACTCAGCTGTGATTTCTCTTATTTTATTACTATCATAAGTTCTCTCTATGTAGGTGGGTGTCAACAAAATATTTCACACTCCGAGGCCAGGGCTTGTGATTGAAATTTCTTGAGAAGGTCTTGCCACGGCGAAAGTGCCTCCATTTAAATGACTCACACCCTAATTCGTGTCTCATATCCGTGACACTCTTTCCTATTTCACGATAATGCAAATCGAATTACCTTTCTTTGCTCTCCTTCAGTCCTATGTAATACGGGTCCCACACCGTGCAGCAGTACTCCAGAAGAGGATATACTAGTGTATGCCTTTAGGCTCGTGTGATATATCGTACTACAGAAATATAACGGATTCTTTTTGTGCTCCTGTAGATGACTTCACGCTTTTCATAATTTACGCTCAACTGCCACCAATTTCAACGTGCAGATATCGTGCCTAAATCATTCTGCCATTCGTTTTGATCATCTAATGACTTTACATAACGGTATATGACAGCATCATTGCAAACAATGTAAGAGGTTTGCTCAGATAGTCTCCTACATCGTTTTTTGTAGATGAGAGGGACCATAACACATTCTTTGGGAACGCCAGATATTACGCTTCAGTTTTACACGATGACTTTCAATCAGTTATTACGAATGTGACATTTATGACTGTCAAAATCCTTCTGAAAATCTAAAAATATGGAATGAATTTGACATCCCCGGTAAATAACACTCATTATTTCGTGCTAATCAGTTAGATGTGTTTCACAAGATCGATATCTATTTGTGATGGCTGTTTGTCAATGAATCGTTATCCTGGAGGTGATTCATAATGTTCGAGCACAGTACATGTTCCAAAAACCCTACTGCAAATTGACGCAATTATTTTTATTTTTATTTTTTTTTGGTCATCAGTCTACTGACTGGTTTGATGCGGTCCGCCACGAATTTCTTTCCTGTGCTAACCTCTTCATCTCAGAGTAGCACTTGCATCCTACGTCCTCTATTATTTGCTTGACGTATTGCAATCTTTGTCTTCCTCTACAGTTTTTGCCGTCTACAGTTCCCTCTAGTACCACGGAAGTCATTCCCTCATGTCTTAGCAGATGTCCTATCATCCTGTCCCTTCTCCTTATCAGTGTTTTCCATATATTCCTTTCCTCTCCGATTATGCATAGAACCTCCTCATTCCTTACCTTATCAGTCCACTTAATTTTCAACATTCGTCTATAGCACCACATCTCAAATGCTTCGATTCTTTTCTGTTCCGGTTTTCCCACAGTCCATGTTTCACTACCATACAATGCTGTACTCCAGACGTACATCCTCAGAAATTTCTTCCTCAAATTAAGGCCGGGATTTGATATTAGTAGACTTCTCTTGGGCAGAAATGCCTTTTTTGCCAAAGCGAGTCTGCTTTTGATGGCCTCCTTGCTCCGTTGACTTCGTTGACTTAGTGACCATCAATCCTGATGTTAAGTTTCTCGCTGTTCTCATTTCTACTACTTCTCATTACCTTCGTCTTTCTCCGATTTACTCTCAAACCATATTGTGTACTCATTAGACTGTTCATTCCCTTCAGCAGATCATTTAATTCTTCTTCGCTTTCACTCAGGATAGCAATGTCATCAGCGAATCGTATCATTGATATCCTTTCACCTTGTATTTTAATTCCACTCCAGAACTTTTCTTTTATTTCCATCATTGCTTTCTCGATGTACAGATTGAAGAGTAGGGGCGAAAGGCTACAGCCTTGTCTTACACCCTTCTTAATACGAGCACTTCGTTCTTGATCGTCCACTCGTATTATTCCCTCTTGGTTGTTGTACATATTGTATATGACCCGTCTGTCGCTATAGCTTACCACTACTTTTTTCAGAATCTCGAAGAGCTTGCACCATTTTATATTAACGAACGCTTTTTCCAGGTCGACAAATCCTATGAAAGTGTCTTGATTTTTCTTTAGCCTTGCTTCCATTATTAGCCGTAACGTCAGAACTGCCGCTCTCGTCCATTTACTTTTCCTAAACCCAAACTGATTGTCACCTAGCGCATTCTCAATTTTCTTTTCCATTCTTCTGTATATTATTCTTGTAAGCAGCTCCGATGCATGAGCTGTTAAGCTGATTGTGCGATAATTCTCGCACTTGACAGCTCTTGCCGTCTTCTGAATTGTGTGGATGATGCTTTTCCGAAAGTCAGATGGTAAGTCGCCAGACTCATATATTCTACACACCAACGTGAATAGTCGTTTTGTTGCCACTTCCCCCAATGATTTTAGAAATTCTGATGGAATGCTATCCTTCCTTTCTGCCTTATTTGACCGTAAGTCCTCCAAAGCTCTTTTAAATTCTGATTCTAATACTGGATCTCCTATCTCTTCTAAATCGACTCCTGTTTCTTTTTCTATTACATCAGACAAATCTTCACCCTCATAGAGGCTGTCAATGTATTCTTTCCACCTATCTGCTCTCTCCTCTGCATTTAAAAGTGGAATTCCCGTTGCACTCTTAATGTTACCACCGTTGCTTTTAATGTCACCAAAGGTTGTTTTGACTTTCCTGTATACCGAGTCTGTCCTTCCGACAATCATATCTTTTTAGATGTCTTCACATTTTTCCTGCAGCCATTTCGTCTTAGCTTCCCTGCACTTCCTATTTATTTCATTCCTCAGCGACTTGTATTTCTGTATTCCTGATTTTCTCGTAACATGTTTGTACTTCCTCCTTTCATCAATGAACTGAAGTATTTCTTCTGTTACCCATGGTTTCTTCGCAGTTACCTTCTTTGTACCAATGTTTTCCTCCCAACTTGTGTGATGACTCTTTTTAGAGATGTCCATTCCTCTTCAACTGTACTGCCTGCTGCGCTATTCTTTATTGCTGTATCTATAGCGTTAGAGAACTTCAAACGTATCTCGTCATTTCTTAGTACTTCCGTATCCCACTTCTTGGCGTATTGATTCTTCCTGACTAATGTCTTGAACTTTAGCCTACTCTTCATCACTACTATATTGTGATCTGAGTCTATATCTGCTCCTGGGTATGCCTTACAGTCCAGTATCTGATTTCGGAATCTCTCACTGACCAGGATGTAATCAAATTGAAATCATCCCGTATCTCCCAGCCTTTTCCAAGTATACCTCCTGCTCTTGTGATTCTTGAACAGGGTACTCGCTGTTACTAGCTGAAACTTGTTACAGAACTCAATAAGTCTTTCTCCTCTTTCATTCCTTGTCCCAAGCCCATATTCTCCTGTAACCTTTTCTTCTTCTCCTTCCCCTACAACTGCATTCCAGTCGCCCATGACTGTTAGATTTTACATACTGCATTACCCTTTCAATATCCTCACACACTTTCTCTATCTGTTCATCTTCAGCTTGCGACGTCAGCATGTATACCTGAATTATCGTTGTCGGTGTTGGTCTGCTGTCGATTCTGATTAGATCAACCCAGTCACTGAACTGTTCACAGTAACACACCATCTGCCCTACCTTCCCATTCATAAGGAATCCTACACCTGTTATACCATTTTCTGCTGCTGTTGATATTACCCGATAGTCACCTGACCAGAAATTCTTGTCTTCCTTCCACTTCACTTCACTGACCCCTACTACATCTAGATTGAGCCTTAGCATTACCCTTATCAGATTTTCTAGTTTCCCTGCCACGTTCAAGCTTCTGACAGTCCACGCCCCGACCCGTAGGACGTTACCCTTTCGTTGATTATTCAATTTTTTTCTCATGGTAACCTCCCCCTTGGCAGTCCCCTCCCGGAGATCCGAATGGGGGACTATTCCGGAATCTTTTGCTAATGGAGAGGTCATCATGACACTTCTTCAATTACAGGCCTCATGTCCTGTGGATACTTGTTTTGTGTCTTTAATGCAGTGGTTTCCATTGCCTTCTGCATCCTCATGTCGTTGATCATTGCTGATTCTTCCGCCTTTAGGGGCAATTTCCCACCCCTAGGACAAGAGATTATACTGAACCTCTCTCCGCTCCTCCGCCCTCTTTGACAAGGCCGTTGGCAGAATGAGGCTGACTTCTTATGCCGGAAGTCTTCGGCCGGCAATGCAGATTATTTATCAAAAATTAGTCAGTGGCGGGGATCGAACCCGGGACCGATGACGTTATGATCATGAATCAAAGACGTTACCCCTAGACCACGGGGTCTGTAATTCAACAAATTATTCCTATTTTCATTCTTGGATGTTGGTGTGCTTGTGCAACTTACCAGTCTTTGGATGCAGGTGTTTCTGAAAGCAAGCGGTTATTTATGATTACAAAGTATGGGCTGTTGTGCCACAGACTCTGCAAGGAACCTGACTAGTATACAGTCTGGACCAGAATCCTTGCCTGTCTTTACTGTTTTAAGCTGCTTAGCTTAACTAGGGATATCCAATTGTAAGTTATTCGAGTTGCCAGTTGTTCTCGATTCGAATTCCAGAATCTTTACCTCGTCTTCTTCTGTGAAGACTCCTCAACCCAACTTCTGTGTAGTGTTCCTTGTCAATCCAGCAGAATGGAGGCAGGCGTTCTCGTGGAGTAGATTAACCTCAAGCAGTTTTCCTGGTCGTTTGGAAGACGTCTCAGTTGTTGACAATAAATGTTAGCAGTGATGGTTACACATAGGTGAATCAATTGGCAGTACACCACATCTTCGCTGGCACTCCAGATGCATAACATTATATGTTGTAAAAACGCTTAGGTCTTTGTACAGCGACTTTCTGCTTTGTTTGGACTCAACCGGGCATTTGTTTTCCTTGTGTTAGCATAAGGACACCTTTTCTCATCAGCAGCAACGATACAGGATCGGAATGGTCGGGATTGCTCACGAGAGAATTGATAAAGAGCGAGCTGAGATGCACATAGGGCCACCCGATGATTATTGTGACTTTAGCTTAGACCATGGGGTACCAGTACACCTAATTTTTGAACAGTCCCGCTTGCATGCAAATATCACACGATGGTGTAATCATCACAGTTCACTTCTTTGGCCAGTTTTCGAGTAAACCGTCGTGAATCATTGTGGAGTAATGCGTTTAAGCTAGCTTCATCAAACCCAAAAGGTCTTCCTGAACGTGGAGAGTCACCAACATTGAAAAGATCCTCCTTGAAACGAGGCAACTGTTTTCTGGCCGCGCTCGCTCCAGTGGCTTATCTTCATAGACGGTGCATATGTTTCTACCTAACTCCACTGCTGTCACTTTTACTGAACTGAAACTGAAGAATATGTCGGAAATGTTCTGATTTCTCCACTTGTAACTCCATTTTGTAGCGTCCAGCACTGCACTCACTATTTAAAAATGACCAAATGATAATATATAGATTCAAACAGGACGAAAGTGAAATAAAAATATGACAGTCGTTAAATGTACCCAAGCAGCCGCAATATCAACGTGCAAAACAAAAACGGTACGAACTTATGCATCAACATAATATGTACGAGAAAACGTTCGAATTCTTTAACACAACAAATGTCATCGTTTTACGAAATCAGTATCACTC
Organism: Schistocerca piceifrons; assembly: GCF_021461385.2. NCBI lineage: Eukaryota > Metazoa > Arthropoda > Insecta > Orthoptera > Acrididae > Schistocerca > Schistocerca piceifrons. The sequence goes on from NC_060139.1 coordinate 634,923,614, forward strand.
CACTGAGACCACATGCTTCTTGCTTTGGTTCAACACTTTCATTAGTCTTATGTTTAATAATTTGTTTTCGCTCTTCATTCGATTCAGAAAGATCATAAACTGCTGTGATTAATTTATGGTCGTCTGCTCGTGACATGAACAACTTGTACCCATCTGATTATAAGTATTTCGTTACAAGAGCATTGTACAATACAGAATTTAATTACACGACAGTGCCAAGTACTCGAGGCCCACGAGAAAGAGACGCCATGTCGCGTACGTCAAAGCACGTTGGAGTGCAGGTCTAACGAGTGTCAGCAGACGACTCCGACGGGAGTGACAGACTGTTTCAGAGGAGTTTAATCAGTCTTGACTGCGCCTTTAAATGCGTGCAAGCTCTCGATAGCAAAGGCCAAAATAAGACTTTAAGTGCGTATCTTTCCAGTTACATACTGATTTCCCTGTCAGCCCTACAATGATGTGAGCGTTCACGAAGTATGACAGACATGCCAACTACTGTGATTTCAGAATTTCGTTTTGGGTCCCGTAATTCTGGTGGGTTCCGCAGTAACTGCTAAGTGTATGATATTCGCAACTGCTGTTTGTTTGTGTTGCTTGTGTGAAATGTGATTGTTTTCTCTTCTGTTTACTGCTTTAGTTGTAACTGATTTCAACGTTTTCATCAGTCTGCTATGAGATATGATGACTTCTTTCAGCTCCCATATCAAACATTTATACGCACTTTATCCTCCACAGACATTTCAGTAGTTTACTACCAGCATGACGAACCCGAAGTTTGTGTGTGTAACTGTTGGTTGGACTCGTCTACATCTACATCTACATCTGCATGGATACTCTACAAATCACATTTAAGTGCCTGGCACAGGGTTCATCGAACCACCTTCACAATTCTCTACTATTCCTATCTCGTATAGCGCGCGGGAACAACGAAAACCTATATCTTTCCGCACAAGCTCTGATTTCTCTTATTTTATCGTGGTAATCGTTCCTCCCTATGTAGGTCCGTGTCAACAAAATGTTTTCGCATTCGGAGAAGAAAGTTAGTGATTGGAATTTCGTGAGAGGGTTCCGTCGCAACGAAACCGTCTTTCTTTTAATGACGTCCATCCCAAATCCTGTATCATTTCTGTGACACTCTCTCCCATATTTCGCGATAATACAAAACGTGCTGCCTTTCTTTGAACTTTTTCGATGTACTCAGTCAGTCCTCTCTGGTAAGGATCCCATACCGCGCAGCAGTATTCTAAAAGAGGATCGACAAGGGTAGTGTAGGCATTCTCCTTAGTAGGTCTGTAACATTTCCTAAGTGTCCTGCTAGCTAAAACGCAGTCTTTGTGTAGACTTCCCCACAACATTTCCTATGTGTTCCTTCCAGTTTAAATTGTTCGTATTTGTAATTCCTAGGTATTCAGCTGAATTTACGGTTTCTAGATTAGACTGATCTATCGTGTAACAGAAGTTTAAGGAGTTCCTTTTAGTACTCATGTGGATGACCTCACATTTTTCGCTATTTGGGGTCAACTGGCACTTTTAGAACCATTCAGACATCTTTTCTAAATCGTTTTGCAGTTTGTTTTCATCTTCTGATGACTTTATTAGTCGTTAAACGACAACGTCATCTGCAAACAATCGAATACGGCTGCTCAGATTGTCTCCCAAATCGTTTATATAGATAAGGAACAGCAAAGTGCCTATAACACTACCTTGGGGAACGCCAGAAATCACTTATGTCTTACTCTATGACTTTCCGTCAGTTACTACGAACTGTGACTTCTCTGACAGAAGATCACAAATACAGTGACATAACTGAGACGATATTCCATAAGTAGGCAATTTCACTACAAGCCGCTTGTCTGGTACAGTTTCAAAAGCCTTCCGGAAATCCAGAAATACGGAGTAGATCTGAAATCCGTTGTGAATAGCACTCAACACTTCATGTGAATAAAGAGCTAGTTGTGTTCCATAGGAACGATGTTTTGTAAACCCATGTTGACTGTGTGTCAATAGACCGTTTTCTACGAGGTAATTCACAATGTTGCAACACAGTGTATGTTCCAAAACCCTGCTGCATATCGTCTTTAACGATATGGGCATGTAATTTAGTGGATTACTCCTACTACCTTTCTTGAATATTGGTGTGACCTGTGCATCTTTCCAGTCTTTGGGGGGACTAATGACCTAAGATGTTGAGTCCCGTAGTGTTGAGAGCCATTCCAGTCTTTGGGTACGGATCTTTCGTCGAGCAAACGGTTTTATATGATTGTTAAGTATGGAGCTAATGCATCAGTATACTCCGAAAGAAACCTAATTGGTATACAGCCTGGACCAGAAGACTTGATTTTATTAAGTGCTTCACTACTCCCAAGATATTTACTTCTACGTTACTCATGTTCGCAGCTGTTCTCGATTCGAATTCTGGAATATTTACTTCGTCTTCTTTCGTGAAGGCGTTTCGGAAGGCTGTGTTTAGTAACTCTGCTTTGGCAGCACTGTCTTTGACTGTATCTCCATTGCTATTGCCCACTTTCTGTTGTGTAACGGATTCCACCCAAATTTTCTGCACCAGGAAGAAACTGGTTATCAATATATGCAACTCTGGTCAGTTTCATTACTTGACTCCGGGACTAGAATATCAATTACTTTTTATTCATTGAAGTATAGGAGGAAGTTCATGGCATATTCGACCACGTCCCCTGAGGTTCAATGGTACTGAAACAAAACTATGGGTCAAGTAGAAGTTTTCATTTCTACTAAGAGACTTACTCGTAACAAATCGTGTTATATGTTTATTTGAAATACAGCCTTTCATACAAAAATATATTCAAACAAATATTACGCTCTGTGTATTGATATCACATCTGGTGTACATCTTTCAACGTAACAGATCAGATATATTATTCACTAAATAATGCAGCACTAGATAACACGTAAATATGTACCCTATCTCATGTAATAATGCATTTCCGCCCATTGCGTTCATACACTCAACAACAGCACTCAGTGACGATCTATGAAACTTGCGAACATCTGTCAATGGTAATCTAATTCTTGTCCACATAACTAGTGTCGATAGTTGAAAAGTTGGAAGAGAACAGCTTTCACATGTTCACCTCAAGGAATCAAGCTGAATAATAAGTAAATATGACAACACCCATCCAAGAAGTCACCCTAGGTAGACATCTGTACATATTCTGTCTTTTTTTGTTTATGAAGTTACTGATACCATGTTATTCATTCATGTATGTGCAAAATTATTTCCTCCTCCATACGAGGGTTAGCTATGAAAATATAAGGAGGGCATTTGTGGGTGCCTCAACAATAAAAGTAAGTGTGGTCTGTCGGTGTGTGCCGCTACAGCTCAACCACACACTACCGCAGCCCCGCGGGGGTTACATAGTACGTTACGCTCCAAACGCCGCTCATGAAGAAGGTTACGTTTGGCCCTGCAGTGGTGTGTGTCAGAAATGGTGCTGTGAAGAGAGTACATGGCGCCAATGAACTTCTTATGATAAGACGGTGAAGCAGAGTAGAATGCAGTGCTGCAGCGGCTGTGACTGGCCAGAATGCTCCTTCTAGAACGTTCGAGGATGTTCGAGAATGTTGTAGAATGTTCCAAAAGATTCGAGAATATTCTTGATCTCCGAGGTAATTCGGAATTAATCATACATTCTGGATATTTTTGGCAAACGCTTCCATTTATTCGAAAAACAACTCCAGAAGATGAAATCGGTGCATATATTGAAGAATTATTTCTTTGGTCTCGAGTGAGGAAATTACTATTAAGAACAATTGTGAGAACTGAACTTTGCATTGATGAAGATACAGAGCACTTGGTCGAAAAACTCTTAAAAATTAGTGAAGGCACACATGAAGTTAATTGTGTAAGTGGCCTAATTGAACTTAAAGATTCTTTATGTAACATTCTCAACAGCCAAAATGAATTAATAGCTAACGTATTGCTACTGTTCAAAATTTGTCAAGCTGCTTATTTCAGTGAGCCATTTTAGCGTTAAGAAATGAAGTGTTTCATGATTTGAATTGAAAAAGTCAAAACAGAAATGGTCATTATTAGTTATCAAACAATTTTAGCAAAAATAGCATAAGGAGAAACAGCATCTATTCCCAGTGCTCCACTCTTATCTACTGAACTTCTGTTTCAGCTCAAACGACAGAGATTTCAAGTAAGATCACCGTTTAGTGTCACTATAACTAAGGCACAAGGCAACCGTTAAGATGTCACATTAATTTGAAAGAAACTGCTATAGGGAGCAGAAAACCAAAGAAGTTATGCGTCTGCTTATCGAACGAAAAGATGAAAAATGTAGTTCATAAGCAAGTACTATAACAGAATAAAAACATTAACCCATTTCACCAACCGACTTTATTCAAAAAAATGGTTCAAATGGTTCTGAGCACTATGGGACTCAACTGCTAAGGTCATTAGTCCCCTAGAACTTAGAACTAGTTAAACCTAACTAACCTAAGGACATCACAAACATCCATGCCCGAGACAGGATTCGAACCTGCGACCGTAGCGGTCTTGCGGTTCCAGACTGCAGCGCCTTTAACCGCACGGCCACTTCGGCCGGCCGACTTTATTCATGTTGTGTTTTCGCCCGTACGGGTTGTCCACAGATGTGAATTTGCATAGCTTCGTGTTCCATTATAAAGGCCAGTATTTCACCATTGTTGTTGGAACTTAACTATTGCTATGGAATATAAAAATAAGTTTACCTACATTGTGTGCTCTGGTTGACAATTGTCACCCACACAACTGTTAGTGTTACCATTTCCGTTTCTATTTTGAAAGATAAGTTATTTATTTTTCATTGTTTTGTGTCTATATTATTACGTGTATACTACATATTCTATAATATGCTTCACATTGAATTTATATTCCTATGCATTTTTAAATTTTCTCTGAGTCCTTACAGTCACGATAACTGGTAATATTCGGAAGTCTTTACCAAATAAAAGGGGAATTGTTGAGAAAACTAGAATCCAGCAACATCGTTGGCTTGGTTTCACGAACTTTCAGAGAAAGATCTCACCTTTTCCGACGATTATGAAGGTGAATGAGACAATATAGTGCTTCGCGACCACCATTCACCTTCCGAACATGAAATGTGAGACGATGAAGAAGAAGATATTTGTAGTGACGATGAAATGACAGGTATTTCTTGGGTAAAGATCACAAAATGGCTGAAAGAAAAGCCCCAAGCAACATATGTACTCGGATATTCACCATAGTCACACGTCTGCCTGGACCACGAAACAGAGTCAGAGAAATAAATTCTGAGCCTTGCCTATCATTAGAATAACAACGGGCCGTACAAATGAATACATAGAAACAGCTAGGTTCCTTTTTTGGCTGGGACGGAGATGCCTGTAACACGAATGAAGCAGAAATCAGAACATCATTGGGTTTACTCCATCTTACGGGCACAATATGATCATATAGGAGAAACACAAATGAAATGTTGGACAGTTCCTAAGGCAATGACCTAGAATCACGTTACTTATCAGTGAGGGAACAAGTATTTCGTTTTCTCTTAGGATCCTTACATTTCGATGATGTAAGAGACAGAAAATTGAGAGAAGAAATTGGTAGGTTAGCTCCTATAAGAGAAGTGCTTGAAGCATTAGTATATAATTTTCAGAAATACTTATCGCCAAGTTGATAGCTTACTGTAGATAAATAACTGTTAGTGTTTATTGATAGTTGTCATTTCCGGCAGTTTATGCCTAGCAAAACCACCAATTATGGACTGAAAATATCAGCTGTAATTGATGCTAAGATAGCATATACAGTAAATTTAGAAACCTATGTTGGTTAGCAGCCCGATGAACCTTATAAACGAAGCAATATCCAACATGGTGTAGTATTAAGAATGGTAGAGCCCCTTGAAGCCATTAAAAGAAATGAAACCGCCGAAAACTGGTTTTCGACGTATTCTCTTACTTAAAGCCTCAGTGATAATGGTCTTACTTACGTGGGAACACTTCGCCGCAATAAATGAGAAGTACCTTACGAATTTCTTCCAAGTAAAAAAAGAACTGAAAATTCTTCAATTTTTGGCTTTCAAAGGTTAGGTTAGGTTAGTGTTGTTTAACGTCCCGTCGACAACGAGGTCATTAGAGACGGAGCGCAAGCTCAGTGTAGGGAAGGATGGGGAAGGAAATCGGCCGTGCCCTTTCAAAGGAACCATCCCGGCATTTTCCTGAAACGACTTAGGGAAATCACGGAAAACCTAAATCAGGATGGCTGGAGACGGGATTGAACCGTCGTCCTCCCGAATGCGAGTCCAGTGTGCTAACCACTGCACCACCTCGCTCGGTTGGCTTTCAAAAGAACGAGACATTTGTGTTGCACTGTTGCAAGGAGAATCCAACTGTCCTTATAATGTCAACAATTCACACTGACGATGTTTTCGACAGTCTTATATAGGCTGCATGAAAAAGCTAGTGTGGACTTGGTTGACCAGCTGTCTCAAAGTCCACACTCTTGTAGAACTCAATTCGTTGTAAATAAAAAGTTCATTACCTTTTCATTTCATCGGACGTATTGAAAGTACTGACTGTATTCGTACAATTACTTTCAAATTACAATAACCACTGTTTTTCACACCTATAGCCGTAAGAGGTGCTAATTAAGTGTACCGACATCAACGGCTGCCTCAACAATAGGCAGGATCCTCAAAAAACATACGTCTCTTCCGTCTCAAGCCAACATTCCGAAAGATAATAATATAATAATGCACACAATGAACTCATTGCATTCCCTTAGTCGCTTCTTTGCTAATAAAGACATGGTCGGTATATTACGTCCTCTACATCGTCGGCCATCGTGGGTGTACTGAAAGGTCACCAACCAAGCCATCGATGCGCCTGGCACATCGCCGGGCATCGTGGGCCCATTGTATGGGTAACAAGCAAGTCGTCGATGTCCCTGCATGGAATGAAACGCAAATATCATAAAGGTTACATTACAGCCGTGAAATATTACACCAGTGCAAGTGTACCACCCGATTCATCTTTAACCGTGTGTAGAATGGAACACAAATACGATACAGACTACGTTTCACCAGATCGATGGTCGAAGCTTGGCCGTTTACACTGTCCGAAATATGCATCCCGCCACGGATCCATGCTGGAGGAGGAACACTGTGTTATTGGCGATATTAACCGGGCCTTCTATACGACGCTTGGTGACAACTTTGAACTACGTGGTTGGTTGGTTGATTAGGGAGAGGGGACCAAACTTCGAGGTCATCGATCCCATCGGGTTAGGGAAGGTTGGGGAAGGAAGTCGGCCGTACACTTTCAAAGGAACCCGCCCGGCATTTGCCTCAAGCGACTTAGGGAAATGCTGTAAAACCTAAATCAGAATGGCCAGACGCGGGTTTGAACCGTCTTCCTCCCGAATGCGACTCCATTGTGTTAACCACTGCGCCACCTTGTTCGGTGAACTATGTGAATATTATTTCGGAACACCTGCATCCCTCAATGTTTGATATCTTCTCCGATGGCAAAGGCGTCTATTAACAAGACGTGTTTATGTGTCGCAAAGCTAGTAGTTTAGGGAGCATGACAGTGAACTTACGTCGATGTCTTCGCCTGATATCGAACACATCTGCGACGCTACCGAGTGCCAGTTATGCTCCCACAAACTACTGGCCCATAGCTTACGGGAACTGGGAGACTAGTATGTAAATATATGATTGCACACACCTCTGAAAACTTACCAAAGATTTCTCAAATTCATGCCACGCAGAATGTGTGCTTTATTACTTACCCAATATGCATCAACATAGTGTTAAGCAGATGGTTATAATGTTTCGGCTCCTGTTCACGTAAATATCTGGAAATGGATGATTACTCTAGCATAAATAAATTAGTGATAAGTAAGCTAAACGATGCTGTTCCATATCTGCATAAAAACCTATGCTACACTTACCATCCACCACGCGTGCGGGGTCTGTCAGTGGTTAAATGGCTTCCCAGAGGAAAATTGTATCTTTAAAATGTTTTCCCAGAGAAAAGTTGTATCGCTCTTTGTTGCAACACACCATCCTGGTTATGGTATTTCTGTCGGTTGTACTCTCCAGTGGTGAAGGACCTTTAGTAGAAGTGGCGTCATTCATCTACACAGTAGTCATGCGTAGACTTCAGAATGCCGTAGGGGAATATTTCAATCGTCGCACAAGCAACCGGTTACCATTGTGCTTGCACAGGCACTGTTGCTGACCACCATTTATTGGAGAATATTCCTCTAGTAATACGAGGTCTAACGTGTGTGATATATAATGGAGCACTAGCGTACTGCTATATCATTGCCCGTAAATACTTCAAAAATATGTGTCTCTGATGGATAAGACAAGGGACTCTTTTATGTTACAACCTCAATCACGAGATTAAAAGCCTCGTTTTTAACGAGCAGGGGGCTCCTGAAATGGGTTGTGTATAATGAAGTATTTGCTGATATGAAGACGAGCAGCTTGACCGTGGTTTCAGTGACACTTTTCAGCTACAGCTGGAACGTTGTAAGATGTTGCAACCTACATTTTACAGTTACAGTATTGGTCGTCAGACATTTAACGTAACCTAAATCACCGGATCATTGTACTTGGAAAAATGTGAATAGAAGAACCATTCACTTAAATTTTATGACGTTCAGAATCTATCCAACTTGGGGATCTTGAATGACGTGGTGTAGTTACTGACGCTTGTTGCGTACCTGTTCTGCCTTCATTGTTTATTGGTCTTGCAAGCGTTTCATCTTTGTCGATGAGGCCTCTAGGTGCAAAAGAAGGAACAAGGCAGCGTATGATACGACACGCGAAAGCTTGCCTTGTATCCCAGGACGGCAACTTTAAACATACGGGGTGTAACATTTATGACTGCAGATATATGTGTCGGTGATTGAGGACAGCGTACTGAACAACATGGCATCAGTATTTTCGTCATATGCAGAGTAATATTTATAGCTAATACGAATCGCGTGTTATTAGGTTCGTTAGTACCTCCATGTATGAGTTGCAAGAAGAAGCCATTAACCCGTTAACCTACAACAAAGGGTAAGACCCGTTGTCTGGCACAGAGTCCTGCAAATCGGCCCGTGTCACGATAGGGCGCCGCGTTGCTCCACACTGGGCATCAGCTATCTTGGACGAAACGAGCCCTTGACGTCAACGCACGGGCCAGGGTGAGCACCTGTCTGTGATCGAACTGTGGCAGGCCTGCGTCGCACTCTCAGCCCTTCAAATCAGCCCGGCCCAAGGGCTGACACTGCAGTGCTCCGAACAGGGCAATAGACTGTTGGACCAAGCAAGACGGTGACGTCACTGCGCAAGCCTTTATTCCCAGAATTCAGAACATAGGAAATAAAACGGGAAATATCGCATGGAATGTCAAACAAAGATATTGTCGCTGCAATGCGATAGTGAACGTTGGCCTTTGTTATTGTTAAAGGAAGTCGAACCAATATACGTCGAAAAATTCTTGTTATAAAAGTAGAGTCCAGTACGTTCCATCAGGAAAATACGTCGAGGAATTTGCTACTGGACACAAAAAGTAAAAACTATTATTCTGACTTTAGTTGTGAACTGAGAATGCCTGCATGAGATCTGCGTCGGCGTTTATCAAAGGAAATTATATTTACTAACGACACCGCGTCAAAACATCGACAAGCATATCCGGATGTGTGTTTACTTATCTTGCAGCCGTCATTCGGTTAAATATTAACTGCTTTTATTGCTTCGATGTACATAGTCATACAATATATGTTCCTTCTCTATCTTCGATTTTCGTTATCTATTTCTAGGGCTGTTTCCTCCCACACATAGGCCTATTCATATTATTTCACGTGCAGTCTAGATCGTTATCAGACAACGTATTGCGATTTTTGTGTTCTTACTCACAAATATACGTAGTATGTCTGAAATCTTGGAGCCTCACTTCGGGGTTTAATCCAAAGGAGCATATGACTTTGCGGAAACACTGGAAGAAACACTGGCATTCTGTATTTTTCAACACGTTGTTTCTTAGTTCGTAGCGGTGTTTCCGCACATCGGACAGCTACCAAATGACCCTAGGCCAAATTACCTAGGCCATTTTCATTTCCAAGGTTTAAGCTGTTTTATTTTTTACTGTCGGGAAGGCGGCAGATCTACGACACTGTGAGGTCTTCATAATCTAAAATAAACGCTTTGGAACACAGGTGCTCCAACACATATGGTATAATCCTGTTGCGGTAGACACACTTAACTGAGGTGCGAATCCTCAATAAACTCTAGTAAATTGCTTACAAAAGTTCGTATTTAATCTTTTGCCAGGATACTTTTTCTTATTACCTGTGAAACAGAAATGGTGGTAAAAGAGACTTTTATGTTTTTCTTACTGTGTAGAATATGAGAGCGGAAATCGCAAGTGCTTCGAAAAGAAAGGAAAATATATCAAGAAAACGGGAAATTAACATGGTGAGTAGAGAACAATTGAGCCTGATACAAATCACAGAAGTTCAATTTGGTCAGTGTTTAAGCCTGTAGCAGATGGTGATTGCAACACTGTTAACTATACTTCGTGTGTGGAGTGCAATGATCTTTACTTGCATGATTAAGGTTCTGCTGGCACTTCGCATATTTAACGCTATTCGTGTGTGTCTAATAAACAAGTGTGTTGATCAAAAACGCCTTCCCGAAAACTGCACAGGGTAAGATTACTGACAAATGCGTAGCTGTTTGTGCACGAGATTTCAGACTTATGAAGCTATTAGAGGTGAAGGATTTTTGGATCTGGCTCAGAGCCGGCCGCTGTGACCGAGTGGTTCTAGCCGCTTCAACCTGGAACCGCGAGACGGCTACGGTCGCTGGTTCGAATCCTCTCTCGGGCATGGATGTGTCTCGGCGTCACACATATGTAGCGCAACGAGGATTTAGTTCCTGGAACCTACAGTTCGGTATTTTGTTAATGGGGACCTAAGACCACGCTTCTTTTTTATTACCTAAGTTTCAGACGAATCTAAAAAATGAAAATATTAGGAAGGAGTATTTGAGACGACTTGTATCAAAGATATCCCTTTTACGACTGACCGAAGTGCCAACACTAAGGTACCCCGAACTAGTTACTTTCCTGTTGCGCAATTTTGCCATATGAAAACGATGTTTGAATCTCAGAGGCTTCACGTTCCGGGGGAGGTAATGCATACAACTAAGTATTTTTTTTTTTTTTGGGGGGTCATCAGTCTTCTGACTGGTTTAATGCGGCCTGCCACGAATTCCTCTCCTATGCCAACCTCTACATCTCAATTATTTGCTGCATGTATTCCAATCTCTGTCGTCTACTACAGTTTTTGCCCTCTACAGCTCTCTCTAGTGCCATGGAAGTCATTCCCTCACGTCTTAACAGATGTCCTAACATACTGTCCCTTCTCCATATCAGTGTATCCCACATATTCCTTTTGGCTCCGACTCTGCGCTGAACCCTTATTCCTTACCTTATAGAAGACATAATTTTCAACAAGCTTCTGTAGCACCACATCTCAAATGCTTCGATTCTCTTCTGTTTCGGTTTTCCCACAGTCTATGTTTCACTATCATACAATGATGTGCTCCAGACGTACATTCCGAGAAATTTCTTCCTCAAATTATGAACTATGTTTGAAACTAGAAGACTTCTCTTGGCCTGGAATGCCCTTCCTACCATTGCTAGTTTTCTTTCAATATCCTCGTTCCTTCATCCGTCGTTGGTCATTTTACCGCTTAGGTAGCGGGTTTCCTTAACTTCACATACACCGTGACCATCAATCCTCATGTTAAGTTTCTCGCCGTTCCCATTTCTGCTACGTCTCATTACCTGCGTGTTTCTTTGGTTTACTCTCAATCCATATTCTGTACTCATTAGATTGTTTATTCCATTCATCATCATGTAATTCTTCTTCATATTCACTAAGGATAGCAACGTCATCAGTGAATCGTGTAGTTGATATCCTGCCACCTTGAATTTCAATTCCGCTCCTAAAGCTTTCTCTTTATTTTCATCATTCCTTCTTCGATGTACAGATTGTACAGTAGGGGCAACAGACTAGATCTCTGTCTTGCATCCTTTTTAAGCTGAGCGCTTAGTTCTTGGTAGCGCACTCTTATTATTTCCCTCTTGGCTCTTGTACATATTGTACGTTACACGTCTCTCCCTATAGCTTACCCCTACTCTTCTCAGAATTTTGAACATTTTACACCATTTTACATTGTCGAAAGCTTTTTCAGGTCGATAAATCCTTTGAACGTGTATTGATTTTTCTTTAGTCTGTCTTCCATTATCAACCACAACGTCAGAATTACCTCTCTCTTCCCTTCAACTTTTCTAAAGCCAAACTGATCGTCATCTATGACATCCTAAATTTTCTTTTCCATTCGTTTGTATATTATTCTTATCAGTGACTTGGGGGGATGAGCTGTTAAGCTGATTATGCGATAATTCTCGCATTTGTCAGCTCTTACAGTCTTCGGAATAGCGTGGATGATACTTTTGCGGAAGTCAAATTGTATGTCGCTCATGTATTCTACACACCAATGTGAATATGCGTTCTTCTGCCACTTCCTCAATGATTTTTAGAAATTCAGGTGGGATGTTATCTACCCCTTCTGTCTTATTTGATCTTAAGCCCCTCAAAGCACTTTTAAATTCTGATTCTAATACTGGATCCCCTAACTCTTCTAAATCGACTCTTGCTTCTTCTTCTAACTTTTCAGACAGATTCCCCCCACCCCCTCTTGCCACCCATTAGAGGCTTTCAATCTATTCTTTCCAACTATCCGCCCTCTCCTCTGCATTTAACAGTGGAATTCTCTTTGCACTCTTAATGATAGCTCCATTGCTTTTAATGTCACTGAAGGTTGTTTTGACTTTCCTGTATGGTGAGTCTGTTCTTCCGACAATCATTTCTTTTTCCAATTCTTCACATTTTTCTTACGGCCATTTCGTCTTTCCCTCGCTGTACTTTCTTTTTATTTCATTCCTCAGCTACTTGTATTTCTGTATTCCTGAGTTTCCCAGAAGAATCAACTGAAGTATATCTTCTGTTACACATGGTTTCTTCGCAGTTACCTTCTCTGTACCTACATTTTTCTTTCCAAAATCTGTGATGGTCCTTTTTAAAAATGTCCATTCTTCTTGAACTGTACTGCCGACTGAGCTACTCATTATTGCTGCATCTATCGCCTTAGGGGACTTCAAGTGTATCACGTCATTCCTTAGTACTTCTGTATCTCACTTCCTTGCGTATTGATTCTTCCTGATTAATGTCTTGAATTACAGCCTACTCTTCATCACAACTAAATTGTGAGTGTACATCTGTTCCTGGGTACACCTTATCTACCAGTATTTGATTTCGGGATCTCTGACCATGATTAAAATCACCCCATATCACCCAGTCTTTTGCAAGTATACCTCCTCCTTTTGTGATTCTTGAACTGAGTATTTGCTATTACTAGCTGAAATTTATTACACAACACTATTAGTCTTTCCCCTCTCTCATTCCAAGTTCCCACCTCATATTCTCCTGTAACCATTACTTCAACTCCTTCCTCTACAATTGCGTTACAGTCCCCCATTACTATTAGATTTTCAGCTCCCTTACGTACTGTATTATCTTTCAATATGCTCATATACGTTCTCTGTCTCTTCATTTTCAGCTTGCGACATCGGCATATATACCTGAAATATTGCGTTCCGCGTTGGTTTGCTGTCGATTCTGATAAGAACAACCATAACACCAACTGTTCACAGTAACACACTCTCTACCCTACCTTCCCATTCATGACGAATCCTACTAATTTTATACAATTTTCCGCTACTGTTGATATTATCCTATACTCATCTGAGAAGAAATTCTTCTTTTCCTTCCATTTCACTTCAGTGACGCCTACTATATCTAGATGGAGGACTTACATTTCCGTTTTCAGATTTTCTAGTTTCCCTACCACGTTGAAGGTTCTGACATCCCACGCCCTGACCCGTTAAGCGTTATCCTTTCGTTGATTATTCAGTATTTTTCTCGTGGTCATCTCTCCCTTGGAACTCCCATCCAGGAGATCCGTAAGGTGGACTATTCTGGAATATTTTGCCAATGGAGAGATCATCAGATGGCCGTTGTGGCCGAGCGGTTCTAGGCGCTTCAGTATAGAACCGCGTGATCTTTACGGTCGCAGGTTCGAATCCTGCCTCAGGCATGGATACGTGTGATGTCCTTAGGTTAGTTAGGTTTAAGTAGTTCTAAGTTCTAGGGTACTGATGACCTCAGATGTTAAGTCCCATAGTGCTCAGAGCCATTGGAACCATTTGAAGAGAACATCATGACACTTCTTCCAGTTACAGGCCACATGTGCTTGTGGATACACGTTACTTTAATGCAATGGTTTCCAGTACCTTCTGCATCGTCATTACGTTGATCATTGCTGATTCCTCCGCCTTTAGGGGCAGTTTCAAACGCCTAGGATACCCCAGAACTTTTGTCCGTTCAACATGAAAACAGTTAATTTAAATAACCCGTTGACATGAAACAGTAATGTGGATCAGGCGTAATGACGTACTCAGTTTCTCTTTAGCACGAAACAAACTGGTTCAACATTACAATAGATTAATCTGTTTCTCAGTAAAATTAGATATTCTGTATGAAGTTGATACAGTCGCAACAACACTCAGAGGCTTTGTTCTTTTTTTAATATATGTTAGACCCAACAGAATAAACAGTGCTGCTTTTGGGCAGGTTCAGGTACTATCAATGGACGCATATTTCATTATAGTGGTCAATCAGTTTTCGAATTCGGGTCTGGATGTGTCGGAACTTAATGGTTGAGAAATCTATGCGAATTCAACCCAAAATTTGCTCACAATGAAGATATTCAAAGAGTAAACAAATGTATCGAACTAGAAGTGTTAGCAACTGCATGTGTACATCTTAGCAGTAGATAGCGTGTCAGGAAATTACATCTAATATACTGCCAAGCATTTATTTTGCATGCGCAACTTAAAACGAATTTATTTTAACAAGAAAATTATTTTGGCCTCATCAGTTTCGTGTTCAACGCTTTTCATGGTATATAGGGAAATCCCTCCCTGATAGGTGATAACAGCCCGCCTATAGTGGTAAAGGTTGATACATGGTGCGGGATGTGTGTCTGCTAAGCGTCCCAGCCCATCCAGTGCTGAAGGCTGCGGTGAACTGAGCAGCCCAGTGTTAAGGGCTGACAGTGCGGCTGTGTGAAAGCCGGCACTTGTGTGCGGCGGGCTCCCGTGTAGGACTCTGGTGTGGTATTCGGGCCAAATGTAGCTATTACGGGCC
The DNA here is from genome assembly GCF_021461385.2 of Schistocerca piceifrons. NCBI lineage: Eukaryota > Metazoa > Arthropoda > Insecta > Orthoptera > Acrididae > Schistocerca > Schistocerca piceifrons. The sequence goes on from NC_060139.1 coordinate 634,938,954, forward strand.
TGGCTTGAGGTACGACGGTCGCGACTTCTGATGTGCCCCACGGCACACAGCACAGGCCAGGGTCGTCCTTACTACCTGTTTGAATCGCACACAGTAACACGTTATTCTCGGTCACGTTCGCACTTCGAAATTTAAAAAACGCAGTATAACAATGTGGGAGTGCAAGATGTGCAAAGTCCTACTACACGTACCAGCATGTTTCGAACGATATCACACACTATAAGATTATTTATTTGTTTTGTTTCTTTTTGTAAGAGTGCTAAATATTTTAACTGCTGAGAATTGTGAATGTATTCAAGAACTGGACATCAATACTAATGTTTTATATTGTACTTATTTATCATAAATCTTTGGTGTTATTTCTAACACAATTCTTATGGTGACGGTACTCACGACTCCAGAGAACACAGCACCACAATTGATAAGCTGTGCTTAAAACACTCGTAGCGCAGCAGCTGTATGGGTTCGCAGTACGAAAGCTACGCCACGGGCCACATTTGTCACCCTATGAGCGTCATGTGTGTGGCTTGCGATCGGCTGATGTCTCATTGGGTTACTGCAGTCAGTTCTCTTCATTGCACCGAGTCGTGTACAGTCACCAGTTGCCGACAGCCTACAAGCTGCAGTGTTCATCCATTGTCCGGGAGACTGAGGCTCCGTTGGCCATTACATGATCTACTGAATGAAATCAACAGTCTAATGAGAACAGAATATGGACTGAGAGTCAATCGAAGAAAGACGTAAGTAATGAGAAGTAGCAGAAGTGAGAACAGCAAGAAACTTAACATCAGGGTCGATGGCCACGAACTAGATGAAATTAAGGAATTCTGCTACCTAGACAACAAAATCACCGATGATGGACGACCTATTAGGACATCAAAAGCAGACTAGCACTGGAAAAAACGCCTTCCTGGCCAAGAGAAGTCTACTAGTGTCAAACACAGGCTTCAAATGGAGGAAGAAATTTATGAGAACGTACGTTTGAGCACAGCATTGTATGTCAGTGAAACATAGACAGTGGGGAAACTGGAACAGAAGAGAATCGAAGCATTTGACATGTGGTACTACACACGAATGTTGAAAATTAGGTGGAATGATAAGGTAAGGAATGAACAGGTTCTGCGCAGAATAGTGGAGGAAAAGAATATGTGGAAAACACTGACACGAAGAACGCACAGGGTGATAGGAAATCTGTTAAGACATGAGGGAAGGACTTCCATGGTACTGTTGTGTCTAGACAAGACAGCCTAGACACAATGAGAGGAAGCCGAAAGGCACGCGCTATAAGCTTACGCAGGATGGCGTGAGGTCTGAAACAGGATACGTAATGAATGCTATAAAGAAAAGTACGTAGCTTCTGGAATACTTAACTTTAATCCATCCTTGTGGTACATCTGGAGATTGTGGCGATACAAGTGAGACTCTTTACATACTTGCAATGTTACTAATGGCGCCTTGCTAGGTCGTAGCCATTGACTTAGCTGAAGGCTATTCTATCTGCTTTGCAAATGAGCGAGGCTTCGTCAGTGTGCATCGCTAGCTACGTCGTCCGTACAACTGGGGCGAGTGCTAGTACGTCTCTCTAGACCTGCCGTGTGGTGGCGCTCGGTCTGCTATCACTGAAAGTGGCGACACGCGGGTCCGACTTGTACTAATGGCCGCGGCCGATTTAAAGCTACCACCTAGCAAGTGTGGTGTCTGGCGGTGACACCACAGGTACTACAGGGAGATGTAGAGGGCATAAACTATAGAGGAAGACATAGGAATACATCCAGTAAGTAATTGAGAACGTAGGTTGCAAGTTCTACTCTGAGCCACAGGAGAGGAACTCGTGACGGGCCACTTGAAACCAGTCAGAAGACTGATGACTCAAAACATAGAAAACAAAAAAAAAAATAAATAAAAGCGGCATCGTAGTTCTCTGGACTCTACGTAGGCATCACTGAGAGGCACAGTGACAAGACTTTAATACTTTGGAAGATTTGTAATAAGCTTAAACGTCTAATTGTCCTGGAAATTTCACAAAATGAAGTAACGTGTAAATTAAGTATTTCTTCATATTTAATAAATGTCATTTTATTAATAACTGTTAATCTTTCTGATTGTAGATAACCTTCGCCTCCCTCTTGGATTCCCAACAATTATTACAATGAGGCTGTAATCATTTATCAAATATTTCACAGTTTAAACCAGTTGGATGTTATACATTTACTTACATTTCGTAAGTCGGGAGCGATTGGTACAACTTCGAACCGATTTGCAGAATGATGGAATTGCACTTTGCCTGTGAGGTCGTGTTTACATTTTGAGTACATGTCACTGGAATCTAAATCGTAGGTTAAGGTGTTAATGCTTATTTTTCCCTTGGAAGCAGCTCCGATGTTTAAATATGGACGTGTGATCTCAAAACTGTTAGTGTATAATGACAGACGTAGTACACTTAATGGTGCACTTATGACAGTGCCGAAAACATCAGGTCATAAAGTTAGTGCGAAGACTGTTTGACGCAGGGAAAAACGAACCAACACACTGATGCATATTTTTTGAGAACATTTCTCTTAGAGAATAGCGGTCTGGCTAGAAATGCTTTAAAAATGAACACAAAAGTCTCGACCGCAAGAAACCTTTATTTTGTGGTAATCTGTTCCGGTCAGTTTTCCACCATCTTCAGACCTCATACCACGTTGGTAGGCGGTGGCGGTGAATTGAGTTTGTGTTATGACTGTATGAAAGTCTACTGCTGATGTGTGCTCTTATTAAGGTACCACATATAAAAATATCTCTTCTCATACCATCACAGAATAAAGAAAACTATGGAAAGTGTGAAATAATGTACCACTATCCCTTACCGTCTCCCAGTCCGTTTGCGGACATATGTTGACATGAACTTCTTTATTTCCTCCCTGCCAGAAATCACTTCATGAAAGTTGTTCCGTTACGTAATATTCAACACGTAGCTTTGGTGAAACGGCTGGCTCCTTAATTTCTTCCTTCGCGTTTGTCACGATGATCTTCTGCGACTGCTTGAACCGCGACTGCCAAAGTGCAGAGTAGTGTCTCGCGATCGCGGTAACACAAGTAAGAGCGCCGGCGACAGCCGTTAGCCGGCCGGGTGCGTCGATACGGGCCGCAGCGCGCCGCGGCGCTGTGGTGCTCGGGCAGCGGCCGCGACCGCCAAGCCGCCGACCGTGACGTCAGACGCGTGACGACAGCAGCCACGCCCCGCGCAGCGGCGACGAGCGAGCGCTGTGCTGCGAAGCTGCCTACCGTCAGGCGCTACTGCCCAGAAAGTCGCAACTGCAGGGGGCAATGTTACTTAAGTGCCGTGTAACATACGCAAACTAAAGGAGCTCTGATAAATACGGCTGGGGTGCAAGCGCTGTTTGAATTTATTCAGACTTTTTACGAAAAATTTATCTCTTATACCAGTAGTACCACCTATGTCAAATTTTTACCCATGCGCTTTTTAACGCAATTTGATGTCAGGAGCACCGATTTTCAGACACCAAATAGTTCCTGGGCGTGCCTAGACGTTATTCACAAGATGTTGGAGTATATTACGACACTTTTGTCCAAAAAGAATGCGAAATACGAAGAATTCGGAGATCAGGCGATACTTCACTCCAGGATAACTTTCCGTTTTACACGGACAGGTACATGCAGACCTACGGAGTGACACTGGGAGCTACAGGGTAACATATTATACAGTTTGAAAGCTCCCTTCCCCTCCCCCATCCCCCCCCCTTCCCTACCGCCTACACTGCTACTGTCTGGGGACCAGCTAAATGTTCTTTTACACGACAGCAGATGTCAAGCGTTTCGCCCTTATGGAACATCGCGACTGACAACATCTTCACCTCCTTGAAACTGGCGGGTGAGCTGAAACAAACAGGAACAAGTTCAATTGGCACTCTTCGGAGACCACTCAAGGGGGTCCCTCTTGCGGCGCGAAGTGGAGACGACGCATTGTACGCAACACGTTTACAAATCAGGCGACAATCTTTTCACAGCATACCAAGAGAAAACGGACAAAAATATCATTATTCTGAGTGACAAGCGAGCTGGAAGTAAGCTGACTGAGGGTACTGAGATGAAACGTCAGAAACTGTGGAGTTTTACAATGAAACTAAAGATGGAGTCGACATAGTTTTCCAAATGGCTAGACGTTACAGCGTGCGAGCTGGCACCCACCGATGGCCTGTACGTGTCTCCCCCAATATTCTTGACTTCACCATGATCAACGCTCACACTGTTTTTGAGTTACTTACGTCTAAGATTTCTCGCCCTTGAATTATCCTTAGAATAGTAAATAAGCTAGCTGCCCTCTACAAACTGCAGAGAGAAGCCAATCTCCCGTTGCAGGAACTCGATACCGGTGCTGGCCAATATGGAAATAGGTATTGTCCAATTCAGGTTTCCTGCAAACAACAAAAGAGGAATAAAACATCGAACGTAAGTTTCTGGTGCAACAAATGTGTGCGCAAAAACTGCCAAGCAAAATGTATTGTCGAGTGTCTGTACTGTGAGCCCATCCCAGCTTAGGCAATTCTATCAAGTCTTCATTCCTAAGGCTTTCCAAATATTTATAATTATTATTTGTTCTTATGTTTTAGTTCCTCGATTACAATAAGCAACGGACCCTCCCGCTGGAGGTTCGAGTCCTCCCTCGGGCATGGGTGTGTGTGTGTGTGTGTGTGTGTGTGTGTGTGTGTGTGTGTGTGTTGTTCTTAGCATAAGTTAGTTAGTTTCAATGGCGTGTCAGTCTAGGGACCGATAACCTCAGCAGTGTGTCCCGTAGGAATTCACACAATCTGAACATTTGAATAAGCAAGTAAACGTACAGAGGTTTTCAGTCACCTGCTGCGTTTTAGAATCTTTCACAAATACTCAGTACTTAATTTGTTCGTAAAAGTAAAATTAATATTAGTACTCACATAAGCAAAATGTTTTGATTCTGTTTCAACCATTTTATACAGAAAAACATTGTAACTTTTGTTTTACTTACTTATCTTAATCATGATTGATGAAAGACTGTGGAATTTCTTCTGTAAAATTCAAAATAAAGAAAGTTTGTTTCTGAAAATTTGTGTTCGCAGTGTGTTATTCATTTTAGAGACCAAATTATCGTTTGGTTACACTTTATAGTATTACTGAACATATTGTCAACAAAGCGGCACTTAAAATACGAATCAAACAGTGGTTTCCTACTTTGGGTCAAGAATGACCCACGTGGTAGAACTAGAGGTATGGCGAAGTCCGGATCTTCTAGTGTTAAACTGTGGACATTTATCAGATATAGTACATGGAATGTATTCAGAGTTTTTAATATGAACAGCCATCAACAGCATAAGGGAGTGGCGACAACGAAAATATGTGCTGCACAGGTAATCGAACCCGGATTTAACACTTTGCGTGAGGGCTCGCCTTAACTGCTGTGGCTGTCCGTGTACGAATCACGCCCAGACCCAAACTTCCATATGTAGTCGTTGCTGCGTGACATCCTGTACTCGTACACACAATACGTATTTGCCGTACCCAGGAAGACATTTTTAACTGAAACTCGCTGTCTGGATCGGAGAATAAATACGAATTTGCTATGCCTGTTTTGTTAAGAAGAACAAAGCAGTGTTTCTTTCTACATGCACGGATGTCCATAGGAACATTACATCGTACATCTTAACAACACAGGCACTGCAATATCGTATATTATTGATTTAGTATTTATTGTAAGAGCCATATTATGACACCTATATCTCAAGTGTTTGGCCTTATCGTAGATAATTATCGGTGTACAGCATCATCCCTCTACGCTAGAACTATAACCTACCCCTGTTCTTGGTGTATGTTCAAAATTTGGGCTGTTAAGCGAACTTCAAGAATTAAGGATGATACCTGTATCCAATCCCAAGTTAAATAACTTGTCGTCCGTCGCCAATGTATTGTACTGCTTCTTTTTAAAAAATAATGCGTAATCTGACTCTACCTCCTGTCTACACACATTTAAGAAACTTGGTTAATAGCCAATTGGCTCCGTAGTTACAAATTTTTCGCTAAATATTGAGTCCCAAGTGCACTGCTTAAGTGATCTGTAGTACTGCGACCTAGGTGAGGGTCTTCAATCCGTAACAGATATTCATTTTCATATGTGGTTGCATTTTATTCTTCATGTGGTACTTCCATGACAATTATGAGTTACTTCCTGCTGTGAAACTACCTTTATTTAGAGATAGAACACCTAACGCATTGTAACCTAATCGCCATTCTACCTCTTGCTTCGTAAGGTACACATCGAACAGCTTTATTGGAAGCGCAGTATTTAATCTTACCAGCCGTTAAATACTAATAAGAGAAAAAGAGTAACTATATCCAATTCCCGTAGCACCTTAGCAGTCATAAGGAGAGGACCTCGTCCCAGTTGTCGCAGACATTAAAAATAATGATAAGTGCAAGGAACTGAGTGTAGCGCCTCTATTTATCAAGTAGGTGTTACTGATAGGAAATCTGCTGAAATGGACCAACTTTACAAAATGATAATGTTCACTATTCTGACGTTGCGCTTGGTAATGGATGCAAGGCTGAAGAAAAATCAAGACAAGTTCATTGGATTTATCGACCTGTAAAAACCGTTCGACAATGTTAAATGGTGCAAGACGTTCGAAATCGTTAGGAAAGTGTGGGAAAGCTGTAGAGAAAGACGCGGTAACGGATGCAAGACTGAAGAAAAATCAAGAAACGTTCATTGGATTTATCGACCTGTAAAAACAGTTCGACAATGTTAAATGGTGCAAGACGTTCTAAATCGTTAGGAAAGTTTGGGAAAGCTGTAGAGAAAGACGGCCAATACAAAATATGTACAAGAACCAAGAGGGAACATTGAGATTGCAAGACCGTGAACGAAGTACACGGATTAAAAAGGATGTAAGGATGTAAGACAGAGATATAGTCTTTCGTCCCTACTGTTCAATGTATAAGTCAAAGATGTAATATCGGAGATAAGACAAAGATTCAAGAGCGATATTAAAATCCAAAGAGAAACGGTATGAATGATAAGCTCCGCTGATGGCAACACCACCCTGAGTGAAACTGAAGAAGAATTACAGGTCTGTTGGGTGATATGAACAATCTGAACAGTTGAAATGTGGACTGAAAGCAAATCTGAGAAAGACGAAAGTAATGAGAAGGAATCAGAAGTAGCAGAAACGAGAACAGCGAAAATCTTAACATCAGAATCGGTGTTCACGAAGAAGATGAAGTTAAGGACTTCTGTTACCTAGGAAGCAAAATAACCCATGACGGACGAAGCAAAGTGGACATAGAAAACAGACTAGAACAGGATAAAACTGAATTCCTGGGCAAGAAAAGTTTACTAATATCAAGCATAGGCCTTAATCTGAGGAAGAATTTTCTGAGTATGTACGTTTGGAGCACAGCTTCTTATGGTAGTGAAATACAGACTGTAGGAAAATGATAACAGAAGAAAATCGAAGCATCTGAGATGTGGTGCTTCAGAAGAATGTTGAAAATTAGGTGGACTGATAAGGTAAGGAATGAGGAGACGCTCAACGGAATCGGAGAGGAAATGAATATGAGGAAAATACTCACAAGAAGAAGGGACAGGATGAAAAGATATCTCTTAAGACGTCAGGGAATAACTTCCACGGTACTAGAGGATGCTATAGAGGGTAAAAGTTGTAGAGGAAGCCAAAGACTGGCATGCACGTAGCAATGGTTATAAACGCTCCTTTGAGATGAAGAGGTTACGACAGGAGAGGAATTCGTGGCTGTCCACACCAGACAACTCAGAAGACTGATGACGCAAAAAAACAAAATAGTTGACTCCATCTCCACTGGCTTTCCCACATCAGCCGTAACTATAACACAGAAATCGATATACAGCAGTGGAGTTTACTGTAATCATATGCATCACGCAGCCCTTGATGTGCAGGTAGCGCCTATGAACAATAATCAAAGCACCTTAAAGCAATGGCACCCAAAGAACTTCCGTACACGGAGTCACCGTCCACCTGCAACACCCTTGTGTGCAGACGTGAGAATCCAGCTGGATTTCATCATGATCAGACGTAGATTTTTAAATCAGATATTAGATTGTAAGGCGTAACCAAGAGCAGATACAGACTGATATCACAGTTTGGTAAAGATGAAAAGTAGCATGAAACTCAAGAGAACCATTCCGGAATAAAATGGTAATCTTAAGTGCTGAGATATTATGAGAATTTCAAATTCTCTTAAGGTTGTAGATATTAGGATAATGAATACCACAATATGGAAGTCAGTTGAAGAGAAGCAAGTCTTAAGAAAAATCAAGACACGCCCAAAGGTTGTTTTGACCAAGAAAAGGGGATGGAGAATGGAAAATGGTGCAAGATATCAAAAATTCTCAAAAATAGTTATAGGCTATAGTGAAAGACGAGTAATTAAAATATTTATAAGAACAAAGAGGAACAAAAACGAATCGAAAACCAAAAACAAAGTGCTCGGATCAGAAAAGGTTTACAATTTTAATGCAGTTATTTGCTCCACTGTTCAATGTGTACATCGAAAAAGCAATAACGTGAATAAAAGACAGTTTCGCGAGTTTCATTAAAATTCAGAATATAAAAGTTTGTAGCAAAGAACAGTGCTAATACTTGGTTAAACAGTCAAGAAATAAATCGCTATACGTGGAAGAGATATGGAGACACCAGAAGACTACAAGCAGTTGGTGTTATATATAAACTTGTCAAAGAGTAGAAGGTATGGTTGAGCGATAGGTTTCTGTCAAGTTGCTGGGTATTGACCAGCCCAGGCTGGAAAATAGGAGCTGCCCAGAGCTTCGACGTACCCCACGAACCCAAGCGAGCAGGTGGGTGTGTTTTTAGCGAGCCACTAAGTGGAAGCCACGTCTATTTCCACCGCAGGGGGCAAGAGGTAAGACACAGCCGCCACGTGGTTATGGACGCTATGCAGCGGGACGAGAATGTGTGTCTCGAAACCTACACCTGATATATTCACACAAGCACAGAAATCACACCCAATATTGCTACAGAAAAACTGTTGACAGCACTAATACCGCAATAAGCAGACGAGGTCATTAAAGTTAGAATCATTAAAAAAAAACCAAACAGTAAGAACGTTATTGATATTTATGTGTAAAATTGTTTATTATGAGAGAAACAACTGTATCTCCTACGCATGTGCGTTGTTTTGGTCTTCATTCTGAGGACGGGCTTGATGCCGATCTCCATGCTACTCTACTCTGTGCAAGCCTCTACATTTTTGAATAACTACTGCAACCAACATCCTTTTGAACCTGCTTACTATACTCATGTATGGTTTCTTTCCACAGTCGTCGTCGTCGACCTTCCCCTCCACTACCCGCCCCCCCTCCCTCCACACACACACACACACACACACACACACACACCAACACACACACACACACACACACACACACACACACACACACACACACACACACACACATACGCACACGCACTTTCTTCCAGTGATGAAACTGTCATCCCTTGATGTCTCAAAATGTGCCCTGTCAACCAATTCGTTATTTTTTAGTTAAGTTCCGCTACAAATTTCTATTCTCGCCTGCTGTATACACTAGCTCCCCATGTTTACGTGATGTACCCATCTAATCTTCGGTGTTTTTCTGTAACATCACATTCGAAAAGTTTCCATCCTCTTCTTGTCTGAATTGTTTATTGTCTACATTTCACTTTCATACAAGACTGCACCCCAGGCAAATAGCTGTATAAAATACGTTGCATTAGATGTTAGCAAATCTATGTACTTCAGAAACGTTATTCCTGCAATCGTCAGTCTACATTTTATATTCTCCCTACGTCGGCAATCATCAGTTATTTTGCTGACCAAATATAATATCTCATTTACTACTTTCGGTGTCTCATTATCTGATGTAGTTCACCCAGCATCGCCTGATTTAATGGGACTGAATTCAGTTACCCTTATTTTGCTTCTGTAGATGTTCATTTTACTTTGATGCACTGTTGAAAGTCTACTGAAATCAGCTACGCAAGAAGTATATCAGGCATACTGACAAAATAAATAACACCTCACTGCTTCGACTGAATGCGAAGAGAATTCTCCATTGATACACGAAAAGATTAGACTCTGCATGAATAGTTTGTGCGAGTAGTATTGTTTTTAAACGTTTATGTGTATTTTACACTAAATTAACGAATTAATATATATAAGCAAGTTGAAACTTCTTGGCAGATTAAAACTGTGTGCCGGACCGAGATTCGAACTCGGCACCTTTGCCTTTCGCGGGCAAGTGCTCTACCATCTGAGCTACCCAAGCAGGACTGACGCCCCGGACTGACAGCTTTACTTCTGCCAGTGAAGTAAAGCTGTGAGGACGGGGCATGAGTCGTGCTTGGGTAGCTCAGATGGTAGAGTACTGGACCGAGAAAGGCAAAGGTCCGGCGTTCGAATCTCGGTCCGGCGTACAGTTTTAATCTGCCAGGAAGTTTCATATCAGTGCACACTGCGCTGCAGAGTGGAAATCTCATTCTATAAGGAAGTTACTTGTACAATGCCATGTGAAACTGGCAAGAGGGAATAAAGCAGCACCTGTGTTTCACTAGTGACTGCCAGTCTGGTTATGCGATGTAAGAAATGTAACTAAGTTGACTGAATGGTAATATATGACTCTAATGAAATCATATATCTGTGCAGTTGTTGAAAAACATGTACTGTACTTATCTGGAATACTTAACGTTTGTAATGGAAAGTTCGAATATTTATGAGAAACAATCGGGCTTCCAGCTTACTGTCAACAAGCGAAGATTAACTTATAATAGTATACAAGACCACAACACGATCGATGGAGAATTTCATCAATAACTAGATACATATGTAAATTATAAACATACAGCAGATACATAGACATGTGAGGACACTGTACCCTCACATATACTGGAATCTCACAGATTAATTTCTCCTGGGAATTTGTTGCGGCATAAAGTTTCACCGTGAAACTAATCACGTAAGAAGGGCCCCAGAAAGAGGAAAGAACAGAAGAGAATAAAATATAAACTTAATTAAAGAAATACTGAAGTTACTGACACTGAAAGAGAGTTACTACACCTTTACATTACCAAGAGAAAATATTTTTATCACCGTCAAAACAATCTACTTGGAGTTCATAACAGATCGATAAGGAAAGATAAAAACATTAAGTCATAAATTCTCAGTTACTGTAATGCATGAGATACATTAATTTAACTACGACTCTCGTGCAACTTAACATTCGTCTGTCATTAATTCCTATGTGAATTCGTGAACTTTAAAGCTAATCATTGAAGTAGCTAATGAAGTAATCAGCTTTTCAATTACTCAATGAAATAATCAGTTTCATAATATCAATTAATAAAGCACTGATAAACTGGGCAGTAACAATGATTAGCAAAATCTAACGTCCATGCTATCATCATAACCAAAGGTGAAATATTGTCATAATACAGCTGAAAGAAAAGTAATCACAGGCTTTATAAAGCACACATACAGACATATAAGTAACCATAGTGAATTCATTGTCGTTAGTAACTAATGGAGTCAGAAAGAAAAGAAAAGTTAGAAAGGGGCAAACGTTATTTCATGGCATACTGTGCATGAAACAAATACATGAATACATAAATACCATACATTTTTGCAATATGCAAACATTCTTTTTCTTCGTTGCACTTTTGTATCACTTTTAATAACTACACTCATGGCTTTTCTGCTTTTTTGGTAGTGCCTAACCAATACAGTAAATACTTGACATGGAATTCACAACGATGTCGCCGCTCTGCATCACGTGGGTTTACTAATAAACACCCTGTCGTCCATGGCCTGCTCGGTAATGCGACTGTGCACAGAGGTGCTCTAGTGGAGTGGCGGAGGGGGGTTATGATGATTGCTCCGCTCGCCGCAGTACAGCGGTGGCACTAATTAAGCATGGCTGGATGTCGTATGCGCCGCTCGGCAGAGAGTTCGTAAACTGTTGGATGTCACGTTTTTCGATGTTGGTTACTTCCCATGAGCCATCAGCTTCCCTACACTGATGTAGTGATGACGTAGTGTAGCCGGGTTAGGGTACCGTGTAAACACAAAAAGAAAACATGCAGCAGGTACACTTCACTTTGACACATCAAGCTGCAGCGAAAAATAAACACAATCATCACACGCAAACAGTACAATTAACATTGGTGCAGTGACGAACTTGAAGTGCATAGACATTGTAATAATTCCTAAGCAAAAAGGTATAAAAACCATGACATAACGCCTCATAGCACATGCTAAAACCAAACCATTCATAAATCCACTGTTATTAAAGTCTTACAAAAAGAGGAAACTCAATGAATTTACTATTCTAACCCACTGGGAAAAATCATCAACCAATCTGTTCTCATATTAAAAGGTACAATAGGGGTCTCCATCATTCTCACAATATTTCTCTTCATATCTCTCCACCCTCTTTTGATACCTTTAACGTTTTCGACAAATGATGAGATCCAAAATATTTCACACCATTTTTAGTAATTCGACAGCACTGGGTTGTGCTGTACTCTGACTTATAAATGTTCCCAAATAGTAATGTAAAAATTTATTAATCTCTTCCTTTGCTACTGACGATTTAAAGTGGGATCGTATTACTAAATAATCTCCGATCTTATACACAACAGATTTCACTAAATTGTCAGGTCTTTCATTTCTGGCCACTACCATCTTTTCCATTTGCAACGGGACTATTTGTTACTTTTCTTCAGCGATCAGTTCGCTTAGTGATGGAAAAGCAATAAATTCATCGAAGATACCGTCAGGTACATTACCGTGCAAAATGGTACAAGGTGGCACATCAAACTGTCATGGACTAAGCTATTCGTTACCTCTTCAAACCCAGACAACTTATAGATCCAGTTCTTCTGTTTCATTCCGCAATATGCTTCTAACAGTTGTCCAAGTTCACGTATCGTATCCTCTGTAGGGTTAGAAGCAGGTCTCTGCGTTGACGTAATAACGTGGCGAATTCTTTCCTCTTCAAAAAATGATTTCCATTCCTTAGAGAGTAATTGCGATCCAGGGTCTGTCAAGATACTACACTGTCGAATGGTGTTCAGAAAGTAATCTTCTTTCGATTTCTTAATATTTGATATAAATGAACACCAAGTCCAAACTCACTGCCATTCCAAGAGAAAGTGGTTCATTAAGGTAGGGTGGCTGTAATAAGGGAGCTACCAAAAGTCGTTTAATTATCTCAGCAAATGATTCTCGCAGTTCGGTCCACCAGTTCCTGAGTTCTTGTTGATTAATGACAGTAGCGCAGGCGATGATATACAACGTTATTTCAGAAATCGACCCAAGAAAAGATTGAAGTTGTCTCTTGCATGTTGGCGAGGGAAAATTTCATTCAGTTTCTAATATCTGCTTATCTGGCTAAGTCCCTGCTGACGAGATAATATGCCCAAAAAATTGGATTATCTTTCGAGCAAATTCCGGCTTTTGAAAACTGACTATAGCTGCAGATGGTTCCGATGTATTCAGAACTTGACCGAGGACATACGTGTACTCTTCACAAGACAGAGACGCAATTACAACGTCATCAACGGACACTTTTATGTCCTATAAGAGTACGCCAGATACAATGCTATATGAGGACACTGTAACCTCACAAGATCAACTGGTCAAGAGTACAACAGTCAGTCGCAAGTTTATTGAAAATTCAGATTTCGGCCACTGTGCGGCCATTTTCGTCAATCTCGATTTGCAAGAAACGTTATTTGCGACTGATTGCTGTACTTATTACCACATGGCAGATCTGTTTCCCACGTGACAGATTTCAGGAAACAGCAAGCGGAATAGCTTTCTGTGCAGTTAGTTTTGGCACAAACATTTCAGAACAACAGTTAGCAGCTTGGTAATGTTTACTCATTGTGCGGTAACATAGACTTTTTGTTGATTCTGATTTTTTGGTGAATTAGTTATGCAGTCAGACTTGAGTGAAATGTTAAATGTGCGGAATTAATGCAGGTTCACGGTCTGGTGCACTAGACAACGCCGTTGGCACAAATAAAACATTGTCTGCGTACGCTCTGCTAACTTTGGTAGCACTGCTCTTTCAACTGTATTTTCTCACAGTGTATTATGTTCGCCTCTATGAGGCCAGCAGTCAGTATAACTTGCTTCTTGTACTAAATAAAACTGAGAATGAATTTTAATACTGGTATCAGCAAAGATGCTTGCCCTAATGGACTATTAGTTTGGCAGCTAATTTAATATTTCATATTTATTTTTGCTTTGAAATCATTCATTAACTGTACCTGCGGCTGAGCTTCCAAGATTGAAGGAATTTCATTAGGGTAAAACGCAAAAGCCGAGAAACACATCCTGGGTTAGCAGTCGAGCTGTTACATCATCGTATAGTTTTATGCCACCCTTCTATTGGTTAGGCAGCAACAAAGTGATTTCCCCTGAACTTTAATTGCACATTACTTATCTGTTAACATAAGCCACCCGGTATGTAGCAATAGGCTGGTCTCGTCCACTATTAATCAATTGTAGCCCGTCACGTTGTAACTGCGATTTCGAAACCACATTTTAAACTGCGAAATATTTCCAGGAAATATTTCTGAAATGGTGTACCTAAAACGAAACCTTTCGATTAAAAATAATAAGGAGAAAGCACAATTGATACAAGAATGCAATTAAAATAACTGTACGAGGTTGCCGTCATTAGATGTAGCTAATATGTATACATGTGTACCAAATGAGGGAACGGTAGACATTATAGAAAACAACTTACGTGTACAAGGGAAAACATCTGACGTAGAAATAGAAGAGTTTGTAAGGTCACTAGAGTTTGTTTTATAGTTATACTTTTTAAGTTCAATGGTCACTTTTATATACAGGATAAATCTTTCCCAATGGGATGAGCATTATCAGGGCAGATGCAAATGTCTTCTTGAATAACTAGGAAACAGCTTTTTTAAAGGGTAATATTAAGTACAGTCAGAAAATACAGATGTACACGAAATATGTTGATCGTATTTCCATCTTTTCCATCTTGCATCGGGAGTCCGAGAAAGAAAGAAGTAAGTTGGTGAATTACTTCAGTAAGATGCACAAGCACATAGGTTTTACAGTAGAGCGTAAGCAACATGGAGTCTTAAATTACTTGAAACTGAGGACAGAGAATAAGAATAACGAGTTCGAGATAGGAATTTTTAGGAAACGTACTTTCATAGGGGCGGTTACTGATAAGTCCTCACTCCCATAAACTGAAATCAGATTTTTTAAAAAATGAGGTGCAGATGGCTAAACACATACGAATGAGGAAATGAGGAACGAGGAAATGAGAACCCTTAGACAAACAGCGGTAGAAAATGGTTTCGACGCGAGTTTGATACATTGGTTGGATATAGCAGTTAGGCATGGTAACCAGCAAAATGATAAAAATCAGGACAAATATAGTCATGCCGCGTTGAGGGATCATCTCATATAAATGTGTGGTATCCACATTCGATACCACACTTGTTGGGGGTTGCAGTTATCGACCGCGGTCCGTATTAGTATCGCTGAACCCACGTATCGCGAACAGCGCCGCTAGCGCCGCTCCGCAGCTTGTATCAAGTTTCTAGCAAGCTCTCGTTCACTCCTGCTCGGGACGTCAAGTAGTAAAGTAGCGCAGCATTCAGCTGATAGGAAGCAACCTCTAACAAGGCGCTTAGTGACGTATGGCCTAAGCGAGGTCTCAATAGCTATCTTTTTATAATTATATGTATGCAACCAAGAAAAATCCTGTACAACCAGTTAAGTATAATATATATTTCTTTTACCAACGATTTCTAATTATTTAGGTCGTTGCAGATCCAGACCAAGCACCCAGCGCTTATCGAAATTACTGACAAACCTGCTGTGATTTATACTTTTCTTTTTAGCATTGGTTCATGGTGCGGGTTCCTTTAGTCATGTCCTAGCTCATGAACCACCGGCTACGTATAAGTGGCCAAGTAAGTGGTCCCGACAGTCGGGATACCAGTTACTTTGGAATAAGGCTAGGCTTCTCGGACATATTCTGAGTCGTGGTCACCTTTGTGCTCATACGGCAAAGACTACCAAATCCTCTGGTTAGTCCCTCAACCGTTAGGGGTAAAACTCAATGGGACTCGGGGCAAGTAAGGCTAGCAACCTGCTTCCCTGCTGCTTTAAATATGATGATGGCAACAATCAGAGCAAAATGCCTCCGACCTTTGGCGGTGACGCAGTCCCACCTTTAACTGACAAACCAGGGACTCCTAAGATACGACTTGGCAAACAAATGGTAATGAGATGGGAAGCTATTAATATCAATGGGGGCTACTCTGGGAAGAAGGTGGAGCTGGCAGAGGCTGCAAGTAAGATGGGGCTGGACGTTTTAGCTGTTAGTGACATTTGGGTAAGAGGTGAGAAAGAAGAGTAAGTGGGAGAATACACAGGTGTCAAAGCAGGAATAGCACAATGGGGTGTAGGGCTTTACATCAGGAAAGAAATGGAACCCAGCGTAGTTGCAATAAGGTATGTAAACGAGCGACTGATGTGGATAGATTTGACAGTGTCTAGCAAGAAAATTAGGATTGTGTCAGTATATTCGCAGTGTGAAGGGACAGATCAAGATAAGATGGATAGTTTTTATGAGGCACTCAGTGATGTAGTTGTTAAAGTAGAGGACAAGGACAGTGTTCTGCTCATGGGTGATTTTAATGCCAGGATTGGAAATCGAACAGAAGGGTATGAAAAGGTTATGGGTAAATTTGGAGAGGATATGGAGGCCAACAGGAACGGGAAACAACTCTTGGATTTCTGTGCCAGTATGGGCTTAGTAATCACAAACTCCTTTTTTAAACATAAGAACATTTACCGGTATCCTTGGCAAGGCAGGGGAACCAGATCTGTCATTGACTATGTAATAACAGATCACGAATTCAGGAAGGCTGTGAGGGACACAAGTGTATTCAGCGGATTCTTTGATGGCACTGATCATTATTTAATCTGCAGTGAAATTGGGATTGTGAGGCCGAAAGTGCAGGAGGTCAGGTCCATATGTAGGAGGATAAGAGTGGAGAAACTTCAGGATAAGGAATTCAGGCACAAGTACATAACAGCGATCTCAGAAAGGTACCAGTTAGTTGAATGTAGTCAATTACAGTCATTGGAAAAGGAATGGACAAGGTACAGGGACACAGTACTAGAAGTGGCTAAAGAATGTCTTGGAACAGTAGTGTGTAAAAGTAGGATGAAGCAAACAGCTTGACGGAATGACACAATCAAGGCAGCCTGTAAAAGCAAAATGTAGGCTTATCAAAAATGGCTACATACTAGAACTCAGGTAGCGAAAGTTATGTTGAAGAAAGAAACAGCCAAACAGATAATTGCAGCATCCAAGTTGAAATCTTGGGGGAAGATTTTGGAAACTGGTTGGAGACTATGGGTCAAGCTACTGGAAAACCATTCTGGAGTGTAATTAGCAGTCTTCGAAAGGGAGGTAAGAAGGAAATGACAAGTATTTTGGACAGGTCAGGAAAACTGCTGGTGAATCCTGTGGATGCCTTGGGCAGATGGAGGAAATATTTTGAAGAATTGCTGAATGTAGGTGAAAATGCGATCTGTAATGTTTCAGACTGCGAGGTAGAATGGGATAGGAATGATGATGGAAATAGGATCACATTTGAGGAAGTGGAGAAAATGGTCAATAGATTGCAGTGCAATAAAGCAGCTGGGGTGGATGAAATTAAGTCGGAACTCATCAAATACAGTGAAATGTCAGGTCTTAAATGGCTACACAGGATAACTGAAATGGCCTGGGAGTCGGGACAGGTTCCATCAGACTGGACAAAAGCAGTAATCACACCAATCTTTAAACATGGAAACAGAAAAGATTATAACAACTACAGAGGTATCTCTTTAATCAGCGTTGTGAGTAAAATCTTCTCAGGTATTGTTGAAAGGAAAGTGCGAGTATTAGTTGAGGACCAATTGGATGAAAATTAGTGTGGGTTTAGGCCTCATAGAGGTTGTCAGGACCAGATCTTTGGCTTGCGGCAAATAATGGAGAAGTGTTATGAGTGGAACAGGGAATTGTATCTATGCCTTATAGATCTAGAAAAGGCATATGACCGGGTTCCTAGGAGGAAGTTATTGTCTGTTCTACGAGATTATGCAATAGGAGGCAAACTTTTGCAAGTAATTAAAGGTCTTTACATGGATAGTCAGGCAGCAGTTAGAGTTGACGGTAAATTGAGTTCATGGTTCAGAGTAGTTTCAGGGGTAAGACAAGGCTGCAAATTGTCTCCACTGTTGTTCATATTATTTATGGATCATATGTTGAAAACAATAGACTGGCTGGGTGAGATTAAGATATGTGAACACAAAATAAGCAGTCTTGCATATGCGGATGACTTAGTTGTGATGGCAGATTCGATTGAAAGTTTGCAAAGTAATATTTCAGAGCTAGATCAGAAATGTAAGTACTATAGTATGAAGATTAGCATCTCCTAAACGAAAGTAATGCCAGTGGGAAAGAGATATAAATGAATTGAGTGCCAAATAGGAGGAACAAAGTTAGAACAGGTGGACGGTTTCAAGTACTTAGGATGCATATTCTCACAGGATGGCAACCTAGTGAAAGAACTGGAAGCGAGGTGTAGCATAGCTAATGCAGTGAGCGCTCAGCTGCGATCTACTCTCTTCTGCAAGAAAGAAGTCAGTACCAAGACTAAGCTATCTGTGCACCGTTCAATCTTTCGACCAACTTTGTTGTATGGGAGCGAAAGCTGGGTGGATTCAGGTTACCTTATCAACAAGGTTGAGGTTACGGATATGAAAGTAGCTAGGATGATTGCAAGTACTAGTAGATGGGAACAATGGCAGGAGGGTGTCCACAATGAGGAAATCAAAGAAAAACTGGGAATGAACTCTGTAGATGTAGCAGTCAGGGCGAACAGGCTTAGATGGTGGGGTCATGTTACACGCATGGGAGAAGCAAGGTTACCCAAGAGACTCATGGGTTCAGCAGTAGAGGGTAGGAGGGGTCGGGGCAGACCAAGGAAATGGTACCTGGATTCGGTTAAGAATGATTTTGAAGTAATAGGTTTAACATCAGAAGAGGCACCAATGTTAGCACTGATTAGGGGATCATGGAGGAATTTTATAAGGGGGCGATGCTCCAGACTGAACGCTGAAAGGCATAATCAGTCTTAAGTGAAGATGATGATGATTTAGCATTGGTCACTAGTCAACAATGGCGACGACTCGTCCGTCGTCATCATAACAAAATTAGCGAGGTTGTTTAGCAAGAAACAGGCTAGAAGTGCCTCCAAGACGGAGAATAAGTAAATACAGAGGCTGAGATAGAAGATCTTCACAGATGAGAATTGGATGCTGAAATCGGGTGTGTGTGAAGCAAAATGTCTAGATTGCGAAGCTAGATATGTGGGGCAGACGGGACGGAATTTGAAAGTTAAAGAGCGTAATAACAGAGGGAAAGGCTCGTCAGCTGTAGTAAAGCATCTCAAGAATGAACAGCAGTCGTTGGTGGATATAACGGAAAGCATGAGGGTGTTGCTAATAGAAGAAAAAGGGTGGTTGCTATCAAATATGGAGGAAATGGAGATTTATTGTGGCTTGAAAGAGGAGTGCTTCGGGGTTTCAAATGAGAGGAGAGTTGTCTCTAAAGGGCATTTCTGGGCACACTTTAGCGACATCCGCCTTAAGAAGCAGCTACCAACACATTTTGGCTAGTGACATAGGTTTTATACATGCAATTTCCGTTCAGATTGCAGCGTAGAGATAGTTTTATGTTAGAATGTGCTAGGATCAGGCAGGATTATATGACAGATAGTAGTACCGTTGGTGCTGAGCATTAGGCCTTAAGTAAGTATCATTGTTGGCAGGTGATGGCAGTGGCTTTCAGTTCGCCACTGTACTCGGGGACAATCGATGCACCAGCGTGTGATGTTCTGCGGTTTATGGTTTGAGTTGACAATGCTCGTGTGCAGCATTTTTTAAGCCATGGCGAGGCCTAATGGGATAAAAATCTTAGGTTCAAACTCAGGAGCTCTGTAATCCTTATATGTTTGTCGGTGTATGAGGTTTGTTTTATCTGATTTCCTTGTTTTTAGCACTTGAAAATGGGATAATGTTGTCCCGAAATATGTTGCAACAATAATCACACGATTTACAACAGGGCTCGATACCCTCAACATCATCTCAGCAATGTGTGATGGGAAGGCTTATATTTTCTATATGAAATAACTCTACGACGGACAGCGTGAGGAGCAGTCTGCGTCTGTTTGCTGAAGACCCTGTAGTGTATGGGGGGGGGGGGGGGGATTGTTGTCTTTGAGTAACTGTAAGAGGCTGCAGAATGAGCTGGAAGGAGTTTGTGATTTTTTTGTTTGTCGTTGCTTCTGGTTGATGTTGGGACTTCGGCAGTTCACTTACTTAGTAAAGCGAAACACCTGTACCCGTCGTTTTGATGTTATTTGATTGTACTACCATTTTCGGTGACTCAGTACGCCATCTTCAGGCCTTCGCGTCAGTTATGCCTAAAGATGCTGTATAGAATTACCGAAACTGTTCGCAGTACAATGAAATAATATTAAACCGACAGCTGCAGGTGTTTCATTTTATTGACTGAGTTTGTAATTGGTGTGACTAAGTGAGGCTTGCTGTATTGGTGTAACTGTAAGTTAATTGCTTTGTATGCAGTTATATGGTACACTGTTGTTGTATTTGGAACGCAACACTCCAGGGACTCTAGCTGTAACGCCGCCCTGACATCTGATCTACGGCCGACTGGATGACACTCATAATCTGGAAGCAATTCACGTTTCCACCACGAGACCTTCAAAATGTCAGATGAATTCGGAGCTATTGATGAAGCCACCAGAGAGAGCACTGATAACTGGAACTCCATTCCTCGTCCGCAAAATAGAGGGCAGATGAAAGTTAATCCTACGGTCCGGGATAAATGGAGTCTGTGCCGCCACATTCAGCCAGTTGCGGATTTATTTGCCGTTCCTGTCGCAGCTCGCCCAGCAACAGTTTCAGTTCTCAGTTCTTATCCACCGATGCATATGAACAGCTGAGCCGTAATGTCACGCCGATATTTACGAGTGATCGTCGGATAGTTAAACGAAGAATATCTATTGAATTCAGATCCGAAGACTGCACAATAACTGTCACAGCAAACCAAAAAGAACGATGTAGATTAGATAGTTTGTTCCAGTGTGTCGGATTAGTTAGCGTACCTGACTTCAGTGGCACGGCTCTGGCAGCACTCAAAGCTGAGCATTCTGGAAAGATTCTTTTACTAAATGTTTATTATGTGTTTACGTTACAGAGAAACTACGAAACATAGGAATACACTGCGCATATCACTGGATACAGGAGGGTTTCGAGCTTTATCTTCGTACACACAACATCAACACCAGGCGTTTCTCGAGAAACATCGAAATTGTAGTCCACTTCATTCCACACACAAATCAACAGGTCCCTACTAACTGAACTGACCCGCCACAGAAAAGTGTGAGGTCTCGTGATCTGTGAGGCCAAAAGTAATGAACAAGATGTTGTAGTCCACCTCTCGCAATCTAATGTTGTGGGATGGTGTTCCTAAGGTAACGCAGCACCTCAAGGTGAAAGTGAGACTTCATTCAGATAAAATCAGTAGAATCTTCGTGAAATTGAGGAAAGAACCATGTAAAGGTGTGACATTCCTGTCACAGTTTCCTCCATAGTAAAGAAAGGTCCACAAACTCTGTGAGAAGAAACGGCACAAATCACATTCAATTTCGGGTCGTCTCTTTCATATTCAGCGACGGCGCTAGGATTCTGTGAACCACAAATTCCTACATTATGCCAGTTTTCTTCGCCTGACAAATGGAACGTCGATTCGTCCGAAAAGACATCTCGTTTTGAAAACGTGTCCTCTACCATGTTCTGGAGAACTGATGTGCAAAATTCGTGGCGTCTATTATGGTTGCCGGGGTGCAGTTGCTGCAGTAACTGCAACTTCTAAGGCTTCATATGCCAGCATCATTTCAGAACACGCCAGACTGTTGTTTGAGGGAGCTGAAGTTCCTGTCCTGCCCACCTTCTTAACTTCCGAGGGCTCCGTGTGAACACATGTCGGATACTCTCGACATTTTAATCAGACGTGCGAGGCTGCTCAGTGCCCTCCTATTTGCATACGCAAACAACTTCCAAGAATTTCGTATGTCAGTCGACTTGTGCAAAGACGGCTTCTTGCTAAATCGACGGGGGAATGCACGCCGTACTTGAACAACGGACTGACTGCACGAATTCCAACACGCAAAACGATTTCTCTTGTTGCGTAATCGCCATGTTCCTACAAACCAACAACAGCGCAGCGGTGTTAAAACTATGAACCTTCCTCTATGCAGTGACATGCGCAACGTGTATATATCTTTCATAGTTTGTCTTTAATAAACAACTTTAATCTGTTCTTTCTTTTTGAGTCTACTGGGCATAAATGTTGAAAGCTTGCTACTTCGAGCAACAAATATATTGTTTTGTGGCTAGGATTACTCCGAGCTACCTTGAATGTGGGGAGCAAGACTTGCTTCGGTGAATACAAAATTACTAAGACGTGATTGGGAAAAACATTCGTACAACGTTTGAATATAATATTAGTAGTGTGCGGCTTGACATATAACGTCAGTCACATATCTGTGCCTAACTTTGCTAAGCGGAAAGAAATGCAGCGAGCGCGTAGGGTCGGCGACATTGAAGGTGAGTAATCGACGGTGGGGTTTTTGGGAGAGTTCTAGAAGCGTGTAGCTCATCCATAATGGATGTAGTACTCATTTCTCCCGTGCGCCTATTCTTGAGGCGGTATCGTAGGTGGACATGGAGGGAAATGTGAGGACAGCTTCTAGATATAGTATCAGTAGGTTCGATAACACGGATGCTCCATTACATAGTGGAACAGGAAGGGGAATGACTGCGAGTGGTTCAATGGGAGTTAGAACGCAAAAAAATTCTTTTTCACATTTTCGGATGTCTATGTCATTATAAAATTTGCAATTTAATTAATAAAAATATTTATATATATATCAGTTATAAACTCACATGGGAAGTACTTCGTTTTATTTTTTAAAATATAATCTACACTGACTGAAAACGTTAAAGTTTTTACGTGCATTACTTCAAGATAAAATAAAATCGGTGATTTTTATATAGAAGGCTGTGTACTGCTGTTATAACGATCATGTCCATATTTTTGTTGGGATGAAGACACTAAAGTGGTGGTCAGTGATGCTGTTATTGCTTTTAATCATGGCAACATTGGTCGGGTGAAAGTGATACATCATATCTGAATTAATCTCGGAGCAAACTGGATCAGAGAACTTGGATGGACAAGGTTCGTATTGATAAAGCAGAGTTTGCAGCACAGTTGCCCACTAAGGAGTCCAGAAAGAAGAAAAGAGGAGAAAACTTGGAAAAAGGTCAAGAGGATGATATACAGTATGGTGCAGGGTACTTCTGAGTGATTAAAAATAAAAAATTAAGCATATGTTAATTGAGTTTCAGTCTTTTGAAACTTATGAAGCCGTTCCTGAGAATTTACATTTTCTGCTGAATTTTTCCCTAAATCTCAGAAACCACTTCGAGTAGAGTATTCAAATTTTCAGGGAGTAATAACAAACATATCCTGAGTGTACTGAACTAAAAGAAGAACATAACGTTATGTATAATTAAAATTATCTAGGATAATGTACAAAAAATGTGCACAAAATTTTAACCATGTAATTAAAGAAATGTATTACCGAAAGCAGTGGCTGTAATGCAATTTACGTAGTCCCGTAGAGTCAGAACATACAGTTTAATGTCCTGTAAAATGTTCATGTAAATTGTCTACAGTGGTTCCTGAAATACAGGGAAGCCAAGTCACTAAATTGAACATTGATTGGATACGGCATTCCAACTCCCCTCAAGATACCTTCCTCCATTTATAGCATGCTAGATTGTGGAGTGAGTGTACAGATGTAGCGACGATTACAATACACAACGGATGAGCAGCTTCAGAGAGACAGGCAGCGGAGAATCAAGTAGGATCAGCAAACTTACTATGTAAATATACGAGGTAGTAATTTTCAAAAGACAAACGTAAAAACTGAAACAGTCATATACGAATTCAGACTTTAAGAAAAAAAAAGGGAAGCAGGTTGAGCCTCTTGCTTCCTGTTGGTCAGAACGTAAAGAAAACAGCGTCAGCGCCGTAAGTAGGGAAAAATATCGAAATTAGGCAAAAATAATGTAGTAATGGTACGGAAAGATCATATGAATGCATGTGTCTTATTTCGGAGAAGTCCTGTAAAGAACAGTCACCACGCACTTAGATATAATTCATTGCCTCGACGGGCAATGAATCCACCACCTTCAGTGCAGATGCACAATTACATCCGACCTCCTGCGGGAATTTCATAGTAGCGAGCTTGGAAGAAAAGGGCGGAGACGGCCTGACAGTTGGTGGCAGGTGAGAGCTGGGTTGGTTGAGGGGTGTGCCGAGATAGTCAGCGCAGTTGCGATGTACACTGTGGCCGGGTGGCGCAGCGGTTAACGCAACCGCCTAGGAAGCAGGAGATCCTGGGTTAGAATCCCGGTCGGCACACATTTTCATTCATTTCCACTAGTTCTGCAAAACTGTCCTAGTGCAGCTGACGTCAATAGTCCCTTTTCTTTCATTTCTTCCGCCTACATCTTCAATTTGCATGGTAGGGAAAGATCAGTCTTACTGACTGTGATGAGAGTGTCACAACAAGGCTGCAAACAACAGAACAAAAGCGGCTGTATAAGAAGCAACTCACAGTGGATGATTCTTCGCTAGATTCTGTTCGTCGTCAGAAACATTGTGAAAGGCTTGAAATCATGTTGCAAGGTCGATCGTGATGAAGCAATTGTTACGGAAAAAAATCGAGTCGTGGCGCCCTTTCTGAATTAATTACCACTGAAGTTAGCCAGTCGGGACGTAGCGCACGAATTTAATCGATCTGCTAGAAACGGTGTCGCCAAAACCGTTCAATAGAGTGATACAGATTTAGGACATGGGAGTGTAGTAGGGATCGAACCAAAGACTGAGCAGTCTCGTGCGTTGTCATCCACGCTTTGAGAGGGGCTGACAATACTTCTATCTGCAGTGTCATTTGAGAATGCGCTCGTATCTGCCTGATTGGCTAACTTCAGTGCGAATTAACTCCGAAACAGTGCAGCGTATCGATATGTTTAACGATTATTTCCCAGCTCAACCTACCCTGCAACATACTTACAACCTCTTCTCATTGTTTCTGAACACCTTGTATATAAATCTGTGAAGGGAATGTCTAATACATAGAAATTGATCGTATCGCCTCGGAAATACGATCTTTTTAAGGGAAGCAAATGGTCATTGCTCTGAATGGACGTATAATATTGATGAGTTTGCAGATGTTGTGCATGGTGGTGCAGATTTCTGCACAGGATTTATGCATGTGACATTCGAAAGTATATAGTGTGGTTTGATGAAACTTTAATGCCAGCCATTCGTCACATATGGGCTGTAAAAATGTAAAGAGGAAAGAAGATTGATTTTTAAAATCTTAACCTCCCATCGACACAGTGGCCATTAGTTGTTTTACATGCAGATGCATAGGAGAGTTTTGTGCCAGCCTGTTAATGTTTCGTTCGTAACAGGCAGGCGATTATCATGAGGAGGTAAACAGTTTAGTTTCGACGTTTCGAGACATCACTTACTATAAATCTGACAAGGCTGTTAATGATTGTGCGGAAAATGCCAAGCATCATTCAACAGTTGAAGATTGGACACCAACTCTGGCAGTAAGAAAAGACGACATTATTCAGTTGTTGGAAAGATGAAGTGGAGATCCTAGAGAAAGTATGAAGAAGGCTGACTTGCTCGAAATTAAATATCCAAAAGATATCGCATTTTCCAACAACTGATGAGATTGCTAAAAGGGATCGGACATAATATTTTTCGGCATCTTCTATGCCTTCAATTCCTTGTCATTTAAGAGATACTGGCGAAAATACAGTATAGCGAAGTTGAGAATCTCCCCACCCCCCACCCCCAATGTGGAAGCAGTCAGATGACTAGTGAGAGCTGGACGTAAGCTAGGAACTTCATTGCAAATGCCATCATCCATACAGCGTAAAGAGAAGGCGTTATGGAAGTCTCTACAGAAAATTTAACTACGTATCTGGGAGGGAGAAGCGACTGCACCAGTATTGGAGAAGCATACAGTTCAGAATTTGATACTTCTAGCACTGTGAATGGTGTTATTCCGTCAGCCTAACGCGGGTATTTAAGAGAAGGGTATTGCATTAACTGATCACATTGTGAGCACTTATCCATATTATAGCCGTCAATATAATCCAAAATTATTCTGTCGCTCGTTGTCCAACTGGTTAACAA
The DNA here is from genome assembly GCF_021461385.2 of Schistocerca piceifrons. NCBI lineage: Eukaryota > Metazoa > Arthropoda > Insecta > Orthoptera > Acrididae > Schistocerca > Schistocerca piceifrons. The sequence continues at coordinate 634,965,439 of NC_060139.1, forward strand.
AGCAATTATTTATTGGCGAATTAGAACTCGAATCTTCGACAATGTTGCGATTGATGTTCGCATTTCTCTTGTGAAGCACAACAAATAACTGCATGATGTTTCCGAAGAGATCTTTTCAACATACCTGTTTTATATATGACAAATAGAAACCGTAAAGACGGCCTGTATGTTGTCGTGTTTTATTGTTTTTACCGCTAGACAACGCGAGTAGTAGCGACGGTGCGCAATGTGCTGTAATCAGTGGCTGGCAGCATTGTCACATGGTCGTGCGAACTGTCTGTACTAGTCATTCGTCCTATGGATTTTGGTTACCTTATTTTTGGGAAATACTGTGCATTAAGCTGATTCTAAAGTATCAGACGAAAGTAAATGAAATTCTTTACGTAGTTTCATATTGTACCACTGTCACCTGTTAATTACAAAGAAAAAATTTTTTTAGTGTGAAGCTTGGTGGTCCGCTGTAAAGAGCAATAATATTTTCTCAAATACAAGTCCAATACTAACGCGAATTATTTACAGACGAATGCAAAAACTGGTAGAAACCGACCTCGGGGAAGATCAGTTTGGATTCCGTAGAAATGTTGGAACACGTGAGGCAATACTGACCTTAAGACTTATCTTAAAAGAAAGATTAAGGAAAGGCAAACCTACGTTTCTAGCATTTGTAGACTTAGAGAAAGCTTTTGACAATGTTGACTGGAATACTCTCTTTCAAATCCTGAAGGTGGCAGGGGTAAAATACAGGGAGCGAGAGGCTATTTATAATTTGTACAGAAACCAGATGGCAGTTATAAGAGTCGAGGGGCATGAAAGGGAAGCAGTGGGTGGGAATGGAGTGAGACAGGGTTGTAGCCTCTCCGCGATGTTATTCAATCTGTATATTGAGCAAGCAGTAAAGGAAACAAATGAAAAATTTTGAGTAGGTATTAAAATCCAGGGAGAAGAAATAAAAACTTTGAGGTTCGCCGATGACATTGTAATTCTGTCGGAGACAGCAAAGGACTTGGAAGAGCAGTTGAACGGAATGGACAGTGTCTTGAAAGGAGGGTATAAGATGAACATCAACAAAAGCAAAACGAGGATAATGGAATGTAGTCCAATTAAATCGGGTGATGCTGAGGGAATTAGATTAGGAAATGAGACACTTAACGTAGTAAAGGAGTTTTGCAATTTGGGGAGCAAAATAACTGATGACGGTCGAAGTAGAGAGGATATAAAATGTAGACTGGCAATGGCAAGGAAAGCATTTCTGAAGAAGAGAAATTTGTTAACATCGAGTATAAATTTAAGTGTCAGGAAGTCGTTTCTGAAAGTATTTGTATGGAGTGTAGCCATGTATGGAAGCGAAACATGGACAATAAATAGTTTGGACAAGAATAGAACAGAAGCTTTCGAAATGTGGTGCTACAGAAGAATGTTGAAAATTAGGTGGGTAGATCACGTAACTAATGAGGAGGTATTGAATAGGATTGGGGAGAAGGGAAGTTTATGGCACAACTTGACTAGAAGAAGGGATCGGTTATTAGGACATGTCTTGAGGCATCAAGGGATCACAAATTTAGCATTGGAGGGCAGCGTGGAAGGTAAAAATCGTAGAGGGAGACCAAGAGATGAATACACTAAGCAGATTCAGAAGGATGTAGGTTGCAGTAGGTACTGGGAGATGAAGGAGCTTGCACAGGATAGATTAGCATGGAGAGTTGCATCAAACCAGTCTCAGGACTGAAGACCACAACAACAACAACAAGTTTTGTTCCGAGTAACAGACTTTTCCACAATATGGGCAACTGTATTCACTATATAAATGATTTTTGATGCAATATTTCCGATGGAACCAGTTACTCATCTTCTTTCTCGGTATTCATCTACAGAACGGCAATTAAGTATTTATCTTCTCCTGCCGTTTCCTTGTAGAACATTTGTAAAATTTTTTGCATGTTGTCATATGAGAGGTGTAGGCTCCTATTGTTAAGTGTAAATTGGGGCAGTCTGTAGCGCTGTTTTCTCTTCTTCTGAAAGTCAGATACATAGCTCATTGAGGCATCAGAGTCCATTGCTGACGCATCAGAAGGGTATCAAGTTGGATACCTAGGATTCTGTCTGCTCTTATAATCTACTTCTTCAGTTACTGTTCCTTGGATGTGTAGGCTGTGTGTTCTGTGAGCGAACACATTAGGAGCTGGCCGTGGTTCATGAACAGTTGAATGCGCTTTTGGCTAAGGTCAGTCACCTTCAGGCTGCTGCCTCGAGGTGTAGTGGTGGCGGAGAATCAGAGCGCTGCAAGGAACACTAGCATGTTTCGTCCACAGGCTCTGCTAACGCGGCACGTCCTAATTTACCCGACGCGGTGGATTTGCCGCCACAGCAGGGTGAGTGGCGGGAGGCAATGCGTTTGCGTCGCTAGAGGCGGAGGGCCATTGTGGAGGCTGGTCGTCTGGCTTCATCCATTCACGCTGTGAGTGGACAGGTGACTGATCCTTCAGCAGGATCCGAGCCCTGCTGCTCAAACGGGGTGAGAGGTTTACTAGCTATCGGGAGTTCAACGTTAGGCGAGCTATGGAGCCGCTTAGGCAGACAGGTATTAGGTCTGGAAAGAAAGCCCTTTCTCAAGCGATGTGTCCACCGATTAGGCGAGTGTGAACAGTTCTTTTCGTTGTTCCAATATAAACTTTACCACAGCTGCACGGAATTTTATGCACCCCATGGGTTGTAAAAGCGTGTCTTACGTCTTTCGTCGATATTAAACATTCACTGACCTTGTTGGTGCGTCTAGAGATAGTTTTAACTCGAAGCTTGTTCAGAATGTTCCCAGCACGGTCCATAATATTGTGAATAAGAGCTGTCTCAGCTGACGGTTGTTGTTGTTGCTTGTTTTCGGACACTTTTATTCTGGGATGGAGTGCTCGATTTATCTCGTTATCAGTGTATCCATTTTTCTTAAAAGCTGGTCACAAATGGTTTAGTTCCTCTTGCAAATAAACTGGCACACAGATTTTATTAGCCCTGTCCACCAATGATTCAATAACACCTATATTCAGTCTGGGATGATGGCTCGAATCCTTATGGAGCTAACGATCGGTATCTGAATCTTTCCTACATACCTTATGACCGAAATTCCCTTCTTCCCGTTTAATTACTGAGACATCCAAAACATTAAGCTGTCCATTCACCATGATTCCATATCTCAAACGTGTCATCCACATACCGATACCACTTCAGAGGACTTTTATTGGCTGACTGCAGCACCTGCTGTTCAAAAAATTCTATAAAATGATTACTAACAGCTGGTCTTAGAGGGATTCCCATGGCCATCCCTTCAATTTGATCGTAAAACTCATTATTGTACTGAAACAAGTCGTGCATAGGCAATGTCAAACAAAGGTACCACATCAGTGGAAAACATATCAACAATGTAAGAAAGAGCTTCGTTCATCGGAACCATGGTGAACAGGGGGACCACATCAAAACCGACAAGGATATCATTATGGCTGACAGTAATTTGATTAAACTTTTTGATAAAGTGCATAGAATTTTTAATATGGTTATCAGTTTTTCCGGTATCGGTTGTAATAAGGAGGCGAGATGTCTAGCCAAAACCTGAGTAGGGATGCTATAGCACTCACTATCGATCTTAATGGGACACTAGGCTAGGTGGCCCATTTAATCTTCCTGTTAAATATATTTCTTGGGGTACGAGACATTCTCATATTCAGTTAATCAGATGTATCGAAACCAAAGACTGACGTGGCGACTACACATGTCGTATTCATGACTTTAAGGCTATTAATGAAAATACGTTCAACACTGTTGTGTATTTTCATTAGTAATGTATAAAATACAGTAGGGCCTTGATACTCCGGCATCAGCGGGGACCTGTCAATGACACATTACCAAATATGCCATATAAAAAGGTCATTCTTCGAAATCTCATTATAAAAATGCGATATAAGCAAAACTGTAGTTTTAAAGTACAAAAGCAAGTAATTATTATTTATTAAACAGAAAACTCAGAGAAACTATAGAATAAAAAATTAAAACCGTGTATTACTTATCTGTAAAAAATAAATTCAATTAAACGGCGAATACCGTGTACTGCTCCATTAAATCAGTTTAACGCTCGAAGTGTTTGGAAAGATCAACATACATGAATAATTTTGAATTTAAGAACTGAAGTAAGCACCGCTCATTTTCAAAGATCCAGAACAAGGTCATTAATAAAAATTGTTACCAAGTTTACCAGTTTAATTAGAATCACTGCCTCCCACAGAAATAGCGCAAATATCTCACGTTGTCTATCGCACGGACTATGTCGGACAGGTATCTGTCAATGATGGTTTACATGAAATTTTCACCGAGCCCTCTGGAAAATTGCAGATTGGGTTGAAAATTTTTTTTGAAAAGAAGTTTTATATATATATATATATATATATATATATATATATATATATATATATATATATATACACTACTGGCCACTAAAATTGCTACACCACGAAGATGACGTGCTACAGACGCGAAATTTAAGCGACAGGAAGAAGATGCTGTGATGTGCAAATGGTTAGCTTTTCAGAGCATTCACACAAGATTGGCGCCTGTGGCGACCTCTACAACCTGCTGACATGAGGAAAGTTTCCAACCGATTTCTCATACACAAACAGCAGTTGACCGGCGTTGCCTGGTGAAACGTTGTTGTGATGCCTCGTGTAAGGAGGAGAAATGCGTACCATGACGTTTCCGATTTTGATAAAGGTCGGGTTGTAGCCTATCGCGATTGCGGTTTATCGTATCGCGACATTGCTGCTCGCGTAGGTCGAGATCCAATGACTGTTCGCAGGATATGGAATCGGTGGGTTCAGGAGGGTAATACGGAACGCCGTGCTGGATCCCAACGGCCTCGTACCACCAGCAGTCGAGATGACAGGCATCTTATCCGCATGGCTGTAACGGGTCGTGCAGCCACGTCTTGATCCCTGAGTCAACAGATGGGGACGTTTGCATGACAACAACCATCTGCACGAACAGTTCGATGACATTTGCAGCAGCATGGACTATCAGCTCGGAGACCATGGCTGCGGTTACCCTTGACGTTGCATCACAGACAGGAGCGCCTGCAATGGTGTTTTCGGATGAACCCAGGATCTGTTTACAGCATTATGATGGTCGCATCCGTGTTTGGCGACATCGCGGTGAACGCACATTGGAAGCGCGTATTCGTTATTGCCATACTGGCGTATCACCCAGCGTGATGGGATTGGGTGCCCATTGGTTACACGTCACGGTCACCTCTTGTTTGCATTGATGGCACTTTGAACAGTGGACGTTACATTTCAGATATGTTACGACCCGTGGCTCTACCCTTCATTCGATCCCTGCGTAACCCTACATTTCAGCAGGATTATGGACGACCGCGTGTTGCAGGTCCTGTACGGGTCTTTCTGGATACAGAAGATGTTCGACTGCTGCCCTGGCCAACACATTCTCCAGATCTCTTACCGATTGAAAACGTGTGGTCAATGGTGGCCGAGCAACTGTCTCGTCACAATACGGTAGTCACTACTCATGATGAACTGTGGTATCGTGTTGAGGCTGCATGGGCAGCTGTACCTGTACACGCCATCCAAGCTCTGTTTGAGTCAATGCCCAGGCGTATCGAGGCCGTTATTACAGCCAGTGGTGGTTGTTCTGGGTACTAATTTCTCACGATCTATGCACCCAAATTGCGTGAAAATGTAATCACATGTCAGTGCTAGTATAATATAGTTGCCCAATGAATACCCGTTTTTCATCTGTATTTCTTCTTGGTGTAGCAATTTTAATGGCCAGTAGTATTTTATATATATATATATATATATATATATATATATATATATATATATATATACACTCCTGGAAATTGAAATAAGAACACCGTGAATTCATTGTCCCAGGAAGGGGAAACTTTATTGACACATTCCTGGGGTCAGATACATCACATGATCACACTGACAGAACCACAGGCACATAGACACAGGCAACAGAGCATGCACAATGTCGGCACTAGTACAGTGTATATCCACCTTTCGCAGCAATGCAGGCTGCTATTCTCCCATGGAGACGATCGTAGAGATGCTGGATGTAGTCCTGTGGAACGGCTTGCCATGCCATTTCCACCTGGCGCCTCAGTTGGACCAGCGTTCGTGCTGGACGTGCAGACCGCGTGGGACGAGGCTTCATCCAGTCCCAAACATGCTCAATGGGGGACAGATCCGGAGATCTTGCTGGCCAGGGTAGTTGACTTACACCTTCTAGAGCACGTTGGGTGGCACGGGATACATGCGGACGTGCATTGTCCTGTTGGAACAGCAAGTTCCCTTGCCGGTCTAGGAATGGTAGAACGATGGGTTCGATGACGGTTTGGATGTACCGTGCACTATTCAGTGTCCCCTCGACGATCACCAGTGGTGTACGGCCAGTGTAGGAGATCGCTCCCCACACCATGATGCCGGGTGTTGGCCCTGTGTGCCTCGGTCGTATGCAGTCCTCATTGTGGCTCTCACCTGCACGGCGCCAAACACGCATACGACCATCATTGGCACCAAGGCAGAAGCGACTCTCATCGCTGAAGACGACACGTCTCCATTCGTCCCTCCATTCACACCTGTCGCGACACCACTGGAGGCGGGCTGCACGATGTTGGGGTGTGAGCGGAAGACGGCCTAACGGTGTGCGGGACCGTAGCCCAGCTTCATGGAGACGGTTGCGAATGGTCCTCGCCGATACCCCAGGAGCAACAGTGTCCCTAATTTGCTGGGAATTGGCGGTGCGGTCCCCTACGGCACTGCGTAGGATCCTACGGTCTTGGCGTGCATCCGTGCGTCGCTGCGGTCAGGTCCCAGGTCGACGGGCACGTGCACCTTCCGCCGACCACTGGCGACAACATCGATGTACTGTGGAGACCTCACGCCCCACGTGTTGAGCAATTCGGCGGTACGTCCACCCGGCCTCCCGCATGCCCACTATACGCCCTCGCTCAAAGTCCGTCAACTGCACATACGGTTCACGTCCACGCTGTCGCGGCATGCTACCAGTGTCAAAGACTGCGATGGAGCTCCGTATGCCACGGCAAACTGGCTGACACTGACGGCGGCGGTGCACAAATGCTGCGCAGCTAGCGCCATTCGACGGCCAACACCGCGGTTCCTGGTGTGTCCGCTGTGCCGTGCGTGTGATCATTGCTTGTACAGCCCTCTCGCAGTGTCCGGAGCAAGTATGGTGGGTCTGACACACCGGTGTCAATGTGTTCTTTTTTCCATATCCAGGAGTGTATATATATCGCATGATGTACCGATTTATAACTTCAGAAGCGTTGTGTTGTTGACTACGCTCAGCGAATTCCCCATATATAAATATTGCATGATGTACCGATTTATAACTTCAGAAGCGTTGTGTTGTTGGCTACCCTCAGCGAATTTCAAAAAAAATGTTAAGGCTTCGGAAGCCACAGGCCTAGAAATGTGAGCTGTACGGGTTTCTTCTTCGCCACTCTGGTGCCTCCTGGGGATTGACAGCTCTTCGTAATATCACATCGTCAGTCACCTGTTCTTCGATCGCTATATTTCTGTCAGTGTCGAACTATTCGTTAACTTGCTCAGTTGAAAACGTTCTCAGTTGATTAGTGAATGCAGAATTTATCACTCGAACAGTTTAAGAGCGAACAATTGTCGACTCGTCGTTATTTACGTTGCTTTCCATCTGGGCTTCTTCGACCAGTTTCGGCCGAAGTTTTCTCCAGACGCTGTGCAGCGTTGTATTTTCACATAGGTCCAAGCAATTAGGCCGGTGTAAATAGCGTCTTTGGCGTTATAATAGTGTTGGATTTCTTTGATGGATCAACCTGAGCTTAGCAGCTTCTGATCGAACGTTCTTCTGTACCAGTACCTGAGATTCTGCACGATCCCTTCGTCCGTGCCGGACTATCAGGTCTGTCGGATTACCGAGTGCCGCAGTACCACGGTCTCACTATATTCTTCCAAGATCCGATGGAACAGTCAACCAACGCGAAAGATGCTACCGTTTGAGCTGGGAGTATCTTTACTTCCTCCGCCCAAGACGTACGCTCCCGTCAAACTGACAGCTGCATAATCCAGCAGCCCTATCAATCGCTGACAGCACAACTACTGCAGTGCTGGGTGCTGCAACGGCTCCACTGCTGCGCTCAGCTACAAATGAAATGAAATTATCGTACAGCATTGATGGCCAGGAGTCCCACGTGAGAAAGTTCGGCCGCCGAGTTGCAAGACTTTACAGTTGGCGCCTCATTGAGAGATTTTCGTGTCGATGAGAATGAAACGATGATTAAGACAATATAATATCCTGTCCCCGAGGGGAGAAACTTTCCGACCCTTCCGGGAATCGAAGACGGGCCCGTTACATGGCGGTCAGACGCGGTGGCCGCTCAGCTAAGGCGGCGGACGCTCAGCTGGACAATTACGTTGATGGCTGGCCTGCATTGCTCTTGCCTAGATGCTTAGTCCTGCCTGGAGTTAATGCTGCGCCACTGGATAATGAAAACTGGTCACTAAATAAATGACTGACAGCCTCTACTTTGCTCTACTAAAATAACCCGACAACAAACTTAAGGATTTTATAGAATATTAACTAGGGCAATACATTTTTGGAAGAAGTCCATATCTTGCACTCCTTAAAATAGTTTCTTAACCATAACCAACAGTCAGTTTGAACTTAGGCATCGTGCCACCCATTCAAACTTTCACTGCCTATGCTCACCCTTACCGCTGTCTCCACCATAATCTCTCTCACTAAGGGTGTTTTAAAGTTTGTTTGGTTTTTCTTGTTTCTGTTTTTATGTTTTATTTTCTGTGACCCAATGGCACTTGCAGTTTGGTTTCCTTTATCAGCCAAACGTTTTACACATTTGTACTGTTTAGTTCTAATTATTATTCTATACCATGTGAACATCCATTTGCCCCCTTCCATTATGTTCCTCTTATAATCCTCATTGGTCTTTTAAATATTTTCAACAGATTTTTTAATAACTGTAAATAGCTTTATTTTACGGTCATTTCGTAATTTTCACAGCACTGATGTTTGACCTAAATAGGTTCCTAATAATGTTATCTTCATTATTTTAAAAGTATTTTATGTAGTTTCATCGCTTTATAAACAGCTGTTCTCCCCACTCAGGTGCCCTCTGTCGCCACTGTCTACTACTTCTTACTTAACTTCGGTGGCCCATCGCCCAGCGTCAGTTTACCTCAGAACTTGGCCGTGTCTACACCTGCATTCTGTGGTAGGACCTTCCTGCTACAGATATACAGGATGTTACAAAAAGATGCGATTACAGTATGGCGAAACCGGTCGTGTATAATCTTGGGATAAAAGTTTATCAACAGCCTTCTTAACTTCCGGGCTGAAAGGCTGTCGTCGATGCATAAAACTTCCCCTAACGTTTCATCTCAGACTGCGGAAGATATCTTCAGAGGTAAAGCTCCGAACCGCAGCCCCAGAACTCGAGGGAGTGTCGAATATATAAGCAGTGCAGAGGGCAACACCGTCCATCGCATGACGTCGGCTGCGACATTATCTGTGGTAATACCAAAATTTTCGGTTGCAAATAATCGATCATAGTTGTTACGATGCAACGTTGACACCCAAATTTTATCTAATTTAAGACCTTCCTCTATTCTGCTAAAATTATTACGGTGTTTATAAATCTCAATACCACATCTATACATGCGGACATGATAATGCGATGATTTCGAAATGACGGTCATCCCACCGAATTTTATTTCATGACCACCCTCTAAGTATACACGATCCGCTACGGCAGATTCAGCACTACTTTCCACCCTGCTATTCCTCTAGCCTTCAACCAGATGGGTATTAACAGTTCTTTCCGTGGTAGCAATATAAACCAGTCCACTACAAGGAATTTTATATACACACGGGGTAACCAAAGAGTATCGTATGTCTTTTGGCGATCTTAAGCATTCGTTTACTTTTCTTGTGGGTTTGAAGATAGTTTCGACACAACAATTGTTCAAGACATTCCCAAAGCGATCTGTAATCTTACTAATGAACGCTCCTTGGGCGTCGTTGTTTCTCGATGATCATAATCCTCTCCGAAGAGCGAAGTGCTCCAGCTATTAACTTCTTAGAATAACCACTTTTCTTGAATGTCGTCCGTAGATGTTAAACTTCATCTTCTGAATAAGTTGGTTCACAAATTTTGTGTGCCCTGTCTACCAAAGCTTTAATCATATGTCTTTTTTGTCCGTGTTCGTAGTTACAATCTTTATAGTTGTAACGGTCAGTATGTGTTGCTTTCCTATATATTGCCAAAGCTCCCGGCACCTATGGTAAACTAACATGCACAAACAAGTGACAAACGTCGGCAAGTCCCTGCATACCAGCAACACTGACCGGTAATTACCAGCTGCAATTGACCCGACCAACAGGCCACAGCAGGGACACCGACGAGCTCGCCCACTGACGCACAAACAAACTGCCAACATTACCTTACACTGTGCTTCCGATATATGACCTATCGGACACAAAAACGATAATAAACCTAACTGTTGCAGGTTGCTGACGCTGAACGAGGGCTCTACACCGTCACCCAGCGCCTGCCTCCGAGCAACACAATCGCACAACGTCAAAGGTTTCGACATGCATGATACCCAGTACTAACAAGGCCTACCCTTGCACGACCTATCGCAGGCAGTAAGACATCCGCTACTGCTCTCGCCACCCTACCTAACAATGGCAGAGGTTTTTTCCCTTGGCTCTTGCCTTGGCACTTGTTTCCTCTGCCCTTCAAACCGTTACCCTTTGTTCGACTTCGATCAAATCTATCTCCAGATGAGCGCGTATTAATGGTTAACCTTAACCAGACGTACGCAAACATCGCAGTACCCACATCCTGCGACACCTCACATTAGTGAAAACTAACCCTTATGCAGAGATGGCAGTAGACTTATTGAGTTGCCCATCATGCCGGTGTGGGCGTGGAGGGGCTCCACTTCTTCTTCTTCTTCTTTTTTTTTTTTTTTTTTTTAAAAAAATCACCTTTCTGGATAACAGACACGTCCAAAATATTGGGTTGGGCATTATTGTAGGTCTCCATAGTAAATTAGATTCCTGGATTGACATTGTTGAGATGTATCACGAAGGCATCCATTCCTTTGCTATGTGTGTCCATACCGTGAACGTCTTTTACTAGCAGTCTGCAACGCCCGTTGTTCAAAGATCTCCATAAATAAATTGGCTTCAGGTACTGAGGTTTCCAGAAGATTCTAACGAAAGTTTTTTTTTAGCTGGTTGGCAATTTAAATGTCCAAAAGTTCTCATAATTATTGACTTTTATAAATAAAAGTTTGACAAAAAGTAACAGCTATTGAACGTAGTGTGATGAACGTTTCTGCAGCCAGCTAGTTCGGGATTCTTGTCAGCACAAAACCCTTGTGTGAGCGCACTTATTTCTTAGCAGACGGATATCTTCTAAACGCAATGTACGGTTTTGTTTGAAACACTCAAGTGGAAGTGAGTCTGAGCCACTGTGAAGCGCTCTCTCGCTGAGTTCCCCTGACAAGTAATGATTTTAGACTGCTGCCCGTGACAGTTGCCACCCTGCGCGAGGGCGCGGTTTCGCTTGGCCCGTAAATGCGCAGTGTCAGTAGCGAAGTGGGAGCGCGCAAATTGTGGGCGCAGGCGGCCCTTTCAGGCTGGCGCGGCTGCGGAATGAGGGGCACAGGGCGGCCCGGGCCTTCTTTGATCAGCCGGCGGCGCCCTTTGAGGCGGGTAATTGACACGGCGCCCAGGGGGCCAAGCCCTGCCTCTGCTGCTCAAAGCGCTCCCGCAGATTCCGATTGAAAAATTTCCGCAACTTACAGCCTCACAAGCACGTGTTCCTATTTAGTCAGACGCTGTGTTCACGCTGCTCCCGCCGGGCAGTAGTATGAAAGTAGTTGCAACCTAGCCGGCATAATAACGGGCCGATGTAGCGATACCTCAAGTGTGCTTGCATTACGCTGGTGACGTAAGAATATAGACGGAAAAAAAATCGCAACAGGAAGAAGGAGTTGTGCGCCGTCAACGATGTTGGTAGGCGTGTTTTCACATCTGAATGTTGATGTCTTTTCAGATTTCAACCCAGTCGCATAATATTGGCACTACCTGCGCCACTATGAGGATGCAAACAAGGATTGCTTTAAATATACGCTGTAATGGTCATGAACATTGGTTACTTTTGATACTGGACGCGCGCCGCGCGGGATTAGCCGAGCGGTCTGGGCGCTGCAGTCATGGGCTGTGTGACTGGTCCCACCGGAGGTTCGAGCCCCCTCGGGCATGAGTGTGTGTGTTTGTCCATAGGATAATTTAGGTTAGGTAGTGTGTAAGCTTAAGGACTGATGACTTTAGCAGTTAAGTCGCATAAGATTTCTCACACATTTTTTTTTTATACTGGTCGCGGTGGGTTGATGTTAATCAAGAATGACTTAAGGGTCCAAGACTCCACTATGAACCCCTCACTGAGTTGGAAGGAAGTAGTGTAATAGGGCTGCGAGAAGATGGATGTTCCTTCAGCGATACTGCACAATCCTTAGCAGGATTACAGCTACTGTGCACTATTGGTATCAGCGACGGTCGAAAGAAGACTGTGCTCCGGATGGCAACATGGCGCTACCTAGAGAGAAGACCATCGTGTTCTGGGTATAGCTCTGGTGCATGGTACTGCATCTGCAGCAGCAATTTGAGCAGTAGTTGGCACCACAGAGACACTAAGAATTGTTACAAAACGGTTACTTCAAGGACAGCTCCGAGACAGACGCCCTGCAGATTGCATTCCACTGAAACCAAACCACCACCATTTGCAACTTCAGTCGTGTCAAGCGATTACTCATTCGAGGGCAGAGTGGAGGCCTATTGTGTTTCCTGTTGAAAGCTGGTTCTGCCTCGGGGCCAGTAATGGACATGTGATGGTTAGGAAGAGACCAGTCGAGGGTCTGTAACGAACCTGCCTCGAGTTTTGATCTGGGATGCGATTTTCTACGACAGCATCAGCACTCTCGTGGTTATTCCATGCAGTCTCACTGCAGATATCTAAGTCAATCTGGTTATTCGACAGGTGCAGTCATTCATGAACAGCACTCCAGGGGTTTTTTCCATTAGGATAACGCTCGCCCCACATACCCGCTTTTGTAACCCTTATGGGACAACATCGGACGACTACTTCAACGTCATCCACAAACAATATTAACTGTCGATGTACTGACCACCACAAACTGATATCTGGTACTTGTTCAACACAATTCATGTACGTTTTCCTGCTTGCATTCAACATTCTGGCACCTACACTGTTTATTTATGTATCAATATTTCACATTTAAGATTTTTTTAAACTTACTGTCTTGCATTATTAATTATTCGCCTGATTCGCATGCAACCGGTATAACACGGCTATCTAGCAGGTCCTCTAATCGCTCCTTGGTACAGTCGTTTGACTATTGAAAATGGTTCTAACATGTCATCACTTGAAAACACTGCTCTGTATCGCAGTAACTCAAGATGTAAATTAATACAACGATGCTACATGTATCAGGGAACATCTTATCACTGATAAGACTGTCCTTAAGGCTTGTAAGCTCACATTTATTACAATAAATGACATACCTGAAATGTTACCACTCTAATTATTACGTCAGATGCACGTAGTAAGTTCGTCATATTCATGATTCCCTCTTCAAAGTAACATACGGTACTTATTATTTAACAGAAAATGACATTAAAAATTTAAGTTATCCACGAGCAGCTAGTTGATAATATGTATGAACTGCAAATGACACGACGAACCGTCTCGTTCTGCATGTGGATTCAAACCCAGGTCAGGCAGACTAAGCAAAGAGTTCATGACTGACGCAAACTAACAGTCATTCCTGATTAGGCATACAGAGAGTGATATACCTCGATTTTAGACATTATCTGTTAGCAAATATCAACTTTAAATTACATAACGCAAACATTTTTAACGGACGCGAATTCCTACCCAGCATCTATTGTCCCTGTTAACGAACTACGAGCGATGTTAAATATTGCTTCTTCACCAGTATTCGCTACATTAGGTTACTTAAACTGGTGTCACTCTGAGCTAGAGTTTACGGTCAGCGACTAAGTGTAAGGTCAATGAGTCGGATGCGAGTTTTGCAACTGTGAAATACTTTCCTTCATTATCGAAGCGAATATTAAATTCTAACTAATACTGCGAAAATTTTGTACTTGGATAGCTTAGAATGAAAATCCTTCTGTTTATTCCAAAGGAAAACAATTGATTTTTGGAAACATTGTCTATCATACACAAATTGAAACAGGTCATGTCGACCAAATCATAGAGAAGTACTGACAGCGACGTAAATCGGAAGGCAGTAAGATCTCTTGCCTTTTGGTTTGGCAGTACTCGATAGACATTTCTAGGCGCAAGTAAATGAAGAAAGGCAGCGCGTTTTTCTTATCAAATAACGTCTTCATCAATTAAGTTTTAATGTAATCTACGACTAACTGCTGATGTTTGATATTAACATGAAAAGGATTCCGTAGACAGGGAAAGAAACTGTTCTTGGGAAACTACTTCTATAGTGACCAGAAGGCATTAAATGATCTTCAAGCTCGTGGTTCCAGCATCGGTATGAATAAAATTATAGTAATAATGACGGTAATACTCGAATTATCCGGTAACTTCACACTTCACAGTGGATTTTTTCGAACTAAGGAATTTGCTCAATTTGTGAAAATTCAAAATGGCTTTACTTCGAGCCTATAATGCCTAGAAGAGTCTTTACATCCCGCTGAGATGAGAATACAATAATCTCCGCGTCATAAGCTTGCTTCTACTTAACCATTTAATAAACTCGCATTTTTTCCACCGTGACTAATTTTGTAAGCTAAGCACATCATCCGTTTCAGCACACTCTTGAGGCTGGGAAATGTGGCCAGAATGGTCTGGTGGAACGAAAAATCACAGGTGCACTGCGTGGGTTCAGGAATTTACTTTTAAGAGGCTGAAACAGATTTATTTTACCTCTGGTAACCTCAAGAGAAAGACGTTATAATCCGTAACCCGCATTAAACATCACGTTCCTTCATTACCAACTGGGCAGAGTCGGTTTACGTTGGGTAATGACATAGAGGAAGTCATGGTAAAGAGAAATACATTCGCCAGTAAACTTACTTACATTAGAACATTTTATTTTATTTGATGAACCGATAGCCATTTAAAGGAATAGGTCTCTTATTTTACTTGTATTTGATTGAACTAGAGACGTTGAAAAACTTGGTGTTGGACTGTGATTCGAATTCGTATCTCCTCTTTCGAGGATCTGAATCTCTCAGAACATTATAGTTCAATCATTTCGATCCTTTTCCCAAGACTGCAATCTTCTCTAGGTCTCCTCCAAAGGATCCAGTACAAAAATATTCATAATTTCATTTCAAGCCCTATCAAGTGCACACCCACCTGCTAGTGAACATTAACGTGGATTTTTAATGTCTGTTCATATGTTGCCAACAATCGCAATAGGGGTTGTTATTTCTGGTCAAACAGGCACACATCTTACTGTTGGTGAGTAAGCAACTGATACTTAGGCTATATTCATGGATGCACGGTAGGTGTGCAGTTCGACTGCCGCTTAGGCACAAAAGTTTGTATCCTTATTTTAGATTGAAACACCTAGCAGCTGGTAAGAAAAACCGATACGTAGCATTTGATTTTTCTTAGTTAACAATCCGATTACATGTTAAGTTTGTATCTCCGTCACAGAACTTCACATCATGCACTTCTCCTTTAAATGCATGCACACTTTGTTACTTCAGAATGGAGGTATATCAGACATCTTTCGTGGTTAGCTAACAGAGACGAAGGGGTCTTGATAGGAGTCCCAGTTTTTTACAAAAATTGTCGTCTTTTATTTTCAGGTTTAGATTTGGTTACTGGTATTGGCAAAAATTTCGGTAATTCATGACTCTTCATGACTAGTCATCAATATGATGTTATTAGATTAGATTAGATTAATTCTTGTTCCATAGATAATGAATACGACATTTCGTAGTGATAAGGAACGTGTGTTTTTAAATGAAAGATTTCTTTGCATACCATGATTCAATTTCTTTACAACAATGTTTTACACACACACTCTCTTTCATTCCTTTTTATTTCTGCCTCCCCCCCCCCCCCCTCTCTCTCTGTCACACACACACACACACACACACACACACACACACACACACACATTCTTTTTTATTTTTATTTGTTTGTTGTGCTCGACTATCGGTGAGGTACGAAAACGCCTGTGAATGAGTTTCTTAGTTTTGAGTACACTTATGAAAGAAAAATAAAAACAAGTATGAGAGTTACTGATTTATGATGCTTAGCTTTCAGTCAATTCTGAGTATTATTAGTAACTACGCTCCAGTCCCTAAACCTAGTTGCAGAAATGCGATTCAGACGCATTACGTATTCCAGGCCGTAGCAGCTGCGACTTGGAGACACCAGCTATGGTCACTTCCCAGCCCGCTGTAGGTCCACATCGGTTCGTTTTCTTCCTGCTGGTACTGTAACTGAGATTTGGCAACAAAGCAACGTATGTTTGGCAACTCTGTGATCGACGAGTTACTTCCTTGCGTGCACGGAATTAAGCCTCAAAGTTCACTTGATTTTACCTGTCATTACCATTGAATAATCTCAGTTATTATCGCTTGAGGTGTAACAATAGAGTGTAAACTTGCGGTTTTCAGCCCAGGAAAGTCGTTGCAGGTGGAAATCGCAACCAATCTCGTCCTTTAAATTGCGGTTTATGACTTCTAGTCTCTATTGGCATCGTAAGAGGAAGCTAAGACACATACGTCTTCGCCAGCTCTGTGGTAACGTGCTGACCTGTGAAAAAGCGTCTGTAATGGTACGCAGTTCCAGTGTCAATGACTTGAACGTTTTTTACCCCCTCTGTGAAAGAGCTACAAGCAGTAAGATCAAACATCAATAAGGAAATCGCAAGATCATACTTTCAGCTGATAGTGCAATGGTGAAAAACTTACAATGCTGCACAACAGGTAACGCCTCTTTCCGCTGCTAACAAGCAAATTTTGGGTTTCTGGAAGTACACAGCTATATTTATGAAATGCCACATTTGCATACCTCTTGAGGATGACACAGCATATCAATTAAACACAGACCCAATCAAAATCTAAGTGAGTAGCATTTTACTAATTCGTGTCGATAGAGGCATGCCTGTGTACAGATACTCAGTTTTATTAAAACAGACTTTCGTCGTAAGGTTATCGTGGGTTGTTTTATTTCATTTCTTATAATACAGTGCACAATTTTCGTAAGGTTTCCTTTAGAATTGTTGAAACAATAGTAAACATCAGAGCGAAATTAATCATCAACGATATATACGAATTCTCGGATGTTATCTATAACAGTCTGACGATGCACATGCAGTTTATTGATTACGTGCATGTAGAAAACTTGTTCTGAGTTAAAGCTGTCAAAAAATGTTTGAAGAAGAATAAAATGCCACTACCACACGACAGCTAGTGTAGAAAATACTTTTCTGACGTATTTTGGCACGATGCGCTGTCTCCACACATAATAGAAAAGCTTCGAGATGCATCTGCTGCCTGGCTGTCTATTAAACCTGAAAAGATCAAAATGTCACAGAAGTTAGCCCTGTTTCCACATGCGACTATTTTGGGTTGAGAAGTGAAGGGAATTATGTTCAAAGTTCCATTAGATTGGTAACTTCAGCAGACAGCAGAACTGAGTTTTAAAAAATTTAGCAGTAAATGTATTCGATCTCGAAACATCTAACCTATTGTGCACGACACTTACCTTTACGCTACTAGCTGAAACATAGCTACAACAGCTCCAGAGCTGAACAACAATTCCTCCAGAACTTCTGCATACCACAGCGCTGCGAGATAATGCAAATGGTCGGGTCTACACTTCTGAGAGAAACAGTTACAGCTTTTCTTTTGCGCTGCACGACGTTTTTTACAAACAGATAGCGCAGTAGAATAGCTCAAGTGGAAAGGAATACTTCATATTTTAATTTCTGCATCATACAATGTTGGCAGTTCTGTGTAGGTGGCAGTTACGTGATTTTAATTCGGTGATTTCAAACTAGAATAGATTGTATGCACTGGGTATCCGAGGCAGCTAGTCCATGGTGATTCGATCAACCAAGTAAATGAACTTACTGAACATGCTGCAATTTAATACAGTAAACCTGTGTGTCAGAATTCTCATCCAGTGTTGCGCAATGGTGTTATGATAGAAAAATGAGTCACAGAAAAGAGGATTTGGTGGTCTGTTGGACTGATGATAGGTTCTTATACATATGGTCTGGGTTCGAATCCCACTTTTGTCAATGACTTTAGATAGGGAGAGAAAGATTCCATTCTCTTCTGGCTATACCAAGTGAAGAAGATATAATGGCAGTGTGATCTGAAATTCACGTTAAAGATGATACACTTTCTCTGCCAAGTAGACGTCAGGTTGAACCACAATAAAGTCTGGGGTGGCGACATGTAGAAACTCTGTCACGAGTAACCTTTCTTATACTAGTTATTTATTTCTAGTTACGAAACAAACGCTATGTAGGGTCACAGGACACCTATTCCATCTTTTATCTGAGCTTCTGTATGTCGATAAAATTGGTTCTGAACTGAGGATGCAACTCAAACCGCACTTAACGCGGAATTTGATCCCTTCGTGACAATATAGCTCGGCTACAATTTGTTCTTTGTTCAAAACTGCAGATTCCTCAGCATCTCCACATATTACGCGTGAATGGGTTCGAATCCTGGCCCGGCACAAAATATTTCATTATGTATTATCAAGCTCTAAAATGAGAACAACTATCTGCTGGTGGATAATAATTTTGATTTTTAATGTTTTTTTTCATTCGTTGTCAACACTAACGATATCTGACGTTTTTGACTCCCACTGGGACACAGAACTATTTGCGAGATCACTGTAAGTTCAAGATGTTATTCCGAGCTGCTGGTGGAGAAAAATTCGGTAGCTGATGTCTCTTTGTGTGTAGTCAACAACGATATGTGTGGGGCTCTATTCCCAGTGAGCACTGAACTCTTCGTCATATTATTTCTAGTTCAAACATGCTCACATGTCGCTGCTGGTGCAACAAACCCATATTTAACGTTCGTTTTCTCTAGAATATAACAGCGATAGGTGCCGGGTTGGAGTCCTGGGAAGGAAAAAATTAATGTTTCGTCTCGTCATTTCAGTTAAAACATCTAGCTACTGCCGAGAAAATCCAATATGTCACAGTTGGTTGTGCTTCGATATCAATCCGAATAAGTTCTCGGTTCGAATCCCTGCCCAACACAAAGCTTTGCCTCACGGCCTTTCAAGTAAGTTACAGGGACAATAGATGCTGGGTAGGAATTCGCGTCCGTTAAAAATGTTTGCGTTACGTAATTTAAAGTTGATATTTGCTAACAGATACTGTCTAAAATCGAGGTATATCACTCTCTGTATGCCTAATCAGGAATGACTGTTAGTTTCGTCAGTCACGAAATCTTTGCTTAGTCTGCCTGACCTGGGTTTGAATCCACATGCAGAACGAGACGGTTCGTCGTGTCATTTGCAGTTCATATATATTATCAACTAGCTGCTCGCGGATAACTTAAATTTTTAATGTCATTTCGTGTTAAATAATAAGTACTGGATGGTACTTTGAAGAGGAAATCATGAATACGACGAACATACTACATGCATTACCTATCTGACGTAATAATGAGAGTGGTCACATTTCACGTATGTCATTTATTGTAATAAATGTGAGCTTACAAGCATTAAGGACAGTCTTATCTGTGATAAGGTGTTCCCTGACGTATGTAGCATCGTGGTATTTCTTTGCATCTTGAGTTACTGCGATACAGAGCAGAGTTTTCTAGTGGTGACATGTTAGAACCATTTTCAGTAGTCAAACGACTGTACCAAGGAGCGATTAGAGGACCTGCTAGACAGCTGCGTTATGCCGGTTGCATGCGAATCAGGCAAAATGCAGTTCCGGTCGTTCGGATACTTTTGAGCACGACTATACATAAAAGTTGTGGATGACCAACTAATTGAAATTTATGTTCAATGTAAGTACTATGAGACAATATATAGGTAAACCAAACAGGAAGAAATTTTCAAACGATGTTCCGAGAATACGTGGTCAAGAGGGAAAACAATACATCAATATTCATTACGAATGTGAGAGAACTAAATGACGAATCGACAGACATAGCACCATGCTTGTCCGTTGTACATACAGCTGAAGAGGCAAATACCTAAACGTTCGTGAGGAACTAGAAATTTTTACTCGCACGAAACAAGCTCATGAATTGTACTCTAAACGAACAAAGCGACCTATAAAATCAAACATTGTATCGATAATTTTACTAGTATCCTCATTAAACATGAAGCAAACTTTTAACTGTAACATAATAGGCTTTGAACTATTTGCATTTACACATTTTAATTTTATATTTACATTTTATTACCAATAGGCGAACGCATTAATTAAATCACATATAAACCATGTCTTTCACATATTAGACGTTTTTGGCAACACAATATGTAACTGATATTAATAAAGCCCGATTATCCTCTTTGATACCATACTCTTTCCTAGTAAGGTGTTCTAGAAACCGTACAAAATTAATTGAAAATGTACCAAAATGTCTTTGGCAGCTTGAAAGTAAAATATAAGCAAGTACCAGTCTAACACAAAATACAAGAAACGTATATATTACAGACATTATAACGAGGGGACGATCTGCGGATTGCAACGGTGGGAGAAATACTTCAGAGGCAAGATCGCATTGAACTGTTTGTTTTAAATGGATGACCTGTTTCAGCAGTACTTTGATATTCGACGATGACAGCAAAGTACAGTTAACACTGATTATCTACTGAAAACAAATATTTAAATATGATCTTGGCTCTGAAGTAGACAATTGTGAACACTTTCCAACTCCAGTAGTGTGTAGCTTATAACACGTATTATGTTTTATTTTTTGTGTCTTCTATAGGACAGCTGATTATCAGTATCTGCTCGGTACTTGTCCAGCAAATTAAAAAAAAGGGAAAGAGCCTTATCTTTATGTAAAAATAAAAATGTCGTTTTTGAAGTATAAGAAAGTTGAAAGAGACCTTGTTCACAAAAACAGTCTACGAAGAAGATTTCCCTCAAGATGTTTGCAGAAAAATGGCTCTGAGCACTATGGGACTAAACGTTTGAGGTCATCAGTCCTCTAGAACTTAGAAGTACTTAAACGTAACTTAACCTAAGGACATCACACACATCCATGCGTGAGGCAAGATTCAAACCTGCGACATTAGCGGTCGCGCGGTTCCAGACTGTAGCGCCTAGAACCGCTCGGCCACCCCGACCGGCAATTTTGCAGTGGCTATGGACCAATGTACAGAAAACTATACCGAAGCTTTTGGCCCAAGACGTAAACTGGGACGTCCGGATATGGAGCTACGTCATACCCTGGATAGAACTCGCCTCCGAGCCTTGAAGGCTGAAGAAAGACGTTGCTTCGCTACTACATTGCCGTACCACATGGGAGTAATATTGTCAGTCTTCTCCTGAGAGATACCTGTGTCCGGGTACAAAACATGCGTAATATGCTCTCCGTGTGACGCTGCTCTGACAGCAGTACTGGAGGGAGGAATGGTCGGTCGTTCCGCCCGCGTCATCACGCTCCCTCGAGCAGAACGGCGAGGCTGCGAACAAAGTTGGCAGAGGAATCCGCGAGCGTATGGCAGGGAAACTGCGCCGCGGCGCGCCCCCTGTCCCGCCCTCGAGTCGGAGTCCGCGTACGAGGCGCGCGACGCGGGCCCGGCAGAGCTGCGAGGTGTGAATTTACGACCCTCCGAGCCGCTCCGCTCCGCGGTGCGCAGGGCTCCTCGCTTTTAAGTCCCGTTGGGGAGTTGGTTGACTCGCGCGCTCCCTTTCGCATTGTGATCCCCAGGTGATGGATCGTTATTGCAGCGCCTGCTTGTCCCGCCCCGCCGAAGGCCCGCTCCAAACTTCGCCAGTTTAATGGCGACCGGGCCGGCGCCAGCTGCCGCGCAGCGTCGCGTGCGCGGATCCCACACACATCCTCTCTATGGCGCCCGGGAATTTCTCTCGCTGCTGCCAAGTTATTAGAGATGGAGGTACTGAAATCTTCAGTTATGTGCTCCATAAAACGAAAGCAGCTCTGAATGAACAGAAAAATACGGAAAAGCTTTAGTTCCTAAAATTAGTATACAGTGTGGTCCATTGATAGTGACCTGCTCAAATATCACACGAGATAAGCATCAAATGAAAAAACTACAAAGAACGAAACTTGTTTAGCTTGAAGGGGGAAACCAGATGGCGCTATGGTTGGCCCGCTAGATGGCGCTGCCATAGTTCAAACGGATAGCAACTGCGTCTTTTTAAATAGGAACCCCCATATTTTATTACATATTCGTGTAGTACGTAAAGAAATATTAATGTCTTAGTTGGACCACTTTTCTCGCTTTGTGATAGATGGTGCTGTAATAATCCCAAACGTAATACGAACAATCATTTTTATTACATAATCGTGTAGAACATAAAGAAATATGAATGTTTTACTTGGACCACCTTCTTCGCTTCGTGATAGATGGCGCTGTAATAGTCACAATCGTATAAATACGTGGTATCACGTAACATTCCGCCAGTGCGGACGCTATTTGCTTCGTGATACATTACCCGTGTTAAAATGGACCGTTTACCAATTGCGGAAAAGGGCGATATCGTGTTGATGAATGGCTATTGTGATCAAAATGCCCAACGGGCGTGTGCTATGTATGCTGCTCGGTATCCTGGACGACATCATCCAAGTGTCCCGACCGTTCGCCGGATAGTTACGTTATTTAAGGAAACAGGAAGTGTTCAGCCACATATGAAACGTCAGCCACGACCTGCAGCAAATGATGATGCCCAAGTAGGTGTTTTAGCTGCTGTCGCAGCTAATCCGCACATCAGTAGCAGACAAACTGCGCGAGAATCGAGAATCTCAAAACCGTCGGTGTTGAGAATGCTACATCAACATCGATTGCACCCGTACCATATTTGTATGCACCAGGAATTGCATGGCGACGACATTGAACGTCTTGTATAGTTCTGCCACTGGGCACAGGAGAAATCACAGGACGATGACAGATTTTTTGCACGCGTTCTATTTAGCGATGAAGCGTCATTCACCAACAGCGGTAACGTAAGCCCGCATAATATGCACTATGGGCAACGGATAATCCACGATGGCTGCGACAAGTGGAACATCAGCGACCTTGGCGGGTTCATGTATGGTACGGCACTACGGGAGGAACGATAATTGGCCCCCATTTTATCGATGACAATCTAAATGGTGCAATGTATGCTGATTTCCTATATAATGTTCTACCGATGTTACTACAAGATGTTTCACTGCATGACAGAATGGCGATGTACTTCCAACATGATGAATGTGCGGCACATAGCTCGCGTGCGGTTGAAGCGGTATTGTATAGCATATTTCATGACAGGTGGATTGGTCGTCGACGCACCATACCATGGCCCGCACGTTCACTGGATCTGACGTCCCAGGATTTTTTTCTGTGTGGAAAGTTTAAAGATATTAGGTATCGTGATCCACCGACAATGCCTGACAAAATGCGTCAGCGCATTGTCAATGCATATGCGAACATAACGGAAGGCGAACTGCCCGCTGTTGAGAGGAATGTCGTTACACGTATTGCGAAATGCATTGTGGTTGACGGACGTTATTTTGAGCATTTATTTCATTAATGTGGTAGTTATAAGTGATCACGCTGTAACAGCATGTGTTCTCAGAAATGATAAGTTCACAAAGGTACATGTATCACATTGGAACAACCGAAATAAAATGTTCAAACGTACCTACGTTCTGTTATTTAATTTAAAGAACCTACCTTTACCAACAGTTCGTCGAAAGTTGTGAGCCATATGTTTGAGACTATTACAGCGCCATCTATCACAAAGCGCCAAAACTGGTCTAACTAAAACATTCATATTTCTTTACGTACTACACGAATATGTTAAAAAAGTAGGGGTTCCTATTTAAAAAGATGCACTTTCCTGGATAAGCAAGCGTGATGACTACGTGCCACGAGGAGGCCTGCTCATGATAGGAACACCTTCAGTCATTGAAAAAAAGTTGGGCTTTAAAGCTAATATTTATTTCTGATTATGCTGGCCGCTGCTTCAACCAGGAACCGTAAATATGAAAGATGGACGTTTCTCATGGCTTTCTCTTAGCTTTGAAGTGGTTCGATGTAAATGAGCCTTTCTCTTTTGTTAGTATCTTTAATGTGCCCTTCGCTCTGCGTAACACTGGATCATTTTGCATCTGTAAGCCAGGGCGCTTCCGTCGGCTCTTCATGAGTTTTTATATTGATATTTCACGCGGTACGTTGAACCACTTGGCAGTATAAGCGCAGCTGTTCTCAAAGCATTCACAGTGCCATGCATTTTCCACGGTCACCACAGAACGTGTTCGGGAGGACGATGGTTCAATCCCGTCTCCGGCCATCCCGATTTAGGTTTTCCGTGATTTCCCTAAATCGCTTCAGGCAGATGCCGGGATGGATCATTTGAAAGCGCACGGCCGACTTCCTTCCCCATCCTTCCCTAACCCGAGCTTGCCCTCCGTCTCTAATGACGTCGTTGTCGACGAGACTTTAAACACTAATCTCCTCCTCCTCCTCCGCTGAACGTGTTTCACATAATGGCCACGGGAAGTCAAGTGCAATAACATCGTTATCGGGTAGTAGTAGCTTGAATATGCTTAGCTTACAAACCAGAGCATGCTGTATCGCTCGGTAAATACACTGCATGGGTGTAGAGGAATATTACTGGGCTATCCAAACGCTTACCGTCCCTGACTTGACGTGCAGGTTATGCCATCACTCCACTGGCAACGCTTCTCTGCTGACTCTTGATCTGTTGTGTCCTTTTAGCTCCAACTGCCACTCATACTTCAGCAGGATGTCTCATGCTCTCCTTGTGACACATGGTCTCCTGTTCTGCAAGTTTTGTAATTTTGTCAACTTATAATTTACTTGAAATTTTAAACGTTTTTATTGGCTGAGGTCCAGCAACCGTGCGTTAACTTAATTACAGGATGTATGTATAGCCACCCTGGTTGCGCTATATTATTGTAAAATATACCATGGTTTCGACGAAGGCAGTCTTCATCAGAATAAACATTACATAGGATAACATGGGTGAAAAACACCTGTGGCTTGTTGTACACAATATGAATATTACTACAACCGACAAACTATAGGGACGGATTCCTGACTGAAAATGGACGAGAAAGGGTCCTGTGAACATGTGTCCGGAAATGTATCGTTGTCGTGGTAGATGGCTCTGATGAATGAAAGTTCCTCTTGTCACGTGCCATGAGTTCCTTGGGTGATTCCCACTGTGTGACTGACGCAACGTAGTATAAGCAGGAGGATGGTCCGGTATTCATGTCGGGAAGAAGCCGAGATGATTTTTGAATACGACCAAGCAGATGTAAACGGTCTAGAGGCAGAACCCTGTCGTACGAGTCTAGTGCATTCACATCGCGCCCACTCCGTGCACGTTCGTCTGTCTGAAAGGACCCAGATCATACAAACGCCCAAAAAGAGCGTGATACATTGAATGATGTGATTGGTGTCTGTGAGGGTACTCGTTTTGGTACAGCCGTGCTGCCTCTTCAAATGGCTCTGAGCACTATGAGACTTAACATCTGTGGTCATCAGTCCCCTAGAACGTAGAACTACTTAAACCTAACTAACCTAAGGACATCACACACATCCATGCCCGAGGCAGGATTCGAACCTGCGACCGTAGCAGTCGCGCAGTTCCGGACTGAGCGTCTAGAACCGCTAGACCACCGTGGCCGGCGTGCTGCCTCTCGACCGTTTCCATGTGCTTGCCCGTGCATAGACTTCATCTCGGCTTGTTCCCGTCATGAATACCGAACCATTGTGCTGCTTACAGCACGCTGCGTTAATAACACAGCCTGCAATCCACAAAGAAGACACGGCATGTCGCCAGAGGAGCTTTCATTCATCAGCGCAGTCGACCTTGTCAACGATGCATTTCCGGAGACATGTTCATACATTCCAATTAGGAATTCGTCCCTGCAGTTTCTCGGGTTTATTGATGTTCACCCTATGTACACTGATCAGCCAGAGCATAATGACCACCTACCTAATGGGCGGGGTGTCCACCTTTTCCACGGATAACAGCCGCCACGGGTCGTGACATGAAGCTGTGGTCGATGGCACATCTGCATACACAAGTAACCCAATTCCCCTAAATTCCTGGGAGGGGGATGATGAGCTCTGATGCCAAGTTCAATCACATCAAAGATGTGCTCTATGGGGTTCAGATCTGGCGGGTTGGAAGCGATCACTTTAACTGGAACTCGTCACTGTGTTCCTGAGCCACTACATCACACTATTGGCCTTTTGGCATGGCGCAGTATCTTGTTGTAAAATGCCACTGCCGTCAGGAAACATGATCGGCATGAAGTGGTGTACATGGTCTCCAACCAGTGTACGATACTCCTTGGCCGTCACGACGCATTGAACGAGCTGCACTGGACCCATTTATGCCCACGTGAATGTTACCCAGAGCATAGTGGAGTTGCCGCCAGCTTGTCTCCGTCCTGCAGTACCGGTGACAAGAAGCTGTTACCATGGAAAACGATGAATTCCCACGCTCCTATCGGCATGACGAAGAAGGTATCGGGATTTATCAACCCATGCGAAGATCTGAAATTGCGCCAACGTCGAGTACCAAGGTTTATGTGCCCATTCCCGTCGTAGTTGCTGATGTCATGGTGTTAATATTGGCACATGCATGGCTCGTCAATGATGGAGTGGTTAGACACACTTGTACTCTGCCCAGCTGAGCTGTGCATGGCTCGTATTCTTGCCATTTATAGTTTGTCATCTTCTGTTATGGTACTGCCGCCTCGGTTTCTTATTCCATTTACTGGCGTCACTACCTTACCGTCTTACTTGACCATCCGTGGCAGCAGCGCAAGTCGATAGTGCGCTGTCGTACCATCTCTGGAGCTACTGATAGTATTTCCGGGCCGTCGTGTCTCTGGAAGGGGTTGGAGACGGACCAGTAGTGCAGTCGGGGACAGAGTAGCGGTCGGCGACGAAGGAGCGTCGGGGACGGAGCACCAGTGAAGTGCGGACAGCCAGTACTTTACGACTGCTGGCCACACGCATGCACTGTCTGACTGAAGGAGACTGGAGCGGGAACGACCGATGGTTGGTCATTCGGATGGTCGGCCCATCGACCGTCGTATGTTTGATCTTTTGTCCGTTTCCGTGTGTGTGGCAGTCGGTCGGTTGGGGGAGGGCAGTCTCCATGGTGCGTTGTCAGACCGGAGCTGCTGGTGGCGTGCACGTGCGGTTGGAGTTGTGAGGCGCTTCTTGCGAGGGTTCGAAGTTCGTCGGCAAGCGATCCTGGACACTTGAGTGCTCACTTAACCTACTGTCAAGCCTCAACTGCTATCACATCTTTTCGTTTCATCCTGGTTGTCGCCTTCTGGAAGATTCCCGCTATCAACAACGTGTGTGCATTAAAGTCGGCTAGAATTGCAGCCGTTTTCCTGCGTGGTGTTTAACTTAATTTAATTAATTCCTTCATTAACGAAGTTAACCAGTGGTATCTTCTGCCTTGTGGCCGTTGGCATTCCAGGTACCTGCCCTGATCGTTGACATAGTTTTTGGCAGTGTATTTCCCTCGTCATGTTGATACTGTCCAGCATGGCGTGTAGTTAGACAGCTGAAGTGTTGTTGGTAGTTTTGGGTGTTTATTCAGACTTGTGCTATTGACATCTTGTTGGCGTCTTGCTGGTCGGGTGGAGCAGAACTGATCTTGTTGGTTAGTTGTCGGATGGCTTTCAGTTGGGTAGCCTTCCGATTAAGAGGTTGTCGGTCTGGCTGTCTGTCTCACCTAAACGTCCGTTAGTGTTACCTTCCCAGGCCAACCCTTGGAACCTTCTGAGCGACGCTCCTTGTGTCTCACATAGTGATCTCCTATTTAGTCTTAAGTACTCTGTGTGGCCTTCACCTGAGTTTTAGCTTATTAAAATTGCACAGCTTTTCTTCTTAGGCCTTAACCCGTAAAAAAATTGATTCTTGTTTGGTATGTGGCCTTCAGCCGAGTTTCACCCTTTCAAAATTAAAATTAAAAATTCCTTGTGCCTATTCCTTAAGCCTTAAATTGGTTTCAAGTTTGTATGTGGCCATCAGCCGAGTTGTCAGCCTTTCTAAATCTAAAGTTAAAAATTTTTGTCCAGGCCTTAAGCCGTAAGAAATATTTTGCAGTTTTTATGTGGCCTTCTGCCGAGTTTTCCAGCTTAAATAAAAAATAGGAAATGTCCTTGTCTGGGCTTTAAGCCGTGAGATTGCTTGGGTTTCGTATGTGGCCTTCAGCCGAGAGTTATGTGATGCATTTTAGGATAAAGCCTTTAGCCTATTTTAGTTGAAATTTAGATGCTCTTCTCTTTAGGCCTTAAGCCGTAATATTGTGTTCTGCATGTTGTGTGGCCTTCAGCCGAGTTTTAATCTTAGCGTTTTCAAATGGAAAGCTCTTCTTCCTAAGACTTAAGCCGTTAAATTGTTTTGTTGATATGCGGCCTTCCGCTGATTTTTCAGCCTATTTAGATTAAACATTTAAAATCTTTGTCTCGGCCTTAAGCTGTAGCACTGTTCTTGATTAATGTGTGGCTTTCAGCCGAGTTCTATGGGAAAAATTTAAGCTAAGGCTTTCAATATTGAAGATAATTTTTTTTTTCTAAAGAAATGAAACCTCCAGAACTCCTGTACCTCAATTCCTTGCTTAGGCCTTGTGCCTTGGATTTTCGATGTGGCCTTCAGCCGATCTAAATTAAATCAAAGGAGGTCTTTCGTGAAAACCTTGAGAGTTTTGATTCTTAATTGTGTGATTGTGTGTTTTAAGAAATAGAGTTTATATGTTGAGTGCAACTGACAGTAACTTATCTGGCCCCTTTCCAAAAATATAGACGCTTCCGCTCTGTCCTGCTAGCCCAGGGATTTTACAAGCATTAAAGTCTTATGTTAGGCCACAGTTCGCCGCCTATCCTGTTTAACCACTCTTCCAAGCCTATCACGTCCGACATCTGTAATGAGGACTGGCCACCCATCCCCACGAAGTCTGGTTCCGCCACGTGTTGAAGACACGCACCCCAGCACTTCTCGATTATCCAAAGTCCTGAAGTTTCCGAAATGCTCGTGCCGAACCTCCGAGCCATCACAATCTGCACTCGGTCAAATTCATATAGATAGCGCACTTTCCCCATTCTACAGAGGGACATTTCGATTACTGATACTACATGCACCTTGTGTATGTCTGGCTAGCAGTCATTCCTCACCAAGTGAAGCTGCTATCGCCTGGACGGGTTTCTATCGGTAGCAGGTCAGTGATGACAATGTTGTGGTTGATCACTGTGTGTTTCACTTACAACGAGTCGTTACGCGACATTATTCATGACTATAGTGCATGTCTTATTAGTGTGGGGAATGTAGGCGTACCTGGTGCTGCAGTGTATTAAAAATGCTACAGATGCTTACTCTGAGCAACGACAGAACCGAAAAAGCATTATGTGTGACAAATGTATTGCTGCCTTAAAAGAGTACGGTATGTTACAAATATAAAACGATGGTACTAGTGAGAAAATATATCGAATATGCAGTGCACGTATCTGGTATCAAGGCGCCCATACGTGGAGGCAGGAGGAGCAGCCACCCTCCCATATCTGTCAGGGAACGGAAGAATATTGTGCAGTCGGATATTTTTACTTTCAAGAAAATGATTTATAAGTTGATATTAAGCATATTATTGACAGGGTCGGAACTGGAACGCTTTTATGATTAGTTGCAAATCGTCATTGGTCCTCTAGGACGTTAAAAATATCGTATTGGCATCCATGAGTGGTATATTAATGTGGTTCGATGCTTAGAAAAAAAAAATGGTTCAAATTGCTCTGAGCACTATGGGACATCTGAGGTCATCAGTCCCCTAGACTTAGAACTGCTTAAACCAAACTAACCTAAGGACATCACACACGTCCATGCCCGAGGCAGGGTTCAAACCTGCGACCGCAGCAGCAGTGCGGTTCCGGACTGAAGCGTCTAGAACCGCTCGGCCACAGCGGTCGGCGGTTCGATGCTTCAGTGGT
Source organism: Schistocerca piceifrons (assembly GCF_021461385.2). Taxonomy (NCBI): domain Eukaryota; kingdom Metazoa; phylum Arthropoda; class Insecta; order Orthoptera; family Acrididae; genus Schistocerca; species Schistocerca piceifrons. Next base: position 634,995,757 of record NC_060139.1, read on the forward strand.
AAAGTGGTCGGCTAGTGAGTCTATGCTCTTGGTTTCAATTCCTGGTCAGTGTCAGTAATTTTTTATTATTTGTCACATCTTTCACTTGGCGCAATGTTTACTGATGTGAAAATTGTCGCTTGGCAACGTGGTTTGGAGTTCAAGTGAGCTTTGTGTCTCGCGGTAACTTCCTGGGTAAGTTAGTTTGATGGTCGGAGGAAAACGAAAGTATACCGCACACGCCAGGACCATGCCTAGTAAACCCTTCCGGTGTTTAAACCAATCTTTATGATGAGGATTGCTTTAATTTTTTACCCTGTCCAGTAACACTGTATCGGCTAAAGGACTCTGCGGTTAATGTTCCGGTTAATGACAGCATTACCTTTGCAGGTTACGGATAAATTTAACATTACGACAATGTCAACGTGTGCTTAAACAGTCCCAAAATTGTGCTATCAAATAACTGGGAGGGGAGATCTTTACAGTCTTTGACCGGAACCCGCGTAAGCAAGAGACCACATCAAAACTAAACATTATATCTCCTCGACTAAGTTGTTTAATTCTGTTGATAAAATCGTCGGTGTTCTTGATGTCAACAGTGGAAGGGGGAGCTATTAAGAATCTTCCCTCCTCAGGCGCCGAGACAACCTACGCTTTTTGGACTACCAAAAATCCACAAACTGTATTCTCCTCTTCGTCCCATTGTGAACACAATTGGGTCACCCACCTGCAGATTGGGAAAACAACTGGCGAGCCTCCTTGCATCGCATGTGGGTCGTTGTATGCTTCGTATCCCTGTTTACGTGGGTTCCGGTCAAAGACTGTAAAAATCTACCCTCCCAGTTATTTGATAGGACAATTTTGGGACTGTTTAAGCACACGTTGACATTGTCGTATACTACATGGAAGCCAGTATTTCGAGAAGTTGGACGGCGTGGCTATGGGAAGCCCATTAGCTCCATCCACAGCCAACCTTTTTATGGAAGAAATTGAATACATCGCCTAGGACATGGCTCCAGCTAAGCCAAGTTGCTTTTATCATTACGTCGATGACACTTTTATCATCTCGCCCCATGGTCGTGAAAACCTGGGAGAATTCTTAGAACACATGAACAGCATTCACGACCACATCAAGTTTAGGATGGCAGTCGAGACCGATGGTGCATTACCCTTCCTCGTCGCCCTCGTTCGACGGAAAACGAATGGGCACCTCAGCCAGAGTGTCTACAGGAAACCGACACATACAGATCGTTATCTGCACGCTCTCAGCCACCACCATCCGGCACAAAAACATGGCGTTCGCAATACCCTCACCAATCGTGAGAAAGTCGGCTGAGGCGCTGAAAATCTGCCACTAGAATTGAGCCACCTCCAAAAAGTCTTCCGGGAAACGGGTACAGCCACGGACAGGTGTCACAGGCTATAGCTGGTGTTACATGCTAGAAACACACTAACAGAGCAGAGAACACCACCGAAGAAGAAAGCAAGAAACTTATCTATTTGCCTTTCTGTCTTACAGTGTCGGGAAAGATTAGCCGGCTCCTGAAGAGATATCAAATTTCATCGACTTTCAAGCCCCCAGCAAAAATTCGACCATGCGGCCTGTGAAGGATGACCTAGGGCCTATAATCCCTGGAGTTTACAAGATACCGTGTCAATGTGGCTGCTCTACGTCGACCAAACAGTACGCACTGTGGAGCAACGCCGGACAGAGCACGAGAGGTGCTTACGCCTACGCTATCCAGAAAAATCAGCCGGGGACAACACGCCTTAGGAAATGGACACCGAATTCTATTCGACGAAACATCTGTCGTTATGAGGACGAAGGGATTTTGGGATAGCGTCCTAAAAGAAGCTATTGAAATTAAAACCTCTGGAAACACCATCAATAAGGACAGCGGTTTGCAGCTCAGCACAGCCCCGGACCCGGCCATAACGAGGTTAAAACGGGCGCGACGGATGCGGGATGAAAACATTAATATATATGGCGAGGAATAGAGCACTTGTGACGTCACAGCCAGCAGCGCGGCTTGATGAGGACGCGGCCACGGCGACAAAACAGTCATTATTACCCCTTGACAATGACTGAGGAGACCTCGGTCGAAAACTCGTGGGATTTTAACCACCTGACGCGGCTGGAACCCCGCAAAAATTTTAATAATTTATATCGCCCCGAAAACATTTATTCATACATTTCCATTTTGATTAGAAACTGAAGACGGTATTCAAGTTTATTTGTTGGCACAATCTTTCAAAGTACCAGAACGAGTTGGTCATGTTTCGTTTCTAATGCTCAGTTCAGCTTCACCTTCAGCAAGACGTTGTCGAGGCATGTTATGTAATTAATTCTGAGTTGGTCGAACTCTTACAGAACATAATGGGCTACCTCACTTTTCATGTGCACAATGAACACGTCAGAATTGTGTACCAGGTCTGTCTGTTAGCTTTTCTGTAGCTTTTCCCTATTGCCACCTATCAATAAATTTTAATCTAGTAATTGAAACACCTGCTGGACAAGAAGAAGCCCGATGTCACTGCGTCAGAGGGAGCAAAAGATTAGCAGGTGAGGTTAATATTTTCTCCGTTTCACATCGCGCTTCGTCCAATTTCAGTAAACAGAGATCCTATTCGGTAAATTGACTAACACCTATACTGAATGAGGTGCTACATCTGAATGCGAACACATACGTGGTGAACATGATAAGATAAAGCTGTTTTGTTTCCTTCTGCCAACCATGGATGTCGTCACAGTCTTTTGTACAATGCGCCGACACGTATGCATGACGTATCATTTTGTATTGCAGAAACATATGGGAAGCGCATGAGAATTGATACGGAGAATGTTTGAGTGCAAGATATATTTCAAGTTGTTTCGAAAGCATTCAGGATTGAAAGCAAACTGCCGAGTATGCGTCGCATTCCGATCAATTACCAAAAAATAAACGACTGACAACAGCCAGCAAACTCAATGGTTGTCGGGAAAAAATCGGTTACTGTGTCTTAAGGAAACTGAGAGACCTGTGTTTCTTCGTGGACAGCGTTAACTCCATCGTTCACAATCATTTTGGCAGGTGTATCCAAGACTTATTGAGAGGACAGATAAACCCATTACGAAGAGTTTAGATTCTTTACAGAACAATTCAAGGATGGTCCGTTAAATTTGAGTCTGCTCTAAGTTCTTTCACTATGCTTCTGCACCATTCATAATTTGAAACATGACAATGACAGAAATGTAAAGAAAATAAGCATTATGGCAAAGTACGGAAAGACAATTCCCATCAAATCCTTTTAAATGATTACGCGAAAAATTATATTTCACGAAAATTTGTTTGATAGTAGATATTAGATATTCTATCCTTATGAAGGATGATACAATCATTCACGGGTGATGGCAGAAACATTAACATCTGATCACAAAACTAGGTCCAGGAACAGCTGTATCTGAAGTCAGAAACCACAATGGGTTGCACAACAACTCTCTGTTTGGAATACGAGAACTTACAAATGGTGAAACTTTGGATTTTTTGTGTACTTAGGACCTCACGTTGTAGGTTGTGGTGACGCAACCAACATTATGATTTATATCATGAGGAAGTGAGAACCACCAACATCTCCAGCTGGCAAGACACTTAACTTCATTTTTGTACTATTCCCTGTGCATATTGCACATATTTTTCTTAAGTAGCTCTCTAAGATGTTTTCTGAAGGGTGCTTAGGAAGGAGAGGTTTTCCCTTCTTACTCGCTCGTTCACCGGATCCGAACTTGCTTTTATTGTTGGGTTATATTGAATCGCCTGTTGCGACTGGTAATTATAGCCCAGCAATTCTGCTGCATATAACACTGTCGGCACAAATTTGCGATGGATCAAACGGGACTAACAAAACTTTGTTGAATGATTCCACTGTGCCTTTGGTTGGCACATCTGCTGCAAAGATAATATTTTACACAAAAAAATGTTCAAATGGTTCTGAGCGCTATGGGACTTAACATCTGAGGTCATCAGTCCCCTAGAACTTAGAACTACTTAAACCTAACTAACCTAAGGACATCACACACATCCATGCCCGAAGCAGGATTCGAACCTGCGACCGTAGCGGTCGCGCGGTTCCAGACTAAAGCGCCTAGAACCGTTCGGCCACACGGGCCGGCTATCTCACACAAGTTAGGCAGATGGATAACCTATTTATATTAGATCTCTGACCATTGGCAATGGATTGACAATAAATTAATAATTATCACTTGATTTACACATTTATCAGTTGCCACATCGCTGAAAGTTTACATTATCAGAGATTGTAGTGAACTCCTCCAGGATCAGGAAGGTAATCAGACTTTTGACGTAGTTTGGGAACATTTAAAACATTTTCTTTTTTTTTTGCCTTTTGACTTACATACGTCATCTGGTACAATGTTTCTGGACATCTATTAGTGGACATTAATATTGGATGGGTCTGACCTTCACATTACGAGGACATTTTCAGTGAGGTATTTTCTGCCCTTTGCATTACGAAGACATTTGCAATGAAGTGCCTGAATGTATGTGGATGCATGGCAGTCCATTCTTCCTCAAGAGCCAAATCCAGAGAAGGTAGTAATACTGAACGTTGGTGCATGCAAAGTCGATGCTCTCACTCATACCAGAGCTTTTCCATGCTATTAAGGTCGACCTCTTGGCAGGTCAGTGCGTTTTAGGAACGTTACTGTCCACAGACTAGTGTCTCACGGATGCTGCTTTACGACAAGGTGCATTGTCATGCAGATACTTACTATTCCTCGACTGAGCACGGTAAATAATGCAGTAAAATATATTTATATGCTTCCGCATTTAGCGTTTTCTCAAGCGCAACAATGGATTCATACCCGAAAAACGGAAAAGAGCCCCTTTATCGTTGCACCACTTCCCTAGTAAGTTACTCCTTGCACTACATGTCATGGCAGATAATGTTCCTCAGGCCAAAGCCAGACCATGGTAACGGATTGCCACAGCATACATCATGATGCATCACTTGAAATCAGTATTTTACAGTCACCCGTTGTCGAGTGGTGTCGCTTCATAGAGCACTTCAAGTGTCGCTTAGCGTTGATTACAGAACTGTGTTGCTTACGTGGAACTTCTTGGTCATTGTACTCCTTTCTCCTTAACTCAATATGCTAATTCATTGTGACAGATTATTGCTGGCATCTCTCTCGAATTTACAACTGATTTCTTCAGCTGATTCAAGCGATTGTCTTACAGTAACCGTCTACAATGTTCTACAGACCTTCCGTTAGTACGAGAGGCGTTGGTTTGGTGGTGGTAATGTCTACAGCCTGTACTCGTACATCCGTTATGAATATTCCCGCACTGGAGAGACATTTTACCTGAAAGTCACTCCCCCATTGTCGGCTGATATTTAAATTGTAGTACCTGTGTGCCTTCGGGAATGCCTGTGCGCATGCCCGAAAGCAACATCAGCCGACATGAAAAGTAAATGAAATAGTTGACGGCATATTGAAGTTTTGGTGTGTCCTTGAGTGTACTCGGATAGCAAAATGAACACAGCCGGCCTTGCCGGCCATTGTGGCAAAGCGGTTCTAGGTGCTTCAGTACGGAAACGTGCTGTGCTACGGTCGCAGGTTCGAATCCTGCCTCGGGCATGGTTGTGTGTGATGTCGTTAGGTTGAAGTCCCGTAGCGTTCAGAACCATTTGAACCATTTGAACCACAGCCGGCCTTAGGCTGTGGAGCAGTGCGGTACGTCCTGGCCGCTCCGTGTTGCTTTTCCGGGTGTGTTGTTGTTTACCGCGCCACCACGCTGGTGTTTAGTGTTATAGTTACGTTCCTGACATACGGTGGCTCTTTCGAAATGGTTGAAATGGCTCTAAGCACTATGGGATTTAACATCTGAGGTCATCAGTCCCCTAGACTTAGACCTACTGAAACCTAACTAACCTACGGAAAGCGCACACGTCCGCACCCGAGGCAGGATTCGAAACTGCGACCGTAGCAGCAGCGTGGTTTCGGACTGAAGCGCCTAGAACCGCTCTGCCACAGCGGCCGGCAGGCTCTTTCGTATCGGCAAGCCACGATCAAGTTGCAGTTCGACGCTATGTACTGTAGACCCAAGGCCCATATTTACGCGACGTGATACATGTTGACCCGAAACAGTTGTTAGGTATCCACTTATCTATCGTCTCCAGCATTGTATATCTTAAGTTCAATGATGATGAGGCCTGTGACAAATTTCACAGACGCCCAACGGAAGGTTATAGGTTCTGCCACTCTGAAAAAGTGTGTATGGTAAAGTTTGAACGTGCTGGATTGGGAATACAAAATGTGCGCGTGTTTGAGCCACCATTTGAAGTACCAGCGGATTTGGTCACCCTTGCTTCTCGACCCCATGGCACAGTCCTCGGCCATACGGTCGAAAAGCGGTAGACCATCGACACTTACCCTGTCATTAACGGGGTGCGACAGGTCCGTATTGAATTGCACCGCCATATACCTTCGTATCTCACGATCGCTGGCTGCAGAGCGATAATTATTTATGACGGCCAGCCGAGTACCTGCTACGTTCAGATTCGACAGACGACTTCACCTCCATCGTCGATTACGTATGTTGTGCCGGCGAGACAGGAGACGCCAGCGGTCTATGACGCCTCTTCTGCATTGGTGCAACCCTTGGAGGCCCCTGCAATAGTTTTCTGGAGCCCCCAGCATCTTCTAGGGCCGATGCCTCTGCTGCCCCCTCATCGAAACCAGGTGAACCGCCACAGCGACAAGTCGACGGTGCGGTGGAAGCTGAAGAACAGGATGCCGCGTGCTCCCCCTAACCTGCGGAGGACGCAGAGGCGAGACAGCGTGAACAGAAATCCCAAAAGCGCCATAAGAAATGGCGCATAACAACCGACGCAACAGAACAGCCCGACATACCAACGATGGATTATGAGATACGTCAGCCAATAAACCGATCCGACACGGGCGATGCTATCGTACCATACCGTTCGACGTCTTCTCTCGCTACCGGTGTGTCTGCGCACTGTGGGGATGCCGGAGAAAACCGAAGCCCCGACCCCGGGATGCTCCCACGACTATGTGTGACTCTCGAGATCCAGTGGTATCGACGTCCTTGGGAGACTGGGCGGAGGACATGCAGAATGCGTTTCAGGACCCTGACGATACACCGATGCCGTTCGCAGGGTCTACGTTGACGGCCATTGACGGCGGCAGACGCCTAGGCCGGCATGATCTACACCCGTCGCCTCCTATATCTACGCCCTGACGACGCTCCGCACCACGACTACTGCCCACCTATAATACCTAGGAAACCCTCCGCGACTTGAAGGAACAGGCATACCGCCTCTCCACGATCAATGTCAACGGCGTTACTTCTGCTCTCGAAACCCGTTTGCTGCAGGCTACGTTACGAGCTACGGGTCTGCATGTTCTTATCCTTGAAGACGTCCGATCAGGACTCTGTATCGATACCTACGAACATGACGTCTTGTCTATGACTTCATATGTGGGCGGAGGAGGTACTGCCATTCCGCTGAGGGAAGGGATTATGACAACTGCCTTATCTTATTTACCGTACGCCCGGAGGGGGGGGGGGGGGGGGGACGGAATATCAGGCACATATGGTAAAGTTCGTCTCGTCAATCTGTATGCTCCTTCCTGCATCAACAGATGGAGAGAACGCCGCACCTATTTTGCCGAAGACATAGCTCTGCTTTTCCAGGACAATGCCGACCAACTGTTAGTAGGCGGAGATTTCAATTGTGTGCTCAGACCATCCGACCGGGTGTAATACCACCTGCCCAGCACTTCAGGCACTTGTAAAGATATTGGCTTTGTCGGACACTTGGGTCATGCAACACGGCGACCGACAGGCATACACCTACTTTAGTAGTCATTCCGCTAGCCGTTTGGATCCAGTGCACGTCACACGCGGCCTGCGATCGGCAGTTGCCCACGCTGAGATGTCGCTGGCAGCGTTCGCTGATCACCAAGCGTATGTGTGTACAATAACCCACCCCCGCCAACACGTCCGACGAAGCAAGGGCCAGTAACGCCTCAATGTGGCGAAGTTGAGTCCATATGGAGCAAATGCCACCCGCGATTACCCTCCAACGGTTCCGTAATTCAGTGGTGGTTACGGTGTGACAAACCCGCCTTGTGCCAAACATTAGCCAGCTAAGGACGAGATAGAGCGCGCTGATATACTGCGGGTGTGCAGGTGCGAGCGAGAACAATTGATGATCTTAGTGAAGAACGATCTTCACCACATCATTCAAGATAGGAGCTCATCACTGAGATCGGGACGATGAGCTGAAAAGCTAATGGACATCGTCCGAGCGTTCAAACAGTCATGTACACTTCTCTACGAGCGAGAGTGCATGAAGGATGTAGAAGTCAGGGAAGTTCTATCTGACCTACCGGTCTCTCGGAACCCACAAGATGCTACGCTCTTGTCGGAGGTGACTTTGGCAGAACTACCAGAGGCTATGTAGCGCGGTGCTCCCAACAAAAGGGCAGGCCCTCTTGAATTTTACAAAAGGATTTTGGATCTTATGGGCCCAATGTAGGTCAGGATGTAGAGGAACTCCTGAATCCCGATTTTCAAGTACCATCCGAATGTACTGAGGGTCTCTTTATTCCGGTAGCCAAACCGGGAGGAGGCTGTCGCCCACTTGATTCTCGGCCATTTAAAATGCAGACCAGCAAGTACAAGTTGCTGACACGCATCCTCCGTGAGAGGCTCAAACCTACGGTAATGGCAGGCTTTCCCACTGATCAAACCTGCTTTGCAGGCGACACTAATGTATTTACGACTTTAGGCACCTATAGAGACGAGGTGGTGCTTATGCAAACGTATCACCTCCACGGCGCTCTTGTTGCGCTGGATTTTGACCATCCTTTCGATCACGTCGAAAATGGTTTCCTACGTGTAGTTATGGAACACACAGGTATCCCGCGCATGACGTCACCTGTTGTGCTTCGTTTGATACATGAGGCGGTCACGAAGATTATGGTAAACGGCTATCGGTCCGCCCCCGTCCGTGTCAACAGGTCCATCTTTTGTGGCGGCGTTCGTAGCGACAAACGATTCGCTGTAGAAACGGCTTACGAACTCACCGCCACACTTTTAATAGCGGGCCGACCGGTCCGCTGGAACAGTGAACAGAAAGATGAAAACCCAAACACTCTGATTAAATAAAAGTCGGTACTTATCTTTATTAACGAAGATACAGAAATACAGTAGTGAACTCCGTGTCTACAGAAATCTGTCTAGTTCGAGTCGGAGCGGCTAGGTCAGCGTCGGCTGACGACAAACAACAACTCTGCTGCGATGAACACACAACTGACTAGCAAGTACACAATTCGGTGGCGAGTATACAACTGAGCGGCGAATACAGAACTGTCCTAGCGCTCGCGACTCCAGCGCTTAAGAAGCCAGAAGCCAGCGGCGGCGCGCGCAGACTTGCGGCGATTTCCTGTCTCGCTGGCGCTGCTTATGCGGACGGCGTCCGGACTTTGATGATGCCAACCTTTTGGCAGCGGGCTCGGGTGGCATTACTGGCTAGGATATAACACTCCTCCCCCCCAAATCGTCGCACCGTCGTTGAATAATGACGTGGCAAGCGTCGACGGCCGGGGAGGGGTCTGGCCGCAGGCGTAGCAGAAGAGACCGGGGCGGAGACTGTTGTCGGTAGCAGTCCCCGGTCCACACCCCAGCATTGGCTGCGCGGGGCCTCGGGGAACACCGACTGAAAACCGAGGTCAGGGTGCACGCCTGTGACCACGGGCGCAGCTTCTGGTACTGGACGCGACGGGGCGTCGGGACCCACGAAGAGAGGCAGCGTCTCCTGACGCTGCGTCGACGGCTGCTGAGTGGGCGCCGGACAAGGCGCTGCGGTGTCAGACTCCTTGGGGGTGCCCAAGGAAAGCGGCTGCAGGACAGGCTGCACAGCCACCGCTTGGGAAGGCGGCCCGGCTGAGGGGTCGGCGTCCATCAGCTCCGAAGGCGGTGGCGACTGAAGAGGGATCGCAGGCGCCGGAGCGACCACCTGGGGCACTCCCGGATGAAGCTGCGCGGGAGGCATAAACGGGACGGGCTGTCGGCGTGGTAGCGGCGACGGCTGCTGCTGCTGCCCTGGGGGCGGCAGCGAAGTCGGAAGGCGCGGCTGGAACCCGCCGCGGACCAAATCTGTGGACAAAGAACGAGCGGCAGAATCCGGGCGGACAGCGCGGCGCAACTGGTTCTGATGCCTCCTGTGCACCCCAGTAACACCTTGAACAGTATAAAAACCGCGACCCTGGACACTTATCACGGTACCACGTTCCCAACGACGGCGACCGTGATACACTCTGAAAAAAACGGCGTCGTTGCGCTGAAAACGCGTGCGATGCTCAGAAGCGGCGGGTCGATCCGGGGGGTGCAACAACCGTAGTAGGGTGCGATGACGACGGCCGTGGAGAAGCTCTGCAGGCGAAGGGCCGTCGCGTGGCGTGGTCCGGTACGATGACAGGAACGTGATGAGGGCCTGCTGACGAGAGTGCGTAGCACGAAGGCGGTCCATATGATCCTTGAATGTGCGTACAAAACGTTCCGCTGCACCATTCGATTGAGGGTGGAACGGCGGAGTAAGAACATGGCGAATGCCATTGGCAGAACAAAAACTTTCAAATTCAGCAGAGGTAAATTGTGGACCATTGTCAGACACTAAAACTTCTGGAAGACCCTCAATACAAAAAATTGAAGTCAACGCCTGTATAGTTTGTGCAGACGTTGTAGACTGCATGGGCACAACAAACGGAAAATTACTAAATGCATCTATCATGATGAGCCAACGAGAATTCCAATATGGACCAGCGAAATCAATATGTACTCGCTGCCAGGGACCGGCAGGGCGCGCCCACTCAAAATAGCGTTGAGGCGGAGCAGCTTGGTGTTCGGCACACGTCGAACAATCTGTAGACATCTGCGTAATCTGCTTATCAATGTCGATCCATGTACAATGACGGCGGGCAAGCTGCTTGTTGCGGACCACTCCCCAATAACTTTGATGCAACAAGGCAAGGACCTTGGATTGGAGCACTTGGGGAACCACTACACGAAGCTGGTCATTCTCGGTGCGTAACAGCAAAACTCCGTGCGAAACAGACAACAGATGACGTTGCGGATAATAGCGACGAACCACAGGATCCGATATGTCCTTTGCCTTGGACGGCCAACCACGTTGAACAAAACGTAATAGTAAACTCAGATGAGGATCCGTAGCTGTCTCACGTGCCACCTGACGATAATCAATCAGAAAATCCCGGAGGGACTGATGCTCATCGGCGTCAATCTGATGGCAAGAGTCGTCAGAGGAATCGAAGACATCATCCGCAGCAATCGGCAATCTAGAAAGCGCGTCAGCGTTTGCATGCTGAGCTGTAGGGCGATACAGTATCTCATACTGGTACTGTGATAACAAAAGAGCCCAACGTTGTAGTCTCTGAGCTGTCCGCTGCGGAACTGGTTTAGACGGATGAAACAGTGACGTCAGGGGCTTGTGATCTGTTACTAAATAGAATGGTCTACCATAGAGGTAGTGATGGAATTTGGTGACACCGAACACAATAGCCAACGCTTCCTTGTCCAATTGGCTATAATTACACTGAGCTTTGTTTAGCAATTTAGATGCGAACGCAATAGGACGTTCGGTGTTACCGACTCGGTGAGACAACACAGCACCGAGGCGGAAAGAAGAGGCATCACAAGCTAACACCAGAGTCTGGTTAGGGTCGTAATGGACCAGACAACGATCATTCAATAAAGCCTCTTTAAGCTGCTGAAAGGCTGATTGGCAATCAGCTGACCACACAAACGGAACATTCTTACGGCGGAGACGATGCAACGGTGCAGCAATCTGTGATGCATTAGGTATAAACCTAATATAATACGTCAATCTGCCAAGAACTGCTTGCAATTCGTGCAGATTGCGAGGGGCGGGCAAATCACGAATAGCTGCTAAATGTGACTGGGAGGGATGAATGCCTTGAGCATTAATAACATGTCCCAGATACTCCATCTCCGTAAGGAAAAATGAACATTTATCGATGTTGCAACGTAGGCCTGCCTGAGACAACACTTTAAACAAACACTCCAAATTACGGAAATGTTCAGCAGGCGTCCGACCGGACACAACAATATCGTCTAAATAGTTGCAACACGATGGCACATTAGCCAGAAGTTGTGACAAAAAACGCTGAAAAACAGCTGGAGCTGACGCACAACCAAAAGGCAAACGCAGAAAACGGAACAACCCCAACGACGTGTTTATGACAAAATACTGTTGTGATTGCTCGTCGAGGGGCAATTGCAAATATGCTTCACGGAGATCAATTTCGGAAAAGAAACGAGCTTCCCCTAACTTATCCATCAGCTCGTCCGGTCTAGGCAAAGGAAAAGAATCAATGACAGTCTGAGGATTAACTGTCGACTTAAAATCAGCACACAAACGTAACTTGCCAGACGGTTTCTTTATAATAACTAAGGGAGAAGCCCACTGGCTCGCTGAAACGGGTTGAATAACACCGTTGTTTTGCCAACGACGAAGTTCATCTTCTACAGGTGCCCGAAGGGCGTGAGGCACTGGACGAGCACGACAAAATCGAGGCTGAGCATTATCTTTTAACGTAATATGAGCGGCAAAGTTCGCAGCACAACCTACTTCGTCTTTAAATATGTCACTGTATCGTTTACACAAATCGGTTATGCTGTCTTGAGGAACAACAACAGAATTAATTTGCAACACATTGTCTTGGATAGACAGGCCAAACAAGTCAAAACAGTCTAATCCGAAAATGTTTACACTGTCTGTAGCGCGGAGCACTGTGAATGAAACTGTTTTTGTATTGCCACGGAATGTGGCTGGCACGCTACTTACACCTAACACAGGAATTTGTTCTCCACTATAAGTAGCCAAAGAATGTTTTGCCGCTGAAAGTTTAGGGCGGCCGATAGCCGCATACGTAGCACTATTTATGAGAGTCACAGACGCACCAGTGTCTAACTGAAAATTGAAGGTCTTATCCTGGATGCGTAGCTTCACAAATAGTTTATTACTCTGTCTCTGGATCGGTGCAGTGGAGGCGGAAGACACAAAATCAGCGCGTTGAGCGCGTGTTCGCTGCTTACGACAACTCGTGGGTTGGGCGGGTGGAACAACAACTCCCGCTTCACTTGCAGTCTGTACATTACTTTTTACAGCGTTTGAATTACGCTTGGGTCGCATAGCAGAGGGCTGGGTGGGTGGCTTATTGAGAACAAGTTTATTACCCACACGAACCGTGGAAGAGTCTTTAAACGCGACCTTCTGAGCGGACTGGCTTTGAAGAACATGAATATCCATGGGCTGGGCAGCACTAGAATTGTTCATGCGTTTACGCAAACAAACAGTCTGGTTGTGTCCTTTCCTTTGACAAAAGTGACAAACCGCGTTTCTTAACGGGCAACGTTCACGAGGATGAGCAAGAACACACTTAGGGCAAGACTTAACTCTATCATTTGGCACACGCGGCTGACGAATGTGTTTAGCATGACGCGGCCGGCTAGTGTTTACAGTCTGACTCTGCCGGTGGGGCCGCGGGCGTGACATAACTTGCTTAGCACAGGCAATGTGAGAAATACATGGCTGATCTAACTCACACTCAGCATAGTCAAAAGTATCTTGGGCTTCAATGATGTTCATCACAGTCTCTAATGACGGGTCAGGCAACTTTAAGATAGCAGCACGAATACGAGAATCTGCAATGCTTTTAGTAATAGCGTCTCGTAGCATGACATCACTGTAGGAAGCTCCACACACACAATTAAATCGGCACTGACGGGTGAGGCCCCGTAAATCTGTTAACCACTGTTTATTAGATTGATGTGGCAGTTTCTTTAATCTGAAGAACTTGAATCTGGCTGCTGCCACATGAACTCGCGACTCGAAATACTCAGCAAGCTTGTTAACAACAACGTCATAGTCTAAAGCTTCTGGCTGGGATTCCGGGAACGACTCACAAAGTAGTCGATAGACTTCCACGCCTGCAGTGGAAATTAAATAAAGCTGCCGCTCAGTACCTGTGATTTTGTAGACTGTCATGTGCGCCTGCAACTGCGCGAAATATTCTCGCCATTCTTCTCTTGATGCATCAAAAGCACGGAAAGGTGGTGCTGCCTGTGCTTGTTCCTTTTGTGTTGGAGGATTAGCCGCTTGTTTGGCGATTGCTTCCACCAGACTTTGTATTTGCTGACTCTGTAACAAGATCAACTGTTGTAATTCGGCAGACATAGTGAACACAAATTAAACCAGCCCCCAAAATTTTATCGCTATAATTAGTATAACCAGAAACAAGTTGAACCAGCCCTGCATACGAGTTCGGAAGTCCTCGTCGCCAGTTTTGTGGCGGCGTTCGTAGCGACAAACAATTCGCTGTAGAAACGGCTTACGAAGTCACAGCCACACTTTTAATAGGGGGCCGACCGGTCCGCTGGAACAGTGAACAGAAAGATGAAAACCCAAACTGATTAAGTAAAAGTCGGTACTTATCTTTATTAACGAAGATACAGAAATACAGTAGTGAACTCCGTGTCTACAGAAATCTGTCTAGTTCGAGTCGGAGCGGCTAGGTCAGCGTCGGCTGACGACAAACAACAACTCTGCTGCGATGAACACACAACTGACTAGCAAGTACACAATTCGGTGGCGAGTATACAACTGAGCGGCGAATACAGAACTGTCCTAGCGCTCGCGACTCCAGCGCTTAAGAAGCCAGAAGCCAGCGGCGGCGCGCGCAGACTTGCGGCGATTTCCTGTCTCGCTGGCGCTGCTTATGCGGACGGCGTCCGGACTTTGATGATGCCAACCTTTTGGCAGCGGGCTCGGGTGGCATTACTGGCTAGGATATAACGCCATCAAACAGGGTTGTCCTCTTTCTAACATGTTATTCGCCACTGCCCTCGAACCAGCTGTTCACGGACTGCAGAGACGCTTGGAAGGACTTAGCCTCCGCTCCGTGACCGTTAGATGTGCCGCATACACCGATGATGTGATATTAGCACGGACTGGTGACGAAATACAAACGGGTCTCTCCTGGCTCCAACACTACGGGGCTGTGGCAGGCAGTGTGATCAACCTCCGGAAATCACGCTACATGGAGGTGGGAGAAGGCCTGCCTACATAAGTGGATGTATTCCTTACAAAGGTCCCAGTGCTCAAATGTTTAGCGATATCGCTCCATCGACAAATACAACGTACAGCGTCTTACGACGATCCCGCATAAAGGTTCGCCTCATTAAATTCAGATCGTTGGACATTTTTCAACGCACTCAATACGACTATGTGTACATGGCTTCTCACCTTAACCATTACGCCTATGTATTACCGATGACAGACACGATGGCTTCCAGGATACAGGCAGTGTAGGGACACGTGGGGCCCTTTTTAAGATCTGTTTTGTTACTCTTACTTTATCCTTCCACAAAGGAGGGATTGGAATCACTCACGTCCAGCACAGAGCGTTGGAGCTGTACCTTCGCTCAATGCGGCGACCCTGTCTTTCACCAGCTGACAGTCTTCCTGGCATCCTGATAGCAGGGGCGGCCCCACACATGCAGTGCCCACCGGCACCTGTTAGACATTTATCGCCCTCAGTATCACATATTACGACGTTTTCCGTGGAGCGCAGCTGTATGTTCGGGGTTATATCGGAGACATGGAATCCGACAGCAAACATATATTGTAGTGTTATCCGGTACTGGAATCCGGCTAACGATATTGTACGACGCCCCCCACGGTCGATTGGGCGCGGGTTTGGCGAGCCATCCACGCGCCCTTTCCTGTCAACTTTAGTGCGGTCGCCGTCGTATGTGGTCACTGAGGAGAAATTTCCGGCTCTACGAAGGCTACATGCCATTCAGCTAATTGACGACCCTATGTGTCCCCGTTGCACGACGGTAGACTCGGATGAATAAAGATTGAACTGTGGCCCTGCATGCGAGTGCTGAAAACTGATTCGCTAGATACTAGCTTTCCTACTATGCCGCCCCTGTGTTTGGATAGTGCCCCTGGACCTATTTCACCCTGACGCTAATTCCCGAAGACCCGGATGAATGCGATCAATTTGGTACCATGAATAGCGATACACTACATGTACCGCGACGGCGAAAAGAATGTCCTCGATTTGTGGCAATACATGATCGACGAGTTCCTAGTCTTAACGAACAGAACGGAATCCGGGACCTTTTTGTTAACGATTTGGGATCGTCATTCATGGACCCATTACCCAGCTGAGACTTGCAGACGTGATGTTTCCATGATTCCCCTACGCTAACAGAAACAGTCACTGACTATGTGCGCTCCGACGGTTCATGTCTGGTGATGTGCGTTGCGAAGACGACGGCATCTTACTGGCCACCCGCTTAGATAAGGCGATCCCAGCGGGCAAGATGGCCCCTTTTATATCACGTTATCGGCATAATTTTTGACGTATGGCTCCCTTGTTTTTGTTGCTTCTTATATATAAAAAAATAAATAAAAATAAAAAATATTAAGGTGGCCGCTCAAGATATGAGGGAAGTCCAGGTTCGAGTCCCGGTCCGGTACAAATTTTCATTCTTGTCGTTCCATTTTACATCTGATGTTTATCCATATTCGCAACTGCGAATGCTTCTCATGTGTCACGGCGTTGTTAGTGCTTCTCTACGGACAACACATTGCTCCCGACGTTCCTTTATATTTCTCGGTCCACGTCTTCTATTTAGTGGTCGTTTCGCATTACACATAGATGTCCCCATGTTTTCATTGAATGCTGTATTTACTTATTTACTATGTTTCACTTACAAGTCATTTTGTAGTGCAGGCATATACATTTACACATTGAATGAATTTCATTTATTTTGGCACCAGCATAACGTTTTACAAGATGTACAGTAGCTCGTTAAGAAAAAAAAAAAAAACTTTCATTTGGTTTTCCATATGTTTCACATTCGTTACTAGAATAAACGTCTTTCTGTTATGCACACATTATAAGAGATGGGAGAGATGCTTAACAGTCACCAAGTTGAAATGAACTACAAGATACAGAAACGATATATCTAACAAAATTGGAAGTTATCACTAGAAACAAAATAATTCATATAAGAGGCTATCAAGAAGTTCGAGTTAGAAGGCCGTCAGTCCATAAACAATATGCCAAACAGGCGAAATCACTGTGACCCAAATCGCCGTGAGCAATGAGGTAATCACTATAGGGATGAAGATATCTGTATGGTAAAACACCGTGTCCCACTACGAGAAGAAGTCCGTAGTTGCCTGCAGGAATCGTTGATTTTTCAAGCCCTTTTTTAATGAACGGAAGGCGTGATATTCGCATGGGGAGAGATCTGGACTATAGGGTAAGTGTTCGTGTGTCTCCGAGTCTGTGTAACTTATACGTTACGACATTTTCGATATGGGGACATGTGTTGCCATGAAACAGCAGCGTTCCTTGTCGCAGTTTTCCCGTAGGGTCGGCAGACGTGCTGCGCCATAGGCATCCTTCCCTGTCCGATGGTTGTCTATCGTTGGTCCTGTTTGGATGCATTTGGTGATAACGTCGCTACTGTCCACGTTACCTCATTTATCATACGCAAATCAGAAAGACGCGAATACCACACTGATCCCTTGTCAACATGTCAGTGCCTGGATACCCACATCGAAGTCGCGCTACGTTGCATATACGCCGCAGTAACGCCCTCAGACGGAACCTTTTTGATAGCGCCTTATACACAGTTTGAAATACCAAGTCTCTACATGAAACTTTGCTGCAGGTTTGCGATCATGTTTTGTCAGAATAGTAAAAGGAAACTACTTCGACATATAATTACATATCAGTCAATCGTTTTGTCATTTTGCGAAGTACAATATTTGGAATCACAGAAACATTTTTTAAAATAATATAAATAATAATATGGATCACATGATACAACGAGGAACCGAGAAAAATTAAAAAGAATCTCCAGAAAAACATATGAATAGAGTAATTACGAACAGTTTTTCTTCTCTTTCATTGTCATATCCTTCTGTGTATGTTGTGCATCATTCGGAGACTGTCTCTTAAAACTCGATGTATCCTATGCAAGTTTTTACAGGTCCTGCATTTCTTTATCATCAATGGATCACTACCAGTGTTGCACGTTATCTCCTGAGGAAGACCCGGAGGCTACTGTGACATTTAAGAGGAAACGTGTGCTTGACTAGTTTATCAATATACATTATGTGATCCAAAGTAACCGGATACCACCAAAAACATACATTTTAAGTGTATTCTGCTGCCACATACTGCCAGGTACTCCATATGAGCGACGTTAGGCGTCGTTAGACATTGTGAGAGAGCAGAATGGGGCCCTCCGCAGAACTCACAGACTTCGAACGTGGTCGAGTGATTGGGTGTCACTTGTGTCATACGTCTGTACGCGAGATTTGCACACTCCTAGACTTACCTAGGTCCACTGTTTCCGATGTGATAGTGAAGTAAAATCGTGGAGGGACACATACAGCACAAAAGCGTACAGGCTGAGCTCGTCCGTTGACTGACAGAGACTGCCCACTGTTGAAGGGGGTCGTAATGAGTAACAGGGAGACATTATCCCAGACCATCACACAGGAATCCCAAACTGCACCAGGACCCACTGCAAGTACTATGACAGTTAGGAGGGAGATGAGAAAACGCATTTTTTGGTCGAGCGGCTGCTCATAAGCCACACATCACGCCGGTAAATGCCAAACAACGCCTCGCTTGGTGTAAGGGGCGTAAACATCGGACGACTGAACAGTGAAAAAACTTTGTGTGGAGTGACTAATCGCGGCACACAATGTCGCAATCCAATGGCGGGGTGTGGGTATGGCAAATGCGCAGTGAACGACATCTGCCAGCGTGTGTAGTGCCAACAATAGAATTCTGAGGTGGTAATGTTATGGTGTGGTCATGTTTTTCATAGAGGGGGCTTGCACCCCTTGTGGCTCTATCACAGCACAGGCCTGCATTGATGTTTTAAGTACCTTCTTGCTTCCAACTGTTGAATAGCAATTCGGGGATGTAGATGGAATCTTCCAATACGATCGAGCACTTGTTCATAATGCATGGCCTGTGGTGGACTGCTTACACGACAATAACATCCCTTTAATGGACTCGCCTGCACAGACTCCTGACCTGAATCCCAAAGAATACGTTTGGGATGTTTTGGAACGCAGACTTCGTGCCAGGCCTCACCTACCGACATCGATACCTCTCCTCAGCGCAGCACTCCGTGAAGAATGGGCTGCCATTCCCCATGAAACCTTCCAGCACCTGATTGAAAGTATGGCCGCGAGAGTGGTTCAAATGGCTCTGAGCACTATGGGACTTAACATCTGAGGTCATAAGTCCCCTAGAATTTAGAACTACTTAAACCTAAATAACCTAAGGACATCACGCACATCCATGACCTAGGCAGGATTCGAACCTGCGACCGTAGCAGTCTCGCGGTTCCCGACTAGCACCTAGAACCGCTCGGCCACAGTGGCCGGACGCGAGGGTGGGAGCTGTCATCAAGGCTAAGGATGGGCCAACACCATACTGAATTCCAGCAATACCGATGGAGAACGCCACGAACTGGTAAGTCATTTTCAGCCGGGTGTCCGGAAACTTCTGATCACACAGTCTACCTAAAAGCAACAATGTTGATTTGCATATCTGATTTATATTCAGTATGCTTCAACGGCCAATTGAAAAGTTATTTTATTTGTATTTGGATAATCTCTTCCTGCTGTCTCATCTGACAGACCCACCTTTCTACGATTGATGCAAAAGAAAAGAAGGAAAGAAAGAAACGAAAATTTCAAACTCATTTAGCTATGTCCTTTCTGCATTTAGTAGTTCAAATATTTTTTATAATCACCACGGGAGGAAGTTACTACATAATAATGGGCGGTTTCTAATGCGCAAATATAATTATCATTGTTTGAGAACAACCAAAGAGAAAGAAAAATAATATACCTGACAAGTATTGCTTTGGAAGGTGAAAGCCACCAGTGTAACTATTATTTAATTACTGCTTATTGAACTTGAGCAGTTTAGGTCCTTAAAGCTTAGTCTAAATCCGACCAGAAACAACACAGCGATTACATGGGAAGTGGTATCACAATGTAGGGCTTCCTTCATCCACAGAATGCCGATGGTCACCATTTTGAGCATGTGATGTAAATGCTCTGCTTTTAATGAAGTGCAATATTACGGTAAATGTCACTACAAAGGGCCATGTTACTTTTGGTTGTCATAACTACTATAATAAGGTACCGTACAGTAACAAGGTTCAATTACTGTACAGTGCAGTACTGTTGCATTCAGTGTATATCGGTAATTTGTAAAATTTTCAAACGCGCCTTGAAGGGGTTAAATGATTTAGTTAATTTAATGCACTCAAGTGATATTTGAATTAGAGGAGTTATGTATTATTTATCATTCCCATAGCAACTACTTTCGTAGATAAATTGGAACTCTGTGATGCATTTATGACTAGGTCTTGGACCCCGTGTTTCCTCCATCTGTGAGGATACATAAAACGTATAGCTTCAGTACGAACTATCCAATGACGTTAAATAACATTGCTTGAAACAATTTTTCATGCAACGAATCAGAAAAGATAATTTTGGGAGAGCCAAATAAGTGCGACACCCGTATACACGAGTAAAGTAAAGTACCTTGTCCACGGATACGCCTGTTGGGTTAACTACGATGAATTGCCATCTATCAGTGAATGGCAGAACTCCTTGGAATCACAGTATCAGGGGCAGTTAAGCGCCGCAAACAGGGCGGCCTTACGTATTATCTCCTATGCCCATAGAGGACTCAATCTTACAAACTTTCTGTGGCAGACAGTGGTGCTGATGCTACTGATGTCGTGTGGCAGAGATGGATTCGTAATAATGCACTGTGTTGGATGGTCCCTTGTACCGATGTTGCGAGGCAGGATACTTCGTACCAATTTTTAGTGGTAGAAGGGCTTCATATTGATGTTGCGTGGTAGTGGAAGTTTTGTATTAGTATTGTGTGCCAGAGGGTGCTTCCTACCGATTTTGTGTGATAGAGGGTGTTTAATAACGATATCTAGTCGCAGACACTGCTTAGTGTCAGTGTTGTATGGCTGTTAGGTCTTTGTACTGATATTGTGTGCCACAGGTTACTGCGTACCGAGGTTATGTGGCGGAGGGTGCTACATACCAGTGGTGTGTTACTGAGGATGCATTCCAACGACGTTACGTCATGGAGGGTGTTTCGTAGCAATATTACTTTCGTTAATGCTGGAACAGGTCACACAGAAATTGTAGCTCGAACTAGACTGGCAGTGGACTCCCGTGGCTGGCAAGTGGCCAAAGCTCGCGCTAGACTGGTGACGTGATCAGGTGGGCTGGGCAGTGCGGTAGCTAAGAGATGCCATTACTGCCATGAAGTGTCACTCCAATGGCTCTGAGCACTGGGGGACTTCGCTTCTGAGGTCATCAGTCGCCTAGAACATAGAACTAATTAAACCTAACTAACCTAATGACATCACACACATCCATGCCCGAGGTAGGATTCGAACCTGCGACCGCATCAGCCGCGTGATAGTGTCACTCCAAACACCAGTTAAATATGGAGGAGATAACGCTTCTACCACCTGAGAGCTTTCATATAGTGCATTGCTCAGACGGTTTAAATTATTTGTAAACGACGCTATTCAGCTTCCGAAAGTTGTTCTCTGATTTTTAACCGTAATTTTGTGCAGTGGTCGAGACTAGTCGTCCGGCTATAGATATTTAGTGCTACCTTTGGGTTGCAAGCAGATTATAAATTAAAGTCCCCACCGATGTTTCTCTGTCTATACGTAAAGTCAAATCTCAGGAACTACCTTAGCGATTTGGATACGGTTCATACCAATAGACTGATTCACGAGTAAGTCTTTTGTATATAATTTGTTGCTGCTCTGCCAGATAAGTCATTTGACCATAAATATTTAGTGCTGTGCTAGCGAAGCCGGGACATGTCGCAAGTTGTGTTATAAACTTGAACCACTGTAATTCGAGCCATACATTTGACTCGGATTTGAAAGTACGAATTCCATCTTATTACTTTAACAGCATTCATGAAAATAAGTACATCAATGCTGGATAATGGATAGTCATTGCTGCAGATGAAAACCTATAAAAGATGATTATGAAGGTTATCAAGCATATAATGTAAGGAGTATACTTCGCCGGCGATGGGCGAGGCATGACAGAATCTCTGACCAGAGAGTAGTTAATTGTTAGTTGTTGCTTGTCGCTAGTCTGCGCTTGACTGCGCGAGTGGACAGTAGTTGTCCGCGCGAGTCGTCAGTAGTAGTCAGTCGGATACAGTTGGCGGTCGGCGCGTGCCTGCGGGTGTCGGCAGTCTGGTCGCGACTCTGGTCAGGATCCTGGACGATGAGTATTGTTGTAGAAGGTAAAGAAGCAGCCTTGCGCATAATTAATAATGTACGTTAATTGTAATTTAATTTGTTCAGAAAAAGATGCCCTAATAATAATTTTCATAATATAAAGTAAATTTTTAAAGAAAAGTATTCATTTCAATTTAAAGAATTTTTCCAATGCATCATCATTGCTTCCAAGAATCCAAAAAATTATTTACGCCAGCATTGTACGAAGCTGTGCCGATAAATAAGAGCAGATATAGTTGCAGTTTTTATTGAGGTAAGAATTTTGCTTTTGTTATTCAGAATACAGGGCTGAAGGTCAGCGCTGCTGTCTTTATAAAATTTACCAGATATTACTATTTCTGTTAGGAGGTTACATTTCGTTCATAGTTCATTATTTAATTAATATCATTGTGTGGGTTTATGGTCAATTATCATTCCTTAATTTTTGTGGGGAGGTTACGCTTGGCACCATTTTGAATTATTATTAAACATTATTTTTGTTTGGAAGTTACATTTGGCTTCATTTCCATTTAATAATTTCTGCGTGGAGTTTACACTTGGCTCCATTTCAAATTAACATTTAATAAAAATTACTGCGGAGAGGTTACATTTGGCGACATCCGGCCAGGATTGTATTTCTTTGTGAATCTTCTGAGAAGTAGTCATATATCTGCTCTTAATTACTTAAATGTAATTAGCATTTGGCGCAACGCATTTACTAATTTGTCACTCTTTCTTCCACAGATCATCGGCAATTTTTTGCTCTTTGTTATATTTGTGTTTGTTGCATTTTTGCATTGTGTTTGTTTCATTTGTGAATAATTTTGATTAGTGAAAAATGCCGCGAAAACCTGTTAACAGTACATCGCGATATATAATGAGTGAAGTAGCCGACTCAAATAACTTGACCGATAGTACTTGCGACATGCAGTGTAATGATGACAATCCTCCATTTACAGACAATCAGTGCCTACCGACCACTTGTAATGATTTTTATCCTAGTGATGGACAAACGAAATCGATTGTGCCCTCTGTTAATTTAACGACAATTGATGACGCGGGACGTTCTGTAACAATGAACGCTGCCCAGCTTGACACACCCGTTTTGCAAAATTTACGTAGCGAACAGACAAATTTTTCTAATGAAAATGAACAGTATATTCAAAATACAACAGATTTATTTAATTCCGATTTAGTGACCAACAGTACACATCCGATTGGGAAACCTTTTCGAGAATCACAGAATGACCAAATGGTTATAAAATATAATGACGCAAGAACTCAAACTACATTTTCTGTTTTAGAAACTGATGCATTACCTCCTCACACCACAAATGGTGCTTGGTGAAGTTAAGCATTACTGAAAAATTTCCGAAAGCATTCGTTTATAGAAGTTCGTTCTTTGTACCACTAATAACATAGCCCCGGATCGATATGACAACCTCTGTAGGTAGTCTGATGGTATTACCGACGCTTGAGAGTCTTGCCACCATAGATCACATTGGTGATTTTCGCAGCCTCACTCGAAAATTCGTTTTTGAATGTAGCTTCATTTAGGCCTTAAATAAAGCGTCAACTGGCTTCTCAGCATGCTGAATTTGTGTTGAATAGTCGTACAACAATATGTTTGTGGGATTTGCATTGGGGCAATTA
This sequence comes from Schistocerca piceifrons, assembly GCF_021461385.2. Lineage (NCBI taxonomy): Eukaryota > Metazoa > Arthropoda > Insecta > Orthoptera > Acrididae > Schistocerca > Schistocerca piceifrons. The sequence continues at coordinate 635,019,858 of NC_060139.1, forward strand.
ATTTCAGTTTTCACAATCATGTTTTACGCGTCAAATGAAAGTTATACGTTAACTGCTTTCTCCCAGTGGTTGACGGTAATTCGGATTGCCTATCTGATGGTGTTAGCTATCACAGCTTGTACTTTACAGGGAATTTTGAAACTGGGCTTCTGTGTAGTTCCCTTGGTTTCAAGCTGTTACGGATGATATCAGGCTACGTTTTGCAATAGATTACGGATTCCAGTGACTCTATTTCCGGTAGGTGGTTTTCTCTTACACTACAGGAAGAGACTTATTTGTGAAAGAGCGGGTGATGCGTATTTACTCATCATCACTATTTATATATTTTCAGGAATATTGTTCTAGGCGCTACAGTCTGGAACGGGGCGACCGCTGCGGTCGCAGGTTCGAATCCTGCCTCAAGCATGGATGCTTGTGATGTCCTTAGGTTAGTTAGGTTTAAGTAGTTCTAAGTTCTAGGAGACTGATGACCTCAGAAGTTAACTCCCATAGTGCTCAGAGCTACTTTAACCATTTGCACGCATATTACGCCGACCACTGTAAAATGCCTGCCCAAGGGTACTTCCCACTGGACCATGTATATGGGGTTTGTTTCCATTCCATTCTAATATGGAACACGGGAAGAAAGAATCCTGAAGTACCTCTCTGGGCATTGTAAGTAGTCTAATCTTGCCCCAAATGTTCCTACAGGAGAGATATGTAGAACCCTACAGCGTAGATTCCCATTTAATAGTGGTTGTCGGAACTTTGTATGTAGGCTGTGGCGTGCCAGTTGGAGTCCGTTTTGATCACCAAGCAGTTCATGTAATTCAGTACTTCTGTAGCACTATCCCGTGTCTCCAACATATCACTGAACATTCACACTGCCTCAATTTGTGATCTGTCCGTATCCCATATTAGTCCTATTTCGTATGGGTTCCACACAATTCTGCAATATTTCCTCGATACCACGCACGATTTTTCTGTAAGTAGTCCCCCTTGTAGATGACCGAATATCCAAGTATCCAGACAATGGACCATAGTCTGCTTGTGCTGAGGCACAGTCTGATGATCCTGTTTTATAATTCCACCAACTTTACGCCTAGGTATTTGTCTCGGTTGACTGATTCGACGTATGACTCTTTGATATTGTAGTCAGAGGACACTAAAGGTTTGAATTAGATGAATTGTGCACATATACATTTCTGAACATTCAACGCTCACGACGTAGAAAACTATGTAAGCCTCTCAAACATTCTTCTGGATATTCAAGTCTGCTCAGAACAAGCTTAAGGGGAACATGACCGGCTGTTTTAGGAGCAACAGTAAACACTGGCAGGGCCTAAAGTTATTGTACAAGTGTCAACATTTAATTTAGAAGAGCTATAGAACTTACAACTTTGTGGTTTCTGCCAAATAAATGTATTAATCACCAAGTTTTTGGTCACAATGTCATAAACTTCAACATTTACTCCGTTTTTTGCGCGAAGAACGTCTAATCGATATTCGATGTCCCATTATGCGTTTGACAACATTTTTTGTGTATCACAAGCAACAGAATCTGCTAAACTGAGTGAATCTGCTAAACTGAGTCTTAATGTATCTATATCTGGTACCTGTGTACCATAAACCTTACCCCTTACGTAGCCCCACAAAAGATGTCAAAACGCGTTATATCTGGTGATCGTGCACGCCAAGCTATGAGACCATTACGCCCAATAAAACGGCCAGGAAAAATTTCATTAAGAAAATTTCTAACATACAATCCCGAATGTAGTGGTAAACCATTTTGTTGCTAATAAAATCACGACGCAAACTTCTCAACTGGTCTTCCGCGAACTATTTTAACATATTTACATAAATTTTAGCTATTATTGATTTTTCAACGAAAAAGAAAGGGCTATTGACTCTATTTTGCTTTAAGCCGCACCACACATTTACTTTAGGGGAATTCCTAACGTGCTCTAAGGCAACATGGGACTTTCCCTAACCAGTACCCCACGCTTGTTAACTTTACGGGGTATATATATATATATATATATATTAGTAGTCTCATCTGGAAAAGAAATTTGTTGCATATACTGATTGCCGGTGTCGTTTCGTGCTCTTATCTCCCTCGCAAAATCTGCTCCACAAGTTCCGTCATCTGGTTATAACGCTTGTCTTACCAGGACCTTATATGCGTGCACATGCAGTCTGTTGTGTAGAATTCTTCGCACTGTGTTCAAGGAATATCCGATCCACGAGATGCCGGTAGAGCAGAAGTTGAAGGGATCGTGAGAACACCTGTTGACAGCTCGGATATTTTGTCCACTGAACGAAGGCCGCCCTATTCGCGGAAGATCCAACATGCTTTATTCATTTTAAACTCCATGTATCGTCCACGCAACATTACTCCTTCTATCAGGTGTTTCACTGCCTTATTATCTTTGCAAATTTCGCTGAACAGTAATTCAAAAATGGTTCAAATGGCTCTGAGCACTATGGGACTTAACATCTGTGGTCATCAGTCCCCTAGAACTTAGAACTACTTAAACCTAACTAATCTAAGGACATCACACACATCCATGCCCGAGGCAGAATTCGAACCTGCGACCGTAGCGGTCACGCGGTTCCAGACTGAAGCGCCTAGAACCGCACGGCCACACCGGCCGGCGGAAAAGTAATTAGAGATTTTGTTATGTATAAGTAATAACACGGAATCCACAGTGCTTACTCCTCGCGTGATGCCATTTTACACGACTGTAGTGCTCTCTACCAGCTTCTACCTACTAAACAAAAAATAAAATAAAATTAAAAAATTAAAAAAACTTGGTGATCTTTCATTGACAAAAACCACAAATTTGTAAGCTCTGTAGTTTTTGTGAAATAAATAATGATAATTTTACAAAGAATTTTGGCACACTCTGTACAATGAGATGATAATTTTCGAAAGAATTTTGGCACACTTTGTACAATGAGATGTGGTAGCATGGACGAAATCGAATAGAACGTTGCATATAACACGTGTCAAGTGTTTATCGATTACAGAGATGCAACTGGTTACTGAAACACGTTTCCACCTTGCATGTTGATTCCTCATTTATTACAGGTTTACTTATCGAAAGTAATTTTTCTATTAAAGTTCAAGTTCTTAAGTTGTGTTTGACCTGTGATCGTGGTTATTATTCGTTTGTCAATTCAACTGTACCGTTTAAGCATGACGCACAGATTTACAAATGGTGCGTCAGCTGATATGGTTTTCGCCTAGGGATTTTGTAACAATCGCTCGTAGAAGATATGGTAGACAATATCCTACATTCAGATCACCAGATTCAAAACCATTTTACTCACGTTTCAGTAAACTGCGTGAGACTGATGCAGCACCCACCAATGATATTTCATCTGAACGTGCAAATAAAGAGAGTGTGGATAAAGAAGGCGATATTATTCACTTCACATGACGTAGTCTTCAACAGGATCTCGGAGAATTTCTACACATATCGATGTATCACATACAACAATGTGGCGGATATTAAGTACGCTCAGCTTCAAACATCACTTACAGTGAGTTAAAGGTCTTCGAGAAGAGGAATGGAGGAAGATAATTTTAATTTTCTCGTTACTTTTGCACATTCAAGAATAACTACATTAAAATTTAGCCCCTTTCACTTGTATATCAAGAAACCTCATAACTAACGGCTGTTACGATAAAAACACATATACGCACATTAAAACAGTTTTGCATCACCTCGGTTCCGAGAGTTCTGGAACCTGTACAGAAAACTGCAATATAGATCAACATAAACATTATTTCCGCACTTTTTATAGCCTATGAAAACCGAACATTGCATGTTGTACCACCACACAGCGAGACTTTCAGAGATGGTAGTTCAGATTGCTGTACAAGCCAGTACCTCTAACACCCAGTAGCACGTCCTCTTGGATTGATGCGTGCCTGTATTCGCCGTGCCATACTATCCACAAATTCATCAAGGCACTGTTGGTGGGTCACGTCGTCCCTAAACTGCCCATTTCAATCTATCCCACGGATGTTCGGTAGGGTTCATGTCTGAGGAACATGCTGGCCACTCTAGCGATGTTGTTACCCTAAAGACATGCCTCGCCAATACGCTGCTGATATGGTTGCACTATCGGTCGGAGGATGGCATTCACGTATCGTACAACCGTTACGGCGTTTTCCATGACCACCATAGGCGTACGTCGGCCCCACATAATCCCACCCCAAACCAGCAGGGAACCTCCACATTGCTGTCCTCACTGAAAAGTGTGTCTAAAGTGTTCAGCCTGAGCGGGTTGCCTCCAAACATGACTCTGACAATTGTCTGGTTGAAGACATATCCGACACTCATCGGTGAAGAGAATGTGATGCCAATCCTGAGCTGCCCATTCGGCCTGTTGTTGGACCTATCTGCAACGCGCTGCATGGTGTCGTGGTTGCAAAGATGGACCTCGCCATGAACGTCGAGAGTGAAGTTGGGCATCATGCACGAAAAGCATTATCGAACATCCGAGCCATAATCGGTAGGTAGCGGTCATCCACTGCAGTAGTAGCCCTTGGGCGGCCTCAGCGAGGAATGTCATTGACAGTGCCTGTCTCTCTGTATCTCCTCCATGTCAGAAAAACATCGCTTTGGGTCACTCCGAGACATCTGGACACTTCCCTTGTTGAGAGCTGTTCCTGGCATAAAGTAACAATGCGGACGCGATTGAACCGCGATATTGACTGTCTAGGCAAGGTTGAAGTACAGACAACACGAGCCGTGTACATCCTTCCTGGTGGAAAAGCTGAAACTGATCGGCCTTCGGACCCCCCTCCGTCTAATAGGCGCTGCTATTCCATAGATGTTAACACCTTTGGAAGGTTTCCGTGACATCTCTGAACAGTCAAGAGGACTGTGTCTATGATACAATATCCACCGTCAACGTCTGTCTCCGGGAGTTCTGGGAACCGTGGTGATGCAAAACTTTTCTTGATGTTTGTAGTATACGTTTATGGAGCCATATTTTCAAGAAAGTTTCTCTGTACGTATATTTTGTAGTATGGTAGAAACTGATGAGCCTTATTGTTTAATGTCATCGTTTTATTGGTCATAGTTATATAGAATTTATTGAAACGAATCTTAATTTTTACTTGAAGATGTTATTTTTGCAACAAAGATGGTTATTTTCTGCCAGCATGATGGGCCCTTGCACATTTTAGCTGTCAGGTGACACAGCATCGAAAGCTATGGTACCCCGCAAGATGGATTGGGAGAAAAGGATAAATTTCTTGGCCACTCATTTTCGCCTGTCAGGATGGTCCGATCATAAGGTGTACAAAAATAATAAAACACAAGACATAAGTGATATCTTTGGCTCATGAAAAGTGATGCCTTCATAAAAGAACGCCACATTACTACAAAACAGCTACATATGGTGTTTGCAAAAGAATTTGAAAACGGATTTAAACGGTAAGAGGACCTATGAAAATCAACTTCAAACTGAATCATCTACTTTGCTTAACAACTTGTGCGAGCATCTTTTATCATTACATCTCAACCGCTGTATATCTATAACTAATATATTTGAACACATGTTATATGGAATGTCTTATTGAGGTGAATCCTTATTACCGAATCCTTACAATTTGTGTAATGTATCCCCATTTTATGTCACAGTACGTCAGTTAAAGGTTAAACATTTGAAAGTTAAATTGCTGACAATAGCCGACAAGAGAAAGAAAATTGTTTGCTATTCAGCGATATTGATTAAGTTTATCTTCGGTGTCACGGAATACCTTTTCTCTTTGGAACACCCACCTATCATAGGCAGTGGTCGTAGTTGGAAAATGGTAATGTTGGTGACACCACACCATGTAATTATTGCAGTTAACGAGAAAATTCAGCTTTGCACGAAAATAATAGTGATGACTGGACGTCATGAAAATTATAAACTGCAGGATAGAATTATGTACGTTGTAGTCTGGAAGCGACAACGAGCTTATGATACCAAACCGACTACTCCAAATAATTTAACAGCCTGAAAAGTATATAAAAGGTATCTGATAGCAAATGAACCGTAATGCACTTCAACTACCTGACTATTATTTCATTGCAAAATTACACGGAAATAATACACAGGATACGTTAGTGCAGAATCTCGAAGATAAAGAAGAGAAATGTGAGTTGTGCATCGTTTCCACATTTTTAAATTTAAAAAGGGAGATGAATACGTTGAAGTTCGGTAGCAGGAGGAACAGGACTTCTGATCAGGTGAATACAGGGCTATAAATACAAAATAAAATACGTATAATGCAGGAGTAGGTGTAATAAATAATAAAAAATAGGGACGCTGGTAAGCTACTGTGAATATCATATAGAACGCATTAGCGTAGCCAAGATAGACACGATGCCCGCACTCACTAGAGAAGTACAAGTTAATATGGCGAACAGCTCAGCAGATGACGAAGAGGCTGTAGAGATATACGGTGAGATCAAAGAGATTATTCGTTTAGTTGAGGGAGACGTAATTGTAATGGGAGACTGAAATTCCATAGCAGGAAAAGGAGAAGAAGAAAAAACAGTAGGCGAGTGGGGGAAAGAAATGAAAGAAGGTGCCGCCTGGTAGAATTTTGCGCAGATCATAATTTAATCATTGCAAACACTTGGTCTAATAAACATGACAGAAGGTAATGTACCTGGAAGAGACCTGAAGAGGCCAGCTTATGTGACGGCAAGACAGAGAGTTCAGAATCAGATTTTATGTTGTAAAACATCTCCAGTGGCAGATGTCGATTCTGGCCACAATTTATTGGTTATGTACTGTAGATTAAAACTGCAGGAATTGGAAAAAGGTAGGAAATTAATGAGATGGCATCTGGCTAAGTTGAAGCAACCAGAGGTTGTTGAAAGTGTAAGATGAAACACTAGGCACCGATTCACTAGAAGAGGGGAAGACAATACAGTACTTCTACTGTATGGGTAGCTTTAAGAAATCAGATAGTGAAGGCATCAGAGGATCAAATAGGTAAAAAGAAAAGGCCTAGTACAAATCCTTGGAAAACACTTGAGATACTGATGAAAGCAGCCACTATTAGTATTATATCGAAAGCTAGAGCGATCGACAATAGAACTCATAATATATAAATCAAGATTAGTAGAACGGACCGGTTATGAAAAACTTTACACTAATTTCCAGCAATGAACATTCTCAAATAACTAATACTGTCAGAATACCGCTTTCATATTTACATGTTCTGACAAACCAATACAAATACGTTACCAAATATTGCCTGGTAATTAACAATATCCCCGTAAAAAGCAGGTGTAGTAACGCTTTATGAAACTATCTTTGGTGTTTCTGCATAAGATACTGGATATCAACATTGTTTCCAAAACCAGATTAATTTTATTCGAAAAGATTAACATAATATACTGTTCTCTAGAGCTGAATATTTCAGCTTCGAACATCATCTGGCATGCAATCGTTTCTGTTAAATCCTGGATACACAATCAATTGATACCTGTTGTATCTTCTACTTAAGTTATACTTGATATTGTGGAATGCTGTTACACAACTTTAATGTACTAGCTTTTAAATGTACTCCCGCTGACGTTCTCATATTGACATACAGCAGAATCATGCAGTCACAAAATAAGTATCATTGTCAATAACCTGCTATGCATCTAAGGCTACCTTTAGTGTGAGTGACGGTTTCCCATGCAGGAGTGCAAATGCTACGTAGTAATTTACACAAGAGTTAATTGTAGTCACCTTATATATGAGGCAGAAAACGAACTTACCCAGTTTCATTTCCGTTACATAGGAAAAAGAGACGCTAAATCTGTTAAGAACTTGTCTGTTAGTGTGTTCTCTTATAGGTTGATGTTGTTTCTAATGTACATTAATGCTCTCTGATTTATTTTGTCACAAAATGGTAAAAGTAGCCTATTTTGCTAATAATAGAAGTATGGGAGTAACCAGATGGCGTTAGTCCACTTAGGTAAGATTTGAATCAAGTCGTATTCGAAAATATAAACAAATTCCCAAAGGTAACTCAATCTTCATTTAGTTTGGGCTAGACTCAGAACTTTCTATTCAGTAATTCATTTTAAGTACAAGAATTCAAAGTTATAGCATATCTAACAGTTAAATAGAAGTAATTAGTGCTCAGTGCTTGGTAATATCAGTAAAACACAGATGGAGCTTTAAAGTAATTTAAAATCTTATTGACTACAAATTCACTCTGACAGTTTTCATAATTAAAAGGTTCTTTAGATACCGTTACCAGTCACAAGGTTTATGATTTACTGAAATGATTAAATAAAGCAACATATTTGTGATACAAACCTGATCGTTAGGATCCAATGGCTACATAAAAACAACAAACAATATTTTTCTTAAATGTTTTACGTTGTTGTTGTAGGCTTAAGATGAGGTACATGCCTCAAAACACTTTCCTGAATAAAATTATATCAGCAAATCAACAATTAATTGCTAATGGTAGTATTTACAGAACTTTGATCATGAATTTAATTATTATCTGCTTGTACATAGTGCAATTCGTTTAATAACAAGTGAAAAACTGGCTTACAATAAAACGTTTTACTTAATTTCACATCAGTTACTAATTATAATCAGTACAACACATTTTAACTTTTTGTCACCCCTCTGGATAAAATTACAGTGTTTCACACCTGTAACTGTCATGAGTAATGAGGAATTGAAAATAAATATTTCCTATCACACCATTTTCCAGGAGTAGAAGTATTACTATTTGTGAAAGATACGTAGTTGTGGACATATATTTTAGCCAAGGATAAGTTCACAAGCGCATTTTTTTTTCATTCTCTTTTGTATTAATCTACTGCAGTGTCTCTAAGTACCAACAATACTCAGCCGAAGTTCCAATGCGTTATAAACGACTTTCCCATTGCCGAAATTTCTTTCCCCCGTGTTCGTCACCTATAATCCTCAGTAGCGATGAAAATGTCCTACAAATTTTTGAATTAGGCCAGAATGTCGTAGGTTGGTGCACTATTCTGACTTTTACCTCTAACGAGCATTGTAACAGAAGTCTGACACATTTTTTTCCATAATTTTGTAAATGATGATATTTTTCCTGTGGTGCAGTCTTTTCTGATATTAAAAATTGCGCTGGAAAATTCACAACGTCTTTTTTTAGCTACATTAGCACAAACACTTGGCTATAAGTTGGTTACTACCGTTACAAATAGCTTACTTGGCATACTTCTATACGGTGATAAGTAGTAAATTATGACATATAAATTAGAGAATATGTCAGAATAAACAACTTTGTTCTAAAATTATGTGTAAGGATTAACCTATGACATTACTGCCAAAATGACAGTAAAGGAAATCGTAACTTTGGTGACTTATTATACTTCATATTTTGGAAACATCATGTTATTCACAATCTGTTTGTAGCCATCAGATTCATGGTTTGCTATAATGTGTGCACGCACTCACCTTATGGTATTGGATACATCATTAGAACAAAATACATTGGGTTTCTTTACAAACCGCCTAGACGTTTTGCACGTAAGTTCCTGACAATATACTCATATATAACATACATCACATAAACACAGAAACTACACTCCTGGAAATTGAAATAAGAACACCGTGAATTCATTGTCCCAGGAAGGGGAAACTTTATTGACACATTCCTGGGGTCAGATACATCACATGTACACACTGACAGAACCACAGGCACATAGACACAGGCAAAAGAGCATGCACAATGTCGGCACTAGTACAGTGTATATCCACCTTTCGCAGCAATGCAGGCTGCTATTCTCCCATGGAGACGATCGTAGAGATGCTGGATGTAGTCCTGTGGAACGGCTTGCCATGCCATTTCCACCTGGCGCCTCAGTTGGACCAGCGTTCGTGCTGGACGTGCAGACCGCGTGAGACGACGCTTCATCCAGTCCCAAACATGCTCAATGGGGGACAGATCCGGAGATCTTGCTGGCCAGGGTAGTTGACTTTCACCTTCTAGAGCACGTTGGGTGGCACAGGATACATGCGGACGTGCATTGTCCTGTTGGAACAGCAAGTTCCCTTGCCGGTCTAGGAATGGTAGAACGATGAGTTCGATGACGGTTTGGATGTACAGTGCACTATTCAGTGTCCCCTCGACGATCACCAGTGGTGTACGGCCAGTGTAGGAGATCGCTCCCCACACCATGATGCCGGGTGTTGGCCCTGTGTGCCTCGGTCGTATGCAGTCCTGATTGTGGCGCTCACCTGCACGGCGCAAAAAACACGCATACGACCATCATTGGCACCAAGGCAGAAGCGACTCTCATCGCTGAAGACGACACGTCCCCATTCGTCCCTCCATTCACGACTGTCGCGACACCACTGAAAACGGGCTGCACGATGTTGGGGCGTGAGCGGAAGTCGGCCTAACGGTGTGCGGGACCGTAGCCCAGCTTCATGGAGACGGTTGCGAATGGTCCTCGCCGATGGCCCAGGAGCAACAGTGTCCCTAATTTGCTGGGAAGTGGCGGTGCGGTCCCCTACGGCACTGCGTAGGATCCTACGGTCTTGGCGTGCATCCGTGCGTCGCTGCGGTCCGGTCCCAGGTCGACGGGCACGTGCACCTTCCGCCGACCACTGGCGACAACATCGATGTACTGTGGAGACCTCACGCCCCACGTGTTGAGCAATTCGGCGGTACGTCCACCCGGCCTCCCGCATGCCCACTATACGCCCTCGCTCAAAGTCCGTCAACTGCACATACGGTTCACGTCCACGCTGTCGCGGCATGCTACCAGTGTTAAAGACAGCGATGGAGCTCCGTATGCCACGGCAAACTAGCGCCATTCGACGGCCGACACCGCGGTTCCTGGTGTGTCCGCTGTGCCGTGTGTGTGATCATTGCTTGTACAGCCCTCTCGCAGTGTCCGGAGCAAGTATGGTGGGTCTGACACACCGGTGTCAATGTGTTCTTTTTTCCATTTCCAGGAGTGTATAAATCAATATAGTAGTTGCTGTAAATGCAGTGTAGCACCAATACTCATTTTTCGGAATTTCTCGCTGGGTGGAAGCACAAAACAAGACTCTGACTTTTGTTTCTGATAGCTAACACTAGATGGACAAAAAAAGAAAAAAACATAGAGATGAAAGTGTCCCTGTTGCATATGAACTGAAACCAACTTCAATTAAATTGATGCATACTTCTGTAGCAGAGAAAAATCTGATATCCAGTATAAAGTGTTTATAATGGAGAAAAACTAAAATCAGTAAAATAATATCTGAATTTTGCTTACAAAAATGAGTCCCAATCATTTATTTTCATGCAGAAGGCGAGAAACTGTTTTGTGTACTGTTAACGATTTATAATAAAGTGATGATGTAACAGATAGATGATTAAATACAATACTGACAAGATTATCTTGATTGCATCGCTTGTACTAGATCACGTTGTATCTTGGAACATGTACTCAAATTTGGAAAAGCTTTATAATATTTCAGCGCAGTTTTCAATTTCAGGAAAAGATCGCACCACAGGAAAATATCATCATCTACAAAATATGTGAAAAAAGGGCCAGACTAGTGTTACAATGCTCGTTAGAGGTAAAAGTCCGAAAACTGCACCAACCTACGTCATTCTTTCATACTTTAAATTTCTGGGAAGCAAGGTGCAGCACAATGGTTAACAACCACCTCTGTAAATACTTCTGGAGAATAATATTAGTGGAGTTGAGGGTGATATTCATTGGTACAAAAGTGTTTAACATTCTGCCAGACCATACGTTAAATTTACAATTGAAATTCAAGGACAGTTGAATAAAAAGGAAAACATCTTCCATCTCATTTGGTCCTTATAAGAGTCTCATTCTAGGGACCATTATAGTTAATGCATTTGGTGTCGTTGTTACAAGACTGTAATACTGCATAACTGTGTTATAAGCATGGCAATTAAAAATGCAGGTTTTTGATAGTTAGCCTGACAGTTATGTTTTCAGGAAAGTTTGCAAATGTGGTATTCTCTACTGACAAATTTGTGAGCACTGGCAATCCTGTCAAGTGACTGCCGTATTTTAAACATCATTGGATTTGTATGCTTTAGGAGATGTAAATGTTTGACAATGTTTCGATTTTTAAACACTCATTTATCGTCATCCAACTCAAATCTTAAAATGTTTAGATACACAGAAAATATAAAAAAAATTAAAATTGGTGTCATTCAGGAGTTAGTATAGTTATGTATTATGCTATGAGACAAGACGCCGCTTTGTTCCATTATACACACACACACACACACACACACACACATATATATATATATATATATATATATATATATATATATATACGCATAGAGCTTACATCAGGTGGTTTTGATTCCATATGATATCGCTGTCTTAGTTCCTGCCACTACTGTATAAGTTAGTTCCTCTTATGTTAGTGGAGATATAATAGGTGTTAAACCTTAGCTGGAACTGTTATTTCTGAAAAATTATTTCACGATAACTGTCAAGTAACATTGTTGTGAAATAAACTTTCATAACGGAACAACTTCAGAAGTAAATGCTGCAGATAAAGCTTAACACCTACCATAGTTTCACCAACTCCAAGGGAGCAAACTTATAGTGCACTCACAGCAACTAAGACAACGATGTCATATGAACATCAAGGCCGCCTGAAGTACAATAACCTGATGATGCTAATCGCGCCATAATAGGTCTATAGTAATAAAATTAAAACCTAACACAGCAGGGTCTTGGCCTCTAGGAGAATACGTAGCAAATTTTGCCTTGATTTAATAGATGTTTGCCAACAGTCTTACTGCAGCGGTAACACCGTTTTGCGTCAAATCACCGAAGTTAAGCGTTGCCGGGCTGGGCTAGCACTTGGGTGGGTGACCATCCGGTCCGCCGAGCGCTATTGGCAAGTGGAGTGCTCTCAGCTGTTGTGAGGCGAACTGACGAGTTAATTGACTGAGAAGTAGCGGCTCCGGTCTCGGAAAGTGACATGTGGCCGGGAGAGCAGTGTGCTGACCACATGCCCCTCCATATCTGCATCCAGTGATGCCTGCGGATTGAGGATGACACGACGGCCGGTCGGTACTGTTGGGACTCCCAAGACCTGTTCGGACCGAGTTAGTAGAAAGTGTTGTTTTTCAAATATTTTTGATGTTCTTGTGATGATTAAAAAAAGCAAAGATCATGAGAAAATGATTAAAATAGGGTTCAAAACCGCCCTGGATTTTGTATTTTTTTGGAGTGAGTTGCTGAGCAGCTGCTAGTCTAATAATAAATACTTATGGTTGAGATTTCGTGTCACTATGAGTAATTGGGCGATTTAAATAATATGAATGTTGATGTCATGGTAAGTTAATGAAGGAAATTAAATGCTCTTTGTGAGATTATATGGAGATTTAGTATGTATAGCGTTAATCGAATATGGCTGTGTAAGTCAAGCACATGGATCCTTTCTTGATAGGAACAGTCCAGAGGTTGTCCGTCAAGTTTGATGAGATCGCAAGTGTTCAAAACGGAGGAGCAGTGGCTAATTTTATAAACTCCTATATGATTCTTGTAAGTGAGAGTAAAGCAATACTGTAGCAAGACGGAATGCATGCTCTTCAAGATTTAAGAGGGAGTGATAAAACATTGGCTACATTTCATGAAAATGGTTTTGGCAAGGCAGTGTAAATCTGGAGGACTGATGTCAAGAGAATAGAGCAGAGGAAGTGACAGCGTGGGTACTTAAGTGCTGTTATCGGGAATCTCTTGCCCAACGTAAAATCCTGAGTGACTGGAAAAAAGGGCGGGTGACGACTGTATATAAGAAAGGTAGAACGACGGATCCTCAAAATCACAGACCAATATCCTTATCATCGGTTTGTTGCAGGATTCTCGAACATGTTCACAGTTCGAATACAATGAATTTCCTTCAGATAGAGAAGTTGCTGTCCACGCATCAACACGGCTTTAGAAAGCATCGCTCCTGCGAATCGCAACTCGCCCTTTTTTCACATTATATCTTGCGAACCATGGAATAAGAGTATCAGACGGATGCCATATTCCTTGACTTCCGGAAAGCGTTTGACTCGGTGCCCCACTGCAGACTCCTAACTAAGGTACGAGCATATGGGATTGGTTCCCAAGTATGTGAGTGGCTCGAAGACTTCTTAAGTAATAGAACCCAGTACGTTGTCTTCGATGGTGAGTGTTCATCAGATGTGAGGGTATCATCTGGAGTGACCCAGGGAAGTGTGGTAGGTCCGCTGTTGTTTTCTATCTACATGAATGATCTTTTGGATAGTGCGGATAGCAATGTGCGGCTATTTGCTGATGATGCTGTGGTGTACGGGAAGGTGTCGTCGTTGAGTGACTGTAGGAGGACACAAGATGACTTGGACAGGATTTGTGATTGGTGTAAAGAATGGCAGCTAACTCTAAATATAGATAAATGTAAATTAATGCAGATGAATAGGAAAAAGAATCCTGTAATGTTTGAATACTCCATTAGTAGTGTAGCGCTTTACACAGTCACGTCGATTAAATATTTGGGCGTAACATTGCAGAGCGATATGAAATGGGACAAGCATGTGATGGCAGTTGTGGGGAAGGTGGACAGTCGTCTTCGGTTCATTGATTCAATTTTGGGAAGATATGGTTCATCTGTAAAGGAGACTGCTTATGAAACACTAATACGTCCTATTCTTGAGTACTGCTCGAGCGTTTGGGATCCCTATCAGGTCGAACTGAGGGAGGACATAGAAGCAATTCAGAGGCGGGCTGCTAGATTTGATAGTGGTAGGTTTGATCATCAAGCGAGTGTTATGGAAATTCTTCAGGAATTCGGGTGGGAGTCTCTAGAGGAAAGGAGACGTTCTTTTCATGAATCGCTATTGAGGAAATTTAGAGAACCGGCATTTGAGGCTGACTGCAGTACAATTTTACTGCCACCAACTTACATTTCGCGGAAAGACCACAAAGATGAGGTAAGGTAGATTAGGGCTCGTACAGAGGCATATAGGCAGTCATTTTTCCCTCGTTCTGTTTGGGAGTGGAACAGGGAGAGAAGATGCAAGTTGTGGTACGAGGTACCCTCCGCCACGCACCGCATGGTGGATGGCGGAGTATGTATGTAGATGTAGATGTGAATCAAAAGGAAGGTTCGTTTTAACAGGGCAATAGATTAAGGACCTGTCAGTCATCGAGAACAATAGGTTAATGACCTGTCAATCAAATGAGAACAACAGGTTTGCCTCTGAGTCCTCACTTCCCCCTAATGTAGACAACCTGTGCTAACAAACTATGCCACAATATAGTTTTCCTCCCTACTTTCCTAATGGTGCGGGCTGTGTTCAAAAGAAATAAATTTTTCTTTTCTCATCCAACTGAAACAATCATTAACTAGAAATGCTTATGTTTGACTATTTGCAGACCATTTGCAGCCACTCATGGAATTCGTGTACCCAAACAATGATGGAATTTTTGTCAATGACAATGCGCCATCTTACCGGGCCACAGTTGTTCGCAGTTTGTTTGAAGAACATTTTTGACGCTTCGAGCGACTGATTTGGCCACCTAGATCGCCTGACGTGAATCCCATCGAGCATTTATGGGACATAATAGAAAAATCGGTTCGTGCAGTGGCAACACTTTCGCAATTATGGTCGGCTATAGAGGCAGCATGGATCACTATTTTTGCCTGGGATATCGAATGATATGTTGAGTCGTTCCCTCGTCGAATTGCTCCACTACGCCGGGCCAAAGGAGATCCGACACGATATTTGGAGGTTTCCCACGAATTTTGTCGAGTAATCTTTAGGTGGGTATAGTACATCTCTGAACAGTCAAAGAGTCTGTGTCTGTGATATCATATCTACAGTCAATGTCTATCTTCATGAGTTCAGGGAACCGGGATGATTCAAAACTTCTTTGGATGTGTGTAATTGGAATATGTCGTTAGTAGATATTACTTAGTTCACAATAGTTGTTGTTTATTTTGTAAACCATTCAGACACCTCATGGCATAACTGATAAAACAGTTAAGAAGGACTCGTAAATCAGAAGATCGTATATTGTTGAGCTTTTGTAAATTGTTTAGGAAAACATGTTGCAGCCTGACTATTTACACAACTCAATGTTTTTACACAGTGTAGTACACATCATTAGATGAAACACGTTTCAGTATGACAACAAGAAGGAATATCTCTACTAAAGAACGAAATGAAATATTGTGACGTATTTTATCAATGAGGTATCAGGTGATTCATGATTAACTCCTTTCTGATATACAAGAAGTTTTATACCATGTATTCGGAGCAGTTGGTCTGAACGCTGCAGTTATATAATCGTCTAATACCTCGCCCCTCTAGCGATGTGGATAAAGACGTGCAGAGTGGCGATGATGATATTTGCGCGCCGGCCGTAACCGACACGACTCTATAGACCGCAGCACACTCGTTACACGTAGATGAGCGTTTCTCCACTATAACAAATACACCGTCACCATTGGGATTCTGTATACCGATTAGAAAATTCCACATTTACCTCCCGTTCTGAATCTGATATTTTATTTTGGAATTCTAATTGTTGTGTGTTGTTGTTTACTACTATTACAGCGTAGCTGAACCTCCGTCATTTAGACTTGCGATACTTGTGACGTTCGCCACCTACACTGAAGAGTCAAAGACAGTGGTACACCTCCATAATACCGTGCAGGGCTCCCGCGGGCACGCAGGAGAGGCACAACACAGCCTAACATGGACTCGACTAATGTCTGAATTAGTGCTGGAGGTCAATGACACCAAGAACCCCACAGGGCTGTCCATAAATCCTTTTGCGCACGAGAGGTCGGAGATCTCTTCTGAATAGCATGTTGCAACGTGTCCCGTTAACTATTCATTCGTTGCAACATTTCGTCAAAAAAATAAAACATTGTTTTTTACGAGATAGGGCTGTCGAATGTCTGGAAAATAGTTACTTCTCCACTTGTGTTTGATTCCTAGTATTTCGGGACCCTTGTCCTGTTCTTTGCCTATGTTCTTCAATGCTTTCGTAATGTAGTTTTCGAAAGGTACTTGTTTCATATAGTACATTGTAAACTGGTCTTCTGCTGCTTCCAAACCTATGTTATTGGATGCACCCTGTGGACATCGTGATAAAACATCTGCTAATACATTCGCTGGTCCTGGTATGTGTGTAATAGTGAAGTCAAATTCTTGTAGTATTAACATCCATCTGGCTAACTTCCCATGAGTTAGTTTGGCGGATAACAGAAATTCTAATGCTTTGTGGTCAGTGTATAGTTTTGTTTTTCTTCCGAGTAGGAAGTATCAAAAACGTTGGAAGCCCCATACAATGGCTAATGCTTCCAGCTCCGTGACTTAATAGTTTTTTTCGCTTTTTATGAGTACACGACTGGAAAATGCAATTGTTCTATATGATCTTAGCCCTGCCTGTTCGTATTCTTGGAATAAAACAACTCCGAAACCTGTTTTCGCGCTATCAGTGGCCATACAAAAATTTTGTATTAGATCAGGATGTGCTAAAATCTGTGCAGTTGTTAGTGCCTTTTTCACTTTGTAACCTCCCCCTCACTTATCGACCTCAATGACAGTGAAAAATTAAACCGCATGTGCCTAATGGAAATTTGGGAAAAGCAGTCACCGAAGTTAATCTGTCGGTAAAGAGGGAGGAAAGGGTTACATATAAATGAAAGGAAAAATGCAAATGAAACTGGTGGAAATTAATTTTGAAAAGGCGTAAAGTTAATAAAGAACGTAAATGTGCGGCCGTTACGTTCACAATTAACTATCGGTAATTTAGTGACTGAAATTAATAGTGAGCTTTATTTCTGAAGCACATCGAAATTCAGTAAAATATGGTTAGTCTTGGGCTACCTCAACAATCATTTCAAAAGGTACTTGAATGTACGCAATTTAGAAATAAGAGATTTAACTTTGAACTTGAATTAAATGATTCTGAACATTTAACAATAGTAAAATTTAGTACGTACCAAGCTGAGCTGCAGTCGCAGGTACGATAAAATACGGTAACAAAACTCGCACCCTTAATTTGTGCTTGTGTAATCTAAATATTGTAGCCAGCTATGAATACCTTAACTGAACTTTGAAATTGAAGCAGTGAAATCGAATGATATTACTTAAATGCTGGCGTTTGAATTTCAACGACACTCGGGTTCATTCTGGAAAAGGAAGTGACCCTACTTGGTAATGCAATTGCGACAATGAGCAACAAAGGTTCATACTACGTTGCTGTAATTTAGCGAGAAAAATTTAACAGTTAGAAAAGCTGAGGTCTGCCATACAGTTCTAAAACTTTACGTGCTACCAGTCATCCTTGTTGGTTGATTGAAGGTTTGAAGTCGTCGATCGAGGAGGTAGCGACAGTCACTCATTGTCGGCCGTCGCTGTTGCAGAAGCTGGATGTTGGCGCGCCTTCTTCTCGACACGGTCTCCAGCCGAAATGGGCTCTTGATGAGTGCCAGCTAACGCTTCCCGTCGGCGACACCGTGTCAGAAACTGTCATAGCAATTCGAGCTCAATTACATGCTGCCACACCCCGAAATCGCGGCTACTCGCGGGAGTGTCAGACAACACACCTGCTCCACTGCACTACTCCAGCCAGACTGTCTCTGCTCAGCCCGCGCTCCACGCGGCAGAGTTCACTACCAAAGATCCTAAATTACACTTTGGTTCTCCACACGACCTATCGATGTATTCGTTCGATAGCATAGTTTTCCCTAGGCCAGACCCAGCGTATAAATACAAATAATATTCACAAAACAATCCAATTATACACCGACATAAATGCATATATATATATATATATATATATATATATATACAATTAGTAAAACAATTACAATATATGAAGAGACAGAAATGTTATAGCTTCAGGTAACAAAATAAGGAAAAATCTATAGTACAACAGATGGAAATAGAAGGATATGCATTTCTGGCGTTACAACTTTTAAAAATTTTTCATTGGCGTGTTTTTTCCAGTCAATGCACAGAGTCGATCCAAATAAATATTTATAGAATGCGGTGAGACCTAGAAATACTCTGAGAGTTTTCTTGTTATATGGAGTACAGAATTCTTTGATTGCCGTTAGTTTTTCTGGATCAGGCATTACCCCTTTCTCTGAAATTGCATGTCCTAGAAATTTGACCTCTCGCCTTCCAAATTTGGATTTCGTTATATTTACTGTGACCCCATGCTCTTTCATGATCTGTAAAAACTGATATAGCTGTCGTTGTGATGTTCCCAAGAGGGTTCTGCTATAATCACATCATCAACATAACAAGTAATTTTTTATAAAATTTCAGGACTGAGTACAGTATTAAATCCCCTAATAAACGCTGATGATGATATGTTTAAACCAAATGGCAATCGTTTAAATTGGTAACATCTACCGAATACGACAAATGCTGTAAATTTTCTACATTCTGGGGCCAATTCTATTTGCCAGAAACTTCTCCGTAAATCAATTGATGAAAATATCTTAGCACCGTGGAAGTTTTGTATCAATTCCTCTAATTTTTCTGGGCGATCTGTCTCAGTGATTATGGTTGTGTTGATCTGTCTGGAATCAAGCACTAACCTGATGCTCCCATCTCGTTTTTGTACAATATGGAGCGGGCTGTTATATGTGGAGGTAGCTGGTTCGATAATATCATCATCTAACGTTTTAGACATCTCCTGGAATACTTTATTGCTGTAGCTTAATGGGATTGTATAGGGTGGCACTCTAAATGGTTTATGCTGTTCTACTTCAAACTTGTACTGAATGTGTTTAATACTGTCAGTCTTAGGTAAAAATACCTCTGCTTTATCTTGTAAAATACCCTCTAATTCTCTTTTACTGTGTTCCGAAATACCCTGAACTTCTTGCAATTTTTCGTCGATTTCTTTATGGACTTCTAACATGAGTTGAGGCGATTCCCCCTTTTGTGCATACCATTCTAATTTTTCATCCTCTTTATCTCGCATCATTCTTAATTGTTTGTTTTTAACTGGTATTTCTTCTAATTTTAGCTTTTGCTCAAAGAGAAGTGTGACATTCCCGAATGTTACGCTACCTTCCCCCATATCTACTATCGCTCGTCTCTCATTTAAAAAAATCTGCACCTATAATCAAATCTACAATTAGTTTAGGTATAATCACGAAGTTGGCTTCGATCTTTTGACCTTGACACGAAAGAGTTAACCTTGTTTGTCTCGTAACTTCCGCAGCATTGTTTCTAATAGGACCTCTTACTTTAATCTTACGTATTTTCAGTACTGGCAATTCCTCATTGGCATTACACTGCATGAATAAATTTTCTGAGATCGCGGTCAGTTCACTTCCATTATTACTTCTAAGAATTTGATGATTTGAAAATCATATACGTGTGATATTATGAGATGATCTTATACATGAACACAAGCAACACTTAGAATTCATGCGGGATAAGAGCGAATTGTATTTGTCAGCAGTAGCTTTACTAGCGTACTGTCGTTGTTGCAGCCATGAGTTCGAAGGGTAAATTTTTCCATTTCTCGACGTTGGTTTATGTTGTGCAAGTCATTTCACACTTTCAAACTTCAACATTCGTCTCAGACGGAATAATGGCCCTCTACGACAATGGTTCCCAAATTGTATGATATTAACCATTGATGGGAAAAATTAAATTTCCTAACACGTAAAAACCGGAGATGTGACTATCATGAAACTCCATTTCTTTTGAAAGATCGTTACTGTATTATTTCCAATTCTAATATTCCTCCCATATATGACCAATAATTACTTTCTTCGAATCCTGTCAGTAAACCATGACACGATACGGTGGAATCCACGCTTGTGTATAATATCTTCATCAAACACATCAACAACTACAGATGAAATTTGTTTTGTATCAGCCGGCCGAAGTGGCCAGCGGTTAAAGGCGCTGCAGTCTGGAACCGCAAGACCGCTACGGTCGCAGGTTCGAATCCTGCCTCGGGCATGGATGTTTGTGATGTCCTTAGGTTAGTTAGGTTTAACTAGTTCTAAGTTCTAGGGGACTAATGACCTCAGCAGTTGAGTCCCATAGTGCTCAGAGCCATTTGAACCAATTTTTTTTGTTTTGTATCATGAAACTACACTCCTGGAAATGGAAAAAAGAACACATTGACACCGGTGTGTCAGACCCACCATACTTGCTCCGGACACTGCGAGAGGGCTGTACAAGCAATGATCACACGCACGGCACAGCGGACACACCAGGAACCGCGGTGTTGGCCGTCGAATGGCGCTAGCTGCGCAGCATTTGTGCACCGCCGCCGTCAGTGTCAGCTAGTTTGCCGTGGCATACGGAGCTCCATCGCAGTCTTTAACACTGGTAGCATGCCGCGACAGCGTGGACGTGAACCGTATGTGCAGTTGACGGACTTTGAGCGAGGGCGTATAGTGGGCATGCGGGAGGCCGGGTGGACGTACCGCCGAATTGCTCAACACGTGGGGCGTGAGGTCTCCACAGTACATCGATGTTGTCGCCAGTGGTCGGCGGAAGGTGCACGTGCCCGTCGACCTGGGACCGGCCCGCGCGACGCTCGGATGCACGCCAAGACCGTAGGATCCTACGCAGTGCCGTAAGGGACCGCACCGCCACCTCCCAGCAAATTAGGGACACTGTTGCTCCTGGGGTATCGGCGAGGACCATTCGCAACCGTCTCCATGAAGCTGGGCTACGGTCCCGCACAGCGTTAGGCCGTCTTCCGCTCACGCCCCAACATCGTGCAGCCCGCCTCCAGTGGTGTCGCGACAGGCGTGAATGGAGGGACGAATGGAGACGTGTCGTCTTCAGCGATGAGAGTCGCTTCTGCCTTGGTGCCAATGATGGTCGTATGCGTGTTTGGCGCCGTGCAGGTGAGCGCCACAATCAGGCCTGCATACGACCGAGGCACACAGGGCCAACACCCGGCATCATGGTGTGGGGAGCGATCTCCTACACTGGCCGTACACCACTGGTGATCGTCTAGGGGACACTGAATAGTGCACGGTACATCCAAACCGTCATCGAACCCATCGTTCTACCATTCCTAGACCGGCAAGGGACCTTGCTGTTCCAAAAGGACAATGCACGTCCGCATGTATCCCGTGCCACCCAACGTGCTCTAGAAGGTGTATGTCAACTACCCTGGCCAGCAAGATCTCCGGATCTGTCCCCCATTGAGCATGTTTGGGACTGGATGAAGCGTCGTCTCACGCGGTCTGCACGTCCAGCACGAACGCTGGTCCAACTGACGCGCCAGGTGGAAATGGCATGGCAAGCCGTTCCACAGGACTACATCCAGCATCTCTACGATCGTCTCAATGGGAGAATAGCAGCCTGCATTGCTGCGAAAGGTGGATATACACTGTACTAGTGCCGACATTGTGCATGCTCTGTTGCCTGTGTCTATGTGCCTGTGGTTCTGTCAGTGTGATCATGTGATGTATCTGACCCCAGGAATGTGTCAATAAAGTTTCCCCTTCCTGGGACAATGAATTCACGGTGTTCTTATTTCAATTTCCAGGAGTGTATGACAGTAAAAGTGAGACATACGTACTACAAATGCTAAATGTCTTATGAAAATTTCCTCTCCTGGCTGTATGTATTTTCTACTATGGACAAGAAATTGCTTCTGTTCACACTCTCAAACAAGTAATGGAATTAATAGACAGGATAACACCACAGTTACTACATAATGGCTACTATGATGCCGTAAACAGTGTTACTGTTATTATTATTATTATTACTGTATGATGATATACAGTGTTATCATTATTATTATTGTAAGGCAGCACTCATTTGACCCCCAACGTGTAGTATTATACTACTTTGTTACCATCTTTTTCCGATATGTAATCACGTTTTATGATGGGTGGTCGAATAATTGATTATGTCTTTAGTTAATACTGTGTAGTAACATTTTATGTTGTGTGGCATGCCTGGCAATTAATTTGAGTTGGACACTGACAGCAGGGGATGGTGACCTTACGCGTTCCTGTGAATGCTGCCATCAGCAGAAGTATAGAAAGGTACCGAGATGGATGTTTGACTGCTCTAAAGAGAACAGAGTGGTGACTGCGGCTTTACAGTCAAGCTGGCGGCCTCCCCATGGTGAGCCCGGTGAGCCGATGCGAGGCGCTCTCCTGCCACCATGAACAATCTGTGAAACTTGTCAGCTGCTGGAAGCCGGGGGTGAAGAACGGTGGTATCTTACGAGAATACGAAACATCTGTTTAGAATGTAGGAATGCGCGGGGACCACAAACGGCGGACTCGAGCTGACTAATAGCAGATTTCCCACGGCAGAGAGCGAGCCATGTTTCCCCCAAAAATGCACAGAAGTGAATTTGACTGGCAGAGTTCTTAGTCGTGGGACGAGTCTTACAATGATCTACAAGAGTTGTGTACAGAGTATGAACTGCAGGTGGCTGTCTGGCAGCTTCGTGACTTCTTTAGTGCGAGGCACTGTTCTTGTAACAGGCATGGGGATTCACTGCAAGGCAAGGAGTCCACACACAGGTGCCACGAACCTTGCTGCAAACTGGCGTACGGCGTGAAAGGTGACCCTCCTGTGGCTGTTAGAGAAAGACACACCGCACGGGGAGCTACTTACAGACTTCGTTCACAAGGGCTTCAGTGAAGAGTCTCACTGTCAAAATGTGCAAGTATCGATTTCGTCTATACCAATTGAAAGAACTTCAACAAATTTATTTACCGAGTGATTATCTAAGATAATTTAAGTAGTTAGTTAAAATATGTAACATTACTAGCGCCGGCCTTTGCGGCCGAGCGGTTCTAGGTGCTTCTGTCCGGAACCGCGCTGCTGCTACGGTCGCAGGTTCGAATCCTGCCTTGGGCATTGGTGTGTGTGATGTCCTTAGGCTAGTTAGATTTACGTACTTCTAAGTCTAGGGAACTCATGACCTCAGATATTAAGTCCCAAATACTGCTTGGAGCCATTTGAACCATTTGAACCAAAATCCTGTATAACGCTCGTGACACTCTCTTCCCTATTTCTCGATAACACAAAAGGTCCTGTCCTTCTTTGAACTATCTCGATCAACTTCGTTAATCGTATCTGTTAAGCAACACACCGCGTCGCAGGACGGACGAGCGTAGTGTGAACAGCCACTTTTAGTCGAAATGTTGCATCTTCTTTGTGTTCTGCTAGTAAAACGCAGCGTTTGGTTCACCTTACCCACAACATTTTGTGTGTGTTCTTCCTATTTATTGAATTCGTAATTGTAATTGTAATTGTAATTCCTAGTTGAATTTATGACCTTTGGATTTGATTGGTTTGTCGTGTAACCGAAGTTTCAGATTCCTTCTACACTCACACTTTCTGTTATTTATGGTCATTGGCCAATTTTCGCTTCCTGTCTAAATCATTTTTTAATTTGATGCCGGCCGGTGTGGCCGAGCGGTTCTAGGGGCTTCAGTCTGGAACCGCGCGACCGCTACGGTCGCAGGTTCGAGTTCTGCCTCGAGCATGGATGTGTGTGATGTCCTTAGGTTAGTTAGGTTTAAGTAGTTCTAAGTTCTGGGAGACTGATGACCTCAGATGCTGAGTCCCATAGTGCTCAGAGCCACTTGAACCACTTGCAATTTGTTTCGATCTTTTGATGACTTTATTAGATGCTAAACGACAGTATCCTCTGCATGCATAAAACTTAAGGCAGCTGCTCAGATTGTCTCTAAAATCTTTTATATGGTAAGGAACAACCGAGGGCATGTAACACTACCTTGGGGAACGACAGATATCACTTATGTTTTAATCGATGAGTTTCCGTCAATTACTACGAACTGTGACTCATCTGGCAGGAAGCTATAAATCCAGTCACATGACTGAGTCGATATTCCAAAAGCATGCGATTTGATTACAAGTTGCTTGTGAGGTACGATGTCAAAAGCCTCCTGGACATCTAGAAACACGGAATAAATTTGAAATCTCTTGTCAATAACTCTCAACACTTCGTGTGAGTAAAGAACTAATTGTGTTTCACAACAGCGACGTTTTGTAAATCTGTGTTGATTATGTGTCAATATGACGTTCTCATCGAGGCAATTCATAATGTTCGACCACAATACATGTTTAAAAATCGTGCTGTATATTGACCTTAATGATATGAACCTGTAAATTAATGAATTACTCCTATTGCCTTTCTTGCACATTATGTGAACTGTGCAACTTTCGTCTTTTATTACAGATTTTTTGTCGAGCGAGCGAGCCATGTCCTCAGTGTACTCTGAAAGGAAAGTAATTGGCAAACAATCTGGACCGGAAGACTTGCTTTTATGAAGTGATTTAAGATGTTTCACTGTTTCGAGGATATCTGCTTCTATTGAACATTACCGATCTATTATTCAAGCAAGAGTAGAATATCATCACGATTGAATAACTTAGTTAATGTATCCCTCAAGGCGTAGGTTGTCAATGACAGGTCTGTTTTTAATTCATTTATAGGTGCGACATTTCCATTGCGGACACGACATTATGGAACCACTTATAGAAACTGGAGGGTTTATATTGTTATTATTACTATTATTATTATTATAATTACTGCCTGTGGCTAGACAGAAATATTAGCAGCTTGAAGTATTTTAAATTTCCATTTCAGAAGTGAGGAATACAGTAATCAAGGGATTTGCAAATACTGACTATAGTCCACAATTTTAAATTTAGTTGATTTCCAATGGAGATACAAGGTGTGGGTGTAGCAAGAATTGCGAGGGAGGTGAGGAGTTAAGCTTTCGTGCAACATTTCTTTTCTATGTGATGTTACTGCATCGCCACTCAGAAATCATGCAATGGTTGAAATAAGCTCCAGGAATTCGTATTCACAACGAGTTTTATTTTGCAAGCTAGATGTTCGGCAGCAAACTACATGTAAAATTGACTTAACACTGTCTCATGAATGATGTCAAGACTGAACTCCAACTAGGATATGGCGGCATACAAATCGCCTCTGTTTATATGATACTAAACAATTACTGACATGTCACATATTATACTTTTAGGTTTAACAATTAGAACTTTTACATACATCTTCTCAAATTACATAGAAATTTACATGAAATAAAAGTGAATACTTTGCTACAAAGACAGGAAAGAATCTGTTTCTATTAAGACTATAAATTGCACGTTTTATCATTACAACAATGTATTTACTTAATTTGCGTTTATCATTTTACCTACTTAAACGATAATTATCCTGTCATTTACAGGTTAACAAGGGGATTAGTTTTATTTAATAATAAGGTCGAGGGTCAGTTAATTAAATTTTGTATGAGTAAAATTTTATATATCAATGTAATCGTAATTACAGTTCCATTAACAAACAACAATTAAAACATTAGTATATGAACAATTATCATGTCATATTCCTATTACGGATAGAATTTATTTTTTAGTTTTAAAACATAAAAATAGCTGTCTTCTCGATGACTAAAAATATTGGAACTTCAATCGTTAATTATTTCATAACTAAAATACAAATTTTATTCCTACCATGTGTGAAGTTTGCATAATGTACAAATTGTGTTAGTACATCAGCTTCTAAACCAACATGTTTTCTTTATTCTGCATATTGGTCAGGCCCAACGTAAACAATGTCACAACAATAGCTTAAATTAATGCAAATAATTAATTAGCAGCAAAACAAAATCTTCAGTGTATTCGAATCCCGATAACCAGAAAAGATAGGATCAAAGCAGCATACTTATATCACACATATGCCCTCTTCGGAAGTGTGGGGATAAGACTGGTAGAAGGATACAGTATCCCTAAGGGTTGAGGTATTACATTGGGAACGAGGGACTGGGTTTATGAACTATTTGATTGTAACCGCGATATTATTTTCAGAAAGGTAGGGAACCACTTCTCCTTGGTGTCTCAGGACATTCTTTCTGTCATTAAGCTCTTTTCTTGTCCTCTATTCGATACATTATCACTTCAGTAGATGATTTACCAACTATTCAGCAAACTAAATATATATTTCCAAAACTATTCTCTCCTTGTCTCATTCTCCCTCTTTTCACATCCACGTGAAACTGTAGGAAAATATTTCCGGGAAAGACTACACAACACCTAACATTCTATTCGAAATTAAGGGACATCTCTTTTCCATTATAACCTTTCCTGCTGTTAAGAGTCCAGATATTAGATCCTCCTTGGACGAAACGTGCTTCTTTATTTTCTAGCAAAACTCATTCACTGTCTTCAATAACAAGCGACGTAAGTCGATTTTACTTACTGCTGCCGATGTTTTACAGTTTTTAGTGTCCATCCTGTGATGTCATTTCAAGTCAGTGTCCTCGCCTTTTAACTGACCTCCTAAATCCTTTGCCGGCTCTCACTGTACTGCAACTGCTTGGTTCAACGTTAAAGTTAAACTAATACACTATGTGAGTAAAATGTAATTACATACGACGTTTTGGAGAGATGTAAATGACTTGTAACTGCCATAAAATTCATGTGGATCTGGTATAAAACTGTTTCCTTTTCGAGCTGGCAGAGTAAAATAGGTAGGTGCGAGGTATAATGCAGTCTTCTCGGGGAAGATACTCTGCCACTGTGGCCTGTGTCTATCAGTTTTCGCTGACTGCCGCACGCGGCGCTGCCCCGCGGATTGAGACCGGGACGAGGCAAATCCCGCAGCCGTGATTGAAGATTTGCCCGTGGCCTGAGGCTGCCCCAGCCGCCCCGCAGGCTGGTTCCGGCTGCCTCCGACGCCGCCCCCCTCCCCCAAGCCAGCCTACACCGCCTCCAACCCCTCCAGAACCCCTAGCGCCACAGGCCTTGATTTCACCTAACGCGACCCCGCTGCCCGCGTGCCGGCGTGTTAATTGAATTCTTATCAGCAGTCGCTGTGGAACTCGATCCCAGCCTCTCGCCAAGAATCCTCAGCCCTGCCGGCAGAGCAAGTTTCGTCCGGAAATTTGGAGCAGAGGCGATGCAGGCAGTACCAGCATTTGCTCGGAACCTTGTTTGCTCGCAGTTCTGCTTCCTCTCCGGGTACTTTTAGCAATCTGCTCAAAAAGTACGGTCTACAGCACACGGGTCTGAGAGTCTGTCCCGTTGTACAGTGTTTTGAACTGGACCTTGACTGCTTGAAGAACACCGTTGTTTGTAACGAGTTCAGGCTATCAACGGATGGCTCCAATTGCTATCCCAAACCTAGCGTAATTTAACTCGGCTAAGTGTTTACTTACAGCCACACTCTAGTCCGAACTCATGTGTTTTCTTATATCTTTGTATAAGCACACAACGGTACTGTAGCCGACATTATCACGTGACATGTGATAAACACCTGTTGCTGTTACTAAACTGATACTCAGAAGGAATACGGTTGTCGTTGAAAACAGCACTGTGTTGTGACTGCTAGATGCTACAGTTCATGAAACCGATATCATGAAACGACCTTCAGGAAAAATGTTTCGTTTGAACATGTACACATAGGAATCGCGGGAAATGGTTTCCGCTCACTGTTGTGATGTATTACAATGACGATGTGGTTGGCACTTTTTTTGTGGTTGCCGCTGCGAAATAAGAGAGGGATGTATTGTATTCCACTTTTGATCAGCAAAACAGCACTTACGTTGCAGTTCGTGAACTTAGCAGTGCAGCAGTCAGAATTAAGGTTCTTCTTCAGAATGACCAGGTTGTGTTGTTTCTGGAGTTAATTAGCCCAAAAATAACAAAGATGGACACAAAATTGAGGTTAGCTTTGATTAGTAACGAAAAATTAATAGTAAAACTGAGGTAAGTCAAGAACATTTTATTACCTCCAAAGTTATTGAATTATACAAAATGTAAGAAAAAATCAAAGAAAAATGTTCCAGACAAAACAGAGGGTGGGTGAAAGATGAAGGAATCTACGTAAAACTTGTGAAAGATAATTATATTAGGGATTCTTCGTAAGAAAGGGTGACAGATCCGTATAGAGTAAATCACATTCTGGCATACTGAAGCCTTCTGGAAGCGGAAACCTACCGGCAGTAGCTGATGATGTTGACGATGAAGACTAACACGTGATTCACAGCTATTTCATCAGTATGAGGTGACTGGATTTCCTTCTATTCCTTTTTTTTATTTAGAGGAGGTCCCATTGTCTAATTTCTTAATTTTCGTTTCTCATAGCGCCATCTGCCTCTGAACGCGGAGTTATTGTTTCATTTATGACTTCATCAGGATCCTCGTAGCACTGGGTTTCACTGATAACTGATAAGTAATCGGCCTTTAATGACAGAGAAGGTGCAGATGAAAGATCCCCAGGTTTATTCTGACAGTCACATATGGTTTCATGACTTCTTTTTGGCCTCGGAACCAGATGGTGGTTTTTTAATCTTCCTCACAAATACGACTCTCATATTCCTCCAAGTCTCTTTACGTTCTTTCATTGAAACAGATCATTGAATTAATAAAAACCTGGTTATTTATTTTAGCCGCCGAAAAAGTATTATTTACATTATTTATTTCGCGTTAACTTAATTATGAAATTTATAGTTTTCCACATATCTGAATACTAATAATTCTTTCTGACTTCCGCTCAGTATTTCGCTTCACGGGAGAGAACTATTGGAACTATTATCAACCATTGTAGGTGGTATTTCGTGATGAGAATGTGTGGAAAATGAACTCATAGCGCCTTCAATCACTACGGGGTTCAATGAATAGCAAGCATGAAAAAATAATTCAAGTTATTGTTACAACTTATTGTTCAACTTGTGGCCTGTGCTGATGCAGATGGCTTTTTACAACCACTGACTTGTGAGATCATGGAAGAAACAGCAGTGAGGATGTATCCCATTCAGCAAGCTTACTTCGCTGTTTGGGTCGTGGGGAGGATTGAATTTACGACAACCGAAGTTGCTACCATTAGACAAAAATCGGGTTCATATCCCGTATTTCTTCGTTGGGGAAGAGGCCTGCCCTCTGAAAACCTAGCTTATGTGGCCATTTGAGCGAGCTACTGTGACAGAAGGAAAACGAAGATTCAGTCAAGACAGGAGATTGCACATTAGGAATGTTCACGTCAAAATTCCGCGCTTTTGATATCTCTGTTGTTTATTCAGAACAAAAACAGTTACATCCATAGTCGCAAGGACCAGGGCGTTGTAAAATTAAGATTCGGAAAGCAGAAGATGCTGCATATTCACCTAAAACCCACTGCACCCAGTTATGACAGTTAATATTCGCGGACGATTCACGGCAGAGCAATTCCTTCATAATGAGAGAAGTATAATTATAACAGCGAGTAGGTACTTTGGTTTATTTTTATGCGTTCACTCTCTTTTGATGCCCTGGGAGGTGGAAATGAAAACATAATTATTAAATACTAACATATGATGTGCCTCAGCTTTAATATTGTACTCGAATTAATTTTAAGTTTTTACAAGCCTTTATAAATCAAATCATGTTCATCACCTTTGTTTATATGCTAAATATTTCAACTTCATAACTACTTATACATGCAATTCTTAATTGTTAGAATATGATAGATATATAAAAACTTGAATCGGACCTCAATTTTCCACTTGTGGTACCACTGCTTCCCACGTACTTTGTCCCTGTTGCTGTATTTCTTCAGGCCGAAAATTATATGAACACGGATGTTTTGCCACAGCTTCTGCTAACCTGAAAAAGAATGAAATGGTTGTGTTATTTCTCTTGGAAACACAGCTCTGGCAAATACGAACAATGTTGAACTGACGCTTGACACTTGAAATCGAACCCACACGAAAGCAGTTTTACAAGTTTCACGAAAATGATGAAACCAGTGTTTCATGAAACGTAGTGTGCATGACCCTGTGCTGTCTTATCCGTCTGCTGCAACCTCACTTTTACGTTTCATGACATCTGTGACATGTAAGTGGTCTTTCCAGCGTGCATCGTGCCTAATGTGATGGTTCGTAGTGAAGTTATGGCAGAACAGTACTCAGGTCTGAGGGTAATTCGCGTATTTACACGAGAATGGAAGATGGAATATATTAAGTAAGGTAGAAGTAATCACAGAATGTTCATTTCTAAAAGTCAGTTGCCAAGTTTGCATCGTAGATCATCGTGACAGAACTTGGATTGTAAGAAGAAGAGTGACATAGCTCTATTGTCTCAATCCACAGTAGTTTACTCCGAGGAAAAGAATTGCGTATTAGAGGGCGTACCACTGAATAAAGAAACAGACATTTCACACCAGTGAATCAAAAGGATTTACTTATGAAAAAATCGAGCCTTGTTTGCGCTGAATCTACCGATTTTACGCTATTGGACGTAGACGAAGCACAGACGATATTTTTATGCTAGCTGGGCCTGTACATCTCGGAAGAGTAAATTATCCCATGGCTGCGAAACTTCCGGTGCTTCTGCAACTTTTCTGTCAAGTTACAAAGCCTGGAGGGAGAATTCATTTCACGTAATTGAAAAGGTGCTACACTGAATTCCGAGATTACAAACATGTACTGTGTGAACACAGTTTTCTCCTCTCTTTCGTTAATCAACCGTTCTCCACATAAAACTAATGCAGCGGCTTTTAACCTATACTTTCGGAAACAAAAGAGAAACGTAACATCGGACAACATATCTTTTTTTTTTTTTATTTCGCCTGACAGTAAATTTATCTGCAGACTCTTTAGAGTTGTAATGTTAATGTTTCATGTCTTCCTCTCAAATCAGTACATGTTTATTCCTTTCAATTAAGTCATTGAGAATGATATTCAATTACACTCCTTCCTCTGGTGTTATTCAGATGAAAGGTACGTAAAAGGTAGTGTCGCCAAAAGTAGCAGAAGCAAAATAATAAAATTTACCTATGAAACATAATAGACTCATGTTCAGAAAAAAAGCAGAGCATCTTGAACGACTAGAGATAGGACGTTCATATTCACAGGACCTGTTCGTTAGTATGTTCTGCAGAATTGATTAGCATTTGAAGCATGATGGACCCGGGTTCATGGTCCACATTGGTGTCGCGGCGCAACACCACCTACTGTTAATATGACATGATTGCGGCTCTCGTCGCTATAAACCGAAGATTATGGTTCAAATGGCTGTAAGCACTATGGGACTTAACATCGGAGGTCATCAGTCCTCTAGACTTACAACTACTTAAACCTGATTCACCTAAGGACATCACACACATCCATGCCCGAAGCCGGATT
The DNA here is from genome assembly GCF_021461385.2 of Schistocerca piceifrons. NCBI lineage: Eukaryota > Metazoa > Arthropoda > Insecta > Orthoptera > Acrididae > Schistocerca > Schistocerca piceifrons. Next base: position 635,052,006 of record NC_060139.1, read on the forward strand.
CGAACTTGCGACCGTAGCAGCAGCGCGGTTCCGGAGTGAAGCGCCTAGAACCGCTCGGTCACTGCAGCCGCCTGAAGATGACGGATCAGTGTGACGTGAGAAGACGTGCGCAATTCCTCGCCGACGTATGCGTGAAAGTTAACGGCATATCGGTGAGTCTGAAAGAGGGCACAATATTGCAATGAGAAAATGTGATGCATCTACCTGGGAAATTGCTTCTAGCGTGGGACGGTGTTTCGGCAGCGCAACGGGTCTCCGCAAATTGCTTCACAGAAGGCCGTAGAACACGACGAGATGGATCAGGACGCACCAGCCAGATCACCCCCCCTGAAAAGATCGACACGTCGTCCGAATGGCATTGCAGGACAGATCGGCGTCCTCCTCGGCTCTGACGCAACAGTGGATCAGTGTAACACATCACACACCATCAGGGGTGACAGTCCGTCGTCGTTTATTACGGCATGGGTTACGTGCTCATCGTCCACTTCTCCGCCCACCTTTCACGATTTGCAGTGTATGGAACAACGTCATTGTGGGCAGGAACAACATTAGGTAGTGTTTACGCACGAATCCAGTTGCTGTTTGTTCGAAAACGGTGGCCGCATTTAGGTTCTCCGCAGACAGGGGGGCTGGCATCACAGTGACAGCACTCGCACAAGAAATGCAACGTCAACTCAAGGCCTTATGGCTGAGGGGTGCTATTGTGTGCAACCACAAATCAAAGTAGGTGCGTGTCTAGGGCACTATGACCAGTGTGACCTACGTGAACGACATCCTGCGACTCGTATCCATCCCATTCTGCACAGAACCTTAGACGCCATTCCTTGGCAACGCAATGCAAGACCACCTGTTACTGCACGAACACGTGCCTTCTTGTTGCCACTGGATGTCAGTTTTTTGCCCTGTCCAGCCTAATCACCAGACTTGTCGCCAATCGAAAGTGTGTGGGATGAGGTGAATCGACGGGCGCAGCGCTAGGACCCAGTGCCGACCGCCACAAATGAACTTTGGAGTCAGGTGAATGCAGCATGGATGGCTACACCATAGGAAGTGATTCGTGCCTTATACGTGTCGATGCTCTCACGCTTGGATTAAGTTACTAGGATCCACGGCGGATCCTGTGCCTGCTGGGCATCAGGACGCATGCTAAACAGTGCTGACTGAAATGTTAATCCTTTCTGCAGAACAGACTAGTGTACAAATCATGTGAATATGAACGCCCTGTCTCTAGTCGTTCAAAGTGTTCTGTTTTTTTTGTAAGCATGAGTGTAACTCACTTACGAACATAAATATAAGTCAGAAAAATGTCAGTCCTCGCATGGTACGTTGTTTATACCAAATTCCAGGGCGGCATCTTGCAGGTTGTCATTACTAGTTTCATACTTCATTAAAAAAACTCCATCTTCAAGTAGCCTAACTTCTCTTAAGTCAGGTTAACTTAAACTATGTATTATCATGAAATAAACATTTCTCCGACATTTGTGAATGTGTTTATCAACAGGTACCGTTTCAATTTTATCGTCTAAAACAACATATCTCTTTATAAGAACACCATCAATTCGCAGAATATTCCAGCAATGACAGCCAACAGAAGTGTTCATTATAGCTATTTCATCTTAATGTTTATTCGATGATACCAAACTTCTATCACATTCACAAAACAGCGAATATTCAGCAGCTTTAATCATTCAGAAATAATCTTTATGGTTAGTATGGAAATCATAGATTTTGCTTCTGTCGTAATAAGTTAACTTAAATTTTCTTCTTTAAGAGGTAAGTAATTTCTCACGACTCAGCCAGGGTGCACTCACTCTGCAACAACTACGTGAGCGTCCCACGACCACATGAATACAGGAGCAATCCAATGCAAAGTGGTCCGAAGAGGTTACCCTGTCATATGTGCGCAGCCTAGCCAAGCGACGACTGATGCCAGTACATGAGAAATTTTAGTTTTCCGGTTTTGTTGCTGAAAAAGGAAAAGATGTGAATGCAACATTGCTACAAGAACTCGTTTAGCTTTCCCATAGAAAGCCTCCTTTTCTTTGCCAAAATTTTAAACTACCTCTTTCGAGTTTGTGCGTTTTCTTTACTATGTAATGCTTCTCATTCGATTCCGGGAGGTATGCATCGTTTCGAGGACGCGCTGGGATCAGATGAAGATTAGTGATTCCGTGGAGTTTGAACAACAGAAATAGGGTATGGCACACTTTACTTTGTTTTCTGCTGCGGTCTGCTCAACACTATTAATCGACAATGTACCGCAAATAACATCCTCATGCGCAGTCCTTCTGTAATTACAGTAGTGTGCCAAAGTTAAGGAAGAAAGTAACTTCTGCGTGATGTGGCACTGCCACGTAACATAGCTCGATCAGACTTGGAATATATAGTCATATAGAAGTAACTGCTAACGTAAATTACAGAAGTAACTCAAATAAATATGCAGTGAAACAAACAGAAAAGGTATTTTTTCCTAAGACGATAATTACACTGAAGTCACATCGATTCATGATAGTCCCTTGTACACGAGTAAAGTCAGGAAATGATTCATAATGAGGGGTGTAATCACCGCAGACGGCAATGCATGCCCTGAAAAGAGCTCCCACCTAGTCACACGTTTAGTAAGGAGTCGTTATCGTAGGGCGTTCCATTCATCCAGCAGTGTTGTTGACCAGTACCGGATGGTCGCTGATGCGTGTGGACGTACTGGTGTACGTTTCTCCAAAGCACCCCACACGGCTTCGAAACGGTTTATGGGGGAACGGGCAGATCAGTCGATTCGCCGAATATCCACTCGTTCGAAGAGTTTTTCACCTGCAATGAAGAAGAGTTTGTTATGGAAAAGGTAGATAAAGGATTAGACATTAAAGTGGAACCAGGTGTCAGAAGAGAAGCAGATGACAAGGGAGGAGTGGAAAGTATGTTAGCATTGCTCTTGACGAAACTGGAAGGAATGAAAACAGAAGTGAGTGGAAAGCTAGAAGCTGTCAGCAAATCACAGGAAAAAATGGGTGAAGAAATAAAAAAGCTTGACGAAAAGTTTGAAAAACGTCTGAGGGGATTTAAACAGGAAATGGAAGATGGGTTGGAAAAGAAAATCTTGGGCTTTAAGTCAGAGGTTGATAAAGATTTTGAGAAGTTTAAAGATGACGTTAAAGAGGCTTTTAAAGAGACAGAGTTTCAGTTAAATAAGAAGCAAGAGAAGTTTGAAAACATCATAAAGGAAAGTGTAGAATGCTTGGATAAAAACATTAAAACCCAAGCTACTGAATGTATGAAGGGGAAGGATGAAATTAAAGATTATTGCAAAGGAATGTTCCGTGAATATAGACAAGCGACTAAGGCAGAAGTGGAAGATATTAGAGAGACCACTGCTAAGATTGAGAATAGGGTAGGGAGTTTAGAAAAGACACTACATGGTAAGCAGTTTACTGCATCACCAGTAATAGTGAAGATAAGTGATGGTAGTAGTTTCAATAATATAGTTTTTGATCCTAGTGGAGATGTACATCCCGTGTCTTTTATGAATAGTTTGAGAAGTCAGTTTACTACAGATTGGACAGAAAAGGACAAACTAAGGAGGGCAAGTGCTTGTTTAAAAGGGGAAGGTTTAGATTGGGGAGCTGATGCACCAGAAAAATATGAAACATTTGAGGATTTTGTGTCAGCGTTTTTGAAAGAATACTGGTCGAAAGAAAAACAAAGCGATGTCATAGAAGCTTTTAAGAAGGCCCCATGGTATGATAGGAGTAGTAGGGCGAATATGAGAGAATATTGTGAGATATGGATAAGTAAACTAAAACATTTGGATAGCCCATGGAGTGACAACGATACTATAGAAGAATTGATAGGGAAGTTGCCTCCTAATAGAAGATGTGGGTTGATTGGAAATTTTAGTACTATCAAAGACTTTCTGAACAGAGTGAGGGATGTGGATAGTCGGAAAGCGGGCTGTTCATTTAATGAAAATAGAAATGTGGATGGTCATTATGATAATCAGGATAGAGTAGGTAAATGAACCAAGTAAATGTTAGAGGTAGGGGAAGAGGCCGAGGATCTTTTAGAGGAAATAGCCAAAGTTATCAGACAGTAGGGGAATCACGAGAGGGAAACAGGACCCCGCTACAGTGAAGGCCCGTGCTGGGGCAGGTCGAAGGTTTGGGCCTATTGAATTTTCTAATCACCATGGTAATGTAAGGGATACAGTGATGGGTAATAGTATTAGTAATGATTATGGTGATAGAGTGTGTAGTCATCATGGTCTGGTGATGGAACAAATTGGACCTGAGGTTAATGGTGAAGGTGGTAAGGAATTAGGGGACTCATGTATGGAGAGATTTTCCCATATGTATGAGGGAGTCAAAGAATATGAAAGGCAGCCAAAGGGAGTGATAAATGAAAAGAAATTATTTCAAAATGCAAGTGGTAATAATGAAAGGGAGAGTATGAGTAATGGTTGCAGTATGGGAGGAGAGAAAGAAAGTAGTGAAAGGGGTGATTTCCGTGCATGTGATGATTTAAGGAAAGATGCTAAGCCAAGAGAAAGGTCAATTTCTGAGGTCAATGGAGGGGTGATGAATACATATGCCTTGAACCATAAAGAGAAAGTAAGTAATGAAGAAGATGTCAATGTTTTTATTATTCACAGAGATGTAGGAATAGCAGCTGATGATGAGGAGGAAGTAGGTATTTGTGCTCTTCAGAAATGTTTAGAAGGAAAGGAAAGTTCAAAGTTGAATTGTGATGACTGGGCTCATAATGAAATTGAGCAGGATTTGTTATGTGAAGAAAGTAGTGATGGTGGTGATAGGATTAAGCAACCTTTTGTGAAAATTGGAATGTATGGTAGGGATGAAAAAGCTCATTTGGATACAGGTAGTCAAATTAGTGCTATTGCTGAAAGTTTATTTAATTATATAAAGGAGCATAATGAAGTGATGAATGTACCACTAGTGGGTTTGAAGATAGTGGGTGCTACAGGGAAATTAAGCAAGGTAATTAAACACCAAATAATTTTGGAATGTGAGATTGGGGGCATAGGTTTAGTGCATAATTTTTTTGTAGTACCTGGGTTAACCGTGAATATTATATTGGGCATGGATTGGTTGACAGAGTGCAAGGCAGAGATAAATTGTGGAGTGAGTTTTGTTAATTTTGAGGGTGATGGGTCAAGGATCAGTGTGAAGTTTGATGGATTGGTGATAGATAAGGACCGATTGTTAGGGTATTTAAAAGTGAAAATGATGCCTGTAGTAACTAATTTGGGTGATGATAAGCTGAACTTGGAGTGTAGGAGTGAGGAGGATACGAGTGGACTTATGGACGAATTGAAGAACCAAATGTCTAAAGTGGAGGGTTAAATGAATGCCAGAAAGAAGAATTGAGATAAGTTTTGTGGATGAATGGGGAAGTTTTTTCTGACAGGCCAGGATGAGTAAAAAATTATGAATGTAAGCTGGATATCAAACCACATGAACCTTTTTCGAAAAAACCTTATTCCATACGATTTGCACAGAGGGAGGCGGTAAATAAAGAAATTGAGAGGATGTTGAATTGTGATGTTATAGAGCTTGGGAAGAATGAATTTAATTTACCTCTAATCGTTGTGGGCAAGAAAGATGGTAGTGTGAGACTAGTTATTAATGCCAGGATGTTAAACGAAGTGCTAAGGAGAGAAACTGATAGGCCAGAGAGTATGGAGGGGGTGTTACAAAGGTATCACAAAGTAAACTATCTTAGTAGCCTCGATCTGCCTTGCAGATACTGGCAGGTGCCACTTGCTAAGGAATATAGGAAGTATACAGCATTTTTAGTAAACGGGAAGTGTTATCAATACTCTGTTGTCCCATTCAGGCTGAATATTAGTGTGTCTGTTTTTATACGAGCGTTTGATCAAGTATTAGGACCAGAGCTGAGTTCAAAACTGACAGTATATGTGGATGACCTATTAGTTGCCACTGAGTTATGGGAAGAACATTGTTGTTTATTAAATGAGATGTTTGAAGCCTTAAGGAAAGGGGGCATGACCCTGAGACTCAAAAAGTGTGAATTTGTTCGCAAAGAGATAAATTTTTTGGGTAGAATTTTGTGAACTACTGGTATTAAGATGGATCCAGACAAAATGAAAGCAATCAAAGAGTGTCCATTCCCAAGAAATAGAAAAGAGTTGAAATCTTTTTTGGGTATGTGTAATTTTTACCGGGATTTTGTGCCAGGGCAAGCTTTATATGTCTCATGTCTGAAGAAATTATTGAGTCCTAAAGTGAACTATGTTTGGACAGAAGAGTGTCAGAAAGCTTTTAATGAACTTAAGGAAGCTTTTAAAGTGGAAAAGATTTTACACCATCCGGATCTTAGTAAACCATTGTGTTTGGGGACTGATTCGAGTGGGTACAGTATTGGAGTGGAATTGTTTCAAAATTTTGGGGATGAGGAAAATGATGATCATAGGACCATAGCCTTTGCAAGTAGGTCATTGACCAGGTATTTATAGAGAAATTACACTGTCACTTAGTGTGAAGCATTGGCAATAGTTTGGGGATTTCAAAAGTTCGGAGATTACCTATGGGGGAATAAAACTATCATATATACTGATCACAGAGCCCTTATATTTTTCAAAAAGTTTCGGCTGGTACATAGACGGTTAACAAGATGGACTTTGTTCTTACAACAGTTTCCTTTTGAGATAAAGTATATTGAATTTACACAGAACAAAGTAGCAGATGCTTTATCCAGGTTACCATTGAGTGAAGGTAACGATACAGGGTATGATGTTGATGAAGAGCATGTAAAGTTGTTTTATAGAAAAGGTGTTCAAGGAGAGAAGAAAATTGAAGGTATTTGCAAAAATATGAGAAGGTATCAGAATCAGGATGAAGTGTGGTAAATGGTGAAGTGTGAGCTGGAAAGGAAAGATAGTAACAATAAGTTGCCAAAGTATTACAAAATTCATGAGGGAGTGTTGTTTAGACCAACTGATGAAAATTCAGAAGATTGGAAAGTATGTTGGCCCTGTGGATATATAAATGAGATAATAGACTATATTGATTTGAGTTTTGGACTTGTCGGTGCTAGGAAGTATATACAGAAATTGAGGCAATATGTATCTTTTGACAACATGGTAAAGCGAATGAATAACCGTATTAAGACATGTGACAAATGTCAAAGAGCCAAAGTTACTTACCAAACATGTAGGCTCCCTATGCAAAATATTAAACCGAATGATGTAATGAAACTGTTATTGGTGGATCTTTATGGTAAGTTACCAAAAACCAAGGGAGGTTTTGCATACAATTTTGTAATTTTAGAGGTGTTTTCTAAATTTATAAAACTTTATCCGCTACGTAGAGCTACTGGAAAAGCCGTTTTGAGTAAATTGGAAGGTGATTATTTTGTGAAGTTTGGGGTACCTAAGGCCATATTATCCGAAAATGGGTCACAGTTTGAAAGTAAGAAGTGGAAAGAAGGCCTTACCGATCAAGGAGTTACAGTAATTTACACATCAACGTATCATCCGCAAGTGAATCCAGTAGAACGTTATATGAGGGAGATTGGCAGATTCTGCCGTACTTATTGTAGCAATAACCACAGTTCATGGGGAGACATAATAGGAGACATTGCGGATGTAATGAATACTGTTGTTCATGAGGTAACGGGGTTTACTCCTCAGGAGATTGTAAAAGGTGAGAGACAAAAAAGTCAGGTGGAGGAAAATTTATCTTTCCCTGCCAAGGAGGAATTGAGTTGGGGTGAAAAGAAGAAAAAGGTAAGCGAACTGGTAGAGAAGAAACTGCTGGAAAGAAAAGAAAGATGTGATGGTAAGGTGAAGAGTATTGATATAAGGATAGGTGATTTCGTTTTGGTCAAGACATATGAGAAGTCAAAAGAGATAAATAGTGAGATTTCTAAAGTTTTTGATGTATACAAAGGACCATTTGAGGTGGCTGGTATACCCCACCCGAATGCATTCTATCTGATTTATCCCAGAGTCCAAGAAGAAATTTGCACTTAAGAATGTGGTTGATTTAAAACCATATAAGGCAAGAACAACACACTAATACATTTGCCCACTTGCAGTTTTCAGAGGGAGTAAATTTCAGTGTAAACAATGTAAAGATTTGATTATGAACTGTAAATAAGAAGTGGTTTAAGGATAATTTCTTGTATACCATCATACAAATTTCATTTTGAAACCAGATAGCTTTTTTTTCTTTTTTTTTTTTTACATGTTTGATGATGTGAAGAGTCAAGTAGTTATCAGATTCAAGCAATGAAATGTGAGTTGTTATAGTAGACTGTGGCTTTGCTTACAAATTCTTCAAGACACTCCAGTGTGTGTGATGATAAGTAGTATATGCAACTGTCAAGAATCTAGCAAGGTTTGTCTGCAGCAGCATTGTATAGGTTTACTGTAATTACTTGTTCATCCTAGAATTCGGTTTGTGCTGTAACTAACACCTGTCTTACTTTTAGTCTTTACTATATGAAATATTCATTTGTTAATTTGGTTTGCTTGCTTTATGTCAGCATTCTCAAAGAATTGTGTAAAATGCTGTTTCATTGTTGTTAAGTTTATTTGTGCTGTTATATGATGTATCCAATTGTTCATGTCAAATAGCCTGAATGTAAGTTTGAATACTTTAAGGCAATGTATATACCCATGACATGACTTAGCTTTATGATGTTGGTTGTCTCACATGAGTCAATGACATTTTATCTTGAGAGATTCCTGGGAACATCTCATGATAAAATGGGGGGCATATGTGAAGGCATTGCCAATTACGTATATAAAAATCTTTTTTGGGATTTTCTTTAGATTTCTTTTCTTTTTCTTTTGTTCATATGGGCATTTCTAATTGTGATTATGTAACACTCTACTGTGGTTTTTAAATGTAAAGATGTTATTGTGAATATTTCGTTTGCCAATGGACAAATATGTTTCATGCTTTGTACCTGTGGTAAAGTTTCTGAAGTTCTCTTTTGGAATATTATTAATTGTGAAAAATGCTGTCAATAACATTTATAAAGGTTTATGTAATTTACGATAACTATATAACATCTATAGACAGGCTAAGGCGATAGTGATATCGAGAGTTGAAAGTTGTTGCGTAGTTCAGGGGATGGTGGATGGCGTGTCTGTGAAGCGTGTGCGGGAAAAATAGTACTGTGTTCCATGAAAAGCATACGTAATTGTACGGACAGTGATACCGAACTATCAGATTGTTAATTCTCTTTACCACTGCGATATGTAATGCCATCGCCAGCGAACTTTAAGAGCAAATAAACCGGACTGTGAAAGTGCCGCTAACATTACTTTATTGTGGCCGACACGAACTGTGCCTTTATTCGAATGAACTTTGCTGGTATTGGTTTTGGGTGGTGGAACTGTTGTATATTACATTCTATCAAGCCATGAAAGTGAAGACTAATTAACAGTGCAAATATAAATGGCTTTCAGTGACATTGTCGAAGTTTGAAATGCGAGAACAGAGTGGACATTGTTTACGGTGTGCTTCACATACATGAATAATTCTACGAACTGTGTATTTGTGGCTAGGACTATATGAATGTGACGAACCGTGTAATTATGGACGATAGCGTCACGGACAGTGCATAAAGTGTAAAAACGAGCGATATCTACGTCATGTACTTTGAAAGAGAGGACATGTCAACAACGTTCGTATACTGGCGTCTTGTGGTTTGTTAATCACCACGGGGTTAATGATACAGCTGCGCCGGAACTTTATTTGCGTTTCGCCGGAGAAGATTAACCAGCGGAACTGTCTGTATCCTGCTCTCATCATCGTAACCCGCCGACATCGTGCTGCCTAACGCAACGCTTCGTATGTAACAAAATGTTAAAGGATTTCGCTGAACGCTCTCTCTTGACCTAGAAACTTTCTTTCTCTATTAAAAGTATAAGAATTACAGACTCTGTTTAAGTAAATTGTTTGTTTAGTTTGGTTTCTGTTAACGAAAATAAAATTACAATCAGTGAATTAAAAGTTGCCTGGTAGTCATTGTTGAAACACCAGTAATATAAACTTCTTCCTCTCACTAGAACTAATTCACCTTGCATGTCAAAATTATTGTAGTTATTTTATGTAGTTTTATGTATTGTTATGAGACTAGGTATATGACAGTAACTAATAAGAGTATTTTGTCGCGAAATATGGCTTCGCGCGAAAATTACGGCTACTGCCATAATTGCTTGCGTTCTGACTAATAATGTAATAGCTGCTATTTCCGTATTAGTGCTTTTCCTGACGTGAGCGGGAATTATAAATGTCAGCTGTCAAATCACGTGGTGACTCTTTACCCAGTAATAAAAGTTTTTTGATTTTGTATTGCTACGAGTCGTAGTATTAAGAGACACTGGTTATACTCAAAAGTGGGTAGATGTATGGAGAAACCCCCCCAGTGTTCATGCGATTATTAACAGTATTGTGTGTGATTCACGAAATTTTGTCACTTTTTCAATTTCCTTTGAAGTTTCAGAGAATATATATACACAATTTTGTCGGTTCAGGTTAATTTCAGAGCAGTTTCTCGTGAATATTAGAGTTTTCAGTTCATAAACAAAGTGGGATCGTGACCAATTGAGAAGTATAACAAAGAGTGTGGTTTTCCAACTAGAATTTTGGATGACTTCACAGTTCAGATTTTGATAATTATTTTAACTGTGGGTTGAGGTCATCACAGGTGGCTGGTGTTGTCATCCATAAAAAATGAATGTAGAGTTGGATGCACTCCTAAAGAGACGCAAATTGGGAAGGAGTACAGCGTCACAGTGACCTTGACCGGTGAGTGTACTGCGTTCAAAGGTTTCGAATTCACTACGCTCCTGCAGTGATATGCCTCGCCGCACCACTTGACACCTGGACCAACAAAACGATCGTGGTCGACAATGTTACTGGGTTCATTACGTGTTTTCTCACCATATGAGGGTACTTCAAGCACTGTCAAAGATGACCGTTTTGTTGGTGAGGTGGTATGTGGTGTAAGGAGACATGATGATGCCTGGGCATACTGACCATAGGGCAGTATCAAAAATGGTTCAGACGGCTCTGAGCACTATGGGACTCAACTTCTGAGATCATCAGTCCTCTAGAACTTCGAACTACGTAAACCTAACTAACCCAGGGACATCACACACATCCATGCCCGAGACAGGATTCGAACCTGCGACCGTAGCGGTCGCGCGGTTCCAGACTGTAGCACCTAGAACCGCTCTGCCAATCCGGCCGGCAGGGCAGTATCTCGTAGATATCAACAGGTATCAGTTTCCGAACATTATTCACTTTTTTATCTAGATTTTTTTCAGTTCTATCTCTTGTTTTTAATGTGCTTAATACAGAGATAAAACTCTCACACAGGTAAGGGCAGTGGTGTTATTTATCTTACAGCAACCTGTTGTCCTAACGCAATACGAAACACCACGAACGCAAATGCTTATAGGGAGGCAAGAGTATTGAGGCGTAGTCTCCTATAGCTATCTTATTCTCGAAGTGGTATGATGCAACGAATGCATAACGACGACAATCAGATGGATGTTTTCTCTCTAAGTTAAATCGGAATAGTCAACAGAACATCGAGCATATTAAGTAATAATATTAAAACGACCTTTACTTAATACACTCCATTGGTTTGATAGCATGTTTCAATTGACTGTTCTCTTGTAAGTCTGCTTGTACTTGCACATCTATACCAACTTACGGTCAAGAGTCTTACAATGTGTGGTGGGGGATACCTTGTTGTTTGCGTACCACCGTCATTTCCCGCTTTTCCTGTTCAAATTGCGAATACTTCGCGGGAAAGCGACTGCTAGTAATCCTCTGTGTGTGCTCGTCTCAGTCTAATATCACCTTTCCCTTCCTCCGGCGAGATAAGAGTAGGAGAAAGTAATGTATTAGCTGATTGTTCCAGGAACTTACATTGACCCACAGGGTCAGTATTTACTCTGAAGATTCGACAGAGTCAATCATACTTTGAAATTTCCCAGTGTATTGAAATTGTGTGTCGGACCGAGACTCGAACTCAGGAACTTTGTCTTTGGGGGGAAGTGATCTACCACCTGGAACATACTTTGTTAGAATTTGACAGCACATGAGACACCTTTTTTCACAGAATTTAGATTCACCTATATTTTATACCGGTCTCAGATAACTGAAGAAAGCTACTTTCTTTATTAAATGCCGTCCAAATATGTGGCAAATACGGCTGAATGGGGAGCAGTTAGCAGGAAGATGTTGGATAAGGTCACGAAAGTCGCTGGTTTGTCAACTTGTGGTTGAAGCTCTTCCTTGTCTGCATTTGCATATTAAGAATTAACAAGGGAATATGGTTCTACCTCGAGCAAACGCATTTTTTCTTCTTTTAGTATCCAGACATGTTTTGGAGAAGCTATTCCATCATCAGTGGGTTGATTTACTATCTGTTAACCAACATATAAAAATTTATGCTTTATAATAAATTACCAGTTTTGAGGCTATAATATTTACATTAATAAAAGCACTGACAGAAATTTCGTAGGAATAATAAATATACATTTAGTATGTGGTGTGAAATCGTGACATCTAGAAAAATAAAGTACACACATTTACATACATAGCCGCCTCCATCCTCCCCACTCACTATTTCTCAGAGCCTATTAATAATCAACATATAGTTTAGCACATTTTTTTGCAAACTAGTACTGCAACCTAAAAGACAACATAATATAATGATAGTAGAGAAAAAGCAAAAATTTCACATTGGGCTAGAAGGTTTGGAAAACTATGTAACAAAATATGATATATATGCTAATTAACTGTAAATTACGTTTTGGAGGGTAATAATTATAGCTGCGCTGCAAATATCAGACAGCCAATGAACGCCAATATGTATTACCATGATACATACGTATTTTTCCTTTTAACATTTGTGACAGTGCTTTTATTAATGTAAATACTGTAACCACAAAAGCGTTAGTATTATAATGTATAAATTTTTATATGTTAACTAAACGAGAATAAACACACACATTGAAGATGGAGAAATTTTTCCGAAACATGTTGTGTAATTCACCAAGAGAAACAGTGTTTCCTCAGGGCAGAACCATCAGTACTGTAGGTAAATATTGTACCTCACTGCAAACAATATTCCGATGTTAGCCGTAAAAACACATATTTGAATGTTCTATAAAGCGTTCGATACTCTAAACCTACGAAACATCAAAATAATAACCCAGACATGTTGTCCGACGTTTGAGCAACCTAATGTAATGAAGAAGATATAAGGAATGACTGAATGTTAGATACTGAATAAATCTTTAAAGCACAAGATACAGGGAAATGAAATTTAGATACCAGATGCTACAATAAATATATTTGTTGAAAACTGAACGTTAACCTCGCAAAATTTCTACAATTTGGTAAGTGAGTATATTTTATACATTGAACGTCAAACGATAAAATCTACAGTTTATTTTCAGTGAAGCCTTTCTGTCTTTTCATTTACAGACCTCCTTTTACTTCAAGTATTATTTCACAAATACCGTAGATCTGAACAAAATAGGAGATCTTATTACATTGTTTCCTCCTACTCCCACATTACAGTATTCATTAATTGGTATTCCTTCACTGTTTTTTCTCAGTTCTAATAAATTGCTCTGCAATTTACTGAAAACGTCGCTAAGTATGTAACGAAGAATTTTCTGTTAACGTTACGCTCCGTTCGAATTATAGAAAGAGAGAGAGAGAGAGAGAGAGAGAGAGAGAGAGTGAGAGAGAGAAGGAGAGAGCAGCCCCGTATTCGTCTACTGTTTTCATTCCATAAACTTGAGAAGACTCAGAAGCTGGCGAAGAATAACATTCGCATCGGACGTGGCACAAACGGGTTACGTAACTGCTTGATTCTTATACGTTTTGTAAAAGTGAATGTAATGGAGATAGGAGTTGTCAGAGTATATAAAGGGGGACAGTAGAGCTAAGCCGATGTATATTTCGAAATGATCAATCTCAAGTTAGAAAATATTTACTGGTGGAAAACGTAAATAACTTATTACATTCTAAATCACATATGCTTACTGCTAATGGACACACAGTAAAATTAAACAACTTCTCACTTACATAAGCGTGCAGAGACACGCATGTTGCATTAAATAAGTAAAGTGCTTAAGAAGGAAAAGTACTCGGAATGTTGCGCCCTAAATTACTTCAACTACATACTTTTAGAGTATCATACAACTTACGAATGCATAGATTGCCGCATATCCTTCAACATCCTGCTACATGGTACTGAAACTACTGAGTCAAAGAATATGGCAGTTACATCAGTCTTTCTGCTTTATTCACATGTGTTTGTACTTATATCGATAGGCTTTTATTAATTGGACCCATACAATCACTCAGAATACTTCTAAACGCATTCCGTTGGTTTCCTTTTCATTTATACTTTATTGTCAACCGAATCCATATTGCCACTCAGATTGTTTAGATTGTAATTACTGATACTCTTAAAAGCATCACACACATCGTACATACACGTCTGCCGATTTTAAATTGGAAGTTAGTTCCATTATGTAGATTGCTTGCTTTACAATATACAGTATATACATGATAGAATGACCATCATCATACGTTAATGTCAATGTAACTAATTTAATTACTCGTCAGTATGTATACCTTTAAATATCCTAAAATAAATACTATGCAAAGAGAAGAACTGTCTTATGAGGTTGTTAATTTACGATGACAAATTTTTTACACCTAGACAAGACGCTGTATGTATCAGATATCACTGTGCAAGCAACTTTGAGTACCCACAATGGTTATTTGAAGCTAATGCTTCTTCTGTCATTCCTGGGGTTATAGCTTCGAAACAGTTATGGATGATTGTATAGGCATTTAACTTACAAGTTTTCATGTAACATGAAACATTTTGTTCCTTACAACGGTAGAATTTATTACATTGCATCTCATTTATGACACTGCAGATATCAGTGGCGTGACCGGACTCAGCTGGCATCCCAGTGCAGGGTATTTTGGTCCATGGTACAAGTACAGAGATGGTAGCGAAGTCTGAAAGGGCCTCGTGTCTCGGTATATGCAAAGACAGTAAGAAATTGCCACTCGAAACTGACAGACACGGACGGAGGAAAATGTGCAAGTGGTTCACGAAATGTTCACTCGATAGTCCACAGAAATCACAAAGACACAGATATCGGGAAGGTGGCTTAACCCGACACAAAATCTGAGCTCTTGTGGAGGGAGATTTTAGTTTTCGTCCATGAAAATCTTATTAATGCCACGAGTTATTGCTGAGCCGCAAGATTCTATGATCATCGGTTGAAAAATGGGGAGATGATGTTGCTTGGTATGAGAGTTGGTCTGTTATTTTCGGTAATATCCTGTGGTCAGATGAAGCAATGTTTTATGTCGACGTGTTTGTTAACCGACACAGTTGTTGCTGTTGGGATCGGAGGATCCGAGGAAGCAGCATGACATCCACGTAAATTGTGGGTCCCTGTCTCATTCGGGACACAGTGATTCCAGAACAGTACCTTGACACACTTGAAAATTATGTACATGGTAATGTATCCACATGGGACAATTACAATGATCTAACCTTTATGCAAGATGGGGCTCCGCCTTAATCCGCACATCCCGTATGCGAGCGGTTCGATACACATTTTCCAGGACGCTGGTTATGACATTCTGGCCCCCTTTAATGGCCAACAAGGAGTCCTGACTTAATCCCTGCGATTTCTTATATTGAGGGTTGGAGAAGGAGAAAGTTTACTGCCCAAAAGCCAAAAACTCTTAATGTAGTGCAGGAGTGGTTTCGCCATACTCTGGGATATGTGCGGCTATATCATTTGGAGAAGTCTCTTGCAAACATCTGGTGGATGACGATGGTATTTATGTTGAATTGTAACAAAGCATAACAGATACACCAGATACACCATTCTTTGCAAAAATTATTCATGTATCAAAAGCTTACAAACAGTTTTAATAGGGAGTCCACCCTGTAGTTATCTAGATTCGTTCCTATTACCAGTTATCTGGATTCCTTTCCATTACTATCTTGTCTCCTTTCCAAAGTCACTGCAATCATATTCGCGTTCGTTAAAATTTTCTGAAGTAGTACACAGCAGATCTCTTTTGTAGTATATGTCCGTGGATGATAATCGAGACTTTCTACGCATTTCTTTTTGCAACGAAGGAAAAATTTTCCGCTTTCAATGGAAAACTCTTATCTTTCATTAAGAACTGTACAAATTTTTTCGAGTTAGTCTCCTTCTACCCCTGAACACTTTGTCTAACATAGTTTCAGTGGACAGATTCCACTACTAAATATAATTCGTGAGGTTTTAAAACACAGCCATTTGAGACTCTCATTGGACTAATATTTTTCAGCTACAAATGTCTTTGGATGTACTAGTAGAGAGAAGACAGAAAACTCCAAATCTCGTAAAAAGTGTGGGTGGTAAAACCATTCGCTGAGAACGTACAACAGTTTTGTCGTACTCAAAATCTACTTGCGGTTTTTCAGTCGACAAGAAAGACGAATTTCTTCAATCCGATCCTACGCTTTTCTTGTATATATTTTCATCATGTTCGTACAGATATCGTGTAAAATTCGTAAGTTACTAATTTACTCTTTTCCATGTAATCCCTTATAATCATAGGCTTTGAACGCCAGAAAACACTGGATAAAATTATTATGCGAGGTGAAATTTACTTCACCTGTGTTGTCGTAGGACCACAGTTTCAAGCCGGAGAATTGGATAACGTTTTGAAATGAATATTAGGTTCACGATAATTACTTAACGTACCTAAACCATAACATTCGGGAGAGCACCCATAAAAAGCTTAACAAATAATAACATTCAGTTTAAGAGAAACCTAAAGGGTATATTGGTGGCCAACTCCTACTCCATTGATGAATTTCTGAGTAGAACCAACTGAGTTGTGTGTGTGTGTGCGTGTGTGTGTGTGTGTGTGTGTGTGTGTGTGTGTGTGTGTGTGTGTAAGTACAATATAACTCCTGCACAATTTCAGTGCAGCAACGTGTTCATTGTAAATAAGTATTTTAGTAGTTCTATTACATGTTTCTTATCTTATAAACAAAAAAAAATATTTTAAATTCAGTGCATTAGAGTTTTTTTAATATGATTCTTTCATATCGTGTCCAGTAAAAAATTTCTATCATTCCACTTGGGACCTGTGGAAGGTCCATTAGCTTATTTGTTTCAGTTGTTAATATTTGTCATGTATTATAATTTTTCTGACATGTTCTACATCCAGCAGTACCTCCTCACTACGGATCAATTGGAGTGAAAGTCTATCTAATCTAATCGAAACAAACGAAGCACATTCAGGGAGGTGTCCCTTTTCACATTGCTTTGAACGTGAAGACCAAAGAATTTTAAGCGTTTTTCATTTTAAAAAGAACTGTGACAACATAAATTAACTTCAGTCACTGCAGGTGTGTTTACACAGCATATTCGGAGGCATGTAAATAATCTTGTGAAAACTAGAAAATTTTTTTTGTACCTTACGCTAATATAAAAGGTTCCCTCAGTATCACGCCAAATAAAATCCTAACGTGGCAAAACGTAATGAAGAAGTGAAGATGAAGTGTTGCAAGACCTGCTCTGAAAACTTCAGAGACATATGAAACATACTATGAACCAGCGGAGCACAAAAAACATTAATATGCCTCTATCTTATGATACTATCTCGAAATTGGGATACCAGCTGCCTCATTCTGTCTTCCTCAGTACCTTTAAGAATTTTTCCAAAATTTTTGGCATGGAAGATAGGCGCAGTCTTTTTAACATGCAACCCACGCCTCGTTCTCACAAAGTCCCGTAATTGTAACTGACCCACACCCATTAGCCTATCAAGTCACTCGTACCCATCCACCTCCCACTTGCCCATTCTCACTCACTCACCCCACTCATTGCATTATATCTTTGTGTGTCTCTGTCATTGTCTCCTGTCCCACAGCTAGAGGCTCCTTTGTTCTGTCATATTACTACAGCCTGCTCCCACTGTTATTATCTCCTTCTTACTCCTTCTTACTGCTGTTGTCTCATTCATTCCTTCCCACTGCTGCTGTCTCTTCTCAATGCCACTATCTCTCTCGTCCTCATTATCATTGTCACGGACTGTGCCTCTCACTTGCTGCCACGCATTTCTACTTTCTCCACCTTTTCATTCTTCTCCCACGGGCACTCTCTCTTTTCCTTGCACTATTACGTCAATGTCAACTATGTTCCAATCCCACTGTGTCCCTCTCTTTCTCTCACACAGCCGTTGTCTTCGCTCTTCCTGTACCATAGCCACTGTCCACTATCTTCCAGTATTTCTCACTTTCCCGTCTCTATCACTCTAACAGCTGTCTCCATATCTCGCAGCATAAAAAGTGTGATCATGTTGGCGTGCCAAAACGTTCGGAAATTTTTTTTTTAAATTTGCTGACGAATGCAGAATGAGGCATCTGGTACCCCAGACAGGAGCGTGTTAGTCGTCTCTGTGCACCGATACGAGTATTTTTCCTTTAGTTCCCTTCTTTACTTGTTAGAGCAGGGCATACAACTTATATGACAAGAACTTTGTTGGTCAGAAAATCTTTGATAGTTTATTTATGTGAAATTGAAGTAAAGAAAAACTAATTTTACAAGGCCGGCCGGATTTTACGTGCACACAGATTTTGCAAGTACTTTGGTATTACAAAGCGGTGTTCGCAGAACCTTTCCGATGATAATGGAGATGTTTTGAGGCTAATTTATTTACGCGACCAGTAACGGCTTTTCACTACGCCATCTTTATGTCCCTGGCCGACGTATTGGAGTAGGGGGAACCCCGCCTCTTGTGCACTCGCAGTGGTAACATAATGTTGATTCTTATTTCGATTGCACATGAGTTTAGATTCCTCCTATTTCTTGAAGGAAGCGTAGTAAAACCCCGGAATGGTCGTATAAATAAATTGTATTCAAATAGTAGACTGCTGAAGGTATTAACAATTTAGCATTTTATATTGAACAGCCGAAATCCGTCAACCACCTTATACACAGATGGACTCACAGAGACTTTAGAGGACGATTTTGGTAGCGAAAAACCATGTTTCTCTGGTTTCTCATAAGTCGCCGATGAACTAAATGGTGCCTCCATGAGCCACATAAGGCGCACCATATACCGCAAATAATGTGAAGAGGACCAACCGATTTGCTCCATTTGTCTAAGCAGCAGGGAGTCCATAGTTTTCATACTGTACTTTGAACTTACAGTCTTCTGCCATCAGCATACTTCGTATCTTCTTGTTTGACGTTGATTCTACAGTTACCAATTATAACGATACAGAAGGAAAACATGTTTGAATCTTGCTTTCGAAAGTCCATGTTGTTGTTGTTGTTGTTGTTGTGGTCTTCAGTCCTGAGACTGGTTTGATGCAGCTCTCCATGCTACTCTATCCTGTGCAAGCTTCTTCATCTCCCAGTACTTACTGCAAACTACATCCTTCTGAATCTGTTTAGTGTATTCATCTCTTGGTCGCCCTCTACGATTTTTAACCTCCACGCTGCCCTCCTATGCTAAATTTGTGATCCCTTGATGCCTCAGAGCATGTCCTACCAACCGGTACCTTCTTCTTGTCAAGTTGTGCCGCAAACTTCTCATCTGCCCAATGCTATCGATCCCTCCTCATTAGTTATGTGATCTACCCATCTAATCTTCAGCATTCTGCTGTAGCACCACATTTCGAAAGCATCTATTCTCTTCTTGTCTAAACTATTTATCATCCATGTTTCACTTCCATACATGCCTACACTCCATGCAAATACTTTCAGAAACGATTTCCTGACACTTAAATCTATAGTCGAAGTTAACAAATTTTTCTTCTTCAGAAACGCTTTCCTTGCCATTGCCAGTCTACATTTTATATCCTCCCTACTTCGACCATCATCAGTTATTTTGCTCCCCAAATAGCAAAACTCCTTTGCAACTTTAAATGTCTCATTTCCTAATCTAATTCCCTCAGCATCACCCAACTTAATTTGATCACATTCCATTATCCTCGTTTTTCTTTTGTTGATGTTCATCTTATATCCTCCTTTCAAGTCACTGTCCATTACGTTCAACTGCTCTTCCAAGTCCTTTGCTGTCTCTGACAGAATTACAATGTCATCGGCGAACCTCAAAGTTTTTATTTCTTCTCCATGGATTTTAATACCTACTCCGAATTTTCCTTTCGTTTCCTTTACTGCTTGATCAATATACAAATTGAATAACATCGGCGACAGGCAACAACCCTGTCTCATTCCCTTCCCAACCGCTGCTTCCCTTTCATGTCCCTCGACTCTTATAACCGCCATCCGGTCTCTGTACAAATTGTAAATAGCCTTTCGCTCCCTGTATTTTACCCCTGCCACCTTCAGAATTTGAAAGAGAGTATTCCAGTCAACATTGTCAAAAGCTTCCTCTAAGTCTACAAATGCAAGAAACGTAGGTTTGCCTTTCCTTAATCTATTTTCTAAGATAAGTCGTAGGGTCAGTATTGCCTCACGTGTTCCAAGATTTCTACGGAATCCAAACTGATCTTCCCCGAGATCGGCTACTACCAGTATTCTATTCGTCTGTACAGAATTCGCGTTAATATTTTGCAGCTGTGACTTATTAAACTGATTGTTCGGTAATTCTCACATCTGTCAACACCTGCTTTCTTTGGGATTTTAATTATTATATTATTCTTGAAGTCTGAGGGTATTTCCCCTGTCTCATACATCTTGCTCACCAGATGATAGAGTTTGTCAGGACCGGCTCTCCCAAGACCGTCATTAGTTCCAATGGAATGTTGTCTACTCCGGGGGCCTTATTTCGACTCAGGTCTTTCAGTGCTTTGTCAAACTCTTCACGCAATATCGTAACTCCCATTTCATCTTCATCTACATGCTCTTCCATTTCTATAATATTGTCCTCAAGGTCATCGCCCTTGTATAGACCCTCTATATACACCTTCCACCTAACTGCTTTCCCTTCTTTGCTAAGAACTGGGTTTCCATCTGAGCTGTTGATATTCATACAAATGGCTCACTTTTCTCCAAAGGTCTCTTTAATTTTTCTGTAGGCAGTATCTATCTTGCCCCCGGTGAGATAAGCGTCTACATCCTTACATTAGTCCTCTAGCCATCCCTGCCTAGCCATTTTGCACTTCCTGTGGATCTTATTTTTGAGACGTTTGTATTCCTTTTTGCCTGCTTCATTTACTGCGTTTTTATATTTTCTCCTTTCATCAATTAAATTCAATATTTCTTCTGTTACCCAAGGATTTCTACAAGCTCTCGTCTTTATACCTACTTGATCCTCTGCTGCCTCCACTACTTCATCCCTTAGAGCTACCCATTCTTCTTCTACTGTATTTCTTTCCCCCATTTCTGCCAATTGTTCCCTTATGCTCTCCCTGAAACTCTGTCCAACCTCTGGTTCTTTCAGTTTATCCAGGTCCCATCTCCTTAAATTCCCACCTTTTTGCAGTTTCTTCAGTTTTAATCTACAGGTCATAACCAATAGATTGTGGTCAGAGTTCACATCTGCCCCTGGAAATGTCTTACAATTTAAAACCTGGTTCCTAAATCTCTGTCTTACCATTATATAATCTATCTGATACCTTTTAGTATCTCCAGGGTTCTTCCATGTATACAACCTTCTATCATGATTCTTAAACCAAGTGTTAGCTGTGATTAAGTTGTGCTCTGTGCAAAACTCTACCAGGCGGCTTCCTCTTTCATTTCTTAGCCCCAATCCATATTCACCTACTACGATTCCTTCTCTCCCTTTTCCTACACTCGAATTCCAGTCACCCATGACTATTAAATTTTCGTCTCCCTTCACTATCTGAATAATTTCTTTTATTTCATCATACATTTCTTCAATTTCTTCGTCATCTGCAGAGCTAGTTGGCAAATAAACTTGTACTACTGTAGTAGGTGTGGGCTTCGTATCTATCTTGGCCACAATAATGCGTTCACTAAGCTGTTTGTAGTAGCTTACCCGTGTTGCTATTTTCCTATTCATTATTAAACCTACTCCTGCATTACCCCTATTTGACTTTGTGTTTATAACCCTGTAGTCACCTGACCAGAAGTCTTGTTCCTCCTGCCACCGAACTTCACTAATTCCCACTATATCTAACTTTAACCTTTCCATTTCCCTTTTCAAATTTTCTAACCTACCTGCCCGATTAAGGAACCTGACATTCCACGCTCCGAACCGTAGAACGCCAGTTTTCTTTCTCCTGATAATGAGCATAGCGCGTTTTTTTATTCTTCCGCGGATGATTCGAAGTCCCTGCATCACTTACTGCTTTTCGGAATATATCAAAATAAAATAGAGATTCCTTTAAAGTTGTACGTAAATTCTATTATTGGTGGTCTTTGTTTACAGATCGTTCGGTTGCGAAGTGGATATTTTTATTATAGCAATTAAGCTGATTCACATATTACATTCCATATTAGGGCCTTTTAACAATAGAAACACATCATCGACCTAACGATTGCTTGTCATAATCTTATCCTCATGTAAACGGAACGCTTTGTTTACTCATATAGCCTTTGTCATACACATGTTATCTGATGAATATTTGAGGGGAGGATCTATAGCCAATCTTCGTGTGTAATTTACAAATAGCTGTAATTCTGAACAAGTTAAGTAACTGTACCCTTTCATCGACTTCGTCCATCACTTACTGCTTTTCGGAATATATCAAAATAAAATAGAGATTCCTTTAAAGTTGTACGTAAATTCTATTATTGGTGGTCTTTGTTTACAGATCGTTCGGTTGCGAAGTGGATATTTTTATTATAGCAATTAAGCTGATTCACATATTACATTCCATATTAGGGCCTTTTAACAATAGAAACACATCATCGACCTAACGATTGCTTGTCATAATCTTATCCTCATGTAAACGGAACGCTTTGTTTACTCATATAGCCTTTGTCATATACATGTTATCTGATGAATATTTGAGGGGAGGATCTATAGCCAATCTTCGTGTGTAATTTACAAATAGCTGTAATTCTGAACAAGTTAAGTAACTGTACCCTTTCATCGACTTCGTCAGCGAGGTGCTCACAATGAGCACATAGAATGTTAGATACTGTATCCCCAATCTTAGCCGGCCGAGGTGGCCGAGCGGTTCTAGGCGCTACAGTCTGGAACCGCGCGACAGCTACGGTCGCATGTTCGAATCCTGCCTCGAGCATGGATGTGTGTGATGTCCTTAGGTTAGTTAGGTTTAAGTAGTTCTAAGTTCTAGGGGACTGATGACCTTAGAAGTTAAGTGCCATAGTGCACAGAGCCATTTGACCCAACCCTAATCTTACCAGTCGGTTTATCAGAATACACATTCTTTAAGTCGAGGGATACCATGTTAGTGCCAAATGGAACAAATAACGTAGCTAAGCGAGAAATTAATTGTTCCCTTAATCTTATACCCTATGTGAATAAATGTATCCGGACACGTCCAAAAACATTCGTTTTTCATATTCGGTGCATTGTGCTGCCACCTAGTGCCTGGTACACCATGGCAGCGACCTCAGTAGTCGTTAGACATCGTGAGAGCAGAATGGGGCCCACCGCAGGACTCAAGGTCATCGAACATGGTCAGGCGATTGGATGTCACTAGTGTCATACGTCTGTACGGGAGATTTCCACATTTCTAAACATCTTTAGGTCCACTGTTACCGACGTGATAGTTAAGTGGAAACGTGAAGGGACACGGACAACACAAAAACGTACAGGCCGACTTCGTCTGTTGATGGACAGAGACCACCGAGAGTTGAAGAGGGTAGTAATGTGTAATAGGCAGACATCTATCCAGATCATCACACAGCTATTCCAAACTACATCAGGATCCGCTGCAAGTACTATGATAGTAAGGTGGGAGGTGAGAGAACTTGGATTTCATGGTCGAGTGGCTGCTCATAAGCCACACATCACGGCTGTAAATGCCAAACGATGCCTCGCTTGGTGTAAGGAGCGTGAAGATTGGACAATTGAATAATGGAAAATGTTGTGTGGAGTGACGAATCACAATATACAATGTGGCAATCCGATGGCAGGGTGTGGGTATGGCGAATGCCAGGTGAACGTCATCTGCCAGCTTGTGTAGTGCCAACATTAAAATTCGGAGGCGGTGGTGTTATGGTGTGGTCGTGTTTTTCATGGAGGAGGTTTGCATCCCTTGTTGTTTTGCGTGGCTCTATCACAGCGCTGACCTACTTTTTTATGTTTTAAGCAACTTCTTGCTTCCCACTGTTGAAGAGCAATTCTGGGATGGCGACTGCATCTTTCAACACGATCGAGCACATCTTCAAAATGCACGACCTGGGGCACAATGGTTACACGACAATAACATCCCTGTAATGGACTGGCCTGCACAGAGTCCTGACCTGAATCCTATATAACACCTTTGGGATGTTTTGGAACACCGACTACGTGCCAGGTCTCGCCAACCGACATAGATACCTCTCCTCAGTGTAGCACTCTGTGAAGAGTGGGCTGCCATTCCCCAAGAAACCTTGTAGCACCTGATTGAACGTATGCCTGCGAGAGTGGAAGCTGTCATCAAGGCTATGGGTGGGCCAACACCATATCGAATTCCAGCATTGCCGATGTGGGGAGCCACGAACTTGTAAGTAATTTTCAGTCACGTGTTCGGATACTTTTGATAGCATAGTGTAGCAAGCTGTACTGGATGTTTGCAATGCTTATTTACATACGTTGCCAGAATTTTTCTGGTTGATAACTGACACCACTTCTTGCCACGAGAGTTGGGCCCACTGGAGAATCGTCCTTACGAATCTTTGTCACTCCTCTGAATCTAGACGCCTCAGAACTAGGAATTAATTTAGTCTATTTTAAATGGTTTTTAAACTTACTATAGAATTTAGCAGATGGATCATAATTACACTGTCGCCGGCAGGTGTGGCCGAGCGGTTCTAGCCGCTACAGTCTCGAACCGCGCGACCGCTAAGGTCGCAGGTTCGAATCCTGCGTCGGGCATGGATGTGTGTGATGTCCTTAGGTTAGTTAGGTTTAAGTAGTTCTAAGTTCTAGGGGACTGATGACCTCAGAAGTTAAGTCCCATTGTGCGCAGAGCCATTTGAACCATTACACTGTTCCACTTTATTCTCCTAAAAAAATGCACTTAAGGAATATCCTGCTCCCCTTTGATGACAATCGTCGTTTTTTGGTTATCGGCATGAACAATAATTGACCGATTTTCCTTGAGTTTGTTATCCATATTGTTCAGAATTTCAGTTTCATTAGAATCTCTTGAATTGTTTATTCCAGAGAGTTTGTTACACAAAGATAGGTCAAAATAGCATATGACATTTTTTAATGCTTTTTAGAAGTTTACGAAGCAATATATTCTTTTCTCTTACTACAGGAGTTTATTTAAGTTGGCGTCCTCTATAGTTTCCCTCCATGTCTGAGCACTGTTACCACCCCATGGTAATATGACGCCCATATTTCAGCTGTTGGCGAATTACGAGTATACAGGGAATCTAAAATTTTGCACTTGCGCTGTTCATCATTGTCAATATGCAAGCCCGATTCTTGTTTCGTTGCTCGTGAGCCAGTCTACTGCACCCAGCCTACAATAGCTGGGCCGCGAACGTTTCCCGTGCTGGTTCTACGTCTGCAGGAGTTAGCACGTGTTTTAGGATGCTTTTGCTTATTATATGCCTTTCATTAAGGCGTATCTACCAAAACGTGATGTTAAAACACATTACTTTCACTTTTATGGTACTTGACGTTGGGTTACCGTAACGGTCGGCCAGCTATAATGCAAGCAGTTTTTGCTGTAGTTTCATTCATTTTCATAACTTTCGTCACCATGAATCACATGACGGATGGTATGAAAATTGGAATGAATGTTTGCCAATATGAATCTATAGTTGTATGTAAGGTTCTTAAATATTAACAGTGTTCTTTTTTGCTGTGGTTGTTTTATATAGAAAGTAGTATGTAATATAGAGTATGTTTACTTTGGTTTCCTTAAACTGAATCGGGTAAATGCCGGTATGTTTCCTTAGAAAGGGGCAGTGCTAATGTCCTTCCCCGTCTGTCCCCAATCTAAATTTGTGCTGTCTCTGATTATCCTAATTTTCCTCATAATATCTGTAAAACATACATAATGAGGACAGTTTGTGCGTTAACCAAAAATGATGGACAACAACAAAATATTTCGTGCCCTTTCTCCATACGCACACAACACACACACACACACACACACACACACACACACACAGGCACACATTCACACACACAGGGACAACCCAGAGAGATGGTTTATTGTTCTGTATTTCACTCGATTATATTGCTATGTATATCTGTCTTCTAAATAGGCATAAAATTGTAAAAAAATTGTACTGTAAGAAAAGTATTATAATTGTGTTGTAGTATGAAGTAGTTCTCAGTATTTCCCACAACCAGCATCCTCCCATATCGAACCGAAACGCTCTTGCACATGCGAACTATTTTAAATAACCAATACAACTGGTGAACTCTCCACATCAGTTCCCCGTTCTGTAGGAGATAAGAGCTGTTTCGATCTGCTCGGGTCCTGCTCATACTGCTATCGAATTACGACCGATCTCTATCATAAAATCGTGTCTTAATACAGCATGATTGTCTCTTTAGTGTTGCTCTCTTATAGAACATGGCGATCCTTTGCATTTACCAATAGTACGAATACTTTCGTTCTGCAAGTAGTTACTGTTCATTAGCGAAATGAAAGTTTTTTTTGCTGGTGATCGGATGTGTTCTCATACATCCTGATGCAACAATAAACATTATGAAAACCGCAGACAGATTAAAATCGCATTAAGGGTGCTTGTTTCTGCTGTAAACGGGCATTTCCACACGTGTGACATTGTGTGCAAACGCTGTAACGCTCTCATTACGCTCTCATGCCAGAGATGATGATGATCACGGTTATTTGGCGCCTGCTCATAACGCATGCTGAGGTCATTCCAGTGTTCACTACAAAAGTTCAACAATCGATTACGAAACAATGCAGTTAAAGTGTATGTCTGTCTGTGTTTCGGCTATTCAGAGACGTGGTGTTAAAGTGTTCAGTAATGCCAATGACAACGCTGTCATCAGTTTTTACAGATTTGAAGGCTGATTAAGCTTTCCATTTATGATCACCAGTCGACTAAATTAATGCCGCCCACTATCTCATGTAGCGTTCTATTTTATTTGTGCTTGCCTTATCTCACATTTGCGAGAATTCTGATTGATATACTAGAGAACATCGAGTCTTTGAGGGAAAGTTGGGATCCTTACGCAGTACCATTTTTCAATCGGATTACGATACTCTGTATTACTACGCTTTGTTTCCTGTGACCTAATTGTTGAGGGGAAGCATGCAGGAGATAAATACTTTTTATCATAAAATCTGGCAATGATGGGCAGGGTATGTGCAGTTCTCAAGATCTCGCAGTTTTCTTCCTGTCTGTACTAGCTGGTCACATCTAATCTAGTGGCACAGTCACGCAAGATTGCCACTCTACGTGGTGACACTTACGGCTGTAGACGGCATGTGAAATGTGTCCCCACATGAGCTCCTATTTTAGGCTCAGTTTAAGTGTATTGCCTGGAAATACTCCGTCACAACAACTCTGTCGTGATCTGTAAAAGGAATTATAAACTCCTATCTACAAAATGTTCTGACAACTGATTTTAATTAATCTAGATATATTATGGAAGTCATTCCCAAAAAGTCCTAGTAGGTACTTCAAGCGTAATTCTATATAAACAATATAACAGATATGTCCCAATAATTAATTTTCAGAACTTGCTAAAGTCATAGTTAACGGAGTTATAAGCAGTTTCCTAGTAAATTTCCGTCAATATACTTTCATTTAACCAATATTCTTGACATAAATTGCATTTCC
This sequence comes from Schistocerca piceifrons, assembly GCF_021461385.2. NCBI lineage: Eukaryota > Metazoa > Arthropoda > Insecta > Orthoptera > Acrididae > Schistocerca > Schistocerca piceifrons. The sequence continues at coordinate 635,079,955 of NC_060139.1, forward strand.
AAATTATTTCATAATTACGTAAACTAGTCCTTCACATGTATTTAACTGCAGTTCCCATACTGTATTTAATGCGTGCAGAATTAATAGAAAAACTGATACAATTTAATGAGTTCATTCGCTGTTAGAACATAGTTTCGAAATCGAAGTCCTGTAGTGCTCCGTACGAAAATATAACATATAACACGTATGAGGCACTATTGCCCTTTTCATTTATTCCATCTTCCAGCTGCTGATTCATAAATGCTCCATAATTGGCTGTATGTACATTGGTATTCTGTATGGTTTGTGGTAGACTAGTGATTCGTTTCCCGTTGATATACAGTGCGTGTAATGTGTGTAGCTAGTAAAAGTCCTTTTGGAGACAATAAATACTTAAATTCCTAAGGTAATTCTTCCATCCGTTCCCTATTGCTCAATTCTAGGTGATTCACTTTTCCTTGTAATGCTGTTTCAATGGTGTTCGGCGATTTTCTGTGGCTGATAACTTACGTGTCTCATTCTTCTTGCTCCTGTATCTACATATTAGCGATTAACAACCTCTTTGTTAATACCAGATCCTCTGTACTAAAATTATCTATAGAAACACGTACCTTCTTTTCAACCTTTATCTCCTGTATGTGTAGAATACGTTTTTTAAATGAACAACCCGGCTGGTCTAATACTTTATTCTCGTCTATCGGTTCCACCACACACAATTCCTACTGGTAAGCTAGACTCAACGGTGGTATCCGAAGTGATTTCTCAGTACCCTTAGTTACACAATTGTGTACTATAACGTAGTGATGCGTGTTTTGATAGGACCATCACAATGAACTTGAAAGACCGGGAAGAATTAAAGAATTTGCTCCAATTTAAGGAAATTCAGGCGATTTCAACCTTGAAAACTGAGAGATGCTAGTAGAATTATTCGAAGAGAGAGAATATAACATTGGTTCAGGGAACACTACGAGTATCGGAGAATCATTAATGGATGAAGAAGAGGGAAGGAGAGAAGAAGTTACGTAGGTTAATTGAAGTAACTTGTTTTCTTCCCTCCTCCTCTCTTCTTGGTCAGTTGACCGACAAAGTCTGCCGTGAACCTGACGATCCAGTACAATCACCTGCGAATGTACAGCCAGCAGTGACTGCAGGGATAGGTTACCGAGAAGTAAAAGATGATGGAATTTAGAAGCATTTTGTATCGCTACAGAGACACGCACTATTCCTGTCCCAAAAGTTTGTATCCGAAGATTTGTATCGAACAGTTCCAAGACGGATTCCCGCGATGGTTGTCTTCAAGGTATTAAACCAATTTCATATGCACACATTTCCGGGAATAAGCAACAGCTACGATGCTAGTAGTTGTGGCAAATTACAGAACAACCTAAAATTTAAATAAGCATTTTTATATGATTGATAGGTTCAAGAAAAGCAGGAGGGCGTTGACACTATGATAATGGATTGTTATGCTGAATCACAGTTTCATAGCTCAGTTCAGTATTCCAAAGAGATGGTGAAAAGAAACCATTTCCGAGACACACCATTTGACGAGAAGGAATTTATAAAAGTCTGCCAATCTATGTTGCTGAATAAAATACAGTAAGATATTATGTTTGCAGGTAGAGGCATGATATACGCACGTTCCTACATTTAATGGATGAACAGGTGTACGACCATGGAGTAGGCGTTGGAGAAACATCGCACTCTGTGTAAATCCAATACATGCCGAGTATAGACTGGGTTGCCTATGGATTCATTGGGGGGGGGGGGGGGGGGTGAAGCAGTGAAGACAGTCATGCGAAATACTTTTGAACACGTTTTTCTGAAAACTGTGTTACACCTTGTAGCTACAATTAGGCCCGGCTTTATCGACAATGTCATTGTAGCAATTATGATTACGAAAGTTAATAAATCAGTCAAGAAGGCTAGGACAGTGTTTCTGCTAGATAGAGCAGATAAGCAGTTATTAACATCTTACTTTGGGATTGAATTGATTTGACTTGCTACCAGTAAGATGGATGCAGACGAATTATGGGCAAAGTCGAAACAGATTGTAAATCATGGTCTGGAGAGTAACGTACCTAATATGCGGATAAGGGTGGAAAAGATCCATCACAGTTTAATATCGAAATGTGTAAGATGCTGAGGAAGCCGAAGCTGTTGCACACTTGGTTCAAAAGGGGACGCTCAAATGACAGGTGAAGGTCCTTAGAGATTCGAGCGTCTGTGAAACGATCTATGCGCGAAGCATACAACTACTACCAACGTCACACCTTAGCAACAGATATGACAGAGAACCCGAGAAAATTCTTGGCGTATGTAAAATCGCCAATTGGGTCCAAGGCTTCCATTCAATCCCTTCTTGATCACTCTGGTGTGGCAGTTGAAGACAGCAAAATGAGAGCCACGGTTTTAAATTTTACGTTCAAGAAATCGTTCACGCAGAAAAACCGTACAGACATACCGTTATTTGACCATTAGACAGACTCCCGTATGGACGACACAGATGTAAGCATACCTGGTGTAGAGAGGCAACTTAAAGATTCGAAAAGAAATAAATCACCAGGTCCAGATGGAATCCAAGTCCGATTTTCCAAAGAGTACGCCATTGGCCGCTTACCTAGCTTGCATTTAACATGAATCTCTCACGCAGCACCAACTTCCAAGCGTTTGGAAAAAAGCGAGATGACTCGGATGAATGGCAACAGGCATTTCCAGAAAGCATTTAACACAGTGGCCCATTGCAGGCTGTTAACAAAGGTACGACCATATGGTGTAAGTTCAAAGATATGTGAGTGGCTCGAAGACTTCTTAAATAATAGAACCCTGTGTGTTCTCCTAGACGGCGAGTGTTCATCAGAGACAAGGGTATCGTCAGGAGCGTCCCAGGGAAGTGTGGTAGGACCGCTGTTGTTCTCCATATGTGTAAATGATTTGGCGGACAGGGTGGGGAGCGGTCGGCGGTCGTTTGCTGATGATGTCGTGGTGCACGGTAAGGTGTCAAAGTTCATTGACCGTAGGAAGATACAAGACGACTTACACAAAATTTCCGGTTGGTGTGATGAATGGCAGCTTGCCCTAAATGTGGGAAAATGTAATTTAATGCGGATGAATAAGCAGAACAAACGCGTAATGTTTGGATACACTATTCCTAGTGTACAGCTTGACACATCCAAGTCATTTAAATATCTGGGCGTAACGTTCCAAAGCGATATGAGGTGGAAAGAGCAAATGAAAACTGTGGTAGGGAAGGCAAATGGTCGACTTCGTTTATTGGGAGAATTTTAGGAAGGAGTGGTTTACCTGTAAAGGAGACCGCATATTCTTCAGTACTGATCGAGTGTCTGGGATCCGTAAGAGGTCGGATCGAAGGAAGACATAAGAAGGCTGCTAGATTTGTTAGCGGTAGATTCGGCCAGAACTGTAAGTGTTACGGAGATGCTTCGGGAACTCAGATGGAAATCCCTGTAGGGAAGGCGGCGTTCTTTTCGAGAAACACTATTGACAAAAATTTAGAGAACCGGCATTTGAAGCTGACTGTCGAGCTATTCTGCTCCCGCCAATATACATCCCGCGTAAGGACCACGAAGGCAATATAAGAGAAATTAGGGCTCATACGGAGGCGTAAAGATATTCCTTCTTCGCTTGCTCTATTTCCGAGTGGAACGGGAGGGGAAATGTGGTGCAGGTTCCACTCCGCCTCGAACCTCACAGTCGCTTGCGGAGTATCTATACAGATGTAGACGTAGATGTACTATATGTACCAGCCAACGCGAACTGGCGAGTAATGATCCACAGCGCACGAACGGGAACAGGTTGTACAAAGACAATTCCCAAGGAAATAGGCGCCACCGCATCGTACTAATTATAGATGAGATCACCGAGGATTATATGAGTAGCGAAGAGCCTGCGCAGAAATTATAGAGGTACCCGATCTAGACCCATGAAGAGACCAGCGAGAAAATGGCGTAGAGGTAGGATAATATAGGTGAGAGTTTGTTAATGACGGTAATTTCGTCTTGTGTATGTGCAGCATAAGTTAAATGTAGGCACTATGATGAATAAAGAGACGCAAGAAAGATACAGGAAGACAGATGTTGTACTAAAGAGAAAGCACGGATGACCCTCAGAAGTTAAAATTCAAACGTACGGGAACATATTGCCCTCCTCAATAGATCTATTAAGCAATGATAGAGACCAATTAACAAGCCTAACAATTGTGGGCACGTGTATGGTGAGGAGTCAGGGGGTTTCAATCAGGAGGTATGAACGAGTTCTTGTTGAAGTTTACATTCGGGCGACTTTCTGGTAAGGTAAAAACAGATGAAGTACTAGAGAAGGTGACTTAGGTGATAGCATCGGGCGGGTAATTGGATAGATTTACCCTTAATTAATAGGAGCAGTAGAGGAAATCATTGAGCAATAATTCCCAGTAGCACAGAAGCAACGAGTCTTTAATGTTCAGCCGGACGTGAACACCCTGTGGGTATATTACAGTGTTTAAGAAAGTCAGTGCCGTGAGACACAGAGAAACGAAATACAAAAAACACGCCGCATCATGTAGAGGTGAGTGAGTCAGATCAACTGATGATGCAGGATTATTTTGTATGTTTCGTGTATACTGTTTGCGAGGAATACTACTGTCATGCGGAGTAAGTCCTTAATTGGATTATTGAGTGTCATACGAAATAAGAGGTAATAATATCGTAAAATGTAATGTAAGTAGAGGATAGAGGCACGATAAGGTCCGAATTAGGTACAGAAACAAAATACGTAGATGTACAGTTATTTTATTGAATATCATAATGAAGTGTTTCGTGTTCTGTAGCTTTGTCTGTGTTATGATTTTGCGTCTTCCGTTCGTTTCCAGATAGTCATCTGAGAATTAGAATCACCAACCTATACTGAAGTGACAAACCTCATGGGATACCTCCTCATATTGTGCTGAACCTTCTTTTTGGAAGGCGTAGTGCAGCTACTCTACGTGATATGGATTCATCAAGTCAATGGAAGTCCCCCGAAAAAATACTGAACTAAGTTGCATTTGTACCCGTCCATAATTGCGAAAGTGTTACCTGTGCACGATTTTGTGTCCGAACTGGACTCATTTTTTGTCCTATAAATGTTCGATGCGTGGCCAAATCATTTGCTCGAATTGTCTAGAATTTTTTTCAGACAAAGCGCGAACAAGTGTGGTCCGGTGAGATGCACATTGCCATCTATAAAAATTGCCTTATAGTTTGGGGACTTGAAGTTCATGAATTGCGGAAAATGGTCTCCAAGAAGCCGAAAAAACCATCTGTAGTAAATTAACGGTTCAGTTTGGCCGAAGGACCCAGTCTATTCCACGTAAACACAGCCTACAGTAATATGGAATCACCCATAACTTGTTCAGTTCTTTGGTGCCAACTTGGGTCCATGGGTTCGTGGGGTCGGAGCCATACTCGAACCCCACAGTCAGCTCTTACCAACTGAAATCGGGACTCTGACGAGGGTCCAATCTATATGTCCACGAAGACAAGAGAGACGCTGCACTGCTGTTAATGAAGGCACTAGCGTCGGTCATTTTCTGCTATAGCTCGTTAAAGCACTAACGGATACGTTCGTCATAGTTCTGCCACTGATTTCTGCGATTATGCTACTCAGTGTTACTTGTTTGTTAGCACTGACAACCACGCAAACGCAGGTGCTCTCGGTAGTTAAGGGAAGGCCGTCGGCCGTAACGGTGTCCGTGTAGGGAGATAATAGCTGAATTATGGTATTCTCGGCACACTTGACGCTGCAGGTTCCGAAATAATGAATTCTCTAACGATATCCGTAATAGAATGCCCCATACGTTTAGCTTGAACTACCAACCCGCGTTCAAAATCTATTAACTCTCGTCGTGCGGCCATGATCATGACGGAAACCGTTTACCTCAGTACAAATGACAGCTTCTTCCATGTACTTCCCTTTCATAGCTTGTGTACCCGATATTACTGCCATCTGTACATGTGCATACCGCTATCCTGTGACCTCTCATCTTAAAATTATTATCACAACTCCAGAAACCAAAGATAGGCTTCAATTTGCTGAAGAAAAGAAAATCTGACACCAAATAAGGCAATATATTTGCGCACATGACCTGCGCAGTAGTAAGACATATGGCGTGCCATTAGCTGTTATACTTCCCATGTTCGACAAGGCGTAAAGGATTTCACCAAGCATCAGTGAAGACCTCAAACGGGGGTGACATTACCATTGACTGTGTATTAACTTCATGTCGTTACCTTCCAGTGTTACGGAAAAGTAAAGAGATAAAAACCTAATTTTGTCCAGTAATCTCAACAAAGGTGCTCACATTACTTATTTATTGATTTACTTGAGGCAATGGCCATGCCGGAGTGTTCACACCAGTTCTTTTCCGATCACGGAAGTTACGTGCAGTTGGGTATGCCTAGCACTTGGATGGATAACCATCTGAGGCTGCCAGGCGCTGTTCGCAAGCGGGTTGCACTTGACTCCTGTGAGGCCAATTGAGGAGCTACCTCACTGAGAAATGGCGGATCCGATCACGAAAGCTGACGAAGGCTGGGAGAGCGGTGTACTGACCACATGGTCTTCACACCTGCGTCCTGTGATACCAATAAGCTGAAGAGGACATGACGGTTGGTCGATGTCACCAGGCCTCCCGAGGACTGTTTCTCGGAGTTAAGGTTTAGTTCAGTTTAGTGATTTAAATGATAATTTTGGAAAGATCATGAAGCCTGAATAATCAGTTTATATTTTGAGACGCCAAGGTACCAATTATACTTGTAATACATTTATCTTTTCCCATTAATGATCAGTATTTTCTAGAGGCCAAGGATTAATGTTATCCAGCTTGTTCATTTTCGAGGGGTCAAGAAGTCGGAAAGCACTTGTAATCATTTTCTGCCAGTTGGTAGGTTTTATAGGCACAGTCATTAGGTGTCCTGGTGATCAGTAAGGCTTCACTTTTTGATTTCTAATGAACGTGTGTAACTACGGGAGCAAAACAGTCGACACGGCTGATATTACGAAAACGAGAAGGCGGTACGGTTGGTCGGGAAGATGGCTGCCATGTGGTAATGACCCGACCTGGACATGCTGGTGCTGAGTGTGGACGGGTGTACCCCCTTAGGCACTCCTGCTCACGGGTACCGCCACCTTTTCGTCTGCTGGGGGCTGTTCTCAAGGGTGATTACATGATTACCTGTTTGGCACGTGACTCCCGCTACGTGGGGCCAGGTGGGACGTCACACTTGATAGGTTTCTACAACCGCCCTATCCACAGTCATTCACCGATCCCGACCCCGACCCTACAAGCGATTATGGTCTGCTAATCCAGCACGGGGCCACCACGCTAATGGCTGAAGGACTGGTCTGGAAGGTACGCCTCAAAAGTCAAAATATCCGTGTCCACAGCATGAAACGTAAGGGTGGTCTTGAGTCGTCTTGAGACATTACCGAAACTGTGTATGTGGAGTTCGCCTAGAAACTGCTACTGAACTTATTATTGTGTTTTCGAAGGATGTCAAACTACACCAATAAACAATATTCATCTGATACTTGATTAGCACTCTTACCGGCAATGAATCAATGGATGACATTGAACTCTTTTCGTTACTTACATGAGACGAACATTAACATGCCACGGGCATGAGGTTAGCACATAAACTCGTATAGCTCACTAGAAGTATTAGATGACTGGTCAAGAGAAGCAAGTGATCTGTAGATGTGAGAGTTTGTGTTAGCCAGCCCGTTGGTTATGACTGGTATGTGCCACATGTAATTTGAAATTAAAAATACCTCAAGTAAATTGAAATTATAAATCGTGCTACGCTTTGGTGAGAAGCACATAGAAATCTATATACTCATTAACTCTTCTGCGAACGTATCATTCCGTGTGTGGATCTATCGGTCAAGACAATCTCTGTTAACATTAACTCTTCTGCTAACGTGTCGTTTCGCTATCCGAGCTGTCGGTCAAGACAATTTGTGTGACAAGTGTGCCTGAGATCAGCAGAGGCTATTAATTTTGATTGTGCGTTATTATTTGCACATTTTTCAGGAACTTTATTATTGCTTTCATCTGTTGTCAGAAACTAGCCCGTGGCCTCATTCGTAGTTAGCACTTAATAAAACGATGTTGACGTGCATCATCAGCCGTGTTGTAACTTGAGCATGTTTGAACTTTACAAAATGGCTCTGAGCACTACGGCACTTAACTTCTAAGGTCATTAGTCCCATAGAACTTGGAACTACTTAAACGTGACTAACCTAAGGACATCACACACATCCATGCCCGAGGCAGGATTCGAACCTGCGACAGTAGCGGTCGCGCAGTTCCAGACAGTAGCGCCTAGAACCGCTCGGCCACCTCGGCCGGCTTGAACTTTACAGTATTTTATTATGAGTGATATGAAATGTAAATAATATTGTTTTGTGAGACTATCAGTGTCACATCTTGTTCAGTTTAACGCCACATTTACGATATTAATTTACTCTGTGCTCTGCGCTCGCAGGTAGCACACTGCGTTTTGTACTCGTCCTCTGCGACGCTTGGGGTCACAGCTCAAAGTTACGTCACCTGAAGATGGGCGTATAAGAGCCCGAAACTGGTCATGTTCTAAATGAAATAACCTTAAAACTGCAGCGGTATTTTCCACCTCTGTTACAGAAATGTGCTTAAATCTGTTTTCACAGTTTCAGAGGTGTTATTATATCAATATTCGTCGAATATTTTTAATGTCCATAATGTTACCTTCGTGTATACATTTTCAAATGACTATATGTTCTTGATGATTTACCAGTTTATACTTGCTTCTGCTGATACAGAAACCAAGATTTCTACAGGTTTAGCTTCTAATGGTTGTGATAACAATTAGACATGCTTTTATACACGGTGAAAATTTTAAGTTGACAAACTAGAATAATTCGAAGAAAAACGCTTCACACGAAAACAATGTGTAGACTCAAAAGTTCATTATTTTCGAGGGGGACATCTGCCGGTCCTAAAATTATCCCACCACCCCAGTGCCCTGGGGTTGGGGCAAGAGGCAACCTTAAAATTTCAAATGTGAACCCTTATTTTTTATTGTAGAATCAGATATTACATAACAAACTACGTACATTCTGTCTTAAACATTTGCTTTGATTCTTGTTAGTTGGTGCTGTAGCTCAAGATAATCCCTGTTATCAAATTTGCGTGGAAAATGGTTACGGATAAATAAAAAATACGTACTTACTTCGTAAATTTTGATTCGCTAAAACTAAAACTCTCCCTCTCTCCCCATACGGTGGGGTCTGAGAGAAAGGAATTAGTTTTACAAATGTTGACCCATAGGGTGGGATTTGAGAGAGAGGAATTAGTTTTACAAATGTTGACCCAAATATTTGGCTCACCATTTGTATAACTCTAATTCCTCTCTCTCAAACTCCACCCTATGGGGAGAGAGGGAGAGTTTTAGTTTTAGCGAATCAAAATTTCCGTAACCATTTTCCAAGCAGAAAAGAGAACATGGATTTTCTTCAATTACAGCGCCAGCGACCAAGAATTAAAACAAAAGTTAAAGACAAAATTTACGCAGTTTCTTGTGTAGGATATGATTCTGCAATAAAAAATGGGGGCTCCCACTTGAAATTTTAGAGTTCCCGGTGGCGGGCTAATTTTAGCACCGGCAGTTGTCCCCCTCGAAAATAATGAACTTTGGATTCTACACACGTTTGTCGTGTAAAGCTTATTTTTCGAGTTATTCTGGTTTGTCAACTTAAAATTTACACCCTGTATACAGTCCAGTCACATTAAGATGACCATCGACTATCTTCGACGTCAACGTGTAGTTATTACTCACAGCAGGCGAGTGGCAACACTAGCAGAGGAGGGTGCAAGTATTGTGCCGGGAAACTGTGTAGCTCTTGTCGTAATGCGGAAACGGTACGATTAATCTGATGTGCAGCCGTGATAAGAATACCGTCCGTAGCAAAATGGGGCTATCGGAAACCGGCGCTGAGGCGGCTGTGATGCACCACGGGCCACAGATGATTGTGGTGAACGACGGCTGCGGAGGTGTGTACGGGCGAACAGACGTGTAACCGTTGAGCAACTGACCAATCAGATGAGCGAAGGGGTTACCAAATATGTGTCCTCTAGGGCCGTTCAGCGAACATTATTATGTATGGGCCTCCACCTGGTTCATGCACCCTTGCTGACTGCTGTTCATTGCCGAAGATGGCTGGAATTTCAACGCCAGTTCCGCAACTAGACGTCCACCGACTGACGACAAGCGGCCTTTTCAGATGAACCACGTTCCACGCTCTATCGGATGGATGTCCTGGCCGTATACGTCTTGAAACCTTTGAAACCAAAGTCCCTACAACAATTGCTGGAGGCGTTGTGGGCTGAGCAATGTTATCGTGGCTTTCCTTGTGTGATCTCTTCATCCTGGAAAGCACAACGGATCAACATAAGTATGCATGTAGGATGACGACGTCCACCCATAGATGAAGTTTGATATTCTTTGGCATGGTAGCATCTACCAGTAGGACAATGCAACACGTCATACAGCTCGTAGCGTACGTGCGTCGTTCCAAGAGCACCAGGATGAGTACACCTAACGGCCTTCGCCGCTAGAACGGTAATAGAGAACCTGAATGTGACTGGACAGTGATTATGTCAGTGTATTCCATGTGCATGTATGTACAATGACCTTGTTGATATGCTCTGCTTAACCCACAGGACAGGACAGATAGACTAAATTGTCGAAAGGGGCCAAACTAACTGGCTGTCAGCTACACTCGAAGATACAACTTTATTATTTGATCGAACATTACAAGAGCCCGAAAATTTTTTTTAAACACACAGCACTTAATTACCGGCTGAAAGCCACTTTAATTTATAAACGGCTGAAGGCCAATAACTTAAAACGCAAGCAGAATCAGAAATTTAAAAATCAAGCCTTATTTTAAAACAGTTCTTTAGTTAGGCTGAAGTAAACAAGTTAAATTCAAATCAGCTGAAGGGCGAACACTTAAAACTCCAAAACATGCATTTTTCTTAATACCAAAGTCCTTACGTCAAAATGTTCTTTAATTTAAGCTGAAGGGCTTAAGAACAAACAACTGAAAGTGAAACCATCTGAAGGCCGAAGACTTAAAAATTCAATAGGGTGAAGTAAACAAGTGAAATTTAAATTGGCTGAAGGCCGAAAACTTAAAAATTGAAAATTTTTTTCAATGCCAAAGAGTTTACGTGAAACAATACTTTAAACTATGATGATGGCCTTAAGAGTAAAACAACTCTATTTAAAATACAAACCGGCTAGAAGTCACACAAGCACCACCAACAAGAACAAATTAAAAAGAAAAGGCAGTCCACACAAGGGCGCGCAGATATTCGGGGCTCAGCCTGTAATTCAAACACTAACGCTCGCTTAGGTGAGACAGGCAGTCGGGCCAACCATTCACGATCCGACGACAACCCAGCCGACCGACAATCAGCGGACCCACCGACAAGATAACTTGCACTTCACTCGACCAGGGCACAACAGGACGTTCAACGGAACAACGTAGAAGGTATTGACGCCCACAACCAATCATACACGGAGTTGTCAAACTACACACCGTGCTGAACAGCAATAACACGATGAGGAAACTACACCGCCTGAAATTTACGTCAACGCCCAGGGCAGGTAATCGGAACGTTAACGGCCACAAGGCAGAAGATTCCACTGGTGCAGTTCAAATAACCATATACAGTGAAACTCCACCGGAGGGTGGCTGGAATTTTCGAACTTGAAAACCACGTTGTTACTCGCTGGAATATCCCAACAGCCGACAATGAACTCCTAACGACACAATGTGAACAGTCTTGACTTGCTGATAGGTCAAATAAAAACTCAAATTTCGTGACCAGGTTCGATGAGCCACGCTCCTCGTAGCAATGGGAACAGCGCCACACTCCGACACCGCGTAGAGACCGCCAGTGGGCCCCGGCCAAACTATGCCTCGCCGAGAATTCCTCACTGCTCCACGCCAACCGACCGACTGCTAAGACCCAGTACGCCGACCACATTTAAAATAACTTGTCAGTTAACATCACACAACAACATACAGTTTCACGAACACTTGCACGAAGAAATAGACAATGCTATCGGCAGTTACTGTACAATAACAGGAACGAATCACGAGTCGGCACACCCAGCAAACCCTTAAGCGATCACTGGCCAAATGCACGTCTGCCGGCAAGACGACCGACTGACGACCAACCAAAGTCTTCCCCACTCCAATCACGTTTGTCGGCAACCGTCGGGCGAGTAATTGTGGTCCGGACCTCACTGCTGCCGCGCCAAGACTGAACTTGGGCCGCGTGCCAACTCAAACACTGCCAGGTCCGAACTTCTGGCACGTTCCAACTCACTATGACGACACACGACGACCAGGAAGTAATAGCAGTCCAGGAAAGATAATACGGCAGGGACGATATCGATAAGCGCTGTTGCTGCCGCTCACGGGCAGACAAGGCAGCGACTCAGTGACACCAGTAACTGAAAATTAACGTAACGAGGTGGCAGTACGCTAAAAAGAGGATGTTAAATAAGAGATGGGACGAACACGAGCCACTTGTCATATTCTGTTGTTAGGATATCTTTCTGAAAGGATGAGTGATTTGCAGCTGTGATACCGTAAGTGAATATGTAATAAGTAACACAAATTAATTTCAAATATGTGTGTGTATATGAACACAAACCATGCACATGTGTATGTGTGTGCGCGTGTGTGTATTCTCAAGGCATCGCGTTCACTTACAGATACTGTGGTAATTTCTTAGGTGGTGTTCCTCTTTACTTAAACATAGTCCAAATAAATTTTTTCTCAATTTATTCTCAAACGAGCATAAATGAAAGAGTATGAAGGCACTTGTGGTTAAATGTGTATGTGTTTTTCTACGTTTGACACCTTAGAACCTGGTCAGTCTTCTCCGCCAACTATACGTTAGCATGGAACACATCAGTCGGTGATCATGCCTAATTGGGTTCCCCATGTAATTACTACTTGTTTCCTTTAAATTTCCGTGATGTTATGATGAGCTTTCCATGCCTGCAAGTCACCGGTGATGCTAATTGTAGGTATAAAAAAATGGTTCAAATGGCTCGGAGCACTATGGGACTTAACTTCTGAGGTCATCAGTCCCCTAGAACTTAGAACTACTTAAACGTAACTAACCTAAGGACACCACACATATCCCTGCCCGAGGCAGGATTCGAACCTGCGACCGTAGCGGTCGCGCGGTTCGAGACTGTAGCGCCTAGAACCGCTCGGCCACCCAGGCCGGCTATCTGTAGGTATCCTAAGCAGCTGAATCGGCTCGTCACACTGTAAATTTGCCAATATATTTAATTCGGTGGAGTCATTGCACAGACAACATGTGAATGCAAATTAGTTGTCAGAATTAAATATAATGCTTGTTGTAGATGTAAGTTAACGAAACATGAGCTACACTAGTAATTCTATAAACTTCTAATTTTTTCCAGAGAGTAATATGATCTATCAGTGTATTTGAAAGAGAAAACTAACTAGGATATCTGATCTACTAGATAAATCCAAGATACGGAGAAGATATTTCAAAAACAGGTCTGTACGTGGGCTCGGGAACATCATACGTGATTTCCTGCTACACGCCTTCTTGGTAGGGAGAGCTAGACGTATGCTATAAAAAGCTATCGTAAATTATTGGATATTGTAACATGAACTGCATTTGATGAAACCATCATATTTATAGCAGTTGATGAAAACGATTCATTACAAAGTGCTTTAAATTACGCACAGATATCGAGTGCGTGTCGTCATATATGTTGCAATATCCAGAGTGCGCAGATAGCATGAAAATCTGATTTGTTCATCAGAATGGGCAAATATGAATGGATTCTGCGTTACCAAATAGCTGTCCGCTACGTGAGTGCACCAGTTTGTATCATTATGTGCAGCATTTGAAACACATACGAAATTTTATGAACGCTGCCATTTGGATACATTTTTCGTATAGCATTTTTCCGATCGCAGTCCTCGCTGATGTCGTAGTTATTTTCTGAATAAAACACCGAAGTATTACGAATTCATGAATATCCGTATTATCATCATATCACTGAGTCTGTACAAATGACACTAGCTCCACGTAATGAAACAAAAGACCGCTTCATGACACAGGTCTTCAGAACAATGACGTTGTCCTCTCATTCCAGAAACACTTGTAAATGACCTCTTTATCTCAGAGTAACACTTGCAACCTACGTCCTCAATTATTTGCTGGGTGTATTTCAGTATTTCTTTCTAAACAGTTTTTAACCTCCTGACTTCCCTTTACCTCCATGGAAGTTATTCCGTGAGTTCTTAACGTAGCTCCTATCATCCTGTCTCTTCTTGTCCCTTTATTTCCTTGCAGAGTCCACGCAATGTAACTTTACGGCTGTTAAAATTTCATTTTGACGAAGACATCCCCAGAGGCGTCGAAACCTAGATCAACGTTTTAAAAATTATTTGCAGCCTTGTGGCTGTGTGACCTCTCCATTGGAACTTATATACTGTTGCTGAGAGACAGTCAGGTTACAACCTGTTTTATTTCCGCCAGTGTTTGTTCGATGAATATAGTTCAAACACTAGGGCAGAAAGCTACATCCCTGTCTTAGACCATCTTTAATCCGTGGACTTCGTTCTTGGTCTTCTAGTGTTATTGTTGGCTCTTGGTTCTTGTACGTATTGTTTAATGGACGTCCTTCCACGTTACTTAAATCCATTTCTCTCAGAATTTCTAACATCTTGCACTATTTGACATTATCGAACGATTTCTCCAGGTCGACAACCCAATGAATGATCTTGTTTTTTCTTTAGTTTTGCTTCCAGTATCAGCAGCTCGTCAGAACTGCCTCTCTTGTGTGTTTACCTCCCTTAAAGCCAAACTGATCGTCATCTAACAAATCGTCAGTTTTCTTTTCCATCTTGAGTATACTATTCTTGTTAATAACTTGAATGCATGGGCTATTAAGGTGACTGTGGCATGATGATGATGATGATGAGCGTATGGCATTGGTGGCCGGGAGACCCTGGCGGGGCGATCCGGCCGCCGCTCCACAAGTTCTTTAACGCCACTATGGTGACTTGCGAGTGGATGAGGATGAAATAATGATGAAAGATACACAACACCCAGTCATCTTGAGGTAAAGAAAATCCCTGACCCCGCCGGGAATCGAACCCGGGACCCCGTGCGCGGGAAGCGAGAACGCCACCGCATGACCACGAGCCGCGGACGCTGTGGAATAATTCTCGCACTTGTCACCTATTACATTCTTGAGATAGGTATGTATGATGTTTTTCCGAAAGTCGGATGGTATATCGCCTGCCTCATATGTCCTACACACGAACGTGAATAGTCGTTTTTCTGCCGCAACCCCAATAATTTTAGAAAGTAAGCGTTGTTCTCAAGGCTCTTTTAAATTCTGATTCCACATCAACATCATACTCCGCAAGCCACCTAATGGTCTGTGACGGAGGCTTCTTTCGGTACCACTATCTGATCCCTCTAACCCTGTTTCACTCGCGGACAGTGCGTGGGAAGAATGATTGTAGGTAAGCCTCTGTATTGGCTCTATTTTCTCGAATTTTCTCCACGTGGTCAATATGCGAGCTGTAGGTGAGGGAAAAGTGCTATCCCAAAATTTCAATAGTACATTACTCTGTGATGCACAACCCTCTCGTGTAACACCTGCCAGCTGAACTTGTTTAGCAACTACGTAACGCTCTCTTGCCAGGTAAACTATCCAGTGACGAAACGCGCCGCTCTTCGTTGGATCTTCTCTATCTCTATCAGTCCTATCTGATAGGGAACTCGTATAGATGAACAATACTCAAGAATAAGCCACTTCTTTCGTTGATGAGCTACATTTCCTTAAGATTCTTCCCATGAATCAGAGTCTGATGTCTACTTTTCCCACTATCTGTTTTATATGGTCATTCCACTTAGGGTCACTGGATAGTTATGCGTAGATATTTTACGGCAGACGCTATATCCAGCTGTTTGTCATCAATAGTGTAGCTGTGCAGTAGTGGATTTCTTTTCCTGCGTATGCGCAATATGATACACTTACTTAGGTTCAGGGTCAACTGCCAGAGTCTGCATCATTCATCAATTCTCTGCAGGTCGTTCTGCAACTTCCTACTACACTACTGGCCATTAAAATTGCTACAGCACGAAGATGACATGCTACAGACACGAAATTTAATCGTCAGGAAGAAGATGCTATTCCGCAGGACAATGCACGACCGCATGTTGCAGGTCCTGTACGGGCTTTCCTGGATACTGAAATTGTCCGACTGCTGCCTTGGCCAGCACATTCTCCAGATCTCTAACCAATTGAAAACGTCTGGTCAATGGCGGCCGAGCAACTGGCTCGTCACAATATGCCAGTCACTACTCTTTATGAACTGTGGTATCGTGTTGAAGCTGCATGGGCAGCTGTACTTGTACGCGCCATTCAAGCTCTGTTTGACTCAATGCCCAAGCGTATCAAGGCCGTTATCACGGCCAGATGTGGTTGTTCTTGGTACTGATTTCTCAGGATCTATGCATCCAAATTGCGTGAAAATGTAATCATACGTCAGTTCTAGTAAAATTAATTTGTCCAATGAATACCCTTTTATCATCGGCATTTCTTATTTGTGTAGCAATTTTAATGGCCAGTAGTGTACCTTCTGGCGCTCTTACTTTGGTGTAGACAACTGCATCATCTGCGAATAGCCTTAAAGAGCGTCCGACGCTTTGTACTACATCATTCACATATATTGTAAACAGCAACGGCCCTATCACACTTCCCTGTTGTACTCCGGATATTACCTTTACATCTATCGATTTAGCTCCGTTAAGAGTGACGTATTGAGTTCCGTCTGCAAGAAAGTCTTGGATCCAATCGATCGCCTGCTCCAGTACTCCGTAAGAACGTACTTTTTTCATTAAACAGCAATGCAATACATGATGCCTAATGTCTTATAAATCATGTCTTGTTTCTTCTTCTATCACATCAGATGAGTCCTCCACCTCACAGAGGCCTTCAGTGTTCCGCCTATCCGCTCTAAATTTAACAGTGGAATTCCCATTGCACTCTTAATGTTATCACCTTCGATTTTAATTTCACCGAACGTACCTTTGACTTTTCTGCTTCCTAGGTCAGTCCTGCCGACATTCATTCCTTTTTTTGATTTCTTTACATTTTTCATGCAGCCATTTCGTCTTAGCTTCCCTGCACTTTCTATTTATTTCATTCCTCAGCAACTTGTACTTCTGTATTCTTGAGTTTCCCTGAACGTATTTGTACTTCCTCCTTTCATCGATCAACTGAAGTACACACATCAATGAAAGTTTTGCATCATCTTGTTCCGTGAGTTCCAGAACCTGTACAGAAAGTTGGAATAGAGATCAACATAAACACCTTTTCCGCTGTTTTTATTGCTCATGATGTCCACCTCCGCAGCGCAGCTGTAGCGTTACCGCCTACCACGCAAGGGGGCCCGGGTTCGATTCCCGGGAGGGGAATGGGTGTTGTGTGTCTTTCATCAGCATTGACGCGCAAGTCACCGAAGTGACGTCAACTAAGAAGACTTGCAATAAGCCCGCCGAACCCGAAAGGGAATATCCCGGCCAAAAATGCCATACGATCAGTTCATTTTTTTTTTCATTGCTCACGAATGCCATACATTGAATGTTGTACCGCCATACAGCAAGACCTTCAGAGGTAATGGTCTGGATTGCTGTACACACCGGTACCGCTAATACCCAGTAGCACGTCCTCTTGCATTGATGCACGCCTGTATTCGTAGTGGCATACTAACCACAAGTTCATCAAGGTGCTGTTGGTGCAGATTGTCCCACTCCTCAACGGCGATTCGGCGTTGATCCGTCAGAGCGGTTGGTGGGTCACGTCGTCCATAAACAGCCCTTTTGATTCTATCCCAGGCATGTTCGATGGGTTCATGTCTGGAGAACATGCAGGCCACTCTAGTCAAGAGATGTCGTTATCCTGAAGGAAGTCATTCTCAAGATGTGCACGATGGGGGTGCGAATTGTCGTCTAGGCATGACTGAACTACAGACAACACGAGCTGTGTATCGCCTTACTGGTCGAATGACTGGAACTGATCGGCTGTCGGACCCCCTACGTCTAATAGGTGTTGCTCATGCATGATTGTTTACTTCTTTGGGAGGATTTAGTGACATCTCTGAACAGTCAAGGGAACTGTGTCTGTGATACAGTGTCCATAGTCAATGTCTATCGTCAGGAATTCTGGGAACCGGAGTGATGAAAAACTTTTTTTGATGCGTGTATTTCTTCTGTTACTCATGGTTTCTTCGCAGTCACCTTCTTTGTACCTATGTTTTTCTCTCCAACTTCTGTGACTGCCACTTTTAGAGATGTCCATTCCTCTCCAACTGTACTGCTTACTGAGCTATTTCTTATTTCTGTGTGTATAGTATTAGAGAGCTTCAAGTACACCTGTAACCCACTTCACTGCATTTTGATTAGTCCTGACTAATCTCTTCATCTTCAGCCTACTCCTCATCACTACTAAATTTTGAACTAAATCTATATCTGTTCCTGGGTATGATAATACAGTATCTGATTTTGGGATCTCTGCCTGATCATGATGTAATCTAACTGAAATCTTCCTGTATGATTCGGCCATCCCCAAGTATACCTCCTCCTCCTATGATTCTTGAACAGAGTGTTCACTATCACCAACTGAAATTTATTGCAGAACTCAATTAGTCTTTCTCCTTTGTCATTCCCAAGCCTGTATTCTCCTGTAACCGTTTCTTCAACTCATTTCCCTTCCATGCGTTCCAGCCGCCCTTGACTATTTGATTTAAATCTCCCTCTAAATACTGTATTACCATTTCAGTATCCTCAAACACATTCTTTGCCGCGCGCGATTAACCGAGCGGTCTCAGGCGCTGCAGTCATGGACTGTGCGGCTGGTACCGGCGGAGGTTCGAGTCGTCCCTCGGGCATGTGTGTATGTGTTTGTCCTTAGGATAATTTACGTTAAGTAGCGTGTGAGCTTAGGGACTGATGACCTTAGCAGTTAAGTCCCATAAGATATCACACACTTTTGAACATTTTAACACATTATTTATCTCTTCAGCTTGCGTCGTCGTCATGTGTACCTAGACTATCGTTGTCAGTGTTCGTTTGCTGTCTGTTCTCAAAAGAACAAACCGATCGCTGAGCTGTTCACAATAACAATCTCTCTGACCTACCTCCCTGTTCGTAAGGGAAACTACTCCCGTTATACCATTTTCTGCTGCTGTTGATATTACCCTATACTCATCTGACCAGAAATCATAATATTCTTTCCATTTCACTTCATTGATCCCCACTATATATAAAATGAGCCGTTGAATTTCCATTTTCAGGTTTTCCAGCTTCCTACCACATTGTCATTCCAGGCCCCGACTCGTAGAACGTTATTCCTTCGTTGATTATTTGTATCTTATTAGGTTATGAACGTTACAATCTTCTTCTTCTTGGTTGGCTCTACAGTCCAGAGCCTTGATCTCCTGTATCACCTGCCTCCATTCTTCTCTGTCCATCGCCTTCCTTCTCCAGTTTCTTATTCCCATCGCCTTTAGATTTTTTTTTCCATATCGTCCAGCCACCTTTTGCTGGGTCTACCTCTTCTCCTTCTCCCGTCAGGTTTCGCATGAAAACTTTCTTGTCACTCCGAGTTTCTGGCATTCTCTGTACACGTCCTTCCCACTTATTCTTCCCTGCTTAATTTTAACAACAATATCCCTCTGTGCAAAATGTGTTTGTAGTTCTACATTTGTCCCCAGTCTCCAGCCGTCTTCCTCTCTCACTGCTCCGAAAATCCTTCTCAGTATCATTCCTTCCCATCTCAGTAACCAGTTCTCCTCCTTTAATGTCAATACCCGACCTTCTGATCCATATATTGCTATAGGTCTTAATATGGTCGTGTATATTTTGATTTTTGTATTCTTACTAACATTCCTGGAATTAAATACATTCTGCAAGACAAAATAGCTACGATTTCCACTCGCTGTCCTTTCTTGAATTTCTACTGCTACTTTATTGTCCTCCGTTATTACAGAACCTAAATATTTAAATATTTTCACTCTTTCATATTTTTCGCATTCATTACTACTGAATTCTTTTGTCCGTTTGTATTGGGCTTCCCCATCACCGTGTACTTTGTTTCGTTTATGTTTACTTCTAAAGCTACTTCTCTGGCTGTTTCGTCTAACGTATCGTAGTTCTCCTTATATTCCTTGCCATTAATGCTACGTCATCCGCATATGCTACCACTTGAACTTGTAGATTAAGTATTTTACTCCTGGGTTTATCGGCATTTACTCCTGGGTTTATCGGCATTTCTCGCATCACCTTTTATAATGCTAAATGAAATAGCATTGTAGAGATTACTTATCCATGTCGTAGCCCCCTCGGTACCCTGAATTCACCAGACGGTTCTTGCTCTATTCTTACTATACACACTGTTGCTTTCATTGTCATTTCTGTTAAATTGACCAGTTTTAGTGGGATTCTAAATTCTTTCACGATCTGTATAATATTCTTACTGTGAAAGCTGTCATACGCTTGCTTAAAATCAATGTATAATTGACGTAGTTGCTTGCATACTCACAAAACTTCTCTAGCACTTGTCTTAATAAAAATATCTGATCCATCGTGGATCTGTTCCTCCTAAATCCAGGCTGATAGTCCCCAAATATCCCTTCTATCGTCCCTTCAAGTCCGGAGGCTAAAATTTTACTAAATATCTTATATATTACGTACAAGATAGTGATTCCACGATAATTGCTACATTATGATTTGCCGCGTTTTTCTTTATGTAACGCGCATACAATTCCCATGTTCCAATCCTTAGGCATTACCTCCTTTATCCACATTCCTTTATAAAATCATGGACTGCCTCCTCCATTTTCTTTCCCCCATATTTTAATAATTGGGTCTCTATACCGTCTTCTCCTGCTGCTTTATTATTTTTTAGGCTCTTGATATCATTCTCCACTTCCTCTAGCTCTGGTTCTGGTACTACTTCCTCTTCCGGGTCCTCTACGTCCAACTCCGATTCCAATTCTGAGTCCTGTTCGCTTTCATTCTAAGTCACGGTTCCTTCTTCTTTATCCCCTTCTCTACCGTCAAGCAGTTCGGTAGAATACTTTTTCCACCTTTCTAGGGCTTTTCTTTTATCTCCAATTAGTTTTCCATCCTTATCCTTATAGAAAACTGCTCGGTGTGGGAAACCTTTCTTCAAATTTCTTGTTCTGTCATAGAACCTTCTGATCTCCTTATTGTCTTCAATTTCGTCCAGCTGCTCTGTCCTTCTCCTTTCATGCTGCCTCTCCTTTACCGTTCAAAGCTTATCCGCTCTCTCTTCTCTGTATTCTTCTGCCGCTAACCCCGTGTTCCTTTGCAACATTTTCCGTCTCGCTTCATCTCTCTCGTGTATTACCGTTAAGCATTCCTCGTCAAACCACCTAACCACCCTTTCGCGTTGTTCTCTCCCCAACATCTCTTCTGCAGCTACGCTAATTGCAGTTTTCAACGACTTTCATTTAGTTTCCGCATTATCTTCATTCCCTGTCTTTCTCCCTGCTTCCAATATCTCTTCTAGTTTCTTCCTATATTCTTCCTCTGCTTCCTACGTTTGGAGTCTTTGTATATTATGTTCCATTCTTATCTTATTCCTTTGATTTCATATCAAATCTATCTTCTGCTTATATTTAATTCGTACTAAGTTGTGGTCTGTGTCTCCATTTGCCCCTTTGCAGCTGCCTAACTTCATAATATCTGATGCTTGCCTTTAGTTTATCAGTACGTAGTCTATTTGGTTTCTTGTGTTTCCATCTGACGATGTCCATGAGCATTTCTTAATATCTTTCCTTGGGTGATAGGTGCTTTTTATTATCATGTTCTTCCCACTGACGAAGTTTATCAGTCGGAGCCCATTATCATTACTGTCATTTTGTAGGCTTTGTACTTCTATATACCTCTTTTTTCCCTATTTTTGCATTTAGGTCTCCAAGTATTATTTTCACATCGAGCCTTTGAATTTTACCTATTTCTTCTTCCAATTTGGCATAAAATAAATCCTTTGTATCTTCATCTCCCTTCTCTGTAGGGGTGTAGACATTCACTACTGTAAAGTTAAAAATTTTGCCCTAATCCTTAGAGAACACGTCCTCTCATTTATTGCCGTAAGATCAATTACATTGGCCTTCATAGACCTATGTAGAAGGAAACCAGTGCCTAAAAGGACTGTATCTCCACCAGTATACATCATTAAATGTTCCCCAGACACTATCATTCCTTGCCCTTTCCATTTAGTTTCTTGTACTGCTGCTATTTTCGCTTGACACTTATCTAATTCATTCCCAATTTCTTGTAGCTTGCCAGGCCTCTTGAGTGACCTCACATTCTATGTGGCTATCCGAATATCCGTGTTCTTCTGTTTAACCGTTTTTCTCGCCGGATCTTCGACAGGCATGTGTATAGTATCGGTAGTATCCGCACCAACACTTTTTTTCCGGGATGGGGTTTTAAGCCTTAAGCCCAAACCCCGACTTGGAGGACCTGGATTTTTTTAGGGCTTACTTCGCTAGGAGGGATGCCTATAGAGCCCTCGCCCCCCCCCCCCCCTGCCGTACGTTTTGGGACACACTTTGTGTGACTTATTCATCGAGACGAATGCGGCTTGGGGGATCCTGCCAATAGCTACGCTACCGCCCGGCGCTGAAGGTGCTGAAGGCGGTGTCCCCCGGGAGGGAACGTTACATTAACATCTGTATATTATTCTGTTGTTCTTCGGTAAAAATTGCAATAGTAAGAAGAAAAGTTTGCAAGAGATATTAGATGAATGAGTGTTAATTTTTTTACTTGGCGTTTTCTGTGTATTAGATTATTAGATACTGACTGGTTAGCAATGATATGAGACCTAATTACAAAAGCTGAAAGTAAGAGGCAAACGTACAGCTACTTTAGGCATGTCAGGTAATGCTTTTTTCGGTCTTGGACATTGAAAGATCTCAATCATGATCATGCCTCTGATGTCAAGGTGGGACGGTGCTTTGTAATACACTGAAGAGCCAGAGAAACTGGTACACCTGGCTAATATCTTGTAAGGTCCCCGAGAGCACGCAGAAGTGCCGCAGTACGACGTGGCGTGGGCTCGAATAATGTCTGCTTAAGGAACTGACACCATAACCCTGTAGGGCTTAACATAAATCCGTAAGAGTACGAGGGGTGGTGATTCTTCTGAAAATCACGTTTCAAGGTATCGCAGATATGCTCAATAATATTCATGTCTGGGCAGTGTGGTGCCCAGCGGAAGTGTTGGAACTCAAAGCAGTGTCGCCAGGAACACTGCTTTGAGTTCCAACACTTCCGCTGGGCACACTCTCCGGATAATCTGGACGGGTGGGGTGTCTCATTGTCCTGCTGTAATTGTCCAAGTCCGCCGGAATACACAATGAATATGAATGGATCCAGGTGATCAGACAGGATGTTTACGTACGTGTCACCTGTCAAAGACGTGTCTAGATGAATCACTGTCCCATATTACACCAACTGCAAGCTCCACACACCATTGCAGAGCCTCCACCAGCTTTAACAGTTCCCTGCTGACATGCAGGGTTCATAGACTGATGAGGTTGTCTCCATATCCGTACACGTACATCCGCTCGATACAATTTGGAACGAGACTCGTCCGACCAGGCAACATTTTTCTAGTGTTCAACAGTCCAATGTCGATGTTCACGGGCCCAGCCGAGGCATAAAGCTTAGTGTCATACATTCATCAAGGATGCACGAGTGGGCCTTCGGCTCCGAAAGTCCATATCGGTTATGCTTCGGTGAATAGTTCGCACGCTGACACTTGCTGATTTGAAATCTGTAGTAATTTGCGGAAGTGTTGCACATCTGACACGCTGAACGATTCTCTTCAGTCGCCGTTTGTCACGTTATTACAGAATCTCTTTCCGGCCGCAGCGATGTCGGAGATTCGATGTTTCACCGGATTCCTGATATACCGGTATATTCCCGAAATGGTCGTACGGGAAAATCCTCACTTCATCGATACCTCGGAAATGCTGTGTCCCATCGCTCGTACGCCGACTATACCATTACGTTCAAACTTACTCATATTTTGATAACCTGCCATTGTAACAGCAGTAACCGATCTAACAACAGCGCCAGACACTTTATGTCTTACATAGGCGTTTCTGACCGCAGCGCCGTATTTGCGTGTTTACGTATTTCTGTACTTGAATACGCATGGCTATACCAGTTTCTTTGGCGCTTCAGTGTATAATTGTGGTTCAGTGGATAAATGCCAAACGCTAGAAACATAATAAATGGTTGCAAAGCTGTGCGAAAAGTTACGAACGAGACTTACACGCTCGCCACACGAATCACAAATTGCCAAGAAAAAGTACAATTAAGAAACATTTCTTTTGGTAGAAGGTGCGTTCAAAAAGAAACGAGGCGGAGGCATAATTACAGAAACCAGTAACTGTATGCTGGAAGTATTGACCCTGGCTGTTGAGACACTTGTCCCACTGTGACACAAGGTGGTGGTGGTGAATGGCTGTCTCATAAAAGTCCCAGGGCTGCGATGTTAACCAATTCTTCACGTACAGCTGGACCTTGTCGTCCGAGGTGAATCGTTTGGTCCTCAGAGCCTTCTTAACGTGACCAAAAATGACTTAATCACAGGGAGAGAGGTCTGGACTGTATGGAGGGTGGCCGAGAGCATTTCAGTTTCTGCTGGAGTGCCACGACTGTGTTGGCTGTATGACGCTTTGCATTGTCGTGGAGCATAATGACCGCACAGGTGAGATTGCCTGGTCGTTTCGATTTGATTGCTTGGTGAAGGGTGGTCAAGGTTTGCAAGTGATACAGGGCATTCACTGCTGTCCCGTGCTTCCGGTAGTGAATCTGAAGGGGGCCATTTTAGTAAAAGAAGAACGTCGTCATAGCCTTTCCTGTACTTGTGTGGATAACCTGGCTTTTTTTGGTGATGGTGACCCTGGATGCTTCCACTGGAGACTTTTTCGTTTAGATTCTGGTTCGATGTGATGATACCATCACTCATCTCCAGCCACCACTCGTGCCAGGAACACATTTCCTTCTCGACCATAGCGCAGCTGATGAGCGAGACGGTGGGCCATTCGACATACTTCCTGCTGTGGTTGAAGACTGTGTGGCACCTATTTGCGCATGTGCAGTCGTTCTTTCATGATGGTGTGAACACTTCCGACGCTCAATCCGACCATGGCGGCTATAGCTTTCACTGTCCCAAACGGTCCTGGTTAATGAGTGAATCCACCAGCTCGACGATGTCATAGGTAATGCAATGTGGTGCATCATCAGCTAACGACAACCGTCCCTCTCTGAAGCGCTTGTGCCACGCCTTGACCCTTGCAACGGACATGCAGCGTTGGCTGTACACTTGTGACAATCGTCGATGAATGTCCGTTTTTCCTACTCCAACCGCTGTCAGAAAAAGAACAACACCTCTTTGCTCTTCTTTTGACGCCTCCGTGTCACTGTTTGCAATGCGGCTGGCAGCGTTGGACGATTGATGCTTGGTGCTGCTAGCTCTGTATAGTCACATGACGTGCATGTGTGACCTCAAGCGACGGGCTGTGAACTTCCACGCTCTGGTCGGAACCACACCTCGTTACACACGCTACGATATTACCCTCATGTCACCGGTTTGCGCATTTCAGACTCCAGCTCATTTCTTTTTGAACACCCCTTACTACATTTTATAGCAGAAGTTGTAAATCTTACAAAAACCGCTACTGGCCTAGGCTCAGCCAAAAAATTTGGTGTCTATTCAACGTCCTGTCAGCCTGAAGAAATACGTAACCACTGGAAGAACAAAGTAAGCAAAGTATGCACTTCAACAAAAGTGTCACTCGAAATAAATAACTCCACTTGTTTATAGGAATACTAAAAGGACATAAATAAAAAGCACATCTAACTAAAAGTGTCTTTCAAAGTAGGAGCTTTTTCTCCCTCTCTCTTCCTCTCTCCCCTTCCTCTCTCTCTATCTCTCTCTCCTACCTCCTCTCTTTCTCTCTCTCTCTGTCTCTCTCTCTCTCTCTCTAAATTCTGTGGTCCTGAACATTCCAAATGTAACATATATTTAAAATTTATGATACTATTTCTGTTTACAAAATTTGACTCTTTCAAAATTGTATTGCAATAGGACTGACAGGAAACAAAAAAATTCACTCTCTCAACGCTGATTGGAAACAAGTGCTTGACCGAAGTGTTTCGGCTGTGTCTGAACTGGTTGTCTGTCCACTGCTTTCAGGAGCTCTGCATTTCAGATATTAACGACAAGATCTAACTCCACAAATAGATCGCAACATGCAATTAGAATTGACGATGGAAAAAAACTGACAAAGACTGTTTCACTACAAAAAACCTCTCTCGACAGGAATCTATTTTCCACAAGTTGAAAGGGGTAAAAATTTATCGAACTATTAGTAATTGTGAGAGAGTGTCAGTGATGGTGAAGGTAGGAATAATCGTTACATAATCACTATTTACGTAATGACCTCCCTTGAGGACTTGTAAGTTTCGTTTAATAGAGCATTGGCAACACAAAACCAGGACAGGGGACTAGAAAATTATCGTAGATTCATTTCAAAATTTTTTTTTCCGCTTCGGTTGAAGTTTATAATATTATTTGTAGTTTTCTGTTGCGAGACATCCCGCAAATGAAAGTGTTACACCTACTGGATAGCATTACAAATACTCTCTTTTAACACTTATACAAAAGGCCTAAATCGAAAATTCTTGCGTTATTATTCCTAATGACAAAGCATTTTGGATGCTGTTTGTCATGGTTGTGGCCACAAGTACAGTTTGTGTTGCTGGCAGACTACATATTGGAAAAAATCTGCTGATTTACAAGTTCTTGTTTGATGTCTGCCAGAAACCTGTTATTAGCCAGATGTAAAACTCCATTCTGCATCGTAGGTGTGGCTACTTCGGCTACAGGGTAATTATTTTCACTCCGTTATTGGGTTCATTCTTAATTCGTTGTGTTAATTGCCCACAAATTACTTTATATCATTTATATATTGGCACGTGAATGTGAGATTCATTGAAATCCAGTTGTGAATCATGCACAATACTGCTCCTGCATGCTTCTGTGCAATACATACTGTTCTTACCGTGACTTCCTTGTATTTCTTTACCTTCATATCGAGACAATAAGAGACAGGTTTTTAAATACAAAGCAGGGAGACCTTAGTATTCTGGTTAACGTAGTGACGTGCTGCTACTTCGTGAATTTACTATCCACCTGGATGTACAGTAACACCACACATGTATGACCATTTATCTTTTCTTCTAAAAATTTTAAGTGTCTTTTCTATGTCTTTGAAACTTAGTAACCTAAGTATAAGATTTAGGGTTAAATAGGTCTAATCAAGCTGCAAATCTGTCCAAACATTTTCCTAGCTGTGTCGATCAAACGTATATTTGAGGCTCTGTATCACTGTATAGATATCAACAGCACTGTCAAAGTCTTTGATGACGCCGCGAATGTCCTAGGAATTTTTCAACGTGACCAAACCATGTGCGACACCGCAACTATTATTTCTCTATTTCGAATTTTCTTCTTCCTATCGTACCATTTGTGGATGCAACCTTGTGTCTTCTAAAGATGTTGTTCCCTCCGGGTAAGGGAAATGACATTAACGCCATACTGTTGTAGTTTCCCTAGTGGAATCTTTAGATGTACACGGTGAAGGGTCTTGTTGCCATTTCGGAATATGACAACAGTGATTTTTATTCTTATTTAGTTCAAGCTGCGCTAAGATCTTGGGATAGGGCAGCCTGTATGGAAACTAATTTAGCTCTTGTAAAAACGTTTTCTTTAATAATGTGGTTCAACACGTTGTTGCGAGCTATCTTACGAATACCTTTTCAGGGTATGGAAAGCAGAGTACTGCGTGTATAATAATTACTCATTCGTTTATCTTCACTTGTAGAAATGACAAGTCCATGACTTAACATTTAACATAAATCTCGCTGCTACTGTCGTCTGGAAGTTGAATATTGTGTGCTGCGTCGAATTTGTTCGCTTCGTGCGTAATAATGCATGTAACTGTATTACCTTTGTTCTTGAGGTTTTGATCTTTTTGTACTTACTACATGATCTTTCCTTTTTGACGATAAGATGAAGAATTTCTCAACAGTTCCTTTAGCTCATTTTTAAATCGTGATTTAGAGCTGATCCTCTGTATTAGAAAAGGTTCTCACTTCCGAGCACAAGATGGTTTGTATTCAGGTATTCCTCACGCCTTATCTTGGATTTCCCTGTAATGGTCTCTGTTTGTACCAGTCTTGAAACTGTTGTAAGAATAATTCATAAGGATTTATTGCTTCATTCATTGTATGTGGCGGTAAACTCAATCCCATTGGTCACACTGTAAACTTTCTGTGAGTAGAGTCTGCATGTATGAGTCTGCAAAAAGGAATTTTTCCCTAATTGCTAAATCTGTCTGATAAGATCTTTGATTGCAGTCATTTGAACATAACAGTAAGGTAAAGGGAGTCATTGTTGCCTCTGGTGTTTCTATGCGGACTACGACTTACCTTAGAAGTGAAGTTAGTAAACGGCAAAACTACCTTAACTCTCTTTGACATTCTGAAGGTAGCAGAGGTAAAATTGAGGTAGCGAACGTCTATTTAGAACTTTCACAGCAACCAGACGGCAGTTATAAGAGTCGAGAAGCATGGAAAGGAAGCAGAGGTTGAGAAGGGAGTGAAACATGGTTGTAGTCTATCCCGATGTTATTCAAACCGTACAGCGCGCAGGCAGTAATGGAAACCAAAGAAAAATTTGGATTAGGAATTAAAACCCATAAAGAAGACATAAAAATTTTGAGATTTTCCGACGACATTGTAATTCTGCCGGAGACAGCAAAGAATTGATGGAGCAGTTGAAGGGAATGGACATTGTCTTGAAAGAAGGACATAACATGAACATGAATGAAAGCAAAAGAGGGTAATGTAGGGTAGTCGTATTAAATCAAGTGGCAGTGAGGAAATCAGATTAAGAAACGAGACTTTCAAAGCAGAAGATGAGTTTTATTACTTGAGCAGCAAAATTACTGATAACGTCGAAGATGGTGGGATAGAAACTGTGGAGTGGCAATGGCAGGGAAAGCATTTCTGAAGATATGAAATTTGTTAACATCAAATACAGAATAAAGATTTTGTAAGTCTTTTCTGAAGATATTTTATCTGTAGTGTACCCATGTACGGAAGCGAAACATGGAGAATAGAAGCTTTTGTAATGCAGTGCCACAGAAGAATGTGGAAGATTGGATGGGTAGGTCACGTAACTAAGGTAGAGGTACTGAACAGAATTGGGGAGAAAAGAAATGGTAGGTAAGACACATTCTGGGACATCAAGAGATCACCGATTTGGTATTGGAGGGAAGTGTGAGGGATAAACATCACAGAGGGAGACCAAGAGATGAATACAGTAAGCGGATTCAGAAAGATGTCGGTTATTTGGAGTTATTTGTAGGTGAAGAGGCTTGCAAAGGATAGAACAGCATGGAGAGCTACATCAAACCAGTCTTCGGACTGAAGACCACAGCCTCAACTGTCAGGTAAATCGTAAACAGACGTTGGTAGGAGCTCTTCTTACGACGATAAAACAGTGGGGCAGTCGACTGCAAAGTATATGATCAAATTTGTGCCGTGGTGGATTCTGATTTTGCGGCGGCCTTACTGAAAGCGAGAGGACGCGCGACGTCCACACTGCGGAGCAGCGACGACCCGCGGCCAGAACGACTGATGTCGCCCAGTCGATGGGGATCGACACAGCACAGGCAGTGCGGCCGGCGTTACTGCTCCTATAGAACTAAAGTTTTTTCGCGTTTCATTCCGAAAGTCTTGCCATTTCTTTTGAGACCGTCCTATATGGCCATGGCAACAGGAGTGTTGATATAAATGCCAGGTACTCTACCTGATACTTGAAGAACTTCCGTAGATTAAGGCACTGAGAGCAATCTTTGAGTTTTCATATTTGTAAAATGACTGATCACGCTCGGCTTTCTATTGGTGTCAATGGTGGTTTTAGTGTAGGATCAAAGTTTCGCGGTGTTGTGTCTAATGTGTAAATGTTGTGTTGTTTGAGGACGGTGCCTGTGCTTCTCAAAGCGGATATTGGGTCCAATAATTAAATTAATTATATCTACGATAATGATCGAAGCAGACGAAATGAATTATGGTTTTTGCTACTGCCGGGACTCGAACCCGGTACTGTTTGTTTATTTTTTTATTTTGTTTTTTTCCTTTTCTTTTTTTTGTAGGGTTTTTTTGGAACAAAAAAAACCTAATTGCCACCGCCACTTTTCATTCTATAACAAAAAAATCTGGTCCACTTCAGGTGTTGGCTCCAGACAACCTACTCCAGAGAGCTACCTATATACCAGGGGAAATACGGGAAATCAAGGTTAGAGCTATCCTACAAACAAAACAAAATCTTGCTTTTCCTGAATTTTATTTTTATTGTTTTTATTTTTATTTTTTTCATTTTTTTCTCTTCTCCATTCTTTTTCTTTATTTTTTTCTTTTTTTTGTTGTGTAATTGATCAGAGGCCTTCTGCGCCCCGCTGGTAATATGTTGAGTCACGTCTTCTCGAAATTGATGTGTTCCGTTCAATTGTTCAGAAATGTTCATTGATTCAAACAGGAAACCTTCTTCTCTCTTGGCTTAGCACATTCCAGCTGCGAGGCGGGTCATGGAAAGCACTCCCAAGGAAGTTTGAGAAAAATTGTCTGTATTTTGGATGACGGACAACGACATAATGACAGTCATTGAGGTATGTCCAAAAATCGAGTACAGAGTCTACAGTTTGTCCAAATAGGTAGTGAATGGCATGTCCGCGAATCCAATTCACGGCATTGGTCTTTGTCCGAGGCAAATATTCACGTTCCGGAAATAATAATGAAAGGGGAGTAATCCGATCCGGAATGTGACGCGTTAGAAAAGCCACAATACGACGAACCAAGTGCCAAACCTCCGCCGCCGGTCCGCAAACAAACCGATGTTCATCATTGTCTGGCACTCCACACGTGGAACATAGAGGTGATTGGGCGAGGTGGATACGATGAAGGCGAAATTGGTTGATTTTCTTGCCATTGACTGTTAGGTACCAGACAGATTGAACATTCGTGTCAAGGTAACAGGCGAACACCGCGCGCCATACATGACGCCAGTCAACCTGGGGGAACTTTCGTTCAATCGGGTTAGGTGGACGACCTAATTGGAGGACTTTGTATACAGCCTTTGTCTTGGGTAAAAGATGTCTTGGTAAGGTGAGGCGTAGATAACTGAGTTCAAGAAAGAAGTATCGTATATATAGGAACTGGGTCGGAACATCCGAGATCATTACTGGGGCTGGCAGTGAGACCGGCGAATATGCCGACAGGAGGAGACCAGTGAGGTTCGTTGGGCAACGTGTCCATACCGTCATCAGGGAGCTGACAAATAGGGCGCGAGCTCTATCCGGCACGTGAAACAGACCTATCCCACCTCGTTCACGGGGAAGAGTAAGGGTTGCATAGTTAACTTTGAACAACAGCCCAGAGCTGACGAAAGATGCCATCGCTGCCAACATGCGACGTGCCACTGTAAGCGGAAAAGGTAGAACTTGTGCTACATGGGGAACTCGGGATGCGATACATACATATTTACATATCGAGCTCGTTGGAGAATATCTAAGGATCGAAGGCGATGGTCCATAAGACCTGCTCCGATCATTAAAAGGAGGCATCGGCAGTTGATGGTGGCTGAACGCCTGAGATCAGATGAAGAATCTATTCCCAAACAGCGACTGGTACCAACGGTGGTAAGAGGTGTAACGCACTCCACGGGAAGTCCCGTGCCAATGAACATAACTTGTGACTTACGTATGTTTAAAGAGCTACCCGATGCCTCACCATAAGTCGCTACCCACGTCAAAATACCTCGAACCTCGTCGGCATTACGTAAACAGATGACTACATCGTCAGCATAGGCCGTGCAACAGAATCGGTAGCGATCTATGGACAACCGTACCAAACGTTGTCTTAGTCCACATAGCAAGGATTCCAAGGAAAATGCGTACAAAACCGCTGATAGACTTGACGTACGGATCGATCTATTTTTAACGGAGGA
Source organism: Schistocerca piceifrons (assembly GCF_021461385.2). Lineage (NCBI taxonomy): Eukaryota > Metazoa > Arthropoda > Insecta > Orthoptera > Acrididae > Schistocerca > Schistocerca piceifrons. The sequence continues at coordinate 635,112,216 of NC_060139.1, forward strand.
GCGAGTCAGCCATTGTACATAATCCTGGACTAGGCACCCCGCAGAAGGCGCATCACTACCGTGATAACGGCGATTGGTAAACCCATATGGTGGAGAACGGCTGTAAGGAACGAATGGTCAACCCTATCAAAAGCAAGTGCCCCAGACAGGCGTTGTGCCTGGGTAACGGCGATCATATCCCTGTAGCCGCATAAAGCCGTGCGGATGTTATTATGCCCTTCCAAAGATGCTTGGTCTGGCGACACAACATATCGGCCAACGTTTTTAAGTCGTGCCGCCAAAAGGCACTGTTAAGGAGGGTGATGGGCCGATAATAACTGATATTCTAGCCACCATGCGGTTTATGTACAGGAATAATAATTCCTTCGATGAAAGCGTCTGGCACAGGTACTTCCGGAGACATCAGTTCCCGACAGATGGAGGTGAAGGTGGACTCTAACAAATCACGGAAGGTGCTATAAAACTCGAGGGGAAGACGGTCGGGTCCTAGGGAGCGATTGATGGTTCCTGCCCGGATCGCATCGCGGACTTCATCATCGGTCACCTCTGACATCAAGTCAATCGCCGCATCTCCTGGGATACCACCGAAGTTGAGCTGTGATACTCCCTCGATCAGCTCTGAGGAATGTGGAATGGCGGCGTAGAGCTGCTGGTAGTGGGCGTGAAGCACATTCCCTATTGCAGATTGGGTTACGTAGCGACGCCCTTCTTGGCCCGTTAGGACGTGAATCAATTTTCGGCGCCGATTTTGGCGTTCTTGGATGATATGGTACATCGACGGATGTTCATGAGGCATGCGATCAGCAGTACCACATCGTACTATCGCTCCTTCCAAATGCCTCCGCATGAGATTGGGGATTTCGCCTTAGCATGGTTCGCCGGCCGTAGTAGCCGAGCGGTTCTAGGCGCTACAGTCTGGAACCGCGCGACCGCTACGGTCGCAGGTTCGAATCCTGCCTCGGGCAAGGATGCGTGTGATGTCCTTAGGTTAGTTAGGTTTCAGTAGTTCTAAGTTCTAGGAGACTGATGACCTCAGAAGTTAAGTCCCATAGTGCTCAGAGCCATTTTAACCTTAGCATGGTTCATCCTTGTATGGTGCTCAGGGGAGGCTGGCATCGTGGAGCATTCTCGTAGGATCCTGTAGTAAAAGTCCATAGTGCTCTTCCTCCAGGCTACAACATCTTTGGCATACCGGATCAAAGTTTTTCGAAGAGCAGGTTTTGCACACTGGATCCACCAAGATATGGTAGACGGATACGTGGGACGGCGTCTATTACATGTGACCCAAGTGTCTTCTATTAGAAGTCGACAGTCAGGTGAACTAAGAAGTGCCGTTTCCATAAACCACGTCCGTGCCATACTGCATGTCTTGTGAGAACAACATCACAGAAGTAAGCCGCATGATCTGAGAAAGCAACAGGCCAGATTTCAGCCTGTCGAGTGTGTTGAATTAGGGATCGCGAGATGTAGATGCGATCCAATCAGCTAGAGGAGTGCGCAGTGTAGTATGTAAGGCCCGTAAGATCACCGTGAACATGTCTCCACGTGTCGACAAATTGTAGACGCGTGACGACTGTTTCCAGAGCTGCGCATGGTGAGTGACGCGGCATTTGAATTGATCCTGAGGTCGCTTGATGCAGTTGAAGTCTCCACCCATGACCCAGTCATCGTGTGGTTCTATAAAAAGGGGTGTAACTTCGTTCGCGAAGAGGGCATTGCGTTCACGACGGTAGCTGGAGCCCGACGGGGCATAAATGTTGACGATGCGTACACCAAAGAGAGGAACGGCCATACCCCTACCGTTGGGGTGGTATAGGACATCTTCGGCAGGAAGACCTTCTCGTAAGATGATGGCAACACCACTATCGGTGTCCGAAGCGGGAGAAAGATGCGCCGTGAAGCCATGTGGTGGTGAAAAATCGGCGACATGCACTTCCTGAAAAAGCGCAATATCTATGTCCGCATCATAAATCATATCGCGGAGCAGCGCTAGTTTGTGGGGCGCGCAAATGGTCGCGAGGTTAATGGTTGCGACACGATAATGCTGGTGTTGGAGTCCCACAGGCACGGGTGGGGCTTCTTCTTCAGGAGCGAGAGGTCGTCGATCTTGCCGGTCCGCTGAAGAGGTTGCTATTGTGGAGAGTTTGCGGGCGGGGGCGCAACCGATGGGGGGCCCCATCATCAGCACCGTCCACCCCAGTCCCTTCGACCTCCACGTCGTCTGCCCAGGAGACTGATACTGCGGTAGGGCAACGGCTGTGCACATCATCCACGTGGAGAGTAGACGTAGTTTTCGGCTCAGCGGATAGCCTCTCTTCAACGTCGATCTGTGGGGCGACGGCGCAAGTAGGGAGGGGTGTACGTTGCCAGTGGTCGCCTGTGGCAGGTCGTTCGCATCAGACGTTTGGTCATCAGAGAGCGGTTTGTCGTCCATCTTCGGGTCTGCATCCCTGGTCTCCATCCGTAGAATGGATTCATCACGGAGTATACGGCTACGTTTCTTTCTCTTTCGTGTAGACCCTTGTTTTCGAACATGTCGTTCAGAGTCTGATTGCGGGTGGCTTTCGTCTGACTCCAGACCAGTCTGAAGGAAAGCAGAAGTAGGTACCACTCCCGAATCAACGTCCATCTCAGTAGCATTTTCAGTCACAGTGCTGCGAAGATTCGGCAGGTCAGGATCTGGCGTCTGTGGCACCTCTGGAGGAATCTGAGGCGGGTGCGATGGGGAGGTTCCCTTGTAAGCTGAGTGCACTCCCCAAGACAAACCTCAATTCATTTTTCCCTTATATATTGCCACTACTGCCAGGTTTCTCCGATACTGGCAAGCATCGCAGCATTGGACGTAATGGGTCGTCCTTGTATCATTGGTGATCTTATAGGTTTAGCAAACAAGGGGACCCGTGTTCGTGTCCCGGCCGCAGCACAAATTTTAATTCATTTATCTGCTTCGGTCATTATCGTAGATAATGAAAAGAGACTTAAATTTCCCACAGATACATTTAATTATAAGATCTATAAATTCATTTTGTTATAATTTCGTGATAAAATGGCCACTGGGCCTAATCGTCTAATTAGAATTCATTCCTCCTGGATTCTCTGTTGTCTCTGCTCAGAAATTAATTTTTTTAAATATTTTCTTAAATGGACTACTGGACCTAAATGCGTCAGACGGGTTTTTTTTTCTTGTCCTGCCTTACGTGATCAAATTTTTTTCTCACTTTCAAAAATCAGCAATTTATTAATCATTGAATTATTATTAAAAACAGATATTATAGGAGATATCAATTTAGTTCACTTTTCCTTAGCTAGAGGTACATATAAAGATTTATGTCATTCGATTTTGATAATAATATCTAGGAGGCTGTCTTTGTTATGCTCAATACATTTGGAGAGTCGAAATCGGAAGTTTCGGTTCCCTTTCTCCAACATGTTGGCAATATCAGCACGAACATTAGATCCGTAGGCGATTGTCATACACCAAGGATTTAGGACAATCCCTTAAGAAAAAGTGGAAGAAGCTAAATCTGGGAAGAGCGCTGGCAACTCAAAATCACTCTTGAGATGAGACGGTCGGATAAGTGTTCGCGCAAGAGAATCTTTGACGTTCGTGCCGCGTGAGGCGAGGCGCCGTCTCGCTGGAACCAGACACGTACTACATCCATTTCTCGAAGTTCAGGAAGAAAAAACTCCTCCGTCATCTGGATACAAAGCTCAGAAGTTACTGTAACTGCCTTATCATTCTCTTCGAAAAAGCCTCGGCCAATAATCCTAACTTTGGATAAGCATAACAAAGAATGACATGTTTTGTATACAGGGGCTACTCTTGAAGTTCTGGAGGGTTCGCACCACTCCATTATCGCATGTTTTGTTTATTCACGCAGCTAGAAATACCAGAATTTGGATCCTTGCTGACGAACGCAACGTCGTGGTTTTCGATCAAGGCCTTAAATAATTTTTTTTTCGTGAAGCGAGATAGCGTGGATTAAGTATAATTATGCAACACTGACTGTTTGTGTGGATGAAATTTCATAGAATTCGTACAAATTTCATAGAATTAGTCTCACTATAAGATCGGAAATCGTAAGAGCAGCTGGATTTTTCCGTGCAGATCGCTTGGGGAGTTCAATATCGACAGCCTTTCTTTGTCTACGTTTCTGGTGTCCTTGTAGTTCTTGAAGGACCTCGTTTATTTCTGTACACTACCAGTATCCAAAAACCTGTCCACCCACGTAACTTCCGATTTTCGATCAGATTGACTATCTGTAGGTGGGATACTAAACGGTTCCCTGAATGCACGCTGGGTTGCGATGAGAAAATGGCCACTGGAACGATCGCCATTGCGAACGAGCGCTCCTCTCTCGCCCACTGCATAATCACTACGAAACTAACATTTGAAGAAACCGTACGCCCCGCCGTTTTGAATCCACTCAACCCCACACAGCAATGAGTAACGGCCGCTGGGTAGCACACTTTTCAATTAAGGGAGTTCCCGCGCCAGACACCGTATTTCAGTGAATATTAGCTGTTAAGAACAACTCATTTAATCAACCAGACCATCCACTTTCAAGTTCCCTGTTACAAAATTTCACAAATGTTAAACCGTTGTGCACTTCGGAAACTGTCCCTCTTCCCCAAAGAAGGTACACCCTGTTTCAAGAAGATTCATTATATTTCACAAGCATATAACTTCGACATATGTGAAGACAGAACTTTGCAGTAACTTTTAAGTTACTTTTGCGACTGAAAATTTTTTATTTTGGAATAACCATTCTTTTGTTCAAGTATTGTGAAACTCTATCCTTACAGATGTTAGTTAGGAAAGCGCGGGCAATATGCAGTCTACCTTTCTATTGTAGAAAGATTAGCATTCACTGCTCAGAAATATACCGTCCACTATCTGAATTATCGGCTATGTGAAACTGAGCTGATCCTATTGTGTACTCACTGGTCCCCTATACCGCCACGTACGATCCTTACGACGATGACGAGTAAAATATGGGAACGTTCCCTCACTCTGGGGCCGGCAAATACGTCCATTGTGGTGATGTATGCAGATGCCGGTCTCGTTTCAAAAGACCACGTGATGCTTTCCAAGCGTCTAACGTCGTCGTAAGGCGCACCACTGCCACCGCACAACTTCCTGCTTCTGTTTCAACGGAAGCCTCAACTAACGTCATCGCGTTTGGAGTCCGCGGTACTCGAGACATCAGTGCTCTGTCTGTACGTCTTGCTGCACCCAAATCCATTTCCAGGCAACTGTCAAGGCTGTATAATCGTGCACAGCCTAGAGAACAACGTACATCTGAGGTTTTAGGAGCAAGTCAAAACAGGTCATTGTATCCTACAAGGGGTTGACTGTGGCATTGCTGAATTAATAGGTTCATTGTTCGCCATTTTCTTGCTGTTATCACTGCAACTGGCACGAGCTGCAATATCGCGGAACGACAAACGCCAGTCTGGAAAGGCGACGATGCTGTCGCTATAGAATTCTGACACCTGCTGGCAGGCATTTCTTCGTCTCACAGGAGATAAAACACGACCTTCTCACAAACAAATAACACTCAAATGCGATATCTGAATGAGATACTCGTTGTGTAATATCTCCTTACACAGGGTGCCCCAGAAATGTTAAAATTCAAGAGGTTGTAGAGGGTGTCTTGAGGAAGAAATCGAGGGTAGAAACCCATGTCCAGAAACGGCATCTAACGACGTTATAGAGCGTCGAAGTTAAAGGCACCGGCGCCTGCTACTAGGTCATATGCTGGAAACGTGACTTTTTACGTGCGCTGACGGTCCATAGGTGGAACGTCTCGCAATGTTGCTTGTAATTCAGTGATCGCGACTAGTTTCAAAGATCGCCAGCTTATTTTTCTCCTGGACCTCTCTAAAGTCTCCATTTGTTTCTCGGCCTATAGTAAAATAAACTGCAGTTGGGAACTCGTGTCCGTAACCGTTATCCATCAAGACAACAGAGCATCTATAACATAAACGATATATATACTTTTTATTACGAGTGGAATATGAACGTGTGGATAATACTCATTCAATTATGTAATTATTTCTTAAATAGATGTTAATTATGTAAAACAGAGATAATATTTGTCTCACATTTTTTGTTAATCTATGTCATTCTTTTCTTATGTTTTGTACCCTTTTATCGTCTTCTTCTGATGTACATCGCAAGACGCGAATCGATTTGAGGTCTGTTAAATGAAAAACATTTAATGTAAAATTATTGTACTTTTATGTTCATTTGCTGATAAAAACAAATAGAGCCAAATACGTTAAAACTATTTATGATTAATTATTGAAAATTCACTTCTTGTTTTAATTATAATGTTGTATTAATTGTTTTATCATAGCTGCAAGAAGCGCAGCCACTGTTAGTTGCGATTATATAGCAACTTTGTCTGTACTTCTAGTTGCAAATAGCATGGGTTTGTGTTAAACTAATTTGAAAAACAATTTAATCATTTTTATTATTAGTAGCATCAATTTAAATGATTTATTGGGAAAAGGAAAATCTTAATTAAAAAAGAGATTCTCTATCTTTTGTTGGCCGCCGTCTTAACTTTTATTACAGCGGCAAATTTAAATTACTTGAAACCGTAAACTTTCAATATTCCGATGTGTAAGAAATAAATGTGCACCGGTGGTACTGAACTCTATTTATAAAAGAAAACAAAATTAATCGAATCACACTACATTTTCTAAGAACAGTGGTGATGGTATTTATTGTTGAACAAGATTTCATTGCTGATGTATGCGGCCAAAATTAAACTACGCACGAATCACGGAGAAAAATATTTTTGGTAGCATACGTCTGTTTGTGTGCAGCTGGTATTCTGTGGTTCCCTTTCATGATCAATTTGCTAAGAATAATTAAATCCATCGAAGACAAAAATCATAAAAGCTCCGGTGTACGATATGTAATTTTAGTGATATGAACACAGCTTAGAGTCAACATTATTACACTACGTCAGGTGGAATTCTTGTGCAATTTGAAAAAAATAATTATCCGGGAGAAGTTGTAGTTTGAATAATGCATTATACATGTGTATAATATTGTCAGTATCATTTACAAAAACAAATCAAGGCATCTGCCAAAAAAATAGAGTGAATTCAAACCACAGAATACCATAGAGTATCGTATCATCCATATTCATTACAGGCATAAATTGCCACAATAATGTATTAATTATCTGTATGTATTGTTTTTCACGAACATTGACACCTGCCCACCGAGTAACTGTTACTACTAATGCAAGAGCTGTTGCGAAAGACGAATCAAATTGAGCACTGCCGATCACTTCACACGCTTACAAGGGTACAAACAGAGACCCATCTTTGCTTAATAAATTATGCAGTTGCACATGGGCAATACAACTTCGAATAAACACCAGCAGCCATAAGTAGTACAGATCCAATAAACCGGCTGCGAGAGAGTTACTGCTTCTCTACACAGATCTAAAGAGTTTTCAGTGTTTTTATATATATATATATATATATATATATATATATATATATATATATATATATATGTGTGTGTGTGTGTGTGTGTTAGTTATAAGATTATTTTGTGTTGATGTATATGTGTCAGCGATATGCAGGGTGAGTCACCTAACGTTACCGCTGGATATATTTCGTAAACCACATCAAATACTGACGAACCGATTCCACAGACCGAACGTAAGGAGAGGGGCTAGTGTAATTGTTTAATATAAACCATACAAAAATGCAAGGAAGTACGTTTTTTAACACAAACCACGTTTTTTAAATGGAACCACGTTAGTTTTGCTAGCACATCTGAACATATGAACAAATACGTAAACAATGCCGTTTGTTGCATTGTAAAAAGTTAATTACATCCGGAGATATTGTAACCTAAAGATGACGCATGAAGTCTCCGACGTTCAGTTGCGTGTTGTAACAAACACGGGCCACGGGCGTTTCATAGAACGTGGAGGACGCATAAATTGGCCAGCATGTTCTCCTGATCTTACATCTCTGGACTTCTTTCTGTGGGATACGTTAAAGGAGAATGTGTACCGTGATGTACCTACAACCCCAGAGGATTTGAAACAACGTATTGTGGCAGCCTGCGGCGACATTACACCAGATGTACTGCGGCGTGTACGACATTCATTACGCCAGGGATTGCAATTGTGTGCAGCAAATGATGGCCACCACATTGAACATGTATTGGCCTGACATGTAGAGACACACTCTATTCCACTCCGTAATTGAAAACGGAAACCACGTGTGTACGTGTACCTCACCCCTCATGGTAATGTACATGTGCGTCAGTGAAAAAGACCAATAAAAAGGTGTTAGCATGTGGACGTAATGTGCTGTTCCAGGCTCTTCTGTACCTAAGGTCCATCACCGTTCCCTTTGTATCCCTACGTAATTCGGTGCTCTCCGATACACATGATCGAACAGCGGAGGAATGGTACTCAAGCATCAACTTTACGTTACGATATCTCCGGATGTAATTAACATTTTACAATGCAACAAACGGCACTGATTACGTATTTGTTTATATGTTCGGATGTGCTAACAAAACTAATGGGGTTCCATTTAAAAAAACGTAGGTTTGTGTTAAAAAACATACTTCCGTGCATTTTTTTTATGGTTTGTATTAACCCTACTAGCCCCTCGCCTCACGTTCAGTCTGTGGAATCGATTCGTCAGTATTTGATGTGGCTTACGAAATGTATCCAGTGGTAATGTTAGGTGACTCACCCTGTATATATACACACTCCTGGAAATTGAAATAAGAACACCGTGAATTCATTGTCCCAGGAAGGGGAAACTTTATTGACACATTCCTGGGATCAGATACATCACATGATCACACTGACAGAACCACAGGCACATAGACACAGGCAACAGAGCATGCACAATGTCGGCACTAGTACAGTGTATATCCACCTTTCGCAGCAATGCAGGCTGCTATTCTCCCATGGAGACGATCGTAGAGATGCTGGATGTAGTCTTGTGGAACGGCTTGCCATACCATTTCCACCTGGCGCCTCAGTTGAACCAGCGTTCGTGCTGGACGTGCAGACCGCATGAGACGACGCTTCATCCAGTCCCAAACATGCTCAATGGGGGACAGATCCGGAGATCTTGCTGGCCAGGGTAGTTGACTTACACCTTCTAGAGCACGTTGGGTGGCACGGGATACATGCGGACGTTCATTGTCCTGTTGGAACAGCAAGTTCCCTTGCCGGTCTAGGAATGGTAGAACGATGGGTTCGATGACGGTTTGGATGTACCGTGCACTATTCAGTGTCCCCTCGACGATCACCAGTGGTGTACGGCCAGTGTAGGAGATCGCTCCCCACACCATGATGCCGGGTGTTGGCCCTGTGTGCCTCGGTCATATGCAGTCCTGATTGTGACGCTCACCTGCACGGCGCCAAACACGCATACGACCATCATTGGCATCAAGGCAGAAGCGACTCTCATCGCTGAAGACGACACGTCTCCATTCGTCCCTCCATTCACGCCTGTCGCGACACCACTGGAGGCGGGCTGCACGATGTTGGGGCGTGAGCGGAAGACGGCCTAACGGGGTGTGCGGGACCGTAGCCCAGCTTCATGGAGACGGTTGCGAATGGTCCTCGCCGATACCACAGGAGCAACAGTGTCCCTAATTTGCTGGGAAGTGGCGGTGCGGTCCCCTACGGCACTGCGTAGGATCCTACGGTCTTGGCGTGCATCCGTGCGTCGCTGCGGTCCGGTCCCAGGTCGACGGGCACGTGCACCTTCCGCCGACCACTGGCGACAACATCGATGTACTGTGGAGACCTCACGCCCCACGTGTTGAGCAATTCGGCGGTACGTCCACCCGGCCTCCCGCATGCCCACTATACGCCCTCGCTCAAAGTCCGTCAACTGCACATACGGTTCACGTCCACGCTGTCGCGGCATGCTACCAGTGTTCAAGACTGCGATGGAGCTCCGTATGCCACGGCAAACTGGCTGACACTGACGGCGGCGGTGCACAAATGCTGCGCAGCTAGCGCCATTCGACGGCCAACACCGCAGTTCCTGGTGTGTCCGCTGCGCCGTGCATGTGATCATTGCTTGTACAGCCCTCTCGCAGTGTCCGGAGCAAGTATGGTGGGTCTGACACACCGGTGTCAATGTGTTCTTTTTTCCATTTCCAGGAGTGTGTATATATATATATATATATATATATATATATATATATATATATATATATATATATAGACTTGTTTTGTTATATTGTGTATAAACTGGTTAGGCCCAGGAAACTGGTTAAACCTAGCGAGGATACGGAGGCAGAAATCATATCAGATCCTCCTGTAGAACAATCCGTTCACACTCCTACTCAGTCATTAGAGAATTTAATTACCGATGACAATTTTGTAGATGATGTTCCGACAGGTAGTGAGACTGAAGAGCTGCCGAAGCAAACTGGCACTCCACCAGTCAATCAGTTCGAAAATAGAGACACTATTTGTACCGACCCAGGGGGCACAAGTGCACAAGGCACAAGCTATGCCGTTGCAGGATATGTTAACAGCATTATTCGAAAAATTTACTATCCAGCAGAGGGAAGAAAGGGCTAGAGAGAGACAAGAACAAGAAATTAAGGACCAAGAAAAGGAAAGAAAATTAGTTGAAAATATCAACAACATATTTCTTAACAGAGATGAGGAAATTTTCCGCCAAATCAATCAAACTTTAAACGAACGGGATAGTGCAATTACTAATCATGTGAAACAAGAGATCGATGCAGTGAAATCCACGATCGAACCATCAGTGAAAATTCCAGTTCAGGTTAGCAGCCTTCAACCTGAAAATAGATTCAAAGCCCTAGCCACAGCTGTCAAAACATTGCAGGAAGATATTCCTTCCGAAATTCATAGGCAAGTCAGAACCGGGACAGCCAGAGCGATGTATCCTGATAACCGTAAGCCACAAAATCTGTCAGTATGCAGCAATAATAACACTGATGCTGACAGGCAAACGCACACAGAACATTCTACACCGAATCTTGTTGTACCGCAAAGAAAACCAGACTTTGGTAATCAAATGATTTTGCCGCAGCAAAGCGTGACAACAAGAAACAATCATGATAACGGAGCAGAGTGTACTTGTAAAAAGGTAAATGCAACACCTGCAAATGATAGAAGTTCAATGCAACTAACAACTCTGATGCATGAAGAGAGTCTCATCAAGCATCGGCAGTTTCAGATCTTCAATGAAGAAAGCAAAGAAACGTACACCCTGTTGTATTTATCCGTAACTTCAAAAGTGTTCTCCCAAAATCACGGCCAGAAGAACAAAAGATACAATTTGTCGTATCACATATCTCTGGTGATGCGTCATTATGGGCATTAAATGCCGCAGAAACTTGTAAAACCTGTCATGACTTTGAAAAGGCGTTTTTAGATCAATTTTCGTCGGCGTCTATTCAAGAGCGACTTCGTAAAAGAGTATACAATGCCGAAGTCTATAATCCGAAATCAGGTTCATTAAGGAAGAATTTTGAAAAATATTTTAACATCACCAGATACTGGGATGAGCCAGTTACCACTAGAGATTTGCTACGAGTACTAAAAGGCAGACTACCAATCCACATTAGAGAGAAACTGTTCACTGTTAGACACCGACTTGAAAGAATTTCTGTCTGTAATCGATTCCTTGAATCTTGTGCAGGAGGACGCCAGAAAAACTTCTGATGTCACCAGCAAAACAAACAGTCCGAACGGAAAGAATTCATGGAATTCAAACAAGGTAAATAGGGGCGAAGCTAGTCCTAAACAAAATAAAAATAAATCTTATGGAAACAGCAATTACAACAATAACAGTAGTAGAAACCAATACAACCAAGACTGTGGTTACAATGATAATAATAACAAGCATTATAGGAAAGCCGAAAAATACCAACAGCCGAATGGTATTCCAAGGCAGCATCACAATCAGAATTCAAATTTTCATAGTGACATTAATAACCGAGAAAGACCAAAGACCACAGACCAAACAGTCCGTACAAAGATACGCCAAAGAATATGTGTGGAGATAACGAATATTGGCGGCAACCAGTGCCAAGCCATTGGCAACCGTCGCAAGGTTCTTTTAATACAGGCCGGCCGGTAAACTATGCCCAAGCTATTCCGATATCAAACAGCCAATATCCACCGTGGAGGGATACAAGCAGGCCACCTCCAACTACAACAGAAAATTCACAATATGTGAAAATAACAGAGGTACCTTCTGATACGAAACTAAATTCACAGAAGCCGAAAAACTAATTGCGGTCCCTGTAGGCCTTCGCCAGTCGACCGACGGCAACAAGGAAGGCAATGGGTCGAAGATGCACAATATAAACATGATTCGATATCAGGATGGAAAAAATTAGAAGATGAGCTATAACAAGAACCTGTCATTTCTGGTAAGATAGAAAAGGAAATAATTCAAGCAAGTGTCAACGGGAGTATAAATGGCATACCAACTACAATTCTGCTCGATACAGGTGCAGATGTATCCGTAATGAATATGCAATTTTTCAAGGTTTCACAAATAGGAAAATAACCGATCTTACCCGTCGCAAATTGCAAGGTTATTGGAGCATTGGGAAACAAGACACAAACCATAAAATTCCAGACACAGACGGAAGTTACTTTAGGAAATGATCACTTGACATGCAGGTTTCTATTGATAGATAACTTATCCGTACCAATGGTAATTGGACTTGAGTTCCTTCGGGAAAAGGAATGTATAATTAATCTTGCCGGGGGGACGTGTGATCTTGATCACCAACAGCGACCGATTACTTTGATGTTGAATCGGGAGTTCGGAGCGAATCTTCCATTAATGCAAAAGGTACACCTTTCTGTCAGTAAACAGAAGATGTTAATGTTGAACCAAGAGCACCCGCAGATATGTAGTCAAAACCGAAATAACGATGTACCCAGCGATGCGAATGACATCGTGGCAACAATACAAGAAAAAATAAAGGAGACAACTTTCATGAATACTTCTGAGGCTAAGAAATTGACCGAATTATTGTCTTAATATCATGAAGTATTCGTCCTGGTATCATAAAAGATTATCAGTATAAAATGAATGTATTCCCGCACAAGAGCTATTGTATAGCAGCTTACTGGGTTCCCTGGACTGGGGGCTATATTTCCATAAAGACATGAAAAAATATTTGCAATAAAATGTTTATATTTAGAGAGGACTAATAAGAGGTGCTAATGTGATGTTTAGTTTTAGTACTGCAATGATATTATATGTTTGTTGGTTTGTAGATTTACACGTCATGTGTCACAATATAATATTCTTGAATTATTTGTGCAAGGAGTAAAGAATCTCCATGATAAACACATTTTAATAAAAGAAGTCAGTATCTTCATAAAAGTTCACTAAAATGTTATCGTATTTAGACTGCTAAAAAAATAGAGTGAATTCAAACCGCAGAATACCATATAGTATCGCATCATCCATATTCACTGCACTTGTCGATGCTGACGATACACAAAAACCGCCACACATCGTATTCATAGGAGACAATGCCTAACTATGTCTACTCCACTGGCGATCGCGGCAATCAGTCGTGATCACTGAATAACAAACAACGATGCGAGACGATCCGCCTACGGTCCGTCAGCGTACAAAGTCGCATTCACGGACGAAGTGGCGAACCTGTGGCAGGCACCAGCTCCTATAACTTTGAAGCTCTGTAACGGCGTTGGATGTAGTTTCCGCACACGGTTTCCTGTACTCGATTTGTTCCACAAGGTACCCTCTACAACCTCTTGAAGTTTGTCTTGACATTTCTTGGACACCCTGTATACACAACATGCAGGATGAACCGTAGCTCGCCGGCTGTTGTGGCCGAGTGATTCTAGGTGCTTCAGTCTGGAAACGCGCCATCGCTACGGTCGTAGGTCCGAATCCAGCCTCGCGCATGGATGTGTGTGATGTCCTTAGGTTAGTTAGGTTTAAGTAGTTCTAAGTTATAAGGGACTGATGACTTCCGACGTTAAGTCCCATAGTGCCCACAGCCATTTTAACCATAGCTCCACCGACAATCTTTAGGAGATTGTTTACTGTTACCGTCTCAATATTTTGATATAAAGAACACACGCCCGCAGGGGATCGTTACAGGGTTATTAGATTTCGTTTGGTTTCTTGTCCCAGTTAGTCCTGTATCCATACCGCACTTGTAAAAGTGCACAACAGTGCAGATGTTGAATGTACGCATTGTGTGTCATGTGTGTAAACTAACTTGTTCCATTCACGCACGGTGCTTCCTGTTGCCGGGTTGGTTCTTTCCGGTAATGTCAGTTGAACATTAACAGTGTTATACAGCTGTATGGACATGTTTACTGCAGTGGAGTTGATGGATATGCATTTAGCGTATTGTCTCACTGCCCGCAGTAGAAGACGCAGCACGACTATTGCGCTGGGCTGTTCCCGCAGTTACAACCTATAGCATCACAATTCTTTGGCAATTGTACATAGGCTCCTACGAGAAACGGAATGTGTTTTAAATTTTTACTATTGCATATTTACAGAATGTTTCATTGTTGTTAAGGCATCTGCACTGTAACGAATGTAAGTGAGATACAAAACTGAGTAAGTCGTCGTTACATTATTATTTTGTGAAGAGCCGCCGGACGTGGTCAGTCCTTTACACCAAACTATTCAGAAGGCATCAATGAACAATGTCTGAAGGTTAGTCTGTGGAGTCCTGGTTCACACAGTAGATGGCACTACTGATGCCATATGTGTGCGGTTGAGTTGGATTTACAAGCATGTGGTAGACATTATTCCAGTTTGACGTTTCTGACATGCCTTCTTCATGCTGTTGTGCTTTTAATAGTAAACAATATGTTTACTGCTACGGATCGTACAGTATTTGAAAACCTGGAAATGAAACGTGTACATTAAATTAAACTTCGACTGAAGCTGACGCAGTTCACATTAAAACTGCTTTCATTTCCTGGCACTCAGAATTAAGCAACTAATTAAATTACCACTGAGAGTACTCGGCTAATTACACTGATGTACGCCCGGAAGTGTGCATTAAACAGAATACAATAGAAAACGAACTCGCACGGCTTCAGGTCAGCCAGGGAACGTTCAGTATTAGGTGCCATCTCTCTCCTTGGGGCTTTGAGAGTGGTTGTTTCGATTTTGTCTGTCATCTATCAAGGCTCACGACTTTTAAACTATCCGTCGCATTGTAATTACGTATTTTTTTTTTGGTCATCAGTCTACTGACTGGTTTGATGCAGCCCGCCACGAATTCCTTTCCTGTGTTAACCTCTTCATCTCAGAGTAGCACTTGCCACCTACGTCCTCGATTATTTGCTTGACGTATTCCAATCTCTGTCTTCCTCTACAGTTTTTGCCCTCTACAGCTCCCTCTAGTACCATGGAAGTCATTCCCTCATGTCTTAGCAGATGTCCTATCATCCTGTCCCTTCTGCTTATCAGTGTTTTCCACATATTCCTTTCCTCTCCGATTCTGCGAAGAACCTCCTCATTCCTTACCTTATCAACATTCGTCTATAGCACCACATCTCAAATGCTTCGATTCTCTTCTGTTCCGGTTTTCCCACAGTCCATGTTTCACTACCATACAATGCTCTACTCCAGACGTACATCCTCAGAAATTTCTTCCTCAAATTAAGGCCGGTATTTGATATTAGTAGACTTCTCTTGGCCAGAAATGCCTTTTTTGCCATAGCGAGTCTGCTTTTGATGTCCTCCTTACTCCGTCCGTCTTTGGTTATTTTACTGCCTAGGTAGCAGAAATCCTTAACTTCATTGACTTCGTGACCATCTATCCTGATGTTAAGTTTCTCGCTGTTCTCATTTCTACTACTTCTCATTACCTTCGTCTTTCTCCGATTTACTCTCAAACCATACTGTGTACTAATTAGACTGTTCATTCCGTTCAGCAGATCATTTAATCCTTCTTCACTTTCACTCAGGATAGCAATGTCATCAGCGAATCGTATCATTGATATCCTTTCACCTTGTATTGTAATTCCACTCCTGAACCTTTCTTTTATTTCCATCATTGCTTCCTCGATGTACAGATTGAAGAGTAGGGGCGAAAGGCTACAGCCTTGTCTTACACCCTTCTTAATACGAGCACTTCGTTCATGACCGTCCACTCTTCTTATTCCCTCTTGGTTGTTGTACATATTGTATATGACCCGTCTCTCCCTATAGCTTACCCCTACTTTTTTCAGAATCTCGATCAGCTTGCACCATTTTATATTATCGAACGCTTTTTCCAGGTCGACAAATCCTATGAAAGTGTCCTGATTCTTCTTTAGCCTTGCTTCCATTATTAGCCGTAACGTCAGAATTGCCTCTCTCGTCCCTTTACTTTTCCTAAAGTCAAACTGATCGTCACCCAGCGCATTCTCAATTTCCTTTTCCATTCCTCTGTATATTATTCTTGTAAGCAGCTTCGATGCATGGGCTGTTAAGCTGATTGTGCGATAATTCTCGCACTTGTCAGCTCCTGCCGTTTTCGGAATTGCGTGGATGATGCTTTTCCGAAAGTCAGATGGTATGTCGCCAGACTCATATATTCTACACACCAACGTGAATAGTCGTTTTGTTGCCACTTCCCCCAATCATTTTAGAAATTCTGATGGAATGTTATCTATCCCTTCTGCCTTATTTGACCGTAAGTCCTCCAAAGCTCTTTTAAATTCCGATTCTAATACTGGATCCCCTATCACTTCTAAATCGACTCCTGTTTCTTCTTCTATCACATCAGACAAATCTTCACCCTCATAGAGGCTTTCAATGTATTCTTTCCACCTATCTGCTCTCTCCTCTGCATTTAACAGTGGAAATCCCGTTGCACTCTTAATGTTACCACTGTTGCTTTTAATGTCACCAAAGGTTGTTTTGACTTTCCTGTATGCTGAGTCTGTCCTTCCGACAATCATATCTTTTTCGATGTCTTCACATTTTCCAGCAGCCATTTCGTCTTAGCTTCCCTGCACTTCCTATTTATTTCACTCCTCAGATGTCTTGAACTTCAGCCTACTCTTCATCACTACTATATTGTGATCTGAGTCTATATCTGCTCCTGGGTACGCATTACAATCCAGTATCTGATTTCGGAATCTCTCTCTGACCATGATGTAATGTAACGGAAATCTTCCCGTATCTCCCGGCCTTTTCCAAGTATACCTCCTCCTCTTGTGGTTCTTGAACAGGGTATTCGCTATTACTAGCTGAAACTTGTTACAGAACTCAATTAGTCTTTCTCCTCTTTCATTCCTTGTCCCAAGCCCATATTCTCCTGTAAGCTTTTCTTCTACTCCTTCCCCAACAACTGCATTCCAGTCGCCCATGACTATTAGATTTTCGTCCCCCTTTACATACTGCATTACCCTATCAATATCCCCATACACTTACTCTATCTGTTCATCATCAGCTTGCGACGTCGGCATGTATACCTGAACTATCGTTGTCGGTGTTGGTCCGCTGTCGATTCTGATTAGAACAACCCGGTCACTGAACTGTTCACAGTAACACACCCTCTGCCCTACCTTCCTATTCATATCGAATCCTACACCTGTTATACCATTTTCTGCTGCTGTTGATATTACCCGATACTCATCTGACCAGAAATCCTTGTCTTCCTTCCACTTCACTTCACTGACCCCTACTATATCTAGATTCAGCCTTTGCATTTCCCTTTTCTGATTTTCTAGTTTCCCTACCAATTTCAAGCTTTTGACATTCCACGCCCCGACTCGTAGAACGTTATCCTTTCGTTGATTATTCAATCATATTCTCATGGAATCTTATGCCAATGGAGAGATCATCAAGACACTTCTTCAACTACAGGCCACATGTCCTGTGGATACACGTTACGTGTCTTTAATGCAGTGGTTTCCATTGCCTTCTGCATCCTCATGTCGTTGATCATTGCTGATTCTTCCGCCTTTAGGGGCAATTTCCCACCCCTAGGGCAAGAGAGTGCCTTGAACCTCTATCCGCTCATCCGCCCTCTTTGACAAGGCCGTTGGGAGAATGAGGCTGACTTCTTATCCCGGAAGTCTTCGGCCGCCAATGCTGATTATTTATCAAAATTTAGGCAGTGGCGGGGATCGAACCCGGGACCGAAGACGTTTTGATTATGAATAAAATACGCTACCCCTAGACCACGTATATAAAGATTTAAATGTACACCCTCGACTATTAACATCAACTAAGACAGAAGAAAAATATGTATCAAGCTAGTTTCATACAATACTAGAAAATACTACTTATCACTAATGTTGCTTTCAGTGCTTAGATAACTACAATATGATACAGCATGCATCCAACTAAGGTGTCCCTTCCACCCTGTATATTCCACTTATTATCTACTAGTTCCCTGCACCATCAGTCGACTTTACATTCATATTTATAGGGTACTACAGCCAAGTACTTCCACACTTTTCGAATATTTCTGTTCGAAAAGGTCAAAGTTTCCATTGCATGGATTTCCGCATACCGTGTGTTCACTTTGTGCAACGTGATACTCCATATAAGCCGCGCGGGATTAGTCGAGCGGTCTAGGGCGCTGTCGTCATGGACTGTGCGGCTGGTCCCGACGGAGGTTCGAGTCCTCCCTGGGGCATGTGCATGGTGTGTGTGTGTGTGTGTGTGTGTGTGTGTGTGTGTGTGTGTGTGTGTGTGTGTGTGTGTGTGTGTGTTTGTCCTTAGGATAATTTAAGTTAAATAGTGTGTAAGCTTAGGGACTGATGATCGTAGCAGATAAGTCCCATAAGATTTTCAGACACATTTGAACATTTTTACTCCATATAAACCCGAAACCCGGTACATGTTACCAGTTGCATTTCGCCTGTCCAACGTCTTCCAGAATCAATAAAAATTTTATTTTTAGTATTCCGCGTACTTTTTCCCCAAATTTAAAAATTTAAAATGCTGTCATAATCTACGCATTAGGAGATGTAATTTCCTGTTAAAGGTGTAACACTATTAGATACTTATTACATTCAGATTTTTTTTTGTTCTGGTCTGTCATTGGTACAGCATTTGAGAATGAGAGTACTTCCAAAAACTTTACACGTAATTACAAACTTTTATCGCCGACACTGCCCACAAAATGATGAAAGGAGAAATGTTTGTGGTTTATTACATTTTCGCTGTTTATGCACTAAAATTTCATTTACAAAATTATATCATTGTACGACCAATAATCCGGGAACAGTGGCGTCATAATCATTGATATGCGTCGAAAACCTACTTTTGTTCAAAGCGGAGCGCAAATTACCCAGACAACATTCATCCAGTGTTTTGTAACGAGAGAACTTAGCGACTTCCTACAAACCTTAAGCGTAGCTTCAAACGTTTCCTAAACTTTTTCTCGCTTACATACTTAATCTCAAACAATAACCAAATTAACACTTCTGTGAAGTAATCAGACTGTCGAAGCTGTTTTATACTCAAGAGTTCTTCCTTCAAAGGACCGGGGAATTTATTGAAGTGAGTTACTTTTGTCCATTGCAATGTATCACCTACATCTTATTTCTTTCTGTTACTGTGTGTAAACATTCGTTAGTAGTACAGGCACATTTTACTCTGATCTTACATGTGAATGAAGTCACTCTTCTGATATTTACTACTCCTCAAAACTTGAGTCTTGGTGTTTTTAATCATTATCACATACTGAATTCCGTTCAGCAGGTCTAAGCATTTCTTCCACTTGTTAAGAAGGGCTGTATCTGCATTCATTATCATTTGTGACCGTTCAGAGATCGCACTTTGTTAACATTTCCTTGTTCTATAATTCCTTTATCTTCCTTGGTTCAGTTTGCGAATATAATTGTTTTATTGGCAAGACATTTCTACTCCCCCCCCCCCCTCGCAGTCCTATCCTGTCCTGTCATAAATCTGTGTTTCACTATTTACACTTTGTTAGCTACACATAATGTTTGTATCCATCTCTGATTAATCATCTGTCTCAGTGTTTTATATCTGTTGAACTGGAACACCATATATTCATGAAGGTCTCCTGTATCACCACGAAAGGTTTTCCTTTTTTCGGCCTTCATTATTAAGCTCGAAGTCAGAATTTTTTCTCTGGGACCTATTCCTGCTCTTACACTAATATTTGTCAAGAACGTTAGAAATATCATATTTATTCATTGTATATATACTAATTACTATTTAACTGCAAGCGGGGTTGGATGCATGAGCAGAAAGCTCCCACACTGTCTTCTAATCATCAGAGATACTTCTTAATTTTATACAGTGGAGGAAGCGAAGGCGCCGCGCGGGATTAGCCGAGCAGCCTTGGGCGCTGCGGTCATGGACTGTGCGGCTGGTCCCGGCGGAGATTCGAGTCGTCCCTTGGGCATGGGTGTGTGTGTTTGTCCTTAGGATAATTTTGGTTAAGTAGTGTGTAAGCTTAGGGACTGATGACCTTACCAGTTAAGTCCCATAAGATTTCACACACATCTGAACATTTTTTTGAAGAGAAGGCCCCACATTTAACAATGACCGACGTTGCCATGTCACCGACTGTGCAGAAATGATTCCTTATGGGAAATTACACGTCAGATCACAAAAATATTCTACTTACTTACACTAACTGGTAATCTCAGGCAAATTTGACGATTCAAAAACACACCAACTGTAATTGTAATATTTTGAAAACCGAATTATGTATCTTACAACAAAACTGCGCTACAAAGATATCCGCTCGTTCTTACGCCGTGATACATGGTTTTTTTCTTTATTGGATTTCAATTCCCCTCGCCCCCTCCCTGCCAGAGGGAGGGGCGGGATGGCAGCAGCGTAACATCTGCTCTACAGCCAACAGGAAAGTTAAACATAATGAGAATATAAACAAACATGAAAAACAAGCGATAAACGGTGACATTGTAAAAACTGTAAAATGACTGAAAGTTGAGGAATTTAAAAAAATAAAAAAACGGTGCGGTGACGATGCGGATGAAGATTGTAAGAGGTCCATGATTAAGAAATTTGTTGTTAGTGCACTCGAGCAGATGTGATTTCGATGGATTGCTCACGCGCTGCCTGCGATATGTAAGGTATAAGAGAATCTCAGACCAGAGAGCAGTGTTGTCAGCAGTAGCAGTAAGTAGTTGCTACGGAGCAGTCGTGTGTATGGAGTTGGCTGGGCCAGTCGTGGGGGGGCGATGACGGACCCAGAGCGATATAATGTAAGGTAAAAGCAGCCTCGCCCATATGTAGTATTGTTATCTCAAGTCCCATGTAAATGGTTTTAAAAAATCTATAAATTATAATCTTTCTCATAAATAGTAACTTTTGACGATCATTCATTTCAATTTAAAGAATTTACTAATTTCTCCAATGCTTGGTCATCCCGATTACTGAAAAGAAAAAATCAGTTATTTCTTTTTATACATGACAAATCTATCGGGCAGCATTGCACAGAGCTACACCAGAAAAATTTCTTATAGAATCAGATATATAAGCGTTATCCGGCGTCCTAATTGAAGTACGATTTTTCAATTTATTCAGAATGAATTTTCAGGGCCATGACGCAGCACTGCTGATGTCCAAAATTTACCAGGTTAAATTGACAGTCAATTATCGAAAGGTTTTAAGTGAGTCACATTTTTTATTATTGAAAGATTAGTCATATTTTCATTATTCCTAGGTTATGGAATATTAAACTGTTAGGTTACGCTGAGTATGAATGAACGACATAATTATATTTTTTACTGTTGAGAGTTTTAGGAATTTTTCTGTTTTGAGGTTACACTAAATGTGAAAATTATTCATATAATTTTTTTTTATTTTTTGTGGGGAGGTTATACTTGGCGACCCCGCCAGGATCGTATTTCTTTGTGAATTTCTGAGTAGTAGTCAGTTATATTTCTGCACTTATTTGCTTAATATTAAATGTAGTTAGCATCTGGCGCAACGAATTTACTAATTTGTCACTCTTTCTTTCAAAGAGCATCGGCAATTTATTGCTCTTTCTTGTAATTGTATTTGTTCCACTTTTGCGTTGACTTTGATTGATTTTGTGCTTAATTTTGATTTGTGAAAATGCCACGAAAAACTGTTAACAGTACATCGCAGTGTGCAATCAGAGAAATAGCCGACTTGACCGATAATACTAGCAACACTCAGTGCAATAGTGATAATCCTCTAATTACAGGTAATCAGTGCATATGGACCACCAGTAATGATTTTAATCCTAATGATCAGCAAACAAATTCATTTGTGTCCACTGTTAATTTAACCACAATTGATGATGTGTCACTGTCCGTTACAATGAACGCTGCCAAGTGTGACACACCTGACTTGCAAAATTTACGCAGTGAACAGATAAATGTTTCTAACGAAGATGAACAATCTACTCAAAGTACGTCAGATTTATTTGATTCCGCTGTAGTGACCAACAGCGTACATCCAATTGACAAACGTTTTCAAGAATTAGAGAATGACCAAATGGTTACACAAAACGTGACAAATGCATATACACCATCACACAGCACCGAAAATAGAGTCGCTAATTTTGGCTTGGATCAAGTTATGGCATTATTACTACAACTCAATGAAAAATACGGCAACCAGAACGAACAATTTAAAGAAAATATTAAACAACAACTTAATGAATCGAACAAACAACTTAATGAAAAACAAGACAACAATTTCAAACTGCTTAGTGAACAGATTACAGCCATTGCTGTGCAATGTCATGATACTAAAGAACAATTACGTGAGGAAATTAAGGCTTGTGCTAGGAACAGTAGTGAAGAAATTAGATCTGCTGCACAAGAATTAAGTAATACACACGCAGCCACAACGAAATTACTTAGAAATGAAATTGGTGCAGTCGCTAAACAATGTTCTGAAAACGCAACACAGCTACGCGACGAGTTTAAATTAATGTCATCAGAACTTTCACGCACACTGGATGCGAAAGTAGATACGAAATTTGAACAACAAAACAGCCAAATTGACGAACGTTTTAATCACCACCTACGAAACAGTGAAACGCGTTACCGTAAATTTGTACAGGAACAGAACAAAGTAAAGAAACAAGTCATGGAAACAATTACTGCACAGAGACAGGAAGATAAGCGTAAATTGCTTACGAAAGCAAAAACTTACGTAGACAACAATACTGCTACAGTATCAGACGAAATTAATACTATCAAACAGTTTAACACCGAACTGCATGATGAAATCTCCGATCTTAAAACAAAAACAGACACACACACATTAGACTTTCAGACAATGACCAACAGACTTCAAAAGTTGGAACTAATACAGGATCCCGATGCCATCAAAGCAGATGTTAAGAAATTGAACAAAACCACACGTAAAATACAAAAACAAATTAATGCTTGTGATACTAAAAACGATGATCAGGTAAAAGCACTGACTGAAAAATATGATGAATAGGTCAGTCGTATTGATGTTATCGAAAATAATAATGACACCAAATCAGAGGATACGTCACCAGTTTCGCTTAATCAAACACCCAAACTCCAAAACTTACAGCAGACAATTAGTGAGATAGGTTCGTTCAACAATACATTACGTAGAAAATTGTCATCTTTACAGCAAGAAGTGACGGACATGAAAAATGTTTCAGCCTCTAACATGGCACAGCATATGACACATTCCGAACATTTCTCACAGTCACACAACCTGTATAATTTAGGTAATTTACAGAGAGTATGTGACTTAGATTCCGAACAGTCACAGACAAACAGATTATCATTCAATCCTAAACCTGTTCAGACATACAGAGACGATAATTTTGATTATAACCATTTTCTATCAAAGAGAAAATCTAAGGTATTTAAAAATGACAGAACACAAATACATCTTTTGGACTGGATACAACAATTTGTTTTTGTATTTGCATCAGCTTGGCCTGTAATGCAGAAACTAGAATGGGCCTGAATACATCAATTTGTTTTTGAATTTTCACCGGCACTGCCTGTAACGCAGAAACTAAAATTTATTTGCAGCACATAAGAGACCTCAGGGGATTCATTACACTTCGATGAATATGTGCCGTAGCATGCACAGGGCCCCGAGCCGTAGTAGTGCTATTTCATCTTTAGTTTTCTGCATTGCTGCCTTCTCTTTTACTTTCCTTTGTATCTATCAAAACAGCTCTTCGACTATCGACCTATCTAGGATTAGAAATGAGTAAAGAAAACCTGATATGACAAGTTTTACCGAAAGTGACAGTTTTCATTAGACACTTCCGAAATGACCAGCACTACCAGCGTAACTTTAATAACAGACAAAATTTTAATCATCAGTATCGTCATAATTATCAGCAACAGCGAACACGTTTTGGCAACAATAGAGGGTTTGCACCACAACAGTAACAAAACCAGCCGGTTAGCATACCTAACCAACAATGTAATGTGCAAGGTCAACCAAGCTTTAATGTTTCGCCGCCTACACGTATAGCGTCGGCTTCACCAAATAGTAACGCACAGCAACAAGGAAGTCAGTATGTACAGAAGACACATCATTTCAACTATCGTAACGCACCATATAGTAATGACTATCATGACAGACGTAAAAGTAATGAGCACAACTTTCAGCGTACATTTAATAACAGTCGGTCTTACCAGCAGCACAATCATCCGCAACAACAGATTAAAATGAATGAACCAGACTGTTGGTATCATCCCGAACCTATCTCAGGAAGAAATAACAGAACAGTACAAATAGTTGGAATACCACAGCATCCTCCCTCAAATAACAGTACGTCAGAAAGAATCTGAGTAGATACATTACAGACTGAATCTTCCAGCAACGTAAGCAATACCTTTGACACACACACTCGCGTTCACGAAAATGTTATTACTTTTGACGACATCCGACACACACTTTTGCATGAAAGACAGAATCATAACGTATGTAGACGACATTCTTATTGCAGAAGCTAACTGGTCTGAACACAATCTGATTCTTGAACAACTGTTGCAAACTCTTCGTGCATAAGGACTCAAGGTTAATCTTAACAAATCGCAATTTGCCAAAACTTCCATAAAATTTCAGCAGAAGGCATTGCGCCTGACCCGGAAAACTTCGAGGTTTACGTGACATTACTGTTCCAACGACAAAGAAACAACTACGCAGTTTTTTGGGTTAAATTAACTTTTTCCGCAAATTTATTCATTACTCTGCTTTAGACACCCCTAGATTATGCCAACTAACGGGTAAAAACACCATTAGGTCCTGGGATAGCCAAGCACAGTCTGAGTTTGTTAATTTGAAACATGCCTTGTTGAATGCACCACTTTTGTCACACCCAGATCCTACCAGAAATTTTTCCATTGCCACCGACAGTTCTAACACCGCTTTAGGCGTACACATTTTTCAGGAAATTGAAGAAGACGGTAATACAGTAATTAAAATCATCGCCTTTGCAAGTCGCATTCTGTCACCTGCTGAACGCAATTATTCTGTTACAGAATTTGAAACATTATGTGTTGTATGGGCAGTTACGAGATTTAGGCATTTTCTTTATGGTAGACATACAACCGTTTACACAGATCATAGAGCTATACAGTTTTTACTTTCAGCTAAATCTACACACGACAGGTTAAGCAGATTGAAATTTTATTTACAGGAATTTAATTTTGCCGGCCGCGGTGGTCTCGCGGTTCTAGGCGCTTCAGTCTGGAACCGCGCGACCGCTACGGTCGCAGGTTCGAATCCTGCCTCGGGCATGGATATGTGTGATGTCTTTAGGTTAGTTAGGTTTAAGTAGTTCTAAGTTCTAGGGGACTGATGACCACAGCTGTTAAGTCCCATAGTGCTCAGAGTCATTTTTGAATTTAATTTTACAATTGTTCACATTCCCGGTACACAAAATATTGTAGCAGACGCACTATCCCGTTCTCTCAGCAACAATCAGCAAGACATCGCAACCAACTTCTACCAAGCAAATTTTAGTGTCATGTATATTCAACAAGTTGCATTCGAAAATTTTATTTCGTCGTCATTACAAGACATAGCACAAGAGCAGAGCAAAGACAACGTGTGGAAAGAAATTAAACACCTTTGGCAAGATAGGAATAATGTTACCATCAGAAACCATTACACTGTACGCAATAACATTCTGTTTCGCCGCTCTCACCCTGACAGCAACAACAATTAACAAATTAATTTGGTACACTCATTTAAGTTACGCACATTACGGAGCTAGAAAATGTTTTCTTATACCGAGACAAAACTTATTTTGCCAACATGGAGAAACGTATTCGACGAGTTTTAGCGTCACGTAAAATTTGCCAAAAAGCTAAATCAGACGCGACTTCACATATTCCTCCGTTACATCCCATTGAGACACAGGGCCGCTGTAGATATTTTTGGTCCGATTCCCAGAACTAATAGAGGTTTTTGCTACATCTTTGTCGCTGTTGAACTCACTTCGAAATTTGTTACTTTCACTCCGTTACGCAAAGCTACTGCTAAATCTGTTTCGAATCCATTTGTAAAACATTTTCTATTTCATGTAGGGCATATACTGAAAGTAATTTCCGACAATGGACCGCAATTACGGTCTGCTATATGGACACGTATGTTACGAGCTAGAAACATTTCTCCGATCTATATATCCAAGTATCACGCTTCTTCGAACCCTTGTGAATGACTGATGAAAGAAACTGGTAAACTATGTAGAATATACTGCCATAAAAAACATATTGACTGGGACATACAAATACTCTCATTCGAGGATGTAATTAACTCCATACCAAATGAATCTACTATGCTATCTCCGACTGCTATATTGAAAAATGTTGAAACACCTAACGAAATTAAAGAATTAGTATCCTTTCCTATATCTCGTCGACTACGTCACCATGAAATAATTGAGATTGCGCTCAACAACATCAAACGTGCCTCAGAGCGCCGGAGAAGACAGCAAAAACAGGTTTGTACACGCTGTGACCTTCACGTTGGACAGAAGACATTAGTACGTACACACTATTTATCCAACAGAGGAAAGAGTAGATGCAGTAAATTTGAGCTTCTATACGCAGGTCCATATCGAATTCGCAGCATTCCTCACCCCAATGTAGTACATGTCGAAACTTTGAGAACCAGAAAAAGCAAAGGCAGTCACCATGTCTCCAATATTAAACCCCTTATTGAATGAACATACTTTATGATTTATCACATTGTAATGCCTTTTCCTGTTATTGATGTGACGACTTACTGATGATGATTATATTTTTTCTTGGCAAGTGACCGGCAAGGTAAAGTTAGCAGGTCGCTTTTCTTGTCGTTACACATCAGACCGTGCACATTTTTTCGTGTATGTATGACTGTTTCCCTGTTTTGTCTGTATGTACTACGAAATCTTTAACAAATAACAAACACCAGATGACTTTGACATATTTCCTTATACCTCAATATCTTGACTATTCTACATTTTTTGCTACTGCATTATGATACTGTGTATACATTTTTTGTACTGGAAAACTGTCTATGATTATTGGCATAATACGTTTTCTGTCATGCTATGCTGTATGATTAGTTGTATCACCAGTATCAAGTTTTTATCTAATGGGTATATGATTTAAATGCAAGATATTAATCCTTATTCATCATTTTCAGAAAGCAATAACGTGTACAAGAAATAAATTAATCAAACCACAGTGGTTTACTATGAAATGGAAATTTCACCATCGGAACGAACGAAAGAAAATGCAATACCTCGTCATGAAGAGTAAATGGATCAGAAGTAACAAGCATTACCCAGAATATACTATATACATCGTATGATAGCAATCTAGACTAATTATTTTTCTTTCAGAATACGAGGCGATTGGTGCAAGCTGTCAGACCGAACTACACATGTTAATTTTAGTGATGAAATAAGCTAGAAGTAAGAAACTCTATACTATGATTAGTTGTATGAAGTAAATGGTAATATGAATAAGAATAATGAAGCGTCTATTTTTTGCACATGGTAATAAATGATGATAAATGGTTGTATGAAGAATATGGTAATGTGAATAATGAAGTTTTTCTTTGCAGATGATGATAATGATGAAGTTATTCTAATATGAATAATGAAGTTATTCTTTCCAGATGAGAATAATGACGTAGTTTATATATTTACTATTAGTTAAGAGATGCTATGTAGTTATTTAAGTATTTGTTGCAGTTCTTTTTGACAGTATGTCTTATATCGCATAGTATAATGACTGAATGTTTTGGGAAAGACAGCTAGAGTGCATACATATTAAGTACTCGTTTCATTACCTGTTAATTCGAAGTTCACTACTTTTCAGCATAATATGCATTTCTTCTTTCAGCTCAATAATCCATTTTGTATTTTTTCCAGGAGAAGCTTTTCATGACACTAATATGCTATAAGTACTTAATTATTAAATCTGTTCCAGTACTTGCATTTTTTTTACCCAGTTGTGTCTATCATATGTGAATGTGATCACATATACTGCCTTTATTTCATAACCTTGCTACAGCTGATTCATGACGAATGACGTTATTAATCCTTATTTCCAGCAATAAATCAAAAGCAAATGTTTTCATGCCCCAGCAATTAATTATCGTTCCCAACGCAATGCACTGCTAGTACAAAAAACATTATTACCTGTCCCAGCTATTACCAGTATACAACAAAATAATGCTACCAGTTTAAGATATATTTCTAGTCCTAAATATAATGCAAATATCTCTGTTGTATTGAATCCATTATATCTATGTATTATTGGACTACAGACTTTGAGTAATAGTTCCAATGTCTTACATTTTAAATATGTCCTATGTCACTTGAATGTTGAGTTCTGAGTAATACTGAATGATGTTTTGTAATAATGCATAAATGCTATGCCAATAATTTCTGTAAATAATATTTTTGTTATACTCTATAAATGCTATGCCAATAATTAACTCATTTTGAATGATGACTTCTGAATAATGCATAAAACAATGCTTTGTAACTGGCCAATGAGTGCCTATAATTACTATATTGAGATGACTTATGAATAATGTTCTGTAATACTCCGTACATACTACTTAAATGCTGTGTAAATAGCCAATGAATGCCAATAATTACTCAAATCGGTTGACAGACTAGTGTAATTCTCAATGATGACTAGCATAATACTTAATGGCCTTCACCTTCTGACCTAATTACCAGAAATTACTGCAATATCCGTTTGTCCTGTCCATCCTCATGATCATAGAGCACTATATTTGGTTTTTGCACTAATTCTACGTTGGTGAAAGAGTATGGATTCTACAAGAATGTGGTGTTGACACATCAAACTGTCCACCACCGTGACTGAAGGAGATGACATTATGGTCCTACTGTTTGGTGTACCCAATGTACTACCAGAATGATAACATTGAATATTAATACACCATTTCAGTGTCTTGGCTACACTGATAAATACTTCAGGGAAGAGAACTTAAGATTGCCTCACTTGGTGTTGTGCTTATGTAGAAAGATATGGACTTTCCGTGCAGCTACGTGCAACCTACTGTGCTACAACCATGATGCAATCCTTCCCATTCCTTTCCAAGTTCTTGTAAAATGGTAAAGACTTATGCAGTGCGTTTAAATTCTTGTAAAATGATAAACAATTTTATAGTGCGTGTGCACTTCCTTTCAATTGTTAATATGATCGGTCGTTCTAAATATGCTAAAGAAATCTACAGTGCGTGTGCACTTTATGTAATTTGTTAATATATTTTGTATTCAGTGCGTGTGCACTTTATTTCACTTCATGATATGTTATGAAAAAATGCTGAAGAGTTTTACAGTGCGTGTGCACTTTATGTCATTTGTATTTTGTACTCACTGCATATACATTTTGTCATGTTCTGAACCCAGAGCTTGTGCACTCTATTTCATTTTTTATTATGTTCTGCACTTGTCAGTAATGTATACACTCTGTGACTGTAGACTTAGTAACTAAATAGATTATAGAAAAATTTGTTGCTCATGGCAAGTCCAATAGACTCACCATCACTGCCAAATTTTTGCACCCCCCCCCCCCCCCCCCCCCCCCGTGGAGGGTTATGTAAGAGTAAGAGGTCTATGATTAAGTAATTTGTTGTTAGCGCACTCGAGCAGATGTAATTTCGATGGCTTGCCCACGCGCTGCCTGTGATATGTAAGGTATAAGAGAATCTCAGACCAGAGAGCAGTGTTGTCAGCAGTAAGTAGTTGCTAGGGAGCAGTCGTGTGTATGGAGTTGGCTGGGCCAGTCGTGGGGGGCGATGGCGGAGCCAGAGCGATATAATGCAAGGTAAAGCAGCCTCGCGCATACCTAGTAATGTTATCTGAAGTCCCATGTAAATGTTTTAAAAAATCTATTGGTAATAATCTTTCTCATAAAAAGTAACTTTTGACGATCATTCATTTCAATTTAAAGAATTTACTAATTTCTCCAATCCTTGGTCATCCCGATTATTGGAAAGAAAAAATCAGTTGTTTCTTTTTATACATGACAAATCTATCGGGCAGCATAGCACAGAGCTGCGCCAGAAAAATTTCTTATAGGAGCAGATATATACGCGTTATCCGGCGTCCTAATTGAGGTAAGATTTTTCAATTTATTCAGAATGAATTTTCAGGGCCATGACGCAGCACTGCTGACGTCCAAATTTTACCAGGTTAAATTGACAGTCAATTATTGAAAGGTTATAAGTGAGTCACATTTTTTATTATTGAGAGATTAGTCATATTTTCATTATTCCTAGGTTACGGAATAATAAACTGTTAGAAGGTTACACTGGATGTGAATGAACGACATAATTATATTTTTTACTGTTGAGAGGTTTAGGAATTTTCCTGTTTTGAGGTTCCACTAAATGTGAAAATTATTCATATTACTTTTTTATTTTTTGTGGGGAGGTTACAAGATACACAAGAAGGAGACAGGCGTAATTAAAACACACGCGACAATCTGTTTTCTGTTCATACGAGATGAAAAACACAACTAGCGACAGTATGGAGGCTGTTCGCAACACTGACAGCGTACGCACAACACTGAACACTCACTCATAACAGCACTATACAGGTGACACGGCGGCAGATAGGAAGGGGAGGTCAACCCGCACCTATGAGGGGGAAAATGGGGGAGGAGAGGAAAAGAAGAGATGCAGAGAGGTGACATAAAAAAGGGGGGAGCTGGGCAGACGTGGGAAGGAGTGGGAAAGACAGTGGAGGGGAGAGCATAAAGGACTCAGATGAGAGAAGGGAGGCAGAGGGAAGGTAGGTGGGAAAAAAACAGGATGGAAGGTGAGGAAGAGGAAGCCAGGGGAATGGATAGAGGAAGGGGAGGTGAGGATCAGAGTTGACAGGAAGGATAAATGGAGGGAGAGAGGGCATCATCCCGTAGGCGGAGTCGATGGAAGCCACCTTGGGAAAGGAGATGAAAGGTGTAGAGCCGAAGGGTAGGGGGTACACAATACTGAAGGCTTGGCAGAGGGCAGGGTTGGAGAGGAGAGGACATACCAGGGGATGAGTGGGTAAAGGTGGCGGCAGGTGTACAAGATGTGGATATTTTCAAGAAAAAGGAGCAAATGGGGGAAAGGAATGAGGTCGTAGAGGATCCGCAGGGGGAATGGGAGGCATATACAGAAGGCGAGGCAGAGTGCATGGTGCTCTAGGATCTGGAGGGACTTATAGAATTTGGAGGGGGGGGTGAATATCAAGGCATCCAGGCGGGACTGGCATAACAGAGGATGGGACAGATTAAGGATTTATAGCTGTGGAGGATGGTTGAGGGTTTCAACCCCCATGTCCGGCCAGAGAGGAGTTTGAGGAGTCAGAGGTGGTTGTGGTCTTTGGATTGGATAGAGCGGAGGTGGGGGAGAAACTATATGAGTTTTCCTTTCCTACATATAGGAGTTATGGCCAGTGTTGATCGTTGCTTTCAGAAGGAAAAATATCCTTTCCTCGTACGTAGCTATTTCCTGTACTGGTGACGTCTCACCATATGTTTGTCTTTCCTTTTCATTGTACTGTGTCAATCAAAAAGAATCAGCCTAGTTTAAAAAAAGTCATAGCTATTGTGTTATTTTAGATATTGGCGTGCACAACATACTGTTGGAAACAGCAACTGTCGAGTTTTACATGGCTCCCACTTGGTGGCAGCAGTGTGTGCCCACTCCAGTTCTAGTAAGAATGGTGTTTGGGAAACAGGAAGCCTTTTGTGTTTTACGTTTTTGTTCAATGCGTATCAGGGCGTGACTTTCATGCTAGGTATGGTGTGGATCCCTCTACAGTACAGGGCATCAGACGATGGCATGAACAATTCCGAAAAACAGGTTGTTTGTGTAAAGGCAAGTCACCAGACCGTCCCCTAGAGTCTGACACAGACGTCGAACGAATCCGCACGAGTCCACAGAAATCCGTTCGCCTTGCAGCTCAATATCTCAACATCCCACCCATGTTCGTCTGGCGTGTTTTTCGTTAACGTTTGAACGTGAAACCATACAAAATTCATCTACTTAAAGCTCTTCGTTTAGGTGAGTTCTGTAAATTCTTTCTTGGCAAGATGGTGGATGACAGTTTTGTTCCAAGCTTAGTGTCTAGTGAGAAGCAATATTCCATTTAAATTGAAAGTTGAATCGTCATAATATGAGAATATCGGATACGGACCAATCACATGAAGTTGTATACAACATGAGAAGGACTCTTCAGAATTTTATATGTTTCGTGCAGTTTCACAGGAAAAGTTGCATGGTCCATTTTTCTTTGCCGAGAACACTGTTACAGGAAGCACATATATTCATATGCTTAACAGCTTTCTTTCCTTACAGTTGAAGAGAGATTCTAACGACTTTATTTACTAGCAGGATGGGACATCGCCACACTGGCATCAGCAAGTACTGGAATTTGTAAATCAAAGGATTACTGAACGATGTATGGTCGCATTGGACCAAGTGAAACAGCGTCACATTACAGGCCTCCAAGGTAAACAGACCTGACTGCATGTGATTATTGAATATTTCTTGTGGGAGACTCTGTTTATGTGCCTCCGTCACCAACAATGAATGAACTGAGGCATCGCATAACAGGAGCCAGGCAGCTATGGAAGCTGTAACTCAAGACATGCTCGCTGACATATGCCGTGCATCTCAAGTGTGGCGTATTGAACACCTATGGTATGAAAAAAGAAAAAAAACGTTTTGGGTTTTCCGTTCATCAGAAAATAAAACTAATTGTGTATGTTCATTAGTTTCAGAAATGTAGACGTGCTAAATCGGATGATTCCTTTTGAAACACTCTGCATTTGTTTAGCCTCTAGCTCTTCAAGATATTTTACATATTGCAACATTTTTACACATACTCAGAGTTGAGTTCTTCAAGGACATACTGTCACACCAATAAATTATGTGCAAATAGAAAATCTGTAATATCCTTTTGTCTGTTTGTCTCAGAACAGGCTGGTCTTAAAACCTACCAAAAAGAATTTTATGGCTTCCGCTGGTAATTTCAAATACTTAGGGCTTCAGTGTGGGTCATGTTTCTTTAAAATTGGACCAGGAAAAAATATTCATACATATTATCAAAAAGTATGTACGTATGTTTGAATGTATGCTCCACAACTTCACCGGCACCACAGGATCGATTCCAACCAAACTGGCTACACGTATCCCCTACTGTCTCGAAAAAATCTTTGTGTAGATAACAACTACCAACCTGCTAAGGGCTTGGGATGAGGGGTGAAAAAGAAGTGTAGATCAGGACGCGCGAATATGTAGAATTTTATTCATCCAGTATTTGAAAGCGTGAGCACTTGGAGACTTGCAACAAACTCTAAACATAATTTATAATCTTTGCAAAAGCATTTCTGGTGACACCCTCCATGTAATGACGAAAGGAAAAACGTTTATCGCTTACTACAATTTTGCTGTTCATTTTCACATAAGGCATGACTTCTAATTTATTACTTCTTTACTAGTAATTGTATTAGCGACACATTTTGCAGACAGTGTTCACAGATACCACTGAATGTAGCTCCAAAATTATATCTGCGTACGACAAATATTTCAGGGTATATTACGTCATAATCACTGGGATACGTGAAAAAGTGCCGCATTATTCATGACATTTAAATGTATTATTATTATATGACTTCTGAATTTTATAATGTTTGTGAAAAACCTTTACTCGTTTGATTCAGTGTAGTGAATATATAGCTTCTAAAATTTCCTTTTTAATCCAATCTTCCACACTATTTGTTGCATCATGTAAACGATGCATAACGTATTGCTGCTATGTGAACTACCTAGAATTTGAGAAGAAGAGTTCTTAGTGCCTTGCTGGCATAATTGCAAACCTTCTCGCTGACAACCTCCACAGAATGATGAAATAAAAAAACTACTTCCCTTAGTACATTTTCGCCGCCATTCAGTAAAAGTGTCACGTCAGGCATGCCATCTACTTTTGTTGCTTCTTTGCTACTATCTCTATTCACATTTAGCAGATACTATCCACTGATGTGGTGAATGTACTTACAAAATTATATTATTTTACGACTCATAGCTCTGGAGATATGAGAGAATGGGAAGATGGACACACAGAGAGGGGGGAAGGCGGAGGAGGAGGAGGACGAGGAAGTATGGCAGAGAAATTGGAAGTGATAGACATGGAGAAGGTGAAGAGGAGATAGACATAGAAAGGAAAGAAGTGGTGACTGGCCTTCTGGGAGAGGGGGAACAGGTGACGAATGTAGAAAGGAAAGAGGAGGAGATGGACTGGGAGAGGAAGAGATGGGCAGAGAGAGGAGAAAGGAGAAAATTGACTTATAGAATTAAAATAAATGCATACCAGATGAATTCCGTATAGCTAGTACTAATATAAACATCCGTATTATTATCAACCTTGGGGTTAAAATTCTACTCCTTACATTTAGAGAGGAACGAAAATTACTTGAAGATATTTTGAAATCAGGGCACTTTTAGCTGTCGGACAAGATTTGTGACATTTGAGGGCAGAAGAACTCTCAGTTTGACGATTTCCTTGTGGAGTTGGACCAGCTAAGCAGCGTATCGGGAACAGTTTAGCAGGAAAAGATTTCAATCTGAAAGGTCTGAAGTTTTTCGTAGTTTGAGAGATTTAAAATTTTATGATGATGTGTAATAAAACGTATCCTTTGCTCTGATGTTACATGAGGTCGCGCAAGTGTGAACTCTGAATATCAGTTTCTTTGAAGAACAAATTATTGAATCATTGCAATGTTACGTCCTCTCGTCGTTTCCCAAAATCGGTACCGTTCATTAAATGCCTCTTGCGTTAAAGTAAGTACAAAGATTGTATAAAGTAAACATGCAAATAAGGGTAACTATTCCGTGACACCACTATCTGCTGATTTTCCACTATTTCGTAATAATTTCATTATGTCCTTTGACACAGGGTAGTTGAATTCTTTTATATTGTTTCGTACACTGATAAATTAGCTGGTGATGGTCACTCTATTTTTCTAAGTTACTCCGTGAATATATAGCTTTCAGGAAGGCATTGATATTGTGAAATGCGTATGTGAATGCCTCTCTTATATCTAGAACTTCGGGCTAAGGTTGTTCCTTCCAGGGGAATATAATACTGTTTCCATAGAGCGAGATCGGTATTAGTTTGGGTTGCTACCCGTTATTATCTCTATTTGAATATCATTCAACATTTGTTCCCAAACATACTATTTTCTGTAACTATAAAAATATTTTAAAGTAAAGTATCCGAAACATTATTTACACGTATAGTACGAACACTAACTATTCGCAGTCACGGGCGAGTTTCACAGTGGGTTCTTAACGACCGCGAAACAAACCAAAACCAATGCAGTTACCCAATCGTAAGCATGAGCTTTGGCACCAAAAAACTTTCGGTTTTAGCGAAACAACTATAAGCTTATTCTATGGAAACCATTTGTCCGAGAGTCTGATCAAATGTCTCCAGACTGGTAGATTCCACAGACAAACGTACTTTTTCTACTCCTTCCACCGTAAGTAATCGTTCAGCCTTCCTAAGCTCTGTAAATTACATGAAACTGGATCTCCTGTGTCTTACATGTCGGCTCTCAGTCCTTCTACCACGTCTTTTGTCTGTTTCTCTCGTTCATAGAAGCGTTCCATAGATCAGCGATCCTCTTTAACTTTAACAGTGGAACTCCTATTTCACTTTAAACACTTTTAATACCATCGAACCTTCTTTTGACTGCTATAGGCAGAATCATTTCATCCAGCGATTATTTCTTTCTAGACTTCCTCACTTGTGTCTGGCTTTCCTTCTCATCACTTTGTTTATTAAATATTTGTCGTGTACCTGTCTCTTCCTGAACGTGTTCGCACTTCGTTGACATCTATAAATTGGATTATTTCTTCGGTTAGCCATGAATGTTTTAAAAATGTTACTAACAGATATTTGTTCCAGCACAAAAACTCTATTCTCTGTCGTTTCAACCACCGAGCTCCCATTCTCCCTCTTTCCACTGGGACATCGCTGTAACGGAAAAATCTTAGGGAAAATGGACTCAAGATGTGTTGGCAGACTACTGTTGAGCACTCAGATGTTCCTCAAGCAAAGTGTATTCGAAATTCTACTTAATATACGGTTTAGGTAGGTATAATGTATTCCAGTGAATTCATACATTTACTCAAATATATAAGTACCACAAATGTTTCTAACGTGATTACTTGCAAACCGTTTATGTTGGAAGTATTCTGTAAAAAAATGAAATCGTCACAGAAGTTTCTGTATGAACCATCCGTTGCTGTTATTTTAAAAATAAAAAAATTCAATCCCGTTGGCCAGGGAATTGTGAAGGAAATTAATGAGAAGAAAGTCAGCTCTCTTCATTTACCGACTGCGTGGTAGCCCAGAATCATACGCTCGTGTTTCTAAAATACTCTACACAAACATTATGTCTCATTCTTAAACAGACACGAAATGCCAGATTTTAAATAGATATTGTAAAATAAATCAGATACAGCATTAAGTAGAGCGATATAGGGCTATAGACGAGACTATGATCAACTTCTCAAATAATGTTTGACTGGCAACAAAGGGCAAAATGTCGGAATTTAATCTGGTTGTACTCTATGGCACACATCGGAAGTGTACAGTTATTCTATTCGTAAGTCAATAATGCGGAGTGGGTGATTGGTGCTTCGTACGCCCAACGCCTATATCTCTTTGAAAACGAGATCATTTTATGCCGATGGTGTCAACTGTGGCTTTGGTGTCGTAAGAACAACGTTTACGGCTTTCGTTTAGTCGAGAGGCCCAAAGCGCTGCTCTGCTGAAAGTCAAATCGTCAACGTAAGTGTCTTCACCGTTCGTCAGGTAACGTGACTTATCTCTAGCAAACAGCAGATTCGCCTGGAATAACACAGAGTGTGAACAGCACACTCTTTTCAAATCTTCAGTGAGGTTCATCAATGACAGATAACCGTTCGAGTATGCCCTTGGAGATCTCATATGACAGTCTCTTTTCATTTCATTAAAACAATGGTTCAAATGGCTCTGAGTACTATGGGAATTAACATCTGAGGTCATCAGTCCCCTAGGACTTACAACTACTTAAACCGAACCAAACTAAGGACATCACACACACCCATGCCCGAGGCAGGATTCGAACCTGCGACCGTATCGGTCGCGCGGTTCCAGACTGTAGCGCCTAGAACCGCTGGGCCACACTGGCCGGCTCCTTTCATTATTCATACTTTTATTCCCCTACTTCTCTACAGGTTACCCAGTAGGAATGTTTGGCATTCTGGGATATGACAGAAATGTTCTTTCCAAACAAATAAATACAATGACTGTGAACTCTAAAATGCGTACCTTAAGAGCTATGAGCAGTTCTGGGCTGCTAATGAAAAAAATGAGGAGACCTCTGCAGAACTCGAAACGACAAGAAAATAAAAAAGCTTTTCAAGGAGAAAGGATGGGATAATAGCATATGTGTTAGGTACTCAGAGAATAATTTTCACAGTAGTGGAGTAAACCACTGAGAGTAGAAATTGCAGGTGAAGATCCATCTGCCGTCCGGAATGGCCGAGCGGTTCTAGGCGCCTCAGTGTGGAACCGCACGACCGCTCCATTCGCAGGTTCGAATCCTGCCTCGGGCATGGATGTGTGTGATGTCTTTAAGTTAGTTACGTTTAAGTAGTTCTAAGTTCTATGGGACTGATGACCTCAGAAGTTAGGTCTCATAGTGCTCAGAGCCATATTTTCTTTATTTTTTTTAAGATCCATCTAATTTAACTGCATGTCTTACTATGAGATGAAGAGATTGTTAAAAGAGAGGAATCCGAGGCGAGTCGCACGACTGACAACTGAAAACAACAAAAGGGTAGATTTAGAGAAGTCGAACAACACAGAGACAGGTGGTGAAGTGTTTCGTGCCTGCCAGTGGGCTGACGTCTCGGTGTGGCTCAGCACTGCTTTCGCCGCCTCGAGACGAGATCCAGGGGAAAATCCCCGGTAGCTGCCGACTTAGCAGAGCCGTGTGAAGGCAGGCTGCGGGCCCCCAGTGACGAGGTGGAGAGCCAGGCCAGCTCAGGCGACAGCCATTGGCAGACGGCGTCCAGAGAGAGAACCAGCGGGGCAGAAGCGCGATAAGGCGCCCCAGGGGCGGCGGCTCGAGGCCACCAGGCGATAGGGCCGCCCTGCTCCAGGAGCTGCCTCAGGCACCTCGCCCGCGCCGTCGCGAGCTCCCAACCAGTCCCAGTCTCCGCGTGTACGTTCCGTGAACACCGGTCACATCATCTACAAAATCTAATATTCTGTCTCAAATCCGAAGGTGCGTAAAGCTTCTGCTTTTTGCTGATTTCTAGTACAGCTGCGACATTTGGAATGGAAGTTCGACGTACTCATTATTTGCTATGAAACTTTTTCATTGGACCCTTTTATATGCAACCACCACAAACAGACTGAAAGGTTTGTGGTTCTGCCGCTAGTTTAGAAAGTACATCTTCAATAAACACACTTCAGAATTTCGAAAATATTGATACTATATGGCAGTAATTTAAAATTTTCTTATATATCAACTATCTGTGCACCAAGCATTTACCCGGCATTTATTTATGACACTCGTCTGTCAGTCTATCAGTTCCTCCCATCTATCAGCTCCTGCCCTCCTCTCTCTGCCCGTCTCCTCCAACATCCTCTCTCCATTCATCTCATTTCATCCTCCTCTCTCCTGTGTCTCCATCCCCTCCTCCCCCACTCGCTTTCCATTCCTTCTTATCTATCTCTCCATCTCGTCCATCCACATTCTACCTTCCATCCGCCACCCCGCACCGAGTCCCACATGCCTCTGACACCTCACAGTCCATCTTTCTCTATCAACTGCCCTCTTCCCTTCATTCTCACCATGACCTCTCTCCCGCACACTCTACATTACCTCCTCCCCTTCTCTGCCCATATCCTCTTCCTCCACCGTGCTCTCCCCATCTTCTTCTCCCTCCACTCTGATTATCCATCTCTGAAGCGTGAATTTACTTTCAAAATCTTGTCTTAAAGAATTTATTTTCTAGTGATTCATCAAGAACATTAACACATTTAATCACACTAGGTGAGCGTGGAAGTAGTTGCCAGGGAGCAACTGATGACAATGAAATTACCTTTAACAAATGGGAATTTTATTCATAAAAGCCTTTTCAAAAACATATTTAAAATTTATAAGCAGAAAGGCACCCTCGAAATATCAAGTTACAACTTTATTTAGAGGCAGAAAGAACAATATTGACAGTCTGAACCTTCGGGCTGAGAAGCTTGCCGCTCCCTATCAACACGGCCGTAGTCACGACCGCTCACAACAACCTCTGAAAGACTACACTGGTGCAAATCTGCAACACACCAGATTACTTTAAACTAAAAATTTTAACAACTCACACAAACAAATTAACTATGCACCTCGTAAGAGGGATGGAAATGGTACAAACACTCACACTAAGAAATTATTTGCCACCGAAAGTGCAATAGTTTTTAAAAGGACTCTTACGATGGAAGAGTGGCAATATTATAAAAATGACTATTTAAATAAAACCCATGAAATTCAGACTTACATAAAATGTACAACATGCTCTACATTACACATATACCGCCTCGCGAAATGACAGGCAAGATAGAAACACATTTCAGGAATTCGACCTTTACGTCTAAATTCTATAAATTCGTTAACACCGATTCCGACAAACATGACAGAGGTAGCTATTAACGTATGGCAGACCGACAGACAGACAGACACTAACTGTCTAACAAATGCGGACGAGAGACAGACGAGCAAGCAGGGGACGAGGGACTGACCAAAAAAACAGGTAGAATTTAACAACATATCACGAATCACTTAACTTCTAATAACGGCGATATCTGGCGAAGACCTGGCGCAGCACCCCCAACGCTCTCCCGAACCGTCCGCTGCGAGCCGCTTCAACAGACGCAGGAAGGCGCGCTGATCTCCCGTCTCACGGCGTCGCAGCTCCCCCCGGCCGGACCGATGCCGTGGGTTGACTCCTGTTGCTCTCATGTCGGCCGCGAAACCACTACGCCTCGCTATACGGCGCGGCCACTGGTCTCACGTGGCGACCTCACATGCGGCGACGCTCCAGGCGGACCAGTCATCTTGTGTCTCAGTGCGCGACCGAATAACCGATCGATCCAACGGCTAATGCCCATTGCCTAAGCCAACTCAAGCAGACTGGTGGCCTAACACATACTAACACTCCGGAGGACAGTAAGACACTAACCGCCTCACCAATCCGAACAAGAGACAGACCCAGACTAATTTGGCTGACCAACTGACCAGACTCGCCGACTCAGACTGACAGTCTGTCCTGGCTGACCAACTGCCTCCGACTGACGTTTTCTTAACGAGCTCATAGCGCCCCTTAAATGCACGTAAACTGGCAACCTTTCCCATTTTCCACCAGAGCGGGACACCAAAGCAGCGATATCCACAGCGGCGCCACCGCCAGAAAAGGATGGCGACTGCTTTACACTACGCGCTGCGGCGCGCTCTTCAAAACAGCAAATTTTACCACGGCTCCATCTCCTCCTTCCCCTTCTTAGCCTGCCCTTCACATCCTCCCACCTCCATCTGTGAATCATCACATCCCACTTCTATGTGTCCATGTCCATCTTCTTCGCCCCCATTTCTCGTTTCTTTGTCCATGTCATCCTGCCCCCACTCGCCAGCCATCTCCTCCCCCCCCCCCCCTTTCACTCTGCTCAGCCGTGACAATCCAAACTGCCTTGGAAAGTATTCCAATACTACTCATCCAACATGCCTGTTCTGCATGGCAGCATAGTTGTAAGAGGTTAGCAACAGTTTTCACGCCTGTTTGAGTAAATATGGGAGCTATATAGTTCTTATTCCTGTAGTTCTTCTATTCAGTTAATAAACAGTACGTGTACTAAATTTGATAGAAAGAGACACAGTGGTTTAGGAGATGTGGAAAACATGCACGCACGAACACACACACACACAAACACACACACACACACACACACACACACACACACACACACGATTGGTGCTGTAAAGGTAAGTTGGCATGAACGCTCTCACCATGCTGCCAAGAATACAACACTGTTACTCAAACACAGCTACAACGAGTAAAAATGGGATTATCGGTATACTTAACGTCACAAATGGATCATATAATGAAAGATTTCACCACTTGAATGACTTACAGTTTGGTGAATTTGCCGGCTTATACGGTCGTCGTGCATGATACTTTTTCACCCTAACATTACATCCAAACCTGCGTTGAATATCTTCAGATACGCTTGGCGTTCCTTTGAATATTTTGTTGTTTGCTGTTTTTTTCGGTTTGATGCCGCCCGCCACTAATTCCTCTCCTGTGCCAAACTCTTCATCTCAGAATAGCAGGTGCAACTTATATCCTCAATTATTTTCTGGATGTATTCCAATCTCTACTATTTTTTGCCCTCTACAGTTCCCTCTAGTACCATGGAAGTCATTCACTGATATCTTACCACATGTCCTACCATACTGTCCCATCTCCTTGTCAATGTTTTCCACATATTCCTTTCCTCTCGGATTCGACGCAGAACATCCTCATTCCGTACCTTATCACTCCACCAAATTTTCAATATTGGTTTGTTGCAGCACATCTCAAATGCTTCGATTTCTTACTGTTCCCGTTTTCCCACAGTCCATGTATCACTGTCATAGAATGCTGCACTCCAGACGTACTTTCTCAGAATTTTCTTCCTCTGATTAAGGCCTATGTTTGATATTAATAGATTTCTCTTGGCCAGGAATGCACTTTTTGCCACTGCTAGTTGGCTTTCGATGTCCTCCTTGCTCCGTCCGTCATTAGCCATTTTGCTACCTGGGTATCAGAATTCCGTAACTTCATCCACTTCATGACCACCAATCCGAATGTTAAGCTTCTCTCTATTCTCATCTCTTCTGCTTTCCTTTTCTTTCGTCTTTCTTCTATATACTCTCAATCCAAACATTGTAATCATCATGCTGTTCATGTCATTCAGAAGATCATGCAATTCTTCACTTTCACTCAGGACAGCAATGTTGTCAGCCAATCGTATCATTGATATCATTTCACCTTGAATTTAAATTCCACTCCTGAACCTTTCGTTTATTTTCATCAGTGCTTCTACAACGTACAGACTGACCAGCGGGTTTGAAAGACTACATCTCTGCCTTACACCCTTTTTTATCGGAACACTTCGTTCCTGGTGTTTACTATTATTATTTCCGCTTCGTAGTTGTACATATTGTATATTAGTCGTCTCTCCCTATAGCTCACCCATATTTTTTCTCAGAATTTCGAACATTTCCGTCATTTTGCACTGTCGAACACCTGTGCCAGGTCGACAAATCCAATGAATGTGTCTTGACTTTTGTTTAGCCTTGCTCCCATTATCTACCACCTTTACCTTTACTGGAGCCTTTATCTTTTCTAAGGCCAAAGTGGTCGTCATCTAATACAACCTCAGTTTTCTTTTCTAGTCTCGTCTATATTATTCTTCTCACCAACTTGGACGCATGGGCTGTTAAGCTGGTTGTGCGATAATTCTCACACTTGTTAGCTCTTGCAATCTTCAGAATTGTGTGGCCGATACTTTTCCGAAACTGAGGTGGTATGTCGCGAGGCTCGTAAATTCTACACAACAACGTGAATAGAAGTTTTATAGCCACATTCCCAATTAGTTTAAAAATTCTGATGGAATGTCATTCATCTCTTCTGCCTAATTTGATCTTATTCATCCAAAGCTCTTTTAAAATATGATTCAAAGACTGGATCCTCTATCTCTTCTAAATCGACACCTGTTTCTTCTTCTGTCATATCAAACAAATCCTTCACATCACTGAGGCTTCCCATGTATTCTTTCTAGCTATCCGCTGTCTCCTCTGCATTTAACCGTGGAATTCTCGTTGGACTCTTACTGTTAACACCCTTACTTTTAAAGCCACAGAA
Organism: Schistocerca piceifrons; assembly: GCF_021461385.2. Lineage (NCBI taxonomy): Eukaryota > Metazoa > Arthropoda > Insecta > Orthoptera > Acrididae > Schistocerca > Schistocerca piceifrons. Next base: position 635,155,698 of record NC_060139.1, read on the forward strand.
AGTTGTACTGACTTCCCTGTATGCTGAGTCTGCCCTTCCGGCAACCATTTCGTTTTCGATATCTTCACATTTTTGATGCAGCCATTTCGTCTTAGCTTCCCTGCATTTCCTATTTATTTCAGTCCTCAGTGACTTGTATTTCTGTATTCCTGAACTTCCCGGAACATTTTATCTTTCTTTTTAAATCGTTCAACTAAAGTGTTTCTGCTGTCACCCATGGTTTCTTCGCTTTACGTTCCTTGTACCAATTTTTTTCTTTCCATCTTCTGTGATGGTCTTTTTTAGAGTTGTTCATTTCTCTTCAACTGTACTGCTTACAGAGCTATTCCTTATTGCTGTAGCTATAGCCTTAGAGAGCTTCAACAGTATCACGTCCTTCCTCAGTACTTCCGTATCCTACTTCTTTCTTTATTAATTCTTCCTCACACATCTCTGATGCTTCAGCCTACTCTTCATTACTACTAAATTGTGATCTGAGTTCGTATCTGCTCCTCATCCAGTATCTCATTTAGGAATCTCTGTCTGACCATGATGTACTCTAACTGAAATCTTCCCGTACCATTAAAGTGTACCTCCTCCTCTTGTGATTCTTTAACAGAGTATTCTCTATTATTACCTGAAACTCATTACGGAACTCAATTATTTTTTTGTCCTCTCTTATACCTTGTCCCAAACGCATATTCTCCTGCAACCTATCCTTATACCCCTTCTCTTACAACTGCATTCCAGTCCCCCATGACTATTTGATTTTCATCTCCCTTTACGTACTGTACTACCCTTTCAATATCCTTATACACATTCTCAATCTCTTTATCTTCAGCTTGCGACATCGGCATGTATACCTGAACTATCGTTGTCGGTGTTGTCTGCTGTCGATTCTGATGAGAACAACCCTATTACAGAACTGTTCACAGTAACACACTCGTGCCACACCTTCCTATTCATAATTAATCCTACACCAGTTATATCATTTTCTGCTGCTCGTCTTATTGTCTTCTTTCGATTTCACTTCATTGACCCCTACTGTATTTAGATTGAGGATTGAGGCTTTGCATTTCTCCTTTCAGATTTTCTAGTTACCCTACCACGTTCTGCCATTCTACCCCTCGAATCGCAGAACGTTATCCTTTCGATGATTATTCAGTCTTTCTCTCATTATCACCTTCCCCTTACCAGTCCCCTCCCGGAGATCCGAATGGGGTACGATTACGGAATCTTTTGCAATGGAGAGAACCTGACACTCATTCAATTACGGGCCACATATCCTGTGGATATCCATTACATGTCTGTAATGCAGTGGTTTCCAATGCATTCTGAATCCTCGTACCTAATTCTTCCGCCTTTTAGGGGCAGTTTCCCAATCCATTTGTCCGCCCCTCCCCCCTTCTTTGACAAGGCCATTGGCAGATTGAGGGTAACTTCTTATGCCTGAAGTGTTCGCCTGCAAATGCTGATTATTAATCAAAATTTAAAGAAGTGGCTTTTTAGAATCTGGGACAAATGACATTTTGATTATTAATCATGGACGCTACCCCTAGATCATGGCCGCTTTTCTACAGAATCCGAAAACCCTAAGAGACCAGAAGAACCTCTGTAGATGTCCAACGCTGCTCTTGATGAAACATTAGGAAGAAAAGTATTTCTTGGACCACGACCCTACAGCCTGGAAGATTCACCAGTTTTAAAACTAGAGAACATACAAAGGATGAAGTGAAGAAGATGTGTTACCTCGAAGGTAAACTAAAGCGTGACAGACACGGCAAAGACAACACAAGGATCTGTTTGCCACAAGGCAAAGACAAAACTATTACCATGATCAAAAGTATCATTAATGTCAATACTAAAATTAAGTCTACAACCACAGAAAACACAAGGTCCGTCGACAAGTGCAGCAGCAGCAACACTCTTAAATGCTATGCGGTTCTTCTTGTCTCCAGCTGTTGTGGCGAACTCGATGTTGTCGATGGTTTTATAAATTGTGTCTTTAGAACGGCGACGGAATCTCCTGTAAGGCATCGTGGCGGCGTTCAATGCCGTTGCCTGTGCAGCAGCAGCAGCAGCGCGAATGAGCCTCTTCGCGGCTGTCGCTCTCTTATATAGTATATAGTATACATCACCAACAAACTTAACATATTCACATGCTCCTTTACCTTTAACCCAAATGAATACAGACTGATTTACAGATATTTTTCTCTTATTACGATTATACAAAGACAATGCCGAAGGCGACATATAAGCTGATTTACCAAAGTCTTTATTTGCAAGTTCTGCCGTATGGTAGGTACGATAGGCGATAATGTCTCTATCAACGAAACTTTCAAGTCCAGGTACGTTAGGAACTCCCGTACCTCTACGTACAATGCCGACAGCGAGCCAACCATTACCATGATCAAAAGTATCATCAATGTCAATACTAAAATTAAGTTTACAACCACAGAAAATGGTTGGCTCACTGTAGCCATTGTACGTGGAGGTACGGGTGTTCCTAACGTACCTGGACTTGAAAGTTTCGTTGATAGAGATATTATCACCTATCGTACCTACCATATGGCAGAACTTGCGAATAAAGACTTTCGTAAATCAGCTTATATGTGAATGTGCATCTGGAGCACAACGGTCTATGGAAGTTCATCTTGGACTGCTAGAAAGCTGGAGAAGAATAGCGTTAAAATATTACATATAGAGCCTTACAGAATGATAAGATAACAAATGATGTGGTTTCCCGCAGAATAGTCGATGATAGGAATATGAGTCGACTTAGATAATATGACACGAGCTAAACTGTTACTTCGTTGCTCGAACAGACCACGGGTATACTGTCGGTTCATAGTGTCCAACGGGCACAATATTTCGGCGATCAGACATGTCGCCGTCGTCAGGTGCGCTGACGAACTGAGCTCCTGAGGGCGGGCAGCCGATTTAATTCCCCTCCCCCCGTGGACCACTCTCTTCGCCGTCCGCGCCCGCCCGCCGGCGGTCGCGAAGACGTGGGCGTCGGAATCTGTCGTAGCATCGATGTGGTTGCTACGTCCGTCCTGGTCTCCAGTTCGTACTTCTTGCTGAGAGTCTTCTTAATTACATTCAATGCCGGGTCCCAAGCCTTGCTGAGATTGCAGCCGCAATCTCGGTTGATAAGATCTTCCCTGGTGCGACTTTCGATAGCTTCCCTTATAACACTGTCCCAATATTTGGAGATCTGAGCCAGGATCTTGGTACGCTAATAATCCATCTCGTGTTTCTCGTACAAACAGTGCTCTGCTACCGCTGACTTATTTTGATATTTCAGTCGAGTGTGCCTTTGATGTTCTCGTCAACGAACTTCGACGGTGCGTAGTGTTTGTCCGATATAAGACTTCCCACACTCACAGGGAGTTGATATGTGCCGGTCTTCCTCAAACCGAGGTCATCTTTCACACTTCCCAGTAATGCCCGTGTTTTATTGGGCGGGCAAAAGACGGTTTTAACTCGGTGTTTCTTTAATATACGGCCGATTTTTCCCGATAGTATTCCATTGTACGGAATAAAGACAGTGGCTACCTCTGCTTCCGTGACTTCGTTGCTCCAGGAGAAAGCTGTGAGCGAAAGGGGGCGGGGTTGATGGGAGGCAAAAATGTGCATGGACGCATTTTTTTGCTTGCTATCAGTCTTCTTACCAGTCTGACGCGCCCAGGCATAAATTCCTCTCCTGTGCCAAACTTTTTATCTCTGAATAGGATATACAACCTACGTCCTCAGTTATCTGCTGGATGTATTCTAATCTTTGTCTTCTTCTACAGTTTTCATCGTCTGCAGCTCCACCTAGTACCATGGACGTTATTTCACGATGTCTTAACAGATGTCCTATCATCCATTCCCTTCTTCTTGTTAGTGTTTTCCATAGATTTCTTCACTGGTAGATTCTGAAGAGAAACTCCTCATGCTTTACCTTATCGATCCACCTAATTTTCAACATTCCTCTGTAGCGCAACATCTCAAATGCTTCGATTCTCTTCTGTTCCGTTTTTCCCACAGTCCACGTCTCACAACCATATAATGCTGTGTGACAGTCCTCAGGAATTTCGTCCCGAAATTAGGACTTACGTTTCATACTAACAAAGCTCTCTTGACTAGGAATTGGCCTTTTGTCAGTGCTAGTCTGCTTTTGATGTCATCCTTCCTCAGTACGTTATTGGTAGCGGAATTCATTATGTTCATCTACTTCGTGATCACCAATAATGGTGCTACGTTTCTCGCTTTTCTCATTTCGGCTACTTCTTATTACTTTGTCTTTATTCAGTTTACTCTCAATCCATATTCTGTACCATATTCAGTACTCAACAGACTGCTGAATCCTTTCAGAACATCCTGTAATTCTTTTTCATTTGTCACTGATGAGAGAAATAGCATCAACTAATCTTATCATTCATATCCTTTCACACTGAATTTTAATCCCACACTTTGATATTTCTTTTATTTCCGTGATTTCTTCTTCGATTTATAAATTGAACAGTAGGGACGATAGATTACTTTCACGTCTTACATCCCTTTTTATCCGCGCTCTTAGTTCTTGGTCCTACAGTCTTATTGTTCTGTCTGGGCTCTTGTGCATACAATATATTACCGGTCCTTCTTATAGCTTACTCCTCCTTTTCTCATAATTTCGAAAATCTTACACAATTTTTCTTCGTGGAATGCTTTTTCCAGGTCGTTAGTGCCCACGAACGTGTCTTGATTTTTCTTCAGTCTTGCCTCCATGATCAATCGTGACTTCAGAACAGCATCTCTGGTGCCTTTGTCTTTCCTAATGTCAAACTGAAAGTCATCTGACAGAGTCTTCTTCTCTGTTAATCTGTATATTATTCTTGCCAGCAGCTTGGATGCAGCAGCTGTTAAGCTGATTGTGCGATAATCCTCTCATTTTTGCCTATTTCTAGCTTCAGAATTATGTGGATGATGGTTTTCAGAGAGTCTGATGTTATGTCAGAAGTCTCACATACTCTACGTATCAACATTATTAGTCGTTTTGTTTCCACTTTCCCCATTAGTTTTAGAATTTCCGATGAAATCATATCTAACCCTTCTGCCTTATTTAATCTTATGTCATCCAAGGCTCTTTTAAATTCTGATGCTAATACTGGATTTCTTATATGTCCTCTGTCGACCCCTGTTTCTTCTTGTATCATATCATCACACAAGCCTTCCACATCGTAGAGGCATTCAGTGTAATCTTACCACCTATCTGTTTCCTATTCTGCGTTTAACAGTGGAGTTCCCATTTTTCTATTCACGTTAGCATCTTTGCTTTTAACTTCACCGAAAACTGTTCTGCCTTTTCTGTAAACTGAATTTATCTTTCCGACATTCATTTCTTTTTCGAATTCTCCACAATTTTCATGCAGCCATTATGCCTTAGATTGCCAGTACCTCCTATTTATTTCATTCCTCAGTGGCTTTTTCTTTGATTTTCCTGACTATCTTTGACAATTTTTTTGCTGCCTTCTTTCATCGATCAATTTAACTATGTCTTATTTAATCCACGGCTTCCTAGCAGTAATGTTCCTTATCCCTAAGATTTTCTTTCCAACTTCTGTGACCGTCCTTTTTGGAGATGCCCATGATTCTTCAAATAAAATGCCTACTAAGCTCTTCATCATCGCCGTTTCTGTAGCCCAGGGAATTTCTAGTATGTCTTCTGATTGCTTAGTACTTCCAAATCCCAATTACTTGTGCAGTGATTCTTCCTGGCCAGCCTACTCTTCATAATTTTTAAATTGTGATCTGAGTCTATACCTGCTCCGGGTAAGCCTCACTATCCTACACCTTATTTCGAAATTTCTTCTTGACCATGATGTAATTGGACTGAAATCTCGTCATATCTACTGGATTTTCCAACATGCCTGCATCTCTCCGAATTCTTGAATGGAGTATTCACTATTACTAGCCGATATTTGTTGCGGAACTCAATTAGTCTCTCCTCTCTAGTTCTTACTGTCAAGTCCACTTTCTCCCGCACCCTTTAATCTACTCCCTCCCCTAAAATATCATTCCAATGCCCCATGATTATTAAATGCCCCTTTTCTTACTGAATGTCCTTATATACTGCCTCTACCTTTTCAGCCTCTGGTTGCGACGTCGGCCTGTATATCTGAATTTTTGCTGTCGGTATTAGATTGGTGTGTATTCTGATGAGAACTATCACTGAAGTGTTCGCAGTAGCTCAGGCTCTGTCCAACCTTCCTATTAATAACCAGTTCTACCATTTCCTGTGACTGTTCATGTTACCATATATTCGTCTTATTAGAAATCCTTGTCTTCTTTACATTTCACTTTACTGGCCCCACTATATGTAGAGTTAGCATCTGTAATTGCCCCTTCAGATTTTCTAGCTTCCCTACCACGTTCAAACTTCTGATATTCAACGCCCCAATTCGTAGAACGTTACCCTGTCGTTGCTTATGCAATTTTTTTCTCATGGTCACCTTCCTCTTGGGAATCTCCTCCCAGAGCTTCGTATGGGTGACTAGTCCGGAACCTTTGGCAATGGAGAGATCATCACAACACTTTCCTCAATCACAGGCCACGTAAGTTATAGATACACATGTGTCTTTAATGGACTGGTTTCGGTTGCCTTCTGCATCCTCATGGCATTGACCACTGCTGATTCTTCCGGCTTTTGGTGCAGTATCCCACCCCTCGGACAAGTGACTGCACTGAACCTGAGTGTGTTCCTCGCCCTCATTGACAAGGCCCTTCGCAGAACGAGAATGGCTTCTTATGCAGGAAATCATCTTCCATCTAGAATATTAGAATATATTAACATATATCTAACATCCGTCAGGAGACGTTGGGTATATGTAATCCTCACATGAAGAGAATGACATGGAAGAGATAGTCGAGTGGTCGTAGTATCAGTTAAGTTTAAATACTGATGAAGCAAAATTATATTTTCCCCCGTTTCACTTCATTCACGTATATCGCTGGAGAGGAGGCATTGTTTGAACCCCTGCAAATGAATCCAGATCAATCTTTTATTGCCACCGTTATTTAATTGAACACCTAAAGATATTCCTTAAGTGTGATGGAACTTGAGCTCTGTGAAATTCGTTGTACTATGCCTTTCCCAGAAGACCAGCAATTGGAGTTTGTGGGACACACCAGAGATGCTCTAACGCTAATGATTTAATCACTCACCTCTTTTATGTTCTGCTCTCCAGATTGGCAACGATGCGACAAAGATATATAAAATAAGAAGTGTCTGAACGATGATTCTATAAGCTGCTTCTTTAGCTGTTGTATTTAAGTATTGCGGTATATAACAGCCTGAAATCTAACTTTCTTACTGTTGCATTTACATGGAATATACAGCTGACATCGACCTAGAGAGAAACAAAAAAGATATAGCTCGGTGTCTGCACTTTCTAGTCACTGAGTGGCGACCGTCTGGTAAAGCCGCTTCAAATACTTTCATCGATTTACGCGCATTATATTTAATCACTTACGTAGTATGTCTGCAGCTAATGTCCGTATCAGGGGCAAATCATCCGAATTTTGTAATAGATGATACACAGACCACCTCCCCTTACATTACTGCGTTTTCTGCAGACGTACCTCCAATAACCAAACACGTAATCTGCCAGACCATTGACACATAAAGTTAAAGATAGTTGTTCTATCACGCCAATCTGAGGTACGTCTAATTAGCATTCAAATTAGCTCTCCATATTAAAACCGCTGTAGTGTTTGATGTGATAATTTGTGGCAAACTGCGTACCTTTTTCAATTTTCCCTAAGAAACTACTTACTCTCCTGTAGTACGCGAATGTGCGAAACTGGACCACAGGCTCTCAAGCTATTAAGGGGTAGTGTTTCTACATCTTTCAGAATCTCACAAATGTTGGAAAATTATGATAAGTGATCGAAGATTTTTTAAACTAAATTTTCTGAATCTATTACAGTACCTCGCCTGCACAATGGTCTTTTACTGCGTGCAGCAGAAGTATGTGCTCCATTTTAATTGATTTATTCCATGTAAAATACTTTGATGGAACTGCTCGACACGTTGATCACTGACACGCCTGAGATTTGGAAAGAACAAATCCAGGAAAAGTAAAAAGTGAAGGAAATATAACTTTAGAGATACTACATCAGACACTGCCAAACGCCTTTGAAATGTTGAATACGAAGACCTCGTAGCTTTAATTGCTGTTAGAACCCGTGAAACTGACATAAATGTACTCTAAAATATCTGCTGAAAATCTGACAGTTGAATTCAGTGAGTGGTCATAATTCTCAAGCGTGATATTGAATGAGAGTTTTGTGAGACGTCACGCTCAGGTGCCAATTATGATAAAATTCCCGTTATGACCTCAAAATATTTAATTTATTTCTTACTTATAATTTTCTCCATTGCACCATTGTCAAAGGAACCGAATGTAAAAATGGAAACCACAAAGAGAACTCGCACGTACCAAAACGCTGTTGATCAAAAGTATCGCGTCCAGCTTACTCTTAGTATGGCACTTTGCTCGTACGCTTGGTAAGAACAAGATGGTCGTTATATCCCAGTGTATCAACAGTGTTCTGTGAAGCGTCACTTCTGTTGTCTATGCTATTGCGTTCACTCCATAATGTAGATAAGCTTCTCACTGTTCGTTTTTCTTTTTACAGTCAGATACTTCGCCAATGGCGTAACGTCGTAAAGCGTAAGAAGGAAATAAAATAAATATTTTATGCTTCAAAATTACGTTCACTGTGAAATACGACATCAGGTATTTCCAAATGGCTTACACACAAATGTTTATTTTCACAACAGAAACGAAATTTCGTTTTGATACATAGTGGCGATTATAAGTTTCTTTGTTTTTAAGGGTATGCTCAGCTCCTTCTTCCTTATGACAATGTGACCATAGGCTACTTTCTAAAATCATATCCAGTATAGGTAAACATAACTATGTTGAAATGTTAAGAACCCATTTACATTCGTTTCTCAGAAATAATTAAACGCTGTTGTTTCCAGAGAATGCCAGTGTTTGTGCAGCATGTCATGCTGACAAAATCAACATTTGAGACAATATTAAATGCACATACATGATGAACAGTAGAAATATAAACAAAGTTACTGACCCCAAATTTTTCTATTTCAATATGAAGTACATTTACAGAGAGTGTTTTCAGAGCTGTAAGTGGCATGGAGATGTGTAACAGAGAAAAACTACACACACACACACACACACAAACACACACACAAACACACACACAAACACGCGCGCGCTCGCATACACACTCAGAAACGCACATACTCTCATATTACGCACAGGAAGTATGTAGTGATGCATATGTAAAGAGAAGGTATCGAAATAATAAGTTGTTTGTACGGTCGGACTTAATTACTTGACTAATGCAAAAATCCCAAAAACCCATGACTAAACCCTGTATTGAATCACTTCATTAGTAGTACAAGGATAATTACATGGGAACAAAACTATAAAATGCACACAGTAATTGTTCACATGTAAACTGAAACTGACTTTGTTGCTGTACATAACCCAAGAACTGATATTATTTCAATGTACAAAACTATTTGTAACGAAAGCATTAACATTACATAAGCATGATATATTGAATGTTCTTCTCATAGAGAAGGGAAGCCTTATGTATTTCAGTGAACTATGCGTAAAAGGTGCTTGCGTCTTCTAAAAGGGAACTGCGTCAACCTTGTCACTGATGAGTAGTCTGCAAGAGCCTGATAGTTTATAATAACAGTAGTAATTTATCATCAACTCCTGATGCTAGTCATTCGGCCACTGAGAGCTTCTATCCATCTGATAGTAGAGTACATGTACAGTCGGACTAATTACTTGCAGGTGTAGAGCAGTATTACGTTGCTGTGATTAACACAATACACATCTCAAAAAAAGTTTAGCATCACCCCAGATCCCAGAACTCCTGAAGACAGATGTTGACTGTGGATATTATATCACAGACACAGTCCCTTTGACTGTTCAGACTGGTCACTAAACCCGCGCAAAGACGTAAACAAACATCCATGAGAAACGCCTATTAGACTGAGGGGGTCCAACAGCCGATCAGCTCTAGTCATTTCACCAGGAAGGAGGTACACGGCTCGTGTTGTCTGTAGTTAAATCATGCCAAGACGGTCATTATCGCGGTTCGATCGCGACCGCATTGTTACTTTGTGCCAGGAAGACCTGTCAACAAGGGAAGTGTCCAGGCGTCTCGGAGTGAACCAAAGCGATATTGTTAGGACATGGAGGAGATACAGAAAGACAGGAAATGCCTTGCTCAGGCCTCCAGAAGGTTACTACTTCCGTGGATGACCGCTGCCTACGGAATATGGCTTGGAGGAAACCAGAGAGCAATGCCACCATGTTGAACAATGCTTTTCGTGCAGCCACAGGAAGTCGTGTAACGACTCCAACTGTGCGCAGTAGGCTGCATGAAGCGTAACTTTACTTCTGACGTCCATGGCGAGGTCCATCTATGCAACCACGACACCATGCAATGCGGTACAGAGGGGCCCAACAACATGCCGAATGGACCGCTCAGGGTTGGCATCATGTTCTCTTCAGCGATGAGTGACACGTATGCCTTCAAGCACACAATCGTCAGAGACGTGTTTTGAGGCAACCCGGTCAGGCTGAACGCCTTAGACACACTGACCAGCAAGTGCAGTACGGTGGAGGTTCCCTGCTATTTTGGGGTGGCATTATGTGGGGCCGACGGATACCGCTGGTGGTCATGGGATGTGCCGTAACGGCTGTACGATACGTGAATGCCATTCTCCGACCGATAGTGCAACCACATCGGTAGCATATTGGCGAGACATTCGTCTGCATGGACGACAATTCGCGCCCCCATCTTGCACATCTTGTGAATTACTTCCTTCATCATGTTGACATCGCTCTACAAGAGTGGCCAGCATGTTCTCCGGACATGAACCCTATCGACAATGCCTGGGATAGATTGAAAAGGGCTACTTGGAGGCGATGTGGCTCTGAGGGATCTACGCCGAGCCGCCGTTGAGGAGTGGGACAATCTGGACTAACAGTGCCTTGATGAACTTGTGGACAGTATGCTACGACGAATATAGGCATGCATCAATGCAAGAGGACGTTTTACTGAGTATAGAGGTACCAGTGTGTACAGCAATCAGGACCACCACCTCAGAGGATCTTTCTGTATGGTGGTACAACCTGCAATGTGTGGTTTTCATGAGTAATAAAAAGGGCGGAAATTATGTTTATGTTGATCTCTATTCCAGTTTTCTGAAGAGGTTCCGGAACTCTCAGACCCGAGGTGATGCAAAACTTTTTTTGATGTGTGTATTTTCATGCATGTACAGAGTCTCTGATACTCACCAAACTGTCATAATTTCAGTGACATTGTGAATATTTCACCATCATTAATATTCACCAATGTTATCATTGTCATTTACGTACTATGCCTTGTCGTTTTCTCCAGTTTTATGATATCTTCTTTCCCTTGACAATCTGACTTACTATTACCGCCAATAGATCTAGTTCCGTGCTTTTATATTGCCTCTTTATAGTTATCTTTGCCAATATCTTTCATTGCAATGTGTCTATTAAATGTGTCGGAACAAATGTTAAAAATATTCGTTTTCCTTTTTCGAATAGTTCCTCGAAGGCTTTTTTCGCTTATTGATCTCTTGCAAAATATATTCACTGAACTTTCTTTAGGCATATCAAGTACTTGTTAGCCTTCTCCAAAGCTACAAGCCCAAAGCTTCTATGCCCATTCTATCCATCTTGGACAGTATCTAGATATGAAAGGTCATCAGGAGAACATTCTAGGTGGATGTTTTCAACAATTTTTTGCTTTTCTATACCAAATGAACTATTCCCTAATAGTTTTTATCTTTCGAAAAAGCACGTTTTGATGTTACAATTCTTTTTATGACTTCCATACTGCATCTGCTACCTTCTTTAATTGAGATTCATCAGTTACAATATTTATCACCCTCTTCTACCTTATTTGGTACAGTTTTGATCTGATGTCTCTTAAATGGTTAATTTGCTTACTATCGGTATTTAGATTTTTGATTATAAATGTTCAAACTTTTACATAAATAGTACAGATGTAGATATTATATTCTGCATATGTTGCTCACTGTCAGCTGTTATAGCACACATCCTCAGCATAGCAACTAAAGTGACTAGGAATTACGTCAGTTATACAGCAAGTAAAGTTGGATTGATCTCTTTCATTTATAGTACCACATGGTAACACTATCTCTGTTACTTCAGTGTGATGGCTCTTAAAACCTGTATGTATTTCCTAAAAAACCTGTTGAACAATCATATTACAGCACAATATGACTTGACATCATTCTAGTGCAAGACAAGCTGCTCAACGTGACTCTTCGGTATAAATGCTTCTATATTTGGTAATGAAAATAACTAGCAACAGGTCTTTCAAATGAACATTAATATTTTTCACAAATTCGTTATCATGAAAGGAAGGAGGTATTCTCATATTACTGGAAACGAAGATCATCTTTCATGTCAGGGCAATGATAACTGTGTAGTTTTTTCTTTGCAAAATGAACGGGAAATGTATGAACCCCAGTAGGTTACATATAGCACATTAATTATCTGTTTGTTCCATACAAGCACTTTCAGCATTAGTACAAGGGTCAATATCAAAAATACATCTGTTCCTTTAGGAAAAAATGTCGTAAATTTATCAGACATAAGCGGATAATAAGAGCTAATATATCTCACAAAAACTATTTCACATTGTTAAAGATAGCGTTATACATAATTACTGTTGTTGCCCCCACAGTTCTCCAACGGAACATAAAATAGTAACACAGCTAAGAACATAGCCCATATGGCTCACTTGCAGTGAATGCAATTCAACGTGTATACAACGAAAATTTCCATAACTGCAAGGAAAATGGAATAAACTTCTGATAGCCCCAATACTATATTTAGTGTAATCCTTTTCATATAGTAGTTAAATATTTTATAGATTCAGAAGTCTGAAACGCCGTGTGTTAAATTCTGGCTGTGGACAATGATAATACGAGAAAAATAAAAAGAGAAATAGCTTTTCATTCAGGGTACACCTTGGATCTATTGTTAGCGGCACTGTACGTCACTTTATAAACTCTGAGTTTTGATCTGATAGCGATAGTAGGTGAAATGACATTAAAAATGAAGAGATATATTAAGAGATTTAGAGAGTTTTATTCACAAAATAGAAACACTCCACGCAACACTGGTGTAATACTGTGGAATATTTATTATTTTTTCACAGGCCTATATTCGGCTATTGAGCCATTATCAGGTGCAGAGATAAGTATGTAATCCCCTTGAAATTTGGTAGGTTCAAAGATTTTACACTAATACATCTGCATAGTGTATAAATTTACAGAGATGTAAAATGCTAATGTTAGATTTAGGAAAAAAAGAGCGATTATTTCAGTGTAAATGCCATATAAGATTATTTAACTGATGTAAAATGTGACACATTAGTTAATTAATTATATACAAATTACAAATAGTTGTTCAAAGAAGAAAATCAACTTTGGTGATATGTTACAGAGACATGGCTGAACAAACTAGTCTTATTCTTAATAGGCCATAAATAACCAACAGATAAGGTTATATCAGTTAGATTAAGGCTATAAGTGAAGCAGCTCTGTTGATACAGAGTACATTTTTTAACACAACATGAGAAACAATAATAAATAAAGGAAAATTGGGATGTGAGTAACAGCAGTAATCCACAACATGGGCTCAATGGGATTAGGAATAGTATCTACAGTTAGAAGTGGACTATAAGGGACAGTGTCTGGTCATTCAGTACAGCACTTGGGCTAACGGACATACGTTTATTAATTTCAATTATTTCAATATAGTTTATCTACCTTGCCTATTGGATGTGATGTAATACTCATGTTTCATCTTGTTGCAATAGCTCTCTTTAAGAGGGTGGCCTTCAAAAGTATAGATTTTTTGTAAGCTTCCAACTTCTGTTGTTTTTCGTCAAGTGGATGCATATTGCCCTCCCAGACTGACCAACACAGGGTTTGAAACAGTTACAGGCGATTTTTTCCAAAGGTGGACTGCTATCTTCACCGTTGGGCAAAATGTGTCCAACACTGTTCAACACATAAAATGATGTTTTTATGTTCCTGCATTTAATCTTCCTGGCTACACCCAGTGCTTCACTTACTTGCTTAATATTACTTGTACGTCTTATCTGCAAGTAATTAGGCTCTATTAAAGACAAGATTATTTTCTTTAGCCACACGTTTTGGAAAATGTCAATGAAGTCTGTTGTTCAGTTTTTTTTCTGTGAACAAGAGCTGCAAGTACTATATAGTTAATTAGTAAATATGTCACATATTTTACCTTCCTTTAAATAATCTTATATCACATCTAAACTGCAATAATCCTTCTGATTTTATTCCTGTATCCAACATTTCTTTTTGTCACTGGAAATTCTCATACTCTATAGAGGCACTGATTTAAAATCTTTGTGCGACAAAGTTTTACACTGCCATATACTTATCTTTGTACCTGGCGGTGACGTAAAGCCAAAAACCGATTTGTGAAACAAATAATAAAAATTGTGGAATATTACATTAGTGTTGGGTGTGGTTTTATTCATGATGTTTAAAACATTCTACCAAGGACGAATGTGACAGTCAGTCAGTGCAACAAATGCTTCTGTTAATATGTTTTGGTGGTGTAATAATCCCCATAACCCCTTCCGCCTTGGATCTGGGCCTGGTGTCGCGATAACAACTTACGTGAGGGGTGTGCACATAAAGATCTGGTTTACAGGATAAATTAGCCATTTGTTAACGAATGAGCTTCTGTTTAACCCTACTATGGCTTTTATTTTGTATATGTATTTAAAATGTTTGGGACAAAAAAGGTCCGGTTTTTTTCTGTTTCCTATAGGTACACTTTTACAAATTTGTGTATTGAAATCTTAAATAAAGTTTTAATTTACATGTTGTTGTTGTGGTCTTCAGTCCTGAGACTGGTTTGATGCAGCTCTCCATGCTACTCTATCCTGTGCAAGCTTCTTCATCTCCCAGTACCTACTGCAACCTACATCCTTCTGAATCTGTTTAGTGTATTCATCTCTTGGTCTCCAACTACGATTTTTACCCTCCACGCTGCCCTCCAATACTAAATTGGTGATCCCTTGATGCCTCAGAACATGTCCTACCAACCGATCCCTTCTTCTGGTCAAGTTGTGCCACAAACTTCTCTTCTCCCCAATCCTATTCAATACTTCCTCACTAGTTATGTGATCTACCCATCTAATCTTCAGCATTCTTCTGTAGCACCACATTTCAAAAGCTTCTATTCTCTTCTTGTCCAAAAAATTTATCGTCCATGTTTCACTTCCATACATGGCTACACTCCATACGAATACTTTCAGAAATGACTTCCTGACACTTAAATCAATACTGGATGTTAACAAATTTCTCTTCTTCAGAAACGCTTTTCTTGCCATTGCCAGCCTACATTTTATATCCTCTCTACTTCGACCATCCGCAGTTATTTTGCTCCCCAAATAGCAAAACTCCTTTACTACTTTAAGTGCCTCATTTCCTAATCTAATTCCCTCAGCATCACCCGATTTAACTCTACTACATTCCATTATCCTTGTTTTGCTTTTGTTGATGTTCATCTTATATCCTCCTTTCAAGACACTGTTCATTCCATTCAACTGCTCTTCCAAGTCCTTTGCTGTCTCTGACAGAATTACAATGTCATCGGCGAACCTCAAAGTTTTTATTTCTTCTCCATGAATTTTAATACCTACCCCGAATTTTTCTTTTGTTTCCTTTACTGCTTGCTCAATATACAGATTGAACAACATCGGGGAGAGGCTACAACCCTGTCTTACTCCCTTCCCAACCACTGCTTCCCTTTCATGTCCCTCGACTCTTATAACTGCCATCTGGTTTCTATACAAATTGTAAATAGCCTTTCGCTCCCTGTATTTTACCCCTGCCACCTTCAGAATTTGAAAGAGAGTATTCCAGTCAACATTGTCAAAAGCTTTCTCTAAGTCTACAAATGCTAGAAACGTAGGTTTGCCTTTCCTTAATCTTTCTTCTAAGATAAGTCGTAAGGTCAGTATTGCCTCACGTGTTCCAGTGTTTCTACGGAATCCAAACTGATCTTCCCCGAGGTTGGCTTCTACTAGTTTTTCCATTCGTCTGTAAAGAATTCGTGTTAGTATTTTGCAGCTGTGACTTATTAAGCGGATAGTTCGGTAATCTGTCAACACCTGCTTTCTTTAGGATTGGAATTATTATATTCTTCTTGAAGTCTGGGGGTATTTCGCCTGTTTCATACATCTTGCTCACCAGATGGTAGAGTTTTGTCAGGACTGGCTCTCCCACGGCCGTCAGTAGTTCCAATGGAATATTGTCTACTCCGGGGGCCTTGTTTCGACTCAGGTCTTTCAGTGCTCTGTCAAACTCTTCACGCAGTATCGAATCTCCCATTTCATCTTCATCTACATCCTCTTCCATTTCCATAATATAGTCCTCAAGTACATTGCCCTTGTATAGACCCTCTATATACTCCTTCCACCTTTCTGCTTTTCCTTCTTTGCTTAGAACTGGGTTTCCAACTGGGCTCTTGATATTCATACAAGTCGTTCTCTTATCTCCAAAGGTCTCTTTAATTTTCCTGTAGGCAGTATCTATCTTACCCCTAGTGAGATAGGCCTCTACATCCTTACATTTGTCCTCTAGCCATCCCTGCTTAGCCATTTTGCACTTCCTGTCGATCTCATTTATGAGACGTTTGTATTCCTTTTTGCCTGTTTCACTTACTGTATTTTTATATTTTCTCCTTTCATCAATTAAATTCAATATTTCTTCTGTTACCCAAGGGTTTCTACTAGCCCTCGTCTTTTTACCTACTTGATCCTCTGCTGCCTTCACTACTTCATCCCACAAAGCTACCCATTCTTCTTCTACTGTATTTATTTCCCCCATTCCTGTCAATTGCTCCCTTATGCTCTCCCTGAATCTCTGTACAACCTCTGGTTCTTTTAGTTTATCCAGGTCCCATCTCCTTAAATTCCCACCTTTTTGCAGTTTCTTCAGTTTTAATCTACAGGTCACAACCAATAGATTGTGGTCAGAGTCCACATCTGCCCCTGGAAATGTCTTACAATTTAAAACCTTGTTCCTAAATCTCTGTCTTACCATTATATAATCTATCTGATACCTTTTAGTGTCTCCAGGGTTCTTCCATGTATACAACCTTCTTTCATGAATCTTAAACCAAGTGTTAGTTATGATTATGTTGTGCTCTGTGCAAAATGCTACCAGGCGGCTTCCTCTTTCATTTCTGTCCCCCAATCCATATTCACCTACTATGTTTCCTTCTCTCCCTTTTCCTACACTCGAATTCCAGTCACCCCTGACTATTAAATTTTCGTCTCCCTTCACAATCTGAATAATTTCTTTTATTTCATCATACATTTCTTCAATTTCTTCGTCATCTGCAGAGCTAGTTGGCATATAAACTTGTACTACTGTAGTAGGCGTGGGCTTCGTATCTATCTTGGCCACAATAATGCGTTCACTATGCTGTTTGTAGTAGCTTACCCGCATTCCTATTTTCCTATTCATTATTAAACCTACTCCTGCATTACCCCTATTTGATTTTGTGTTTATAACCCTGTAGTCACCTGACCAGAAGTCTTGTTCCTCCTGCCACCGAACTTCACTAATTCCCACTATATCTAACTTCAACCTATCCATTTCCCTTTTTAAATTTTCTAACCTACCTGCCCGATTAAGGGATCTGACATTCCACGCTCCGATCCGTAGAACGCCAGTTTTCTTTCTCCTGATAACGACATCCTCTTGAGTAGTCCCCGCCCGGAGATCCGAAGGGGGGACTATTTTACCTCCGGAATATTTTACCCAAGAAGACGCCATCATCATGTAATCATACAGTAAAGCTGCATGCCCTCGGGAAAAATTACGGCTGTAGTTTCCCCTTGCTTTCATCCGTTCGTAGTACCAGCGCAGCAAGGCCGTTTTGGTTATTGTTACAAGGCCAGATCAGTCAATCATCCAGACTGTTGCCCTTGCAACTACTGAAAAGGCTGCTGCCCCTCTTCAGGAACCACACGTTTGTCTGGCCTCTCAACAAATACCCCTCCGTTGTGGTTGCACCTACGGTACGGCTACCTGTATCGCTGAGGCACGCAAGCCTCCCCACCAACAGCAAGGTCCATGGTTCATGGGGGGGGGGGGTTTAATTTAAATATAATATATTAATGATTCAAATTTCCTAACAGAACAGTACAACAATACAATAATCGAATATTATAATTAGGAATTTATTGATTTTATTACACTTCAACAGTTATCACATTACATTGATCTTTTATTATCAGTTTTTCCACACAGATGAGACCTGCATTTCTTCTTACTCCTAGAATCATTTTCTTCCTGAGTGAAGTTTGTAATTTCAAACGATGTTCATCTCTCTGCAGTTTCTCTTGGAACACTTCGTCTCGGAAGATGTCCTCATCTCTTCATATCTCCATCAATAATGGACGCCAAGACTTTCTTGGAAAAGTCTACTTTGCTACAGATTGTTTGCTGTCCATTGATGGAATGTTACCTTGTACAGCGCATAAGAGCTGCATGCAGATATATCGACGGTATTTGAGAACACAGCAACAGGCCATCAGTTTGTCTTCTTCGTCACTGTCTATTTCACCGTAATCTTGTATAGTGGGCCCACAGTTCCTTTCGTATCACAGTACTCTAGTATAATTTGAGGTTTTCTCTCCATGCCATCACGGAGTTTTCCATCATAGCGCAGAGTACTTTGGACAATAACAAAAACTGTTTTTTTTATGTATGACACAAGCGCTGTGCTCTTTGTGAAAGTAAATGTTGGTGTGAAGAATGACCCTGATCTGCAATAGTTTCGGTGTAATGGAAGGCTAGTTTTTACGCAGAGTTCCAATGACATTTATATTTCTCTGTATCAGCATTTGTCATAGGTAAATTTATGCCCTGTCAAGCCATAAGGCAAATCAGATACAACCCTTGGACTTTGGCTCTTTTCAGGGGCACTGCCTGGTCGTTTTCCAGTATGTGGCTGAATATTCTGTACATAATTTATTGAATTGTCACAAAGTACCCAAAATTTAATCCCGTACTTTGCTGGTTTACTAGGCAAGTACTGGAGGTAAGGGAAGTTTCTTCTGAATACGGCAAGTTGCTAGTCTACCGTAACAAACATATTGGGATTGTAAAATTTTGATAATATCTCTATCCATTTCTCACACAAATCTCTTATAGTTGCAAAAGTACCTTGTTCATGTCTTCACGTCTTTGTAATCTTGTCTCACGGTCATCAAATCGAGTAACCCTTGACATCTTTTAGAACGTTTCTAGTGACAATGTAACTCTGAAAAAAGGGCTTCCTACGTACTTATTCTGTAAACTTCCTGGAATGCCATTATGTGACTTATAAATTGCTGCTAATATCTGCAGTCCTGTGTACGTATTCAGGTCAAGAACATCAAATTTTTCACTTATCTCCAAATAAACATATTCATTTACCATTAGAATGGTTGAGTATAATGATTTAAATTGGTGGAGAAAGGTACAATTTGAAGACTGAATATTAATTTGTAATGCGAGAAGCGGCATACTTTGTTGGTCCTGATTCAAATGGCTCTGAGCACTACTGCACTTAACATCTGAGGTCATCAGTCCCCTAGAACTAAGAACTACTTAAACCTAACTAACCTAAGAACGACACACACATCCATGCACGAGGCAGGACTCGAACCAGTGACTGTAGCAGTCGCGCGGTTTCGGACTGAAGCGCCTACAACCACTGGGGCACCGCTGCCGGCTGTTGGTCCTGGTCAGGTGAACTATATTACAGGATGCATGCCGTTTCAGTTGACGTAGGAGTTCTGTCTGCTATAGAACTGACTGATCCTTTGCCCCATAAATGCACTGCTTACTATATGCTATCCTTGTGCATCATCGATCTTTTAGTGTAGACAAAGAGCTGCACTCCGAAACATTATCTTAATCCTCTGAAACCACTTCTTCTTCAAAGCAACAATAACTTTTCCTCTTTATACCCACATAAATGCACCCATTCACGTTCCATTCTTGGATAACTGAATACTGTCAGAATTTGCTGTAATAACGAAGGTTAAAATACACAGTGCCTAAAAAGACCCGAATATTTTGAGTAGCACTAATTCTGTGGATGCCAACTCAAACCACAAAATAACTTTTTTTGGGTGAGAATATACTTCTAGGTGGCGAACATTGTTAATGGAAGCAATTTAGTAAAACTATTCTTTTTCAAAACTACAGACTATTAAAAATACTCCTGGGCGAAAAACGACCCTAAAGCTTTACGAGAGTTAAAGAAAGAACTTAATACAGCCACATTAAACGTAGATAATATTCCTTAACTTGCACAAAGCAAACTAAACTTTTTGGGTCTAATGTTTAGCATTTGCTCAAATTAATCGAGTGCAAAACGGCACTATAAAGGGAAAAGTCATCAGGACGCAGTGCTGGTGATAACATGACACTATCGCGTGGCAGCAAGTTCTTCATACAGATATTATCTACACTTAGACCGTTTGAAGCAAGTGTCAAATCAATGAAAACGCCCAAAACAATAGTAACAACCTAAAATAATTGTTCTACTTTGTTTAAAGAGGTTGAGAGTCTACTGGTACACTACAAAATAATCCAGTATGCAGATTAAGAACTTACTAAATAGACATTATAACATGTTCTCCGAAACAACAGACAGATTTACTTTGCATTTATCTAGGAAAACAGAAAGAAATTCAACAGGGAAACAGACTGAGGAGTAAACAACCAAAGGAGGCTAAAGAATATTCTAGAAGTATTATTCTTAAAATTACAGTTAATCCATATCCCGTAAGTGACACTTAGTATCCCGTTGAGCGATATTTACATTATGCAAAATATGTGTTGGTAAAACTCTGTGTTTAGCGGATAACTGAATATTTGTGTCATTGTAGATCGAAATTCTCAACACTACACATTTCAGGAGAAACTCAATTCCCAAAGCTCTGTTACAGGTCTTAAAACCTACTTTTATGTTTGTGGTCTCAGCTTCTCTTTTATTAGGCCATTCAGGGTTTCAGACCGTTGGAAACAAAATATAATGGTATGCTTAATAAATTCGTGCATGCAAACTATGATGAGTATACTATGTGTCCAGAGGGATGCAGTGACTAAAATGGTTCATGACTGAAGAAACAATAGCTCTTTATAATCTGTTAAGTTTCTTGCTACTGTTTCTTTGTAAACTGTTATTGTACAGAATGTACAGATTATGTCAAACTACAATTTTTCTTTTTTTTTTTAATTTTTCCTTGTGTCTGGTTTGATGCGGCCCACCACTAGTTTCTCTCCTGTGCTAACCTCTTCATTTAAGAGTAGCACTTGCAAACTACGTTCTCAGTTATTTGCTGGATGTATTCCAATCTTTGTCTTCCCCTACAGGTTTGCCCTCTACAGCTCCCTCTAGGACCGTGGAAGTCATTCCCTCATGTCTTAACAGATGTTCTAACATCCTGTCCCTTCTCCTTGTCAGTGTTTTCCACACGCTCGTTTCCGATTCTGCGCGGAACCTCCTCAATCCTTACCTTGTCAATCCACCTAATTTTCAACATTCCTCTGCAGCACCACATCGTCATCCCTTAGTACTTCCGTATCCAGGTACTTTGCGTGTCGTTTCTTCCTGACTGATTTCATATACACTACTGACCATTAAAATTTATACACCAAGAAGTAATGCAGATGATAAACGGGAATTCATTGGACAAATATATTGTACTAGAACTGACATGCGATTACATTTTCACGCAATTTGGGTGCATAGATCCTGAGAAATCAGTACCCAGAACAACCACCTATGGCCATAATAACGGCCTTGATACTCCTGGGCAATTAGTCAAACAGAGCTTGGATGGCGTGTACAGGTAGAGCTGCCCATGCAGCTTCAACACGAAACCACAGTTCATCAAGAGTAGCGGCAGGTGTATTGTGACGAGCCAGTTGCTCGGCCACCATTGACCAGACGTTTTCAATTGGTGAGAGATCTGGAGATTGTGCTGGCCAGGGCAGCAGTCGAACTTTTACTGTATCTAGAAAGGCCCATACAGAACCAGAAACATGCGGTCGTGCATTATCCTGCTGAAATGTAGGGTTTCGCAGGGATCGAATGAAGGGTAGAGCCACGGGTCGTAACATATCTGTAATGTAACGTCCACTGTTCAAAGTGCCATCGTGATGATGTTAACAGAACCTGGATTCATCCGAAAAAATGACGTTTTGCCGTTCGTGCACTTAGGTTTGTCGTTGTGTACACCACCGCTGGCGCTCCTATCTCTGATGCAGCGTCAAGGGTAACCGCAGCCATGGTCTCCGAGCTGATAATCCATGCTGCTGCAAACGTCGTCCAACTGTTCGTGCAGATGGTTGTTGTCTTGCAAACGTCCCCATCTGCTGGTCAGGGATCGAGACGTGGCTGCACATTCCGTTACAGCAATGCGAATAAGATGCCTGTCATCTCGACTGCTAGTGATACGAGGCAGTTGGGATCGAGCACGGCGTTTCGTATAACTCTCCTGAACCCATAGATTCCATATTCTACTAACAGTCATTGGAACTCGACCAACACGAGCAGCAATGTCGTGATACGATAAACCGCAATCGCGATAGCCTACAATCCGACCTTTATCAAAGTGGGAAACGTGATGGTACGCATTTGTCCTCCTTACACGAGGCATCACAACAACGTTTCATCAGGGAACGCTGGTCAACTGCTGTTTGTGTATGAGAAATCGGTTCGAAACTTTCCTAATGTCAGCACGTTGTAGGTGTCGCCACCGGCGCCAACCTTGTGTGAATGCTCTGGAAAGCTAATCGCTTGCATATCACAGAATCTTCTTCCTGTCAGTTAAATTTCGCGTCTGTAGCACTCCATCCTCATGGTGTAGCAATTTTAATGGCCAGTAGTACACTTCAGCCTACTCTTCATTAGTACCATATTCTGATCTGTGTCTATATCTGTTCCTGGGTACACCTTACAATCCAGTATCTGATTTCGGAATCTCTGTCTGACCGTGATGTATTCTAACGAAATCTTCTAATATCACCCGGCCTTTTCGAAGTATAGTGTCTCCTCTTGTGATTCTTGAATAGAGTATTCGCTATTACTGAAACGTGTTACAGAACTCCCTTAGTCTTTCCTTGTCCCAAGCCTATATTCTCCTGTAACGTTTCCTTCTTCTCCTTCCCCTACAACTGCATTCCAATCCCCCATGTATTAGATTTCATCCCACTTTACATACTGTACTACCCTTCAATATCCTCATGCACTATCTCTATCTCTTCATCTTGTTCTTACGACGTGGGCATGTATACCTGAACTATCTTAGTCGGTGTTGGTTTGCTGTCGATTCGGATAAGAACAACCCTGTCACAGTAACACAGTCTCTGCCCTACCCTCCTATTCATAACGAATCCCGTTGTACCGTTTTCAGCTGCTGTAGATATTACTTATCTGGACAGAAGTCCTTGTCCTCTTTCCACTTCACTTCACTGACCCCTAGTATATCTACATTGGGCTTTTGCATTTCCCTTTTCATATTTTGTGGTTTCCCTACGACGTTCGAGTTTCTGACATTCCACACCCCGCCTCGTAGAACGATATTCTTTCGTTGATTATTCAACATTTTTCTCATGGTAATCTCCCCCTGGCAGTCCCCTCACGGAGATCCGAATGGGGGACTATTCCGGATTCTTTTGCCAATGGGAAGATCATCATGACGCTTCTTCAGTTACAGGCCACTTGTCCTGTGGATACACGTAACGCTTATTTAGTGCAGTGGTTTCCGTAGCCTTCTGCATCCTCATGCTGCTGAGCGTTGCTGATTCTTCCGCCTCTAGGGGCAGTTTCCCACCCCTAGGCCAAAGAGTGCCCTGAAACTCTGTCCTTTCCTCCTCCCTCTTTGACACGGCCGTTGGCAGAATGAGGGTGACTTCTTATGCCGGAACACTTCGGCCGCCAATACTGATTACTAATCAAAAGTTAAGCAGAGGTGGTCTCCGAGACCGACGACGTTTTTGTTGTGAATCAAACATGCTTCCGAAGACCGGTGCTGAGAAGATACAATCTGCATGGGTGGACATCGCCCCAAGGATTAATGCATCATGTGTTGATAGACTGTGTCTTCCAGAATGACGAAATCACCCAGGGAATGCCTTAAAAACATACCGTATAACATAACGCTCTCTCCTATGACATGGGCCTAGCGACGATTGTTGCACGTTGTTAGCTTTCAGACCTTTCTCGCCGTATATGCCGACTGCCATTTGTCCAACGGAGTAAACAATGTGATTCTTCTGAAAAGGGCACCTGTTGTCACTGATTAATTTGTTCATGTCTGTTCATGTGTTTGTTGTATTATCCCGCTGTGTATGAAATCACTGCAAATAATATGTGGAGTAGCTAATATTGGAAACTCTTAGCGAACGTGTCATACGAGATTCTCTCCACTGAATGTTAAACTTTGGAAAGGTCATTATTCATATGTAGTTAAAAGACATTTAATTCAACAAAAATTAAGACATTATTAAAATCATCACATATATCAATGTCGCCGTAAACGCTGCATATGCTCTTCTATGCTGTTTCAGTTTGTCAGATATATTCCTCCAGTGCATATTCCTTCAGTGTATATCGTCAGTGTCGCATAACATCCATGAAGAGAGTTACCGACGAAGAAACGATTCCTATGCTTCTATGCTCTAGAACGCTTCACTTTTAGCACAAAACGAAAAACTCGCAGTACTTAGAGATCCTTGATCCGTTAGTTTCAAATGCCTCACTGTCACAAGACATCAACAAGTGTAAATCCTTAAGAAAAAGTTGCAGTAGTTGACAATCACGTATAAAGTGTCCTAGGTCTTCGTCGCTAATATAAACCTCCACCTTCAACAGTATATGATATAAACCACCTGGAATCCGTGGCTGAACGTGAAAAGCTCAACATATATAGGATGTCGAGAAATTAAGTATTGATTTTGTAGAAAACGTTATTGTAGTGGTGAGACGTACAGGGTGACAATTATTGAACCATATGAAAAAAAAATGTAAATTAGTTACGAACTATGGCGTGCATACAGTTTATTATCCAACATGTAAATGTCATTACAGATATTCGGATTTAGGTTATGACATGTTCGATATACCTGACATCATTGGCGAAATTCTGCATGATCCGCTGAGGTATCGGAACATCGATTCAGTCTATGACCTCCTGTAAGTCTGTTTTCAACTCAGCAATGGTTTTTGGGGTGATTGCTATACCCCTTGTCTTTGATATAGCCCCACAAAAATGAGCTGCATAAGTTGAGATCCCGGGAATATGACGGCCAATCGAGGCCCATTCCTGTGTTCTCTGGGTAGCCCAGAGCCAGAATGTTGTCCCGAGAGCGCCCCTCAAGGATATCAAACACTCTCCTACTTCGATGAGTTCGATCTCCGTCTTGTATGAACCACAAATTGTCGAAATCAGGATCACTTCGCATAATGGGGATGTAATCATCTTCCAAATGTTTCACGTACCGTTCGGCAGTCACCGTGCCTCAATGAATGTTGCACCGATTATTCCTTGACTGGACAGTGCACACCACACAGTCACGAGTCTCTATCGCGAAATGCGTATTCTCAGTCCCACACATGTGCCAATTTTGCTTATTGACGAACCCATCCAAACGAAAGTGAAAGTAGAGCATCGATTTAGCGCATTCCAAATTCGATGCGGTGATTGTTAGTGGAATTAAACATTACACGCTCGTTTGTACGCGAACTGTTGCACTATACGATGAAAATAAACGTCGTACCATCTGCAAGTCTTCCAACAACTGCAGGATGAGGATTTGTCAGCGTGTATGAACACGTGCGGAGAATTGATTGAAGCAGATGCAATTCGCAATATCCAAGACCATAGCCTATTCAGCCACGAGGCAATCGTCCAGACTTGTGGAAGGACTTGCCAGTGTAGTACTTGGAATATTTTCGAAACTCCCCCAAAGTTAATAACTGCTTAAGAATATCCATTGCAAAATTCTACGGACCGTTATCCTTCGCCCAAAATTCCGTCAATGCGGTAACGTACTTGGCTATGCAACTTGTTGATCATGTGCGTGATGTGCATGATGAAGTTTTCAGATGGTGAGAGATCTGGAGAATGTGCTGGCCAGGGCATCAGTCGAACATTTTCTGTATCCAGAGAGGCCCGTACAGGACCTGCAACATGCGCTCGTGTATTATCCTGCTGAAATGCAAGGTTTCGCTGGGATCGAATGAAAGGTAGAGCCACGGGTCGTAACACATCTGAAATGTAACGTCCACTGTTCAAAGTATCGTCAATGCGGAAAAGAGGTGACCGAGACGTGTAACCAATGGTACCCCATACCACCACGCCGGGTGATACGCTAGTATTGCGATGACGAATATATGCTTCCAATTTGCGTTCACCGCTATGTCGCCAAACTCGGGTGCGACCATCATGATGTTGTAAACAAAACCTGGATTCATCCGAAAAAATGACTTTTTGCCATTCGCGCACCTAGGTTCGTCGTTGAGTACACCATCGCAGGCGCTCCTGTCTGTGATGCAGCGTGAAGCGTAACCGCAGCCATGGTCTCCGAGCTGATACTCCATGCTGCTGCAAACATCGTCGAACTGCTCGTACAGATCGTTGTTGTCTTGGAAACGTCCCCATCTGTTGACTCTGGGATCGAGACGTGGCTGCACTATCTGTTAAAGCAATGCGGATAAGATGCCTGTCATCTGGACTGCTAGTGATACGGGGCCGTTGGGATCCAGCACGGCGTTCCGCATTACCCTCCTGAACCCACCATTCTGCTAACAGTCATTGGATCTCGGCGAACGCGAGCAGCAATGTCGCGATACGATAAACTGCAATCGTGGTAGGTTACAATCCGACCTTTATCAAAGTCGGAAACGTGATGGTAGCATTTCTCCTCCTTACACGAGGCATCACAACGTCTCACCAGGCAACGCAGGTCAACTGCTGTTTGTGTATGAGAAATCGGTTGGAACCTTTCCTCATGTCAGCACGTTGTAGGTGTCGCCACCGGCGCCAATCTTGTGTGAATGCTCTGAAAAGCTAATTATTTGCATATCACAGCATGTTCTTCCTGTCGGTTAAATTTCGCGTCTGTAGCACGTCATCTTCGTGGTGTAGCAATTTTAATGGCAAGCGGTGTATGTGCTATTAGTTTCGAGAATGAGCCTTAAATTCCAGCTACTAGCCGCAGCTCCGGTTTGTGTTATGTTTTTAAGCGACAGTTGCAAATTTCTTATTTCCAGTAGAAAAATAGAACCGAAAATTTTACTAAAATACTAATGAATCACACATACATACATAATCATACAACAGTTATTTCCGGTCAGCTGTCGGAATACGCGCAAAAATTAAGAAACAAGTTAATAAGGCAATATCTCCTTAGCGTTGCCCGAAAGTCTTCTCGCGTAAAAAACAAGGGGGATTTCTGGCAACGACCGCTCCCTATACTTCTTCATTCTGGAACCAGCTCCGAGGAAAGTGAAAACTTTGTCGTCGAAAGCCGGTTGCCTCTTGGTAGCTGCTGCAAAGGATTACAAGTAAGCATATGGGGAGTATGATTAAGAGGATAAAAATGTCTTCAAAGATGAAGAAGGAAATAAAACAGAAGAACAATAAGCATAAGACGGTTAACAAGACTTACAATTTCCAATTTTTATTACTTATACATATTTTCTGTAAGTTTCTGTAAGTTTCTCCATATCCTTTTCACCGTACTAGACACAGTACTTCAATATTTCATATTTTTTTATACATCGTTACCAGAAGTGTCAGAAACCTCATTATACCCAATTTAGGCCATAGAGGAGCATATTTAGATCTTCTTGCTTGGTTTTTAGGATACTGGCCCACAGCGTAGCGCTCCAAGCTGAAGCAAAAGGCCCCGGAATATGTCTGGTGCGTCAAGTGATGGGTTGCTGAGGAACAGCCTCGTTTGTCGGTTCCCTGAAGCGTTAGGGCAAATTGGCAGCTTGTAGATTAGTGACACTACTAGATGACACTAGTGGGTGAAGGCTGGTGTGATCTAGAAATACATTTGACAGGTGACCAGCCATGAGACTACGCTTTTTGAATGCCGTTTACAGAATCATCTTCCCCGCTGTGTGGTCACAAAGAGACGGACTCCCATCATTCACTTGACTGCAGAAGTTCTATACCATATAGCAAGACGGCGCGCCGCCAACGCCAAAACGCAGCGTCGCTGAATTCTAGCGAGATAACAACTGGCGCCAGCGCTGTTGAAGTACGCGACTGGAAAATAGAACTGAAGCTGACCTGCATGATACTTACAGCTTCTGCTGCTTCATCCCTTTCCCACATTGAGAGAATATGGGATGCGAAATTTTGTCCAGGAGATCAAGGTCATCATTCATCGTTTGCGTGTCAAGATAAAACTACGATTTCAAGGGTGAAACAGGGACAGATAATCATACAGGAAAATGGCCAACGCCTGTGGTTTTCCAGTTATCAGTTCTATACTGCTGCATGCCAGATGAAAGCCTTTGTCGTGAGAGACACGTTGGCGCATTCCATGACTCATTATTTTGTGATTTGCGTCTTTAATACACCATAATATTATATAGCATGTCATTACGTTTCCATTTTTTCCATTTATTTAGGCTATGAGTAGTTACAAAAAGCCGGCCGAGGTGGCCGAGCCGTTCTAGGAGCTGCAGTCTGGAACCGCGCGACCGCAACGGTCGCAGGTTCGAATCCTGCCTCGGACATGGATGTGTGTCATGTCCTTAGGTTAGTTAGGTTTAAGTAGTTCTAAGTTCTAGGGGACTGATGACCTCAGAAGTTAAGTCCCATAGTGTTCAGAGCCATTTCAGCCATTTGAACCCAATTACGAAAACTTACATTTTAGGGCTGAATATGTCTAGCTTGATATCTCATATTGTTTCTCTTTGCGATCTCGTTCACAATGTTTGATGATGCGCTGTGGTCGTCTCTCCCTGCCGATTTAGAGAGATAACCATGTTTCCGGTTGTTAGTGGCCCTGTAAAACATAATTTATCCCCTAGTTTTTTGTGTGTCTTTTTTTATCGATGCAATCTGAGTACTTTCCCAAGATTGGCTCTATCAAGGTAGATGAAGAACGAAGACTTTAAAATGGCATTAATAAAGCAAAAGAAAATAGTTATTCAGCCAGCAAAGGTTCTATAGAGTTTAATATTCCCAGGAGAACCTTAGAGTGCAATATAAAAACCGTTTATGATTAAAAAACTGCAGGGGGTGTAGATTCCTGCCTGGGCTTAGCCAATGGGAAGCGTCTTATGAGATTCCTTACAATTTTTTCTACAAAACTTACCTGTAATTAGTAGTTCAATAAAAAATACGTTAAGATTAAACCCCGATCAACGGGTGGAATGGTGAAGTGTTAAATAATTTTAAAAAAATTGTAATTTATTTGAAATATTGTCTGACTTCGAGAACGAAGTCCTAGTTTTCTTTTCATGAAAATATAAAGCAATATATATGAATTTGCCCGTGTTTTGTATATTAAGGTTTGATATCGACATTTGGGAAAGTCATGGCCATACGTCCCTGTTTTACCCTGTAACGTTGGGCATGGCCCGTTTTAAAGTGCAGCCATAACAGTTGCAGATTCACCGTGCTATGCACATTTAGTGCTCGTGATATTTGTAGGGTGAGATGGTCACAATGTATCCACAACTGTTAAAAATGCACTTGAAACTAGTAATACTGAATAAAGCACATTTCCAAAATACAGACCGTTGCAATAGCACTTTTCCCCAAATTTATCGAAGCTGTGGTGCCCATCCAGATGGTAATAAAAAGGTAGATGTGTACAATTTTCCTTTGGCTTCTTTCCAGATTAATTTCTGCAGTCAATACTGCAAAAATCCTTGTGTCATGGGGACGTATTAGGCCGTTATCCGAGCGAAAAGAAAGTGACATAGCCAATATTTTAATTAGTATATTGTGCAACAATTTATTTTCAGAAGGATTGCAAATATTTTAGTTTATCAGGTCGATCTAGATGGCTAAGGAAGTCATCTGGAGGAGTCTGACACAAGTGCAAGTTTTCCTTTTCTGATGAAAGTTTCGCTTTGTCAGTGGGCTGCGTCATTGATTTTGGCTCCTACAACGTCGTGGTACAGTGCGGTGGCACGGGGGTTCTTTGCAGGAGATGTACCTGCAAACAAACAAAGGAGTAATTATGTAAAACAGGGGTGCTGTACGATATTCATGTCGAATGGACCAATTTCGTCGTGAAATATTTGAAGAGCGATTGTTAACTGAAATGTAACAAATAATCCCTACTTAAATTTTATCTCGACCGTGACAGATAAATAACCATATGATCTTGATCCTGTGGATAAAATTCCAAGGGCTGTATTCTCCTCAGGAGGGATGAATTAAGTAGGCTGAGGAATGAATCAGCCTAAGCTGCGTATCTGAACCTTTGAACAAATAATGAACTACGTAAGTTAAGTTTCTTCGTAATAATAAACTGAAAATCTTAACTACGCCTCGTAGTAGTACGTACAATATGCTTACTGATTTGGCCTATTGCTATCTTGGCGACAGATCTGCAATTCGGCATAAAAAGAAAAAATTAATCCCTCTTGCTATTAAGGGGGGAACGAGAGGGGACGGTTGAGAAAACCCGACTATTTTTACTACCGAATTCGAATGTATATATATTGAAGAATTATTCCTCAAAATAAAGATAATGCGAGCGTTTGAAGCCGTGCTTGCATGTAACGCCTCAGCGTTAGAGAGCCGGTTCCGCACTCACGCTCCCTCCGTTGCTAATTCTAATGGTGCAAAATTTAAGTAAACCTGATTGCTGGAGGGTTATTTGCGTGGTTTTACTCAAAATGTGAACGAAGGTTTCAATAATCTCATTTGGAGATTCGCTCCAAAAATAACATCCAACCGAAGAAAAAAATGGTCAACATTGCTTCAAATTTGGCCGTACGTCTATTCGGTGTAGACTATACTGCATTAATGCACATGACAAG
Source organism: Schistocerca piceifrons (assembly GCF_021461385.2). Taxonomy (NCBI): domain Eukaryota; kingdom Metazoa; phylum Arthropoda; class Insecta; order Orthoptera; family Acrididae; genus Schistocerca; species Schistocerca piceifrons. Next base: position 635,186,903 of record NC_060139.1, read on the forward strand.
TGCCCTTCAAATCAAAATCGGCGATGAAATGCGTTGATTCCGTGAAGATGGAGTGGCCAACTGCGATGGGCTTAGCGACGAAAAGGGCTTTTAGGACGAGCATAAGGGTCAAAGTAGCAGAAAGCGGCCATCAACTAGCCGGGGCGATAGTTACTATGGACCTGGCTTCGATGATATCCCAAAGCCCCAAGCTTTTTCTCTTTTTTATGTGATAAATACTTATCAAACTTTTGAGCGTTTTTCGCAAAACCATGTGTTTCAGCATGGCTTTAACGATTTTTGATCTCCTTTGAAGCAAACTGAATTCTCTTCAGTTCATCGTAGCAGATTTTTTTATGTTGATATTTAGCAAATGGTTCAAATGGCTCTGAGCACCATGGGACTCAACTGCTGAGGTCATTAGTCCCCTAGAACTTAGAACTAGTTAAACCTAACTAACTTAAGGACATCACACATATCCATGCCCGAGGCAGGATTCGAACCTGCGACCGTAGCGGTCTCGCGGTTCCAGACTGCAGCGCCAGAACCGCGCGGCCACTTCGGCCGGCTGATATTTAGCAATTTTTTTCGCCCAAACTCGTAAGGTCCAAAAAATTGTCATTTTTCAGATGTCTTTAATTTCGGCCAATACTTTTTTTTTTGAAAATCCCTACGATGAACTAAAATGACATCTCAAAGGATCAGAGTGCAATTTTAATTTCTTGTTTCAGATAACCACAACCGGAGCGACGACAACCGTCGATCTAATTCCTTTCAGAGCCGTCGCAGGAAAATCCCAACTACACCGTAAATATATTAATATTTTTGAATAAAATTACCAATAAAAACATCGGTGTATGCTTTATTCATTGCAACAGACCCTATTTCTATACTACATTCCAGTACAGAGAAAAAAAATACTGAATTTGAGCAATATTTTCGTCCACCAATCTGTCGTTCCCCCTTAAGACGGGTAAAAAAATTCTTTTATCGTTGTGCTCTGTCATTTTTTTGACATTAGTACAACCTTTTTGTCCCTCCGCAGCTTCCCAAACTGCCTCCGAATCTTAATCACTGTTCACTAATCAGATATCCTGTCGCCATCAGTCCTTACGATCATTACAGGGCGCTAGACACGCCATATGCAGCCGCTGAGCATACAAGGTGTGACTATAATATCACGGCACTATTAGTGCAAAAACTTCATTTTAAAAAAATATTTACCCAGTTACTGTCACCCTCAATTTACGCCCCTCTCCTCCATCCCTGCAACCTCCAACCCCCCCCCCCTCCCCCACTGCGAATTTTCCGTTGATGGAAACAGTGCTGGAAGTCTTCCTCGGTGAGCTCCTTAATGACGCGTGCCGTTTTTTCCTCCAGTAATTGAACGGACTGGAATCTTCTTCCTTTCCATGAAGATTTGACTTTCTGGAATACATAAAAATTACATGGGGCTAGGTCAGGTGAATAAGTTGGATGGTCCACCATTGAGACGCTGTACTTCGCTAGAAACCTCTTAAGAGACAGTGCGGTATGAGTCAGAGCCTTGTCTTGATGCACTACCAGTGAACTGTGCTACCACAATTCGGTTCTTCTTCACGGAGCTGAGCAACAGCCTTAAAGTACTAATTTTGACTAATAGCCTGGCCTTCAGGAACCCAGTGAAAATATACAATTCTGTGAATATCGAAAGAAAAACAACCATCATCGGTTTGAATCTTGATTTGCTCATTATAGCTTTTTCTCGCTTTCGTTGAAGTTGAACCCTTCCAGTGCATGAACTGTCGCTTCGTTTCTGGATTATAAGTAAAAAGCCGAGATGACTGACAAATTATTACTGTTACTAAGAAATTAGAATAAATTCCAGTGGTATTCAAAGTGTCGGTACAAATATTTTCACAAGTTTCTTATTATTTGTTTGTGTGATTTTTCGGCACCATTTCCACTCACACTTTTCTCATGTTATATTCGTTATGCAAAATTTTCCTTCAGCCTCATCTTTCAATTCCTACAGTTTCAACAATCAACAGAATACTCAACCGGTGGTCACAGCAAATCGGATTACCTGCTTCTTCAATATTTTCATCCGTTTTTTATTTACAAGGCCGTCCAGGAGGAGGGTCTTCTCCAAAGTCTTCGTGAAATCGCTTGAACGGCCCAAAATCTAGTGATCGTGGTAAATAGTCTTCGCCATAGACTTTCTTCAGCCATAGACAGGTAAGAATAGTAGCTTTTCCTCATGACAATTCGTTGCTCTATTATTACACGTATCATTTTTCCGCCAAAAGAAAATAACAGCTGTCAAACAAACGAAGGCCACGGACAGAGTGCGTTGGACTGAGAATGCTTCACACTTTACAGCTATTGGAAGTTCATCTTTGTGATATGCTAAAACTGGCCTCTAATATTAATTTAATTTATTTCGAAAGAAGAAAACTATGAAATTCTTTTTTTTTTCTAGGTTGGACTAATATTTCATGAACGCAGCTATAAATTCGTCGTGGCAAAGAGAAATGTGATACAGCGTTAAGCGATATCTCTGGTCTCCCTTGAATTGTGTGCCAAGAGAGCACATAAAATGTGCTTTTCATTCGTATTTGGATTAATTAATTTCTCTCTAAAGGAAAACGCACTAAATTCTGCTCAAGCCAAAGTTATTGAGTAGCTTTGACTTTTGTGGTTGCGCTTAAGATATATTCACTGAACAAATGATCCACACCGCGCAACGTAAAAAAAATCAGACTTCGTAAACAAATAAGATCTGTAACTTTTGGGAACATGTCTCTATGGAGTACAGCGATTTATTTATTATTTAAAATTAAATATAAACAATGTAAGTTTACCGGTTTCAGTCTATTTTAGACCATCTTCAGACCCAAACCATGACGTTCACTACTAGCCATTACAATTGCTACAGCAAGAAGGAATGCAGATGAGATACGGGTATTCATTAAACAAACATATTATACTAGAACATGACATGTGATTACATTTCCACGCAACTCGGGTGCTTAGATCCTGAGAAATCAGAACCCAGAACAACCACCTCTGGCCATAATAGCGGCCTTGATACGCCTGAGCATTGAGTGAAACAGAATTTGGGTGGCGTGTACAGGTAGAGCTGCCCATGCAGCTTCAACACGATACCATAGTTCTTCAAGAGTAGTGACTGGCGTATTGTGACGAGTCAGTTCCTTGGCCACCATTGACCAGACGTTTCAGTTGGTGAGATATCTGGAGAATATGCTGGCCAGGGCAAGAGTCGAACATTTCCTGTATCCAGAAAGGCCCGTACAGGACCTGCAACATGTGGTTGTGCATTATCTTGCTGAAGTGCAGGGTTCCGCAGGGATCCAATGAAGGGTAGAGCCGCGGGTCGTTACACATCTGAAATGTAACTTCCCCTGTTCAACGTGCCGTCAGTGCGAACAAGAGGTGACCGCGACGTGTAACCAATAGCACTCCATACCATCACGCAGGGTGATACGCCAGTATGGCGATGACGGATACACGCTTCCAATGTGCGTTCACCGCGATGTCGCCAAACACGGATCCGACCATCATGATGCTGTAAACAGAACCTGGATTCATCCGTAAAAATGTCGTTTTGCCATTCGTCCAGCCAGGTTTGTCGTTGAGTACACCATCGCCGGCCGGTGTGGCGGTGCAGTTCTAGGCGCTTCAGTCTGGAATCGCGTGACCGCTACGGTCGTAGGTTCGAATCCTGCCTCGGGTATGGATGTGTGTGATGACCTTAGTTTAGTTAGGTTTAAGTAGTTCTACGTTCTGTGGGACTGTTGACCACAGATGTTAAGTCCCATAGTGCTCAGAGCCTTTTGAACAATTTTGAAGTACACCATCACAGGCGCTCCTGTCTGTGATGCAGCGTCAGGGATAACCGCAGCCATGGTCTCCGAGCTGATAGTCCATGCTGCTGCAAACGTCTTCGAACTGTTCGTGCTGATGGTCGTTGTGTTGCAAACGTCCCCATTTGTTGACTCAGGGATCGAGATGTGGCTGCACGATCCATTACAGCCATGCGGCTAAGTAGGCTGTCATATCGACTGCTAGTGATACGAGGCCGTTGGGATCCAGCATGGCGTTCCGTATTACCCTCCTGAATGCACCGATTCCATATTCTGCTAACAGTCATTGGATCTCGACCAACGCGAGCAGCAATTTCGCGATACGATAAACCGCAGTCTCGATAGGCCGCAGTCCGACCTTTATCAAAGTCGGAAACGTGATGGTATGCATTTCTCCTCCTTACACGAGGCATCAGAACAACGTTTCACCCGGCAACGCCGGTCAACTGCTATTTGTGTATGAGAAATCTGTTGTTAACTTTCCTCATGTCAGCACGTTGTAGGTGTCGTCACCGGCACCAACTTGTGTGAATGCTCTGAAAAGCTAATAATTTGCCCATCACAGCATCTCCTACCTGTCGGTTAAATTTCGCGTCATCTTCGCGGTGTAGCAATTTTGATGGCCACTAGTGTAGATGACGGCTGTGAACAGAGCAGGCACTACACATCCACTGAGCAGTTAGCGTTCTTGAAGGTGTAGTGCATGCTAGACCTTCAAAATGTTTATTGCGTTTGTGACTGTTTGTATTCAATTTTAAGTATGATCTATGCAGGTTCTATTATACGAAAGATACAAGTATGACTATTAGTACTAGAAATAATTGATTATCAGTCCGCAAAACGGCACTAGCTTCAGCTAGTACAGTTAAAATAGCCACTGCCGTACTACGTACTTACTCTGCGACAATAGTCCAGTTATTTTATAGCCACATATCATAACATAACGTCCTCCGATTACAGCACTATCTGCCTCGACACCTGGAGCAGGAGAACCGTGACGAATACGCCACAACCCATTCTCTCGAACTCGAGTGTAGTGGCTTGACAACTGCCGCTCCTCGCTAGGAGCGACGTGTCAGTCGTTGCGTGACACAGCACAAGGTGGTGGGCCATCCCGCTCGCCAGAAGACAGGGGCGGGGTCCAGCAGGTCCATTACGGCGTGGGAGGCGCTCCGCGCTGTCCGCAGCATTTATCAGCGGTGATAGCGTCACGCGCAGCCGCCGGGCCGCCCGCCGCCGCGTAATCCCGGCGCGACGGCCGCCGTCTTGCGCCGCGCGTGCATTTCTCACCGGCGGGCGGCGCCGCGGCGCTATTAATCATGGCGTGGACGGCGCCTGACGAGGCCTCTGGGCTGCGGCCGGACGGGCCGGGCCGGGCCGGTATCGCCGCTGGCCAGGCGGAGCCCCCGCTGTGAAAAATGTGCGCTGGGCGCCGCAGGACGCGCGCCCGACGAGTCTATCACGCCCTCCGGTGCCCTCGGGTCGGCTGCGGCCACTCGGAACCACAGCAAGGGTCACTCCTCCATCCAAGTTGCACACCGTGCTTGTTACGAAAACGCTGGTATACTACTGTCGGTTTTACTGTTAGCACAGATTATTAGTAGATGCGGCAATGCATCACACAACACCACGCAGATGATATTTAAGATTTAAGACTAGTTTCTATGTTCGATGCAGAGTGAATGAATAACATCATTGTTATTACTGCTGTAGCAGTACATTTACACTGAAGTGCCAAAGAAATTGATATCGGCATGCGTATTCAAATACAGAGATATGTAAACAGGCAAAATACGGCGCTGCGATCGACAACGCCTATATAAGGCAACAAGTGTCCGACCCAGCTGTTAGATTGATTACTGCTGCTACAATGGCAGGTTATCAGGATTTTGAGTTTCAACGTGGTATTATAGTCGGCCCACGAGCTACGGGACGCAGTATCTCCGAGGTAGCGATGAAGTGGGGATTTTCCCGTACGACCATTTCACGAGTGTACCGTGAATATCAGGAATCCGATGAAACATCAAACCTCCGACACCACTACAGCCGGTAAAAGATGCGGCAAGAACAGGACCAACAGCGACTGAAGAGAAACGTTCAACGTTACAAAAGTGCAACCCTTCCGCAAGTTGCTGCAGATTTCAGTGCCGGGCCATCAACAAGTGTCAACGTGCGAACCATTCCACGAAACATCATCGATATGGGATTTTAGAGCCGCAGGCCCACTCACGTACCCGTGATGACTGCACGACATAAGGCTTTACGCTTCACCTGGGCCCGTGAATACCGACATAGGACTGTTGAAGACGGGAAACATGCTGCCTGGTCGTTTAAAATTGTATCGAGAGGATGGACGTGTATGGGTATGGGGACATCCTCTTGAGACCGTGCACCCTGCAAGTCACCAGGGGACTCTTCAAGGTAATGGAGGCTCTGTAAAGGTGTGGGGCATGTGCAATTGGAGTGACAGACGTCTGACACGAGTTAAACTCAAATACCTGACAACAATCGAAGTCCGTGAGTTGCACGGATCGCCCCATTCTGCACTCTCACGATGTCTAATGACTACTGAGGTCGCTGATATGGAGTACCTGGCAGTAGGTAGGAGCACAAAGCACCTAATATGAAAAACGTATGTTCTTCGGGTGTCCGGATCCTTTTCATCACATAGTGTATGTACGTTATTATTCCGTTCCATCGGTGTGGCATTGGTAGTCATTTAATCATTCAAACTGCTTTTATAGCATTGTAGGGCGCTCTGCTCCTTTACACGTCTGATAGATAATTTCAGTGCACCACAGTCACAACTCGGAGACGCCGCATCACCTCACTGGTAGAGTGAGTCACGGCACCGACCACATCCAGCATGGACTCTATTTAATTTTACTCACTAATTCCTGTCAATTAGAGATCAAAAGTATAACATTTATGTGTCTCGAATCACTCCCGTTCTTGGTAGTTTCAGATTATTTGGCAGTTTTTATCCAGAGATCTCTTACATTAGTGTTACATGAAGGTAGCTGTTCAGCGTACAGTAGTGAACGATTCCTCGAACGAAGCGCGTTTCTGCGTAAGACAGGTACGTACTGATGAATGGGTAGTTTGTTATTGCCTTGTATACCTTGGTAATCTCTAAGCAGGGTCTCAGTTTTGCGAATTTGTGGTGGGGTAGATACTACTTAAAAGTGGACGCTAGTAGACAGATGTTGGTCTGATTGTACCAGTAATCACGTGCATCGTGCTCATGAGCTGAACGTCGATGAGGTTGGTGTGACAACTAGTTCGCCTCGATGAAGCACAACATTTTCTAGCTGAAAAAAACAGTACAGGAGCCGATGTACGCAAAGTTTACATTGGACCCCCTAGGATCTGCCACAGAGCCGGTGAATGATGTTTTTTTGAGTTTTTATTTTGGCTAATGTGCTTTCCAAACATTTTTTTAAGGCAGAAGCCATCGAGCTCGGTGCCAAGATTCTTGGGATACTTGTTTTGACGGAGAATATTGACATCAAATTGTACCTTGAGCTCAGCGTTTGCTTGTTTATTGTTAAGGTGCAAGGCACTAACTTCTCCCTTTCGGGTACTGGGCTTCGGTCTCCATTTTTAAAATTATGCATTAAGGGCTACTACGTTCTCTGTTAGTGTTCTCTCCGCCTGACAAAGTTCCTTTGATTGACGAACCAGAGATATATCGTCTGCATAACAGAATTTCTTGAATACGGTTCTGGAAAGTCAGAAATATAAAGGCTGAACAGAGAGGTGCGAGAACTGAGCCTTGTGGCAGGCCATTATTTAATTTCCGTACTGAGCTTCTATTTTCACCTATGCAAACTTGAAAGTATCATGTTAGTAATAAGAGATACTCTTGTTGGACATTTACTTATTTTAAGAGATTTGTAAATCATCCCTTCCCTCAAGACGGTGTCATATGCTACTGTAAGGTCTATAAAAGCAAAAGAGGCTTCTATTTTCTCCAGGATACCGGTTTCTATGAAAGATGTCAGAGCTAGTGCCTGGTCGTTGCAGATTCGGTTAGGCCTAAACCCCGCTCGTTCTACTAGAATGCGTTATGCAATACACCCACCAATTCTATTGTAAGCAAGTCTCTCAACGAGCTTCTACGTGCAACTGAGTGAGGAAATTGGTCGAAAGTTGTGAGGGAGATGTGGTGATTTGTTAGGTTTTGAGAGTGCCAAAATTTTTGTTTCAGTTCCTTGGAAAATGTTCCTGTCATCAAAATAACAGAGAAGAGGCGAGTAAGCCAGTTTTTGGCATTTTCCTCAAGATGGTGTAAAAACTCTGAATGTGTAGTATCCATTCCCCGAAGCCTTACCACTTCTGGCCACTGCTAAGGCTACATATATTCCATCTAGGATGAATTGGGAAGAGGAGTTTGAATAATCTAGAGTCTGTGCTTTCAGATATGTTAGAATTTTTTGATCCTTGAGGTATGGTGTTCATCCCTGATCTGGACGTTTTTATTATGTGGTTAACAACATGATTGGCTGAAATACCAGGCTTCTGATCAGGTTTATTAAAGGAGCCAGTTACAGATCTAAGATCAATCCGTCCTACTTGAATGTTGGAAATACAAGTTTTCTATCGTTTCAGACCAGCGCACTGTCCTTTCATCGTCATGACTATGACAAAGTTCATCTGCAATGTCAATCAGCACATTTCTGTTAAACTGTTCGTAATAATGTTCACATATCTCATCTCATCCTGGGGTATATTCTCCCCCATACCCAAAAGGAATATGTTTCTTATCAAACACAAGAATAGCTCCATCAAAAAGGCTGTTGCTCTGTGGTTCTGATGAAACAAATATATTTTTCCAAGTGGCTGGAGAAACCCTGCCTGTTAGCCTTTCTAAAGTTGCTTCTAGGTCGTGCCACTGTCTTAACTAGTGGGTTGGATAAGGCAGTACTGAAAATAAGCAGTTTGTCTTGGCTATGTGGGATGTCTGACAAGACTTTTCATGTTGTAGAAATTGGCTGGTCCTTGCGATCATGAGAGACAAGTATTGTTCATTGCCTTTCTGCCATGAATCTGACCTAAATGTATCCAAATCCCTAGCGTCGTAGACTAGGTAAATGTAGTTACTAACACCCCACTCAACAAGTGCATTACCAAGTCCTTGCTGCGCGTATACTTCCACTGCTCATGGTGGTTCCTAAACGTACCAGCATACACTGATGGATGCAATTACAGTCCAATGCATATGCTCAATGAACGTTACAACACGAATGGTTGCGTTTGAAGTGGTGAAGTCACAAGGAATGATGAACTGCTTATGAATGGCGTCGCCATGGGTTCAGTTATGAATCGGTGCTCTGCATTACCCAAGATGGCCATTGCTGGAGCGTACTGCGACGACTTATGGCACCACGTGTTTTGCTTCAGGTCACAGCTGGTAGAGATTGACGTAGATCTGACGGCACAAAAGTACATCACGGATATGCTGCATTTTAATGCAATACCACTCATTCGACAGTAGCTAGGTACTGTTTTTCAGCACGACAATATTTGTCCACTCGTGGCACGGCATCCATGCACGAAAGGGTGTAATGCCCTACGGAAAAGTGATCTCATACTGCCAAGTTATTTGTCTATATATCGTAGCACTAAAATAGCACAACTTCCCTGTCAGCATTTAAAGTTTAATTTAGCTCCCTCCTTCTTTTCTGGGCCCGCAGCTCGTGGTCTTTCGATAGCGTTCTCGCTTCCCGCACACGGGTTCCCGGGTTCGATTTCCGTCGGGGTCAGGGATAGTTCCTGCCGGATTGTTCCTGCCTCGAGATGACTTGGTGTTGTTGTGTCGTCATCATTATCATCATCATCATCATCATCATCATTCATCCCCATTACGATCGGAAGAAGGCAATGGCAAACCACCTCCGCTAGGACCTTGCCTAGTACGGCGGTGCGGGTTTCCCGCATCGTCCCTTACGCTCCTCAGAGTATGGGACCTCATCTCTCTCTCTCTCTTTCTGGAAGCTTCAGTTTCTGTGTCAGGCAGTGCAAGTAAACGACATTGTGGATAACACCGCAAGCTCCGTGGTGCTATTCGTAGCTAATGTCACTGTAGAGAAGTCGCGTCCGCAGATAACCGTAGCAAAATGCAGAAAGACTTGCAGAGCTTCGACGCTTCTTCTGGAGATTGGCAGTTTAATCGCATCATAAATAATGGTAACGTTCTGCAGATAAAAGATCGGAAATCGCCCTTATTCAAGGGTATCTGGCGAAGAGTCACGCAAGGGACGCTCAGACTTAATTCCAGTTTTTCAGTCGTTACCACAGAGTGTAAGAAGATGAAATAGGGGTGATCTAAAGACAAGCAGCACGTTTCATTACAGGTTCGTCAATAAACGCGAAAATATTTCCGAGATGGACATAGAACCCCAGTTGAAGACTTTGTAAAAAGGAAATTTACTATTACGACATTACTTTAAAATTTGCAAGTAAAATAGCGTTGTTACTCAGTCCCATGTTAGGAAATAAGAAAATGACAATGGTTCTCGACGTAATTTCCGTCGCACTCTTTAAGGTTACTTCTGGAGTACAGATGTAGTATAAGATGACACCATGTTCGGTAGTTTTCAGCTACATTTGACTAATCACTCATGGCAGCAGGAACACGAGCAGCATGTCATTTGTCATGTAGTGATCATTATGTTTTACATATGTGAGTTAGGGGCATCATTATTTACATCATCTCCTAGGAATCAGTGTATTGTATTTATTAATAATTGATGGTCGCCAGGATATGTTTGTCACGTATGTTTTCAGTGATAGGTAAGTATTAGGGCAACCTTCCTAAAGAGACATTGTGGGTTTCATACATTCAGGGGCAAATCTGATTGATTTATGACCCCTTCTCCCCCCCCCCTTTCCTTAACCTGTTGTTCTGATAAGTGGTTTTCCACGTAACCCCTCTACCCTCCCATCACCTTATCTTATTGTTCAGTTAGTTTTTTATGACCCCCCTGTGGATCATCTATCCATCCGAGAAACCTCACAACCCCCTCCCCATCCACCTCCCGAACCCTTCTGCGTAACACCCTCGCCAACAGAAGTACACCTTTAATACGAAATTAATTGACTAATTAATTAAATCGATGAATTAATTAACTGCTTCGCATCTTTTATATCTCCCAGCGCCATCCCCCCGCAACTAAGAGATTGGCGGGAAAAAGACTTAAACTGTGCAGTTACATAGCAAAGGATATACTGTTAATTGTAAAATCAAATGGTCGAATCTGTCTTTTATTTCGTGAGGAAAACTCGGCATTCTCTTCTGTTCTGGAAGAAGCAAATCTTTCAAAATACACCAAAAAGAATAATTAAATTGATCACTTTCTTCCGATCTCGCAAGGAATACCATCACGAAATCGACATTTACATACCGCACGTAATTACATTATTAAATATCTTATGATCATGTCTTCGCACCGATCATAGAGCAAACGTATCGGAAGCCACGCTGGCCAGGACACTGCGTCTTCATGTGCCCGTTTGCCAGCCGCTTACGTTGGCTGCAGCACGTGCCGGTCTCTGAGCCGGTCAAGAGGCCACCCTACACCAGCTTAGGCCTGATACGCTGCCGGCTGCGCCATAGCCCCGTGGACGACCGCCGGTCATGTCGTAGTATTAGCACATCACAAGAGGCCACTTCCTGTCGTGTGACACTGCTGGGGGGAATTTCAGCCTACTAGTCCAAGTCAGCAGACCACGGTGTCTCAGATTACTGCGCGATTTTCTTGTGACCATCTGGTAGTCGTATTACCCCACAGTCTTTCGTTCCCGGAGGTGTCCTTTGACACCTCAAGTCTCTACTTGTAAGTGTGTGATCCAACCCTTTGAAACGTCTCGACCAAGGTATTCCAGAATACTGCAATCTGATGGGTCCCGTCAAATCAGTGGGCAGAGCTTGTCTATTCAAACCCTGCCCCTCTGCCCCTGCTCTCATTCTGCTAAAGCAGTCTGCAGTGGCATCAGGCAATAGCATTGGCAATGGAAATTACCTGGTACGTTAATATTCAAATTACAACTGTAACTGCGTCTTCCACTAAGAATTTCGTAGTAGCGATATTAAATGCATTTCGCCTTATTGTTTCAGCATACATCCACCAAATTATGGATGAGTTGGAGGCGCAGAGGCTGCAGTGGCAGCAACAGCAGCAACAATGTATATATATATTTTTGTATACGTGATACGCTGGAGTCAATTAGTGCTCAGCCAGAGAGTCTTCGCTGTTGTACATGATTTGTAAAATCAAAATCTATAACTGTAACTTTTCACAAAGAATATCGTAGTATTGAATATATGTCATCTTATTGTTTTATTGTATGTCCAACATATAGTTGGTGAGCTGGCTTCTGAAAGCCAGCAAGAGCAGCAGCATCAATGTTGTAAGTTGTGCTTATATACAATATGTATACATAAAACGTTGTAATTTGACAAAAATTTCATTGCATGTATAATATGGTGCATATTATTTGTGGTTAATGTGCACGGTTTTCTGTCAGAAGAAGAGGAACAGGGTTGGGTGTGTGTTAAAGATAAGCAGCAGCCATCTTCTGTAGTGGATATTACAAGAAATGTTTTTTTCCTTGTAGTTTCTGCGTATGTATATGTTTTTCTTACTAAAAACTATTCATATGTGGTTTTAGGTCACATCAGTTCAGACGAGGAAGAAAGGCCACAGAGAGTGGTGGAGATGGAGTGAGACCTTCATTGTCATGAACAGGTGTTAGAGGACCTGAGAGACATGCCAACGAGCCAGACGAAATAAGTAATTTATATTGTAACCTCCCCACAAAATTTTGAAAAGACAATAATTTAACTTCCCCGGAGAATTTTGAAAAGGCTATAATTAAATGTTAATGGGAATAGAGCCAAGTGTAACCTTCCCACAAAAATGAAAGAAAATAATTAATTAAATGTGAATGGGCATCGTGCTAAACGTAACCTTCCAGCAAATTCTTACAAGACAATACAAATGTTAATGTGAATAGACCCCAAGTGTGACTTCCCAGCAAAAAATAAAACAAAACTCAATGATAATGAAAACGTGCAAAAATGTTAAGTCCCCACAAAAGTAACGTTATGCTGAACCTGATAAATTTTATATGGCCAGCTGCGCTAACCTTAGGCCCTGTGCAATAACCAGCGTGATAAATTGATTCTTGGAGGAAAAGCAAAGGAAATATTGTTGCAATTGTAATGATTATTACCTTAAAACGATTGCTTGAGAACAAAATTATTATTGGGTGCAATTCTTGAACAAATTAATTACAGTTAAGATACATTACATTACCAGATGTGCGCAATGCTGCTTCATTACCTTATTTAAAAATTATACCTCGTTCCGAACCTTGACCAGAGATCCGTGTCGACGCCCGCCGACTCCTCACACACAACTCCGACTGTCTCGCGCGCACTACTAGCACGAACGAACTACATGCTCACGCGACTCGCTACGTACAACAACTGCCCCGCAACTGAACTGAACTCTCGCGCGGTCAAGCGCAGACTAGCAACGATAAATAACTCTCTGTTCAGAGATTCTGTCATGCCTCGCCATGGCTGCTACTGAATACATACGTGTTTCATAACCCTCCACTGGGGGGGGGGGGGGGGGGGGGGGCAAAAATTTGGCAGCTATGGTGAGTCATTTGGACTTGCCATGAGCAACAAATATTTTCTTGACTAATTAACTTTACAATTACAGCATATATACAGATATAAAACAGGAAGGAAATATGGTGCACATGCATCAAGTACAAAACATATTAGACAATGACAAAATGTGAGTACAAAACAAATAACATAAGTGCACACGCACTGAAAAACTCTTTAGCATTTTCACAACAAACAAACATAAAGGCAAAAAATCATGTTTTTAAGTGACATAAGTGTACATGTGCTGCGGTTCAGCAAATCGAAAAAAAATGTATAGGCCATGAATATAAATGATGTTAACAAAAAAATGATTTTCACTATGTTACAAAAATTAGGATAGGAAAGGGAAGGATTGCATCATGGTTGTAGCACTTTAGGTTGCACGCAGCTGCAGTGAAAGTCTATATCTTTCTACAGAAGTACAACACCAAGTGAGGCAATCTGTAGTTCTTTTCCCAGAAGTATTTATCAGCGTAGTCAAGACACTGAAATGTCGTAGTAATATTCCATGTTATCATTTTGGCAGTACATCAGGTACACCAAACGGTGGGACCATAATAACGTCTCCATCGCTCACGGTGGTGGACAGTATGTCGTGTCAACACCACGCTCTTACAAGGCACACCAACGTAGTATTTGTGCAAAAACCAAATATAGTGCTCCATGATCATGAGGATAGACAGGACAAATGGATATTGCAGTAATTCAGGGTAGTTAAGTCAGTAGATGAAGGACATTAAGTCACATACTAGTGTTCACTGAGAATTACATTAGTAGTTTGCGGCATTCATAGCCCAGGTATTGAACATTTCTGTACCATGTATGTAGTATTACAGAATAATGTTCATTGATTGGCGTTTTACTGACAACATTGGCACTCATTGCCTAATTATAAATCATAGAAGTCATTCGTTTTACAGATAACATTGAAATTCGTTGCTTAATTACAAATCATCAGAAGTCATTCGTTTTACAGAGATCATTGAAGTTGATTGCCTAATTTCTTGAAATTGATTGCCTAATTACAAATCATCAGAAGTCATTCGTTTTACAGACAACATTGAAATTGGTTGCCTAATTACAAATCATCAGAAGTCATTCGTTTTACAGACAACATTGAAATTGATTGCCTAATAACATATCATCAGAAGTCATTCGTTTTACAGACAACATTGAAATTTATTGCCTCATTGCTAATCATCAGAAGTCATTAGTTTTACAGAGAACATTTTACAGAGAACAGGAGAATAAAAGTATTATTCACTGAAATTATGTGCATAGTATTTATGTATTCAAATGACATACTATTCAGAGCTGATCAGTATTATTAAGAACTCTCTTAAATGGGTAGCACTATTTGGGACTGGTAATACATTTGTTTGTTAGCAATGCATTGCTTTGGGTAATTATAGGGGAAAGCAAGAGGAAAAAGAAAAAAAAATTGCTTCTGGGTTGCCCTGTAAATGAAAATGTGTAACGTCATTTGTCATGAGTCAGCTGTAGCAAGGTTATGAAACATGTAGAGTATATGCAATCACGTTCATATATGACATAGATTTAATGAATAACTGCTTATACCACATTAATTTCATAAATAATCTCTCCTGCAAAATTATAAAAATGGATTATTAAGCTGAAAGAAGAAACGCATTTTATGCTGAAAAGTAGTGAATTTCGAATTAACAGGTAGTGAAATGTGTATAAAAATGTGTTCCATAGCTGTCCTTTCCAAAACCTTCCGTCATTACACTACGCAATATAACACCTGCTGTCAAAGCGAACTGCAACATATACTTAAATAACTACATAGCATAAATACATAACTTCAACAATATCCGCATCTGTAAGGAAAAAAAAACTTTATCATCCATCACTTCATTACTTATATCATCATAATTCGATTACTATCATCACCTGTAAAGAAAAACTTCGTTATCCATAGTAGCAAATTCTTCATCATTATTCATCAGCATTCATTATCATCTGCAAAAAATCACTTCATTACTCATTACATAACTATTCCTTATCTCTAGCATATTTCATCACTAAAACTAAGATGTGTAGTTCTGTCTGACAGCCTGCATCAATCGCCTTGTTTTCTGAAAGAAAAAATTAGTTAAGACTGCTATTCTACAATGTGTATAGTTTATCCTTGTTAATGCTTGTTAATTCTGATCCATTTACTCTTCCTCATAGGGTTTTTGCATCTTCTTTCGTTTATTCCGTATGTGAAATTCCCATTTCTGTTTAATTTATTTCCTTTACTCGTTATTTCTTTCTGAAAATGATGAACAAAGATTAATGCATTTACATCATATACTTACTAAATAATGACTGGTTTATGGTAACAAAATTAAGCATACAGCATAACATGACAGAAAACGTAATATGTCAAAGACATTGACAGTGTTCAGATGCAAAAAGTGTACACACAATATCACAAGGCAGCAGCAAAAAGAATGTAAAACCATCACGATGTTGAGATATCATAAGGGAAAAAATGTCAAAGTCATCTGGTGTTTGCTATATCTTAACTATTTCATAGTGCATACAAACAAAACATGAAAACAATAGTACATACATAAAAAAATGGAAAATGTGCACGGTCTGATGTGTAACGACAAGAAAAGCGACCTGCTAACCTTACCTTGCCGGGCACTTGCCAAGAAAAATACGATAATCATCAATAAGTGTCCATATAAATATCTAGAAAATGTATTACAGTGTGATAAATCATAAAGTATGTTCATTCAATAAAGGGTTTAACGCAGGAGACGTGGTGGTTTCCATTCGATTTTCTGGTTCTCAAAGTTTCAACGTGTACAACATTGGGGTGAGGAATGCTGCGAATCCGATATGGACCTGCGTATAGAAGTTCAAATTTACTGCACCTACCTTTAATTTTGTTGGATAAATAGTGTGTACGTACTAATATCTTCTGTCCAATGTGAAAGTCTTGGCGTGTACAAACCTGTTTTTGCTGTCTTCTCCGGCGCTCTGCGGCACGTTTGATGTTGTTCAGCGCAATGTCAATTATTTCGTGGTGTCGTAATCGACGAGATGTAGGAAAATTTACTAATTCTGTAATTTTGTTTGGTGGTTCAACGTTTTTCAGTATAACAGACGCAGATAGCATAGTGGATTCATTTAGAATGGAATTAATTACATATTGGAATGAGAATATGTGTGTGTCCCAATCAATATGTCTTTTGTGGCAGTATATTCTACACAGTTTACCAATTTCTTTCATTAATCGTTCACAGGGGTTCGAAGAAGCATGGTACTTGGATATATAGATCGGAGAAATGTTCCTAGCTCGTAACATGCGTGTCCATATAGCAGAACGAAATTGTGATCCATTGTCAGAGATTACTTTCATCACATGCCCTACATGAAATAGAAAATGTTTTACAAATGCTTTCGAAACAGTTTTAGCAGTAGCTTTGCGTAAAGGAGTGAAAGTAACAAATTTTGAAGTGAGTTCAACAGCGACAAAGATGTAGCAAAAACCTCTATTAGTTCTGGGATTCCGACCAAAAATGTCTACAGCGGCCATATGTCTCATTTTAACAGGTACAATGGGATATAATGGAGGAATATGTGAAGTCGTGTCTGACTTAGCTTTCTGGCAAATTTTACGTGACGCTAAAACTCGTCGTATACGTTTCTCCATGTTGGTAAAATAACAGTTCTGTCTCAGTATAAGAAAACATTTTCTCGCTCCGTAAAGTGTGTGTGTATACCATATTAATTTGTTAACCAGTTCTTCAGGAATGCATAATAACCAATTGTTGCTGTCAGGATGAGAGCGGCGAAACAGAATGTCATTGCGTACAGTGTAGTGGTTTCTAGTCGTAACATTATTCTTATTTTGCCAAAGGTGTTTAATTTCTTTCCACACATTGTCTTTACTTTGCGCTTTTGCTATGTCTTGTAATGACGACGAAATGAAATTTTCAAATGCAACTTGTTGGATGCACATCACGCTGAAATTTGCTTTGCAGAAGTTGGTTGCGACGTCTTGCTGATTGTTGCTGAGAGAACGAGATAGTGCGTCTGCTATAACATTTTGTGTGCCGGGAATGTGAACAATTGTAAAATTAAATTTCTGTAAATAAAGCTTCTGTCTGCTTAATCTGTCGAGAGTGAATTTAGCCGAAAGTAAGAATTGTATCGCTCTGTGGTCTGTGTAAACGGTGGTATGTCTGTCATAAAGAAAAATGCCTGAATCTCGTAAAAGCCCAAACAACACATAATGTTTCCAGTTCTGTAACGGAGTAATTTCGTTCAGCAGGTGACACAATGCGGCTTGCAAATGCGATGTTTTTAATTACTGTTGAGCCATCTTCTTCAATTTCCTGAAAAATATGTACGCCTAAAGCGGTGTTGGAACTGTCGGTGGCAATGGAAAAATTTCTGGTAAGATCTGGGTGCGATAAAAGTGGTGCATTCAACAAAGCATGTTTCAGGTTCATAAATTCAGAATGTGCTTGCTTATCCCAGGACCAAATACTGTTTTTACCTGTTAATTGGCATAATCTAGGTGTGTCTAAAGCAGAGTGATGAATAAATTTACGAAAAAAGTTAATTAAACCCAAAAAGCTGCGTAGTTGTTTTTTCGTCGTAGGAACAGTAATGTCACGTAGAGCTTGACGTTTTTCCGGATCAGGCGCAATGCCTTCTGCTGAAATTACATGTTCAAGAAATTTTATAGAAGTTTTGCCAAAGTGCGATTTACTAAGATTAACTGTAAGTCCTTGTGCATGAAAAGTTTGTAACAGTCGTTCTAAAATCACATTGTGTTCAGACCAGTGAGCTTCTGCGATAAGAATGTCATCTACGTACGTCGTAATTCTGTCTTTAAGTTCTGTTGGAAGTATTGTGTTCAAACCGCGAATAAAAGCTGCTGAAGAAATAGTTAAACCGAACGGTAATTTGCAAAATTGATAACAGTCGCCAAAACAGAGAAAAGCTGTATACTTTCTGCAGTTCGGATGAAGTTGAATTTGCCAAAATCCCGATTTCAAATCTAATGTAGAATAAATAGCAGTACCGTGAAATTTCTGTAGAAGTTCCTCTAGTGTCTGTGGTCGATCTGTTTCATTAATAATAATGTCATTAATGTGACGCGAATCAAGCACAAGGCAATGTGAGCCATCTTTTCTCTTAACAATATGCAGCGGGTTTATGTACGGACTAACTGCTGGTTCAATAATTCCTTGGTCAAGCATATCATGCAATTCTTTTTTAACTTGTTCTCTATGAATATATGGAATGGGCTAATGCTTGACTTTAAATGTGTCGTGCTGTTTGACTTGAAATTCATACATAAATCCGGACATAGTACCAGGAACATTGTCGAAAACTGGAGTTTGCTGTAAAAGAATTTTGTGTAGTTGCGTGCGTTCGTCGTCTGTATTAGCACTACTTTGTTTAACTTTGTCAGAAATCATCTGCATTAGGTCGTAGTCAGCTTCGTCTGGAGTATTATAGTTATGTACGTACGTATCCGTGAACAGTGTTGAATTACAGTCTATGCTACGTGATACGGAAATGACCTCTGTGCGATTAATTGTTTGTTCTTCAGATAATGGGTGCTGAAATTCTAAAGCCAATTGCACATTTTCATCCTTCAACATTAAATAGGAATTCTGAAAATCAACCACTGCGTCGAGTTGTACGAGAAAATTAGTACCTAAAATAACGTCTGTTGTCAATAAAGGAACAATCCAAAAATTTGCGTGAAAAGTATGACCTGCAATACAAAATGATAAATGCGTCTGTAATTTAACGTCTACACCATTACTCGATACTGCTCCTTTTACTTTCATTTTGCTAATGGTAATGTAGGATAGGTATTCTCTCTGTTACACTCGTTGAAAGTTTCTTCATTTATTACTGACATAAGTGATCCGGAATCGATTACTGCTGAAAATTTCGATGAACCAATTTTAACTTCGAAGACAGGATGTGAAATGGTTTTTTGAACAACTGGTCTTTCCTGCAAAAGAGTGTCTCTGATATCGTCAAAAGTAATTACATTTTCGTGAACAACGTTCTGCATGTCTAAAGTAGTGCTTGTGTTACTGGAAGATGCGACCTGTACAGTATCTAGTCAGATTCTATCTGACGTGTTATTATTTTCTGGAGGATGTTGTAGCATTTCTACTATTTGAACTGTTCTATTACTTCTTCCAGACGTATTACGCTCTGGATGATACCTACTGTCGGGTTCATTCATGAGAATATGTTGTTCCTAATCATTTTGCTGCTGGTAAACATATGTTGGTAATTATGCTCATTGTTTTTACGTCTGTCGTGATAGTCATTTCTATACGGTGTATTGCGATAGGAATTGAAATACTCTGTTTTCTGTACGTAGTTGTTCCCTTGCTGCTGTGCGTTACTATTTGTTGAACCTGGGAATATACGTGCATTCAGCGAAACATTAAAGTTAGGTTGACCTTGTGCATTACATTGTTGGTTAGGTATGCTAACCGGCTGCCTTTGATGCTGTTGCGGAGAAAAACGTCTATGGTTACTAAAATGTGGTTCTTCTTGCTGATAATTTTCTCGATACTGATAATCAAAATTTTGTCTGCTACCAAAGTTCTGGTGGTTGTCATTCCTAAAGCGTCTGTTACCTTTGCTATTGAAATTACGTGGTTGACCGTAATTACTGTAAGTCTGTTGGCCTTGGTTGTTATGTGAAAAATTTTTGTTTACGAAGGAATAATCTGATTGCTGCACTTCTAAAAGCTGCAACAGATCCCTGAATGCCGAAATATTTTCCTTTTGCTGACCCGTTAAAAGTGACACTCTTAATGATCATGGTAATTTAGATATACATAATTGTATCAGTGCAGATTCACTATATGGTTCACTTAAGTACTGCTTTTGTTGGACCATGTGCTCAAAAAATTGCGTCACACTGGGAAAATTTGAGTTCTCATAATTTGGTAAACTAATTAGTTGATCTTTAATTCAGTGCTGTGTCGTCTTCGACCAGTACGCTGACAGAAAAGCATTCTGAAATTCTTCTACCGAGTAGCGTTGCCTCGCGATCGGTCTCATACGAGTTGCCGGTTCGCCTTCCAAAAAACTGCAAATAAATTCAAGTTTGTGTGTTACGGGCCAAGTCGGTGGAAAAGCAAAGCTAAATTGTTGTATCCAGTCCAGTGGGTGAATCTGTGTTCTGTCATTTTTAAACACTTTAAATTTTCTCACTGACAGAAAATGTTTGTAATCAAAATTATCGTCTCTGTATGATGGAACAGGTTCAGGATTGTAAGAGAATCTGTTGAACTGTGGTTGTTCGGAATCTAAGTCCCGTACTCTCTGTAGATTACCCAAATTATACGCGCTGTGTGAGTCTGACAAATGTTCGCACAGTGGCGTCTGCTGTGATGTGTTATTAACTGAAATACTTTTCATCTCTGTTACTTCTTGCTGTAAACTTGACAATTTTCTACGCTAAGTGTTATTAGACGAATCGATCTCATTAATTGTCTGCTGTAGATTTTGAAATTCAGGTGTTTGATTAAATGAAACTGGTGAGGTATCGTCTGATTTGCTGTCATTATTACTTTCAATAACGTCAATACGACTGGCCAATTCATCACATTTTTCAGTCAGTATTTTTACCTGATCATCGGTTTTAGTATCAGAGGCATTAATATGTTTTTGCAATTTACGTGTAGTTTCGTTCAGTTTCTTAACGTCTGCTTTGACGACATCAGAATCCTGTGTTAGTTCTAATTGTTCGAGTCTGTCGGTCACTGTTTGAATATCTACTGTGTGTGTATCTGTTTTTGATGTAAGATCAGATATTTCATCACGTAATTCGGTGTTCAACTGTTCGATGGTATTAATTTTGTCCGATACTGTAGCAATATTGTTGTCTACATATGTTTTTGCCTTCGCAAACATTTTACGTTTGTCTTCTTGTCCCTGAGCAGTGATTGTTTCCATGACTTGACGTTTTACTTTATTTTGATCCTGAATAAATTTGCGGAAACGCGTATCACTGTTTTGTATGTGCTGATTAAAGCGCTCGTCAATTTGAGTGTTCTGTTGTTCGAATTTCGCGTCTATCTTTGCGTCCATTGTGCGCGAAAGTTCTGCTGTCATTAATTTAAATTCGTCGCGTAATTGTGTAGCTTTTTCAGAGCATTGTTTAGCGACTCCGCTAATTTCCTCTCTGTTTCTGTTGCAACTGTTTGCATATCCCTTAATTCTTGCGCAACAGATCTAAGTTCTTCGCTACTTTTTCTTGAACAAGCCTCAATTTCCTCGCGCAACTGTTCCTTAGTGTCATGACACTGCGCGGCAACGGCTCTGATTTGTTCACTAAGCTGCCTGGAATTGTTGTCTAATTTTTCATTTAATTGTCTGGAATTGTTGTCTAATTTTTCATTTAATTATCTGGAATTGTTGTCTAATTTTTCATTTAACTGTCTGGAATTGCTGTCTAACTTTTCATTAAACTTGTCTTGTTTTTCGTTCTGTTGTTTGGAATCGTTATCAAGTTTTTCAATACGTTCATTAATTCGTGGCAACAATTCCATAATTGGATCCGACACAAAATTAGCATTTCTATTCCTTGTGCTGTTTAATGGTGGATCTGGAAATGTCTCGATTTCTGTAACCATTTGGTTATTCTGAGATTTACAAAAAGGTTTGCCAGTCGAATGTACACTGTTGGTCACTATTTCGGAATTAAATGGACCCGTCGTACTTTCAGTACACTGTCCATTTTCATTAGAAAAATTCGTCTGTATGTTATTTGAAATTTCCAAACCGGGTGTGTTAAGCTGGGCAGCGCTCATTACAATAGAGCTTCCCGCGTCATCAATTGTCGTCAAATCAACAGAGGAGACAATTGAGTTTGTTTGTTCATCAGTAAGATAAAATTCATCATTAGTGGTTGGAACGCACTGATTGTCAGTGAACGCAGAATTGTCATCATTACACTGCGTGTCACAAGTACTATCAGTGAAGTTGTTTAAGTCGGTTATATCGTTCATAATACCTCGCGATACACTATTCACAGTCTTTCGCGGCATTTTTACAATAGTCACAATTATTCACAAATGAAATAAGCACAATGCAAAAAGCAACAAACACAAATACAACAGAGCAACGAATTGCTGATGATCTGAGGAAAGAAAGTCATAAAATTACTAAAAGCGTTGCGCCAAATGCTAATTATATTAAGTAAATAAGAGCAGATATCTGACTACTTTTCAGAAGATTCTCTACGAAATACGATCCTGGACCGGATGTCGCCAAGTGTAACCTCCCCACAAAATTTTGAAAAGACAATAATTTAACTTCCCCGGAGAATTTTGAAAAGACTATAATTAAATGTTAATGGGAATAGAGCCAAGTGTAACCTTCCCACAAAAATGAAAGAAAATAATTAATTAAATGTGAATGGGAATCGTGCTAAACGTAACCTCCCAGCAAATTCTTACAAGACAATACAAATTTTAATGTGAATAGACCCCAAGTGTGACTTCCCAGCAAAATATAAAACAAAACTCAATGATAATGAAAACGTGCAAAAATGTAAAGTCCCCACAAAAGTAATGTTATGCTGAACCTGATAAATTTTATGAGGCCAGCTGCGCTAACCTTAGGCCCTGTGCAATAACCAGCGTGATAAATTGATTCTTGGAGGAAAAGCAAAGGAAATATTGTTGCAATTGTAATAATTATTTTCTTAAAACGATTGCTTGAGAACAAAATTATTATTGGGGGCAATTCTTGAACAAATTAATTACAGTTAAGATACATTACATTACCAGATGTGCGCAATGCTGCTTCATTACCTTATTTAAAAATTATACCTCGTTCCGAACCTTGACCAGAGAACCATGTCGACGCCCGCCGACTCCTCACACACAACTCTGACCGTCTCGCACGCACTACTAGCACGAACGAACTACATGCTCTCGCTACTCGCTACGTACAACAACTGCCTCGCAACTGAACTGAACGCTCGCGCGGTCAAGCGCAGACTAGCAACGATAAATAACTCTCTGGTCAGAGATTTTGTCATGCCTCGCCATCGCTGCTACTGAATACATACGTGTTTCAATATGCATGTGCTCATCCCACTTATATATAATTATAATCTGTGTTCTTTCTTTCCTTGCAGCAGCAGCAGCTACCGATGTCTGGAACGGTGTACTTAATTTGCATAACTCTCTGTCTTTCTCTCTCTCTCTCTCTCTCTCTCTCTCTTTCACTACACTGGTTGCGTCAAGGGGACAATTCCCACAATCCTCCATGGCGTGGGTACTGGGAGTGGTGAAGCCATCTTCACCAATGTGGTGTCCGGTGAGGCAGAGGAGGCAGAATGGGTAGTCATCACGCAGGAAGCTGCAGCCACCACCGTCAATGCCCCCCCCCCCCCCCCCGCTGCCGCCCGTCCCCCACTGCCACCGCCCCAGCACCTGCTGCAGCCTGCCTTCTTGCACTGAAGTGACACTGCAACGTCTCCTCCATATCCACCTTCTTATCCCCGCCAATCGCACAAGGTACGGCCCGTACCTTTCTGCTCGACTCCGCAAGCAGCTTCATCATCATCAACTAGCTGTAGTTATAGTATTAGTAGTAGCAGCGAATGTGTAGCTAGCAGCTCTCCCTCTCCCCTTCTTTTATTGGAGGACATCAAGTCAGTGACGCCATACCGCAGTTACAGTACTCGAAGAGCAAGCGCCGTTGAAGAGAGGATCTTGTTCACTAGGATCGAGAATCAGGCAGGAGGGTACCGTGATCCTGTTGGGTTTCTAAGGGGGTGTTTCGCAAGGTTGTTAATGATCTGCCATATCTCGCAGTTAACGGGAGTTAGGAATGAATTTTTTTTCACGTTTTCGGATTTTTATTTCAATATAAAATCTGCAATTTTGCGAATAAAATGTTATATATATCACTTATAAACTCACATGGGAAGTTTTTTATTTTATTTTTTTAAATTTACTCTTTCAAGATCTAACAAAATCGGTGATTTTTATGTAGAAGGCTGTGGATTTCTGTGTTATAAAGGATACATTACGTGTTTGTATTGGTAGCACTCTAAAAAACAGTACTGTATCGTTTCATACTATAAACACGCGTTATATGTCGAAGTGCTAATGTTTTTCCGAGGAAAAGTGACTAACAGATTGACAAATCTCTCAAGAAGTATAGTATGACGCCAAAACGAATTGTTTTTAGGAAAATGAAGCAGGCAGTATGGGCTAACTTCTTCCACAGACTGTCAACTAATAAAAAACCAGTACACCACCTTTGTTCTCTTGCATCTGATTCATGGTGTAATTACCGCAATGCCCAGTACTCAAACAGTTCGTACAGCCATAAACATTCCATCCCAGCAGCAGTCATGGGTATCATAAAACCTGCCAAATCCCGAATTACTGAAGAAGTGTCTGCATGGTCATACTCAAAATAACAATGAGTCGTTCAATAATCTTATATGGACTCGTTTACCAAAAAATTTTTTGTCGGGATGAGGACACTTAAGTTGCGGGTCAGTGATGCTGTTATTGCTATTAAGGATGGCAGCATTGGTAGGATGAAAGGGCTACAGCACAAAGGAGTTAATCCTGGAGGAAACTGCATCAGAGAACTTGAACGGATGGACAAGTTCGCATTGATAAAGCAGAGTACGAAGCACAGTTGGCCACTAAGGAGTCCACAAAGAAGAAAAGTAGAAAAAATCTAGGAAAAAGATCAAGAGGATGATGTACAGTATGGCGCAGGGTGCTTCCGAGTCACTAAAGATGTAAAGTTAAGCATATATTAAGTGAATTACAGTCGTTTGAAACTTTAGAAGCCGTTCCTGAAAATCTACATTTTCTGTTTCATTTTTCTCCAGTTCTCAGAAATCACTTCGAGTAGAGTATTAAAACTTTCAATGAGTAATAACATACATATCCCTGGTCTACTGAATTAAAAGAAGAACATGATGTTGTGTATAACTCAAAATACTTAGGATAACGTACAAAAAGGCACAAAAAACTTTAAACGTGTAATTAATACATCGTATTTCCGAAAGCAGTGCCTGAGATCCAATTATTGTAGTTCAGTAGACGCAGAACATACAGTTTAATGTACTGTAAAAGTTTCATGTTAATGGATACAGTGGTTTCTGAAGTATTGGGGAAGCCAAGTCACTAAATTTAACATTGAAGGGACAGCGTGTTCCAAGACGAAAGTTAGGGGCTTATCTGAAGCACTCAGCCAAATACTAGGCCTCAACATCCATACACATGTTTGTTGTAGTTGTTGTGGTCTTCAGTCCTGAGAATGGTTTGATGCCGCTCTCCATGCTACTCTATCCTGTGCAAGCTTCTTCATCTCCCAGTACCTACTGCAATTTACATCCTTTTGAATCTGCTTAGTGTACTCATCTCTTGGTCTCCCTCTACGATTTTTACCCCCCACGCTGCCCTCCAGTACCAAATTGGTGATCCCTTGGTGCCTCAGAACATGTCCTACCAACCGGTCCCTTCTTCTAGTCAAGTTGTGCCATAAACTCCTCTTCTCCCCAATTCTATTCAATACCTCCTCATTTGTTATGTGATCTATCCATCTAATCTTCAGAATGCTTCTGTAGCACCACATTTCGAAAGCTTCTATTCTCTTCTTGTCTAAACTATTTATCATCCATGTTTCACTTCAATGCATGGCTACACTCCATACAAATACTTTCAGAAACGACTTCCTGACACTTAAATCAATACTCGATGTTAACAAATTTCTCTTCTTCAGAAACACTTTCCTTGCCATTGCCAGTCTACATTTTATATCCTCTCTACTTCAACCGTCATCAGTTATTTTGCTCCCCAAATAGCAAAACTCTTTTACTATTTTAAGTGTCTCATTTCTTAATCTAATTCCCTCAGCATCACCCGACTTAATTCGACTACATTCCTTTATCCTCGTTTTGCTTTTGTTGATGTTCAGCTTATATCCTTCTTTCAGGACACTGTCCATTCCGTTCAACTGCTCTTCCTAGTCCTTTGCTGTCTCTGACAGAATTACAATGTCATCGGTGAACCTCAAAGTTTTTATTTCTTCTCCATGGATTTTAATACCTACTCCGAACTTTTCTTTCGTTTCCTTTACTGCTTGCTCAATATACAGATTGAATAGCATCGGGGAGAGGCTTCAACCCTGTCTCACTCCCTTCCCAACCACTGCTTCCCTTTAGTATCCATCGACTCTTATAATTGCCATCTGGTTTCTGTACAAATTGTAAATAGCCTTTCGCTCCCTGTATTTTACCCCTGCCACCTTCAGAATTAGAAAGAGAGTATTCCAGTCAACGTTGTCAAAAGCTTTCTCTAAGTCTACAAATGCTAGAAACGTAGGTTTACCTTTCCTTAATCTTTTTTCTAAGATAAGTCGTAGGGTCAGTATTGCCTCACGTGTTCCAACATTTTTACGGCGTCCAAACTGATCTTCCCCGAGGTCAGCTTCTACCGGTTTTTCCATTCGTCTGTAAAGAATTCGCGTTAGTATTTTGCAGCTGTGACTTATTAAACTGATAGTTCGGTAATTTTCACATCTTCAACGCCTGCTTTCTTTGGGATTGGAATTATTATATTCTCCTTGAAGTCTGAGGATATTTCACCTCTCTTATACATCTAGCTCACCAGATGGTAGAGTTTTGTTAGGTCTGGCTCTCCCAAGGCTGTCAGTAGTTCTGATGGAATGTTGTCTACTCCCGGGGCCTAATTTCGACTCAGGTCTTTCAGTGCTCTTTCAAACTCGTCACGCAGTATCATATCTCCCATTTCATCTTCATCTACCTCCTCTTTCATTTCCATAATATTGTCCTCAATAACATCGCCCCTGTATAGACCCTCTATATACTCCTTCCACTTTTCTGCTTTCCCTTTTTTTACTTAGAAGTGGGTTTCCATCTGAGCTCTTGATATTCATGCAATTGGTACTCTTTTCCCCAAAGGTCTATTTAATTTTCCTGTAGGCAGTATCTATCTTACCCCTCATGAGATAAGCCTCTACATCCTTACATTTGTCCTCTAGCCATGCCTGCTTAGCCAGTTTGCGCTTCCTGTCGATTTCATTTTTGAGACGTTTGTATTCATTTTTGCCTGTTTCATTTACTTCATTTTTATATTTTCTCCTTTCATCAAATAATTTCAGTATCTCTTCTGTTACCCAAGGATTTCTACTAGCCCTTGTCTTTTTACCTACTTGATCCTCTGTTGCCTTCACTATTTCATTCCTCAAAGCTACCCATTCTTCCTTTGCTGTATTTCTTTCCCCCATTTCTGTCAATTGTTCCCTTACGCTCTCCCTGAAACTCTGTCCAACCTCTGGTTCTTTCAGTTTATCCAAGTCCCATCTCCTTAAATTCCCACCTTTTTGCAGTTTCTTCAGTTTTAATCTACAGTTCATAACCAATAGATTGTGGTCAGAGTCCACATCTCCTCCTGGAAATGTCTCACAATTTAAAATCTGGTTCCTAAATGTCTGTCTTACAATTATATAATCCACCTGAAACCTGTTAGTATGTCCAGGGTTCTTCCATGTATACAACCTTCTTTCATGATTCTTGAACCAAGTGTTAGCTATGATTAAGTTAAGCTCTGTGCAAAATTCTACCATTCGGCTTCCTCTTTCATTTCTTAGCCCCAATTCATATTCACCTACTACGTTTCCTTCACTTCCTTTTCCTACTGTAAAATTCCAGTGACCCATGACTATTAAATTTTCGTCTCCCTTCACTACCTGAATAATTTCTTTTATCTCATCATACATTTCTTCAATTTCTTCACCATCTGCAGAGGTAGTTGGCATATAAACTTGTACTACTGTAGTAGGCGTGGGCTTCGTGTCTATCTTGGCCACAATAATGCGTTCACTATGCTGTTTGTAGTAGCTTACCCGCACTCCTATTTTTTTATTCATTATTAAACCTACTCCTGCATTAACCCTATTCGATTTTGTATTTATAACCCTGTATTCACCTGACCAAAAGTCTTGTTCCTCCTGCCACCAAATTTCACTAATTCCCACTATATCTAACTTTAACCTATCCATTTCCCTTTTTACAATTTCTAAACTACCTGCCCGATTAAGGGATCTGACATTCCATGCTCCGATCCGTAGAACGCCAGTTTTCTTTCTCTTGATAACGACTTCCTCTTGAGTAGTCCCCGCCCGGAGATCCGAATGGGGGACTATTTTACCCAAGAGGACGCCATCATCATTTAATGATACAGTAGAGCTGGATGCCCTCGGGAAAAATTACGGCTGCAGTTTCCCCTTGCTTACAGCCGTTCGCAGTACCACAACAACATGGCGGTTTTGGTTAGTGTTACAGGCCCAGATCAGTCAATCATCCAGACTGATTCCCCTGCAACAATTGAAAAGGCTGCTGGCTCTCTTCAGGAACCACATGTTTGTCTGGCAGGTCCATGGTTCATGGGGGGAGGGGGCATGTCTATGATCTAGTAAATAGAGGATCTTGCTGTATACTTACTTACTTTCCGTGTCCGGAACTAGAATTCAAAAAATCTGCTGCCAATATGGCCTTGTCATTTGCCTCCCATAAGTCATTCATTGTGCAGGGATGGTCTAAATATGGACAGATAAGCAGGTGTTGAGGATCCTGGACAGAACCACACAGACAGAGAGTGTTCTCATTCTCTTTTAGGAAACCCCATTGCTGCAGGTTTGTCTTGCACTTTGGCACTTCTACCCTCATACGGTTGAGGGTTCTCCAGACTGTGTTCGGTAGGTCTCCACCAGGCACCAGTTCTTCTTTTACATCTTTATGGGGTTTCTCAGTGCGATTTCCCACCTTTTCAACCGATTCTCTGCAGCCGACCCTTCCAGGGCTCGGGTATATGACAGGAAACTCTTCCTCGAACAAAGCCGTCGGTGAGCAGGGTGGTGTCCATATAAAGGGTGACGCATGTCCTTTTCTTGCTTGGTTTTTCCGGCTTCGGGAGCGATGTCACGTCGTATGTTGGGTGGTGCGATCCCCATGATGAAGTACATCTTGTGCACTGGGGTTGGCCTCAAGCATCCGGTAACAACTCTTGCCATTTCATTCACCGCGACATCAACTTTTCTCGCGTGTGTTGATGCAGACCATACTGGAGAGGCGTATTCCGCGGCTGACATACTGAGCGCAAGTGCTGAAGTTCTCAGGACTTTTGGGTTTGCACCCCAGGATCCACTGTTTTGTTTCCTGATGATGTTATTTCTAGTTGAGACTTTTTCCCTTGTGGCATTACAGTGATGTTTATAGGTCAGTGAGCGGTCCAACGTGACACCAAGATATTTTGGCGTTTTACAATGCTCGAGACGTCCACCTCTCCATATTAGATTTAATTCACGATTTGCCTCCCTGTTCTTTAAATGGAATGCACAGACCTGCGTCTTGGAAGGGTTCGGCCTTAGGTGGTTTGCATCATAATACTGGGACAGAGCTTCCAAGGTACTGGTTAGTTTCTCCTCTACATCCATAAAATTGTTACCTTGGGCTGCAACTGCAGTGTCATCGGCATACATAAAATGGCGCGTGATGTTTGGCACTGGTGGGTCATTTGTATATATATTATACAGAGCTGGGACGAGGACGCTTCCCTGAGGTAGGCCATTTCTCTGATTTCTCCACCTGCTCTTCTTGCCCTGGAGACAGACGAAAAATCTCCTATTATGCAGTAAAGTACCTATCAGTGATGTTAAGTGGTAATCTCTTGCCACATTATATACTTTCCTAAGGAGCCTCCGATGGTTTACAGTATCATATGCAGCGGAAAGGTCTATGAATGCCACTCCCGTGATCTCTTTCCTCTCAAACCCATCCTCGATATGTTGGGTCTGGTTCAGGACTTGACCGCAGCATGATTTGCCCGGTCGGAAACCTGCCTGCTGTTGAATGATCTGTTGTTCCAAGACGCTTTCTATGCGACTTAGCGTCAGGCGTACCAAGATCTTAAAACAGTGACATAAAAGAGACACAGGTCGGAAGTATTTTGGGTCATCAGAGTCCTTTCTTGGTTTCAGAAGTGCAACCACTCGAGCTTTCCTCCACATCTTTGGAGTATGGAGCCTTTCTACAAATGCGTTTATCAAATCTAGCAGCCACTGTAGGGTATTACTGCCAAAGTTTGTAATTTGTTCGACCCTAAGTTCATCGGTACCAGGAGATCTGTTAATCTTCAAGCTGGAAATGGCTGCAGTAAGTTCTGACATTGTAAATAATGCCTTCAGGTGATGATTTTCCTCTGCCGGATCACGTGCTAATGGTTCCTGGTACTTTCTGCCGTGCCGTGGGTTTTGCCATTCATAAGGAGTGCAGTGGCGACTTGGTCTGCCGTGACGTTAGTAAATTTATCATTTGACTTTGTGGCGTCACAGTTAAAGTTTTTTAACAGTTTCCAAGCCCGCCTACTGTTCACTTTCATGTCCAGGTTCTCTACGAGGTCACACCATTTGGCTTTGCGGTTCTCAGCTATGACTGACATGAGTTCATCGCCTGCTAGAAGTGTCTCATCATCAAATGGGTCGTTATCGAAGAGCTTCTGGTATCAGAGACAGTCCCATAATATACAGTGTTGTGCATCCTCGCAGTATTGTTTTCCTAGGCACCTTCTGAACGATTTTGACAAAAGAGTCGTAAATCTCAGGTTGTGGGGGAGTTTTTGTTACTTCTACATCAATGAGCTCTCTAAATTTCTTCCAATTGGCCTTTTTAAAATTGAACCTTCTTTCGAAAGGAACTTGTTCAGACTTAACAACTGCATTGACCGTCCAAATTATGGGCCGATGCTGCGTATGGGGAATTGGCTCCCCAATCAGTTTACCCCATAGGCCAAAGAGTTTCTTGCTAACGAAGATGTTATCGAGATCGTACCCTTTCTTCCATCTGCCACTATTAAAGGAGCTTGGCGATTTCTGGTCATGTATGAGCAGTAGGTCATGTACCTCAGCCCAGGACTCTAGTTCCACTTCGCTGCTGTTAGTTTCTTTATAGGCCCATGTAGTGCTCTGACAGTTGACATCTCCCAGTACAAAATTAATGTCTTGGTAACTGAAATTGTCAGGCTCAGTGACGACAAAATCTGATTCTGGAGGTTTGTACACAGAGGTAACGTTATATTGCTGAGTTCGAACGTTTAATATCTCAATGTCTTGCCTGTTAGTCAGTGATGCAGACGTGACTCTAATTCCTGGCCTGGCGAAGATGGCACTACCGTACCGTTCATGTGGTCTCTCCAAATTCATCTTCCTTCCATCTATTTTGGGTGTGGATCTTGTACTGCCCCGATGAGTTTTTTAAATCAGGAGTAAGTCACATTGATATTGCTTCAATGTTTATCGACATCATCACAAGTGGCCTTAGAAAAGACCGTTTGGGTACGGTCTTATTGGTCTTCATTTTCTCAGAAGTCCGTTCCAGTTGTTGAGGGATTAGCCGCTGATAGATCAACGTTGCTCGGAGTGCGCCCGATTGCGGTTCTCGTTTGTGTGTTGCTGTCGCAATCTTCGGAAAGGCTCCTTCGTTGCACCCCATCTAGCTATATAGAGCTGACAGGAAGGCAAGAAAAAAAAATCAAAAGGATTGGGCTTGTTTTGCATGGACGATCCAGGATTGTAAGAGCAGCTCACATCTCGATACTGTACTTACCTTGAACACATTGACATACGTGTTATAGCTTCGATGATACCGAGTTTCCCATCAAAATCCACGTCATACCTAAATCTGAGGCTCAGAATATTGGAAAATCGGTTCACGTTTACGGTCTCGTGAAAAGTAAATCAGACGAGCAGAATGCTCATATAGTCGTGACCCCTCCATTTCTCAAAATTTATCAGTGAATGTAAGCTTCATGTAAACATGCTCTAATTCACCATCGAGAAAATTAAAGAGAAAGGCAATTATCATTATGTTTGGATCAAAGACATGTCCCAACTTCTATCCTCCAAATTGTCAACTGACCACTGTGTAAAACATATTTGCTTAAGATGTATAATTCTTTTTTCTCACATAAGTTATAAGCAATGTACCTAGGAGATTGCGCTTCCCAGAACCAGTTTTCTATGCCTATTGTGGAAAACAAACTCATAAAATTTAAACATGATCACCGTCAGAAGCCATGCCCCTTTGTGGTGTATGCCGACTTTCGATGCCTGCTCTCGCTCCTAAGACATGCTGTAAAGGTGACCCCACAGCCTCACATACGTGCCATGTGTTGCACTGTACCAGACTGGTTCGTCCTATGATTCAAGTCTTGTTGTTGTTCTTGCGGTCTTCAGTCTAAAGATTGGTTTGATGATACTCTCGATGCTACTCTAACCTGTCAGAGCTTGTTCATCTGTGAGTAACTACTGCAACCTACATACCTCTGAATATGCTTACTGTATTCATATCTTGATGTCCCTCAAGTCTGCCGTACTAAATTGGTATCACTTGATGCCTCAGAATGTGTCCTACAAACCGATCCCTTCTTTTAATCAGGTTGTACCACAAATTTCTCTTCTCTCCAACTCTCTTCACTATCTCTACATTAGTTACGTGATGTACCCATCACCTCCATACGTGGCCACACTCAATACAAATACTTTCAGAAAGGACATTCTGAAAATTAAATCTATACTTGATGTTAACAAATTTCTCTTCTCCAGAAACGCTTTGCCAGTCTACATTTTAAATCCTCCCTACCTTCTAACATAGTTACTTTGCAACCCAAAGAGGAAAACACAATTACTACCTTAGCTATCTCATTTCCTAACATAATACATGATTTAATTCGACTACATTCCATTATCCTCGCTATGCTTTTGTTCATGTTCATCTTATATCCTCCTTTCAACATATTATTCATTACGTTCAACTGCCCCTACAACTCCTCTGCTGTCTCTGGCAGAATTACAGTGTCATCGGCAAGTCTCAAGGTTTTTATTTATTCTCTCTAGACTTTAATTCCTACTCCAAATTTTTCTTTTGTTTCTTTTACTGGTTGCTCAGTACACAGATTGTATAACATCGGGAATAGGCTACAACCCAATCTCACTCCATTCTCAACCTCTGCTTCCCTTTTGTGCCCCTCGACTCTTATAACTGCCATCTGGTTTCTGTACAAATAGTAAATAGCCTTTCGCTCCCTGTATTTTATCCCTGCCACCTTTGGAATTTGAAAGAGTTCCAGTCAATATTGTCAAAAGTTTTTACTAAGTCCACAGATGCTACAAACGTATGTTTGCCTTTCCTTAACATCCTTTCTATGAGAAGTCGTAGGGTCAGTATCGCTCCAAGTGTTCCTACATTTCTCCAGAAACCCAACTGATTTCTAACGAGATCGGCTTCTATCAGTCTTTCCATTGTTCTGTAAGGGATTCGTGTTCGTATTCTGCAGCCGTGACTTATTAAACTGATATTTCCGTAATTTTCACATTTTTAGCATCTGCTTTCTTTGGAATTGTGATTATTATATTCTTCCTAAATTCTGAGAGTATTTCGCCTGTCTCATACAACTTGCTCGCCAGATGAAAGAGTTTTGTAGTAGTTGGCTCACCCAAGGCTATCAGTAGCTCTAACGGAATGTTATCTACCCCTGGGATCTTGTTTCGATATAAGTCATTTTGTGCATCGTCAAATTCTTCCCGAACTATCATATATCCCTTCCCATCTTCCTCTACGTCCTCTTCCATTTCCACAATCTTGCCCTCATCTACATCTTCCTTGCATAGACCCATTACATATTCCTTCCACCTTTCTGCTTTCCCTTCTTTGCTTAGGACTGGCTATCCATCTCAGCTCTTGATGTTGATAGAGGTGGTTCTCTTATCTCCAAAGGTCTCTTCAGATTTAGTTTAGGCAGTATCAATCTTATCCCTAGTGATATATGCTTCTACATTTGTCCTTTAGCCGTGTATGCTTAGCCGTTTCGCACTTCCTGTCGATCTCATTTTTCAGACGTTTGTATTCTCTTTCACCTGCTTCATTTTTATATTTCTTCCTTTCATCGATTAAATTACGTATCTCTTGTGTCACCCTGCATTTCTCCTAGCCCTCTACTTTTTACCTACTTGACTGTCTCCTACCTACACTATTGCATCTCTCAAAGCCACCAATTCTTCTACTGTATTTCTTTTCCCTGTTCTTATCAATCGGTCCCTAATACTCGATCTGAAACCCTCTGCAACCTCTGGCTCTCTCTGTTTATCCAGGTCCCATCTTCTTAAATTCTTGCCATTTTGCAGCTTCTTGGTTTTATTCTGCAGTTTATAAACAACTAATTGTGGTCAGAGTTCGCATCTATCCCTGGAAATGTCTTACAATTTAAAATATATTTCCTAAATCTATGTATAACCATTATAGAATCAAACTGAAACCTTCTGGTGTCTCCAGGTCTCTTCCTCATATACAACGTTTTCTCATAATTGTTAAAACAAGTGATAGCTATGTCTAACCATTATAGAATCAAACTGAAACCTTCTGGTGTCTCCAGGTCTCTTCCACATATACAACGTTTTCTCATAATTGTTAAAACAAGTGATAGCAATAATTAAAGTATTCTCTGTGCAAAAGCTCTACCAGATGGCTTCCTCTTTCATTATTTTCCCTCAGTCCATATTCACTTATTACTTTTCCTTCTCTTTCTTTTCCTATTGTCGAATTCCAGTCAGGGATGACTATTAAACTTTCTGCTCCCTAACTATCTGAATAATTTCTTGTACCTCGTTATACATTTCCTCAATCTCATCCTCATCGGCTTAGATAGTTCGCATATAAACTTGTACTACAATTGTGGGTGTGGGCTTCGTGTCCATCGTGGCTACAATAATGCGTTCACTATGCTGTTCATAGTAGCTTATCTGCGTTCGTATTTTTCTACTCATTATTAAACCTAATCCTTTATGCTTTTGTATTTATAGCCCTGTACTTACCTGACCAGAAGTCCTGATCCTCCTGCCACCGATCTTCTCCAATTCCCACTACCTCTAACTTTAATCTATCCATTTCCCTTTTTAAATTTTCTACCCAACCTCCCCGATTAAGGGATCTGACGTTCCACGCTCCGATCCGCAGAAGGCCATTATTGTATCTCGTGATAAAGACGTCCTCCTGAATAGTCCTCGCCTAGAGATCAGAATGGGACTGTTTTACCTCCGGAATATTTTATCCAAGAGGACACCATCATGATTTAATCATACAGTAGATATGCATTCCCCCTGGCAAAAATTAGGGCTGTAATTTCGTCTGGCTTTCAGCCGTTCGCAGTACCAGCACAGTGAGGCTGTTTTGATTGATGTTACAAGGCCAGATGAATCAATCACCAGACTGTTGTCCCTGAAACTATTAAAGAGGCTGCTGCCCCTCTTGAGGAACCGTAAGTCTGTCTGGCCTCTCAACAGACACAACTCTTTTGCGGTTGCACCTACGGTACGGCTGTCTGTATAGCTGAGGAAAGTAAGCCACCCTAGCAACAAGATGCATAGTTGATGGGAGGGATTCAAGTCTAAACCGCTACACATCTTATATCAGTGATAATCCTGCGGTTTGGCTTTTCACTGAGCTCGAAAAACTTTCATCGTAGGTTGATAATCTTTACAGCGATAAACTTACCATGACCAAGTCGAAGAAGAATAAGTATTTACACAATATCGCGGTTGACTGCAATACTTGTGGGCTGCTGTTAGACAGAAAAGTGTCAACTCCTCGTAGGGACCACTGTCATCATATGGGGAAATCTCGTGGCGTAGCCCACAATACATGCAATGTCAAGCATAAGTTACCAAAGAAAATGTCTGCTTCCATCCACAATTTAAGCTGGTATAACGCTCACTTTCTTGCTGAGCGTTGGGTGCTTTTGGTATGGAGAAAAATCAGATCAGTGTCCTGCCCGAGACTGTCGAAAAATATATTTCATTCTCCAAACGAACGTCAGTGAGAATTACGCTCCACTTCATTGACTCGCTAGTCGTTGAAACTCTACCTTGGAAGCATTTGCACATCACTACGCATTTCCGGAAGAGGAAAAGTTTCTATTGGAAACAGGAAGAGGGTTTTCCCATACGAGTATCTGCATAGTACGTTAAAACTCAACAAACCCAGGTTACACTACATAATTTCATTCTCCAGCAACCTTACAATCGATGCAATAACGGATCCAGCGTAAGAGCATGCTGTGAATTTCTGGCGGGAATTTAACATTTCCACTCCAGGTGCGTATGCACAGCTTCACATGGCCGTAGATGTGGGTTAGCTTGCGAAAGTTTTCTAGAAATATCGGAGTCTATGCATGATCACATATTCTCTAAATCCCGCCTTTTATTACACAGCACATAGGTTGTCCTGGGACGCTATGCTCAAGACAATGGAGCACAGCATCGAACTATTGACTGACATGCTTCTTTTCTTTGCCAATGTGCCCACAGGCATGCATTGCAAATAATCCACGGATGGATGCCTTGATTCAAGTTACATGATTTACATTGGCGTAAATAACTTATACGGCAAGCAACGCAACAATCACTGCCGATTGTTGAGTTTCGATGGATGCAAAAAGACAAATGGAAGGGATTAGGTGGAAAAATCAGGACGTGATTTGGGGGGGGGGGGGGGGGAGTATGGCGGCTGATACTGTTGCGGTGTGTGTGGTGGAGGCAGAACACACACAAACCATCAGTTTTCATGATGCAAACGCCGATTTGCCGCTGTGTCCAGAGCAACTAGTTCTCAAAACTCATGACAATGTTGTGGCAAAAGCAGAGATTGGGTAGTCACTATAATAATCTCCAACAGTGTCTCAGGTTTGGGATGGAGCCAGCTGGAATCACTCAGGCTACCTCCTTCAAGTATTTCCCCTGGTTGAAGGAGTGTATTGATTTGAATGCGAGACAGAGAGTTTCTGCGACGTCTGACTGTGAGAAAGAGTTTTATAAATTAGTGCATAATTCAATTTTTGGGAAACAGTGCAAAAATTAAGGGTACTGCGTCAAATTTCGATTATAACCAAATGGGAAGCACGTTATACCATAATAAAATGCATCGCCAGACCAAATTTTAGATGGCTCTTAATATTCAATCAGAATTTTGGTGCTGTGGAGATGGTGAAGACTGCAGAAGAGTTTAAGAAGCCTATTTACGCGAGGAAATTCAAGAGTTGTCCAGTAAGTAAGTTCCGATCGGTTGCGAAATGGAAACCACTCCGAAAATCCGGTAAAGCTCAGCACAGATGTGTTGCGTAGTGTCTCTAGTGTGCCCGATGATCATATCGCGTCGCTTTTTTCAGTTTTGAGTGAACAGTGAGCACGTAAAGATGACTAGGGAATAGTGTGTCCCGCCAAGTATGAGGGCCAGGTTAGAGATTTGCCTGTGTCATGCAGCCCTCATAACACAACTATGGAGCAGTTCCTTCTTCATGCCAATTCTCGGCCGCTCACTGCAGGCGCGATGAAGACGCCCCTGCAGCGTGTCCGATGAGAAGCGTTTGATCACCCACAATACAGTCCGTAATTGGATCCACTTGAGTCTCATCTCTGTTCACAGCAACCGCTGCCTATGAAGCTAAATTTTTCCACAGACAACGAGCTGCAGACCAGTGCAGATAACTGGCCGAAAGCATAGCGGCTACTTGCTATGACGAGGATTTTGGAAAGTTGATACAACACTAGTACAAAATCTCGAAGTTGGAGTGGCGACTATGTAGGGAAGTAGGTGGAAAGTGTAACTAACTGTTTCTTATACAACGTTTCTTGTTTTCACTGTGGTTTCAATTTCGCGACCGATCGGAACTTACTTTCTAGACAACCCTCGTATATACTATATTTATAGAAACTCCACATGTACCGCTCTGATTATGAGTTTGCGGAAACTCAGTTTACAGATCTAAAGTTACTTTGTGTGGATACAGATAGCTTCATCTACTGAATGAAGAACTGCAATCCATGTGAAGTAATGAGGTACCATGGTAAAGAATTCTACACATGCTCTACACGACCGGTAATCCTTATGCTACTGATGCATAGAACAAGAAGGTTCTATGAAAGATGAGGCGAATGTACTGCCGATTGTAGAGTTTATAGTTTTGCAGTCAAAAATATATGTGTATCACACACTGGAAGGTGTCACCCAGAGGCTTGCTATGGTGAGGCTGTGTCATATGGCACCAAGAGCCCTCTATATTGAAGAATATTCGCAGCGCCTGCATAGTGCTTTCCACGGTGCTGCACCGCAGCTGCAGACTTGTATTCGATCGAGAGGACATGAGGTCTACACAGTACTGCAGTCTAAAATCAGCCGGCCGCCTGATGACGATAAATGGTCATTTGTGATGATGGAATTGAAACTCTTCCATACTTACACTACTCACTTGTAGCGAGTGAAGGGCTATGATTGAGAGAGAGACTGAGAGAGAGAGAGAGAGAGACCGACAGAGCGTGTGTGTGTGTCGTTTAATTATTTATTTATCTATTTATTTATTTATGTGGGGAATGTGTATTGTGTACACAAATTCGTAAATATAGATCTATATGCACACCATGTGTGTGTGTGTGTGTGTGTGTGTGTGTGTGTGTGTGTGTGTGAGCTGTGGAAAAAAGGATAAGAAAAGTAAAGAATGATTTAGAAAATGTAAAACAGCAGAAACAAATGTAAGTCGTCTAAATATGTACAAATTCATAGAGAGCATATGTGTACTGCATACACACATGCGAATATATCGATGCACCACCTGCATCATGTAAATGAAATAGCTGTCCAAGACTGATAGTTTTTAAGTGTGTACAGTTCACAGCCCACCAGAATTATTTTGAAAACTATGCTATTTGGACTGTGGAATTCAGCTGTAGAACAAAAAGGACCTTTGCATTACTTTTTAGCATAGAGTTATAAAAATTATAAATATTCTCATCCATTGCTACTGGAAAATTGCAAAAATATTATCAACCAACGTTAAAAGCTGGGATGTTCTTGGTTTTCCTTGTTATTAGTAATAGTGTGTAAATTAAAAGTGTCTCTGCATTCACATATCAGAGTTACATTGTACCTCAAGAACTGAACTGTATCTCAAGAACTGAAATGTATCTCAAACCAAATTATATCTGTGTGAGGTGAATAAATAAAAAAATTCTTTTCCATATATCTTTGTTGTTGTTAGTTACAAAAAGCCTATCCTCTATTACATCTTGTATATAAAGGGTGTGCGTCACACGAATGACATAAATTTTTCTGAAGACGAGTGCGATTAAGATAATGTTGTTTAAGATGGATTATAACAAAATATATAGAATGGTTGCATGGGATTACGCCTACCATGCAGCACAAATTGGCTTAAGGGAGCGGGAGACACGTGAGAGCGTCTGCTTTGGAAAACATGCGGTAAAAATGTCTAAAATTACACTTCCTGTGCTTGAAGAAAGCCATAGACATAGCATCTGGGCAAAAGTGTATATTTTCAAAGTGGGAACAGGGTGAGATCATTAAAACTAGATAGACTTATTATGACGTAAAATCATTTATATTTCATCTAATTTTAAAGTAATTTTACGTTTTCATAAGCAGACACAGCAATACCAGTTTTACACATCTTTCTGAGACGATGGAGAGCAGGACACCAGTAGCATCACAGTTCTAGAATAGCAGCAAACTTGAAGGTTCGACACATACATGTGATCATCTTCTTCTCCTTCGTGTAGGTAATAGTATCCACATGTGTACGTAATGATATCAGTCGAATAATCGAAGCAACGTCATCGTATGTTTATAGAGTATTCCAGGATCATCCCAGTGATATCCATGGAAGAATCGTGTTTACAGCTTTGCTCTCTTCCGTGTTTTAGCACACATCACATCCTTGAAAGACCTTAGGCATTGTTTGCTGACCATGTCTGTGTTATTGCGGCATCTTCTCTGACAGATTAAAACTGTGTCCCAGAACGTGACTCGAACTCGGGAACTTTGCCTTTCGAGGGGAAAGTGCCCTACAAACTTCTGTGAACCTTGCAGAACTAGCACTCGTGGAAGAAAGGATATTGTGGAGACATGGCTTAGCGACAGCCTAGGGGATTTTTCCAGAATGAGAATTTCACTCTGCAGCGGAGTGTGCGCTGATATGAAACTGCCTGACAGATTAAATCTATGTGCTTGACAGAGACTCGAACTCGGGACCTTTGCCTTTCACGGGTAAGTGGTCTACATAGTTTTAGTCTGTCAGGAAACTTCATATCAGCGCACACTCCGCTGTAGAATGAAAACCTCATTCTTTAATCATCCTCTAGGCTGTGGCTAAGACATGTCTCCACATTATCCTTGATTCCAGGAGTGTTAGTTTTGCAAGGTTCGCAGGAGAGGTTCTGTGAAGTTTGAAAGGTAGAAGACGACGTACTGGCAGAATTGAAGCTGTGAGGACGGGTTGTGAGTCGTGCTTGGGTAGCTCAGATAGTAGAGCATTGCAGGACACCCAGCCTGCGAAAGGCACAGGTCCCGAGATCGAGTCTTGGTCTGGCACACAGTTTTAATCTGTCAGGAAGTTTCATATCAGCGCTCACTCTGCTGCAGAGTGAAAATCTGATTCAGGATATCTCGTTCTGCTTTGAGCAGTCTGTTATGATAACTGGCTACTGCTCCTTGACTTCCTGTGAACTGAGTAAACATCCTTACTCTTCATAGTAAACTCACGATCTGAAGAAACAGAACAACCTGAACTACTGGAGACAGATTGTTGGTATTCACAGGACTTGTACATTAGTATGTAGTGCAGAAACGATAAACATTTCAGTCACCACGATTCAGCATTTGTCCTGTTGCCTAATAGGCACAGGGTCCACACTGGCAACGACATCCTTTTCGTTGCATGGTGGCATAGACGTGTATTAGGCACGAATGGCGTTCTGTGTTATACTCATCCATGCTGCATGCACCTGGTTCCTAAGCTCGTCAATGGTAACTGGCATTGGGTCACAGTGTTGCAACTGTCGTTCACCATATCCCCCCCATTTTTGATTGGCGAGAAGTCTGGTGATATGGGGAATCTGGGCAAATGGCTGACATCCGGGGACACCAAGATGGCATGAGTTAGTGCAGCAGCATGTGATCGTCCACTATTTTGCTAAAAAATGGCGTCAGGCACGGTGTGCGGAAAGGGTATGGCTACAGGTCGCAGAATGTCATACACGTAGGCGATACTAGTAACAGTGCCCTACACATGCACCAACTGTGATTTCTGGTTGCAGCCAATTACACCCCTTACCACAAGGCCTCGAGCTGGTGCAGTATGTCTTGTGTGAAAACAATCACCATGATGCTGCTCCCCATGTTTCTGACGGTGTATGATGTGTTACACTGTTCCACTGTTGCACCACAACCTAAGACGACGCAGATGTGTCCTGCAATGCCATTCAAAGGAGTTGTTGATCTTCCCGGCGGGTGGTGCGGGTGGTGCGAACTGATTGACCATGCCGTTCTCTATGGCCGTCTGTGAACCATTCTGTGCACACTCGTTGCACTGACGAAACACTTCGTCCCACACGAGCAGCAATTCCTGAATGGATGCATCAAATTCTTTCTTGCCAATAATGAGCCCTCTTTGAAACTACAGATATGACAGTACGGTTAGGAGATACACCTGCGAGGTATCCTGCACGTCTGCCGAAGTCACACTAATGCATTATTACCTTCGGTTGATAGTAACAACGAGAGCCATCTAGCATTTTCTAAATCGTTCAAATCCGAGATAGAAGCAGAGAAATATGATTTAACAGTTGATGTTATGCCTACATTGCGTGTGTGGTCAACCTCGACCACGTTAAGTTTATATCGTACCTCATGAAACAGGAATGCTAAAGCATTACGTGTAAGGTTCGATGCCGCTGTAGCAATACCATACTCTTTCCATTGACGATCCATTAAGGTATATGAAACCCTTCCTGGTATATAATAAAATCGACGTATTCCGCAGGGCTAGTTTCATCGAATAACGTAATTGCGCTGCTTCAGACCTACTGATTTAAGAAATTCGTAGTTTTCAGGCGTTGTCAGTTTACTGTTTTGTTGCGAAATGCCGCACTGTGCTTTATGCACTTTGGTTTTATGCCTTACACCCATTCCTTCATCATACGGGGACTCTGCAAACACTTGTTGACGGCCGCCACCGATGCTTCCGATCCGGCAGGTTGAAGGCCACAGCAGCTTCTGGGTCTCTCCACTTTCAAAGTCGCTGCTCTTTCCGCTTTAGGTGTAGCCATACAATGATTTCCTCCACACGAAAGTCGACGAGTTGATTATTCTGGTCCACAATGTGCATCTCCAGATTGTTCAAAGCCTGAACTGTTGCTGGGAGGTAATTTACGTTGGTGAGGCCTCACCAATCTTACACCCTGTTCCAGCTGAAGGGAAGAGTCCGTAAATTGTATGAATCAGTGTGTTGTTGGAAAAAGAGTTTATTGTAACGTTACACTCGACACGAATTGTACTAACAGGTAGTATATCCACTAATTAGTCGGATCTGTAGAATTTACTAGGGTCCCCCTTCATTATCTATCCGTTTTTGAAACGCAGTAGCAGTTCTATTTATTCCTTCTGGCTTGAGTCAATCGTAGAACTTGTTATTTTTATTACAGATTTAAATGTATTCATATTTGCACGTAGCACAATCCATTTTTCAGACCGTTTTAAAACTTAGTTTAAAGCGTCAGTATCGTATGCACCAGGTTGTATTTCCACCCCTCATCGACGTTTAAATCAATAAGTGGGAGATAATTCGTGCATAATCCTGACGATCAATAAGTGAGAAAATACTACATCATTTCAACTGAACCTCAAACTGACTGGTGGATGCTTAATGCATCTCCTTATATATATATATATATATACTCCTGGAAATGGAAAAAAGAACACATTGACACCGGTGTGTCAGACCCACCATACTTGCTCCGGACACTGCGAGAGGGCTGTACAAGCAATGATCACACGCACGGCACAGCGGACACACCAGAAACCGCGGGGTTGGCCGTCGAATGGCGCTAGCTGCGCAGCATTTGTGCACCGCTGCCGTCAGTGTCAGCCAGTTTGCCGTGGCATACGGAGCTCCATCGCAGTCTGTAACACTGGTAGCATGCCGCGACAGCGTGGACGTGAACCGTATGTGCAGTTGACGGACTTTGAGCGAGGGCGTATAGTGGGCATGCGGGAGGCCGGGTGGACGTACCGCCGAATTGCTCAACACGTGGGGCGTGAGGTCTCCACAGTACATCGATGTTGTCGCCAGTGGTCGGCGGAAGGTGCACGTGCCCGTCGACCTGGGACCGGACCGCAGCGACGCACGGATGCACGCCAAGACCGTAGGATCCTACGCAGTGCTGTAGGGGACCGCACCGCCACTTCCCAGCAAATTAGGGACACTGTTGCTCCTGGGGTATCGGCGAGGACCATTGGCAACCGTCTCCATGAAGCTGGGCTACGGTCCCGCACACCGTTAGGCCGTCTTCCTCTCACGCCCCAACATCGTGCAGCCCGCCTCCAGTGGTGTCGCGACAGGCGTGAATGGAGGGACGAATGGAGACGTGTCGTCTTCAGCGATGAGAGTCGCTTCTGCCTTGGTGCCAATGATGGTCGTATGCGTGTTTGGCGCCGTGCAGGTGAGCACCACAATCAGGACTGCATACGACCGAGGCACACAGGGCCAACACCCGGTATCATGGTGTGGGGAGCGATCTCCTAACTGGCCATACACCACTGGTGATCGTCGAGGGGACACTGAATAG
Organism: Schistocerca piceifrons; assembly: GCF_021461385.2. NCBI lineage: Eukaryota > Metazoa > Arthropoda > Insecta > Orthoptera > Acrididae > Schistocerca > Schistocerca piceifrons. The sequence goes on from NC_060139.1 coordinate 635,231,195, forward strand.
TGCACGGTACATCCAAACCGTCATCGAACCCATCGTTCTACCATTCCTAGACCGGCAAGGGAACTTGCTGTTCCAACAGGACAATGCACGTCCGCATGTTTCCCGTGCCACCCAACGTGCTCTAGAAGGTGTAAGTCAACTACCCTGGCCAGCAAGATCTCCGGATCTGTCCCCCATTGAGCATGTTTGGGACTGGATGAAGCGTCGTCTCACGCGGTCTGCACGTCCAGCACGAACGCTGGTCCAACTGAGGCGCCAGGTGGAAATGGCATGGCAAGCCGTTCCACAGGACTACATCCAGCATCCCTACGATCGTCTCCATGGGAGAATAGCAGCCTGCATTGCTGCGAAAGGTGGATATACACTTTACTAGTGCCGACATTGTGCATGCTCTGTTGCCTGTGTCTATTTGCCTGTGGTTCTGTCAGTGTGATCATGTGATGTATCTGACCCCAGGAATGTGTCAATAAAGTTTCCCCTTCCTGGGACAATGAATTCACGGTGTTCTTATTTCAATTTCCAGGAGTGTATATATATATATATATATATATATATATATATATATATATATATGCTAGCATCTATGCATCATGCACAGATGCTAGCATAAGTAGATAGTAAAGACTTAGTAGCCATGAAAATCGTAGAGCACAGGTCATTTGTCGGTCAAGTATCGTTGTAACTCTTCTGGCAATTGCAAGTCCCCAAATGAGTCGAAATAGTAGATGTCATTTGTATATTTTTGGCAACAGACGCCACCTAGTTGTTTACTGGACCCCAGGAAGATCTAAATTCACAACTACACATTCTCGAGATATCTGAATAGTCTTCGGTAACGTATCCTGCACAAACACAGAACGGAATCGGGAAATGCTGGTCTTTTTCCTGACAAATCTGAGCAGATTTGTTTTTGTAAGGGGTCTATCCGGTAGGGTAGCTAACTGGATTTTTCTTTATTTATGGAGATACCTAATATTTTCTAGTATGGTATCAGTTATAATCCTTTCCCGATGGCTGTTGCTTCCATCATCCGGTTAAGTCTCCTTGATTCATTAAGCTGCTCCTGGGAGTCCTGGGAGTTCTTGACTGTTCAGGCAATAGCTGCAACACCACCAGTGAGTGAATCCATCGCCGAAAGATCTGTGAGGACAGGAATGAGGAAGAGGATAATTACACATGATGTCGTTGGTACCGGAAGAAGCCTCGGTGCTTTAACCGGTCCTTTCTGCTTCAGAGCACTTTTAGCTGAATTCATCGTCGCCAGCATACAGTTTTTTTAGCACCCCTTCTTCTTCTTCATCGTCGTCTCTTCTTCTTCAGTGCATGACGTGCAGCTTCCATAACTTGCTTGAATTTCACACCCAAACCTAACCCAATGTTGCCACGCACGGTTGTTTTTTTTTCAACTATAAATACTACAGATTGCTGTCCTATACCAATATCTGTTCTCGCACGTATTGTCTTGGCTTTATCAGCTAAAAGTCGATCTGCAGCGTGTCGTCCTGGAAGATCTCTATGTTTTGTGTGTGCAACATCGTGTTTAAAATATGCCTCGTCACTCAGATTAACACTCTTATCACCACAAAGTTTTTGAAGCTAACTATACCACAGAATGTGTAGTTCAATGGGAAGTTTGTCGAGAGTACCACCACCTCCTATAAAGCGTCTCCTGTCATGCATGTTATGCTATTGCCCTGGTTGTGCTCTGAGCACCTCATTATATAGCAAATTGTCAGTGTCATTACAGCTGTTTGGTGTTGCAGGTAAACCAAACCACCTAACAGGTACTCTATTCCCCTGACATCTTATGACATGTTATATGAGAAACAAGTCTGGTTCTGAGCTCTTCTTGCATTTCCTCGGTGTAAAATCATCCTGAAATTTCAATGGCACTACTATCCTTTAAGACGTAAGTTCTGGGTCTTGTTCTCTGCACTTTATAAACTGTGCATATCTCACGCGACCAGTTTGGGAGGTATGACTTCTCACATGCTGTTTTGTGTTTTGAGATGAGTAGCAAATCACTCACATTAAATTTCTGTTAACCTGGATCAAGGATTTTAATAACATACCCATGAGTTATTTTTCACAAACATCGACTGCTCTAATTCTTGTTGTCCTATGTTTGGTTCGATTATACTGTGCAATTATTTCTAGGAGGATATCTATACATTTGCATGAGTCGCGAGTACTAAAACGCATCCACATTTGACCATTTATTGTTTTTTCCTTACGTTCCGCGATACTGTCCTTCAGGTGGGTGACTGTTGACTAGGGATATATTCCATACTGCTACGTCACAGTCTTGAAATAATTGTTGAAAAACTCTATACCGCGATCGGTTAGGAAGTCGTCTGGGCACCAATTAGTCGCTATCTGCAACAAACACTCAAATACCACTGTGACATTTCTCCCTGTTTTTGTTTTAACACGTAATTCCCAGGCAGATTTAGAGCATGTATCAATAACCACTAAAATATATTTGAATCTACTATTCTCATGTGAATAGTCTCTCATATCTACAATATCAGTCTGCCATAAGTCATCCAAACCTTTATTCATAAAATACCTACAAGGCTATCATTTGTGTGCTGGTTTGTGCAGTTCTCGAACTAGCGTCTCCATAATCATTCGATTAAATCTCCTTCACTAAGCTCTGAAATTGTTGAGTTAACCTCTTTCGAATGAGCAGTATTGCCTGCACCATCTGAGACCACGAGCAATCGTAGTTCATCTATTACCTCATTTTGGTCGTCGTAGTATATATACTGAGGGAGCTGATTCCTGATTCTTTGCGCGAAAATTTTTCTCTTTTTGAGAGTTTTAGGAATATAAGGTTCAGTAAACCTGTTGTTCCTTGAAATTCACTATCCCCTATCTATTGTTTCATTTAAAGTTACAGGCTGCGTGCCAATGTACAGTTTTTCCAAAACGACACCGAATGCCCTGTCTATCCAAGTGTTACTCTGACAGATGCTGAAACTACAATAGCTTCGTCGTCATCGTTGTGTAATTTTGCTAAGAGTTCATCGAAAGATTCAATAACTGGTTTAAACATTTCCCTCAGTATCTGTTCTCGAACCAAATGTCCTAACCTTTGAAGCCATAATTACTCTCGAACAGCCTTCCGTGCAGAGATGACGTTATGCTTAGTCGACATCTTGCTGTATACTTCATGGACTACTTCACAGGCTGCACCTTATATGCATTTCACTCAACCCTTACAGTTAAGTAATGTACTTTTTTTTTTGTAATCCAATAATCTTTACAGCCAAGTCGTCTGCTTTTTTTCTCAGAATGTTGTAGGTGTACGTCTCTACATCATTAACCTTAGCATCCAATTCGTTGATCAGTCTCACAAGGGTCTTGGCATAAGTCACTAGCTCGTTAACTTTACGTTCGAGAGCCTGAAATTTTCCATCTATGTACAGACGCATTCTCTGTCAATGCGCGCTTATCCTCTTGAGTGCCTGACAGACGTGTGAACTTGTCCACGGTGAGGCGTATAATAAAATAATTATCACTTTTTTCGTAGACACGTATACAGGAATTCCTGGAAGTTCCGTCTGTACCTACAGTCATTCATTCAGTTTTCTTAGTTTATCGCAAATGAAAAATACATACTGCGTGTATCTTTACAGGATCATTGAGTGACGCGGGCTTCGTAAATCTGTTTTGGATACAAAGTGTCGTATATGAAAGCTGTAATGAGAATTGCATTATCACTCTCCAACTGTTTCGGGATTCAGGAACATGTATGACTGAAAATATGTCAGCACACCCATGCGACGAGCAATGCAGGCACATCGTAGAATATGACACTGGGTTTCCACAGCAACGTCGTCAAATACGAACACTGTGTTTGGCTTTACTTTCTCTGGCGGGGGATTTGGCTGCTTTGACTGAATGTCGTGTATGTTACACCACCTACACCCTGCAGTATATTTTACAGAAGCTGGTACATGAGCTGAAACAGCGTTTTTTTATAATACACACAAATGCTCCAAGCGGACACCAGAACCAGTACCTTATAACAAATTCTTTTTGTTTCACCCACCTTCCATGATACAGACGACAGCAGATGTTTGTGTAATGGGCTTTCATAGACAAATGAACGCTTGTAATAATAATATGTACCAACTATAGAGCAATCTATTCATATAATCTTCAGCACTGTTGTACTTTGAAGAGCCAAAGAAACTGGTATACCTGCCTAATATCGTGTAGAACCCCCACAAGCTCGCAGAAGTGCCGCAACATGACGTGGCATGAACTCGACTAATGTCTGAAGTAGTGCCGGAGGGAACTGCTATCATTGATCTTGCAGGGCTGTCCATAACTCCGTAAGAGTACGAGCGGTGGAGATCTCTTCTGAACAGCACTTTGCAAGGTAACCCGGTTAATAATGTTCATGTCTGGGTAGTTTGGTGGTCAGCGGAAATGTTTAAACTCAGAAGAGTGTTCCTGAAGCAACTCTCTAGCAATTCTGGACGTGTGGGGTGACGCCTTGTCTTGCTGGAATTGTCCAAGTCCGTCGGAATGTACAATGGACGCGAATGGATGCCATCTGTCAGAGTCGTGTCTAGACGTATCAGGGGTCCTACATCACTCCAACTCCACACTCCCCACATCATTACAGCCACCACCAGCTTGAACAGCTTCTGCTACATGCAGAGTCCATGGATCCATGAGGTTGTCTCCATAAACGTACATGTCCATCCACTCAATACAATTTGAAACGAAACTCGTCCAAACAGGCAACATGTTTCCAGTCATCAACAGTCCAATATCAGTGTTGACGGGCTCAGGCGAGGCGTAAAGCTTTGTGTCGTGCAGTCATCAAGGCTCCGAAAGCCCATATCGATGACGTTTCGTTGAATGGTTCGTACAGTGACACTTGATGATGCTCCAGAATTGAAATCTGCAGCAATTTGCGGAAGGGTTGCACTTCTGTAACTTTGAACGATTTTCTTCAGTCGTCGTTGATCCTGTTCTTGCTGGATCTTTTTTCCGGCCGCAGCGATGTCGGCGATTTTTTATTTTGCCCGATTCCTGATATTCACGGTACACACGCGAATTGGTCGTACCGGAAAATCCCCACTTTGTCGCTACCTGGGAGTGCTGCGTTCCATCGCTCGTGCGCCGACTGTAACACAACGTTCAGACTCATTTAACTCTTGATAACCTACCATTGTAGCAGCAGTGACAGATCTAACAACAGCTCCCGACCTTTGTTGTCTTATATAGGCGTTGCCGACCGCAGCTCCATATTCAGCCTCTTTACATATGTCTGCAATTGAATACGCAAGCTTATAACAGTTTCTTTAGCGCTTCAGTGTATAGCAGCACATTTCAGAACACATTATTCACTTCTTGTGAGAACTGCCTATCATTAATCCTTTCACTTCCATCAAAAGGCTACATTCGAGACAAATAACTACGGGAAAAGACTTGCTAACACATTATTGTTTGTGGTACATGTCAACAAGTTCTGAAATTATTTTCGTTCTATTGTCAGTCTGTATATTATATCCTCTGTATCTACACTATTATCTTTCATCTTTCATTCCCGACAAAAAATTTATCTACTGCATTATGTGTCTCATTTCCTAAAATAACTTCACGAAGCACTTTAGAGGGCAGACTATTTCACGCATGTAGCAATAACATGTTCAAGCTGCGTACGTACTTACGAAAATGGTTTAAATCACATACATAACGGAGTAACTTTTGGTAACTGACCGTTCAGTGACTCAGAATTTCACATTACTTGTTGGTAGGGCTTTTTAGTTTTCTTCCACAAGGTATCGCCTTCTCCTTTTTAAGTTTCTTGATTGCAGTGTTAGAAAAAGGCTTCGAACAACTCAGCATCAATAAACGATAAGGGGTGCGTTGGGGAGCGCACAGCTGCGGCAGCTTCTGATCGGATATTTCCTTTGTTTCTCTCGACTGTCTGAGCAGCTGCTGTTCTTCTGCGGGAGTGGAAGCTTACGGGAGTGAGCCGCTGCCGGAGGCGAGGCTTCCTCCGGCACGTCTAAGAAAGACGTGCCGATATTCCGTTATTACCTCCTAGGGAGCATTTCGCCGGATCAGCGGTTTTGGAGGTGACCATTCGTATGAGGATGAGCGCCGGCAGGGCGTGCTCAGAGACGAGACGGAAGGCCGACCTCCGCTGACTGAAGGTTCCCTCACACCCCACCACTGTGCAGCCGAGCAGAGAGATAGCTGTCCGGAGGCGGCGTTCTGCATGCAGACGGCCACGGCACGGTGCGTGTCTGTGGGAATCACGCATACCGCCTTCAGATTCAGAGACCACGTAGAAAAATTCCTTTGTGGATCTTCCTATCTCTATAAGACAAAGCAAACGGCTCATCCAATGTCGTCATACACTATTAACAAAATTTAAGCTTAATTTTAGAAAGGAATAAAATGGGCGGGGGAGCAGTCACGGAAAATGAACGTTAGGGTTTCTTCGTAAACCGGCCTTGTGCTAGAGACCGGAAAATATTACTGTAGTATTCAAGTAAATACGTGGTTGGAAAACAATTAAAAGCAGTGAAGTACAACAACTGCGTCCCGTTTATGATTCAACTTTTGTTGCTAGCTGTTGGTGAAGTTAATATAGTAACTTGAGAAAAAGGCCATTATGATCGCGTTTTGCAGAGCAGCATACTCATCGCCGACTGTATAAACCTCGCTGACTGAAGATTAACTTTGACAGTTGAAAAAATGAAATAAGTTCACGAAAACGCTTTGTTGTATATCTCTAAATCTGGGATAACTGAACAAGTTTTGAACTAATTTAAGAGTGGCGTGTTGTAATAGCATGGTTTTAGATCTTAACGTCATAATCATCATTAAAACCAATGTAGAACATATCGGTAACTGTCAATTCAGGGTCACTGACGTTGGCCGTTAGGGGGACGGCCAATTTAACTGAGAACATACACAGTAGACGATTGTAGTGTCTTGTCAAGTTTTGAAATGTTTGCTGAGCAAGATGAAAATACGCATATTACAGAACGCTGTCCTTGTATTTAAGTGGATATGTGTGTGTTATCCAAAAGGTTTCGGTAGTATGCAAGTTTAAAATTGCTGAAGGAAATGTCGATATGAAGAACGGCACAGATATAAACTGGCATCGTCTGCTTAAGCAGAGCTGTCATCAATACGAAGACTGTTTTGTCCACGACAGTGATTTACTAAACATGATTCTATTATAGGTGGTATACCACCAATCGCAGGTGGTACACCTTTCAATAGCCTCGCCCTTCCAATACGCCGATGTTGATGGTTTGATGTGCACTCCAAATCGCAGTGTAATAAGGCATTTTGGCAATAATAAACAATATCAGAGGAATAAGAAGTGAAACAGAATTAAGTCCTAGGACTGAAATGAGATCGAACCCTACAACCTTAGATCAACAGTGCACAATTCCACATCATTATTCGTGGATAAATGTTAAAGTTCATGATTCACCATTAAGTGATTACCAATTCTATTCACTAACGAGCGTGCTGTTGTCATGCAGATTTGGCTCTTCTGGGCATTCAGTAGTTAAATCATCGCCCTCTCTGACTGCTTAACTGTCTAGAAAGCGCTTTTGTAAGATATGGTTCATCATTACTATCTCTTGCCGTGTTTCGTAGATCAACATTCAAAGGAATAGTTCGAATTTCTTCTTTTTACGGTGCCATTAATTGCAAGCAGATTCCAAAAACGGCCGTCATTTACGAAATCATCAGCATCGATACCGTGGCATGAATGTATGAGAAATGTGCTCTTCACAAAGGAACTTAGTTTGTTGAATGACTCTTGCCACAAAAACGTCTGGAAGCACCTAAAGAAAAATGGTTTGCTGACCAGTACTAGTATGATCAATGTGTAATGTTATAGTTACGCAAGGGACAGGGATTCAATAACTTGTTGGTCATCGAACGTGTCTGCAAAAAGATGACACTGAGTTTCTCTTAACAAATGTGTGAGATCTTACAGGAGCGACTCTACCAGATCTCCTAGTAATGTTGGTATGAATTGATCTGCTCTGATGTTTACAGGTGAATGGTGGTGGTGGTAAGTTCCTATGGGACCAAACTGCTGAGGTCATCGGTCCCTAGGCTTACACACTACTTAATGTAACTTAAACTAACTTACGCCAAAGACAACACACACCCATGCCCGAGGGAGGACTCGAACCTCCATTGGGGGGGGGGGGGGGGAGGGGGGGGGGGACCCGCGCGAAACGTGGCAAATCGCCTCAGACCTCGCGGTGATGTTAACAGGGTTTGACAGAATATAGTTTTAAAAATTTGGGAGGCTAAAGAGGATAAAACTTGGTACGTTTTGGTGTAAGGAATCTATAGCCGGTAACGTGTAATAACGCTTCTACAGCACATTGCACTTTCTATGTACCCGTCAGGCTAAACGAAACACCAGAATGCTGTTATTAGGAAACTTTCATCGATAAAACAATAGGGCACAATGAAATACTGAAAAACGAATTCAGTGGGTTGACTGCTTTAGAGTATATGATCAATGCGACTGCCACCAACATCGTTACATATGGTACGACGACGAACCATGTGCTGACTGATTCACGCTTCCTTCTGATGCTATCAAGTGCTGAAAGGTTGTCCTCAATGAGCTCAATTGTTGAGAACACAAGAGACCTCACGTTGCCTGACACGACAAAATCTATAGGGATTGTGTCAAGGGAACGCGCTGACCAAGGGACTGGGTTTCTCTTTCCGATTACTCTCCGCCTGAAGTGTCTATTTCATAAGCCCTGGCCCGACGATAAAAGTCCATTAGAGCATCATCGTTCTGAAACCAAAAATTAGTGCTCTGTTGCAAGGGAACGTCCTGCAGACGTTCAGGCAAGGCATTTTACTGAAAGTTCAGATACCATCCAAAGCGCAAATGGTCTGGTGAGATGTGTGGTCCAATCTGATAACCTCCAAGTATTACACCACAACTGTGTACTGAGAGTCGCACATGATAACTTCTCGTACAGAATTCCAACAGTCCGCTGGTGACCTTATTTCACATTTCCAGCTGTAGGTTCCTGATATCAAAACGCTCAAAATTTCGTCTTCCACACTTTCCCAATTTTTCATATATATCTCAGTTGAATTTATGTTCGACTCGGGTTGTCCAGTAACGTCTTCGAACCAGCATCCAGCTGAGTATGTGTGTGATGCAATGTACGAATGAGATTCTAATAATGATTCTGCAAACTTCTGCACGGGTCTTTCTTAGGAACGGATCGATGTCACATAGAGCTCGTGAACTACCTCGTAGAGAACGTACCACACCTCACCGAGACTTGTAGAACATCTATGGAAATCATACAAAGTGTTGCGTCATTAGTTGCTGAGAAGATATTCTGGCTTTTTGAATTTATGAAACTCCTTCTTCAAAGTACCCCTGGACCGAACTGACCGACTATATAGTACGCTTTTTTTTTTTTTTGCAGTAATTCATTTCAGGTGCATGTAAGTGTTTGTAGGTTTCCGCCCTCTCCACGGTATCGCTTACTTGGTATTGTTGCGGCTGTTTGTCTTCTTCTCGTGTTGACTGGTGCCACTCGGTTTAGTAAGCGTTGCCTGTCCGGTAGTGGCAGCAGCGGCGGTTATCCATATGTATATAATTGTTGCCCTATCTTTGGGGTGACGTCGTTGTCTATCCGGGTCGTGTGAGTGGGCCAGTTTGGTTGTGGACTCAGGAGGAGCCAGGTCCGTGCAGTGCCAGAACACGCCAGGACTGCTGGTGGCACTCATGGATTGCTGGATGGAAGGGCTGTGGTCACGAGGGTGCACGACCTCGTCGTAAACCGGATCCAGCAAGCTTTAAGATGAGTTAATTTCAATCCAAGTAGAGAAACCTCCCCACATTGTGGTATCTCGCGATTCTCCAGTGCCTTGTGTTAGTGTTGCTGCTCGTAGTGTCACCGAGGCGAAGACCAGCGAGTGGAGTGCTTGGGGAAGGCGGATCTGATTAGCTTTCCTTGTCTTCTAATTTCTATTTATTGCGTTCACTTTGTTACTATTTGTTAAGTTCAACCAGCGGTATTTTTCCTGCCTCATGGCCGCCAACGCCCCAGTTACCTGCCCTAGGGGTTAGTGTATGTAACGGCAATGTACGTTTCCCCGCCTTGCCTCTGCTGTCCGGTGAGGCGTGTAGTTTTGACATCTTTTCTGAGTGTAGGTTGGTTGACGGTTCCTCTACTCTGGTGGTAGTGATTCCTTTCTCGTTCCTGCGCTCTAAACACAGTATTCTTGGGACGTAGTGCAGACCGCCGGTTCCGGCTTTGGGGTATTGTTGTGTCGTTGCATTTGGTTTATCGGGCGTCAGGTAGCTTCAGCAAGATTATCATTAGTCATTCGTTAGACTGCCTCTAGTCTGAGTTACCATTTTGTGAAGTGAATCAACTCTTCGCTGTGTACCTCATCGCTCGCGAAAGCATTTGTTGCCGGACCTTCTCAGAGGTCGATTCCTGGAGCACCGCCTGTGGCTCCTTGGATCTTGAAAGACACGTGTGTTCTAAAAGGAGGTGTGATGGCCAGTAGTTCAGTGTACGATCCCTTAGCACACGCTTTCTGCGGGTGTAATCTGCATAGTGCTCAGAGCCATTTGAACGGGTGTAATCGGCCTCAGTACCCTGTAAGGGACTTATGTACTGGTCCCGGTGTTTTATTATTGTATTGTTTATTACAGTACCTTATAATTCCTACATTAAATGTCATTCATGTCTAGTTAATAGTTCTGGTCGCCGTCTGGAATAAATCTAGCAGTGTAGTGTTCAGTGGATGTTAAAGGTTGTGTTACAAAGTTTACCGTCATCTTATTTCACCCGTTTGGTGATCAGTTGCTTTTTTTTCTATTAACCTTTTCTATTGTATTTGATGTTTTACAGCGGGTTTCTAAATTGTTTATATTATTGCTTTCCCTGGAATGTAAGGCCTTCAGCGTGATTGTGGTCATTTTCCTTAAAATTCTAATTTGGTATTTGTATTTTAGCAGTAAGCGTTAAAACCTTGTTTACTGCCATTCCTGGCGTCAGAACCCTTCTGCTGTTTTTGTGGTGACTTACCTTTACTATTTCAATACCTGTAAGTTGTAAATTGCAGCGAGTTCTTAAACATTTCTTAATTCATTGCCATTCTTGGCGTGTAAGGCCTTCAGCCGTGATTGTGGTCACTTGCCTTAAAATTCTACTTTGTGGCCATATGCCTTTAATATTACAATACCTGTACTTTGTAAGTTGCAGCGAGTTTTAAACAATTCTTAACTTATTGCCATTCCTGGCGTGTAAGGCCTTCTGCCCAGATACCACTGGCTTGCTTTTAAAATATTATCTGCTGTATCTGTATTTAATGGTAATTTGCTAAATAACTCACTGAAAACACTATTATTTACACAGTTGTTTATTCTTTCATTAATAACGTGTGGTACTTTTATTTATTTTTGAGTCTGGAATTAATGGTTTAAAATAAATTCTATGTAACTGTAAAAGGCAACCAATAATAACTGATTACGGCCCCGTCCACAATCGTAACCGAATCCTGCCTTTCCTTGATTGCTGGGTTTCAGAAACGGCGGCGAATAAATTATATAAATGAAATAAATTACGATCTAGACAAATGACAAAACGACAGAAGCCTTTGCACGTCAGACGCTCACTGGTACCTTTCAGATACGCGCAGGTCAGTTTTTCAGCACGGCAACGTGGTTTGCGCTATCTGCTTCAGAACAGTCCATCATTGCCTAGCTTCTTGTGTTTTCTAGGCAACAGAACGTGGCTACTGTACTGACAATATAAAGGATTCGTCCCCCATCTGTAATAAATTGTAGAAACTGTCTATTTGCTTTGGTAGTACACTGACGGAAAAATTCGCAGCACCATAAATGTAATTCATGTAGAGTAATAATATTTCGCAAATATATTTGTCTAGGTAAAATATTAAAATGATTCACATTGCAAGATCGCAGGTCAATGTAAGCGCGTGATAAGCCATTGCAAATGTGGAATGGTAGTGGACCAATAAACAGTGTAACTGCCAGAATTGTGTTGCAGAAGTGACGGATGTCAGTTTGTGGGATGGAGTTCCATGCCTGTTGCACTTGGTCGATCAATAAACGGGCGGTTAATGCTGGTTGTGGTTGACACTGGGGTTGTCGTCCTATGACGTTCCGTGTGTGCTTCATTGGAGACAGATCGGGTGGTCGAGCAGGCCAAGGCAACAAGTCGACACTCTGTAGAACATGTTGGGTTACAACAGTGGTATGTGGACGAGGTTATCCTATCGGGAAACACTCACTGAAATGCTGTTGACAAATGGAATCAAAGCAGGTCGAATGACCAGACTGACATACGGTTTCGCATTGAGGGTTCATGGAATAACCACGAGAGTGCTCTTGCTGTTATACGAAATTGCACCCCAGACCATAATTCCATATGTAGATCCAACCTGTTAAGCACGCACCAAGTTGATCGCTGGATCTCAGCTGGCCTTCTTCTCCAAACGAACACACGGCCCTCACTGACACCGAGGCAGTACCAGAAAACGGACCTGCACTCTGCCCTCCAGTGAGTCGCCAACGGTGGTTGTTTTGGCTGAGTGGAATGCACGTTACAGGGCGTCTAGCTAGGAGCTGACCTTGAAGTAACCGATTTTTAACAGTTCGTTGTGTCACTGTAGTGCCAATCATATTGCTACTCATATTGTTGTTGCAGGGGCAGTAGGATGCACCAGAGCAATACACCGAACATGACGGCCTTCCCTCTTGGTAGCGACACATGGCCGTCCAAAGCGCTGTCTTTTTGCGACGATACGTTCTCGTCACCACCGCTGCCATGTACAGTGGCTCCTTGTCGCCTTAAAGGCATACTTCACCAACACCAACTCATCGTGTCTAATCGCAAAGGTAACTAAGCGTGTATTTAAATTAAACCTCTTTTGCATCCTCATAGTGGCGCTACTAGCTCCACTCTTACGCGACTCTTGAGAAATTTTAATAGACATTATCTTTTGCACGTAGAAACACGTTTGCCATATGTCGCTAATGTCGTAAACTTCTTTTAACTAATGCGATTTTTTTTCGTCAATGTATTCGCACAGTATGTTTAAACTCCAGATGCGAATTATTTTATGTAAATTATGTGAATCGAACGTAGTCCACAATGTCACAAGCACCTTCATTTATGTAGTATGTAAGGGTTTCTTTAAATTATCGCTACCAGTCACAAACTTTGTCAACTTTTCTTTTACTTATTTATTTAGCAACATGTTTCGAGGGAATACCTCATCTTCAGCCTACTGGCGTTACAAAAACAACTTTACAATAAGGTCATACCGATGTTACATAATCTTTTCGTAAATGCTGTGGTCATATTTGTTCTTCTGGCGAGGCAGATTCGTTCGGCATCATGAACTTGAGTGGCACGGACTCCCGTTCACTCATCGGTCGAAAGTGTAGCTCAGGTATTACTGCCCCTTCAGGCTGCGTCACAAAGTAGGTGAAGCGACCGATCTCATAGTTCCGGTCTTCAAGCAGGATCCGCTGGGATGAGGCCTCCCAGAGGGTTGTTACATCACCAAAGAGACAGCGCAACTTTAATTAGCAAAGGCCGAGCCTGCCGCCAACCACCACTGTCTCACCATACAACTATTGCCGAAACGTGCAGCCAGTAATCTCGATCGGTTCCTGGGTAGCTACTGTCAAAGTATTTACTGTATGCGAGGCATCAAATAATAAAGAACGTACGTGCTCAGCAACCCTTCTCGACTAGTCATTGCTGAAGTACTGGATAATTCCACGTTCCCCCATATGCAACTCAAAGTCAAGTCAGAGACAGCCAATCCATTGCAATGGGTACAGGTGTTGGTCAGTGGCTTCTGTACCCGTTAGCAAACATGGTTGGGAATTGTGTGGCTTCTCACTCCTTACTATGAAACACTGAACTGCTGTATCATTTACTGCACAGTCACCTCTATATCCGTTCTTAGTGCCAGAGACAGTTACTATCACTTTGTGCTACACGGTATTTAAGATGTAAAGAACTTCCTCTGATCAAAGTACACAAATAACAGAACAGGTATGATGTCATGATAAACTCCCAATGCATAACAGGGTGATAAATTTCAGAAAATCTTCAATTTGGAGGTGTATAGTCGAAGGATAATCTATTCAAATGGATTCTTAGGCAACTAGACAACAGACGGTAACCATGTGATCATGAAGGAACGGAATTGAGCTCTGCTGCACATGAACTAGTATAAAAGTGTGCTACGTGGCAGACTTTCTACTTAAATGTGCAAAAAAGAATGTACAAAATAGTGCTAATGTTACTGTTGGTTGGCTGCATGCCAGGGGCGAACGTATGACGTCACAATCTAAGATGGTGGTAGCGGCAAAATTAAAAAGTGCAAGATAACGATGGTAAGAAATGAAAAAAAACTGCACAGACGGAAAATTTTTAAACAGTTCTAGCATCTGTTAGAGTAAAACAGCCAATTTCATATCAGTATTTTGCCATGGTGATTGGGGGGGGGGGGGGGGTTGCATAAAAAAAAACAGAGAACCTGTGTATAGACTGACGTCTTCAAAGTATCCAACTATCTATCAAAGCTATTCACAGTTTTACAGCAATTCGAAACGTCATTTACGCTTCTATCGACCTGGTGTAGTGTTCAAAGGTATTCGAGGTTGATAATGTGTTTTTAGCCGGGCATGCGGTGTCGACGTTGACGAAAGACACGTCTACGAGGCACATTGCTTCAATGCTGTTGCAGATAGAGCTCACAGCCAAATGATTTGGCTGGAGTGCACTGCCCGCTTATACAGGGTGTTGCATAAAGTTACGGTCAAACTTTCAGGAAACATTCCTCACACACAAAGAAAGAAAATATGTTATGTGGACATGTGTCCGGAAACGCTTACTTTCCATGTTTGAGCTCATTTTATTACTTCTCTTCAAATGACATTAATCATGGAATGGAAACACACAGCAACATAACGTACCAGCGTGACTTCAAACACTTTGTTACAGGAAATGTTCAAAATGTCCTCCGTTAGCGAGGATACATGCATCCACCCTCCGTCGCATGGAATCCCTGATGCTCTGATGCAGCCCTGGAAAATGGCGTATTATATCACAGCCGTCCAAAATACGAGCACGAAGAGTCTCTACATTTGGTACCGGGGTTGCGTAGACAAGTGCTTTAAAATGCCCCCATAAATGAAAGTCAAGAGGGTTGAGGTCAGGAGAGCGTGGAATTGGTCAGCCTCTACCAATCCATCGGTCACCGAATCTGTTGTTGAGAAGCGTACGAACACTTCGACTGAAATGTGCAGGAGCTCCATCGTGCATGAACCACATGTTGTGTCGTACTTGTAAAGGCACATGTTCTAGCAGCACAGGTAGAGTATCCCGTATGAAATCACGATAACGTACTCCATTGAGCGTAGGTGGAAGAACATGAGGCCCAATCAAGACATCACCAACAATGCCTGCCCAAACGTTCACAGAAAATCTGTGTTGATGACGTGATTGCACAATTGCGTGCGGATTCTCGTCATCCCACAGATGTTGGATGTGAAAATTTACAATTTGATCACGTTGGAATGAAGCCTCATATTGACGAAGCTAAAATGAGCTCTAACATGATAATTAAGCGTTTCCGGACACATGTCCACATAACATCTTTTTTTTTATTTGTGTGTGAGGAATGTTTCCTGAAAGTTTTGCCGTACCTTTTTGTAACACCCTGTACACAGAGCGGATGACGTTAGTTACGTAAGGCACTGATAACGGACTTAGACTTTGCAAGCACTGGCCGGCGGAGGTAGCCACACTAGCAGCACGCGTATTCTGCTGCGCCGGCCTGGCGCCGAGCCAGCCAAATCATTTGGCTGTGAGCTCTATCTGCAACAGCATTGAAGCAATGTGCCTCGTAGACGTGTCTTTCGTCAACGTCGCCACCGCATGCCCGTCTACAAACACATTATCAGCCTCGAGAAACAGTGTCGCACTGCCTGCTGAGCGCCAAGCAAGTCGGTTATGCAACCCGTCCGACTTGGTTCGGCGCCAGGCCGCCGCAGCACAGTACGTGTATTGCTAGTGTGGCTAGAGCACGCGTACGGGATAACCCACGCCGGCCAGTGCTTGCAGAGTCTAAGGCCGTTATCAGTGCCTTACGTAACCAAGGTCATCCCCTCTGTATACAAGCGGGCAGTGAACGCCAAATCATTTGGCTGTGAGCCTAGTTATGTTTATGGTATAGTATTTACATTGTATACATGCTCTTGTAGAAAAGTTAGTATTGATGAAGAAATACATGTATGGATGAAAGGACTTGGTGTACTTGCAGAAAGTGTAACTGTAACAGGAGACATTACCTTGTAATATAATTATTAATAAAGTGTGATCCCTGACCGGTGAGTGTACATCGCGAACCGGGGGCTTAAGGATGCAACAGTTGGAAAAAATTCTAAAACATAGTGCCGCGCTGCCCGTATGTATGTGCATGCACACACGCACTCACTTACTCACACACACACACACACACACACACACACACACACACACATACACACATAATTTTTATGCCATACAGATTAAACAGTACTTGTGAACATCCACATTTTGATCTCTGTACCACGCTCTGTGAAAGACACAGTGGAGCTACTAATTAGATGCTTCCATATCCAAGACACGTGACGCTCATCAAGTATCACAATCTTATTTCATCATCTAAGATGTCTGTAAAAGTACATCTACTTCATCGGCAGGACAAACTTTAAGTAAATGTATTTTCCCCTTTGAAAATGTCTCTCAAACCTAATGCCTAAAACGTAACTGGAGAGTGTTCTCACGCTATCTCCATGTCTGAATTGTAACAAGACATATAAGGCTAAATGAAGAACACTCTTCCTTCAGTACGATCGCAGTATAGAAGTTTCTATTGTTGTAGACAAAAATCACGTTGCGCTAAATTCACTAAAAGAGCCATCTAATTCACATGCAAGCTTAATGAGTGCAAAATGTCTACTACAGAGTGAAACAGAAATGATGTATACGGTAAAAAGTAATGTGCACAACTACAATAAAACTAAACGTATTAATGGGTCGTAACAGTGTGTATGTGAACAGGTCATGAGAAAACATGAAATCCTGTGTCAGCTCAGCTACTTGATTTTCGATTTTTGTATTTGCTTAAATGCACCGTTTATAGTAGTTTATGACACACAGCATGGGTTACAGACATCTCTGACGCACTGTCGTGACCTATACGCTTAAGCACCGTGACAACCTCTTCGTAACTGTTTGCAACTACCTCTGGATCACGGGGTGCCGGGTTCGGTTCCCGGCCGGGTTGGACATTTTCTCTTCCCGGGGACTGGGTGTTCGTGTTGTCATCATCATTCATGAAAGTGGCTAGATTGGACTGTATATAGAGATTGGGCGCTGACTACCGCGCAGTTGAGCGTCCCACAAACTAGACACCATCATCATCGTTCATAACTTTAAGTTTATTGTAGTTATCTATAGACTTTGGACTCTGTAATACACTCCTCGCACCTAATAGGCTTACATATGAGTTAGACGTCTCTTGAAATACGTTTAGCTCTAGGTGGTTTTTGGCATTCCTTACACCTTTTCGTTAGTGATACTTTGTGTGACCCTCCCAGGTCTGATCGGATTAGCATTTCCGCTCGGAATCTTGGTTTTCTCTTTGCATCTTGTTCCTAGAGTAATAAAAAATGAAGGAAATTTTTAATTTTTTTAATGTTACTGCAATTTGCTCACCGCAAACAAGCCAACAGTATGGAACAAGAAAAGTTTCTATACTGCGTGGCGTACGAACAGTGTTCATCATTGTAAACCGTACAGATCGCCACACAGCTCAATATGTGTACTTTAAAAATCACATGTGGCTGAAATATAACATGTTAAGTTGTAGGTCTACATGTATCTGCGTACAGAAACACTCGTGACCAATATTGTTTCTGCACATAACCTAAGTTGGCTAAAATATTATGATAAGCAGACAATATCGGTAGCCGCCACAAATAGGAAGTCTGAATTCGTGTAACATCCTGAAAGAATGCAATTAACGTTTAACTCATGGTTGACGGCTATAAATACCTATTTTTGTAATGAACAAGGAGAAATTCGTAATCCAGGGAACACAAAATTTTTACATACGACACAACGTGCTCAAAGACAATAATGGAACAAGTGTCTACACAGACACAGGAGTTTGGCCTCTCGAGAACATGATCTTAAGAACAGACGTCACATTTTCCAAAACCTTATCTGAAAACTAAATTTATGAAAATACTAAAACTCATTCTATAACGTAAAACACACATGACTTCTACTGCCTGTCTGTTTGACCACTTAAAGTTCAGCTGTCGATGAGAATAGTTTGATCTTTGTAAACAGATCACCAGTGTATCACTGTGTCATAAGCCACACCCCCTATACTGGGACTTCAGCATAATGTCACCATTAGTTCAGTATTTTGCCTGTCATTAGAAGATTCTGACATTGCGTGACATTACAGTAAAGAGCATGTGGCTCGTGACATGAAGGATAGGGTACCGATTTGTGCATGCCATTTCACCAATCTGATCATTTAACTTGTTGAAACAACTCTTAATTTCCTGATATCGACAAATCTCACCTTGTTGTCTACTCTCATTTCTTTTGCGAAACAAACTGCAACATGAAATCATTTTTCATTCTCAGATAATGAGCTGCTTTCGACGAAGAATACTCAAAGGAAAGATATGTTAGTTTCCATGGGTCAGTTAAAATGTGTCTCGAAAAGGAAGGAACCACAAAATAATCATTTCATTAAGTCAGACCGTTGAACCAGAACGTAGTGGAACAGAATAGTCTGGAATTAAAAAAAATTTAACAGTGCATGCTTTCATACAGACTGTCGAAACAGAACGAACTTGAATGTACAGAAATGTCAGAATATTCCAAAATGCATTTCATTGACAGAGGTTCTTAGAATGAAATGAATGAGAACCTTAAAAAATTCGACAGTACATTTCTTTCAGATATATTGTCAAAATATAATGGTATGGAAGAGCTGAACATCTTTCATCAGGCGGTAATGTTTGTCTCCTGTACACTGACAAACATTGCCGCACACTGCAAACATTAATCTATAAACTGAGCATCATTGTCGTAATCAATAAAATGATCATGATATAAACTAATCATCATTGTCCTATCCTTTAACATTTATAGGGTAACTTGTTACAATTTTACTGTTACATGGAGATATATGGGTCAAAATGTTCCTATTTTATCTGTAAGGTGGCGCTTTACTGGGCTACGTATCATGTAGTCTCCATTGTGAAATAGCAGACGTCAACAAAAGTTTGATACTGAAAAATAAAGTTAATGTTCTAATATGAGGATCTCTATATTCTTTGTTTCATATTTTTTGACGAACTACTGGTTCAAATATTGAAATTTAATCAACAAATTCAGTTGTAACAGGTTTAGATGTACTACCCAAATCAATATATGAGTATATGTCTCGGTCCGGGACTCGAACCTGGATTTCCCCATTACCGCTAGCGCTTGCCTTAACACTGACGCTACCTGTGCACGCTCCCCGTATTGACTTTGCCCTTCACACATTAATATTTGATGATAAACTACCGTTTAAAATAATGAAATTTGTTTCTAGAATTCAAATTAATTGTAATACGTATAAATGTGCTTCTTAAAAAGATATTCAAATGGCTCTAAGCACTTTGGGACTTAACAACTGAGCTCATCAGTCCCATAGACTTCGAACTACTTAAACCTAAATAACCTAAGGACGTCACACAGATCAATGCCCGAGTCAGGATTCAAACCTGCGGCCGTTGCAACAGCGTGGTTCCGGACTGAAGCGCCTAGAACACCTCGGCCACAGCGGCCGGCTCTTAAAGTGAACAATATCAATTTGTGGGAAATTTTCCGCTTATCACGAGCGATCACCTTACCACTCACTACTTGCGACTTAATACTCACCTGTATCGCTTTGAGGTAGTATATCTATACCTATTACAGTTCACTTAAAATTTACTTCTTGGATGATGCTGAAGTAGATAGTCGAAAGCACAGAAACCTTGGTTTCTTACATATGGCAGTGTGTAATACTACTATCCAGTATGGCGTTGCATCTAAATACCATGTAGTTTCCACTTTGTGACACCACAGCTTAACATTGTCAGCAGAAATATGACAGATGTTATATACTGATAGATAAAGTAAATACCCTACTGGGGAGAGGGATTGTAATATTATTGGGCTTTCCGTCGTATGAAAGCTGTGAGTACCCTTGGAACGGCATTCACCTAGATGAGTATTAAATGATCAACTTAAGAGATGAGACCTATTCTTTGAAACATGTTTTACATAATTTACGTAACTGTAAAGATGGGCACCTAGAGAGAACGCAAATACATCGATTGCGCAGTCAAAGAAACATTTTAACAGGAACTGAGCTTTCCGCTTCGACCTATATAAAAAAAACTTCGTAGATCTTCAGCTTTTATCGTACTTCTGCTTGTAACGTGAAAACGTAAAGAAGGTCGTCTTTAAGCCATAAAAATTAGCGGCCTTTCCAACGTACACACAACAGTTATCAATTAATAAAATTCAGGTAATTTATGTTCGACACTATAAATCGGCAAGTTATTGTCATGAAGGTGTTGAACGGTGCTAGAATTGTGTCGAAGGAAGGAGAAAAGTAATTACTGTAATTTGTGACAAAAGCGCGAACCAATAAGCAAGCACTGGACAGGCTGAAATCTGAGCGCACCATACAGTCAGAAAATTACTCATGTAAGTTATACAAAGACTTTTCAATTCCATGCCAGGCAGAATCGCTGCTGTCCTGGATTACGAAAGTGCACCAGCCTCCTAGTAAGAAACTTACCATATTGCTTTGGCTCAACAACGTACAACTGTAATGACGACTATATCTGCTACCGTCAGACAGTTGATTACGATACCTGAACTGATACTTGAGGTCAAATTATGAGCATTCAGTATGACTGGAAAATGTCTCTGCGGAATCTCCAAAGATTGTGTTCTTAACAAAGTTTAGGAGGACTGTTATTGCCCAGAAACAATGAAGGAAAATAATTATTGATAATAATCCTATCATCGTTTCCAATAATATACACATATAGCATTTATACGCTGATTCATTCATTCAAAGCAATACCGCAAACTCTGTATGTCCATCATTCTAGCACTGGTCGCGGTACTCGGCTGTTTGATTGATGATGTGAAATTAAACAACTTTCAGCCGTCAATTTTCAACCTTATTTTATTAGCGCCGAAACTGGTTGCCTAATAAAATAAGGTTGAAAATTGACGGCTGAAAGGTGCTTAATTTGACATCATGAATTCTGTAAACGTTTTCCACTCTGACGACAATATCCTAAAAGCAAGTGTTTCGAAAGATCCAACGGCTTCTTGTGAAGATAACTGTCTCTGTCATGCAATGTTGTTTCGTACACTGAAAGTAAAAATGTCTTCATGTGATAGATCAAGGAAATATAGACGCTGAGATAGTAACTCGATGTTTTGACTGTCACAATTATCATAGCTGCCTGACAGTTGGATAATTCATGATTAAGAATATCATTTTCAGTTGATTTTTCCTGATCTTACCGATGACTTACGGTGCACATATTATTGTATACCAATCAGAATTAGCTGTTCTTAGATCGTCTAAAGGATGGTCGCAAGTAGTGTAGTAAGAAAGAATGTGCAACATCAACAGTTAGAAGTCGGGCTATGTGAGCTGGTGGTAAAGCAAATGCCTGGAAACAAAGAGATGAGGGGATGAATTCCCGATGAAACCCGTCTGTCTTTAACTTGTACGTCACCTCTCAACTATGTGAGGAATAGCCAGGGACGGCAAGTGGTTCGGTTGATACGTTAAACTGTAGGTCCTCTTCCTCCAGTTGGAAAACTGGGGTCGATCAGAGACACACAAGTCGCCGAAGTGGCGTCCAATTGAAACACTTGCACTTTGTCTTTGGTCCACACGGACGCCATGATGATACAGAAGGTGAAGGAGACCACTGTGTTAGTCACACAGTGTCTGTTAACAGGACATACGACCTTTAAGTCGAATTTGAGCGTGTAGTGACAGAAGTGTGAACGTGGTAGGGAAGCCAGAAAACCTGAAAAGGAAGATTCAAAGGTTCAGTCTAGGTACAGTGGGGGTTAGTGACTAGGAATCGAAAACAGATTAGCATTTCCGTTAAGACAAATATACGGTATCAGAAAACTGTATAACGGAAGTAGGATGCGTGAGATTCTGAATTAGGATGTGGGTTGTAAGGAGTACTCTGAATCTGATACACACTCCCAGCACAAGGCAGTAATGGTCAAGGTTAGTCTGAATTTTAAAAGAAACGTCCTGAAGAAACAATGTGCAAAGAAGTGGAATATAAGGCGTAACCAAACGAATCCAAAATTCTTTAAGGCTGCAGATACTTTCATAACGAATACCGCAGTAGTAACTTCAGTTGAAGAGGAAGTGACATCCATAAATAGAATTATCCCAGAGGCTAGAAAAACGAGAACGGTAACTGCGAAGAAACCTTGGCTATCAGTGGAAATATTTCAGCTGATCGAATGAAATAAATAGGAAGCTCAGGGAAGTCAAGACGAAATGGCTGCTGGAAAAATGTTAATAAATCGAAAAAGATATTTTCACCGGAGTGACGAGTGCCATTGGAACACCACTGTGAAGCGCAGATGAGACAGCAGAAGAAGTATATTGAGGGCCTCTGCGAGAGGGATGATTTGACTGAAAACGGCTCTTGTATCCAAGTTCGTGACAATAATCATATACAGAGGAGTAGCAACTGAAATCGACGATCTATTAGATGATGGTGGGTTCGGCGTACTGGAACAAAAAGGGAGCACGAAAGAAGTTCTGACTTTGCCACTTATAAAGGAAACAAATCTTAAGAAAAATGAAAACACTTGCAAAGGATCTGTCGAATTGGAAAAAGATTTTTGAAATGCTGAGAATAACAGGGGTAAGCGACGGGAAAAATATTAGAATATACAGGATGTAGAAAATCAAAATGAATAAGAATATAAGATGTAACACGAAGTGCTCGTACTAAAATAGGTGAAAGACAGGGGCGCAGTCGTTCGTCACCACTCTTCGATTTAGACATCGAAGAAGGAATGACGGAAATAAACCTAAGAAATTTATGAGAAGAAATAAAATGCGATGTGAAAATATATCAATGATGAGATTCGGTGAAGACATTGCTGTCTTGAGTGAATGCGTAGAAGAACTGCAGAAGGTACAGAAGGGAATGAATGGTTTAATGAGTACAGTATGTTGGCTTACTGTATATCGAGGAAAGCTTAAAGTAACAGGAGTAGTATTAATGAAATTACCGATAACGGTAACATCAAAACTCAGGAATTCTAAGCAGACGAAATAACAGGATCCTAGTATCTTAGAAACAAAAAACACGTGATGGACCAAAAAAGGACACAAAAAGTAAGCAGAAGCCAAGAGTGCATACCTCGTCGAAATATATTCAGGAAATTTCCTAGAGTGTATGGACTGCAGCATTGAATGGTAGCAGATCATGAACTGTGATAAAATTGGAAAAGAAGTGAATTGAAGCATTCCATATTTGGTACTATAAAATTATGGTGAAAATCAAGTGGACTGTTAAGGAGTGATGAGTTTCGGCGCAGAATCGGCGAAAAAAAGAAAAGAAAGGGAAGGTCAAAACTTGTTATAAGATAAGTCGCCGCGCGGGATTAGCCGAGCGGTTTCAGGCGCTGCTGTCTTGGGCTGTGCGGCTGGTCCCGGCAGAGGTTCGAGTCCTCCCTCGGGCATGGGTGTGTGTGTTTGTCCTTAGGATAAATTAGGTTAAGTAGTGCGTAAGCTTAGGGACTGATGACCTTAGCAGTTAAGTCCCATAAGATTTCACACAGATTTGAACATTTTTGACATTAGTCAATAACTTTCTACTGTACGAGAAACTGTTGTAGGGGGGTCAAATATGTAGAAGAAAGATATTGAATAAATTAAACGAATAATTTAGAACTTAAGGTGCAGGTACTAGTCTTAAATGAAGAGGTTGACAAAAGTGCGGAATTCGTCGAGGACAGCATCAAACCAGTCAGAATGCTGATGACCCCAAAATAAATTGTATCTCATGGCGTCCGACCCATCTACATTACTGTTCGCTGCAGCACAGCACAATGCGTCAGTGTTCATCTCTGTAGGATGGGATGAAGGGTGACTGGATGTAAAATACTTGATTTCATTTCCCAGTTCTAAATATGATAGTGTTTACATCTCCATTCACATCAAAGGTGCCTGTGGTTCCAAATTCATGCAAATTCGCGAACTAGCATACGTGTTTATAGACGGTTCTGAAGCAGAGTACATCAGTTCTTTCATGCATAAATGCTCCGGTACTGGACAAAAGTATGGACGAATTTGAACGATGCATTGTTACGATACTTTAGTCAAATTGCACTGACGATTCGCGGTCGTTACTTTGTACACAGTCTTCAGTGTACTATATTCAGAAGCACATCGCTATCTTAACAGACCTCTACAACAAAACGAAAAGTCGCCAAATTGAAAATCAGTTCCTGGAAATCAATTGCTTGACTGTGATAGAAGTGCTGACAAGTTGGTTTAGTGCCCTTTGTCATTTCGATGTAACATGCAAAAATGCAATTAATGTTTACATTTTGACGACTGTTGTCCGACAGCACGTGTTGTAATATGGATCTTTGGGATTATACTAGAGAGGTTGCTGCTAGGGTTTCGTGTACTCAGTGTCTCTGCATTTTGTATCTCACTCGTTGTACTGGGATACTCACTCAGCTCTTCAGGCAGCAAATGGGACTTCGCTGTTCACAAACTGAAACGGTACATTGTCCCTCTGGTCCTTTCACGAGCTGATTGTGTGTGTATTATTGCATTATGAAACAATGTGTACGTAGTGTGTACAGTAACATGGAGTAAGGACTGAACGAACGCTGTCGCACTAGCCTTTTGGATTACTAAATAACTTCTTTGAAGCACAGTATTGTACATTAAGGTTAAAACGAATGAGGTAGCTCTGTTTCAAACTGACTGTACTTGCTACAATCTTCATTCGGTGATCCTGATTTAGATTTTCCTTGATTTCTGTAAAATACACAATATAAAGCGCAGGATGGCTTCTACTATAACATTAGATCCGTTTACCTGTACCATCGTTGACAAAAATTGACCTGTTATTTTTTACGTGGCTATCTATATGAATTACGTTATTTTTGTCCTCTTTATTTGTACTGCCAAGACATGTCCAACATCCTTTTAAAAGTAACTATAGATGAATTACTATCACGATTACTACTACAGTTACTAGTACTGTCACTTACAGCCCGTTCCTTATTACCTCTAGCTTTGACGTTTTTGAAGTGACGCAAAATACCATAACAACGAAAACGCAGTTGCATAGCTCACAATGACACCTCGATAAAGGCATAAAATAAATACCACATAGACAATGTCACACAGATATTTTCTGCAAATAACATTACAGAAAAGGAAACACAATAACATGGTCGAAAAATTTCAGTATAGTTTGGGGGCTGTACTGTTTAGAGTATCCGAGGCAGAAAAAAGGTTCACCAGTACAAAAGCTTTTAACAAAGCAGAAATTGCATTTACTGTCTGTAAGATCCAGAACCTCAAAATTGTTAATGAAACACTGTCAGTGTTTTATAACAAAACGTGCAATGTATCCAGAAAAACATCAACTACTCTTACAAGCTGTATCAAAGGATGACATCCTCTCATGTAGAATTATCTGATACTATTATTGTGCCATTGGCGTCAATGCTGCAAATGAACATGGAAGTGGATGTTGTGTATATATCATACTGTTAACAATTACCTATCGCTGTGTAATGAAATAATTAATGAAAATGTTAAGCATGTTACAGGAAAATTATACGATGAGTTATAATCAGAAATACCACTAGACAAAAAATTATCACTTTATGCACTGCGATTAGACTACGTTTTTATGGAACCATACATTGATTTTATAGTGTTAAACTAGGTTCGGCCACTGCGTGCAAAACTTCACGTGCGCACTATGTGCTGCCTGCGTATGGTTCAAGACTCTGCTTGTCTTGACACTACTCGGTACATCTGTGCTTCGTTCGGTGTGTATTTTATTTATCAGTGCGTTGCGACACACTCTTCCAGCGTTTGGTGCGGCGTATTTTGATCGTCACGACCACCTCGTTTAGGCTGAATCGTGGTGTAAAATCAATTGATCTATCGCTATTTGTTCGTGGTATAAAGGATTTTCACAGGTCCAGTAGCTGTTTCCACGAAAAGAGGCAATCTAGCGATCTACTGTCTCAATCCTTTACAAATTAGTGGGAATTGAAGAGGGTAGGTGTGAGAACTCTTATTTTCTGTTATATAATTGCATAATCGACGAGCACATCAAAAATGCTATGAAACGGCATTCTTCTATGGAGATGAATTTAAAATTTTAATTGAGAATGAAAGAGCTAAGATTTATAACGATCGCCAGATAATTTGCACGATATTTATTTTTCTCCCCGGATCACTCTGTGGTAAATAAGTAGGCATAGAACACAAGATAGAGTTGGTGTGCGAGTAGTAAAGTCTCTGAAGTTGAGCGCATTATTAAATCGTCAGTTGCAAAAGTTTTTGACATAACTGACAAAGAGTGTCGAGACGTTACGTATTAATGAAAAGTACTCTGGTTAAGTCAAAGACCATGCCTGAGACACATTTACTATTTAAGCACCGCTATTGATGAATTCATGAAGGATATAGGAAGCCAAGAACGAAAACTGTACTATCAGGAATGGATTGCAGACCTTACATTTTACACAGGGTTGACTGGAGACCGCCCTCAGCAGGACACTGCAAGGTGAATTGCGACCAATTCCTGACTTCATGGTGAAACTGAATGCATTTAAGAAGAAAATGTCACTGCAGTAAGGTCGTCGTCTGACAAAGAACACCGTCCATTTCCCTAAACGCGATGGCGTTAAAGAAAATTAGCATTTCGAACAATCCATTGTGGCGCTGAAAGAGTTACAGGAATAGCTTTCTAAACGTTTGAGGTCACTGCCTTTGAAGTGTTTCCAAGACCGATTTCCATTTCTTTTGAAAGCGACAGTGTGCACCTCGAGACGAACCTGTTCGATCTGCAATGTAATTCCCGTCAAAAAGACAATTTCTTTTACGTTAAAACTGTCCTAGAATTCTTCGCTGTTTTCCTCGGGAGCGGTTTCCAAGTCTCCATAATATGAATGCCAACGTGATGTCAGTGTTGCGATCAACATTTGTGTGCGAAAGGCTTTTTTCGATTACGAAACTAAAGAAGTCTAACGTACGTGGCACCCTGTTTAAAATCCACGTAACTGCGTCTGTGGCTATGCCGACTGTTTGTGCCAGATGTGTACTTTATTATCTCTTCAGCGCTACACAATTAAATAAATAAAGTTAAAAACTAGTTTTGTTTGTGGTCTAAGTCGCTATGAAGTATAAAATATCAAACAATGCTGCATGTGGCGCTTCCGCAGTTCCCTCCATACCCTTCACTCTTACTGCTTCGATAGCGTGACGTGGCAGAAAGTAAGTGTGCACTTCGTCAAGAGAGACTGAAAACGTGCAGTGCTTGGTTGTGCCTATGCTAAATCTTAATTGCGATTGCTGTTTACATACAAATTTTGTAAATTTCTTTTTACGTCTCTTTCTTGGCTTTGAATTTTTGACTTTATTATTGTGTATTTAGTTGTTAAATATTAGATACGTGAGTGGCATATCACTGACGATGATGGAACTAGAGTAGTATCACAGTGACTACACATATTGTACAGAATCATCACCAAAAAGGTGCACTGTAGCTCTTTTCTTGGAACATTTATATGTTTTAATCACCAAACATTGGTTTTATCTTTTGATGCTTCTATTTTATATAAATATTTGATACCTTTTGTGACATTCTGTGTGTAGCAATGAAGACCTATGTAAAAATACTACTGTAACACAGTCTGATAGCCGTTATGTTCCTCGATGTACTGATGTCAGTTTTTCAAAAAGCCCTTGACGTAGCTGACTCCGTATAGGCAGACTACGGTAACAGTAAAATGTAGAATCTCCTGTGCTGTGTATATATAAAATACAGGGGCAACGTTATTGTAATAGGAAATGAGGATATGCATTTTTAAATGTCTTAAATACAAGCTTATAAGCTGAGACATGAGTACACCATTTATTGCCACAAATGAAACAATTATCATTGATGTGGACTGAAGCGCAGCGGAGGGCGACTGCACAAAAAAGAAAAAAAAAAGCTTGTAAAATTATTTCAAATTCTGAAAAACTTCGACCAGCGTTTTAGCTGATAGAAAAGGCACGCTTCCTAGATCTTATTCTGTAAAGACAGTTTGTAAGTCTTCAGTATTAATTGTATAAGAAATATCTGTGAAGTGACCTGAAATGAACTGAACAAACCACGTTCATCAGAACAGTACGCATACGTACGACTAACTGGGAATACGAAAACAGAGGAATTTGAACTGCTAGGAACACCCTTCCAAATAATCTGATTTGCCCACGCTAACATAAACCTCTCAGCACACTGAAACAAACTATTGGCTGTGGTACGTTTCGAATCTAATAGGGAGTGGTACGTTTCGAATCTAATAGGGAGCATAGAGAAGGTGTCTTACTGACGTCGACATGCGGTGTACTCACTGAGAATTCATTGACCTGAGAGCAGAGACGTAGTAAGAAATGCTGTTTATCTCTCGGGACAAAAAGTTTTTCCAGGGAGTAAACAGCTCCAAATGTTTCGTCCACTTCTGTGTGAGACATACTGAGAAGTTGAAGAGACGATACCCCAACATAACGTGGTGAAATAACTGAAACAAGTATCCATAACAGCGCATCGGTTAAATTGTGTCGTCAACCGGTAGTTGGCAAAGATTGCGGAGTAGCGCCATCATGAACGCTGAGGCTGTAGAAATAAAAATATGCATCAAATCATCTTAAACGAAAAAGAAGAATACCTTAAATTAAACAGGTAGCGGGTGATCTGATAAGAATATAGGACCTTTCCATCTCTCATGCCGTGCAATCTTCGCGACATACACCTGTGCAACTCGACCTTTGTATGGTTACAGATAACCAATTCAGCAGTGTTCTAGACATGGTCTAATTCCAAGAAATGCAATGTCATTATAAATGTAAACACCGGCGTAAGAAACCTGTATTGCATGACTTTTTTATCTGGTCGTAATCATAAACTGGCGCGCAGTGTCCCCCGCCGTGCAGTTGCCTGCCTCCGCTCGGCACCCACCCTTGCCTGTCCGGCCGGCGGTGACGTCTGCAAGACATACGAGACGCGGCTGGAACCGGAGCGCCCGCCTCATTTATCAACGGCCGCTGTGTCGCCGTGTCGCCGGCCGCCATGCTGCCCACTGTGCGCGGCCATTCGCTTCTGACGCCAGCGACGTGTCACACCATCCCCTCCCACACGCCCGTTATGCCTCCTGTCACACACAGCCGGCCAGCAACCGCCTCTAGTTTCAAGCCTGTTTGACAAACTTTTACGGCATACTCGGTCCCCACTAGCTTTTGCTATAACACAGGGTGTTTCAATATATATGACCTGATTTTCGACGGTAATCATTACGAAACAAGTGATGCACCACAAGGAAATATCTAAATGGGCAGTGCCTAAAAATTCAGAAAATCGCCGTTAAATGTCAATTAGTTCGTTTGCAGTTAGATGGCGTGCCCTCCACAGAAGGCGTTTTGTGTGCTGCAGTATGCCGAGAGTGAGTCAAAGATTACAGTGCAGCATGCTCTCCGTTAGTATTTTGACACTGATCCGCCTGCATCCAAAAACATTCGCCGTTGGTATCACTAGTTCGAAGAGACAGAATGCTTGTGCAAAGGGAAGAATCCACGTCGACCTCGCAGTTCTGATGACATGGTGGAAAGAATTCGGCAAACGTTTGAGTATAATCCACGGAAATCTACTCGCCGCGCAAGCCGAGACCTGGGAATGCCTCATGCGACTATCTGGAGAGTGTTAAAGCGTCGTGTGATACAACGTTCGTCGGTTTCTCAGTGACACCCCGCCTCGACGCAGGTAAGACGAGACATTGCTTTTGATTCTTGGCCTCTAAGACCGCCACACATGACCCCAAGCGATTTTTTCTTTTGGGGATGTGTGAAGAAATATGTGTTCATCTTTCCTTTGCCTCATGAAAGAGTAGAAGTGAAGAACAAAATAACACACGCCATAGCGTCTGTAAAAGCAGATATATACTGTAAAGTATATGACAAGTTTAACTACCATCTAGATGTTGTTGGCGGTGCTGCTGTTAGACGCACCGAGCATTTGTAATAGCACGGCCAGAACTTTTAGATTTTGTGAGTCACTTTTTAACTCACTCTTGGAAACGGAAAATTTCGTTTTGCACTAGATGTAATTTGTCGGCTCATGTGGTAACCATTGGAGATCTCCCTGGTGGAACTAGTTCTTAGGCTCACCTGTTCATTACCGAATGTGTGTCGAGTCACAATAGCGACAAAACAGCAAGGCGCTTTATACTTTCAGCTACAACAGATTCAGTTCAGTTGCATAATTTATGGAAACATTCACCGATGGTTCCAGCAGTTTGAAAATAGTCATTGTTCATGCAAGTGGGAATCCACAGATCCTGTTTGTAGAAATAGAGCGCATTCAACGGTTTTCTACCTCTTCCGTCTACGTCCTCGTATCATCGGGGAATTAAATATTCTTCATACATCCTGTCTTGTGTGTTTAGCAGTGCCGTTTGTTACTCGTGTCTCAAATGGTTCAAATGGCTCTGAGCACTATGGGACTTAACTTCTAAGGTCATCAGTCCCCTAGAACTTAAACCTAACTAACCTAAGGACATCACACACATCCATGCCCGAGGCAAGATTCGAACCTGCGACCGTAGCGGTCGCACGGTTACATCGCACGGTTACAGACTGTAGCGCTTAGAACCGCTCGGCCACCCGGGCCGGCGTTGCTGGTGTCTCTTCTGGTTGTGTGGTCGTGGTCCATGAAACTTTCCTGCTCCTAACGTTTCGTCTAGAGCCGCACTGGGCTTCTTCGGAGTCGTTCCTGGAGCCGACTGATTCGGCAAGACTCAGCGGATCAGAACCTCCTCTGTATATGCCCAACGTAGCTGTAGCGGAAACGTTAGGTGCAGAAGAGTTTCAGTACCGCGGCAATGCAAACCGTAAGGATTGCCAGCAAGTAATTGTATCATGAGTGGCGTTTCTGATTCAATCTATTTCAAATTATACAGGATCTATTGGCTGAGAACTATGTACAGAGTTTTGTGAAATCTGGGTTGGAGGACATTGACAGAGAGAGAGAAAGAAGGTCATGAAGGGAGAGGGGAGGGGGGAGGCAGATGGACAGATAGAGCAATGAGGACAAGTTGGGCAAAGGGGGGAGGAGGAAATGGATAGAGAGAGGGACGGAGGAGCAGATGGATACAGAGGATCGGGAGTGGGGATGAGGAGGTGGAGAGAGCGAGAGAGAGCAGAGGATCTTTACAAGCAGAGGAAAGAGACGAGACGGACAGTAAGATGGAGGAGGTTGATCTAGAGAAGATGAGCTGGAAATGGTTGCGGGGGGGGGGGGGAGGGGGAAGAGCTGGACGATAAGGGGCAGGAGAAGGTGTACAGAGAGAAATGGAATGGGTAATGGACGTAGGGGGGAGGGTGAGACTGATCAAGTGAACTGAAATAAATACATACCTGGGGTACAGCGGGTACTCATCACTATTTTTATGTAGACGAACCTTATTGTATTACTGGCTAGTGTCGGCTAGCCATTTTAAAATTCAGAATCGTCTGTGAAATGTCTTGTCATTTTAACTATATCTCTCATTAAACCGACACTAAGTATCTCAAAATTACCGTTTATGTAATACATCTTCACATACTGAAAGCGGGTGTATGCATGTATGTTCCGTGTCTCCTCCTAAACGACTGGATCGATAACAACCGGACTTGATACACATAATTCTCAGCCCCAACAGAACCAACCAATAAGGAGGTAAGAACCACCTTCCTCTTAAATGGTTTGGTTGGAGGTGTAGCTCACGATGCAGAAATAACTCCATTATATTCATCCATTGTTTGAGAATGAGAGTACTTAGCGACTTTGCTCACAATTTCAAACCTTTACGAGACTTTTCTCTCCACCCATAAAATGTTGAAAGGGAAAAGCTTATCGCTTATTACATTTCCGTTGCTCATGCACCAAACATTCATCTTCACTCATTACCTTTGAATTTACTGCATCTTTACTCCCAGCCTATCTGCTATACGCTTTGCAAACAGCATTGACATGTACCACTGAATGTATGTACAAAAATACATCACTGTACTACTCTTAGTTCAGGAGATATGACGTCATAAAGACTGAGATACTCTAAAACCTCCTGCACCATGCATGATGTTTCAGTTTGTTACTTCTTTACTGCCAACTACATTCAACACATTTTGCAGGCACTACCCACATATGCTCGTACAACTGGATGTAACACCAAAAGTGTATCGTTGTACGTCATATAGCTCAGGAGATATGACGCTATTAACAGTGAAAGCGAAACAGCAGGGCGTAACTGGCCAGATATGTAGGCGAAATATGTATACACATTCGTGTGATATATGTCAAATATATATGAAATATATGTGGCACGGGGAAAAAGCTCCTCTACACCCCTGGAAATGTTTGATTCAGACTTGGTAGCTCTATTGCTTACTATCTGGAAACAAATACTGTGTGGTAAGCTCCATCAACCGCCTATGAGGGTGGTGGTTTATAATACGGCGAGATATGTGAACATGAGGAGATATGTTTAGAGAGAAGAGAGGTGGACCAAGATACTGAAGAATAGATCTGTGCAGATTGAGGGGCATGGGGAAAATCGTGAGACAGAGATGGAGTGGCAGATGGACAGAAGGAGAAAGAACAGGTGGACAGAGAAGGGGAAGGGCAGATGTACAGATAGAGGTGGGAGGAACGGATGGCGTTAGCAATAAACTTTATCTTTGTTAAGAGTCTTGTGGAGAGTACTACGGACAGAAAGCAGTTTCAGCATTCGGAAATTCGGTACTGTGGACACACACATCAAGAAACTAAGGAGATTCACCAAAGATTGAAATTCCTTTCGCAGTTTATAGAGAGAAACTTACGTCCCGTTCCGTTTTACGTAATGGTTGTTTACAAGAACCACGTATCGAGGCCTGTTTGTGATCTGACTTTGTCACACATGGAGTAGACACCATTGGCATATGCAACCAAGAGCATTTCTTAACAATAAGTTGCCTCAACAACAGATCGGCCGTAAGAGGCAATCGGATCTGACATTGAACCACAGATTTCCAAGTTCGGCTGATCTCAAGATATCTGTTTCTGGACGTTTGTTAAAGATTCTATCGTTCTCCCCTGCCTACACCTGTGGAATGCTGAGATATCTTATAGCACCAGAAGTGAATCTAGGAAATGCAGACATGTTCACAAAATTGTGGGTCATGTGTGATCGTTGCACGGATGTTTGTCGTACTTCCAGTGATTGTTGCATTGAATGTGTGGGGAAAGTAAATGGAAACGTTGCTGCAAAATGTTGTTGCAGAAAGATGGAATGGGTATACTTGTAACAAGCATAAGCTTTTGAAATCGGAGTCTTCTTATGAAAATTAAAGAAAATAAAAAGAAATATGATACAATGTACAAGGCAAACACTTATCCCAAATTGCTATCTTCATTCGTGTTGCAGACATAATGTTATGAAAATGATTCTATCTCAAATCACATTTTACGGCAAATAAAATACACAATTTTACGCCACTCTGCTAAAACGATAATTCCTGTCCCGTCCTTTGTCTATTATGAGTGCGCCCTACACAGAAAGCTGTATTCTGTGAAAAGAACGTATAATATACTATGGTACTATGATTACAATTATTCTCACCGGAATGCACTACCTTTGAGAAGGGCATAGCAGCCATGATATCTGAACGCACGAGTCGTGCTATCTATCTAAGTTCATATGTAAACAGTTTACGAGGACAGTGGTTCATTGGGAATCGTGTTAAGGGCGTCAACGTCTCTAATTTTTTATGCAATTTATATAATATATTTTGTGTTAGCAGAAGAGCCAACACCGTGTTGCGAGTGGAGGGCGAAATGCACGCGTTTTAGCTCACGCAGGCTGGTGTGAGGAGGGAAGAACTATACTGACGGGAGGTCTGGAACATGACATGGAATGATAATTCAGAAAGCGGACGTAATTAGTTTGATACTTAACTTTAATCCATTAATGATGAGCGTCGCTCTTGCCGGTACATGATTCACAATATTATCTGTTCAGAATACATTCTTGAAGATAGTAATTATAGTAACTGAATAGGGCGCCTTGCTAGGTTGTAGCAAATAACGCAGAAGAAGGCTATGCTAAACTGTCATCTCTGCAAATGAGAGCGTATGTAGGCAGTGAACCATCGCTAGCAAAGTCGGCTGTACAACTGGGGCGACTGCTAGGGAGTCTCTCCAGACTAGACCTGCCGTGTGGCGGCGCTCGGTCTGCAATCATAGTAGCGACACGCGGGTCCGACGTATACTAACGGACCGTGGCCATTTAAAGGCTACCACCTACCAAGTGTGGTGTCTGGCAGTGACACCACAATATACACGACGCACAGGCTTTCCCCTCATTTGATGTTGATGTATTCTTACTGTTATAAGGCTCAGCTACATGTGCATATGTCTGAGGATTTTAATCTCCAACAAATGCGTAAGTTCGTATCGTTTTCAGTTTGTGTGTTGGTATTCCAGTTGCCATGGGTTTATTTACCGATTGTCATTTTTCACTTTCATTCCACTGTTGCTATTTGGGTTAACACATGGTCATTTTAAAATCTGGGGTAGTGAGTAGTGCTGTTAACACTAGAAAACGGAGTGCCAAGTTTAATTTCCGACACATTCATCTGTGTGAAGTAGAGGGGTGACAGCAGCAGAGGCCACGAGGAACATTTTGCCGTGTATGGTTATAATGTTACTGGAAAGGAAACGGTAAGACAATGGTTTTGTTGTGTTAAAGAGGATTGTTTTTACATTAGCAACTCTTCACGTCCAGAAAGACCTTCGGGATTTGATGAAGATCGTTTCAACTCATTAATCCATAATGAACCATATCAGTGTACTGGAGAACTGTCAAATGCGATGAAATGGGACCATTCAGCCATCGTGTGACATTTGTATGTATTCGGTAAGGTTCAAAATCTGTGGTATAGGTACCGCATGCCGTAAGCAAAAATCACAAAAATCATTGGGTGGCCATATGTACATCTCTGCTTGCTCGTCATCAATTAGCTCGTGAACAATATTGACCAGTTCTACACTTTATCGTTCCTGTTGGCGAGAAATGGCGTCTTTATTTTAACGTAGGGCATAGAAAGGACTCGTTGAGCACAAACAAAACAGTAACTCCCCGTATAAACATCTGCCCACATTTAAATTTAAATGAATGACTGGTACGGTACTGGCTGTGACTGAAAGAAAAATTATTCCTTCCCTTTTTTTGACTGGTAAAAATTATATTCTGAAAATCTTTTATATTACTGCATTCCATTATATGAAAAATTGAATATTGCTAATCTAGGTCAACAGGTGCTGATGAATCTGAAAAAGATTGAAAGAAATTTATTTTAACATTTCAGACAAGTGACGTCATACGCGCAAGCCAATAAAAATAATAAAATTTACCTTACAATACATGGCTATGAATTGCGCTGTACCAGCGACAGACTACAACTGCACTGTAGCAGCGAGCGACTGCAACAACTGCCGAGACTGCTCTGACCTGCGACTCTATTGCAGCAAAGATATTTTCTGTCGCAAGTAGCGCGTGAGCAATACATCGAAATTACATTTGCTCCAGTAGCGTGGTGAAACCCTTACAAAGTGTATCCTTAAGCTCCCACAACGAAACTTCGATGGAAACAGTGTGCAGTACATTCGAGTGATAAAAAATGTGTAAACATTAACCAAATGATTTTCAAGGCAAGGGCCAGTTCTGTGAATCTATTACGTTGTAATGCATACGCTGAGGCTGACGGTGGTAATTTCTAACTGTCAGTGTAATCAATTTTTTCTAGTTGACGCTAGTTCCTTGACTCAAAAACTCGGTTTAGTTCCATATCTCAAAACACTCGGTTTGGTACCTTTTACCGTCTGCGCAGTATTGAACCTGATGGCATAGGGCACCTTAAAAGAATAATTAATTTATAACTACGTAACAATGAGAACAATACTAGCAAATAGCTTTACAGACATCCTCCAGCAGTGTGACTGCTCGTGAAGAGAGGGTGGACGGCAGTCATAAAAGTTAATTTGGAATTTGATGAAGAAACCCATAAATAAATTTGGCATACCAGCAGTATCCCTGTAGACAGTAGTTGTAAGTTAAATGGCATATCACTTGTAGAGTAGACGTTAGAGTGAAAGGGAAGTGAAAGGCTCACCAGTCCAAGAAAGTGCAGAATCCAATCACATTAATGTGACCAGCTCCTACGTTCGACGTCAACGTGCAATACCA
Organism: Schistocerca piceifrons; assembly: GCF_021461385.2. Classification (NCBI taxonomy): domain Eukaryota; kingdom Metazoa; phylum Arthropoda; class Insecta; order Orthoptera; family Acrididae; genus Schistocerca; species Schistocerca piceifrons. Next base: position 635,267,932 of record NC_060139.1, read on the forward strand.
CTGACAGACAGCTGCAGGCAGAACTAGCGGTGGAAGGCATATAAAGCATCTCGGGATGATGTACGAAACAGTGCAGTCGTTTTCGTACTGTGAAAACGGAGTGATTTATCTCACATGCAAATGGACATCACTGTTGGCTTCTAGGGCCAAGGGTACTAGCATTTCTGAAACGACTAAGTTTTTAAATCGTTTGGTTTCCATCGTGACTGAAATACACAGTGCTTGCAAAATGGCTGTATAGAGAACTAGCGCCGCGGCAACTGTGGTGCAGTACAGGCCATTGATGACAGGGATGAATGACGGGTGCGAATATGCGCACGACCGAACAGAAGTGAAACTATTGAGCAACTGACCGCACAAATAAACGAACAGTGTCTCCTCAACGAACTTCCAGCGAACGTTGCAGATTATGGGTATCCACATCAGGAGGGTGGTTCATGCACGAAAGCTGAGTGCTGCCCATCGGTGACGAGGGCTGGAATACGGAAGCAAATGCCGCAACGGGACGTCCATTGACTGGCGACAGGTGCCCTTTTCAGATGAATCGCTTTTTATGCTCCGTCGGGCAGATAGCTATTGACGTGCACTGTGCGAAATGTCTGAAAGCAAACAGCCTGCAACTATCGTTGAAATATCCAGGTCGTAGGACAGAGCGTTATGTTATGGAATGTTTTCAAGGCATTCCCTATCAACACACGTATGCATTAATCCTTGGGCATGATGTCCACCTATGCAGTTTGTTTCTTCTCAGCACTGTATCATTCAACAGCAAGACATTGCTGTATGTCACACAGCTTGCTGTGTAGGTGCGTGATTCGAGGAGCACCAGTATTAGTTTACCGTACCATCGTACTCCCCTGGCCAGCAACCTACCCAGATATAAACCCAGTCGAGAATCTGTGGGACCATCAGTATCGGGCTGTGCGCACCATTCCACTGAGGATCCTAGTACAGATGTTCAGGGCACTGGATTCGGAGGGCTCCACATCCCTTCCAGAATCTGACTAACTATTTCCATGCACATATCGCAGGGGTCCGTGCTGCAAGTGTCTTGTGACATGTGGTCACACTAATGAGACTGGAACTGTATTCGTTGTACAGAGAAGTATTGTTCAATTTTTTTCTACCCAGTTCTGCACCAGAATAGTAACACTGAACACGCAGATTGCCAAGAGGCTTAACAGTAAATGTAAAGAATTAATCATTCGCTAAACCAATACCTAAAGAATTAATAACAGTGTGAGTTAACACAGGCGAATCACAATATTCGCCTTATGCTTAGAAAACTTGAGAATTTCACACAATAAACTGGCCGCACACGTTAATTAAAACTTCAAAAAGCAATTTTCATTGAACCTAAAACTGAATAAAGGATACACTGAGCCGTGCGCCGAATTCCATAGCTCGCGCACGGCGAGTTGAGCACCGTCGTTGTCGGTTAGAGGGTCTCTTATTTTCTCTCTGCTGGAAGACAGGAGGTGGTTTGTGCGAATAGGAGGGAGGCGGTAGGGACTGGACGGATGCGCTGGATGGCGTGTCCGGTGGAAAGTAGGGGCCTTTCTGCAGACCAATTGGTCAGCACTGCCGGCGCACCGTTACTCTAGTGAGAGCGTTGGCGTTCGGCGTTCTCCATGCTGGGTGGTGCAGCCGTTGATGCGCCGTGCTGGACCAGACTAGTCCTGCCCTGGCTGCACTTGTTCGTGCAGTACACAGAGAATTTGGAGCGATTCGGCGAACCCCACCGGACGTCGCCCTCCTGCATAAGAAGACCGAAACACATTCACTACAAGATTTTGCAGGGCCGAAGCCAACGGCATCTTCGAACTCCTTCGTGAAGGGAAGAGCCCAGTTCTGCTTCCTTGTGTTTATTGTAAATATAATTTGTATGTTCTCCAGCGACTTGTCTACACATCCTTCAGTTGGTAGTGTTTCTAGCAGACTGGCGCTGGCCTTTCACTTGCATTCTGAAGCATTTTTTGTGCTGGGTCAGCCCCCCCCTCCCCCCCCCCCCGCCCCCTCCATTCAACCACATTTTCAACAATGCGATTTTGAAAGTGTTTGCTGCATGTGGTCAAGTCTCTCTGTTGGTCTATCTGTAGGATAAATATTTTTAAAAATATTTGGGTGCTCAATTTTAGGTAAAGTACAGACTGTTGTTCTCTTGATTTAATTTTAAGGCCCGAAGGCCTGCCCACTAAATTTCACATCTTCTCTCTATGTTGGCCTCTAGAAAAGAGATCAATTTTATTTAGTTGCACTAACTTCTTTCTTACAGTCAGTAAATTTATTTATTTCCCCCTAGATACTACGACAACGGCCAACAAAAATAAGTGTTACTCTTTGTATGAAGCTTAAATGATGCTTTCTTCTGTTAAATTACATGTGAACTGTCTAAAAACAATTCCACGATGGCAATTTAAGTTCTTGAGAAACTCTGATCGATCAGTAAGCTAATAATAGGCCACTGGTATATCTCAGGTTGTGGATGCTAGTTTGAAGAGTGCTTCTGCATTTATTAAGATAGTAGTGAATTTATATCGTCGGTCTGTAGTAATTCCGGCTTTAATTGTCTACGTCGCTCGAACCTGTTAACTTTAACTAGCATCAAGAAGAGAGTTAACATTCAGTGTCACTTTTATCTTAATATTAGACACTGGATTTCTTTTAGGGTAAGGGCAAAAGCTTTAATTTCATTTAACCTGTTCACTCCTTAAACAGCTTTGCTAGATATGTTGCTTTCTCGGCTTTCTGTCGTCTGGGGGCTGGGTACCGAGGTCTTCGTCTGGGGTCTATTGTGTCCTTTGCGCTGATCTGACATGGGACTTCTCTATTACTTTATCATGATTCTCAGGTTGTGGTGTGCCTCGGCATGACTTCCAATTTAAATTGTTAAGATTTAATATTTTCATAAATTGTAATTTTGTGAAATAAATTTTAAAGAATTTTTTAAATGTTTCGCTTCTGGTGTTTTGCATTGAATGCCTTTTTAAGCGGAAAAGCTCAAGATTATTTTGTTTTTCTAGTTTACCCTTGTATTGTTGGCTAATACGTTGTTTTAAAGAGTACAAGATAACAAAAGATGTTGAATACTTTTCCCCAGGCCTTCCACCAGGACCTGTTGGTGGTGTCCTCCCGAAATACAAGCTACTGTTGCCTGTGACATACACTAACAAAATACGAAAAGAAACAACTAAAATTACACACAGAATAAGTTAAACGCAGAAATCTCAGATGTATGAGTAAATATGTACGAAAATCTGATAAGATGGATTTAAAAAATAAACTGTTAAATTTAGAAGCCACAGGACAGGCAATAGTTAATGCTGATAACGTGGCATACGTAAAATAACACGTCAGTTACAGTGGATATACGTGCATCAAAGGCAATGACAGTGATTGACTGTACTAATTATACTAAAAACGCAAATTTTAACTAGATAGTACGGCCGTAACACTGAAGGAACAATTGAAGATTGTCTACTTAATTAAATTGAGGTAAGGTTCGTCTTAACAAACACACCATTGATTGCTTGTGGAACACTGAGCTTACTAAAACGAGTGTTTTTAGGAGGCCACTCGCCATATTAATTGTTCTCGTTGCTGTCAGGTGGTGCTGTGTGCGATGCCGCCAGTAGGTAGTCACTTAGGTGCAGCTGGCCTTCGTCAGTCACCAGCCAATCCTTTGGTATAGTGCATGTGTCTTCTCGTCGTTGGCATAGTCTGTTAAACTGTTTAGTATTAACAGCGTGTGGTCACCTCCACAAGTCAGTTGTAGCACCAATACTCCAAGGCACTCGAAGTGGGCCAGAGAGTGTGCAAACCTGTGCAGACATTGCACTAAAAACCACCAGGCGGATAAATTTGCGCCACACACAGTCGAAGATACGACAGAGATAAGAGCTTTATTGATATTAGACGATACACGACCCAAGGAGAGGGAATAAGTACTTTATGTGTGCAAGTGTTGATTTTTAGTGCTACTAGTATCATAAACTAGCCCAGTGGTAGATTGCATCGTTCCATAGCGCAGCTGATACAATTCCTGGAGTTGTGTGAAACCTAGAAGTGCACCTGGTACCTTAAAGTTAATGACTGCAAGAAAACGAGAAGAGTCAGCTCCACGAGCACAATCGACCCAGCTCGGGAAGAGTGGAATACCGTCACCGTTGTTGACGTTGCCTGACTGTGTGATTCTCGCGACAGACCCTCTGAGCATCAACTTCAATCTGTTTATAATTGGCTTTTAGGCAAGAACACATGCCGCTCTCGCCCTGAAACTCCCCCAGCAATAGCTATTGTCTTTTATCAAACATGTGATAATAAGGAAACCCGTGTCAGCAATTCAGATCAATATTTTTTGTACGGACACTTACTTATCAATACATATTCTCTTTAAACCATTAGCGCCAACACCTATCATACGAAGAACCACTATGGCATGCCCCACCTATGAGGCCTGTCGTATGGTGCACCTCCGAATGTGTCTCACTACTACGAGGCTCATCACATAATTTGCCAATGAAAGTTTTATGAATACGAAGCCTTTCATACGATTGATTAATGAATGTATGTTCTCACTACAGGGCCCATCATTTGATGGACGTATTTGATGGACTATTTAAAACTGATCCTCTCTACAAAGCTCATAATATGACGGACCAATGAAAAGGTACTGTCATGATGGGGTCTGTTATCTGACAGACTAATTAAAGTGTTCCCTTACCACAAGGACATCAAGCAACAAACCAAGAAACAAGTGCATTCACAGCGAGGCCTCTTATACAGTGGACCAAAGAGAATGTTTTTGTATGTCCATCCTTTTAGCACGACGTCTCTGGGACGACGGCCATTTACTATCGTGACAAAAAATAAAAATACCTACAGCCGTCCTTATGATTATATTTTATTTTGTCGCCACCAGTTTCGACGCTTCATTGCGTCATCTTCAGGCTGTTTGGATGTGGTACACGGTGATACGAACCCCATGCATAACCCATCAGCTGCCAGCATTACTGGATTCGCAGATAATGTGTCAGCACTCCAACCGTTAACTGTCAACTAAGTTGATGGTTGGAGTGCTGACATATTATCTGCGAATCCAGTAATGCTGGCAAATGATGGGATATGCGTGGGGTTCGTAACACCCTGTACCGCATCAAAACAGCCTGAAGATGACGCAATGAACTGTCAACTCAGTTGATGGTTGGAGTGCTGACACATTATCTGCGAATCCAATAATGCTGGCAACTGATGGGTTATGCATGGGGATCGTATCAACCTGTACCGCATCAAAACAGCCTAAATATTACGCAATGAAACGTCGAAACTGGTAGCGACAAAATAAAATAATATCATAAGGACGGCTGTAGGTGTTTTTATTTTTTGTCACGAAAGAGAATGTTCGTCACTACGATGCCCGCCTTATAACTAATATCGTATGAATGTGTGTCCTCACTATAAGTCCTGTCATATGACGAATCAAAGAAGTCACGCCCCCACTGTGAGGATCGTTACGCTATCCATCAATGAAAGTTTCCCCTCCTTACAAACTCACCTAAATATTTTTCTCTACACAGTGTTATCCACACAGAGTCGTAAAAAAGTGACCCAACCTAAGTTATAATTACAGCATTTCATTTCTTTGATTGAAAATGCGTTTTGAGTGAAGTAATGCATGAACAGAGATGAAATTAAATTACAAATTCTAGTCATTTTTCTGTTCATACGTCTCCTGTTTCTCAACTGTCGACCGAGAGTGAAACGAAATAATAAAAATATATCGACAAATTCCTAAGGACAGTGTTGATACGAAGTCCATGTCCAAACGACAGGTCGGAAAACTGTACCTTATGTCATCGTGTCCACTCTGGTGACGTTCTCCCGTTCTCTCACATATTGTTTTCTTGTCCAGTAGAGCTTCCTCACGTGCATGAATCCGTGCCACAGAAGGCCAAGGCTATTGCCTGGGTATGTAACACGTCACCAGTAGACATCAGATAGTATATTGAAATACCACAATTACTCAAAACAAACACACATGACTACCGAATAACAAATACCATCTGTGATTTTTAAGATTATGGTGAGTCAACAATGTAGAATTCACTCAGCTGGTTTTCTGCTACTTTTGTATGCGACGCATCCCTGGTGGATACACTGTAGTTCACCGCATTCGGTTTTGGACAGTCACCTTGAGAAATTCGCTTCCTGCATCGTCTTACAAAAGTAACAATTCAGTTAACTATATGTGACCTCAGTGGAAGTTTGATGACTACTTGAAGCGCCGGCCGCGGTGGTCTCGCGGTTCTAGGCGCTCAGTCCGGAGCCGCGCGACCGCTACGGTCGCAGGTTCGAATCCTGCCTCGGGCATGGATGTGTGTGATGTCCTTAGGTTAGTTAGGTTTAAGTAGTTCTAAGTTCTAGGGGACTGATGACCTAAGATGTTAAGTTCCGTAGTGCTCAGAGCCAGCCACTACTTGAAGTGTCACATTCGCGGCAAAGAACAAGTTTTGTAGCTCTGATGGTGACTGTCGAGAGTCGAAGTACGTTAAATGTAATTTATCTCTCGTATACCTGAAGAACTCCTAATTTATCAAGTCGAAAATTATGACACAGTAGAATATACATATATATAGAAAACCTCACTAGGGACTTCTGTGATTTAGTTTACACCAAATTTTATCAAAACTTCACAAAAAATAAGGGAAATGATTAGAAATTTACACGAATATGAACTGGGTTTATTAAAAAGAATTTTATTTTGCTCAACATCTGCTCGTTGTCCATCCTGTCTCGATGGCACAGTTTTATTTTAGAAGGCATACAGTTCCTGTTTGCGACATTGATTGCCTGTTTTATAACTTTATATTTACTGTTCGCCATGAAACGAAATGTTACCTTCCGTACTACTCTTTTCACAGAACAACCAGTCGTCACAATATCAAACTTAGGACATTTACATGCACATGTTCGACATGACACTTATTCCCGTCGTCACATGATGCTAAGATAATGAATACCAGCGGTTTCAACGTTAACGTTTCAACAAACAGATTGTTACTTATAACTCATTTTAATATAATACTTTACTTTGTTCTATAATCAATACTGACACTCTTAACAATAATTATAGTAATAATGGCTGATGTAACCATGTATATATTTGTAATAATACGTGAGGAAACATCATGCAAATAATTTTCATATTGATATTTGAATCTAAAAATGTTATTGTATGAGAGGTTTTAGTGGATCGTGTTGTTTATAAGCGCAGTATCTCATGTTCTTGAATAGAAAGCAAAAGAACGTACTAAACAACTTCTGACTTAGAAAGTTTATAGTAGTCTGAATAAATGTACATAAATACTCTGAAGCTATACGTAAAAGTAGCAGAACAGTAGCTCTATAATACATGTGTTTAAACCCAAGAGTAATTTCTTTAATTATCAGTGGAAGTAGATTAGCACTATTCGCAAAATGTTAGTATGTAAAAATATGCTGGAGGCACTGTTTCTGCCACTTAATGTGAAGCTTCACACGATTATATCGCTGGAGGGCATGCTTCGTGGCGGCCTTTACGGAGAAAGACGTACGAATGAAAGAATTAATTGCACTGTTGGCGATGAGGTTTATCAAAGGCTACCTTTGTGTAACACATGAAACCTCGTACGCTGCTGCTGCTACTGCACACTGAGTTCATATGCCGTAGGCTACGATTCTTCTCCATTCTGGTACTGTCACATTGCACGTACGCTCTACGGGCAATTTTTCGGTTTGCTTCTCTTTTTTCGTTCGTGGTTGTACATTGTCACATAGCAGTCTCGCTGATTCTCTGTATTCGTTTGCCCAGAAGGGGGTTCCCAGTGTACGTATTTCTGGATGTCAATATAATCGACTGATTACAGGATTTATCATCAAAGTCTTAGGATTATGGCAGTTTTACACAAGGCTTCGAAATGAAAATGAAAGTTAAAAATCAGATACTCTCAGCAGTAAAACACTTTACCCTGTCGTTTACCAACGAATGATATGCCATGCAAATACTACGTATAGCTCGATGGATAGGCACCCAGTTGAATATTTAGAACCTTAAGGCCGAACAAAAATTTGTCAGCCTGGTAGTTATATTTACATCATGGCTCAATCACACATCTAAATTCCACATTCTTATAAAATATTGGTATTTCATTGTTTTACCTTTGTATCTGAGCCAGAGTCATATAAAACTATCTGAAAGATATTACAGCCAGTTGACTGTAGAACATGTTTTACTTCTATCTGAAAGATATATCAGCCAGTTGACTGTAGAACATGTTTCATTTCACAGCCTAGATTGCAGCCTTAGGCCATTATCAAGTGTTACAACTGCAGCAGATTAAAGCACAATAAAGGTATGAGACAAACTAACAGAAAAATTTCAGGGCAATCAATTAAATAAATGTATTGGATATACGTTTTGTTCTTTTTGCTATGTGTTACAAATCATTACATTTAGTTACAACCCAAGTCATTGTCAAGTCATGTATCGTCGGTTATACAAACCAGTTTTGTTGAAATAACTGCGAGAACATTTGTATAGTATCCTAATTTACTATCAATTAGAACGACTTACTTGATGCGGTGTGGAAAAATAAATGGTAAAATCACAGGTTTTAAATTCTGCTACACTGTGTCTAAGCAGCGACTGACGTAAACATAAGCGGAGCGGTCGTCGAAGATCATCATGAAGGTATGCCAGTTTGATGCGATCTGTGGAACAATAAAGAGTCTCATGGTATGACATGGGTTCTATTAGAGTCTAACGATTTATAATACGTAAGAGAGGAAATACTGCAGCCCATACATTGATTTAACTGTTTCCCCTGTTATTTTTCTGGTACTTTGTCTAAAACTCTTACTGTGCTTTAATGTGTTGCAGTTGTATCACTTGATAATGTCCAAAGGCTGAAATGTAGACTGTGGAATAACACGTATTGTACAGTCAAATGGCAGTTATATCTTTCAGAAAATGATTATTTCAATTTTGGAATTTACAGTTATAACACGAATGAGTACCGTACATGATGGAATAACATATGGTTAGAAGTTTGTTGCAAATATAGGAATTTCACAACAATCCCTGCCTGACAAAAGATGCCTTGCAGACAGAAGGGCAGGAGGAAACGAAATGAAGTTCAGCGTTGAGAGGGTGTGTAATATTGTTTCAGTGTTTGAAGAACTTGGCATTAAGATTCCACTTCTCAGTATGACTGTGCTATCTCTTCTCAGCTGGATGCACGCGCTGATTTCGTTCGGTAAGGTGTTTATGGCTTTATACCTTTGTATCCTCTCATGTGGCAAGTTGGTCTACAACTGTTGTAACTTGTCCTTGATATGCTGGACACTGTCACTGGAACGGAATTAACGTCCGAGATGGTTCCACACACGTTCTGTTATGCACAGACCTAATAATCGTGCAAGCCACGGACTACCTCGACATCACACAGACAGTTCGTTGAGGCAAATGCCATGCGCAGGCGAGCATTGTCTTGTTGAAAAATGCCACCACGATATCGTCGCAAGATAGGTAAGACATGAGGATGCAAGCTGTCCCTGACGTATCTCTGTGCCGCCACATTTCCCTCTATCACTCTAGCCGTGATCTGAGGTCATGCCCATTGTCCCCTAACGCACTGTACCTCTCTGAATCATTAGGAGAATGAGTCCTCTCCCTCGGTGCTGCCGAAATTCCGGTCGGTGGCTATTCCGGGTAGTGCAGAAAAGTGATACATCGCTGAACGCAGAGCAACGCCATTCATCATCAGTCGATGCTTCCCGGTCACAGAACCACGTCAAACACAGTGTTTGCGTTGTGATGTTAACGGCAGCCAATGTCCGGATGCTGTTAGTCTACGAATAATGGAGTGGGATCACACAGAATGTCGCAGGGAGTTCATTGCTTGTTCTTATACAGCGGGCGCGCAAGTGAAGGGGCTGCAGTGTGTTTGGTGTACAGTTCAGCCACCGCTCCGAATGTTGGTCAGACGGGGTCGATTGGAACTTTGCCTATGACTATGCAACCCGCACGTTACTGTGCCGAACGAAAATGGGCTGCTGTCACATTCGAATGCCCTACAGATCTGGATATTGCAGGATTCAACCAGACGGCCAAACTAACACCCACAATATCCTTTGCCTGTCAGGTGTTGATAACGCTGTGTCACACAAGTAGCCACTTCTTCGTGTACTTCACAGTAATCTGACTGTCACTTGTGACCGTTCTGTATCGAGAGTTACATCCGTCTCCCCCCCCCCCCCCCCCTCCCCAAGGTGTGCACAGTGTTCAGGCAGTGGTGTATATTACGTCAGGGTAACATATAGCAGTCTTTTACACTGCAAAATATTAATAGTACCCTTAATTAATTTGCGTCACAGTTGATTATAATTGTATCTGGTACTCTGCACGTCGCATTTCATGACATGACAAACAGACTATCAAAATTCCAAAACCAACGAAGATCAAAGTGAAGGAAATATCATGTCCAGTGAGAACTATATATTAGGCAAAATACGTGATTAAATTTATTGGTGATAGGAGTGTAAACTTGGTACAGAGTACACAGATCTGCCACCTCTTGTAGAGTAGTGTAGCTAGCAACGAGCTGGTTGTAGTAAGTTGTGAGGTAATTAATGACATGACATTGGTACCACAAAAGCAATAGTTCGTAAATACCATATATGCACTTCATTTCTTAGCATCTCTTTAGCAATATGAAAGTTTCATCACATCCCCCAAACAGATAACAAAAGCTTGCCATTTTAAATTATACAATTTACCATGAGTTGATTTTAAACTTTCCGTTAACACTGTTTCAATCTGTATTGGGCAAGCACATATGAACTAAAACTAACCGGAAAACATCGTTATCAACATGTTATATACTAACAGAGTTAACTCAAAAGACATGTGACGGAAATGGAAATCCCGTGTGGCTAGGGCCTCCCGGCGGGTAGACCGTTCGCCGGGTGCAGGTCTTTCGAGTTGACGCCACTTCGGCAACTTGCGTGTCGATGGGGATGAAATGATGATGATAAGGACAACACAACACCCAGTTCCTGAGCGGAGAAAATCTCCGGCACAGCCGAGAACCGAACTGGGGCCGTTAGGTATGACATTCCCTCACGCTGACCACTCAGCTACCAGGGGCGGGCAACCATGTGATCACCGGCTCAGACCAGACAGTGAATCATATTTACAAAGCATTATAAGATCAGTGGGCAACGAATAAACCGCGGACTAGTAAAATCCGCGACACAAAGCCCAACATATTTCAATAATAACTCATTGACACTAACAGTTAAAACAGAACGCTCACATTATAAGACAAGTGGGCCATGATAATCATAATTACAAGCGGGCACTATCCATAAACCTCAACCAGAAGTCCCACGCTAACACCCAGCTAATTTCGAGGGTAAATAGTAAACAATAACAGCTAATTTGAACTCGAACACCAAACAGTTTCAGTTAATTAAGAATTGTACTAATCAGATGGGCAACGATAAAAGATAATAAGCGAAAATAGCGGCCATATTTATGACGTAACAGATAAACAATAAAGTACACCACTTGCGCTCTTAGAAATGTAAATATGTCTACAATTAGAACCAGAATGCCGCAGTGGCCTCAGGTTAGCCAAGAAAAATGTAATTGTCTTCACGCTGAACGCGTGCTACAAGCACAACCCTCATTCTTCGCAAATTATTATCAACCATACACATGGCGCAAAGGCCACAGCCGCACATAAGCGTAATGTAAAACTAATTAACGAACTGTCGTTAAACATAGCAAGTGGGACGGAAGGCAGAATGCAAGCATCCTACACCACAGGAAAAGATGCTCACCCAACAATACACGTCCACTGCTTCACACTGCCTGTGTCCTAGTATTTGCTGGTAACCAACACTAGTCTGAAACTAAAGCAGTCTTGTATTTTGAGCCCTGTGTCACGCGGTCAAGTGAATTTATTAACCGAGACCGCCGCTAAGAATACGACCCAACTCTGGCAGGTGCTTGCAGCTATAAATCCCATCGAGCCATCTGCTCGATGGTCCCACTCCTGGTAGCAGTGGGCAACAGCTGACCCCAACCCGATCCAGAGATTGTATTTTTACTTATTTAGTTAGGTCTAGGATCCCGAAAATCGTGTTTCCGAACGCCGATACTGTTTGCCTAATACACTACCGGCCATTAAAATTGCTACACCAAGAAGAAATGCAGATCATAAATGGGTATTCAATGGGCAAATAAATTATACTAGAACTGACATGTGATCACATTTTCGCGGAATTTGGGTGCATAGATCCTGAGAAATCAGTACCCAGAACAACAAGCTCGGCCGTAATAACGCCCTTGATACGCCTGGGCATTGAGTCAGAGTTTGGATGGCGTGTTCAGGTACAGCTGCCCATGCAGCTTCAACACGATACCACAGTTCATCAGGAATAGTGACTGGCGTATTGTGACGAGCCAGTTGCTCGGCCACCATTGACCAGACGTCTTCAGTTGGTGAGAGATCTGGAGAATGTGCTGGCCAGGGCAGTAGTCGAACATTTTCTATATTCAGAAAGGCCTGTACTGCATTATCCTGCTAAAATGTAGGGTTTCACACGGATCGAATGAAGGGTAGAGCCGCGAGTCGTAACACATCTGAAATGTAACGTCCACTGTTCAAAGTGCTGTCAATGCGAACAAGAGGTGACCTACACGTGTAACCAAAGGCACCCCATACCAACACTCTGGGTGATACGCCAGTATGGCGATGAAGAATATACGCTTCCAATGTGCGAATGTGGTGCTACAGACGAATGCTGAAGATTAGATGGGTAGATCACATAACTAATGAGGAAGTATTGAATAGGATTGGGGAGAAGAGAAGTTTGTGCCACAACTTGACCAGAAGAAGGGATCGTTTGGTAGGACATGTTCTGAGGCATCAAGTGATCACCAATTTAGTATTGGAGGGCAGCGTGGAGGGTAAAAATAGTAGAGGGAGACCAAGAGATGAATACACTAAGCAGATTCAGAAGGATGTAGGTTGCAGCAGGTACTGGGAGATGAAAAAGCATGCACAGGATAGAGTAGCATGGAGAGCTGCATCAAACCAGTCTCAGGACTGAAGACCACAACAACAATGTGCGTTCACCGCGATGTCGCCAAACACTGATGCGACCACCATGATGCTGTAAACAGAACCTGGATTCCTCCGAAAAAATTACGTTTTGCCATTCGTGCACCTAGGTTCGTCGTTGAGTACACCATCGCAAGCGTTCCTGTCTGTGATGCAGCGTCAATGGTAACTGCAGCCATTGTCCCCGAGCTGATAGTCCATGCTGCTGCAAACGTCGTCAAACTGTTCATGCAGATGGTTGTTGTCTTGCAAACGTCCCCATCTGTTGACTTAGGGATCGAGACGTGGCTGCACGAACCGTTACGGCAATGCGGATAAGACGCCTGTCATCTCGACTGCTAGTGGTACGAGGCCGTTAGGATCCAGCACGTCGTTCCGCATTACCTTCCTGAACCCACCGATTCCATATTCTGCTAACAGTCATTGGATCTCGATCAACGCGAGCAGCAATTTCGCGATACGATAAACCGCAATAGAATACTATCCGACCTTTATCAAAGTCAGAAACGTGATGGTGCGCATTTCTCCTCCTAAACGAGGCATCACAACAACGTGTCACCAGGCAAAGCCGGTCAACTGCTGTTTGTGTATGAGAAATCGGTTGGAAACTTTCCTCATGTCAGCACGTTGTAGGTGTCGCTACTGGCGCCAACCTTGTGTGAATGCCCTGAAAAGCTAATCATTTGCATATCAGAGCATCTTCTTGCTGTCGATTACATTTCGCGTCTGTAGCACGTCATCTTCGCGGTGTAGCAATTTTAGTGGCCAGTCATCATCATCATCTTGCACAGTTTCCAGCCACTGGCTGGGTCTGTCGGGAACACAAGCCTCTCCATCGTGTTCTGTCTGTCCACCATTCCCCCTCTTCCACCTTCGTCCAGTTCTCTTCTTGTCACACATTCCTTCACTCCCTTCACCCATCTATCTCTTGGTCTTCCTCTGGGCCTCTTCCCCTCCAGTTGCAGATCAAACAACCTCTTTGGAATTCTTCCCTCATCCATTCTCTTCATGTGTCCATACCACTGCAGTCTTGATTTTTCTATTCTGCCCTGTACTGGTTCCTCCTTTAGTCTTTCCCTCACATACACATTTCGCAATCTGTCTCGTCTTGTTACACTCAACCTGCTCCTCTGGAACTTCATTTCACTAGCCTGTATTCTACTTTTGTCGCTTTTGTGCATTACCCATGTCTCACTTCCGTATGCCAATATGGGGACAAAGTAGGTTCGGTATATAATTCCCTTGGATTTCTGTGGCACCTCCTTGCTCCAAATAAGCCCCCTAATGCATTTGTAGAACTGCCCTGCTTTTCTGCACCTTTCATTTATTTCCATTGCGTTTCCCCCCTTAATTTCAAACATGCTTCCCAGGTACTTGAAGTTCTCTACCACTTGTAGTTTTTCCCCTCCACAAGTTATATCCACATTTGGCCTCTTCTTCTTCCTTGTTGTGACAATTATTTCACTTTTCTTTGCAGAGAAATGCATTCCATATTGTGCTGCCGTTGCCTCCCATACATCTAACTGCTCTTGCACCTCCTTCTCGCAATTTCCCCATAACATCAGGTCATCGGCAAAAGGCACTGCGTTCATTTTATGATCTCCAATTGCATCTGATACTTGCTGTAGGATTTCATCCATAACAATAATAATCAATAAAGGCGAAAATGCACTTCCCTGTCGCAGCCCATTTTCCAGCTTGAACCATGCAGTACGTTCCCTCCCCACTTTCACACAACTCTCACTTCCCTCATACATTTTTCTGACTTTTCGTGTTATCTCTTCATCTATCCCTTTTGCGTTCAGCACATCCCAGAGCTTGTCCCTACAGATACTGTCATACGCCTTCTCAATATCTAAAAAGGCCATGATTAAGTCCTTCCCGTACTCATAGTGCCTCTCCTGCAGTTGCCTTACCGCAAATATGAGGTCCGTTGTTGATCTTCCCGGTCTGAAACCATACTGCTCCTCTTGCAGTCTACTTTCAATACTGCTTCTTATTCTCTTCTTCAGGATCTTTTCATAGATTTTTCCACAGTGGCATAGCAGGGTGATTCCTCTGTAGTTCTCACACCTCCTTTTATCCCCTTTCTTGAAGATCGGGACTATAGTTCTTTTCTTCCAATCCTCAGGAATTCTGTTCTCCTTCCGCACCACCCTCAGCACTCTGTATAGTCACTGGGTTCCTACTTCTCCTGCTGCTCGTATCATATCCACTGTTACTTCGTCCCAACCTGGTGCCTTGCCCCCTTTCATCCTGTTTATGGGTTCTTCCACTTCATTCCAAGTTAGATCATCAATTTCCCCACTATTATAGTCGTCAGCTGCCTTAGGCTCTCCATCGCTGTTAGTTGCCCGCTTGGCGGCATTCAATAGATCTTCAAAGTACTCTTTCCAAATCTTTTTGAGCTCATGCATTTCCTCCACAACTCTTTCATTATTATCCATGGTCCTCAGGCACTCGCTTCTGTCGTTCCTCTTATTTCTTACCATGGTGTAAAGTACTTTTTTGTTCCCTTCACTGTCTTCTTCTAACATTCTTGTCCATTTTTCCATCCACTTCTTCTTCTCCGCCCTTACTATGGTCTGTGCCGCTTTCTTGCTTTCCCTATATTTTACCCAAGCTTCCTCTGTTCGGGTCTGGACCCATTCTCTGAAGGCTTTGTTCTTTCGAAGTACTGCCTCTTTACATATGTTGTTCCACCATGGGGTTTCCTTACTTCTCCTCTTTGTGCTAGTTCTTCCGCACACAGTCTCAGCTGCCTCAACTAGAGCCCTCTTAAAATCTCCCCATTCTTATTTTGTGGCTACTTCTCTTCTTGTACCAGGAATTTGCGATCACCAGCCCATTCCTCTTGCAGAATTCCAGCAACAATTTTCCTTCTCTATTTCGGTTCCCCCAGCCCTCTGGTCCCATTATCTCCTCGAATCCTTTCCTGTCTGTGCCAACATGTGCATTGAGGTCCCCTATTGTAATCTGATTACCTCCATTTAGCTGCTTTTGCATGTCATCTTCAAACTCCTCCTTCTCCTTTTTTGTACACCCCACCTTTGGGGCATATGCTTGGATGATTTCAATGCTTTTTCCTTTCACTCGTACTCTGGCTTTTATCATTCGATCATTGATACCTTCCACCTCCTCCTGCAGACCCTCTCTGACCACTATAGCCACTCCATTTCTTCCCCTCTCATTCCCTATCCAGTAAAGTTTACATCCTTTACTTAGTGGTTTTTCACCAACTCCTCTCCACTTAGTCTCAGCAAGTCCCAAGATGTCCAATTTCCTCCTTTACATCATTTCTACAATTTCTTCTAACTTCCCAGTTAGTGGCCAGTAGTGTAGATTAAATGCAAAGGAGACGCCTGCAGAGTTTTTTCAGGAAGGCGCTAAGTGAACGCAGTGGACCGTGCGGGCTGCACCTCGCGGGACGCCTAACATAACGGTGCTTGGCGACCTGCATGGAAGTTACATTGCGTTTACAGTTAGATGTTGAAGGCGCGCATGTCTCATCTTGCAGCATGACCGTGTCAAGCTTGTCGGCTGTCGAATCGAACTCAGATGAGATGACAGATTTGGGTACTTCATTCTATGCCGCTGGACCTCTATGTCAGAGCTACTGTCCAGAGCACTGGGTATGTGAACCAGAGGTGATCGTACTTAATGGCACCCTACACCACAAGTTACGACGATAACGAAAGCAGTGTGGCGCTGTTCGTCTTCCCCGGAGCCTCTATGCATGCATATGTATGTCAGATTACTGTCTGCAGCATCGAGACTTGTCTGAAATGAGGATGTGTTGCCACTCTTGTTTCGAGTATTGTCTCTGATGCCAAACGAAGGGAAGCTCCATTAGTTATCGCCGGTGACAGTCAGTAGTTCTCCTGGCATTATTGCACTTGTTTCAAACAATCCCAACACGAAATAAATGGCACCTCGGGTCATTACTCCTGCAGTCGGTTTGGTATCCTACTGCTGTCCGGGGCTCTTCAGATACTTATTTTGCATGGAATCTCATTGACTGTAGTAGAATTGTCTTAAGTGATGAGTGCCCCGACGACAGCGATGAAGTGCCTCGAGACGTCCCGTATAATGGTGGGATAGCATTCTGTGTGTCGTATGCCATATGGCCCAACAACTGGGAGTGATGGTCTGATAGAAGGACTCCTGGCTATCATCTGAAGCACCCCTACATGACAACGGTACGTTGACCATACTATATGCCCCGTTTTGTTGCCAGATCACACTACAATTGATAATGTTCGGTACATTACGGTCAGCACCCTCAAATCAGCTCGGAGTTTTGGAGATATAACTCATCAATTGGACAGAATTAGGCACGATATCCCTCAGGAAGACATCGAACATGTCAGTCAATGCCGAATTTGATAGCTCCTAGCGTAAGGTCCAGAGGTGGACCAAGGCGTTATTGACATGTGAAGTTCTTCCTCTTGCACAAAGCTTCAGATATGTCTGAAACTGTAAACTTATGTTTCTTCGTACATGTAGACCAGGAATCGGCGGTACGTATGGTGGTCTACATGTACCACCGACTTCCGTCCCATTCGGACTATTCCTTCGAAGAGTACTTGTACATATAGAGTGTATTTGTCCTCTCGGTAAACGTATCTTCCATTGACTTCTTCCATACCAGAAAGTGTTTGCTCGTCTTGAAACTTCGGATTCCTTATCCGCATGACGGCTGTGCGATTCCTACCACATCGAGCAACAGTATCGCAGGAAGACGAACCGCTGCCACGATAGACCGCGATCCTGCTACTATGGGGTACAGGAAAGTGTTGGTATACCTTTCGCCTTTTAGGCGAAGTGTAACAGAATTAACTCACTACAATATATATTCAGCCACTATTTCTTAGCATAAAACCCGCAGTACAATCTTTCCATACACACAGAAGGTCCCTGTCAGTGCTCCTACCTGTTTTGAACGATTCTGCGCATATGCTAATCATCCGTATATCCAGGCATTCAGTTCGCGCCGGCTTCGTGGTGTAGCTGTTACAACGGCCAGGATGTGATCCGTGCAGAAACGCCTTTCTGTAATGCACCTTGTCCCACAGACTCCTCTGTAGTGGTGGACACGTGTATCCGAAGCGCTACCGAATAGCCCCGATGCGCCCCCTGCCCCTGCATGCTACCTCTCAATCTACAGCGGGAGCAGACAGGAAGTCCGGTGTGAATATCGAGCTCCACCCGCCGACGCCGCCCCCCGTCCGCGTTAGTAATTGGGATAATAGGAGCGGGGGCGGCGGAGCGGACTGCGCGGAATAGCAAATCCAGCATTTGCGGGGGCGCTAAGTCAGGCGGAGCCGCGAGCGCAAATATTGACACGGCTGGGATGCAGGTGCTCGCTGCCTGCTGCTGCTGCCGGCTGCCCCCGCTACTTAGTGCCGTGGGCGACGCGCGGGACGCGACACCGATATATGCAAGCCGACGTGCCGGGCCGAGCCCAGCGTGTCTCCCCCGAATAAACAGATGGCGGCCGTCCCAGCGCACTGCGGGACTCGCAAGCAAGCGGACCCGGCCGCAGATTAGTTTACTGTCTGGCTGAGAGAATTCATTACACCCCACTGCTGCACTTCCCTGCAACTTGACCGCTTCGGGGGTAAGTGCTGTAATATACGTCCAATTTTACCGCCACTGGCTGAGCACGCTCATTGGCTCTGTTGATTTCCCTGGCGCCTATTAAGGTGTAAGCTTTCTTTGTGACTTATCTACATAAAGAATACTGAATAGTCTTTTCCAAAAATTTTCTCCCCCTGTAACGTATCCTTAAGACACCATATTCAGCTGCTGAGAAATGCCAACTGTTGGTTGGCATTGTGACCAATGTAGTGAAACAAAACATTAATCCTAATGAAATGCAGACTTTGAAATAATGAAAAAGAATCTAATAGAATACCGAAGGAACGTAATTTTGTACCTATTGGAAGTCAATACTGAAGTAAGTATGTAATACAAAGAGCAATGTCTCACTTTAAATATCTTCAAAACAAAATGCTGCTCAAACCAGAATAATAAAATTGTTTAACATTACCTTCACTAATCACTATGAATCAATGTGCTTACTTAGCACACAATCTGAATGTTCTGTTTGCTCACAACAATGCAAAAAGATACCTCCCCTGAAAGAAAAGTAACTTACCTCCTGCTCAGCTCGCTGTTTTGCGTCTGTGTCCTGACGTTCACGAAAGCAAATTGAAGTCAACAAATGCACCAGCTAATAAAAGAGAAATTCTTTGCTTGTCAAGGACAATCTGTGGCTGCCTGTGGCGTAAGGTGCAATGCAAGCACGACAGAATATTAAAACCTTTATAGGAATGATGGAGCAAGATTTTACTTTAAAGAAAAACGTTCTTGAAAAATTAAACTTTAATAGTTGGCAGAAGACTATACAACATAAGCAAACTCAAACAATTACGAAATTCACTCATTACGTAAATTACAGCTATTTACACCAGCCGCGTGTTTTTTACACAGTCTGAAAAAAAGCAGTTCAAATTACCACTAATCGTGAATATTGTTAGTTATCTAAGGGACAAGGCATTTCTTCAATTAACAGTTTTTGCACACAAACTTTTAGTTCTTCGGTGTGCTTTGGGTACTTTGAAATATTCCTCCAAACATCTTTCTTTATCCATATAGTCAAGAAAATATCTTCATAAACAAGTTTTCATCTCCGTAACAAAGTATTAGAGATAATTTCTCCCAGGATCACAAATTTCCTTCTCTAAAACTTAACTGCATGCTACAATGCCTCTAATAAGAATGTCATAACGTTGCACAAGGGACTGGTGACGAAGCACACCACATATTACGTTAAACACATGCTCAAAGATGTTATCCACTAAACTTGTGCAGATCGCTCTTTGTTCCAATATACAACCGGCAAAATATTTAAAGTGGCAGAAAACATATGAAAACCTTGTAACACCATAGGTGACATTACATACCTTTTGTTGATACATTTTGCTTTATGTTTTGTTCAACATTTCATCGTTGAGTTTCTGTAAATGTTGTTGAATTGAATCGATAACACAAAATCTACTTTCTTTGTAAAAACTTTGATGTCAGGGTTTGTTTCTATGCAATGTAGTGTATCTGTCATTTAAATTCTTTGTCTCATTTGGAGGGAACAAGACTTACTGTATATAATTGTAATTTTGTTTAAATAATTTTTTTGTAGAAATGTCAATATGTGCAAATGTTCCGCTTTATTTAATATGTTTTGTTGCTATTACGTAAACTGCTTACTTTCACTTAGGGTTCTTAGTTATTTTGTAAGTAAAAGGTGGTGTGGTTCCCCTCAGGAACGGAACTGTGTAGCGCGCGCAAAATGTGGTGGACATGGATAGAAAGGTGGAAAGAGTGGAAGCGTCACTCGGGGACGAGCTACCAAACTATTAACTGCTCATGTAAAAGTTGTGTATTGTACTGGTTCCGAGGAGGCTTTTCCTGACGCTTTCCAATGCCTCGGATCGATGGATAAAGAGCTGGAACTATTCTGGAATTGGTGTCTATCATCGCCACCAGGAAATGACAGAGTCCAGCAATTCTACCCGCAAATCCATCTACCAACATGCAATCGCCACCATATTGCGTAATCAGTGAAAAGGAACCAAGGAGTAGTAGACACGTACAGTGATGGATCAGCTCATGTGGATGATTTATTTGTTTCCAATAATAAGGTAAACCATAAGAAGATGCGGCCGCTCCCTTGACGCTGGCGCACTTGGTGTCGGTGGCTATTCCGGGTAGTGCAGGACCGTGATTCATCGCAGAACGCAGTGCAACGCCATTCATCATCATTCGAAGCTTCCCGGTCACAGAACCACGTCAAACACAGTGGCTTGTGTTGAGATTTTAACGGCAGCCAATGTCCAGATGCTGTTAGTCTACGACTAATGGAATGGGATCACACAGAATGTCGCACGGAGACCATTACTTGTTCTCACATAGCGGGCGCGGAGGTGACGGGGCTGCAGTGTGCTTGATGTACAGTTCAGCCACGGCCCCTAATGATGGTCAGACGGTATCGATTGGAACCTTTCAGATGACTGTGCCACCCACACGTTCCTGTGCAGAACGAAACTGGGCTGCTGTCACATCCGAATGCCCTACAGATCTGAATATTGCAGGATTCTACCTGGGGGCCAAACTGACACCCACAATATCCTTTGTTTGTCAGGTGTTGATAACGCTGTGTCACACAAGTGGTCACATCTTCATGTACTTCACAGTAATCACACTGTCTCTGGTGACTGGTGACCGTTCTGTCTCAGAGAGTTACACACGTCCCCCCTCCACCCCCCACCCCCTTCAGAGGTGTGCACAGTGTTCAAGCTGTGGTGTATACTACGTCTGGGTAGCATATAGCAGTCTTTTACACTCAAATTAATCAAGGGTACTATTATTGAGTCACAGTTGATTATTGTTGTATTTGGGACTTTGCATGTCAGATTTCATCAGATGACAAATGGACTATTAAAATTCCAAAACCACCGAAGATCAAAATGGAAGAAATTTCATGTACAATAAGTATTATATAGTAGGCTGAATACGTGATTAAATTTTGTGGTGATTGGCGTGTAAACTTCGTACAGAGCAACGAACTGGAAGTAGCAAGTTGTGAGGTAATTAATAAAGTGACATTTGTACCAGACAAGCAATAGTTCGGAAATACCATACATGCACTTCATACCTTAGTAGTTCTTTACCAAGTACGAAAAATTCATCTCATCCCCTAAACAGATAACACAAGTTTCCCCCCCCCCCCCCCTACCTTAACTCCAACTTTTGCTGTTGCCCGTGGATGAAAAAGAAACGCGGACTGACTGCAATCGACCCTGCAAGTGGAGTAGAAAAGTGTTTGGCACCTGCAATAATTTAATTTGATAAATAAGCTAAATAAAGGTAAGTTTCATTAATGTAGTGAGAAATGAAAGGGTTGCTCTACCGATCAACAGAAGGAAAGTTCTGTCCAAAATAACAATATGATTTATTATTACTAACCTCAAAATAATAAACAAAACACGTGAAATATTTACTACATCAAATTGGCTCAAATTGGATACTCTAATAAATGCTGTGAAGATGAAGTTGTCCCTAAACTTGATTGTGACATTTATGACGAAGTGGTATGTGGAGCCAATTCCTTGCAACTCAAATCTTAAGAGAAACACAGAGACATCCCAACATTAATTGCTGCTACAGTAGTGATAACTCAGACAATGAACATCCAAGACAAAACTAAGTTAGAAAAGACGAATAGGCGCGCTCTGCTGAGCTCTGATTATCGCCTAGCAAAAATGGCTGCCTTACCTGTGCTGCGGACGTACATTACGAAGCTGTCTTCTTAGCTGCAAGGACACTATCTGGCATACTGGAAGCGATGGCTGGTTGCTTCGATGTCCCGTCGTGGTGATGATAATGTCGTGAGTATAGCCCGAAACAAATTGCCCTGGTCTGGTTGTTCCAGACTAAAGACTTCCTATCAATACAAATGCACCTCTGACGGAGATGAACAAGGCCCACCACACAATCACTGACGGTACAGTGATTGATTTTCACAAGCGAAGTCACACAGTAACTCCGATACAGTCAACTTCAGCCACAACTGCCCAAGACAGACAACATAGGCCGCTTGTACGCAGATCGCTCAATTGCCTACTGTACTCGGAAAGTTATTTTTAAGTCGAAACTTCAGCAACTTCGTTAAACAGTTACAATCAAATAAAAGTATATTAGATAGCCAACGGATGACAGGCTGTCCAGAGCAGCGAGAGCTCAGTCTTGTAACCTACTCCGACCGAAAGGCGAGAGCCGACTACTACAAGAGCACCCGTACAAACCGAACACAGAACATTCCCGCCCCCACTACAGTGGCCGTGGTTACACGTTCCAATCAGCAACTCGAAAAAGTGGGAAAAATTCCACTGTATTGCCGAAGCACTACCATTCCACCAATGGAGATTCTTGGCGCCAATTTTTGTGCCGATTTTGCTACGTCAAGGAGCTATGCCCTGAGCAAGCCAATCGCAGTAACGATTTTGCAGAAAACGCAGGAATTTGCCCACCAAGACTGCCTGGGTACACAAGCCTTTCCCGCGCCTCGCTGGTAGCCCACCAGAAAGTGTTTTCGCAAAGTTTCTGCGAAGTAACGGAACCTCTAGCCCAGCCACTCCTGCAGGCCCCTGCGGGCGTGTCTCCGCCGCTATGATGACAATGTCGGCGTCTGGAAAGCATTCACTCGACTTTTTCACACCCGTCGGCTTAACCCTTCCAAGATCAGCATTGCCCGCCTGTCACCGGACCACCCGGGTGACGAGAGACGCTGCGTGAGAAGTCCACGTGTGAAGGAACAGCAACTTTTCACTGGATGCAATCAGAGAGGAAAATCGAATTACTCAGAGTAAGACAGATATATGAGAGGGGGCTTCTGCCACCTCTCATAGCCCCTACGCCATTTTAGATAGTAATTGGTGAGCGGTTGGCTCACTTAGAAGCAAGGTAGTGAGTCAATCGCCCAAGAACAATCTTTGACTCCACATGCCGCACTCTATAAAAAAAATTCACTGCAACTGAAAAATGCAGCTCATAGAGGGAGGATTATTTATGATGTAGCCAACTTCACCTTCTTAATATGTAACTCTAAGACTCACATCACACATCCATACCCATGGAGCCCCTTCCAAACACCGATTCACACATTCACACTCTAAATATGGCCCGGGCATGTGAGCCAAATGTGGAGCAGTTTATTCTTTACAATCAGAGTTGGAGTGCTCCGCAATTAAATGCCCAAGATGTTACAACAATTTCAATCATTAAACTAACCTGAACCCAATCACACATGATAATATTTAAGTTAACAATCTGTTTGTGAGCTTTCAGAATCTAATTATAATCTCCGATTCATTCTGTCACCCTGCAGCAAGAATAACCTTTACAAAATGTTCCCTGAACTGATGGTCCATTCACAATGACAGTGGTGGTATCTGCTTCAGTTTATGGGGACTTCAGGCACACTGTTTGCATACACACAACAAAATATTCAGAATATAATAAAAACATAGTGTAGAGAACAATACAGTAATTTGTAATTTGTGCGCCCTACTCTATCACTTACATAAGAATTACAGGGCAAATTCACAAACACATACAAGGTATAACATACATTACAAAAACAACACTAGAGAAAGAAATTTAAGGAAAAAAAAAAAGGTTCATGCAGTGTCAAGTTGTGCTTGCACATTGCACTATGTTCACGACTGTGCTGAGAATGAGGCACTAAATCACATTCTTAGAAATATTCGAAGCACTTCATAAATTCGTTAGTTTCCCTGAGTGGGTTGGTATGTTGAGTCATATGCATTGATGCACGTGGTTCCATGTCTTGAGCATCGAAGGGGGGCTGTTGGGATTGGGCCACAGTACTGACATCACGTATGGCTAAACGTCGGCTGTTGTTGCTATGTTGTTTCAACAGCAATAGGGTGTGCTGGAGCATCTGCAGTTCTCTGTTGAGATTGTAGCAAGATCCACGCATATGATCACGGCAGTACAGCAGGAAGACATAGTGATAGGCTCTCCTCACGTCGATTAATTGTCTCTGAGGTCTACTAGTTGGGATACATCACTAGTCCAGGTCTCTTCTCTCCCTGGACAGTACTTTACGTTTCCCAATATTGCAGTTCGACAAGGGATGATGGCACATGGAGTGACTCCACAAGTGTGTGAGGTCATCCAGACAGGATCGAACTAGGAGCGACGATTGCTACAACTGCTCTCTAAGTGAGAGGAGAAGTTAGAAATGAGAAAATTCATTTGTTAGAGTTTGTGACACGATACTGCTTTGTGTATGCAGATTGGCCAATGCTAGTGAGTTGTAAAAACTCAAATAAGTGATTATATAGCGTTCCTTTCTGTCCTGAGGCACATGAGGCACAGGTTCTGGCACCTTATGTGATCTTCGTGTACTCACGACAACGTGGTCTGCCGCAGGGAATCCCTCCAAACGGCTGCCGCGTCCAGAGACCTAGCTGGCTGTTGCGTGCTGGTCGCGTGTCAGTGTCAACGGCCAGCCTCACTTTCGCTTGTGGCCCGGCGAGGATCCCGCCTAATCCCTTAGGTATACGGCCCGGTGACCGTCAGCTTGTAGGACCGGACGCTCTCGCGCCCTTCTCGTCAGGTGGTCCGCTGACGCTCCCCTTATTGCAGGTAGCCGATGACCTCTTGTTTTTGCTCCGGCTGACCACTGCATTGCAACGATCCCCGTCATCTGCACAATTCTTACAAAAATCTTATGCTTAACTTTTCCCCATGACCTTCTATGTTATAATAAATTTACATAACGATGCATTGATGGTCTGTCGTTTCAGACACTTTAATTTTATAGTTATTTATCTGTAGCTATCATTATAACAAAATCTTGGTGTATCTAATCTAGACATGGAAATAATTTATTTTGATATTTGTGTAGAGACTGATCTCAGTACTGTACATGGTGTGTGACAACAGATGCTATGTAATGGATGAACAACTAAATGTGGGGGCCCACACTAATATTACTATTACTTATATAGATCGACAGTAGACATGCTCAAGAATTAACTACCATATGCCAACGATCTACATTCTATGTCTCTTGAATAAGTTATGTTATTATGCAGGTTGAAGTTTTACTGAGCTATAAAGAACATGCAACTATTCTACGTTCGCTCGCCAGTCGTCCCTCCATCTCGGGGCTGTGGTTTGGTGACCTGAAAAGTAGCATCCCAACAGGTGCGCGCCAAACCTTCATACTTGTGGTAGAAAACCCCAATAATATTGATCTAGTTATTAATAACTCCTACAGTTTAACTTATCCTAGTATACTGTACTTTTTTTTACCTTATACAATACTCTTACCTCTTACATAATTCCTGTTACGGTGAAATGTCCTGCTGCTCGTCGCTATTGACGACGACAGTGATGTGCGCGCCGTACGACACGGTCTCCGAGTTCTCACTACACCTCACTGAAACTCCAGAGACTGGGTGAGCCATGGCTATGCAAGACAATAAATTTATAGTTGCAACTTCTTTTTCTATGTGATGCGGTTTTCGCGATCAAAGCACACCTTTCCAGAGGCAATGTAATATGACGAAGCCAGGACTGGTTCCTGTTCAGGATTCTGTCGCCCACCACACACCAGCTACACAGTATGTCACGAATCTCCAAGTATAATTCCTTGGTTATTCATCTGTGACAGTCACAAGCAGCACGCTAAATCCCCAACCAGCACGTTGGCATGGTAGGCTTTATGCCCGCATTTCTACCGTCTAGGGCACCATTAGAGTCAAACGCTCACAGGTTCACACCGACTTACAAGACAACGATGCTGGCGCATCACTGTAAAAACAGTACTGCCCATAATCATCCTCGAAAACACGCGATATACCACAATCTTGCAGTGCACTGACGCGGGCCTGCAAGCATTGGTATGAACGTCTCACGAACTGGTTGTGGCCGTTATGGAGCGTATCACGACTTCTAAGAGCACGTTCTTGTATGTGCCCGTTTGTGCGACATCTCCTCACTCATCATTATCCCTCAACATGGACACCAGACAGGAAAGGACAAAAACGTTGCTCATGGATAGGTAGTGTCTCCTACTCCATCGACATTGGAAGTCGCGAACATAAACAAAAAAGGATAGCAGCAGTAAATTCTTATGCGAGACAACGCAGCGAGTTAATACTTTAGCAATCTTAATCTATTAATGCAACGATTATTGTTCTCCGAAGAAAGGTTCATATATTTGCCTATTCTACTATGTACACCACTTACACCACTACTACAGCAAGGTTCATGTATTTGCCCATTCTACTATGTACACCACTTACACTACTACTATTCCACGAACTCCTTTATGTGAGAAATGTGGTGGGGTCCTATGGACTTCTTTCCTTTCAGCGTCTCCAGTTCATAAGCATTGTGGTGAGCTGCTCTCCTTATACGGTACAGGCCGTTGTAAACAGAATAGAATTTTTGGCATTTCATTTTTTGTTTGTTAGAGACTCGGAAAGACTTCACGAGCACCCTTTGTCCAATTTGGAAGTGTCGTAGACGAGCTCCCCTGTCGGCACGTCTCTTCCTGACCTCTGCTGCAGCCCGTATCCTCTTGAGAGCCAAATCCACTATGGCTCGCTGCTGCGTTCGAGCCCTTGGTGGGAAGTTTACGATCTCGGTTATCAACTTAGGAATCCGGTTTTTTAGTACTGTAATGGGTGCCAATTTTGTTATCCCATGGGGTGCCTCATTGATCACCTCCTGGAAGTCTTTAAGGAAAACGTCCCATGTCGTGTGCTGTTTGTTACAGTACAACTGGCACAAGTTTCCGAGTTCCTTAATAACACGTTCTGAAGCATTTGAGCTCGGATGGTGTGAAGGTATAAGAATGGGATCAATTTTACATCGACGCAACGTCTCCTTCCATGTTTTTGACTTAAACTGTGGCCCGTTATCAGAAATAATTCTACTCACATGACCAACCTGTGGTAGGAAATCCTGGATTAGGGCTCGTGATACAGTTCGTCCTGTCGCCCTCTTCAGTGGCGTAAAGGTAACGTATTTGGACGTAAGTTCAACAAACACTAATACGTAAGTATATCCTCTTCTAGTTCTTGGCAAAGGCCCCATCAAATCTGTTGCCGCTAACTGTCTTAAATTGGTCGGTACGATTGGGTATAATGGTGCCTGCATGCTCACAGCGGTGTGCTAAGCCTTTTGGCAGTCTTTACACACCGACAGTACCCTCCGAATTCGACGCTCCAAGTTTCGAAAGTAACACATGGTCCTTAGCTTGAGATTGCACTTGCGTGGTCCTAAGTGTCCATAGCTGAGGTGAGTATGCCATATAACGTTGTTTATAAGGTGTTCAGGGATGCATACCCCCCATTCGGGGTCATAAGAATAATTTCGGTGGAAAATTATGCCTTTCCGCAAGAGGTAGAACTGCCTGACGGTGGCGTGTCTTCTGTCTGTCCATTTCTGTTTCAATAACACTAGGGCAGGGTCCTTGTCTTGCTCCTTCTTGATGTCCTGCATACTGTAGGTAATAAAATTTTCAAAGGCTACTTTCTGCATATAGAAAAGACAGTAGTGATTTTCCTCCAGATCTTCTTCCATGTTGTGCTCAAATCCGATCGGTGACCGTGATAAGGCGTCTGCAATAATGTTCTGACTGCCGGGGATATATTCTATCGAAAAGTTGTACTGCTGCAGATATGATGCCCACCTAATGAGCCGCCTGTCATTAAGCTTTGCAGTCACCAGGAACTCGAGTGCCTTGTGGTCTGTGTAGACCCTCGTCTTGCGACTAAACAGAAGATTTCTGAATTTTTCAAACGCCCATACAATAGCCAGCGCCTATAACTCGGTTAGTGAGTAATTCGTCTCACTCTTGGCTAGTACTCTGCTACCAAACTCAATTGTCTTCTACACCCTGTTTCCTTCATGTACATAGTCTTGGAACACCATGACACCCAGACCTGAGTATGAACTGTCCGTTACTATGCAAGATCTTCTGCTAAATTAGGGTGTGAGAGGATGGGTGCTTGTAATAATGCGAATGTTAATGCTTTCCATTCGGATTCGGCCGCCTCATCCCATTCCCAAGGAATCTTCTTTCCTGTAAGTTGATGCAACCTAGGACTGCTCTGAGTTTTGACATGCATAAAGCGGTTGTTAAAATTTATGATCCCTAAGAACCCCCTTAACTACTTCTTTGTCGTAGGAATGGGAAACTTTTCAATCGCTGCGATCTTTTCGAGATTTGGCGCAATCCCTCACCCGTGATGATATGTCCTAGAAATTTGACAGAGGACGTCCCAAAATTCGATTTTTCGATATTGATAGTCACTCCGTATTCCTTGAATGTCGCAAGCAGTTCACCGAGGACCGCATTGTGCTCTCCCCAAGATTTCTCCGCGATCAGCAAATCGTCCCCATAGCTGGTGACATGACGTTTCAAATAATAGCTTAGTATGCCGTCCAGTCCCCGAATGAATGCGGCAGACGAAATGTTCAAACCAAATGGCAGACGGCGAAACCGGTAACATTTTCCAAACGCTACAATGACTGTGTACTGTCTGCAATTTGGGTGGAGCTCGATCTGCCAGAAACTCGATTTTAGATCAACTGATGAGAAGATAGATATTCCATGGAAGTTTTGTAAGAGTTCCTCTAATCGTTCCGGCCTGTCTGTTTCGGGTTCTGTTATGGTATTAATCTGTCGCGAGTCCAAGACTAATCGAATACTACCATCTGCCTTCTCGACTACTCTTAACGGGTTATTATAGGCTGAAGCCGTAGGTTCTATTATTCCTTCACTCAGCATTCGCGTAATTTCAGCTGCTACATTCTGTCGATATGCCAAGGGACTGGTTAGGGTGGCACACGAAACTGGTTGTGCGGACGTACACGGAATTCATATTGGAAGTTCTTTATTGATCCTGTCTTGGGAATGAAAACCTCCGCATGTTCTACTAGTAATTTATGAAGTTCTTTGCGGTGGTCTCACCTTATATTCTTTATTGCTTCCACTTTTTCTCCTATTTTCTCCTTTATTTCTCCCATTATTACGACTTCATTCTCACCCGTGTACTCTCCCCTACCCGCAACGTCGACCTGTTCTTCCTTTCTGTCTTTCTGACACGCATAGTTTATCCGTACACTGTTAGACGGTAGTTGAGCTGGGATCAGCTGGTCTTCGAACTTAATGTGGACGGGATTCCCTTTCCCCAAAACCACTTCACCTCGTCCTAGATCAACTATCGCTTCATGCTCATTTAGGAAGTCCGTTCCTATTATCATGTCGATCGCCAGATTTGGCACGATCCAGAAGTTAGACTCTATTTTGTGTCCTTGGCAGGAGAATTCCAGTCTTGTTTGTTGGGTGACCTCCGTACATTTACCCGCTAATGCCCCTTTTATTTTGGTTTTCTTAACCGATAGGACAGGCCAGTCCACCTCCTGAGAGCACCTCTTGTATACTGCCTCACATATTGCTGTTATGTAGCTTCCACTATCTATTATTGCATTCATACTCCTTTCAGCTATTGCTCCTGTGATAAGAGGCTGCCGATCCTGTCGAGGAGTTGTTTTATGTTCTTCGAGCAGGATTTCTGATAAATCTTCGTAATTTATCATCCGTAGTTGGCCAGGTCCGAGATTACCTGCGAAATTCCGGCGGCCTGTGTTCGCACTAGTCTGGCGTTAATCCCTTGTTAAGCTCTGCCTCCTCTGACGTGCATTAGGATTTGCGGGTCTAGTTTCAATCTCCTGGCTCCACTGTTGTCCTTGGTTTCGCTCTCTCCAATTACGGCCGCTTTGCCGTTCGTTATCCCTCCTATCCCAGATTTCTTGTCTAGATTGACCCTGTTCCCTGACGTTCTCGTTTCCGTGTCTCTGGTTTCCATAACCTTGAATAGCGTAACCTTGATTTCCGTAACCCTGGTTTCCTAACTGACGAGTGCGATTATGCGATCCGTTGTCGTCTTCCCTTCCTGGCCCGTGGTATTTGTTACTTTGCCCCTTCTTCATGTCCTTTGCGTCTTGTTTATCAAAGACTACTTCGAGTTCGCGCAATAGACTCTTGAATGCTTCTATGTCAGATCCACACTTCCCGAAAAGTGTCTGTTGGTACCTAACTGGCAATTTGGAAAAGCAAAATTTAATGATTTGTCCGTTGCTATATGGACTATCTAAAAATTGATTCTTCTTTAGTAAATCACCAAGAAATTTGGTTGCGCACCTATGCCCGGACACTTCCAGTTCAGGACAAAATATTATTTCCTCTTTAATCCTGTCTTGCGTTTCCTTTGACCAGTAGGTCCGCAGGAATGCACCAACAAATTCCTGATAAGTCCGACACGTCACAGTCACCCCCCGCATCTTTTCCGCGGCTTGGCCTTCGATGTGTCCACACACGAATTCTAATTTTGCCTGGGTTGGCCATGATGCCGGTAATGAATTTGTAAACTGCATCACCCAGCTCTTCGGATGCATCGACCCTCCATTTTCTTTGAACCTCTGGAATTTTAGTATCGACAGGAAGTGATTGTGATCAAAATCCTGTCTGATCCTCGCACAGGTGTTGTCACTCGGCTCCGATACTTGCACGTCTGCTGAGTGTCCTGTTCTATCTTGCTGATAACTGTGATGTGCTACCTCTGTATCACAGTGGAAGTGGCACGCAGGATTCACTCTCCTAAGTGGACTACAATTATTGGAGGCATTACTCGCTGTTTCTGCGTGTGCATTGTTAGTTCCGCACTCTGTCATTGGGCTAGAGCACGGCGGGCATTTCCTCGGAGACACAATTCTGTGTACTCCATCATTGGTATCCGAACGCGCAGTGCTCGTGTGCCCGTTTTGTTCTAGTTTTGCTATCCGACTCTCTACTTCTTCCACTCGTTTCGTGGTGTTCGCAACCGCGATATTACCTTGAGTTTTTAAGAACGCTAGGGATTTTGAGTGGGATTGTGTTGTACGTCGCAAGCGCCCTGCGAGTTTAGAAGTTGCTTCCGTGACTTTCATTGCCCCTATTGCTGCTGTTTTGGCCAGGCCTGCTACTTTATGGGCAGCCATTGACATTTGTTTTACTTCTCCACATTCTTTCTTTATTGTTAGTAATTCCCCACGAATTTCTCCTATATGCGAAATTATAGTCTGAGTGTCCTTCTTACTCTGTTCGTCCGCTTCTTCCTTCTCCTTCTTACGTTGTTCGTCAGCTTCTTCTTTCATTGATCGTAGGAAGCTTAGTATTGGGTTAATGTCATCTTTTTGATCCTCGTCACACATGGGCGATGTAACTCTGGACACCTGGGCGCTAGAGCTCTGACGGGACCGAGCTGGCGTCTGTCTGCACTCGTTCGTTTGACTACAAACTTCTGCTACCGTCTCGACCTGTGTGCCTCTATCTTTTCATCCTCTACCTCACTATCATAATCACGCGTGCGACGTTGCTCTAAGATCGCGTCCAAATAACCTTCCTCATCAATGACCCTGTCGTCCTGTCCTGCTAAAAATGTGCCCATCTCATCTCCGAACCTATCCCCGTCAGTAACCTAAACCTTATCCATTATGCTATCCTCTTTTGTTTTAGCTTACTTCTCATGATCATTCATGAAAAATAAATGTATCTAAAAATGCACAATAAAAATAATCTACTCCCAATATTTTTTACACATAAACATAAAATTTCGAACAACTTCGTTCCAACGCTGTAATTACATGCACGATTTGTTGTGGTACAGAAACCGCACACAAACCCGACGAAGTGTGATGTGGTACGGACACCACATAAAAGAAACACAAAAAAACAATCAACAAACAAAACATATATACACTCAAAACAAAAAATGTAATCATGCGCCGCTACTTAAAACTAATCACGGAACTACAAGAAAAAGGACTTGGGTATTAATCATTAAAAAAATGTAGAGAAAAAAAAATGAATGTTCCTACTAAGAATACTGTTTGCTTATCAGTGATTCACAGGAAAGATCCGAGGCTAAGGGTCGCCATTTTATGCGTGGTGCCGGGATTATTAACTTCTTCGAGAATCTTCATATATAAATGATGCTCTAAGAACCCCCCCCCTCCCCCCTCCCCCCCATGTTCTATTCTAACTCCGACTTTTGCTGTTGCACATGGATTAAAAAGGAACGCGAACTGACTGTAATCGACCCTGCAAGTGGAGTAGAAAAGAGATTGGCACCTGCAGTATTTTAATTTGATAGAAATTAATTTGATAAAGGAGTGTTTCATTAACGTAGTGAGAAATGAAAAGGTTGCTCTACCGATCAACAGAATGAAAGTTCAGTCAAAAATAACTATTTGATTTATTAAGACTAAACTGAAAATAATAAACAAAACACATGAAACATTTACAATACGTCAACTTGGATACTCAAATAAATGCTGTGGAGCTGAAGTTGTCCATAAACATTCATGATGAAGTGGTATGTGGAGCCATTTCCTTGCAACTCAAATCCTAAGAGATACACACAGACAACCCTACATTAATTGCTGCTACAGTAGTGAGAACTCAGACAATGAACATCCAAGTCAGAACAAGGTTAGAAAAGACGAACAGGCGCGCTTTGCTGAGCTCCGATTATCGCTTAGCAAAAATGCCTGCTTTGCCGGTGCTGCGGACGTACATTACCAAGCTGTCTTCTTAGCTGCAAGGACACTATCTGGCATACTGGAAGCGATGGCTGGTTGCTTCAGTGTCCCGTCGTGGTGATGATAATGTTGCAAGTATAGCCCGAAACGAATTGTCCTGGTCTGGCTGTTCCAGACTAAAGACTTCCAATCAATACAAATGCACCTCTGATGGAGATGAACAAGGCTCACCACACAATCACTGATGGTACAGTGATTGATTTTCACAAGCGAAGTCACACAGTAACTCCGATACAGTCAACTTCAGCCACAACTGCCCAAGACAGACAACATAGGACACTTGTACGCAGAACGCTCAATTGCCAACTGTACTCGGAAAGTTATTTTGAAGTCGAAACTTCAGCAACTTTGTTAAACAGTTACAATCAAATAAAAGTATATTAGACAGTCAACAGAAGACAGGCTGTCCAGAGCAGCGAGAGCTCAGTCTTGTAACCTACTCCGACCGAAAGGCGAGAGCCGACTACTACAAGAGCACCCGTACAAACCAAACACAGAACATTCCCGCCCCAACGACAGTGGCCGTGGTTAAACGTTCCAATCAGCAACTCGAAAACCGGCGGAAAATTCCACTGTATTGCCGAAGCACTACCATTCCACCAATGGAGATTCTTGGCGCCAATTTCTGCGCCGATTTTGCTATGTCACGGAGCTATGCCCTGAGCAAGCCAATCGCAGTTACGATTTTGCAGAAAACGCAGGAATTTGCCCGCCAAGACTGCCTGGGTACACAAGCCATTCCCACGTCTCGCTGGTAGCCCACCAGAAAGTGTTTTCGCTAAGTTTCTGCGAAGTAACGGAACCTCTAGCCCAGCCGTTCCTTCAGGCCCCTGCGGGCGTGTCTCCGCCGCTATGATGGCAATGTTGGAGTCTCCCTCACGCCCGTCTGCTTAACCCTTTCAAGATCAGCCTTTCCCTCCTGTCACCGGATACCCAGGTGACGAGAGACGCTGCGTGATAAGTCCACGTGTGAAGGAATAGCAATTTATCACCACATGCAATCAGAAAGGAAAATCGAATTTCTCAGAGTAAGATAGAAATATGAGAGGGGGCTTCTGCCACCTTTCTAATTGATTTCAAGCTACCCGTTAGTACTGTTTTTATCTATATTGGGCATGCCCAATACAGGTAGCTCCTCCCTGCGGGTAGACTGTTCACCTGGTGCAAGTCTGTCGAGCTGATATCACTTGGGAGAACTTGCGTGTCGATGGGGATGAAATGACGATGATAAGGTCAGTACAACACCCAGTCCCTGAGTACACACAGCCGGGAATCGAACCGTGCCATTAGGTATGACATTCCGTCGCACTGACTACTCAGCTACTAAGGGATGACAGACGTGTGATCATCGGCTCAGACCAGACAGTGAACCATATTTACAAACCATTATAAGAACAGTGGGCAATAATAAAAATGTGTACTAGTAAAATCCGAGACACAAAGCCTAACGTATTTCAATAATACACTCCTGGAAATTGAAATAAGAACACCGTGAATTCATTGTGCCGGGAAGGGGAAACTTTATTGACACATTCCTGGGGTCAGATACATCACATGATCACACTGTCAGAACCACAGGCACATAGACACAGGCAACAGAGCATGCACAATGTCGGCACTAGTACAGTGTATATCCACCTTTCGCAGCAATGCAGGCTGCTATTCTCCCATGGAGACGATCGTAGAGATGCTGGATGTAGTCCTGTGGAACGGCTTGCCATGCCATTTCCACCTGGCGCCTCAGTTGGACCAGCGTTCGTGCTGGACGTGCAGACCGCGTGAGACGACGCTTCATCCAGTCCCAAACATGCTCAATGGGGGACAGATCCGGAGATCTTGCTGGCCAGGGTAGTTGACTTACACCTTCTAGAGCATGTTGGGTGGCACGGGATACATGCGGACGTGCATTGTCCTGTTGGAACAGCAAGTTCCCTTGCCGGTCTAGGAATGGTAGAACGATGGGTTCGATGACGGTTTGGATGTACCGTGCACTATTCAGTGTCCCCTCGACGATCACCAGTGGTGTACGGCCAGTGTAGGAGATCGCTCCCCACACCATGATGCCGGGTGTTGGCCCTGTGTGCCTCGGTCGTATGCAGTCCTGATTGTGGCGCTCACCTGCACGGCGCCAAACACGCATACGACCATCATTGGTACCAAGGCAGAAGCGACTCTCATTGCTGAAGACGACACGTCTCCATTCGTCCCTCCATCCACGCCTGTCGCGATCCCACTGGAGGCGGGCTGCACGATGTTGGGGCGTGAGCGGAAGACGGCCTAACAGTGTGCGGGACCGTAGCCCAGCTTCATGGAGACGGTTGCGAATGGTCCTCGCCGATACCACAGGAGCAACAGTGTCCCTAATTTGCTGGGAAGTGGCGGTGCGGTCCCCTACGGCACTGCGTAGGATCCTACGGTCTTGGCGTGCATCCGTGCGTCGCTGCGGTCCGGTCCTAGGTCGACGGGCACGTGCACCTTCCGCCGACCACTGGCGACAACATCGATGTACTGTGGAGACCTCACGCCCCACGTGTTGAGCAATTCGGCGGTACGTCCACCCAGCCTCCCGCATGCCCACTATACGCCCTCGCTCAAAGTCCGTCAACTGCACATAAGGTTCACGTCCACGCTGTCGCGGCATGCTACCAGTGTTAAAGACTGCGATGGAGCTCCGTATGCCACGGCAAACTGGCTGACACTGACGGCGGCGGTGCAGAAATGCTGCGCAGCTAGCGCCATTCGACGGCCAACACCGCGGTTCCTGGTGTGTCCGCTGTGCCGTGCGTGTGATCATTGCTTGTACAGCCCTCTCGCAGTGTCCGGAGCAAGTATGGTGGGTCTGACACACCGGTGTCAATGTGTTCTTTTTTCCATTTCCAGGAGTGTAGTTCATTGACACTAACAGTTAAAACAGAACTCTGACGTTATAAGACAAGTGGGCACTGAGAATTATATTTACAAGTGGACACTAATAATAAACTTCTACCAGAAGGCCCACACTAACAAACAGCTAATTTCGAAGGTAAGTAGTTAACAATAACAATTAATTTGAACTCGAACACCTCACAGTTCCAGTTAAGTAATAATAGTACTAATCAGATGGACAACGATAAAGGATAATAAATAAAAATAGGGCCCATATTTATGACATAACAGATAAACAATAAAGCACATCACTTGCGCTCTTAGAAATATAAATATATATACAATTAGAACCAGAATGCCGCAATGGCCTCAGTTTAGGCAAGAAAAATGCACTTGTCTACAGGCTGAACACGTGCTACAAGCACAACTCACAATCTTCGAAAATTATTATCAGCCATGCACATGGTACAAAGGCCACAGCCGCACGTAAGCGTAATGTAAAACCACATTTACGAACTGTTGTTAAACATAGAAAGTGGGACAACTGGAAGGCATAATGTAAGCACCCTACACCACAGAAACAGTTTCTCACCAAACAGTACACATCCACTGCTTCACTATGCCTATGTTCTTGTATCAACAGGTAACCAACACCAGAGTAAAACTAAGGCAGTCTTGCATTTTGAGCCCTGTATCACCCGGTCAAGTGACTTTATTAACCGAAACTGCCGCTAAGAGTACGACCCAACTCTGGCAGCTGCTTGCAGCCACAAGTCACCTGCTCGATGGACCCTCTCCTGCTAGCGGTAGGCAACAGCTGCCCCTAAGACGATCCAGAGATTGTATTTCTACCTATTTAGTTTGGCCAAGGATCCTAAAAGTCGTGTAACCGAACACCGATACTGGTTGGGTAAATAGATTATTTACGGAAACTTAACTCCATTTATTCTCTGTCACATTTCCACTTAGGATCCTTCCCATGCTAAAGTGATTACCGAGTGTCCGTACTGAAAGAACATTAAAGCCCAGTGTTTACTAATGAATGCCTCTTGAAGATAGTAACAAGGAACTAAGTTAAAGTTATTGTAGCAGAACTGAGTAATGTAGTAAATGATGCTTGCTGAAAACAATTTTTCGGTTAAAACTGCATATTAAAATTTTGTTGCCAACTTATAAAGTGAATGTTCCCAAAATTGTTGCTTATAGAGTTTTGCAAATTAAATGGTCACAGTGCAGTCTGTTGAAGATCACTCTAATGTGAGTTATTGTCTTATAACCACGTGAAGTTGTGTTCTACTAAAGTAAAAGTTGAGAACAATTACTGCTGAAAGTTACATGTTCATGCCTGTTAAGGGCTTGTTTCTCTACTGTATTGAAAGTGTGTTTAGTTTCCTCTGCTACAGTGGTCAAGATTAAGGGCCTCCCTCCATTGAAAGTAGTTCATATGTACAAAGTTACTTAATTGTAGAAAGTTTTAATTACTCTTGCTATTCAAGTCAAATTCTGTACAATATTGCATATTAATGGTGTAACAGGATCCACAGTTTGTCTATTATGTCCATGCTAGATAACGATTAATAGCAGGACCACTATCTATGAAAACAGTAAGTTCTTTATTCAAAAGACAGTGAGAAGTATGCTGTTAGTGAATTCCATTTAATTTTCATTCTAAATAGAAAGGTGTTTAGTAGTGAGAGACTTAATCCATTCACAATAACTAACTTTGCCGTGAACCATATCCATATTTCTTGTCAGATAGGAATATGTTTGAAAAGTAACATTGAACCTATACCCAATTTACGATTCTACAGTGAATATTAATAGTAACATTATTGAGACCATTGAGTTTGACTAAGTCCTCAAGGTAACAGTGTGTTTCATTATCTGTTATATTTATGCAAATAGTTTGTTCTACTCTAGCTGTCAGCTTCAACTTTAAAATGAACATATGCAGGTGCCAGAGTTCATTGCACTCTAGTGTGACAAAGTATAGGCTGTGATTGCCCACTGAAGTTACTTATTTTCAGTTTCTTGAACAAGAATGTTACTCATTCTTATGCCTAATTAGGCTGACGACCGTTGTTATTATCACTGGGACACTGTGGATAGGTAAATTATTGTTTGTTACTGTTTAAATATTTACATGATTCTGACTTTCACTTCCGATAAGCCACCTCCGTTAGGTACAACATGGTCAACATAACAAAATTCCTTTCAGAGAGTAACACTGCTCTGTTGCTTTATACCATAATTGCTTTATCAAGATAGTTTTATTTCACGACCTGCCTCCAACCTTAAAGTTATGATATAGCAGTAGCACACCGTAGTGTTATAGCCTTACAGAGTATAAAGATTTATTCATTTTATATCACTTTCAAAAAAATTGTGGGAATAGAAAACGTTTATCAGCCCCTTGCCTTCAAAAAACGCTCTTTCAGTGTTACTGAGTTCTCAGTACACTGATGCGTGTTCTTAAACCCTATACAGGTGTCAAACCATGGGAAAGACATCTCAAACAAGCGTTAGTAGAATGCTTGTGTGCCATTTGTACCAAGCTGTGCCTACCTCTTTGTAATGATAATATTAATATGGGGTGCTTGGTGAGTGACACCTGAGATAGCGCAATGTTGGGCAATATGTTTTCACTGGATTGTGTGTGAGGGAGAGGGTAAATAACTGGGAAACAGAAAGCGTCCTGCGTAGCGTCCCTAGTGACATGACACTACATCAGCCATGTAAAAAGCCGTCCGTTTGTCGAACCCAGAAGGCAAAAAACATAAAATGAGCCAAAACACTGAGGGCTCTGACTAGCCTAAGATAAAAGGCGGCACTTCCCTACCCTCCGTCAAAGCAACAAAGCGGCATTTGAGAGGAAGCGGCGGAGATGAGACGTTGCGTGTCGGGAGTAGACCCAGCTGTTCGCGTTAGAATATGCCGTATCTGTTAAGTT
This sequence comes from Schistocerca piceifrons, assembly GCF_021461385.2. Taxonomy (NCBI): domain Eukaryota; kingdom Metazoa; phylum Arthropoda; class Insecta; order Orthoptera; family Acrididae; genus Schistocerca; species Schistocerca piceifrons. Next base: position 635,307,166 of record NC_060139.1, read on the forward strand.
GTAGCACTGTTTAGAGTGTCTTAAATGTAACCGTCATTGTAATGGCGTGACACGTGAGTGTAAGGCTGTTGTAGTCTGCATATAGCGCACAAGGATGGTAAATCATTGTGTGAAAGTGTTTTATAAACAATTGCACAGGATATCACCAGAATTAAAATTTGCATCCCTTGAGAAGGAATGTGCACTACTATTTGACCTCTCAATTCCGGGACTGCACAACACTCTGCAGCATTACAGTTACTCATGCAGATCCTGATTCCGGCGAATCCACAACCAGCGCTTCTACCATGGAGAGGAGACATCAAAATCTGAAAGATGCAGACCAGTGTATTTTAAGTTGAGGCGGTACGCCATGTAACATGATAAAAATGGTATTGAATAACTTCACAAATATAAATAAAACTGACGTCGTAACGAAATAAATATTATTTCAGAAAAATGACAAAGACTGTAATGAATTAATATGATCTGCGAATGTAATTGCAGTCTTTGTTCTTTTGCAAGAAAGATCGATCTCTCTTCCCTTTTGTTACTCCGTAGCGTAAGAAGCCATTTCGTGACAAGGCACGAAACGTGTAAGTTCCATGTAATATTTAGCCCAAAATATAATCAAAAATTACTTAAAAGTGTTCTAACATTTTACATGTACTATCTCCTATATTCATGAAGCTTCGAAATCAATGTATTTATGCAAATTTAATAGGGGAACATTGGTGCAGAGGTCAGCGACATTGTTCTAAGAGATAACGGCCCAGACTCGTATCTTAATATTGATTGATTATAATAAATAAAAGAAAATTTAAATGTAAGAGAATTATAGACAATCTTTTCAATCCTAGTTTAGCATTTCGTTTAATATAAAAATATCGTGTCAGGTAAACTAACTGCGAGAAATACCACAACTGAGCCACTGACGTAAATAATTTTCCAGTTGTCAAGCAGCCAGAATAACACTAACTCCAACTATTCATAACATATAAAAAAAAATACGTAAGGGAACCACCACAAAGTACCTGCAGTGAGGTATGACGGACGTGCGTATCTTCACCAGCATTCTCGCCGATCTCCGACTATGTATGACGAATAGAATAGGTCCAGTAACCGGTCTTGTAAACGCTAGGGCAGTGTTGAAATACATGAGAAACGTTCCTTTTGGCTGCGGTTCTACTTGTTAACAACCTAAAACTGAATTTTCTCACCTAGTCACAAATAAAAGGCAGTATCTCAATATTGGTGTCACTTGTAACAAAACTTGTCTTCCTTCTAATTTGTCGAAAAGTGACGTTTTGGGATGGCGGCTGTGTACAAAATAATAGATGATCCTGCTAAGATCCGTCCAAACATGTAATGGAGGCCCAACGGTACAGACTGGCCAACGTGTCATCCTCAGCCCTCATGCGTCACTTGATGCGGATATGGAGGGGCATGTGGTCAGCAAACCACTCTCCCGGCCTATGTCAGTTTACGAGACCGGAGCCGCGACTTCTCAATCAAGTTGTTCCTCAGTTTGCCTCACATTGGTGATCTGAAGGGAGCCGGTGTTATCACTGCTGCAAGACCGTTGGCACAAGATGATCCTTGCGAAGAAGAAAACAGAGCACAGCTAGTGATAACAATCGTAATTATTTACACCAATGGCACTCTTACCGGTTTCTAACCGGCAGCCTCACCTTCAGTGATTCAAATGGCTCTGAGCACTATCGGACTTAACTTCTGAGGTCATCAGTCCCCTAGAACTTAGAACTACTTAAACCTAACTAACCTAAGGACATCGCACACATCCATGCCCGAGGCAGGATTCGAACCTGCGACCTTAGCGGTCGCGCGATTCCAGACTGTAGCGCCTAGAACCGCTCGGCCATCACTTTCAGTGGTTGTTCTACTACACTTGTTGTTCTTTTCATTACTTTTTAACTGCTTCTTTCAAAAACTATATTGGTGTCCAAATTTAAAGCAACAAAGGGGAATTTTGTAAGATTGTGTTGATTTTGCCTCAAAACAGTATAAGCAGGTGGTAATGAGGTATAGTACAGATTGTAATCAACTGCAACATACATAACGGTAGACAAAATGTACTTGGTTTTTTCCAACTAACAGGTTTGCATACATATTCTGACAACTGGTTAATGTGCTCAGTATGGGATGTGACCACTTCAGGCACCAATACAGGCCTGACAACTGTTGGTACTGTCATGTTGGGCAGCATCAAACCAGGCAGATCAAAAAGGAGCTGATAGGACACCTGCATCTGATTTGAGACTTACATCCATTATTCGTAGTGAGTCTTACATCTTTTGTTAACAGACATTATACTGGACACTCTATTTCTGCCGTCAACGAGTTTCAATTCTGGGGAGTGGAATAAGACGCTTTTGTAAATATAGAACAATGAGAAGTCACACATTTTCATGATAGATAAAATTACTGGATTTAGAGCCGTATAAACTTGGGCCCCGTACCTGTTATGCTGTGTAATGCAGTAGCCAGTGGAAACTATCGCCCCCTCGTGCATTGTGGAATGGCAGCAATGCAGAGCCGGTGCTGTTCTGGGTATGCTAATAGATGCTGGTCTATCGACTGCTGGCTCTAGGTTTGCCGAGTTCCGATCACCGTTAACGTTGCCGGTTGTTGCTGCGGAATTTGGTGCCGTGTTTGATACCGGATTTTCAGCGCTAACAGCATCGTGATATCTGTGTAGGTTTGCTGTCCGCGTGGTACCTCGTTCTCATCTATGCACCTATACCAAAATCCTAAATATGTATTCTTCGGTTCAAACATGTACAAACAGGCACACGTAATTAAAAACGCTAACAATATTTTAGTTCCGATTTATGGTCAGTGACTCGTAAGTAAATTATAAAACCTAGTCCGATCACGTCTGATGATGCAGCACTTACTGGCAGTATAGAACACGGCAATCATAACATATTTATTGACTTTAATTTTGTCCGTAGCGTGCCATGGATCTGAGTACCAGTTGACTGAAAAGAACGCACCCGACGTAGGTCAGGAAGAACTTACAGAGCACCACAATGACATAGGTGTCGAAGCCCAAATAGAACTATTGATCGTTGTTTTGAATCAAATATCTTTTTATGGTGTGTTCGCAGAATTAAACAAATGGTGTTTTTTCTTTCTGACTTGTTTATTGCCAGAAAAGCTACGCAGATGTTACAATGCTGATACCGCCGAAAATACATCAGTCAATGCCGCCTGCAGGACGTCCGTTCCCTTATAGGCCAAAAGGTTACCCGAATCGACTTCGGGCCAGTATACAGTGCCACCTTACAATGCTTTCGTTGGATTTTACATCTTATCATAATGTTATTAAACCAAAATGGTTGAACCGTGGTGTAGGGGTAGCGTCTTTGATTAATCATCAAAACGTCTTCGGTCCCGAGTTCGAATCACGCCGCTGCTTAAATTCTGATTAATAATCAGCATTGGCGACCGAAGATTTCCGGCGTAAGAAACCACCCCTCATTCTGCCAACGGCCTTGTCAAAAGCGGAGGAGAGGACGGAGATTCAGGGCACTCTCTTGTCCTAGGAGTGGGAAACTACTCCTAAAGGCGGAAGAATCAGCAATGACCAACGATATGAGTACGCAGAAGGTAATGGAACCCACTGCATTAAAGACAGCTAACGTGTATCCAGAGGACATTTGGCCCGTAATCGAAGAAGTGTAATGATTATCTCTCCATTGGCATTCCGGAATAGTCCCCAATTCGAATCTCTGGAGGGGACCGCCAAGGGGGAGGTTACCAGGAGAAAAAGATTGAATAATCAGCGGAAGGATAACGTTCTACGAGTCGGGGCGTGGAATGTCAGAAGCCTGAACGTGGTAGGGAAACTAGAAAATCTGGAAATGCAAATGCTCAATCTAGATCTAGTAGGGGTCTGTGAAGTGAAGTGGAAATAAGTCAAGGATTTCTGCTCAGATGAGTATAGGGGAATATCAACAGTAGCAGAAAATGGTATAACGGGAGTAGGATTCGTTATGAATAGGAAGGGAGGGCAGAGACTATGGTACTGTTAACAGTTCAGTGATAGAGTTGTTCTTATCATAATCGACATAAAACCACCACCGACAACGAAAGTTCAGGTACACATGCCCACGTCGTAAGCTGAAGATGAGTAGCAAGAGGAAGTGTATGAGGATGTTGAAAGTGTAATAAAGTATGTAAAGGGATATGAAAATCTATTAGTCATGGGAGACGGGAAAGCAGTTGCAGGGGAAAGAGTAGAAGAAAAGGTTACAGGAGAATATAGACTTGCGACAACGAATGATAGAGGAGAAAGAATAATTGATTTCTGTAACAAGTTTCAGCAAATAATAACGAATATTCTGTTCAATAATCACAAGAGGAGGAGGTATACTTGGGAAAGGCCGGCTGACACGCGGAGATTTCAGTTCGATTACATCATGGTCAGACAGAGATTCAGAAATCAAATACTGGATTATAAGGCGTAAGCAGGAGCAGATATAGACTCAGATGCAATATAGCAGTGATGAAGAGCAGGGTGAAGTTTAAGACATTAGTCAAGAACAATCAATACTACGCAAACAGATGGGATACAGAAGTACTAAGGAATGACGAGATACGCTTGAAGTTCTCTAAGGCTCTATATATATATATATATATATATATATATATATATATATATATATATATATATATATATATATATAAGAATAAGGAATAGCCTAGTAGGCAGTACAGTTGAAGAGGAATTATCTGGTAGCTGGGTGGGTGTTACAAATTTATACTAAGTGGTATACAGTAGCCTACAGATACTTCGCTGTGTGACTGGTGTTGGCCGTAGTTTTCGTGTTACTTTCTGATTCTTTCCACTGATACGTTTCTCCTGATATGCTACGTTTCGTGGACGTTTATTATAATTTAATCAGCGAGATACAGAGCACACAATTCACCCCTTCTTACGGCACCACCCGTGAGAAAATCAGCAATATATTAGCAGCATAGGGTCATGTTTTGCTGACCACACTCGGTAATCTTTGCAGGTATTCGATAAAGAGCACAAGATAATAGATCCGCCGACTGACCCCCAAGGAAAAAGTTCCTGGCGTGTTTGATAACCTTCAAATAAAGTACAGTCCACACAGCCCTGGTAGTAATTTAGCGGCCTGTGGTAGAGAGATATTGGGAACAGGTAGCTCTCTCAAAGGCTCGTAAGCCGCAGATATATTTCAATCGCCAGAGTTCCATTGGTAACGCTATAGTTTTATCTAGCTCTTCTTGTGGTAAAAGTGCTTCAACTTTAAAGTCGTTACTGGTCTTTATATTTTGCCGAATGTGTTTAATAGTAAACTTCTATTCCTCTAGAACGTTATTCGGAGCTAATTTCATTACAACTGTGCTTCCAAAATTTTCCATGCCTGTGGGGCACTAAACATTAGCACAATGTTGTCGAGGAATTTTCTTTGTTCTTTCCAGACCGTAAATAATACCTCTATTTAAAAGTTGGGACAAATATGGTTGAAATCGATCAAGGGGTTTAGAAAGACCTTTTGACAACCAAACGTAGGTCACACATTTTTTCTTGTAACTCTAGCGAATTTTGCTCAGGAGTTTCGTTTTCACGCAGCTCAATGTTTATAACGTCATATCTCCTCAACTATGCAATTTTACAGGGACTCCCAGTAGTATATGTGAACACTGTCTGCGAGATGTGTTGCGATTGGTGTTATTAGCAAAGAAGTAAATGAAATGAGCGTATGGCATTGCTGGCCGGGAGGCTCCGTCCGGGGAAGTTGGCCGCCACATTGGGCGATTCGCGGGCTGGTGATGAGGATGAAATGACGATGAGGACAACACAACACCCAGTCCACGAGCGGAGAAAATCTCAAACCCTGTCGGGATCGAACCTGGACACGCTGCATGAGAGGCAAGCACGTTACCAGTCAGCTAAGCAGGCGGACAGTAAAGAAGTATTAAAGTAAATTTTCCACGTATTTCAGTGATTTTGACCTCATATCTCTATGTGTTATAATATATAATGATATAATTTTGCAGGTAATTTCAGCGGTCTTCAGACAAGCTTGTATGTCGGGCAACCACAGCTGTGAGTAGCCACCTTGGGTATTAATAACCGCTTCAGTTGTACGTAGTCCTTACTGGATCACTCCCGGTTTCGTGCTACTAAAAGCCACATCTAACATATGACTAAAAATTAGAGCGCTCTAATGCTTTACTCATATGTTCACCTGAAGATGTAGCTTATAGTAGCATGAAACAGGTAGTGATCCAATAATAAAGGACTAAGTACACATGAAGCGATTATTAATATCCAAGATAACTTTTAGATGTATGTGTGAAACCTGCCTCCAAATTTGCTACGAATAGAGTTATTAGTAACGTATTATAAAATTAAAAGGTCATGCCTGATGCGGCAGTTTTATTGCATGAACAGCGAATATGTAGTGACCAAGGAAAAGTCTCATATTGGTTTGAAATTGTGTGTAACGTTTCTTGCAAGTCACTAAGTGCCCTCATTGTCAGATACTAGACGAATGTAGTCTGGCTGATGACGCCCCGTTAGATAGGCTTATTTTTCATCCGCACCGCCACCCATTCGATAGATAGGGCATGTTTACCCCCAACTCGTTCTTTCCAGACAGTAAAGGATATGTGTACCAATCTTTGTGGTAATCTGCCATGTAGATTAGGAGAAGAAGCAGATCATACGTACATACATACATAGATACACTTTTGCAATATGTGGGGATATTACGGCCACCGTAAACCAATTCTCAAGAATCCCAAATGTTTCAATCCTTTTTAGTTTCTTTGGACGATGACTAATTTCCGAGTGCCTTTCATCAAATTCACCCATTAGAAACTGTAACCAGTATAAAATTTCCGTCTATTGTTGCCACAGAGCGACTTGAAGCTGAACTGCAACAAGCTGCCGACTATTCGTGTTAAGGCGGATCCTAGATTGCAAGCATGTTTGGCAGACCATAAACACGTCATTCATCTATGACCAGTGGTATTGTTCAATGTGGCGAATAATTCACGGCGAAACTATCTAACCTCAAATGAAAAAAAATATTTTCTGAAAGATTCTTGCAATGTACTCACACCATACACGCCAGAAATGTTTGCAACTGTCTCCACTGAATGCAACCGTCTATCGCATCCAAAGGCAATAAAATGGCGTACATTTAAAATTTTTCACGCTTCATGCCTCGTTTTCTAACGCTTTAAAATCTGTCCTCATAAATCTCAAGTAAACAACATTCAGGAAGTAACCGCAAGAGCTATTTAGGAACTCCAGTAGAAAACGACGATTAATAAATATGGGCTACACTACATACAGCAACGTGTGTGACAGTACACTACACGAAATCTCCATGGAGTTTTGCATCTATCTTCTTTTTTGAGGTATGCTTGGCCCTGATGGATTACGTACATCGATATACTTCACATAACATGCTGCATGAGAAATCGTCACTATTCTCTTGCCTATGAAATTAAAAGAAGCGAAATGTGGTTTAAAAAAGTGAAGAAGGGAGACTGCTGCTCTTTGCGTTTACACTGCGCCAGATTTGTCAGCTGGCCGTAAATACACTCCTGGAAATGGAAAAAAGAACACATTGACACCGGTGTGTCAGACCCACCATACTTGCTCCGGACACTGCGAGAGGGCTGTACAAGCAATGATCACACGCACGGCACAGCGGACACACCAGGAACCGCGGTGTTGGCCGTCGAATGGCGCTAGCTGCGCAGCATTTGTGCACCGCCGCCGTCAGTGTCAGCCAGTTTGCCGTGGCACACGGAGCTCCATCGCAGTCTTTAACACTGGTAGCATGCCGCGACAGCGTGGACGTGAACCGTATGTGCAGTTGACAGACTTTGAGCGAGGGCGTATAGTGGGCATGCGGGAGGCCGGGTGGACGTACCGCCGAATTGCTCAACACGTGGGGCGTGAGGTCTCCACAGTACATCGATGTTGTCGCCAGTGGTCGGCGGAAGGTGCACGTGCCCGTCGACCTGGGACCGGACCGCAGCGACGCACGGATGCACGCCAAGACCGTAGGATCCTACGCAGTGCCGTAGGGGACCGCACCGCCACTTCCCAGCAAATTAGGGACACTGTTGCTCCTGGGGTATCGGCGAGGACCATTCGCAACCGTCTCCATGAAGCTGGGCTACGGTCCCGCACACCGTTAGGCCGTCTTCCGCTCACGCCCCAACGTCGTGCAGCCCGCCTCCAGTGGTGTCGCGACAGGCGTGAATGGAGGGACGAATGGAGACGTGTCGTCTTCAGCGATGAGAGTCGCTTCTGCCTTGGTGCCAAAGATGGTCGTATGCGTGTTTGGCGCCGTGCAGGTGAGCGCCACAATCAGGACTGCATACGACCGAGGCACACAGGGCCAACACCCGGCATCATGGTGTGGGGAGCGATCTCCTACACTGGCCGTACACCACTGGTGATCGTCGAGGGGAAGCTGAATACTGCACGGTACATCCAAACCGTCATCGAACCCATCGTTCTACCATTCCTAGACCGGCAAGGGAACTTGCTGTTCCAACAGGACAATGCACGTCCGCATGTATTCCGTGCCACCCAACGTGCTCTAGAAGGTGTAAGTTAACTACCCTGGCCAGCAAGATCTCCGGATCTGTCCCCCATTGAGCATGTTTGGGACTGGATGAAGCGTCGTCTCACGCGGTCTGCACGTCCAGCACGAACGCTGGTCAAACTGAGGCGCCAGGTGGAAATGGCATGGCAAGCCGTTCCACAGGACTACATCCAGCATCTCTACGATCGTCTCCATGGGAGAATAGCAGCCTGCATTGCTGCGAAAGGTGGATATACACTGTACTAGTGCCGACATTGAGCATGCTCTGTTGCCTGTGTCTATGTGCCTGTGGTTCTGTCAGTGTGATCATGTGATGTATCTGACCCCAGGAATGTGTCAATAAAGTTTCCCCTTCCTGGGACAATGAATTCACGGTGTTCTTATTTCAATTTCCAGGAGTGTATATACACAAGCACGGAAGACCAGGTGTAAAACAACACTTCCTGTATAACTTTACTCATCGTACCGTGTTGGCAGCTGGTGCAACTCGCTGTTACGTGATACTATTTTAGCGATTACAAAATCACGTTAAACGTAGGCAACTGTGTAGCCAAGACAGCTAGTGAATAGCGATATGGACAGAAAAAGGAATGAAGGTTTGAAACAGGTTGTAATCACTCTGCAGCGAATCAGAATTCTCTTTCAGCCTGGAGCGCTCTTCTTTACCACAAAATCATGAAGCAACGCTCAATGTAGTTCGGTTGTCTTTTTAATAATTGTAGTATGCTTTATGTTAGAGGTCTTCGTATGATTCACACAGCAGGCAACCATTTTTAACAAATACGAGCGCACCCTCTTCGACCCCTGCTAAGGCCAGTTGAACAATGTAGGGTTATACTGTGGTTCCAAATTCACAGTAAATTTCACCTCCCTTCGACTGATACTGGAGAGGTGTCGGTGCAGGCTGGCCCACGACAGAAACGGAAGTAGCGGCAAGATGAAACTCTGCCATCGGTAACTTTCCTCAGAAAGGATGTTTTATTTTGATAGTGGGCCATTCGGCAAGTAAGGCCACAGGACAGCTATTTCTTCGTTTGAAGTAGAGATGTTGAAATCATTGGTGCCTTTCTCGCAGTGAACACATGGTGTGTCGTGGGTAGATTGTTTTTGGCCAGCTGGTGTGGCCGAGCGGTACTAGGCTATACAGTCTGGAACCGCGCGACCGCTACGGTCGCAGGTTCGAATCCTGCCTCGGACATGGATGTGTGTGATGTCTTTAGGTTAGTTAGGTTCAAGTACTTCTAAGTTCTCGGGGAGTGATGACCTCAGCAGTTGTCCAATAGTGCCCAGAGCCATTTGAGCCAACTCTGTTTTTAAAATAATTGAAAAGTTACGATCGCTTCAATATCGTTGACTAGATGACCGGTTTCAGCACTCTGAAGGCACCATCATCGGATCTGAAACGTGGATTAACATTTATCAAACCATATGTGCCATGACGTCCGTATGGTTTTGTAAATGTTAATCCACGTTTCAGATCCGATTATGGCACCTTCATAGTGCTGAAACCGGTCACCTAGTCAACGATATTGAAGCGATCGTGGCTTTTCAATTATTTTAAAAAAATTGGTGCCTGACTGGGATTCGTACTCTGTTCATCAATTTCACCAGGTTTGTCCCCACTGAGACGTTATCATTCCACTGTGTCGTTGTTTCCCCAAGATACTCAAATCCTCAGTGTCTTCACGAAATGCGTGTGCCTGTGTTCGACCTCATGGCCGGGATAAAAGACTTTCATTGCATCAGTTCAAGTTGGAGCATGTGCACACCGAACTATTGGTGAAAATAAATTTTGATTTTTTAACGCCTCTCTGTGAGTTGTAAAAAATAACGGTTGGAGCCTGTATTGACCCAAAATCACACACAGGACTTTTCGTCCTGTCACTTCAGGTTGAAACATGGCATTCCTAGTTAATAGAGAAAAAGATTTCGTGTGCAGCCAGCAGCAATGATATGGGCTGCGTTCTCTTCCTAGTCAGCACAGAACTTTTTGTCAGGTTTTCCCCAATCAGAAATGTACACATCTCACTACTCGTGAGCTAAACCGATTTTAAAGTCTGTTCGTGACTAGGAAGCAACGACGATAAGTTCTGGGTTCGAATCCAGTCTCTTAATTTCAGTTTGTCGCCTCAATTCCAGTGTAAAACTTCCCTAACTAACATTTGATTGTGCTCATTTAACAATCCAGTCACGTGCTGCGTTCGAATCCCTTTCCCACACAAAACTTAATGATATGTGACTTCAAGTTTAGACAAGTGCACTATTTGTTAGTAGATCTTTCGTGGTTAATTAGCAGGAACAAGATTTTTCACGTAATTTATAGCTGAATCTTGATTTTTGAAATCTACTTAATTGTGATAAATTTGAGTTTACAAGCGTCAAGGCTTTTGTCATCTACAATAACGTGTTTTGATAGTTGAGGAACTGCATTATTAATTTGCTTTTTGATTTATAGCCATACCGACCAGTTACCTGTACTGTTATTTTACACTGAGGTGACAAAAGTCGTGGGATACCTCTTAATATCGTGTCGTAACTCCTTTTGCACGGCTTAATCAGCAGCTTGCCATTGCACGGACTCGACAAGTCGTTCGAAGTCCCCTGCAGTAAAACTGAGTCATGCTGACTCTGTAACCGTCCATAATCCTGAAAGTATTGCTGGTACATTAGTTTTTGCCGAAACTGACCGCTCGATCATGTCCCATAAATGTTCGATGGCATTCATGTAGGGCGATCTGTGTGGTCAAATCATTCGGTAGAATCGTTTAGAATGTTCTTCAAACCAATCGCGAGCAACTGTAGCTCGCTGACATGAGCATTTTCATGGGAATGTGAAGTCCATCAATGACTAAAAATGGTCTCCAAGTAGCCGAACATAGCCACTTCTAGTCAATGATCGGTTCTCTTGCACCAGAGTACACAGTCCATGCTATGTTAACACAGCCCACACCATTAATGGAGCCACCACTGGCTTCCACGATGCCTTGATGACACCTTGGGTCCATGGCTTCGTCAAGCTTCAGTCAATCCCTATCATCAGCTCTTACCAACGCAAATCGGGAATCGTCTCACTAGGTTGTTAGCTGAAGTATATGGCGGGTCGTGGCCCATCGAACATAGTTCGATGTGAGGTGGAGCGTACACGATTAAGTTAAGTAGTGGTTTTGACTTTGTACATATGTACTGTTAATGTTTTACTTTTCCTTTTCGTTTATAAATGTATAGCTATGGTGTTTTTTTATCATTGACAAAGGTCTTCTTAGGCACTTGTGGGTTTTATTGTCGTTCTGAAGAAGGTGTAGTTATCACGCCGAAACCTGGGTTAACCCTGAACACTAGGTACTTTTTTCGCAATCTAGGAGGATTTTTAATATATTAAGCAACTATTGCTGACGCATTGTGATGTTGAAGGTTCTTACTGATTTCCAGTCGTCTGCGATCCAACCACGAGCCCAGGAGAGGCACTGCAGGTGATGTCGTGCTGTTATCAAAGGCACTGGCATTGGTCGTTCGCTACCGTAGCTCATTAAATACAAATGTCGTCGCATAGTCCTGGCAGATACATTCATCACACGTGCCACATTGCTTTCTGAGATTATTTCACGCAGTACTGCTGGTCTGTTAGCACTGAAGACTGTAAAAAGAACAACACTGCCCTCAGTCTTCAGGTGAAGGCCGCCGGTCACTGCGTTGTTCGTAGTGAGAAGTAATGACAGAAATCTCGTACTGTCGGCACAATCTTCACATTGTGGAACTTGGAATATTAAATTTCCTAACGATTTCCCAAATGGAATGTCCCACGCATTACCATTCCGCGTTGGAAGTCTGTTAATTTCCGCCGTGCGGCCGTAATCACGTGAGAAAGCTTTTTACGTGAGTCGCATGAGTACAGTTAACAGCTCTGCCAATTCACAGCCCTTTTATACTTTGTGTACGCGATACTACCTCCGTCTGTATATGGGCATCTCTCTGTCCCGCGACTTTTGTCAGCTCATTGTATACTGAACATTTTGTATAGTCGAACGACTTTACCGAAAATAGAGCAGAGGACTTTTAATACAGCTATGTCTTATGGGTGGCATACAAAGCAGACAGAACGCAATTGAGGCTTGGGCTACTTTTGAACATGGTAGTACACGTGACGTTTCTATTAATTTGTTTTACTTTATTTTAAACAATATTCATTACCCGCCCTCAAACGTAGAACAAGCTGTTACAAATCGTACCAAAGTAGAGTGAATGTTCACAACCAAATACCAAGAAAGCTGGAAATGACCAGCACTTGCCTTACAATCAAAGTACAGCTCAAGAAGACGGTGCTTAGCACGGATGAATGGGAAATATATAACTCTTCTGGTAAACCAAATGCACAACAAAAGATATGAAAGGCTAGTGTACATCTAGTACGTTTCTTTATGCGTACACAGAGTAAAACCGAAAGCTAACGACCGTGTGTGGTGTACCAATGTCGCTGACGACTATGGCCAACATGTTACGACCTTCGGTTACGGTGACTATTTGTACTTGACTGATTACGTAGTCATCTGGTCACGCGTGTCGTACTGGTTACCGGGAATGGTGCCACGTGGCCACAAGCTTTACGATTCTCTGAAACGGAGGTAATTAAAAGTCGTAAAATATTAGGAGCAATTAATTAATCCGGCGGCCGGGATGCAGGAGATTTATACGAACAGCGTTAAGTGGCCTGTAACTCCCCGGTGCGGCGGCGCGTAATAACGCGGAAGCTGAAAAACGAGAACCTGAGGCGCCGGCCAGGCCGCGTGCGTGGCTCCGTCTTGTTTCTTTTCCGGTACGCGCAGCTAATGCGACACAGAGCGGGCATCAGACTGGCGTGAGCAACGCGAAATTTTCACATCGAGATTTATCACGCATCTTTAGTCGCCTTATGTCTGTTCTCTGGATCAATCCAATTTTGTCCATTAGCTTATGAATATTCAAAGCTGTAGCTTCGGCAACGCAAATCAACGAAAGAATGTGTCACGGTCACAATCGATCCACCAGAGATGGGCCACAAGCTCACTCATCAAGTGCGAAGGTTGATAAAAATTCTCCATCATTATTGGGATCATTATTATTAGATTATGAGACCATAGGTTCTCCCAGCCTATACGATATTCAAATAACGGGATATTCAAATACGGGAATACAGCCGGGTGACGTCGTGTACAGTGGCTGAGAGGGCTGCTTTAAGTACACTAAGAGTTGATCTGGATATTATTAATTTTCCAACGGAGAAGGGCAATGCTGCTGCTGTTTTGGACAAGCAGGATTCCGTTCAAAACTGTATTGTTTACTGTCATATTCGTCGTATCGTATGATCGGCGCTGTGCTTGCAAAAAGTGATGAACGACTAACAGCCTCCTGAAGAAAAGTTCCTTACCTATGAAGAGCCTCACTCTAGTTCTGCTGTCCCCCTCAGCTCATATGGCCTCCATAGGGTCCATAAGGAAGGTTTGTCTCTTCGACCGATTGCGAGTAACATTAGTGCTCCTACATATATTGTAGAAAAACACCTCTCTACTCTGTTCAGTCCTATAGTATGTCGGTACGAACACCAAATTAAGAACACGGCGGATATCTTGCGTCGATTAGAGGGAACACGTAAGTTCTGATGTGGTATCTCTCTTCAGTCATACTCCTCTGTCTGATTCGTTGCGATTGATTTAGGTCTGATAGTGAATTAACGAACCTATGTCGACATGTGTTGACATTCACTTACTTTTAATTCAATGATCAGTTCCACGAGCAGACAGTTGCGACTGAAAGCCCGTTGTCACCTTTTATTGCTAGTTTGTCTATAAAAGATACCGAGGAACGTGCCCTGGGGACTTTGAAACCTGCGTGATTACTTCCGTTGTTTGGCCTCATAGCAATGACAATTTGAACGACTTTTTAGAACACCTGAATCAATCCGCCCGAACATTCATTTCTGATGGAGGTGAAGAGGGCGGCTGTCGTCCTTCCATTCATGTGTTGGTCAAGAGGAAGCTGGATGTTGGGAAATTCCGTTTATATAGGGCCGGCTCACACTCACTTGTATCTGCAGGCAGACATTTGTCATCATATGGCTCAACGTGAAGGGGTACTTCGTACCTTGGTTCACAGGTTCCATGTCATCTCGGTCACCGAGAGTTTGTCAGCTGAGTTAGCCCATGTCGAAGTCATCTTTCATCAGAATGGTTATAGTGAAAGACAAATTAGACGTTTCTTGCGGTACCGACCAACTGCACACAGGGTGAGTGATGATAACACCGTAATGGCACCCAAATATACGGCTTTTATGCCTTACGTACGGAGCATCTCAAATTGGATTGAACGTATTATGCGGAAATTTGAAACGTTTTTCGACCGCCATCTAAGATCAGCGTCCCTTTAGCTTCCGTAAAGGATGATTTTGGTTTGTGTAAGGCGGTGTCTACCGTTTTCCTTGTAGGTGTGTCATATATATTGGCCAGTTTATCAGGACTGTGGAGAACCGGTGTACTGAGCTTCAGCGGCATACACGTTTACAACAGCTGAACAGATTTTCCATTGCAGAACATTGTGTTGGCACCTTTCTTCCTATAGCATATAACAACATCGATATTCTAGAATGCACTTAAAGCTATTAGGATAATGTTATTAAGGAAACTGTTTAAATTAAATTGGCTAGTAACCATATAAGAATGGTGGTTTTTGTTTAAATTCTTGATTGGATACTGTTCTTTCACTTGTCAAAAAATAAAATAAAAAAATAAAAAATAAAAACAGAGTGACGGAGCTATGCTAACTCACCCGTTGATTATTAATTTCACTATCAATTACTTCTGAAATTGAGCATCTTTGGGTTTTGATGGCACTAATGCTTACAGTGTGTGTGTATGTGTATGTGTGTTTTCTATCTTTACGGAATTTCTCTGAAAATCGAAGTATTACAATCGCTTCCACAGCACTCACTTGCTGCAGTTTTGCATCGAGAATACTGTGGTGTGATCCAGTCGAAACATCGGCAGTCGTAGGCGAGGTTACCCAGCTGCATTCCCGGAAGTTATTAATCAATAGCTCATGTGGTATCACCGCCAGACACCACACTTGCTAGGTGGTAGCCTTTAAATCGGCCGCGGTCCGCTAGTATACGTCGGACCCGCGTGTCGCCACTGTCAGTGATTGCAGACCGAGCGCCACCACACGGCAGGTCTAGAGAGACGTCCTGGCACTCGCCCCAGTTGTACAGCCGACTTTGCTAGGAAAGGTTCACTGACAAATACGCTCTCATTTGCCGAGACGATAGTTAGCATAGCCTTCAGCTACGTCATTTGCTACGACCTAGCAAGACGCCATTACCAGTGTATATTGAAATGGAAATTATATACAGTCAAGAGAGATGTACACCGATTGTGGATTAAAGTTAAGTATTCTACCAGTACCTCCTGTTTTGCTAGTCTTATTTCTCTGACCTGTTCCAGACCTCACGCCAGTCTGCGTGTAATTAAACGCGTGCATTTCGGCCTCCTCTAGCAACACGGTGTTGGCTCTTCTGCCAACACTTCAGCTTACATTACACATATAGTTGGAAATAAATGTACTTTAGCGTTGTAGGAGGAAAGACTGATTAACAAAAAATATTCAAATGTGTGTGAATTCCTAAGGGACGAAAGTGGTGAGGTCATCGGTCCCTGGACTTACACACTATTTAAACTATATTATGCTAAGAACAACACACATACCTACGCTCGAGGGAGGACTCGAACCTCCGGCGGGAGGGCCCAAGCAGTCTGTGACATGGCGCCTCTAACTGCGCGGCCACTCCCCGCGGCATTTGATTAACCTGTAGCCATTAGTGCAGTAGCATCAAGCGAATGAGAGAAGAATTGCCATTACTCTAAGTAGCATTCCGAGATATTAGTAATTCCCTTACATCTAAACAGAAAAATATACACTGAAAAGCAAATCAGCACATTGCAGTACTCCCTCTTAATCATATTATGTAAAGTCTGTAGAATACTCGAGCATAACAACTAGAAATTTCTGGAACACAAGTTTAATGTCTGTGTCACTGCATGGTCTGTTATTGTGGTTATAGAACATTAATTAGTCTCTCGAAATCGTGTTTGCTGTCTGGGACTCAGTTGCCGATAAAAGAAAGGCTGAGTTTTATTCTATTTCTAGCAAGAGTAGAAAAAACCACGAAGAAGTTTCTTATTTTCATACACTGTAACATCTTTTACTAGTGACTAGGTTTCCCCGGTTATATAGCCAATAGAGTGGGAGAAGGCGAAAACAAACCCTCCAGATAAACACTTTTGCGTTAAGGACACTTTGCGTCTTCCAAATCGTTCGAGCAGCAGTAGGAGTAATTGAGCAAAGATCACAAAAAGGGATGTGCCCTTACATTTTTTCAGGTCCTCATAGTAGTCCTAACTTCAAATTTTAAGTATCCATTAACCATGATTTTTATCCATCTTCTCATTACAATTACCTGTACCCAGATGTTGTTTTGTGAAAACTGAGAATAATGTAGATTTCTGATAATTTCTTCCTCTATTTCCTACTTTTTTTTCATTTTCTTGTTATTAAAGCTAAATTTGCAGACATTCAATAATTGTTCTCACATCTATCGACTTAACTCTGGTGAACTGTTTCTGAAGGTAGAAAGGAACAAGAATTCAAGTTATTAAGCGCTGCGTTTAGTAACTGATGAAGACATTAATTTGTTGATATTCTAAATTTCTTTGTTCGAACACGTAATCTAGCACTGTGTAACGTTCGTTTTGAACGTTTCATAGTCATCCTTCCAATCGCACCACCTTTGGTGTTAATTGTATCTTTATGTTTCGTCTACGACACATAGAATGTGCTCTCCGTAAGTAGAAGTCGATCTGAGTGGATGTTCTACGGAACCACAGACACTAGAAAATAGTCCCCATTCCCGACGTGGTGCATTCCAAAAGCCTACATACGTGAGCTATTCATGGGGCGTGTGTGAATGAATATTTGTCAAATCAAAACGAACAGATTAGCTGAAACGCGAGAATGGGTCATTCACACAACTGTGACCCCGGTAGCGATACTTTGCGGCAAGCGCCTGTTGTTGATTTAACTTATGAATCTTCATTGAGTAAGACAAGTGGAAAATATTACAATAGTTACATCGAAAATAAATAACACAGGGGAATTAAAAGGGTAAGCACTCAACAAAAAGTTATCTAACTGAAAACCAAAACACACGGTTTGAACTATTGGACGTTTTAACATAATTTCTATTCGTGTTGTAGGTGCTGTGATAAAATACCACAATAATCTTCATCCATATACCGATCACTAGTGCCTCCTGTAGTGATAACCGAATGATGGAATGATGTCTGAGAACATCATAACAGGAATTTCTCTTGACATGACTGGAAACTCTAGAACGAAAAGAAAAGAATAACAATACATTCACATGGGAAGAAGTTATGTCAGCAGAGAAAGAATTTTCTGTCATAGGTCTTTTGTGGGATGCATGAATCTTCCAGTTACTTGAAAAATTTTCAGTGGTAATTGGAATAATTATTTACACTGAAATTATTTCTCAAAAATAGAGAACACCAGATGAACGCTGAGCTAAATGCGATACGTGAAAAGAAACGATTATGTTTCTCACAATATTCTTACACGATTGTTCGTAACATGTCTTTTACAGAGTTTTATGTTTAGGATTGTGGGACAATTGTACTAGAAATTCAAGTCAAGAGTCACTTATTACCAGGTATTTCTTCTGCCGAAACGTACGTGGAATGTGTATTCACTCGTTGTATAACGGTAAAAAAGGAAGTTACCTGTTCACAGCATTTATTGAAATTTTACGCCAGAAGACAAAAAATAAATAAAATCTCCTATTGGAGGTTTCACTAAAGATTTGTACTGCACGTACTGTCGCATGCGTACGTCGAAATATGAAATATGAAACAGGACCGGTGAATCTCGAGCAGTAAGATGTTGTAACTTCTCAGTAGGACATAAATCAAGCCCTCTTGTTTCCGTGTGCCCCTTCAGACAGATATTATGCAGCTTGGCGTCCTCCACCAGAGTAAGATACAGCGAGGCACACCGTTTTATGGTATGCAGTTGCCCAAATCCTGGCCCGTACACGAAGCATCGGAATGAGCAATTGGTTCCCACGTGTGTGTGTGTGCGAAAGTAATGACCAGATTTTACAGTGCAGCCCAAGTTCTCGACAAAGGATATCCATTAGAGCGGCAGTGGTACGACGAGACGCGTGTGAAATTTATCGTTAATTGAAACCAGGACCGTATCAGTTTATTAATTTCCGTCGCGTCGTAAATACAGCGAGCGTCGAAATGGGCAGCGAAAACAGCGCAGGCCGCCCCGGCGCTAAACTATGGCGTTTTTTACGACCAGGTCGTTAAACGCTGCTGAAGCTAGGGTCGGGACGTATCAGTTGGCCACGGAATGCGCTAGTCATCGATTTCGTTTAATGAAGCCAGGACGACACCACAACACAAGTGGGAATAACAGAAACACGTTCCGAAAATTCCTTCTGAATTTTAGCGTTTTACGCTTACGTTTATCACATTTCGTGGAGCTGGACGAATTATACTTATAATCAAAGGGTGTAACTACAAGACTGAAAGCAGACTACCGAGAAGGATCATGTAAGTAAAGGCGATTTAAAGCTTCTAGAGGAGAAATATTTACTGTTGAAAGACTGTGAAGGTGAAAAATTCAAAAGAAACCCAATCTGAGTCCACTGAAGATATTAGCAAAAATAGTTCGGGCAGTACATAAAATGAGGAAACCGTTTGTTACGTTTTTCATCTTTGTACTGAGCAAGTGACGTCACGTAAGAACTTCAGGAAAACTACTTTTCTTGAGAATACACATAAGAGCAACATCTCACTCATTATGGAGGGATGCTGACTCAGTCTTTCAGGATAGCAAATGGGAAGTTGCGGTATAGATGATGGCCCAGAGATCACCAGTGTGTATGTGTGTGTGTGTGTGTGTGTGTGTGTGTGTGTGTGTGAGTGCAGTGGGTGAAGTGTTATGAAACAATGTGTGTACAGTGTGTGCAGTGCAGTGACTGATAGTGATATATGAGTGAACAAAGTGGCATTACATTATTTAATAAGTTATTTGTAAAAAAAGTATAGTATACCGGGAGTAAAATCTAATAATTGTTTAAAATTAGGAGTCTGTAAATATATGTGTATACGAATTGGCTTCGTTTAAATTGGTCTAAGCTTGTAAATACTTTGACATGTCCTATGTCCTTGTAAGAAGAGATCTACAGATGAATAAAGTTACTACCTCCACTACTACTAAGAGGGAAACACTGACCTCATCGTGAGATTCAGTGCAACCTGGTAGCATAACCTGTAGGCGACGCAGGTCTGCTACTCGTTGTCTATTCCAAAATGCTACCCTAATTTCCGGCGGTTTATTTGAGCGAAGAGATGAAAATCAACGAGAATCAAGTCAGGGCTATGTGATGTCCCTTTCTGTCAAAAACGTTGCAGTAGTGACATCGTTGCACCTACAGTGTGGCTGAAAATTGTTACGAAGAAGGATACGCGAGACAGTTACATTATGTGGTCAAAATTGTTACGTTGTTTTCTATTAGTGATTGTATTACATTTCATTTTCGTAGGAATCCAAGTAATGATCAGGCGGAACACTTTAACAGCCACTTCACACACGGCGGACGATACTGTTGTTTTAGGCATGTTTATAAACTCACTGTGCGCTCAAAACTGACAATGCGATGTGACATGGTGAGCATGCTAGAGACACTGCACGCCACTTCTGCGTAAAGCTTTCCCCAATTTTCACTGTGGTTTTAATTTTGTGACCGAGAGAATGCTGAAAAAATTGCCCTGCTATAATACTATTATGTAAGTATTTTACTTGCTCTTTCTTTCTTTCCACTTTCTATCACCTTCTTTCCTTCCTTCCTTTTCCCTTTTTATTTCCACATAGTTAAATTTTTACGTTAATTATCTTGCCTTGACATCGTTCTATGTTGGGTATCTTGGCCGAGACTGTGGAAAACCTCTCATTTTTTATCTTATCAGTCCTAATTTCCCACATCCTCCTATGGGACCACATATTAAACACTTCGATTTTATTGTTTTCCGTTTTTCCAAATTCCATGATTCACTATAATACAACGCTGTGCTCCAAACGTAATTTCACAGAAACGTATCCCTCAGAGTATGCACGAGTTTACGTACGGTATTATCTGATTTCTTTTCCTGTACTAATCAATTGCTTAAGTCCTCCTTCCTGCGTCAGCCAAGTGTTTTCTCTTTTGCTTTTTGAACCCTAATTTTGATATAAATTTCTTCCTTTATCAATGAACTAGCTGACAAACCCGATCTGGCCTGAGTATTTATTTTGCATTCCCAAGTATTTATTTTGCCAAATGTCAATTAGGAATGGAAGCATAGAATAAACTGTGTTTATAGAGTGATATCGAAAAAAAAATCCTTACTATGAATTCGTGAAATCGACTTTAAACTATAAAACATTCGCACAAAGAAATATGCGTAGTGTTCAGATTTGTGGGTACAGCTGCTTGACGTGTCTACAGCACGGTTTTGTAAGCGTCTCAATGGCAATACCTTTTAATAACTCTACAGAAGGGCATTGTTTTCTCCTGCAGCCGTTTGCGCTTCACCGTTGAAAGTTGTCAAAACTCGACTGTAGGAGTGTCTTAGTAGTAAAGGATAACTGTACTGAAACTTGATGTATAATGTGGTATTTTTCTCACGCTTATGGGTGTTTATGATGTCATATCTCCTGAACTATGTGGGGTACCGTGATATAATTTTGTATGTGCATTTTGCAGCATATTTGGATGCTGTCAGCGAATAGAGTTAGTAGCACAGAAGAAATAAATTTAAGCGTCATGCATGATGCGGCACTTTTTTCACGCCCTGCATTGTCTGTGACGTCATCTCTCCTGAACTAAGAAGGTAGATGTTTCTTATCCCCACAGCGATTGTCGACTGACGGTAACATATATGTGGACCAAGTTTGATTGAAATCGGTGCAGTGGTTTAGGGGGGGATGTGGAACACACACACACACACACACACACACACACACACACACAGACACACACAAACACACACACACATACACACACGCGCGCACGCGCACCCACACATACATACATGCATTTTTATAAAATATATAAATAACCCAATTCCGTCATCTATATTTACAATATTAGCGGCCCACGGAAAGTATATGAGATTTCATGGCAGAGGGCTTTACTGACTGACCAGAAATTATCTGACGGCCTATCCAGTAACGTCTGTCACTGATTATTCCCTGAATGTGTTTCCCCCCCAGATTGAATGCTCACAGTTGAGTGTTGTTTTATGCTGCAAAATGTTGTTGTAAGGGCGCAAGCCACCACAAAGTATCTTTGTAACGAACTCCGGAAAAACTCCGAACATCCACGATCACTGGCAAAGCAAAATACAAAGATCGCATTTAGTCAGACTGCGTCACCCTCTTCAGATCTTCAACTTCGCAATTCATACAATCTTCACCACCAGCGCTTAGTGTCGTGTCATATTAGAAACGTATGTGTAAGAAACACTGGTTGTCGGCATGTCATAATTAAAATAAGCGTCGACTGCCAGTGTTATGCTCATGCCGAAGCTGAAAACTGGAGTCTGTACTACAGATTCCACTATTCTGACAATGTCGGGAACACATAATATTTGTAAATGCTTGAATGAGTAGACATATTGTTTGTATTGACCAACAAACGTTTGACGTAAAATAACAATTATTTTCAATTTATTTGTCGCTGAAGAATATAGAGATGTATTATCTTAAATCAGGAAACAACTTACGGATCATAGGAAGTAAAATGTTATACAGATATATAATAAAGGGATTTTGAAATTGGTAAAGTGTGCAGGAATCCAAATATTAAGCTGGGAAGGTACCGCATTCAGCCAGATTATATTGAGGATGCCACAGTAGCTATGTACTATACAAGCATATCAAAATATATTGGTACAGTGAAACACATGAAGCCAAAAACATAGTAACCAACGAAAAAAATTACTTTTCGGAAGCAATGTATAGTGAATGAACTCAAATAGAATTAACTGGCCTAACATTACTATATTGAAGAATATATCAGAGGTGAAAAGTCGCATACACAAGGTATAACAGAACAATGGAATTTTTTTTTGGGGGGTGGGGGGGTGGGGGGGCGGAGTGGGGAGGCCGTCGTTATCATTGTACTCAGGTGATACATACGAAATGATTTCCCATTTGATTACTGCCGACCGACAGTCTTTGAACGCGTAATGGTAGTTGGAGATAGATGCATGGGAATTTCTGAAATCATTAGGGAATTCAATATTCCGAGATCCACAGTGTCATGAATGTGCCCAGAATAGCAAATTTGAGGTATTACGTCTTACCATGATCGATCGAGAGCGGCGTATTTGCGTAGAGTTCTCAGTGCTAATAGACAAGTAACATTGAGTGAAACAACCGCAGATATCACTGTGGGACGTACGACGAATATATCCGTTAGAACAGTGCTGCGAAATTTGTCGTTAACGTGTGCCTTTGCTAAAAGCACGGCATCGGCTGCAGCGACTCTCCTGGGCTCGTGACCGTTTCGGATGGACCGAAGGCGACGGCAAAGCCTTGGCCCTGTCAGAAAAGTCCCGGTTTAGATAGATAAGAGATGATGAATGTGGCGCAGACCCCACGAAGCCGTGGACCGAAGTTGTCAACAACGCACTATGCAGGCTACATATTGGCGTGGTATGTGCTTACGTGAAATTCACTAGATCCCCTGTTTTAACTGAACGGATCATTGAGTGGAAATGGTTATGTTCAGCTACCTGGAGGACCGTTGTAGCCATTCATGGCCTCCATGTTCGAAAACAACTATGACAAAATCGTTCGCGATTGGTTTGAAGAACATTCTGGACAATTCGAGTGAAATATATGGCCACTCAGATGGGCCGACGCGTATCCCATCGAACTTGTATGGGACCTAATTGAGAGGTCAATTCGTGCACAAAATGTTGGTAGGACGCGCTTTTGCATCTTAGCATTACACAGAAAGCAGCAGGGTCATCATATCAATCATACACAGCTTGTGTTGAACAGTTTTATTTAACTTGCACAATTTAATACAGCAAGACATACAAAAATTTAAACCTCCGCATCTCATACACAAGGCACAAATAACAATATCCTGAATGATAATAAAAAGCCACTTAGACAAGCGGAGCCTTAATGAATCTGATCGGTCACTAATGACAGAGTATCACTCAACATTACAAGACCGAAATTAAGCTTTAAGCCCAAAGTACATTCGCCAGAGTGGCGGAGGAACGGGCTATCAAGTTTAACGCCCTGACGGAGCCAGAAACAAAGAGCGAAGCGATACTCAACATAAGGACGGACTCAGGAGGCAGGCCTCTACATGGAACCGGTAAAACGAATCACAGTTCCGTTGGGAAAGGCCAAGTGGTCAAGCTCCGATGCCGGGAGAAATGCACTGAGCTCCACATAACTGAAACATAAATCAACTACAACTGCACACTTGCATTTATACATTCATACTACACAAGATATAAAAACCAGAACACCTAAAACAGTAAAGCTCGCCTCAAAAAGGTTTTTAAACTCAGCAGCTTAAGCATTCATTTAAACACTATAACACGACTCGATAGTAACAGCTGAGTTTATTTTAAAGACAAGGCTGAGCAGAACTATATTTTCAAGAAAAATGATGTGATTTTACGAGGCAGCATCGTCTTTCATTGCTTGTCACTAATGTGTAGATACTTGTACTTAAAAAGCACTGTTAGCACCGCCATAAACGTACAACCACTAAATAATGAGCAATAAAATTAGAGTGAAGGTCAGCGTTGGCCATAATTTTGATGATTTATTAACAGCAAAATCGATTTTTGATCACATAATAATCATTTTCAGTGATTTCACGGGCAAATTAAAGCTCGTAGGCACTGGTGTCTAGTTATTAGCAGTAACAAAAGCTATGAAACGATAATGAGCGGCTCACCTGTCTTGCTTACATAAATCGACTGATGCCTTATCAAGTAGTAAGATATCAAGGCCCGTTATCAAGGCATGTGCGGCATAACTGCCATGGCACAGTCGGGACCAAACTCACACACAGACTATGAGATCAAAAGTATCCAACCCCCCCACCTCAATAAAAAAGAAACACCTTTTTTATATTAGGTGCATTGTGCTGCCACCTATTACCAGGTACTCCATATCAGCGACCTCAACAGTAATTAGACATCGTGAGACAGCCGAATGGGGCGCTTCGCGGAACTCACGGACTTCTAAAGGGGTCAGGTGATCGGGTGTCACTTGTGTCATACGTATGTACGCGAGATTTCCACACTCCTAAACATCCCTAGGTCCATTGTTTCCGATGTGATAGTGAAGTGGAAACAAGAAGGTAGACGTACAGTGCAAAAGCGTACAGGCTGCCCTCGACTGTTGACTGGCAGAGACCGGCGAAAGTGGAAGAGGGTCGTAATGTGTAATAGGCAGACATATATTAAGACCGTCTCATGGTCGGGTGGTTGCTGATAAGTCACACATGACACCGGTAGATACTAAACGACTACTCACATTGTGTAACGAGCGTAAACATTGAACGATTATACAGTGGAAAAACGTTGTGTGGAAAGACGAGTCACGGTGCACAATGTAGCGAGCCGAAGGCAGGGTGTGGTATGGCGAATGCCCGGTAAACTTCATATGTCAGCCTGTGTAGTGCCAACAGTAAAATTCGGAGGTCATGGTGTTACGGTGTGGTCGTATTTTTCATGGAGAGGGCTTGCACTTCTTTTTGTTTTGCGTGGTACTATCGCATCACAAGCCTACATTGATGTTGTAAGCACCTTCTTGCTTACCGCTGTTGAAGAATAATTCGAGTGACGCGATTGCATCTTGCAACACGGTCGAGCACCTGTTTAGAATGGACGGCCTGTGGCAGAGTGGTTACACGACAATAACATCCCTGTAATGGACTGACCTGCACAGAGTCCTGACCTGAATCCTGTAGAACACCTTTGGATTGTTTTGGAATTCCGACTTCGTGCCAGGCCTCACCGATCTACATCGATACCTCTCCGCAGTGCAGCACTCCGTGAAGAATCGGCTGCCACTCCCCAAGAAACCTTCCAGCACCTGACTGAACGTATGCTTGCGAGAGTGGAAGCTGTCATCAAGGCTAAGCGTGGGCCAACACCATATTGAATCCCAGCTTTACCGACGGAGGGTGCTACGAACTTTTAAGTCATTTTCAGCCGGGTGATCATATCGTGTATCAGAAGGCGGACTGTTAATCCAGTTGTCACTCCGGCAAGCTCATCTTCTCAACGTTCACTACGTGGTGAGCACAAAAACGTGCACCATGCGTTGTGCCAGGACCCAACTTCACCGCCATCTCCGTCCGCAGCACCCCACTTGTAACAGCATAATGAGCATGCGCACCAAGAAAGGGTAACTTCCCGTTCCCGTAGTATCTCGCGATCTACAGACCACACTCTGAGGCCGCTGCCTCGACGCTGCAGACTTAAACAGCGGACCAATAATGAACAAATGGCTCACGACCGGCCACAAGAAAATCGAAAGCAAAGGTGACACTAGTGGAACAGAAGTACTGGCGCCAGCCGCTCGACGTATCAACTGCACCAGCAACACTTCTGCAGTTATTCACGCCTATAGAGGCAGTATGGGTCAGTATATATGTAGGGGACTTCCAACGATTTGTGAGTCCAACCCACGTCGAGCTGCTGAATACACCGGGGAAGAGAAGGTACGATACGATTTTTGTCACCTGTTGAGAAGGTACGATACGATTTTTGTCACCTGATTGTACGGGGTGGTCAGTCCGAAAAGCTTAGAAAGGAGTTGCAGGGTAGGTTGTGCTGACAATATTTGTTAAGAATAGAATTCAACTTCGATTTAATTAGCATTGACGCAAGGCAGTAAGGTCATTTTGGGCGCAATTCCAAGCAGCCGGTGAGAGACAATGTCATCAAAAATGTTCTTCGTTTGGTTTTATCAAACGAACAAATTTTTCTTTTGATCACCTGGCTTACGTTTATCACTTCCGATAAAGGCATATTGACCTTTTACGTTAAAAATGAATTACTCATGGCTACAAATCTATTTTTATTTAAAAAGGACGAGTTTCGGCGTTGATAGGCATCGTCATATTATGTTAAACTGTCAAATGAAGATCAATGCACCGACTACTAAAGCTCCACGTCATCCACATAAAGATAAAGCCGTGTGAGTGAAAATCCGGTTTTTAGAATAACTAAAAGGGACTTTGGGAAGATTTGAACTGTTACAGCAATAAGTAGATCAAAGCGTAGAGCCGCGCGTACATGTTGGCCAGCGTGCCAAACAGCTGACCGGCCTAGTTGGCAGCGACACTAGAATTACTAGACGGCGGATGGCCGCCTATAGCAGCGCTAATACAAATAAAGCACAGTAGATGGCTGTATTATGTTAAGCTACGAAGAAGGCTGTTATGGGAAGGACTCGCCTATACTTAATGAGAAGGAATAAGTTAGATTAAAATTAAAGTTATAATATAATGAAAATTTAAATTATGGGAAGGTAACATGGGCTTGCCAAATCACGTTCGACACAATAATGCTTGATTTACACATTATATAAGCAGTACCGTGGTAAATGACAGTAATATTAAAAGTTACACCGCATGTACGACGTAAATAAAGCATACAGAAGCAGCTCCAGTTACCAATCAACTAAATAAACCAACTGTAAAACTGCAATAAAACTTTTACATATCTCAGAATTGTAAAAAATTTACAAGTCTGTGTGAGGAGCAGAATGCTGTGACACTGCACTATTAAATGTACGCTCAAAACCCACACAGTTATAATGAATGTCCATATAGGGCAATAAAACCATAATACCGTGACCACCATAAACGCCCACCTAAATTTTTAATTACCTACGTGGTAGCCTTGGGGTTAAATCACATTACATAAAAAGGAAAAATAGAAGGTCCAGAGCCAATGATACTCATTGGTTACGTCTTAACTTAGAAAACAAGAACATAATGATAAAAAAACTATTGGAATAATAGTGCTTAGTCAATGGAGAGACCTTATGACAGGTATCATGGATCCATAAAATGACTGAATGATTCTTGCTAACCAACTGGTCAGTAAGAAAAATACCACTATGTTCGCGTGACTGTATAGCAATCTCCTACTCTTCTAATTAGTCCAGATTTTTTTCCCTTTTGGGCGTAATGGAGTACTCCTAAGTTGCTTTGTGTCGGCGGCTGATGTCCACCAGATTTTATGTGCTCTGCAAACGCCGAGTGCTGTTTAACTTGCCCTTTTCTATTCAGTAAATTTTCACAAAATGTGGTCTCAAATGTGCTGCCCATTTGTCCTATTTATGAAGCACCACATTCACTGGAATTTGTCTTTTAGGCATTTGTCTGTATATGGCTGTTCAATGTGTATATAACGGCTCTGTAGGCTGTTGGCCGAAGCAAAAATTACGACTACACTCTGTTTTCTGGAAACTTCGGCTAGCTCGTACGAAAGATTTCCTACCAAGAGGATTCTCCAAAAATTTGGATTAGCAGTCGGTGAAGCCAGTGGGATTTGTACTCATTTTGCGAGGTCTTTTTGCTGTATAGATTGTCAACTATCGGTGCGTTATGACCGTTACAAACAGCAACGTATTTGAAAGCAAAAGAAACAGTTTGTAGACGTTAGCTTCGGCCAACGGCCTACAGAACCGTTTTATCCCCAATGAACAGCAACAGAGAGACAAATTAGCTGACTCAGACGTGTACGAAGTTAATTTCAGTGAATGTGATGCTTCATAAATAGGGCAAACGGGTGGGATGATAAAACCTTGATTTCGTGAGCATTTACTGAATAGAAAAGGTCAGGTTAAACACCACTCAGTGTTTGCAGAGCACTTAAAATCTAATTTAAATGTACTCCATTCGGCCAAAAAAGGAAAAAATAATCTGAACTTGTTAGAAGAGATGGAAATTGCTATACACTTACGCGAACGAAGTGGTGTGCTTCTTAATGATCACTGGATTAACAAGAATAGAGCATTTTATGATTTAATGATACTTGTCATTAGTGCCCTCATTTGACGTAGCTTTTTAATCATTGTATTATTGGTTTGTAGCCTACGACCAATTCAGTGTGTACCGTCGGCTCTGGACCTTCTGTTCTTCGTTTTTTTTGTTTTTTTTTTGTTTTTTTTTTTTTTGTTTTGGGTGCGCTGTATAATGTATTTTAATCACATGACCACCATGTAGGCGTTTATGTTTCTATTGCCATGTATGAAAATTCCCTTTAATTGTGTGGCTTTTGAGCCTGAATTTAACAGTGCAGTGACATAGCATTCTTCCCCTCACACAAACATGTAAATATTTTTAACGTTTATAACATCTGTAAAAGTTTTATTGCAATTATACAGTTGGTTCACTTAGTTAATTGTTAACGGACGTTGCTTTAGTATGCTTCACCCATTTCGTACGTACTGTTCAAAAATTCAAATGGCTCTGAGCACTATGGGACTTAACATCTTAGGTCATCAGTCCCCTGGAACTTAGAACTACTGAAACCTAACTAAGATACTAACCTAAGGTCATCACACACATCCATGGCTGGCCGTACGTGCTGTCTGACGTTTAATATGACTTTGATTTATCACATAACTGTTTACCTGGTATGTAAAGTAAGCATCACTGCATTGCAAGAGATTTGGAAAGCCCATATTAGCTTTTCAATAACTTTAATTTTCACTACATATTAGTAATTCTAGTTCTGTTGCCGGATAGACCGTTCAGCTATTTGGCATCCAGGGCAACATGTACGCATGGACCCACGCTGTGATCTCCAGCTGTTATTACAGTTCAAGTGTTCCCAAAGTTCCTTTTATTTATTCTGACTACCTGATTTTCATCCAGACAGTGTTATATGTATGTGGATGACACAAAGCTTTGTTAGCCGGCACAAAACACATCATTTGATAGTTTTATGTAACCTGATTATGTCTGACAGCGGCGAAACGCGATATGTATCAACAAAAATAACTTAGCCACCGAGACTGTTTTGTATGTAATATAACCATGACAATAGTTGGTGTATGAATCAGCCAACGAGGGAATGGAATAAAAAGATAATTTTAACTGGTAATGAACAATTGAAAAAGTGCTAACCTCCGAACTCAACAGACGTCTGTGCATTTCCGCATTTTAGTGTTTGCAGGTACTTCAATTATTAAGAAAAAAGTTCAGTACGCTGTGAAGTAGCTGTTGAGAAAAAAATTCCATACATTGCGCCGTTTCCGAACTAATTAGCATTGAAGTTAGCCAATCAGGTCGTTGCGCGCTCAGTTTCAAGTACCTGTACGCGCAAAAATGTTTTAAGGTACAGACCGTCTGTTCGTCCGTGAGCTCCCACTTGTTCAAATGCTCATTACCAGTTAAAATATGCCTTTATCGGAAGTAATAAGTTTAAATTGGTTCAGCAAAAGATCAACTTTTTCGGTTTGAGGAAATCAAAAGAATAACACATTTGGCGACACTATCTGTGGCGGGCTAACTGAATCGCCGCGTGAGATTAGCCGAGCGGTCTGGGGCGCTGCAGTCATGGACTGTGCGGCTGGTCCCGGCGGAGGTTCGAGTCCTTCCTCGGGCATCGGTGTGTGTGTTTGTCCTTAGCATAATTTAGGGTAAGTAGTGTGTAAGGTTAGGGACTGATGACGTTAGCGGTTAAGTCCCATAAGATTTCACACACATGTTAACACGTGTGCAACCTGAATCCGCGCGCGCAACTACCTTACAAGCTAACGGCGTAACGTATCGATGTATTTTCTTGACAGTTACTTCTCAATGTGACGAACTTTTTTTCTTGACATTTACTTCACAGTACGACATCCCCTGCAACACCCTTACAAAGTTTTGAGACTATTTCTGAGCACCCTGTATACATCAACGTTGCACCTTCCATTATATTATAGGAGGATATTCTAAATTGCAAGAGGTATAAAGTAAGATTACTCTCCACGTATATCCTTCTCAGCAGACTTAGTCAAAGTCTCTTATGCTGAAGTAAAAACGTGGTCGTTTAGCTGTTGACGCTGTACTTTTTGACTCTTGTGCAGAAAACACCAACGATGAATGAAAGAAGTTAACAGAAAAAATAAAAGGTAGTCCAGAAAATGAGGATAATATATCTCAGACGATGTATGACACACATTAATGAAAATGATAAAGTTTTGAGAAGGTATGGAAGCTGGCGAACGGGATGTATATACAACAGGAATTTCCTTGCGGGACTGTAAGATAACGTACAGTAAAAGATTGAGGAGACATTCAGCAGCCTACTCTAACGTGGTCTATCTAGATTTAGAAACTGTTACATATGCGCCCACAACAATGGCGTCGTTGGCGAAACTGTTCACTTTCTGGGTATTCCAACCTCCACGATACGAAACTATTATAACTGTGAGGACATCTACACTAATAGTCAGCTAATATAAAAGTTTTTGGGTGTGATACCACCCCGGCCCGCCACAAGTTCTTTTCCTTTGTCAAGCTCCTCATGTAAGAGTAGTACTTGCAACCTGCTTCCTTAATCGTTTGCTAGATGTATTCCAATCTCTGTCTTCCTCTAAAGTTTTTCCCCGCTACAGCTCCCTCTAGTGCCGCGGAGGTCATTCCCTGATGTCTTACGTGGCGCTGTTCTCTCTCGCCTCGATGGTGATGGGTGTTCCAGTCGAGTTGACGTGGAACAACGTCCGTCGATCACGACAACGCCAATCTGAGACTATTAGAAAAAAAAAACTCCTCGCGTGGTTTGGTTATTTTCAGATACTGTATCTCGATAATGATGTCACTGTCTCGATGGGGCAGCACGCCGGAGTGTGTGCGCCGCTCTTGCTTGTAATGAAAGCAATTGTGTTCGTCGTCTGTCGATGTTCTTCTCTTATAAATGTAGCGATTGCACCACTCGATAACGCGAAGCCTCCACTGACCTGAAATAACCGAAAGTCCCTTCCGCGATTGCGACATACCCTTCGATTTACGCAAACTTATTTACTATATTTCTTATGTCCTCTTTGAGAGGACGTTAAAAAAAAGTGTGTAGAATCATCATTCCATCACCATAGCCGAGGCTACATTATGAATTTTGCGGGGATATTAATTTGTTAGTTATTATTCCGGCGTCAAGGCGTCGCTACGTCTCGTATTCAACAACTACACGACGTCACACCAGAGATAACACACCCTTGAGCAGTACTCAGAATGGGTCGTAAGTTTGGTGCAGAGTTATTGCTGTTCACATTTAAAGTATCACTAATTCACTTGGCATTTTTATGTTATCAGAATAATCAATTAATGTCACGAATACACTTTAAATGTCCATGAATTATGTAAGCGACACGGAGAATTGACCTTGAATTAAGGTTTATTGTACTTCGTAATTATTGTCTGTCCATACGCTGAGCACACACACCGATATGTAATACAAGGAATTGCATATGTTAACATCAGTAATTCTGACCTTGACGTTAACTTCTGACTACACGGCGAAATTGTAATTTCTGTTTGAATGCGCTTAGTTGTGGCCTACTCAAGTGTAATAATCGAGTTTATGTCGGCGGTCAGTCTCTTTCTGTGTGTGTCTTTGATGTTGGTGACTATCAATTAGCACGAGAGCTAAGTCCCATCACAGATCAGTAATCACAAGATTCACTTTCTGTCACATACATCAAAATTCCGTTATTTGCCTAACGGTAAACATGATCCTACTTTAGTCCGACTTCTGACTAATATTTCCAGGCTGTACCGTAAAACTTTAAACTTCAAATCAATTTTAAAACAATCTAGCAGCACTTAACATGCGTACCACCATTGCCCGAGTACAATGTAACTGCCGAGTTACATTGTACTCACAGCGAACTACAGCTCGATGCGGCTACAATTCTCTTCTGGGATAAATGTTATCTTTGGTCGATTTATCGTCTGGGCATTAACCTTCGTAAATAATACAGTACTGGCCATTAAAATAGCTACAGCAAGAAGAAATGCAGGTGATAAACGGGTATTTATTGGACAAATGTATTATACTAGAACTGACATGTAATTACATTTTCACCGAATTTGGTTGCATAGATCCTGAGAAATCAGTACCCAGAACATCCACCTGTGGCCGTAATAATGGCTTGATACGCCTGGGCATTGAGTCAAACAGAGCTTGGATGGCGTGTACAGGTACAGCTGCCCATGCAGCTTCAACACGATACCACAGTTCATCAAGAGCAGTGACTGGTGTATTTTGACGAGCCAGTTGCTCGACGACCATTGACGAAACGTTTTCAATTGGTGATAGATGTGGAGAATGTGCTGGTCAGGGCCCCCGTCGAACATTTTCTGTAACCATAAAGGCCCATACAGGACCTGCAACATGCGGTCGTATCTTATTCTGCTGAAATGTAGGGTTTCGCAGGGATCGAATGAAGGGTACAGCTACGGGTCGTAACACATCTGAAATGTAGCGTCCACTGTTCAAAGTGCCGTCAATGCGAACAAGAGGTGACCGAGACGTGTGGCACCCCATACGATCAGGCTGGTGTGATACGCCAGTATGGCGATGACGAATACACGCTTCCTTCCAATGTGCGTTCACCGCGATGTCACTAAACACGGATGCGACCATCATGATGCTGTAAACAGAACCTGGATTCATCTGAAAAAATGACATGTTGCCATTCGTGCACCCAGGTTCGTTGTTGAGAACACTATCGCAGGCGCTCCTGTCTGTGATGCAGCGTCAAGGGTAACCGCAGCCATGGTCCCCAAGCTGCGGCAAACGTCGTCGAACTGTTCGTGCAGATGGTTGATATCTTGCAAACGTCCCCATCAGTTGACTCAGGGATCGAGACGTGGCTGCACGATCCGTTACAGCCACGCGGATACGATGCCTGTCATCTCGGCTGCTAGTGATACGAGGCCGTTGGGATCCAGTACTGCGTTCCGTATTACCCTCCTGAACCCACCGATTCCATATTCTGCTGACAGTCATTGGATCTCGACCAACGCGAGCAGCAATGTCGCGATACGATAAACCGCAATCGCCATAGGCTACATTCCGATCCTTACTAAAGTCGGAAACGTGATGGTACGCATTTCTCCTCCTTACACGAGGCATCACAACAACGTTTCACCAGGCAACGCCGGTCAACTGCTGTTTGTGTATGAGAAATCGGTTGGGAACTTTCCTCATCTCAGCACGTTGTAGGTGTCGCCACCGGCACCAGCCTTGTGTGAATGTTCTGAAAAGCTGATCATTTGTGTATTACAGCATCTTCTTCCTGTCGGTTAAATTTCGCGTCTGCAGCACGTCATGTTCGTGGTGTAGCAATTTAATGGCCAGTAGTGTAATTTTTGAATTCTTTCTTTAAAGTTTCTATTTTGTATCCCATGGTATTTTTCATTCAGTCCTTTCTTTATGACAATCATTAGTATTTATACAACATTCCTGTTAATCAAACTGAGAAGAGTTTAAATTTTTTTGTCAGTTGCTGCCATCACTGTCAGGATGACTAATTTTGCTGTTCCTTTTGCAACAAAAAGGGTGGTTATTATGGGTTCTATGTTTGGGCTGTTACACTTAGCAGATGTTCTGTCATTCTGTCTTCTCCTTGGTAGTGATTTCCACATATTCCTTTCCTCTCCCATTCTGCGCGAAACCTCCTTTTGTGATAAGTTATTCAGATAGAATATTAAACAGCCTTGTAAGAAACTGTGGGTCACTCGAGGGATTATTGTTGAAGCTAAAAGAGGAGTATTTATTGGCAAGAATACGATCCTGCAGCAGCTGCACAATAGAAAATGTATAGAAAATTACTAATAATGGTTGTAATTCATCAAATAACATGCTCATTATGTCATAGATCAGGAAATCTGACAACTTTCTTAAATCTATATGGAATGTAGTAAAAAGAGAGACAGGACAAGAGTCCACAGAATAGGTTAACGCCACTTTCCGTTTAAATGGAATGGCTATACATAATCTGCCACGGGTAGTAGTTATAGCTGATAAAGCCGGAGTCCAATTTCCGTAGTCGCATTACAAATCATCTGGAGAAACAAATCAGTAAGTTGACATGTTTTGCGCACTTTTATCCATTAATTTCTTGTTGAATAATGTGGTGTTATAACTCGTATGTAAGAAGAAAAAAGTCTTCATTCCTCAATAGCGTACTGTAAGAATGATATGTGGTGCTCGTCACCACCGTATTGTAGCGATTTGTACAAGGAGTTAGCCATTTAGACAAGTGCTAAACAGTGAGGAGTTAGTCACAACTGGTAAATAGTATATTTATTCCATAATGAAGTGTGCTGTAAATAAGTAACTACAGTTAAAAACGAACAGCATAATACTCATTACAATTGTAGAAGAAAAAACTACATTCTTTACTGAAGTTTGTCTTTAGCACCAAAACGGGTGCACCATGCTGCCACCGGAACTTTTATTCACTTATCCAGTGTTATAAAATGTCTGACAGG
The DNA here is from genome assembly GCF_021461385.2 of Schistocerca piceifrons. Classification (NCBI taxonomy): domain Eukaryota; kingdom Metazoa; phylum Arthropoda; class Insecta; order Orthoptera; family Acrididae; genus Schistocerca; species Schistocerca piceifrons. Next base: position 635,342,413 of record NC_060139.1, read on the forward strand.
CAGCACAGGTAAATCTGTAAACAAACTGAAACATTTTCACTTCGACAACTCCTATTTCGTAGAAGAATTTCTGTCCAAGTAGCCTGCAGTAGGTGGTGATCATGAGTTACTAATTCACATCTTTACTTTAAGAAAATCATTTTAAATGGTCACCAGGTAGCCATAGTTACAAAGGAGTACGTAATGTGAATGTAAAATGAGTCGTTCCACATCATTATGATTAATCTACAAATAATCTGTGGAATATGAAACTAACTAGCTTTGCTGATTCCACGTTGGGCATTGAATTACATGATAGCTACTTCCTCATGCCCTACAATGGATGTAGATTATGTAGAGTCCATTCTGTCCTATCAGCCAGCTGAATGATGACAAGGCGTCGGAACCAACCACGTAACAAATTTAACTAGATCAAATAATATTTAAAAAAACAACATTATATTAAACAAAAACAAATTGTAAATGGATTCCTAACTTCACCAGTACATGTCCCAGTAACCTAAATAATGAATCATGGAGGGCATAAGCTTACTTAAACAGTACTCTGTAATATAGAATACATTTTCGAAATTCGTTCTTGATGAATTACTCCAGTAAAAAACTTAGGGGCTGGACGTTTCAGTTTTTTTTTTTTTTTTTTTTTTTTTTTTTAAATACGAAGGGAAAAATGTAATACGAGAGCATACAAGTGGTGACCAAAACGATATGGCAGTTAATAATTTTAAATACGTCATCTGTCGTGTGTTACCGAAAAATATTCATGAACCCTAATTTGTAGCCTGTAGCACATGTTATTGTACTAAGGCACACTAAATGTATTGGAGCTCTTACAACAGACTTATCTGTTTCAACGTGCAGACGTTTTGGTTTGAAATATTTTAGTGAATAAATTGTTTTAACAGTTGAAGAAAATAGGTTGAACGTTTCAGATCCACTGCAATTATTCAAGAAAATTAAGCATCATAGTCACCGATACAGAACTAATCAGTATAAGGCGAGAAACCAGCTCTGGTAATTCACTTTCTTCAGTTACCTGCTAGGTCTTTGCACAGGACACTATTCCAAAATCTTTAATACTAATTAAGACAGAAATTGGAAGGTTATATTTCGTTCCAATGTCCACCTTGCAGTAGGGAGAGCGCTACTTCTGTGACGACGTTCAGACTTTTAAATCTTTACGTATCAAAGGGTGCATGAACCTACCAAATCTATGTGATTCAACAAAAATGGTCTGAGAACATCTTTAGAGTCGCAAAAACGCCAATGTGGCCATCATCACAGATGGAATGTATATCTTGTTCACCGTACGACCCAACAGAAAACGTTCCACTACAAAAACACTCTGAAGTAAGATGTGGTAAATGTGAGTAGCGTCCATTGCAGGCGAATTAGCAACCGAAGTAATTATGTCAATCGAACAGAAGACTGCGACGAATGATCCAAAACTTATACGTGAAGGTACCATAAGTGAGGGTATTAATAGATTTATTTATAATTTGTTTATTACAGTGAATACGTGCAGAAAAGCAAGTACTAAACCAGTTACTGATGAAAGAACAGTGAGGAGTTGAAATGAATCTGAACTGACACTTCGCTTTCCCGTGCAAAACTCATAGAAAGCTGTGGTTAAACATTGAACGCATAGAGTAAAGATATGTGTTTAAAATATATTTGGTTTCTTCTCCACAGAACCAAATTTACAGAGAAGTATCGAGGTCAGGATTTAATGGCCTGAATAATTTACACAGCCAGTTGGTTTGGTTTGAGGGCGACATAGCTCAAACAACTGTCACAGCAAACGCTCCAGAAATATTCAGCACAGGAAAACCAGGCCGCTTTGATAACACAGTTCCTGGTAATGGTCGCAATAGGAGGCACTCAGTGCAGTCAGACGGATTATACGGTAACGAATCAGCAAACAAAACGGAGTGAAGCGGGCACACCTACAATAGTCAGAGTGTTAATTGCCTGACCTCTCTGTTATTCTGTTTCCTCTGTGAGACCGGTTTTCGTTTGCTTTGCGCTAAATATCAGGAACAACATCATGCTCCGCTAATGGTGGTCGCTGATCAGCTTCGTTCAAATTTCTTACCTCCTAATAAAACGTACGACATATTGTTTTCGTTGTGGCTGCAGCTTACAGGGGTCATCAGATCTTACCTCCTAATAAAACGTAGTGCATCTAGAACCGGTTATGATTGCGGCTTACAGGCGTCATCATTCTTGTTGCAAGAGACGAAAAAGAAATGTATTTGAGAATTTGTGAAAAATGTTTGTATATCACATTTTCATGTTCACGCTTACAAACCATGTAATACCTTCCTTATTTTCTTCTTCTGTACATAGTGGTTTGGAAGCTGAACCTCGTTTGAGTAAAAATAAAACAAAATATGAATTCTACCATTTATTTGGACATGTAGGGCACTGGTCTCCCCAAAAAGCAAAAGTGATCTCATTTTAAAGTTTTATTTCCTCATACTTTGCTGGTGATTCTGTTTCGTCTCCACACTTCATTAGATCTGACCAAGATTCCATAAAAAAGACATAAACAACAACACTTTTCGCTCATCGCATTAGTTCTCATGCATCATACTTCTTCAAAGGCATTGATCATGAACTGCTGTTGATATGATTCAGATAATACAGCAGCGCATACCACAGGCAGCATATAGCGAACAATAGAGCAAGCAGGTCTGTGGTTTCTCAACGAACCTAAAGCCTGATCATTTGCTCACAGTAGTAGTTTGAACACAAAAACTGCAAAACTAGAGATACAGTAACATAAGATATTAAATATTCCGTGGACATGAATCAAAATGCGGGAGACCGTTGCCACAACTTTTAGTGTGGTGTACAGAAAGCATGAAGTCAAATGGAGTGAGGTCAGCGTGAGTGAAGCATCAAGTGGGCTGACTCCGCAACACGATGCGGTTGTAGGAACGAGAAAAGGCACTGTGTGTCAACCAGCGAGCAGTTACGGTGCATTGTGGTGCACCTCTTCATTACAACATGGACCAGAGACATCTGGATAACATCACACGGAAAATACTCATCGGGAAATGAAATATGAGGAGTAACACACGACATAGTTCAGCGGGCATGGGTAGCCTTCCGAACCACAGGCAGTGGAGCACGGAGCAGAGGAGACGGTCGACCACGGTAAACTATGAGAGCAGATGACCGTTAGATTATGCAGCTGGCTAGAAGACGTCCATGTCAAACAACGAGTGCAGTTACAACTACATTTAACGGGGAAACGGTGACTTCATGAGGGGTCTCACTTTGCCCGACGACCATTACGCTGTGTTACGTTGACACCCATACATCGGTGGCTACGTTCACGATGGTTCCAGGAGCATAGGGACTGGACGAACGAGGAGTGGGATCTCGTGCTCGGATGAGAGCGGATTCAGTCTGAGCAGTGATTCTGGACATACTCTTATATGGCGGTAGGGAATACCTAATGCAACCAAGAACACTGTGGAACATGATCATTCTGTTGGTGCAGGTCTTATAATTTGGGGAGGCATTATGTTGCATGGGCGAACTGCCCTCCAATTCGTTGGACACCATACACTCTACGGTAAACATCATTATGACACCTTACGCCTCTCCCATGGGGGTTTTTACAGGGAGACATTCGGCACTGAAATCATTTTTGAGGATGTCAGTGCACGACCACATCGAAGTGCGTGGTTGTAGGAGGCATTTTCATCCATAAATACGAAGTCAAGGCTGAACGCACCCCCCACCCCCCTAAAAGCCGCGTACCGCAAGTCTATAGAGGAACGGAAGGTTCCAAATAATTGGAAAAGAGCACAGGTAGTCCCAGTCTTCAACAAGGGTCGTCGAGCAGATGCTCAAAACTATAGACCTATATCTGTGACATCGATCTGTTGCAGAACTTTAGAACATGTTTTTTGCTCGCGTATCATGTCATTTCTGGAAACCCAGAATCTACTCTGTAGGATTCAACATGGATTCCGGAAACAGCGATGGTGTGAGATCCAACTCGCTTTATTTGTTCATGAGACCCAGAAAATATTAGATACCGGCCCCCGGTAGATGCCATTTTCCCTGACTTCCGGAAGGCGTTCGATGCAGTTCCGCACTGTTGCCTGATAAACAAAGTAAGAGTCTACGGAATATCAGACCAGCTGTGTGGCTGGATTGAAGAGTTTTTAGCAAACAGAACACAGCATGTTGTTCTCAATGGAGAGACGTCTACAGACGTTAAAGTAACCTCTGCCGTGCCTCCGGGGAATGTTATGGGACCATTGCTTTTAACAATATATATAAATGACCTAGTAGATGGAAGTTCGATGCGGCTTTTCGCGGATGATGCTGTAATATACAGAGAAGTTGCAGCATTAGAAAATTGCGGCGAAATGCAGGAAGTTCTGCAGCGGATGGGCACCTGGTGCAGGGAATGGCAACTGACCCTTAACGTAGACAAATGTAATGTATTGCGAATACATAGAAAGAAGGATCCTTTATTGTATGATTATATGATAGCGGAACAAACACTGGTAGCAGTTACTTCTGCAAAATATCTGGGACTATGCGTGCGGAACGATTAGAAGTGCAATGATCATATAAAATTAGTTGTTGGTAAGGTGGGTGCCACGTTGAGATTCATTGGGAAAGTCCTTAGAAAATATAGTCCACCAACAAAGGAGGTGGTTCACAAAACACTCGTTCGACCTATACTTGAGTATTGCTCATCAGTGTGGGATCCGTACCAGGTCGGGTTGACAGAGGATATAGAGAAGATCCAAAGATGAGCGGCGCGTTTCGTCACAGGGTTATTTGGTAAGCGTGATAGCGTTACGGAGATGTTTAGCAAGCTCAAGTGGCAGACTCTGCAAGAGAGGCGATCTGCATCGCGGTGTGGCTTGCGGTCCAGGTTTCGAGAGGGAGCGTTTCTGGATGAGGTATCGAATATATTGCTTCCCCCTACTTATACCTCCCGAGGAAATGACGAATGTAAAATTAGAGAGATTTGAGCGCGCACGGAGGCTTTCCGGCAGTCGTCCTTCCCGCGAACCATACGCGACTGGAACAGGAAAGGGAGGTAATGACAGTGACATGTTAAGTGCCCTCCACCACACACCGTTGGGTGGCTTGCGGAGTAAAAATGTAGATGTAGATGTAGATGTACGGACGGCCATGGGGAAGGAGTATAGTGTCACAATGACTTAGGCTGGTGATTGTACCGCGTTGAAAGATTTAGAGGTCATTAAATCTATGGAATGTAATGGTTCCACACACCATAGCACCAGGACCATATAAGTGATCACATTCGACACTTTTCCTGGGTGCATTCTATGTTCCCAGAGGCATAATGTTTCACGTGTGTACTAACCTTCAAATCATTGAACACGATACAGTAACAGGTCAACGTTGTAAAACTGTACTCCATTCCCATGTAAATCTTTGCAGGTCTGCAGTCATCCCTGACGACATGCTTATGGATGGCAATGGTCGACTGCATTGAACAGCGCACATGCATAGGCTTCCGGACTCGCCTGCACGTTCCCTCTAATTTAAATCCCGTCGAGCGGGCATGGCATGCATTGGGGAGAATTGTTGCAGCACATTCTTCACTGACCATCCATCAGTTGCCCATTTCGCTGGTGGTCAAATGGAACACCCTAGCACAAGAACTCATTGCTAGCCTTGTGGCCAGCATAGCAGCACGATGCTGAGCACGCACTGCTCTTTGTGGTGATCACACACCCAACTAGGAACCCTGTTCCGACATTTGTAAGGTCCAGGGGACTATCATTAATCGTGGTGACTTCAGAGTAATCACTGTCCTTACATAATACTGTGATTCCTGTTCTCATGGCGCATTTATTGCTGTTACCTTGTTATACCCCGCAGACCTTCTTTCTGAGTACGTTGTAAGTTTCATCAAGCTATTTTACTTGGCAGTGACGCAAAATTCGACAGTAACTTCCGTCCTTGCGTTTTGCACAACAGTGAATACTGATAGTCCGCTGCATAAAATATGACTCTGCAGCAATCGAGAAACCAGAGTTTGCGGAGGATGAATTTATGCCCGGGGCAACGAATGATTTACAGGACTGTATTTCAGAGCGTTCCTTTAAAACAAAGAAAAAGGTCTCACTAAACGAAGGTTTCCACCATTTGTAGTATCCTAAGTCTACAGTGAGATGACAAAAATCATGGGATATCTCCATATCATGTCGGACCTCCTTTTACCTGGTCTAGTGTAGCAACTCGAGGTCGCATAGCTAAAACAAGTCGTCGGAAGTCCCCTACACAAATGTTGTTGTTGTTGTGGTCTTCAGTCCTGAGACTGGTTTGATGCAGCTCCCCATGCTACTCTATCCTGTGCACGCTTCTTCATCTCCCAGTACCTGCTGCAACCTACATCCTTCCGAATCTGCTTAGTGTATTCATCTCTTGGTCTCCCACTACGATTTTTACCCTCCGCGCTGCCCTCCAATACTAAATTGGTGATACCTTGATGCCTCAGAACATGTCCTACCAACCGATCCCTTCTTCTAGTCAAGTTGTGCCACAAGTTCCTCTTCTCCCCAGTTCTATTCATTACCTCCACATTAGTTATGTGATCAACCCATCTAATCTTCAGCATTCTTCTGTAGCAGCACAATTCGAAAGCTTCTATTCTCTTCTTGTCTAAGCTATTTATCGTCCACGTTTCACTTCCATACAGGGCTACACTCCATACAAATACTTTCAGAAACGACTTCCTGACGCTTAAATCAATACTCGATGTTAACAAATTTCTCTTCTTCAGAAACGCTTTCCTTGCCATTGCTAGTCAACATTTTATATCCTCTCTACTTCGACCATCATCAGTTATTTTGCTGCCCAAATAGCAATACTCCTTTACTACTTTAAGTGTCTCATTTCCTAATCTAATTCCCTCAGCATCACCAGACTTAATTCGACTACATTCCATTATCCTCGTTTTGCTTTTGTTGATGTTCATCTTATACCCTCCTTTCAAGACACTGTCCATTCTGTTCAACTGCTCTTCCAAGTCCTGGTGCTGTCTCTGACACAATTACAATGTCATCGGCGAACCTCAAAGTTTTTATTTCTTGTCCATGGATTTTAATACCTACTCCGAATTTTTCTTTTGTTTCCTTTATTGCTTGCTCAGTATACAGATTGAATAACATCGGGGGTTGGCTACAACCCTGTCTAACTCCCTCCCCAACCACTGCTTCCCTCTCATACCCCTCGACTCTTATAACTGCCATCTGCTTTCTGTACAAATTGTAAATAGCCTTTCGCTCTCTGTATTTTATCCCTGCCATCTTCAGAATTTGAAAGAGAGTATTCCAATCAACATTGTCAAAAGCTTTCTCTAAGTCTACAAATGCTAGAAACGTAGGTTTGCCTTTCCTTAATCTTTCTTCTAAGATAAGTCGTAGGGTCAGTATTGCCTCACGTTTTCCAACATTTCTACGGAATCCAAACTGATATTTCCCGAGGTCGGCTTCTATCAGTTTTTCCATTCGTCTGTAAATAATTCGCGTTAGTATTTTGCAGCTGTGACTTATTAAACTGATAGTTCGGTAATTTTCGCGTCTGTCAACACCTGCTTTCTTTGGGATTGGAATTATTATATTCTTCTTGAAGTCTGAGGGTATTTCGCCTGTCTCATACATCTTGCTCACCAGATGGTAGAGTTTTGTCAGGACTGGCTCTTCCAAGGTTGTCAGTAGTTCTAATGGAATGTTGTTTACTCCGGGGGCCTTGTTTCGACTCAGGTACTTCAGTGCTCTGTCAAACTCTTCACGCAATATCATATCTCCCATATCACCTTCATCTACATCCTCTTCCATTTCCATAATATTGTCCTCAAGTACATCGCTCTTGTATAGGCTCTCTATATACTCCTTCCACCTTTCTGCTTTCCCTTATTTGCTTAGAACTGGGTTTCCATCAAAGCGCTTGATTTTCATGCAAGAGGTTCTCCTTTCACCAAAGGTCTCTTTAATTTTCCTGTAGGCAGTATCTATCTTACCCCTAGTGAGATAAGCCTCTACATCCTTACATTTGTCCTCTAGCCATCCCTGCTTAGACATTTTGCACTTCCTGTCAATATCATTTTTGAGACGTTTCTATTCCATGTTGCCTGCTTCATTTACTGCCTTTTTATATTTTCTCCTTTCATCAATGAAATTCAATATTTTCTGTTACCCAAGGGTTTCTACTAGCCCTCGTCTTTTTCCATATTTGATCCTCTGCTGCCTTCACTATTTCATCCCTCAAAGCTCCCCATTCTTCTTCTACTCTATTTCTTTCCCCCATTCCTGTTAATCGTTCCCTTATGCACTCCCTGAAACTCTGTACAATCTCTGTTTCTTTCAGTTTATCCAGGTCCCATCTCCTTAAATTTCCACCTTTTTGCAGTTTCTTCAGTTTTAATCTAGTTCATAACCAATAGATTGTGGTCAGAGTCCACATCTGCCCCTGGAAATGTCTTACAATTAAAACCTGGTTCCTAAATCTCTGTCTTACCATTATATAATCTATCTGATACCTTTTAGTATCTCCAGGGTTCTTCCATGTATACAGCCTTCTTTTATGATTCTTAAACCAAGTATTAGCTATGATTAAGTTATGCTCTGCGCAAAATTCTACCAGGCGGCTTCCTCTTTCATTTCTTAGCCCCAGTCCACATTCACCTACTATGTTTGCTTCTGTCCCTTTTCCTACTGATGAATTCCAGTCACCCATGACTATTAAATTTTCGTCTCCCTTCACTACCTGAATAATTTCTTTTATCTCATCATACATTTCATCAATTTCTTCGTCATCTGCACAGCTAGTTGGCATATAAACTTGTACTACTGTAGTAGGTGTGGGCTTCGTATCTATCTTGGCCACAATAATGCGTTCACTAAGCTGTTTGTAGTAGCTTACCCGTACACCTAATTTTTTATTCGTTATTAAACCTACTCCTGCATTACCCCTATTTGATTTTGTATTTCTAACACTGTACTCACCTGACCAGATGTCCTGTTCCTCCTGCCACCGAACTTCACTAATTCCCACTATATCTGACTTTAACCTATCCATTTCCCTTTTTAAATTTTCTAACCTACCTGCCCGATTAAGGGATCTGACATTCCAAGCTCCGATCCGTAGAATGCCAGTTTTCTTTCTCCTTATAACAACGTCCTCTTGAGTAGTCCCCGCCCGGAGATCCGAAAGGGGGACTATTTTACCTCCGGAATATTTTACCCAAGAGGACGCCATCATCATTTAATCATACAGTAAATCTGCATGCCCTCGGGAACAATTACGGCTGTAGTTTCCCCTTGCTTTCAGCCGTTCGCAGTACCAGAACAGCAAGGCCATTTTGGTTAATGTTACAAGGCCAGATCAGTCAATCATCCAGACTGTTGCCCCTGCAACTACTGAAAAGGCTGCTGCCCCTCTTCACGAACCACACGTTTGTCTGGCCTCTCAACAGATACCCCTCCATTGTGGTTGCACCTACCGTACGGCTATCTGTATCGTTGAGGCACGCAAGCCTGCCCACCAACGGCAACGTCCATGGTTCATACACATATATGGAGGCATAATGTCTCTATTTCTATTCACCATTGGGAAAGTGTTTCCGGTGCAAGATATCGTGCGCACAAACTGACCTCTCTATTATGTTCTGCAAAATATGTTCGATGGGATTCATGTCAGCGATATGGGTGGCAAAATCTTTCGTTCGAATTGCCTAGACTGCTCTTAAAACAATTGGCGTATATTTGTGGCCCAGTGACATGGAGCATCGTCCTGCATGAAAATTCAATCGAAAATTGGTAACATCAAGTCTATGAATGGCTGCCATGCTCACGTAACCGAACATAACCATTTGCAATTAATGATCGGTTTAGTCGCACCAGAGGACCCAGTAAACAGCATGTAAACCCAGCCACACTATCCAGAGCCCACACCAGCCTGCACAGTGAGTTGTTGACAACTTGGGTCCACTGCATTGTGGTGTCTTTGGCACATTCAAACACTACGATAAGCGAAGAAAGTGGTCCAACTAAAACATTCATATTTCTTTACGTACTACACGAATATGTAATAAAAATGGGGGTTCCTATTTTAAAAAAACGCAGTTGATATCCGTTTGACCTATGGCAGCACCATCTAGAGGGCCAACCATAACGCCATCTGGTTTTCCCCTTCAAGCTAGACGAATTTGGTTCTTTGTAGTTTTTTTCGTTTGATGACTATTTTGTGAAATATTTGTCCCGGTCACTATCAATGGACTACCCTGTATAAATAACGTTACACCATTCAAACTTCCAACTAGTGTTTCATTCCACATGTTTCACACTCTAGTTCATGATTGCCTCTATTGATGAGACTCTATTCATTCTTTTTCAGCTCAGGAGTTTCTGGACCATGTAGAAGCTGTTACAAGATTAAGAAATTCGACAGAAACCAAGATAGCGCTGTGCTGATCATATGCCCCGCCATACAATTTCCAACGACGCCGTTGACAGAGGACTGTAAGGCGGTCAGTAGGGCCGAGTGGCCCGTCTCGCATAGAATGCGGAAGTTCACCTTTTACCTGGCAATCTTACGTTGCCTTCTCGCGTAGGTTAACACACGGAACGTGCTTATTTATCCTCATCACGAATATCTCATTGCCGTCAGCATCATGACCCCTAATATTATTTCTCTTTCTTCGTTGCCTTGAGTTTCTTCCGTTTATCTCGATCATTATTATTCAGTTACAGATTTTTCTTTTTAATATTTGCTCCTCCTCCCATTAATTAGCCAATGTCTAATCACTGTTCTAAGAAACTGCTTTTAAAATTTTTTGCATCACTGTTGTTTTTCGAAGACATGCGTAACACCGGCGATACAACTGGCTTCAAACGTTTCTGAAATAAAAGTAGGAAATGCATTAGTTATGGTTGATTTTTGCGACGTCTGCGACCTATTTCAACGTTTTCATTGCTGTGTTTTGATATATTTCTATTCTGCAACGAATGGAATACACCGTATTCGAAAAATAATATTCTGTTTCCTCACCTACGCATCAATCATTTTTCCTTTGAGAGACTCAGTGGAATAGGAAAGGTAGAGACCGCTTGTGTGACTGTGTTCCCTGTTCTGAGCTCATAGGTAGCACACCGCGCCCAGTACACGTCCACCGCTGCGCTCGGGGTCACAGCACCATGTTACGACACCTGAAGATGGGTTTACAAGAGCCCGAAACCAGTGTGTGATAATAAAAGAACTTTACAACTGAAGTGGTATTTTCAGCCTCTGGTAAACTGTATATCATTGAAAAGAATTCTACGACCACGAATCCTTTCCTTCAAGCCTCGAAACAGAGTCGGAAATGTGTGGGCGGCCCACATTTTGTCTACGTTCTGTCCTCTTACTTTCCAGATCTCTCCTCCACGCGATTTCCACTTTTTTTGGAGCCCTCAGGAAAGACACTCTCTGCCGTTTACTTCGGACGATGAGATATACGTCTGGGGACAATCGTGGTTACGTAGGAAGTCGCAAGCATTTTTGCATGACGGCACTTACCACTTGGTCTGACAGGAAGATAGACGTATAAACTGCTATGATTATTAAATTTGAAGTAGGAAACAGTTTACTTACTTTTTTCCATCTGTCTCGCTTTTATTTGACTACCACATTTAATCCAACATGCCACTGCACAATGCGTTGCTGGTGTGAGAACATACGACTTTTTATTAAATTTCATTTGCGTCTGTATGCATCCTGTTGTCTCACATCGTTTTGTCACAATCCCTACGCGAGCTAAAATTTATTGACATCATATTAGTCGAAGAGTTTCCTTAAAATGCAGCTTTCCTAAATTTGCGCCACATGGTTTGATAACATCTACGCCCTCGTTCTTCCACATTTTCCCATTTAAGTCGTCCACGATTTTTTGTTACACTTTCATTTGGTAATTTCAAGCTGTCACGTTCCTGTCTGCGACTGTATGTACGCGTTCCATGTTGTCATGCCTACTGGATGAGGACTCGGGACATTGGAACAATGTTCTAGAATTATTCGCACTTGCGACTTGTACGTGATTTCCTTTCCACATCATTTGCATTTTTCCAGCATCCTTCCCATAGTTCTTCCGTTCACCTTAATAAGGGTGATGTCATTTAATCGTCTCATTTCATATATCTTCTTTACATGACATAATGTGCTCAAAATGTTGACCATAAATAATGGAACAATGTCAGCCTTTGACGGTTCATAGGAATTATCTACAATTTATCATTCAAAAAGAGCTGCTATTCATTTCTCGAAGGGAAAATATTTTTTGAAGACCTGCATTTCCTTTACGAAGTCCGACGACGATACTTTCCTACAGACAAAGCCCCGCTGGTGGACAGTCTTACAGGGCTGTTGATCCTGTCCCGTTAGACGACAATCTTATAGGGCTGTTGATCCTGTTTCACAACTCGATATATATATTGAAAACAGTAGAGTTCTCACAACGCTGTCTTGCGGAACACACTGTTTTATTTTAGTTTTAATAGTGCCTTCGCCTTCCAGATAAAGTACTGGGTTCTACCACCCACCGAGCGAGGTGGGGCAGTGGTAAGACACTGGACTCGCATTCGGGAGGACGACGGTTCAATCCCACGTCCGCCATACTCATTTAGATTTTTCGTGATTTCCGTAAATCGCTCCAGACGAATGCTGGCATGGTTCCTTTGAAAGGGCAGGACCGACTTCCTTCCCCGTCCTTCCACAATCCGATGAGACCGATGACCTCGCTGTCTGGTCTCCTTCCCCAAAGAACCCCAACCCCTCTACCACCCTTTCCTCCTGCCAGTCACTTATTTAAGAAGATGCTTCGTAAGATCGTATATTGTTTAGTAGCGGGCAGACAGTACTGTGTCGAATGCCTTTCGAAGCTATAGGAAGAAGGAATGTATTGTAAGTAGGCTGTTTAGGATTTTATGTTGGTAACGTCACGTAGCGCTCTGTATGAAAATCACTAACTGTGGTGTGTGCAGTTTGTGGATGGTTTGCATTGTTGGAATTTGCTATTGTAGTGTTGGGCAGTTGGCTGTTAACAGCGCGTAGCGTTGGACAGTTGGAAATGAGCCGCCGGCAGTGGTGGACGTAGGGATAGAGGTGCCAGAGTTTTGAGAGCGGATGATGTGGACGTGTGCCAGTGAAAAACAGGAAATTTGTTAGACTGGATGTCATATATATATTGTCTTTTGAACGCTATTAAGGTTATTACATTGTTTGTTCTCTATCAAAATCTTTCATTTGCTAACTATGCCCATCAGTAGTTAGTGCCATCAGTAGTTCGAATCTTTTATTTAGCTGGCAGTCTTGGCGCTTGCTGTATTGCAGTAGTTCTAATAACGAAGAGTTTTGTGAGGCAAGTGATTCATGAAAGGTATAGGTTATTGTTAGTCAGGGCCATTCTTTTGTAGGGATTTTTCAAACTCAGATTGGGTTGCGCTAAAAATATTGTTTGTCAGTTTAGTGTTGATCAAAATAAGTAAAGAGAGAAATGTCTGAGTACAATCCGTTTTGCTCAGCTGTTTGAAAATCAAATAGTGTAAGAGGTTTACCAGCACAGTAATTCATAAATTTTTCGAAAGGGACGTTTCAGTATCTGTTAACTTGGATATGTCGTTTGCAAAATGTTTCAATAAATCACCTAAGTAATTTCTTCTTCGTACATCTGAGTTAATTCTTGTTTTCGTCCACGGACGTCATACCGATCGAGTCCAAAATACGCTAAAGGATCATGCAATAGACAGATGTCACACACACACACACACACACACACACACACACACACAGCCGGCTCGCCGCACACGCAAGCGCCTGCTTAACGCACATGCCAGCGATTCTCCCGCCTCACGGCGCTTCGTAACCGACCGCCGCTACCGAGCTTAGCGCCACCTAAATTTGTGTTTAGTGCCGTAGTGCTTAATTACCGAAGCTGCGTAATTGTAGCCGCTCTTCAAACATCGGCGCAGCGGACCGGTCCCGCCCTGCACACTGCTGCGGCTAATCCTCCTACACGGAACGCGTCACTGGAATGAGGTCTCCGCTGCCTGTTCGTGATCTCTGATATTTTCATTCTCCAGGTACCTGTCGGCAGAAAAGCAGTAATTGGTCATAGCTCACCTAACAGCCGATGTTTGAAATGTTTTTGCTTTAACCGCACAACACTGTCAGTAATTTTTTTGTTCTCGTTGCTAATACTATTCACTACACACACTGCCCGTTAATTACTCATGCCAGCAGAAAATATTGTATTATCTGTCTCATATGAGAAACCACATCTGATATATTTTTGTAACCGAAGTGGTATTAGTGGGCTCAGGTGATAGCTGATAAAGCGCTTGTGCTTAAAATTCACCAGTGGAATCGGAAGGCTCATCGAATACGATGCGCTTGACGGGTTTCTCAAAGATGGAAGTTGAAGTTTGACACCATTCTCTAGGTGTAATGATTATAAATGAGACTTTACAGGCTTTACCAAGGATTTTATGCTAAGTATTTCAAGTTTATGTTCTTCTTTCCACGTCCTTGTACAGTCACTGTAAATAGCGGAAAAGATGAATGGAATACACCGAAGAGCCAAAGAAACTGCTACACCTGCCTAATATCCTGTAAGGTGCCCACGAGCACACAGAAGTGCCGTCACACGATATGGCATGGACTCGACTAATGTCTGAAGTAGTGATGGAGGAAATTGATGTCATGAATCCTGCTGGGCTGTCCGTAAGTCCGTAAGAGTAGTAGGAGATGGGTATCTCTTATGCACAGCACGTTGCAAAGCATCCTAGATGTGCTCAACAGTGTTCATGTCTGGGGAGTTTGGCGGCCAGCGTAAAAAGTTTAAAATCAGAAGTGTGTTCCTGCAGCCTCTCTGTAGCATTCCTGCAGGTGTGTGGTGCCGCACTGTCCTGCTGGCATCTGCCAAGTCCATCGGAATGTACAATGGGTATGAATGGATGCAGGTGATCACACAGGATGCTTACGTACGTGTCACACGCCAGAGTCGTATCTAGACGTATCAGGGGTCCCATATCACTCCAACTGCACATGTCCCACACCATTACAGAGCCTCCACCAGCTTGAACATTCCCAGGTTTACTTACAGACCCAAGTTGTCTCCATACCCGTACATGTCCATCCGCTCGATGCAATTTGAAACGACACTCGTCCGACCAGGAAGCATGGTTCCAATCATCAGCAGTCCAATGTCGGTGCTGACGGGCCCAGGTGAACCGTAAAGCTTTGTGTCGTGCATTCATCAGGAGTGTATGAGTGGGCCCTCGCCTCCGAAAGCCCTATAGACGATGTTTCGTTGAATTGTTCTCACGCTGACACTTGTTGAAGGCCCAGCATTGAAATGTACAGCAATTTTCGGAAGGAGTGCACTTCTGTCACGTTGGACGATTCTCTTCATTCTTCGTTGGTCCCGCCTTGCAGGATGTTTATACGGCAGCAGTAGTGTCGAAGATTTGATGTCTTACCGGATTCCTGATATTCACGGCACATTCGTGAAGTGGTCGTACGGAAAATTCCCTACTTTATCACTATATCCGAGATGAAGTGACCTATCGCTCGTGCGCTGACTGTAACAACACATTCAAACGTACTTAGATCTTGATAACTTGCCGTTATAGGAGCAGTAACCGATATAATAATTGCGCCAGACACTTAGTGTCTTAGTGATGACTGGGTGTTGTGTAATGTCCTTAGGTTAGTTATGTTTAAGTAGTTCTAAGATCTATGGGACTGATGACCATAGATGTTAAGTCCCATAGCGCTCAGAGCCATTTGAACCATTTGAACTTAGTGTCTTACTTACCCTTTGCCGACCACAGCGCCATATATTGCCTCTTTACATATCTCTGTATTTGAATGCACGTGCCTATACCAGTTTCTTTGGCGCTTCAATGTATTAATGGGTATATGCGACGGAGATAGGTATAGGTTTGAAATGGATATTTATATGTTCTATAATTATAGGGACATCTATCGGCGGAAGTAAATGAGGAGATAATTGAATTGTAGGTAAAAGTTCTGTTCTCAAGAATATCTAAAATTTGTAATGCCCATAATGGGAAGTTGGCATGCTTATTTTAATCTGGCAACATGTTGATCGTTTTTCGAAGTGTGATAACCAGGTTAAAGAGAAGATACGTTTTTAAGATTGACTAGAGCACTTGAGAAAGAGTGAGTACCTTGTTTCGTAAAGTTTTTGAAGATATCTCGTTTTTCTGTGCCCCTATCCCTACGATATGATTTAACATTGGTGTCGATGTCGTGGAATGTGGAAGTTTTATAGACTAGCTTTGCCTAGAGACACACAAGGGTAGCATAGGTATTACTGTATGAAGCAGTGTGTAGACAGTGCGCTGTGAACCTATGTGTGAACGGTGTTGACAGCGTAACCACTGAAGTTAGTCTACTAGTATATACCAATTATCCTAGTGTCTGTTCGCCCAACGGCCCTGCCGCAGTGGTAACACCGATTCCCGTCAGATCACCGAAATTAAGCGCTGTAGGGCTGGGCTAGAACTTGGATGATTGGACGTCCGGTCTGACGAGCGCTGTTGGCAAGTGGGGTGCAGTAAGCCCTTGTGAGACCACTGAGGAGCTACTTGACTGAGACGTAGCTGCTCCGGTCTCGAAAACTGACAACGGCCAGGAAAGTGGTGTGCTGACCGCAGGTCCCTTCGTATCCACATCTAATAACGCCCTTAGGCTGACAGGATGACACGTCGGCCGGTTGGTACCGTTGGGTCATCCACGGCCTGTGCGGACAGAGTTTAGTTCAGTTTAGTGTCTGTTCACAGGATTGTTTTCAGAATCAGCTAGTGTCTAGAACTACACGAACTATGGAGTAGAAACAGTTATAAGTTGCACGGTTTTTTTTTTTTTTCATTGCCTGAAGAATGACTCGTTTCACTCACATAGGAAACTATTAGGTTATGCTTTTCGCAGAAAATGTCTGATTTTTTAACATACACCTGATGTTCTGTCCGGATGAACCGCGTGTTGAGTTAATAAAAAACGCTGCGTAACCTACGTCTGTTTTTTAAATAGTAGCAATATAAAGGTTGTCGTACCATCACGCCTAGATGGAATTGAATAATCTTTGTAGGGAGGCCTGTCGTTCCCAACGGCATTTGTTTGTTCCCGCTGGCATTCGTTGGTACAGCATCAAGCTAAGTTCGAGAGCCGATATTCTCCGAAGAATGCAGGTGTATTGCGGCCTACTGTGAAGTCAAGGAAATTCGGGACAGTGTAATGCAAACTACCATTCCGTAGGTATGAACATGGCGACAAAGCCGTCTTTCGAATCGACGTCTGCTCTATATTATCCGCCAATGTCCGTCCGCCATCATGTCTGGACCTCCTGCCACAGCCCAGCCGCAACACGGATGGTGTGGGTGTTGGTCTAACGTACTCCAGTTCCGGGCAACGGGGCCCCTCACCATCTTTCGCCGCCTCCGAGTCCCGGTTGCGACCGTCCATCGCCTGAGCTGCACGTCACCCCCTTTCGGCCGCAGTTAGGAGAACAGAAGCCCAAGTTGCTCAGGGTGGGAAGATGCAGTGCTAGGACGCTTGCCACCGTGCCACATCGAAGGAAGCGCTGATATCGGCTTCAACGAGGTTTTGAACAGCTGTTAGCGAAACATACCACTCTGTCACCTTTGGACATCTTGGATTAATTACCGCGAGACTCTAGTCGCGGCCAAATTGACAAAGACAGACTTAAAACGTAGATATTTCCTCTGGGATGTTCAAATAAAATTGTAGTAATCATTTATGTATATAGACAGAAGCGGCGAGTAAAAATTTGTACCGAGGTCGGGAATCGAACGCAGGTCCCCCTTACATAGGCGCGTTAGGCACTAGACCACCATGGCACAGCGGCCCACACAACTGCGTGGATTACCTTGACACGCGTCCCAACTCGATCCAAATTCTCTCTGCCATCCCAGTCTATTTTAAATTCCCTCTTCCAGACGAACAGAATTGCCGAGGCTCTCCATGATCTGGAATAACACCTCAGTATCGAATCCAGCCTGAAACCCAGGTGCAAGTACTTATAAAAATGAAATGACACAATTTCAGAGACTTTACTGGTCTCATACGATTTCATGTACATAAGCAGGGAAGCTAACGCGAAATGGCTACATGAAGTAGGTGAAGAAATCGAAACAGAAATGTCTGCCGGGAAAACTGATTCAGCATGTGCCTTCAGTGATGCTGACACGATGAGTGGTAACATTAGGTAGGTGCAATGGATCGGATTCGATTCCCGGCTTGATACAAATTTTCACTCGCCGCTTCAGTCAATATACATAAAATCATATCTGTAAGAAACCAGTTAAGTCGCTGAAATTGTGCCACTTCATTTTTTGTATCGATCTTTGTTATCCGACAAATGTGATGCACTACAGTGTATGAAAGGGCGATGGGAAAGGAAGATTAGCTTCATTCTATGCCGAAGGCTGTACTCTAGATATACCTATACTTTGTCTTCAAACATACTGGTGAACAAAAACCTTACAATCACCGCTTAATATTGCTTGGTCCAAATCTGAAACTCGATACAGCAGCTATTCGTGTACCATGATTCGACAAGTGACAAGTAGGTTCCCGGAGGCGTACGGTACTGGATGACTACGCGGAGGTCGTGCAATGTCGGTAAATTACAGGCCGGTGGTATTTAAGGGCGAAATCAGGGAAAATCTGGTTCTTCCTCTTGTTTATAATTATTATTTGCATTAATCCACATTTAAGAGCTATCATTGACTAACCTAAGAGTTTATTATATCCAATTCTTTCGGATTATCCTTACCATCGTCCAAAGACAACGTCTTCACGCACACCAACAGCGTCCTCTGTGAACAAATGGTTATTGCTTCCGAAATCCTCTCGTAAATCCGTTATATGGAGAAGTGTGCAGGCGCCATTGCTCTCCGTTGGGTCATACAATACGTTAGTGTCGCGTCGCAGCATTATCTGTCCACACTGGCGTACTGGGCTCTGTTCAAAGGTTTTTAGTGACATTAGCCGAATTTGCACACTGAAATGAATCAATGGCAAGAGTTGAAAATTTGTGCCACATCACGACCCTTAGCCGGGGCTCCTACTTAACGAGATATTCCCTTAACCGCCTCGACCACCCGCTGTAAAAGGCAGTAAGTGAATAGTGAAAGCATTATGCAGATTGAGTGAATGTTCTCTTCGTAGGTTCACTTGTGAGTTGTACCATGCTATGTGGCATTGTTTTGTGGAAGAATAATAACATGATGCTTCTTCATATTGAAAAAAAGCGTTTCTCATCCTACCCACATTCCCAGCCAGTTGCACAACACTAGTGAGAGTCGCCTACCCATGGAACCCTCATTCGTGATTTTAGATGCCCGCGAGTGATCGGGTTGAAGGAATGGATCACTGGTAATCGCACCTTGTTGCATATATCTACACATATGATAAGAATGGATGGTCGAGGCGGGTCAATTTACCGCCCACGAGAACTACTAGTTGGAGACAAACTTTTGACTGTTGCCATTAATGCATTTTAATGACCAAATATGGCTAATTTCATTGAAAACCTTTCAATAGTATCTGTTTGGCTGCTTAGTCACGTGAGGTGTCTGTTCCGGACATGTCCGAAACGGATGGTCCACAAACAACAGACACAGCAAACAGGAGCTCACCCATACAGGCACACACACACACACACACACACACACACACACACACACACACACACACATACATACAAACCCTTTATCTACGAAGATAATATAAACGGTTATTTTCTGGCAGCCATCGATGACGCTGTATCGTGTACTAGCCCTTTAGAACATCTACGAAGACGGAATTCAACGGTACAACTGCTGCAAGATGTGTTTGAATGAAGCTGGTTAAGTTTCACGCTAGTTGGTTTTCCTGAATCTGTGCAGATCATGGAACGCGATGATATTTGTCCATAGAATAAGCTCTAGGATATTACAACACACTAACGTCAGCTGTACAGGTTTGTAATACTGTGTATCCGTGTTTTCGGTTTCTTGTTCGATTTCAATCAGGTGGACGATTCGCTGCGCTGAAGTTTTTCGATAAATATGAGGTAGGACACTGCCTGTGGTAAGTTAGGGAATAATTTTTAAATAAAAAACGTAATATTCCTGCTTTCTGCCTGCTGTGTTCGGTTTGAACATCACAGCAATCCAAGAGACATTGTGCTTATAGTTTGAATTTATTCATTATTTTTGTGAACTGGCAGATCTTCTTGGGCTTCTCTGACAGATCTTTCCCAATGTCTGATTGCGAAAATTGTTGAAGGTTTAACTCGTAGTAATTCTTAGGAAATCACCAGTTACTATTAAGATTTCTCTATCTGTTTCTCTGCAGAGTGTTCACATCTGTGTATAGGTAACATTTTTAGAAACCTGGCACTTGACCAAGGAAGTTCTCTGCCGTCTTTTTTACTTTGCGTGTTACATATACTTAAACCACTGTTTACAATGCTATTAGCTTCACCCAAAACCCTCCTGCTTTTTTTTTATTTAAAGAAATTAGCCTTTCAAGAACGTTGCTAGTGATAGTCTATCAGTTCGCCAAAACGCGAGTACCCTCCTTGCTATCTTGATGCCCTTTCTTTGATAGTAGCCAGGGATCTAGAACATATCCTACCTGTGTGAGTTGCCTGGCCAGTTGTTCGACAATGCGTTCAGTAATAAGTCACTAGGTTCATTGTACTTATCTCGAAAAAGTATGCTGCAGAGCAGGCTTAAGCTACCACCAGCTCAGTTCGTAACGATATCCTTCGTAAACGTGCAGAAACCAAATGACCCATCTATAACTCATAGAAAATATTTGCGATGATCAAAGAAGGCGTAATGATATTCACAGTTCCTGTGTAAAGGTTATATCACATATATCACGTATTACATTTCAAAAAATTTCGAATTTCGAGAATTTAACCGTATCTAAACCGATATATTTTCTTTAATTTCGTTTCGTTTTCATTGTCACTTGGGGTAATTTTATGTGTTCAACAATGTGAATGAACTTCACAACTTAGGGTACAACGGTTTCGGAGGCATTACTTTTCTGGTTATTCGTTTTCATGGCAACCATTCGAGAACAGATACAAATGTGTATCGCATATTATTTAACAGCAGAGTATTGGCTAGAGCTACTCCCACATCGTCATTTAGAATACTCTGCGTAAAGCACGTTAAAAGTAAATTCATAATACTAGTATTTCGACCTTCTCCTATTTCATTTGTGCTTGAAATGCTTATAATGAAAGACACCCACATCTACATCACGCTCCGCAAGCTACCTAATAGTCTGTGGCAGAAGGTACTTCCGCCTACTCTTTTCCACTTGCGAATGGCGCTTGGCAGGAATGGCTCTAATTTCCCGAATTTCCTCATAGGGCTCATTACGAGAGATTATGCATGAGAAAGTAACATGTTGCCCGACTCTTCCCGGAAAGTGCTCGCTCAAAATATCATAGTAAACCTCCCAATGATGAGGAGTGCTTCTCTTCTAGAGTCTGCCAGAGGCGTTCGTTGAGCATCTTCGTAATGCTCTCGCAATGACTAAACGATCACGTGACGAAACGCGCCCCTCTTCGCTTTTTCTTTTGAATCTTCCTTCTCTCTCTCTCTCTCTCTCTCTCTCTCTCTCTCAGTCCTGCTGGCAAGGATCCCAGAATGATGAATAGTACTCGTAACCGGTCCAACAAGAACTTTGTAAGCCACGTCTTGCGTGGACGAGTTAACATTCTTAAAATGATTCTCAGTTTGGCATCTACTTTTCCTATTGTTTATGTGGTCCTTCCACTTAAGGTCGCTCTGGATGGTAACTCGTATTTATTTTACGGTAGATACTGTTTCCAGCAGTTTGTTATGAATGGTGTAGTTGTACAGTAGTGAACTTATTTTCCTATGTATGTTTACGTTCAGGTTCAAATAGTTCAAAAATGGTTCAAATGGCTCTGAGCACTATGGGACTTAACATCTGTGGTCATCAGTCCCCTAGAACTTAGAACTAATTAAACCTAACTAACCTAAGGACATCACACACATCCATGCCCGAGGCAGGATTCGAATCTGCGACCGTAGCAGTCCCGCGGTTCCGGACTGAGCGCCTAGAACCGCTAGACCATCAAATAGTTCGAATGGCTCTGAGCACTATGGGACTTACCTTCTGAGGAGAGCTACTTAAACCTAACTAACCTAAGGAGATCACACACATCCATGCCCGAGGCAGGATTCGAACCTGCGACAGTAGCGGTCGCGCGGTTCCTAACTGTAGCTCCTAGAACCGCTCGGCCACCCCGGCCGGCGTTTACGTTCAGGGCCAACTAGTAGAGCTTGCACCAATCGTTAGTCCTCTGCAGGTCATCCTGCACATAGTTACCGCTTCTGTCGTTGCAATTTTGCTATAGACAACTGCATCATATGCGAACAGTCTTAAAGAGAATCAGACACTAACAAATCATTTACGTTCAACGTAAATAGTAACGGTCCTATCACGCTTCCTTTGGCTAACCCAGAGATTACCTACGCATCTCTCCATTTTGTGCGATTAAGAGCGACGCGTTCAGTTACGTCTGCTAGGAGGTCTTAAACCCAGTCGCGAATGTGATCCAGTATTCGATAAGCGCGTATTTTTATCCATACACAGCAGTGCGGAAGGATGTCAATTGCCTCCCTGAAGTTAGGGAACACGATCTCAACGTGAGCGTCGCTGTCTGCAGCACTTTTTATTTAAGGGATTAACGAAGCGTGTTGAGTTTCGCAAGAAATCTGTTTGCGGAATTTATGGCGTTGTGGCGTAAGACACGTTCCACAATTCTGCGAAGATCAACGTCAACATATAGGTCAATAAGTGTGTCCATCTGCCCGCCATTTTTTTCCAGTCAGTAGGTCACTTCGTTGTTCCAGTGATCAATGATAAACTGCTGCTAGAAGCGGAATAAGTTATCTCCCATAATTTTTATAAACTCTTACAGGTATCTCATCTGGTCCTGATGGCTCTTCTGACTAATCGATTGCAACTGATTTTCTGTTCCTCGATCATTTATCTCAATACCTTCCGTTTCGACGCTCGTACGATATTTGAAAGGGGTATTGTGTTACGATCTTCGACGGTGAAACAATTTAGAGACAACGATTTCAGTATTTCGGCCTTCTCTGTGTTATCTTCCGTTTCGGTGTCAGTATGGTCTCTGAGTGAATGAATACATAATATCGAACCACTCTAAGGTTTTGATCAGATCGATTGACAAAATTTTACTTTTTAAGTCATCGAATACTTCTTTCATGGCTTTGCTTGCGATGATTTTCTACTCGTTTAGTTTTTGTTTATCGGCTGGGTATAGACTTCTCCTTAATCTGAGATGAATGTTTCTTTCCAATACAGCTATTAAACCACACGTGGGTCTTGCCCACCTTTAAGACCTTGGTCGGAACATAGTTGTCTAAGGCATACTGAACGATGCATTAGATTTTCTTTTCGATTTGTGCTTTACATCACAGCCCTCATCATTGAATATTTGATGCTTACTACTGAAATATTTCGCAGTTTTTATCCCGTCACACTTGCCAATCAAAATCATTTTCCTGCTTTAACATTCTTTGTAAAACCATTTGCTATTGTTGCTATCGCTACCTTACGATCACTGATACTTTCCTCTGTGTTAACTGTTTTGGTAAATTCGATTAGTTCAGTATAATTTCATCTGTTGCTATAAGTTGTAAGACGTTATCTTCACGAATCGATTCTCTTACTATCTGCTCAAAGTAATTTTGGGAGAATGCAATTCAGAACGATGTCACCGAATCTCTGTCTCTCGCTGCAGTTTTGATAGCATAATTCTCCCAACCTATACCCGATAAGTTGAAGTCGCCCCCTACTAAACGGCACCACCAGGGAAATCACTAACGATATTCTGTAAGTTCTCTCTGAAGTGCTCTACCATTACACCACCTAACCAACGCAATCAATAAAGGCGTCTGATTACCATTTATTATTTGCTTTTATCCTTAACATTAACCAGATTAATTCACAATCATGATCCTTGATAACCTCACAAGATATTATCGTATTCTTCGCTGAAAGAAATATGCGGTCACCAGTGGAGACTATTCTATCCTTACGGTAAATATTCCAGTCGGAACTTAGGATTTTGCTGTTATTCACTTACGGTTTGAATTAGCTTTCTGTTCATAATACCATTTTGGCATGATACTCTCAATAAGCGACACTAACTCTGGGAAATTTTCTTAGATGCGCCTACATATTAACCTTGCCTATATCCGTTTTGTGAGAACCAGTATTTTCTGAGAACATTATGGCTGACGAAACTTCGAATTTGGCAGGCAGTTCGTCTTTGATCCCAAATAGGTTTCTCAGACCTAACATAGCTTCATGTGTAGGCCATACGTACTTTGCTACCCATGTAGCCGCTTCCTCTGTGCAGAGCACGCCCGATCTACTGTATTAAGGGGAACTCCAGAGTTCTACACGCAGTACCGGAGGATTATATAGGGAGACGGAGCTTGGAATACATCCAGCTTCTCTGAGATGAAGAGGTTGGCAGACTGATGGTCTCTCACAAAAAAAGAAGTTGTCAGTGTTACTCCAAGATGAAGAGATTGGCACAGAAGACGAATTCGTGGCAGGCCACATCAGACCAGTCGGAAGGCTGATGGCTCAAAAAAAGAAAGCGCCTAGACTCTCGGACGAAACATAGATAAATTTTGCTAAACGGCTGTAGCAAGGGCAGTGTTGCAGTGGGTGTGGGTGGTGCTGGATTAAGAGGAGAATACGTGTTCAAACAACTTTCATTTATTCTGTATTGACAGTCTTGTCATCCAGAAAGGCATGAGACACAGATAGAATCCGCTACTACTAGTATCAAGTTTGAAATATTTACCGTAATTTAAAAGTTGTTGTTGTTGTGGTCTTCAGTCCTGAGACTGGTTTGATGCAGCTCTCCATGCTACTCTATCCTGTGCAAGCTTTTTCATCTCCCAGTACCTACTGCAACCTACATCCTTCTGAATCTGCTTAGTGTATTCATCTCTTGGTCTCCCTCTACGATTTTTACCCTCCACGCTGCCCTCCAATACTAAATTGGTGATCCCTTGATGCCTCAGAACATGTCCTACCAACCGATCCCTTCTTCTGGTCAAGTTGTGCCACAAACTTCTCTTCTCCCCAATCCTATTCAATACTTCCTCATTAGTTATGTGATCTACCCATCTAATCTTCAGCATTCTTCTGTAGCACCACATTTCGAAAGCTTCTATTCTCTTCTTGTCCAAACTATTTATCGTCCATGTTTCACTTCCATACATGGCTACACTCCATACGAATACTTTCAGAAATGACTTCCTGACACTTAAATCAATACTCGATGTTAACAAATTTCTCTTCTTCAGAAACGCTTTCCTTGCCATTGCCAGCCTACATTTTATATCCTCTCTACTTCGACCATTATCAGTTATTTTGCTCCCCAAATAGCAAAACTCCTTTACTACTTTAAGTGCCTCATTTCCTAATCTAATTCCCTCAGCATCACCCGACTTAATTAGGCTACATTCCATTATCCTTGTTTTGCTTTTGTTGATGTTCATCTTATATCCTCCTTTCAAGACACTGTCCATTCCATTCAACTGCTCTTCCAAGTCCTTTGCTGTCTCGGACAGAATTACAATGTCATCGGCGAACCTCAAAGTTTTTATTTCTTCTCCATGAATTTTAATACCTACTCCGAATTTTTCTTTTGTTTCCTTTACTGCTTGCTCAATATACAGATTGAACAACATCGGGGAGAGGCTACAACCCTGTCTTACTCCCTTCCCAACCACTGCTTCCCTTTCATGTCCCTCGACTCTTATAACTGCCATCTGGTTTCTGTACAAATTGTAAATAGCCTTTCGCTCCCTGTATTTTACCCCTGCCACCTTTAGAATTTGAAAGAGAGTATTCCAGTCAAAATTTAAAAGTAAGAAATAAAAAACATAATGTCAAAGAACATCCAGGATAGCACTTCGTCTTCTTTCTTAGAATTTCAAACTTAAAAAGTTGCAATAATTTAAAAATAAGAAACAAAATATATAATATCAGTGAACATCCAGAATATGAATGAAATATGAGTCACTTGTTGTCCTTCTTTGAAACCAATAAGCACTAAGTGACAGTTCAACGCCTGTGCCAGGATATTTGGAACCCAACAGCTTCCATTAGAACAATTTCAACGTATCTTGACAACTCAACATTCCACATTTTTCCGAAGCCTGTTACAAATGGGTACTCATGTCAAAACAAGTCATTACAAATATACATTCGACAGTTCAGATGTTAATTCTTGCCCAGATTCCAAAACAAATGATAAGCCAACGTTAGTGATTTTGACCGCCGGCCGAAGTGGCCGTGCGGTTAAAGGCGCTGCAGTCTGGAACCGCAAGACCGCTACGGTCGCAGGTTCGAATCCTGCCTCGGGCATGGATGTTTGTGATGTCCTTAAGTTAGTTAGGTTTAACTAGTTCTAAGTTCTAGGGGACTAATGACCTCAGCAGTTGAGTCCCATAGTGCTCAGAGCCATTTTTTGACCGAATTTTATTCGTCTCCAACACAGTGACTTGAGCCAAAGTTTTTAATAACCCTCGAACTGCTGATCGGCCGAACTACAAACACATTACGTAAGCCCTAACCGCCGCAAATGGTTCAAATGGCTGTGAGCACTATGGGACTTAACATCTGAGGTCATCAGTCCTCTAGAACTTAGAACTACTTAAACCTAACTAACCTAAGGACATCACACACATCCATGCCCGAGGCAGGATTCGAACCTGCGACCGTAGCGGTCGCGCGGTTCCAGACTGCAGCGCCTAGAATCGCTCGGCCGCACTGGCCGGCCTAACCGCCCCAGCCAAGTCATAAGTTAGGAGCAAGCGAAATCACAGTTTCCTTGGTCAGACCCCTCCACTGGGGAAATTCTCCATTAGTAGTAACCCAAGTTAACGTGTCTAACTTCACCCACCCACCAAGGACAAAAAATATGTAGAAGCATAACTTCTTATGCACCATACGCCTAGGGATACACAGCCATAAGTAGTAAGTGTCTGACACATGAACGGACCACAATAGCTCGATAACGTAATTATGAATCTCAAACAGGACAACAATTTAACCAGTTAACACATTATTTCTGTCTATCAAGTCACTGCTTCTGCACAAGTGACAAGTATCGTAAGGTCTGCACTGTTATTTTCAGTGCAATGCAAGTTTCCTTTTTGCAACGGAAACAGAGGTACTGTACAACACAAGCGACAAAGAAAGCCCTACAAATTGAGAACACTTGAAATTTCGCAGCCGACAAGTTCGTCAATGTACACTGAGTTCACAAAACCTTTAGCGCCTAGGACAAGATGTTCCGACACAGGACCCAAGGCAGAGTGCTTACAGCACACAATATTTCAACCCAAGCGAGCAGAACACTTTTTGCAACAAATGATACTTTTCACTCCAGCTAACTCCATCGCCCTTCTGCCCTACCCTCTGTACCGACCATTTGTCATCATATGTACACGGGCCAGATCGTCATAGCCAATGTCGGCATACGTTCTCCGTTCGCCTCAAGTCAGTGTGCAGGGACCATTTATTCTTTCCAGGACGACGACCGGAAACTCAGTCAGCTCCTCCATGCCGAGGGCCGAACTGCCTCGCGTCATCCACCATGGGGCCCTCTTTCGTGACTGGCGGACAATCACTGCTCCCTGGTAGCGTGCCCATCTCAACTGCCGGCCGCGGCGGGAAGTTCAAACACCGGCGCTTGGTGTGACGCCGTAACATCACAGAGACATCTGGGTTAGGTGCTAAGTCCACGACAAGTTTGTGGAGTAAATTGCTCGCGACTAACGATGTATTTGAGAAGTTTTTTCTGAACAAATTTTGGAATGAAGCAAAGCATATGTGAGTAAAGAATGAATTATTAAAGTGACCAAACTGCTGCAGCTGCTGTGTTTCAATGCAGGAGTTCCGTGTACAAGAATTATCATAATTAGTGCACATAAACTAGGCATTGTGCGTATTAGCGGAAATGACGATGCTTAAAATAGCATGTTATCATTTTCTACAGTGGTATGTGGTACACAGTCCAACCAATTTGATAGACGAATTTTTAGATTTCATTCCGAAACTGGATCAGGCACTAAAATTCAAACCACAAAGTTTTAACAACCGACATGGAAGTGGGAATCATAATATAAAACGCAGCAAGTACCAAATTATGGCATCATTACAACAACTTTCACAGAAGGAATAAGAACAAATCTCAGAGGGAAAATAAAAAGCAATGGGAATTTTCAGAATGGAGGTCATGATAGGGTTCGAAGGTTTGAGGACAGGGTGGTTCACGATCTGCAAAACCAGGATTGGAGGCTACGAAACAGATCTGTGTCACATCTCATGCTCGGACGTGGGGAAATAAAACGCTAGGGAAGGTACGCATAATGTTGACAGTATTCAGTGTGGCTAGCTCTGTAACGTGCAGTTCCATTTGAGGCCTGCCAGTATATTTATGTACGTTGACGACTCCCAAGGACTGTGTGTCTTTTAACTTTTTGTTTCCAGCAGCGGATTTTGACGACAGTTTCATCCTACCATACGTGGTATGTCATGTGCTGTCCGTGCTCGTTTCTTGACAGAGTTTTGTAGATGTTTCACTGATCATGCATGGTTCGAATCGGATGCCCATCTGCCGTTTCGTCCAAGGTTTTACCGGAGAGTGGCATGTTTTTATGTGCACTTGCACCTTGGAAGACGAGGCAGATGTAGTATTAGTTTTATATAACCTGAAAACATACCTGTCCCGGCGGAGGTTCGAGTCCTCCCTCGGGCATGGGTGTGCGTGTTTGTCCTTAGGATAATTTAGGTGAAGTGGTTTGTAAGTTTAGGGACTGATGACCTTAGCAGCTAAGTCCCATACGATTTCACATGCATTTGAACATTTGATAACATACCTCCAGGATTTGGACTTTCACTCAGTTTAATAACAACTATTATTTGTTTGCCGTCTTTCTGCGTGGTCATGTACAACTAAATTATGATAATGTGAAGAACAACCAAACAATTTTCACAATTTACTTGTACATGACTACACAGAAAAGAAGGCAAACATGGCTCAAACATTGAAAATGGAGGTAGTTTAGAAGGGCGATAAAATTTGTACTGAGTTGATGTGCCACAGTAGGAAAGAGAACGCACTAAATTAGG
Source organism: Schistocerca piceifrons (assembly GCF_021461385.2). NCBI lineage: Eukaryota > Metazoa > Arthropoda > Insecta > Orthoptera > Acrididae > Schistocerca > Schistocerca piceifrons. The sequence goes on from NC_060139.1 coordinate 635,371,732, forward strand.
AAAGGCAGTACTTATTAAGATGGTGAGATATGTGGGTGAAGGGTAACGTTTTATTACATCTGTTTTAATATTTTACGCTTAAGCACCTCGTTTTAGTACACTTTCGAGCAGGTACACTACACATTAGTAATGTTCTGGCGTCTACTTTTAATATCATTCGCTCTCAAATGCCTCTACCAACTTTCATAGGTCCATCCACCATGCACTGCGCACACTTCTTTACGATGCAGAGCAGTTTGCATCAAGGAATAGTATAAGCCGTCAAAAGAAGATCATGGTATATTTCCCCAGTAATTATATGCCATAGCGAATCGCTCATAGAACTAACCTTACAAAAATTTTCGTTATTGTGTCGCACCCCATCAGAGTTCACAAAAATACATTCAATTTACACCAAGTTCGGATTTATTCGAGAAATTGAATTGGAAGTAACACATAGATGATCTGCTGAAACGGTTAGGTTCAGCTACTTATGCTATTAGGGTTATTGCAAATTTTGGTGACAAACATATCAATAAATTAGCCCACTATGCCTATTTTCATTCACTGCTTTCATATGGCATCATATTTTGGGGCAATTCGTCGTTAAGAGAGAAAGTATTCATTGAACAAAAGCGTGTAATCAGAATAATAGCTCGAGCCCACCCAGGATCACCTTGCAGACATTTATTCAAGGAACTCAGGATATTCACAGTACCTTCGCAATACATATATTTACTTGTGAAATTTGTCATTAATAACCCATCCCAGTTCAAAAATAGCAGCGAAGTACTTAGCTACAGCATTAGAAGAAAGGATGATATTCACTATTCTGGATTAAATCTCATTTTGGCTCAGAAAGGGGTGAATTATGCTGCCAAAAAAGTCTTCGGTCATTTGCCAAATAGTATTAAAAGTCTGACGGATAGCCAACCAACATTTAAAATCAAATTAAAAGAATTTCTGAATGACTTCTCCTTCTATTCAATAGATGAATTCTTGGATATGAAGTAGTAACTGTAAAAAAATAGATTAATTATTTAATTACTTTGTGTAAAGAAAACTCATGTCAAAGTGACACGTTCCACATCATTACGAAATGTCGTATTCATGATCTATAGACAAGGATTAATGTATGTATGTATGTACACTCTAGATTTTCAAATGAACGTGCTGCAAGTAGTAAAGAAAATCAGGCAGTGGAAGCATCATCTTCTGTCTACATCCGGTACACCATCTAGAACTCCACCGATGGCCTCTTCATCTGCTACCGTACCGATGGTCCCTAACCAGTATATACAGAGACAGCCAAATCCGCAGCACATTACGTCAGCCTACCTAAAGCCAATTCATTCACAAGTGTCCGCTGTTCAGTTCTACCAAGACTCACACAACCTTGGCCTGAAGTCTCGTCACAGTTCTTCTTCAGATGACAGCTCAGAATATGAGTTTCACAATTTGTAAAACATCATTTAACTTCGCTTTTCCTTATATCTACTCCTATATATTATTTGTAAACTTATGTTACTTCAGTTTTATATTAAAATCTAAATAAAAAAGAGACTCTTTCAAAAAATTGGTGTTAATGGTACTGTCAAACCTCAACGTTATGGCCAGCATCTGAATTGGTTGAAAACATTGCCTCGTAAATGCATCTTAGCGTTGAAGACGGTCCTTTAGTTTCACTTGTAATTCATCAAATGATTTCATAGACATCCTGAAGTAATTAAATAATTTGTCTTCATACTCTCGCAGCTTCTGGAAAATGCTGTACAATGCTCCAAATTCCTGCCGTAAAGTAATGAGAGGGTGATCCTAGTGAGTTCTACAGTTCCTTCTTCGTTTTTTTATTCTGTTATAGAGAAGCAACATGGCAACAACTTCTCTTCTCTCCATGATCATTACTGAGCCTGTTTAGGAAGAAAACACAAAACCTAATACGAATCGTGTGAGACTCGTGTGTGTGTGAAAGGTTTTCATTCTTTTTCGGTTGCAACTAAAAACGAATCGAACCGAACCAAACCGAATGGAAACGCATACGTGTGAAACAGGCCTATGGCCGCGCACCGCATTCGGCGCGTGGTCGGCAGACCCGCATCGATGGTTTGTTTTCACAGATGGTCGGATGCACGCAATTTTGTACAGTCTAGCGAAGGCAGACTTCAGTGCACTGTTCTCTGTGATCTGTACTCCAGCACATCGTTCTGTCTGAGCGTTTGTATAGAGATGAGCTCGATGGAATTGAAAGTCATTTCAGCCTGTGTGATATACAAAAAGAGAAATCCCATACGCGAGAAAAGGTTATGCCTACATCACATGGTGGATCAAAATGTACGAAAAGAGCATTCGTCACACTGAATTCCGAGCTGCACAACGACCAGTGCCCGTTCGTAGGTATACATTCTAGGTGTTCACAAGTTTTTAAATTCAGAGAGTTCGAAATTAATAGCATCTGCTGTATAACAGCTATGCTCATCAACATGTTTATAGAATCTCAGCCGTTGTCAATAACAATAATAATAATACAGTAATAATAATAATATGCATAATATTTCTGAAAAAAAGGAGGAATTGTTTTTGTTGAATTTTGTTATTTTGTACATAATTAAGTAAAGTTTATAAGAAGGACGAAATAATGTTTAAGCTTTCACTATTCTGCATTTCGCATTTTTTTGTAAATAGGGGTTTTCGTACTTTCCACCCACACAAAAACTCACACTTATTATACACTTCATCGTTGAATGTTCGCTTGTAGTCACGCTTATTTGATTTCGTCACTTTCTCAGACAACGGATCTGGACTGGAATGCCCTAGTTTCTTTGCAGCTAAATTTTACTGATAATTTTCTTTTGTGTTGGTGCTTAATACAGGTTCAACAGAGTTCATGTTTACACTCGATAGGAAAGCCGATTCCTGCAGAGTAGACAACCAACTCCAAACACAAATTAACGTTTGCGAAAATGATTAAATTCGAATAGTACTATCCACCAACAAGGTCACTTGACTAGAGTACAAATGAGGCGCTGACAGCCATAAGAGTCAAAACCACTCCGTCTTCGACGCCTCATATATAAGTAAATATCAGAGAAACCAATCAGACAGCTTTTCGCGCATGTTAAGATATACGTACAATGTGGACCTACAGTACAGTGAAACTTGATTCACCATATGTTCAACAGATGCCAGAAACATGAATAAATGCTACAGTCTCACGATCGACGATGTGTTTCATGGTTGTCGGTGCCTCAAGTAGATTATTCTATATGATCCAAAACTTAATGTGCCACATTTAATTCAGAATCCCAAAAAATAGGCTTTTCTGTCAGTGTAACTATAACACACACTGACGTCCGATCTAATTTTACAATATAGTGAATGAATTCGCATATCCGTGCAGTGTGCTACCGCCTAGCGGGTTTTATGTTATGGGAATGTAGATAAACGCCTGCTGCAGTGTGTTACCACCTCGTGGCATTGACATAAATTTGTAGTTGAGCGGTATGGAGGCAGCAGTGCACACCGTGGCCCATGCACATTCTTTATCAGATCCCTATCCGCAGCTCGTGGTCTTGTGGTAGTGTTCTCGCTTCCTGCGCACGGGGTCCCGGGTTCGATTCCCGGCGCGGTTAGGGATTTTCTCTGCCTCGTGATGACTGGTTGTTGTGTGTCTTTCATTATCATTTGATCATCATAGACTCGCAAGTCGCCGAAGTGGTGTCAGCTTAAAAGGACTTGCAATAAGGCGGACGCACTTCCCCGCATGGGGTGAGGCCTCCCAGCCGACAATGCCATACGATCATTTCAGATCCCTATGTCTTTGACCTGTAAGGCAATTACGTCACGCCAGTTGCGCATGTGCAGAAGATCCTTAAAAATGTGCACAAGTGAAGATGTGCTTGCAACCCTGTTGCCAAGTTTCACCCAGTCTAGAGGAGCAACATGTAGTGCAGCGCGTTAGATTTAATGCTTCGTATTTCATATTACCACATCTACATTACATTTAACAGCATTCAGAGAAATTTAAATAATAAATCTCCAAGGTGTCAAAAGTTAGGGTGTTCAAGTGCTCTTGTGCCCTTCAACAGCAGTCGCCTCTGGCAACAATGAAGACAAAATTTTATTTACATTTTCGTGTGTCTATTCCTTCCTTTTACGAGCTGGATGGTAGAATACCAGATAGCCTGACATTTAAAATCTCGAAATCAAACGATACGTATTGCTGTAACAGAATGAGTAGCAGTAACCATAAGGTAAGAATGTGAACAAATGTATGGAAGACTATTAATTTAAATAATACATTTAATTATTCAAAGCTGTGCTACAACAATGTATTACATCTGGTAGTACAGAATTGTATTACAATTGAATTCTTATAATTATTATAAGGTATCCCAAGAAGATGTCAACGTTGATGGGGCTGGAGAGGGATCAGGCTGTGCGGACGGATGTTCGTGATACGACATAGATCGGTGAGGATGCTGGTGGTATATTGAAGGTGAAAGAGGCCAGTGGATAGTGGGAACAGCTGGATGAAGCTGCGGAGGGGGGAGGGGGGTGTTGCTGGTTTAAGCTAGCCTGATTAGTTTGCTTAATAGACAGAAGCAGTTGAATTATCTGACTACGAAATGATGGGTTCTGATTTACATTTAAAGTCTTCAGAGAGAACTACAGGGACGCAAAAGAAAAAAAAAAAAAAAACAGTTGTCGTCTTCCTCTATTTCCTTACTATATTTTAATAACGTGAGCGAATTATATTCAAATTCGGTGTTCCTGGTAGGCCTTTTCCTCTTGAAAGACAGTTTACAGGTGTCTACAATGGGTCGGATATCATCGACTCGTTCTTCAGAGGTTTCGTATGACTGTCTTCTGCGAGTGCATCGTTGTTAGAATATATAACTTGCAAGACAGATTGCAAGTCAAAGCTGTTCGTGCTTCGAGGAGACGGTCAAGAAAATGAAGCCGACCATGACATGTATTTTGGTCTCTTAGTTGTTGCTGACTCAAACCGCCTATGGTATATTTTACTACATCTTTTAAAACAGGCATCCCATGCGTATGGACCTTACCAAATAAAATAACAAGCACAAAGGCGATAAGTCTTTTATTACTGGGTACATATACATCTGTTATTTTAAGGATGATTACATTTTAGGTTTTGTGTCAATTTAGCCGACTTAACATCTAAAATTAAGTCTACTTTCCTCCGAGAACGCACGTAAGTATCAAACAAATGCTTTACTAATTGCAGGTGTTTTGCGAGCGAGAACACTTTTACGGATCTGCATTATGTTATTTAATGGGTGCATCATCAACTATATAGCTGACAAGGCAAGTGTGTGTCCCTGTTTGGACTCTGCTAAGATAAAAATGCATGCCATAGCACTCAACAGAAAAATGGAACGAACTTAGTAATGGTTTACTAACTGTGGCCAATTTTCCTCATTGGATTGGAGCTCTTGATGGAAAAGATAACCGTCTAGTAAAAACTATCAAAAGTGAGTCACTGTTCTTCAATTATAACAATTATTTCTCCATTGTTCACATTCCCATATATGGCACTAACCACTGTTTCACATTAATTGATGTCAGAGGATATGGAAGGAACTGTGATTCAAATACATTCAAAAACAGCGTATTTCGGGGGTAAATGGAACAGGGTACATTAGCGGTACCCCCCACCAAGGCCACTGCATGTTCTTGTGGTTGTGGCAGATGAAGGCTTCGTAGTAACACGTGTTGAGGCGGTATGCGTGAGAAAACATGACTCACAAAAAGAATGTTTCTAATTGACGACTTACCCGAGCCCGGAGGTTTATTGAATGCACCTTCGGAATGCTAAGTTACAACTGTAGGATTTTTCACCGAGCCCTAAATGTCTGTCTTGGTCTATCGGTATCTATTATCAAAATATTTTGCATTATTTTGTACGAGTAAGAGATGGACAAAGCTTTGAAGACAAGCTGTATGTTACTGGTTTCGAAGATGTGGCAGAAACTGAACGTGTCAGTAAATGGGGTAATACTGTCCCAGATCAGATATTGTTTTGGTACAGGAGCTGCGCCCTGGCAGCAACGAAAAAATTCACCGAATACAGGCGACGTATCTCAAAGACAGATATTTGCGGTTGTGTACAATTTTCCTACGTAATTGGCGATTATGCAGTGCAGAAACTGAACATATGAATGTAGTTCTTTAATTGTAATGCTTTGCATTTCGTACAGAAAGACAATAAAAATACGAGGAAGAAACGCGTGTAGTTACCATATTTCTTGTCACCTGCCTCACTTAAGTCTTCGAAGGCGAGTATTTCATTTGCACTGACTTCTTGCCACGTCTTCACACGCATTTCACGGTGCTTGCAGTCCCAAAGTGATGGATCCCATATGTGAGGTCTTCTTTCAAATTCACTAATTAACACGTCGGAATCGATGCCACTAGACAATTTGGAAACTTCTCCAATGACACTCGTATTGCCACACTAGTGGACTGCTTCGGCTGAAATGAGTTTCGCTGCTTCTGCTGATCCCGAAATCCGCAGGATTGTGAGCGCATCAACGTGTTTCTACGTATTTAACTGACGCGGACAGTCCTCCGCGCGGTAAGGCTTCGCGGCCGGCTCCGATGCGTGTGGACGATCGGCACAACTGTGTTATGGGACATTCGAATATGCGACTACCAACCGCATGCGAAACTCAAAGCGCGGGCCATGCACGTAACTGTGCAACTGGCCAAACACAGCAGTCAGATTTGAGGAATGGAAGTATGATTTACCAGGGCCTCAAGCACGTGAGGTGAATGTTGGCTTGAGTACCAGCATACAGCGGAAGGTGCCAGCACTATACACGGTGGCTGTCACTATATGGCAGAATGGGGCTACTTATAAATACTTCAGAATTAAATAATAATGCAGTCTCGACGTGCAGCAATACTATACACATCAGGGTGACCAAGGTGTTAAGGTGGATTTCCCATTTGTTGACTTCATTTGTATCACAAAACATACGTAAGCTTTGTCTCAACGCCAAATTTTTACATCAGTAAAATCTTCTCGGCTTACAATCTGGCATCTACCATAGAGGGTCGGAATGGCGCATGCTCGGAATGCAAGAGGGGCATCTTTAGTGGCACTGTCCTGACACGAGACACAGGCACCGCTGCGACACCGGGACCAACGAGATATGCAGGCCCTGCAACGAACTTGGGAATTCACTCTGCTTGGCCGGCACATTCCGTGAACGTTTCGATTTGTTTTGGAGCCACGGAAAATGGAAATGTCATTGAAAAGATATCCTATAAAGGTCTTAATTTTATCCGTGTGCCATCGGGAAATTGCATGCATTTAAAACGCAGTCAAGAATTATTTAACTCGTCTGAAATAGTTACTTCCTCACTGTCGGATACGGTTGCTGGCACTCGTAAGAGGTGCAGTGTCACGTGTTGTGACGTACGCGGCACGGACTGTCTATCTCGTTGGCCTCGCGTCATACGGCGTGAGCGGCCGGTACGTCTTTTGAAACTGTCGCTCCCGCGCCTACATCCTTTCTTTAGCTCAGTGTGCAAAGCCCGCCCTCATGCCCTTGTAAGATTTTACCACTGGCTTTGGTTAAAATTGTTGACACTTGTTCCAATTTAGGCCACTTCTTTGACTGCAAAATTTCTGTATGACGGTGTTTCAGCCTTAAATATCGGGACTTTTTTTAAATTTATTTATTTTCAGGTTGAACTTTATGTCCGTTTTTAGGCAGTGTTTAGCCACGCCGACTTTCCAAGTTACCTTTCTCTGACTTATCGCGAATGTTTTGCGTAGTTCTCGGCGACAGTGCGAATAGTTTCACCTAAGGAAATGCTACCACATTCACAGGTGACACCATACGCGGCAGGAACTCGAAGACTCAAGTTGTCTTCAACGGGGCGTAAAGTATCTCTTATCTTGGAGACGGGCCGGAACTTTCGTCTCAGTTCATGTGTTTTCAGCAGACGTCATATGTTGCTAGTAGTTGCCAACAGTGTGGAAGAAATGCAGTTGGCTTAGCTTCTACCGTCGACTCACGAGGCGTCTTTCGTCGGTGGCACTTGAAACCTTTAGCATTTTCTCCCTCTCTGTAACCATTTTCTGTGAATACGCGCTTCTTAATGCTGAAATTCAAACTCTATATGGCCGTCTTCAGAAATAATCTTTGCCCTATGTACTAACGTGTTCAGTACTGGTTTTATGTGTACATGGTGGTGGAAACAGTTGGCTTTAAGTACCCGTCAGTATGCTTAGATTTGCTGTACACCCGGTGTGACAGAGCCGACCTCCCATTTTCTGTCGAAGGAAAACATCCAAGAACAGAAGCTTTCCATTCCTCTCCAGCTCGACAGTAAATTTAATGTTGGGATGTACACGGTTCATGTGGTCAACGACAGGCTGCAGTGCAGTTTCACCGGGAGACCATATGAAGAAGGTGTCGTCAGCGTGCCGTAGGAAGCAAGATTGACGCTACCTCGCGGAGTTGAGAGCTTCCTCCTCAAAGTGTAACGTGAAACAGTTTTTGACTTTGTCGTTAAGGCATGGTGGAACAACTCGTCGATCTCAGGTGAAAACTGTTGGAGCAAAAGTTCCAGTGTGGTCTTGTACCTATACTCTCGTAAAAACTGATACAAAGTCCAGACCAACCATTGTATCTTTTTGGTCTCTCTCTATTCTCCCGAGGGTCCCGAAGAATGATTGCAGACTAATAACGTGATGTTCTTAGTGTACCAGTTTGAGTGCTAATAACTCTTCCAGGTGTTTGGCCAATCTGTAGGTAGGTGAACTAGCTATATGCCTCAGAGGAACATTTGCATTGTGTATCTTCGGGAATCCTGAATGCCTCATAAGTGTGGCAGCACGTGGTATTACGTATTTCTTCGTCACTTCTTCTGGCATACCGGAGTCCTTTATTAACTTCCTTGTCTTTCTGGAACTAGTATGTGTAGGACCGCGACTAAGCTTCCGATATATAATAAATGCAGCACCTCCAGGTGTTAGTGTTAAGCGTTTGGGGCCACAGTACATTTCCTTTATCGGCTAGCAAGACAACCAGTTATTCTTTCTCACGTATAACCGTAAACGAAGTCGTTCCTTGCGGCTAATGTTGGATTTCGGTGGCTTAGCTTTCGCTAGGATACTACTGCAAGTTAGTCTGACATCCTCAGCAGCCTCGTGGAAGAGATGACTTAAGCACAGCTCTATTCCACTAACGGTATCCAGTACGCTAGACGTCGTGGTGCTGGAGAAAAATTAAGGCCTTTACTCGGCGCTGCAACAGAGCCGTCACCCAGTTCTTGGCAGGGAAGGTAAACAACAGTTCTTTGGGCCTTATTGGACTCCAGGTCGGAAACTCCGCGAGTGAAGCGGCCAAACTTAGAGCATTGCTTGGATGCGGACTTGCGCAAACTCGCACGCTTGCGCTGCCGTGGGTACGTCTACTCACATCCCAATTGAATGGCGACAAGATTGATGGCAGTGAAGTGGGTTTCTGACATTAACGTGAAGTTCATACCTTGTCTGTCCAATGTCTCACTGTGACGTCACTAGTCTTCTTCAAAATTCTGTCTACCGCAATAGTTAGAATGTAGTGCCGCATTACAGCAAAGCGAGGAACAACCTTACTGTCCCGGCAGCGTTGTAAAAATGCTAAAGAACTCAGAAGATTTTATTTCTTATGGTACTTTGACGACACCTTCTTGATATGGCCTCATGGTGAAAATGCACAACAGCATTTCGTTGACGACATGAACGGTGTCCACCCTACATTAAATTTATTGTCGAGATGCAGAGGATTGCCAAGCTTCCGATCTTGGATGTATTACTTCTACGGAAGACAGGAGGCCGGCTTGGTCACTAGGTGCACAAGAAATCTAAGCACACTGACCGGTACTTGAACACCAACGGTTTCCACCGCCCGGATCACATGAAAGTTGTACACAGTGCAAAGATTATTTCTGCCGACAGCCATCTAGAGTCTGAATTTCAACGGATCAAGCGCGTGTTCAAAGAAAATGGTTACAGCAAGGAAAACTTGCTACAGCTTTCAAGCATCACCGACGAAATATGTCGAGTGAATCGACCGAACACGCCAGGCAAGCTGCATTTCTTACGTATTGTGGGCAACTACTAGGAAGACAGGACGTCTGCTGAAGATGCATCGAGGAAGACCAAAGTCCCGGCACGTCTCCGAGATTGGAGATATGTTACGTTCGTCAAAAACAACACAGGTTTTCGAGTTCCTGGCGTAAATGGTGTCCCCTGTGAATGTGGTAACTGTTTGCATTGTTGACGAGCGTTGTACAGCGTATTCAGGATATATCAGATGAAGGGATCTTGAGAAGACCGCCGTCGCTGAACATTGTCTAGAAGTCGATCGTAAAATAAAATCTAAAAAAAAGTTTTCGTTCAAGCACAATCCCTAGGATTCGGTTATCAAAGATACGGCCGAAATTACAATAAACAGCAAAACTTTTAACGGAGACCAAGACTACACACATATGAGAGCGTAGGGGGCGGGATCTGGATGTTGAGCGAAAGCAAATGCTTGACTCTTGTTGGCACGCGAGAGCCGTAGTTTCAAACATGGTAGCGGCCGCTCGCGCCGACGCCCACGAGAACGACAGGCCGCGGCATATACGCCACGAAGATGAGGGTAGGCCTAAACGCGCTCGCTCAGCTCAGCAGTCAAAATGCGTTTCTGAACCTGTTAACTCGCAGCTGGGTGTGTACGTACTAACGAGAATTGCATCTTCTACTGGAATAGCCGTTATAAGTCTTACTGCTTAACAGTGCTACAACGAAATTTAATTTAATATCAGTACTCGATATAAACAGTACAACTGTTGGTTTGTAGCAATTTCTCTCTTCTGCTTAACAGTTCTCATTTCATACAAGAAGTGGTGCCTTATGCTACTGATAATGATTGTGGTGTGATTTTAATTTCATTGTACCCCAGTGCAGCAGTAACAAATTGTAAGTAGGCTTATGGACTTCCGATCGTTGTAGGACTAATAACAGTAAGACTCCACAATTGCGGCTTCCAGTAGACGATACAATTCTCATATGTACGTAAACGCCTAGTTACGAGTTAACATTAGAAGAAACGTAGTTCCTCTGCTGAACTGAGTGAGCTCACCAACGCAGGCCCGTCTTCGTGACGTGCGCGCCGCTGCCTGTCTTTCTCGTAGGCCTTGTGTTGCCTGAGCCCCCGAGAAAAACAGGCCGTGCACGACGTCACAGCACGTGACGATGCTGCTACTACGAGTACTTGGAGAAATTCGTGGTTAACACAGGGCTGTTTTACAATGTATTTCTTCACAACCGGTTCCGATCACTGATTATCTTCAGAGTGGAAAATATTGTGAAAACTTCACACATCGTACATGCTATTTAACCATAAAGGATGAAATAGCTGACATGAAAACATCATAAAAAGGTACTTCACACCATGATACGGGCTTAAGCAAACACATAATATTGAAAAATGAAACCCAGTAACAATAGTAAGCGCAGAGCACCATTCCGAGTGCCAGCAGCCGTCTCCGGCCTGGAGTGGGTAAGTATTTTAGATTAATTTAACAGTTCTAGAGTTCTCGAAAGCACACTAGTAACTGAGGACCGTTAGAGGATATCTTTTCAATTTAATACTGATGTACCATAGGCCCTGCACGGAGCCGAGCTTCGCGAAGTGTGGCGGACAATACGACTAATGCGACGAGTATTTGGCAGGGTGCGTATATCTCGTTGACTCCGGTCCCGCTGCGGGACGGTGCAGCTAGAGATTCTCCACTTGACTTTAGCGCAAGTGCCACTCCGGGCCCCTCTGGAAGGTTGGAGACGCTGCCATAACATTTTTATGCGCAGAACATCATGCCAGCCTTTGCAGTCAGTGATTTCAACACGTGGTAACGATGATGGAGACAGTTTTATTCGAAACGAATCAAAGCGAAAAGATTTTGTTGAAGCTTGCTGCCGCCAAGGACACAACATTCATACTCTTATGAAAATCATTAACAAGTGATAACATTTGAACGCTTCACACAGTGTTTACCAGCAAGGTGTTAAATGGTAAGGGAGTATACTAGCACTCATCGCTAGAAGAAATTATCTGCACATATTTTATTTATTAATTATTAATTGTTTGATATGGTTTTAAGTATGTAAATGTGTGAAACCATCACCATTGTCCACACGTAACACACAACTTGAATGTAGCGTAGCATTCTTTATATTACGCTTCGATCAAAATATATCCATTTTAGGTCGTAGTTGCAGCGTATATGCAACGTAGTGCGACTTAGATGCGGGTATATAAGCACCGTCATGTAGGCAGGGGATTAGTGTGATATTCGTGTATTCTCGATCTGGTTGCGATAAATGTGGACACATAAACTACGGCGACGTTATCATCAAATGCATCCAAACAGGATCAGCGTGCTATCCGACGGTGAATGAAGTATGTGTATCGAACAGAATATTTACCGAATGACACCGTTGTGGAATGGTGCGACTAGTGATGCTGTTCCTTATTATAATGCATGTCCCATATCGCAAATGTCGTAACACAGAAGCTATGCCAGATCATGTGGGTGACACTCGAGTACCAACTCTACAGTCCCCATCTCTGCCGGTCGGGTGGCCGAGCGGTTCTAGGCGCTTCAGTCTGGAACCGCGCGACCGCTACGGTCGCAGGTTCGAATCCTGCCTCGGGCATGGATGTGTGTGATGTCCTTAGGCTAGTTAGGTTTAAGTAGTTCTAAGCTCTAGGGGACTGATGACCTCAGATGTTAAGTGCCGTAGTGCTCAGAGCCATTTGAACCATTTTCCTCATCTTTCTCCTTGGAATTATAATGTGTTCGGTCCCTCAACGAGGGCCTTGAAGGGTCGACGATTCCCGTCGGACGAGGATATACAGCAGACAGATCCCGACGCAGTGCGTGCAGGACGCAGTGTTTTACCAAATGGGTACCTTCAACCTGGTACGCCGGTGGAATGAGTGCCTCAATGATCATAGTTACTCTGTCTGACTGGCATTGACTAACGTTCCCGGTCTGTACAACGTTCGAACGGAAGCTTTCTTTTTATCGTCCGTTATACCTTACCATCTGTATCTATGTATCACGTATATAACTTATCATTTAATTTCTACTTTACTTAGAATGGCTAAACCAATTGGAAGTTTAACATTTCACGAATCGTGGGCGATGTGGAGTGTTGACCGTTAAACAGAACCGTGAGAATATCTGGATTTATTATCGAATACACTACGACAATTTGCTCATGATTAAGCTATTTCCGAAATATTGATCGCCGCAACAAACTTTATTTATTTAAGAGTTGGCGAATATTTTATATTTACTGTAACGGAATGCAACTCTGCCTTTCTTCGACCAGTATTGTTAAAATAATACTTTGGGAGACCGTAAAATTTTAAATATTCATGCTATCTTTGCTGCAGTTTATATAATGACACAAATCATCAGGTAATTACAACGCAAACCTTTTCTGTTGAATTAAGTTATTCAGTTGAATGTAACCATTTACGGACTAATTAATATTTTCTTTTATTGAAACTTGCATTTATTAAATTTCGCATAGCTTACTGGTTTCTAGATAAGAAAGAAGCATGAAACGAGACAATATCGAGCCAGTATTCCAAATAGAATCATGCATCTCCCTACTTTCTCAAATTCTTAATCTCGTCATGTGGATTTTTTTAGGAAGCAGCATTAGGGGAAGTAAGTCCCATTTATCTATTCCGAACGAAGTACTTTCTGACTGAAATATCTAGTCAAGCCTCGACAGCCTTGTACACTGTTAGCATGTTTCATACTTCGCATCATTCTGGGAGTAACCACACGCTATGACTGAGCTATCGTTGCGCTGTGCTAAGCGAACAATGTAAAAAAAAAAATGCGAAGTACATCCGACAATTATTGATTTTTGATTATATCGCACGAAAAAAATATTGTCATTTGTTATTTGACCGTCCGTCTGTTATCTTTCTCTTAGGAATGGGTAGGTGTGTCACGTTGGGATTCTCAGTTTCCGTGATGGATGAACTGTCTATAAATATAAAATTAACATAACTAAGTTTGTGCGGAATCCCCATGACTATCAGAATCAGTGATGAGAAGGTACTACTGAATCACGTGACATGTACGTATTTTAAGATCTCGATCGTGCTGTATCTAACATTGCTGTCAAATAATTTAGCTTTATCTGCAGTTAGAAAGATTTGATGCTAGAGGAATTTGAGGGGGAATTTGATTTTGATTCCTTTTTTAAAAGACTGAAGAAATGGTTGCGCAGAAAAGTCGGTGATCTGTCTGGAAAATAAAATAAATATTCAGTTCTATTAATAAGAAAGTTAAGTGTGAAAAATCTTTTAGGATTATGTATATTTTAAGGCGTAATAACTGCAAAAATTGCTTTGGCAAGTTTGCAATAGTAGATGTGCTATGTTTCCTCACTCACCTAAAGATAATTTTTACCATGTTTAAGACTATCACAGTTACCTTTAAAATACGCGAGAGAAAATACACACGCAAGTCTCATTCTGCGCAATCTCACTATCAGTACAGGTATACCTCGAACATTATTTGATAGAAGCAGATTTTACCAGTTCTACTAGCTAAATACGAGTAACTAAAACATTTTCAGGTACACTTCAATCTCATATTCTCCGAAACAAGAGTAAATAGAATAAATTACTCTGTTATTACTAGTTGAAGGGCATTAATTAGACAAATATGCATGTATTGTTTGTTCTCATTATTTATCATTGATTTCCCTTTACTGGGAGTGATCGTGGTAAAAACCGACTGTTATATACACACTATAAATGAAAATTGGTACCGCTCAGCCACTTTAATCGTTCGTAACGTAAATCAAGAGACTTTGCTGTCGTCATTAGTCTGCTAACAATCAACAAATATGGGTAAATCAGTGAAATTGTAACAACATATTTCAGCAGTTGGGGAAATAAAATGAAACGCAGCTAATATGTTGCAAGAGCTACAGTGTTTTATCCTGATTTGTCGACCGCTAAAATTCTTATGACGAGAGCTCTGCCTCTCAAAAGGCATTGTTGATTTGCGTTAAATACAATGAAAGTTGTTGATCTGTACCAATAACTGCGAAATAAATATAGCAACCGTTCCCTCGTAAAAGAAAACTAGATAACACTTAATTGCACATTATGTATTTAGAAATATTTAATAGTAATAGAAAAGTAGTTTTTCGTCTGCTTATTAGATATTACAGTAACATTTTCATATGAAGACTGTAGGTTCTGTAATCCTGAAACAATACCAGCCATCTAATCCGAAGTAGTGTTGCCATAGAGGCAACCTGACAGAAATGGGTGTGGAGAGAAGTGGCAACAGCGCCTGGGTGGTGCAATAAAAGGCTGACTGGAGGGGGGAAAGGAGGTCGTCGCCAGCGACTCAAAGCTCCGGCCGTCGCATGACAGTCTCCAATAATGGTCTCACTGCCGCTCTTAACACTCGGTTGGGGCCGCAGGGGGCGGGGGCGTGCGCCACCCTACCCCACCCCTGCTGCCAGCTTCACAGGCGTGGGAGGCGATCCGAAGAAGCTGAGCGCACTATAGCAGCGCGGGCTACTGTTATCGGTGCAGTGAGCGAGCGCTTTATGTTCTAGCAAACAGTCTGGCCTTCGGACCTGTGTAACACAGCTGATTCGTACTTATCTTCCATATTACTGCAAAAATTCACGTCTACTGCATGTAGCTCTGCTCATTCGTTCACTATTCTGACGACACTTGCGTTGTACCGTCGGTTTTTTCATGGTCTTCAAGTGGCACTTCTGTACAAACATTTTTCTCTCATACTGATTTTTAAGAAGCTGTTTTGTCTATACACCTAGGACCAGAATGCTATTTTTTTCTCTCTGAACAATAGTAGTTTTATATGCTTAATTACTTTCTTACAATTTTTCATTGATCACATTACAAACACATTTCAATCACGTTTACGCGCGTAATGTCTTGTACGTTGCCAACAGCGTATAAAGTCTACAGAAAGAAAGTACGGTAGCCCACAGGAAAGTGTGGACAAATGTTTTGCGAATTTGCAAGCAATGCAACTCTGTCGTAATAATAGTAGTATAATAAAGGATTTTTTTATTAGTATTTGAAGTAGTGACATTGCGATCAGCGATGCAGGCAGTTTCATTTGGATGTTAATTCATATTTTCTATACATCGCTGTTTTATAACTTACTCATTTACTTTACGTGGCCTACGATAACTTTGGACACATGATAATGAATTACACTAAATAGACAAGGTTTGTTGGAAAGTTGTATGTATACTTTCGACTTCAAATTAATTCAGTAATCGATTAGTATGTACACTGTTGTGCGTTGTTTTTCAACACAGTGTTTCTGACTGTCTTCACAGCAGTGTGTTCACTCACCTCATTCGAGTTGAAGCAGCTACTTCACACTTCATCCAGGAGGTGTTGCTTAACGTTATCTTCGAGTAAAAATCACGATTCATTAAACCAATTGCTTTAGTCACAACTTTACGAATTACGACCTTACAGCAGTTAATATTTGAGCCTAATCGAATTCTGTTTTCTTTAGAAGTAATGTCCTACATTCTTATTGAGACCAGTAGGGCTTTATTTAATGACAGTTTCTCGGTTCTCAAGCTTGATCTTACAGTGTAGCTGATCCCGGCACTAAGGTTTCTAAAACATATGTGCAACAGTTGACTTCGTAACAGCTATCTTTTTCTTTCTTTTCTGTAGACTTCTGCTCACGTTGATTTGTCTCACAACGATTTATTATGTGCATCAATCTCTTCATTTCTAAACAGCACTTACATTTATCGTCCTCAATTATTTTTAGGTGCCCAGAATGAGATTCTGACTCTGCAGCGGAGTGTGCGCTGATATGAAACTTCCTGGCAGATTCAAACTGTGTGCAAGGTTCGCCGAAGAGCTTCTGTGAGGTTTGGAAGGTAGGAGACGAGGTACTGGCACAATTGAAGCTGTTAGGACGGATAGTGTTGGGTATCTCAGCCGGAAAAGCACTTGCCCGCGAAAGGCAACGATCCTGAGTTCGAGTCTCTGTCCGGTACACGGTTTTATTCTGCCAGGAAATTTCATGTTTTAAGTGACTCTACTAAAAGCTAACTAACTTATGTCTTAGGGGCAGATGGTACCTTGCATTTCCGCCATGTTAAATTTTTACCCTATCTTTTCACAGGAATTATAAACAGTAGAAGACCGAATTTTTTTCACAGACGTTTAATCTATTTGCTAACAAACTAAATTTTTTTTAAACTTGAATATTAAATTTGTAATTTTAAAAAATGTTCTGATAGTTGCCCATTTAGCGGGCAACCTTTTACAAAAGAAAGGTGTTGGTTTCCTTTATAATATAGCTAGAAAGCTAAAAAGAGTCACTCTTGCACTTGTACAAAGACAACTGACTCTTATAATTTCATCGCTCTGGGGTAAATGGTTTGCATTAGGCTAGAAAAAACGAAATTTGCGGGAGATTGGGTTTTTGTTGCACTAGCAGAGCCTTCAATGCATTTCAGTCACACACTTTTAAATTCACAGCTTATTTCTTTGCATCTGGCATGGATTTCTCTGTCACTGATTTGCGAGCAGCACGCGGTAAAGAATTAGATTTAAGAATTTTTGTAGAAGTTCTTAATGGCAGATAATATATTTCCTACTGTTAACCGCTTTCCAATAGAAGGAATGTCAAACAAAGTGTAATATTTTTTACATTATATTTAATGTTTTCTTTCCACCAGGACCTCCAGGCCTTTTATTGCCCATTTTGGAGGTCGATCTCGTCATTTCTTTGTCCTGAAACAAAAAACACACCTGTAGCGTTACTACTGTAGGAAACAATTGAATGCAAGATACCAAACAGTGTAGCTAGTAGCCGAAAGCTCATATCAACAGGAAAAATGTCTCTATGCTCATGAATTCAGAGAAGAGAAGTCACACAGCAACAAGTGGGCATGTTTCGCTCTGCCAGCTGTCATTTAATGGGATTTTGGAGCTTTACATATGGATGGTGTATTCCTTTCCTGGACGATCCAGAGAAGAGTATCCTCATTTGTTATAAGTGTATTTAATTTTCAGCCGGCCGGTGTGGCCAAGCGGTTCTAGACGCTTCAGTCTGGAACCGCGCGATCACGACGGTTGCAGGTTCAAATCCTGCCTCGGGCATGGATGTGTGTGATGTTCTTACGTTAGTTAGTTTTAAGTAGCTATAAGTTCTAGGGGACTGATGGCCTCAGATGTTGAGTCCCATGGTGCTCAGAGACATTTGAACCAATTTTGAACCAATTTTGTACCATTTAATTTTCAGTGTCCTTCCCTATTACCACATTCCTAATGTTTTGATTTATTGTTTCACAGAGAGGCAGAGCGGATGACGGCTCTGCACGCTGTCAGGAATCGTCTCAAAGCGCTGGTGGCGCTAAGAAAACGTGATTATTTAGTGAATCATTTATTGTGACAACTTTACAAAGGGTGGTGTACTGTTGGCCGTAGTTGCCTCCTGCCCTGGTCACGGACAGACTCTCTGTGTCGGACGCTGAACCAGTCCTTGCGCCTGCATCCTAGCGAGACGTCGTTCCTCTTACGTCGATACGGATGCTTAGCCCATCCTGGTACAGTTGAGAGACTGTACTCGATCCCACTACGTGCCTCGACTTCCCTGGACCACCCCATCCGCGGTGTAGTGCGGGCGGCAAGCTTTAAACCCAGGACTGCCAGCCTGATAGGCCCCGCATCCGTAGGCGCTTTGGCGTACCGGACGGTGGTCCGCCAGGAACCCTGGTCGTCGTTTTCCGTACTACATTAAGAGAGTACAGCACCTGGTACTGCACTCCTGCTGGTAGCTGCTGGTAGCTCATCAGCTCTCCCATCAGTAGTGGTTGGTATGACACGGCATAAAGTTCATCAGTGGAGTTAGTCTCTGCGGCACTCCACGGTTCGCTGGAACTCTGCTGGTTAATCTGAGACAGAACTTGCTAAAACAACATGGTCGTGGAACGGAATGTCGGCGTCATGGACTCCATCGTTCCCATGGGGCCTAAACCACTCTATTTCGTGCTGGGGCTCCGGTATTTAAGGAGCTCTCCGTACTCTGTGACGTGCGGTTACTAGCGATGACCGCATGTCGGTTCGTTATTCTGCTACCCTTGTTTAAATTCCCTCTTAGCAGCTAGTTAAATTGGTCTATGAGTGTTTTCCCTAAACGTGTCTATCGCTTCTTGCGGCATCCCACTGCGCGTATGAGCGCGCGCGTTCTTTTGCTTAGTCGTTGTCCTTCTCTGTTTTCCCGCTGCGTGTGCTCTCTCTTCCACTCACTCAATTAGGGGAGAGCCGGGCTAGAAGTTACCAAGGTAAGTTGTTCCGTTTGAAATAACTACGCGAGGGAAAAAGAAATGAATATGAAGTAGACACGTCGTGAAATGAAACGCCACAGCGCACCGACGGCAGGCATCGGAAACAGGCTACTGGTCACCAAAACATCGGAACAACTGAGCGTGCGTCGCTGGTTCACGCAAGTAAATATTTTCGTATTTGGTATTTTTGATGTATCTCACGAATTTTAGTGAGTAGCCTTTAGTGTTCCAGTGTTTTATTTTCAGGATTTATCTATTGTTTTGGTATATAATGCTTAAATTATCTATGCTTCGTAAAGTAACCAATATCCTGCTTTTATTTCAACATGTGTGATTGGAGCTCGATGCTCCGGTTTTCGGGGGCACGAGGTGACCTCGGAACAACTTGCGTCAATTCATTTGTACCAACAATGGAATATAAATATCGTTAGACAATTTCTTTCTTTTTAGTATGATGACGTATACCAGAAAAACTACACGAGGCTCTTTGCCATAGGAGTTGATGCGAAAAGCAGCAGATGCAGTTCTCAACGATGGTGGGCAAATAAAAACTGTTGCCAAGGAATTTGATATTTGTCTTATGACTAATCAGATCTGTCAAATAGCTAGAATGTGGGGTAGAAAATATTGCCATTGGTTACAAAAAAGTAATATTGGCCTGTACTGAAGGACAGGAAGATAAGTTAGCAGAATATCTATTGAAATGTGCTTGAGTTTTCTTTGGTCCTCTGCCACAAGGAGTCAAAAACTTAGAGTACGAATGTGCTATGGTATTCAATGCTCGCAAAATTCCACCAAAGTGGCAAGAAAATAAAAAAACCTGGTCCAAACAGGCAGTCGGGTTTTTCAAAAAGACATCCTCTTCTGTCAATAACAACACCGGAGTGAACGAGTGCCAGCAAGGCTACATCATTTGACAAACGCAATGTTATAGAATTTTTTACAAAGCTGAGCACAGTGTTGGATAAATATAAATTTACACTATCAAGAATGTATAATTTAGATGAAGCAAGTGTTACCATAGTACTGAAGCCAATGAAAAATATTGCCAATATGGGAATGAAACAAGCTGGAGGCCATAGTATCTGCTGAACGAAGAACATTAGTTATAGTGGAACTGGCAGTAAATGCGTTAGGTCATGTAGTTCCTCTCATGTTTATTTTCCAAACGCTTCAATACAAAGCTTTGCTTATAAAAGGCGGATCACTGGAAACTGTCGGCGCAGGAAACAGTTCAGGATGGATGACAGCTACGGAATTCTTGAAGTATACGGATCACTTCATCAAACATACCAAATCTTCACCTGCAGATCCGATTTTGTTGTTGCTCGATGATCACCAATCTCATACTGATATCATTGTGGTGGAAAAAGTGAAGTCTAACTCCATTATAATGCTGTCATTTCCGCCTCACTGTACACACCGCCTACAGCCATTGGATGTTGGAGTAAATGCACCTTTCAAAAGCTATTGTGCAAAGGCTCAGGACAATTGGCTACGCAGTAATCCTGGCAAGACAATGTCGATATATGAGATCTCAGAAATGTATAGATACGCGCTACCTCGTGCAGTGACTCCCATAAACGTAATGAGCGCCTTCGAAAGAGCTGGCATTTGGCGTTATGACCCCAACGACTATGCTCCGTCGTATCTTACAGATCGCCCTTTAGCTTTAGTAAATGCATCAGATGTGGTTTTAGGCATTTCACATGACATCATCTCCAATAGGTCGGAAGCAGTATCAGAGACTGTTACTAGCATAGAGGTTAATGCATATGAAATTGTAAACCTTATTACAGCTACAAGACAAATCGTTGATGGGCCAGGGCCATCTGGGGTTGTTAATCTGCCTGCATCTTCTAGTGTCATAGAAGAACAACTCGGAGATCACGTCCCATTCTCTCCAGAAGTAGTATATCCTTTTCCGAAGGCATCGCCAAGTATTGGAACAAACACAGAGACGTCATAGAACATCCGCTGTTTCGACCGATATTCCAGTAAAACAAATCTTAGCAGAAGAGCAAATCAAGAAAAGGAAAGTGAGCATCAACAATGAAAAAGTGAGGAAAATGAAGGAAAAGGGAAAAGTACAACAACACAAGGAAATGGAAAATGAAAAGGCAAAGGGAAGGGAAAGTCTGTTAAACGACAGGTTTCACAAACGAGTAGAGAGAGGTCTGAGAGTGAAGATGACAGTTTAGAGTATTATTATCTAGTGTGCTGTGACAGTTACTCTAATTCACGTTCTGGGGAAGAGTGGGTTCAGTGTCCAGAATGTAAGAACTGGGCCCTCTGCAGATGTAGTCAGAATCAAACCTTATTAACCTACCTATGCCCCCACTGTGATTGTGATATATCTTCTGATGATTAATTAATTATAAGTATATATGTTTTCTGCCTATGACGGCAATATGAAGTTTTCAGACTAAGAAAAGGCTATTGTGATTGAAGACTGGATTATAAATGCTGAGTGGTTACAAGATATTAGACAAGCCGTTAATTACTAAAGAGTTGATAACTGTTTAAGTACAATTTATAGTTACTTGTCGTATATGATACAAATGTTTACCTGGTGATTCGTACGACATTGATAATTATTACTAAAATAAACAGACATGGTTTAATCATTTATTGTTTTTTATTTCACAAATAATACCTTTAACAAATATGGTATCAACTTACACTGCCTTGTTAGCAGTTGGCCTAAGTCAGGGTAAGTTGCTATTTTACGACTTTAGTCATTATTACTAAAAGAGATATCACAGCAAATGACCCAAATAACTGTCTTAATATCAAAGTTACGTATGTGAGTCAATTTTGATAGCATCGCATGAATACTAAAGTCAAGTATTTTGAGGTGAAGTAAAAATCGGATCTTGTAGCCCCGCTCTCCCCTACTGCAGAGATGCGGACTGTGCTACCCGTCTGTCTCGCATCACCGTGCTTCCTCCTACACCGCTAATCGCGGCCTAACCAGCGTATCTTATGTCAAGGTGGTGGAACTCCGTTAAAAATTTTATAACTTCGAACCCGAATTACTCTGTGCCTTAACAGTTTTCCAGTTTTTCCATAATCAGCACGTTTGTGTAAATAGCGTCCTGTGTGTTCAGTAAGTGACGCAATGGTCGACTGCACAGCTCAATCTTATGTCTTCATACCATGAACAATTTTTTTCACATTCCTGAACTTCTTTCGTTATGTGAGTGCCACACTCGAGGCTCGTGGCCGAGTGGTTCTAGGCGCTATAGTGCGGAACCGCGCGACTGCTACGGTCGCAGGTTAGAACCCTGCCTCGAGCATGGATGTATGTGTTGTTCCTAGGTTAGTTAGGTTTAAGTAGTTCTAGGGGACTGATGACCTAAGATGTTAAGTCCAATAGCGCTCTGAGCCATTTGAGCCTTTCTCCGTCCACAGGCTGAGTTACTTCATTTTAATGTTGTAAGGCCTAAGCTTCATTGCTCCAAATTCTGGCATCTTTTGAAGATATAGGGGCACAACAAATATATGGAGAACCGTATGAAATGTATGCTTGATTGTAATTGCAAATGGTAGTCAAGCCTTGAAGTTTCAGTGTTGTATCTGAACACGAACGGAACCTGTGTAATGTCCTCAATGTCCTCAGTACGACCTCAGTCGTGAGCAGAGTGGTGTTCAAGTGTAGGTAGTTGTGATAGCTTTACATCGGACCTAAGTGAATTCAAACGTCGGCAAGTTATGGACACTTCCGAAGCAAGATATCCGAAGTGTTTGGTGTTTCAAGAAGCACCGCATTGAAGATTTATACCGCATAAAGGCAAATCGGATAAACATCCTCCGCAATGTCACAGCGCGGAAGAAAAGGTGTGCTGAATGATCGCAACAGATGGTCATTGGAGAGGATTGTGGCTAGAAACAACAGGACGACAGTTGTAAAAGTCACTGCAGAACTGGATTTCGCACTCACGAACCCTGTCAGCACAATAACAACAGTTAGGGAGCTCAGAGGCAGGGAACTCAGAACCCACTCATCAGTGAAGAGATGCCCATAACAGGCAAACGTGGTGCCGAAGCCATAAAACCAGGACTGTATATCAGTAGAAGAATGTCATTTGGTTGGGTGATAATTGTTTCACACTGCTTCGAACTTATGAATGAGTCTGTCCCATAAGTGCAACATGGCAGGGGTTGGGTGATGATTTGGGCAGTCATATCGTGGTATTCCCATGGGCCCCATGATTACTTTTGCAAGAATGCACTATGGCCATGGATTATTTGACCACTTTCACTGGTCAAGTACATTCCATGGAACAATGCATGTTCCCATATTGTGATGCTCTGTTTCATGGTAATCTCTGTCCACACATCTCACTTCGAGTAGGACTGATTTTGTGAGCACGGGAAGAGTTGTCGCAACTCCCCTGTGCATCACAGTCACCAGATCTCAATATTATTGATCCCTTATGGTATACTTTGGAGAGAATGGTGCATCTCGGTGCAACTCCCTCATATTTACCTTAACTTGCCAATATTTCGCAGGAAGAACGCCACAAAGTGTTTTCAGTGCCAACGGGTTTCCTACACGGCATTAGGCGTGGCGATGTGTTTTCTTTCTGGTATTTGCATAGTTTTGTCCACCACTGTATATGGAGCGACCGGAAGTCCAAAAGTGACTTTATATGAGTTTTGTAATGTCAGGTCCCACGCTCTTCGATGACTCCTCGGAGGGTATTGTTGTAATTAATTATGTATGTTGAAGAAACTAAGTTTTAGTGAAAGAGCTTCTAAACACTTAAAAGACTTTTAATTTAAAATCATCGAAATGTAGAACACAGAACAAAGAATAACCAGCAGGTACCATACGATAGACGTACACCACGCGGTGGTTGCTGTCGTCGCGGAAACATCTCAGCATAGCTTCACTCTTCCTCTCTTCCGTGACTGTTAATGAATCCCTGCACGAGGTACATATCAACTTACTCTTCACCAAGATGCCAGTCCACACTTGTTTATTTATGTACACCTCAATACTCTCGGAGATGGATGGTCACCTGTATCCCTTGCTGGCCAACAACTGTATGGAAGACTGAGGAAAAAGTGCTGCTGCCGTCAACCATCCTGTTTGTAGTGCTATGCTGACAACACATTTGTAGTATGACCACGAGCACGACAGCTTACCATTTCAGGATCTAAAAACGATCCTCAAACCACACAGTTCTTCCGATAAACTGATATGTAATTATTTGTGATAAGGGGTTGGTGGGGGCGAGGGGGGGGGGCTTTAAAGTTGTCAAATAACTGTGAAACTTTATTGTAGATGATCATCAGCTCTTTATTTTTATGCTCAGTGCCTGGTTCCGATCCGATGTAGGTAGAAAAACATAGGTCCAGTTTCAATAAATAATCTCCAAAAGACGCAGATAAATACGAGACACACGCAGCACGATCATATATTTTGGAATGCTATCGCTAGTCATGGAGGTGCGTTACGAACTAGACTTGAATCAAAGCGACGTTTAGTAGCCAATGACTAACACATCACTTGATACGTTACTAACACTCTTTGTGTAACATGCATATTTATAACAGTAATACACACACGAGTATTACCTTCACACGCTACACGTCTCGGAGAGCATTTCTTTGTGCTCACTGTCGAAAGGTCGTTGACCTCTGTTCATTCAAGGAGTGTCAGTGGTCAGCGGAGCATTAGAGCCTTGATGTAGCGTCAATACGTCTATGGGTCTATAGATAGCTGAGTTCTGAAACAGTCACTGCATTTAGTGGTTCGCCTCACCGTCAGATACAGGAATAACAAGCCACAGTCAATACCTCGTCACTACTAGAGAAATATCCAAACGGAGGTACCTTGTTTCCAGAATAATTCGTTCCACAACACCACTGCATTTATCAGCAAGTGTGCATCACACTTTATAGAATAATATGATCAACAATCAAGAGTAACTAATATAATTGCAAGTTGAAACACTCCTTTTCGAGATTATGCAAACATTACCCGCCACCACAGAGGTCTGCCGAAAAGGTAATGATACAGGAGGTAGGTGATTCAGCGCATCATGAGACAAGATTTCGTAACCAGTA
The DNA here is from genome assembly GCF_021461385.2 of Schistocerca piceifrons. Classification (NCBI taxonomy): domain Eukaryota; kingdom Metazoa; phylum Arthropoda; class Insecta; order Orthoptera; family Acrididae; genus Schistocerca; species Schistocerca piceifrons. The sequence continues at coordinate 635,397,206 of NC_060139.1, forward strand.
TTTGGCATGGAGTTTGCGACGGGATGATGGCGTAAAAATTTTACTACCACTGTGTTAACGTTCTACGTTTGATTTATTCTACTCTCTTGTCATTAGTCTCCTGACTGGTTTGATGCGATCCGCCACTAATTCGCCCCCCCCCCCCCCCCTGTGAGAATCTCTTCACCTGTATCCAACTCCTCTACTAATCCTTGCCTTCCCCTGCAGACTTTGCCTCCATCTTCCTTAAAACTGCGGAAGCGTAAAATGCGTCCCCAGGGCCCGAGTACGAGTAATTTACATTAAGTAAATTTTATTTTCGTCCCTCCCTTTTCATCTGAATGGTTCTAACTACAAGCGAATTTACCTATGACACACAGCGCGGAAAACATTTTCGACCAAGCTGTTGAAGAGCCTTATACCCTATCTAGAAGTGCTGTTGTCGACATCAGTGTGGGTTTCGTCAGGGGATATCTGCTGTTGATTAGATCTTCACAACACGGCAAATGCAAAGAGTTTGTAATTGATACACATCACAGCTTTGTTGACTTCAGATCCCCTTCTGACGGTATTGACGGAAGGGAGCTGTACATTGATTGCCGTAGTGAAAACTACTGTGGAAAACATCCAGAGTCAAATTAAAATACTGAATATGTTAGCAAGTGCAGCGATCACAAATAGTGGAGTAGGGCAGGGAGACACACATTATCCTGCCTTCTGTTTAATGTAGCTTTGGAAAAGGCATCAATACAAAAGGGAATACTCTGTATAAATCAGGTCAGGTGCTACCATATGCAGAAGAAATCGATTTAGTTGCAAGAACACCAAGAGCAACGAAAGAAGTCCTAACAAGTCTTCGAAGAGCCGTGAGAAAGATGAAAGGGAAAACTAAGTATAGGCCTGTAACTAACAAAGAGTATCCAGATGACTGAAAATCAAAAATGCAGTAAATATTGCCCTCCAACAAGTGCTACCATGGCCTCAGAAAACATATTAAGCCTAAGTTACTTTTCAGAAAAACTAAAGTTATGATGTATAAAGTTTTAGTAAAGCGAGTGATGGAAAACAAATGGACATATATGAAAGAAAGACCTTGAAACCAATTCTAGGGCCAGTGGAAGAAAATGGTGTCTGGAGGAGGAGATTCAACTATTTCTTCTTCTTTTTTGTCGTTACTCTCCCAACTGGTTTGCTGCGGCCCGCCACTATTTCCTCTCCTGTGCCAACCTCTGATGAAGAGGTACGCCACGCGGTGCATGGGTGGTTGCGCGGACTACCTAAAGAATTTTTTTCTAAAGGAGTTTATGCAATTTGTAAGCGCTGGAGGACTTGAATTGAGCGTGGGGGAGATTATATTGAAAATTGATACAGCTTTGTACTACTTCTGCTCAGTAAATAAAATTTTAAAAAAATATTTAAGGTTTTCATTTGACTCGCCCTCGGACTGTGGAACGCATCTCTACCACTAAGGCTCTTTGCTTTCAATCTTTTGGGGAGGAACTAGCATGGACTAAAACAAGAAAAAGTAAGTCTTGTAAATATGTTCTCTAAAATGAAAGCTTTAAGAACTGTGAGCACTTGCTCGTCATTGCTACTGTGGAACACATCTTCTACTGAACAACTGCTCATAGCACTCAAGGTATGTATTTTAGGGTTCATGTTTATTAGACACGTTTTTCTTGTTTTGGTCATACTACCACCTCTTTAACAATGGAAAGCAAAGGACTTGTAGTAGAAGAGAATTCTTTCGCAGTATGAAAGATGAAAAGGTGCTGATAGCTCTTAAGTTATGTATTATAGATCCCATGTGTACTAGACTTCTTTCCGTGTAAGGAGCCTGTCCTCAATGTCTGTCAAGGGAATTTACTTACAATCTTTAAAAACATGACCGTCACAAACAGTCTGAAAGCTTGTAAGAGTGTTGCAGGATAGGTTGTGCTGAGAAATGATAGTTAAGAAACAAATTCGATACTTTACGTAGTTTCCGAGTTAATTAGCATTGAAGTTAGCCAGTCGGGCTGGTGCGCACGCGAATTCTAGCGCCACGCCAGAAACGTATCGCCAAACGTGTTCTTCGTTTGCTTTCCTGAAATCTAACAATACAACACTACAGAAGATGGCAGCGCCACGGTAGTAATGATCGAAATGAGCCAAAGACTGGGGTATTTCCTACGCCATCGTATACGCTACGGCAACAACTGCTGCTAATTCTAACTGGCGGGCCGCTTGGATTTGCGCTCACAACGGCCTCATTGCCAAGCTTCAGTAATGTATCGAATATTTCCCCTAACCATTATTTCTCAGCACAACATCCTGCAACACCCTTACAGGATTTTCAGACTCTTTGTGACCGACCTGTACGGGGTGAAAGTTTAAGGTTCCTAACGCCATAAAGGGAACTGCGTTCGAACAGAACACATTTTCGGTAAGGTAGCTATCATACAATCAGTTCTTCCTATGTTAGTCATGAGTCACCGCAGAAATACAATTGTAGTAGGCTGTTTAGGTTTTTATGTTGGTAACGCCACGTAGTGCTCTGTATGAAAATCACTTACTGTGCTGTGTGCAATCTGTGGCTGGTTGGCATTGTTGCAATATTTGCTATTGTAGTGTTGCGCAGTTGGATGTGAACAGCGCGTAGCGTTGTGCAGTTGGAGGTGAGCCGCCAGCAGAGGTGGATGTGGAGAGAGAGATGGCCGAGTTTTGAGAGCAGACGGTCTGGATATGTGTCCGTCAGAAAAAGGAAATTTGTAAGACTGGATGTCATGAACTGAGATATATATATATATATATATATATATATATATATATATATATATATATACATATATGACTTTTTAAAACTGTTAAGGTAAATACGCTATTCGGGAAGTTTCACAGTGACGGAGGGAGGTGGCGCAGTGGTTGGCACACTGGACTCCCATTCGGGTGCACAACGGTTCAAACCCGCGTTAAGCCATACTGCTTTAGGTTTTCCGTGAATTCTCTAAATTGCTTCAGATAAATGGCTGGATCGTTCCTGTGAAAGGGCAGGGCCTTCAGCATCCTTCCCTGATCCAATGGGACCGATGCGCTAGCTGTTTGGTCCTCTTCACCGAATGAACCAATCAACCAAATACAACGAGGAACATTAACACGGCAGCAGCAAGCAGCAACTAGTTCGTCTTCAAAGGCAAGCGATCATTCACGAGAAATCAGACCTCAAAGTACGCCACCTTAAACAGTTACCCCCTATTTCAGCGATCAGTAGAATGCCGTTATCGATAGTTCCCAGACGATCCAACTCCAACGCTTAATACCGCTTAATAGGCAAGCTCAAGCACGGAACCTCACGGCCTTGAGGTGGAAACAGTCGGAACCGGTTTTGCGAGCAGGAGACACAGAGGCGTGCGCCGTGACGCAAAGTGACGATTATTTGCAGAACGAAATGGCGTGGCATGCCTGCCGGTCTCGCGTCGCCCCCGCCGCCCCACACAAAGGGCAGGCCAGCGCCGAGCGGCGCCCTCGCGCACAACTCTTTGACCGTTCGGGCGCTGCTAACGCGGTTGTCGCAATCGCTGCTGCTGCTGCCGCCGCCGCTGCTGGCGGCGCTGGCGCTGCTGCTACCACCGCACCGGGCGTTAGGGTTTCCGGGGAGTGATAAAGCGGCGAATCAGTCGGCACCGAAACCGGCAGCAGGAGCGGCTATCAGTTCAGAGCCACGTCGCGTCACTTGCCTCACTCAGTAGTAGTGTCAATGATTTTATACTAGAAGCACACTCATCGTTACCATTATCATCAACATTGGCGCAACAGCCTTCTGTAATCATTGGCCTTATGTAGAAGGTTATTCCATTCTTCCCAGTGTAGTACCGAACTACTCAACTTTCGAATCCTGTTTGAACCGTGCTTGACTCGGCGTCCCACCATTTGGTATCTTTACACCCTGTTTTAACGTATTTCCATCTCACCACGTTGATTTAAATTACTGGCGTTACTGAGTTGCTGTTTTGCCTGCCGTCATCGGCGCTAGTAGCGCATATCGCTATATCTCCTCTGAGAGGATCTTTGCTCGGCTGCTATTACTTCCCGGTTGTCATCTGTCGGGGAGTGAGTCGGAACGTGCAAGGAGGAGGGTTCACGGCGGCATTTCGGGTCGTCAGTTGGGCCCTGGCAGTCAGCTGCCACGCGTCTGGAGTTCAACCCGGGCCAGCCAGTTGCCGGCTTGGTGCAGCAGTGAGCCGTGCGTGCACACCGCCTGCCCGACAGTTGCTGCCACGCATCACTTAAGCCGGGCTTTACTTTTGGTGGATTGTTGGTCGGTCGGTTGGTCCGAGGACATCTCCGTGCGGCGCAGTCGACTGGGCCGCTGGCGGTCTCTGCGCAGTGTCGGAGTCTGTCTGGAGCTGTCCAATCGGTACGAGCAACGTCGCTCGCCGACCCAGAACGTGAAGGTTGAGTGGTTTTGAGCTTTACGTTGTTGGTTCTAGCGTTGCTGTTGTGGAAGGTTTCCTGTGAGCAACACGAGTGAAGTGTTAGAGATAGCCGCCGTCAGGTGGAATTGATTAAATTAATGTATCCATAGTCAAGTGTACCAGCGGAACTTTCTGCCTTGTGGCATTTAGTGTTCTGGTTACCTGCCCTCGTCGCTAACATAGTTTTAATGCAGTGTCTTTTCCTCGCATGTTGTTGCTGCCCAACATGGTGTTTAGTTTGGCAGCTCAGTTCACATACGCGTTTGTTTCGGGATAGTGATATTTGTAATTCTTTTTTTTTTGGGGGGGGGGGGGGGGGGAAGTCTTGAATTCTCGTGTACTCCGTCGTGGCAAGCAAGCGGTTGGTCGGTCGGTCCGTGACTGTCCCTTGGTTGGGTTCGCACGTATTACGGGTAGTTCGACTCACCACCTGTCTCGCCTAAGTGAACGAGGCGGACCGATCCACTGGAGACTCCTCAGTGCTGTTCTCTAAATTATCTTTTTGGCAGTGTTAATGTTGTAGTAATGTAACTGTATTTTATATTCTTAATTTAGCAAGGTAAGGTGTGGGACTTCAGCACTGGAAACATGTTCTCAGAGTTTCCTTCAAGTCCGAGTCTTGAATGGTTATTGTAATTTCCTCTGAAAGATTTTACAAGTTATTGTCGGCCTTAAGCCGTTGGTGTTGCAAAAATGGAATTTTAAACTTAATGTATTGTTTCACCGATTGTTGCAATATATATATTTCCTTAATTAGCAGAATTTAACTTTGCGGCCTTCAGCCGTCTTTTTGCGTTTGTTTATCTCTTTTTTGTGCACCTTGTGGCCCATCAGCCCTGTTATCGTCTTACAACATTGTGGCCTTCTACCTTCAGTAATCATAGTAGTATATTTAGAATTCTGATTTAATCCGGTGGCCTTCAGCCGCTCTCATGCTGATCTCATATGTACACGATTTATCTTGTTCGTGAATTTAACTTTGTGTCTTTTCAGATTTTAACTTATTCTAAAGCATCTGTTTGGAGGCCTTCAGCGGCGAAGTAAATTTAATTCTTTCAAAAGTGTATTTGTGAACTAAATGATAATAAATTACAATTGTGAAATGAATCCAACTGCAACTCCCTTGGCCCTTTCCGCAATCCTAATTACCTGTTAGACCTGCGTGATTTAGCGGGCGTTTCACCGTTTTCCGTATGTCCTCTCTGAAACCTTCCTCCCGATGTAGCTTTTCTCTTTCAAATGTCCTTTTTTCTTCGGGCATTGCGCTGAATACATTCTTAATCATTCTGTCGTTTACTCACCGTACATGTCCTGCCCTTTCCAGACTTTTCATCGTAATGTAGCTAACAATACCAGATTGCTTAGCAGATTCATAATTCATAGTTGAATTTCTGAAGTACTGCTTCAGTATACAGAAATTTCAAAACAGTCGTGGGTGATATTAAGACCAAGCGTGAAAACATTGTGAGTGCAATGGGAATTCCACTGTTAAATACAGAGGAGCGACAACTGGAAAAAGAAAGGCCTCTATTAGGAGGAAGAGTTGTCTGATGACGTGACGGAAGGGAAAAGAAACAGGAGTCGATATAAAAGAGATACAGGATCTACTATTAGAATCAGATTTTATAAGGGCTTTGGAGGACGTAAGATCATATAAGGCAGGAGGTATAGATAATATTCCATCAGAGTTTCTAAAAACATTGGCGGAAGTCACAACAAAACGACTATTCACGTTGGTGTGTCGAATGTGTGCTTCTGGTAAATAACCATCTGATTTTTAGAACAGTATCATCTACACAATTTCGAAGACTGCATTAGCTGACAAGTGAGGGAATTATCGCACCATTAGCTTAACAGCTCCTGCATCCAAGTTGCTGACAAGAATAATACACAAAAGAACTTAAAAGAAAACTGAGTATTTGTTATATGATGAACAATGTGGCTTTAGGAAAAGTAAAGGCTGCAGAGATGTAATTCTGACGTTGCGGCTGATAATGGAACCAAGACTAAAGAAAAATCAAGACACATTTAACACATTTACCCGTAAAACGCGATTGACAATGTGAAAAGGTGTAAGATGCTCGAAATTGTGAGAAAAATAGCGGTAACCTACAGGGAAATACAAGTAATGTACATATGTACAAGATGCAAGAGGGAACAATAACAGTGGAGGTCCAAGAACCAAGTGCTCGGATTAAAAAGGATATGAGACCGGGAAGTTGTCTTCCGCCCCTACTGTTCTGTCTATACATAGGAAAAGCAATGACTAAAGTTCAAGAGTGCAACTAAAATTCAAGGTAAAAGGATATGAACGATAAAATTCGCGGATATTACTAACCTCAGTGAAAGTAAACAAGAATTTGAAAATCTATTAAATGGAATCAATAGTCGAAGGAGAATGGAATATGGATTGAGAGTAAATCAAGAAATACATACGTAATGAGAATTAGCAGATATGAGAACAGCGACAAACTTGGAATCGCGAAGTAAACGGCGATATGGAGTTCTGCTATCTAAGCCACAGAATAACCGATGAGGGACGGTGCAACGAGAACATAAAAGGCGGACTACCACTGGCAAAAGGTTCATTTTCGGGGAAGGTAAGTTACTACTATCGAACATAGGTCTTAATTTTAGGAAGAAATCTCTGAGAATGTACGTAGAGAACAGCACTGTACAGTAGTAAGGCATGGATTGTGGGAAAACCGGAAAAGAAGAGAATCGAAGGAGCATTTCAGATGGGATACTACAGAAAAATGTCGAAAATTAGGTTGATTGGTAAGGTAAGAAAGAGGTTATCCGCAGAATTGGTGAAGAAAGGAAGGGCAAACACTGATAATATGAAGGAACAGGATTGATAGGATCAACTTCCATGGCGCTGGAAGGAGCTGTTGAGCGTAAAGTCTGTAAAGGAAGACAAAGATTGGAATACATCCAGCAAATAATTGATGACGTAAGTTTCAAGTGCTACTCTCAGGTGAAGGGGTTGGCACGGGAGAGGATATCGTGCCGAGCCGCATCAAACCATTCAGGAGAGTGATGACAGAACAGAAGAAGTATTGAATCTCATCCTCCAGACACCAGTTTCTTTCACTGGCGCTAGAATTTGTTTCAAGACCTTTCTTTCGTATAGTCCATTTGCTTTCCATAATTTTCTTTACAGCACGGCATATTACCACCCACTTTACTAAAACTTCTTACATCATAACTTTAGATATCCTGACAAGTAACTTAGATTTTATATGTTTTCTAAGGCCATGGTAGCACTTGTTGGAAGACATTATTTATTGTATTTTTGATTTTCAGACTGCCATTGTTCTTACAGTTTGCTTCTGATCGAAGGTAACTGATACCACGCACAACATCAGACTTCCATGAATCAATTTCTATGGTTGGGATGTCATTTGGATACTTTTTGTTAGTTACTGGCCTATACTTAGTTTTCCCTTTCATATTTCTTCCGGCTGTTCGAGGACATGTTAAGGCTTCTTTCGTTGCTCTTGGCGTTCTTGCAATTAAATCAATAGCCTCTGCATATGGTAGCGCCTGACCTGATTTATACAGGGTATTCCCTTTTGTATTGATGCCTTTTCCAAAGCTACATTAAACAGAAGGCAGGATAATGTGTGTCTCCCTGCCCTACTCCACTGTTTGTGATCGCTGCACTTACTAACATATTCAGTATTTTGATTTGACTCTGGATGTTTTCCACAGTAGCTTTCACCACGGTAATCAATATACAGCTCCCGTCAATACCGTCGGAAGGTGATCTGAAGTCTACAAAACTGCGATGTGTATCAATTACAAACTCTTGGCATTTGCCGTATTGTGGAGATCTAGTCAACAGCAGATATTCCTTGACGAAACCCTCATTCATAGTCAACAATAGCATTTTCTAAGTAGGGTATAAGGCTCTTAAACAGCGTAGTCGAAAATACTTTACAAGCTGTGTGTCACAGGTAAATTCCCTTTTAGTTACGACACACCATAGTGTCACCTTTCTTGTGTATTGGGCTTGAAATACCTCTCTTCCAGTCTTCAGGGAAACTTTCGTCTATCTAAATCGCAACTACTATCTTGTAGAAATGTAAGACAAATTCCTTTCCTACGCATTTAATGAGTTCTGCTTGTGTTAGATTCATTCGCGGGGCTTTATTATTCTTCATCTTCTTCATGGTTGCCGCCACTTCCTCATCAATTTGTGATAGTTCCTCTACTTCTGAGTTACTTGTATTTATGAAGGCTAAACTTCCTTCGTTCTTACCACCATTCAACATTTCGTCGGAGTGTTGAGCTTATATTCTACATGTTGCTTCATCACTGCTCAAAAGTGAACGCTTTGTATTTGTGCAAAAATTCGTCCTTGGCTACAAACCTCTTGGCTCTTATTTAACTACTGATCAAAGCCTCTCACATCATTCATCACTTTCAGCAGTTCAGTTTCTCCCATTTTTTTTTCTTTCATGCTCTTTTTCTTTTTTTCTGTTCTTCTTTTCTATAACCTTCTGCATATCTTCGGATATGGTTTACCTGATGCGTTATCTCGTAGGCTTCATTTTTAATTGCTGTTACTAGTGTACTCTCTTCATCAAACTAGTCATTGTGTATGAACTGATCGACGCTCCCTGGATCTTCACCAGTAACTACTGCAAGGATGTCTTTTAGATTCTTCAATGTTTCTTCGATACTCTCACTGTCGAGAAAGTGTACCACTTCTATTTTGATTAGTTCAGAGAATCTTTGGGGAGAACCTGGTTCCTTTAGCTTATGAACATGATCTGAAGTACGCTATCTGATCAAAAGAATCCGGACGCTTTGTAGTGGACATTGATATGGGGTATGTTGACCATTCGACTTTATGACGAACTATCCTTGGGATACTTCGAATTACGTGTCTGAATATCTGTGGATGAATGGCAGTCCATTCCCCCTAAAGAGTCGAAACCAGAGCAGGTAGCAAGACGCTGGAGTGTGAAGTCAACGTTTTAACTCATGCCTAGGATGTTTCATTAAGTAGAATCGAGGGTTGTCAGTTCCTTAGAGAAATGTAGTATCTACAGTTCATTATTTAAAGCAACCAACACACAAGAAATTCAACAGTTGTGAGCTGAGCACAGACAGGAGAGAACTGAAACAGACGAATGGCAGTCGATGCCCTGTCCAGTAACAAGTAATGTTCGTCACGGAACTGTCCCCTTCGGAGAGGAGGACATTCAGGAAGCACTGCTCAAGTAAAAGAGAAACGAGGCCACGCTACGGCGTGTCGCCGGCACACAGCAGGCGGTTTCGACCTGCAGTCGGCGGCGCTGCATACGAAATCCGTGGTCACAGTGGTGGCGCACGTGGGCGCGCTCCCACAAGGAATATTGCTGCCCACGAACCATTGCCTCACGGTTGTTGCTTTATGACGAGGTGCGTAGTCACGCAGATACAATCATCGTCTGGGAACTGATCCTTTGCTGTAAAGAGTATTCAGTACGATAAAATGTGATCATATCTTTCAAAATTTAGTATTTCTTTCAGCGCACTTGGGGATCGTACCCTAAGCACGAAAAACAACCACATACCCTAACGACGTCTCGTTCATACTTCACTGTTGGCACTACAGATGATGGCAGGTTATGTTCTCTAGGCCTTCGGCAGACCCAAACCCTTCTACTGGATTGCCAAGGGATACAGAATGATTCACCACTCCAAATTGTTCGTTTCCAATCTCCACTGTCTAGTAGCAGCGATGTTCACACGATATCAAGCATCGCTGAGCATTAACTATGATATGTGTGACTGATGACAATTGTACCGTATTCTTTTTAACTCCAACTGAGCCATGAGTGGTTTCATGCGATTCTTACAACCACCTTTCGCAGTGCTCGGCAGTGTCTGTCCAACAGTATATGAAGTTTTCTCAGTCTTGGTTTACCTGTGGTTTTTCCTTGGTTTCTTCACTTGACAACCACATCAGCAACAGTCAACTTCGGAACTTTTAGAAGAGTTAGAATGTCATTAACGGATTTCTTGCTCAGGTGACATTCGATAAATACTCCAAGTTCGAAGTCCTGACCGTCCCATTCTGCTGCTACTGCTTCTCAATAGAACAAAATGCTCCCCGCAACCCTTTGTAATGCCACTCGTGACATCTAGTTTTCAATCGCGCTTTACGTATGGGAGGTCTGATACTTTTTATCCGGTGGTGTATGCACACAAGTGGATCCAAAGGGTGGAGGGAGTCGGAGTCGTGAAGTCCTCAGCCCACAAAGAAAATTTTACTAGGCAGTCCTCATAGAAAATTTAAGTAGAAGTGTTTAGATTCTTATATATCAGTGTCCAAACTTCACAGTCCATCAGCACCTGGAAAACTAAAAAATCGCAAATGTCGCTTATTCTACAAATTACAAGTTATGTTTCACATGCATCTTCACCATTCTTTTTAACAAAACTCGAGCCGTCCAGTTATTTGAAATAATTGCTTTTTCTAATTGGGGTTTCCCTTCTAAATGCGTATACTGAGACAGGCGTGGAGTCACTTTGAACAGTTACCATGTCCTTTTTGTTGTGAAAATTTCATACAAAAGTAAGTAATAATTTATTTTGCGGCTTATCTCAATAATCATAGAATACTGTATTGTCTCTTCAGATTGCAAACAAAAATCCTTGGACTCCATGTATGTGCATGTAATTTGTGTGTTTGTTAGGACCGGGGGGGGGGGGGGGCGGTGGGTAAGTGGGAGAAATAGCTGCGTAGGTGGATTATGAGCGAGTGTGTGTGTGTGTGTGTGTGTGTGTGTGTGTGTGTGTGTGAGAGAGAGAGAGAGAGAGAGAGAGAGAGAATAGAGAAAGAGAAGGAGGGAGAAAGGGAATGAATAAGTGATTGAGTACTGTTTACTTCGAAGTACATCCTCTTGTTGAGATGCCCGCTAACACATGTCGCCTAACCAGTCGTCCAACTTGCTCATATAGACATTCAGAGAAACGCAGACAAGTAGTGGTCTTTCAAAAATTTGCCTGGAATGTACAGTCCAAAATAGACAAAAATTAATGTTGTTTCCTCCTGCCTCGGACAAAGACGTTTGGAAGGAATTTATTTTAGTACATGATAGATGCTGAAACTATACACGCTCTTAAAAGTATTTCCAGCTGAAAATACCTCATCCATTCACCCAATTTACTAGAATTTTTATTATTAAATTTAGTTGTGTCACATCGCACAAGCTCGTCCAATCCTATAGGCCCGAGAATGAAATAGCATTAATTTATTTTCTAGCTTCATTGGCTCTTTTGCGACGTGAACCACGGTAAATACACTCTGGGAGTAATAGTACACATTTGCACATGGATCGGTAATTTGTAAATATTCTGATTCTGAGTGTGTGGTAGCAATTTTTTTGTTTTTGTTTTAAAGTTGCCAAGAAAGTAGGTCATTCCAGCATGCACGTTAGTAAAGTAACAATTTTAGTCGTACTGTACTTCCAAAATATTCCGTAGCTTGATTTAGGGAGCAGTTTCTGGGTAAAAGTAATAATTACATGAGCCAGAAGAAGGCCCCTGAAACCGTGCCCGAAACGTTGTATTTTCTCCAGCATCAGTAGTTTTACACATTACGACGCGGTACCTTACCCAGAAGACTTTTAGGTTGACTTATATTACATTGTCGATACCGATGCACCAGGAAAGCAATTCTGACGTTAAGGTTGATAATGGAAGCGGGTAAAAACAAAAATCAAAACACGTCACACGTTCATAGCATTTGTCGACCTTGGCAAAGCGTTCGACAATGTAAAATGATGCAAGATGTTCGAAATTGTAAGAAAAATAGGGGTAAGCTATAGGGAGAGACGCACAATATACAATATGTACAAGAGCCAAGAGGGCATAGTAAGAGTAGACCACCAAGGAGGATGTGGTCGGATTAAAAAGGATGTAAGATAGGGATGTAGTCTTTCACACCTAACGTTCAATCTGTATATGGAAGAAGCAATGATGGAAATAAAAGAAAGGTTCAAGAGTGGGATTACAATTCAAGGTGAAACGATATCAATAGTAATATTCGCTGATGAGATTGCTATCCTGAGTGGAAATGGAGAAGAATTATGGTGTCTGCTAAATGAAATGGACCGTCTAATGAGTACTAGGTATGGATTGAGAATAAATCGAAGAATGACGAAAGCAATGAGAAGTAGCAGAAATGAGAACAGCGTGAAATATAACATCAGGACTGATGGTGACGAAGTAGATGAAGTTAACATATTCTACTACCTAGGCAGAAAAAATTACCAATTATGGATGGAGCAAGAGGGACATCAAAAGCAGACTACCGCTAGCAAAAAGGACATTTATGGCTCAGAGAAGTCTAATAGTATCAAACATAGGCCTCAAATTTGGAAGAAATTTCTGAGAATGTATGTTTGTACATCTACATCTACATCCACATCTACATCCATACTCCACAAGCCACCCGACGGTGTGTGGCAAAGGGTACCTTGAGTTCCTCTATCGGTTCTCCCTTCTATTCCAGTCTCAGCCGGCCGCGGTGGTCGTGCGGTTCTAGGCGCTCCAGTCCGGAGCCGCGCTGCTACTACGGTCGCAGGTTCGAATCCTGCCTCGGGCATGGATGTGTGTGATGTCCTTAGGTTAGTTGGGTTTAATTAGGGGACTGATGACCACAGCAGTTGAGTCCCATAGTGCTCAGAGCCATTTGAACCATATTTTATTCCAGTCTCGTATTGCTCGCGGAAAGAAGGATTGTCGGTATGCCTCTGTGTGGGCTCTAATCTCTCTGAATTTATCCTCATGGTCTCTTCGCGAGGTATACGTAGGTAGGACCAATATACTGCTTGAGTCCTCGGTGAAGGTATGTTCTCGAAACGTCAACAAAAGCCCGCACCGAGCTACTGAGCGTCTCTCCTGCAGAGTCTTATACTGGAGTTTATATATAATCTCCGTAACGCTTTCGTGATTACTAAATGATCCTGTAACGAAGCGCGCTGGTCTCCGTTGGATCTTCTCTATCTCTTCTATCAACCCTATCTGGTACGGGTCCCACATTGATGGGCAGTATTCAAGCAGCGGGCGAAAAAGCGTACTGTAACCTACTTCCTTTGTTTTCGGATTGCATTTACTTAGGATTCTTCCAACGAATCTCAGTCTGGCATCTGCTTGACCGACGATCAACTTTATAAGATCACTCCATTTTCAATCACTCCTAATACGTACTCCCAGATAATTTATGGCATTAATTGCTTCCAGTTGCTGACCTGCTATATTGTAGCTAAATGATAAAGGATCTTTCTTTCTATGTATTCGCAGCACATTACACTTGTCTACAGTGAGATTCAATTGCCATTCCCTGCACCATGCATCAATTCGCTACAGATCCTCCGGCATTTCGGTACAATTTTCCATTGTTACAACATCCCGATATACCACAGCATCATCCGCAAAAAGCCTCAGTGAACTTCCGATGTCATCCACAAGGTCATTTATGTATGTTGTGAATAGCAACGGTCCTACGACACTCCCCTGCGGCACACTGAAATCACTCTTACTTCGGATGACTTCTCTCCATTGAGAATGACATGCTGCGTTCTGTTATCTAGGAACAATTGGTGTGATAGTCCATATGCTCTTACTTTGTTCATTAAACGACTGTGGGGAACTGTTTCGAACGCCTCGCGGAAGTTAAGAAACACGGCATCTACCTGGGAACCCGTGTCTATGGCCCTCTGAGTCTCGTGGACGAATAGCTCGAGCTGGGTTTCACACGATCGTCTTTTTCGAAACCCATGCTGATTCCTACAGAGTAGATTTCTAGTCTCCAGAAAAGTCATTATACTCGAACACAATACGTGTTCCAAAATTCTACAACTGAACGACGTTAGAGATATAGGTCTATAGTTCTGCACATCTGCTCGACGTCCCTTCTTGAAAACGGGGATGACCTGTGCCCTTTTCCAATCCTTTGGAATGCTACGCTCTTCTAGAGACCTACGGTACACCGCTGCAAGAAGGGGAGCAAGTTCCTTCGCGTATTCTGTGTAAAATCGAACTGGTATCCCATCAGGTCCAGCGGCCTTTCCTGTTTTGAGCGATTTTAGTTGTTTCTCTATCCCTCTGTCGTCTATTTCGATATCTACCATTTTGTCATCTGTGCGACAATCTAGAGAAGGAACTACAGTGCAGTCTTCCTTTGTGAAACAGCTTTGGAATAAGACATTTAGTATTTCGGCCTTTAGTCTGTCATCCTCTGTTTCAGTACCACTTTGGTCACAGAGTGTCTCGACATTTAGTTTTGATCCACCTACCGCTTTGACATAAGACCAAAATTTCTTAGGATTTTCTGCAAAGTCAGTACATAGAACTTTACTTTCGAATTCATTGAACGCCCCTCGCATAGCCCTCCTCACACTACATTTCGCTTCGGGTAATTTTTGTTTGTCTGCAAGGCTTTGGCTATGTTTATGTTTGCTGTGAAGTTCCCTTTGCTTCCGCAGCAGTTTTCTAACTCGGTTGGTGTACCACGGTGGCTCTTTTCCATCTCTTATGATCTTGCTTGGCACATACTCATCTAACGTATATTTTACGATGGTTTTGAACTTTGTCCACTGATCCTCAACACTATCTGTACTTGAGACAAAACTTTTGTGTTGAGCCGTCAGGTACTCTGAAATCTGCTTTTTGTTTCTTTTGGTAAACAGAAAAATCTTCCTACCATTTTTAATATTTCTATTTACGGCTGAAATCATCGATGCAGTAACCACTTTATGATCGCTGATTCCCTGTTCTGCGTTTAACTGTTTCCAATAGTTCGGGTCTCTTTATCACCAGAAGGTCTAATATGTTATCGCGACGAGTCGGTTCTCTGTTTAACTGCTCAAGGTAGTTTTCAGATAAAGCACTTAAAAAGTTTCAATGGATTCTTTGTCTGTACCACCCGTTATGAACGTTTGAGTCTCCCAGTCTCTATCCGGCAAATTAGAATCTCCACCCAAAACTATAACATGGTGGGGAAATCTACTCGAAATATCTTGCAAATTATCCTTCAGGTGCTCAGCCACAACAGCTGCTCAACAGCTGCTGAGCAAGGGGGCCTATAGAGACATCCAATTACCATGTCTGAGCCTGCTTTAACCGTGACCCAAATTATTTCACATTTTGAATCTCCGTCAATTTCCTTCGATGCTATTTCACTTCTTATCGCTTTAAACACGCCTCCCCCTTCACTGTCCAGCCTGTCTCTGCGGTATAAATTCCAATCTGAGTTTAGGATTTGATTACTGTTTACGTCTGGTTTCCGCCAACTTTCTGTCGCTAGTACTATGTGGGCACTGTGGCCGTTTATTAATGAGAGCAGTTCTGGGACCTTTCTATAGACGCTCCTGCAGTTTACTATTAGCACATTAATATTGTTATTACCTGTTGCATTTTGCCTACTCCTACCTTGCCGCGTCTCAGGAGGCGTCTTGTCAGGCCTAGGGAGGGAATTCCCTAATCTAAGAAACCCACATGTGCACTCCACACGTACTCCACTACCCTTGTAGCCGCTTCCTGCGTGTAGTGCATGACTGACCTATTCAGGGGACCCTACATTTCTCCATCCGATAACGGAGGTCGAGAAATTTGCACCCCACATCTCCGCAGAATCGTCTGAGCCTCTTGCTTAAGGCTTCTACTAGGCTCCAAACCAGAGGATCGCGATCGGTTCTGGGAACGATACTGCAAATAGTTAGCTCAGATTCCACCCCATGAGCGAGGCTTTCTGCCTTCACCAACTCCACCAACCGCCTGTACGAACTGAGGGTGACCTCAGAACCCAGACGGCAGGAGTCATTGGTGCCGACATGAGCAACAATTTGCAGTCGGGTGCAGCCAGTGCTCTCTATCGCTTCTGGCAGGGCCTCCTCCACATCTTGGATGAGACCCCCCGGCAAGCAGACAGAGTTAACACTGGCCTTCTTCACCGACCTTTCCGCTTGTTTCCCTAAGGGCCCCCATCACCCGCCTAACTTTGGAGCTCCCAATAACTAATAAACCCCTCCCCCTGTGTGCCTGCTCGGACCTTGCTGAAGGAGCGGGCGTTGCCACACGGCCAGCCTCCACATTGACCCTCCGCCTCGTGAGACGCGAACGCCGTTGATCCCCCCACCCCCTCTTGGGGAGAGCATGGCCCAACCGCGCCCGGTACCCGCGAAGATGTCTCGACAGCAGGGACCGTGGGTAAAGCGTGTAACACCTGGGGTGTACCATGTGGCGCACCAGACTCCCCACTGCCGCTACACTCCGAGGCAGCAGCCTGTAGCCGGCTGACCGCGGCCATCAACACGCTCAGATGTTCGCGAACAGTGGCCAGCTCCTCCTGCATCCGTACACAGTAGTCACACATCCTATCCATCCTAAGAAATCGATTTACTGTAGAGAGTTAATCAACTTTTAACTAGACTGCTAATTCACTAAAGGCGGCTGATAGTTCACTAAACTGTGGTTTGTAGCTGAGCATTGTGTGGTAGCGAAAAACGGGTTGCGGGAAATCCGGAACAGAAGAGAATCGAAGCATTTGAGATATCGTGCTACCGACGAATGTTGAAAATTAGGAGGACTGACAAGGTAAGGAATGAGGAGGTTCTGTGCAGAATAGGAGAAGTAAGGAATATGTGGATAATACTGGGAAGAACAAGGGACCACTTGATGAGACATCTGTTAAGACATGAGCGAATGACTTCCATGTACTAGATTCCCGGCCAAGTTGGAAATTTTCCCTGTCCAAGGACTGGGTGTTGTCCTCATCTTTTCATCATCATCACCATCATTTGTGACAGTTGCTACACTGCCTTGTGTAAAAATTGGGAATTTCTATGAGCGCCGATGACAGAGCAATTGAGCGCCCACAATCCTAAAATCATAATCATCACCATTCATGGCCGCAAAAACCGTAGGGAAAGACAGAGACTGAAATACATCCAGGAAATTATTAAGGATGCAGGTTGCAAGTGCTAAAGAGATTGGCACGAGAGAGGAATTCGTGGCGAGTAATCTTTTTTATGAGAGCTTGCAAAAAGTCACTGATGTTTACGGCATTCGACGCGCCACATATTATCTGCCATACAAGCACAGTATTGGCCGCTAATCGCAATAGAATGCGGTACAGCCAATATCCGATGGCTAGCACATAATGAGGATACGGAGCGTAGTTGACCTGTTCCTGTTTAGTAAACGAATAAGTCGCAACAGTGTTGGTGATGTTCATGCAAAGCAGAGCAATGGCCACCATAAATAAAACAAAAATACATTATATCTATGACAACAGTTGCCGAAGTCATCAATAACGAACGAAAGGAATTTCGCAGAGTGAGAAAGAAGCGGCAGATGAAGTATTAGCGTTTCCGCAACGTGAGCCAGTGGAATGTGTGATGATGTATGCGCCCGACTGTGCATGAGGAGTACATGGATGACGATTTGTGTTTAACAACTGGAGGAGGTACTGCAGCAGGTGTCGGTCAATGTAGTTCAGCATCCTTATCAGACACAGAGCCACAAATCCCGTCTTCATTGAAATGTAGTTAAGGACAATCGTTGTCAAGCAGCCAGTACCAGACATAATTTCGCCCATGTAATACCATTCGCTACATACTAAGAAAACAGTTATGAACAGATTTCTAATAAGTCCGCAGCAAGTAGGAGGTGATCTGCCCCGCAGCAATACGACCGTGTAACGCATAGGAAAACTACGGGTACTTTTAACAGGAACTGGTTTGCTCGACTGGGATGCTCGACGCAATTATACCGACCTACTTCGTTATGCACATCAAATTGAGCGCGACACAGGTTACAGTGATTTCAAGCGAAAAAGTGGATTGTTGCACAGCTTCAGTGCTACAGAACTGGAAGGCATAAGATAGCAAAATTTCAAACGAAGTGTCAGGAAACAGCGGAAATTTGTAGATGAGATAAACAAAATTATCGCATCGTTCAGTAAGGTATTTTTTTTTCAACTCCGACCAGTCGGGATTTGAAGATGAAATGCATATAAAAGGAACCCTAAGAATTAAAAGTACCAGGAGGGTTGTATCAAGTTCAACGAACATCAGTGCGTTAACGCGTTCATGTGAAGGGCTTATTTCAATAGTGGTACAAGTCCAATTTTGTTCATTGTGAGATACGGAGTCCTAAAGTTAAATGAGCGCTGAAAAATCTGCAAGTATATATACAGTACTGGCCATTAAAATTACTGCACCAAGAAGAAATGCAGATGATAAACGGGTATTCATTGGACAAATATAGAATACTACAACTGACATGAGATTACATTTTCACGCAGTTTGGGTGCATAGATACTAAGAAATCAGTACCCAGAACAACCAACTCTGGCCGTAGTAACGGCCTTGATACGCCTGGGCATTGACTCAAACAGAGCTTGGATGGCGTGTACAAGTACAGCTGCCCATGCAGCTTCAACACGATACCACAGTTAATCAAGAGTAATGACTGGCGTATTGTGACGAGCCAGTTGCTCGGCCACCATTGACCAGACGTTTTCAATTTGAGAGACATCTGGAGAATGTGCTGGCCAGGGCAGCAGTGGGGTTTCGCAGGGATCGTATGAAGGGTACAGCCATGGGTCGTAACACATCTGAAATGTAACGCCCACTGTTCAGAGTGCCGTCAATACGGACCAGAGGTGACCAAGAAGTGTAACCAATGGCACCCCATACCATCACGCCGTGTGATATGCCAGTATGGCGATGACGAATACACGCTTCCAATGTGCGTTCACCGCTATGTCGCCAAACACGGATGAGACCATCATGATGCTGTAAACAGAACATGGATTCATTGGAAAAAATGACGTTATGCCATTCGTGCACCCAGGTTCGTCGTTGAGTACACCATCACAGGCGCTCCCGTCTGTGATGCAGCGTCATGGGTAACCTCAGCCATGGTCTCCGAGCTGATATTCCATGATGCTGCAAACGTCGTCGAACTGTTCGTGCAGATGGTTATTGTCTTGCAAACGTCCCCATCTGCTGACTTAGGGATCGAGACGTTGCAGCAGGATCCGTTACAGTCATGCGGATAATATGCCTGTCTTCTCGACTGCTAGTGATACGAGGCCGTTGGGATCCAGCACGGCGTTCTGTATTACCCTCCTGAACCCACCGATTCCATATTCTGCTAACAGTCATTGGATCTCGACCAACGCGATCATCAATGTCGCGATACGATAAACCACAATCGCGATAGGCTACAATCAAAGTCGGAAACGTGATGGTACGCATTACTCCTCCTTACACGAGGCATCACAACGTTTCACCAGGCAACGCCGGTCAACTGCTGTTTATGTATGAGAAATCGGTTGGAAACTTTCGTCATGTCAGCACGTTGTAGGTGTCGCCACCGGCACCAACCTTGTGTAAATGCTCTGAAAAGCTTATCGCTTGCATATCACAGCATCTTCTTCCTGTCGGTTGAATTTCGCGTCTGTAGCACGTCATCTTCGTGGTGCAGCAATTTTAATGGCCACTAGTAAGCTTTAATACTTCTGGTATCACAACTACAGATTTTTCAGCGCTGAATTAACTTTAGGACTCTGTATCTTAGAATGAAAAAGAAATGGACTTGTACCACTATTGAAATAAGCCCTTCATATGCAATTATTTCTAACATTAATCTGGATGCAAACTGGCTGGAAAGGTAATTACTGTGCTGTGAGAAGTTGGAGGTGCTCTGCCCCCTGCGATTCTTGAAACAGCAGTAGTGAATATATATAAGTCACAGCAAGCAAGAGTGGGAAAATGGGCATAAGAGAACTCTGGTATGAGCACTGCTTTTGGTTTATAGCTGATCAAAACTTGTGTTCTTGATTCATGGTCTGCGTACAAAAATTTTACTCCTTTAGAGCAAACTGTCCCTCCTGAAAAGTATATGTAATTGCAGTTAGTATGACCTGAAATCAGAGAACAAATTCAGTCTCCTGATGCTTGTTGTTTTCCGTGCCTATAAAACGTATTATCGCACTGTTACAACTAGGCCGTAACGGATAGCCAATTTCACGATAAACTTCACACGGAATATTTTTCATTCGGTTCCATGCCATCATATTCCATCAGTTCTCATCACTCTGTTCGCAGCTTGTGGTCTCGCGGTAACGTTCTCGCTTCCCGAGCACGGGATCCCGGGTTCGTTTCCCGGCGGGGTCAGGGATTTTAACCTGCCTCGAGATGGCTGGGTGTTGTTGTATCGTATTCATCATCATCGTTCATCCCCATTACGGTCAAAGGAAGGCAATGGCAAACCACCTCCATTAGGACTTTGCCTAGTATGGTGGAGCGGGTCTCCCGCATCGTTCCTCTACGCTTCTAAAGGAGTATGGGACTTCATCATCATCATTATAATCATCATCCTGTTACACGAATGAGATTCTATATGCATCCTTGAATAGTGGACACCTAGCTGAACGTGCTAATGTTTGTACCTCCCAAGAAGTTAGCCTTCGATCTTCAGGGTGCGAACCTATATGATCACTTTGGTCCTACATTATTCATTCCGTGTTCATGGTCCGGCCATTTTTCATTCGGTCGCACCATAAAGTTGCAGTTGAGACAGGAAAATCAGTCGTCCCTCAGGGTTCGAAATTAGGTCCCACACTCGTTGCATGGAGACTGATCAGTTGACTCACTGTGAATACCACATGCATGCTGATGAGCTTCTCTCGACGTGACAGCATGGTAGAGAGGGGTGTACCCATGTCCACACAGTGTATGAAATAGCCTGATTTGTTGGTGTATCAACACGGTTTGTGGAACGTGGCTGCAATGAATCAACCACTGGCGTAAAACAAGTGGTCAATGAAAGGTTCTGCTGACAAGGACCTGAGTCAAGTGTCATGTTTTGCAAATGAGATTGTGTTTCAAACCTGACAGGAGTTTCTTTTGTTAGTGACTCCCGCTCCAATTCCACCAGATTGCGATCGAGCTGGATGCAGAGTGCATTTAGAGGTAGGTATTTCGCTAAAGGTCGTTGCTTTCAGAGGCTACATGTGGACCAGTTAATACAGAAAGTCGAAAGCAGTTCACTAGAGGTGAGCAGTACGGTCGGACGAGTCGTATTATGCCTTTTTTTTCAATTTATGCAGTGCGTTGACTGTTCTTACGGCCTAATGAGGCGTTTAACCTGCAGTTTCTGCAGGTAGTTTTGAGTACCATGGCTTGGGTCCACCCATTCAGGTTACCGTGACCATGAATCAGGATGTTTATTTCCACATCTCTTGGGGACCTCGTGTTCATATTTGTCATATCTATCCTTGACAAATACAAAATTACAATAGCAGTGTTCAGAGGGTTGAACGAAAGAGTTCCTAATTTGATGAACACTGAAGCTCCCCATCGAATCCCGTCTGGCCCACTAAATAACCTTATCTCTATTCTACAGAAAATGCCTGGAGTCAAACAGTTCATAAGCTGAAACTAAATGTTCCATAGGACAACAAGCTTGTAGTCTCTTTTCTTCGCTGATCTGAGATCGTTTATCAAGGCTAGTGTCGATGTTACAAGCTATTAGCGTAGTTTCACGCCGAGCGAGATTGGCTGAATAATCACGAATATACTAAAGGAGGCATAACTTAGAGTTTTGCGATATATTGGGCGACACAAGAGTTCGTTAACATTGCTTAATGCATAGTTCACGGAATAATGCAGGTATAGAGATAAAACTTGACATACGTACCTCAAATCATACGAGGCTTTATTGAAACCGAAAACGAGTGCAGAAATCGACCAACAAATTGCGACATGGCAATGAGGGCGGGTGCGAGGTACGTCAATATTTCAGAGAATCGTATCATCCCTAGACTTGCTGATAAACACCTGCTGGAATGTACGACTTCTGTGCAGGATGGAGTTCCATACTGTATTACTACACGTGTGAAAGAGCTTTAGCGCCCACAGTCTGGTGAGGATTGTGTGCTGAGCCCCCACTTGCCTCCTAAGGTCCCCACAAGCGTGATTATTGGTGGTGGGGTAGAGAAGTATTGCATTTTGAAACGTTAACAGACTTTTGGGCAACCCTGTATTTCATGCAAATGCTGCTCCATAGATTATAAGTATTGGAAACCGGGGGACGGTGCTCTGGGTAATTCCGGTATGACTTTACATTATTAAACGATTTGTTTCTATAGCTTTATCATCACGGTAACAGAGCAATTGAGTCGTTGAATAAGGTATAGACAGACTACAGTTTTCAGTTGTATGTGTCTGCCTTATTTAATTATGTTTTCGCATTTACCAGTTCAAACTATTGCACCATTTGGAAAAAATGTCATTTAGGCAACGGTTATGAGTTGCAGTTAAATTTAGTTTCTAATTTGCCCACTGGTTAATAAATGTGCGTGACAGAGCAGTGTTCTAATGTTTACAGCTAAATTGTTTTTTGTGTTGTTATCTGTATTCTGGGGAACAATTTTTTGAAGTTAATTTCTACCTTCAATTACGGAAAGATATCAAAATCGCTTAGCCGCGCCCCACCGTTGCCAAAATAATGACAGGAAATTAATTGCATCTACCTGTGCAGCCGAACACGCGTATGGCCTTTGGCGAACCAGTGCTTTTTCAGTTGTCTGCATATTCGATTCAGTGCTACGTTGCTGGTCTGCAGTTTCCGTTAACTAATGCGAATTAGCTAAGCGGTAGCAATATACAGTTTGTTGTTAGAGAAATCCATGTTTCTGAATTGTGAGTGGTGGAAAATTAGTTTCAAGTTTCATAGTAAGGAAATTTGAATAATATTGCCACTAGAGGTATTAAATGAGAACAGCTGAGCACGAAATTTGTGAGTCACTTTATACTACTTAGTTCTTGAAGAGCACAGTAAAAAATTAGATCACTTTTAAACTGTCATCGCAAGAATTAATGCGCTTCCGAAAGTGAAATTTACATTGCTGATGTCAAGAGCTATTGCAGAAACAGAAAGTGTATTTCTCAAGCTGCGACATCGTCGCGAAAAAACACAGTGACCCGTATATGTAATAAGTTTCCTTTAATTTGCGTCTATGGTCACAATCTTTTCTGTTTCACAGATTACCGGTTTCGGTCTTTAATGACCATCATCAGATCTGTCTCATAAAATCCAAGTCCTAATGGCTGCAGTGCATTAGGACTTTGATTTTATGAGACAGATCTGATGATGGTCGTTAAAGACCGAAACCGATAATCTGTTAAAAAGAAAAGATTGTGACCATAGACGTAAATTAAACGAAACTTAGTGTATTCCTCTTCGTTTAGATTCGCTGTGTTGCGTAAACGTCGACAATAGTTTATTAACTCGAACAAAATTATCTTCATCCACATCTGTAGACAACAGAAACGTGCTCTTAAATGATTTGAACTGGGGAACAAACAATAGTGTGTCAAGCTCTTCATGTGAGAGTAGCACTTTCATCTTATGTACTCAATTACTTGCTGCAAGTATTATCATCTCTTTCTTTCCCTGCGGTAATCACCTTCCGCAACTCCGTCCAGAGCCATGGAAGTTATTATCTCATGTCTTAACACACGTGATATCATCGTGTCCCTTCTTCTTGCTCCTGTCTTTCGTATGTTCCTTTCTACATATTCTACCGACAGCCTTTTCACTCCGTATCAGTCCACCTAATTTCAACTTCCATCTGTTGCACGCCATCTGAAACTATTCAGTTCTGTTTGTTTCCGGTTCTTCCACAGTCAACGATTCACTGCCGTACGATGCTTTTATTGCAGATGTACAGTCATAATAATTTCCTCCTCAAACTTAGCCCGGTGTTTGAGAGAAGACTTCGTTAGACTAGGAATATCCCCCTTTACCTGTGCGAGCCTTTATTTTATGTTTTCCTTGGTTCGTCGATCATAATCCTATTATTTTTCCTCACTTTCTCTAAGAGTATAGGCCTAAATTTCAGTGACGAAACGTATCACTGATATACTTTGATCCTGAGTTTTCAAATCTTAAACAGGGCTGCAGCTGCAACTGTGCAAATTTAGAAAAGTGGAATTAAAACAGTCACCAGTTGCTGAAGATAGTAGTCAAGAGCTCTTGATCTAGGTTTGAACCCATATAAATGGGCCTTCATCAGAAGTCTCATTACGTTTTACATGTTGATCATGATATGCCGCCATTAGGCTTTGTCATAATTAAAATGAGAATTGTAAAAACCGCAATCTGGATTTGTCATACATAAAATAATACACATATTACCGGAGGCCTTTTTGACCAGTAACAGATAAACATGCAGCTGAATTTTAATCTCACTGCTGAAACTTTATTTACGTCAACGCTTCCTCGATTAACATATTGAACAGTCGGGGTAGAAGACTGCAGTTCCATTGTACACATGTATTACTCCAAGCACTTCTTTCTTGCCCCTCTTCGATTATTGATCCCTCTTGTTCTTTGTACATTTTGTTACATTAAGTCTTCCATTGTAGGTTATTCCTAATTTTCTCAGAATTTCTAACATCTTGCACTGCTTTACATTATCGAACGCTTTTTCTAAGTTAATAAATTTGATGGACCTTTGATTTCTTTTCCAGTCTCGATAAAAATCAAGAGTAATGTCAGAACTGCCTCGCAGGTGGCTTAAACGATCCCAAAGCCAATCTGATAGCTATCCTCTGGACTGTGAGAATAATTATTTTCCAAAATTTCGTGGTATATATCCGATTTCACAGATTCCACACATCGGCTTCAATAGTCAACTGGTTGCCGCTTCTCCCCAGTGATTTTAGAAGTGGCAAAGGAGTTATCTGTCGAAGGTTTCTTAAGCTCTGTCGAATTTTGACTACAATAGTAGATCCCATAAGTTCTTCTTATAGAATGTCATTTGTTGTTCTACCTTGCACAAGTCCTCCCTCTCATGAGCCCTTCAGTACACTCTTTCTACTAGTCTTCTCTCTCATCTGCGTCTAGCAGAGCAATTTCTCTTACATTGTTGTAGCTCTAACTTTTTAATGTAATGAAGGTCCTTTTCTCTTTTTATATGCTGAGCGAGTTCTTCTGATTACCTATCTGTTTTCGGTTTCGTCACAGTTTTCCCACAGCCATTTCGCCTTGGCTTTCCTATGAGTCTTACATTACTGAGTTCTTGCCATTCCCTGAAAATTTTTCTACTTCCTTCTTTTGTCGAGTAGTTTATTTAGTCTTTTACCCAATGTCCCTTCGTCGTTAATTTCGTTATACCTATGTTTGTCTGTCCAACTTATATGACTGCTGTTTTTAGAGATGTACACACCTCACCAATTGAACTGCCTGCTGTGGTGTTAATACTCGCTGTATTAATTATATTTAGCGATCTACAAACGCGTCTCATCCTTCTTCAGTACTTCAGAATACCACTTCCAGCCGCACAGACTCTTCTTACGATTCTCTTAAGCTTTAGTCTATTCATCGTGATTAACAAATTGTGATCAGAGTTTGTGTCTACTGCTGGGCTGTCCTGCAATCCAATATATGACTTCGGAACTTCGGTTTGACCATGATGTAATCCAGTTGGAATCATGCTGTGTCTTATAGCTTTTTTCAATCTTACATCACATTCTTGTGATTTTGAACTGTTTATTAGCTGTTGCTAACTGGAATTTATTACAGAATTCAATACATCTTTTTCCTGTGTCATATCTACTACCTACCCTATTTTCTCCTGTAATTTACCTTTCTTTACTATTGCGTCCCGATCCCCCATAACAATTAGATTATCAAATCCTTTTAAATATGGCATTCCCCACTCAATAGCATTGTATATTTTCTCTGCCTCCTCACCTTTTGTTCATGACATCAGCATGGATACCTGAACTATTCTTGTTGGCTTGGTCTGCTGTCAATTCACATGAGGTCAACTCCATTTTAACTGTTCACTTTAACTCACTCTTTGCTATATCTTCCTATTCATAACGAATACTACTCCCGTTGTATGAATTTATTTTTCTATTGACGTCAACATACCTTCCTCTGACAAGAAAGCTTTACCATCTTCCCATTTCACTTCACTAACCCCCACTGTATCTAGACTCAGGATTTGCATTCGCTTCTTCAGAATTTCCAGCTTCTGTACCATGTTCATACGTCTGATATTCTATGCTAGGACTAATAGAACGTGACATATTCGTTGGTTACCCAGCATTATACCTCACCCATAGCACTTCACTCCTGAGACCCTAAAGGGGATTAATCGGGAATCTTTTCCCATGGAGGGGCCTACAAATTTTTTGAATTACAGGTCCTATGTTCTGAGACTGTGTGTCTTTAATGCAGTGGTTTCTATTGCCTTCTTCGTCATACGTAAGGAAAAAAAAACGTTTATAATTATCAAAGTACTTTCTCTGTTCATTAAATCTAGCTAACAAAAAGCCGAAATATTCAATTTCTAGCCGTGAATAGCTACAAAAATATGTTGTATTGGTTTACGGTAGTAAGTTGTGTGCTGCGATTAGAAACTTATCTGCTTCCATTAGTCCCTGATCTACGAAAGTGTACTGAAACATAGGAATGTTAATGCCACTGTAATCAGTCGGAAAGGCAGTCTGACCACACGTAACAAAAGC
This sequence comes from Schistocerca piceifrons, assembly GCF_021461385.2. Taxonomy (NCBI): domain Eukaryota; kingdom Metazoa; phylum Arthropoda; class Insecta; order Orthoptera; family Acrididae; genus Schistocerca; species Schistocerca piceifrons. The sequence goes on from NC_060139.1 coordinate 635,424,195, forward strand.
AATTCTTACACACATGATAATATGCATAACTGTAAATCAGTTAGTACCTTAATGTTATTTAAACACTCATAAAATCCTACCAGTCTTAGTATAATGTGGACACGTCCAGCCTAGCCAAAAGTAGTGCTGTAAGGATATTTCCACGTGATTTTAATTACTGATCTCCGATTCCAAAAGATATCACACATGAGGAGGGTGGCGTATTTCCTATTAACGAACTAAAATAGCTGTCTACAACATATGTATTTGATTATTCTCACACTGGCCAATTACTGATGAGGCAAACCTTTTTGCTGGTTTACTATCAAAATCCGTTTCGCTACAACACCATGGTCACAGTAGCAAGGGAGACTAATATCATTTACATGTCCTACTACCATACTGTGTTCATTTTACCTTACCGAAAGCGGTTCTGATAATAACGAAGGACAGATACAGCAAAATGTCACGATTTTCTCAAAGAAATTATAGATGTTGTATAGAATGCATAGTTTCGCGGCGATATATACTGATAAAATTTTCTCTGGCTTCCAGTTGATTCAAGTCAAGCTTTCGGTCGATCTCTCCTCGGCCATTGTCAAGTGGTAACCACTTGACAAATTTTATCAATGATAGTAAGAAGTCACCTGAAAAAAAAAAAGGTACAGATTTTAGCAATAGCTGTTGATGATATGGCAGTACACCTGTGTGTAGCTATCTTATACTCAACAATAAATGAATGATTTAGGATGAGCAACATTATCAGCAGGCATACCAAACACGTTGGGTTGGTGTGCCGGCCGAAGTGGCCGAGCGGTTCTAGGCGCTACAGTCTGGAACCGCGCGACGCTACGGTCGCAGGTTCGTATCCTGCCCCGGGCATGGATGTGTGGGATGTCCTTAGATTAGTTAGGTTTCAGTAGTTCTAAGTTCTAGGGGACTGTTGACCTCAGAAGTTAAGACCCATAGTGCTCAGAGCCATTTGAACCTTTTTTTTGGTTGTTGTATAAATTCGCAATATTTTTCCGTATGTTTAATAAACACAACAGGTACGCATAACAAAAGCTTTAGTCATCAATAATATGTTCTCTTTCGTTATTTTCAACAGTCTGCTAACGCTGGGTAACTTCTTTATTCCGCGACTATAGAAATCACGTGGTTTTCAGACGAAGAACTCGTCGAGCAATGTTCGGAGCACATTTTCGTCCAGAAAGGAAATTACTTGAATGCTGTTCAATAGAGAGCCGGAAGATCAGATGAATTTGATGGATATGGAATAACATCCCAACACAAATCCTGTAAAGCGTTTTTTCAGCCTTGCAGAATGTGACCAGACGTGGTGGCCGAGCGGTTCTACGCGCTGCAGTCTTGAACCGCGCGACCGCTACGGTTGCAGGTTAGAATCCTGCCTCGGGAATGGATGTGTGCGATGTCCTTAGGTTAGTTAGGTTTAAGTAGGTCTAAGTTCTAGGTACTGATGACTCAGAAGTTAAGTCCCATAGTACTCAGAGCCATTTGAACCATTTTTTGCAGAATTCGGGAGGGCGTCTTTCTGGTCGTTGTCCTTTGTTGTTGACAGTAAACATCAGCAGTAATGCTCACACCTTGGGGAAGCGGATCATAGTACACCACACCGTCGCTGTTTCATTAGCTGCACAAAGTTATCTTTTTTGGATGTGTGCAGACCTTTGTACTCGTAATTGCTGCATTGATCTGAACCATTCCTTTCTTTTCCTAATGTTCACATGAAGGCACCATTTCTAGTCACCACTAACGATACAGGATGGGAGTGGTTGGTGTTGTTAATGAGGCAATTGATGACGAGCAAACAGATATTCACATATGGACATCCACTGATTCCTCTGACTATTTCAGAGTATGTGGTACCCACCCACATGATTTTTGAACCTTTCACATTGGAGATGCCTCATGGTTGTGAAATGATCACAGTTCATCATAATTGGCAGTAATCGCGTACACTGACTTAGATCATCTGGATAAATGCGCTTAAATGATCTTCATCAAATACTGCTGGTCTCGGTGAACGCGGAGGAGCAGTAATGTCAAAACGACCCTAATTAAAACGAGAAAACCATTTTCCTACCATGCTTTGGCAGCACAAATATTTTTGGCTTATTCCACTACTGTCACCCCTCTATTGAACTCAGTCAGAAGAATACATCGGAAATGTTCCGGCTTCTCTACTTTGCATTCCATTTTCTAATATCCACAGCTCCACTCGCCTCCAGGTGGGAACATGGCGATATGTAAATTTAATTAACAACAGTGAACAGTAAATAAAAAATGGCATTCGGTAAGTAAACGCAAATCAACCGGACTAGCAAAATGCCAAATATAAAGTAATGTACTTACCTAGTAGTTTCGTATTTTTTCTCAAACTGTGTAGATAAACAGATGAAACGACGTGGATTCCTTGCACACGTAACATGAAAGGAGATCTAGTAGGAACGATGAAAATATACATACCTCAAAAATGTTCCGCATCACCTCGGTTCCGAGAGTGTCGGAACCTGTACAGAAAACTGGAATAGAGAGCAACGTAAATAACATTTCCGCCCTTTTTATTGCTCATGAAAACTACACTCTGCATGTTGTACCACCATACAGCGAGACCCTCAGATGTGGTGTTCCAGATTGCTGTACATATCGGGTCAGTCGGAGTGGCCGTCCGATTCTAGGCGCTGCAGTCTGGAGCCGGGCGACCGCTACGGTCGCAGGTTCGAACCCTGCCTCGGGCATGGATGTATGTGATGTCCTTAGGTTAGTTAGGTTTAATTAGTTCTAAGTTCTAGGCGACTGATGACCTCAGGAGTTAAGTCGCATAGTGCTCAGAGCCATGTGAACCATTTTTTTGTACACATCGGTACCTCTAATACCCAGTATCACTTCCTCTTGCATTGATGCATGCCTGTATTCGTCGTGGTATACTGTCCACAAGTAGATCAAGGCACTGTATGTCCAAGTTGTCCCACTCCTCAACGGCGATTCGGCGTAGATCCCTCAGAGTGGTTGGTGGATCACATCGTCCATTAACAGCCCTTTTCAATCCATCCCAGGCATGTTCGATAGGAATCATATCTACAGAACATATTGGCCACCTTTGTCGAGCGATATCGTTATCCTGAAGAAAGTCATTCTCAAAATGTGCACGATGAGGGCGCGAATAGTCGTCCATGAAGACGAATGCCTCACCAATATGCTGCCGATATGTTTGCACTATCAGTCGGAGGATGGCATTCACGTATCGTACAGCCGTTACGGCACCTTCCATGGCCGCCAGTGGCGTACGTCGGCCCAACATAATGCCACCCCTAAACATCAGGGAATCTTCACCTTGCTGCACTCGCTGGACTGTGTGTCTAAGAAGATAAGCCTGATCGGATTGCTTCCAAACACCTCTCCAATGATTGTCTGGTTGAAGGCATATGAGACACTAATCGGTGAAGAGAACGTGACGCCAGTCATGAGCATGTTGTTGGGCCCATCTGTACCGCGCTGCCTGGTATCGTGGTTGCAAAGATGGAGCTCGCCATGGACACCGGGGGTGAAGGTGCGCGTCATACAGCCTGTTGCGCACAATTTGAGTCGTAACAAGACGTCCTGTGGCTACACGAAAAGCATTATTCAACATGGTGGGGTTGCTGTCAGGGTTCCTCCGAGTTATAATCCGTAGGTAGCGGTCATCCACTGTAGTAGTAGTCCTTGGGCGGCCTGAGCGAGGCATGTCATCGAGAGTTCCTGTCTCTCTGTATCTCCTCCATGTCCGAAAAACATTGCTTTCTTTCACTTCGAGACACCTGGCCACTTACCTACTTGAGAGCCCTTCCTGGCACAAAGTGACAATGCGGACGCGATCGAACCGCGGTATAGACCGTCTAGGCATGGTTGAACTACAGACAACACGAGCTGTGTACCTCCTTCCTGTTGGAATGACGGGAACTGATCTGCTGTCGGAACCCCTCAGTCTAATATGCTCTGCTGATGCATTGTTTTTTACGTCTTTTGGCGGGTTTAGTGACTCTCTGAACAAAGGGACTGTGTCTGTGATACAATATCCACTTTCAACGTCTATGCAAACATTTTTTTATGTGTGTATATTGTCTAGAGAAACCTTCCAGAAAGACAATAAATTATTCATATTCTACAAGCAAATGAGACGACAAAATAGATATTTGAACAAACTGAATGGCAGTCACTTGATCCCGTAAAGCAGCCTCCAGCTTATGAAAACACGTATAATCTAAGACTTTGTGATACTACTGTGTGGCAGATTGTGCCTAAACTGTCACATGACGTACTTATATAATGTAATATACATACCCAGGTAGACAGTAAATTCGAATCTTTAATGCGAAATGAAAACTGCGTGCTGTGTTCCCTACTGCAATTGACTGCTTTGCCGATAACTACCTCAGCCCCTTTCCTCCTAATACAATGAGTAATAGAAGCAGGCTTCGGTTTTCATTTTATTTATTTTTGTCTCTAGCTCGAGACAGGGAAGTTTACTTATGGAAACAGGAGATTAATAAATTTGTTTGGTGCTGAAAGGCATCTCCGGGCAGCTACAGAACAGGGATGTCCACACACCTGGATCGTCTAAAAGGCTGGACAGAATACCATAAAAACTGCATGGCGTGGGAAATGAAAGTGCATCAATTTTAGTTACATAAGATCCGAGGCCCAGCTGAAACAACAGAGCTTCTGAGAGTGTGGAACCAGTCATTCTTGAACGTCTATTCAAATCCTAGGAAGGTGTTGCGCCAGTAGCTTACAGTAATCATTTGTGTGGAAGGCGTGAGATCCAGTGTGAAAGTATCTTTAGAGCTTTTGGCTGGTCATGGCTTGAAATCTGTCATGACAAATTTTCTGGCTTCTTCCCCACACCACACCTGGTTACAATGATAAAATCCGTAACCGTTGAAAATTTTCGACTTCATTATAAAATTATTGTTGGTCATAGCTCACAAGAACTGCTGCAGTTGGGCAGTGAAATTCTGACATTGCAGAACAAGCTAAGTATTGTAAAGTAAAAACACAATACTAAGATTATGAAGTATACATAAATGGAGGGGCTGAGAGTACAAGATGTACAAGAGCTTGCTAAAACCAACTGGGTAAATAACTCCCAATCCTAAGTGGCTATTTATAAATTACGCGAGTTACTATGGCAAGAATATATATTTTTCCTAATGGTCAGTTAGTCTATGTATAACTGTAGGAATGGTTAGAGACTGTAGTGCTTTCGTAACATTTTTATGGCATATTAAAAATACTTACATTCCTTGCGTCTTGAAAAATTTTGAAGTGGAATGGTTAGATGTGCAAAAACATTTTATTTATTGTGCTATGTTTGGAATATTTTATGGTATAAAACTTGTGGTATAAACAGTAAAATACATGCCTGTTATAACGAAAGGGCATTCGAGTAATTAAAGCGAAATTAATATAATGTGAAAAACAATTAGTAAATAGATAATACTGTTGTACTTGCAAACTGTTGGAGAAGTTTCAGCATAATGGTCTACTTTTAAAGATAATAATGTCCTGAAAAAGAAAATCCATGGTCATTTCTATTGAAATGTAATTTTAATATCATTATGTTTGTTATATAAAGTTAGTGAAAATATACCTAGGGGCAACGATTCCTGAGTCACACTCCCCCCCACCGTCCTTCATTGTTCTCCTCCTTCCCCTACTATATGCCAAGTCTGGATGGACATACCTTACGAATGGAACATCAAATTGAAGAAATAAATTTAAAATACCAAAATATAATTATATTGCTGTGGTTCCAACACATACGGAAGATTGCTCTTAGCCACTTTCTATAAACTCCTCACAGTCAATGCACAATCTAAATCATGTCTTTCGGTGACATTTCTTGAAGAATGCGCTTTTTTGGAAAACAGTCGTGTTGGTGTACCATTGTGTTGTGCATTCTTCATCTGCTAAAGGTTTATCCATACCACAAATTTCATTTTAAACTCACGTTGATGCAAAGGCTACAGAAGAGTTATTAATGGGGAACCAATCCGGTTCTATATATTAAAAATCACGGTTTAGTGAATACTTGAACTGCAGTGTTAGAGGATCTTCTTTGCTGATTCAGATCCACCTGGTTTTCGTCCGTTGTATTTTGTTTCCCTCTGTGTCGCGCGAGGTAGCCGCGCGGTCCTGGGCTCCTTGCAGAGTCCTCCCTCGGGCATGGGCTTGTGTGTTGTCCTTAGCATAAGTTACTTTAAGTTAGATTAAGTAGTGTATAGCCTAAGGGACCGATGACCTCAGCAGTTTGCTCCCATAGGAACTTACGACGAATTTCCAAAAGAAAAATTACGTTCTATGCCTTTAGCAACTTCGTCCTTTACCAGGACATCCATGGTTGTAATTGAAATAAAGTTCTTTGTTTTAATTTCCACTATTTTAATTTCCCCTACGGGAGACCTTCTGCTGACCTGTTGCACTGCCTCCATCCTGTTAAAAATACATGTTTGAATTGCTTCTTTGCCTTTTCAGAGGGACCAAAATCTTTGCCATATTTTAAATATGTCTGCCCAGCTGCAAGGCTCTTATGGTCTGTTGTGTCAATATGCTGATTTTCCTTCAAGATGTACAAATGATATTTCAAAATATGACTTTCTTAAACGTGCATTAAAATGTTACAAAAGAGGACTTCAAAGTATTCACATTAGACTACTGCTGTACTTTTGAAAAAAACCTGAAGCTTTATTAAAGTTATCAGCAATTGTCCTGTGCTAGCCACATCACTTATGCAAGATGTATCCGAAATGCAGTCCAGGCGTTGGCATAGAGCTTAAACTTTATTTGGTTCTGTGCAGGGAATTGCTTGTAATTCTTTTACTAAGAAGGTGAACTCCCCATCGTAGCCCCTCAGATTTAGTGGTAAGATGGCCCAGTGGTTAGCCCGTCAAACATTGAACACAGATAAAGGAAGAAAACAAGAAAAAGGTGTACTGAACCGTAAAAAAAGAAGCATAATTGCAACAGTGAACTATCGAGGTTCAAGATTTGCAACACGACCGATTCTAAATATCCACGGCGTAGTCGTCATGTGGTCACGATGTTAAACTGCGAAGGAGGAAATCTGTGTTCAAATCTGCCTTGTGCCCGATGCTTTTCCACAAAATTGAGAACTGTCAGTCAGCTAATTGACGTCTTTTCTCGCTGTATTCAAATTTACGTCTCTGTCGTGGTGTAACGTCCGTTTGCAACCGCGAGTTGTAAGAATGGGACTTCCAGACATACGTACCTCCTACGTCTGCACACAGTAACACATGTTATCACTCTTGCGTCCCTTTTTCGAACTTTTGACTCCTGAATCCCTCTTTTGTAACGTGGTTCACACCCATTTATTTGTTGTTTTCATTTTTATTACAGGTCAATGGGGTATCTCGCCTTCTCTCACTATTCATCATAATTATTTGTGACAGTGATATATTCTTACCACGTGACTCATATTCTATAACCAAATCATAGCATGCCAATTGCCTAGACTACAGAAGAACAGGTACGTCAACGACCGGGCGGACAGTTCATAATTTTGTGAAAATGAAACATGGGGTACGAGAGAAATTTGAACCCGAAACTGACACTTTTGAGACCAACAGCGCGCCCACAAAACCAGCTGTTCTTCCAGCTCGCTCGATATTTCACATCTTGAGCTTGGACCGTTCACTGTTTCTATTTTTCTTCTTTTTTCACAGTTCAGTACATCTTATTCCTATTTTCATTCTTGATCTGTGTTCAGCATTTGACGGGCTACCCAATGGGCAGTTATACCATTAAATCTGAGGGGAATGCGGTATGTAAGATGAGATCCACATTTAAGCTTACCACATATGCAGTTAGACCATTTTCCTGTGAAATGTCACTTGTACCATTTGTACTCCCAACCCCTCAATTTTTTTGTTTGTCTTTAGTGCGGCTGTATTACATACAAGTTTCCAGCTTGCTGTGAAACACCAGTCTGATCATGACTACGGTGCATATTCATCTCAATGTGACTCACAGAAGTGCGTAGTACTCACGTTCTCAAAAAGTGCGAGGATTCTTTGCGAGGGACAGAAATGTGCGATGCGTATCTGGCGGGAACACTACGCAGCTCGTGCCCGCTCCGGCAACCTCGCAGCGGGAATACGAATGGCTTTCCTCTCAGCCACCTCTCATAGCAGACCATAAGTGAGTTTCAGCACGTCCTACGGAAATTGGAGGAAGGGATAAAGATAGAATTAAACTTTGTCTCGTATTAGGCGGAACAGAAGGCTTTCGGAATAAGAAAGGGTGAGAAACATAAATTTAATCTTTATCGTTCGCGAAGTCCTCCGACGAAACTGCGTTTCCCTTCCTCCATTTCATAAACGTGTATTTTAGTAGCCCCGTCGCTGAAATACTCGCAATAACAGTAAAACATTTCTGGATTTATATATGCAGTGTTGTCAATATTGAAATGGAGATGGACTTTTACGCTACATTAAACTGTAGAGAACTCCTTTGGAGCTTTCTGTAGCGCCAGATGTTCCTCCAGCAGCACGAGCACATTGTTTCAATAATATATTTTATGTTCGTGCTTAAATCATCGTTGTATTCTCCAGCTAGAATTTCGCATAAATATTAAGATGGGCGGATTTGACTTACAGAAATTTATAAAATGTTAGGTTTCATGCCAAAGTGATCCAAATTTATTTTGCTTCATAATGGGTATTTCTTGTGTCAAGCAATATTGTCATCAAGAAAGAAATGTTTTGGAAAATGGATTAGTCGAAGCTGACGTGTATAACGTATTGGTATGAACTGAGAATATTTTCCTGCAAGATATCAAGTAAGGAATTCTGCTGTACCCAATTTCGACGAATGATTGAGCAAGAAGTCTTTGACAGAGCGATATGGCGCAGTGGTTAGCACACTGGACTCGTAGTTCGAAGGACGACGGTTCAAAACCGCGTCCCGCTATCCTGATTTAGGTTTTCCGTGATTTCCCTAAATCGGTAAAATCATCTGCCGAAGGACACTGCTGACTTGCTTCCCCATACTTAATGGGACATATAAACTCGCACTTTGCTCGCCTCCCCCAAATCAACCAACCAATCAAGAAGTCCTTGAATAAGTGCATCACCCTGTAATGTATTACAGAGATGTACAATCCGTTTGGAAAAAGAAATAACGAAGAAACTCAAAAATTTTTGAATGTAACGCTACATCACTGTGTTAGACATTAAATAGTGACTGGAGAAGAAGAAAGAGCCATAATCTCATTAAATAGAAGAGAGCTAAAATATGTAATGATTAGCAACTAGTCATGAGTCATCCGACAGGTTTGATGCGACCCGCTACGGATTCTCTCTCCTGTGCCAAGCTCTTCATCTCACAGTAGCGGTTTCAACATACGTCCTGAATTATTTGCTGAATGTATTCCAATCTCGGTCTTTCTCTACCGTTTTTGTCCTCACTGCTCCCTCCAGTACTAAGGAAGTCATTCCCTGATGCATTAATATATGTCCTTTCATCCTGACCCTTCAATGTTTCCCATATACACTAAAGCGCCGTGGAAACTGGTGCAGGCATGCGTATTCAAATACGGAGATATGCAAATAGGCAGAATAAGGCGCTGAGGTAGGCAACACCTGTATGACAAGTGTCTGGCGCAGTTGTTAGATCGGTTACTGATGCTACAGAGGCTAGTCACCAATATTCAAGTGGGTTTGAACGTCGTGTTATAGTCAGCGCACAAGGGGTGCTACAAAGAACCTCGGAGGTAGCACTGAAGTGGAGATTTTCCCGTATGACGATTTCACGAGTGCACCGTGAGTATCAGGAAGCCGCTAAAACATCAAATCTCCGACATCGCTGCGGCAGGAAAGAGATCCTGCAAGATCGAAACCAACGACCATTGAAGAGACGCTTTCAACGTGACAGAAGTGCAAACCGTTTCGCAAATTGCTGTAGATTTCAAAGCTGGGCCCGTCGACACCGACATTGGACTGTTGATGACTGGTAAATGTCGACTGGTCGAAGGAGTCTTGTTTCAAATTCTATCGAGTGGATGGACGTGTACGAGTATGGAGACAACCTCACGAATCCAGGGATCCCGTATATCAGCAGGGACTGTTCAAGCTGGTGGAGGCTCTCTCATGGTATGGAGCGTGTGCAGTTGGAGTGATATGGGAGTCTTGATACGTCTGGATGCTACTCTGACGTACGTAAGCATCCTGTGTGATCTGCTGCATCGATTCATGTCCATTGTGCATTACGACGGACTTGGGCAAATCCAGCAGGACAATGCCACACCACTCACGTCCAGAACTGCTACAGAGTGGCTCCAGGAACACTCTTCTGAGTTTAAACACTTCCGATGGCAACAAAACTCTCCAGGCATGAACATTATTAAGCATATGTGGGATGCCTTGCAACGTGCTGTTCAGAGGAGGTATCTAGCCCCTCGTACTCTTACGGGTTTATGTACAGCCCTGCAGGTTTCATGGTGTCAATTCCCTCCAGCACTATTTCAGACGTTAGTTGAGTCCACGCCACGTCGTGTTGTGGCACTTCTGCATGCTCGCAGTGACCCTACACGATATTACTCCGATGTAACAATTTCTTTGGCTCTTCAGTGCATTTCTTCCTTGTCCGATTGTGCACAGAACCTACTCATTCCTTACCTTATCAGTCCATCCAATTTTCAACATTTTACATCTCAAATGTTGAACTACATCTTAAATGCTTCGTTTCTCTTCTTTTCCGGTTTTTATACAGTCCATGTTTCACTATCGCACAATGCTGTTGTCAAAACGTATATTCTGTACTTTTGATTTCCTTCTTGCACGGTCCATCACTGGTTACTTTGATACCTATGTGGCAGAATTCCGTCACTTCATCTGCTTCCTGACCGTCAGTCCTGATGTTAAGTTTCTCGCAGTTTTCATTTCTGCTACCTCTCATTACTTTCGCCTTTCATCGATTTACTCTCAGTTTATGTCCTATACTCATCAGACTGTTCATTTCATTCCGCATATCCTGTAATTCTTCTTCACTTTCACTGAGGGCAGCAATGTCATCACCGAATCTTGTCATTGATAACCCTTCACCTTCAATTTCAATTTCACTTTTTAACTTCCTTTTGTATCCATCATTGCTTCTTGGATATATAGACTGAACAGAAAGGGCGAAATACTGTATTTACGTCTTACTACCCCTTTAACCCGAGTACTTTGTTCTTGGTCTTCCACTCTTATTATTCCCTCTTGGTTCTTGTACATGTTATTGCTCGTCTCTTATCCCTATTTTCCTCAGAATTTTCAACATGTTGCCGAGTTTAGAAGGCCATTAGCTACGGAAAACTTGGATATTAAGGCTCACGCACCGTGGGAATTGGGAGTTTTGTGTAGGCTTGAATACCATGCGGAGGAGAATTGCAGTGTTTTGGACGGGATGCAGCGCTCCTGATATCGGCCGAGCACTGTCGTAAGGAGGCGGCAGATACTGGAATAGGCGGTTGTCTTACCGTGGCAGCCACGTTGGACAGCCGATTAAAATTGCACTGGCGGCGACTGAGCGTTAATTTGCCCATCATGTAACGGCGTGGACCTTGTGGTGAGCTCTACTAAGCAGATTTTGATATCTCTGTCACCAAGGTATTTTTGTTGTGTTCGTTTGGATGTTAGACTGAGTGCGTTTAGGCCGTCGGACGTACCTGTTAGATTACCACAAGCCTTGTGAACATTTTGTACAGTGTGATCCGAATTAATGTGTGGGCAGGAGGCGGGTGTTGTATTTATATCCGAACAGCGTTCGCGTTTGTATTTTTTAATTACTGTGATAAATAAATTTCCTGTAAACTGGATCGATTTGTATTTTATAATTACTGTGATACATAATTTTCTGTTAACTAGTGAGAGCATCTATGGGTGAAAAATGTATTTTTGTTTTGTGGCCATGTTACTTCGAAATGATTTGGGCTGATTTATGTCAGCGGCAGTTCATACATACTTCTTTTCATCGTGTGTATTCGGATTTGTATAGTGTACTACTGAAATTTAATTTTCTGTCTGTTTATGTTGTGGGCTGACTTTTACCGGTTATGGTTTGAATATAATATTGTGTAGCGACGCGTGGATTGCGACCTGTGTTCTGTCTGTTACTCAAAGGTTTTGGTACTGATTATCATCAAATATGGCAGCGATTTAAAGAGTTGTTAAGTTCCTCTACTTAGTTGTTGGACAATTGAGTTAAAATGTTCCTTTAGATTTCACAAATGTATGCCCTTGTATTTTGGAAGGTTCGGTAATTGCAGTGTTACATGTTTCCGTTATGGCCAAGTGGTTTTAAATGCACTACAGTAGGTCGCTGCCTTGGTGTTAATGTTTAATTATCTAAGTGGCGTGAATCCGAGAGAACGTAAAAGTTAGTTGCTCGGCGTACTGACCTGTGTGACGAAAAGTATATTTTTTGGCCGACTATTTTAATCTCTGTATCAGAAAACTGTTTCGTCGTGTTCTGGGTGCAAGTATGATTAAAGTTGAGACTTTGCGTCTTTTTTAAGTGCCCGTCTGATACGTTTTTGTGAAGCCTTCACCTGATTAAGCAACTGTCTGCGTTAAATAGTAAATTTAGCTGTTAACTCACCATTAACAATAGAGCGGCTTGTCATGATTCTGAGTACTGAATTTTAACATGAAATTGTAAAGTTGAACTGATTTCACATTCTGTGAATAACTGTCTGGGCTAAGTTACCTGAAAAACCTTTACCTGAAAAACCTGATGAGTATAAGTTCATGTTGTGAGGTGTCGGACCTGAAACAGTTGTTGCTGCCAAAATTTGTCTGTATAGAGCATCTCCATATTGTTCATTGAAACTTTTTGATTTTGTTATTTATTCAACTAGTAGATATTTTGCTATTGGTTGCTATGTTATGAACTTCTTTGACTACAAGCCTGATGATAATTTTGGAGCAGCCGTCAAGTGTGTGCTTCTGAATCCTTTTGAATTTTCTGAGTGTGGTTTAATTTCATTTAATGATTCTTTCATTTGTTTGACAATTTAACTGAATGCCTGTCATGGTGTAAAATTTAAAGCAGCGGGCAGTTAGTGGTTCTACTGATGTAGCAGTTGAAGTTCTTAGCAATAAAGGGTAACATATCTACGCTGACTATACGACGGTTCAGCAGAGGTACCAGTAGAACTTAAATGAAGAAGTCTGGCAGAAACAAGTCGTTGTTAACCTGCTGAAAGATCAGTGCTATGTGAAGCTGGCACAGTAATAGTGTAAAATTAGATTTTTATGCGATAATTGTCATTCGCTCGTTTCTCACAACGAAAGTTAAAGAAGAGCCTTTGCATGCAGTCGTTCGTAGGGTTCTGCACATCGATAGATAAGAACGGAACCTTTATATGACGCATGTGTATTCGCAAAGAAACGGTTACGACGCTTAATTCTATCAGTGATGTACATTTCCAAAAATACTTCTGCTGCTCACTTATTAAAAAAAGGGACTAACAGCACTATCTACTGATTCATTTGTGTGCTACGAACCTAAGAATTTCATATATTGGGTCTTTAGTGTACTAAAGTCTCATTAGAGGTATGCTGAAGGTTAGAAGGGTACATCATGTAACTAACGAGGAGGCACTGAATAGAACAGGAGAGACAAGAGATTTGTTGCACATCTTGGCTAAAAGAAGGGATCAGTTGATAGGATCCGTTATGCGACATCAAGGGATCACCAATTTATTGTTGAAGGGAAGTGTGGGGAGTAAAGACCATAGAGAGAAACCAAGAGATAAATACAGTACGCAGACTCAGCTGGACGTAGGTTGCAGCAGTAAATCGGTGATGAAGAGGCTTGCACAGAATTGACTAGCACAGAGATCTGCATCAAATCAGTCTTCTGAGTGAGGACCACGACAGAAACATGTTGTTACTAGGCTAAACTTCCGAATTACTAATCTGAGCACACTCTTAATCTTTTAAATTACGATTTAGTTCTGTTCGTCATCCGATTTTGGTGAAATAAATCCTCTATTTTGCCTCAAGTTGGCTGTGGAACCCGATGGAAATTCGTCTGCAGTTTTGGAGGTATGTTGAGACACACAGACAGGCAGTCACGGCAGTTTTACAGCTTTATTGTTAGTATTGATTTTTGTTTACTTACGCGTTATAATTCAAGTCGCACGTATATTTGGCATGTGTGAGTGCAGAGAGATCTTTCCGTGTACCGTAAGCAGTCAATTATTTCTCGTGCCTATTCTGTCTTTCGAGTCCGTGAAAGACACGACGATACTTAATGTACTACCAATGATCAAATGGGCTATTTTAGACGCAGACCTTGGGATTAGCCCGGGCATACCTCACAGTCTCGTGGAGAGTCTTAGTTGACGTACCCATTCTGGAACAGATTTCGCCACTACCGCTCTCCGAATTCTGGGGATGATATGAAGGTGGCACGAGAAAGTGATATTTAACTATTTATCGTCTTTTATCAGCACCCGTATCAATTTACTTACAGGAATCTGTTCCATAATTATTTCATAAACTTTATAATTAAAATCTTTATCAGTGATAGTTCTTAAAAGCTCTCATTGAATTCCGCGGCAAGTAAATTTTAATATTGCCTTGCTCATCCGTTTTATACAGTCTTTGTTTCGTAGGGTTTCCGTTGGTGCGGACCCTGTAAGTTGTCAGTGTTTGTGATAGACTGTGGTGGGAATAGTTTAACTGAATATTTTTGTATGACATCTACATCTACATGGATACTCTGCAAATCACATTTATGCGCCTGGCAGAGGGTTCATCGAAGCACCTTCACATTTCTCTATTATTCCAATCTCTTATAGTGCGCGATAAGAATGAACACCTATATCTTTCCGTACGAGCTCTGATTTCCCTTGTTTTATCGTGGTGATCGTTTCTCCGTATGTAGGTCGGTGCCTACAAAATATTTTCGCATTTGGAGGAGAGAGTTGGTGATTGGAATTTCGTGAGAAGATTCCGTCTAAACGAAAAACGGCTTTCTTTTAAAGATTTCCAGCCCAAATCCTGCATCGTTTCACTCTCTCCCATATTTCGCGATGATATAAAACGTGCTGCCTTTCGTTGAACTCCGTCAGTCCTAACTGGTAAGTATCCCACATTATTCTAAAAGAGGACAGGCAAGCGTAGTGTAGGCACCCTCCTTAGTAGGTCTGTTACATTTTCTAAGTGTCTTGCCAATAAAACGCAGCCTTTGGTTAGCCTTCCCCACAACATTTTCTCTGTGTTCTTTCCAATGTAAGTTGTTCATAATTGTAATACCTAGGTATTTAGTCGAATTTACGGCTTTTAGATTAGACTGATTTATCGTGTAACTGAAGTGTGGATGACCTCACCCTTTTCGTTGTTTAGGGTAATCTGCCACTTTTCGTACCATTCTGATATTTCTTCTAAATCGTTTTGCAGTTTGTTTTGATCTTCTGATGACTTTATTAGTCGATAAACGACAGCGTCATCAGCAGACAACCGACGACAGCTGCTCAGATTGTCTACCTAATCGTTTATATAGATAAGGAGCAGCAAAGGGCCTATAACACTACCTTGGGGACCCTTTGTATCAGATATAAAAAAAGTAATTACCCAGCAAAACAATAATAAGGGAGATCATTTGATTATGAAATCAAACAAGTATATCAGATAATTGAGTTTATAACACCCAAAATAAAAAGAAATGGTTTCATAAACACTGACAATAAGCTAACGCCTTTGTAAACCAGGTCGAGGAATCTGGAACGTGATTCAGATGAAAGCATATGTGGATAAAACGTTTACGTTCGGGGAAGCCGTTTTTTGTGACCCTGGCCGCCCGGCGACAAGGCGGCTTTTTTTCCTTGCCCATAGCTAGGTGGAATTCGCTTTCGTAGTTTCTTCTCATTTAGGTGTACAAAGAAAATGTAATTCACAACTTAAGTATTGTGTGGCTGGTGGAGGAGGTTTACGAAGTTGAATGAAGAATGACTGATTAATTAATTTGGTTGCCTGTTTTTCTTCTTCTCCTAAGAACTTGCTATATTAAATGTCACTTGCCTTTCTTCTGCTGTACTGGTCGTGGCCAGCATAATGCTCCACCACGTGTAGTTGACTGTCACTGGTAAAATGATAAAGAAACAGACGACAGGGGGAAATCACAGACCAAGCAAAGAGACAAATCTTTCATGATAACGTATACATTGTTTCAAGGCAACAAGGCAATACGTTAAATGAAAGAAATTCTGCTACAAGTGAATAATGGTTACTCCTCGCCAACGAAGTTAAGAAACTGGCCAGGTTCGTCTTGCTGCAGGTCAAGGGACTACAATAACCAAATAATACAAATTATGGACTAAATATGGAATATTCCAACACCTGAATTAAGAGAGAGTGCGCCGAAAGATAGTTGAAATACAGATACTCGCGAGAACTGTCGAGACCAGCCCAGTTAACGGCGGCTGAGACTGCTTTTAGAAAACGAGATACGATTCCCGGACCAACCGTTTGGTGTACGCGTTATCGCATCGTGTCGAAATTATTAATGAATCCGTTGGTTGGCAAGTGTGAGAACCACACCAAGAATTAGGTTCATTTTGCGGAATATCTCAGGAATATGGCGAAGGCGGAGCACACACTGAGGCTTACCACTCGACTCGTGAGCGCCAGCTACTCCCACCACAGCGGCCAGCACACGACGCTGTCTATACAAGCAGTTAGAGGAGGAGGGAGACGGCCGGTATATATAACGCACCCACTGGTACAGGATGTCAGTCAGTTCGAGAAACCTGATAACGATAATGATGATGATAAATGAAATGAAATGAGCGTATGGAGTTCTGGCCACGAGGCCCCATTCGGGGGAGTTCGGCCGCCGTATTGCAAGTCCTCTTTATTTGACACCACATCGGCGACTTGCGACTCGATGACGATGGAAATTATGATGAGGGACACACAGCACCCAGTCCCCTGTCGGGATTCGAACCCGGGCCCCTTGCGTGGTAGGCGGTAACGCTACCACTACACTACGGAGGCGGACGATGATGATGATGATAATGGCACGTTACGCCGTCTAAAAAAAAAATATATATATATATATATATACACTCCTGGAAATTGAAATAAGAACACCGTGAATTCATTGTCCCAGGAAGGGCAAACTTTATTGACACATTCCTGGGGTCAGATACATCACATGATCACACTGACAGAACCACAGGCACATAGACACAGGCAACAGAGCATGCACAATGTCGGCACTAGTACAGTGTATATCCACCTTTCGCAGCAATGCAGGCTGCTATTCTCCCATGGAGACGATCGTAGAGATGCTGGATGTAGTCCTGTGGAACGGCTTGCCATGTCATTTCCACCTGGCGCCTCAGTTGGACCAGCGTTCGTGCTGGACGTGCAGACCGCGTGAGACGGCGCTTCATCCAGTCCCAAACATGCTCAATGGGGGACAGATCCGGAGATCTTGCTGGCCAGGGTAGTTCACTTACACCTTCTAGCGCACGTTGGGTGGCACGGGATACATGCGGACGTGCATTGTCCTGTTGGAACAGCAACTTCCCTTGCCGGTCTAGGAATGGTAGAACGATGGGTTCGATGACGGTTTGGGTGTACCGTGCACTATTCAGTGTCCCCTCGACGATCACCAGTGGTGTACGGCCAGTGTAGGAGATCGCTCCCCACACCATGATGCCGGGTGTTGGACCTGTGTGCCTCGGTCGTATGCAGTCCTGATTGTGGCGCTCACCTGCACGGCGCCAAACACGCATACGACCATCATTGGCACCAAGGCAGAAGCGACTCTCATCGCTGAAGACGACACATCTCCATTCGTCCCTCCATTCACACCTGTCGCGACACCACTGGAGGCGGGCTGCACGATGTTGGGGCGTGAGCAGAAGACGGCCTAACGGTGTGCGGGACCGTAGCCCAGCTTCATGGAGACGGTTGCGAATGGTCCTCGCCGATACCCCAGGAGCAACAGTGTCCCTAATTTGCTGGGAAGTGGCGGTGCGGTCCCCTACGGCACTGCGTAGGATCCTACGGTCTTGGCGTGCATCCGTGCGTCGCTGCGGTCCGGTCCCAGGTCGACGGGCACGTGCACCTTCCGCCGACCACTGGCGACAACATCGATGTACTGTGGAGACCTCACGCCCCACGTGTTGAGCAATTCGGCGGTACGTCCACCCGGCCTCCCGCATGCCCACTATACGCCCTCGCTCAAAGTCCGTCAACTGCACATACGGTTCATGCCCACGCTGTCGCGGCATGCTACCAGTGTTAAAGACTGCGATGGAGCTCCGTATGCCACGGCAAACTGGCTGACACTGACGGCGGCGGTGCACAAATGCTGCGCAGCTAGCGCCATTCGACGGCCAACACCGCGGTTCCTGGTGTGTCCGCTGTGCCGTGCGTGTGATCATTGCTTGTACAGCCCTCTCGCAGTGTCCGGAGCAAGTATGGTGGGTCTGACACACCGGTGTCAATGTGTTCTTTTTTCCATTTCCAGGAGTGTATATACGGCTGCATGGCGTGGAGACGTAAAGCAGCATATTCGCCGGTAAATCCTACGAACACACATTACGTTCTTATACTACATTTGGAAAGTATATCTAGACCGCGGGGGTGTCTGAAGGGTCGCCTTATATTAACAGTATTATCTGTACCTTCCGTGCCTTGAAATTTCCTTAATTAATTAGATTTTTGAAAGCAAAATCTATGTGGCAATATATTTCATGAGTTTCTGTTAGACTTCAGTCTTCTTCCTGATTTCTTTTTCCTCAAGCGAATCATGTGTATAATGTGATAAACACGTTTGCTTTAAATTTAAAGTTCGAATACAATTTTTTCTGCATGCGAATTAAGCACCCGTAATTTTCTCCTATTGTTTTATGAGTATGAATATAATGATCCCCCAACCGTCTCTGCTGCGATTACATACTTTTCACAGAGCGTCACGTGCCCGCAACATCACCAGGGTGCATCCGACCTCGCGCTGGGCCCTGGTCATAATGTTTCGGCTTATCAGTGTAGACATACAAATAAGTTTAAATGAACTCTACTTGGTAATTCTAGACGTCGAGATTAGTTGTAAAATGATCATTTTCCAGCTCATGACGGGACGATACAGCAACCAGCGTTAAATGTTTGGAAAAGATAAACAGTCATGGCTGCAAAACAGGCTTTATTATTATATACGAAGCGTACTTTTTAAGTAAGGTCCGTTTTGCTATAGACACTAGTAATTCGCGCTCATACCGCAACGGGCGCGTGCGTCGTGTATCAAGCATGCCTCGGGAACAACCGTGCTCAGTTTCAGCTCTGTAGCTAACCTGTACAGTTCTGTTCTGTGCTTTCAAAATGTTAAAGACTATCAGCTCGCCCACCGCGTGTGAGGTTAGCTCAGTGATAGGGTTTCTGTCAGCAAGGATCCTGTCTCCTACAGAAATTCATCGACAGATTTGCGAAGTGTACGGTGATACTGTTAAAAGTGAAAGCAAACTGCGTAGGTGGGTACGAGAATTCAAAGATGGCCATGACAACGTCCATGATGAGGACCGCTCCGGTCGCCCTTCTTTGACTACATAAGGTTTGGTGGCTTCAGTTGAAGCGAGGATTCGTGAGAACAGGCGCTTCACAATAACAGGTCTCTCAAACGTATTTCCTGACGTGTCGAGTTCAGTGCTTTACAACAATGCTCCCGTTAGGTCCCGAAACTCCTAACAGAGGACTACAGAGACCAAAGATTTTGCGATGAAGTTCTTGACTCGTTATCCCGAAGAAAGTTATGGCTTCTTGAGACAGACCGTAACTGGAGACGAAACATGGGTTTCGCATACCACGCCCGAATCGAAGCAACGGCGCATGAAATGGAGACACACACACTCTCCTGTAAAGGTGAAGTCCAAACACACTCTCTCCTAGCGCAAAAAGATGGCGTCGGTGTTTTGGGATAGGCATGATGTTTTGTTAGTCGACTTCATGCAACGAGGAACCACTATCAATGCAGAAGCGCACTGCTAAACCCTGAGAAAGTAACGCAGAGTGATTCCAAACAAAAGACGCGGCATGCTGACAAAGGGACTTGTCCTTCTCCATGACAATGCAAGACCTCACACTGCAGGTCAGACCCGCGATTTATTCGACAGTTTTTGTTGGGTAGTTTGGACCACCCACCCTAGAGTCCTGATCTAGCGCCGAGCGATTACCATCTGTTCCTCCACCTCAAACAACACCTCACTGTAAACAGTTTTTACGAAAAGGGTATTTTAAATTTGGTTGAGAGGTATGATACCTGTTTCAACAAACTTGGCAACTATGTCGAAAAATAGAGTGAAGTATGTACTTTCTGAAAATAAATTTACCTTTTTGAAATAACCTTTCATTGTGTACTTATGTTCAAACGGACCTTACTTAAAAAACACGCCTCGTATTTTGCCAATAACGCACTTCGTCATATTTAAGGCCCATCAGACTGGCCTATAAAGGAAATGCAAACTTTTCATAAGTGGCACCCGATTTTGTAAAACTTCGAACTAAAAAGAAAAATACTAAAACCAAATTACTGGCGCAACAGATGTTAAACGTACAGGCCACTATCCTTTCGAATCCCACAACAGGCAAACACAATTGTCAATATTTTAAGAAAATTTCCTGATAGCTCTTTAAAATTCAGAGAAATAGTAGCCAAAAGCATTCAGAAGCCAGTAACTAGTCTTGTCCATCGAAGAAACCAATATACACAACAGAAACGAATACTGAAACAATTTACTGATATAGAATAGTGCTGAGCACACGGAAAGGTACGTTTAAAATACATAAAACACCTCAGTAGGTAGTTGGTCTTGTCGAGTTTTAAGAGACATCGTGCAGTGCCCTATTAAAATAATATGAACCAAAACCATATTCAAGACGAGTAATCTGTTTACGCCTTTCAGCCATGTATTTCTAAATAAGTTAGCTGTAAATTACCTCGTAGAGTACATAAAGCAGTCCAAAAGACACCAAAAGCGGTATCAAGCCTATGGAAATGCATCACAAAATGTGAACATGTGAGAAAAGCTGTTGTTCATGTCCTGGTAGCGCAAATAATACTGGGTATGAATAGTTAGTAGGCGCCGCTCTCGGTGGATGACGTCAAGGGAAGAGAATCAAGAGTTTTCTTGACAGTCAAATAAAGTGATCGTTTACAGAAACGAACAGTGGAAAACTAAAAAAATTCTGTACTGGTAATATAAATAATATTCTTACATAAATGGATTTTAATGTACATGGACAGCTAAGCATTTAAAAATTAAAGTGTATTAAATCTACGCTATAACATCGCAAGGGAATAAAAATGTATATAAGAATTTTGGGAAGTGAAGTGCAAGATACTTTTTTTGTCATCAGTCTTCTGACTGGTTTGATGCGGCCCGCCACGAATTCTGCTCCTGTGCTAACCTCTTCATCCCATGGTAGCACTTTCAATTACGTCCTCAACTACTTGCTGGATGTATTGCAATCTTTGTCTTCCTCTACAATTTTTGCCCTCTACAACTCCCTCTAGTACCATGAAAGTCATTCCCTCGTCTCTTAACAGATGTTCTATCATCCTGTCGCTTCCCCTCATCAGTGTTATCCACGTGTTACTTTCCTCTCCGATTCTACGCAGAACCTCCTCATTCCATACCTTATCAGTCCACCTAATTTTCAACATCCGTCTGTAGCACAACATCTGATACGCTTTCTCTTATGTTCCCGTTTTCCCACAGCCCATGTTTCACTACCATACAATGCTGTACTCCAGACGTACATTCTCAGAAATTTCTTCCTCAAATTTGATATTAGTAGACCTCTCTTGGCCAGGAATGCCATTTTTGCCACTCATAGCCTGCTTTTTATGTCCTCCTTGCTCTGTCCGTCATTTGTTATTTTACTGCCTAAGCAGCAGACCTGCTCAACTTCATCTACTTCATGACCATCAATCCTGATGTTAAGTTTCTCGTTGTTCTCATTTCTACTACTTCTCATTGCTTTCGTCTCTCTTCGCTTTACTCTCAATCAATACTCTGTACCTATTAGACTGTTCATTTCGTTCAGGACGTTCAGGAGATCATGTAATACATCTTCACTTTCACTCATGATAGCAATGTCATCAGCGAATCGTATCATTGATATTGTTTCACATTGGATTTTAACTCCACTAATAAACCTTGTCTTACACCATTTTTAATACGAGCACTTCGTTCTTGGTCGCCCGCTCTCATCATTCCCTCTTGGCTGTTGTACATATTATATATGCCTCGTCTCTCCCTAAAGCTTACCCCTAGTTTTTTCAGAAATTGGAACATCTTACACCATTTTACAGTGTCGAACGCTTTTTTCAGGTCGTCAGATCGTATGGACGTGTCTTGATTTTTCTTTAAACTTGCTTCCATTATTAACTGCAGCGGCAGAATTTCCTCTCTCGTGCCTTTACCTTTCCTAAAGCAAACTTATCTTCATCTAGCGTAGCGTCAATTTTCTTTTCCATTCTTCTGTTTATTATTCATGCAAGCAACTTGGCTGCATGAGGTGTTAAGGTGATTGTGCGATAATTCTCGCACTTCTTAGCTCTTGCCGTCTTCGGAATTGTGTGGATGATGCTTTTCCGAAAGTCAGATGGTATGTTGCCAGACTCATACATTCTACACACCAATGCGAATAGATGTTTTGTTGCCACTTCTCCCAATGATTTTAGAAATTGTGATGGAATGTTATCCATCCCTTCTGCCTTAATTGATCCTAAGCCCTCCAAAGCTCTTTTAAATTATGATCCTAATACTGGATTCCCTATCTCTTCTAAATAGACTCCTGTTCCTTCTTCTAACATATCAGACAAATCTTCTCGCTCATAGAGGCTTTCAATGTATTCTTTCCACTTATTGGCTCTGTCCTCCGCATTTAACAGAGGAATTCCCGTTTCACTCTTAATGTTGTCACCCTTGCTTTAAATATCACCGAAGGTTGTTTGATTTTTCTGTAAGCTGAGCCTGTCCTTCCGACAATCAAAATTTTTCGTTGTTTTCACGTTTTTCCTGCAGCCATTTCGTCATAGCTTCCCTGGACTTCATTTCATTCCTCAGCGACTTTTATATCTGTATTCCTGAGTTTCCCGGAACACTTTCGTATTACCTCCTTTTCATCGATCATTTCAAGTATTTCTTCTTTGACCCATGGTTTCTTCGCAGTTACCTTCTTTGTACCTATGTTTTCCTTCCCATCTTCTGATATGGCCCTTTCTAGAGATGTCCATTCCTCTTCAACGGCACTGCCTACTGAGCTATTCCTTATTTCTGTATCTATAGCCTTAGAGAACTTCACCGGTATCTAGTGATTCCTTATTACTTCCGTATCCCACTTCTTTGCGCATTGATTCTTCGTGACTAGTGTCTTAAACTTCAGCCTGCTCTTCATCGCTACTATATTGTGATCTGAGTCTATATCTGCTCCTGAGTACACATATCTTTTTTGTGTGTGACATCTGGCCGCACTGTTAGTAAACACACCGTACAGAGCACTCCTAGTAGTGACGCTCTGCGACTTCGCGCAGGTGGCATTTTAATATGACACCATCTATCTACGGATCGTTGCAGCAATCCAGTAGCTGATTTCAGAATCTCTGTCAGACCATGATGTAATCTATCTTAAATCTTCCCGTATCACCCGGCCTTTCTGAGGTAAACCGCCTCCTCTTCCGAGTCTTGATTAGGTTATTCGCAATTACTTGTTACAGAATTGGTCTTCCTCCTCCCCATTCCTTTTCCCAAGCCCATATTCTCCTGCAACCTTTTCTTCTACTCCTTCCCCTACAATTGCATCCCAGTCCCCCATGACTATTAGATTTTCATCCCCCTTTACATACTGTATTACCCATTCAATATCCTCATACACTTTCTCTGTATCTTCATCTTCGACTTGCGAGGTCGGCATGTACACCTGAACTATCGTTATCGGAGTTGGCTTGCTATCGATTGTGATAAGAACAACCCTGTCACTGAACTGTTCACAGTAACACGCTCTCTGCTCTACCTTCCTTCTATCTATCTATCACTTGCACCTTGTCCCGCAGTTATGCAGGGTCGTCCATGATTAATCGGATTTGGCATGTTAATGTTAAGGAGTGGCCGGATGGCCTTCCTGCCGCCACCCCGTACCCCCCAGGACGGAATCAGTGTACCCCAAACTGTCTGCGTCTAGTTTAAATCGTGAAACAGTGTGGATGTGTTTCAAATGTCGGCGCCGCGTGTATCGGAGGTGGAATGTGGGGACCAGACCGGTATTCACCTAGCGGGATGTGGAAAACCGCCTAAAAGCCACATCCAGGCTGGCCAGCACACTGACCCCCGTCGTTAATCCGCCGAGCGGATTCCATCCATACCAGCGCGCCTACCCGAGTCCAGGAAGCAGGGCATTAGCCCCCTCGGCTACCCTGGCGGCTCTCTGCCCTACCTTCCTATTCATAACGAATCCTACTCCCGTTAAATCAGTGCTGACATTACCCTGTACTCCTCTGACCAGAAACTATAAGAACTAGTGTGTTAAAGAATGTAAAATTAGAGAAAGTATAGAGTTAAAAAATAAAAAATTTGAAATTGGAAATAGGTAATTTACAGCTATACATTAAACAATAAAAATTATAGTTGATGAAATAAAGTACGAACATATAAGAATAACAATCCAGGGGACTTGAGCATAAAAACGTGAGGTGCATCCCTCGAAAGAGTGATACCCCGACGTCAACTACTTCCCAAGAATAGTGATCTCATAGTATCAAACTATATTTTATTGTTTTCGGCCGCCTTATCGTTTAGTAGATTTCGGTCTGTTTTCTCTGTGTCTTATACTATTTCCGTTTGTTATAAAATATTCAGTTTCTTGGGTTTTTTTTGGGTGTGATGGAGGAATCTTAAATTCTGTAGCGTATGGGCGTAGTGTTAAGGTGTTCTGCGAAGGCCGAGTTGTGTTTCACTTGGCCTTTCTTGTTCAGCAGATTTTCATGAAACCTAGCTTTATAAGTCCTGACAGTTTTGACAATGTATTCAGCTCGAGCAAGTAAATACCTGAGTTTAGATACTTATCCTTGTTCGGCTGCTCATTATTCATGTACTTGTTCTGAATACTCGTACTTGCAGAAAAAAGTACTCCCACGTCCGTTCCCCGGAAGGGTCTAGCCAGATCGTAGAAGAAGTTATCTATGAAGGGCAGTCGTACATGATTATTTTCGGAATCACACAAGCTACTCCAAACGTTAATAAGCATTCTATGCAATTTAGCCTTCTCAAGAGTGTGTATAAACGGAGCACTATAGCCATTCTTAATAGCAATTTAATTTAGCTTGGCAAGTTATGCACTGATAGCTGCGTCACGAAGTGTCAACTTCACATCCAAGGGAACTTCGTGTATAGATTCTTAATGTCCAATGGCAACAGACAGCATCCTTGTGGAACGGCCTGGCCCTGCAGTAGCGTATCCATTAATTATCGGACGAATCGATAAACCCTTCTTTTGTGTCCTGAACTGTGCCCTAAGCGACAGGGTTTTTGCGTTCGTAAACCGTAATTTCGTTAGTTGATCGGAAGGAATGATGTATAAACAATCACCTAATCATCTAAGCAATCCTCCGGCTCTCTTCAGTAAGCGGACGAGGTGTTAAATTCCAGCCTTTCTCTACCATTTTCATGGAAGAAGGATAGTATTTTCTCAACATAGTGACCACGGTATAAAATAACGACTGTATTTTCCCTATCACTCGCCTAATTACGGCGCATTTTTCTTCCAATATCTGGTTTGTGGACCTTAACATTACATAATCACTGCTATGTGGTAGTTTAAGGGCAGCTTTAGCAATAATATCGTTTGCTTTACACACGAATTTCGAGACTTTGTTCATTATAAGCGCCAAATTTGTCTATTGCGATCTTTAAGTCGGTAAATAATGTCGTAACGGCACTATCACCTAGGTTCGGTTGAATGTTGCACTTTAATCTCTTCTCGAGTATTTGTTTGTTTCTTATTAAAGGAAAGCTCATGGAGATTAATCACTTTTTTCAAACGGAAAAAACCATCAGGAGAGAGATAAACGGTCTATTGGGCTGGTGATACCGTTTTCTGAGTCATTCTCGCTTATGGTTACGTCCCTTTTCGATCTCTCAAATATGAAAATTGATAATTTTCATCATTACTTCGAAAGTAGAAGCATCAAACAAAGTCAAACGTTTTTCGTTAAATACAATATTCGTCAATACTTTCATGGATTTGTATTTTAAATTTCGCAGTGATAACGCTGCCTTTTCCTCTGCCCGACCAGATAAACTATTATACAGCTTTTTCCAATGCATGGCGGAACGATACAGCTACC
This sequence comes from Schistocerca piceifrons, assembly GCF_021461385.2. Taxonomy (NCBI): domain Eukaryota; kingdom Metazoa; phylum Arthropoda; class Insecta; order Orthoptera; family Acrididae; genus Schistocerca; species Schistocerca piceifrons. Next base: position 635,450,595 of record NC_060139.1, read on the forward strand.
AGTTTTGAGCAGATAAACAGTGTTGGTTGCAAATCAGGGTTTAGTATTTTACGTAACGAGTTCCGTCTTCTTGAAGACATTTTCAGACTAGCCTACTAAGAAAATAACAACTTTTTTTAAAAAATGACGAGACCCCAATGTAGTAAAACTCCACCAAGGAAATAACTACAACCAACACAACACGTGTTAAACACATAGGCTACTGCCCTGGAAAACGTCCTTTTAATAGGGCATTGCGCGGAGATTCTTAAAACTCGACAAGGGCGACTACTTACTGGTCTGTTTACCTACTTCAAATGTGACTTCCCAAATAATCACAATATTTTACATAGAACATTCAGTTACTGGCTTCGGCCATTATATTCCATTTGTTTTTAATTTGAAGGGACACCACAGAATGTTCTTAGAATATGGACAACGGTGTTTGCTGAGACTTTGGCATGGATGGCAGCCTATGTGTTTAACACCTGTAGTGCCAGTAAGTTGATTTTAGTATTTTCCTTGGCAGTCCGAAGTTTTACTACATCAGATTGATTCCATTTTTAAGAAAACTGGTATTTTCTTATTAGGCCAATCTGAGTGTGCCTTAAACAAAGCGAAATGCGTTATGATCGTGAAGATTTTCATAGAAATACGAATACATAAATTTTGCATTTGTGTGAAATTAGTGATAGCTTGAAGGCAACAGCGATATTCTCTTGTGGCGCTAAGCCTTATGAGACATACACAACAAAGTATTAGCCACAGAAATGACTGTTATAAATTTCCAACCCCTTTTCTACACTTATTGTCTTGATTGACATTTTAGCTCACTGAGTGGTAACCAAAGCGTAATTTCCATAAGAATACCGATTATCGTAATACGTTACAGGTTTACTGCAAAACTGAAACACCTTTTCTTCTACAATTTTATGTTATTTTCTAATTTGGATGAAGAATCTGTCCTGTAAACCTTAAAGTATTGTGTCTAAGCAAAATAAGTTGACGTTTGCTGTGATTACAGGTTTTACAGTATTCACCTTCTTCGCCATTACCTCGACATCAGAGTACAGAGTGGCAGTAACTATGCCTTCTCGCTCAATGTCTGTCTACAGCGTTTCAATGCTAATTCAATTGATTGTTTCTACTAGCGAACCCAACAATGCTTTGTAATTACTAGAACTGTATATATATATCCTAATCTCTTTCTATCCCTATGTCCGCTCATATCCGCCTCTCTATTATCTCTGCCCTCCCCCTCCCCCCTCCCCCCCTCCCCCTCCCCCTCCCCCTCCCCTCCCCCTCCCCCTCCCCACCGCCCAACACACACTCACTACTCTAACTTTGACCCTTGTTTATTGTTACTGCAAAATAAAGATTGGGAATTCGCTTAGAATGAAAGGGTAAATCGGTTCGGAACACTGGGTACGAGAAATGACAGAGACATCTCCAATGCTGGGTTGCCTTTACCCATATATTTTCCCCTGACCACACTAATTTCAGTTTGTACAAATTATCAAGTTCACATCGAACATTAAAGACAGCGACTTACTGAGAAAACCCATAGACTCACAGTCCAGTGTTTTGTAGATAATTTTTGTTTAAAATTTATATGTGTGAAAAAAATATACAGTGAAAGGAACAATTTGTCTAACTTTTTAAATGCCCTGCTGTTGTAGTTAAAACTGACTTTGGTAAAGAAAATGAAACCGCACATTTTCACAGCAAAGCATTTTCTTTCTCGCAGTTGGTTTGAAGAGAAATCTTGTACATTGTTTATTAAAAAGTAGTGGTTGTTTATTAGTGAGTGTTGTAAGAGTTTGAAGTAGAATGGTCAAAACATTTTCTAGCCTTCTGCTACAAATTTTTAATATTAATTTATTGTGTATATATACATAAGTACCGCACAAGAATTACGCACCATGTGTTCGTCGAAACGTTTATTAGGGTATCGTGTAAATGTTAGAAACAAATCGCTCAAGATATTTGGAGATACTTCTTAATAACATTTCTCCTTTATATAATGTATTATAGACATTTATATATTATAGAGTTATATAACCTGTGTACGACCAACGTTTATTAGACTATGATGTAAAAATTAGAGGTAAATCAGTCGAGAAGTATTTGAGGCCCTTGCTAACATTTTTTCCCCTGTATGCGGCCTGTATCCGTTTGAATGATTATTATACACCTATAGGGGGAAAGAGGAAGTTGCGTGAATGTATATTCACGGACGACATTTACTGCAAAGTTAAGATTAACCTATCTTAAAACTAGGTAACACACATATTGATAAAATTAAGCTAATCTCATAGAACCGTGTTAGAGTGGAGGGATGATCGAACTTAGATTGGCCGCCAGAGGTGATTTAATGGTTAAGTCTGAGATCTGCTAAGTGTGCTAAGGATTAGCCATATTTTGTATGATTGAATCTTCTTACCTTTTGTGCGCTAATACTCTGCCGACTGCGCATACCTAATGGGAATACGAAAAATGTTGTCATCATTCAGGAAGTTGCAGGTCAGCGCACACTTCACAGTAGCGTGAAACGTCATGCTGGAAACGTTGTGGCTAGGTTATTACTCCACAATAAGCTGTCTACCATGAGCGCTAGTTCCGCAAGGAATGTAGGAGAACTTCTGTAAAACTGGCTGCAAGAATCAGAACTCCGAAGCCGAGTTAGAGAGCTGTATACGGTTTTATTCTGGCATGATGTTTCAAATCACCTCATACTCCGCTGCCGAGTTAAAATTCATTACGAATCAGTATGATTACTCACGTTTTCCTTTTGCATATCTGACCCACGTTTCGCGAAGTTCAAGGCTGATATACATAAACTGAGCGATATATTTCATGACAGATACAGCATTTAATGGGCACTGTCCTCCAATTAATGTAACCAAGGCCCTCCATTACAGTCTCCAGTTAGTATGGCAAGGAGTCGTAGTACGCACGTGTGAGAGAGTGTGCCGTGAAATATGTGAACAGTATATCCCGTGCCTGCTTCTAGAGCCGTACGGAATCGGCCGGGAACGAGACTGCCTCGCCTTATAGCAAACGATATACGCGCGGCAGTTAGGCTGAGAATGCAATGCCGCGGGCCAATAGCTGGAAGCAGGCAACAGCCCCGACACGCCGCTATACTTCCGGCCTCTGCGCCTGTGATCCACGCCAGCCCGCGCTACACGGGATTCCGGCTCTGATCGATGGATTTGTATGCAGCTCCGCTCTGCTCGACTCCACCCTCTCCTGTTACACGCCCTCCTTCACCTCCGCCTCAATACGGTTTCCCCTTTCCTACAGTTTGCGTCGAAATCTGAGAGATTTCCACTGTTTACTCACCACTCTGCATTGAAATAGAATTCGGTAGTAGCTGATGAAGGAGACGCACACTTATTTCCTCATGTTCCATCTAGATAGCTTTGGCACGCACCGACGTACCGTATGTCGTAACTATTCTGGCAATGAGGACGATTTAAGGTAATGTCACTAGCGAATTAATGCGTCAGAGGCTTGATAGTACTGCGACACAAATTTTACTCTTACATCATTCGTATCCACGTATCTTTCAAACAGTACGTGAGTTGAAATGTGTGTCCTTTATACAGTCTCTCCCAACATTCTGATCAAAACCGTAAGTAGTCTATGTTACACTGTGCAACAATGAAAATGTAAATCGAATGAAAATAGCCCATTCCTATCAGTTCTAATGTGCTGATCGCGAATATCACAAAGACAATTCAAAATTAACTCCCGTTTTCATTTTACACTGTTTTATAACGGTGAGGAAATTATATACGGAATTTGGTGTTAAGTTTAAAATCAAATATTATAATGGTTTGTCAGAGTCATAATAACTAGTAACAATGGATTATATTATTGTTCCTTGGTCTTACTTGTGTGCAAAGTTTAGGATATAAACATGTTGATATCAATTTTACTGATCCTTCTGTCTCCCTCCTCTTCAACATCAGTGATTTTATTAAAGCACGTAATAATTTTTGCAGATTTGTTTTCAGATTAACTACCAGCTGTTCAAGTTGACTGCTATTGAAGTGAAGAAAAATGCCACGACTTTGTGTTAACAGTGCTGATATGTTTCACTATGTGTGAGGTGAAATGACATTTGCTTCACAAAAACAGCAAAAAATCCATCGATTAAAAAAGCATGCAGTAGATATTTTGGGTGCAGAATAGGTGATCAAGATAAACCCTGGGGTTCACATGTGATTTAAAACATTTCTGCCAGCAACCTCAGGGATTGGATGCACAGGAAAGGACGTTCAATGCCCTTTGCAGGGCCAATGATCTGGCGTGAGCTAACTGAAACTGTGTCAGTGACTGCTACTTTCATATGGTTCCTCCTATCAAGAAAGGAGTATCTAAGAAGAAGAAGCGGACAATGATCTATCCTAACAATCCATCTGTACCTCATTACATGAATGGCCCACCATAAAATCTCTTCGATCAAGTATAAAGAACATTGAGAGTGAGGTTCCAGTAGACTCTAAAAAGATTCTGCTCCCACCCTTGGACATCAACTTGGGTCTCATGAAAAACTTTGTTAAGGGAATGAACAAATATGATGACTAGTTTAAGTACTTAAGGCAAAAGTTGCCTTACTTAAGCGATGCCAAAGTAAAGGAGTGTATCTTTGTAGACCCACAGACTCCAGAACTTTTTGGAGAGCAAACTTTTGATGGAATCATAGAAGGTGATGGAAAGCATGCGTGGGAATGTTTTAAAACAGTCTGTTTAGAGTTATTAGGGAACAAACGAGCAATAAATTACAAAAGATTGTAGATAACATATTGTCATCTTATGAAAAACTTGTTACCAATATTTCATTGAAAATGTATTTCTTATATAGTCATCTTGACTTCTTCCCAAAAGTTTGTGGTGCAGTAAGTGATGAACTTGGGGAGCGATTTCATTAAGGTATTGCCAAATTTGAGAGGAGGTATGACGGAAAGTGAAACCCTACTAGTTTAGCAGATTACTGGTGGACTGAGTATGGGTATAAATATCAATCCAAGCAAAAACGCTCATCTTCTGAATTTCTCTCTGAACAAAATATGTAACTGTATATGCTGTACATATGGACATTTAACATTTGTAATCGTTTATATACATTTGTGATCAGTTAATTTATATATTTTCTTTCGTGTTTAACATAGTTCTGGTACAAAGTAGACTGACATAGTCTTTCTGTTCATGTAATATTATCTTCACTTTTTCTTAATATTTTACTTTTGTACTTCCAGAATGGTACTGAAGTTTATCAATGCATAACACATAACATAACTCAAGTAATTATTCACTTAAAATTTGTTATCCTGAGTCTTGGAACATGAATGCATAGTTAATTGATGAGTTATTTATACAAAAATGGAGATTACAGTTTAAAAAAAACTACAGGTAAATATTCATGCAGATGATGGTTTTGTATCATTTTATACTGAAATAAACATAACTAACCTAAAATCATGCAATTTACACACTTTCACTTCAAATTTGTAGTTCAATATTATTAACGTCTTATAGAGCTTATGTTCATATCAGAGCGATTCCAATACTTGCTCCAATTATCTAAACAAATACTTTCTCTGTTAAAAAAGAGTTATTTAATCACTGTAAATAAAGGCACAGAGGGGAATGGAGCCACCTTTATATCCTGTAACTGATCATTAAAAAATGCTGCAAGGCCGCAATATATTTCATTATACTCGTAATTTCAAACCTGTAGGGTACATATGTGTCACACAAATAGATTACCTAGTGAACACCATAACGGTTTGTACATATGACCTACATACACACTGTATGTCAGTATTTATTTGTAAAATCTGAGTGGCAGAAATTACCAAGTTCATAGAAGAATGTAAAAGGCAAAAACAGAAATAAAAGTGATCTATGTCCACATGCAGTACATAAAAAAAGATTTTACCATATGAAAATAAGCAGTTTACTGCTTAAGTATTGTATCCAGTGTAGTTAACAATGAATTCCATTAGGGTGTTTCTTTATTCCTAACTTTTTTTCATTAGTTCCCTCTGTTGTTGCCTGTCTTCCTTAATGAAAAATTTTCTGCACTTTCTGTGATCTTTCTCTAAAACTCAATGTTATTAATTTGGGAGTCAAGATATTTGTGTATTGCATATATGGTTCAGAAAGATTCAGTCTTCAAATCCCTTTTGTTGTTTAGGTGTTGGAATGTTTCGTTGGTATGCTATGTTCCATTCTTATTATATTTCCCAAAACTCTTATATTTTTCGAATTTTTGCAGAATTCTTTGTTACTCTTTAGTACACATTTTCCGCTTTAATCGGTTTTGAAGTCTATAATCTTTTACCTCTCGTTCCTTTGATTCCTCAACTTCTTTAATTTGAGAAATGCGACGAATTCTGGTGCATAGAGCGCATAAGACCTTACTAGTATTGCATAATTCCTGAGTTCTGCGTGAATGGTCGTAGACTGTACATGGACAGCTGGTATGTAGTTATCAGTCTGCATCATTCCATTTGTTTCTTCATTTAATCCACTGATTTGAATAATGTATCAGATATTCTCATTTATTTAAATTTTGCTTATCCATCTGACCAATGTTCCTAGTGTTTTAGGAGCATCAAAGATGGAAGTCACGTAATTTATTTTTGCTATGGAACTGTTTTCACAGAACTTTTTAGAGAGCTTAATCTGAATCATGGCTAAATGTACGACTCCGCATACTCGTACACTACTGGGTTATTGCGTAAATAAGGCAGCTGATTTTGGCCAATTTAGTTTCTCCATAGTTCTATTTATAGATAATTGCCAGATTTTTCCTTTTATTGCAGATGACCTCTAGATGCTGTTAAAGTGCGTGTGTGATAATCCAAATCACTTCCTGGCTCTTTTACTTGTTTCAAATATTGCCAAAATTTCACTGAAAACTTCACCTGTCATTTAATGTTTGAGAGCTATACTTTGACTGGATTTGTTTATTTAACATCAAAATTGAATTAATGGAACGTGCAAACCGTCCTGGTGTGTCAACATAATCATTTATTTTAGTGAAGGCACAAAGCTGGTGACATATCTATTTTATCAGTGTGTAGCATTGGATTAATGATTTGCAAATTCTTACCAGAAACGTGCGTAATGTATCCCTATCTTCTCACCGAGATGTTCTTTTCCTTTGGTGTAGTTAATATTTCATGACCAAACATTTTGTTAATAACTTGGAAGGAGATATTTCTTTAGTGATTTCTGTTTGTCTTGCTTCCTTTATTGCTTTGATAGAATACTGCGCGTTTTCAGCCCTCTGACACTTGCTCTGTTTCCCAAATACTTCTGATTAGATTTGCAGAATAATATTTGAGTTTCGAAAAGTAAAATTCCACATTTCTGCAGACTGCTTGTGGTTTTTTAAATTTTGGATTATTCTATGTACTTCTTTTAAGTCAGAGTGTAAGGATATATTTTTGTTTTTAAGATTGTGGAAAAATTTTAGATTTTCTTCCTTCTTCCTTTTCAAAAATATTTTTAAAGTACTTTGTCTATTGTGAACTGATCTCTGTGTTGTTGACTGTGAGGTCACCAGTTTGTATTCAACTGCACAGGACTTGACAGATACATCTGTAGTTCTTTCACGTACGTTGCGCAGAACGTATTATTTTTTTAAATATGTCTTTGATACACTGTAATTGCTATTTGTCACATTTTTGTACACCATTTCATAATCATATGGAATTTCATTTTGCGATTTACATTCGGTGATTTTGTTGGTTTTATGAAAGGGACATTTTAACCATAGTCGAATTTTATCCTCAGCTATGTCGTAAGATATGTTCCACCATCTATCTAATACGTCTAATTGGAGGAGCTACATCTTCGACTTCTTCTGTAATGTTTTTGCGATTTCAGACCACTCTTTCTGTTGAATTGCTCTAATATTAGGGTGAACTGAAGTGATTTTCCAAAAGCGTTTTTGTTTAAATTTACTTTTCACATTATCAGAGTAAGCGAGGGCTAATTTTCGATGGATAGTGATGTTTCAAAACTGACACCACATGCAAGTTTGAAATTCATTACTTCACTTCGGTAGTGTCTACCTTTTCCATCGTATTTACCTTATGTTCTGCAATTTTAGTGTTTGGAAAGTTGCAAGTATTTAATATTCGAAATCGTACTTTAATTCTAGGTTGGTATCTTTCCAGATTTCTGTCTTCATCCCTTTTTATTAGATACTAGCTATACCTGGCGAACTTCGTTCCGCCTCTGAAAATTTTTATACACTACTGGCCATTAAAATTACTACAACAAGAAGAGATGTAGATTATAAACGGATATTCATTGGACGAATATATTATACTAGAACCGACATGTGATTACAGTTTGCCGCCCGGAGTGGCCGAGCGTTCTAGTCTGGAACCGTAAGAACACTACGGTCGCAGGTTCGAATCCTGCCTCGGGCATGGATGTGTGATGTCCTTAGGTTAGTTAGGTTTAAGTAGTTTTAAGTTCTAGGGGCCTAATGACCTTAGATGTTAAGTCCAATAGTGCTCTGAGCCATTTCAACCATTTTGTTTGCATTTTCACGCAATTTGGATGCATAGATCCTGAGAAATCATTACCCAGAACAACCACCTCTGGCCGTAATAACGGCCTTCATACGCCTGGGAGTTGAGTCAAACAGAGCTTGGATGGCGTGTACAGGTACAGCTGCCCATGCAGCTTCAACACGATACCACAGTTCATCAAGAGTAGTGACTGGCGTATTGTGACAAGCCAGTTGCACGGCCAACATTGACCAGACGTTATCAATTGGTGAGAGATCTGGAGATTGTGCTGGGTAGGGCAGCAGTCGAACATTTTCTGTATCCAGAAAGGCCCGTACAGGACCTACAAAATGCGATCGTGAATTATCCTGCTGTATTCAAGGGTTTCGCAGGGATCGAATGAAGGGTAGAGCCACAGGTCGTAACACATCTGAAATGTAACGTCCACTGTTCAAAGTGCCGTCCATGCGAACAAGAGGTGACCGAGACGTGTAACCAATGGCAACCCGTACCATCAGGCCGGGTGATACCAGGATGGCGATGACGAATACACACTCCCAATGTGCGTTCACCGCGATGTCGCCATGATGTGACCATCATGATGCTGTACACGAATCTGGATTCATCCGAAGAAATGACGTTTTGCCATTCATGCTCCCAGGTTCATTGTTCAGTACACCATCGCAGGCGCTCCTGTCTGTGATCCAGCGTCAAAGGTGACCGCAGCTATGGTCTCCGAGCTGATAGTCCATGCTGCTGAAAACGTCGTCGAACTGTTCGTGCAGATGGTTGTTGTGTTGCAAACATCCCCATTTTTTGACTCAGGGATCGATCCGTTACAGCCATATGTGTAAGATGCCTGTCATCTCCACTGCTAGTGATACGAGGCCGTTGGGATCCAGCAGGGCGTTCCGTATTACCCTCCTAAACCCACCGTTCCTTATTCTGCTAACAGTCATTGGATCTCAACCAACGCGAGCAGCAATGTTGCGATACGATAAACCGCAATCGCGATAGACTAGAATCCGACTTTTATCAAAGCTGGAAATGGGATGATAACGCATATCTCCTCCTTACACGAGGCATCACAACAAAATTTCACCAGCCCACGCCGGTCAACTGCTGTTCGTGTATGATATATCAGTTGGAAACTTTCCTAATTTCAGGACGTTGTAGGTGTCGCCACCGGCGCCAACCTTGTGTGAATATTCTGAAAAGCTAATCATTTGTATATCATAGCATCTTCATCCTGTCGGTTAAATTTCGCGTCTGTAGCACGTCATCTTCGTTGTGTAGCAATTTTAATGGTAAGTAGTGTATATTATAGCTGACGTTGTTTTGCCATATAAATTATCTCTAGTCTACAAGAGTAATGTATACGTGTAACACAATGTATTCGCGTAACACAATAGCCGTTGTTGGCGAGAGCTCGTGACACAAACAATAATAATGGCCGAAAACTGTGTAGGGAGTGAGCAAAAAGCTTAGGCGGGAAGACCGGCAGTAACGGCCACTATTAGTTCTAGCGTTTCTACGGTAGATCGCGCGGATTTAACAATTGCGGCCGATGCACTGCTTGTACATGCGCATACAAACATAGTAGCACTTTCGTGTCGAAACGTGTTCGCCAGTATTATGAATAAGGCCAACCGCTTACTCATCGATTTTTATCGTACGTAAAACTATCGTACGATTAAATTCTTTTAGCGGACCAAAGGAGACCATAGGAATTTCTTTGTTCCACTAAAATAATTTGATCGTACGATAAATCTCGATGCGTGTGCGCTAGGCCTAAATGTCGGTTTGGTGAATGACACGTGCTACCTAGTTAAACTTCTCAGTCTAGTTAAGTCGATTCAAAGAGGGATGTTCGAGTCGCTGCTTGTGGTACGTTTTCTCCAATTAACTTTCTAACGAATAGTGAAAGACTAACACCGGTTGACAACTGGCGGGGATAACTGATCAAGTGATAATTGATCAGTTATCGACCAGGGTAGAAAATTATTAAATTACTAAAATCGCTATTAAAAATGGGGTTGGTGGTCGAATTGTGAAAATTTAGTATTGTGTGTTTTTTTAATGCCACATCATAAAAAATAAAAATAAAAAGTTCTGTCCAAAAAATAAGAAATAATTTTTTGAGCTGTACCACCCTTATCAGTTAGGGGTATGAAAAATAGATTACGACCGATTCTCAGACCTACCGAATATACAAGGAAAATTTCATCAGAATCATTCGAGACGTTTCAGAGGAATATGGCAACTAACACTGTGACACGAGAATTTTATATGTGTAAGGATTTCTGCTGCACAAGATTGTCTATTGAGATGTTGAGGAAGATGCTCCTTGCTTGTGCAGTGTAATGCAGCAAACTTTTAGTTTCGCATGTACTTTAGGTGTCAATTTTATTTACTGAGACCTCTGTCACTATACTAAGCGGAAAAATCGATATACTTATATGAAGTAAGTTTTAGTAATACCATGCTCTTCTTGGGAGAACAGTTGTTTTGGGTGGCGACAGCTAGTCGCAAGACGTAGCCTGTCAGTATGTGTAGGTTTGCTCACGATAATTTCCTCTTCTACGTTGCTTACTGACCAGTGCCTTAGCTGTCATCCACGCACAAACGCACTGGAGTCGTTAGGAAGCTTTGAGCCATTAAGCTAATTACACAAAGTTATTACAAATGTCTGAAGCGACTTCGTAGTTTCACCGTAACTACTTTAATTGACATGTTACCGCAAAACTCTAAAAGTCGTTTGGTAAAACTTCAAAAGTCTGGTATTGACGCCACGGCACTGCAGATTTCTGCCACGCGAGCGCAACTGTGAGCATTTAGGCAAGATGGCGACAGGGTCCAAGAAAGCCTATAACGTGCTTGAAATGCGTTCTCGTCAGTCCGCCATAACAGTACAATGACATTTCAGAATGCAGTTCAACAAAGATCCATCAACTGCCAACTCAATTCGGCGATGGTATGCGCAGTTTAAAGTTTCAGGATGTGTCTGGCATGGGAAATAAACGGATCAGCTTACAGTAGGTGAAGAAAAGGTTGCCTATATGCAGCGAGTTTCGCACCTAGTCTACGGGAGACGATGAAGAGATCAAGCAGGGACCTGAAAATAAAAGCGTTTGAGAGACCTTAAGAAAACAACTGAAGCCGAAAACCTAATGCCTTCAGCTGTAACAAGTCCTGAATCCCGATGACGAAATCAGTGCAGTTGCAAAAGCTTATGAAAGAGGATGAATTTTGTGAGAAACTCATCTTCAGTGATGAACGGCAGATTGAACAGTCACAGTGTGCGAATATGGGGTACTGAGAATCACCACGCTATCTTACAGCAAATACGAGACTCACCAAAAGCCAAATTGGTTCAAATGGCTCTGAGCGCTATGGGACTTAACTTCTAAGGTCATCAATCCCCTAGAACTTAGAACTGCTTAAACCTAACTAACCTAAGGACAGCACATACATCCATGCCCGAGGCAGGATTCGAACCTGCGAGCGTAGCTGTCGCACGGTTCAAGACTGTCGTACCTAGAGTCGCTCGGCCACCGCGCCCCGCGCCCCGCTCACCAAAAGCCAATGTGTTCTCTGCAGTTCCACAGTTCAAAGTCTATAGTCCCTTTCTCTTCTGCGAGAAGTCCGTTACAGGACACGTGTATGTGGATATGCAGGAAAATTTGATCATGTCACAACTGGAGATCGACAGTGTGGACCTCATCTGCCAACAGGATGGTACTCCATCGTACCCCCTCCCCCTTTATCATGATGTTCGTGAATTATTGAACAGGAAACTGAGAAATCGATAGATCGGCCATTGGGGGGTTGATCAGTAATTAATGTCATGGCCACCCTCCCGATCTACCACCATGCTATTTGTACTTGGTTATGTGAAAGTCTTTACTCTTCCTCTACCAATAGAGCTACCACAATTATGAGCTCGCATCAACAGTGCTTTTGAACGGATTGATATGGACTTGCTGCAGCGAAATTAGGATGAACTTAATTATCTGTTTAATATCTGGAGAATGAGTGGAGGAGGGGCGAGGGACATATACGGAACGCTTGTAATATGTCAGAAAAAGCAGTTTCAGTTCGTCTACACATGTGTAAAGCCCTCTGATAATATGTAAAATAATATAGCTACTGTTAATCTGTGAATTCCCGTCATAACCTTATACTGTCATTTACGTATTTATAAGCATTTTTTGTGTGGTATATACGCTCATTACTGATTGTGGAAGGCAAATTGTATAGAACCGAAAAAAAGTCATATTTTAAGACACTGGTGTATTTTTAATCAATGAGATGAAAATTCCTACTTGAACGTTATGAATATATTTTGAACATAAATTCACATGAAGCTTTATGATGATTCTTTCCAGTGGGCTACTTCTGATATCATATTGCATCCATCACCTAACTAAAAAGCGATTCCTTCTTAACGGGACACTAAAGTTCCCTCCATCAGTGTCAAGTATTTTACGAACACTGTTTGGGGAAACATCAGAGTACTTACCGCCACAACTAATGAATTCGTGGTGCTTGAACCTCTTAGCAACCACACTCACACCGCTATGATCATAAAGGGACATTCGGCTGAAGAAGGGCGATGAGATGAGATGTCCGTTGTGAGTTTATCCTTAAATTCTTCGCTATAAAGTATGTAGCAGACTCCTACACACATTTCCAAAGGCCTCTAGAAGAAATAATGTTTTTAAGTGAGAAAATAAAGGTTTCAAAACCACTTGCACAAACACTTCTGATCCACATATTCCCAATGTGAGGCTGCATTTTCCTCATAATTGGAACATCAGCGATCTTTCTTCGTAATGTGGCGCAAAAAATTAGTCCAGATCAGAAATTTCGTTTCTTTTTATACGCCCGCTGGTTGCAGTCGTACATACTCCATCACCGGACCATTAATATCTCTGAAACTATCAAAGTTGGACAGGAGTAATACAGCTGTTCACCTTAAATAACATTAAGTAATCATAATAGTTTCAAAACGAATAAAATAAACAGAGTATATGTTAACTACTAACGCTTGGACTCGACGCGCGCAGCTTTTGCAAGTGAAAGAATAAACTGTCTCCAACTGGTGGCTAACAGGCTAACGGATTATAAAGAGAGTGCTCCGCCCATTGACCCGCGTGTTGAATAGCCAGTAACGCTAGCACACACCAGTTCACGTGCCATGTGTGTAAGACTACAACGGTAGTTGCAACACACAAAAACATTCAAAATATAATTACATTATGACAAAAATTTATAATTATTGGAGAAGCCAATAAGTCGATACGAAAACACAGTGACTTGTCCTATGAGCGCAACAGATAAAACTATTTGATGTTGCATATCTTGACAAAGGTTATGGCATAGGTAATGCACACATGGCGCAAAGGTCTGTACTGTATGATGCTGTCGGTTACCAAGGGAAAGGACGCTCGCTAGGACCGCAGCCCCAACCATATTTTGCGCCCACTGGCACTGGGTAAACGAAGTGAGTTCCACTGCACGTATCTTTCGTTCTTGTAACATTTATGCGTGCATAAGGAGAGAGAAATATTTACATTAAGGAAGTGATAATTTTTAAGGCGTACTTTAAACGAACTGGTATTAACGTCAGTCAAGAGGTTCCGTGGGCTAATGGGTTATTAGCAGTTAAAATATTAGGTCAAAACTAGGTGTTACGAAGTGAAGAATCATACCAATGACATTTCTTTTAAATTATATAGGGGTGTCATATTTTTAAACAAAAAGAAGATACATATGAAGTCTTGTACACAAATAAAATTGTATGTAAAAAGCCTAATTATTGAATTATGTTACTGAAAGTCATAAAAGCACAAGGATAAACAGGAAACTTAAAAACCTAGGGGAAGTACGAACGTTATACAGGGTGAGTCACCCAACGTTACCGCTGGATATATATCGTAAACCACATCAAATACTGACGAACCGATTCCACAGACCGAACGTGAGGAGAGGGACTAGTGTAATTGGTTAATACAAAACATGAAAAAATGCACAGAAGTATGCTTTTTCATACAAACCTACGTTTTTTTAAATGGAACCCCGTTAGTTTTGTTAGCACATGTGAACATATAAACAAATACGTAATCAGTGCCGTTTGTTGCATTATAAAATGTTAATTACATCCGGAGATATTGCAACCTAAAGTTGACGCTTGAGTACCACTCCTCCGCTGTTCGATCGTGTGTATCGGAGAGCACCGAATTACGTAGGGATCCAAAGGGAACGGTGATGGACCTTAGGTACAGAAGAGACTGGAACAGCACATTACGTCTACATGCTAACACCTTTTTATTGGTCTTTTTCACTGACGCACATGTACATTACCATGACGTGAAGGTCGCATAAATTGGCCAGCCCGTTCTCCTGATCTTACACCTCTGGACTTCTATCTGTGGGGTACGTTAAAGGAGAATATGTACCGTGATGTGCCTACAACCCCAGAGGATATGAAACAACGTATTGTGGCAGCCTGCGGCGACATTACACCAGATGTAGTGCGGCGTGTACGACATTCATTACGCAAGAGATCGCAATTGTGTGCAGCAAATGATGGCCACGACATTGAACATCTATTGGCCTGACATGTCGGGACACACTCTATTCCACTCCGTAATTGAAAACGGAAACCACGTGTTTACGTGTATCTCACCCCTCATGGTAATGTACATGTGCGTCAGTGAAAAAAACCAATAAAAAGGTGTTAGCATGTGGACGCAATGTGCTGTTCCAGCCTCTTCTGTACCTAAGGTCCATCACCGTTCCCTTTAGATCCCTACATGATTCGGTGCTCTCCGATACAAACGATCGAACAGCGGAGGAGTGGTACTCTAACGTCAACTTTAGGTTACAATATTTCCGGATGTAATTAACATTTTACAATGCAACAAACGGCACTGATTACGTATTTGTTTATATGTTTACATGTGCTAACAAAACTAACGGGGATCCATTTAAAAAAACGTAGGATTTTGTTAAAAAAACTACTTCCGTGAATTTTTTTATGTTTTGTATTAGCCAATTACACTAGCCCCTCTCCTCACGTTCGGTCTGTGGAATCGGTTCGTCAGTATTTGATGTGGTTTACGATATATATCCGGCGGTAATGTTAGGTGACTCACCCTGTATATCTCGTCAAAAAATCTTATAATTATTTCTGCTTAAAACCCATTTGCTCTTTCACAAATCTTTGGGACAAATTTTTATTCTGATCGTAATCGCTTCTTCTCGCAGGGCAACTAATAAGAGACAGTGAGAAGCATTGCGTAAAGCCTTTACGTTGACACTCATTCATCCCTCTCAGTGTTTATCTTCTAAAAGGTGTTGTCCAAATAAGGATTTACGGCATGCTACTCTAGTAGCACGTTTCTTAAAACGAATACTGAAATTACATCTTGCCTGTCCTGTGCACTGTGCAGAGATTAAATTTCTTCTGCCACTGCACCCAATAACTTCATCTTTCCTCCACTTTCGTCGGGTGAAGAATGCAGTGTATGACAGTGATGTCGTTATCGACACGTAACCTTTCGTGAGCAGCCTAAATGCGTATTTCTGTAGCCGAGGCCCCTGCAATGTTTGCCACAGTTGTGAAGAGTGACCATCACTATCACCGGATGTCACTGTCGCAGCATGATTTTTTCGAGGTGGTAATTAACATCTCGTATGCAGTAACCGACCACAGTCACAGTAACTACACGTAGTGCGTCACCTCCCTGCAGATTCCCCTAAAAACTCTGGAACAATCTGAATTTAACACTACTGCCACTTCAATTAATTTTCCGTTTTAAATCGTGAATCTTTGTTTCCAACTTCCGTACTCTTCCACAGAGATTTCTCTCTATTTTCCTTTCGTTACTACTCCCTTCGCCGGTTTGCAGTATGTGCCACCATTGTACTACTTTTAAATGGTAGTATGTTAATAACGTCTGAATCCAGTTCCACTCTTGCCGCCCGGCGACTGAAAAAGCGCGTTCTGAATTATATAACATATTGCAGTGTTTCTGACACTCTGGACGCTGGCCAATTTAGTTTTCATTCGGCGCATCCAATTCTCCGCGTCCCGTTCCGTAACTAATACGAGTCGCGTCACCGAGTTTGCATCAAGTTAATTAGTGACTGAAATAAAACCAATACACGGCTGGCATTTATATTTATTACTAACATGTTATGAGATCGTATTGGATTCTTATCATCTGTTAAAATAACGTGGGGCATCGGGAAGCCTGATATGCGTGCAACGTTGGCTCATACAATACTTCGTACAATGTGACTCTGTATGCTGGGTGAATTGTTAATCTTTTAATAGCTTTCAGAAATTCTATACATCTCCAGGAAGAAGTTAGATCTCTCAAATAGATAAGCGAAGTTGTTAATCCCTATAATTTCAGGAACCGTAAAGAAATCGTGAGTTCCTATCCGCCACTACACATTTTAAGAACGTCCCTCATAACCAATTCGATTTTACTTGTCATATTCTTTTTAATTTTTAACAAACTTCAGCTTTAAGTACCTCTGATTTATTTGTGCGTGCTGCATTCTAAACAGCTGCCGAATAGTACTCTAATAGTTTTTATTTTTCTTACTGAACCCTGAAAATAGTATTACACAAATTGTAGAACGTTACCTCTGATTATCAAAAAGGGCCATATATCATAATATAACGGTGTATTAAGATAAAAAAAATTTTTTTTTACTAATTTACCGTAGATTCTAGTAACAAAGAAACTGTACGCGAATGAAAGGATTACATCCCATACGCCTTTTACTGTCAACAAGTGAGACAGAAGTAAATGGCTGCAAATTTTTCAAAACTGTTATGTATAGTTTGGCGCATGAGATTCGTATTGCACGCGTAGACCCTAAGCTGTGAGGAAACAGAATTTACGACTATATTCCGTCGCTGCTATTCTGAGGACAGTCAGTTCAGAAAAAGAAAAGTTACCAAAGTATCATTAGGACTACTAATTTCATTAGACAAAATTTTCCTTCTCTACTGTCGCTGAAACCGAAGAAGAATGAATTGTATTTTTTTTCTTCCTAAACCGTAGAGTTAAGTGCTACTCAGGACGTTTTGTATCAACAAATTAAGAATAAATTGAGACTGCAGCAATGGTCTTCACGTTAGAATGATTGATTAAGGTTAATAAAGGGTGGCATTGCCGGCTCTTGCAGCAAGCTCGTAACTGTATGTCTTATCTTCTGAACAAGCCATGTTCTTGAAAGTTATGTTAAAATATGTACCTGGAGGACAAGATTTGTCCCCTGGGATGCAATTTTACGTATTTCTGTAGCTAACTTTTTCGTCGAAAAAGAAGTTAAATGAACTGAATGTAGACTAATTTCTTATACAGACATTTAGTGGAGAGTCATCATTAACATTACTTTATGACTAAAATACTCCTATTAGGCAACAGAAAATGATGTGTAGTGATTATTTGTTTCAAGAAATACGAAAATGACTTCGTCCACGTTAAACAGTGCTGCTTTCAAATCAGTCAACAACGACGTCATGGTCGAGGGTATAAAATGAAGCAGCTCAAAAGCGAGGAACAATAAGATTACTCTTACGGTGGGTATCATTACTGTTTATCATAGCAGACTCTCATCTGTCTTTTTTTTCAATTTGACACCTGCGGATTTATTCAATAAATTTTGAACAAAAGCACACATTTCTATTGCCCATCTTTGATATCATTCCGATAGTATTTTGCTTCTTAGAAAATGCATGGTATTTATTATATCTCCGTACCATGTCTTCATCTACCTTGGTCTATCTAGATTCTCCCATCGTTATCAACTATTGCATTTTTGAAAGAGTTGCAAATGAATACGTTTGACCACAGAGCTCCGTTTGTGTCAGATAATCAATTCGTAGCTTTTGTCCGCCTTTATCAGAAAGATTGATCGTCCAATAAGGATGTCGCTCAGAGAGCACGTAAGAGCTAGAATAAGGGACCCGGAGGCCGCATTTCATCGCGAGCCGTCCGGCCGTGCATCTTAGCCGTCAGATAATCGGCGTTTTATATGCAGGGCCCGCCAAAGCCGGCGTATCGATTACCTTCCTTCCACACACACCACGGGTTTAGGAGAGAACGGCCGTATCTAGCTCGCTCCAGGTGGACGCACTGCTACTGGTTGTGCGGGGCATGGACTGGAAAATTTAGTACCGCTCGTTCACATATATTGACGTTAGCCTCAGAACAAATCTTCCGACTTCTGTGAACGATAACATTATGTAAAAATTCATAATCATCCCGTATAGCTATCGTTTCTCATCGAAAAAGTACGGCTGTTTATGTGTGATGCCATAATGGTTAAGTGGGTGTGTAGCCCTAATATATTCTCATGGTCTGTCCCCACTGAGCACGGAGATTATCTTTTGGTGTCTGAAGCGTCTTTTGCCTCTGGTCACGCTACTTGCGATATCGAATTGCATTATGTTCGATAAGCCGATTGAGATTGGAGTTTGAACCGACCTCATTGTGAGTAACCCTTTTATGCCTCTTTTTTCCATTGTATGGCCGCCAACAGACTTCGTACCGATAGGACCAACTAAAGATCCTTGTCGAAAATTATCAAAATTGTGAATCTTCGTATGTTATAACATTTTCCACCATATCATAATGAGTCAATTAAGTGTATGTTGTGTACATAGTTCCGCGTAGTCAGCGCATGCACAACTTTCCAACTAGAGTGCTCCCCGCTAAGCACAACAGCGCAGGCTCAGTGCTCGTCCGTCTCCGCACTACGAGATGGGGCTGCCATATAGACGGACCAAATTCTGCTTCAGCCGATCCGCGTATTAATATGTAACGCAGCCAATGAGATTCCTGCTAACGTAGAACCTTTTCTCCTCGCGGATCACACTCGTGCAGTGATACATGAACGCGCGAGGTATTATAAAGAGTGTACAGACCTCCGATTAGTCAGTCTGCATTTGTCTGTACCAGTCTGTACGAGTTCTACATTTGTCTGTACTAGTCTATAGTCAAGTATCAGTCTGCGCCTAGTAAGATTACCATATTCCTGTACATAGCCATGAAGATAAATGTATAGACACTTTTGTCAAGTATGAGAGTTATATGTGAGAATAAGATTAACGTACCAATACCAGAGGCACTTCAGATTGTCAATTGTAAATAGCATCCAGAACCAAGTTAAGTAATTTTTATGCTTGTTATTATTTTAAGAAATGTGTATGAAAATTAATCAAGTTCTGTTTAAAGTTGATCACCGTCAATCTGCTACTCTAAGCGTGTAGGATGCATTTCTATCGTCTGACCTAACGGCAGAAAATAAACCCGCCACGATAAGACCACGAGACATATTGCTGACACTCGCCTACTTCGTTAGAGTGACAGGTCAAATAATCTGATGGTGTGTGTACTGAAGGTCTTACAGTACGCACAACACAGTGTGTATCCTGTTACATATCGTCGCCATATCCCATGTTCATAAACGTGTTTAAGATGTATGTATCACAAGCAGAATTGGTGCAGAATTTCACTTGTTCCGTTCTTGCATAGACCAGAGGTAAAATGAGGGCTGATATGGAATACTGATTTTGGCTGCTGATTTCAATTAAAAGAGTGGGGCCCCACGTATTTAAAACTGGCAGATATCAAAACGGCGAAGCTTAAGGACAAACGCACTCTTACTTTCACTGATGGCTTGGACACAAGGCCCTCTACTAATAGATGAGTTTCAGAGACTTCCATTCCACTTCCGAAGACTATAGCTTCTAGAATGAAATTTTCTCTCCGCAGCGGAGTATGCAGTAGTATGAGACTTCGTGGCAGATTAAAACTGTGTGTCGCACCGAGACCTCAACTCAGCACCTTTTCCTTCCGAGGGAAAGTGCTCTACCGACTGAGTTATCCACCTACGACTCACGACACGTCCTCATAGTTTTACGTTCGCCAGTACCTCGTTTCCTACGTTCCAAACTTAGCAGAAGTTCTCCTGCCAAACTTGAAATACGAGGTACAGGCAGAAGTTAAGGGCTGAGGAAGAATCGTGAGTCGTGCTTGAGTGGCTCAGTCGGTAGGGCACTTGTTGCAAAAGGCAAGTGTCCCGTGTTCGAGTCGCGGTCCGGGACACAGCTTTAATCTGCCGGGAATTTCACAATAACTTTTACCTAAACGAAAATAGAAAGCCTCAAATTTAACATACCCCAGGGACTACAAAATTGTTACATTCAAAAGGAGGAGACAGTTTTGAAAGGCTACACCTTTTACATGCAGGCACCTTCAGTCATAACCTATTATTTACTAATAAATTCAAATGAAAGTTCTCGTATACCTTCAAAATGTTTAATGTGCTGTAAAATTGATCTTTCCCGGGATTGGACTGGAGAAGACTCGAATTTCACAACTAATTACCAAGTAATATGAGGGTTATTCGGAAAGTAAGGAACGATCGGTGGCGAAATGGAAACCAGAGTGAAAATCCGGTGAAGTGTTGCACAGGTGTGCTGAGCAGTGTCTCTTTTTAATTCTGAGTACACAAGGAGCATGTAAACATACCTAGAAAAATAGTGTCTCCCACCAAGTACGAGGGCCTGGTGAGAAATTTCGCCTGAAGCTATACAGCCAACAATACGTAACTGGCATGTGTTTTCTTCTCAAGAGCAGACGAGTTCGGTAAGATGAGAATTTCTAAAATCAGTGGGGGAAGTGGCAACAAAACGACTGTTCATGTTCCTGTGTAGAATGTTTGAGCCTGGGAATATACAGTGAGACTGTCGGAATAGCATCATCCACCTAATTCCGAAGATTGCTAAGCTGACAAGTGCAAAAATTGTCACCCAGTCAGCTTAAAGCTCACGCATCCAAGTTGCTAACAAGAATAATATAAAGAAGAATGGAAAAGAAAATGGAGGATGTGTTACATAACGATCAGCTTGGCTTTAGAAAAGTAAAGCCATCAGAGACTCACTTTGCGGTTGATAATCGAAGCAAGGCTAAAGAATAATCAAGACTCGTTCACATGATTTGTCCACTAGAAAAAGAGTTCGACGGTTTAAAATGATGCTAAATGTTCGCATACGGGTACGCTACAGGGAGAGACGGGTACTGTACAATATGAACAAGAACCAAGAGGGAATAATAAGAGTAGATGACCAAGAACGAAATCCTCGGTTTGAAATGGATGTAAGACAGGGATGTAGTCTTTCGTCCCTGCTGTTCAATCTGTACATCAAAGAAGCAATGATGGAAATAAAACAAAGGCTCAAGAGTGCCCCGTATGAAAGCAAGGACGAACTACATGATCTGCTGAATGGAATCGATAACCTAATGAGTAAAGAATATTGACTGAGAGTAAATCGAAGAACACCGAAAGTAATAAGAAGTATCAGAAAAGAGAACAGGACTGATGGTCACGAAGTAGATGAAGGAATTCTGCATCCTAGACGGAAAAATAGTCGTTCACGGGCAAGCAAGGAGGACATCTAAAGCAAAAAGGGCATTCCTGGCCAAGAGATGTCTACTAATATCAAATATAGGCCTTGAGGAATAAATTTATGAGAATGTGCGTCTGGACTACAGCATTGTATGGTAGTGAAACATGGACTGTGGGAAACACCAACAAAAGAGAATTGAAGCATTTGAGATGTGGTGCTACAGACGAATGTTGAAAATTAGGTAGACTGATATGTTAAGGAATGAGGAAGTTGTACGAAGAGTCGGAGAGCAAAGGAATATGTGGAAAACACTGATAAGGAGAAGGGACAGGACTGTAGGACGAGTGTTAAAACATGAGGGAATGACTTCCATGGTACTAGAGGGAGCTGTAGAGAGCAAAAACTGTAGAGGAAGACAGAGATTGGAATACATCCAGTAAATTGTTGAAAACGCTGGTTGAAAGAGCAAATCTGAGATGAATAGGATGACACGGAGAGGAATTCGTGACGGGTCGCATTAAACCAGTCAGAAGACTGATAACTCAAAAAAAAAAAAAAAAAAAAAAAAAAAAAAAAAAAAAAAAAAAAAAAAAAAAGGAAAAAGAAAATCATAGCGCACCTGAAAAACAGAGTCTCGCCAGTTAAACACCCAACATGGTATGTCTGGCGACCGCTACAGCCCGTGGAATCTCAACCGCGTCAGAACCCCGCAAATTGAGTAACCGACATTTCCGGTAGTTAATCTGTTCTTCCGCAAGACGAAAAAATGCTTGAATATGAAGAAATACTATAACGTCGTCGGCATGTTGGCGGACTAGCAACCTTTCTCCCAATAACGACCACCCACTCAATCGAGAATCTATGTACCGCAACAAAATTTCCAGAAATACCACAAATAAGGGTTGCTGATAAGGGACTCCCCTGCACGACATATCGACAAGCTTTTGTTGAGGGGAATATGACTATACGTCTCGTCAATGGACACCTGAATATCAGTTATTAGAGAAGTGAATATCCGCCGTGCAGTATCATTAAGAACAACAGCTGTCAACACTCAGAACAGAAAATCGTGCCTAACACGGTCAAACGTATGTTAAATATCCCTAGCCGCGGTGGTCTAGCTGTTCTAGGCGCTCAGTCCGGAACCGCGCGACTGCTACGGTCGCAGGTTCGAATCGTGCCTCGGGCATGGATGTGTGTGATGTCCTTAGGTTAGTTACGCTTAAGTAGTTCTAAGTTCTAGGGGACTGATGACCACAGATGTTAAGTCCCATAATGCTCAGAACCATTTGAACCATTTTGAACCATGATAAAAAATCAGTAAAAGGTAGAGCTCCCGACACAGGAACACTGAAATCAGTATCGAGAAGAGACCGCGAAATTCAGCTACAGGAGTTGGGAGAGACATGTTCGATGACGCACAACACTTTCAGCAAGTAAAACCGACGGACTGTATTTATCGCCTGCGCTGCGATTTTATAACATAATTTTGTAACAGAATAATATAATATCGGCCGGTCTTGATTCTGGGAAGACGTCCCATCTTTCTGGGAATTGAACCAATTTTTCTGACCTTTAAGGAATGCGCGATGGGTACCCCTTGCACCAATTCGTTCACCTCCATAAATTTTATCGTATCTCCTTTAAGAGGAAGAATCCGAACATAAAATTCCTTGGGGAGACCAGCCAAACCCGATGATTTGGGGGAAGGAGAGCGGACTACGACGTCAGATACATCACCGAGGTGAAAAGCTGCCAACAACTCCTCATGGAGAGCTGGCCTAACAACACTATCAAGGAGAGAAGTAAAGTCACTTGACAGAATACCGTATAATTCCGATGAGATCAAAAAAATACCGGAAAATCTCACACATTATATCAGGTTGGGATGACCACTTACGTCCATCGATAGAACGATGGGTAGTGAAAGACGTCCTCTGAGATAGTGTTCAGTGCCACATTAGCTGATACAGAGACGCCAACTCATCTAGGAGAGTCGAACGTGGCTGGAAACGCAAACGAAGACCACCTAGTTGTAGTCTTTTCAGTTGCTGTGGTATCACTTCCCCGCGTTAAATATCCATAACTCTCAGGGGACGTCTTTAGGACCATCACAAAGACCACGAAGGACAGCATAATAAATTTTACGAGTCCTCATTTAAGCCGCTCTTCCAGCGTTAATAAGATGAGTACAGTTCGAAGCCGATTTTTGCCTATGGCAACCGACCATCCCATTACTGAGGGATAACGTATTTGGGAACGGTTTGCATGCCCCCACACCGCAGCGATGATATCATCCAGAGAGGGGTCCGCAGCTGTAAGGTATTTAGCTTCCATATAGGGCGAGAACGATGTACCCAAATCGTGGTGTGAGCAAGAGCACTGAAACAGCATAGTCATCAGAGAAGCTAGCTGAATTATTTCAGTTGACGAAAGCTGGGAACGTAGGGAAGCAGAAAAATCAAAACGGAACAGTGGAATACTAGAAATAGCTGTAAAATACGTAACACGCACTAATGTGGGACATCTGCAGATCCAAGCATCCTACAGACTCGAGACACCACCGTATTATTAAGCTCATTACAACAGTTATAACTGGGAGCCTGATCCACAGGACCTAAGATGCAGTTAAAATCTTCACCCACAGAAATTTTCCATGGGTTTTGAAGGTGTAAGTAAATGTCACATTCCTTGTAAAAACGCGATCAGTCATACGTACGACCAGATCTAGCTGGAGAATAAAGAACAATAACGGCGAGATCATAAGAACGACACCCTATACCCCGTAAATCGTCCTGTGTTTCAAAGTTTGTCAACAGAATACCGTCCCTATGAAGCATGAGAATGCCAGTAGTATTTTCCAGCGCAACAGTAAAAACATGAAATACCCAGGTAGACAACACGAATGAAATTGCAGTTC
Source organism: Schistocerca piceifrons (assembly GCF_021461385.2). NCBI lineage: Eukaryota > Metazoa > Arthropoda > Insecta > Orthoptera > Acrididae > Schistocerca > Schistocerca piceifrons. The sequence continues at coordinate 635,475,478 of NC_060139.1, forward strand.
TTGCAAACACACTGCGTCAGCTAGGAATAATAAATAAACTTTCGTACTGCAGTAAGCCGTAATGGAGAGCTTATCCCGTGTAATGTAACCCATGAAATGTACACGCTAGTATTAGTTAAAAATGTAAAGCACGAAAGGAGAGATACAAAATAGTTTACGCATCACATCCAGCTGTCCCCAACACCGGGAGATGGCGAAGAAGATGGTACAGGATTTCAGTCCTTCCCACTGGAAGGTGCAGGTCCCACGATTTCTTTCTTTCCGCGTGACTCTGCATGCTCTGGTTGAAAACGTTGTTTTACACAACTCCGTGACAATGTAACTCCTCGAGGCGGCAGGGCATAGCTGCCGGTACCTCAGCGGCAGCAGGGGCTGTATCTGCACGTGCTAATAACGGCGGAAAGTCACGCGGAGTGGGGGCAATGTCGCTCCAAAAGCCTCTATAGTGGGAAACGTACTTACAGCAGATCGCGAAGACACTAATTCAGCTAATATCAATGGACAACATTTCTCATAGGACGACCTGAAAACCATAACACGACGCAGTCAGTTGGATCTGAGATGGCCACTTTCATTACAAAGGAAGAACGAATCTGGTAACAACAAATACTTGGGTGTGAAGGCATATTATTTTGATCACCCGTTTTCATTTATGCAGACAAGTGTTCCCGCTGGATACGCTGACCGATTCCGAAACGAAGCAACACGCCCTTAGGAAATGGATAGTCCAGGTTGTAATGGTACTTGAATTACGTAACCATTACGGCACCTCACCTCAACCTCTCGATACCAGCAATATTCTACTGTATTTATGTAAAATAGTTAACATATTTCTGTGACAACATTCAGATTTGATTTCATTAATGTAGAGGTACTTCGATACATCGATATGTATATATTGCAATGATATTATTCTTATGTGTATTCTTTCTTTTGTCACTATGATCTTTGACGTACTTGTAACTCTGATATTTGGGCGCGTAAGCGGTTATTAGAGAGTGAAGCTTTGGTCGCCATGTTTATGAAATGTGAACTTTAACAATGAGGAAGATATTTTCAAGTATGTTTTATAGTGTGAACTGATGTTTTGGAACGAGTTACGTGATATTGCAACAAAAGTAATAAAAAAGAAGTGTAAATTTAATTAGGAGTGCTGATTACTTTTTTACATCACCATTGTCCTAACTTGCAAAAGTTTAATCTTCAATAATGATTTATGATACACATATATAAAATTTTTGAATATCGCAGAATAACAACTAGGTCTCTTTGCATCCGAGCTTGGAATCATCACTACCTAGATTTTCGACGATTGAGCCCTGAGTTCACAACGAGACCAGCATGGGAAACAAAAAAAGATGAATGCCTAGTTTATCCAATATTTCAAGAAATGACTTTATTAACTGTGCTCTAATGACAGCTGCCACATAATGTAACTTTGTTGTTGCCCGAAAATGCAATTTTTAGCAGTTTGACCTATGTTGTGATAGGGTTGTTAGAAGATGGAAGATAGTAAACTCGAACGACAATGTACTCGATCAAGACATTTGCAAGAAAGTCTGGGCTAACGGAACCGTCACGGTGAGTAAACATCACCTGAGGAAAAACCGAATGAGAACCTGGCCTGCTTGCAAGAGAGCTTGGAAATTAAAAAAACAAAAAGAACCATACAAATAAGAAGCAGAATATATCATATCTAGCTTCTCAGATATGACCCGAATCATATCAACAAACCAATCGTGAATTCCTAGAGAGCCCGGCTGCACATGATGCATACTCTTGTGAAAACTGAAATGAACGGTACCCTAGCTAGGAGTATTTGTGGAAAGCTCGACTGACTCCGCTAGGTAATAACGATGCGACATCAGCCAATGGACACGTAAGACTGAGTAAAAGCAAGTTCGACACACACGGTGCTGTGGAGCGGGTGTAGGTAAGAATAACTTGCTCGCTCGACGTGCAAGGCGGAAGTACCTAGAAGATGGGCGAATGTCATAAATAAGTAAATCTTACTCCTGCAGATTTTTTCATGCTTAACCTATAGCACTTTAACGTGGGTGGAAGGCAGAAAATCACTTCTGGCCCATGACAGGTTTCTAATCCCAATCATCCGAAGGGCTCACACGGAGACAGACACGGGAAATAGTGCCTTCTACGGAAAGAATTACTGTAAACTATTCAGAGTCCGTTACTAGGAACCAAACGAACATTCTTTCGTGGCGCGGCAACAGAAACACAGCACATTTCACGCTTTCCTTCTGAGTGGTACGCCTGCCTTTCGAATTTTACCTATCCAAAGAAGATGTCGATAGCCTCCACGTGACACACAGTAAAAGCTGGCCAGTGTATTGGTGACTTGACTGCAACAAATAAGAGAAAAGTTCTGCTTATCGATGCTGTCTGGACGCTTGTTGTTATTCACTTTCAGAAATATAACTGCACACAGGCATCAGTGGCACCATAACTGCACATTCAAAATCTATTTATGTTTAATGTTCGTGGAACGTCTGAGGAGGAACAGGAACCACACTTTGGCGAGTTTCAGCAGTAGGAGGGAAAGCGGTAGCTCTGTTGGGTACACACCAGAGTTGGTTCAATGCTGATAATGAGAGACACTTCCTTTCACCTTCTCCACCGCTCGCCTCCGATCTCAGTGGCTGGAATGTGATATCCGAGGGTGTACGCAGACATTGTGCCAAGCTCATGAGAGCTGGCCGTCATTTTCGAACGTGCCTGTAGACTTCAGTGGGGAGGTTTATACCTATTTCTGAATAATTTTCTGTCACTGAGACGGAGAAAAGGATTAATTTAATTTGAAATTTTATGAACAGTAAAATTTTCTCAGACGCAAATATTTCTGTAGGATATCTTTGCTCCGTAGCGCCTTAGGAAGAACCGCCAGTCATCTGTATCATGCTCATTCGTTGTAGTTTAAAATGTAATGGAAGTAAAAATCATTCCATCAGAGAAATTACTAACTAGAGATGTGGTTCCACGCATGCCGGAGAGAAGTATATGTCTGTTACTGTTCGTTTGCCCACGTTTAAAAACAGATTGTACCATAATAATTACACATAGAACTACAGAAGATAAGTATTTATTGGCGAGTATTAGGCGTCGTCACACTGAAGAAAATCACCTGCAGTAAGATTGCAACCTTAAAGTAAATACATACACGCAGCCAAAAGACTTTTACCGAAACTTATCATGATCGAATACAGTAAGAAAGTAGAGTGTCATTGTGAATTTTAAGGGGCACGCAGCTATACACGCATTAAGTCTGCCACACTTCTGTTGATAGGATTGTGGTCCAAAATTTCTGCGGTGCGAGATGAGTCTGTAGGCAGTAGCAATCATCTTCGGGCACGGGAACTCTGAGTTAGTTACGGACGCGCCACTAAGAACTTCCCCTCTGCCGGTTGCTGCCTCACTCTCTTTGGCAGGGAAGTCAGAGTGCGGTGAGGGGTGGCTGATCCGCCACGCCGCGGAGATATCCGCCTCCGGCTGTCAACAGCATCCTTCCGCCTGCAGCGCTACGCGGTGTGCTTCCATCGGCGACTGCCGTTAGGAGTTGCTGTGATTCTGTCTCGTCGGCTTCCAACGAGCCATATCGCCATCCAGTGTGTCGTCAAACCGTAAGCACACAAGCTGCGACAAAATTTTAACGCAAAATGTTTTAAGGATAATGCATAAAGTGGTAATTGCCACACAACACTACCTCTGTATAGAGGACAATTTTACAGTCAGAACGTTATTTTCTTTACACGATATGAGACGAGCATGCTTTCTGAAATTACAATCTGAAGTAGTATTAAAATTATGTAGATCTGAATGTCGAAGTGAACCTGTAATCACACAATAGCATCCATAAACTATGCTGAATGATCAGTACAGATGTCTTTCTGACTCCGAACTTTTAAAACTTGTGTTCCGAACGTGATATGTTGAGAACAAAGAGGAAACAAGCAGACACATGCTCTTGTCGCAGAACGAAAAAGGCAGGTCTGTAAATTGGAGTACCAGCTGCCTCAATATACTTTCCTCGGCACCTATAAAAATTTTCCGAAACATTTTGAAATGCGCTCTTTGTAACATGCAACCCACAAGTTTCCCTGACTGAAACTCACTAACTGCAACTCATCGCTGTAAGCCGCTCATACGCATCCACTCCCATTTGTCCATTATGACTCACTTATTCAGCCCAACTGGTTCTCCTTTATCCTTTTTGTCTCTCTTAGGACATTGTCTCCTGTCTCAGAGCGAAAGTCGTCTTCGTTCTGTCCTGCCACTACTGTATCATCTCTTTTTTACTGTCACACTCTTGCTGTCTCTTACTACTACTATCACATTAATCCCTTTCCACTGCTGCTACGTCTTGTAACTGTCACTATCTATCTCTTCCTCGTTGTCAATTCATACACGATGCCTCTCGTTATCACTTCCACTTTCTCCTTTTCCTTATTCCTCTCCCACTGGCAACGTTCCCTTCAGTACTTTTCTGGTACTGTTCTGCCACTGTCAAATATGTTCCACTGCCACAGTTTTCTTCTCTTTCACTCACGCTCCTTCGCGTTTCTATACTACAACCACTGCCTATTACAGTAATTATTAGTCTCCCGTCTCCCGATGACACTGTTTCCTTTACTCTCAGCACAGAAAACCGTGAATACGCTGATATGCTAAAATATTACGAAAATTTGTAAAACGGCTGAGGAGAGTAGACTAAGGCAACTGGTACTTCACTTTTCAGTCAGAGTCTTTCAAACAGGAGAATAATAGCCTCACTAGTGGCCCGATAGCAACATTTTCCGCTGGCATCTCCCATCCCCTGCCACAGCAGTGCATGTTCCTCATATGAAAAGAAATGTATGGGTCAGTAAAATTTTGATAGATTACTTATCTGAAACAATGCAAAACAAATTTTGCATCTCAAAGTGGATTTTACCTGCACAAAACTTTAGCGTGATCTTCAGAACTAGAATATGTGGTTCTTAGAACCCATCTGGTAGTAACGGAGAATCTTTTCGCAGCATATGCTGAGAAATAAATATGTAGAATAAAGATGTATAACATTAAAAACATTTGGTTTATTTAAAAAGCTTCAAGTGTTTTCACATAAAAGATTCGGACATATTACTTTTCAACACGCCCTCGTACTTTGCCATTCTATGCCAATCCTTTCTCTTTTAATGCTCTGTGATCAGTAAAAATAATTATGGCATACACTACTGGAATTAAACATCTAATCCAACATAACTTCAGTTTTGTTGGCGGCGTAACAGCCTTTAAATAGGAGCAGGGTAGTATGCTGAAGGGAACCACAGGCTGAAACTCTTAATTTTTACGCCCGTAGAAGACAAAATAGCCAGTTTCTTCCAGAAACCCAATTTTCGATTGTCTCCGTAAAATGTGTGGGAAAAAACACGAATATAATTTAGTAATATCCAAACACTTTAAAGTTCTCTATTCCAGTTTCCTATAATATACCCTTTCCTTCCATTAGCATAAATTCATATACTGTGATAAATTCTCTGTTAAATTCACAGAAAATTTATATGTCTCTCCTACGTTTAGCAAGAGCTACAACGTCTCTAATTACTGACTGAAATACTTTTTTTACGCGTGACTATCTTGTCCTGAGAGACCTGAAGCAAACAACGGGTATGATATGAAAAGAGCATACAGTTATTGTTGAATTTCGCACTTTTGAGGTAGTCGAGGTAACAGAATTCAAATTGATAAGTAACGGTTAGGGATAAATCGGTTAGAGATAAATCGGTAACGATTAAGATCGTGATGTGTTGCAAAGAAACTAAGGGAAAATTGTGAATCAACTTTGAAGGACTTTTTCCGTTGATGACCAAAATGAAGACTTCCTCGGTGCGAAAGGAAAACAGTCACTGTTTGCCTAACGAGATAGTATCCGGGGGTGAGAGAAGGAGGTGGAAAATGAAGGCAGGCGAGGAAAGATCGGCAGTCGGCAGGAGAGCCAGGGGTGATTAATTAAGTCACGAGACGGGATAAGATGCTAATTTGAAGGGGCAGTCGATTTGGCGGGCGCCTTTTAAATAAGGCCAGGAACGCCGCCAACCCCGCAGCGCGGGCCTGCGTTCAGATTAACGAGCGGCTGGCGACGCGACACGGCGAGCACAGCAACTCATTTAGCGGCTCCGCGATTACCGCTTCCACGATCGGCGGCGGCTGCTAGCTGCCTACCGCCCGGTTCACTCCAGCGTCGTGAGTGTCTTTAATCTCTCCAAATCAATAGTACACCTTTTCCGCAACGTTTGTATCGTACAGGTTCAATATATACAAAAACGACAAACGTTAACGCGTTGAGAGTAAATATTCCAGTACTTTTATTTCTTGTATTCTCTAGTTTAGGTACCATAGGGTCTGCAGCTTTCTGTAAGTCAGCAAGTGAGATATTTATGAGCAGTCTCTCGACTAGCTGGCTGCGTGATTTTAATTTTTACTTCTTTTACTTTTCATGCATGTCCATTTCGGCTAACAGTGCCATTATGGAGTAACTTGTAGTACAATGCGGATGACATTATTTTCATTATACATGTGTTACGGTAAAGCATTAATTATGACTAGTTGGATCGTCATACATCGTTGGAAACTGTATTTTGACTGTCATTCTGTATTTCTCGAATTAAGTTCGTAGTTAATGTGTTATAACAATTTCGGTGCTACCATGTCACGCTTTTGCAAGGTATAAGCATTGTTATGCAGATAATATATACGTTGTTTGGTTGCTCGTATACATATAGTTTCTATGCATTTGTAGTACTCTGTGCTTATAGCGATCGTAGGTGTCATTAATTTATACGTGTTTACTTGGTAGGGCTTTCCTTATTTCACATAAATTCTTTTGTTAACTCCTATATTCGATAATGAACCATAAGTTTAGCTTTGAAAATCTTTTCTTATAGAATTTACTTTATTCACTAGCGATTCACCAAGAACATTAACACATTTAATCACACTAGGTGAGCGTGGAAATAGTTGCCAGGAAGTAACTGATGCAAAATAAAATTACCTTGAACAAAATGTGAATTTTATTCCTAAAAGCCTTCTCAAAAACAGATTTAAAATTACAGTGAGAAAGCACCCTCTAAATATCAAGTTACAATTATTCAGAGGCAGAATAACAAAGTTTTTCTCTTTTACAGTAGGAGCCTTCGGGCTGAGAAGCTTCCGCCCCCTTTCAACGCAGCCGTAGTCACGACCGCTCACAACTACCACTGAAAAGCTACACTGGTGCAAATCTGCAACACACCAGATTAGTTTAAACTGAAAATTTTAACAACTCACACAAACATTAGTTATGCACCCCGTAAGAGGGTTGGAAATAGTACAAACACTCACACTAAGAAATTATTTGCCACCAAAAAAAAATTCAAATGGCTCTGAGCACTATGGGACTTAACTGCCGTGGTCATCAGTCCCCTAAAACTTGGAATTATTTAAACCTAACTAACCTAAGGACATCACACACACCCATTCCCGAGGCAGGATTCTAGCCTGCGACCTAAGCGGTCGCTCTGTTCCAGACTGTAGCGCCTAGAACCGCTCGGCCACTCCGGCCGGCTGCCACCAAAAGTGCAATTTGTTTTTGAAAGGGCTCTTACGGTGGAAGGGTGGCAACTTTATAAAAATGAATATTTAAATAAAACCCATGAAATTCAGACTTACATAAAGTGTACAACGTGCTCTACATTGCACATATACCGCCTCGCAAGATGATAGACAAGATAAAAACATATTTCAGGAATTCGGCCTTTACCTTATTTCTATAAATTCGTTAACACCGAATGCGACAAACATGACAGAGGCAGCTATTAACGTACGTAAGACCGACCGACAGACAGACACACAGACAGACACTAACTGCCTAACAAATGCGGACGATAGACTGACCGAGAAACAAGTAGAATATAACAAGTAAATGAAACAACGTATCAGCAATCACTTAACTTGTAATAAACGGCGATGTGTGGCGAAGACCTGGCGCAGCACGCCCAAAACGCTCTCCCGAACCGTCCGCTGCCAGCTGCTTCAACGGACGCAGGAAGGAGCGCCGATCTCACATCGCACAGCGTCGCAGCTCGCGCCGGCCAGACCGATGTCGTGGTTTACTCCTGCTGCTCTCGTGTCGGCCTGGAAGCCACTACTCCTCGCTATACGGCGCGGCCCACTGGCTGCCACGTGGCGACCTCGCATGCGCCGACGCTCAAGACGGACAAGTCATCTTGTGTCTCAATGCACGACCGACCAACCGATAGATCCAACCGGCCTTAAGGTCGATGCGAAGGACAGACATCCTGGCACTCCAGACGGCAGACAGACATTGATTAAGCGATCACTCGGTCGGACCCACCCCTGCAACTGAAACATGCCGTCAGGCTACCCGACATCACTGCCCCAGGAAGAGGCCGACCTACCGATCAGTCTCACCGCCAATGTCCATTGCCCGAACAAACTCGAGCAGACTGGCGGCCTAACACATATTAGCATCCGGACGACACACAGTCATTGACTGCCTCACACTGACCCGGCTGACCAACTGGCCGACTCGCCGAGACTGACAGACTCAGACTGACAGACTAACCCCCTGCGGAGCTCATAGCCCCGCTTAAATGCACGTGAACAGGCAACTTTTCCCCTTTTCCGCCAGAGGGAGGCACCAAAGCTGCGACTGGCACAGCGGCGCCACCGCCAGAAACGGAAGGCGACTGCTTTACACTACGCTCTTCAAAACAGCAAATTTTACTACGGCACAGATAATTTATGACATTCCCGTACGTAGTATATTGACGCTCTAACTTATGTTTGCATAGTACTCGTATGTGTATGAGCAACGATGTTAAGGTTTTATAATTGTGTGCGTCATCTGAGCTTTGAATTTAATTCGATTTGATTGGTTGTTTCCACCATATTTCTCCATCTAAAAGGCCTGCAACACATGGTAGATGCAATTGATGACCAAATGCAAATACTTCGTAACATTCCGAAAGGTTCTGCGATGAATATCCTCGAGAAAACTGAAATTTATATACTCATAAGAAACAAACTACAAGACATATTCGAAGAACAAGCACATCTTAAACATCAGTACTACTTAAAACATTTTACTGAAATTGTCGAAAAAGATAACGGATAAATTGAAAATGCAGTGCCCAGCAAAAGATGACGCACACTAAATTAAAATGTTAACACCGTTTCTCACACACATACTCTGGAAACAAACATCAGGACGTCAATACAGTACACACTACGTCATAATATACAAAAAATAACAAAAGCATTGACGTTAAATAGAAATACCTTACTCAATAAACAGCTATAAATTAATAGCACCTACGATCGTTGGTGGACGACTTTGGGCTCGAACTAACATCTCGATTGTGTCCCATAAATGTTCGATGGGATTCATGTCAGGCGATCTCTGTGACCACAACATCCGCTCAAGATGTCCAGAATATTCTTCAAACCGATAGCGAATAATTGTGACCTGTCACATGGGGCACTGTCATCCACAAAACGTCCATCATTGTTTGGGAATACGAAGTCAATGAACTGCTGCAAATGGTCTCCAAGTAGCCGAACATAACCATCTCCAGTCAATGACTGGTAGTTGGACCAAAGGAGAAAGACAATTTCACATAAGCACAGGCCACATCATAATGGAATCACCACCAACCTGGACAGTTCCTTGATGACAACTTAGGCCCATGGCTTCGTCGGGTTTTCGCCACACTCGGAACGTACCATCAGTTCTAAACAACTGATTTCCGGATTTATCTCACCAGGCCAGGGGTTTCCAGTCGGCTCAGGTTCAACTGATATGGTCACGAGCCCAGGACAGTCTGATATGAAAGGCTCTTGCGTCGATCGTCTCCTGCCATACCCCATCAACGTCAAATTTCACAGCACTTTCCTAAGTTACACTGCCCTATTATCCCTTGTCTTCGCGATGCTACCGCAATCGTAAGATGTAATTAACACCATCGCCAAACTTTTGTCATCTCACTTTTAACGACCGTCACCCAAGAAATTTCCGTAAGTCACTTGTTACGACTTCTGCAGTACCTGTTAGCAGCAGACACAGTGGCTGCGCCAAAGACTGAGGCGGCGGGGAGTTTTACAAATATTTTTGAATTTCCTTTACAGTTTCTCCCTCGTCGTCGCTCCCCAGCCCTGCGGATCCCACCGCCTGGCTGCTGCTGTGTAGATTCTCCGACAATGCGCGCCACGTGCGCCGCTGATCGCACTCGGAGCCTCAGGCCACCAGTGCTCCGCTGAAGTCAGGACGCCCTGTGGTTGAGATGAACTCGTCGCCGCTCGGCGCCCCCAGTACAGGCACGCCCACACAGCTGCGTCGCTGTGAGGTCAGCTGCCGACGCCTAATGCACCAACGGCTGGGAAGCCGTCAGTCGCGATGTCTGTGAGGTCCCGTCATGGACGGACCACGCGCCATGAAGTCCGGGCGTCAGTCCCCGGCGGCGCCTGTGACCAAGACCGGGCTGCGGCTGGTCCTGCTGGAAGTTCTCACTGTAGTTAGTGAGCCTTGGTGCCGACCGGACTCGGGCCGACCTCCAGAGCTGAAGTTGACATCAGGCGGCGAACGGATGACTCCTGCGAGCTGGAACAGACTTCCGGAATCGTCACATACGAAGATTGAACATTCGGACACGGGCGACGTCCGTCCTCAGATCCTAACCGTTTACTAATGCTTCTGTCTGTTGCTGCCTGCACTCCACTATTTATATCCTGCAGGAGGACGCTTTTTACCCTCAGTGGTACCTTTTTGTTATTACTCCAAGAGTATATTGCAGCGTAACTTAGCGTGCTGTCCTCACTTCCCGTACTCAGCACTCTCCAGGCTTCACTCGGCGCTCGGTCTGCGTGCGTCCTTGCGTCAGCCGGTTGGCAGACTGCTTCTGTCAGCAAGGCTATCTGTACCGCACTTACTTCACAACACCTCGGTCGCTGACTGCCTCTGTTTTACCATTCTCCACTGCGTGAAGCACCACTTACTACATGTGGCCGCAACATATCCCTTGTCTTCGGGATGCTACCGCAATCGTAAGATGTAATTAACACTATCACATAACTTTTGTCGTCTCACTGTAAAACATTCCTCACCCAGTAAATGTCTATAAGTCAATAACGCATATGGTAGCTATACACATAGACTACTACAAACATACAGCCGCCAAAGATATATGCTCAACAAAAGAAAGTTGATTATATACGTATAAAGTGCTTATGCTTTGTGAATAGATAACATCGTAAGTTCAAAACCGTCATAACAAATTAACTAATACCTTAAATCAACTAATGTAGAAAGATAGTCAAAATATAGTTTTCAACTTTGTTGTATGTATGTCGATCTATCTAGATGGTGTATATCTATCAATCCTTGCTCAGTGTCCTACTAGCATATAAATATACATAATAATGACAATGTCGTCCACAAAGCACCGCAGATCACTCGATAATGGCAATGTGAGTTGAAACGTACATGATGATCATGTTTTGTTTGTGGAGCGCTCAACTGCGCGGTCATCAGTTTATTTTTCAAACTAAGGCCTATATTTGATATTAGTAGAATTTTCTTAGCCAGGAATGCCTTTTCTCCATAGCTAATCTGTCTTTGATGTCTTCCCTGATCCGTCCGTCATTGGTTATTTTACTGCCTAAGTAGTAGAATTCCTCAATTTCATCCACTTCGTGAGCATCAATCCTGATGTTAAGTTTCTCGCTGTTCTCATCTCTTCTACTTCTCATTACTTTCGTATTTCTTCGATTTACTCTCCGCCCGCACTGTGTACTGATTAGACTGTGCATTCCGTTCAGCAGATCATGTAATTCTTCTTCACTTTCGCTCAGGATAGCAACGTCAGCAGCGAATCGTTTATTGATATACTTTCACCTTGAATTTTAATCCCACTTCTGAACTTTCCTTTTATTTCTTTCGTTGCTTCCTAGATGTACAGATTGAAAAGTAGGGGAGAAAGGCTACATCCATATCATGTCCCCTTTTTAATAGGAACACTTCGTTCTTGGTCGTCTACTCTTATCTTTCCCTCTTAGCTGTTGTACATATTGTATATGACCTGTTTCTCTCTATAGCTTACCCCTATTATTTTCAGAATTTCGAACATTTTGCTCCATTTTATATTGTCGAACGCTTTTTCCTGGTAGACAAATCCCATGAACGTGTTTTGATTTTTCTTTAGCCTCGCTTCCATTATTAACCGCGACATCATAATTGCCTCCCTTGTGCCTTTACTTTTCCTAAAGCCAAACTTATCGTCATCTAGCGCATCCTCAATTTTCTTTTTCCATTCTTCTGTATATAATTCTTGTAAACAACTTAGATGAATGAGCTGCTAAGCTGATAGTGCGATATTTCTCGCACTAGTCAGCTCTTGCCGTCTTCGGAACTGTGTGGATGATGCTTTTCAGAAAGTCAGATGGTATGTCACCAGACTCATACATTCTACGCACCTAAGTGGATACTCATTTTGTTACCGCTTCCCCCAATGACTTTAGAAATTCTGAAGAAATGTTTTCCATCCCTTTTGCCTTACTTGATCATAAGTCGTCCAAAGGTCTTTTAAATTCTGATTCTAATACTTTATCTCCTATCTCTTCTATGTCGACTCCTGTTTCTTCTTCTATGAGATCAGACAAACCTTCCACCTAATAGTGGCTGTCAATGTATTCTTTCCACCTATCCGCTCTCTCCTCTGCATTTAACAGTGGAATTCCGGTTGCACTCTTAATGTTTCCACCCTTGCTTTTAATGTCACCAAAGGCTGTTTTGACATTCCTATATGCTGCGTCTGTCTTTCCGACAATCATTTCTATTTAGATGGCTTCATACTTTTCCTGCATCCATTTCGTCTTAGCTTCCCTGCACTCCCTATTTATTTCATTCATCAGTGACTTGTACTTCTGTATTCCAGAGTTTCACGGAACAATTTTGAACTTCCCCTTTTCATCGAGCAACTGAAGTATTTCTTCTGTTACCCATGGTTTCTTGGAAGTTACCTTCTCTGTACCTATGTTTTCTTTCCCAACTTCTGTGCTTGCCCTTTTCACAGATGTTAATTCCATTTCAAATGCACTGCCTACATTGCTGTATCTATAGCCTTATAGAACTTCAAGCGTATCTCGTCATTCCTTAGTACTTCTATAGCCCACTTCTTTGCGTATTGATTCTTCCTGTCTAATGTCTTAAGCTTCAGCATACTGTTCATCACTACTGTACTGTGATCTGTGTCTATATCTGCTCCTGGGTACGCGTGACATTCCTCCATTATATGATTTCAGAATCTCTGTCTCACTACGATTTAATCTGACTGAAATCTTCCGTATCACCCGGTTTTTTCCAAGTATCCCTTCACCTCTTGTGATTCTTGAAAAGGATATTCGCTATTACTAGCTGAAACTCGTTACAGAACTGAATTAGTCTTACTCCTCTCTTATTCCTTGTCCCAAGGCCATATTCTCGCGTAACTTTTACTTCTTCCCCTACAACTGTACTCCAGTGTGCCATGACTATTAGATTTTCATCCCCCTTTACATACCATATACTCTTTCAATATCCTCATATACTCTTTCTATCTTTTCATATTCAGCTTTCGACGTCGGCATGTATACCTGAAATATCATTGTCGGTGTTTGTTTCCTGTCGATTCTGATAAGAACGACGCCGTCACTGAACTGTTCATAGAAACACACTCTCTGCTCAGTCTTCCTATTCATATGGACTCTTACTCTCGTTATACCCTTTTTTTCTGCTGCTGTTGATATTACCCTATACTCATCTGACCAGAAATCCTTGTCTGCTTTCCACTTCACTTCACTGACTCCTACTGCATCTAGATTGAGCCTTTGCATTTCCGTTTTCAGATTTTTGAAGTTACCCTACCACGTTCAAACTTCTGATATTCCACGCCCCGACTCGTAGAACGTTATCTTTCCGTTGATTATTCATTTTCTTCTCATGGTAACCTCCCCCTTGGCAGCCCCTCCCGGAGATCCGAATGGGGACTTTTCCGGAAACTTTTGCCAAATGGGAGATCAATATCACAATTCTTCTATTACAGGCCACATGTCCTGTTGATATACGTTACGTGTCTTTAATGTAGTGGTTTCCATTGCAATTATCTCATGGAGAGCTCTATATCCGCCCACCAAAGCAGTTGTTCGAGATGAGTGGCTTTATGGCCAGATGACGCTAGGCAAAGGTGAAAGACATTATGAGTAAAGGCAGTTGTTTCAGAACTATAAGGAATTTCCCTCTGTCACATGATTTTCTCGAGTATTCAGCTGAATAGGAAAACAGTCGACTGCATTGATGATTAGATTCAATAATCGATAACAGTGTGAATAATATTAACGTTAAAGTAAAATACGTAATAGTTTACATCTGTAAGGAAGGGTGACTGCCCAAACCACTTGTGGATATGGTTTCACCTTGGTTTCGTCACTTGTTGAAGACACCCACTACAGCACTCTTCGAACACACGACAAGCCATGCGGTTTCCAAAATGCGCTTGCCGAGCTTCCTGACCTCAAACTCTGCCCTCCGTCAAACTCAGAATACAGTGCCTTCCCCATCCTACACACGGATGGCACCCACGCTGTTACTACATATACTGTATGTGTGTCTGACTAGCAGACATTCCTCGCCAGGTGACGCTGCTATCGCCTGAACTGACTTATATCCATAGTAGATTGGTGGTCACAATGTTCTGACTGATCAACGTATACTTTGCCAAAAAGAATTAGTATACCTTTTTCAAGATTTCCAGTTTACGTAAGTCTTATTGATGCTACAATGTACATGGAATACATCAAATGATCACATTTGTAGATCAATCGCAAAAGCGCTTCTGAGATAGTAGGTACCGACCCAGGCTGAAACACCCGTATTAGTACATGGCGTAGACTCCAATGGCCGCAATGCAGGCGCTGACTGTGGAAACGAAACGATTGTACAGATGGTGAGTACTGTCCTGCGAGATTTTATTCCATGCTTCTTCGACCTGCTCATCTAGTTCTGTAAGAGTTGTTGGTTGACGAGTCGCATTAATCACCTCTCCTGCCATCATATCTCACACGTGCCTGACAAGTCCGAAGATCGTGTTGGTCGGGGAAGCTGCTGCACATCTTGTAGGGCACGTTGAATTTCATGGCCAATGCGTGGGCAAGCATTATCCTTTTGGAACAACACCCACTTGTTGCAAAAACGGTATAAGAACGCATTTAACAACATTCTGCACTTAGAGAGTGTTGTTTGCGTCCCCTCAACAAACACAAAAGGTGAACGAGACTTCTAGCGTATCGAACATCAGACCATAAGGGTTTGGGTGGAGCCAGTGCGTCTTGACCGAATGCAATCTACGAGACAGCGCTCACCAGATCTAAGTCGTACGTGCAGACGACCATTACTTGTATGCAGACAAAATCTTCTCTCATAGCTGATGACCACGGCATGGTTTTCCATCTTCCAAGTGATCCTCTGACGGCACCAGACAAGCCATGCACGTCTATGCTGTGGCCTGAATGGTAGATGTGTTAGAGGTGTGCTTTCCCGTAGTCCCACTGCTAGTAACTAGTTCACCAAAGTTCATGTTGACTCGTCTCGGATTGCAAACTCACTTATATGTGCTGCGGTAGCTGTACGATCCGCCACTGCCGTCCTTACAGTACGACGATCCTGGCGGGCCTCTGTGCTGTGTAGACGCCCAGAACCTCATCTACGGGTATGAAAATGTTTACAAGACCACTGATACCAGTATCGTTGAAGACCACCCCACCTTTCGAAAGACCACAATTTCACCGTTTCAAATTCGCTCAGTTGACTGTAAGAATTACGAGTCCGTCTCTGTGGCGTCGTTGCCTGCTTTCTTCACAAGTCTGCACCACAATGACTTTTATAGCTGTGAGATGTCCTTATTAGGGGAACGACAATGGTGGCGCTCTGGTAGCTATGCTACTACGCTGAATATTGGATGACAAACGTGGATCTGTTAGCATTACGTTTACCACTCCCCAGGTAGCATATGACGTCATTGGATCAAAACCTACATCTTATTTCTAGGTGTACTACTTTCTTCCGGCGTACATATGAGACAGTTATTTAGTAAGCTGACTAGGAGGTAGAATCTTACCTTTGTATTTCATGTTTCCCATACTAATTCAGTTATCATTTGTGTGAAGTGACTGTCAGCCTAAATCACTGATAATAATAACTAATGGACTACTTTTAACCATATTAATCTTATTACAGATTGTATGTATAGCCACCTCGGTTCTATAAATCTACTTTCACTACATCGCAGTTTCCCTTTTACGTCTGAGATTTTCCTTCCAGGCCCTATATAAGGTGAAATGATTTCCATCTTAATTCTTATGCTTCACGTACATCTGCCTTAAACATCAATCTCACATTTGCATCTCATGATATATCCAACAGTAACTTATAGTGTAACCGAAGTTTGTAAGCATATTAGCTCAAAATTCTTGCTAAGGATCGTCCGTTAGTTCATAGCAATGAGACATGTGCACTTAAAATTGTTTCTATGTAATACGGTAAAAATAGAAATAAAATTAATTTTACTAAACATCTTATTTTATTCTAATGTTGATGCAATTTTGTGTTGAGTGCTAAATACACTTTCAAAATTTACGATGATCCTTCATTTAAGGAATGAAAAAAAGAAGCAAGATTGGGGTTGGCGTCCTATCAACACTGAGATCATTAGAGACAGAGCAGAACCTCATAATAGTTCAAGGATGGGTAGGAATCATACTGGCTTTCGCTTGGAATGACTTAGGGAAATCTTGGTGTACCACAATTCGGATCTGCGGACGTGAATTTCACCCATCGTTCTCCCGAATGCGAGTGCATTGTGCTAGCGATTGCGGCACCTCGCGTGTGGCAGTCCCTATTATTGCGGTGTATGAAGAAGGGAAGTGATGGAATTTTTCGATATTGTAAGCAAAATAACACATGGCGAACACAGATGAAGCAAGGATAACGTGAAAAGCAGGCTAGCACAGGTAAGGAGGTTATTTGTGTCTGAAATACGTCAGTCTGCTACTATTAAACATCAAGCTCAACTTGAGGAAGAAATTTATGCGAAGTAAGTTTGTAGAAATTGAATCACGGATTGTAAGGAAGCGGAAAAAAAGAAACTAATCGAAGTGTTCTAAACGTTGTGGCTATAGAGCAGGACTGGAAAAGTACCATTTCGCGAACGCGAGCGCTCGCAGGTGCCCGCAAGGCATGCCCGCAGCTCTCCCACGTTCTGCCAGCCAGCAGTAGCCTACTCCCACCATCTACTCGCCTAGCCACCCACGTCACGACACCGCGTGGAGCTGCTCGGTCTGTTTACTTTCTGTCGTTTCTGTTGTCTGTGTAGACATCGCGCTCGGTGTTTGTGATAAAAAGTTGTCAAGGCAGCACCGGACGGCGTCGCTCACGCACCTCCACGCCGCTCCGCTCCGTCTCTCGCCATAGCTACCGCTACGGCCCGCACAAAGCAAACGGCCCACAAGTCCACCGGCGGAAAGGCGCCGCACAAACAGCTCGCCACCAAGGCGGCGAGGAAGAGCACGCCCGCACCGGCGGCGTCAAGAAGCCGCACCGCTACGGGCCGGGCACCGTCGCTCTGCGGGAAATCAGGCGCTACCAGAAGAGCACAGAGCTGCTCATCCGCAAGCTGCCCTTCCAGCTCCTAGTGCGCGAGATCGCCCAGGACTTCAAGACCGACCTGCGCTTCAAGGGCTACGCCGTCATTTCCCTGCAGGAGGACAGCGAGGCCTACCTCGTCGACCTCTTCCAAGACACCAACCTGTGCGAAATCCACGCCAAGCGCGTCACCATCATGCCCAAGAACATCCAGCTCGCGCGCCGCATCCGCGGCGAGCGCGCCTAAACCGCGCCGTGGCACCGCCCACGCACAAAAAGAAAAAAACTTCGAGAGGTAGTAACATTGGAGAATTGTACTGAAATGCAGGAGGATCTGCAGCGAAATGACGCATGGTGCAGGGAATATCAATTGAATCCCAATGTAGTCAAGTGTAATGTGCTGCGAATACATCGAAAGATAGATCCTTTATCATTTAGCTACAAAATAGCAGATCAGCAACTGGAAGCAGTTAATTCCATAAATTATTTGGGAGTGCGCATTAGGAGTGATTTAAAATGGAATGATCATATAAATTGATCGTTGGTAAAGCAGATGCCAGTCTGAGATTCGTTGGAAGAATCCTAAGGAAATGCAATCCGAAAACAAAAGAAGTAGGTTACAGTACGCTTGTTCAACCACTGCTTGAATACTGCTCAGCGGTGTGTGATCCGTACCAGATAGGGTTGATAGAAGAGATAGAGAAGATCCAACGGAGAGCAGCGCGCTTCGCTACAGGATCATTTAGTAATCGCGAAAGCGTTACGGAGATGATAGATAAACACCAGTGGAAGACTCTGCAGGAGAGACGCTCAGTAGCTCGGTACGGGCTTTTGCTGAAGTTTCGAGAACATACCTTCACCGAAGAGTCAAGCAGTATATTGCGCCCTCCTACATATATCTCGTGAAGAGACCATGAGGATAAAATCAGAGAGATTACAGCCCACACAGAAGCATACCGACAATCCTTCTTTCTACGAACAATACAAGACTGGAATAGAAGGGAGAACCGATAGAGGTACTCAAGGTACCCTCCGCCACACACCGTCAGGAAGCTTGCGGAGTATGGATGTAGATGTAGAAAAACAGAACTAGTTGGTGGAAAATGGCTGAGGAGAAGTTAAAGTCGTTGAAATGAAAGTCCTTCGAACTCACACTCGTTAATCCACAGTGGGAAGATGAGTATTTTTTTTTTTTTTTTGTTGGAACGCAAAGCGGACCTTAGTGTTTGATTTGCAATGCAACATTGTCTTCACGGCAGAAGTAGAATGTGAAGCGAGGTTATCAACAGCTTCACGAGAAGGATATAGTCGGTTTGTACAATGAAGAAAGAAAGTCTAACTTTTCGAACTGCAGCAGGAAAAGGAGAAAGACGTACGTATGCATGTTGATAATTTGACATTTATTCAAATTTTAACTGTTATTAATAATATGTTATGTGCATTTTCCGTCACTTTTACCTTCTCCTATTCGCATTTACAGGACGAAAACCTCATCATCTACAATGATGCAGTGATGATAGTAAGCTATCATGTAGATCTTAAAACAGCTAAAACAGCACTGCCCGTCGGCGATGGAGAATTTGTGAAAGACTGTTTTGCTGCTGCCGCAACAATTTTTTGCCCAGCAATCCTTCCTGTTGTTGAAACCGTCCCTCTTTCGAGGAGAATGGTTTGCAGGCGAATTGAAGAAATGGCACACGATGTGGAAGTCCAATTGAAAAACATAATCAAAGATTTGGTTTTCTTTTCAGTAGCATTGGACGAAAGAACAGATGTATGTGAAATTTCGGCCATACTCAGATCACACGGTTTGGGACACAGACAGTTTTAATCGTTCCTGGTAGATGTCGGGTTTGAATACGACGATGTTAAACAATTTTGTGAAGTACGCTGGTTGAGTCGAGGCGTCGTTTATAACGTTTTTTTTAATTTACGTAAAGATATAGCGTTATTCATGGATGCGAAGAAAAACCGGTGAAAGAGCTGGACGACCTTCAGTGGATTTTAGACCTTTTGTTCTTAACTGACGTAACCAAGAATCTGAATAGCTTGAATGTAGCTTTGCAAGGTGGAAATAAAGTAATTACCGAGGTGTTTGACACTGTTCTGGCATTCAAGAGAAAACTGCTTTAATGGGCAAAGCGACTGTTAGAAATGTCATGTGTACAGTTTCCGACCGTTGCATAAGTTGTTAGTGAAAACAATTTGGAATAGCAGTAGCTCAGAGAACATTTTGATTGGTTTTTAACTGTCCTACAGTCTCTCGAAGGAATTTTTCATAGTGGATTAGAAGACTTCAATCTTTCGGAATGCGATGTCAACCTTTTTGCGACTCCTTTTGCAATTAACGTTGAAAATGTGCCTTCTGAAATTCAGTTGGAACCCATTGGCTTTCAATGCAATCGTGTGCAGAAGGAGAAGTTTCGCAACGGACAAACCTTGGAAAGCTTCCACGAAGATCCCCCATGTGAGCAGTTTCCTTTGTTATTTAAAATAGCTGCTGGTGTGTATAGATTTTTTGGAGCAACATACCTGTGCGAAAGTGTTTTCTCCATAACGAAACTGACAAAATCGAAGCTTAGGAGTAGTCTTACTGATGTTCATCTGACTGATGCAGTGCACCTAGTGACCAGTAATCTGACACCAAATATTGACATGCTAGTTGAAAATCATTGTAAAAACGCCCAGGATGATGTACATTATTGCCTATGCCCTATTCGTACGTAGTAGCCCTCCTCTGAACTATACACTTCTTTGTAAATATATCGTAACGTTTACAATACAAATGTGTCGTTTTTTAATCCTTTACCACTGTATCCTAGTTGTGGCCATGAAAGTAGAACGTGTTAAAATTGTTCGAAACTGTGTTTCATCCGTGCATAGCTCACCGTTGCATGGCAAAGAATACACAAACTTCGGGTAAGCACGTTTTACACTTACATCTCACACACGCTTGTTGTGTCACATATGATTGGCCTTCCGATAACCGTGTACCGGTGGCGTGTTCACAGACGCCGCATACGCGTGAAACAACCTCGGACATATCTGTGTTCTACCTGCACTACTTACGTTAGCTTGTCCGTACTCAGCTGTGTGTTCGAAGCGCTCTTACAGCGTCATGGTTGTCCCCGTGCAGTGTGCATACCCAAGCGGCCAGACACAGTGCACAGCTCTGCTACCCGCACTACGTGCCCTCACATCTACTCAGCGTTGCCCTCGCGGCTCACGGTGCCGACGGGCAACAATGTGGGCAGCTCTCGTGCCGACCCCTGCTACAAAGCGATGTTTGCAATTAATAAATAAGGTAGTAGATGTGGTTTTTACTCACAGAACAAACGTGGAAAATATATGAATAGGATATAGGTTGACTGGACGCTTGTTAAAACATCAAATAATAACTTCTCTAGTTCCTGAAGGTACTTTCAGGGTAAAAAATTTAAGTAATCAAAGACTTTCCTTTGGCACAGTATCATAGATCATCGTTAGATTAGAAAAGCGAAACGACGTAGGTCATTGATAATGTGCAATTTGGGAGAGTACTTCGTTCCCTGCATTAGAAGGGAAAATTTTGCAACAATCTATTGTGAGTTTGGAGGAAAGGGGCGGGGTAGTGGACAGAAAATACCCACTGTCAGTGGTAATAAGACGCGCACGCTTCCACTGTTGTGATCAAACGATTATGAATGACGAAAAATGTAGTGTCATGCCCCAGGATTTGCCACAGATGTGGAAAATTTATTGCCCGAAGACTGGCATAACACAGTCGAGGCGATAGTGGATAGTGAAATGGGATATGAAGAGTTTTATTTCATTAAATGTCGCTATTGAGGCAATTTTGATACTATATCCACGATAATTTATATTTGGTTCTCGGGAAATATTGGGTAAAAGTTTATTTTGAGTATATGTCATTATTGAACAAGTACTACATTATGTTTAATACTACAGCTATGAACATCGGATACAAATTTTAAAATTAAGTGTTTCAATGGTTTTGGAAGTTGAACCTCTAAGGGGTAGAAGAGGGAACGAGATATTTTAACAAATTGTCTTATTATGAAAGAGTATTTAAAGCTTAATCTACACCTTTCATGGACATTTAAATTTGACTTCCCAGCTAGAAATAAAAAAGTACATGTTTCGATGTTTTCGGAAATTTAACCCCTATGACGGTAAAATGAGGTATGAAAGTTTTTAAAGAAATTTTCCACAGGGCAAGTATTTTTGAAGCTAAAACTATGAAATCTTGTATTTGACTTCTGAATTAGAAATGAAACATACACAGTCACTATTTCTTGAAAGTCTACCCCGAAGGGGGTGAAATACGGGAGGTGAAACGTTTTATGAGAATATTTCATTGCGAAAGCATTGATGAAGCTAAATCTATGAAAACCGATGTCTGGCTTTCCGGTTAGAGATGCAAAAATACGTGTTTTACTGTTCTAGGAAATTCAACCCCTATGGGTGTCAAATACGGACGGACTGATTTACTGACCCATCATCGGCCAGCCCGAACCGATGAGGATAGAGACTTGAAGATCGGAGAGGGATCTTACCTGTAGGCATCTTTTAAGAAATGATTGTCCAAAATTCCACTCCTAAAGTGGTGAAATAAGAGATAAAAAGCTTTTTGAATGAGTGTCGCTGTTAAGGAATTTTGAAGCTAGAACTATGAAAAGTAGTATTTCCTTTCTCGGTCAGAAAAAAATACGTTTGTCAGCATTTGTGGAAATTCAACGACTAAGGGGGGTAAAGTATTTGGTGAAAATGTTTTGGAAAATAAACAATTACTAAAGAACTACTAAAGGACCTCTGAACCTACATCCATCTGCGGCAACTGATATTTGACTTCTCGGTTAGAAATTAAAAACATGTGTTTCAGTGTTTCTGGAAATTCAGTCACAGAAAATATGTCGCTACAATAAAAAATTTCTAGTTAAATTTACGAAAATTGGTGTTCCACTTCTCGGTTAAATATGAAGAAATATTTGCTGGAGATGCCAGTGTTTATGGGAATATCTCCACAAGTACGCAAAAGGCATCATTAACCAAAACTTAGGACTTCAGATACCAGAATCGCTTTTTGGTCAGAAGTACATTCGGAAAAGAGCGTTCTGATATGGTCTTAATAAGCGTGAAAAGCTTAGAAGGTGTTGCAGTTTGCGAATGACATAGAAATTAGATTAAATAAAAACAAAAAATGTCTCTGCAGTCCATACAGTCTACGCAAGCGGAGTAGCGGGTGCTAAGCTAGTATGTCCTTGTAAACACACACACACACACACACACACACACACACACACACATTACATCAATGTCCCTGGTCAGTCATGCCCAGATGTTCTGTTTTTAGCGGTTATGTCGCGAATCCATGCTTACACTTAGGAACTCGTGTACTCTCTCTCCTTTCTACGCGGGACGAATCAACTTTTAAACTACAACAGACTAAAATGACGAGTTATCATATAAACTGGCAGCGCCGGAGATTCGCAAGTCGAGTCTGCCATCAAAAGGTGACGGCGCATTCGGAGGTGAAGTCTTAGGGCTCGCTGGCGAGTTTAAAGCGAGTGCACAGGGCTCATTTCTGGTCTCAATTACTGTCACCCATTGAAATAGCCTAATACTCTATGGCAGCAAAGGCATTGTTCCAGCTGTGTCACAACAGTCAAGATGGATATGGGCTCAAGCACCATGGGGAGGGGGGGGGGGGGGGGCATGTAGGTGAGTTAGAAAAATAGCTTAGTGACACCGAGGCATAGGAACTAGTTAAACAGAGGAAGCAGTCGGGTCACACCACCGCTACAAAAAGGCAAACCCCAATCATAAAAGGGCAAAGTGATGCTGAATGTGTTTGAGGACTATTCACGACTTATGTCTAGATACTTATCTCTTTCACTACTACATCAGTTAGTATTTATTTTCCTCATATGGATATATGTCAATGAAAACCGTCATTTTTATTATATCCTGTATTCCAGTAAAAACTAAATAGACAAATTCTCACTTGCGTGAATTTTATTTATGAAATAAAATTGTAATTAAAAGTAAATCATCGAATAATATAAGAGCCTAGAAGGACTTTCCATTAAGTTACTTGTGCAGAATTCTTCTACCTCTCACCGATTGCTCATCATTTATTAACATTATAATGTTAATAAATAATGAAATCAAACGCATTGAAAGACTCCGTGAGTGAGCTCTCTTAATGAATGGGCAATTAACGTCAGGGACACTTGTCAGTCACAAGTTGTGGCTATGCCCTGCCGTTCAATACTGGCTCACGAGCCCTCTTTCCCGTCTTGTATGGCCACTGACAAGATTGTAATTGAGGGGTCTTGCCCACTCGTTGCTTATAATGTGCCTAGAGGATGTTGCGTTCTCGGAATGCTAAACAACAGTTCAGACAAGTAACATTAGTAGTCTTATTTACAGAAAGCAAATTGACAACACTGAGCTTTACTACAGCAAATGCCGCTAGCGAGAGGAGACATGAAAACAGTGCAGTTCTTGTTATACATCGAGTGCAAGGAAAAACTTGATACGGTACACGACAATCTGACAGCGTAGCACTCATCACGTTGCATCCTCGGCCCGATCTGAGCGGCCGAGGCTAATAGGAGCTGCATTTATATGCTCTTGTTGCAAGGGGGCGTGATTCCGCCCAACTTTGCCCGCCGTTTCCGCACAGCCTTCTCTGCTCTCGCGTTCTGCCTCATCGTTCCGGCGTTTGCGGTTACGCCAGAACAGTAATGTTTTATATAAGACGAGTAGGCCAATAAAGACTATAACCGAAACTCCGTAGCGTAACGTGTAACGAATGCAGGACCAGACTGAACGCACCATTGATATACGGCCGGCCGAGCGGTCCTTGGCGCTACCGTCTGGAACCGCGCGACCGCTACGGTCGCAGGTTCGGATCCTGCCTGCGGCATGGATGTGTGTGTTGTGCTTAGGTTAGTAATGTTTAAGTAGTTCTAAGTTCTAGGGGACTGATGACCTCAGCAGTTAAGTCCCATAGTGCTCAGAGCCATTTGAACCAAGATATACGGCCTCAATTGTAAGATAGCACAGGGGGCAGGTGCAAGTAATGATTGCAAGGTAGCGATGAGTCTTCCTCTGCTACTCACCAGTTCCTGTGCTTTTTGTTATTCTCTTTCGCTGTCCCATCAAAAGTTCTCAGAAAAACATGGGAAGACGGATAAAATACAACTCCTACAACAGCCAGCAGGGTACAAGAAAATGGAAGACCAACAACGATGTTCCTGGTAAAAAAAGGTCTGAGACAGTGACGAAGTGTTTCACCACTACTGTTAAGGCTGTACATCCAAGAAGCCATTACAGAAATATAAGAAAGTCTCAAGAGCTTTATGCGGCCTGAGTAGGCCGCTAAAATTATTATACCCGAAATTGTGAAGCGCGAGGGACAATACGATAGGCATACAGGCTCAATTGGAAGTTAACGTAGTGAGCAGTTGCAGTTAACAATTACGAGGTGAAAGGCGTGTCGTCCTCTATTTCTCAATTAGTATAGAGCTCATAATTAATATTATTCTCTCTGTGTACCTAATTAAAAATGTTTACGACAAAGAAATGACAAAGAAGGGAAAGATTACTCATTATCGAGCAGCTTGATTACACTTTTCAGTTCACAGATACGAGAAAAATATGTCTCCTTGCACACTCATATAAATAAACACGAAATATCTACATCTACATTTACAACCATTCTCCGCAAACCACCTGACGATGTGTGGTGGAGGGTACCTTGAGTACCTCTGTCGGTTCTCCCTTCTATTCCAGTCTTGTATTGTTCGTGGAATGAAAGGTTTTCGGTTTGCCTCTGTGTGGGCTCTAATCTCTCTGATTTTATCCTCATGGTTTTTTCGCGAGATATACGTAGGAGGGAGCAATATACTGCTTGACTCCTCGGAGAAGGTATGTTCTCGAAACTTCAACAAAAGCCCATACCGAGCTACTGAGTGTCTCTCTTGCAGAGTCTTCCACTGGAGTTTATCTATCATCTCCGTAACGCTTTCGCAATTACCATATGATCCTGTAACGAAGCACACTGCTCTCTGTTGGATCTTCTCTATCTCTTCTATCAACCCCATCTGGTACGGATCCCACACCGATGACCAATATTCAAGCAGTGGGCGAACAAGTGTACTGTAACCTACTGCCTTTATTTTCAGACTGCATTTCCATAGCATTCTTCCAATGAGTCTCAGTCTGGCATCTGATTTACCGACAATTAATTTTATATTCTCATTCCATTTTAAATCACTCCTAATGCCTACTCCCAGATAAATTATGGAATTAACTGCTTCCAGTTGCTGACCTGCTATATTGTAGCTAAATGATAAAGGATCTTTCTTTCTATGTATTCGCAGCACATTACACTTGTCTACATTGTGGTTCAATTCGTTACGGATCCTCCTGCATTCCAGTACGATTTTCCAATGTTTCAACCTCTCGATCAGCATCATCCGCAAAAAGTCTCAGTGAACTTCCGATGTTTTCCACAAGGTCATTTATATATATTGTGAATAGCAACGGTTCTACGTCACTCCCCTGCGGCAAACCTGCAATCTCTCTTACTTCGGAAGACTTCTCTCCATTGAGAATGGCAGGCTGCGTTCTGTTATCTATGAACTCTTCAATCCAATCACACAACTGGTCTGATAGTCCATATGCTCTTACTTTGTTCATTAAACCACTGTGAGGAACTGTATCAAACGCCTTGTAGAAGTCAAGAAACACGGCATCTACCTGGGAACTCGTGTCAATGGCCCTCTGAGTCTCGTGCACGAAAAGCGCGAGCTGGGCTTCACACGATCGTCTTTTTCGAAACCGGTGCTGATTCCTACAGAGTACATATCTAGTCTTCAGAAAAGTAATTATTCTCGAACATAATACGTGTTCCAAATTCTACGACTGATCGACGTTGGAGGTACAGGTCTATAGTTCTGCACATCTGTTCGGCGTCCCTTCTTGAAAACGGGGAATAACTGTGCCCTTCTCCAATCATTTAAATGCTATGCTCTTCTAGAGACCTACGGTACACCACTGCATGAAGGGGGGCAAGTTCCTTCGCGTACTCTGTTTAAAATCGAACTGGTATCCCATCAGGTCCAGCGGCCATTCCTCTTTTGAGCGGTTTTAATTGTTTTTCTATTCCTTGTCATCTATTTCGATATCTACCATTTTGTCATCTGTGCGACAGTCTAGAGAAGGAACTACAATGCACTCTTCCTCTGTGAAACAGCTTTTGACAAATACATTCAGTATTTCGGCCTTTTGTCTGTCATCCTCTGTTTCAGTACCATTTTGGTCACAGAGTGTCTGGACATTCTGTTTTCATCCACCTACCACTTCGACATAAGACTACAATATCTTAAGATTTTCTGCCAAGTCAGTACATAGAACTCTACTTTCGAAATCGTTGAACGCCTCTCGCATAGCCCTCCTCATACTACATTTTGCTTCGTGTCGGTTTTGTTTGTCTGCAAGGCATTGGTATGTTTGTGTTTGCTGTGAAGTTCCCTTTGCTTCCGTAGCAGTTTGCTAACTCGGTTGTTGTACCACGGTGGCTCTTTTCCATCTCTTATGATCTTGCTTGGCACATACTCATCTGATGCATATGGTACGACGGTTTTGAACCTTGTCCACTGATCCTCAGCACTATCTGTACTTGAGATAAAAGGTTTGTGTTGAGCCGTCAAGTACTCTGAAATTTGCTTTTTGTCACTTTTGCTAAACAAAAATCTCCCTACCTTTTTTAATATTTCTATTTATCGCGGAAACCACCGATGCTGTAACCGGTGTATGATCGCTGATTGCCTTTTCTGTGTTAACTGTTTCACCAGAAGGTCTAATATGTTATCGCCGCGAGTCTGTTCTCTGTTTAACTGATCAAGGTAGTTTTCAGATAATGCAATAAAAACATTTCCCTGGATTGTTTATCCATGCCACCCGTTATAAACGTTTGAGTCTCCCAGTCTATATCCGGTAAATTAAAAACTCCACCCAAAACTATGACATGGTCAGGAAAGTTACTGAAAATATTTTCTAAATTTTCCTTCAGGTGTTCTGCCACAACAGTTGCTGAGCCAAAGGGCCTATAGAGACATCTAGTTACCATATTTGAGCCTGTTTTAACCGTGACCTACGCCCAAATTATTTCACATTTTGGATCCCCGTCAATTTCCTTCGATAATATTGCACTTTTTCTCGCAATATACACGCCTCCCCCTTCACTGTCGAGCCTCTCTCTGCGGTATACACTTCAATCTGAGTCTAGAATTGCATTACTCTTTACATCTGGTTTCAGCCAGCTTCCCGTCCCTAGTACTGTGTGGGCTTTGTGACAATTTATTAATGAGAGCAGTTTAGGGACCTTTCTATAGACGCTCCTGCAGTTTACTTTTACCACATTAATATTGTCATTCCCTGTTGCTTTTTGCCACCTGCTACCTTGTCGCGTCTCAGGAGCTGTCTTGTAGGGCCCAGGGAGGAAATTCTCTAACCTACAAAAACTCTCCGCTACACTTGTAGCCGCTTCCTGCGTGTAGTGCATGTCTAACTTATTCAGGGGGACCGTACATTTCTCCACCCGATAGCAGTTTCTAGGGAGGAAATTCTCTTACCTACAAAAACCCACACGTTCTCCGCTACACTTGTAGCCGCTTCCTGCGTGTAGTGCATGTCTGACCTATTCAGGGGGACTCTACATTTCTCCACCCGATAGCGGAGGTCGAGAAATTTGCACCCCAGATCTCCACAAGATCGTCTGAGCCTTTGGTTTAAGCCTTCCACTCGGCTCCAAACCAGAGGACCGCGGTCGGTTCTGCGAACGACACTACAAATAGTTAACTTTCCGCCTTCAACAAGTCCGCTAACCGCCTGTATGAACTGAGGATGACCTCTGAAACCAGATGGCAGTAGTCACTGCTGCCAACATGAGCAACAATTTGCAGTCGGGGTGCGCCCAGTGCTCTCTATCGCCGACGGAAGGGCCTCCTCCATATCTCGGATGAGACCCCCCAGCAAGAAGACAAAGCAGAAAAACACAGGTCTTCTTCCGCGACCTTTCCGCTATTTCCCTAAGGGGGCTCCATCACCCACCTAACATTGGAGCTCCCAATCAGTAATAAACCCCTCACCCCGTGCGCCTGCTCGGGCCTTGCTGAAGGAGCGGCCACATGTCCGCTCAGAGGCAGAGCGGGCGATGCGACACGGCCAGCCTCCACATTGACCCTCCACCTTGTGAGACGCGAACGCCGTTGAACCCGCCACTCCCCTTGGGGAGTGGGTGGCCCAACCGCGCCCAGTACCCATGACGATGTCTCGACAGCAGGGACCGTGGGTGAAGCGTGTAACACCTGAGGTGTGCCATGCGACGCACCAGACTCCCCACTGCCTCTACACTCCGAGGCAGCGGCCTGAAGGCGACTGATCATGGCCATCAGCACGTTCAGCTGTTCGCATACAGTGGATAGCTCGTCCTGCGTCCGTAAACAGCAGTCTCACATCATATCCATCTTAAGAAATCTGCAATCTACTGTAGAGAGTTCAGTAATCAACTTTTAACTAGACAGCTAATTCACTACAGGCGTCTGACAGCTGACTAAACTCTAGGTACTAGACACTTCTTGCTGGAAACAATGAAAATAAGTACTTACTGTCTCTGGACTGTATTCAAAACAAACACGAAATCTATGGTACACTATTGCTAGTACTCGAAAAATAAAGCTTGCTAAAAGCAAAAACACACGGAAAAAGCAGTGACAAGTAAGAAAAACACTGTTAATACTTAAATTTACGTGTCTTGCTGCACAGGGGACGTGAAGCAGACATATGCTACGACGCTAAGGCTGTTTAAGAATAAACAAATGTTACATTAAATATAAAAATATTTAGCTAGTAAATAAAACAAGCAAAAATATATTAATTGATACAACTACTTTATGTGTAGTTAAGAAAAGTCACCATTTTAAACTTAAAATACTCAGCGACTACTCGAAGTTAGCAATATTATTTGCATCTCTAGAACAACATTGAAGAGATAAAGAAACTGGTAAACCGGCCTAATATCGTGTAGGGCCTCCGCGAGCACGCTGAAGTGCTGCAAAACGACGTGGTACGTCCTCGACTAATCTCTGAAGTAATGCTGGAGGGAACTGACAACATGAGTCCATCAGGGCTGTCCATAAATCCGTAACAGGACGAGGGGATGAAGTTCTCTTTTGAACACCATGTTGCAAGGCATCCTATATATGCTCGGTAATTTTCACGTCTGGGGAGTTTGGTGGCCGGCTGAAGTGTTTAAACTTAGAAATGTTCCTGGAGCCACTCTCTAGCAATTCAGGACGTGTGGGGTGTCACATTATCCTGCTGGAATTGCCCAAGTCCGTCGGAATGTGCAATGGACATGAATGGATGCAGGTGATCAGATAGGACGCTCACGTACTTGTTGCCTGTCAGAGTCGTATCTAGAAGTATGAGGGGTTCCATATCACTCCACCTGCACACGCGCCACACCATTAAGGAGTGTCCAGCAGTTTGAACACTCCCCTGCTGACATGCAGGGTCCATGGATTCATGAGGTTGTCTCCATACTCTCACACGTCCCTCCGCTCGATATAATTTGAAACGAGACTCGTCCGACCAGGCAACATGTTTCCAGTCATCAATAGTCCAGTGTTGCTGTTGAAGGGGGAGGCGAGGCGTAAAGTTTATTGTCGTGCAGTCATCAAGGGAAGGGTACACGAATGGGCCTTTGGCTCGGAGAGTTCATATCGATGAAGTTTCGTTGAACACGTGTTGATGGACCAGCATTGAAGGCTGCAGCAATTTGCGCAAGAACTGCACTTCTGTCACGCTGAACGATTCTGTTCAGTCGTCGTTGTTCCCTTTCTTGTAGGATCTTTTTCCGGCCACAGGGATGTCGGGGATTTGATGTTTCACCGGATTCCCGATAATTACGGTACACTCGTGAAATGGTAGTACGGGACAATCCCCACTTCATCGCTACCTCGGAGATGCTGTGTCCTATCGCTCGGGCGCCGACTATAACACCACATTTAAATGGGATTCCCGATAATTACGGTACACTCGTGAAATGGTAGTACGGGACAATCCCCACTTCATCGCTACCTCGGAGATGCTGTGTCCTATCGCTCGGGCGCCGACTATAACACCACATTTAAATGAACTTGAATCGTGATAACTTACCATTGTAGCAGTAGTAACCAATCTAACAACTGCGTCAGACACTTACTTGTTGTCTGATGTAGGCGATGGTGACCGCTGCGGTGTATTCCGCGTGTTTACGTATCTGTGTATCTGAATACGCATTCCATACCAGTTTCTTTGGCGCTTCATTGCATGTTATGTACTGTTGTACCCCAAAAACGTAATGCTGTCATACTGATGTCACACTACCACACAATAAGGCAAGAGACGCAAAGGACTGCTATCAGGCCCCAGACGGCCCAATCGAATCCGGCCGACAGGTATGTCATGATCTGGCAATGGCGTCATGCGGCATCTCGGGAAATGTAGTGAGCACACTGTTGTCCTGTTCGTTGGCGGTTTCATTGGCCTTGGAGTTGCTACAGACCACTAGAGTAGCTCCTTAGTTGGCCTCAAGATGCTGATGCATCCCGTTCAAGTCCTGCCAGCAAAGAAAAATCTCTGGCAGTACCGGGAATCGAACCCATGTACTCTGCAAGTCTCAAAAATTAGCTAAGATCTGGTAATTCCAGATAACTATGACAGTTCTGATCACACACACACAAACCCACACACACACACACACACACACACACACACACACACACACACACACACATGTTGATATAGTAGACGACACTACTGGAGTCATTTTTACTGAATAAGGAATAGCTTCTACATTAAGAAACTAAAACATACTTTTGATAAAACTACAGTGTTACTGAATGTTTTTGTTTCTTCAGTGTGGAGTCAGATACTTTTCACCGCAGCTAGGAGGTATTTGCACAATGGAAAGCTGTCAAGATAGTTTAGAAAGAACAATGCACTTTAAAATAACTAATGAGTCCGTTGGAACTGGCAGCATCACCATAACATAACATAGTTGTTACTTAGGTGTGGTTTATTTCTATAGATGCGCAATGTGTTGTTGCGAATACACACAAGTGGCAAATCAAACATTCACTCAGAGAACGACATTCAAACTATTTCAGTTTTACACAAAGACTCCTTTATTGAAGAACTAACAGCAAAAAGGCATACATTTCCTGTGCACAGGAGATATGGTTGCAATGTAACATCCTTGTGATACTTTCACTGGCAAGACCGAGTCCTTTTCTTATACTGTTCATTGAAATTCTTAATAAAGCAGACTTGAGGGCGAAGGGTAATGTAGACATTACTGTGGGCGACGGCAAGCACCTTGAACGAACAGAAGAACTTTGTTTCCAAACAATGGACACAGTAAAAATTGTTGAGATTTTTTCGGTAGTGCAGAGATTGTCATTGCAATACGGATAAGAATATAAATTAAGGTAACACATCAAACGAAATGCTATTGCTCTGCAAGAAACCAGCGGAGACCGTGGGCCAGTTGCACCAAAATACTAGGAAATTATCAGTGAGCTTCTTTCTAGAATACGTCAGGGCTGGGAGGAAGAGGTACTGCAAAGTTGACAGTATTTAGGATACTGGATGCCGTAGAAATCCAGCATGCAGCAATCAACAAACTGCAGAACATTTTCTGAGTATCGTATCGCGTGGTAATGTAAAATATCATACAGAAGAAACCGAAGTTTCGGTCACAGTTACAGTAGCCTTCTTCTGGGTCTACAGATGAGTTTTATCTGTGCGGAGTTGCTTGTATTTTGTCATTGCTGCACACTGAGTATGATGTTGCGTCATAATTTTAATGAGATCCTTCGTATGATTGGTCGCTACAGGCGAAATAAACGTGAATTTTATTATAATAGGTTGCTACCGTCAAGGGAGTGAGGAACCGCTCTTGTCTACCGCTTCTTGCAATGATTTCTGCGATTAGTGCTCATCGGCTGACGACGGGTAGACTCGTGTATTCCTACTGCTGGACACAGAAAGCGCGACGGCAAATACCCGCAGTTAGCGCTCGCCGCCACGTGTTGTTGGTGCGGCCTGTTGGACATGGAGGTCTGGCAGCCAGGATGCGGCAAGCACGTATCCATTGTCTCTGTTCATGGCGTTCGCGGATTTTATTATTTCTATGGCTTCTCTGATCTTGCTCTTCGACAAAGCCGGCTGATTGGCTTGTATGCTGGTCTCGTTAAATTTGATACCGTTGCCGCATTTCTGCCGTTGTGCAGCCACTGTAGAATTGCCCTGCTGCCCCAGACGAATGTAGTTCCCATGTTCACCTATGTGCGTTGCTATCAGCCTGCCGGTCTCATCGATGTATAATGCCCCACACTGATATCTCGCCTTGTACAGATCTGCAGTGTGTGGAGCGTAATACGTCCTGGATATTGCGACTGCTGTGGTAGACAGCCTGGACACCAACCCGACGAAGGAGTTTCCTAGTCCGGTCAGCTACATTCTTCTCGTAAGGTAAAAGAGCTGTTGGCTGCAGTTTGTCTATTTCTTGGCTATCTCACTTCGTTTTGTTTGTTTCCATGGCAATGTGGAACGATTTATAGTTGTATCCAATGGCCACAAACGTCGTACGAGCCTTTTGATCACATGTTTTATGTTTTGAAGATCTGTTAGGCGCTGGGTACGGACTGCCAAAGGACCGATAACTGAGTTTTTTTCTTTTATTTATTTATTTATTTATTTATTTTTTGCTGGCTGGTGATTGGACTGGATGTGCAAATACATGTCCCTACGTTTAGACTTCGACATACAAGGTCTTTCAGTGTACCATCCATTGTCCTGTATACTTCCACGTCAGGAATGGAATTGTGCCATTCTCTACCTCTAACGTGAACTGTATTTTCCCGTGAATTTTAATCAAAGATTCGTGAAACCTGTAAAGCTCCGTTTCCCCCAGAACCCACATAAACGAAAAATCCGGTATCTGAACCAGCATCGCGGGCGTAAAGAAGTGCAACAGAGTGCCCGTCCTTCAAAGGCCTTCATGCATTTATAGGGTGGTCCATTGATCGTGACCGGGCCAAATATCTCACGAAATAAGCGTCAAACGAAAAAAACCACAAAGCACGAAACTTGTCTAGCTCGAAGGGGGAAACCAGATGGCTCTATGGTTTGCCCACTAGACGGCGCTGCCATAGGTCAAACGAATATCAACTGCGTTTTTTTAAATAAGAACCCCCATTTTTATTACATATTCGTGTAGTACGTAAAGAAACACGAATGTTTTAGTTGGACCACTTTTTGCGCTTTGTGGTAGATGGCGCTGTAACAGTCACAAACATATGGCTCACAATTTTAGACGAACAGTTGGTAACAGGTAGGTCTTATAAATTAAAACACAGGTACCTTTGAACATTTTATTTCGGTTGTTCCAATGTGGTACATGTACCTTTGTGAAATTATCATTTCTGGGAACGCATGCTGCTACAGCATGATTACCTGTAAATACCACATTAATTCAATAAATGCTCAAAATGTCAACCTCAATGCATTTGACAATACGTGTAGAGACATTCCTCTCGACAGCGAATAGTTCGCCTTCCGTAATGTTCGCACATGCATTACAATGCGCTGACGCATGTTGTCAGGCAATATCGGTGAATCACGACAGCAAAAATCCGGGGACGTCAGATCTGGTGAACGTGCGGGCCATGGTATGGTGCATCGACAACCAATCCAGAAAAGGTTCAAATTTGTGTGAAATATTATGGGACTTAACTGCTAAGGTCATCAGTCCCTAAGCTTACACACTACTTAACCTAAATTATCCTAATGACAAACACACACACCCATGCCCGAGGGAGGACTCGAACCGCCGGCCGAAGTGGCCGAGCGGTTAAAGGCGCTACAGTCTGGAACCGCACGACCGCTACAGTCGCAGGTTCGAATCCTGCCTCGGGCATGGATGTGTGTGATGTCCTTAGGTTAGTTAGGTTTAAGTAGTTCTAAGTTCTAGGGGACTTATGACCACAGCAGTTGAGTCCCATGGTGCTCAGAGCCATTTTGAGGACTCGAACCTCCGCCGGCACCAGCCGCACATTCATGACTGCAGCGCCCTAGACCGCTCGGCTAATCCCAGGCGGCACGACCAATCCACCTGTCATGAAATATGCTATTCAATACCGCTTCAACCGCACGCGAGCTATGTGCCGGACATCCATAATGTTGGAAGTTCATCACCATTCTGTCATGCAGTGAAACATCTTAAAGTAACACCGGTAGAATATTACGTAGAAAATCAGCATACATTGCACCATTTAGATTGCATTCGATAAAATGGGGGCCAATTATCCTTCCTCCCATAATGCCACACCATACATTAACCTGCCAAGGTCGCTGATGTTCCACTTGTCGCAGCCATCGTGAATTTTCCGTTGCCCAAAAGTGCATATTATGTCGTTTTACGTTACCGCTGTTGGTGAATGACGCTTCGTCGCTAAATAGAACGCGTGCAAAAAAATCTGTCATCGTCCCGTAATTTCTCTTGTGCCCAGTGGCAGAACTATACACGACGTTCAAAGTCGTCGACATGCAATTCCTGATCCATAGGAATATGGTATGGGTGCAATCGATGTTGATGCAGCATTCTCAACACTGACGTTTTTGAGATTCCCGATTCTCGCGCAATTTGTGTGCTACTGATGTGCGGATTAACCACGACAGCACCTAAAACACCTACTTGGGCATCATCATTTGTTGCAGGTCGTGGTTGACGTTTCACATGTAGCTGAACACCTCCTGTTTCCTTAAATAACGGAACTATCTGGCGAACGGTCCGGACACTTGGATGATGTCGTCCAAGATACCAAGCAGCATACATAGCACACGTCCGTTGGGCATTTTGATCACAATAGCCGGATATCGACCTTTTCCGCAATTGGGAAACGGTACATTTTAACACGGTAATGTATCACGAAGCAAATACCGTGCGCAGTGGCGGAATGTTACGTGATACCACGTACTTGTACGTTTGTGACTGTTACAGCACCATCTATCACAAAGCGTAAAATGTGGTCCAACTAAAACATTCATATTTCTTTACGTACTACACGAATATGTAATAAAACAAGGGGGTTCCTATTTTAAAGAACGCAGTTGATGTCCATTTGAACTATGGCAGCGCCATCTAGCGGGCCAACCACAGCGCCATCTGGTTTTCCCTTTCAAGCTTGACGAGTTTCGTTCTGTGTAGTTTTTTCGTTTGATGCTTAGTTCGTGAGATATTTGGAACGGTCACTATCAATGGACGCCCCTGTATATGCTGCTAACGGTGATAAGAGACACCACTGCAAAGGTATCTGCTTCGAGGGTTGGTGTCCAGCTAGTCTCCCGCCGCCGCCGCAATATCCAAGATGGAAAAGACACATGCCTTATACACTGTAGGAGAATACAAGGTTAAATAGGAGTGTGGAGAAGTATGCATCGATGAGACCGACACGGCGACAATAACGCGCGTGGGACAACATGAGCACTACATTCTTCTGGAGCAGCACAGAAAGTCTGCAGTGGGTTAACACCGGCAGACTGTGGCAAGAAAATGAAATTTTACGAAACCTGCATTGTGACCATGCAGCCGGCTTTGACGAAGCACATGGTCAAAGAACGTATAGAAATAATAAAGCTCTTTTACGACTTGAACACAGAGAATGGATACATGCTTGCCGGATCCTGGCTGCCAGACCTCATAGTCCATCAGGCTGCACTAACAGCACGTGACGCGGGCGCTACCGGCGAGTAACTGCCCCCACGCAGCCTGCGTCAAGCAGGAGTAACGCAGGAGGCCCAGCCTCATTCGCCGATGAGCACTAGTGAGAGTAAACAATGGAAGAAGCAACTGGCATCAGGAGAGCCCCACTCCCTCCACCGTAACAACCTCTTATAATAAACTTGCCACTTCTGCCACCTATGTGGACAAGCATAAAGATGATAGTTTTTTTTTTTTTTTTTTTTTTTAATTTGTGACCTAACGTCATGATCTGTGAGCATTAATACCAAAGTATAAGCGAGTCTACATAGCTAAAGCACGCCAGACGTAGACCACTGTAACGGTGACAGTTTACATTTATACACTCCTGGAAATGGAAAAAAGAACACATTGACACCGGTGTGTCAGACCCACCATACTTGCTCCGGACACTGCGAGAGGGCTGTACAAGCAATGATCACACGCACGGCACAGCGAACACACCTGGAACCGCGGTGTTGGCCGTCAAATGGCGCTAGCTGCGCAGCATTTGTGCACCGCCGCCGTCAGTGTCAGCCAGTTTGCCGTGGCATACGGAGCTCCATCGCAGTCTTTAACACTGGTAGCATGCCGCGACAGCGTGGACGTGAACCGTATGTGCAGTTGACGGACTTTGAGCGAGGGCGTATAGTGGGCATGCGGGAGGCCGGGTGGACGTACCGCCGAATTGCTCAACACGTGGGGCGTGAGGTCTCCACAGTACATCGATGTTGTCGCCAGTGGTCGGCGGAAGGTGCACGTGCCCGTCGACCTGGGACCGGACCGCAGCGACGCACGGATGCACACCAAGACCGTAGGATCCTACGCAGTGCCGTAGGGGACCGCAACGCCACTTCCCAGCAAATTAGGGACACTGTTGCTACTGGGGTATCGGCGAGGACCATTCGCAACCGTCTCCATGAAGCTGGGCTACGGTCCCGCACACCGTTAGGCCGTCTTCCGCTCACGCCCCAACATCGTGCAGCCCGCCTCCAGTGGTGTCGCGACAGGCGTGAATGGAGGGACGAATGGAGACGTGTCGTCTTCAGCGATGAGAGTCGCTTCTGCCTTGGTGCCAATGATGGTCGTATGCGTGTTTGACGCCGTGCAGGTGAGCGCCACAATCAGGACTGCATACGACCGAGGCACACAGGGCCAACACCCGGCATCATGGTGTGGTGAGCGATCTCCTACACTGGCCGTACACCGCTGGTGATCGTCGAGGGGACACTGAATAGTGCACGGTACATCCAAACCGTCATCGAACCCATCGTTCTACCATTCCTAGACCGGCAAGGGAACTTGCTGTTCCAACAGGACAATGCACGTCCGCATGTATCCCGTGCCACCCAACGTTCTCTAGAAGGTGTAAGTCAACTACCCTGGCCAGCAAGATCTCCGGATCTGTCCCCCATTGAGCATGTTTGGGACTGGATGAAGCGTCGTCTCACGCGGTCTGCACGTCCAGCACGAACGCTGGTCCAACTGAGGCGCCAGGTGGAAATGGCATGGCAAGCCGTTCCACAGGACTACATCCAGCATCTCTACGATCGTCTCCATGGGAGAATAGCAGCCTGCATTGCTGCGAAAGGTGGATATACACTGTACTAGTGCCGACATTGTGCATGCTCTGTTGCCTGTGTCTATGTGCCTGTGGTTCTGTCAGTGTGATCATGTGATGTATCTGACCCCAGGAATGTGTCAATAAAGTTTCCCCTTCCTGGGACAATGAATTCAGGGTGTTCTTATTTCAATTTCCAGGAGTGTAGTTTTTTACAGTATGATACGGTGCCATGTTCAGAAAACTTCTGTGTCTGTATCAACGGCCGCGGAAGTCTACGCAATCATGCAAACAATGGAGAACATATAGACTGATACTGTTGCCGAAAAGACGGCTAGCTGCATTCGCTTTCTCTTATACCTTAGGCGACCTGTAGCAGCCTTGATAAAATGTTCCACATGGGTACTTATGGTTCGCGCTGCATGCTTTTAGGCGCCTCGCCACGGTTCACACATCCATCCCCCCTCCCCCACCACCCTTCGGAGGTTCGAGTCCTCCCTCGGGCATGGGTTTGTGTGTCGTCCCTAGCGTAAGTTAGTTTCAGTTAGATTAAGTACTGTGTAAGCCGAGGGCCCGATGCCTTTTCAGTTTGGTCCCGTAGGAACTTACCACCACCCCTGAACCCCATCTAATACCCCACGAAGTTTTTAGGTGTGGTTTGATGATGTCTGTGCCGTGCGTCTCTGTCTTTCTTACGTGGTCCATTATTTGGCTACATTCTGTAACTTTATTTATTAATTATTCTAATTGCACTGATGGCTAAATTGTTATTCTAATTTAATGTTTGTTAGTTATTATTATTCTCCAGTCAAAGACCACTACCTCAACGTCAGTCTCTTATAATGTCTTTTCTTAAATATCTTTTCATTTTCTTGCTATGTTTTACCTAAATACAATCATTATATATATCTTACCCGATGCAGCGCCTGTGGCTTTGCCACAGTGGTAACAACGGTTCTTTTCAGATCACCGAAGTTAAACTCTGTTCAGCTTGGCTAGCACATGAATGGGTAACGATGTGGGTCCGCCGAGATTTGTTCATGAGCGGTGTGCACTCACTCCTTTAGAAGTCACGTGAGGAGCTACTTGATTGAGAAGTAGCAGCTCCGATCACGAAAACTGACGACGACCAGGACAGCAGTATGATCGCAACATGCTCTCCGTATCTGCATTAAGTGACACGTGTCGTCTGAGGATTACATGGCGATCAGTCTGTTTTGACCGAGTTTTCCCGATAAAGAGGTAGTATAAATAATAATAATTCTTCATAAAAACAAACTACTATAGATATATATCAAAATTTAGTTTCTTTCATTGGTGCCTATTTTCCTTTTGTTTTAAAAACAATGGCATCAACGTAGGTGGACGGTTGCGTCATATACCGTGACCTTTATCCAAGGACGCAACTCAGTGATTTATTTGCCTGCTTCTGGGTACCTGTTTACAGTGGTACCGAAGTCCAAAATAGCTAAGGCGTTATGAGTCAATAATTTTTGATTTATGGGAAAACAGTGAAAGGACTGATGTACGGGGTGTTCATTAAGTCAGTTTACAACTTCAAAATTTTATTACGACGGCAGTTGTTGAAATATTTTAACAACATTTCTTTTATTGTAATCAGTGTTTATAAAAGTCTTTTGACAGTGCTTCATAGACCTCTATATGGGCGCCTTTAGTTGCACGAAGCACATCAAGACGGTACTCAATTTCTTGCCATGTTCGCTGTAGCATAGCGCCATCAATTGTGGCAATGGCATTATGAATCGTTTGCTTCAAGTCAGCAATTTTCCGTATCTGTGTTTGATACACGATATCTTTTACATACCCCCCATAAAAAAAAGTCCAAGGGAGTGATATCTAGCGAACGTGGTGGCCAAGGAATTGGCCCATCCCTCCCAATCCACCTGCCTGGAAATGTTTCATCGAGGAACCGACGAAATGCACTCCCAAATGTGGTGGTGCACCATCTTGCTGGAAAATTTTAGTTGGTTGTAGGTCAACCAATTGCGGTGCTACATATTCGGTCATAAGGTCGAGGTAAACATCTGCAGTAACTGTTGACTCGTTGAAGAAAAATGGATCGATTATTGGGTTGCACATGATTACACACCACACATTCACTTTTGAACTGTCCCAGTGAAGCTCCTTAGTCCCATGGGCGTGTTCGGATTCCCAGATTCCCACACTGTGTCTGTTTAATGTCCCAGAAACATGAAAAGTTGCCTCGTCACTTGAAATCTTGTTTCGCAGGACAGAGCGGATCAGGTTGTGGAAAGTGGCCAAGGTCAATTACTGTTAGTTATACAGGAACACACAACTTTATTCCACGAACCAATGCACAGTTTTCTCTTAAAAACAAGAAAGATCAGTTCATGGCTGAGGGCCCAAGTAACTTCTCCAGAATAAATTTAAACCATTGCTTTTAAAACACCAGGATTTAGCGTAACGGCTGAAGGCCTTACTTAAGTGAAATTACGATATCTTCTCGGCTAAAGGCCGAAATAATATTTCAGATCAGCAAAGGAAATTCTTAAAAAGCCAAGCATTTACAAATTCAGGCTAAAAGCCATATTAAGAAAAATCCTAGTTAATTCTTCGGCTGAAAGCCCAATAAAAAAATTTTCTTTACATAATAAAAGAGAGGCTTTAAGGAGATGCTTTTACACAGTACAACAGAAAAACATCTTAAGAAAATGTGAAATATCTTGTCGGCTGAAGGCCTAAACAATTACTCAAGAATAATTAAAGACAACCTTAAGATAAACATTTTCAGAACACGGCTGAAGGCCCTTTCAAGAATTCAAGATAATTAAAGAGGAAACTTACAGGCAAGGATTTACATATTAAAGCCACAGATTCTGTAACAAACGCGGCTGAAGGCCTAAATACAGGGCAACAAGAATTTTAAATAAAACACGACTGAAGGATTATTATTAAAATAGTTGACATGAAGTTCGGCTGTAGGCCATGTACTACTCATGAAACAGACAATATTAATACACGGCTGAAGCCCTGGCACAGTACCTGCGACCGAATAAAATGACAGTCACAAACAACAGACCGTGGTGCTCCGAAATGTTCCAAGGATCAGCCTGGGGAGAAAGCTCTAACAACAGTTTAGATGAGGCGGGCAGCCAAGCGTAGCACTAAGCAATCGGTTAATAACACGACCTAGGAGCGGCTGAAGAAGCAACCAACAGCTTAATCAATTCCCTTCAACACGACAAACTCTTTGCTCTATTTCAACCGACTGACTGACTACGCCAGGTCCGCAGCTCGTGGTCTTGCGGTAGCGTTCTCGCTTCCCACGCCCGGGTTCCCGAGTTCGATTCCCGGCGGGATCAGGGATTTTCTCAGCCTCGTGATGACTGGGTGTTGTGTGATGTCCTTAGGTTAGTTAGGTTTGAGTAGTTCTATGTTCTAGGGCACTGATGACCATAGATGTTAAGTCCCATAGTGCTCAGAGCCAGTTGAACCATTTTGAACTACTCCAGTACGCAGACAGCATTCATCTGCTCAGCGGAAATCACAGAAGCTACACACTGTTCCACTTACACAACAACTCGAACAATCGTAAAAGCAATCACTGTGGAACAACAAGGCCGAATCAATTCGACACACAGAGAGTTTCCACAAAAGGCCGGCAACCAAATACACGTCGTCCGACGAGACGACCGAGACGACCATGCATGGGTAACTCTTGCCCATTGGCCACGACATCTCTGCACAAGAAAGGAACCGACCCACATCTGGCAAGATGACCAACTGGCCCAGAAACGACCAAAAGACCAAATACACGTCGCCCGGTGAGACGACCTACCGAACGACCAACCAACGATCGTCCCACTCAAATCTCTTTCCGTCGGACAGTTCATGTGTGTCGCCAGCGGTCGGCGAGCACTGGCTGTATGCACCTCACTGGCGCTCC
This sequence comes from Schistocerca piceifrons, assembly GCF_021461385.2. Taxonomy (NCBI): domain Eukaryota; kingdom Metazoa; phylum Arthropoda; class Insecta; order Orthoptera; family Acrididae; genus Schistocerca; species Schistocerca piceifrons. Next base: position 635,517,548 of record NC_060139.1, read on the forward strand.
GTCCCCGACTTCGCTGCTGCTCCGTCCCGCGTCGATTCCCGACAGACGACGACCCGGAAACACTAGCGGTCTCTCCAGAGATAGTACGACAGTGCCCTTATCGGTAAGCGCTGCTGCTGTCACTCATGGACGAGCAAACCAGCAACTTAGTGACGCCAATAAATTGGATAACAGAAACGAGGCGAGAGAACCACCAAAACAAGCTGACGAGCAATAAACGGCATGACCGCGAGCCGCGCACGGTTCATCACTGAAACAAACACGCTTGAGGAATGCTGCATCCTCCGAAAGGAGTTCTAGCATGCTGAGTGCAAACTCTTGTCATTTGGCTCAACTGTCTGTAACAGTTGCACTTTGTAAGCGTACAGCCGTAAGTTGTTGTGGAGGACCTTATGCACAGTTGAACGTGGTAGTTGCAACTGTCTGGCAGCAGTGCGGATGGACTTCAACGAGTGAAGACGTTTAAAACGCGATCGATGTTTTCCTCGGATGTTCTTGGTCGCCCGCTCGTACCTTTATCCAGCACTGTCCCGGTCTCCATAAATTTTTTGTTCCATGCACGGATTTAAGGGCGCTATGGTGGATCTCTTCCATACTTCGTTCTGAAGTTTCGTTGAATCTGAACATCCGATTATGATCCAATAAACCAGGACACACATTGTGCCTTCTCTTGAGAAGTTGCCATTTTATAGAGGTTCAGTTCCTTCCATCAACAGAGTATCTGAAACACAAATTTCAGTATATATAAAAACTTTAGTAAACAGTGATTACAATAAAAGAAATTTTGTTAAAATATTTTTTTGTTGAAAACATGGTATACAAACAATCGATGTAAGACACAAAAAAAAATTATTCTGCTAACCTTTGTTGACATCAGTACATTTAGCCCAGTGAGACTCGAATATCTTATAAGTACTAGAATTGGTTTTGTTTTCAGCTTAACGTAAACTTATTTACAATGTTTCCACTAATCGTTATTGTATGGACTGTTACATTCTGAAGTTATGAAGGGTATATAGATAATTTGGGAGCAATATCTTAACAAATGACCTTTTCCGCAGTCTCATTACCATCTAGCAACACGTCTGTAAGAGTATTATCTGAGTGAAGTAGCCTGTTTTGTGATTTAATCTCACTTGCACCTTCTTCAACTTTTAACTTAAACGGCTCTATAAACTCGGAAATAACTATACGCCACAATTTTCCCATTCGCGAGGCACTCATTATGATACACTCTGAGTTCTAACTACCATGTGTCATTACTTTCCACAGCAACATTTAGGTACCGGCCTTCGTAGCTCCAGTTTCATATTGATTAACCCACTTTATTTACTACCGATTTATCTACAGAGTGCAATCGTTGATCCATGTGACGTATATAACTGTATGAACACCCTAGACGATTATCAGATCATAGATCACGTTTGGTCACCAAGCTGGCATTCCTCCCTTATTTTTCGTCTGATGTAAAGAAGTACGGCATTCATTTCGCATCACAAGTTGCCTGCCGTCTAAAAATATTTAAAGAGTCTGTCATGTTAACGTTTCATCTGCTATCATTTATTCATCAGGAATCTCAGATCATGTCAACTTCGTGCGGGTGAGCGTCGAAGCTGCAGTTGATTTATCCTCTAATAAATGATCATAAACTCTTCTGCATTCATTCTGCAAAATTAATGCTCTTTTCTGTTTCTGCTAGAAATAAATGTATTTTCTCGTTGAGTAATGGTTAAAATTGTACTTAAGACAACTTGTGATGTTACAAAATAAAAGTGATGTTGTTATTCAATGGAAAGTTGGAAATTGAGATTTAGCTTACAGTTTTATCAATCGCAATTGGCGTAAGAATCATGGATTGACCATTGTCATAAAATATTGCATTATGAGATGTGAATAGTTTCTACTTGCAGTTTCGCGTGGCTTGAGGCAGTCTCAACTAGCGTGCTATTGATTAAGAAATTAAGTTATCGTCTTTCTAATTACTTCATGATCGTAGATACGATCATACCCGGTTGTGAAGTTATTGTTATGACAAAACAATTTCCTAAGGGACCAGATAGTTCTTAAGGGCGCAAAAACAACTGTAACATCACACAAAAGGGAAATTCAATATTAAAGCTGATGCAAGAAGACGATAAAACAGTTTTCTGTTTATCAATGTAACACGTACATTGGACTGCTGATCTCCGTGTCTGTAATCTTAGCAAAATGCATAATTAAAATGAAAATAATACTGAGGAGATGATAGGAATGAGCACTGCTAAATGATTCAGTATTCCAAGAACAAATATTTATTATAAACTAAATCATATATCGTACCTTAAGCTTAGTACAAAAATGACGGTAGATTTTTATGTCCGTATCATGTCCATTGAGCGCTCTTTTATATAGCCATTGTCTTCTTTGAGTCGCTCGTGCGTCGTCACGGTAAGTTATAACAGTTCTTTACACTTCACTCAAACTTAGACATAACACGTTTTTTATACATTTAGTAAAAATTAGATCAGACTGCCACAAATCTGCGTCCGTCTTACTTGAGAAAAACAGTACAAGTCTTTTTAGCGCTCAAGGCTTCATTTGTTCTCCAGCGAACAAAATAGTGAAGGATCGCATATCTATCCGTATTTTTCTGTTTATATTGCCGCCCAAAGACGACGAATTACATTATTTAGAAAATTCCACCGTCGCCATGCGACGCCTCATTATACATTAATCATTATTTATAAACAAGTATTTGCCTTCTGGCTGAAAGTATTAACTACTCGTATTTGCTGTTTTAATGAAGTCAAAAATAGCGAATATCACATTGCCTCCCATGAGGAGAGAGGGAATGCCGAAGGATTACCTCGATCCTCATGTCCTCATGAGATATTCGTGATTTTTGGTGTGACATTTACGTAATGTTACTGGCGTACTATGTACATAAATGGAAATTACATTTATAAACATATATCAGATATTTATCATTTTTCAAAATAAAGTTTTTCATTCTTTGTTCATCAGTCATTTCATTCCATAATACCATGATTAACATTTATGTGCATATTTAAGTTTGGTTAATATTTGCTTATAACAATAAGTGAACGTTCATTTCGCTCTTCATGGGATAGAATTCAGAAATTACTTTCTCTTGGGCTTAACAACTAATACATGAGTACAGTGAGTGCTTATTTTCACTAAACTCGAGTGGACAATGTTCGAGCATCTGTTGACTCATTGTGGTTCAATTACAGTTTAATAACGTAGCACTACACTTCGTGATGCTTTCACTTTCTGTGTTAGCTGTCTACGGCGTTCATCATGCAGTACATCTGTCCTTTCCACTGTGGTGCCAGGAATTCAAGTGTCTTCGGGTTTTTATTTACAATATGATGCAGAAGAAATTGAAAATTATTAGTATAACTTACAACCTATTGGATACATTTGTTAAGGATCGGGACTGGTCTGGAGTTTAGGGTCTTCCTATAGTACACATTCATTTTCTTTGTCCATCAAGAGACAGGATTATAATTCATTTTAGCAGCGTTCAGGAGTGCCGGTATTAATGGCTTTAAGGTCTGAGTAATCTAACAATCTACTTCTTACTCATCTTAACTTCAACTCAAGAAAATTGCTTAATTTACGTATGAAGATGTAGTCACACAAGTGTACAAATGTCTTTCCTCCAGTATGTACGACTGAAGTCATGGCGGTTAGCAGTTTAAAGTTTGGATTGTTTCGTCAACCACACGTCAGCCACTCACAGCGGCTGCACAGTGTTGCGTGAGCTCCAACACTTAGTATCCGTTCGCGCTCAGGCTGTAACAGATCTGCTGGTCGTCGATTGCTCCTTTTTTTTGTGAACTTCGTATCACACGAGTGCATCGATACAAACACATCGCGCGCGTTTTCCATCGGAGGAACCGGACACTGAAGCTGCCTCCACACTTCTCTGTCAACTGCCTCCCCTGAGGCTCACAGGTAAGTGACGACGAATGTTTTAGCTGTCGCTGCACTTAGAACAACACTGAACTTAGCGTTGCACCTGTTGTCGTAGCCTTGACTTCTTTTTACACTTGCAGTACAACACTACAACTAATATACAGTGAACAGTTCTTTTTATTATGCACGTCGCACTTTAGTGTGCATCTTCACACAGCATTCGTGCTTAGTTCCTTCGCCGATGGAGTTCATTTACAAAACAATCAATTTTGCAGGTTTCCTCCATTGGTACAGAAAGACTTATATTCTACTATTTACAAAAGATCACTTACGAGCTAATATTTACAATTAATGGTCACTCCTTTTGTTAAGTCCAGTGAACAACTGCTTTAAGAATGGACTCTTTATATCTCAAGGTTTACTTTCACTAGTGAACCTAAAAACTAATGAAACTTTTTTTTAGGGCTCATCTCCTCATTATGAAAACTACAGGTTTCGCAACACTCGTTGCATTTATTTTTTAGTGCACCCAAGATCATTTTCTACTGCCACGCAGCATATCTACTACTTAACGAGTACGCATTTAACGCTGAATCTTTTTTTTTGTGCTTTCCTTTGTGCTTGCCAATTTTTTTTTTTTTTTTTTTTTTTTTGTATTTGGGGGCAGACTGGATAACAATAGGTCTCCCTCTTCGCTTCATGTACTCAGCAATCGTTCTCTGTTAAAAAAAAATAGGGTAACGCGTGTCTACTATTTTTCGCATGAATGGAATTACCGACAGTTCACTGGGTTTACGCAACCGGTCCATAACAAACATTACCAAAGCTAGCGAAGTTCATCACGCTACGTGTCTCATTTCTCATAAGCACTGCTTTGCCTCGAAGCACACGTGCCTTTTACAAGTCGACCCTTGGTCTGGGTTAATGAACCAGGATCAAAAGGAACGGGCACAAGGAAAATGGATTTCATAAGCGGAGTGTCTTAGGAGACATTTTTGCAATTAAATCTGCACGTAAATAAAATTATCATAATAAACATAGGCACATATATAAATTTCAACGTCTTTCACTACAGCATGCTTTGCTACTTCTACGTCTTACTCTGGTTATAGTCAGTGTTAAGTTTAAATATCACTGCATTACTTGTTCTTTTGATTAGCCTTCAATTAGGGTATTGATGGTCGCTAGATTACACTACAAATCTTCTGAAGATCTTTACTTTGACTTATTTATGATACAGGGGGCTTGCTGTGTGGTTATTTATACCTTGATTCTACTGAAATCAATTCGTCAGCAAACATCCTCATATACTCTTTACATTGGGCTCAGATCACAGGGAAATAGTTTACTTTCATAGCAATTAATGGCCTCGTGGAATACTTACGCTACATTATTGATGCTTCATGGTTTGCCTCTATTTGTACTGTATTTCACCTAACTTAGTTTACTACAGCTTATTGTCTCCTTGCGTGAACACATGTGGGTTACCACTTGTTTTTCCATTTAACAGCACGCTTTAACTGAACTTTAAGCTATTTCTTCTACTCCTGTCCACTATCTGGACTGTTTGAACATGTACCCTTTTTTTTTTTAAGCAGGTAATTTGGGCTTTTACAACAGAACTTCAAGTACTTACATCACTAAAAATAAATCTATAAATCTTCTTGTACCTTGATAGAAGTGCTTATTTACGCATCCTCCTCCATTTCTCACCTTTACATATTTATATAGCTCCGGGCAATCGCCTCGCAAGCACTTTTTCTTTTCTTAATACTAACTTAAAATTAAATTGAAATTCTTGGTGCAACCCCAATTTCCTGCTTCAGCTTGTTGAAGAAATATCAGTTCAATGTCCATCACTATAAACAATTTTTCCATACATAACATTTAATACTTAAAGTTTACATGTAGTAGCCGTTACCATGTAGTCGGTGCGCTGTTCAACACAATACTTATCATTAACAATTCACACAAGGAAATTTCCAGTACGCAAGAGGTAAGAAACCAAAACAGATTCTATCTGCAGTTGGAGCTGTGTCTGTAAACTAACTCTTTGTTTCAATGGACCAGTCGCTCCCGATATGGAGCAACCCTGAATCGGCAATGATAAAACTTTTGAAACAGAAGACACCTGTCTGAAGAGACATGATGACATCACATTGATGTTTGCTCCTGTATCAACAATGGCTGTGACAGGAATGTTGGCAATAGAAATCTTAATCGAAGCCTGGACCTGTTCATCATAAATGTCATTAATGTCTTGAGCTTCTAGGTCAGGTGCAAGGTCATCTCGTAAGTCGGTCTCATGGTCGTACCGTATCGCATTAACATACTCAGAATCAGAGTATTCATTAGTGACCCCACTCAAAATCCGCAGCGGCCTCTTGGAGGCTGAAAGGCGCTGCCTCTAATTTTCCGCAGGATGTTTAACCTGTTTGTCATTCATGGCCTTAAGTGTTTGTTCCGTTTCATATTGGTGCTGGTTATGTGGTACAAGTGCCGGTGTAAAGGGGTAAAATCCACTGGGAGCATTCACTTGTGAATAAAATACTTGAGACGACTGCTGTCGCCCGATCTTTTGGTTGCCGGCAGAACCATTTCCTTGTGAAGGAAAGTTCGCATTTGGTACCGTTTGAAAATTGTTCCGCGGTCCTCTATTCTGTGAAAAGTTGTTCTGATGCGCTGGGTGGCCTCCGCCTTGCCCATGCCACTTGCTATTTTTCGACCTATAACTTTGATTGTACACTGGCCCATTTGAAAAATTACCAATCGTTTGTGGAAAATTTCCATACTGCTCAGGCGCAGAATTAAAGGGTGGGTTTCCGTACTGCTGTTGTACCTGGTGGTTGTAAATTGGGTGGTATCTCTGCTGATTACTGTAATTGGTTTTCTGCTTCCGTTTAAAGTTATTGCCGTTTGTGTTTTCATAACGGCTGGCAGGTTGGCAACAGCGGTCGCAGTAGCTCGCTCTCTCCTTCGGCGCATTGTTGTCCACGTGCGATGCATTCTGCTGGCTGCCAGGGAAGAATTTGCCGCTGCCAACCTTGGAGCGCACATCCTCGCTAATTAAATCTAAGGAATCCAGCACAGAAAGGAATACATCCGTGTCTTCTTCGGACACATTTACAAGTTTCTCTCTAATAGACACAGGGAGTTTGCTTTTGAGAATCATAATTACGTCCTTGGAAGAAATCGGAGAATCCCAGAATTTAATTTTTGCTTGATACTTCTCGAAGTATCTCCGGAGACTTCCATGCTTCTCATTGAAAATTTCCGCACCATACACCTCCTTCCTTAATCTTTGCTGTACCCCATTACTCCAAAATTTTGCCAAGAACATTTTCTCAAACTCTTCATAATTCCTACACGTGTCTACCATTTCCGTTCCCCATAATGCTGCATCACCAGAAATAAAGCCAGTGACGAACTGAGTACGCTGTCTGTCTGTCCAGCTCCTGGGAAATATGCCGGAAAAATTCTTTAGGAACACGATGGGGTGTATTTCTCGCTTCTGCGGATGCAAAACAGGAAAAGTGCGATGCTTAATCACACTTTCCTCTTGCATTAAACTCACGATTGTGGGCGGATCATTTATTTTCCCTACTCGGGACTCAACAGGACTGTTGTTTTGCATGTAATCAGGCGGTGAACGATAAGGAGTTGACTGACATTCGTCACCGTCTAAAGAGTTGTTCCCTATAGTTTGCGTATGCGTGTACGGATTTTCTACCCAGTTTCTCAGCATTCTGACTTCGTCCACTACTTGCTGCTTACACTCGGGAAGATCCCGTGTAAGTGTCCTCCGAATCTGTCCAAATTCAGAAACCACTGTGTCTCCCGACTTACCAGCAGCAGCTAAGATTTCATAAGTTACATCCTCGACAGTCTCCCTAAGCTCCTCCCTGACCTTCTTTTCGATAAAAATATCTTTACCCGTTATCCATTCACCGTAGTGTTCCGACAATGCCTCCGCGTGTGCTTTCACGGTGCTCTTAACCTGTTCTTCAATATTGATTGAGTCTATCTGCCTCGACAGATCCTCCACTACACCTTCAATGTCAGATACTGCTTTTCTAACTGAGTTTATTTCTTTGGTAGCTGCCTGAATTTTTGTGTTTAATGTTCCAGATACTTCAGCTATTTCACTTTTCACCTGTTTCTGCATTTTCTGAATTTGATCACTGATCTTAGTTTGCACCTCAACCAAATGGGTATTTAATTCAGCCGTAATTTCTTTATGCAGATCTGTTTTGATTGTGCCTAGCTGTGTTTTTAATGATTCGCTTACAGCATCTAATCGGACGTTAACAGCCTCAACTTGTGTTTTTACTGATTCGCTTACAGCATCGAATCGGGCGTTAACAGTCTCATTTTGTGTTTTTACTGATTCGCTTACAGCATCTAATCGGGCGTTAACAGTCTCATTTTGTGTTTTTATAGTCTCATTTTGTGTTTTTACTGCATCTAATCGGGCGTTAACAGTCTCATTTTGTGTTTTTATAGTCTCATTTACTGCGTCAAACTGTTGTTTCAGCATTTCCATAACGCACCGAGGTCATTTGTAGCTGCAGCGGGAAGAATTTGGACTTCAGGGTCACTTTCCCCTGTTACAGACATGGTTAGTTCAGTTTCCGCACGGGAACCTACCGTTCGCGATCGTAAAGGGTATGGAATACTATTAACGTCTTTACTCCCGTCTCCTGTTGTCACCTGTCTCTGTTTACTATCTGCCATTTTCGTCAGTAAACCACGTGCTCCGCAAGGCTTTCGTCGTTTGTCAGTGACGTGAGTCCGCTAAGAGCACCGCTCTCGCGTGAGCAACAAATGAAATTCTATCCGGCGAGAAGACAAGATGGAACCTAAACGTTTCAGACAAATGAATGAAGATGCTCTGCACTGCAAATTGCACACACTATCCACCATGTTGAAAATGTAGTACAGCTATACTAACAATGGAGGAAAATAATTTCTGTTAAAAGACTACGAAGAATATTACTTTGAAAGATAAAATAAAGCAGATTTTCTATAGCGGGAAGGAGATAGAAAGGATGTGGATCGACTTGGAAAAGCAACGTTGCTACTGAAGCACTACACTGCGTATACAAAATTCTGACTTACTTTTTGATGGCTTGATTACCGCTATGTTGTCTCAGCAAATTCACGTCTCTTTTCTTTTCTTTTCTCTCGGTAGTTAAACTGCGTTATTGACCAGCATATTTTACGTCATTCTCACAGAGAGATGATGTGTACATGAAACGGCAGAACATTTATTAACACAAACACATAGAAAATTTTCCAAGCATTTGAACTAATTTTTGGTCAAGTCCCTGTTCGGGCGCCAAGTGTGATGTTACAAAATAAAAGTGATGTTGTTATTCAATGGAAAGTTGGAAATTGAGATTTAGCTTACTGTTTTATCAATTGCAATTGGCGTAAGAATCATGGATTGACCATTGTCATAAAATATTGCATTATGAGATGTGAATAGTTTCTACTTGCAGTTTCGCGTGGCTTGAGGCAGTCTCAACTAGCGTGCTATTGATTAAGAAATTAAGTTATCGTCTTTCTAATTACTTCATGCTCGTAGATACGATCATACCCGGTTGTGAAGTTATTGTTATGACAAAACAATTTCCTAAGGGACCAGAAAGTTCTTAAGGGCGCAAAAACAACTGTAACATCACACAAAAGGGAAATTCAATATTAAAGCTGATGCAAGAAGACGATAAAACAGTTTTCTGTTTATCAATGTAACACGTACATTGGACTGCTGATCTCCGTGTCTGTAATCTTAGCAAAATGCATAATTAAAATGAAAATAATACTGAGGAGATGATAGGAATGAGCACTGCTAAATGATTCAGTATTCCCAGAACAAATATTTATTATAAACTAAATCATATATCGTACCTTAAGCTTAGTACAAAAATGACGGTAGATTTTTATGTCCGTATCATGTCCATTGAGCGCTCTTTTATATAGCCATTGTCTTCTTTGAGTCGCTCGTGCGTCGTCACGGTAAGTTATAACAGTTCGTTACACTTCACTCAAACTTAGACATAACACGTTTTTTATACATTTAGTAAAAATTAGATCAGACTGCCACAAATCTGCGTCCGTCTTACTTGAGAAAAACAGTACAAGTCTTTTTAGCGCTCAAGGCTTCATTTGTTCTCCAGCGAACAAAATAGTGAAGGATCGCATATCTATCCGTATTTTTCTGTTTATATTGCCGCCCAAAGACGACGAATTACATTATTTAGAAAATTCCACCGTCGCCATGCGACGCCTCATTATACATTAATCATTATTTATAAACAAGTATTTGCCTTCTGGCTGAAAGTATTAACTACTCGTATTTGCTGTTTTAATGAAGTCAAAAATAGCGAATATCACAAACTGCCAACAACATCTTGCGACTTATCTGCGTGAAGGAGTGGACGAAACAGATATAATTATCCCGCTACTCAGAGGTAGTAATAGTTAACAAATTTGTCCTACTTTGTTGAAATTTAACTGAAGCCCTATCCCGGTCTCATAGTAAGTCCTTCACTAAGCTGTATTAGTATTTTCTATTTGTCACTTGAAGATATAATGAAATTTGCGAAACTAGGGCGTTATAGTATTAGTTAAAGGATATGTATCACTAACTTGGTTAGGAAAGAAGAACTGTAGGATGGCACAGTATCGCGCTTTCAAATTGTGGCGAAGTATTCCGCGATTAAACGAGATACTGGAGCGGGATAAAGTCTACTGCTTAAAAAGTCTGACATATAAAATGAAACTTAACACAGCTTTGAAACATATGTTCAACTTAAAAGAATGAACCTCGTGAAATTAGCCCCTTGTTAGAGGCGAGTCCTTTTTCGTGCTGCGAGAGAAGAGCCATTAGGCGGGACAATCAGTTTCCCCCGCTGACAGGTGCGACGTCCGCTGGATGAGGACGCTCCGCGCTACACGTGGCCATCAAGCGGCGTTCCCCATCCCCCGCAACGTGTAAATTCCGACTTGTCGCACCGCTGAAATATTAACGTTCGGCCGCAGCAATTAGCATATGGCGTCGCGCGGCTCACACCGGCAATTGTCTGCCGTGCCGTTTCCCCGCCGCAGTCAGCCGTGCAAATTAAGCGGCACTGCTGCCTGCCTCCGCTATCATTTCTCCCGATTCCTCTGTTTCCGACAGTCATACGTCTCTCCCACGTGACTGTCTCCGAGGTAAACGCACGGTAGTGACGTTTATGCGAAGGAAGGAAGATATCTGATGCTGCAGACGATGAAGCTTATTAAGGAACAGATAGTGCTTTGTTATGAGAATGACGGAAATGGAAAGTGTTACAAAATAAACATTTAGACCTAAAGCTGCCAAGCTGTTTTACCAGTATTTATATGTATATGGAATACGTAGATTTAATTTTCTTTTAGGTGTGAGTAGTTCAGAAGTAAGTTATTCATACCATTACACCACTACTTCCCAAGTTGTCTTCAGTAACTGGCTTCCAAGCAAGCAAAAGGCTGTCGCCATACTCTCCTCTAGAAGATGGAGGAGGGCCTAACGTGACATGACAGAAGTCACCGTCGTGCTCCAAGGCTAGTTTGTTTGCCACAAGTCTAGCCCTGCTGCATTTTCGCCAGGCTGGAATATTATTGACGCGATACAGTAAGAGGAACAGGCGGTCACAGTGGTGACATGTATTTCACCTTCCCTGTGTCTGGTACTACGCCGGATCCAGGGTCGGCTCGGTCAAATATGATGTAATACCACAACAGGGCCAACTGGAGTGGCCACAAATATCACCTGCTGGAGCTATGTAGAATCTTCGTCTGCAGCCAGTTCTGAGAAGTATTGTACATGGTATCCTGCACTATAGATAACACGCCGCGACAGTCTACGTCTAGAAGTTGGCAGTAACCCAGGTGTCAGCACTACCAAGCTGGGTCCGGCTCTGGGACACACTCCCTGCAGCCAGCACAGCAGGCGGAGCCACGGAACCGACGCCGCACAGCAGTCCAATCTGCCTGTTAGTTCTGTCGGCGCAGTCGAAGTGTGATCATGCATCCTCTGTTGTCACTGTGGATACTGATCCAGCCTGTCTCTGGACGTGCTGTTATTAACGTTAAGTTGAAGATTTTTATCAAACACTGCCTGTGCTTCTCACTATTTCGCTCTCTGTCATACAACCCAACAACTCCTTGGCATCCACCACCAGTACGACAAAACGCTTGCCGCCCTGGTGCGAGTCATCCAGCCTCAACTACTACTAGACACTGTCTCCACTAGGTGTGTAACTAAGGATTCCACCTATGCCTGATGCCACCAGGAGTCGAAATCGTCCCTTCCAGCTGCAGGCCGACTGCTAGCTGATTTCAAGCGACTTCGAGGCGCCCTCCCAGGGGTCCTAAGTTCGCAGTCTGCGCAGGGTGATCTTGCAATGGGCCCCACCCAGGCCTCTGGCTGGTTGTGCATTTGTGGTAAATAGTGTGAGTGGCTTAGGTCGAAATTAGCGGCTGTGTTTTATCGGCTGTCAGGTCCTGAGGTAAATCTCTGCTTCCATTGATGCCAAACTTCATTGTAGCCATCGGTCCGGCTAGACGAACGACTGCCTCCACACACCTTCTGGAGCCAAGTGATGAGCTACATAACCACTGTTGCTCAGGACCAGTATGCGTCCCTAGGGTGTTGACTGCAGAGAGGCAGTGCCTTAGATTTCTTTTTTGAGTCGTTAATCTTCTGACCAGTTTGATGCGGCGGGCCACGAATTTCTCTCCTGTGCAAATCTCTTCATCTCAAACGAATGTTATTGGGTGTGTACAATGCTACTGGATCGTTTCAGATACGGATCCCGTCAGAGCATACCCTGAAAATGTGAAAGCGCCACTCATCACAATCGACCTTTGAGGAACGTCGAATCATTGCCAATAATATGTGCCATACAGCGTACAGACTGTTTGCTGCGTTGCAGTTAATGTCGAACCGGTAGTCTACAGACAGACTCAAGAATTGGGGCAAGAATGGAAAGCACGAATCCTTCCAGAACGACTATTCCAAGAGACAATCGTAGGACTGATGGAGTGGATCTGACGAACAGGTGCCTGAAAACAGTTGAATCTGGAGCAGAAGTTGCAGACCGAGTATCACCAAGAGCTGTAAGGAATAGGATTACTGGATTCCGATCTAGAAATCCCAGCTCTAGTTTACCACTGACTCCATAATGGAGGTCTGCACAGTGTAGATCCAATGGGACGAATTGGGACAATGCATTGCATTCTATGGTGTCCACTGTGTTCAGAGAGACAGTATACTCTTCGTAAATGGAGTAGTTAAAGGTCATAGAAACAGCGGTTCTCAGGACCTATACTTCCACAACTCCTGTAATGGGGGTCTGTGGAGTTTTCGGAAATAAAACCAGTGCTATTATAGATTTTCTTAAAGGGATGCGGAATGATCACCAGCATGTAACACGAATGGTAAATCTTCTTGTTTTTTCCCTTACGACTAGCGTTTGAAGTAGCACAACGCAGAGCGCCACACTGCAGTTCTCAAAATAAAGACTTGAGAAATCTGCGAATCTTATACTGGTGTCCCGGTCCCCTGTTTTGTCACCTTGGAGCCTTTCTGGGGTTCAATTAGAATATTTATAGGTTCACACCAGCTCTCAAGCAGCTGTCTTAATAAAGTGCAAAAGTAGGTGTTACTAGCATGAAAAGAAATTCGAACCTGCGACTAGCGGTTCCGCGGTTCCCTACTGTAGTCCCTAGAACCGCTCGGCACCTCCAACTGGCGCATCAGTTTCGAAAGGAAGCTGAATCCCTTAACAGCCGTTATATGTGAATGTGTCAGCACAGTCTATGACAAGTATCGGTCCTAATGTTACACAGTCTGTTTTGCATTGCACTGAGTTGCAGAGAAATGCATTTATGTACTCTGATTTGCAGAAACAGTGGTCTTCGTTTACGAATTTAGTTATCCTTTTTTAATATCACTAGCAGTTACTTGCTGGAATGTTCAAAGTAGCTTCGACTGAATCATCAGGCAGCCAGTTAAGCTAACACTCACTGTTAAAGAGCTGAAGTTGCACTCCACCTAGATAATCAGGTGTAATATTATGTCCTTTCAGCTGTAACGGCTAAGGTCTCACTTCTTCTGGCTGGTAATTGATGGTTCAAATGGCTCAGAGCACTATGGGACTTAACTGCTGTGGTCATCAGTCTCCTAGAACTTAGTACTACTTAAACCTAACTAACCTAAGGACATCACATATATCCATGCCCGAGGCAGTATTCTAACCTGCGACCATAGCGGTCGCGCGGTTCCAGACTGTAGCGCCTAGAACCGCTCTGCCACTCCGGCCGGCGGCTGGTAATTAATATCTATACTGTATGTTATAGAGTACATATAATTTCGCCTGTGTGTATGATTCTGTGGTTGGTGTTGCTGCTACCGGAATACTCGTGATGACCTCCATGCTACTGGATGGCACTCTGTGAGGCATGGACCACCAAAAAATGTATAGTATTTTTTTGGTATTTCTTTACTCGTGATTCTTTAATAATTGTAAAGATACTGTGTTGGTTTGTCTTATAAATTATTAAACGCCTTTTTGTCTGGCCAGATTGGGTGCAATAGCTAAAATTCTGAAGGAAGTCTTCTCTGAACAATTTAAATTAAACCTGGTGACTTATTAAGGTAATCTAAATTCCCGTGATAAATGTCTCTCGTTTAATAATATATCTGAAGCATATTAGTGAGTGGTGGTCCTGACGGTAGGCACTTGCAATTATATCAAAGATTTGCTTATTGATTAACTTGCTGCAATTAATATGACTCAGTCCTTCATTTATAAAAGATTTTGCTGCGGCAACTTACTGTCAATTTGGGTGACAATCTTTGAACCATCTATCCAGCATTTCTCCACATTGTAAATTTTCGGTATATTGATCTCAATGTAAAATTTATTGAGGGCACTGTCCTTGAGTAAGTGCCGGTTATAATAAATTTATCGTAATGAAATTTTCACATGTTATCACCAGCATATGTGCTTAGTCCTGCGACTTTAAAAATATAGTTTGCAATACATTCTGTATCCTGAACTGGGCTTGCTCCTACTACTCCAGCAGCTTGTGTTCTCTGCAGTCAAAAAATGGTGCAAGTGGCACTAAGCACTATGGGACTTAACACTTGAGGTCATCAGACCTCTAGACTTAGAAATACTTAAACCTAACTAACTAAGGACAACACATACACCCATGTCCGAGGCAGGATTCGAACATGCGACCGTAGCAGCAGCGCGGTTCCGGACTGAAGCTCCTAGAACCGCTCGGCCACAGCTGGCGGCTCTCTGCAGTCACCTTTCACATAATTTTTTCCTGTTTGTTATCATGGTCTGCCGCCATACTTATCTCACATACTTCCTGATTCTCCCTGTCGTTGCTTGTGGTTTAGTGGCTAGCGCTACTACCTCTGGATCACGGGGTTCTGGGTTCGATTCCCGGCTGGTTTGGGGATTTTCTCTGCCAGGGGACTGGGTGTTTGTGTAGTCCCCATCATTTCGTAATCACTCGTGAAAGTGTCGAGTTTGGACTGTGCAATGATAGGGGCTTTGTAGGGGCGCTGATACACGCATAGTCGAGCGCCCCACAAACCTAACATCATCATCATCATCCTAGTTTCCAATCTATATACATGACATTAATTCGTCTTGAAGCAGATCAGAACCCTTGTGTATATAAAGAGGCCTTCCCACTGATGTTTGTGTTCAGCTTGACCTCCCTCCTTTCTCATGTTTGTTTTAAGATTTTATGTTCCATATTAAACTGTAAATTATCTCCATAATTCTGAAGGTGGCAGGGGTAAAATACAGGGAGCGAAAGGCTATTTACAATTTGTACAGAAACCAGATGGCAGTTATAAGAGTCGAGGGACATGAAAGGGAAGCAGTGGTTGGGAAGGGAGTGAGAAAGGGTTGTAGTCTCTCCACGTTGTTATTCAATCTGTATATTGAGCAAGCAGTGAAGGAAACAAAAGAAAAATTCGGAGTAGGTATTAAAACCCATGGAGAAGAAATAAAAACTTTGAGGTTCGCCGATGACATTGTAATTCTGTCAGAGACAGCAAAGGACTTCGAAGAGCAGTTGAACGGAATGGTCAGTGTCTTGAAAGGAGGATATAAGATGAACATCAACAAAAGCAAAACGAGGATAATGGAATGTAGTCGAATTAAGTCAAGAGATGCTGAGGGAATTAGATTAGGAAATGAGACACTTAAAGTAGTAAAGGCGTTTTGCTATTTGGGGAGCAAAATAACTGATGACGGTCGAAGTAGAGAGGATATAAAATGTAGACTGGCAATTGCAAGGAAAGCGTTTCTGAAGAAGAGTAATTTGTTAACATCGAGTACAGATTTAAGTGTCAGGAAGTCGTTTCTGAAAGAATTAGTATGGAGTGTAGCCATGTGTGGAAGTGAAACATAGACGATAAATAGTTTGGACAAGAAGAGAAGTTTTCGAAATGTGATGCTACAGAAGAATGCTGAAGATTAGATGGGTAGATCCCGTAACTAATGAGTAGGTGTTGAACAGGATTGGGGAGAAGTTTGTGGCACAACTTGACCAGAAGAATGGATTGGTTGGTAGGACATGTTCTGAGGCATCAAGGGATCATCAATTTAGTATTGGAGGGCAACGTGGATGGTAAAAATCGTAGAGGGAGACCAAGAGATGAATACACAAAGCAGATTGAGAAGGATGTAGGTTGCAGTAGGTACTGGGAGATGAAGAAGCTTGCACAAGATAGAGTAGCATGGAGAGCTGCATCAAACGAGCCTCAGGACTGAAGACCACGACAACAACATAAGACAATCAATCTTAAGAAGCATTAGTGTCACTGAAGATCAGTCCCTCTCCTTATAAGACACTCATATTATTTCAGTAATTCTATAAATGTGCACTGAGCGAGGATAAATCCGTTCTCTATTGCATGGTTGTGTCGGATCTCTTGTGTTTCCATTGCCTTTCCTTTTATAGAAACCAGAGGTTCAATGTTCTTTATCAAATCTCGAATCAGTACGACCCTGACACATACGGTGGGCGTCAGCTCTTCTCATGTAAAGCTGCGAGCTAGCCTAACAGAGAACCGCTTTAAATATGCTCACAAAAGTACAAGCAAGCTGCCTCCCATTTCACCTCTTTATGTTACTTCTCAATATTCTGTACATCTGAGCCCATCCTACTGTTGTCAGTGGAAGATGCTTCAGGCAGCCGAGGATTTCTGCTGCTCAGTGACTAGAGACAAAACTGAGAACGGAGTACTGTATATCTGAAGGGGCGTATCTCAGTCCGGAATCGCCCCACAGCAGGTAGCGAAGCAGCGGCAAAGGAGGGATAACTGCGCGACGGCAGCAGAACTCGCATTCAGCCACCTGGGTGCGCCGAGACGGGCCAGGTGCATGCAGTATTCATGGCAGTCCCGGTCCCACAGCTTTTCCCAGCCAGTCGGATAGCACTTCTCTATCCCTCACGCCAGCTTCGGATTTACGCTTAACAGCGGTAAAGGAGTAATGCAGCTCTGTGTTCGTGTACTCCAAGATCTGCAGAATTCTGGTGATTTCATTTGTGAGACACCAGGGTGTTAATATAGAACAATCCGTTATTTTGCCCAACATCTTTTTCCTTGGACACAATGCATCCGGAAATTTCGGTACTAGTTTTTTTTTCATGTCCTGGTGCCCTAAAACATTTTACACGCTCAATTTAGCTATTCTTAAGTTTTCGTAATTGATAATCAGAACCAGACACCAAATATATTTAAACGAAGGGGTATTACGACCCCATCCCCTTTTCAGTCAATTTATATTCTTTTCGTCTGACTTGGATACTGCCTTGAGTCCAAAGTTTCTTGAATATTTTGAAACAATTAATTGGCCGTGTCTCAACCTTTCATCGGCCGGAGAAACAAATATAAAAAGTTGTTCTTACAGGTGGTCTTCCGTTGAATGACGAAAACGCAAAATTCGTAATGCGTTATTGACACATCAATATTTTCGCCTCCGTACTGTTACACTATTTCACCTTCTTACTATAATCGGTTGTATGTGCTCCATGTTTGCCATTTTAGATATTAAAAGTGTTTTGGCAATTACAAATTTTCAGAACTCTTCTTGTGGGGTTACAAATCCGTAGGCGGCTATGATTATTTTATACCTTTCAGTCTGATTTAAAAACAGTACATTAAAAATTTCTTTGTTTCTAAAATATTTATTTTATTTTCAGTGTATAATAAATCTAACTACTGTATTTCATTGCTCCAGGTCCAGATACAAAAACTGAGAATTTCTATTGCTCCTTTAAATGGTAATATCACAAAACAGAATAATTATTAGAACTTTATGATACCTTCAGTCAGCCTGTTTATACACTCCTGGAAATGGAAAAAAGAACACATTGACACCGGTGTGTCAGACCCACCATACTTGCTCCGGACACTGCGAGAGGGCCGTACAAGCAATGATCACACGCACGGCACAGCGGACACACCAGGAACCGCGGTGTTGGCCGTCGAATAGCGCTAGCTGCGCAGCATTTGTGCACCGCCGCCGTCAGTGTCAGCCAGTTTGCCGTGACATACGGAGCTCCATCGCAGTCTTTAACACTGGTAGCATGCCGCGACAGCGTGGACGTGAACCGTATGTGCAGTTGACGGACTTTGAGCGAGGGCGTATAGTGGGCATGCGGGAGGCCGGGTGGACGTACCGCCGAATTGCTCAACACGTGGGGCGTGAGGTCTCCACAGTACATCGATGTTGTCGCCAGTGGTCGGCGGAAGGTGCACGTGCCCGTCGACCTGGGACCGGACCGCAGCGACGCACGGATGCACGCCAAGACCGTAGGATCCTACGCAGTGCCGTAGGGGACCGCACCGCCACTTCCCAGCAATTTAGGGACACTGTTGCTCCTGGGGTATCGGCGAGGACCATCCGCAACCGTCTCCATGAAGCTGGGCTACGGTCCCGCACACCGTTAGGCCGTCTTCCGCCCACGCCCCAACATCGTGCAGCCCGCATCCAGTGGTGTCGCGACAGGCGTGAATGGAGGGACGAATGGAGACGTGTCGTCTTCAGCGATGAGAGTCGCTTCTGCCTTGGTGCCAATGATGGTCGTATGCGTGTTTGACGCCGTGCAGGTGAGCGCCACAATCAGGACTGCATACGACCGAGGCACACAGAGCCAACACCCGGCATCATGGTGTGGGGAGCGATCTCCTACACTGGCCGTACACCACTGGTGATCGTCGAGGGGACACTGAATAGTGCACGGTACATCCAAACCGTCATCGAACCCATCGTTCTACCATTCCTAGACCGGCAAGGGAACTTGCTGTTCCAACAGGACAATGCACGTCCGCATGTATACCGTGCCACCCAACGTGCTCTAGAAGGTGTAAGTCAACTACCCTGGCCAGCAAGATCTCCGGATCTGTCCCCCATTGAGCATGTTTGGGACTGGATGAAGCGTCGTCTCATGCGGTCTGCACGTCCAGCACGAACGCTGGTCCAACTGAGGCGCCAGGTGGAAATGGCATGGCAAGCCGTTCCACAGGACTACATCCAGCATCTCTACGATCGTCTCCATGGGAGAATAGCAGCCTGCATTGCTGCGAAAGGTGGATATACACTGTACTAGTGCCGACATTGTGCATGCTGTGTTGCCTGTGTCTATGTGCCTGTGGTTCTGTCAGTGTGATCATGTGATGTATCTGACCCCAGGAATGTGTCAATAAAGTTTCCCCTTCCTGGGACAATGAATTCACGGTGTTCTTATTTCAATTTCCAGGAGTGTATATACAGAATTGTAGGAGCTACTTTCCTTTTCTCCATGTTGTGTTTAGAGCAAATAGACCGTAACAACTTACAATAAAATGTTGTACAGCTGCAACACTGAAGTATCTTAACGAAACTAGAGTAAATGAAACTTTTTCCAAAATTTTGGCTTTAAGTCTGAGTGACAGAGACGGGTTGTGAAAGCTGTGTGTGACCTTATACAGTGTTATTCAGCAGTCCCTACCACTGGGTTTTATGCAACCCGCAATGTCTTCAAATACCATTTGCAACATTTTCATTTCTCTAACTCGCTGTGTATAAACAATTTGTCCCACAGAAAAATTGAACAGGACCTCTTTGTACGAAAACTGACGTAGTTAAGTTGTGTTACCGAACAGTTTTCTCTGGAGGCCGTACTTTTCAAACTATTCAAAATTTAACTACATTTACCTTCCTAAAAAACAATTCTGCTTTATTTCTTTTTTGGGGGCTAATAGTTGGCACGTAATGAGAGAAAGAATCGCTCATGCATGGTTTCTGAAGGTGTTTCACTTGCGTAGAACCCAGTGTTAGGGGCAGCTAAATCACCCTTTAAGTCCTAGTGTTGTCCCTTTTGGATACTGATCTACCAACCATCTGCTCGCAGCTATTTCTGTACTGGTAACACATTGATCCCTACCTCCACGTCCTCTGTTGTTTTCCGGCTGCATCTTTCGTCCTCAAGAACCGGTAGTGTGCTTTCTGTGTACTCCGAACGTGAGAAATTAATTTGTGCCGGGGATCCCGTCATTATGGAAGACAAGCTTGCTCGCTTCTGTCACAGCGAGGCTATTAGTTGAAACATACCGCTGCACTACCAGTCTCTACCGTTGTCAGTGGAAATACACCGAAACAGAACAGCACTAGCGTCGCAACTATCGTCTGTGCGATCACTGTAGCTAATAGGTTAGCGACAATCCCTTTGCAGGTAAACTTACCTCTTGGTATGAAATTGTATGTACTATTTGCTGTACAATGATAATCATGGGTTGTCTGACATATCAGCGTTCGTTGTCAGTCAATATTAGACGTCAGTACGTCAAACAACCGTAGTAGTGGACCTCTGCCGTAGTTCAACTGAGGGATATGGAAAAATGTTGTAAATCGTTTCAGAAAATTTCAAAATACATTTGAAATATCTGATTTTTACTAATACTATTCGACACTGAGAATGACTACATGTGAATACATGAAAGTCATGAAACTTAGCTCGTCAAACAATGTGAACAAACGTCACTGTTATTAATGTCCATTTCTTCGAAAATGAAAAGCACGCAGATAAATTTCTGCTAATCGTAAATATCCTGCAGATCCCGCTACATCGTGAAAACTTCATTCTGGATTTTGACGTTTCGGCTGAAAGTCGTTATAACGCAGTTAGTGAAACGCTGTATAGTTCAGTAATAGAATTCTGAAAGAACAGCGCTCAGTGTAGTTAATATTTTACAGTTTTGTTCACAACATGTCTCAAGATACGATTCTTGAATTCATAATATTATAGAATCTTAACTGTTGCGGACGGCTGCCAAAATCGAAGTACGATCTGTTAGGTAAAAATCAATCTCAGATCGGTAAATGTTCCTAAACTCTATTTGTGATTAACTGTGAGGAATAAGTCCGAAAAAAAACACACACATTTTCCCCATAGAGGACTTTTGTACCTCAATTCAATGGTTCTGTCAGCCTTGTACCGAGCGAGGTGGCACAGTGGTTAGACACTGGACTCGCATTCGGGAGGACGACAGTTCAATCCCGCGTCCGGCCATCCTGATTTAGATTTTCTGTGATTTCCCTAAATCGCTCCAGGCAAATGCCGGGATGGTTCCTTTGAAAGGGCACGGCCGACTTCCTTCCCCATCCTTCCGTAATCCGACGAGACCGATGACCTCGCTGTCTGGTCTCTATCCCCAAACTACCCCCCCCCCCCAACCCTGTTAGCCTTGTACGTGTTAGTTTAGTAGGTAGATGGCATTGTATTGTTAGCATTAATAGCCGTGTGAGTTTTAACGGTGACTCGATGTACGATTCAAGACAGCTATTGAAAGCCGCTGCATCATTATATTCGTGAAACGTGTTTGTACTAAGTAAGTTATAAATAATTAACATGTCTTGTTTATCGGCAATCAGTACAGTTTACTGATATCCAGGATGGAAAATAGGTCAGCAAGGTGTGAAACTGGTAGCCAAAAATAAGTATTGCAACTTTTCATAGATTCGTTAATACACGCTTTAAGAAATTTAATAAAGTTACTGGTTCACTGTCAGCAAAATGTTGAAAGTGAAATAAGTGTTGCTACTTGTTTCTTTCACGTTGTGTTTCTTTTACGTTGTGTGCCGTCAGTAATGCCAAACGCAACGGCGAAATAACGAAAAGTTACAACCGTTACTTCCAAATGCATTCTGTGTTTCTAAGCTGTCTCAGCGTCTCAGTTTCTTATCTTTCCGTACAATGACAGTAGGCACTGACTAAAATTACAGCCTTAAGCATTCATTCTCTGGTCTACATGGACTTCCGCAAACTCTACGTGATGCAATTGCTGATCCCCCTTCGCTCCGGGTTCCCGCATCGTACGCCTGGTAGGTAGGCAGCCTACCGCGACTGGCCTCCCGCCGTACGCTCCCGGCGCCTCGCGGTCGGATCTGGGGCGCGTGCTCAGTGGGCTGGACGGTTACGAGCGAGTGCTCCGGCCGCGAAACCACAGTGGCCGCAAGCGACGCCTAATAAAGCAGGTGTCCGCTGCACCGCCTCACACCCAGCCGCCGCTACCGCCGACCACGCCGTCGGCTGCAATCGACCGCCGAAATTTGTGAAAGCCGTTAAACAGAAGAGCCGGCCACACGATGGTCGAAAACAACCTCTGCCGATTCTGCGTTTAGCTGCAGGGTCCGCTGCCAATTGCTTTAGCCCCCTTACCAACAAATCCCAATAGGATCGACGCAATGTAAACTACAGTTACCGTCAACTTAAATTGTGAGGGACAGGTCGTAAGTTCTCAGAATCGCCCAAGATGAAATCTTATTCGTGATATAATGGTACATGTACCTCAGTTATGCAGTTCACGAGTCAAATGGAGTGTGACATTGTTGTACCCGCTCCGGATGGAGACAGCACCGACGCAAACTATGAAGGAGAGAAGCTATGATGCCCCGCGGCAGGAATCCGAAATGATCTTCTGTACATGCAATTGCAGATTAACAGACATCTACATTTCTAAAAAGGAAAGAAACATGACTATTCTTTATGAGGTGGGTTGATTTGCATCTTGTGCCTCATACATGCATTTACTGTCTGTTAATAATTGCAGAACGCAGGCTGAGTATCGTCTTCCTGTCACTCAGTAATGATACCCTCGAAGTCTGCGATCGAAATGGAGTCGACCAGCGATGGGCGTCTGGTTATGTCAGCGTTGACAGGGGCCGCTGAGCTCTGTCATCCTTGAGGTGTGGTGCTCCCCGCTGTTCCCACTTGTGTGCGGGACACAGTCTTCTCGATGCCGTTTCGCTGCTCTGCACTGGTCGATGTGCAGTCAGTGCTTTAGGACTGCACAGATGTGTTTCCTTATAGCATCGGGAACGTGATGTATTTTTTTCCGTGTGGGAGTAATACGTGAGGTATAGCTCATCCAACGAAAAGCGACACGTGGCGTCACGAGATCGCTGGTCGCTGCGAAATTACTCCCGACATGCTCAACAAGCTCGAGTAGCAAACGTTGGAAGAGAGACCTGTGCATCAGTAGTATTTTATTGTTGAAATTCGAAGAGCGTACATTCCGGTATAGACAAGTAACACAAAATTTACATCAGCATATGTCAAACCAAGTGACCACACCGACAAACTCAATGTTGAAGTTTTCCAACAATTATTCACTCCGCACACCATTCGCGAATGGAATAGAAAAATATAGTGAGCGGAACTGGAAATCCTTCCGTAACACACTGAAGGTCGCTTTGCATAATATAGATGGAGAAAGGTCTCATATAGAAAGGTCTCACATAAATTATTCCGTAACACACTGAAGGTCGCTTTGCATAATATAGATGGAGAAAGGTCTCACATAGAACGGACTCACATAAATTATACTGCTGTAACCAACTCCTACTCACAGAAAGGGGAAAATTATTTGCGTTTATATATTTCAAGTAGTGTCCCACACCCGTGACGCAGGGGTACTGGTTACCAATTAGTGATCAAAACGCCACGGACCCAGGGTTCAAAAGCATCCTCTGCTGTTTAAAGAATAATTATCACCAATGATAGACGAAGTTTTCCTGTGTATGTATATACGGTCTTGTCAAAGAAGGCTGAGGTGTTTCAGGGAACCCCTCATAACCTTGGATTGGGGACTGCACATCATTGGCGAAAGAGTTAGGACTCAGAAACGGCGTTAAGAGGCAGATAAAATCGAAACCACTCCATGAAAGATATGTAAGGAGTATTAGCGACAGGAATGGTGGCACGTAACTGAAAATGTGTAATGACGATATTTTCATAAGCAAAATAGGAGATCGTGCTAAAATAAATCGTTTAAATTTTGTATGTAAAAGTTCTTAAAACATTTTGAATGAAGCAAATATTATCTAAGTGTATATTGTTCATGTCTACATATTTGCAACTGTAAATTTTAACCACTGCTATTATGGTTGCTGGAGAAAATCCTTTTATCATTTGATGTTCCGCAATTAAATTTTATTTACAATTTTCGAGTAAATTGATTTTCAGAATATCTGTGGAAAGGATATAAAAGTTACGAGGAACCACAACAAATTTAAAACAAACAGTAATGAAATTCACAAAAGTCAAAAAACCTGCATTAAAATGCACTTACCAGACCAGATAAGGTTATTCATATACTCTGTATGCAGTCATATGTAAGTCAATTTTCGTGTTACAATTAGGTAATATTTTCTGACGTTACGTGCAAAGCAACAATCACGGACACCACGTGACGCCAACAGTAGCCCAACGTGACGCTGAACGCATATGACAAGTGAGATAAAGATGTACAAATATTTACCATCAACACGTATTAAACAGAAAGCTATACAGTTAACATGCCAAGTACATCAATATAACATTCTAAATCAATAGAATAACAATGTATAAAAGTCAAATATAAAGTAAAAGTAAGGCATAATACCGATGAATGCTAGGCAGACCAGTAATATGCAGTGTTATTAATCGTTGTTGCATCTGTATATGGCTTGTCACATGTGCCCAGCACCACAATACGCTAGTAGTCGCACCACCTAGTCACCTGTGACCAGCTTTATTAGTTGGTAAATAACGTCAATATGTACTCATGTGAAATACAAAATTGGTGAATCGCAGATGACACCGTACCGGATGTACGAAGCACGTTACCTTCTGTGGCACGTTCATTTCATCTCCAGCAACCATGACGACATGGTTTAAAATTTATAAATTCCCCAAACTGTTAAATGCCTCTTATGTGACTCTATATCACACTTTGAATAAGTATATTTGTAGCTGTCTTCCGTTATGAGCCTCCGAATTGTAGCGTATAACAATCCAGTGTGTAACGTAACTATGTCGTTGCTTGAAAAACAGCGTGTTGTAATCGAGTTTCGAATGCGAAGATTTCGTCAACACATGGAGCATCCTCTCTTTATCATGATAACGCCAGAAAACTCATGAATTCTGAGACATCAGCAACAATCTGACAGCTTGGCATTACTGTGATCTATTGTCGTCCATAGAGTCCCGACTTGGTCCGATCCGGTTTTCATCTGTTTCCTAAACTTAATGAATACCTTCGAGGACCTCACTTTGATAGTGATGAAGCGATGCAAGCAGAGGTGACGTTGTGGCTCCGTGAACACAGTCGAAAATTCTAGTCGATTTATCAACAAACTAGTCTCTCGTCGACAGGAATGTGTACGTCGCCAGGGTGAGTATTGTTGAGAAATAAACAAGTGTACATAAAATAAAGACTGAGTAATCAACGAAAAAGTAATATTCTTCGAGTCGGTGCGTGGAATATCAAAAGTTGGAAAGTTGAAGGCAACCTAGAATATCTGAGGAGTATAATATAATAAGAAATTAAATGTAGATATGTAGAAATAATGAAATTAATTAATGGCAGATAAGAATATAATAAAGAGGTGATCTGAAATTGTAATTTTGATTACTGTCTCTCATGAAATTATCCTGCTGTCGGACAGGCACAGAAAGCTGAACTATGCCTGTAAATGGGTTAAAAATCTTTTCATATTAGTTCCACATACACGGAATAGTCTTTCTCTTGTTGTAGATTTATGCTTACCAATTATTAATAGTAAGTCCGATCGCCGTATCCACCTACAAAATCTTGACCGTGTCCTTTATATTGTCGTAATCGGATCTTCGTGATAACTCCGAAGTACAAAGGTGGACTTCTCGGAGTTCTATATACTGCAGTACTACTTTGAATAGTATCTCTTACAACATTTCAATAATAAAATAGTACTATATTCTTCCTTCGACGCACATCAAAAATAAATTTTTTTTACCTATTCTCACAACCAAAATGGCTACCGCCAATTACCCTGTAAACTAAAGTGCGTCTACCTTGGTCCATTAACAGAAAGGGAGTCCTCCCTCTGCCGACGAACCGGGAAAACAACTTCTGTTATTTTAACATTTGAAAGTAAAAAATACATCACGGTAGGCGCAGGTTCTACGCGGGCTATCGCTTCACATTTTCTCTCTGCCTCTGAAGGAAACAATGATATAAAAGCAAGAAATGCAAAAGGGAAATTCGAAGGCTTCATCTACAAAGAGTGTGGGTCAGTAGGTTGAAAAGGAAAGAAGACAGGGTTTCTGTTCGGATGAGTATTGGGTAATATGAACTGCAGCAGAAAATGATATAACTGGAGTAGGATTCGTTACGAATAGGAAAATGTAGAACAGAGAGTGAGTTTCTGTGAACAGCTCAGCTACAGGCTTATTCTCATCAGAATCGGAAAGAAACAAACTCTGACAGTGATAGTAAAGGTATAGGCCTATATGCCGACGTCTCAAGCGAAAGATGAAGATGCAGAGAAAGTATGTGAGGATACAGAGAGGGTATTTCAGTACGGAAACGGAGATGAAGATCTAGAAAGGGAGTCTGGATGCGGGTGTCGGGGAAGGAGTAGAAGAAAAGATTACGGAAATATTGAGCTTGGTACTACCAATGACAGAGGAGAAAGACTAATCGAGGGCTGCTATACATTTCAGCTAGTAATAGCATATACCCTGTTAAAGAATGACGGCAGGAGGAAGTATAGTTGGAAAGGGCTAAGAGATACGGGAGGATTTCAGTTAGATTACATCATGGTCAGACAGAGATTCCGAAATCAGATACTGGATTGTATGAAACAATTTAGTAGTAGAAGTTTAAGAGAGTAGTTCGGAACAACTAGTGCGCAAAGAAGAAGTATAGAGAAGTACTAAGGAATGAATAAGTATGCTTGTAGCTTTTCGAGGACGTAGATACTGCGATAAGAAACAGTCCAGTAGAAACTTTAGTGGAAGAGGAATGGACATCTCTACACAGGGCATTCAAAGATGTTAGAAAGAAAAACGCACATAGAAGAAAGTAATAGCAAGGAAACTACGGATAACATAAGAAATACCCAGGAAGTGCAAGAAAGAAAAGGCAAAAAGACTACCTAAAAACGTGAAGTAATCTTAAAAGAGATTATTGTCGAAAGCACTGACTCTGCACATGTAAATGTCAAAACAACTATCAGAGATATTAAAATTAGTGGGGGTAACGATAAGAGTGCATTGGGAATTCCGCCGTTAAATACAGAGAGAGAGAGCGGACAGGTGGAAATAGTACAATGGAGACCTCTATGAGGGGGAGACCTGTCTGTTGACGTAATACAAGAAGAAACAGGAATGTACAGTGAAAGCCAGGGCACCCTGTATCAGTACAGAATTTAAAAGAGCCTTGGGTGACTTGAGATCAGATAAGGAAGCAGGAATATATAACATCCATGCAGAACTTATAAAATTATTCCAGAAAGTGGCAACAATACTACTTCTTGTGTAGAATGTGTGAGTCTGGCGGTATACCATCTGACTTTCAAAGAAACATCAGCTACACAATTCCGATGTATCAAGAGACGACAAGTGCGACAATTATCGCTCAGTCAGGTTAACAGCTCTTGCATCTAAGTTCCTGAGAAGAAAAATACGCAAAACAATGGAAAACTGAGGATGTGTTATATGAGGTTCAGTCTGGCTGTAGGAAAGGTAAAGCCACCAGAGAATCAGTTCTGACGTTGCAGCTGATAAAGGGGACATGACTAAAGGAACATAAAAACATGTTGATAAAATTTGTAGACCTGGAAAAAGGGTTCGACAGTGTTAAATGGTACAATATATTCTAAATCCTGAGAGAAATAGAACTAAGGTGTAGGGAAAGACATCGTATACTGAGAAGTGCATGGCTCGCCGTCCCAACATTTGGTATTTTACACCCTGTTCTACCGCATTTCCATCTCTCCACATTGATTTAAATTACTGGCGTTACCGAGTTGCTGTTTACTTGACCATCATCGGCGCTAGTAGCGCGTATCGATGTATCCACGCTGATAGGATCTTTGCTCGGCTACTAGGACTTCCCGGTTGCCATCTGTCGTGGAGTGAGTCGGAACTTACGAGGAGGAGAGTGCACGGCGGCAGTTGGGGTCGTGAGTTGGGCCCTGCCAGGGAGTTGTAACGCGTCTGGAGCGCAGCCTGGGCCAGCCAGTCGCCGATTTGCCGCATCAGTTAGCCCTGCGTGGACGTCGCCCGCCCGACTGTTGCCGCCACGCATCACTTAAGCCGGGCCTGGCCTTTGGTGGATTGCTGGTCTGTCGGTTGGTCCGAGAACATCTCCGTATGGCGTAGCCGACTCGGCCGCTGGCGTCTCCGCGCAGGGTCGGAGTCTGTTTGGAGCTGTCCGATCGGTACGAGAATCATCGCCCACCGACCCAGGAAGTGAAGGTTAAGTGGTTTTGAGCATTACGTTGTTGGTTCCGGCGTTGCTGTTGTGGAGACCTTCCTGTGAGCAAAAACGAGTGAGGTGCTCGAGACATCCGCCATCAGGTGGAATTTATTAAATTAATTTATCCATAGTTATGTGCACCATCGGAATTTTCTCCTTGTGGCCGTCAGTGTTCTGGTTACCTTCTGTGGCCGCTAACGTAAATTCAGGCAGGGTTCATTCTGCGTGAAGTTAATCGTATAATCTTCTTTTGTAGTTATGTGAACCAGTGGAATTTTCTTCCTTGTGGCCATTAATGCTCCAGTTTCCTGCCCAGGCCGCTAACGTGATTTGTTGTTGATGCCCAACATGGTGTGTAGTTTTCGCAGCTCAGTTCACATACGCGTTTGTTTGTGGGTAGTAATACTTGTAGCTTTTTGGGGCATTGAATTCTTGTGTACTCCGTCGTGGCAAGCAAGCGGCTGGTCGGTGGTCCGTGACTGACCCTTGGTTGGGTTCGGACGAATCGAGTGTAGTTGGGTTCACCGCCTGTCTCCCGTAAGTGAAGGAGGGCAGACCGATCCCCTGGAGGCTCCTCAGTGCTGTTCCCTTAATTATTCTTTAGCAGCGATAATGTTTTTATAATTTATTTTAAAAGGTTTTGGGGATTCACTGCATTTTATATTTTCAGTAGGGCAAAGTTAATTGAGGGCCTTCAGCCCTGAAAACATGTTCTCAGGCTTTCCTGCAAGTCCAAACATTATTTCACTTTGCTGTTGAAAGGCTATTGCAATTTCTTCTGAAAGATTTTAAAAGTTATTTTGGGCCTTCCACCGTTGGTGTTACGAAAGGAAATGTGTTAACTTAATATATTGTTTTACCGATTGTTCCATAATTTCAGCAGAATTTAACTTTGCGGCCTTCAGCAATCTTATTGCGTTTGTTTATCTCTTTCTGTGCACCTTGCGGTTCGTCAGCCCTTTTAGCATCTTAAAACATTGTGACCTTCTGCCTTCAGTAATCATCATATTATGTTTGGAATTATGAATATTTAATCCGGCTGCCTTCAGCCCCTCCACATGCTGATCTCACGTGTGTATAAGATTTATCTTATTCGTATATTTACCTGCGTCATGTCTTTTCAAAATTGAACTTCTTCTAAAGCATCTGTTTGGAGGCCTTAAGCCGCGAATCAAATTTAATTCTTTCAAAAGTGTATTTGTGAACTAAATGGTAATAGATTACAACGGTGAAATGAATCCGATCTCAACTCCCTTGGCCCTTTCCACAACCCTAATTACCTGTTAGCCCTGTGTGATTCAGCGGGCGTTTTATACACAATACGTAGAAGAGCCAAGATGTGACAATAAGAACGGGAGACCAAGAAAGCAGTGCCAGGATTAGAAAGGATTTAAGGCAGGATATAGTCTTTCGGCCCTACTATTCAATTTATATATGGCAATGACTAACATAAAAGAAAGGTTCAAGAGTGGAATTAAAATTCAAGATGATAAGATATCGATTATAAGATTCGCTGATGACATTGCTATTCTCAGTCAAACTGAAGGAAAATTGCAGGATCTGCTGAATGGAATGGACTGTATCGTGAGCACAGAATATGGTTTGAGAGTAGATAGAAGAAAGACGAAAGTAATTAGAAGCAGCACAAATGGCAACAGCGAGAAGCTTAACATCATTGTTGGTGATCAAGAAGTAGATGAATTTAAGGAATTCTGCTATCTGGGCAGCCCAGCAGCCCATCATGTTTGGAGCATGGAGGTCATAAGAAGAGACTAGAACTTGCAAAAAGTGTACTTCTGGCCAACAGAAGTCTGCTGTTATCAAATGAGGCCTTAATTAAAGGAAGAAATTTATTACACTGTACGTCTGGAGCACGGTATTCTATGGTAGTGAAACGTGGCCTGTGCGAAAACCGGAATAGGAGAGAATCGAAGCACTTCAGATGTGCTGCTACAGATGAATTTAGAAAATTTGGTAGACTGATAAAGTAAGGAATGAAGAGTTCTCCGGAGAATCGGCGCGGAAAGCGGTATATGGAGAACACTGTCAAGGAGAATGGCAAGATGGTAGGGCACCTGTCAAGACATCACGGAATAACTTCCAAGGCGCCAGATCGAGATGTAGACGGTAATGTCTGTAGAGGAAGAGAGACATCGGAATACATACAGCAAGTGCTATTCCGAGTTGAAAAGTTTGGCACAGGAGAGGAATTCGTGGCGGGCTGCATCAGACCAATGAGAAGCACGATTACTCAGAAGAAAGTAGAACATTAATAACGTTTGTTTTACCTAAAATCCTTTTGGAAATGACACGTAAAGAAATCGGAGGCATTAGTGTTCTGAGCGCCCTCAGGAAGACAAAAGAAAAAGCGAAAAATAAAGTAACTTTTTTGAATGATGGTGTTGCCATTTTATTGTAATAAGTTTTATAATTTTTGGCTGCAGCATTATCCAAATTTTATTTCTCATGACTTTGGTTCCAGCTAAAACAAATATTATCAAAATAATGTAAGTAAACTGTTATTTCAAAAGGAATCGCCGTAACTGTTAATACACGTACTCCACTGTGAGACAAGACGGTCAATGCCTTCATGGAAAAAATGTTTCCAGTGACCTGCGGAAGCGTGATCGTACCCAGACATGCACCTCTTCATCCGTGACTCCTAGCAATGTTTTTCTTCAGGGCACTAAAAATATGAAAATCACATGGCGAGAGATGTGGACTACATGGAACATATTAAAGGCTTCCAGTGAAACGTCTGCATCGTATTCGAAACAACCTTTGCAACATTCGGGCCCACCCGAATGTTGGCAAGTTTGGCAATAGAAGTAGGATTCGTTATAAAAAAAAGAAGATGGCGTAGCCAGTGAGTTAATGTGAACAGGTCGCTGATAGGGTTGTTTTCATAAGGTAGCAAACCAAAACCAACAATATTAGTTCTGGCATACACATAGATATCACCACCAGATGGAGAGACAGAGGGTGTAGATGAATATATTGAACGAGTAGTTATATATATGAAGGGGGATGATAAGGAAATAATTATGAGGAAATGTATTGCGGAAGAAGGGAAGGAACACAAAATTTGGAGAGAATAAGGGCTTTATAATAGGAATAACTTAGTTTTTCATTATATTTCACCTATTGTAAGCATATAGAGTGTCAAAAAATCACAGGAAGAGGCCTGATATTTGAAAAGGACACGAGATACGGGAATTAATATAGCAGAATTACATCATGGTGGTACACAGAGTCTAAAATTAGTTTTTGGATTATAAGGCATACCCGGAAACAGATACAGACTCGGATCACAATTTAGTATTGATGAAGAGTAGACTGAAATATATTCCAGAAGTTGCTTATCAATTATGAATTTGAAGTCCTTTAAGGTTGTAGATACTGTATCACAGTAAGCAGTTAAGTTGTGAAGGAATGGATATCTCTAAAAATGGCAGTCACAGAAGTAGTACGGACATAGGTAATGTCAAGGAAGGCAGCTGCGACGAATCTTTGGGCGACAGTAGAAATATTTCAATTAGTGGAAGAAATGATGAATACAAAAATACTTAGGGAAAGATAGCAACATAACAATAGAAGTCACTTAGAAATGAAGTTACTAAATACAGGGAAGCAGTGAGAAATTTGAAAAATTTTCAAAAGAAATGGTCGTTGAAAGGACTGACTCAGCTTATATAAAAGAGAAAAACCTTCGATGAAACGAAAACAAGGGCGAAAACATTGAGAATACATTGCGAATTCTACTATTACACACATAGTAGAGAGCAGGTAGGCGGAGAGAATACACTGAAGGACTCTGCAGGAGAGGAGACTTAACTGCCAACGTCATACAAGAAGCCGATGTGGAAGACATAGAGGATTCAGTACTAGATCAGAGTTTAACTAAGTTTCGGAAGGGTGTAAGACGAGAACGCAGCCTTTCATCTCGGCACTTTTATATATACATAGAAGAAGGTACGATGGAAATTAAAGAAAGGCTGAAGAGCGGGGTCAAAATTCTGTGGAAGTATACGATCACTCAGGACGTTGCTGTTCTCAGTAAGAATTACAGGACCTTCTTATTGGAATAAACTTCCAAATTAAAAGAGTATATGGACTGAGAGTAAACCAAAGAAAGGTGAAAGCAATTAAGAGTAGCGGAAATAGCATTAACAATATAACAAATATCAAAATCGGTGACCAAGTTAAGGAGTTCAGCTGGCTTAGAAAAAAAAATTGTGTAAGACGGACAGGGTAAAGAGGACATAAAGAGCTGAGTAGTACAGAAAAAGAGTAGCAACAAACGGATTGGTCACACAACTGGCTGCTCTCCTGAGCCCATTACGTGAGGAAATGGCAACATCACATCAGGGATCACAATCTTTTGCAGATCTGCAAGAAATTCGTCTCAGTGATGGTGAGCTATTGATGAGTATTGTTGTGGTGTTCTTCTTCATCAGGGTACCAAGAAAGGACTCCATTGATTTGTTGTATAAAAGATTAGAGACCAGTCGTACGAGATTATTCGAGTTTATTCTCACTTCAACTTATTTCCTATTCGACGGAAATTATTATGAACAAACGGAAGGCGTCACGCTGAGATTTCATCGTCGGTTGTGATGAATTAGTTCACGGAATATTTCGAGGACCATGATCTAGAGCAAGACCAGCTAAAACCAGCCTGTGTTACTGCAACTAGGATCACACATTCGTAGTTTGGGCCATGGACGGGACAGCTCAGGCCTCTTACGTTTCCTCGGCAAACTGACGAAACGGAAGGCAACAGAGAAAGCAGACTGCCTACGGAAAACCTAGACACACCGATCATTATTTACCCTCTTCCAAGAGTCAAGGCGTCTTACACTCATTTGTGCAAAGGGATTGATTCATCTGCGACCAAGGTAGACTTTCACAGGAGGCGAATCAAGTCGTGACAAAATTCTGAGAAAGGGGGGGGGGGGGGGGACTACCACAGCAAGCAGATATGCCGTGGATCCAGGGAGGTTGCAACTGGGCAACAGATGTTAGATGTGAAATCAGTGCGTCAAGCACTATTCAACAATACATTTGATGCCACGGTGAAGCCTTGCAATCGAACACACAGGAATAAACCACCGTTGTTTATTCTGGCTGTAGATCTGTAGGAAGATGCGGGTTGGAAGAGGGCGGAAGATATCTTCGAGGTTAAGAACCTTGTGGGATCCGATGTCGACAACGAGCCTCACTCAGCAGCATCTGACATTAAACCACATTGTTTTAAATGTCAAAAACAAAGATATGTGGCAAAATATTACTGTATTTGCAGAGAATTTTTTGTGTCTCCTTTAAATTTGACCGAAGGATTTCTAATAGTCTTGCTTAAGAATTGGATTTGCATTTTTATCTCACACCTTCATTGTGACACGTACCACTCGTGGAACACACACTCTCTCCTCCATTTTTTAGAATATTGTCGTAGAATTTTTGTTGCAGATTACTAGAGCTTAAGGTTCTTGTGCAGACGCATTCCAAATGTGATAGGGCTAGTAAGACAATAAACATGAAAAATCAGTTTACCTCTGTCATAACATCCCTGCCGTAACATTGTAACTACGGAGTTGACAGGATTTTTGTAACTTCAGTGGGACGCAATGAAAGAAATAGGCCTCACGCTTCGCTTATCGTAAAAATCATTAGCAAAAGCGTGCCTTTGATAATGTACAGTTTCACATTTGAACTCTTACCCTCATATGATTTTGTCGGTTTTGCTATATCAAGTTCAGCAAAGTATCTTTTCTCTGTACATATTTGCTCGTATTTTGCATACCAGACAGGAAGGTCACCCTGGGAACCGTCACTATGCGTCTAAATTCTCATCTCAGTTGTGGTGAGCACCAGTCCTGAACATGGATGAACGCTAGTTTTGAATGACTTTGGGTGTAATAATAAATGTATTGAACTAGGCAAGTTCACATCGGAGCTCTTGCTTTAGCTTTGCAGTAGCAGCCTGGGAAGGCAGTTGAATATTATTTTCAGAGCCATTTCCATTTTGTCGAGAGAGCTTACTGGGGCGCGGCCGATTCCAGTCGCAGCAAGCATTCACTGCTACGTGAGCAATTAGAAGTTGCTTTTGGATGAGAGTTAATTATAATTTCGAATGAGGTTGTTCTGAAACGGTGAAAGTCCATAGTTAGTAGTGTGGAATTCTCGCGAGTGCTGATTTCAGGATAGTTTTACGTAAATCCGCTGTTTAATCGGTCACGGCGCACTTCATGTAAACATGTCCTTTGTCTTTATTATTAGGGAAGTATTTTTGGCTATTAGATATTGGACTTTTAGCTGCAGAAACACTATTTCGCGAACTGATAATCCGCTGGCAGACTAAAGCTACATCACCCTCATCTTTTGTTTAAAGCACGAGAACCACGCCAATGCGCCTGCGGCTACAGATTGCGCAAAATGCAAGGATGTTCTGGGTAAATTTGGAAAAATTACTTTGTGCTAATTACATCGCCGATTATATGCTTGATCCATGTTGCGTCATCGGTGCATGAAAGGGGCATCACTGTAATCATGTCTTTGTGAAATGATCAAAGAATGCGTCGAATTTCTTGCTTCATCTCTTATCAGTATGAAATCCTCTGCTAAAAGAATTATCACTGTTTTCTCGCCAACTCGCCGGATACGTACGACCGAGAGGTAGACGACCAAAAATCAGTTGAAGAAATAGATTTTCAGTGACTGCCTTCACGAAATGTAGTGCATAACTAAATACGCCGCCAAAATATTGAATTTAAGATCAAAGTTCTCTTCTCTCGGTTGTTTTTAGATTTCAAGATCATATGGTCATGCAGAATGCCACGTTTGCTATACCTGGTGACGACATATGTAGAAATCGACCCTCTTTTCTGGACCTTCTCGGCTGCAGATAGCCGGCTGTAAGACCCTGTATCCATCCAGGCTTCTTCCACTGTATGAGCAACATCTTTGGTTTAGATGGGAGCAGTGACTGTATACTTAGAAAATCCCTAATTCATGAAACAATAGTAGTGGAATTAACTGTGACTTTCTTATATATGCATTTTTAGTACGTGAAACTGTACAGTTAGTCCTGAAACCCCTATTGTGAAACATGTATCTGTGTTTGAACAGATTTTCTGTAGGCATAACGTTTATGTAAGAATCTGATCCTCACAGACCTGAAATTTATAAAATATTTCCAGAAGTGAATATCAGGTCTCGTCCGCATCTGAAATAAAATGAATTTCTAACACCGTACTTTTGAACGAAGTAAAGTGAATCGGGTGTAGGCAATTTTGCGAATGTGGGTATCGTATTTGGGAAGCGCATACAGACGACATAGTTCAAACAGCTGTAGACATGGCATAGACGTGGATTCTAGCCAGTGGAATAGTACCGTCAATGCTGAGAAATACATCGTTATTCTCATGTGGACGCCTTCGTAGTGAAACTATTAAGGTACGAACGGGTGGTGTCAAGACTAAGCAGAGAAATTTACATCTACATCTACATCTACAGCCATACTCCACAAGCCACCGGACGGTGTGTGGCGGAGGGTACCTTGAGTACCTCTATCGGTTCGCCCTTCTATTCCAGTCACGTACTGTTCATGGAAAGAAGGATTGTCGGTATGCTTCTGAGTGGGCTCTAATCTCTCTGATTTTATCCTCATGATCTCTTCGCGAGATATACGTAGAAGGGAGCAATATACTGCTTGACTCTTCGGTGAAGGGTATGTTCTCGAAACTTCAACAAAAGCCCGTACCGAGCTACTGAGCGTCTCTCCTGCAGAGTCTTCCACTGGAATTTATCTATCATCTCCGTAACGCTTTCGCGATTACTAAATGATCCTGTAACGAAGCGCACTGCTCTCCGTTGGATCTTCTATATCTCTTCTATCAACCCTATCTGGTACGGATCCCACACTGCTGAGCAGTATTCAAGCAGTGGGCGAACAAGCGTACTGTAACCTACTTCGTTTGTTTTCGGATTGCATTTCCTTAGGATTCTTCAAATGATTCTCAGACTGGCATCTGCTTTACCAACGATCAACTTTATATGATCATTCCATTGTAAATCACTCCTAATGCGTACTCCCAGATAATTTATGAAATTAACTGCTTCCAGTTCCCGACCTGTTATTTTGTAGCTAAATGATAAGGGATCTTTCTTTCTATCTATTCGCAGCACATTACACTTGTCTACATTGAGATTCAATTGCCATTCCCTGCACCATGCGTCAATTCGCTGCAGATCCTCCTGCATTTCAGTACAATTTTCCATTGTTACAACCTCTCGATATACCACAGCATCATACGCAAAAAGCCTCAGTGAACTTCCGATGTCATCCAAAAGGTCATTTATGTATATTGTGAATAGCAACGGTCCTACGACACTCCCCTGCGGCACACCTGAAATCACTCATACTCCGGAAGACTTCTCTCCATTGAGAATGACATGCTGCGTTCTGTTATCTAGGAACTCTCCAATCCAATCACACAATTGGTCTGATAGTCCATATGCTCTTACTTTGTTCATTAAATGACTGTGGGGAACTATGGAACGCCTTGCGGAAGTCAAGAAACACGGCATCTACCTATGAACCCGTGTCAATGGCCCACTGGGTCTCGTGGACGAATAGCGCGAGCTGGGTTTCACACGACCGTCTTTTCCGAAACCGATGCTGATTCCTACAGAGTAGATTTCTAGTCTCCAGAAAAGTCTTTATACTCTAACATAATACGTGTTCCAAACTTCTACAACTGATCGACGTTAGATATATAGGTCTATAGTTCTGCACATCTGTTCGACGTCCCTTCTTGAAAACGGGCATGACATGTGCCCTTTTCCAATCCTTTGGAGCCTACGCTCTTCTAGAGACCTACGGTACACCGCTGCAAGAAGGGGGGCAAGTTCCTTCGCGTACTCTGTGTAAATTCGAACTGGTATCCCATCAAGTCAAGCGGCCTTTCCTCTTTTGAGCAATTTTAATTGTTTCTCTCTCCATCTGTCGTCTATTTCGATATCTACCATTTTGTCATCTGTGCGACGATCTAGAGAAGGAACTACAGTTCAGTCTTCCTCTGTGAAACAGCTTTGGAAAAAGACATTTAGTATTTCGGCCTTTAGTCTGTCAATCTCTGTTTCAGTACCATTTTGGTCACAGAGTGTCTGGACATTTTGTTTTGATCCACCTACCGCTTTGACAAAAGACCAAAATTTCTTAGGATTTTCTGCCAAGTCAGTACATAGAACTTTACTTTCGAATCTTTTGAACGCCTCTCGCGTAGCCCTCCTCACACTGCATTTCGCTTCGTGTAATTTTTGTTTGTCTGCAAGGCTTTGGCTATGTTTATGTTTGCTGTGAAGTTTCCTTTGCTTCCGCACCAGTTTTCTAACTCGGTTGTTGCACCACGGTGGCTCTTTTGCATCTCTTACGATCTTGTTTGGCACATACTCATCTAACGCATATTGTACGATTATTTTGAACTTTGTCCACTGATCCTCAACACTATCTGTACTTGAGACAAAACTTTTGTGTTGAGCCGTCAGGTACTCTGTAATCTGCTTTTTGTCACTTTTGTTAAGCAGAAAAATCTTCCTACCTTTTTCAATATTTTTATTTACGGCTGAAATCATCGATGCAGTAACCGCTTTATGATCGCTGATTCCCTGTTCTGCGTTAACTGTTTCAAATAGTTCGGGTCTGTTTGTCTCCAGAAGGTCTAATATGTTATCGCCACGAGTCGGTTCTCTGTTTCACTGCTCAAGGTAGTTTTCAGATAAAGCACTTAAAAAAATTTCACTGGATTCTTTGTCCCTGCCACCCGTTACGAACGTTTGAGTCTCCCAGTATATATCCGGCAAATTAAAATCTCCAAGCAGAACTGTAACATGGTGGCGAAATCTACTCGAAATATTTTCCAAACTATCCTTCAGGTGCTCAGCCACAGCAGCTGCTGAGCCAGGGGCCTATAGAGACATCCAGTTACCATCTCTGAGCCTGCTATAACCGTGACATTCACCCAAATTATTTCACATTTCGGATCTCCGTCAATTTCCTTCGATACTATTGCACTTCTTATCGCTGTGAACACGCCTCCCCCTTCACTGTCGAGTCTGTCTCTGCGGTCTACATTCCAATCTGAGTTTAGGATTTAATTTCAAAGAATGTTACAAATACAACGAGCATTGAATAAATCACGCAATACATGTTTTTCTTTAGCATTTTAGGTTGCAAAGGTACGAAGGACATCGCGAAATATTCCTGCTTCAGCCCCTATGGCGTACCGATAGGTGGTGCGGCGTCTTTAACAGAGATACGTTCCTAGAAGAGAGCTCTCATAAGGTGTTTTTTTTTTTTTTTTTTTTTTTTTTTTTTTTTTTTTTTAAAGCGTATGATCGTAGATATTCAGAGGCGTTTGCAGAATGTCTACGGAGACCTGAAAGTGAACAAATCCACGTCGTTAGGGATGGCGTCTCTCATCTTCGTAATGAGGACATAAACCTGTCCGATCTCTCGCGTGCCGGCCGGTCCAACACAGTTGTGACTCCTGTAATGTTGGAACGTACGGACACTCTCATTCGACGTGATACTACACCATCAACCACATCCATGAGAACGAAAGACCTCACAGAAGTCTGTGCACCCGGTAGTATCTCACAAACGTTCATTGGACTGGTCTTGCTCAACCACCCTACAACCCGGATCTGGCACCATCAGACCCCAATACTTTTGGTCCAATGAAGTATGCACTCCGCGGGAAGAAATTCTCGGGTGATGGGAAGGTTATTGATTCAGCAATACGTTGGCTGCAATATTGGCCACCATGCCGTCATACGCGTCCTGTGAGTAAGGTAGTTTAAGGCCGTCGCCTTGAACGGAGAATAAGTTCAAAAATAGTGTTTTGTACCCAAAAGAGTGGGAAATAATATAATGTACTGGAATCCTGAATAAACAAAATATGTTGTATTATCTACTGAACCCCCTCATATTATAACAAATCGTACGCAGAAACCATTAATAACCGCGGGGAAAGAGGATGAAGCACGAAGATCTGTCTCCTCTCGGATGGATGACACATGGTCTCTATTTAATCACGAACGAAACATGTCAATACGCTTAGAATGTGTATTTCCTTGTCAGACTTACTACCGCTATAATATCTCGAGTACGTGCGAGCCGATTCCTATTATTAGTTATACAGCTCTGGACGCATTCTTTCGACAAGAAGCGGTAGGTGCGAATCCGATGATTCTGAAGGTATGAGCCCGTCATAACACTTGACATTATAAACGAACCTGGTCGTATTATGAGTCAACTGCACCTCACAATATGAGGAATAGTGCTTATACTGCTTATACTCGTTAACACATTCGACGCGTGTTGATCGACGGCGCAAAGCCCAGCGCAGTAGAAAACGCACCACGCAGGCTAGGATCATTACCCTCGCCCGCCACTATCTCCTACGCCCTTCGTCAGCGAATAAGATCACTCTCCTTACTAACGCAGATCTATACAAAGAGGTATACCCAATGTGCGTCCCAGATTCGTAGAAAATGCTGCTTGTACCCTGTCAGCATACCAAATGGAAGCTTTTTTGTTCGACATATCTAATGTATCCCACGTTTGCATCGGGAACGATGTACGTGGGACGTTCGGTAAGTAATGAAACACACATTTTTCTGAAGGCAGGTTGGTTTTTATTTCAGGATTCCAATACGCCACATCATTTCCCCCTCTTTTTAGGTACAAAAACTCATTTTTCAACTTAATCTCCGTTCAACGAATTCGACATTCCAAAACATTCCAAAGGTGTTCTATACAATTCAGGTCAATGTTCTGTGCAGGTCAGTGCATTACAGGGGTGTTACTGTAGTGTAACCACTCCGCCATAGGCCACGCATTATGAACCGGTGCCCGATCGTGTTGAAAAATGCAATCGCCATCTCCGAATTGCTCTTCAGCAGTGGGAATGGAGAGGGCGCTTAAAAGATCAATGTAGTCCTGTTCTGAGATAGTGCCATGCAAAACAACAAAGGGTGTGAACTCCTCCGTGAAAAGCACGACCACACCACAACACCACCGCCTCAGAATTTTGCTCTAGGCACTACACACGCTGGCAGATGACGTTCACCGGGCCTTTGCCGTACCCACACCCTGCCATTGGATCGCCACGTTGTGTACCATGATTCGTCACTCCATACAATGTTTTTCCTCTGTTCAATCGTCCAATGTTTACGTTCCTTACACCAAGCGAGGCGTCGTTTGGCATTTAGCGGCGTGATGTGTGGCTTATGAGCAGCTTGTCACAGTACTTGGAGTGGACCCTGATGCAGTTTGGAATTCCTGTATGATGGTCTGGATAGATGTCTGCCTATTACACAATACCACCCTCTTCAACTGTTGGCGGTCTCTGTCAGTCAACAGACGTGTCCGGCCTGTACGCTTTTGTGCTGTACCTGTCCCTTCACGTTTGCACTTCATTATCAGATTGGAAACACTGGACCTAGGGATGTTTCGGAGTGTGGAAGTCTCGCGTACAGACACCCAACCACCTGACCACGTTCGAACTCCGTGAGTTCCGCGGAGCTCCCCCTTCTGGTTTCTCACGATGGCTATTGAGTACCGAGGTCGCTGATATGGAGTACCTGTCAGTAGGTAGTTTTAGGGGTGCCCGAATACTTTCGTTCACATAGTGCATGTCTGTAGGGCAAGGAACTGAGTGAATGTGGTATTTGATTCCTCAGAAGGAGATTCATTATTTTGTAGCTTAACGACGACTTAATTTTGAAATGTAGAGGGAAGTCAGAATCAGTGTAAGATAAACCGTGATGTATGTGACAAGTATATCACTATGAATTGCTCATGAAAGTGTAATAAGAGCAAATGGGGCAGTAAACGCATGGAACACTAGCATAGGTATCCCAATAACTTTGATTCTTAACACCATCGATGTCAAGTAGATTTGGCTTTTTCGTCTTTGAATTAGTTGCTTTTGTGTATATGCATGCCAGATTGTTCACTCGCATAATAATACCCAGCCCGTCACAGTAAATGATGCGATCTGCACCTCTATCCGTAATATTAGCTGTGTATAGACCACTGCGTTGTGTAATTACTTCTTGCGAGAAGTAAATTGTTTTATTAGGTTTTAAATATAAAAAACAAAAACTTAAAAATAGCAAAACAATCGTAAGATTAAGAAATAATGATTTGCAGTTTTTTTTTAGGAAGGGTAGATTTTTATAATTACTTGTAATGGAACATTAGAAAGTTACTTTTTAATAACTAAAATGGAACAGTTGTAACTCTAGAATTATCGATGAACGAGTTTGCGAAGCGTGAGTTCTATCTCTTTGTCAATTACCACTACGCCAGCTTAATTTTGCAGCTCCGCGGAACTCGAAGAACGTAATTTGCCGGCGCTACAGCTTTCCTACTGGGGCAGAAGCGGCCGCGGTCGAGACGCAGGGTAGTTGCGGTCTAGCCCCGCCTCGCCACCCCCGCCCCTGTCCCGCCCCCGCTGCGCCACGCAGTCCGCTGGAGACCTTGTTGGTGTCTGCGCTGCATTGTCCCGGTGCAGAGTGTGCGTCGCGGACAGCCGGGCGGCGAATGTGCTGCACTATTAGTCACCGCCGGGCCAGCAGCACCCCAGGGACCCTGCCCTGCACGTCCTTGTGGTTGCCCACCAACTCTGCGCGCTCACCTCCTACGCCTGCATGTGCTGTTGTGCTAATAGTTTTCTCTGCGCCACTTCAGCTTTACCAGCTACACCTGTCGTCTGGCTTATTATTATAAACGTTTCTTTTTGCCATCTACATTTTTTTAAAACTGGATCCTGTTTCACTCAGTCGAGGCTCGCTTCAAACCACGTTCCACACAGATGATGAATTCTGGACGCGTCGTAACTTCGGTTCAACATGTCCGCAACCTACATTACAAATTTTGTTAAGTCTCCAATACTTCAGTTCTTCAACTATCGCTATCCCTCTGTTTCTCTGACCGTAATACTTTAAGTAAAAAACATATAAAAAGGACGATAGATATATAAGTAACGTTTCTTAGATAAAACGTGATTATTGTGATCTTCAAATCGAAAACTAGTCTGATATTGCTCTCCACGTTTACCATCGGCAACGCTCTTTATCTCAGCGTAGCTATTACAACATACACCCATTTTAATCTCCTCACAGTATTCACAACTTGGTATCTCGCTGCAATAGTTGTCCTCTATACTTCATTACACTATTAAAATAACAGTTCCTTGATACTCAGGATATTTCCTGTTAACTGCCTCCTTCATTTAGTCAAGTCGTCTCATATACTTCTCTTCGCCCTACTTCGTTTCAGGATCCTCACATTAGTTACTCGATACACCAATCCAATTTTCAACATTCCTCTGTTACACCACATTTCTAAAGCTTGTAACCTCTTCTTGTCTGAACTTCTTAACGTTCATGTTTCTCTTCTGTAGAAGGCTATAATCCAGATAAATAGTTTCGGGAAAGACTTCCTAAAATTTACATTTGTATTTAGTGTTAACAAATTTTTCCTTCTCAGTAACGCTTTACTCGCTACTGCGATTTTGAATTTTATCTTCTCTCTAATTTGGCTATCGCCTGTTATCTTGCTGCCGAAATATAAAAAACTTCTACTTTTACTGTCTCATTTCTTAATCTACGTAGTTTCCTCAGCATCGCCTCATTATTTTCACTACGTTCCATTACTCTTCTGTTACTTTTGTTGCTGTATATTTCATATCCTCTTCTTAAGACAATGGCATAAACAAAATAGAAATTTTTAATTATGATACAACTTTAATTTCCTTACCACATGTGTCATTAGCATTCCTTACTGCTTCTGCAGCGTACAGATTTTATAATATCCAGGGTAGCATTTATCGCTCTCACCTCCTGCTTGAGCGTCCTTCGACTCATAAAACTGCAGCTTGATTTCTGTTTGTAGATAACCTTTCGCTCCCTGTATTTTATCACTGCTTTCTTCACATTTTCAAAGACTGTATGTTCGTCAAATTGCCATTTCTTTCTCTAACCCTAGTAAGGGCACAGGTATTAATACGGCAATGGTGTACTGAATGTTTATCTGTCTCCTTCGTCCTGGACCCAGGAATGTATGGTGCTTGGGCGTGCATCATCGGCTAGAGGTTGGGGTGAGGTTAAGGCAGACGCTTACAGGAAAGACTCTAAGGAATTCAGTCCGCGGGGTGTTTGCACATTGGATAAATAAGTACAACTCGGTTTGGGGCAAAGTTTGCGGCGAAAATTGGTACGACTTATGTACTCTGTGATTGATACTGTACATTACGCAACAGTGAATTTTTCTTAATAACGACCGAGTGAGGCGGTGTTGATCACATCGCATCATAATAAAGACGTTGGCAGAGAATCACACACCGGAAGGTCGGCACTGAATGGCGCCACATGACCAGTAGATGGAGGTTTAGTTTTCACATTTTTCTTTACGGTAACCGAACGGAATCGTAAAGGCCAAAGGAAGAAATGGATATGGAAATGGTGTGTGGCTAGGGCGTCCCGTGGGGTAGACCGTTCGCCTGGTGCAAGTCTTTAGAGTTGACGCCACTCCGGCGATTTGCGTGTCGATGGGAATGAAAGGATGACGAAAAGGACAACACAACACCTAGTCTCTGAGCAGAGAAAATCTCCCACCCGTCGGGAATGGAACCCGGGCCGTTAGGTATGACATTGCGTCGCGCTGACCACTAATCGACCAGGGGCGGACAGGACGAAATGATACTCTCGGTATTTTGTGTTTTCATATACTATAAATGGGTTTTAGATCGAAGTAGGGACGTCTACGTGAACTCATTATATA
Source organism: Schistocerca piceifrons (assembly GCF_021461385.2). Classification (NCBI taxonomy): domain Eukaryota; kingdom Metazoa; phylum Arthropoda; class Insecta; order Orthoptera; family Acrididae; genus Schistocerca; species Schistocerca piceifrons. The sequence goes on from NC_060139.1 coordinate 635,562,151, forward strand.
ATAAACGAAATGTTCAGTCAAATTCGTTATCTTCAAGATCTCTTTGCATCACTGCATTTTGACTGAGTCAGTCATACTGAAAAGTGCTAGCAATAGATGAGAGAACACGTGTTACATAGACATGTGGTTAGGAAAATTGTTACTCCTGCCACGATACGTATATTTCTGAGGTATTTGTCCGATAAAGCTTTCTACAAATAGACCGATGCCGAATCTACACGACGGCAAGTATATGTGAGAAGTTATACTGAGTCGATGAGCGATCTTAAACTAGTCACACCACCGAGTAACGTTCAACAAATTCTCTAAGCGTCAGTTTTGCTTTGTTAATCCTATGTTTTAAGGTAACATAGATAACATCAGTTAGAGGAAAAAATGTACACACAAGGAGAGGTTGTGCCACAGTAGACGTAGGCATACTTACGTTGCTTGCTCTTTGTCTGCCACCAGCAGCAACCTCTGAGCCACCTCGTCCCGCTGATACGCGTGACACACCGCATCGGTCTGACCCTCAGCTGAGTGCGCCCAGTGGATGCGACGGCACGCGGTGGCAGTGAGCTCGTTCCGCAGCGTGACGTTGATTGGCTCTGCAGCCGACATCCGTGTCAGTCGTAATTTCGTCACCGACGGCAGTGGCGACTGGGCTGGATGCACACCGGCTTCCACCTCGCTGAACCGTGGCAGATAGAATTCAAGCGCGGTATTACTTTCACTTGTTGTCACCACTGGCCAGGAACCTCAAAGAAAATTCGTGTAAGACTTCATTTGTTTTCTTTTGCGGATTGACAGAGGCATTTGTCACTAAAATTAATTACGATATGATAACGCGATAACCGGAAACTGTTTACTGTCGTGATTCGTGTGAGAGCTGAACCACTGGGTGAGACGGACCAGTAGTCTGTTTGACATATTCGCCGCTGGAGAGCGGATCCCGATAATAGCGAGAAAGCTCTTTTGTGGACCAGTGTCATGCAAAAATGTTGCTGTCGTTTTAGTGTTACTTCTGCCGAAAGGTCTTATCGTGTAGTTGCATAATTTTAGCACTATAGATTAGTTTGCACAATATTGAGGCAGATTGTTACTGAGAACTTGATAAATGTGTAAGCATGACACTAACTTAAAATGGTCCCAGAGTTCGCTACCAGCAGACAGAAGGTGCGATGGTACATTTCACCCAGACAATCGTGAGAGATGGACAACTCGTTTAAATGTGACAGTGATGGAGCACAATTAATTTAGCTTCAAGGCAAGTGGAATAATCCCGCGGAAGCTGTCAGTAGTCCCACCATATGTTTATTTTTCGGAAGGGAAGTTTCTGCGATGAAATTAAAGAGCAGGATCTCATACAAAAGTCAGCCAGACACTTCAAAACAGATCAAAACTTTTAATGAATGGGATGAAGATAAATGTGTTGGATGTGGTTAAACACATTACGAAACTACACTTGAAGCACCAAAGAAATTGATACTGGCATGCGTATTCAAATACAGAGATACATGAACAGGCAAAATACTGTGCTGCGCTCGGGAACGCCTTTATAAGACAAGTATCTGGCGCAGTTGTTACATCGGTTACTGCTGCTAGAATGGCAGGTTATCAAGTTTTAAGTGAGTCTGAACATGGTATTATAGTCGGCGCACGAGAGATGGGACACAGTGTCTCAGAGGTATCGTTGAAGTAGGCATTTTCGTGTACCGCCATCTCACGAGTGTTCCACAAATGTCAGGAATCCGGTAAAACATCAAATCTCCACATCGCCACGGCCGGGAAAAGGTCCAGAAACCATTCCGAAAACTGCTGCAGATTTAAAAGTTGGGCCATCAACATGTGGCAAAGTGCAAATCATTCAAAGAAACATTATCGACAGGAATTTTCGGAGGAGAAAGGCCCATTCGTGTACACTTGATCACGGCACGATGTAAAGCTTTACACCTCGCCTGCGCCTGTCAACATCGACATTGTACTTTTGATAACTGGAAACATGTTGCCCGGTCGGACTAGACTTGTTTCAAATTGTATCGATCTGATGAATGACTACGGGTATGGAGACAATGTCGTGAACCCATGGACCCTGCATGTCAGCAGTGGACTGTTCAAGCTGATGGAGTGATACGTCTCGATACGACTCTGACATGTGAGACGTACGTAACCATCCTGTCTGATCACCTGCATCCGTTCATGTCGATTCTGCATTCCGACGGACTTGAGCAATTCCAGCAGGACGATGCGATACTCCAGACGTCCAGAATTGCTACAGAGTGGCTCCAGGAGCTCTCTTCTGAATTTAAACACTTCCGCTGACCACCATTCTACCCAGACACATTACTGACCATATCTGGGATCCATTGCGACGTGCTATTCAGATGAGATCTCCCCCCTCGTAGTCTTATGGATTTACGGACAGCCCTGCAGGATTCATGGCGTCATTTTCCTCCAGCATTACTTTAGACATTGCGACGCTCCTGCGTGCTCGCGGGGGCACTACACGATATTAGGCATGTGTAGTGTAATAAAATGACGATTTTTCAAGACCCATGGTCACATGAATGTTGCTCAACCTCTGGTGATAAATGTAACTCCTATGGCGACAAAGAAGCTAACCCTTGAATAAAATCAGTGGCTCATAGGAAAAGCCAGGGTCAATCAAGGCTTATGATAAACTAGTAATATTGTATATAATGTGAAGGACGATCAAACATTTTAAAATGAGCGCTCGTAAAATAGTCTATCAAATTGAGTGAATGTCCAAATCCGCAATAGCTCTGATTTTAAATTGTTTGATTGTCCTTCATATTATGCACAAATTTTTAAGTTGGTTGCCCGACCTGTTAGGTTATTTGTTCCGACAAAATTGTTTTGGACTGTAGTATTTCGTAGTATAATTTGGTATTCGTTATAAAATATTGCAACTGTGCTCGCTGTTTGACGTGGATCCCGTTTGTGCAAATTAGTGGTCATCTTGACCGTGGTCTACAACCTCCTCTCCTTCGGACAGCACTGATTGTCGTACGGGACACTCCCCAGGCAAGTGAAACAACGCTTCTGTGGCAAACTCGTCACGCTTCGCCCTTCTCCGCGTTTCCCGATGAATCATTCCTGTATGAAGTGATCCGAAGCCAAGCTGTAAAGAAGAACATCACCACAGTGCACCGTAAGTGCTCGCTAAGTGATACTCATTGTCTTCTCCGCTTTAACTGCCTCTAGGTACAGGACGAGTCCTATTTGGTGCTATAGTCATGCTGGCCTCGAGCAGTGAGCCGTCCAACATTCTCTGTACGACAGGAAGACGTCTGGCAACAAGCTCTCTCACTCACATACATTTCCTCCAAGTTCTTAATATGTTACTTTATGTAGAGTCGTTGGAAACAGTCTGGAATGCTTGTAAGCAAGTTGCAGGGTAAGTTGTGCTGAGAAGTAACTGTTTAGAATAAAATATTCGATACCTGGAGCTGTTTTTGAGGTAACTATCACAGAAGCAAGACCATCAGGCCGTTAAGCGCTCAAATTAAAGTGGCCCTCTAAATAATATTAGTGCTAGCTGCTCTCACAGCGCAGATGATGGCTCACAGGACCACTCAGTCTTTTGCTCCGGTTCCATCCTCACTACAATCACCAATCAGTCTTTAGCTCCGGTTCCATCCTCACTACAATCACAAGTCCAATTTTTATATTGCTCTCTTGTTCGGTTTTATGAAACCAAATGAGGAATACGTTTGGCGGCACAGTCTGTGACGCGCAACTTGAATCTGCACTCAATTCCCCGATTGGCTTACTTCAATGCGAGTCGTTTCGAAAACAACACAAAGTATCGATTATTCTCTTAACAATTATTCTCAGCTCAGCCGACCCTTCAACTCCCTTACGAGATCTGCAGACTGTACATGATCACCCTGTATATTAAGTCTTTAAATTTTGCAGAATAGAGTAGCTTCATCCGAAGCAGACGAGTTAGAAGTGGCGTTACAACAAAGGAGTAGCCTGAATATGTTCTATAAAGCCGCGGATGCCAGCACCTATAGTCGTAATAAAGAGTTTGAGCTTACGTGGCATTTCATGGAAGAGCCAGAATGAATTGGATTATTATAGATAGTTTAATATAGAAATGTAGCCTTTCGACCCAAATTTTAAACCTCCTTTTCGAAAAAGGAATGATGGAAATAAAAGAAGTCGGAATTGGTAGTAAGAATTATCATTAAAGGATATCAGTGATAAGATGCGCTCATGACATTGCTAACCGCAGAGGAACTGAAGAGGAATTGCTGGACCTTTGAATGTAGCGAACAGTCTAGTGAGTACACACAGTGATTTGAGAGGAAAGGCGAAATTAATGAGGAGATTTGTGTTAAACTTGTAATGACAATATGGAAACACGACGTATACTAAGTTAAGGAATTATGCTACGTTGGAAACAAAATAAGAAATGACAGACGATGGAAGCAGGCAATAAGCAGCAAACGATCACAGGAAAAAGGACAGTTCTGACCAAGGGAATCTTCTGGTATTATCCATCGGTTTTCGTCTGAGGAAGAGATTTTTGAATAAGTAAGTCTGGAGAAAAACACTGGAAGCATTTTTAACGCGGACTATGGGATTATCGGAGAAGTCGAGAATCGAAGCGATCAAGATGTGATGCTGTAGAATAAAGTTGAAATGCTGACTTACAAGATAAAAAATGACGAGGTTCTCAGCAGAATCGGCAAGGAGAGAGACGTATGGAAAGCATTGCCGAAAAGAAACTACGAGATAATTGGCTATATGTAAAGGCATCAAGGAATAACTGCGACGCTATTTGAGGTAGAGATAGAGGATAAAATCTGTCGGGACACACAGAAATACTACTTGAGCGAGATGTAGGGGGTGACCCGTACGGGGCACACAGCGACTGCAATATATCAAACAACTGAGAAGGTGTGGTGTAAGTCTACTCTGCCAACTCACGGCGGGCCGCAACAAACCTGTCACTAATAATGATCCCCAGCAGAAACAGAAATTAATATCGGCAAGCACTCTGAATTTCAAGTAGAACACATTTCTCTTGAGTCTTAGAAGTTCGGAACTCTTCCAGAATCCACTTTTCTAGTCGAATAGCGCGACTTCCACCGACCGCCGACGACGCCTCCACCTCATTACCACACACCAAGAATTATCTGGCCGCCAGGGTGACGCGAGGACGGGCCGCGGACAGCCAATATCCCTGGCCGCCTCCGTGATGGATGGCGCCTCGGCGCATTCAATCTCCGCCAGGCACCGCTGGCCTCTCGGCCTCTTTCTAATCGCTCATCCCAGTACTCCAGCCCTCCATATCCCGTCCCCAGCCGAGACTGATGTCGACGCTGGGACCAGAGGCACGGCCTGACACTAAGGCTTCACTGGTCGATGACACGTAAATTATTTGGCAACCTTTAGCGTTACATACCCTTTGATTTGTGATATGCAGCGACGTGTGCAATGGCAATTCCTTTCTTAATTGCAGAAGAGAGACCGGGTATGTGGAAAGAGTACATTGAAGGCCTCGTTGTGGGGTAAGACTTGTGACAGAAGAAGAAACCGGTGTTCAGGTACGTAAAATAGTGCAAGGTGTTCGAAATAAAAAATAGTGTAACTTATAAGAAAAGGCAGGTAATATGCTACAAGAGCCAAGAGGAAACAATAAGAGTAGAGATCCAAAAACGAACTGCTACAGTAAAAATGGGTGTAATACAGGGATGCAGTCTTTAGTCCTTACTGTTCTACTTATACATCGGAGAAGCAATGACGGAAATAAAGGAATGGTTCAAGAGTGGGATTAAAATTCAGGGTGAATGGATATAGTCAAAATTTCATTCTGTAAACATTCCCCGTGTCTCTGCGATATCGATCCTTCCAGGGGTGTTAATTCTGCAAGGTTCGCAGGAGAGCATATAACCCTACCACTGCAATTGTAATTTAATATGCTTTTACGTAAAGAGAAAACACCGCCTCTATGTTGCCATGTATAACCCACTTATTAAATTCAGTTTAGTTTCTAAATACGGTACACTGTAGAACGATAGTCCTGTTAATAGGAAAAGCTAATAAACAGAGTTACCCTTTTTGCAGGATTTTACAGGATTGTGTCTAATGGACAACTAAATTTGACCATTCAATTCTTTTCCTAATATCTTACCCAGCGGTTAGAGAGCAACGGAGTATGAACAGTATCATATTGAAACTAGGGCAACTCAGCTCCAAGTTCATTTAGTGGTTTAAAATACATACTAACTGTCGCCAACTTATCCAGGCAATGAAACAGTGAAGTACTGGGAAAGCAAAAGTATGAATTTTGCCAACTTTCTTGATACTGTTTAAGTAGCTTCTTTCCGTGCTTGCTCTAGATAGCGCACCAATTCGCCCTTTCCACTTTTTCCACTCCCCAGAGTAACTTTCAAACAAAAGCACACTGGTTTTTACGTACACCTATTCCTTACATTGTCCCTAAGCGTAATCATTTCTTACAATTGTCAAATTTACATTAACGTAAACAGTTTATACACACACTTATTTTTAATTACGAAATGTCATAGGAAACATATTTAACGTAATACTCAATTTACATAGTATTTTACACGCGTTACTCACATACAGTGCAAAGAACTTCAGCCTCCAATAAAGCACACTTTACATATACGGAGAATGTAGTACCATTATGTAAAAATTTTGAAGCAAAAAATCGTAACAAAATTAGATGAACGATAAAAAGCTTCTTTGAAATTAGGAAGATAAGACACGAGGTACTGACAGAATTGAAGTTGAGAGGACAGATCGCCCGTTGGAAAGAAATTTTGCAACCCAAAAAGCAAAACCAATCTACCGGTTATAGTAAGTATCTCATTTTCTAGTTTAATTTCATCACCGTCACCTCATTGGATAGTTGTTTTGTATTACAACCGAAGAACCATCACCAGTTCGTAGGTTATAACAGAAATATTGAAATTTATCAATGAGGCGATGGATCAGATCCATTCGCCAGGTGATTTTTATGCTTGCCGGTAGAGGAAACATCAAACCACTGAAGAAGAATGAAATTTCAATTATTTGGAAATACTGTCGAGGGAGAAGCAATTATAATAATGTTATAGTGATACAAAAAGTCTCTCTTATGTCAAATAACAACAAGATCACCCATAAGGATATAGAGCGCTGAGTGAAATGTTCATTATTACGTTTCAAAAAGTTTCAGTGTTGTACATAAAGTGAAGTTTGTTAGAAAGAGGATTACTGGTAGAGTTGCAAATTTAGAAGTGATTAGCAATCTTTTCATACAAACAAGTAAGTGACGAGGAACAAGTGTGTATCTCACAGCATGGGTGAAAGGAACCCACCAACCTTATATGCCGTGATTCAAATTTAGAACTAAGGAGCGAAATCATTATTCTGTACTTGTAACTATCAACATTCAGAAATACTACTGAGTTTGGTGAATGTGTGGGACCCCTAAACTAGGCAGAAATATCAATTTAAGGAAAAATTGTATTACATTAGTTCAGTGTTGAGTAAAACGGTAAACTTAGAAAAAAATAACATTATTTTGACCTTCATCTATAGGGCCATCCTGATTAGGTTTTCTGTGATTTCCCTAAATCGCTACAGACAAATCCCAGATTGTGCTCCGTCTCTAATGACTTCCATATCGATGGGTCGTTAAACCGTACACTTCACTCCTTCCTTCGTTGCTTGATAAGAAAAATACGCATATATGATTGTACTTGTACAGGTAAATTGAATTTTTCAATTAAATACGAATAAATTAATTTTGAAAGACATATCAAGACAGAAATCAGCTTACAGTACGAAAATATATACAATAAACCATACGCTATACATATTCATGTAAATATTTTAATATAATACTAAGACGTAAGAACCACAATATGGATAGTAAAAAAAATTGTTTTGTGAGAAGACATTAAGGAAATATATTTCAACACATGCGTTCGAAGAAGTATAAGAAATCATCTTCGCAGTTACGGTCACATGTTATTTCTTATCGACCGAACTTTATAATTCGTGACACAATCTCCAGAAATGTCTTTAACTTTCGTGACATTGTAGTCCCCGAGCGCAATTTCTAAGTCAGAAATAGAGGAGAAACATTATTGCAATAAAATTCGTCAAAAGGTCATTGGCATACATTGGCACATTTAAAAAAATAAAAAATTAATTTAAAAAAAGTAAAAAACTTGACTAGTTATGAAATAACTAAATCTGAATCAGGCAAAAGTACGGATAATGCAGGTACAGATATTGGACAAAAATGCGGAAATATCGCCAAAAAAGCATGCTTTAACATGAATGAAGATACTAGCCAAGCCTGGAGGTGGCTTTGTTGCACCGGACAACGAACGGCACCTGTGGAATGTCCTCAGTACGTTGCGAATGTCAATCGCGGTCAGAACGATGTTCTGTGTAGCTGTAAGTGCATTATGTCGGAGATAAGTGAATTCGAACGTTAGCAGATTGTTAGAGTTGGTATGGTGAGTTTTCCCAAGGGTTTGGTGGTGCAAGAGACATCATATCGAAGATTCATACCGCATTCGGGGTAAAAGAATAAATATCAACCGCTAAATCGCAACACTGACGAAAGTTTTTCTTGAGTGATCCTGACAGTCACGGAAGAGGATAGTGATGCAAAATAGGCGGAGGACACCTCTAAAAATCACTGCAGGAATGAGTATCTCACTCGAGAACCCTGTCAGAGCTAAAAGAACACGAAGGATGCTCCATATGCAGGTGAAAACCTGGCGAGCTGTAAATCCAAAACGACTCATCTCTGATGCCCGTAACTGTGAGATGTGCTACCGAAGCCTTGAAACCTGTACTATGCAGCAATGGAAGAAAGTCATTTGGTAGGATGAGTCTTATTTTCAGGCTGTTTACAAACTTCTGCCCGAATTTACTCTCATAGAGTGAAATTTTACCGAGGTTCGGTGATGATGTGGGCAACGATGTCGTGATACGCCGTGAGCCCACTGGCAACTCTACGAGCTCGCGTTACTGCTAAGGGTTATGTGAGAGGTTTGGCTGGTTTATACAGAAGGATGTGTTTGGGACGGTAAGGAGCGTCAAGGAATTCCGTCATCACTGCAACAATACAGTGACTATACTGCCTGCAACGTGATGTTTGTAACTTAAAACAACATGTACTACACTGATATGTGCAATGTTGCAGTGTCCTATTCCTAGGAAATATTAAACATTCTTGCATTTACAATTTTGTCTGACCATTAGACAGAAAAGGAGACCTCCCGTCAACATCGACGAGCTTAGAGACGGAGCACAGGCATGAATTGTTTCAAGAATTTGGAAGGAATTCGGCCATATCCACACAAAGCAACGATCGCAGCGTTTTCCTGGAATGGCTTAGGGAATTCAAGAATTTCTATCTTGATGGTCGGATGAGGAGGATTTTAACGGCCGAATGCGTGTCAATTGTGCTATTCATTGTGTCACTTCGCTGGTACAAAATACGAGATACTGTGTTAAACACAGTTGACTCGAAAAGAGCCATTTCTTTTACATGAATGTCCTTTCTTCTCACGAATACCTTATTTATGACTATTTCACTATTTTATAGTTTCTCATGTTCGTTCGAAGAAGCTTGTGTGATAGTTTATTAAACTTAATAAAAATAATAATAACAATAATAATTTCCAAGTCAGAAAATTGTTTTTCGTGAACGTACCTCCTGATTTCACCACGTAATAGCTAAAACGGTTTATTAAAGCTACAATATAAAAGTGCCGAAACTTCCTAAGGATTATCAATTATCCATAAAGCTATTAGCCATGTTCTTCACCTCATGCAATGGCAGTCAGTCATTCCTGGACTTACATACCATTACTTCCTGCCCCACCAAGCACGAAGTTACAACCAGATGGACATCACCAATGGAATGAAGAATATACCCCATAATCCAGAGAGCTTTTATTTTCATTGATTTTTGTGGTACTTACACACAATACCCTTGACGATATAAAAGCTGTGGATATCTCTTAGTTTGCATCCTATGAAGAATCGAACCAGATTTACTGCAAGAGTGATCGCCAGAAAAAAAGGATGAATGTAACAACAACGGCTAAATAGAAACTGATTTAAGGATGACTACACATCAGTCTCTTATCTATATTCTGATCTCTACTGGCGCTAGGAAGTAATAGAGGTATTGCGTGATGAGACTAACATCTTGACATACAGCATTTTTCGATATATATATATATATATATATATATATATATATATATATATATATATATATATATATATATATATAAACCGTACTGTGCAATATTCTTCAATTTTATAACACACATTTGATATTTTTGTCTCCATCATGGAAGTTTCAAGTTGATGACTCAGATAGTCTCGTAACTTTGGCATTTCCCATCATTAACATTTTTTCCTAATTTCTGTTGGTCTTTGATTCTACGACAGCCTTATGGATGTAAATTCGTTTAAGAGTGTAACGGAATTTAAAAGTTCTGAATTGTGTATCTGAAAGGAATCTACATATTTGGAAAGCATGTGTACTACCACTTAGCTCTGACGGTGTAATCATATGAAATTACGTAAATTTTAGAAATACTTAAATAAGTTTAGTAAGGCACTAGTTTTTCGAAAACTGACATGGTGAGACTTTAAGTATAAAAATACACGGTCACTTTTATGGAATAGAAGCAGCAATCAGTGGCTTTTAATCATTTTGATTAATACGAACGAATTGCGTCGCCAATGATCTCAAACCATAAAATTGATCGTTAGACAAATTCTCACGTTTATTGTTATGTTTATCGTATGTTCAAAATGTGATTTAGCCTCTTTTTCGCTTTTGCGCAACTTCCATGGTGTGATGGTGCACTAAGGCAAACATCTATGTTACATAAATATTTACCTACTTTATTGTAATTGTATCAACTAATTAGCTAAATCAATTTTAATATATTTATAATGTAAGAACAGGATTAAGTGGCACTGTTGACTGCTTGTGAACAAGTTCATATATCGCGGTTCAATAATCAGTTGTACACATAAAGAAAGGCCAATCACACACGCACACACACACACCTAATATTTCTGTCACACGGTTATTTATTTAGAAATACGGAAATATCCAAAGACATAACAGTATTAAAGAATTTGCTGTCAGAGGTGTTACATTATTTAAGTAATTATTTTATATGCAGTATTCATTGAATGATGGTTCATGATAAGTACTTACAAAAGTCAGTTCACTATAAAAATATTACCTGAATGATTATTGAGTTAAACGTGTTGATCGAAGGCGAATATAAGTACAAATAGTTATGAGAGACAACCAGTATATACGAATACTGGGATAGTATACATTGCGACAGCTTACTGGGACTTGCATTTCCCAGCATTAAGTAGTGTATCGTTCTTACATGTTATCTTATTGCCTGCTGCTTACGTCTCCATTTCTTAGGCCAAGATTTCTTTGGCGATTTTTCTGTCGTTCCACCAGCACGCGAGGCTATTATCATTCAGAATACCACTCATCGCCCTGGTGATAAGTGGTAAAAAACGTCATAAAAACATAGGGGCCGAAGAACGCGATACGGAAATCAATAGGCAATGTGTCAATTTGCGTTAGCTTAATTATTGCAAATAGTAAATCGAATTGTGCATATTTTTAACATAATAGAAATATATTTAATATTTCTGTAAATGCTTTTCTGTAAAATGTATTAATGTATTATTAATGTATAACTTTTTTATCTTTCGCTTGTACCGCAATGGGGAGAGGTCCACTGGTTTGATCTTATGCTAGGAGAGGGTGGAGGCCTGGATCTTGAGGTCTATATGGAGAGCAGTTGTATAATACGATATAAACTAGGTACTGTAGTGCTACTTCTGATACCATTATTGTAATGTCTTCACAGCGTGGATGCGGTGTGATTGTTAAGGTTTCCCTATAACATGGTTTACATGAAAACTGTCTTCCTTGCAGATCAAATTGGTTAGTTCAGTATGAAGAGCTATATTCTCATATTCTCCAGAGTGAGGTAGATTCCTCTTTGTCTTTAGAATCATACAAATTACCCCTTGGTGAGCACTGCCACTTCAGTGGATATGAGCTTTCCTGTAACGTTGTCTTAAAACGAAGCGAGGAGCCACGAATTAATTGACTTTGGAAAACCGAATCTCAGTTCCAACTCCACCTTCATTTACGTAATATGATTTCCTGTTATGACGATAACATCTTAGTTCGTTCTTTCTCGGTACATCCAATATTGTATTACCTATTAGCGCTCATTAAGGATGACTAACGAGCAGGCTATTCGTTAATGTAACTAATAGCAGCAAGTGTTTATTGCAAATTATGAACTTTGAGCAACATCCGAATACCACGACTGAAGTGAACACTTTTGAAATTAATGTACATGGAAGTGAGTGGATAATGTGATCGTTTGTGAAGGAAATGAGTCACGGTATTCTTTCGTTAGATTTATTATTTACGTATCAACAGCAAATGTAGTCATCGTGATACCAGCTTTTCTGAAGAGGTGTCGTCTTTTCGAAGAGCACTGGATTTGTTCTAAGAAAATTTTTTCCAGGAAACAAATTTTAACTAATGTGTCATTACTTTCGCGTACAGGAATTATTTATTTCAGAAAAAGCGGAATTACTGATGTCTCGATGGTGAGCTTCAATTGTTATTCAAAAATTAGCTTCTCAGTTGTTTAAATAAGAGTTTTGAAATTCAGATTGTATTCTTATATGTAAACTCATAAAATATCACTCCAACATATCTGGTGCAATGGGAAGAACTGCTTGATCTGAAAAAGTAGGTCAAGTAACTTTGGCCAATGACAGACTGCCAGTTCGCAGAAAATTTGGTCGAGCTAACATGAAGGTAGCACTAGTGAAAAAAAGCAACCGGTCTACGAGCCCACCGTTTGATCCCAACTACTGGTGATATTTTGAATCAAGACGTCCTGTTCAAAGAATCACCATCAGTCTGCCTAAGGCCTTCTCAAACAGGCGGATGACTGAACAGGGTACAAATGGCCCAGAAGTCAAACGAATCCACGGTGACCTTGAGGATGCAGAAGGCGATGATGACACCTGCTACCTTAAGGATTTTACCCACAAGAAATGTTGCTTTTACTTGAAAAAAGTTTTATGGAGTTCATACCAATGGAGAAAGTTTGAGAATTAGAGCCCAGTGGAATCTACAGGAAATGGCTGCTAAGGAGCTGGCGACTACGGATAAAATCATGAAAAATTTCTGACTTAATACACCCACCGCAAAATAATGATACCACATACGTGCTCTTACATAAAATATGTGTGGGAAACTGTGCTCACCTTTTAATCGCTGTCTTCAAATCCACTTAATTTATTCTCAGAGCTTAAGGAAGAAATACAAAGTTCATTGAATAAGTAATGCAACACTTTTTTTGCTCGACCAACTTCGGTTTAAACACGGGGATTTTGTCGTGGAACATCGTCGAATATCGTCGCTTCAGTCCTTCTAGATTTAAGAAGCACCGACACGTGGCGACGCTACATGTAATGTTCAGATTGTCGTCTGTTTTTAGGTGCGTTCCAAGCACATAGCTATCACTGAATATCTTTTGACTGAAAACCAGAGCATCGCCGATATACATAGGCGCTTACGGAGTGTCAACGGAGATCTGGCTGTGAATGAAAGCACTGTGAGACTCATTATTGCAACAAGGTCACGCAAACCTCTCTGATCTTCCGCGTGTCGGTCGGTCGCACACGGCTGCCGCCGCCGCACTGTTGGAACTTAAAGGACACTGTTACTCAAGGAGAGGATCACAATGAAACACTTCGCCGCTCATCTGGACGTCTCTATTGATGGTGTTGATGCACTCGCCCACTAGACGGGGTAACATCTGTGGCCGCTGCGTTCCTCACGAACTAACAGAAAACCATAAATGACAACGAAAGACCAGCTGTGCGGAATTGCTTATGCTGAATGTGATAATATTTGTCGAACATCGTCATTGACGCTGATACATGGGTACATCACTTCCAACTAGAAACAAAAGAGCAATCCGTGCAGTGGCACCACACCATCTCTCCTTCGAAGAAACAGTTCACAGACGCACCCTCAGACGGTAAAGACATGGCGACCATCTTTAACGGCTCCCACTTTTGGTGCAACGACCAACTCTGATGTGCACTGTGTTACCATAAGGTAACTGAAGAAACGACTTCTGTTTGCCGTCACCAAAAAACGAGAACGAAACCTCACACAAGTCTCTGCATCCTGAGAGGAGCTCAAAAAAGTTCATTAGACCGTTCTCTCCCACCTGCCCTACAACTCGGATCTCGCACCTTCCAACTTTCATCTGTTTAACCCAATGGACGATGGACTCCGCGGGAAGCAGCACGTGGATGGTGGGGAGGATATTGATGTGGCAAGACGTTGGCTCCGTCGTCGACCAGTAGAGTGATACCATGTGCGCACACAGGTGCTCCTAGTCAGATAGCGTAAGGCTGTAACACAGAAAGGAGATTATGGTGAAAAATATCGTGTTTTAACCAAGAAAGTGGCTACTAGTTCGGTATGCTGGAATCATGAATAAAACCAACCTGGTTTCAGAAAGAAATATGTTGCATTACTTAATGAATACCTAAAATGTAAACTTTCACGGCCGGAAATATCATGTCCATTATAATTATCCTGGCTGTTATGCCGTGGTCGGTTGATGAATTCTGTGGTGATTCCCAACGTTTCGTCTCCGACTGCGACATTTAGCTGATTTCTTATAGTACTCGTGTGAATAACTTCGCACTTTCCTTTATTCAGGGCCAATTGCTACTTTTCGCACCATACAGATATCTTATCTAAATCATTTTGCAAATTCATTGACAGTTGAGTCCCCCCAGTCGCCCTTTATTCCTTCTGTTATGAATGACTGCAGTGAATATAACCATCGTCTTTTCTGTCTTGTGGCACATTGCATGCACGTCATTTTACTACAGCCTGTTCAGCGTTATGACAATTTCATGGCACACTCCGTTTCATCGAAGTTCTTCGGAATACTAAGAAGTGTACTGTGGTCTGCTGCCTTCACAATATCTTGGGAATCTCACATGCCGGTTTACAGTCACAATGGCCATGCAGTCCCACCATGGAAATATAGACTCCATCGAGTTATTGAAAGCGCTATTACGACAAAAAAAGCTATAAATGGAGAACTGTCATAGTTCCTAAGAAATATGTCTTTCAATACATAGCTTTTCTGCCGTGACGACTATTATACAGGTCGTTGGTAAATCACTCGCAGCCGGCCGGGTTGGCCGAGCGGTTCTAGGCGCTACAATGTGGACCCGCGCGACCGCTACGGTCTCAGGTTCGAATCCTGCTTCGGGTATGGATGTGTGTGATGTCCTTAGGTTAGTTAGGTTTAAGTAGTTCTACGTTCTAGGGGACAGATGACCTCAGAAGTTACGTCCCATTGTGCTCAGAGCCATTTGAACCATAAATCACTCGCGTTTTAGTCTCTGAACTTCGTCCATCTAGATGCAAAGTCGTCCAAGAACACGAATACGGTAATAAGTAGTAGTGTCAAGGTAATCCTGAGGTTTATGAGAGATATAATTCTCGCAGCTGAATAAGTGGTTTGGGTAACACGGCTAGAATTACGCCTCATTGGAAAATATTCCAGTAAAGAGCATAGCAGGGATGATGTATACAATATGCTCATTCTATTCAAACTTCGATCGCCTATGCACTACCGCGGTTATTAATACTTCTTCCTCTACTCTTATAGGGTGACAGCAGTACCAGAAATTTGCAGAAAGTAATAGCAGAAGTTTTAACGAGTTATTAATTCTCATGCGTTTCATATTGATCGGGAATTTAATTGCACAATCAAAGCTGAAGCTTTGCTCTGGCTTTCGGTTTGACGCTCCGTCGTATCCAAAGAAACTTAATTTAAAGTTCTTTCGGCGCTTAAGAAAAATCTCTTGAAAAATATTTAATCTCGTAACTTGATCTAAATAAAGCAGAAACGTAATTTCCAGCACAAAAGAGTGAGAAAACGGAACACGCCGGAAGCACTGTAGAAATGCTGTAGGCGACTTCCTTTCATTATCCTTCGAGCAATGAACAACAAAGTGGCAAAGACTCAGCCCCCTCCCCTCTGCCCCCTCCAATGCCCTTTCTTACATTATGTTGGCTCTCTATCGGACCGGTGCATTTTCAATAACGAAGCCAGTAAACATTTCTTTTCAGAGTTTCCGAAGTATTTAACTCTGGTGGCGGAGTCTTTAAATTAATGGTTTTTCGAACTGAAATCGTCTTGGTAATTCACAAGGGGAAATTAGAAGGCATGCTTCTTTTTCAGTAGATAGTTGGTAAACAATAAATGATTACTGCTGTGGGGGTGGCTGGCTCTGAGCACTATGGGACTCAACTGCTGAGGTCATTAGTCCCCTAGAACTTAGAACTAGTTAAACCTAACTAACCTAAGGAAATCACAAACATTCATGCCCGAGGCAGGATTCGAACCTGCGACTGTAGCGGTCTTGCGGTTCCAGACTGCAGCGCCTTTAACCGCACGGCCACTTCGGCCGGCGCTGTGGGGGTACGAAGAGATCCATAGAGGAATGGATCGAATCATATCTGTCTCATTCACAGATCGTCAATTACGTACTACCCAAATACTGAATGTGAGTGTATATTTTTTCCTACTATTGACGTCGAACACACTGCAATGAAACAATTATGCTAAGTAAAAGTTGTCTGCTGGAACTTGAACCTTGTTAGTCTGCAGCAGTAGACAACAAATGAGTCCTACTTTTCGTGCACGCCGCTATTACAGGCAATCTCTACAGGAGCTGTCGTGATGAGCTCCTGGTCTTACATTCCTTGCAGAAAGGGCAAAGCAGACAACTGAACACAACCACGCACTTTGTGCTGATGTCGGTTCCTGACGCCGTAATTAAGCTGCAGGGTCTATCACATCCTGTCTGCCATTCTGAGAGATACGTGAAAGTGGGTGAGGCTGTTTGCATCTGAGAACATATGGATGGAGACATGTCTGTTAAAGGTGTTATCTGAGCCCCGAGGTGTGTACTGGTAGCAGACACCTGAACAGTACATGAATATGAACCTTGATTAATCATTAACGATGGGTGGAGAGCTTATACGTAACTGTCGTAATACAGGAAAAATGTTTTAATAAAAAAGATGTGTTTCCTTGGAAAAACTTCAGTTCTGAATTTGACAATCTTTCAGTCACATCGTCGTATCGTTTTACCGAGAAGCCCCAAAAATTGGTATTGAAATGCTGTTCAAATGCAGAAATATGTAAACGGGCAGTATACGCCATCGCGGTCGGCAACGCCTATATAGGATAAGAGTCTAGCGCAGTTGTCAGATCAGTCACTGCTGCTACAGTGGCAAGATATAAAGATTTAAGTGAGCCTGAACGTGGTGTTGTAGTCGGCGCACGAGCGATGTGACACAGCATCTCCTAAGTG
Organism: Schistocerca piceifrons; assembly: GCF_021461385.2. Classification (NCBI taxonomy): domain Eukaryota; kingdom Metazoa; phylum Arthropoda; class Insecta; order Orthoptera; family Acrididae; genus Schistocerca; species Schistocerca piceifrons. The sequence continues at coordinate 635,579,650 of NC_060139.1, forward strand.
GCGATGATGTGCAGATTTTCCCGTACGACCATTTCACGAGTGTACCGTGAATATCAGGAATCCGGCAAAACATCAAATCACCGATGTGGCAGCGGCGGGGACGAGATCCTGCAAGAACGGGAAAAATGACGACTGGAGCGAATCGTTCAAAGTGACAGAAGCACAACCCTTCCGCAAATTGCTGTTGATTTCAATGCTGGGCCGTTAACTAGTGTCAGCGCGCGAATCATTCAGCGAAACATGATCGATTTGGGCTCTCGGCACAGAAGGACCACTCGTGTGCCCTTGATGACTACACGACACAAAGATTTACGACTCGTCTGTGCCCGTGGGCACCGACATTGGACTGTTTGTGATTGGAAATATGTTCCCTGGTCGGGTGAGTCTCGTTTCAAATTGTATCGAGAGGATGGACGTGTATGGGTATGGAGGCTACCTCATGAATCTATGGACCCTGCATGTCAGCAGGGAACTTTTCAAGATGGTGGATGCTCTGTAATGGCGTGGGTCGTGTGACGTTGTAATGATATGAGACCCCTGATACATCTAGATACGACTCTGACAGGTGACACGTAAGCATCTTGTCTGATCACCCGCAACCATTCACGTCCATTGTGCATTCCGACGGCCTTGGGCAATTGCAGCAGGACAATGGGACACCCCACCAAGTCCAAAATTGCTACAGAGTAGCGCCAGATTTAAACACTTCAGCTATCACCAAACTCTCGAGACATGAACATTGTTGAGCATATTTGGGATGCGTTGCAACGTGCGGTTTAAAAAGAGATCTCCACTCCCTCGTACTCTTACGGAGTTATGGGCCGCCCTGCAGGATTCATTGTGTCAGTTCCCTCCAACACTACTTCTGACTTTTACCGAGTCCATGCCACGTCGTGCTGTGGCACTTCTGCATGCTCAGGGGCCCTACACGATATAAGGTAGGTGTACCAGTTTCTTTGGCTCTTCAGTGTAGTACTCTGTGTGGCCCGCAGCAGCCTATATATTCTTGTTAACTATCAGATAGGTGGCTATTTCCAGCATGTAGCGAAGCCATCAGATGATGGCAAACAGCACTGCGATCACGAGGGGGGCAAACGACACCAGCCTATTATGTAGTGCACTTTGTAGGTGAGTGTTTTTGATGCATCTTACTTTACCGAAGCACTGCGCTGAAAGGCAGCATGCTGTGGGATTCATCAGTAGCATGTCACAGAACAGAATGCACTGATGTGGCTTCGAAACAACGTGTTACAAGTGTGCTAAAGTGAAAAGAGAATTTTTGGAGTAAATCGTATCACGAATCATCATCTACTACCCTCCAGCGAGTGTGTTAGACAGACACGATTCAATCCAAGAAAACGTCGATGAATTCTCTTGAACCAGTCACCATTCCTTACAAGTGCCACATCATTGCTACAGTCGTCAATCGGTTCACTTGCACCGAACTGCTCACCGTATTGAACTGGATTTCAGAAGTGTTCGCATTTACTACTCGACCGACATTACACAACACGGAAATTCCACTTTCATCTTCTCCTACTGTCGTATTTTCCAGCTTCGATGGATAATACCTATGTAGTGGAATTAAACCGTTTCGAAGTTTGGAGTATACCGGTGACTTCTCTATCGGATTAAATATTATCAAAATTGATTACTGGTTTCGGCTTTGTATACATACTAATACAGAAACGAGAAAATATGAAGAGAATCATCAATAAATTTATAAACCAAGAAGATGGACTAATTAAATGTAAAAATTAAGTGAAGAAGTTGCCTAAAAATTACAGCAGCAACATGTAGGCATCGAGTTGGTATATAGAAGGGCAAGAGGAGGACGTGGCTGTATACAGATTAAATAAAATTTACAAAGATCGGCGACAGTGGCGATAGTATAATTCAAGTTACAGACAACTGAAAAGAAAAATATTATTCAGAAGAAATACAGTGGGGTTACTATTTATACATTTATAAAATATGGTACAATCTGTATGTTAAGTAAATAAATGCAGTGTATTATAATTCTAAAATCAGCACATTACATAAATGATGAGAAAATGTGATGGGTAACATACGATAAAAGTTAAATGGATAAAAACATTTTATAACGCACTTAACTGTATATGGAATGAGTTTTTCGACGGGAAAATCGATTTACGATAAAATGCATTTTATAAATGTTTAGTGCGCCATTTAAAATTGTGTATACTATATTGTGCTTACGTGCTAGAAGTTCTTTAAATCGTTGCTTTAAAGTTTGTTGCACACTATGTTCCGGACTACGTTTATGGGACACGAATAATGCCGGATACAGCCTGCCTTGCTAGAGACATAACTGAGCACGAGAGAGTTGTCTCCTCTGTTGGCTACACTGCAAGACAGTTGACAATCTATCTAGCCCCGTTTGTCTTGTTACCTTGGTGAGTAAATCCATGTGTTTGTTGGGAAAGTCATATTTGGTTAAATAATTGCGTTTTATTCTCCTCAACATATCTAGACCTTCTCTGAAGATAATTAGAAAGCTTGAACAAAGGCGCGAAAAAGTAAAGCTAATTCAGAATTTGTCTGATTCATTGCCTAAAGCGGTATAAGACGAACAACCAAATGTGAAGGAATCAGGATCAGGGACAGTCGTAAGCATTGCAAACTACAGACAAAGGCATATTTTTAATCATTAAAATAAAAAGCAGCAGAGTTACTAAATATAAAAGGGTAAGGTTATCTATGACAAAATAAGGTTATCAATAAGGTCTCCTTGAAATATTAATACCATAACATTATTCACAGCAAAACGAACCAGTTAAAAATTGGGCTATCAACAAATAGAAAAGTGTGGTTGTAGCAGGATTCCAAAGACTGGTAGCACTGCTGCTTATCAATTAAGCGTTCAGTAACTTTAACAACAAAAAGATGTTTAAGAATTTCAAGCTCCTCGAATAGATTCAGCATTTTCCCATTCTGAGCAAAGCGTAGTATTCTCAAGTTTTCCTTTGTGGGAGACTGCTGTCCGCTTAAGATGCTCAGCAAACACGGAATACTGTTGAAATTGGTCTTTCTTAGGTAACATGTCCTCCCTGACCCTGGTTTTAAACATACTGTCAGTTTGGCCTATATACATTTCACAATCACTACGCTCTAATTTGTATACGCCCGATCCTGGATACTTATCCTTATGGGGGCGTTCATTATAAACGTAATTATGCTGAAGCTTATGAACACTGGTGAAAACAACATGCAAATCCTGGTGTATAAAAATCTTAGCGGGATGATACGAGAGGATCCCCGTGAACGAGATTTTAACAAATTAGGACCTGGAAAAAGCGTGACGGGGGAGGGGGCTATCTCTGATTTATCAACGGTTGCAGGACTGTAGGCATTATTTACAGCGATGCATTTCGAAATCGCTTACTCTTTTGCTGTCGAGGATTGGCTGATCGGCAACTCAATAATGCGGTACAACATCGATTTAAAAAAAATAAAAAACGCAACTTATACGCATTATGGTGGCAGGAGGATGCGTGAACTATAATCGCTAGTCGGTTTTGTGTTGTAATAGATGTCGAATCCGATAACACCTCCAAGAAGATGAAGTTGCAAGTCTGATTAGTTACGCATCCTATTATGGGCCATCGCTTCGTAAGTGAAAAACGTCTTCTCGTATTAGGCATTAAATTCTCGGCCAGTAACTTAATGTCCCAGATAGGGCCGTTGAAGATAATAATAATAATACCTTCTGCATGCCGGCGATAAAACGGAACCTGTTGAGAGGGACCTTTGTTCTGTCTAAATTATTTACATCTAGATGATTGAGAAAAATATCCACGCGACACTCATCTAAGCAGTTGCCCATGGGCTGACTCTCATTTTGTTTCAAGCTCCACCTTGCACTTAATATAATTTTATGACGGATGGATTACAAATGCAGGTACTGTAGCGTTCATTTTCTACTTTATGTGGCTTTATGACGGACGGGTTGCATATTCAGCTACTTTTACACAGTCTGATGATGCCCCAAGAGCGTTAATCTTGTCATTGATATTAAATAATTCTAAACTGGTTGCTGTGGCACTCAGCCACAGTGGAATGGAATAATTATTATAATAATATTAAGTTTATACACCTACCATCTTAGTGCACTCACTTGATGCATCCGCTTTATGTGGCAGTCTTTTAACCTTTAAAGGCTCAATGGAAGAAGGCTTTCACAAAATGTAGAGAGGAATGTGTGATAAAGAGCAGTCTACCAAAAGACACGTTTTCCTCTCTGTTGAAATCCACACTAACAAACAGTGATGCCACTTCTACAGCCAATTTGATATCAGGTTTCCTGGCTACTGGCATCCATCCCCTGAATAAGCATGAAGTACTCAAGAGACTTCCTGAATGTCAAGTAACTACTAATGTGCAAAATTTTTCCACCTGATGCTGAATGAACAGCGCTGGTGATGTTGAGGGTCAAAAGGAGCTATCGAATCGACGTCCGACGAAAGGAGAAAAGTAGCAATCCAGGCTCGTAAAATCATTCGTCTAGAGGATTTATATGAACAAAGACAGCCTTTCATAAGTCAGGATAAGCCATTAGTGATTTGAAAGGAAAGAGATTCTCCGTTTAAACAGCTGCTAATGTCTCATCTTTCTGAAGAAGGGAAAACAATAAAGAAAATATGAACTTCAGAGTCAAGTGATTATGACCTAAATGATGATTAATTTCTGAAAAACCTACGTAGAAGTGGCACCAGTGATGAAGGGGATTGTCATAGACAGTACATGGTATTTTAGAAGCTGGAGAAAAAAAGCTGACGATAGATACTGCAAGTTGCATTGGTGTGCTTCAAAGAAAATATTTTCTAGTGACGTTTCCTGCAAAGAAAAGTGTAAATATTATATTGTACAACTTAGCGGTGGTGATAAAATAACGTTTCGTGGAAATGCCATTCCACGCGAGAATGAATTTTTTTTCTTTGCTTAATGCTCCGATGTGTCCCGTTTCGAGGAAGGCGATATTTGTAGGACTGTGCCTGAACCTGTGGTGAAATGCTTCATTTTTGGGATTAAATTTGATGGCTATGACATCTCCTAGAATCAACACTACTTCCCAGTGACTTCCTCTGCTATAGAGTATTTACATCCATATTTCTTTCAAATGTGGTATCTGTTAGTCCATTAGCTTGATATAAGTGACATCGCTTTGAAAGGCCTGTTTTAAATAATTTTCCTATTTCATAAGTACGTTAGCAACCGTATAAAAATATATAATTTGTTTTGCATATTCAGTAACATTTCTTGCAACTTTGTAAAACGTTTCTTGTCATTGTCTTGAGAGGTTCTGGTTTAACTTACAGACGAGGAAAATGAGGTGTTTCACTTAGAAAATACATACATGTATGACCTGCTTGTGAATTAGAGTTTATGTGGAATTGTTGCAAACACTGTGGAGTATGGTCTATAGGTAATTTCAGGGTTGTAATTGCAATATTATGATGCGTTGAACCTCCCCGCTCCATCCTCAAAATTTGACAAACACGCCATCGCAATAGTATCTGCTGTTGCAGATGTAGTACAGGAAAATATCAAACATGCTATTGAGGAAGCTGTTGTTGAAAATAACAACACGGATTTGTCGACAGCTTTTGATGAACAGCCGCACATCTCTGAATGGTGTTGTAATAGGCACATGTGCATCCTGGCAAAGTAGCAGAGACGGCAAAATTTTCCTAGCATAGCAGATGTAAGAGAAGAAAAGGATGGTATGGTAAATTATTCTCGATCAAGTGACGATATGGATGCTGGTCGAGTAAGAAATATTTATCAGTGCTCAGTAAAAAAGGTACAACGTTTGATAAATCAGTTACCTTGACTCTAAGCCATTCGAAGAAACCGATAGAATTAAGGCTTCGATGGCTCAGGAGTAACATGAAAGGCCAGAATTGAGCGATGGAAAAACTTTGGATGGGAAAGAAGGATGACAGATGCTACAGTATGCTATATTCACAAGTGCTATGCTCCAGCAGTTACATAGAATACAGCTGATGCAAAATTAATGAGAAGAGCAGTCTGGGTTGAGTTTATTCATATAGCTTCAAGAAAAGGGGACGATAGTTAGTGCAAGTACAAAAGAGACAAGGTTACTAAACAACAACACAATCACCCTCATAATATGCACCAACTATAATAAACGAAATGAAACTAATATTCCCAGATCTCGCAGATACTAGTATGTTAAAGTATGGTGGTTGGACTACATGTGATATGGAACAGACTACCAAAACTGTGTTTTTGGCTATAAATGTTTTTCAGTTTGTCGTTTGTGATGCTGTTTCGTCATTCACTGAGGACAGTATAAAGAAGTGCAAAGTTTTGCAAAAGATGGGTGTCTACTTACGATTACAAACTGCAACAGTTACGCTTTCTTTAGATAAGAAATGGCTTAGGTCTTCAAATAATCCGGTAAAAATTCAGAGATGAATAGGTAGCGTAGAAAAGCCATCAAGACGAAGCGGTTGGTAATTTCCGCTGATACTAGCTGTGGAGCAAGCATGCACTGAAGTAAAGTGTTTTAAGCTCGTTCCTTGCAACTTTAATTTTTTGTTTGTAGGCACATTTTCTCAGAATCTGTTTATAGTAGAAAGATGAATTTTTTCATGTTTTTGTTCCTTAAGGTCTTCTGATACACTTGAATTTAAAAAAAAAATGTAGGACTATTTTGTGTTATAAGATTTGTATCGTAAAATACTTGTTAAAATGCATAAAATTTTACAACATTTGAATAACATTAAATACCTCAAGAAGTAAACTTTTTTCCAAAATGCTTAATTCAGACGAGAAACAGAACATATGTCCGCGATCTGTGTAAAAACGGAGATTCACGGGAAAATATTTCTAACTTTTGACTCAGTTTACAATGTGAGCATACTGTATTCCTTGTACTCATAAAAACTGTATCTATAACGGAGAGTTTTGTAGCTGGAGGATAGTATACCTAGGAGCACATGACATTCTCTTATCGGTGTTTTAATCAAGCGACTGATTTTAGAAACACATGACAGGACGCACAACAGAGACCGCAATAAGCAGTAACAGGAAATTTAAATTATTTTTTTCTTTTGTGTTTACTGCAGTGTTCCCAAATATTTCGAGTTGTACATATGATAACGCTATGTCGTATATTAAAGATGTTTTGAGGACTTTTTAAAAATTCTCTCCATCCACTGTATCGGCGTACGGTGATTAAAATTCTGTATTTTTTTACTAACTGGTTACATAGCAAGTGGTTATGCCACACTTCGTCGGTCGCTACCTCATTTGACCTTGAAATGAAAGGTCTCTCTACAATTGAATACGTTATATTAGCAAATGACCTGAGTTTCTTTAATCTATGTACAGTTTTTCCCGATTTCGAAGAAAGAAATTCGTGTTGGTTGCCAATAGCTAATATTTCAAAATGTCTTTAGCTTGTAGATGATATTTTGATAATACGAGGGTAACTCCAAAAGAAATGCACACTATTTTTGTAAAAATACAGTTTTTATTCTGCTTGTCTGAAAGTTTTACAGTGTGTAGATAGATCCTTCCCGCCTGTTTTAAAACTTAGTTCAACCTGTTCCCGTGAGTGGCACAATCACAGCATATCTTCACGATAGCTGTTACACGTCTTGACGTTCGTCAGAAGCAACGTGCTGTCATAGAATTCATGTTCTGTGAAAACGAGACAGTGGGAAACATACACAAGAGGTTGAAAAAGGTGTATGGAGATGCTGCTGTCGATCGCAGTACAGTTAGTCGGAGGGCTAGCAGGTTACGTGATGAAAACGGGCACAGCAATATTGAGGATTGTCCTCGCAGCGGCAGGCCTCGTACTGCACACACTCCAGACAATGTGCAGAGAGTTAAAGAATTGGTGACTGTTGACAGACGCATCACAGTCAACGAATTGTCACGCTACGTTAGGATAGGGGAAGGAAGTGTTTGCAAAATACTGAAAGTGATGGCGTTAAAAAATGTTTGTGCGAGGTGGGTTCCCAGGATGTTGACAGTGGCTCACAAAGAAACAAGAAAAGTGGTATGGAGAGAACTTTTGGAACAGTACGAGAATGGCGGAGATGAATTTCTTGGAAGAATTTTGACAGGTGATGAAACATGAATCAATCATTTTTCACCATAGACAAAGAGGCAATCAGTGGAAAAGTTATGGTGACGGTGTTTTTCGATTCCGAAGGACTCTTGCTTGTGGACATCGTGCCAAGTGGAACCACGATAAATTCTCTTGCGTATGTGACGACACTGAAGAAACTTTAAGCTCGACTGACAAGGGGATTGCCAGAGTTGGGAAATGAAGTTCGGAGTGGGACGGCGCGTGTTTTCAGCACTACCCTATAATGTTACAATGCCCCAGCCATACGGCCAGATGGCCAGCCGTTCACGAGAGAAACACTCCGAAACTTTCAGTCCTACAGTACATAATACCCATGCGTCCGCTCACTGAACCGAATGGCGCGGTGGCCGATGCAATATTGGTAACAGTTCGTGCTTCATTTTTTCTAAGTATCGATTTGCTTTTCCTTATGTAAAAAATTACAATGACGTTCAAATTGAAATCTTCTGTTCTTTCAACATTTTCAATTATTCCAACCAAATTATTTCCTTCAATTATTCGTTCGTATTGTATACTGACAATATTTAATTTCTGTCATATATATTATACATAACATCCGTCGAACAGGAGCGTACGGTTTCTATCCGACTACTTCAGTTACACGATCGACTTCAATGTCATGAGACCGCTATAAACGAGGGTCCCCACAAAGGGGTATTTGACAAACTAGGAGAGCGAAGGGATAGCCGCGCATCCGCGCTCCCTGCACTACAAACAGGGAAGAAGAATCTAGCAGTTGCTTTTGCGCGCTTGGAACGAGTACAAGTGAGTGAAATTTTTTCGTGTTGCTAACGTTTTGTGGTTACAATGCTTCGACGTGACAAAATCGCGAGTTCTGAGGGTCTTGTAGAAGATATTACCAACGATTCTCTACACAGAGAGAAATCTAAGTTGCTAATTAAAGATGCAGTTACCCATTTCAATACACTGCTGGTTGAAAACGATTTACTAGCGTCAGAAGGTTCGCCGTCAATTCCACACGAAACAATGCTGATGGCACAGATGTTGTACAACACTGTGATGGATTGAAATTCGTGTTGGTTGCCAATAGCTATTATTTCAAAATGTCTTTAGCTTGTAGATAGATTTCTTGAGTGAAAACACTATCGTGGTTGATGAAGAGTTACTTCACGAGAATAAAGGTGGTGAAGATATAGAATTCGAAGAGGTTACAATAGACGATTCTTCGGACGAGTATGAACCCCCAGGGAAAAAATCCAAAGAGCGTACGTATATTCCGCTAGAATACGAAAACAATGCGTCAACATTGCCAAAGCACATCCTCGGTGGAGTCTGCAGGCGCTGAAAAGTAAAGGATGTCGACTTTTAAAAGAAGGAATATTTGTGACTGTGGGAAGACGTAATTAAAAAGGGTGGATCTGTATTTGACAAATACACAGCGATAGATTCATGACATAAGTTCGTTTTGTCGAAGCTAGGCACAATTACGACCAAGTTACCACTCGAAATCTGCAACAATGGGCTTTAGCCGCGGCCGCACAATATGAAAACTTTGAATTTAAAGCTTCTAGTCGATGGGTGGCGAGATTTAAACAACTGCAAGGAATTCGTCAACGGAAAGTAACAAAATTCGTAAAGGAAACAGTGACATTGGAAGAAACCTGGGCTGTTGAAGAAACTTTCCGGCTACAAACTCGAGATTTAATACTCACTTTTGACAAAGACTATATTATCAAAACGGATCAGACAGGTATGCGACACAAAATGAACTCAGATTCCATAAATGGTAATTCAAACAACGAATACCCATTTGAATAATTCTGTTATATAATCATGCAACTGTACAATAGTTTCGGTCATTTAATATCATGCTGTTTCATTTGCTTCCAGGATGTCAGTACCAGTCAACTTTCAACCGACCTCTCACCCACAAAGGAAGCAAGACCGTACTTGTGAAGAGTGTGGACATGAAGAAAGTTACCCATTCGTATAGAGCACAATGTGCTATTACATTTTCTGGACGTGACCTGCCGAGTGTTTTCGGATGCCTGCAGGAGACAACAGGTGCATTTGGACCCCGAGCCCCGAGTCCAGAAGACGATCGATGAATACGCCAAAACATACAAGAACGTCGTTATGACGTCCTCAAAATCTCGAAAGCTGACTACAAACACGTACAACGATTTTCTTAAAACATCTTTGAAGCACTATGTTGGGAACAAAAGGTTTCTCCTCATTGTCGATTCCTGGGGAGGGCAAACACAACCACAACTGTAAGACGAGGTTTTACAGGAGGACGCACAACGTCGCACCTGCACCCTCAAACTTATTCCACCGAAGTGTAAACCACTAGTGCAGCCCTGTAATGTTTATTTTTACAATCAGGTGAAAAATTTCATTAAATGCCTGCAAAATTGCGCCACGTTAATTGAACAGGAACGACAGATTAATTAACGACAGATTGTATTAAAATTCACTCTATCATTCACCATCAGTTATCATCTCCTGTTTTTCACAATATGATCCACTACTCATGGTACACGTCGAAACTAACCGCTAAAAGTCACATCTTTAGAAATGTTAACGTGGTCTACTTTTCAACAGATATCCTCAAAGCTCGCTGCTCGTGTAAAAAATCTTCATTTATTCGATGCGCATATTGTTCAGACATCTTTTGTTTGGAGTGTTTTTATGACAAATATCATTCTGGCTCTTGTGTAATTTCGAAATATCATTATTCATAGTCTTCACAATATGAATATTATTCTACCATGCACACAGTTTTCAATATACAATACGAACGAATATTTGAAAGAAACAATTTTCTGGGAAAAGTTGAAAATGTTGAAAGAACAACAGTTTTCAATTTGAACGTCATTGTATTTTTTTAAAATAAGGAAAAGGAAACATATACTCTGAAAATACGAAGCACGAATTGTTACCAATATTGCATCGGCCACCGCGCCATTCGGTTCAGTGAGCGGTCGCATGGGCATTATATACTGTAGGACTGAAAGTTTCGGAGCGTTTTTCTCGTAAATGGCTGGCCATCTGTCTGGGGCTTGGGCATTGTAACTCTATGGGGTAGTGCTGGAAACAGGCGCTGTCTCACTCTGAATTTCATTTCCCAACCCTGGCACTTCCCTTGTGAGTCGTGTTCGACCACATGGGCAAAAGCTGGATGTTTTGCTGTTGCACGACAATGCACGGCCACATGTCAGTCACAAAGCCATGGACGCTATCACGAAACCCGGATGGACAACACTGAAACACCTGCCTTACAGTCCTGACCTGGCTCCATGTGATTATGATCGCTTTGGGAAAACTGAAAGACTGTCTTTATGGAACAAGGTTTGAAGATGATGACTCCCTTGTGCACGCTGCCAAACAGTGGCTTCAACAGGTTGGTCCAGAATTTTATCGTGCGGGTATACAGGCGCTGGTTCCTAGTTGGCGTAAGGCAGTTATTATGTGGAGAAATGAAAATATTGTTCCAAAAGGATGTATCTACACACTGTACAACTTTCAAACATGTAGAATAAAAGATGGATTAAAAAAAATTGTGTGCATTTCTTTTGGAGTCACCCTCGTACTTCTTGTTCATTTGATTTCACATACTCATTGTTCGTGTGTAGTAGTGTAATAACGTATCACACGGAACAGGGACGGCGAACCTTTGGCAAGAATGCCGCTAGAGGCATGCGAACTAATAATTTGAGCACGGAGGTAAATGAGTAATATAGGTAGACGTCCCTAACCGAAATAGTTTATTTCCTGCACTCCATTTGAAGTTGTACAAAAGTGCGTCGTGAGTTGGCTATCGAAGCCGAGGCGTCACAGAAGGTGTAGATGACAGATCTTCGCTCATGCTCACTTGCTGTTAGTCACGGTGTACTCAAATGCATTAGTAATAAGACCGTCATCCACTATCAGAGCCCTTCTGTGGGCAGCTGTTCCGAAAACGACGGCTTCCGACCTCGACCGACAAGTACCGTACTGCCCAGGTATCAGAGCAAAACAGTGTCCACCTGTTTGTTTTTGGTTATTGCCCGCTTTCGTCCTGTGCTGCAATTACTTATTGCTTGTACCATTCTAAATGTCGTGAGTATTATTCATCAAGGCTAGTTTGGCAGATAAAATGCGAGAGATAATTTTAATAGGGAATTACAAACTTCGTGAACTGAGAAATGTGGCATGAATAATGAAGGAGATATGGCTGTATATGAAACAGATCCCTTTCTCTAAAAAAAATAATTAGAGATGGATAATTTTTGAAGGTGTCAGGTTAGCATGAGGTCCATTACCTTCTTGAAGATTCTGAAAACTAAGATAATTGACCACATCAAAGATGCTCTTTTATCTAGAATCACAACACAAGACAGAACTCTAAAACTGACGGAAATTGTAACAAAACAGCTCTCCTTGTATTCCGCTGTCTCTGGTCGATAGTCAAGATCTAACTAAATCTATCCGTTCAGCTGCGTTTCGTCGATATTGTGTCGTAAACTACATCAAAGAACATTTTATGACAAAATATCGTTGTCAGCAACTATTAAGGCCACAGATATTTATATCACTGTTAAAAAAGTTCACTTTTTGAGAAAGAAGAAAATTTAAGAAAAATTATTTACTTAACAACTAGTAGCGCTCTCAGTTTGGAGGGAAAAAACCATGGTAGAATCACTTTATTCCAAGCACACGTTAGACATTCTGCTCTCGAGTTGAACCACATTATACATTAATATGCGTAGTTTGCAAGGCGTGGTTTCGCTACCCTATGTAATATAATGTTCATAGTCAAAAAGTTGTGAACCTTATATCATCGCAAGCTTTTAGTAAGAGAAAGCTCGAAGGGTTGTTAGGTGAAGTCGCCTCCGAGTACAATAGCTTACTAATGTGCAACAATCTTCGCTGGTTGTGCCGTGGCAATGTAGTTCAGTGATTTGTAGGTTATTTGGAAAAACTATGTTTTGTTTACAAAATGAGGATAAAATTCTGTGGTTTCCAAAACTGACATTCCTTAGGGGCACCTGCCAGCATTTCCATGATTTCAACTACACAAACAAAGCAGTTATTATATACTTGTGGTGTCTGTTTTTAAGACATATCGGAAAGAATACACACCATTTTGATCAAGTAGGCATAACAAATTAAGACACAAAGGAATCACGGACATTGATTGGGCCTTGATCTAAAATATTTTGCCTGACCGGGTTTCGAACCCACGTTTTCGTACTACACACATGAGCTGACCATTGCACCATCTGAACACAGTGGCCATCGCTACTGCACAGGCTACCCTAGCACGCCTCCCGTCACACCCAAATTCTCAACTTACCGACACACTACTACCGTAGTGTCGCCTGATCATTGTTCTCAGTACTCTGGTATATCACCAATTCTCTTGGGAGTTCGAGCCTCGTGTGTGACCACACTGAAGAAATGATTAGCCATCCTCGCCTTAATTGTATATAGGTGGTTTCTATTCTTTCGGACATGTCCGGTTGCATAAATAGCATTATGTGCATAACTGTCTCTTCATTTAATCACACTCAACTCTTTGACTAAATCAAACCACTTACAGTTTTGTTTTAGAAATTTTCCATTCTGTCTGCAGAAAAAAGTGTAAAATATATACAAGGTGATTTATGTTATTTATTCTTTAATTACAGGTTACAAACGAGCGGTGGGATTTCATATTGATAAAAGGAGGACGGGTGCAACGATTTATGTGCCATTAAGTAGTTTTCAAGAATGCTCTATATTATATTTGTTGTAAGGCCGGAATTACAATGAGATCGTGACAGGGCTGTGTAAATGCGAGACTGACATTTAGGAGGATGTGGAAACAATCCGCTCTAAATGAAGAATAACGTAGACTGCATGGAGTAAACAGTTCTGTTCAGGTGATGCAGTTGAGAATATGGCTAGAATTCAGGAAAACAAGCTGCTTCCTATATCAGTGGAAAACTTGATGAAATAATAAGAAAAGAAACATCCTAAACAAAGTAAAAATAGAGAAGAGATAAATTTGAGACAGGAAACAGAATGCAGAGAACGAAATCCCCCTTGTTGTAGAGCGCCTTTAGAGTGGTTTCCTACGATGTCCTCAGACGAAGCGAAAAGAACTAAGCGTATGCTTAACATGTTAAACGTACAAATATAGAATACATATTTTACACAAGGGCTGATAAGTTTGGATTTAGTTTTTATTCCATGCACTCTAAACGAATTGGATGTTTAACTTGTAAATGAGACGGAATAGATTTTCCTTGTCAAATACTTTTTTTGTGCATATAAAGAGTAAAAGCTAAGTAAATGAGTAACAGAAAATGTCTTTTGGAATTAACACTACAACTAACTGATATTGAATCCTCATCAACATGAAAAACTATTGCCTCCAAAATCCTATAGTGTAGGAGACTATTAAATGAAAGATACTGGGTGTCATTTGTCTGGTAAAATTCGCAATCAAAACAAAAAACTGGTTTTTCGTTCAGTACTTTTGTGGCATTTCCCACTCTACCGGCATTTCTGGTAATCTAGTTGCAGCTCATCAGCTCTTTTCGTTTCATATTCTTGTATTTGTTAACTTCCTATGGGAATGAATAATATAAGGCTTTAGAAAATTGTGAGCCAATGATAATGGCAATCATTCTCCTACAAACTAAGCATGAAAATTTATAAAAGTATCTTGATTAAAATGTTCATTAATTGTTAATATTGGCAGTATTTGCGTCATCTGTGAATAGAGAAGAATGGAATCCGGAATTAAAAAGTCATTAACACACACAAACACAACCGAAAGACCCCTGTAGTGAAACAGTCAGAAACAGTACTATAGTTGAAACTTCCTGGCAGATTAAAACTGTGTGCCCGACCGAGACTCGAACTACAGTTATTGCCTGTCCGACGAAGACTCATGATTTACGTAAAATATTCCTTGAATAGAAACTTTTTATCTCTTGCATTATTTTTATTAATGTGGGACACTAAAACGAAACAACTAAAACTGTCAAATATAGTACTGTTAAACAGTAAGTGTTTGCTTGAAACCGTTGTTTTCCTTACAAGTCGTCAGGTCCTCGCGTCTGTGCTTCGGAACACCTTAAGCCTCCAGCTCCGTGCTAATCCTGCAGTAAACTTAAGCATGAATTATTCATGCTTATCTCACAGAGAACTTCGCACCATGCAGGTACTTAAAGAACACCGCTCAGCCGGAAGGGAACTTCGGCACGAGAACTCCAGTAAACAAATGCTGACTTATTTCACAGTGCCACGATCCGAATATAGCCTTGATTGCACGAGTTAAGTGCTTTCAGCTCCGTAGTTAAATGCGATTTAAAAGTTTTCTTTTCACTATGGGCTCCACAAGAATATTGCTTCGTAGAATTACACAAATATAGTGAAAAAAAGTTGAAAAACTGGCGTCCACCCGCATTTTACGTGTGGACCAGATGTATGTTGTTGTTGCAGTAGTAATTTACTATTCACTTTGACATTTTATCTGCAGTTAAAAGTAAGGAATTGAGAAGACAGTTGCACGAAAAACGTTTTACCATGCTCCATACACTAGGAAAGCGCATTACACAGTTAACATTTATTATTAAATATTGCAGATTTATTGAAATTCGGTTTTACCTTTGTGGTATGTAATGATTTTTTATTCGGTTTCATGAGACATATTGCGTAAGCAAATAGCAAGTATGGCTAAGAATGTGTAATTAAAAAAAATTAAAATTTAATTTTTGTTGTACGAGCGGGACAAAAAGCTTACAAATTGTAGAGCAATAGTCTTACTTCACCATTTTAAATAGTAAAATTTTCAAAATATACATTATTTCCTTTCTATACGATGGAACCGAGAGTTTTAAAACTGTTTACATACATCACAGAATGATATTTTCACTGCAGTAGAACGTGTGTTACTGTTTGCACCAGATACACAACTAAGCTTGAACTACTTAAAGTAGCTGGATTATAGGAATATTTTTATCAATGACGAGTGTCTAATGAGTTTAATGATGAACACACGATTTTAATATTCTTTGGGAACAATATGCAGGTGATAAATCAGTGCTAGCTACAGTTTACGAAGAAGAGCCTTATAAAAGTAGGAAAATATTATGGAATTAGCACAAAAGACGGAAGGACCAGTGATGAGAAGCTTGAAGCATGTGGGTCGCCTGAGACGACATTGGAAGGCATAACCCTTAGTTTTCGGTAACTTGGCTACTTGATTATAGGACAGGGAAAGGATGTCGATTAAATAAAAAGTGGGATCTCTGTAGGCAAAATGGCCTTTAGTGAGGTGTGAGGTTTGTTGAAAGTAAAGTATGTAGATTTAACAAAGAGACACGCCATGGGTTTGGTCTGAAGTGCAATATTACATGGCAGCGAATAAAAGATACTCAAAAAGGCCTAGCAGAACTACATAGACCTGGTACACGAATGAAGAGAATTCTTAACGTGAAATGGCACGACGAACTGAAGACTGAAGGAGTTCTCCTTAGAAAAGGAAATGGAACAAAACAAAGAGTAATAATAGTTTAGGAAAGAATTTTTTGCAGGACATATACTTCAAAGAAATTGGTTTCAACGAAGGAATGATTGTATGGTAGACTGGGACAAGAAGACGATGTTGTATATTGCAAACGATTAAAAATGCACGAAATTATCAGCTTGCAGTGTTAATGTAGGACACACAACAAAACATGTCAAAATTTTATTAAATTTCAATTTTTCAAGGTAATGTAACTAACTTGACACAAATGTTAAGAAATGTTACGAGCACATAAAAATAAGCTCTCATGTTGACTGACCTTCTGTCTTTAATTACAAATGACTGAAATTTTTTCAGCCGTTTGAGTACAGAGCTTTGGAAACGCTATCACAATGTATTGTGTTTTTGGGCACAGTTTGATATATCTTTCTTAGAGACGTTTATGGAACAGAGTTTTGATATCATCTTTTCTGAATTTTTACAGCTCTCCAGACACATCGAAAAAATTATCCTTATTTTACACCTTTCCTCTTCCATATGGTCCTTACTATTGTATGAAGAGAAAATTTCTTGCATAGAATTTTACGGCATAGTACTGACTACCA
Source organism: Schistocerca piceifrons (assembly GCF_021461385.2). Classification (NCBI taxonomy): domain Eukaryota; kingdom Metazoa; phylum Arthropoda; class Insecta; order Orthoptera; family Acrididae; genus Schistocerca; species Schistocerca piceifrons. The sequence goes on from NC_060139.1 coordinate 635,596,868, forward strand.
GCATACCGACGATACGTATGTTAGGTCTTTATCTTGATGAGCTACTGCAAACCATATGCGAACCCCTTTTCATCCTCTAAGTAATACTTCGTTCGCTTGTCTTCCATGCATACTTACATTACCTGAAAAAGATTACTATTTTATCGATTTCCCTCAGTAGTGACAGTGTCAAAGTTCAATGAAATCCTACCGTCTGTAGGGTTCTTAGCCTGTCAAGATTACCACAGTTAAATACGAAGCAAGCAGCATTTTCGACAGCAATTGCAGAAACTAATGTGGTCTTGGAGCATCGCTTCAATATCAGGGAGTTGTCACTTTAGCTCGAACTTCGAGTTTTTCCATTCATAAAATTTTTCAGAGGGTGTGGGTCCGCTACACACCTACCCGTAAATTTTACTGTATTTAATACTGTTTCAGGGGAACTCTACTTGTGAGAATTGTTGGTGCTATCATACTCAGCTTCTTTAAATTCGAACACAAATTAGGTACGGAATTCACATTAGTAGAGAGTTTATAAAAATAATTACACCACACAACTTTCTTCTTGTCCTTCACATTAACACTGTTGTCCCTCTTGGCTTTGCCACAGCATACTTATAAAAATAGGATTTTCTTGTCTGTGAGCAAGTTAACGCCGCCTAGAGGTTTGGTATCTTCAAATTTTTTACCTTTAAATTCATTCTTTAGATTTGAAATTCTACATGCCTTGTCTCTTCACAGTTACCAAACCCACTCTAACTATTCTGTAGTACAACTAGGAGGTTCACGTGCATAATGAATTTTGAATGAGCTAGAGCTAGTCACCAAGGTGTTATATGTATCTAAAAACATAATTTTATAAACTTAAATGAAGCATAAGCTTTATATGTGCAAATTCCTCTCCAAAACTAAACCGAACATTTTCCACACAAAATTTTTGTGTATTTCACATGCCACCATTTTTCCTCTTCATTGTTACATTTCTTCCTGAGTGCACAGTTATGACAATATTTACTTATTACCATAACGTCCAGAATTGTACCATCATCAATACTAATGATGGTTACTCTCCACAACCGCACTTCACCCATGTTCCATCAATTAAGACACACAAATGCATTTCTGATGTGTAATCTGCTTCAGCCTCCAACCGTTATTTTCACAGTCTCTTGGGAAGAGGACATAAAAGTTTCTTCCATTTCTTTTCGAATAGCTCTTAGAAGTACTTATTTCCACTGGAGTTCCTAGAGCTGAGCTGGGGTATGTTAATGACCCCAGAAAAAAGCCTCATGCTTTCTCTAATTATCTAGTACCGTACAGGAATTGCAAATTTGTCCCACACGTAGACATTCAAGATCAAAAGGTGTGTCAGAATGACAGTTGTCACAATTGAGATGCAACAGATCCAGTTCTGTCTTCTTCGTTCTAAAATCTGAAACTCAATACACCACTGTCAACACAATGCACACGCACACACACACACACACACACACACACACACACACACACACACACACACTCACATACATACATGCGCGCACCGAGCATACGAACAGCTGACATATTATCAGACAATAAAGCCTGAAACCACTAATAATTTTTGTGAAAAAACCACACCCATCAAATGGTATACTACCGTCAATGCACTTTTCTTGCATGAGGCCTTCATTCGTTATTATTGGGACAGGTTTCTATTTGTCTTGATGACATCGAGAAGCACGACATTTCTAACAAACAAGAACGAGGCAAGTTGGAGACTGAAATTACAAATATACAGGGCATTACAAAAAGGTACGGCCAAACTTTCAGGAAACATTCCTCACACACAAATAAAGAAAAGATGTTATGTGGACATGTGTCCGGAAACGCTTAATTTCCATGTTAGAGCTCATTTTAGTTTCCAGAACGAAGGTGTCCCGACAGGAAGACGTTCGAAGCAATTGATCGGAATATTCCAGCCTATGACTCGCGACTGGGGAAGACCTAGAACGACGAGGACACCTGCAATGGACGAGGCAATTCTTCGTGCAGTTGACGATAACCCTAATGTCAGCGTCAGAGAAGTTGGTGCTGTACAAGGTAACGTTGACCACGTGACTGTATAGAGAGTGCTACGGGAGAACCAGTTGTTTCCGTACCATGTACAGCGTGTGCAGGCACTATCAGCAGCTGATTGGCCTCCACGGGTACACTTCTGCGAATGGTTCATCCAACAATGTGTCAATCCTCATTTCAGTGGAAATGTTCTCTTTGCGGATGAGGCTTCATTCCAACGTGATCAAATTGTAAATTTTCACAATCAACATGTGTGGGCTGAAGAGAATCCGCATTCAAGTGTGCAATCACGTCATCAACACAGATTTTCTGTGAACGTTTGGGCTGGCATTGTTGGTGATGTCTTGATTGGGCCCCATGTTCTTCCACCTACGCTCAGTGGAGCACGTTATCATGATTTCATACTGCTAGAACATGTGCCTTTACAAGTACGACACAACATTTGGTCCATGCACGATGGAGCTCCTGTACATTTCAGTCGAAGTGTTCGTACGCTTCTCAACAACAGATTCGGCGACCGATGGATTGGTAGAGGCGGACCAATTTCATGGCATCCACGCTCTCCTGTACTCAACCCTCTTGACTTCCATTTATGGGGGCATTTGAAAGCTCTTATCTACGCAACCCCAGTACCAAATGTAGAGATTCTTTGTGCTCGTATTGTGGGCGGCTGTGATACAATACGCCATTCTCCAGGGCTACATCAGCGCATCAGGGATACCATGCGACGGAGGGTGGATGCATGTATCCTCGCTAACGGAGGACATTTTGAACATTTCCTGTAACAAAGTGTTTGAAGTCACGCTGGTACGTTCTGTTGCTGTGTGTTTCCATTCCATGATTAATGTGATTTGAAGAGAAGTAATAAAATGAGCTCTAACATGGAAAGTAAGCGTTTCCGGACACATGTCCACATAACATATTTTCTTTCTTTGTGTGTGAGGAATGTTTCCTGAAGGTTTGGCCGTACCTTTTTGTAACACCCTGTATACACCCCTTTTATAAAAGGCAACCGTGTTATGCCACATACCTCTGGATGTAATACGTAAACATTGCCAATGTATTCACTGCTCGTAACTGAAAAAACAGCTTCGTTGGAGTAAGTAAAGTTAGAAAATATGGAGCAAGGCAGGGACATGGTCCTGTGCAACCTGCTGCAAACCATAATCTCATCACAGGAATGGAACTCGAAGTAACTTATGGGTATTCAAATTTCAATACCATACTAATAAAATACCTTTTCTCAATTTTGGTAACTTTGCAATGCGTCACTCTACAGACAGAGCTGAACGCCTCGTAAGACAGATATCCCTAGAAATACAAATGCATTTTCCGTCACGAGTGTCACCGTACAAAGGAGGGGTACTTTATGCCCACCGGAAAAAAATTAAAACAAGAATAAATTTCGTTAATTGTTGCAGAATTAATTAACAACATAGTTTTGAAAGAAGTACTGAGGCGTAAATACTGTAAAAAACCTGAAAAAAGCGTTTAGCTCAATCTTAACAATATCAATGCACTTTCAGTACCGTCTACGTCTGACTTCATATCCAACGCGAAAAAAAACTAATAAAAAGGCAATTTTCGCTCAATTTCGTTCACTTTTGGCTCAAAACTATTTTTAAAATGATACTGATATTTAAGTACGGCCTTGAACCTGGAAATTTGCTGGGGTAAGTGGCATTAGCTACTGAGACTTTAACTTGTGGCTTGATTTTAACTGGAAAATTTGAAACATATATGGAATAACGTACGAAAATTCATTAAAAATAAATATATTCTTCGAAGATTTGAAATATAAATTAACTGATTTCATTACAATATTTGGAAAATATGGACGAAAAGTGCTTCCCACCCCTCCCCCCATCCTCTTTCTTGTTGTTGTTGTGGTCTTCAGTTCTGAGACTGGTTTGATCCCGCTCTCCATGCTACTCTATCCTGTGCAAGCTTCTTCACCTCCCAGTACCTACTGCAACCTACATCCCTCTGAATCAGCTTAGTGTATTCATTTCTTGGTCACCCTCTACGATTTTTACCCTACACACTGCCCTCCAGTACTAAATTGGTGATCCCTTGATGTTTTAGAACATGTCCTACCAACCGATCCCTTCATCTAGTCAAGTTGTGCCATAAACTACTCTTCTCCCGAATTCTGTTAAATACCTCCTCCTTAGCTACCAGATCTACCCATCTAATCTTCAGCATTCTTCTGTAGCACCACATTTCGAAAGCTTCTATTCTCTTCTTGTCCAAACTACTTGTTGTCCATGTTCGCTTCCATACATGGCTACACTCCATACAAATACTTTCAGAAATGACTTCCTGACACTAACAAATTTCTCTACTTCGGAAACGCTTTCCTTGCCATTGCCAGTCTAGATTTTGTATCCTCTCTATTTCGACCATCATTAGTTACTTTGCTCCCCAAATAGAAAAACTCCTTTACTACTTTAAGTGTCTCATTTCCTAATCTAATTCCCTCAGCATCACCCGACTTAATTCGACTACATTCCATTATCCTCATTTTGCTTTTGTTGATGTTATATCCTCCTTTCAAGACACTATCCACTCCGTTCAGCTGCTCCTCCAAGTCCTTTGCTGTTTCTGACAGAATTACAATGTCATCGGAAAACCTCAAAGTTTTTATTTCTTCACCATAGATTTCAATACCTACTCCGAATTTTCCTTTTGTTTCCTATACTGCTTGCTCAATATACAGACTGAATAACATCGGGGAGAGGCTACAATCCTGTCTCACTCCCTTCCCAACCACTGCTTCCCTTTCATGCCCCTCGACTCTTATAACTGCTATCTGGTTTCTGTGCAAGTTGCAAATAGCTTGTCGCTCCGTGTTATTTTACCCCTGTCACCTTCAGAATTTGAAAGAGAGTATTCCAGTCAATATTGTCAAAAGCTTTCTTATTGTGAGATATATAGCAAAGAATTCTAGTAAGTGTTATGACACTGAAGAACCATGGGCTTTCATGAGGTCTATGGTGCATGATAATTTCTTCAACAGAGATTCTAGTGACAGAAATATAAAGACAATCAATGTTTAAGAGTGCGTAAGAAATGTTCAGGAAACAAAACGAATTTTACTCACGAGATATTTTTCGTACACCATTTTCCAAAACATGTAACATCAAAGCCAAAAGACGTCTTCGCTATAAAAATTAATTGTTGAATGGCATGGACGTACCTACTTTCCAGTCATGCTTGGATGCGACGAAGGACGCTGTATGCTAGGTGGATTAGTAAATTTCATAGTTCGTACTATGCTTGACTCTTGCCTCAGTGTTGCTGTGATAGTGCAGTCTACCTCATTTCCCGCGGGCCAGTTTGTGATAAGAATCATTCTGCAAACTTAATCAGTGTTCAGCTATGCTCCAATAGCGATGTTGCTGACTTCACAATAAACGGACCAACCTTGACTCCACCTCAGCAAGGCACACGCAGCCGAACGTCTAGCTTCACTCCCCCCCCCCCCCCCCCCCCCGGCACCCTCACCCCTTCTCCACGAGTGTACAATACACAGTTTATCGAGATACAGCATCTACAGTCGGCACCTCTGCAGCAATTCCCTCGCACGTGTCTCAAGCAGTTAAGTCCTGGTATCTTGCTTCGTGTGAGAAGGTCTTTTACTCAAATAATTTCCTCGATCAATGGACTGTCGGGAAACCCCTGAAATCAATATTTTTGGAGCATTTAACGGAGCTGAGACACTGCCATCTTAACTACAATATGGTGTCCGAGGATTCTGTCCCACAAAGCCAGGTGTTAATAGTCTTTATACGTTATTAAAATCAAATGTTCACAAAGAGATTACATAAAAGAATGCCTCACATGATAGAAAAATTCGAAGAATAACCCACAGACATTAAATATTTTTGGAGACAAATCTCTTTATAACAAAAACAGGTAGTTCAAATCCTCCGTCCGGTAAAATCACGATTGAAATGTGAATGTTTCTCCTTCATAATTTTGTGCTTCAGTTTAGGGCTCTGCTGTTTACAAAGAGGATATCGAAGCATAATAAATAGTTGTTGTGTCGACTGCCCTTCCGTGCAATGAAACTGTCTAATAAATAACAGTCACTTATTCCTTAACATGTCAACTGTCAGCAGATTTTCATTATGTTCCTGGGAATAATTTTTTCCAGGCATGATAGGTAAACGCAACAAAACTCTAGGTGTGATATAAACAGGCGTAATTTGCCGTAAGCTGTCGATACACAGTCATATCATCCATTAACTAGTGCGAGACATTGAGAACCACATGCAAAAAACTATGAGATATACTGAGCTGGAATGCGTGTTCCATTAACCGGCGTAAAACCATCAGCCACAAATCGATATGCTATATGTGCTCGCCGGCTTCCATTAGCTGACCGCATGAACAAATCGAAGGTTCCGTGGGCGTTATATCCACCCAGAAAGTTTGTCATCTCTTGTTTTACCTATTTACATGGGAGGCAGTATTTATCACCAACTGCGATTCTAGTACACAAAATCAGATTCGCAAGCGACATAATTCCATTTGCAAATATTATCAGGTAGACCAGTAAATTAATTTACGATGTGGTAAAAGACTGTCATGCGTTTTTCTGTACTCGACGTTATTACGTGTAACTATACAGATTTATCAATGCACTACTCAGAAGGCGGGTCCCACTAAAATCATTATGTACGAAGAAGGCATGGTGGCGCATTTCCTAGAAGGTGGAGAATGTGATATCATTTATGGAAAGTTCTTCGTTAGTGAAAGTAAAACGTAATTAATAACTGGAATAGATTTATTATATAAAGTATCAGAAGTGTCACAGAACAAAGTAAATCTTAAATGTAAGGCATTTGACACAGTTTCCCCAAAAATGTAATTAAAAACATTTGACAAACTGTGGAAAACTTCTTCCGCAATGTGGTTAGCCATTGCTGCTCTACGTCTATGTCTCGTTTTCTACCAGATGTTTCGTTATATCTGTTCGTAATAGATGTCGTTTCTACGAAATAGCTGGTGAAGCCAGAGAGGATTGTTACTGGTTGATACATCGTCTGTACTACAGATACAACGCAATTTTGGTGGGACTCCCTTCTCGGGCCTCGATATCCACTCATCGGTTTATGTGGAGATTTTCATTCACTGTGACAGATCGATGCACGTCGAGTACTTGTGTCTAAAATCGGTAAATGTGGCACAATAGGAGCCCTAATAAATTGGATGTGCTTGCAGTATCTGATCGTAGGCCGTTATCCGTATGTTTCTGGCCACCAGACAAAGCGTGAATCCCTGTGTGCGCAGCGTATCAGACGGCTCTGGCGTAAATAGTTTTCTGTCTGCCTGATTTCAGGGCAGCTGCAGAATGTCATACAAGGCAGAGGAAGTAGGGGTTCCTATATCAAGCCCCGTCACACCTCGCTCCTTCAGTTCCTATCTGGCAGGCGGGCTGCGGGCCCACCAGGAAGACGTCTCTGAAAAGCAAAAGGGTTTGGTGTGTCAAGCGATTGTTTCGCCATGGCACCGATTTATTTCCCTTTTAGATGGTGGAAAATAGCAAGAAAGTAATGGGGACCAATGCCGAAGCCCAACAGAAAGAGAAGAAGCAATCACCAAGAAATCTTGGACAATGTTACAGTGTATCACCATATTTGGGGTCCCAAATTGGCCATATGATGCACCGTCCTCGCCATTCGGAACAGAAGATCGGTAAAGGTGGGTAATTTGGAAGCGAAGTGTGCGAGACCAATGTCGATGTGACCGGCTCGTCAGTAGAGAGTCCTAACTAAAATCCTTCTGCTTACGTTAGTAAAAACCCTAACGTTTCGGCCCAGTTGCAGTGGCCTTCCTCAGGACAGTGTTACTACAGGACTGATCTCACAAGTGCTAGATTTTATTGTCCCTAAAACTGTAGTAGTCAGTTTTAGTAAAGAAGGAGGAGATATTTGATAAGCTATTTGTTGGTAGCACGTCTTGCTATCAAGTTGCAGCCCACTACTCATCAGTGAAAAACTTCTCACGGCCATGTTTCCCTGATATTCCCTATAGAGGAATGGCGCCAGTTGCACATACACTGTTTATTTAGGCGGTCGCGGTGATTTAGCTGCACTGCAATCGCACGTAGCACATCGTATCGGAATTACTGGAAGTCCGGACGCCGGTAACATATAACTTTCTCCCCTGCCGATGTTGTCAGGCTACTTCAGGAATTTTATTGTCTCTCTTATTTTGCGTATACCGGTTCACGGCTGTCTTGAAACTACTGGTGTTTTTGAAACTCCGCGAGAGCCGATCTGTTGTGCTTGCTCTACTGGATGCAGCGCTCATGCTCAGCTATGAAGTTACCAACAGGCCTTTTGGTTTCTCAAAGACAGGCGTCACCGTACTCACACTGTATCTCGTATATATCGGCGGCATTGAGGGCCGGTACTGTGTCATTAGTAGACCCCACCAAGTCCTTGATCTTGTGTCCACTTCGGAAAACGAGTTTGACGCCTTTTCTCGGTGAAGTACCTTGCCTATTCGATCACTGACTCCTTTGACATCATGTAGGTGCGCCACCATAATCCCTTTATTTCCTAATCTGTATCTCGTTTCCAGCTGAATATAAAACTCTTTTCACTGTTTTATTGTCGTACCCACTGGCTGGGATGATATCACGCCGCTCCTTCAATTCTTGTTTGATATTGTTTTTCTTTTTGTTCAAAAATGGTTCAAATGGCTCTATGGTCATCAGTCCCCTAGAACTTAGAACTACGTAAACCTAAGAACCTAAGGACATCACACAACACCCAGTCTTCACGAGGCAGAGAAAATCCCTGACCCCGGCGGGAACTGAACCCGGGAACCCAGGCGTGGGAAGCGAGAATGCTACCGCACGACCACGAGCTGCGGACGTTCTTTTTGTTATTCAGTGACATGATACATTTGAGAAGTCAAGGTGTGAACTAGATGGTGATAGGATTCGGATGGAGGCATCGGCTGGTGTGGATCGGTTTCCGATAGATCTTGTGTCCTAGTTTCCGTTGGGAGTTCTGTAGACGTCAGAATTTCTACTTTCTCGTTCTCGTTCTCATGCAGGCTTTTAATATGATGGTAAAATTTCTGGAGCCGTGTATGTCCATGTGGCGAAACGAAGATTGTGCTGTCCACGTATCACAGCCGATGGAATTTCAGGGAGCTTAAGGCAGCATCCATTACCACTCCGTCTATATGATCCTAATAATTACCACGTCAGGTGAAATAGGTTGATTATAAACATAGCCGCACCAGAACACATATATAGGTTAAACTCGTTCTTCAATGATTTTCATAGTCTCAGCCACATGTATGTTGGTGAAGGGATACGGTATGTCTCAGCCGATCAGTATATCGGTTTCCTGTACAGCTACCATTGTTTTTATAAGTGAACGATGTGAGTCCAGTTCTTTACATACGATTCTGTCAGTCCCGTAAGAGGACAGTTTTCCAGCTACATACGTAACCAGAGGGGGCACACTTCCTGAAGCATTTGAAGTTCTCCATAAATTCTTGGTGTTACCGGGACTTTGGCAACGTATCCCTTGCCAGTGTCATTGTAAATACTGGGTCTTGGATTACGGCTTGCGCCTTTTTAAACACGTTTGCCGTTGGATCACTTCTATGTTAGTTGTTGATCAGCAATATTCTATTAATACTGTGGAGTATCCATAACAATTATGTAGTGGAGCACCCACTACGCTGGTAATTAGTCCTTGAACTGATGTGGTCTGGACAAAATAGCCAAAGCCGGTAACTGTAACTTCTGCTCCGACATTCCAGTTAACAGCTTCTTAAGAAGCTCCTATTACGATGTAATTGTAAGCCTTACATACAATATTCTTCCGAAAATCGACACATTTAGTTGAGAGACCTGACATGTGTCTTTCTTAATCATGAAGCAAGCAACGGTGAATATATTGCTCACAAGGATTCTCTGATGACCAGAAATGATACTTTATGGTCTACCCAGTGTTGTAATAACACAATCTCTGCTCGATCTATTTTTGGCTCTCAAGTATTTTACTCTGGTACAAAAAACCGTATTTAGTTATAAGTTCATTGCATGATATTTCGTGTGTGGGTGGACTTTCCATGTTTTGCCAGTTGTTAATATCGAGGGAACTTCATTCACTAACCTACGAGTTAATAATATCATACAAACATAAAAATGCGACTACACTTAGCAAACTTTATAAAGTTGTGCATATTGCAAAGACTAAGGGTAGGAAGATAGTTGGAAGGATGCTTAGTTCTTCACCCGTGAAAAAAAGTAAAACACCTCTGTCTCATTTCTTTGCTTCCTCTGAAAATATTATCTCACGGGTCCATAACTACAGTGAAACAATATGACTAATACGGTGTAAAAATGTTTTCGCCATTTCACAGTTATCAGTTTATTGTAATGGACCACGAAAGCCTGGATCACAGATGACTGATAGAGGAGTCTAGAGAATGCATATGGTGTCCCTAGCTAAAGCGATAATTAGTTCGAAGAAGAAGAATGGTTGCGTAATAATGGAGAATCGTTTCAGATGACTTTTGCATTATCTTACGCACACTGTGGCAAACGACAATGAATGACTTTCTATAGTGATTAGAAATACATATTGTTGTACTGATAGGTAAACGGAGAACAGAAACAATTCTCTTTCGTCTGCTAGTTGACTTGTTGCTGTCTGTAACACGCTCGGGGGTACAAATGGGGGTGGGGGACACTTAAACTGGCTTTTTCACTTCTGGACCGTGCGCCCTATCCATTCCACGTATCTGGTAATCCCGCGGCGGTCGTAATGTTCTGCTCCACACTGCTGCCGGCTTGCCTGAAATTATCCATCGAAATATGCAAGCGAGTATGGGGAGCCACTCAACGTTAAGCGCAACACTGTTATACGTCTGGTATGAACATCTATATTTTGAGACGATATGGAAATCACAGGTTGTACTGTTTACACTCTAAGTCGTAAATGTTTATCCCAATTGACAGTCTTGATGATTATCTGTCCACAATATCACTTGGACGAGCGTACGCGTACCGAACACGGCGCGGATGATTGTTGATGCTGCGAAAGCCGAATAATCGAACGGAAGTTCTTACGCTCGCCACGCATACACAAATTTCTTTTGGTACCAGTCCTCCTTGACACTAGTAATGATATCATACTGTTCATAAAGTTAATTTTTCAGTTCTCACTTCTCACTTGTACGAGCGTGCACGTAACCGTCGCGGCGCGGCTGGTTGTTGATAATGCGGAAACGCGGTGATCGAACGCGCGTTCTCACGCTCACTACAAGACACTGGCACTTCATTGCACTCATTTATGGTAACTAATTTTTACTGATTCACCTCAGTTCATTCTGGGAGACCGATAACGGCGCGAATGATTGATGCTGTGCCCCAAACAACGAGAGGATATATAAATACGTTATCAGCAGCACTGCTCATTTTTAAATTACTTCTTGACTCACCTTCCTCTGAATCATTTGCTTATTTTATCACTTTACTGTAACAGCACTTGTAGCAACACTTCAACTTCCATACTAACAATGCCTCTCACATGAAGAGCTAAACACAACACAACATAACAGTTCCATGGCCCGTGCTCGACTCTCTACAGATGCGGCTGCCCGCAAAGATATTCCACAACTAAGCCAGCGATATGACAATACGCTTACATGTCGAAGCACAATAAAACTTAATTTGACTTGGACAGCAGGAAGTATGTCTGACAGCTGTATTACTCAATTTTTCAGAAAAGTTCTAGGACAGATTTTCTTCAATAAAGCTGTATTTATCACGTAATGATCCTACCTCCTATCGAGGTAGTGCCCTTGTATGTCTCTACACCGATCCCAACGTTTCTGGAGTCTGGGAAGCAAGCAGTGTAAAAGTTTCAACAGGGATGCTTGCAAGAACATTTGTCGCAGCCCGTTGGATTTCTGCAAATTCCTTTCGGTCTCCTTCTGACTCACGGAAACAAGAAAAAGTCGCAAGGCGAGATGTCGGGCGAATATGACGGATGTGGGATGGCATTAACAGAAAGTCTGGCCATATAATCGGTAACAGATGAAACGGTATGGAGTCTTGCATTGCCATGCTGTGACTACCTGTCCTGAGAATCCCACAGGGCAGGGCGGCGACGTTGAATTCTTTATCGCAAAGGTTTCAAGACTTCGATGTAAAGAGTTTGGTTCACTCTTGGACTTATAGGGGCATACTCATGGTGAACTTATCTTTTGCTATCTAACATTCGATAACCATTGTCATAGTTCTCGAAGGTTGTCGTTTGACTTTCTCGAGCCTGGTGATCCAGGACTCCGCCATTCAGCAATTTGACGTTTCGTATGAGAGTCATACTGTTAGCACCTACTTTCATCCGTGGTGACGATCTTTGTCATAAATGTGGAGTCACTTCTGGCTCTATCCAGTAGTTCAGTAGAAATTCTTCGTCTTTCATCTTTCTGTTCGCCTGTTAGTGTGAGAGGGACGAATTTTTCATTAAGTTCCGTTTCCTTAAATCTTCGCGTAAAATCTTATGCCCCGTTTGATGGGTACCCTGATGTCATCTCTGGCGTGGTTGTTGTTTGTCCGGAATGCCATCTGTCGTACACAACACGATCGTACGATTATCTGTTGACACTTGGTATAATTATATGGTGACTTAGACACAGGACGGGGAAATGTCGGTTTGTTGCTCTTATTTCGTCCAAAATTTTCAGACATATTCCTGGTATCAAATTGATGTTTGATCCAGCTATACGACGGGTGCATTTCGCACTCCTCACTTGTTTGTTACAGAATAACGAAGAGCAGAAGCATGTATTATGAAACGCTGCTTATGTAATCCGGTATTATCGGACAGAAAAACCTGTTGTTCGGTCTACGCCCTCTTCCATTAAATGCTGATATTTTCCTATGTTTAGTGTGTTTCGACTCTGTCTTTCTCACGGCATTCGCCCAGCTAGCGTATCGACTTCTATTGATAGAAAATCGAAAGTCATGTGACACAAATAAAATTACAGTGAAAGTAAATAGCACAACTATAACTAAACAACTTTAGTCCTAAAGCTGACAGTGTGAACCACCGAAACGTCTAGTGACAAAATGTAAGTAGATGAAACTGCTAGTTAGTTCCGCAGTTAGTCATATGCTGCATTGCTAATTGCCTGATTATCTACTGAAATGATACGTAACGTATTTGTTTGGATGCAGCCTTATTTATTGTGCATGTACAGTATAGTAGGAACAATACACTATTAAATTTGTATGTGATTTGAGGGCATACAGAATAAGTAATATACAGAGCTGAATCTCAGACGGTATCAGTGGCTCAAAGCCAGCTGGACTTAAGGGAGAAACTTGAAGTGTTGCGGATACATCATTCTTGGCTGCTTCAGGTCTGTCCCAGAGTCCATCAATAATAGTGGCTGCCGAGGAGTCGGATAGTGGTGCGTCAGTCTCTCGACAACACATGATGAGATGGTTTCATTGGCTGCGAAACCTGGACAACATGCTGGTCACAGAAATAATCGAAAACCCTGTATGTTTAGGTAGGCCACAACAGCACAGGTGACAAGTAGTCTCGCATTATCTTGTTGAAGAATGACGTAATGGATAACTCTAAGAAAGGCGAACTCAATGGGCTCAACAAGTCAGAATGTAGCAGATGCTATCCAATTACAGCCAATGCTCCACATATCACCATACTACGTGCTGGGCTCCTGTATGATGGTGGCGATTACAATATGGGAACATTATTTCTTATCGAAGCCTCCGAACATGAATATGTCCATCATGCTACTGAACACAGAACCAGAACTCCACTGAACAGACAGTGTGCCATTGCTATGCATCTACATAATGTCCTGCCAATGGAAGGCGCAAAACTGCCCATTGTGTTGGCAGTCCATGGTCCTGCATAGATACAAGGTAAGAGACGTGGTCATACTATCTTGCAAGTCAAGTGAACAATATGCATGTCTATCCAGGCGATAGCTGCGCTGGGCCATGAAAATCCATGGCAGCAGCTATGGTTTGTCTGACATCATTGATTCCGTTTTGGAATGACAACAGTGTGATCATGCTCGATCAAAGCAGCAATATCATGGAAAGTCGAGCTGTAATATTGATAGGCCACGGTATTGCCATTGTCACATTCTCACACGTGCTCATAGAGGTCTCTCCTACATACATAAGCCAAATGTACAATCATTTTACAATGAAAGAAGTCCAATGTGCGATATCTGAACTGGAACTTGCTGTGTAGTCTCTCCTTATATACTCCCCACAGTTCCACTGAATAGTATATCAAATTATATAGTGTACGTCCCGTCAGTCTGATGTTATTCGGATACCTCTTCCTGGCGCTTCAGTTTAATAACCAGCAGTAACATTAAAATGAACACATCAGTATTTGTAAGTACTGAAGTCAGGAGTGAAACTCATTCAAGAAGAAAGGAAGCATATTTTGATGTTGGTTATTATAATTTTCTATCAGTTTTCAATTTATTGGTTCAAATGGCTCTGAGCACTATGGGACTAAACTGCTGAGGTCATTAGTACCCTAGAACTTAGAACTAGTTAAACCTAACTAACCTAAGGACATCACACACATCCATGCCCGAGGCAAGATTCGAACCTGCGACCGCAGCGGTCTCGCGGTTCCAGACTGCAGCGCCAGAACCGCGCGGCCACTTCGGCCGGCTTTCTATTTATTCTTCGTTACACTGTAAGTCTACTCTGTTGTAATTCCTGCAGTCAGCTTCGCTCCAACTACTTCTATAGCATCAACAAACATCTGTATTGCATTTAAGAGCTTATCAGTTTACTGTCTGCTGAGTAATTTCCTGTTCTGCACTAGCTGCAGTTATTCTCCGGACTAAACACCAAGTATAATCCATTTGGGAGATTGCTTTCCCTACTTTATGTCTCGGCTTCACCTAAACGTACTCCAGGGAACAGATCATTGGCATCAAATACACTCAGTGTACAAGAGTCGGCATTTCGCTGCAACGAGCAGCGATTCGTCAGGTGTCGGCATAATGAGGGGACTGGGGTTTGGGACAGAAGCCCTGCCGCAGGTCGACCAGACTGCGAGTGACGTGGTGCCTCGGCCCTGCGCACATTCGTCGCACCCCTCTCGCCCCCCCCCCCCTTTCACAGGACAGTGTTTACGCAGTGTCTCCGCCCTCCGCCCCAAGGCCGGCCATTTTTCGGCCGTAATCCTTCCGTAGCCCGCTATGACCCCAGCGGCTTACGGCTGCTGGCCACCGCCTCTCTCCTTCCCTTCTGCTGCTCCTCTAAGCTTCACTTGTTCTCCGGTCAGCCTGTTTCTCTTTTAACTGTGTCCTCCCTTGCTTTTCGCCCTCGCTGCCTGTGTTTCCAATTTAACATGGCCGTAAAAAGCATACCTGCGCAGATCTCGTTATGCCTGCCACTAAAGCCCCTATTTTTGAAACACTAAGCTTCTCTTACTCAGGGAGGTCTTAATCTGCATTTCTGTCTTTGAGGACCATCACATTTGCGAGAGAGTTGTAAGAGAAGAGAGAGCTCATGACATGTTTTCCACTACATGAATGAGGATGAGACGCGTCGAAAGGATCAAAAAAAAGTTTCGTCCAAAATTTCTTCGTTAAACTGTAGTGTTGCAGCTGCCCGTTAATATCATAATATTACAACGTCTCACTCATTTTGCTTATTCAATCTGTGCAATATGTAGTGATTCACAGGCAATCTGCCAGTGCAGACACTGAATATATTTCTTCAAAAGCTGTTTGTGGCAGACATCATTCGCAGTCAGAACAAAAATTGAAGGTACTGTGACGGTACGTCACATAAATGGACATTTGGAGAAAGGAGAAAGAAGTTTTTGATATGCGACGTGTGAAACATAAATTATCTAAAGATTAAGTACGTCTGCACGATGTATATCAAATACTAAAGATTGTAAATTATTGTTATAAAAACCCAAATATCGATTTAATTAAAAAAACACAGTTTTTTTGTATAATCTCTGTGTAACATAGGCCATGAAGATCAAAGGCAATACTTTGATTGAACTCTCTCTCATGTTTTTGTTTCGTCTAGCGGTAAGCCGCAATTGTATAGCAGGACCGTATTTAATGTAACTTTGGTTGTAATTTAGTAATGTATACTTATAATTGTCATTAGAAAGTGTGTGTTATTGGCTTAGTTGTCACCTCCCATGATAGTAACCATTAACTATAAGTAACAAAATCTTTTATAGAATTTCGTAGTGCAGGGAGCTCATCTCCCCTAGCAGGATTTAGTCGGCCATTAGGCTGACTGTGTTATTTAATTAAAATTTCGTGTCATAATATGTAAATGAGAGAGACTTCTCAATTTGTATCATTAATTAATTTCTAAGTTAAAAAGAGTAGTGATAGATTTCATTTTTCAAAATTCCCAGCACTGAATGAGTTCAGTATGTTTCATTTTGGCCGCCTAACGCTAAATAAGATTCTCTCTAGTTTTGCCTTGAAATTAATGAACAAGAAATATTGAAAACCATTCCATTCTATAAGCTCCGCAATATCTCAGTTAAGCTTTGTGACATTTGGTATATAAATAACCAGTAGCACCTGAAACCCAAATTAATAATTACAGTTTGCGTAAGAATACGCATATATTCTTTTCTAAATAGCAGCGATCACGCAAACTGTTTATTAGAAGGCGTTGAGTCGCGCGTTGTGTTTACAACATATTATATCGTACGAACGTCGGGGCAGCCGATGTTCGTACGAGTGTTAGTGCGGTATAAGTTAATTAAAAGTCTCATGCTAGTCCACAATATTTAAAGCCATCCCACCCAAAATCATAAAATATAATTATAAAAATAAAAATATATCATCACACAGTGATAACCGGCTCCACACACATATAGTTACACCGTGGTAAGTCAAAATTTGTTTGTGGTATTCATCATTCGCAATCAGAAAAAAATTTAAGGCACCCAAGTTTTAACCTCAGTTTTCGTAAATTTATTCCTTCCTGTGTTTTCTTAGATGAACGTTAATAGATGACACCGCAGTTAGGGCAGTTCCCATGATTACCTTAAATGCAAACGCTCTAGCGCTGTAATTTATCACAGGTCTTCACGACTATCTTGTCGTCCTGCTACGTCAATAGATGGTAGTACTGTTCTTTGAGAACTGAGGACTCTAATCATATATGTTCTCGAGGCACATATAGTTGGCATCTAAGGGCACCTTCATCTGCTCTCCAAAGTCTCACATGGACCTCTGATAATTTCAAATTCTCATTCTCTTTAACCATGTGAAGGACTACACACACACACACACACACACACACACACACACACACACAGAATGGGTTAATGGTCTTGCAATTGTCGTATATGTAATCCAGTGCAGTATGATGAGGCTAAATAGTGCATGTGAAAATCTGTATTTCACTCTATATTGCGCATTTAGTTTACGAAAACAGACACCGTTTATGGAGACGAATTCCATTTTAGGAACAAATACGAAGTTTACCAGGAACCTTCCACTTTTTCCACGTCAGCAAATGTTAAATTGATTTTCTAGGGGCCATGCTATTTAACGCTACCACTTTAACTATATTTCAGTTGACACTATTAAAAGAATTGAAACTTACAAATCCAGAAAATTCACACTCTGAAAAGAATTAACACTAAAATCAGATCTCCGACATTGTACGTGTCTCGACATTATTCCCTGCAGGTTACCCACTAACTAGCTATGTTCACTCACTATTGTAAGAGTGTAAGCCAGTGACTGAAAACAAGGAGATTGTAATCGAAATATCGTAAACATTTAGGCTTTCCGTTGATCTGTATGATCAGGAATCCCCACGGTTCCATTGTCGAGGTATGGTACTGTGAGTACCTACTGTGATAACCGTTGCTCGTAACACACAAGCAGGAATATGAGATCTAAGTACCCTCAGACGGTTGCTGATGAATCTTAGTAGATATCTGTCGGGAAGCTCGCTGGAGTACATCTCTTGGCTGTTGAAGAATGATTACTTGAATTAGAGCACACATGACACTGATAAGCCACAGGTCTCCTAACAGCTTGCGTTATAACAGTATTTGGAAATCTGAATGTGCTCTTCCATGTATATTCTGGGGATGTGTATTATCTCGTACAATTTATCGACAGAAATTACGTCTAATTCTTGAATATTGGCCATTTCTCCTGGGAAACATAGTATATTATGAGAGTTGAGATTTGTTTACAGTTTTGCGCGTGGCGCGTCAGGATGTCAAATACTAATTTTTATTTTATTCTTATCCCCAAATAGGATTTATTTCTACCTAGTTCCAGCAAGTCCTTGTATAAGTATGAACGAGTATATTTAGTTGTCAAAGATATCGAAGATAACGTTTCGTCTTTGTCTTATTTTCTGTTGTTTGTAATATCCGTGCGATCACTTTGTTTGTCGTTCATATAAAAAATGTATAATGTAGTTAGTATAACTCTGTTTTACTTCGTTTAAGAAGTTACTTCTTCTTTGGGCGAGGATGGCTGTGCACTTTTCGATACAGTTTTCGTTAGTTTAGAATACTATTCGGCTCTCTTTTCGTGTGAGTAAAGATACAGTAGTTATTAGTTATTAGCTTGACAGACGTGAATAACTCGATGCACACTGGTACTCTATGTGGTGTACATTCATAATGCCTACTGAGATATATGTCTTAAAGCCTTACCAGAGAAATGCGGAACACCAGGACTGGAGTTTTGTTCAAAGAAACTGTATCCGATGTATCCTTTCCGGCTAGGTCTTGCATTTATTATCTCTTAACCCGGCGGTGCATGCACCTGGAAACAGGTCGGCAGTACACGCAGCTGGTCTCACAGACCCTTGCAGTTTCTATCTTTCTGAATTTGCATTTAGATGTATATTATGGAGGGAAGCGTTATTAAATAAGTAATATCATTAAAAATCAGTTTAGTAAATATATTTAAGGGATAAGTTTAATATTTTGGTCAAAAATATTTACACAAATGGACATAAATAAAGTTTAGCTGTTATCAAAATAATGCATGTATTCAATCAGATATTTTGTCGATACAGTCTTGGCACACAGTAACAAAATGTTCAAGGCAAATGTATTTCTTGCAGTTCTTACCAATATATCATGTTTTTCTGTTTTTGCTTCTGCAGTCCACACACCGTCCTCGTGAAGTTGCAGTTGATTCCACTTCAGAAATTTTCACACTGCAAAGCTCTCCAATTCTCTCATTTATCTTCCTTGGTAATAGTTTTGACATTACGCTTTGCTGAAGATGATCATGCAGAAGCGCAAAAGAAAGATGCCTCGAAAACTCTCTTCTTCTCAATTGTTCTTTCTGATTTGAGTTGAAAATAATAAGCAGCATTTATCGCAGCTGTGTTCATGATGCTATAAAAAACAACCATTGGCCATCTTCTTGTGCTTCTAGCTACATTGTATGTTGCACTCATTCCATCTACAACGTCAACTCCATCCTTAGTGAAGTTATAGAAAGTGATAATCTTTGGTATTTTATAAGTCCCTGTATTTTCGTCAATATTTCCATTGTGGTGCATCGTCGACAGTAGTAATACCACTCTATTTCGTTTCGGCACATAAGAGACTAAGGTGCAGTTTTTCTGAAACCCAAACATACATGACTTTTCTTGTCGGTTTTTAGTGTTAATAAATCCCCTTGGGACTTGTCTCTTGTTCTTCCTCAGGGTACCAACGATGGTCGTCTTCTTCGTAATCAACGCGTTTGCAAGCTCGTAACTTGTAAAATAAATGTCGCAAGTTACGTTGTGGCCTGTATTCAGGATAGGTTGGCAAAGTCTCTGTATAAGTTCAGCTGGTCTGTTGTCCTGTCTGTAAGGGCCTTCAGTCTGTTGCCCAACATACACCTCCATGTTGAATGTGTAAAACATTGTGGCATCCACTGCTGCAAAAATCTTTACTGCATACTTGTTTGGCTTATTTGGTATGTACTATCGGAATCCGCATCTTCCAAGGAATGCTTCTAGTTTTTCATCAACTGTCACGTATTCAGAAACTGTATAAGCCTTCTGAAAGTTTTCAACAATTAGACTGAACACCTGTCTCATCGTCGCCATGTGATCTGTTTTCTCCCTTTCCTTTCTCGTTTGTTTATCGTAGAATCTGAGGAATCAAAGGAGAAAACGATATTTGTTTATGCCCATTGTGAGATGAAATATTTCAATTCCTGTGCCATCTGTTTGCCACAAATCTTGTAGACCTAGTCGATGGGCACGCATTACACCAGCGTAGTACAATAATCCCAATATGGCCTTTATTTAAGCCTTATTAGTTTGTTGTGAATCTCTTTCCCTTGAAACGTTTCCCCGGATACTTTGAATGTACTTATTAGTGCAGTCAACGAGTGTGTGTATAACGTTTCTATCGCGAACGGCTCCCAGCACTGTAGAGGATTTGCAGCACTTTTCGCTGCACCTTTCACAATTGGTAAATGAGTTATTATGTTGTGATAACGGGTGCTGGAGTTCTTTGGCGGAGCACATGAGTTCCATAGCGTTTCGTCTTTACCGACAAACACATCACTGTCAGCAACACAATAACTGTCTTCTGATCCATCACTCTGCGCTTTTTGTTGGGTGCCGGAATCACTTTTCCACTCTGGGTCCTGGATTTCTTTAAAGTCGATTTCTCCATCTCCAGAATCACCAGCGTCACTTTCAGCCAATACTTCTTCAATAAAGTTCCTAATTCTCTCCTCCTGTGCCTCGTAAGAATAAGCCATGATGCAGTTACAAAACTTACAACACACTAAAATAAGGTACAAAGCACGAAAAAATCCGTTCTGCCACTAAACTAAGCAGATGCCGCAAATATGCGCGCTCGTGAATAACCTGGCGGAGCCAACAATAAACTCACACCAGTGCACGCGGCTCCAGTTACACTCACTTAAAGATACTGAGAGGATTGCTTCTTGGAAACAACTTTCAGACATTGCATTAATGTGAAAATATTCTCCTTGGTGTGACAGACCACCTGCGTGTACTGACGGGTTAACACTGACGACAGGGACGAACGCAGTTGTCATATAGTTTTCCGGTAAAGAATTGAAATTGCCTTCGATGTGAGGGTGGTCGACAATGGACGAAAATCAAAGTTACTGGATCAGAAATTGGTCCATAATATGGATTATGATTACAATTTTACACAAACATTGGCAGAAAATCATTGGTCCATTAAGGATGCAGTAGGTTAAATTATTAGTTGCCTGTAAAGATTGCAGCTGCAGGAATAAACCGTATGTAAGGATGGTAATTTAATCTTTAGTATCACACTTTTATATGAATTGATTAAAGCATTTAGTATCTCTTAAATATTATCAATCCTTGAACAAACTTTAGATTAGCGAATAGATTGCAATATCTGCTACTGTATTAGTTTACTGACCTGTTCTATGAAATACGTATTTCCTAAAGCGAATGTTTCGTCCATATTTTTGCAAAAGAACATTTTCCCCTAAGTATTTCATTATGATTGCTACCTGCATACCTGATTGATTTCCTTCATGAACAATATCTCACTGTGTAACATCTACTGCCGTGATTATTACGGTGACGTCAATATCTGCTAATCAGTGTTTGTCCGGAGCAGTGGAAGCCCGAGTACAAACAATGTACTTAATCAGTGTGCAGATACGCGTTCTGAAACATGATGATTCATAAATAAATGTTTACTCCTGCATACAGTTAGGTTACCGCGGCAGAAAATAAAAAAAGGCTATACGCATCTGTGCGTACTTCCAAATTTATACGAACGAGAAACAAGCAGTATTACTAAGGGTATGAGAATTCACGTAGGAATAGATATACATACTTTACACCAAATGATTTCTTAAGTACACAAGATTAGAATGCTACCTTGTAGGGTCCTAAAATTTAATAAAGTTGAATAGACTACATCGTCATTAATACAAGAATTAAAAGATGGGTGTGAGATGTTAAGACGGCGCGGGGTACGGAGGGCGGAAGTGACTGTTTTGCGGTCACAGTAAAAGTACAGTATATAGGTAGGCACAGGGATAAGCTACAGAAGGCGGTCAGATACCATGTTGAAACGCTAAAACATGAATCAATGAAGACAGAATATCGGCTGCAACTTAACAAACGTTTGGAAGCACTAAGTGAACGGGATTGCAGTGAAGGCTCAGAACTAATATGGAGAAATATTCGGACCTCAGTGAGTGACACAGCTGAAGAAACTATCAAAGAAGACGCAGTTGGCAAGAAGATCTGATAGGGAAAGGAACGGCTTGATGCTATGGAACGGAGTGAGGGAACAAGGGGAAAATGGCTGAAGGAGACAGATCTGCGCAGTACTAAGAGCAGTTTAGGAAGATTCGAAGAGATACGAATCATTTCTGAGAAGAGCAAAGAGAAGTTATTTTAAGGACATCATCTTTAAGGTGGAAGCAGACTTTAGAGGAACAATACCACCGATTGATTCCAAAAAGTGAAGTATTTTGCCAGAGAATACCAGACCAGACAAAAGCTTGTCAAACACTGGGATGAAAAAATCCTGACTAACGATAGCGAAATCGCCAAATATCGACCTGCTTCTCAGCTGTGATGAACCCAAAAAGTACAGTTCCATTTCCAAACACGACCAACCCCATTCACAGACGATGGGTTAGTAATGTAAATCAAACGGCTTAAGAGGAATAAGAGCCAAATAGAAGATGGAATACAGGCTGAGATGGTCCTCGCAGTAGGTGAGCAAGTTGCGAGAAGATTTTACCGGCTGATACAATCTGAATTAACAACCAGTAAATTAAAGACGGACCTAATCTGTCGAGTCTATCAGTAGGGTGACAGAAAATGTGGCAACTTTTTTGGAATCGCCTCCATTAATGTGTGCTACAAGATGGTGCCCAACTGCTTTATACCTAGAATTCAACCAGGGAGGTTTTCGGCCAGGACTGTCAACAGTGGCTTTCATCTTTGCACTCTGACAGCTCACTGAAATACTGAGAGACCATAGTAAAGTACACCTACAGCGCAAGACCATTTTTAGGCGTCTAAAGGACTACGCCATTCCACAGAAACTCATCAACCTGGTGAAGATATGCCTGAGTGAAACACGAGGGTCGGCGAGAGTGGCCGAGCGGTTCTAGGCGCTACAGTCTGGAACCGCGCAACTGCTACGGTCGCAGGTTCGAATCCCGCCTCGGGCTGTGTGTGATGTCCTTCGGTTAGTTAGGTTTAAGTAGTTCTAAGTTCTAGGGGACTGATGACCTGAGAAGTTAAGTCCCATAGTGCTCAGAGCCATTTGAACCATTTTTGAAACACGAGGATAGGTGAAGATAGAAAACCATTTAATGGATGACTTTGAAATTGTGATGCGTCTCGGAAAAGAAATGTTTCATCCTCTGCCCCGTTCAATTTTGCCCTTGAGAAGATCGTACACGAAGTTTTTAAAGAGAACTTGGAAGGAATCTAAGTCGCTGACGTTTCTAGCCCTTGAAGATGATAACTGCTTACCCAGCAGCTCTGAACAGGAATTGAAACAAATGAAGAGGCCAATGGGGATGGCTACCAGAAGATTAGGCAAACTCGTAAACGAAGCCAATGTGGATTATCTCTTTACGACTCATCAACACGATTTTGGACAACTACAGTCACTGCTGGTGGGAGATCAGTCCTGCAGGAGAGTCTATGAATTTAATACCTGGGTTAGCGTTTCACGGAGAACTTGTCATCGAAAGTAGAGATCAACTCCGGGATACGGAAAGGAAACGATCCTTCTACAGAATAACACAACTGTTTAGGTCCAGATGTGTCTAAAGACTTTTGAAGATGGCTGTATAAAACCTTGATCCAACCTGTGGTACTATTTCGCTGTGAGATGCGGATTTCTCGAAAGTAGAGCTTCCATATTCTTCTCGTATTAGAGAGCAACGGTAGATCTTCGGTCGGGCGTTAGACGCAGACTGGGGTGATGAGTATCAGATACAACCATGAGTTAAACGAATTGTACTGAGGTCCTTATATAGCAAGAATTATCAGAAGCAAGCGACTACAGTTGGCTAGGCATGAGATCACGGAAGCTCCTGAACTTTATCAAATGGTTCAAATGGCTCTGAGCACTATGGGACTTAAGATCTGTGGTCATCAGTCCCCTAGAACTTAGAACTACTTACACCTAACTAACCTAAGGACATCACACACATCCATGCCCGAGGCAGGATTCGAACCTGCGACCGTAGCGATCATACGGTTCCAGACTGAAGCGCCTAGAACCGCACGGGCACACCGGCCGGCTGAACTTTATCGTCACACCTAGATGACCCACGGGAAGCTCAATCAATAGGTGGAGGGATGGGCTCCATGAAGACCTGTAACAGTCAGCGATAGGTGTGGGCGGATGGCGTATGCGAGCGATGGCGTGAAGACGATGGACAAAGAAACTTGTGACAGCACGTGGTCCGTTGGCCTTTACAGCGTTACAGTAAATTTAAAGTCTGAGACAATCTCGATGTTGTCTGTGTTATGACTTTATTTGCTCGCTGTGTGGTTCTTTAGTGGGTAAAAGAGCGAGAAACCGATGCCGTTGATAAACAGAGAAATCAGATATTAACTTATTCTACATTTAAGATCAAATCATACATAGCTTTGCTGCTGAAGCTGCAGCGACTGTTGTTAACAGTAGATTCCACTGTAGAAATATATGCAAATGCGGAAGATTTATAAATCTGTCACACTTCAATATAATGTCTGTTAAGAAGATGTAGATCCCTGGCCACTATAAAAGTCTGTAAATGTTATTCAGTGGCAAACATAAAAAAAAACTGGCTGAGTGGTTGTATGTTAGAAATTCAGTACACTCACCAGTGGGACTTCGGAGAGGGGATGCTTGCACCTCATTGGCAGCGGTGTAATCGTCCGTGGCACCGCCCTCCAGCAGCGGTGACTGCTCTAAGAAAGACGGCGGTGCGCTTGCCGGCGCGCCTATTTGAAGGTGTGGCCCACCGTTTAGTGAAGGTCAAAAGTGAAGAAGAAAATGAATACAAGACAATAATCAATAAAAGAATGACGTTTAACAAAATCGAATGCAACTCCACAGAGATAAAACAGCAATTTAGTGACACCTTTAACATTGCTCCATGTTCTTTTTTGTCACTTCGTTCATGCGATGTACCATAGCCGTATATTTGTTAAAGGACGCAGAAGCATTCCACCTCGACTTTTTTGGACAAGTATTAACTTTGTCACATCTTGCATGACTGGCTGATTTCAGCCTTACAGAACATATTCAAGCGTGTTAGCGGCATATTTTCATCTGGACTGTACGTAACTCGAAACCTCCCGGTCAACGCGCTATGGTGTTGTTTCTCTTGTAAAAATGGGTGGATGCACTCGTCACATTTGGTGCTGAATCAGGTAACGTTTTTCACTGCTGAAGTTTTATTTTCACTTCGAATTAACGGAATGCTTTCAATTATGTTGCTGGTGTTGTGTTACCAGAGAAAAATTGTAGATAATAATTACGAGTAAGTGACTGCAGATCAATGAACTTTATTTCTAAGAGGTTTAGATGCACTTCCGTCGATTATTCGTTGTAGATGAAACCGTCTTGATAGTTCTCTTAAGAACACTCGTCAGTCCACTCATTAGCAAAAGTAATCAGACTAATCGACTTAATTGGCGTACAGGTCCGCGTGCCGAAACAACGACGAAAAATTCAACAGATGACATACGGTTCCAGTGATTATATTGTACTAGATGTAATATGTGACGAGGTGTCCATAACAAAAACCATTTTAGAATAGTAGTAAAATTGTCGCCGCAGGGGTTACGCCATCTGGAAGGGGAGCTAACGATCACAATATATATTTCTAGTCGGCTTTGTGACAGAAATTAGCCGCAGAATCATTCTACTCGTATTTACCAAGCCGTTAACATCCTTGTGAACTACGTCAAAATTAACATAAAGTGTACTCTGGGTTTACAAATCTTTAACATCATGCAGCGCGCCAGCAACCGTATATGTATAGAAAATAAACAATTTTTTCAGCCTTCAGTTGCAAGGTAATTTTTACTCGTTTACCTAGGTTTCGATTCCAGTAATGGAATCTTCTTGAGAACAAAAAATTAAATTAAGATATGGACATGTGGTCCTTATTTCTGGCCGGCGTAGCTCCGTCTACGTTCGCCTTAATGGTTTTAATCTTGACAGACGTAATCTTATGATTATGCGTCTTTATCGTTTTAGTTTTTAATCTGTGACATGGCCAGTGTTTGGCTCTCAAAACAATTTAATTTTTTGTTCTGAAGAAGATTCCATTACTGGAATCGAAACCTAGGTAAAAGAGTAAAAATTACCTTGCAACTGAAGGCCGAAAAAATTGTTTCTTTTCTGTACTCTGGGTGTACTAGCTCAAGGACTGCGTCTGCATGAAAGGTGATGGGAATTTATTCAAATAGTGTAACGGCAGGAAACTTTCACTTTTTAATACGCATGAGTCCTTCATGCATGCTTCAGCTTACGGACTTGAATCGTCACTTTTGTACGCCGGAACGCCGCACTGATACCTTCTCACTAGCCTACGAATTGAATTACAACACTTTCTGTTGAGACGCCTCATATCTCCGTTTTCAAATTCTCTGGTCTTCTATTAACAACTGTCAAGGTTATATAGAGGATATCGTAGTTTTGGAAGGGCTTTGCAGTTCTCTTGTTGATTCGGCCGATACTTTTCGATGAAAATTAATATCTTCATTATTTTGTATCTTGAGCTTTGTGTCCTGGTAATGAGCTTCCTGAGACTTGGTTAAATATATACCAACGGCAACGAACTGTAACTGAATCAGTGTCTGCATTTCTTATCTTATTTTCAGCTGCAAATGAAGACACTAACGTCTCCGAAATTTTCGTGATTCTAGCATAAACAGGAGGCAATTTCATCACCGCCTACCGTTGTATTCTAGGTTTCACCCTCTACAGGTCCTTCCAGTACCGTGGGAGTTATTCCCTGGAGTCAGAACATCCTCATTCCTTATATTCCTAGTCCTCTTAATTTTCAACCAACTTCTATAGCACCGCATCTCGAACTCTGATTCTCTTCTTTTCCAGTTTTCCCACTGTCCACGATTTTCGGCCATACTGTACGGTGCTGCAAATTTTTATTATCAGAAATTTCTTCCTCAAACTAAGGTCTACGTTTGTTACTAGTCGACTTCTTTTGGCCAGGAATGTTGTCTTTGCCAGTTCTACTCTTCTTATTTACGACCTCCTTGCTGCTTCCGTCATAGGTTACTTTGCTTCCAAGGTGGTATAAGTCCTTAACTTTGTCTACGTAGTGATAGCAAAATTTGATCTTATGTTTCTCGCTGTTCACATTTCTGATACTTGTCACTACATTGTCTTTCTTCTATTTAATCTCAGTTCATTTCTGTATTCGAAAGACTGTTCATTCTATTGAAAAGATCTTCTCATTCTTCTCGGCCTTCACTAAGTATTCTCGCACCTTCTCTTGGTATCTTCGGAAATGAATGGGTGATACCGTCCCGATAATGCTGTTAAGTCGCCAGCGTCATGCTTTTACATTGCAACGTGAGTAGTTGTTGCTGTGGTGTCACCGCCAGACACCACACTTGCAAGGTGGTAGCCTTTAAATCGGCCGCGGTCCGTTAGTATACGTCGGACCCGCGTGTCGCCACTGTCAGTGATTGCAGACCGAGCGCCGCCACATGGCAGGTCTAGAGAGACTTACTAGCACTCGCCCCAGTTGTACAGCAGACTTTGCTAGCGATGCTACACTGACAAATAAGCTCTCATTTGCCGAGAAGATAGTTAGCATAGCCTTCAGCTACGTCATTTGCTACGACCTAGCAAGGCGCCATTACCAGTTTATATTGAGATTCTTATTAATGTATCAACAAGAGCGATGTACACCAATTATGGATTAAATTTAAGTATTCCAGCAGCAACGTACCTTATTGGCTATATTAATTACATTGTCCTGTTCCAGACCTCACGCCAATCTGCGTGAGCTTAAACGCGTGCCTTTCGGCTACCTCCGAGTGGCTTGGCTGTCTTGCCAAGCCACAACAGTTGCCACTAACCTCACTGATTTTAGAAACTCCAATGGGATGTTATCTACCTCTCCTGATTTCCTTAATCTCAAATCTTCCAAAGCTGTTTTAATTTTTGTCTCTAGTATATGATTCCTTCGTCGTCTTCTGACTGGTTTCACGCGGTCTGGTCTGCCTCAGATTCCTCTGCTCCGCCAACCTATTCTTGTAGGAGTAACACTTCTAACGTACTTCCTCAATTATTTGCATGATGTAATCCTATTCCTGTCTTCCTTAACACTTTTTACCCTCTACAACACCATCTAGTGCCATGGAACCTATTCTATCATGTCTTAAAAGGTGTCCTATCATCCAGTCCCTTCTCTTTGTCAGTTTTTTCCAAATATTCCCTTCCTCTCCGATTCTGCGCAGAATCTCCTCATTCCTTACCTTATCAGTCCACCAAATTTTCAACATTTGTCTGCAGTGTCGCTGCTCAAATGATTCAAGTCTCTTATTTTCTTGTTACGTACAGTCCAAGCTTCACTACTATATAATGATAAGCTTCAAACGGAGAGTCTCAGAATTTCTTCCTCAAATTGAGGGCTATGTTTGATAAAAGTAGGTATCGCTTGGCCAGGAATACGCTTTTGCTCTTTGTGACAGTTCTAGCCTGATTTTCCTCCCTCTTTTCTACATCCGCCATGGATTATGTTGCTGCCTATGTAGCAGAATTCCGTAACTTCTTCTACTTCGTGATTTCCAATCCTGATCTTTAGTTTCTCACTGTTCTCATTTCGGCTACTTCTCATTACTTCCTTCTTTCTTCGATTTACTCCCAGTCCATTTATTATAGTCAATAGACTGTTCACTGCGTTGAGTAGATACTGTAATTATTCTTCACTTTCAATTAGGATAGCAGTGCCATCAGCGAATCTTAGCATTCATATCATTTCATCTTGAATTTTAATATCGCTCTTGAACCTTTCTTTTATATCCGTCATTACTTCTTTGGACTGAATAGTAGGGATGAAAGACTAAATACCAGTCTTACATCCTTTTTTAACCGAGCACTTCGTACTTGGTTTTACACTCTTATTTTCCCCTCTTGGTTCTTTTAAATTCTCTATATTACCCGACTTTTCCTATAGCCTACAGTTTTTGTTCTCAGAATTTCGTACCACGTGCCACATTTTACGTCACCGAACGCTTTTCCCAGGCCGAGGAATCTTGTTAACGTACGTTACATTGTCTTACATCTTGATTCTACTACTAACCCAAATACCTTTCTGGTGCCTTTACCTTCCCTGAAGCCAGACTGATCATCGTCTAACACATCCTCAGGTCTCTTTTCCGTCCTTCTGTTGGGGTTATTTTTGGAGAAGGAGACCAGACAGCGAGGTCATCTATCTCATGGGATTAGGTAAGGACGGGGAAGGAAGTTGGCCGTGCCCTTTCGAAGGAACCATCCCGGCATTTGCCTGGAGCGATTTAGGGAAATCACGGAAAACCTAAATCAGGATGACCGGACGCGGGATTGAACCGTCATCCTCCCGAATGCGAGTCCAGCGTGCTAAGCACTGCACCACCTCGCTCGGTCGTCCTTCTGTATATCATTCTTATCAGCATCTTGGACGCGAGGGGTGTTAAGCTGATTGTGCCACAATTCTCACAGTTGTCGGCTCTTGCAATATTCGGTACAATGTGGACGATAATTTTCCGAAACTGTGATGATATGTCGCAGGACTCCAACATTCTACATACCAATGTTAATGATCGTTTTGCTGCTACTTTCTCCAATGATTTTAAAGTTCTTCTGTCTTATTTGATTTTAAACCTTCCAGAGCTCTTTTGAATTCAAATACTGGATCCCCTATTTCTTGTATGTCTACTCCTGTTTCTTCTTCTGTCAAGTCATCAGACGAGTCAGCCCCGACATACAGGCCCTTAAATGTTTCCTTCCATCTATCCGCTCTCTAACCTGCGTTTAACAGCGATATTCCCGTTGCACTCAATGTTACCGCTTTTAGTTTCAGCGAAGGTTCTTTTGACATTCCTATACGTTGAGTTAGTCCTTCCGACAATCTTCTTTTTTCCATTCCTTCACATTTCTTACGCAGACATTTCGCCTTAGCTTCCCTACCCTTGCCTTTTTATTTCATTCCTAAGTGACTTGTACTTCTGTATTCTTGAAATTCCTAGAATGTTTTTGTACTTCCTTCTTTCATCTATCAATTGAAGTATTTCTTCTGTCACCATTACTTCTGTGAATTTACCTTCTTTGTACCCACGATTATCTTTTCAACTTCTGTGACTGCCCTTTTTAGAGACGTCCCATCCTTTTCAACTAAACTGCCTACTGAGAAATTCATTATCGTACTGTCTATGGCCTTAGAGGACTTCAACCGTATCTCATCATACCTGTATATCCGTATCACATTACTACGCATATTGATTCTTCCTCACTACTATTTCAAACTTCAGCCTACTTTTCATTACTACTAAATTGTGGTCTGAGTCTATATCTGCTCCTAGGTACACCCTACAAAACAATATCTGATTTAGTAAACTGTGTCTGAACATGATGTAATGTAGCTGAAACCTCCCCGCATCTCACAGCCTTTTGCAAGTATACCACCACTGCTTGTGATTCTTGAACAGAGTATTCGCCATTACTAGCTGAAATTTGTTGCTGAACTCAATTGATCTTTCGCCTCTCTCATTCCTAGTAATAAGCAGATACTCTCCCGCCCCCCTTTCTTCTACTCGATCTCCTATCAGCGCATTTCTGTCTCCGATGACTATTGGATTTTCATCTCCCTTTACGTAGTGAATTTCCATTTCAGTATCCGTATAAATATTGTTTCTACTTCATCTTCAGCTTGCGACGTCGGCATGCAAAACTGAACTATCGATGTCTGTGTTGGTTTGCAGTCGATCCTGATGAGAACCATGGTATCACTAAACTGTTCACTGTAGATCACTCCCTGCCCCACCTTGCTATTCATAACGAATCGTACTTCCGTTATAAAACTTTTCTGGTCACTGTGCTGTATTCATACAACCAGAAATCCATATCTTCTTTCCATTTCACTTAGTTGACATCTACTGTATCCAGATTGAGCCTTATCATTTCCCTTACAGATTTTCTAGTTTCCCTACCAGGTTCGAGCTTCCGACATTCCATGCTCTATGCTTTGGTTATTTAATCTTTTTCTCATGGTCACCTCCCAGTTGGCAGTCCTCCCGGAGATCCGAATGGGGGACTTGTCCGGAATATTTTGCCGATGAAGAGGTCATCATAACACATTTTTAATTACAGGCCACATGCCTTGTGGATACACATTATGTTCCGGCGCAACATCAAGCGCCGGCACGTCGGCCTGAACGATACATCATAGAATGCTGTGAGACGACGTCAGCCAGTAGTAGGCTGACTAGGACCGCCCCACGACAGGAGCAACACCCGTACGAAGAGAATATAATCGCCACTAAAACAAGCCTCGGACGCACTAGGGGAGCCGCACTAGAAGACGCACTAGAAGACGAGTCGTGATCCAAACGACTTGGCCGTGACTTGCTTGCATGGAAACTGTATACATCGAAGGACATTGATTATTTTCTTGTCGCCACTTGATTGTGATTCATCACTGTAAGAAGGAAAAGTTAAGAATTGTCTATTTAAACTACTGTAATATACTCAATTAATAAGATTTGCTTGAATGTTGTCTAGCTATCCGAGAAAACAGTTTCCTAGGCACACTACGTTGGACGAGTGGGCAGCATCACACACATTATATTTCTTCAATGCAGTGGCTTCCACTTTCTTCTGCATGCTGTTGATCATCGCTTTTTTTCTGCCTTGAGGGGCAATATGTCACCGCACGGGAAAGGGAGTGTTCGGAACCTCTGTCCACTCCTCCGCTCTCTTTGATAAAGGCGTTGGCTGAATGCGGCGTGACTTTTATGCCGGAAGTCTTCTTCTCCCATTGCTGATGAATTTTATTAAAAATCTAAGCGTGGTTCGAAAACGGGGCAGAGCACATTTAAATTACCAATGAAAAACGCTATCCCTACCCCACAGATGGTACCAATTTGTTATCCTGCATGCGATATCATTCTCTGCGTCAGACTGCTTTCTTCAGATAATGAAACGTGCTTCCGTCCCTTCAGGGTGAAATGTCTCTGTTTCTTTGATCTTCGTAACGATACTTATTTTTGATGTAGGTCATAAAACAATCTGAAGAATACGGAATATTAAGTTTTCTGGTAGTTAACAGGCATTAAGGTGTCCTAAAAGGGCATATTGCGCTGTCGCACCCTTATACGACCGGAAATGCAATACTGTCATTTGCCGTCACACTAGATCATCTTCGAGTACTTGTAAAGTATTGACTAACGTCCATCATGACTTCACCTGTGGACGCTACTAGTCCCTTCTCTTATGATACCTGATAATTTGTGTACTAAATTACGAAGACGTCTCGTCAACATGAGTTGAAGTTCCCGCAGACATGTGGGGGATACCGTTTATGCTACTCCCATTTGGTGCGGCATTCTTTACGGTTTCTAGCAACTCTCCACTTTCAGTATATCTTACGTTCAAACTCCCACATCATTCCATACATTTACTCTCATTTCTGCTAGACTCCTTGCTCTATTATATCTTGTCACGAAATTACCTAGTACTTCGGCAGTTCTGCATTAGCCAAACTGACCGTCTGAGTGCGGCCGCGTTGCAGTTAAATTTTTTGAGTTTCAGTTCTCTTTAGGATTTAGCATTCTGTAACAAATAGTTGTACTACGGTGAACATGCCACTACATGAATACTGAACTGATGTACAATGGCAGCATAGAGTCCGTACTGAGACACAGTATAGGTCAGTACTCTTTCATTATCGAGGTAAGTCATTATCTCGTCTAGCTTGTTTCTATTTTGAAATCATCAATTTATTCCATGATTTCACTATTACGTAAATTCGCTCACCTCTGAATAAAAACAATAACAAATGCTACAGCAGCTTAAAAAACAGACGAGCAGAAATGTACGATATAAACGTACATAAAAAACTTAATAAACACTGTTACCTGCAATACAGCAAAAATTTATTCGCATTAAATCTTATATTCCACACATATATGTGGAGGAAGCAACATCTCACGGCATTCTTAATTAGAGTTTCTTCTGACCAAGACAGTTACGGGCGAAACTTGTATGTTTATCGCTATTTAGCATATCTCACATTAAAAACGAAAAGAAATATGCTTTTCATACGTTAAAAGAGAAAAGTGCCACACTATTGAGTGTTTTGTCGTCGTGCCAGCTTACAACACATTCAAATGCGTTACTGTAACGTTTAAAATAAATCTATACCTGGTAGGTCACGACCTGGAAAGCAAATGGAGTCCACGTCAACGGATTCAGTGTGCACGAGTGTGTCGTCAAGGGTATAAAATAATATGCAACAGAGATGCACATTTTGCCGACGATACTACTACATACAACTAGCATAAAGTCTTACAGGAAATATCGCAACCGAAACATAACTATATCGCCGACATGTGGATCATAAAAGTGAGGGGGATGAGAACTATACAAGACTCTATTATGTGCGTATAGAGCAACAACCAGTCAAATAAAATAAAAATAATGGTACATTAGAAGTAGTAGAACATAACTTGGTCACAAAGCAGTTACAATACATGTATAGAGCGAATGTAAGTTTCTTCCAATCTTCTACCGGCTCGAAAGGCAGCTAAGTGTAATATTTCCACATTCAGTGAGACCATCTCATACCATGCAAATTAGGATGGTTCAAGCCCGTATTGCAGTCAGCAAGTTAAATACTGAAACAAGAATACAGTCAGAAAACGTTATAAGGAAATTAAAATTCTTTTAATATATATCAATAAGAAGTTATATTTTAAAAAGGTGTCCTCTGCTATTTGTGAAAGGGAGGTCCTGGCTATAAATATCCCTCACTTTCAGAATGTTATAAATGAGGAAATTTGTATCTTATATTATATTTGGTAGTAAGATTCACTGGAAGCATAAAGGAAAAATGAGCATATAGCTAAAAAGGTTTCAATTTCATATAAATTTGACTAGAAACAGTCTTTCGTTTAAGGTCCTCTCTAACTATTTATTAAAATGGCTATAAATTTAGATTTCTTCCAAAATATTCATGATGCGGTCCTAATCAGTTTTGAGTAATGTCTGCAAATTGTCCTTAGTATCTATAGTGACATGTCAAACAACACGCAGGTGGGACTGAAATGATGAAACGTTGCTGTCGCTAGGAAGAATGCGTTCCCCGAATCTCTAGTTAAATTACCTGCAATTGTCCCAGCAGCAACAGCTGATTTTGTAAACGAGAACGTGCTTAAACGGGTAACCTTTCTGTGTGGTGCTGCGGACTATCTTGCCTTAAGAGTTGTTGGAGTGAAAAACGTTGTGCATTACTGTGCTGCAAAAGCTATACTGTCAGGTACTTTTAAAAAGATTCAATGCGACACAGTAACACCCTTGCAACAATAACAAATTTTAACTGTGCCTGTAATGGTTGTAAGTAATTTCAAAGCATATTATATAAGAACATTAATAACAATTGACATGTTCAAAATGGCCCTAAGCACTATGGGAATTAACATGTGACGTCGTCGGTCCACTTGACTTAGAACTACTTAAACCTAACTAACCTAAGGACATCACACACATTCATGCCCGAGGAAGGATTCGAACCTGCGACCATAAAACAGCCGCGTGGTTCCGGACTGAAGCGCCTAGAACCTCTCGGCCACCGCGGCGAGCAATTGACACTTGCCCAAGACTGTGATTGCATGGCTACAGCTCCCTGTGGCGATAACTCTGCCTCTCCAAAATGACAGAGCTTCGCATACTCTTTGGATGATGCATGTTTCCCGCGATTTATAGCAGTTATATTTATGTATGAGAGTGTAATAATACATGGTATGCTATTAAGCGAATATAAAGCAGTAGTAACCTAGCAGTCTGTAAGGTTTTTTACCTACATGACTTGTTGTAAACGTTGCGCTTGTAGGCTGATTGGTATGTGCAAGACTACATTTGTTATATTCTATGGACGTTCGGGAATAATTTTAATTCCACTCCTTAAATTCTTCTGTTTCCGTCATTACTACTTCTGTTTATAGACTGAGCCATTGGGGCAAAAGACTACATCCCTTTCTTAATCCTTTCCGCTGTTATTGTCCCCTCTTGGTTCTTGTAAATATTGTGTACTAGCTGAGGTATCCGGCTTCGCTCAGGGAGTTGGTATGAGATTGTGTGGTAGTTGGAATAGAACAATAAACTTTAAAGCATAAGAGATAAAACAATTTTCTTGGAAACATATTCCAACTGTTTGCAGTACCTGTTGAAGTATATGAGGGAATTTTTTTCTTTGAAAACACTTATCTATAAAAAAACATTTTTTAATTTTGTTATCCATGATGTAGAGGCAGAAATTATGAGATCTTCTACTCGAGAGCAAGCTACGTGAGAGAAACAGGAGTCTTGAGACTGATGGCGCAATATTTTAAAGTTTGTCTTTGCGCTTTGTTAATTGTGAAACTGTAAGTTAATTTGATAGAAAATTGTAGTCTTTCAAATTGGAATGCAGTTCAGTAAAGATCAGTGCCAGTCTTGGGGAAAAATAGTGTGTGACCTTTCTACTCTCCAGTTAGAAGTGCGGCTTTGATGATGTTACTCGATAACTGTCTGACGAACATCCTTTTTCCATTACATAGCTTTGATGAGTTGAAATTTCTGAGTAGTATAAGCGGAGATTCAATTTTAAGTCTAGGGCAGTGTAATGACATTCCTGGTACTAGCGAAGGGTTTAGAACTTTTATAGAGAAGTTCACACTTGCATCAACGTTTACCATCGTCTCGATCGATTTGTATATCCTTTCTTCACCTGGAATTTTCTTTTGAATATTTAGATATCGCTGACAATATTATTTTTACTTGCCAAAAGTGCCCTTTGAAATAGCCAATCCGGATTTGTGTAGTTGTGCGCAAATTTTGGATAAATTTGGTCTATGAGTTAGTTTTCAGCAGCGGCTACGCTGCAGAAATAAATTTCTGTTGAGCTTAATGAAGCCAGTTTTCTGGTGAGTAGGATAGGTGCCTTCGACTATTTGTAAAAGTTGTTGAGCAAAATGTGCTGTTGTTTCGTCTTTCGATCGTTCAGCTGTCAAATTTTTTGTTAGTCGCAGTGTTTGTATGTGTGGCCAGAAATGTTATTTTTGTAAGCATACATCGAACTCGGCTGCTGTGTGGTGACTTCGGTATAAAGCGAGGTGTTTGTCGAAAATCTTCTGAGAATGTGAACTGAGCTCCTCCCACCACTTCAGAGTTTCCTCGTAAGTCTTGCATTGTTCTGTCCATGGCTTGGAGTACATGTTTTATGTGCCACTGTGCATTCGTCCTAGGAAATACCTTTAGCTTGCTTTACTTCACTCCATCCGGATGCTCTTGAGATTTTATATACCGGGAATAGTTCTTCGGCTATATTCAACGGCAGTTGGCTCGGAGTGGCCGCGCGGTTTCAGAAGCCATGTCGCGGACTGGGTGGTCTTTCCCACTGGAGGTTCGAGTCCTCCCTCGGGCATGTGTGTGCAGTTTGTCCTTAGCATAGTTTAGTTTAAGTAGTGTGTAAGTCTAGGGACCGATGACCTCAGCAGTTTGGTCCCTTGAGAATTAACACACATTTGAACATCAACGTTAGTTGTAGGACGGAATATACAGTTTGTCCTCTTTCCATAAGTGTGGCTGCAAAGCCGGATGATGCCAGTGCAAGTGCGATGGGTTGTTTAGCACTTATTTGCGCCTGTTATATATTTCTCAGAAACATTTTGCCGGTGCCTCCTGGTGCGTCCAAGTAAATAATTCCGCCATTGTTGTTGTCGATCTAGTCCATGACAACGTTGTAAATATCCGTTTGATTCTCACACAGGAGCGGTTCACTGCGAGCAATGTATTGAAGTAGTTCATTGGTGCTGTAGCTTTTTTCCTTTGTCATTTAGAAGTTCAGCACACTGTTAGTATCATTTCGTCGTGTTTGCATCCCTAAATATGCTAGTGTCTGGTTGTTTATTGCTACACATTTACCATCTAGGAGAATGAGTGTTTGATTGAAGAGGTTGTCGTTTTATTCGATGGTCAGTTCAGGATGAAATCATCGGCTTTGGTACAGTATGTTATCAGTCATACTCTCTTTGACGGAGTCCCATAGCTTCTTGGAATCGATAGGTTACATGCTAGAATTATGGGTAGTAAGTCTCCCATTTGTTCATCTGAGGTGGTGAGAGAGACTTCTTGTAGTGATAATTCCCAGTCGATGTCGTTTCCCAGTAGTCCTAAGCATTGGAGTCGTTCTCTGTACGTCTGGCACAGATACCAGTCAACAGTCTCGAGATCTGTGAAACTTGTTGGTCCCTGTATTTCGTGTAGCGACATCCCGATTCAGAAGCATTCGGCACTGTTCGGATGTATGGTGTATACTCGGCCTAGTGCACCAGTTTTCATAGTTCCTGGATGTTCTTCTGCTGGAATTCCTTGTTTTAATCGTTAAAAGATTTTTCTTGTTGTGTTCCCAGTATAATGGGTGTGGACGCCGACATATAGTAATGTCTTCGTCAATGGATCCGTTTGGCACAGTTTGTAAAAAGCTGTTATTGTTGTGTTTTGAGGCGGTTAGCTTACAATTTTTCTGACGGTGTCTTTTATGAAGTAATCTCTCTCCCCATTCTCCAAATGTACTGCTAGATGATGCACGGTTCGTTCGCGTTCGTGTGCGGGAAAATCGTAATTTTGCCACACTGCTTCGTTACTGTTATGTACCGTCCCATTTGGTACATGAGGCTCTCGCCTTTTCTGTTTTGTTTCTCGCTGTCTTTAGCTATTTGAAATACTGCCTTGTCACACCTTAAAGACATATTTGACGGATTTCTCTGATTTGCATTATTCTAGCTTTATGTGTGCTTGGCACATTTTGGTAAGCAGCGTGTTATATGGTACTGATTATCTACTATCAGTTCGTCGCTGCCGTTTTTTTGTGATTTATGTGTAAGCGATAGCAATCAGCTGTGGCTTGTGTGTCGTCCACGTATGGCTTTGGGTACTTTTTTGGTACATTTTACATCATTCTTACGGGGCGAATTGGGGCTTAATGGGCCGAATGTTCCGGAAATAAAGTTTTTCACTACTATGTCGTATAGTTGCGGACCTTTTGTGGATTAGGAAATTCACTTTGGACGATTTTGTCGATATCCACCGGATGAATTCTATTGTGAAACCATACAGATTGTGTGAGTGAGGCAGTCCTCGTTTTTGCCGCTAGATTGTGTATATCCAACATCTAATGGTTCCCAAGTCATGGTATCCTCTGATGTCTTCAGTAAATCTCATTTGTTTTTGTTTGAGAAGTCAGACTGTTACGTCGTGACGATGCATGCGGGCTTTACTGGATTTCTGGCTACGACGAGTTGCATGTGAATGTTACGAAGAGGTCAGGCATCTTGAGTGTATTCCTGCATATGTCACGGACTTCCTATTTATTATAAGGATAAGATTACCACAGTTCGAATGTCGTCAATGTTTCCGTCATTTATGACTGTGACTCGAAGGCGGTAAATATTCTTCCTTGTGTAGTTTCTTCTTATTCAGCCGTATGTAATACATCCGTTCCGCTTCCATTTTTGCATTCGTATCCACCCGGAATTGCTGGATTAAACAGCAAACTTTGAGAATGTAATTGTATGTTTCATTCTCTCTGATCATTACGCAGTAAGCACAGAACTTCTTGGAAGTGCCTTTTTTGTTTGTTTCTACGCCTATATCAGATTGGATTTGTTTCACATTCAATTGATATCCGTGCTCTCCGTGACAATTTTAATGGATATTGGAGACCATCATGCCTTTTTTGTTTGTTCCTACGCCTATATCAGATTGGATTTGTTTCACATTCAATAGATATCCTTGCTTTCCGTGACAATTGTAATGGATATTGGAGACCATCATATGAACGATGTGTGTGCAATGGGGTGCAGTCCTCCTTTTCGTTGTACTGTTATGTCATGGCCTGTGTTTTTATCGTCCACGATTACGATAGCGACTTCACCTTTTTGAGGTGCATTAAATCGGCGTTCCTGTTCTCAAGGTGGTATTTTGTCGGCTCGAATTATAACTTTATACCCGAATTCTAACTTCATAATCGTTAGAAAACATTCAGTCTAGTACTGTTTTAAATATGTGAATCAGCTAATTTTATTGGTCTTAAATCCTCTGGCCAATTTGGACTGCTTCTGGTCTCAATCCACTAATATCTGTGCATCGTTGACCAATTTCTGTCTCTTCACTTCCGATTAAACATACTTGCAGAAATTTATGGTCTTCGTTGGGTAGTGGTAATTATGATCTCATGTTGTGACAGATATGTCCTTGGATGAAAAAAAAATCGATTTCATCAGTGTTAGTGTTGAACTAGGTGACACCGAAAGAATTCATTTGGAAGTAGACTTCGTACGCTTTTATGCGGTTATGATTCTGGAGTTTCCCTTGCCATGTAATATAAAAATTCCTGCGGAGGTGCTTTCAATTATGGTAATCGAACATTTCCATTTACCCATTAGAATCCTGGTGTTCCTCTACTGAATATTTTCACTTTGATCAATTGGCAGATGTTATCACTTTTCCGATTACGACGTGTTTGTGTTTGTTATATTCTTTCGTCGCGTAGTGGATTGCTTCATTCGTTAGGATACGTGTTCTCGTTCCCGCTTCTCGTAGGGAGATATTTTTATGGCTGACATGAGTTCGCACTTTTTTATTATATGGTTGAGTTGCAATTCTTGAGACTTCATTCCGTCCATTTAACTGTTCCTTGGTTACTCTTCTTCTCTTGGTGCTCATTCTCGTTCTTTGGAAACTTTAAGGTGCTTTGCACTCTTCTTCTGTTTCGTTTTTCCGCTTTTTGTTTTTGCCATTTTACTTCAAAACGGGCAACAACTTCCCCTCTCCCACGATATAAATCAAATGAACTTTTTATTAAAAAATACACTAAGTACACTTTACACCCTTTATTTTCGATTTATATTCAGTCACTGTGCCGCGCGGGATTAGCCGCGCGGTCTCAGGCGCTGCAGTCATGGACTGTGCGGCTGGTCCCGGCGGGGGTTCGAGTCCTCCCTTGCGCATGGGTGTGTGTGTTTGTCCTTAGGATAATTTCGGTTAAGTAGTGTGTAAGCTTAGGGACTGATGACCTTAGCAGTTATGTCCCATACGATTTCACACACATTCAGTCACTGTATCACTTTAACTACTGGAAGTTCACTATTTCTTATTATTGACTCCCTTCGCCACTGATAAGAAGCTGACGTTCGAACCCACTACGGGTCTTGCTTTATATACCCCTGTCAATGGGCACCCCCACAAGTGACTAATTCCAGAAAATGCCAGAAAGGCTTCGAACGGTGCACGATGTTCCGGAACATTTCACAACATTCTAGGATGTTCTGAAATGTTCCGTAGTGATCTGCGATACTCCCGGACATTCTTCACGAATGTTCTAGAATACTCCCAAACATTGCAGATCATCCCGAATCATTTTGTACATTCCAGAACCTTCTGGAGTATTACGGAATGCTCTCGAATATTCACGAATGTTCTGGAATCTTCTCGAATACTCTCGAATGTTTTGGAATGTTCAAGAAATTTTTATAGGGCAAATCTTCCCAGTCCTTATATCTTCAAAAGCACGCCCTTCTAGAGAAAACGGCAACCTTCTTCATACATGGAGGATGGAGAGCTATCGCACCACATAACTCCCTTGATCGTACCCGAACTCCTTTCTGAGTTTTATCGGACGCACTCTGCGCACTTACTTTTTAAGATACATATTGATTACCCGTTTTTCCCTATGCCTTACTCTTAATTTTCTCTCAATTTCAAACAGTTTGAACCATTTGACATTGTCGTACGCTTTTTCCAGGTTGACAAATCCCATGAAGGTGTCCTTATTTTTCTTTAATCTTGCTTCCATTATCAACCGCAACGTCAAAATTTACTCTCTGGTGCCTTTACCTTTCCTAAAGCCAAACGGATCGTGATCTAACTGGTCCTCATTCTTTTCCATTTTTATTTATATTTTCCTTCTCAGAAACCTGAATACATGAGTTATTAAGCTGACTGCGATAATTTTCTCACACGTCGGCTCTTGCAATCTTCTGAATTATGGAGCTTATGTTTTTTCCATGGGATTTTGTTAGTCTCATAGATTCTATTCACTAACTTGGATAGTCATTTTGTTGTAATTTCCGCTAGTGACCTTACAAATTATGATTTAATATAATCTATGTCATCTGCCTTACTTGATCTTCAATTCTCCAAAGCTCTTTTATGTTCTGATTCTAGTAGTGAATTTCTATGCGCTTTCCACCTATCCGCTCTCACCTGTGCATTTAGTACTGGAAATCCGAGTGCCAACTGAATTTTACCACTCTTGTATTTCATTTCACCGAAAGTTTTTCAGAATTTTCTATGTTTTGCGAGAGTCCTTTCGTCAATCATTTCTTTCTTGGTTCCTTCAAATTTTTCATACAGACATTTCACCTTAGCTTCGCTGAAGCTCCTATTTGTTTCATTACTCAGCGACTTGTATTTCTGAATATTTTTAGCACTTTTCTACTCGCTTCTTTCTTCGATGAGCTGAAGTATTTCTCAGTTTACTCATGGT
This sequence comes from Schistocerca piceifrons, assembly GCF_021461385.2. Taxonomy (NCBI): domain Eukaryota; kingdom Metazoa; phylum Arthropoda; class Insecta; order Orthoptera; family Acrididae; genus Schistocerca; species Schistocerca piceifrons. The sequence goes on from NC_060139.1 coordinate 635,638,733, forward strand.
TTCTTTGTAATCACCTTCATTGTACCTATGTTGTCTCTATTGAGGTAGAAGTCGAGTGTGGCAGTGAAGTCATCAGGACACGTATACCAGGTCTACTTGAAACCGTGATAATTGTTGCAATTTTTATTGGCCACCCAATTCTGCTGTGACAGCTCTTGAGTCATTCAAAGAATGGGTATAGTCAGTGGCGTGTAAATATCCAGAACCTGCAGTGGTAATTGGAGGCGGTTTTGGCTACCGATTGTAGACTGGGATGTCTATGGATTCATTGTAGGGGGTACAAACAGTCAGTAATTCGAAGTACTTCTCAACACGTTTTCTGATAACTGTCTTGGGCAGTTATTTTGGCAGCCCTGCCCAAAGGAAATATCTTAGACATTGTGTCTGCAAAACAGGCAGGAGTATCAACAGCGTCAGTATAGAGAAGAGGATTAGTTGACCATGACATCAGTATAGCAACTATTGTTTCGAAAGTTAATAAACCAGTCAAGAAGGTAAAGGGAGTGTACCTGCTAAAATAGCAGATAAGCCATTGATATCATCTCAAAAAGACAACTGACATCATTTTTTTCCAGTAAGAGGGATGTAGATTATTTGTGATCCGTACCAGATCGGATTAAAGGAAGACATCGAAACAATTCAGTGTTGGGCTTTATGTTTTTTTACTGGTAGATACGAACAACACGCAAGTGTTACAGAGATGCTTCGGAGATTCAAATGGGAATCACTAGAACGAAGGTGACATTCTTTTCAAGGAGCACTATTGAAAAAATGTAGAGAATCGGTAACTGAAGCTGACTTCAGAACGGCTCTTTCGCTTCCAACATACACTGCGCTTAAAATCCACGAAAACAACTATGAGAAATTAGCGCTCGTACAGGGGCAGGATATTTGCGAGTTCAACAGAAAACGAAATGACTAGAAGTGGTGCAGGGTACCCGCCATCACGCGCCATCAGATGGATTGCGCAGTATCGAGGTAGATGTAGATATGTTTTTCTTTCCAATTTTTCTGTGGTTGCCCTTTTTAAAAATCGTTCCTCTTCAACTGAACTGCCTACTGAACTATTAAGCATCGCCGTATCTATAGCCTCAAAAACCTTGAAGTGTACCTCTTCATTCGTTAGTACTTCCGTATCAAATTTCTTTTACGCATTATTCTTTGTGACCAGTCTCTTAACCTTCGGCCTACTCTTCATCATCACTAAATTGTGATCACAGTCTTCATCAGCTCCTGTGTACATCTTACAATCCAATATCTGATATCGGGATCTCAACCACACCATGATGTAATCTAATTGAAACCTTCGTATATTACCCGGCTATTTCCAAGTATACATCCTCCTCTTGTGATTCTTGAACAGAGTATTCGCTATTACCACCTGAATTTTAATGCAGAACTAAATTAGTCTTTCTCCTCTTTAATCCCTAGTACAAAGCCCTTATTGTCTCGTAACCCTTTCTTCTACTCATTCCACTGAAACAGCATTCTGATCCTCCATATCTATTAGATTTTCATCTCCCTTGTGGTACTGCATAACCCGGTCAATACCCTCAAATACTTTCTCTGTCTCTTCGGCTTACGACGTCGGTAAGTATACCTGAACCATCTTTATCGGTGAACGTTTGCTGCTTCCTGTAATGAGAAAAGCACTGTCAGTGAACTGTTTACAATAACTAACTCTTTTCCCTACTTTTCTATTCATGACGAATCCTAATTCCTTTGTACCATTTTCTGTTGCTGTTGTTATTACCCAATACTCATCCGACCAGAAATCCTTCTCGTCTTTCCATTCCACTTTACTGGCTGCCATTTCTGATGACTTTTATTGAAAATTTAAGCAGGAACCTGGGACCGAGGACGTTTCTATTGCCAATCAGAGACACTATCCCTAGACCATGTGTGCTGAAAAATTCATATGTTCCAGCCCCCTTGAATGTCTCTGTGATCTCCACAAAGTTTGTGCTTCTAGCTCCAATCTTAGTTTTGCTAATGAAAAAACGTACGTATCAGACAATCCTCCCATCTTTACCAGTTTCCTAAGATCCTCCACAAACGCCTCCACATCCTTAGCAGATTTACCAGGAAAAGGAGCAACTGAACATGGGGGCTCACAAATCTGTACTTCGCGGTGGCTACTGCTACTCCGCTAGACATTGCAACTTCATATTTTACTGTATTATATGAATGAGTGGTTGTGCCTTTATATCTGACCGAAAGAACCGAAACTACTCATTCGTACAACTGATTCCCCTTGATGGGCAATGAATCCACCGCCTTCAATGCGGATGCACAATTACGTCTGACCTCCTGCGGGAATCTGAAAGTAGCGGTTATGGAAGACATGGACGGGGACTACGGATAGGTGGCGCTAGGTGCAGGTATGGTCTGGCCGAGAAGCTTGCAGAAATACTCCAAGCAGTTGCGTTGAAAAATATGCATGGGTGGTGCATTGGTTAACGTAACTGCCTGGTAAGCCGGAAATCCCACGTTAGAGTCTCGGTACAGCATACTTATTCGTGCTTCACTAAAATAGTCACTGTTGATTCGGCATAAATTCCCGCTGCAGCTGGTATCTTCCTTTTCCTTCCGCCCCCCCTCCCCTCCAACCTCATTTCACATAAAAAGAATAAACAATAACTCCATATTGTCTGCTTTCAATTATGTTGCCTTTTCCAGTAATATGCGAAATGTCTGTGGTTCCTTTACACCTTGCGTCTCTGACTTCGTCAAATCCTTGCCCTTCTTAGGAGTCATTTTGAAACACCAACAATTACATGCCAAACATAGTACATTGACCTAACACTTACGTCAAATCAACAACCATTTCGATACTCGGCGCTGTGCAGCCATATGTCCATGATGCTTACATGAGTAAATTCTGTACGAGGTGCTGAACGACCTTAAAAATTACTCTGCATTCATCTGAAAGGTACCAGCCAATCGTGACCTCCGTTTCCTCAAAAGTGCGGCAAATCCACTGACTCTTTACCATCAAAAAAGTTCACATTACAAAGAGCACGTCAGTCAAGCCTTTTGCCCGACACCATAACAGTTAAATATCTTGACAAACCGTACAGTGGGCTATAGGGTCAGACGTTGTACTGAAAGGCGATACCAGTGGAGAATTCTAGTGTAAAAGTGGTGCAGGGGAGTACGTGCAGCGCCAATTAGACAGACAGGAATTCCGATTTACGCTCGTAGACAAAATAAACGCCGTACCGAGAAGGAATCATCCAAATGGGATACATATCAGTAGATGTGACGTACATGTACAGACAAAAGATTACGACATCAGAATAACTGTACGATTTATGCAATGGAAAGAGCTCCAAATAGCGGGCGAATCGATAACGCTTTGGTCCACCTATCCTTATTCGCATTGGCATTGGTAGTTATCGATTGATTCAATGTCCTCCTGATGGGTATTGTGCGAAATACTGTCCAACTGCGGCGTTAGATCATCAAGATCCGGAACTGGTCCGAGAGCCTTACCCATAATGTTCCGAACGTCCTCAGTTGGGAAGAGATCCGTCGATCCTCCTGACGAAACAAGGTGTTCCAAGCACGAAGTTAAACTGTAGAAGCTCTTGACACGTGTTGGTGAGAAGTTTCTTGCTGAAATACAAGTCCAGGCCGTTTGACATGAAGGGAAACAAAACAGGGGGTAGAATATCGTCACACACTGCTGCTTTGAAAAGGAACGCACCCCAGACCACCACTCCCTGTTGTCGGGCGACAGTGAAATTGGTGTCTCCTTGCTGCCCGGGGCGTGTCCAGAGGCATCTTCGGTCTTGAAACAGATTGATTGAAGTAGAATGAGACCCGCTACGAATAGAGCCCGGATGACCAGTGAAGTGTTTGCAGATTGCTTTTCATGTGGTTTGTATTAGGTCAAGAGATACATAATGCTTCTAACTTCAAATTTTTTAGAAGAGTAGGAAACCTTACTACCGTCATGTTTTCTCAATCTGAGCTTAGCGCACTCGATAAGGGTTTTAAACATAACTTTAAACCCAGATTTAGGAAGAGCAGGATGGAACACAAAACAGCAAACACAAAAGTGTCACCTGACATGGCTCACCAGCCGTTTTGCCAGCAAAGAGACATCACAAGCAACTGAAGAGCGCCTTACATGCGACACCAATACAAAACAAAATGGGTACTACACAAACAAAGTGGTATAGGATGTAAACAGTATGTAGTGTCTGCACAATGCGATGACGCTAAAAGCATATAAAAGTAAAACATTAGTCATCATAGATCAATAAGAATATAGCAATAAGGTACATGAGATAATTTGATATTACAGTGTTACCAGTCTTTAAAAAATCCAAGTAATAGATTTACTGTGTTGATTGAAAAAGCTCCGAAAATCAGACATTTGTTTTCAGGACAGTAGGTTAGTAATGAGCCTCAGAATTCCCATCCTAAGATGTCAAACTATAATTCCCAATAATAATGATCCAGAATAGCTGTCAACTACATTAACAGGCTTGCAATTAATCAAAAATTAAAAACACAAATAACCGAATAGCATGATAAAATAACTACATTTTGACACAAATTACTGGTTCAAAAATCTATCGGATATGGTGAAATAAATAAATAATGTATACATCCTCGTTGGTGCAAAATTCGTCTCATTTGATACTGATATCGTCGTTTCAGCACAACGTCTGAACCTGTAACCAATGGTGGAGATAATATCCTGAACGATAACGTAATTCCTTCATAAATATCAGGAATATCTTTAAATATAAGATTCAGGGAACACTTTCTTCCTATTGTTAGCAAAACTTCGTCGTTTTATTCTGACCTGCATGTTGACTGGTACGTCGCTATGGATGTTACCGACACACTGCACATATAAATTACGGGTTCACCATTTTATTATTTACCCAGAAGAGACATTAAGCGAACAGACAGAGCTCAAAGATGGATTGCTTTTAGACAACTATTACACAAACTTGAGACATTTGTAGCTATATGGTGATTGTTTTCCTTCTGCGTTTCATAAATCTTAAGGGGGGAACGATATTAGAAGGCTGTTTGACACTGATTTTTTGAGATTTTTTTGGGGGGAGGATTAATTAGAATTAATGAAATTTTGAGATCATTTCATTCATATTTCAAAAACTTTAGTGAATATTTTTGAATAATTTCAGGCATAAATATCAAAGTTACGCTTTGATGTTCGCTGAAGGTTGTGAGTATAGTACTCTATGCGTGCATTGTAGCCATTTTGATTTTCATCTCAAATCAGAAAGGTTATGATTTACATTAATAACTTCTTTTCTAAGAATATGAATCTCAATTCAGGTGAAAATAATGAAAATTACAAGTTTTGCAGGCGCTGTAACAATTTACTTCGATTATCACGATTTTGTTTCTCTAATTATGCAAATAAAAATACCCATGGTTTTCCATGATATCATCTCACAAGTTGGTTCATATAATTTCTTAATTTTATGAAGAATCAGTTTTCGTAATAATCGGTCCTATACTTTTTTCATTAAAATGCACACAAATGTGAAAAATATCATTAAGAGGTAACAACGTTTGAAAAATAAATTGTCGGAAACTAGAAATTCAAGTAAGTTAACAATAATGTAAATTGCTTACCGATTAATCTGCGATTCCAGCACTATATAGAAATCCTTCTTTTTCCTCAAATGCTTCATTTTGTGCTTCCAGCAGCGCTTTCCGAGCTTTCCGTTGTTCCTTCGATTCTAATGAATAAGGTCCACTCTGCCGGCTCGCGCGCTGGTTATCCATTTGTTCGGTATAACTGAAGCTTAGCGTCCTTACTACAACTCCTGCCTCGTTCATGACCATCAGAAGAGATGAATGTCCTTCGTTGAATAAGCCCGCTGCTAAATAGGAAGCCAATTCAACGACTTTTCTTCAGGAGTGCATTTAGGGGCCAATCGTCAAATAGTGGAATTAAAACTTTCATTCCCATATTGTGTATGACCAGCTAAACATCTCTCCAGCAATTCATCCCTTGATAAATCTTAATATTTATTTCCTTCTCTACGTCGGGATGCAATGGAATAGGGTGCGATTCATGTTCCATTCCAAGGTCTCTTCGTTTCTGCCACTCGCACCAGCTGTCTTCACCCTCTGGGCAAAAATCATGTTGAGGATTTTCATCCGTGGCAATGATATGATAGTATGTCCGATATGCACTCGGTTCTTTGCTCATAAAATCTAAACAAATGCGAATTTCGCTTTCAAATGTTGACAGCATATTCTTGGATATTTAAGCTAACGACTTGTCTAATCAAAAAATCGTATTTTTTGAATCACCTAATGTGGTTTCCTCCCTTAATGCCTAAATTTTGAAGAAGATGTAATTTTATTCCTTTTCAAAATGTGTAAGTGAGCGATGTTTAAAACCATTCACATAAATAAAAAAAAGAATTTTACTCTCACAAATAGTTTAGGATACTTTATTTACAGGATGATTACTTGATGATATTACATACTTTACCACCTGGTCACCTGATAATAATGCCAAAGGGAGGAAAGTTAGCTAAGCAGAGAGAAGTAAGTTTTATATCAAATTAAAGTAACCTCATGTGGAAGCAAATTACTTCTCTCGAAGGAAGTATAATTGACAAGATTTTCTTTTTCTTTTTTTATAATCAAGACCAATTTATTGGTCGACAAGCATTTTTTCTATTTCGTTTTCGTCTAACAAGTTGGGCGTGACGTTCTACTCCAGCCCTTTTTCAAGCAAGACAGTTTTATTCTGCGTAAAAGTAAAGTAAGTCTTAGTTAAAATTCTTTTGTAAAATATGTCGATGCATTCCTTGAAAGTCATGACTGTAACAAAATAGATAATTCATGTCAAACTAGAATTGATTAAGATTTAGCAAACATCCTCAGTAAAAACACAGTATCTCTTCATATTGGTATGCATAATAAACTTAAAGAAGCTCTTACTTTAATGTCAAAGTCTGACAAAAGCTGCTGTTTAGTTATAGCCTACAGTTATGAATATATTTCTAAAACCTTAGATTACTTTAAAGAAAATAATATTTGGGAACTGCATGAGGATCCGACCCCGGAATTGTAAAAGAAAGACAGGTCAACCATCAACAACGCAAAATTTCTAAACAAACATTTTCAGAAGAAAATGTTTATCATGATGAACCCTCAGCACCCAAAATTTCGGACTCACTTTAAAACTGACAAACCTAACCATCCGATACGGCCGATTTCTAACAGTATGAATAGCGTGTACCATGATTTACCCAAATTTCAGTATGAAACTCTGAAAAGATCATTCTTTTTTTGAAATAAATGGTTCAGATGGTTCTAAGCACTATGGGACTTAACATCTGTGGTCATCAGTCCCGTACACTTAGAACTACTTATACCTAACTAACCTAAGGACATCACACACATCCACGCCCGAGGCAGGATTCGAACCTGTGACCGTAGCAGCAGCGCGGTTCCGGACTAAAGCGTCTATAACCGCTCAGCCACAACGGACGGCATTCTATTTCGTGAAAAATTGTTCCACCGCGAATGTTTTTCCGTCTAAGTCAACTCATAATTTTTCGATTTTTAAATGGTTTATATTGTCTGCATTTCATGTTATACCGGTTTTCTACAGGTTGTGTCATTCAGACCTCTTTGTATTTTCTATTATGCCGTTCTCATCATTTAAACTGTACTTCTAAGCTCCGATGTAGACAGTGAGTTTCCTTACCTCCTGTTCTCAAACAAAATATTGCCTTTCACGTCATGTACTGAATAATGTATATCATAATATTCGTCTGTCTTTATTTGAATATTACGTAGCGAGGATGCAGTTGCGGCTACCAGTTGGCACTCTTGATGGAACGTTCACCTGCCCGCAGTTGTTAACGTGGACACCTCAGTCTGATGCTACCTGTAGCTCGACGTATGCGAGCAGCCCGTAGTGGACTGCTTTCTACGCTTTATATTTTAAAACTGTGACTAAAGCTTTTCCGCTTAGTAAATAATTTATACGTGACTTGTAAGTATTGTCTCTTTTTGTACTGTTAATCAGTTTCCAGTCCTCAAACTATATTTCTGAGATTTTTCATACACAGAGAGTTACAATGCCCGCTGCTGTCAAATAAAACTTTGCCTTTTGGTTCATGTACTAAACACTGTTCGTCTTAACATTCAACTGTCTATATTTTAAATATTAAGTAGCCTAATTATGTTTACGGCTACTAGATGGCATTCTTGGTGTAGTGTTCACCTTCCCGCAGTTGTTAGCGCTGGCGCCTGTCTGTTGCTACCTGTGGCTTTATATGTATGAGCAGCCCATAGTGGCTCGTCTTCCACATATTCTTTTTTAAAAATTTAGTGACTAAAGCCTTACCCGCATGATATTTATCTTATACATGACATGTAAGTACTGTTTCTTTCCTTTACTGTTATTCAGTGGTTACACTTCTGTATAACAAATATTCCCATAATTATGTATTTATTTTATAGGCCAATTTGAATATTTAATTTTTGATGAAGACTCTGATAGAAGCGTCGAAACCTGGTCAAAAGGCTTAAATTTTGTGAGTCAGGGCTGTAGTTGCTTTAACTTTAATTTATAAACGTTCGCTGACTACGCAGCCGTGTCTAAAACCTCAAGATTTTTGGTTGCACGTGCATCCAACTGAAATTGGAAGGAACACATAGAAAATGCTCTGGGGAAGGCCAACCAAATACTGCTTTTATTGGCAGGACACTTAGAAAATGTAACAGGTATACTAAGGAGACGGCCTACACTACGCTTGTCCGTCATCTTTTAGAATACTGCTGCGCGGTGTGGGAGCCTTACCAGATAGGACTGACGGAGTACATCGAAAAAGTCCAAAGAAAGGCAGCACGTTTTGTATTATCGCGAAATATGGGAGAGAGCGTCACAGAAATGATACAGGATATGGGCTGGACATCATTAAAAGAAAGGCGTTTTTCGTTGTGACGAAGTATTCTCACCAAATTCCAATCACCAACTTTCTCCTCAGAATGTGAAATGATTTTGTTGACACCGATCTATATAGGGAAGAACGATAACCTACATAAAATATGAAAAATCAGAGCTCGTACGTAAAGATATAGGTGTTCTTTCTTTACGCACGCTACACGAGATTGGAATGATAGAGAATTGTGAAGGTGGTTCGATGAACCCTCTGCCAGGCACTTAAATGTGATTTGCAGAGTATTCACATAGATGAAGTTGTAGATCCAAGGCTGCCTCTAAATATAAAGCTCTAAAGAAGAAACTACTAAGAACAGGTAAGGCCACTCTGTTTAATAAGCAATATGAAAAAAGGGGGCTAGTCTCTATTTATGTGAAAGATGCAATCAATTTGTCAAATTGTAAGAAGGTTCCCAAGTCCTTCAAACCTTTCGTTAACATTTTCATTCCTGCTAATGTTAAATAGCTATACGCTAAAAAAGACGTTCTTAAAGAAGAGGCATATTATCTGTATTTAGACGTCACAAATATCCTTCGTATAATTATAATTTTAACATTGACGATTTCTGGATGCAGATTAATGAATATTTAAAAACTTGTAAACAGGGCATATTGCTTACTTACTAAACTTTTTTCCCTGTTCCTGCTGAAAACTGTCCTCAGAGTACATTCAAGAAAAGCAGCGACGTATTTTATAAAAGAATTTTAAATAAGACTAACATTACTTTTACACAGAATTAAACGATCTTGCTAGAAAAAATCTGAAGTACAATGTCATGCCCAACTTGCCAAACAAAAAATGTAATTGAAGAAAGGCTTGTCGACCTAAAAATTGGTTTGATTTTAAAAAAAAATAGGTAATTCATATCAAACTAGAATTGCTTATGGTGTAGCCTACATTCTCAGTAAAAACTCAACCTCTCTTCATAATGTTACTGCATAACGATAGAAAATTGGTTAAATCCATTAATGACAATCCTAAAGAAGCTGATGCTTTAATGACCAAGTCTGACAAAGGTTGCTCTTTAGTTATTGCCTACAATTCTGAACATATTTCTAAAACCTTAGATTTTTTTAACGAAAATAATATTTCAGAACTGCATGAGGATCCGACTCCAGAATTACAAAAAGAAATCAGATCTGCCATCAATAACGCAAAATTTCTAAGCGATCCTTTTCTAAAGAAAATGCTTATCAACATGAACCCTCACCCCAAAAATTTCGGTCTCAATTTAAAATTCACAAACCTAACCATCCGATACGGCCGATTTCTAGTAGTATGAATAGCGCGTACCATGATTTACCCAAATTTCTGTATGAAACTCTGAAAAAATAAATCTTTTTCGAGAACAGTTATTCCATCCCCAAAATTCACGACTTAGTCCATAAAATAAAAGATTTACACTGCAGTTCAGATAACAACTTATTTTCATTAGACATGAAAAATCCTGATACTAACGTTCCCGTGAAAGAATCGCTTACAATCGTAGAAAAAAATTTATGTCACTTCATAAAAATCTTTCAGAAGAAAAAATCTGTGGCTTCATGAATCTCATTAGTCGTAGTCTAATATACCTTTTTTGAATTTAATGAACAACTGTAGCAGCAATCTCACCATGGGAAATCCGTTAGCTAGTATTCTTGCTGATATTTTCATCAGCTCACTAGAAGAAAAGATTTTGAAGCGTTTTTCAGTTACAGAACTGGGAATTCCCTCCTATTTCAGTTACGTTGGTGATATTTTACTCGTCTACAAGGGACCTGCTGATGGCATTGACCGTATTTTCAACCTCTTTAATGAACATCATTTGAAAATATCTGTCACCATGGAGCTTGAAACGAGGCCAGCCATTTAAGTTTTCTTGACTTGACGCTTACAGTAGAAAAAGCGAAATCTTATTCTATGTTTTTCGCAAAGAAACACACTGATAAGATCGTAGCTGCGACTTCCATGCACCCACAATCTGATAAAAACGCTTTCTTTCACTCTGCTGTCCACAGAGTTACCTCTATTCCACTCTCGAAAAAGGAAATCAATGAAGAAATTAATTTACTCGATGGCAGTTAATAACGAATATGATCCTGGCATAGTAGGTGACATCCTTTAAAAGACAACTATTAAAAAGAGTTACTACGCTCGCCACCTCTATCACTGAATCTAATCGAAAATTTTTTTTCTATTCTCTTCTTGGAGCCCATCTCCTATCGGATTCAGCGTCTTCTTCGTAATAAATAGAGCTGTGACGTTGCCTTTTCCACCAATAATTATTTGATAAAGTAACTTAACTCATCAACTGAGATCGACTCGTTCCCCTTTGGAAAATTCTGGCGTCCATAAAGATCTTCTGCGACATCTGCTCTTCTTACTCCATAGGGCAAACAGGAAATGCCTTCACAACCAGATATAAAGAACATCTTTTAAAAAAATGGCAGTAGCACCCAGAATTCGTCTTTTTGCGACCACCTTCTGATTAAAGATCACGTGCATAAAGCTGTTCACGATATCAACATTTTGCACACCCAGAAGAAAGTGCGTAGTTTAGATATTCTCGAAGAATTAGAAATTTTTAACCATATTTCTTGAAATGATAGCCTCATTGTCAATAAGCAGCTGCAGTTGAATAGTAAAAACTTCTTCAACGGTATAAAGCAGTTACTTTATATTTGATTTCGGATTTCCTCGTGAATTTACCGAAATGTTTTTCCATCTAAGTCATAATTTTTCGTTGGATTATATTGGCTGCATTTCATGTTATATCGGTTTTCTTCAGGTTGTGTCATTCAGACCTCTTTGTATTTTCCATAATGGTGTTTCCATCCTTTAAACAGTATCTCTAAGCTGTGATGTAGACTAAATGTTACCTTACCTGCTGCTGTCAAACAAAATATTGCCTTTCACGTCATGTACTGAATAATGTTTATCATAATATTCGTCTGTCCTTATTTGAATATTACGTAGTGAGGATGCAGTTGCGGCTACCAGTTGGCACTCTTGATGGAACGTTCACCTGCCCGCAGTTATTAAAGTGGACACCTCAGTCTGATGCTACCTGTAGCTCGACGTATGCGAGCAGCCCGTAGTGGATTGCTTTCTACGCTTTATATTTTAAAACTGTGACTAAAGCTTAGTAAATAATTTATACGTGACTTGTAAGTACTGTTTCTTTTTGTACTGTAAATCAGTTTTCAGTCTTAAAACTATATTTCTAAGGCTTTACATAAACAAAAAGTTACCGTGTCTGCTGCTGTCAAATAAAACTTTGCCTTTTGGTTCATATACTAAACACTGTTCGTCTTAACATTCAACTGTCTATATTTTAAATATTAAGTATCCTACTTATATTTACGGCTACTAGATGGCATTCTTGATGTAATGTTCACCTTCCCGCAGTTGTTAGCGCTGGCGCTTCAGTCTGTTGCTACCAGTGGCTTTATATGTATGAGCAGCCCATAGTGGCTCGCCTTCCACATATTCTTTTTGAAAATTTTTGTGACTAAAGCCTTTCTCGCCAGATACTTATCATATACGTGACATGTTAGTACTTTATTTCCTGTACTGTTAGTCAGTACTTACACATGTTTATTTAAAAAAATTTCCCTTAATTTTGTATTTATTTTATAGGCCAATTAGAATATTTAATTTCTAATGAAGACACTGATACATGTGTCGACGCCTGGTCAAAAGGGCTAAATTTTGTGATCAAGAGCTGTATTTACTGTTAACTGACTACGCAGCCATACTCAAAACTTGCTTTTTTTAGGCCACAGTTAGAAATGCTGGACTTACGCACACAATAAATGCGTATTTAACTGCCGTACGCTAATAAATATGGAGATAGTCGTATATTTGCAATAAACCATAAGTGTGCCACCATTACGAATTTTTATCGAAATTTAAACATTGGCTTTACCGCGTTCACCCTAATTTCGTTGTTACTTCATCAACGAAGGAGCCATAAAAGTATCGCCACGTGAGCCAGTCATTACTACTTCATATTACATTCGGCTATGTTTTACATTTCACAACGATTTTGCGTCTCGCAACGACGAGTAGCGAACAAAAAGCGGTAGCTACGTTTTAAATTTATATTTTGATGAGTGCAGCTGAGTCACAGGAGAATTAATAGAGGGCGCTGAAAAATTAACATGAAATGTAAATATAACGGAAAAGCTGTCTTTCAGACTGACACAATCACTTGTAAATTATCTTTTGCTGGTGGAGGGCGTATTTAGTGACACTATAAAGTACCTAAATACTTGTAATATTTTATGAAGGAGGAAATGTAGAAGAATATACACAGAGTTAAAGAGAAATTATGATTCGATCTTATTGTATTAAAGACATCTGTAAAGTGGACACGACAAATACAGATTATGAAGCTGAGGTATGAGTTGACGAAAACGGGAAAACATAATGACAACGGCTGTGAATAATTCCGTCTCCTACAAATTGCACACCTTAGAGAGAATATTTCTTTACAGACGAGAATCCTCCACTGGGATAATAAAAAATCTGTTCTACCAGTTGACGTGTGCTGAAGTTGTTCGTACGTATGGTAGTGCGGAGACTGGTCATTTTCAAACATGAGTTATCGCTTTAATGACTCTTCGGGCAAGATATTTGGCACAGCACACAGAAACGTAACCCGTTCACGGAGTCGTGCATTTACAAATTGACCTGTTTCATCTGGGGCAACTTCTTCATCAAGAAATGGGCATGTCTTCTAACACGAAATTCAGGGAACACTTTCTTCCTATCGATAGCAACATTTCATCATTTTAGTCTCACTTGCTTATTGTGTGGCACGTCGCTAACGAGTTGACGAAGCACTGCACATCTTATTTACCGTGCTCTAGATTTACAACCATTTCATTCTGTTACCAGAAAAGACGTAAGCAAAGAGAGGTGAAAGATGGACTGATTTTAGACAACTTTTAGGCAAAGTCGAAACATTTGTAACTATAACTTGACTGCTTTCTTTCTGCTTAACCTGAATATTGACACAAAAAATTACATAAGATTCAATTTTCTTCCATTTCAGGTTCTGGAAGTGAGCAATGTTTACAGCTATTTAAATAAAAACAGAAAAATTGCTTTGCTGTCTCAAACAGCAGAGGTTACTATTTTTTTACAGGACGATTCCGTGATGATGTTACAAACTTTCTTACCACCTGGTCACCAGGTAACACCCAAGGAAACAAAATTAGCTAATTACAGGGAAGTAATAGATTTACATCAAATTAAAAGCAACCTCAACGTAGGGAAATAACGATCATATCGCTCTGAGAAACTTAAATTCCACGGATTTCAACCGGATGGAATAGTTCCACAAATTAGTGGAAAACTTTCGCTAAAACAGCTCACCATACAACATTCTAAGAACAGACTCACCTAACTTAATCTTCAAGTCTTGTGAAACATCATGATCTGTTGTAGCTGAAGAAAACACCTCCTTGATAAATGCTTACCAGTCTACAACATCCTTCTTGGGAAAAATTCGCATTGCTAGATTCAGTCAGTGCATGTTGCCTTAGGATATTTATGACACATTCTCGCCTTCACACAGACTACTGATTAACGTGTTTGGTCGTCATCCCACGTCAGTATTTCTTCTCTCGTGGGACATTACTTGCACGTACTATGACTGTTTCCTGTTCTCGACAACACTAGTGACAAAAGTATATCAGTACGTGTCCTCCTTATGACGCCACAAGAGGTATGTTACGTGAATTTTTGTAGCAGCAAGTTTTCAGTCTCCCCACCATGCGTCCTACGTAGAAAGACAGAGAATGTATTCCTTGGTAGTTGGCTCAAATGTATCGAAGAGGTGAATTCCCAGCAACATTCAACAAAACAGTGACACTCATCCTGACCTAATATTCAACAGTCAACCACATCTAAGCTTCCGCAGGACTCGTAGGGGAATCAGATTATGGTAGTGTAAGGCCCTCCTCTGGAGACGAAAGCTGATGTGGCCACGGAATAATATTCGCTACAGTCAGCTCCCTGCAGTCGTGGAACTAACCGCACCGGTAAGGCAAAGGACTACCAGCAGTGCAGGGAATGCCTAAGGGTATTCTGGTATTAGGGTATCCTAAATTAGCGAGATGCGACAGTACCACATTACTGTTAACACAAGTTTCTATCGCGCTTCAGGGAACCTTGCATAACGATGTTTCCGAGAGGTGGGCAAATTAACCAAGCTACACAGTACTGAATGACACCCCACTCCATTAGTTAACAAAGCTTAAATTGAAATGCCAGTTCGAAGGGTCGCGGGTTTCCTCAGCCGTATGATAGGACTTTGGAGGAGATCGTCGTAGCTATTCCCAAATCCGGGAAAGGGAAGAGATTTAGAAGAAGCAGCATGACAGGAAAGACAAGGTATTTCCATCTGAAATAGAGGGCTTTGTTCTTGTTCCGAACCAACCAAAGATCATATAAAGTAGACAATTACATAGCATACAGCTCGAATCTCCTAGAGGATTTAGGAAACAGATCTTAAAAAGATTTTGACAGGGTAAGAGTACTAAGAAATATGTGAGCTGAATAAAAAAATACTGACCAATGTAAAGACTCCAGTCTTGTCCTTCATTTGTGCCATACAAGACTTGTAGATCAAGATTCACATATAATTAAATGTCTAGTTTTTTAAGTGTTGTCTCAACGACAGTATTAAGAACTGAGTGCTTATATTACGAGTGTCATTTTAATTTGTACACTACACAGACTGCTGCAAAACCAAGTTCTTTAGCTGCAAAAAAAAAAAAAAAAAAAAAAAAAAAGTCGACAACGCCATTGGAAGAAAATCCAGTAGATTCAAACTAGATGTTTGTTAATTTCAAACATCTAAGGGTTGATGTCTCACAGGGTTTGCATTTGTTGTAGATGATAGTAGACAAAGACCTGAACCCTGTAGCACTGTCCTGAGTTCGTGTGCACCACCATAATGTGGCTGAAGCTACACCATCTTCATAGAGGGCTGCGTGAATTCATATTGTCGGATCTACCAGCTGAGCACAGCTGGAATGTCCAGGTAAAGTGCCATCTGCAGGTGCAAACTACACGGATTTTTTATCAGTTCAAGTTTACGGAATACTACTGCCTAATTTCTTTAATTGAGCACGATCTCTACAATATTACCTTGGCCTTTTGAGCCTCTAGAGAATCACTACTTATTTTAACATTAATGTAATTCGAAATGAAATGGTACTGTTTACGCTTTTGTTGAACTTTAAAAAGTTTCTTGGCCTTTGGAGTTGGATAAGAGTCGTTATGTGTTTCGTAGTTTGCGATGGAAATGCTTGACAAGCAGTAATAATATTGTTAATACTTGCAGCAGTTTTCCTCAGTTGCTAATAATAAACTCAATTATGTCTTATCGTAAAGGTAAGAAGATTTCAGTCTACTGCAACTGAAATTTATTCTTGAATACCAGATATTCCTGCTAGGCATCTCCAATGCATGCAAAATACAAAATTATTGGATTGTACATATTTTGGCGTGAGATTTGCAGAGTTTCCCCTGGAGTTTCTTTGGATTTAGCAATTTTTATTTGCAGTTACATGCCTGTTTTTTTTACTTACATTCATTTTTGTATGTTGTTCACGAAGTCATTTGTTGCTCTATATTATGTGCTACATGGTATTGGTTTCTTCCTGTAAATATTTATTTGTAATAACGTAGACTCTAGAAAACTATTCATACTTGCACTGGTTCCCCTTATTTAATGTTTATGTGTACCGGCTGGTAAACTTTTGAGATAGAGGAATGGGCTTATACCAGAGGAATGGATGACTAAACCATACCTGTTTCAGACTCGGAGCCAATGAGGGTAACAGTTGTAATGCTATGTTTTGAGATGCGGAAGTGTGTATGCTCTTAGCCTTCAGATAAAGAAAAAAAATTGTTTTAATAAAAAATCTGTTCCTGGCTTTATAGATTCAGAAACCTTTGATAACGAACATAAACTGCTGCACTCAATTGAAGGTTTAACTTCTATTTTGATGTCTTCCAATCTTCAGTTGTAGTTTAATCTATCTATAACAATTTTCATCATTCCAGAAGTACTAAGGATCCGAAATCTAGAAACGGATTACAGCACCAGTCTCTCGCAGGAAAGTTGTTATTCAAGTATAAACAGTTCGTTCTTCTTCTGCATTGACGTTTAGAAACATTGTGGTAACCACTTTTTGACGAATGTGACTGGGCTAGAATTCAGAACTCTTGTACGCAAAAGATAATGTCAGTTTCCTATGTCAGAGTAGACAGGCTTCAGCCCATGTTGTTCCACATAAGTTAGTAACGGCTCAGAGGGCGAGTAGAGTCTGGAGCCACAACAGGTCTGATCACTGTCGCCCCAAACAATTCAGATAATCTTATATGCCGACCAACATATGCAGCTTCATCTCCTTCGCGGACGCGACTTCCTATAGGCACTCGCCATTTTCAATTAGGTGAGAGACTGACTTGAACAGAGCTCGGCAATGTCGTCCGCGTACAACGCCGCTCGAGTTCACAGATCAAGCAAGTCCATATCGTGCTGCGGCCACACACTGACTGCGCCACCCATGCAATATGATTCCACGATGATCTCATCTTTGTCACCTGAATCGCTATCTTGCGTTTCATCACTCCCCCTCTGGCTTAAATGAATTCGCTCCAACAATTTATATCTTGCTGTCTGTGTAGTCCAAATATATTTGCAGCGAGTTGTATAGTATCTCTGCACTTTAGATATGTTATACATTCAAGTACTTTTCCTTTGTAACGATTAACGCCAGTGAAGCGTACCCTTGGCTGAATATTATATTTTTCTGTTAAGCCTGCTAGTGATTTTCTGTTTGTGTTCTGATTTCACCCCTCAGTCTACCTCAGACTCCATTCTAATTGTGGACTCCCTGCAAGCAGAAACGTTTCGCACGTCTTATACGGTCGGAGACTAAAAGATAGTCATTATCTAAATGCCTTCTCATTAGCTACATGATACGGCAGTGCTGTCAACGGCCATGGAGGAGGACCAGCACAAACGTCACACCCGATAGCAACTGACAGGTGTAGTTCACTTTTTGTCTCACAAACTACCCATGTTCCTTGAGTAACCTGCGGATTTTGTTTAGAGTATGATGTAAACTGGGTGACTACTGGAAAAAACCGCTTTAAAATAAGGTAAGGAGTTTATTAATAGAACTGTTTTCTTTCATTTAAGCCATTAGCACTCAAATGCGAAATCTATTTGGAAAGTAAGTTCTGATCGATCACGAAGTGGAGACCACAGAGAAAATCTGAAGAAGTTTTGCGTAGCGGTGTCTCCAGAATTGCTGTCGATCACGTCACGTCGCTCTTTTCAGTTCTGAGCCCACAGTGAGCACCTAAAGATACGTAGAATATTGTGTTTCCCGCCAAGTATGAGTGTCTGTGAGAGAATTCGCCAGATTTTATGCACACCACGCAACGTGACTGTCATGCATTACCTTCTTCGTGACACCTCTCGGCTGCACACTGCAAACCAGAGAAGACGCTCCTGCAGCGTTTTCGATGACAAGTGTTTAATCACCCTCCATACAGCCCGGATTTGGCTCTCTCTGAGTCTCACCTCAGTTCACATGAACCGCTGACTATGAAGACACCATTGTGGCACAGACAACAAGCTGCAGATCGGGGCAGAGAACTGACAGAAAGAACAAGTGGCGGCCTACTATGCCGAGGGTATTGGAAAGTTGGTGGAATGTTACGACAAATGTCTCAAGCGGAGCAACGACTATGTAGAGACGTAGCTAGAAGGTGTAAGCGGTTTTTCGTTTATTGAGTACACTCCCGATCTGCGATTTTGCAGTCGCAACATTTCACAAAAGAATCTGCTTGTTATGTTAATATTCTCATGGAATATACTGCTCCAGCTCACTGTGTAGTGGAGTTTTTGAGTCCCAGTTGGCACAAAAAGAGGAAGGTCAGTTACAGAAAAGAGTATTTGGCCTTTCTTGGTTCTCATATTAGAGGTATAAGAACCACGCCACCGCTACAGACATACGCACATGCTCCTACTCCTGACTGACTCTCATAGCAGACGACTTCAAATGAGGTCGGTTACGGTGTCCCATAACCGATACAAACTCAAAATTGCCGAGTTTCAACACAGACGCAGCATTTACTGAGTTACATTCAAAACTGTACAAAATTATGTACACAATTCTGTTAATAATCATAGTGTTTTCCTTCGAGAATAGTTAACAAACTGAAAATACGTCCTTTGTTAGCATACCCAAACCTCCATTAAAGTATAAGATTGATGACCTAGTAGAAAAAGCCCATTTGATCTTGCACAATGTGCCTCACGTCTCCGGCATGGGAAATACCTAACGACAAAGTTTTCTTTTCGTTTACTAGCTACTATGGATACTTCCATTTTTGTTTATCTCTGTTGGCCCATCAAGGACAGGGACGTCAGCTGGTTAAGTATTTGTCAACATCAATGAAATGCTCCAACAGCAGTGTAACTAAGATGTTACATTATTTTATTCTGACGGCAACCAGTTTCAACATTACACTTGGAACCAAGTCTACGAATGAAGCACTTGTGAAACGGTCTGAATTCACGGAATCCCTGGATATATGGCTTTGTATGGCATTATAGTTTATTTTGTGAGATGTACACGGGGCCTGAAGATGGTGCGGTGGAATGCCGAAACTGTTTGTCGTGAAAATAAAGTAAAACATCTTAGTTAAACAGCTATTGGAGAATTTCACTGATACTCACAATTTTTGTTTTTGGTTTAAAGTTTGTTGGTTGCTGTCTGCACTCACCCACTCCTAACTAAAGCAGATATATTTTTCACTTTTCTCTACCTCCTTTTATCTGTTGGTACCTCCCCCCTCTCTTTACCCTTATTCCTTCTTAATACGTCAAAATCTTTCCTAGCCGTATCTAATTCAGCCAGAAGACCAGTAACTTTCCCAACTTGTTCCACTGTCTTACTACCTGTATTGAGCTCCATCAAAATCAGTGAAGATCCTCATGTACTTCCCACACCGGTGCAGTTACCAACAATGGTAAAATTATAGCATCCATTTCAGGCCACACAGAATCTAATAATATTAAGATAAGTCACACACATTTGTCTCATAGAAAAAGTATTAATATGATAAAACAAATCCATTAATTTAGCGACAAGCAAGGAAACACTTTTACAAAAGTTGATGTCAAACACAACTGTGTGTAAACAAACTACTTGTGCAAATTTTCTGAGCCAGTTAACTGAGAGTTTACACCAACTTCTGAAAATAATGAAGGGATAGGCTTTACTTAAACTGCTGAAATGAAGTAAGAATTATTCTACACTGTCTAACTTTAGAGATTTAAATGTAAACACAAGCACTTCCACACCAACTTAACGGTTTTCAAGCGTTTTCTCAAATATTGTGTAAAGATAAGTGAAATCGTTGACAGTAAGCTTCAATTACATCAAATACACGTCTTTACCGAGTAATCAATACTGCTGTTTTATTACGATATATACTGTACTGTTATTACAATCCAAATGCCTTATATTTACGAGAGAACAAAACATCGTGCGTGACCGCTGGGTAGTGCTGTCAACCTCAGTAACTATATTATATCACCACACCTGCTCAAAAACCGACTAGGTGCGATGGAAACATGACGCTTAGCTACTGTAGCAGAAAATAAATTTAAAAACTTATTCACAGCACTTGGGATGAAGGATACGATAATGTTGTCTCTCTGGTAATCTAATTCGCTCTCACTAAGCAGGTAATTTGATTTCTTATTTCCACACAATACTGTACAGCTACGCAGTGTCCTGCTACAATGCTCTGAGGGATATTACTCAATGGAAGGGAGGTTATAGTTCAGCATTTTGTCATTGACAGGGACTTACGTACAGGGCCATATTTCATGGCAGTAGGTATAACTTGATTTGCATGCGTGAGCTACAGTAAAACGTTCATAACTGGAAACTCATTTCTTTGGTAAATGCATCACGACCTTCAATGGCTCTGTTTGATAGCGGCATCGTATTTCAGTAACGAGAAATGATGTAGATAGTACGCTCTACGGTATTACGACGCATGTTTATTGTAATATGTTACAGCAGCAGAATGCTAAAAAATTTTTAATTGTTACTGGCTCAAGAGCAATATCTCAGATTTTTCCATGTAATTAAAGGAATAACAGTATCTAGTCATTCATATTCTCTGCTTTCCACACTTTAGCATCACAGAGTGGATAAAAGTTTACTTCGAAATTGTGAGCCTGATAAAATAATTTCTTAACTTGCTCTTATTTACTATTTTTATTTAAATTCACTTAGAAATCCATAGTGGCCTGTTAGAACGAAATTTGGCTGGCCGTTGTTGAAGAAGTAGCAATTATTTTCTTCCTTTATTCCCTTGCAGCATGAACCGTACATTGTAGAGCTGGTATCCTGCATAGTCACTATTCTTCATGATATCACATTCCATAAAATAATTAACCATGCTATAAAACTCATATTTTCTGTTCATTCAAAACTGTAATTATGAATCAGTTCATTTGATACTCTTACCAGTAATTGAGACACAAGTGGATAGTATTCTTCATTAAATAATAGTCCTATATAATGATTTTCTTTTAGGTTTAGTACACAGTGGCGCTAAGTGATCACTATGTGAAGTGGATTTCGAACTGCAGTTGTCGGAGAGTCGGAGTGTTGTGTTCAAATATTTTCGGAGTTGGTGACGATGTTATAATTAGAGAATAAACGATGTTGCATTAGAGATCAAGCGAGTACTTGTCCTGATTATTCATCCAAACGAATCTATTCACACCACAGAAGAACAGAGTAAACCACTTTATAACAAGTGCAAAAAGTGGAGATAGTTCTCCTCTATTATTTCAAAACGAGAATATTATTCACTCTCGGTAAACAACGGCACACTCGATCTAGAAATTTATGATGTGAGAGAAGAACAGACGAATTAGTGGACGTCCTTCCATGGTCAAGAGAAGATAGGTAAAATAAATGCACCCACTAAACGCCTGGGAACGATCTAACAAAGAATATTAGGGAACTCAGTCAAATGAATCATATTTAACCACTCCTGAACCAAAGCAACTCTACTTGAATGAGAAATCACAGATGATGACCAGTGCGATTGCGGAAAATCGGAACAAACATTGTTTGACATTTTGCACGAATGCCTAAAACAAAAATTCTTGGTTTCCCCGAAACACTTCAGAGATGCAACGTTTTCAGTAGTCAAGTACCTGAAATCTTTGGATATCCAACTATGATGGAAAGTAGCTAACTTCTTTCAGATACGGCAAGTTCTCAGCTTCCTTCATCACCTATATACATATTATTTGATTGTTTCATATTTCATGTCTTAATTTTTATTAGTTTCTTTTACAATAATGCTTACCGTACGCTAAATAAATAAGCAAATAAATGCGAAGGTGATTCTACTTTATTTTCAGCGCTGCACTCATTCATTCTATTGCTATGCAAAACAATTTTGGGGGATTCAGAAGAAATGCATGAATTTCATATCATGCTTGTACAACATTAAAGCATGTGTATCTCGTAAAATGAGTTTAGAAAACATTGCAGATAGACAGTGAATGATTTTGACTTCGTTCGTTCAGAGGTGCCAATACAGCAGATAAATGCTGAGAACTAGAAGAACCCCTCGATGATAAAGGATCTACAAATAATTATACGGTGAAATGAAGTTGTACATACATTTGTAGTTCAAAAAACCAAGTACAGTTAAACTCCACCTGAGGGTGGCTAAAATTTGCAATCTTGAAATCACGTTGTTGCTTGAGGGAATGTCCCAACAGCTGACATGAACTCCAAACGACACAACGTGAACAGTCGTGACCAGCTGGTAGATTAAGTCAAACTCAACTTTCATGTCCAGGATTGGTGAGCCACGAATCTTGTAGCAAGGGGAACAGCAGCACACATTGCAACACCGTATAGAGGCCGCCAGAGGCCCGGCCAAACTGAGCACCGCGGAGATTTCCTCGCTACTCCATGTGAACCGACCATCTTCTCGCACACGGTCCAGCCGGGAAACTAAGCGCTGGGCCAAAGATAGTCCAAGGTGCGAATATCGATACACACCGCTACTGCCACCAGCAGAAAGAGAGGGTAACAGCTTAATCGAGATAACTGTGGGAGTCTAAACACAGAATAGCAACCAAGGTTCAAATGGCTCTGAGCACTATGGGACTTAACATATATGGTCATCAGTCCCCTAGAACTTAGAACTACTTAAATCTAACTAACCTAAGGACATCACACAACACCCAGTCATCACAAGGCGGAGAAAATCGCTGACCCCGCCGGGAATCGAACCCGGGAACCCGGGCTCGGGAAGCGAGAACGCTACCGCATGATCATGAGCTGTGGACTAGCAACCAAGGTTTAATCCAATGCATAGCATGAGCCAGCCACAGCTCATGGTGTCTGTTCACAACACTTAAAAAGGGGCGCACAACACTGAACACTCATGTAAACACTGCAGGATAGAGTAGACACAAAGACAGATGAGGGGGGGGGGGGGGGCGGAGCCCCCAGACAGATGAGGGGAAAAAGGGTGGATGATAGGAGAAGCAGAAAAGGGGGTCAGCATGGAGGGATAGGACAGAAAAGGGGGCAGGGTGGTTGTGAGAAGGTGTGAGGGAGGTAGTGGAGGGGATAGCAAAAGGACATGGGGGAGAGGAGTCCAAGAGAGGGTAGGCGGGGAAAAACAGGACGGAAAGGGGGGAGAGGGATCAGAGGAAAAAGACAGAGGGAGGGAGGGGGAGATGAGGATCGGAGTTGATAGAAGGGATGAATGGAAGGAGAGAGGGCATCATCCAGGGGGAGGTGAGGATCGGAGTTGATAGAAGGGATGAATGGAGGGAGAGAGGGTATCATCCAGCAGGAGGAGTTGACAGAAGCCACTTTGGGAGGGGTGGAGGGTAGGGGGCACAAACAATGAGGTCGCAGCAGTGGGAGGGTGTTGGAGAGGAGAGGAGCAACAAGGGGATGGGGTGAGGGGGACAATGTTCGCAGGATGTGTATACGACTGAGATATGTTCAAGAAAAAGAAGCAGTTGGGTGAAAGGAATCAGGTCATAGTGGATCTGTGAAGGGGATGGGAGGCATATACGGAAGGCAAGGCGGAGTGCACGGTGCTCTAATATCTTGGGGGGGGGGGGGGAGGAGGACAGATATCCCGGCTGGACTGGTAAGACAGAGGAGACAGATTAAAGATTTGTAGTGGAGGATGGTAGAGGGGTTCATCCCCCATGTCTGGCCACAGAGGAGTTTAAGGAGGAGACAGAGCTGGCTATGGGCTATGGATTGGATAGAGCGCAGAAGAGGGATCCAGGTCAGGTGATGATCAATGGTGAGACCTAGGTAGGTGAGGGAGGTGGAGAGATGGACAGGATGAGTGCAGATTGTAAGGGAAAAATCAACGACCTACAATGATTGCCTGGATCTTCGAAGGATTGATTTATAGTTTCCTCTGGTTAGACCATGTGGCAAGAAGGTCAAAGTGATTCTGCAGAAGGCGATGGGCCCATTGAAGGGTACGACAGAGGGCAAGGAAGGCGGTATCATCGACATACTGCAGGAGGTGGACTGCAGGGGCAGGGGGTTGGAGCTAGCTCTTTATTCGCACGAAGTAATGGCCGCTATCGACAGGGTATCTATAGTTGATTCCGTATTTCTAGATTTCCGGAAAGCTTTTGACACCGTTCCTCACAAGCGACATCTAATCAAGCTGCGGGCCTATTGGGTATCATTTGTGCGACCGGATTCGTGATTTCCTGTCAGGAAGGTCGCAGTTCGTAGTAATAGACGGCAAATCATCGAGTAAAACTGAAGTGACATCATGTGTTCCCCAGGGAAGCGTCCTGGGACCTCTCCTGCTCCTGATCTATATAAATGACCTGGTGAGTATCTTAGAAGTTCTCTTAGGTTGTTCGCAGATGATGCTGTAATTTACCGTCTAGTAAGGTCATCCGAAGACCAGTATCAGTTGCAAAGCGATTTGGAAAAGATTGCTGTATGGTGTGGCAGGTGGCAGTTGACGTTAAATAACGAAAAGTGAGAGGTGATCCACATGAGTTCCAAAAGAAATCCGTTGGCATTCGATTACTCGACAAATAGTACAATTCTCAAGGCTGTCAATTCAACTAAGTACCTGGTTGTTAAAATTACTAACAACTTCAGTTGGAAAGACCACATAGACAATATTGTGGGGAAGGCGAGCCAAAGGTTGCGTTTCATTGGCAGGACACTTAGAAGATGCAACAAGTCCACTAAAGAGACAGCTTATACTACACTCGTTCCTCCTCTGTTAGAATATTGCTGCGCGGTGTGGGATCCTTACCAGATGGGATTGACGGAGGATATCGAGAGGGTGCAAAAAAGGGCAGCTCGTTTTGTATTATCACGTAGTAGGGGCGAGAGTGTGGCAGATATGATATGCGAGTTGGGATGGAAGTCGTTAAAGCAAAGACGTTTTTCGTCGCTGCGAGATCTATTTACGATATTTCAGTCCCCCACTTTCTCTTCCGAATGCGAAAATATTTTGTTGAGCCCAACCTACATAGGTAGGAATGATCATCAAAATAAAATAATGGAAATCAGTGCTTGAACAGAAAGGTTTAGGTGTTCGTTTTTCCCGCGCGCTGTTCGGGAGTGGAATGGTAGAGAGATAGTATGATTGTGGTTCGATGAACTCTCTGCCAAGCTCTTAAATGTGAATTGCAGAGTAATGATGTAGATGTAGATGTAGATGTGTATAGGAGGTTGAGGAGGGGGGACAGGACAGCATCGATGAAAGAAGGAAATACAAAAATGTTGAGAGAATTTCAGGAAAACCGAAAAGCGTCGCATTGGGATGAAATAAATAGGAAGCTACGAAGAAATGACTGCAAGAAAAATGTCAAGAAATCGAAAAAAAATTGACTGTCAGAAGGATTGACTCAGCATGTAGAAGAGTCAAAACAACCTTTGCTGAAATTAAAATCAAGGGTGACACTTTACGAGAGCTAAGGCAATCCCACTGCCAAATACATAGGAGAGAGCGGATTGGTGATCAGAGAAAGAAATTGCTGAGAATTTACATTTGGAGTACAGTATTGTGTGGTAGTGATGTACTGACTGTGGGAAAAACAGGAGAATCAAAGCATTTGTGATGTTGATGTCCAGAAGAATGTTGAAAACTGGATGGACTGATAAAGTTAGGAATGAGGAGTTTCTCCACAGAATCAGTGAGGAAAGGAATATGTGGAAAACACTGACAATAAGAAGGGACAGATGGCAGGAAGAGCAAGACAGGGACTGGAATAAATCCAGTAAATAAAGGAGGACATAGGTTGCTAGTGCTACTATGAGATGGAGAGGTAGTCACAGGAGAGGAATTCGTAGCGGGCTGCATCAAACCATTGAGAGCACTGATGACTCAAAATAAAAAAAATTAAAATATATGTATATCAACTTTATAGAGTTGAGTGTCGTACCAGTGGAGAGGCCTACGAGAGGCCATTGTTGTTAGAGACAATGGCTCTTTGAAAACGTGAAATTTGAATCATTCTTAATGTGACACTGCTGCCAGCAATAACTTTGGTTAGTTCATACACGTTGCTGCTGGCAAAACAACCATAGTATTTCCATAATCTACCTTAGCGAAAACGAAGTTACGTTCCATTCTTTCGGTATATACTGTTTGTGTTTTGTTTAGTTCTGTTATTGGGTTTAACTACCTCCTTCTCAAGCGTTTTCTTGACCTTATGTGTTTCTATCACGTGGTCGTTGTTTTATCAGACTGTGTAGAAAAATTTCATGTGACTTATGAAACATCCGAAGTACATGTGGATTAATAAACAACGATAACAGGCATCTGACGAACCTTCATTCACAAAATGTATATCTACCTACAAAATAATACTCACAATGCATTTTGCAAGTGAAGAAATTTCAGTATATATCCCTTCTGTCTGTGTCATAGCCATCATTTTGTGGACTGCACCACAGCACTTCCTGAAACTGTAAGCAAATACGTGACTCGTTACGTGCTAAGGCTGTCTGATTAGTGTAGGTTAATGGTACCGTATGAACATTACTGATCCGGGTAAAGCATGCTATACAGCTATTTTCATTTAGTTTAAGTTATACAAACATAACCTTTCAAGTGCAGTATCATTTCCCAACAATTTTTGCGTTGTAATTATTCTCTTCATTGTATTGAATGACGCTGTCATCAATAGTAGGTATCAGCATCCCTATGAGACATAGGAATTTTTATCCACCGCCAAATTCTGTCATTATTCCGCTTTTAGTGACGAACTTAACGCTTTCCGGGCTCTAGCAGTAAGCACGTGTTTACCCTGTGTTCATTTGTTTACGGTTTGGGCCGGGCCTCGCTTGGCACAGCGGGTGTGGGACGGACCTCGACATGTCGGCCTTGTTTTTATTTAGCCGCTCGTACATGATTCAACGCTGGCGCGCTATCCCCACTGGTGTAGTTTTGTTTTATTTATTACCACAGCTCTGTCCGTAAATTCTTGAAATAAAACTACCCCACGGAGGACAGAACGTCCGCGCTGAAACATTTATGTTGAGCAGAACGAGCAAGCGCTAGTTTGAAGTTGTTCCCGGTTTCGCTACTCTGCTGTTAAGCGCATCCACGCACTTCACGCCTGAATAGCGGTCGCAGCGTTTCACTGTACTTTTTCTTCCCCAAAATGCGTGAATCATAGAAAAGCGTAGCGTTTTGAGGATTGATGATAGTAAGGAAAACGAACACCAATATTCCACGAAATCTTTCAAATTGGCCACCAGAACAGATAGAAAAAGCGATAAAATAGGCTTGGTAGAAATGCAAGTTTAGACAACTTTGGTGCAATATGAGAATGAAATTCTGTGGGTGTACGTTAGAAGAGTTAACGGGTTCCTATCCCGCTGACACGGTTGTAAGACGGTGCTGATTTGACGAGTAACATTGTCTCCTTTTTTTGATAGAAGTTGCATGTATGACATGCGTCTGACCCTCGACGCTTGAGGTATCACGGATTATTTGCCACATATCCTTTGACAGTCATCTAACGTGGCCTACTGTTCGGGCGAAATGAGTATCATTTGGTTGTCGTAGTCTGCAGCTCTATTTCAGCTGTCATATCCAACTATCTCGAGTTAAACGTATCCAATACGTTATTTTCGATGTTGGTTAACTTTTGATGGTAAGAATTCAGGAAAATGGCAATATTACATTTTAGTTTCTTATTTTCACACGTTTTTGGCCGTAAAATGACTGCGCATCGTTAGGTGAGTTTTCAGTGAGTGTCGTGCTTCAGGAATCAATATTGGTGACTGCTGGAGCTATGCTGTTGATTTAGAGCACTTAGATATTACATACTGAGAAAAATAAGACTGATACATCTGCATAATCCAGAAGAATAGATTGAAAAATGGCGAAAGGTAATGGAGGAGAATTTTGTATTCGATTAGAAGGTCAAGGGGATGAAATACCGTGGCCAAGCTCGGCAACGACATACAATAAGCCTTCAAATAGGATTTAAAGAAGACATACGAGACCTGCTGAGATGAATGGTCAGTACACTTAGCTCATAACAACGATTAAGAATAAATTTAACAAAGAGAGCATCATCAAAACTAGGAGTTTCAGAGTAATCAAAGAATTAAGCAAAATCCATTACAGAGAATGATCGAAATAAGGAAGACAAGCCATAGAGCTGTAGTTACATTCACTGCAGGAAAAATCCTGAAAAGTGTAAATCTGGAGCACATAAATGTAAGGCAATGAAAATTTAATCACTACAGAAACATTTCAAATCTGCTGATATCGTGAATTGTTATAAACGAAGCAGACAGTTGAAATATTTAACAGAGACGTATTGAATACAGTAGTTCGGGCAGAAAGTCTACAGAAGGGTCTTACTGGACTAATGGGTAGATTAAAAAATTAACGGGACATCTGCTGCAGCATCGCTCAAAGGAGACATTGTTCCCTTTCGGATTTGATGCTGTTCTCCATATTTTACTGCCCTGTGCTAATCTTCTCTGGTACTTACGTAATTTAGTTACTATATAGAACTCATGTAACAGCAAAGCATTACATAAAACTGCGTTTAGGAAATAATCTAGTTCGCCGAAAAGGAAGGCGTGATGGACAGATTCAGCCAAGCAGGACACACGACTTGTTCAGTACACCGAAAATTTTCTATAATCGGTTTGGGATGATGTGTCACTATGACCTTTTGCCTTCCAATGCTATTAAATGTGGAAGAAACAGTACATAAGAAATACTATATGGGTAAACCAAGAACAGTGTCTGACTTATACGTCCATATAGATAACAAAGTTAGGACAACATAGGAAGCAATTAAGGACGGCATGATCTGTCGAAAGACTAATGACTTGAAGAAATAAGAAAGTCGCATCTTAAAATTGTACCTTCCGCCTTGGAAAAGAGTTTAACGTACCATTTACGTAATTCAAGTGAAAAACATGAACAAAGTAATTATTAATTGTGAAGAACCAACGGACTTGACACAGTGGTAGCATCGGTTCCCGTCAGACCAGAGAAGTTAAGCGTGTTGGGCTTGGTTAGCACTTGGAAGGGTGACCGTCCTGATCTTTCGAGCGCTGTTGGCAAGCGCGCTGCACTCAACCCTTGTGAGGCAAATGAGAACCTACTTGACTGAAAATAGCCTCTCCTCTCATGAAAGCTGATAACAATCCGACAGCGGTGTGCTCACGGCATGCCTCTCCATATCCACATTCAGCGACCCCTGTCGCCTGAGGAGGAAACAAAAAATGTTCAAATGTGTGTGAACTCTTATGGAACTTAACTGCTAAGGTTATCTGTCCCTAAGCTTACACACTACTTAACCTAAATTATCCTAAGCACAAACACACACACCCATGCCCGAGGGAGGACTCGAACCTCCGCCGGGACAAGCCGGAGGAGGAAACGGCGGCCAGTCAGTACCACAGGGCCTTCTGCGGCCTGTTCGGATGGAGTATAGAGCTATTAATTACAAAGAGCGGTGGCGGTTTTCTTCTAAGACTACATAGGAGGATTATATTGTCCTTACAGGAATAATGATTGCTTACCAACCTGAGAGAATCACTTACATCTTCGACGTAAAATCTCACAGGAGGTGAAGTCGGGTGGGTCCAGAATTTTGTGGTACAAAAATAAAAAAAAGGCTCAAATGACTCTGAGCACTATGGGACTTAACATCTGAGGTCATCAGTCCCCTAGAACTTAGAACTACTTAAACCTAACTAACCTAAGGACAGCAGACACATCCTTGCCCGTGGTGGGATTCGAACTGCGACCGTAGCAGTCGCGCGGTTCCGGACTGAAGCGCCTAGAACCGCGTGGCCACCACGGTCGGCCAAACGCCCAGGCAGGAATGTTGCCGGCTAAAGCGCACTCGCATGTTGCTAAGGTTGTTTCCACTACACTGCAGAATTTCTGTGGTAAGCCCTTACACATCGTCCATACAGCCCAGATCTCTCCCCAAGCAATTTTCAGTTTGGCGGCCCTGAAGAGAGACATTCGTCGCCATTTACTTGCTTCGGACGAAGAGGTACACGTCTAGGTTCAATCATAGGGACCGCAAGCAGTTTTCGTTGTGGGCATTGACGGTCTCGTTTCATAGTGGGATGAATGTAATAACAGTTATGGAGATAATTCTCACATATTGTCAAAAATATTATCTAAAATAATTAATACACACGTGAATAAAAGGTTTGCATCACCTCGGTTTCGAGAGATCCGGAACCTCTACAGAAAACATCATTTCCGCCCGTTTTATTGCTCATCAAAACCACACATTTCATGTTGTACCACCATACAGCGAGACCTTCAGAGGTAGAGGTCCTGATTGCTGTACACACCGGTACCTCTAATATTCAGTAACACGTCCTCTTGCAGTGATGCATGTCTGTATCCGTCGTCTCATACTATTCACAAGTTCATCAAGGCACTATTGGTCCAGATGGTCCCTCTCCTCGACCGCCATTCGGCGTAGATCCCTCAGAGTGGTTGGGGATTCACATCGTCGATGTACATCCCTTTTAAATCCATCCCAGGCATGTTCGATAGGTTCATGTCTGGAGAACGTGCTTGCCACTCTAGGCGAGCGATGTCTTTATCATGAAAGAAATCATTCACAACGTGTGCACGATGGGGACGTGAATGGTCGTCCATGAAGACAAATGCCTCGCCAATACGCTGCCGATTTGGTTGCACTACGGCACCATTCATGACCACCAACGGCGTCCGTCGGCCCCACACAATGCCTACCCAAAACAGCAGGAAACCTCCACCTTGCTGTATTCGCTGGACAGTGTGTCTAAGGCGTTTAGCCTGACTGGGTTGCCTCCAAACACGTCTCCCACCATGGTCTGGTTGAAGGCATATGCGACACTCATTGAAGGCATATGTGACACTCATCGGTGAAGAGAACGTGTTGCCAATCCTGAGCGGTCCATTCGCCATGTTATTGGGCCAATCTGTACCGCCCCGCATAGTGTCGTGGTTGCGAAGATAGACGTCGCCATGGACGTCGGGGGTGGAGTTGCGCATCAGGATGCAGCCTACTGCGTACATTTTGTGTCGTAACACGACGTCTTGTGGCAACACGAGAAGCATTAATCAACATGGTGGTGTTGCTGTCAGGGTTCCTTCGAGCCATAATCCCGAAGTAGCCGTCATCCACTGCGGTAGTAGCCCTTGGGCTGCCTGAGCGACGAATGTCATCGACAGTTCCTGTCTCTCTGTATCTCTTTGATGTCTTAAAAACGTCGCTTTGGTTCACTCCGAGACGCCTGGACACTTCCCTTGTTGAACAATGCGAACGTGATCGAACCTTGGTATTGACCGTCTAGGCTTGGCTGAACTGCAGACAACACGAGCCGTGTACCTCCTTCCTGGCGGAATAACTGGAACTGATCGGCTGTCGGACCACCTCCGTCTAACAGGAGTGGTGGTTTAGTGACAACCCTTAACAGTAAAAAGTACTGTGTCTGTGATACAATATCCACAGTCAACGTCTATCTTCATTAGTTCTTCGAACTGGGGTGATGCAAAACTTTCTTGACATATATAATACCTTCAGGCACGGCGTGACATCTGTCTGGGCGAGCACTACTTAATCGGACTACGCAGATTCATGTAATCTGTTTCAGTAATATGTAATCAGCACTAAATACACATTTCCCAGATACGTAAACGAGTGTTTGCTGGTTAAAGTTGTCGACAGTCGCCTGCCAGTTTCCTAACAATTGTCATGGAATTTGTATGAGACTGGAGAGTATTCGACGGATGTCTGGCCACTCACGGGACAAAGGACTTCAACGACACGAGACAACTCGTTCCGTGACATACATAGATGGCATATGGCCGCAAGATTCAGCGGGATATGAGGCACTACAACAAAACAGGAAATATAATGTGGTACAGGTAGCGTTTGGAGTGAAACTCCTGAAGTTTTTTGGGTGTAAATAGTTAACAATACTGGAAAATGAGCACTTGCCCTTGAAAGGCAAAGGTCCCGAGTTCGAGTCTCGGTCGGGCACACAGTTTTAATCTGCCAGGAAGTTTCATATCAGCGCACACTCCGCTGCAGAGTGAAAATCTCATTCTGGAAACATCCCCCTGGCTGTGGCTAAGCCATGTCTCCGCAATATCCTTTCTTTCAGGAGTGCTAGTTCTGCAAGGTTCGCAGGAGAGCTTCTGTAAAGTTTGGAAGGTAGGAGACGAGGTACTAGCAGAAGTAAAGCTGTGAGTACCGGGTGTGAGTCGTGCTTCGGTAGTTTAGTTGGTAGAGCACTTGCCCGCGAAAGGCAAAGGTCCCGAGTACGAGTCTCGGTCGGGCACACAGTTCTAATCTGCCAGGAAGTTTCATATCAGCGCACACTCCGCTGCAGAGTGAAATTCTCATTCTGGAAACATCCCCCTGGCTGTGGCTAAGCCATGTCTCCGCAATATCCTTTCTTTCAGGAGTGCTAGTTCTGCAAGGTTCGCAGGAGAGTTTCTGTAAAGTTTGGAAGGTAGGAGACGAGGTACTGGCAGAAGTAAAGCTGTGAGTACCAGGCGTGAGTCGTGCTTCGGTAGCTCAGTTAGTAGAGCACTTGCCCGCGAAAGGCAATGGTCCTGAGTTCGAGTCTCGGTCGGGCACACAGTTTTAATCTGCCAGGAAGTTTCAATACTGGAAAATGTTTATTAAACAATTTCAAAATCTCTAAGCGCATGCACAAAAGACCAAAGTAAAGTTCACAGTGCTCAATTTACCAATCCGCAAAACATAATATCAAAAATGGTTCAAATGGCTCTGAGCACTATGGGACTTAACATCTGTGGTCATCAGGCCCCTAGAACATAGAACTACTTAAACCTAACTAATCTAAGGTCATCACACACATCTATGCCCGAGGCAGGATTCGAACCTGCGACCGTACCGGTCACGCGGTTCCAGACTGAAGCGCCTAGAACCGCACGGCCACACCGGCTGGCAAATCTTAACGTCCAACACAATATAAAAGTGATAAAGTAATCTGCACATTTAAATTTTGCCGAATCTAGAACAATGGGAGAGGGCAAGAAACATTATATCAAAAGTAGTGACACAACAGTAAAAGAAGAGAAAGATACATACAATAATCACACCTAGCCCACAATATCTATGCCTTAAAATGTGCTGGTCTAAGAGACGACTTCTTAGCTAAGACTAAAAAGACAATGAACAAGAGAGCGATAATCAGGAATAAAATACGCCTGCGAATGTTAGGGTCTGCTAGGTGCAATAAACAAGAATAATAAAACAGTGAGTGCGAGCAAGAAGAAGATACTAAAATGTCACAGAATACGACAGCAATGTAACAAAGCTTTCCCACTTTAACACACTACGTCCTACAACGACCTGGCCATAGTTGAAAACTGCGATCTTTAGGTTACATAATCTGGCCATTCCAGAAACACTCTTCTGCACTACAAGGCTGCACCGATTGCAACCAGCACAATTCATTTAAGCGTTGTATTGGAAAACACGCTGCGGCTAACTAGACTCCTAACTGCGCTGCATTCACCGGATCCGTGAAGGCTGCTCCTCATGAAGACAGCAAGCCACCACCAACCCTGGCTGCAATCCCACCACGCTGCCACGCTGCTTTGGTCCACTGTTTCTTCCTTTAGCATGATCAAAACGTGTCTAGCTGTCTTACCTCCTAGCTGTCCATCTGAAAGATGCCTTCCTCCGAGACTCCTTTGATGACAAAAGCGGTCGCCCAGTCTGTGTACACTGGCCGCTATCACAAACAACTTGCGGGTCAGCCATGTCGGGACACAGAGAAGTGGGCCAGCGTCTCATTCATAGCTTGGCGCTTAAACAAAGGCTTATCTGACTGCTGTTCATGCCCAACGCCTCCCCCCTGCTGGTTTAAAGTTAATGTTGACTGTTCAGTTGTTCCCTGCTCACTTCCACACATCGGTCTGCTTTGACTGATTACAGCAACCTAGCACCAGAAGTCAAGTGAGGGAGGAATACGATTGTGCCGTGACCCGCTAATTCATGGAACAATAGTGACGTTACACCACATTCACTGCAAGTGCCGAGGACTTCGGTTAATGCTTCCACAGGGTTTGTCTAGCCTGGAATATTTTGCATTCGGTAATACAACTTTTCCCCGTGCAGAATGAAATACCGCATGCGAGTGGAAGCATTTGTGGTTTATTGATCAGAAAACAGCGAGCAATAACAGTATCCAAAGCTGTTTGTGTAATCGATAATAAATTGTAAATTTAGTATATAGTGACACATTTTGTTTAGATTATTAGCTATCTTGTAAAAACTGTAAGAAACAAGAACCTATGGAAAAGTGATTTCACTCTCTGCCTCTCTCATAGGCGCGCAGACACATACACACACACACACACACACACACACACACACACACACACACACACACACACACACGAATTAAATTGCTTGGGCGTCCTCTTACTTCTGACATTACTTACTAGTATAAGACACAACTTATTGAAACTTGCAAACTGTAAATGCGATACTACCCTTGGAATGATATATACTTTCTTTTTGATTTTGGTATTTTCTGTAAAATGATGTGCTCACAGCTCTAATATAGGGTGTGTGGGCTACAGGTAAAGACAATCAAATGCTTATGAAGAATGAGCTCAACAGTTTATATTGCTGGGTAATTATGCATTCGAGGGGGAGAGAGAGAGAGAGAGAGAGAGAGAGAGAGAGAGAGACTCCAAGAAGTGGTCCTTACCATTTCATGAACAGCGCTAAGTCACATGGCACATGCGCGCCAGTGACAGGGCACATCTATCTCGACATGTTGGCGAACAAAGCAGTAGCTTAGATACCTTGCAAATTCATTTTCCGGCGGGATGATGCCCCACCCAACTATCATGGGGTTGTTACATTTCTCTATTCCTTCCTGAGCATTGGGTTAGGAAGTACCATTTTCAAGTCTATGTAAAAATACATTATTAGGAAAACGTCTTGACAGAAGAGGTTAACACATGAAATGTCGTATTCAAGTGAACAGGAGTTTTTTGACAAAATTTATATCAAAATCTTTCTTATTTGTGGCACACCTTCTGCACATCATACTTGGACACAGCTTTGTCACAGTTGTACATCGCACACCAGTAGGCCCTAACGTATAATGTGTGATACCTGATCGATAGACATACATCCATTACATCAGACGAAGTACAGTTTTGTTTAGGATCGTTATAACTAATGCAGAAACTCAGGACAATCACCAATCACAAGCGTAACATATTTCTATGCATCATTTATGGTTATAATTTCTGTGTTTATATATCGCCTGTATCATCACAATACCAAGGCGACGACAATCATGGTCTGAAGGACATTTCACTGTTCCTAAAAATGCATACATGCCTGCAGTAACACTCACTTTCGCTGACGCTTTCAGTTGCGGTAAATATTACGAGATAGAGTCGTGTTCTCTGACTGTGTATTGACTTCGCGAGGGTTAGCCTTAACCACCGGATACCTAAGCACGCCTACAGCACCTATCCAATCTCCCATATGTCACATAGTCTCTACATTCATGCTCGCACAGTTCGTGACTCCCACAAGGTGAGACAAATACTACACCGGCAGTCTAGCCCGTCGAGGTAGGGACCCATCATTGACGGTTACCTTCTCTCTTTCTATACAGAGCGTGTACCCTCGCAATTAAATGCCAACGACAATGCATGTCTGAAACACTTTGTAATGTGAAGATGTACAAAAATTGTAACCATCAGTCCATGACTCGACGTCTAAAATGACGATATACAGGGTGAGTCACCTAACATTACCGCTAGATATATTTCATAAACCACATCAAATACTGACGAATCGATTCCACAAACCGAACGTGAGGAGAGGGGCTAGTGTAATTGGTTAATACAAACCATAAAAAAATGCACGGAAGTATGTTGTTTAACACAAATCTACGTTTTGTTAGCACATCTGAACATATAAACAAATACATTATCAGTGCCGTTTGTTGCATTGTAAAATGTTAATTACATCCAGAGATATTGTAACCTAAAGTTGACGCTTGAGTACCACTCCTCTGCTGTTCGATCGTGTGTATCGGAGAGCACCGAATTACGTAGTGATCCATAGGGAGCGGTGATGGACTTTAGGTACAGAAGAGACTGGAACAGCACATTATGTCCACATGCTAACACCTTTTTATTGGTCTTTTTCACTGACGCACATGTACATTACCATGAGGGGTGAGGTACACGTACACACGTGGTTTCCGTTTTCAATTACGGAGTGGAATAGAGTGTGTCGCGACATGTCAGGCCAATAGATGTTCAATGTGGTGGCCATCATTTGCTGCACACAATTGCAATCTCTGGCGTAATGAATGTCGTACACGCCGCAGTACATCTGGTGTAATGTCGCCGCAGGCTGCCACAATACGTTGTTTCATATCCTCTGGGGTTGTTGGCACATCACGGTACACATTCTCCTTTAACGTACCCCACAGAAAGAAGTTCAGAGGTGTAAGATCAGGAGAACGGGCTGGCCAATTTATGCGTCCTCCACATCCTATGAAACGCCCGTCGAACATCCTGTCAAGGGTCAGCCTAGTGTTAATTGCGGAATGTGCAGGTGCACCATCATGCTGATACCACATACGTCGACGCGTTTCCAGTGGGACATTTTCGAGCAACGTTGGCAGATCATTCTGTAGAAACTCGATGTACGTTGCAGCTGTTTGGGCCCCTGCAACGAAGTGAGGACCAATGAGGTGGTCGCCAATGATTCCGCACCATACATTTACAGTCCACGGTCGCTGTCGCTCTACCTGTCTGAGCCAGCGAG
Organism: Schistocerca piceifrons; assembly: GCF_021461385.2. Lineage (NCBI taxonomy): Eukaryota > Metazoa > Arthropoda > Insecta > Orthoptera > Acrididae > Schistocerca > Schistocerca piceifrons. The sequence continues at coordinate 635,676,119 of NC_060139.1, forward strand.
GATTGTCCACAGACCAGTAATGCATGTTCCATAGATTCAATGCCCCGTGGTTTGTGAAACCTGCTTCATCGGTAAACAGGTAGGACTGCAACGCATTCTCTGTTAATGCCGATTGACAGAATTGCACTCGATGATTAAAGTCATCACCATGTAATTGCTGATGTAGCGAAAGCGGTGATGATGCAGTATGCGCATGACACTACTTTCACTCAGTCCACCGGTTCTCGCAATGTCCCGTGTACTCATGTGTGGGTTCATGGCAACAGCAGCTAACACACCAACTGCACCCGCTTCTCCTGTGACGGGCCTGTTACGGACCCGTTTGCGTGCTACGACCATACCTGTTGCATACAGTTGGCGGTAAATGTTTTGCAATGTGCGACACGTTGGATGCTCTCTGTCCGGGTACCGTTCTGCATACACCCTGCAGGCTTCAGCTGCATTTCGCCGACAATCGCCATAGAAGAGTATCATCTCCGCCTTTTCAGAGTTCGAATACACCATGGTCACAGTTCCTACAACACTAAACTATCACAGACGTCTGGTAACACGGTGTACTACAGTTGGCCTGCGTGCGGAGACGAATGCAGAATAACAATAGCAGCAAGCGCTACATGCGGACACTGCGACAGCTAGACCAAACCACAACAGTGCACTACAGCCACACTCGTAAACACGATCGTCATCGTAAACATGTTCCTGCAGATGCCGCTCGCCGACCGTGGCCCGTGTTCGTTACAACACACAACTGAACGATGGAGGTTTCAAGCGTCAACTTTAGGTTACAATATCTCCGGATGTAATTAACATTTTACAATGCAACAAACGGCACCGATTACGTATTTGTTTATACGTTCAGATGTGCTAACAAAACTAACGTTGTTCCATTTAAAAAAACGTAGGTTTGTGTTACAAAAAATACTTCCATGCATTTTTGTATGGTTTGTACTAAACAATTACACTAGCCACTCTCCTCACGTTCGGTCTGTGGAATCACTTGGTCAGTGTTTGATGTGTTTTACGAAATATATCCAGCGGTAACATTAGGTGACTCACCCTGTATACTGAGTTGAAGAAAGTCATGTGACAGCGGTATACGCTTATACCAGGGGCGGGCAGGAATCCTGCACGTGTGCGGTGCACTTGCACGCGTGCAGTTAACAGGTGTTCAGCGTGCACACTGGGGCAAGCTGGCCACCCGCTTACCTCCCCCCCCCCCCCCCACCATGCCTTCTGTCCACTCCTTCCTCTGTAATTCGTTTTGTTTTTCTAGCTTGCTTTATTGAATGATGGAATAAGGTTAACAGGAGTGCTTGAAATAAATCATGGTTTGAAAGAGTACCTATTAACTACGATACGTTTTATTTAATTATCACAGGTGGAGTTTACAATACGTTTAATATCTGGAACAAAATTTCTGCATACAGACAAACGCAAACAGTTACGTAAATTTTCATCACTTATGTTTGCTCTTAACCGAGGCTTATTATTTCAGCAAATTGTTTTCCAGCTCTCACTATATTAAGCGCAATTTTATAGCTTGCGCGTACCGCTGGGCTATTACTGTTGTCGTCCTGAAAAATTGAAAACAGTGCTCCATAAAAAGTTAAATCAGTTAGATGAGAGACATGACGAGAGAAAGTCGCAGATCTCTCGTGACAGCGGCAACTAGGACAGATGCATCTAATATCGTCAGGTCGCTCTTGTTAAGCTCGGTCAATTTCCCCATCCGCTCAGAATCCGACAATAAATTGTACTTGTCCTTGTGAAATTTATTATAATGGCCTTCAATTCTAAACTTCCGCTGACCAGCGAGAATACTGCCACATATTAAACATTTCAAATTTTCATGTCTTTGCACAAAGAAAAAATGATTCTCCCATTATTTTTTAAAAGATAGCAAATCTCCACGTCTCCGTTTCCTTGATTCACTCTGCATTTTCCGGTTCTTGAAATACAACGTTCACTACGTAGCGGTCGCTTCGCATCAACGTCCGCGGCTTAGCCTGGTACTACACTGCCGCAACCTGCCGGCTGTCGCCACAGCCCCATTCGGCGATTGCACGCGAGCAGCACACGTGCAGAGCTGTGCGCTCACGAGCGGCGTGCAACGTTTTGGTCATCAGTCTACTGACTGGTTTGATGCGGCCCGCCACGAATTCCTTTCCTGTGCTAACCTCTTCATCTCAGAGTAGCACTTGCAACCTACGTCCTCAATTATTTGCTTAACGTATTCCAATCTCTGTCTTCCTCTACAGTTTTTGCCCTCTACAGCTCCATTTAGTACCATGGAAGTCATTCCCTCATGTCTTAGCAGATGTCCTATCATACTGTCGCTTCTCCTTATCAGTGTTTTCCACATATTCCTTTCCTCTCCGATTCTGCGTAGAACCTCCTCATTCCTTACCTTATCAGTCCACCTAATTTTCAACATTCGTCTATAGCACCACATATCAAATGCTTCGATTCTCTTCTGTTTCGGTCTTCCCACAGTCCATGTTTCACTACCATACAATGCTGTACCCCAGACGTAAATCCACAGAAATTTCTTCCTCAAATTAAGGCGGTATTTGATATTAGTAGACTTCTCTTGGCCAGAAATACCTTTTTTGCCATAGCGAGTCTGCTTTTGATGTCCTCCTTGCTCCGTCCGTCATTGGTTATTTTACTGCCTAGGTAGCAGAATTCCTTAACTTCATTGACTTCGTGACCATGAATCCAGATGTCAAGTTTCTCGCTGTTCTCATTTCTACTACTTCTCATTACCATCGTCTTTCTCCGATTTACTCTCAAAAAATACTGTGTACTCATTACACTGTTCATTCCGTTCAGCAGATCATTTAATTCTTCTTCGCTTTCACTCAGGATAGCAATATCATCAGCGAATCGTATCATTGAAACCCTTTCATCTTGTATTTTAATTCCACTCCTGAACCTTTCTTTTATTTCCATCATTGTTTCCACGATGTACAGATGGAAGAGTAGGGGCGAAAGGCTACAGCCTTGTCTTACACCCTTCTTAATACAAGCACTTTGTTCTTGATCGTCCACTCTTATTATTCCCTCTTGGTTGTTGTACATATTGTATATGACCCGTCTCTCTCTATAGCTTACCCCTACTTTTTTCAGAATCTCGAACAGCTTGCACTATTTTATATTGTCGAACGCTTTTTCCAGGTCGACAAATCCTATGAAAGTGTCCAGATTTTTCTTTAGCCTTGCTTCCATTATTAGTCGTAATGTCAGAATTGCCTCTCTCGTCCCTTTACTTTTCCTAAAGCCAAACTGATCGTCACATAGCGCATTCTCAATTTTCTTTTCCATTCTTCTGTACATTATTCTTGTAAGCAGTTTTGATGCATGAGCTGTTAAGCTGATTGTGCGATAATTCTCGCACTTGTCAGCTCTTGCCGTCCTCGGAATTGTGTGGATGATGCTTTTCCGAAAGTCAGATGGTATGTCGCCAGACTCATATATTCTACACACCAACGTGAATAGTCGTTTTGTTGCCACTTCCCCCAATGATTTTAGAAATTCTGATAGAATGTTGTCTATCGCTTCTGCCTTATTTGACCGTAAGTACTCCAAAGCTCTTTTAAATTCCGATTCTAATACTTGATCCCCTATCTCTTCTAAATCGACTCCTGTTTCTTCTTCTATCACATCAGACAAATCCTCACCCTCATAGAGGCTTTCAATGTATTCTTTCCACCTATCTGCTTTCTCCTCTGCATTTAACAGTGGAATTTCCGTTGCACTCTTAATATTACCACCGTTGCTTTTAATGTCACGAAAGGTTGTTTTGGCTTTCCTGTATGCTGAGTCTGTCCTTCCGACAATCATATCTTTTTCGATGTCTTCACATTTTTCCTGCAGCCATTTTGTCTTAGCTTCCCTGCACTTCCTATTTATTTCATTCCTCAGCGACTTGTATTTCTGTATTCCTGATTTTCCCGGAACATGTTTGTACTTCCTCCTTTCATCAATCAACTGAAATATTTTTTCTGTTACCCATGGTTTCTTCGCAGCTACCTTCTTTGTACCTATGTTTTCCTCCCCCACTTCTGTGATAGCCCTTTTTAGAGATGTCCATTCCTCTTCAACTGTACTGCCTACTGCGCTATTCCTTATTACTGTATCTATAGCGTTAGAGAACTTCAAACGTATCTCGTCATTCCTTTGTACTTCCGTATCCCACTTCTTTGCGTATTGATTCTTCCTGACTAATGTCTTGAACTTCAGCCCACTCTTCATCACTACTAAATTGTGATCTGAGTCTATATCTGCTCCTGGGTACGCCTTACAATCCAGTATCTAATTTCGGAATCTCTGTCTGACCATGATGTAATCTAATTGAAATGTTCCCGTATCTCCCGGCCTTTTCTAAGTATACCCCCTCCTCTTGTGATTCTTGAACAGGGTATTCGCTATTACTAGCTGAATCTTGTTACAGAATTCAATTAGTCTTTCTTCTCTTTCATTCCTTGTCCCAAGCCCATATTCTCCTGTAACCATTTCTTCTACTCCTTCCCCTACAACTGCATTCCAGTCGCCCATGACTATTAGATTTTCGTCCCCCTTTACATACTGCATTACCCTTTCAATATCCTCATACACTTTCTCTATCTGTTCATCTTCAGCTTGTGACGTCGGCATGTATACCTGAACTATCGTTGTCGGTGTTGGTCTGGTGTCGATTCTGATTAGAACAACCCGGTCACTGAACTGTTCACAGTAACACACCCTCTGCCCTACCTTCCTATTCATAACGAATCCTACACCTGTTATACCATTTTCTGCTGCTGTTGATATTACCCGATACTCATCTGACCAGAAATCCATGTCTTCCTTCCACTTCACTTCACTGACCCCTACTATATCTAGATTGAACCTTTGCATTTCCCTTTTCAGATTTTCTATTTTCCCTACCACGTTCAAGCTTCTGACAGTCCACGCCCCGACTCGTAGGACGTTATCCTTTCGTTGATTATTCAATTTTTTTCTCATGGTAACCTCCCCCTTGGCAGTCCCCTCCCGGAGATCCGAATGGGGGAGTCCCGGGATCTTTTGCCAATGTAGAGATCATCATGACACTTCTTCAAATACAGGCCACATGTCCTGTGGCTACACGTTACGTGTCTTTAATGCAGTGGTTTCCATTGCCTTCTGCATCCTCATGTCGTTGATCATTGCCGATTCTTCCGCTTTTAGGGGCAATTTCCCACCCCTAGGACAAGAGAGTGCCCAGAACCTCTATCCGCTCCTCCGCCCTCTTTGACAAGGCCGTTGGCAGAATGAGGCTGACTTCTTATGCCGGAAGTCTTCGGCCACCAATGCTGATTATTTATCAAAATTTCGGCAGTGGCGGGGATCGAACCCGAGAGCGGAGACGTTTTGATTATGAGTCAAAGACGCTACCCGTAGATCACGGGCCCCATGACACATACAGAAGGTATAAAACGGCGGTGCATTTTCGGGGCTGTCGGTTTTACGCAGTTCATGTTAAAATGCTTCTGGCGTGATTCCGGCCACACGACGGGAATTAAGACACTTAGAACTCACAATGGTACTTGGAGCCAGACGCAAGGGACATTGTGCTATCGAAATCGTTACGGAATTCAATATTCCGAGATCCACAGTGCCTAGGGTAAGACGAGGATACCACATTTCAAGCATTACCTCTCACCACGGACAGCGCAGTGGTTGACGGCCTTCATTTAACGACCAAGAGCCGCAGCAGTTTCATACAGTTGTCAATGCTAACAGACGATCAGCATTCCGGTAAATAACGGCAGACGTATGACGAACATAGCCATCATGACAGTGCGGTGAAGTCTTGGTTAATGGACTATGGCAGCCGACGACGGAAGCGAGTGCCTTGGCTGACAACACAACGCCTGTAGCACTTCTCCTGGGGTCGTGACGACTTCGATTGAGCCCTAGACGACTATAAACACGTTACTCGATGAGCCGTGGTAAAATTTTCTCTTTTGAAGAACGCGCCGCAGCGCGGAGTGTAAAGCAGTCGCCTTCCGTTTCTGGCGCTCGCGCCGCTGTGGCAATCGCAGCTTTGGTGTCTCCCTCTCGTGGGAAAGGAGAAAAGCTGCCTGTTCACGTGCATTTAAAGGGCGCTATGAGCTCGGCAGTAAGTCAGTCTGGCAGTGTGAGTCTAGTCAGTTGGTCACCCGGCTCAGTGTGGGGCAGTCAGTGTGTGTCTGTCTGTTGGTCTGCCGTACGTTAAGAGGGTTAGTCGGAGTGAGTCTAGGTCAGTCTTGCGTCACCAGTTGCTGGTCTGTCTCTCGTTTGCATTTTGTGCGGCAGTTAGTGTCTGTCTGTCGTCGGAGTGCTAGTATGTCTGTCTTTTGGATCAAACTTTAAACCCAGAAAATGAGAGTCTTGCCCCCGGTCGGGACTGAGTTCCTGCATCTGAGTCTGCACTTTAGGCCGCCAGTCTGCTCGAGTTGCTCGGGCAACGGTCATTGACCGTTGGATAGATCGGTTGGTCGGTCGCGCACTGAGACACGAGATGACTTGTCCGGCTTGAGCGTCGGCGCATGCGAGGTCCCCATGTGAGTCCAGTGGGCAGCGCCGTATAGAAAGGTGTAGTGGCTTCGCGGTTCACACGAGAGCAACAGGAGCGAAATCACGGCATCGGGCTGGCCGGGGCGAGCTGCGACGCCGTGAGACGCGAGATCGGCGCGCTTTCCTGCGTCCGTTGAAGCGGCTGGAAGCGGACGATTCGAGAGAGTGATTTGGGGGTGTTGCGCCAGGGCTTCGCCGGAAATCACAGTTTATTATAAGTTAAGTAATTGGAGATACGCTGTTTCATTTACTTGCTAAATTCTACTTGTTTTCTTGGTGAGGTCACCAGCCGCTTTGTTTTGGGTTCGTCCCACCATTCTTCTCCGTTTGCCCACCCGCGGGACGGTGGTTATTTGTCAATTGGTTGGTCCGTTTTTCCCTTGTGGAATTGGGCAGGTTTAGAGCAATCCGCGGTTCGGGTTGTTTAGTAAACCCCCCCCCCCCCCCCCCCGCTGTCAATCTGCAATACATTAATAGCTACCTTTGTCCTTTGTCATGTTTGTCGGATTCGGTGTTAACGAATATATTGCTTAAAGGCCGAATTCTTGAAATATGTTTTTATCTTGCCTGTCATCTTGCGATGTGGTATATGTGTAATGTAGAGCATGTTGTACATTTTATGTAAGTCTGCATTTTATGGGTTTTACTTAAATAGTCATTTTACGTTATAAGGTTGCCACCCTTCCACCGTAAGAGTCCTTAAAAAAACTGCAATTACGGTGGCGAATAATTTGAGTGTTGTACCATTTCCATCCCTCTTACGGGGTGCATAGTTTACGTGTTTGTGTGAGTTGTTAAAAGTTTTTTAGTTTAAGGTAATCTGTTGCGTTGCAGATTTGCACTAGTGTACTCTTTCAGAGGTTGTGAGCGGTCGTGACTACGGCCATGTTGAAAGGGAGCAGGCAAGCTTTTCAGCCCGAAGGCTCATGCTGTTAATATTGTTCTTTCTGCCTCTAAATAAAATTGTAACTTGATATTTCGAGGGTGCTTTTCTGCTTATAATTTTAAATCTGTTTTTGAAAAAGCTTTTAGGAATAAAATTCACATTTGTTAAAAGTAATTTAATTTTCCATCAGTTACTTCCTGGCAACTACTTCCACGGTCACCTAGTGTGATTAAATGTGTTAATGTTCTTGATGAATCGCTAGTAAATAAAGTAGATTCTGTAAGAAAAGATTTTGAAAGTAAATTTACGGTTCACCCGATCTAATGAGTCCCGGCTTCAGTTGCTATGCCCTGATGGTACGGTTCGAGGCGCGGACACCACGAAGCCACGTACCCAACATGCCAAAAAGCACTGTCCAAGTTAGTTTAGGCTCCACAATGGTGCGGGCTGTGTCCTGGGTCCTCTAGTCCAACTGAACCGACCATCGATCGGAAAAAGTTATGTTCGGCTACTTGGAGTCCGTTTTCAGTCATTTAGGGACTTAATTTTCCCAAACACCGATGGAATTTTTTCATGGATCAAAATGTCCCATGGCACCAGGTGACAACTGCTCGCGATTGGTTTTAATGATATTCTGGATAATGCCAGCGAAATATTTGGCCACACTGGTCCCTCGACAAGTATCCTACCGAACATTTATGGGACACAATCGAAAGGCATCATTACTCATTGTTTCGACAAGTGACTTCCAGCTACTTGTTGAGTCCGTGAGACGTCGAGTTGCTGCATTACGCCGGGCAAAAGGAGGTCCGACACTATATTAGGAGGTAAACAATAACTTTGGTCACCTCAGTGTAATATACCGGGTGATCAAAAAGTCAGTATAAATTTGAAAACTTAATAAACCACGGAATAATGTCGATAGAGAGGTAAAAATTGACACACACATGCTTGGAATGGCATGGGGTTTTATTAGAACAAAAAAAAAAAAAAACAACGTTCACAAAATGTCCGACACATGGCGCTGGGCAGCAAAACGTCAGTGACTGCGCTTGACAATCGTGTATTAAAGGAACTGTAAAGAGAGAGAGAATCAGATGCGCCAGCAGTAGCAGTATGTTCATGTTACCTGAAAAGGTGCTTTTAGTGAAACTATTATCAGAATGGGGAATGTGCTAGTTCAGCGCTACGGTCCTATCACCATAGGAAGGGGATTCGAACGGGTAAAGGTCCGTTGACAAATGCAGCTGTGACGAGAATGATTTCGAAGTTCGAAGCCACGGGTTGTTTAGACGATAGACCCTGTAGTGACCGACCGAGCACAAGGCGTAATGCTGCTGAGACAGTTCAGGAACCGATGGAGACTGTAGCGGGTTCGTCTATGCACGGGGAAGTCAGCGCTCGTGCAGTCGCACGTCGCACCGGCATTCCATAGACTACTGTTTGGTTGGCACTGAGACGCACCCTCCGATCCTATACGTACAAAATCCATCGGCATCATGAGCTGTTACCTGGCGTTTTAGTGAAACGGAGGGCATTTGCGGTGTGGGCGTTTAAAAGATGGCGGAAGATGACAATTGGTTGAGTAACGTGTTGTGGACCGACGAGGCTCATTTCACGCTCCGAGGGTCTGTCGACGCCGACAGCTGTTGAATTAGGGCAACAGAAAATCCTAGAACTGTCGTGGAAACTCAATTGCACGACGATAAAGTCACGTTATGGGTTGGATTTACCACATCTACCGTTATCGGGCCTTTTTTCTTCGAGGAAATGCGTGATTCTGGTTTTGTAACTGCTACCGTGACGGGTGAGAGGTACGTCGATATGTTACAGAATCGCATCATCCCCAGCCTGGCTGATAAACAACTGCTGGAACGTACGATGTTTATGCAGGATGGCGCTCCATTCCATATTGCTAGACGCTTGAAAGATCTCTTTCACGCGTCATTTGGTCATGATCGTGTGCTCAGCCGCCACTTTCGTCATGGTTGGCCTCCCAGGTCCCCAGACCTCAGTCCGTGCGATTATTGGCTTTCGGGTACCTGAAGTCGCAAGTGTATCGTGATCGACCGACATCTCTAGGGATGCTGCCAATGCCTCACTGTAACTCCGGACATGCTTTACAGTGCTGTTCACAACATTATTCCTCGACTACAGCTATTGTTGAGAAATGATGGTGGACATACTGAGCATTTCGTGTAAATATCTTTGCTTTCTCTTACTTTGTTATGCTAATTATTCCTATTCTCATCAGATGAAGCGCCATCTGTCGGACGTTTTTTGAACTTTTGTATTTTTTTGGTTGTAATAAAACCCCATGTCATTCCAAACATGTGTGTCAATTTGTACCTCTCTATCTACATTATTCCGTGATTTATTCAGTTTTCAAATTTATACTGACTTTTTGAACACCCGGTATTTCTCTTTTGCGGGGTCACGGTTAGTGCGAACGTTACGAGTTGTGGCTACGTGACATATGAAATACCATATGAATTAACATCATCATAGTCGTAGTATTCCATTGCTCTCTACAGATATCACAGAGCATCTCAAAAAAAGGTAGCAACCTGGAATATCTGAGTGATACAGGTACACCTATAATTTCTTTTTCACTGGTTAAACATTAGAGAAATTGTGTAGCAGCATGCCTCTTCTATGACCAATGAAGTGGGAGACTTAGCGCTTTCGAGTGGATGACTTTATGACAGGATTTGTCGAAATTCAGTTGATGGGTAGCGCCACAGTGTCGGTACTAAATTACTGTCGTGCCGCTGTTTGTACTGGAAGGTGCTCATGGCTGTGGAACGAAGGAGTCGGCGGCAGCAGACGGCAGCCCGGCAGAGAGACGCGAGGTAGGCAGCCCGCCTGACAGCCTGCCAGCCGGCCGCGGTGGGCACCAATCAGGGCCGGCGGACCAGGCCCGCCGCTGCGGCCCCGCCGGGAATAAAGTAATTCAGCCCGTGGAAGTTGTTTGCCGACGAATGTTGGCTCTTCCGCAGCTAACATGTGCACAATGAGATTGCGACGCCGTCCCTGGGGCGCGGCGGCACTGGCTCCCGTTTCAACCTGATAACGGCTTCTCCTCCAGTACCTCCGACAATATCTTTTTCACCGAGAACCTTACAAACCAGTTTAAGGCTTTACACGAGCGTTACAGCAGTTTCAACGATAAGTGAAAATGGTAGAGAGTATGAGCAACCGGAAACATATTTTGCAGCTGCGTATTGCGTTGCAGTATACAACAAAATGTTTGATGATACATACAAATGTTTTTCATGTGTCATATGTTGCGGTGCTCACTCTTTCATTGTGGCTATCTGGAAAAATGAGCGTATCTTTCACATTAATATTGTTGTTATTATTATTATTATTACCATCGTTGTTGTATTAAACACAGTAAATGACATCATTACACTGGGTTTCTTATTTTATTACTAATCTGACACTTCCGAAAAGTCTGGATATACGTCATATAATGACGAGCGCTTTGTGTAGAGCCCAGAAAATTGGCTTTTTGCTATTGGTACATATATACGACGGCCGTTCAGTAAGCAATGCAACACACAATTTTTCTGAACCAGGTACGTTTTCTTCAAGATTCCAATAGAGCATATCACTCCTCAATCTTTTGCCTATGAAACTCGATTTTTAACAATGTGACGGCCTTACGCTGCCTTAATGGGAAGGCCACTGTGAATGCATGGCAAAAATCGACTGGATGACATCTGAGCCAACGCCTTGCTGCGCAAATAATCTCCTCATAATCCACATACTGCTTCCCACGGAGTGCATTCTTAACTGACCCAAAAAGATTTTCATGAGACTATAAAGACTGAAGCGGAAATAGTCCATTATGTCACATAACATATTCCGCATTTTTTCAGTCGGAAGTGACCGAGGAAGAAATGTGTTGCTTTACTTATTGAATGTCCCTCGTATTATACGAATGGATTTCAAGTGCCCAGTGTGATTTCTTGTTGCCTTTTCCTGTGTATTACGCACCACTGAGACCACTTTCAACATATGAATCCAGTCTCGCATGTGTTATGTTTCCAAGTCAATATCTTATTAGTTTTTCCATTTGTTTCTCATCGATTCAGCTATGTCAACGATTCACACTTCCCTTTCCTCTACAAGTATGACATTTGGTGTACTGCGTTCCAGCATTCGATCTGCCTTAGGTCTCAAGTCACATAATAATTTGGAACATTCGTTTTCGACAATTTTTTTATACTTGTAACCATACTATTTCTTTTCCACTGCCAATTTCCAGGGAATTACCTGTGCTCCCTCATTGTGCATCTATGTGCGAGGGTCATTTTTCAATGTATCAAGGTAAGCTTTTCTCGTTCAGTAAAACCGTGGTCTAGGAAGGCGATAGGGCTCAGCGTTTTCGGTCAGGGCTCTTTCTGTAATAAAAAAAGGTGAGAGAACTATTCAACAATGAACCATTAAGGGTTGTCATAAGATGTCCATCCAAACCAAAATGTCAACATCCAAGAAAAATGAAACACAAAGAAGAAACTGGGGAGGGCAGTAACTGCTTTGACCTGTAATCAAACCGTCCTAGGTCACGGGTTTGAACCTTTCCACTGTTAAAAGTTCAGAAAAATCATCAGCAGTGGCGGTCGGTGGCATCTGGCACAAGAACTTATCCTTGTACTGCCAGCAGACATGTCAAAGAGAGCAGAAGAGCGGATAGAGTTTTAGGGCGCTCTCTTGCCTTCGGCTGGGAAGTTGTCACTAAAAGGCGGAAGAGTCGGCTATGACCAATGGCGTGTGGACGTAGACGACCACGGAAACCTCAGCATCAAAGACATGTAATATGTATCCAATGGACTTGTGCCAAGTAATTGAAGAAATGCCATAATGATATCTCTTTTGCGAAAAGATCCCAGACTTGTCACCTATTCGTATCTTTAGAAGGAGACCGCCACGGGGGTGGTGATCATGAGGTGAAGACTGAACAACGAACGATCCGTGGAAAGTCAGAAGTCTGAACGTGGTAGGAAAGCTAGGGGAAAAGGGGGATGCTATACCTAAATGTAGATGTTGGAGGAGGAGGCCAGAAAAGTGAAACAGAGAGAAGACAAGGATTTCAGGTCAGATGAATGTAGGGTGATATGAACAGCAGCAGGAAATGGTATAACGAGAGTAGGATTCATTATGAATAGGAAGGTACGGAGAGAGTGACTTACTGTGAACAGTTCACTTGTAACCTCCCCCTCACTTATCGACCTTAATGACAGTGAAAAATTGACCCGCGTGTCCCTAATGGAAATTTGGGAAAAGCTATCGTCACCGAAGTTAATCTGTCGGTAAAGAGGGAGGAAAGGGTTACATCTAAATGAAAGGAAAAATGCAAATGAAATAGGTGGAAATTAGTTTTGAGAAAAGGGTAATATTAATGAAGAAAGTAAATGTGCGGTCGTCACGTTAACAATTAATTGGCGTTAATTAGATATTTGAGATTTGGAGAAAATTACGGTCGCCCGTCCTGTGGATAACTACTATAATAACTGAAAAAGAAAGGTTATTGCACATTTAATTAGCACTAAAAGCGTGGCACCTGAAGGTTGACACGTGTTGTGTGAAAACTGAAAGTTTGTCAGAAGTAATAAGCTTCGTTACACTCTGACTTAGTTTAGCAAAAGAATTAATAGAACCAGAAAATTGAAAGTTAATTTAGTGACTGAAATTTTTAGTGAGATTTGTTTCTGAAGCACTACGAAGTTCAGTAAAATAAGGTTAGTCTTGGGCTACCTCAACAATCATTTCAAAAGCTACCTGAATCTACGCAATTTAGAAATAAGAGATTTAACGATGAACTTGAATTAAATGATTCTGGACAATTAACAATAGCAACGTTTAGTACGTACCAAGCTGAGCTGCAGTCACAGGTAAGCTAAAATATGCTAACAAAACTCGCACTCTTAATTTGTGCTTGTGTAATCTAAATATTGTAGCCAGCTATGAATACCTTAACTGAACTTTGAAATTAAAGCAGTGAAATGGAATGATATTACTTTAATGCTGGCATCTGAATTTCAACGACACTCGGGTTCATTTCGGAAAAGGAAGGGACCCTGTCTGGTAATGCAATTGGGATATTGAGCTACAGAGGTTCATGCTAAGTTGCAGTAATTTTGTGATGCAACAATTTTAAAAGCTGAGGTCTGCCATACAGATCTAAAACTTTACGTGCTTCCAGTCTTCCTTGTTGGTTGATTGAAGGTTTGAAGCCGTCGATCGAGGAGGTGGCGACAGTCACTCATTGTCGGCCGTCACTGTTACAGAAGCTGGACGTTGGCGCGCCTTCTTCTCGTCACGGTCACCAGGCGAAACGGGCTCTTGATCTGCGCCAGCTAATGCTTCCCGTCCGCGACACCATGTCAGAAACTATCACCGCAAGTCGAGCGCAATTACATGCTGCCAAACCCCGAAAGCGCGGCAACCCGCGGGAGCGTCACACAACACACCTCCTCCACTGCCCTACTCCCGCCTGACTCTCCCTCTGCCCGCGCTCCATGCGGCAGAGTTAACACTACCAAAGATCCTAAACACAATTACAGTATACAAAGACACAGAAACGCATCTTCAGGTAACAAAATAAGGAAAAAATGTATAGTACAATAGATGGAAAGAGGAAGATATGCATTTCTGGCGTTACACACTGATAGACTTATTCTCAACAGAATCGACAGCAAACCAACACAAATAACAGCAGTTCAGGTATACACGCTGTCGCCAAATGCAAGAGATGAAGAGGTAGAAGATGTACGTGATGACACTGAAAGGACACTTCAGTACGTAAGAGGACGCCAAAATGTAATAGTCATATCGGGTTTGAATGCAGTTGTAAAGGAAGGAGTATAAGAAAGGGTTACGGGAGGATGTGGGCCTGGTGGCAGGAATGAGAGAGGAGTTTCGCACTAAATTTCAGCTAGCAATTCCAGATACTCCGTTCAAGAACCACAAGAGGTGAAGATACATTGGGAAAGGCCGGAAGATACAGGAAAAATTCAGTTTGATTACCTCATGGTCAGGCAAAGTGTCTGAAATCAGATATTGGATTGTAAGTCGTGGCCACGAGCAGATATAGACTTCCATCACAATTTGGTAATCATGAAGAGTAGGATGAATTTTAAGAGACTATACCAGAAGAATTAATGCGCAAAGAAGTGACATACGGATATGCAAAGCATAAGGAGGTACGTCAACAGTTCTCTATGGCTATAGATTCTGCCTAATGAATAGCTCAGTGAAGAGGAGTGGACCTCTCTAAAAAGGACAAGCACTGAAGATAGAAAGAAAAACATAGGTACTAGAAAATTAACTGTGAAGGAACGACAAGAAAAACGTCTGTTGACTGTCAAAAGAAAGATGTACAAAAAATGATCAGCAAAATTCTGGAATACAGGAAAACCTGTCACTTTGGAATGAAATAAATAGAATTATTTTACGAATACACCACCATTTGACTATATATTACCCAATTTTTCTTCTGGACCATCTAGATTCTGTCTTTTACGCCATTATCGAGTACAATGCTTAAAGTTCTTCTACCATTAACACATCTTTACCAGATATGACGCGTTAACGGTGCAGGAATCAGTATTCGATAATGATATAAAAGCCGAAGTCTAGATTCTACAGAAGAAAAGACAGTATTATACACTTAAACGGCGGCGTATTCTTTCAAAAAATACCTTATGACTATGGCTCAGCAGTATTGAAAATAAATAATGAATGTAAGGCACCTAAGATGAAACGGCTGTACGAAAAATGTGAAGAAATCGAAAAGTGTACAAAAAAGTGAAAGTAACCTTCAGTGAAATTAGTAGTAAGTGTGGTAATATTTAGAATGCAATGGGAATTCTAATGTTAAATGCAAAGGAGAGAAGTGTATGGATGGAGAGAGTACATTGAACGCCTCTCTGCTAGAAGATTTGTCTACGTGATAGAAGAAGAGACAGGAGTGGACTTAGGAGAGAGAGGAGATCCAGTATTAGATTCAGAATTTAAGAGAGTTCTGGATGACTTAGGTCAAATATTGCACAAGGGATAAACAACATTCTATTTGAATTTCTAAGCCGGCCGTAGTGGCCGAGCGGTTCTAGGCGCTTCAGTCTGGAACCGCGCAACCGCTACGGTCGCAGGTTCGAATAATGCCTCGGGCATGGATGTGTGTGATGTCCTTAGGTTAGTTAGGTTTAAGGGGGACTGATGACCTCAGATGTTAAGTCCCATAGCGCTCAGAGCCATTTTCTTCAATTTCTAAAATCGTATTGAGAAGTGGCAAGAAATGACTATTCACGTTGGTGTGAAGAATCTGTATACAGTCAGATTTTCGGAAAAGTACCACACAATTCCAAAAACGGCAAGAGCCAAAAGTTGCGACAATTATCGCACAATCATCATCATAGCTCATTTATCCAAGCTGCAGGAAATAATAATTCATAGAAGCACGAAAAAGAAAATTGAGGACAAGTTAGATGACGATGTCTGGCTTTAGGAAAGGTAAAGTCAACAGAGCGGCAGTTCTCACGTTGCGGATGGGAATGGAAGCAAGACTGAAGAAAAACTGTCGCTTGTTAGTAGCAAAAAGCGTTCGACTATGTCAAACAGTGGAAGTTCGGAATTCGGAGATAAATAGGGGTAAGCTACTGGGAGAAACGGGTAATGTAAAAAGTACAAGAACCATGAGGAAACAATAAGAGTCGACGATCAGGTACGAAGTGCTCGGATTAAAAATGGCTTAAGACAGGAATGTAGTGTTTAGCGTCTATTGAATTGGTGCATCGCAGAAGTAACTATGAAATAAAAGAAAGGTTAAAGAGATCGGTTAAAATTCAAGGTGAAGGGATATCAGTGATAACATTCGATGACATTGCTATCCCCAGTGAATGTGAGGATGAATTACAGGATCTGTTGAATGGGATGAACAATCTAATGACTACAGAATAAGAATTGAAAATCGGAGAAAGAGGAGAGTAATCAGAAGTGAGAACAGCGAGAAATTTAACATTAAAGTTGCTTAATTCTGCTATCTCCCATGATGGAGTTATAAGGACGACATGGAAAACAGACTTGTGCTAGTAATGAGGGCATTTCTGGCCAAGAATAGTCTAATAGTATTAAACATGCGCCTTAATTTGAGGAAGAAGTTTCTAAAAATATACGTTTCGAGTACAGCATTGTATGGCAGTGAAACGTGGGCTATGGGCAAACCACACCACAAGACAATAGAAAAATTTGAGATGAGGTTTTACAGAAGAATGTTAAGAATTAGGTGAGCTGATAAGGTAAGGAATGAAGACGCTCTCCGCAGAATCGACCAAATAAGAAATATATGGAAAACTCTGACAAGAAGAAGGGACAGAATGATAAGAGATATATTAAGACATCAGGGTTAACTTTCTCAGTACTATAGAGTGCTGTAGAGGGTAAAAGTAGTAGAGGAAGACAGATACCGAAATGCATCCAGCAAGTAATGTAGGTCGTAGGTTGTAAGTGAGACTCTGAGATGTGAAGGTTTGCAGAGGAGAGGAACTCGTGGCGGGCCGCATCAAATCAGTCAGAAGACTGATGACACAAAAGAAAAGTCTTTCCCACTTTATTTACAGTGTTTGTTCTTTGGATATTGCGCTAAGATAGCGATTTTTGATTTGATGGTGTTAGTTCATCTGTCGCTTTCTTGCACAGCGAACTCATCTCCTAAGTTTCCTTCTTAAGGGTTTTTGGCCAGCCAGTATAGGTAACTTAAATATTTTTTCATTAACCTCCTCCACAAACTGCCCATACAATCATTTATTGCGCGACCTCGCAGTTCAGCATAGGACTGCAACTTTATGGTACTGATACTAGGTTTCCACTACCTTGAGGAGCTTTTTCTCATTGACTTCACTCAAAGACGGTTGTTGACTATGTTTCAAACAGTCCGCCAATGAACCGTTCTACACTCCACTGTCTGCCTCAACCGCCGGAGTTCTCTACCACCTGTTTTTTCCAGCAAACATGGGCTGTCATCGGCACTGCGAGAGCGAAATGCTTGTTGAATTGTCATAGGTTCTGTTGTGTTCCTGTCTAGGAAATCCAGCTCTACTTATGCACGGTTCTGGGTGCATTCACTGTATCTCATGACAGGTTTAGCCTAGTTTTTGATTGTCTTGATGTTTTTACTGCCACTAGTTTGTTTTTCACAATTTTTCTGATTGATGACTTTTCACTTGCTCATCCTTGGTGGTGACTAATATCAAAACATATAGCTTTTTCTAGGCTTCTGTTAGGTGACAACTGACACCTCGTCCATCTGACTGTTGGGTATTTTCATGGTCTGAGGCTTTACCCTTCTTTGTAGTCTCGACCACTGCTTCAAATGACGATGAGACTCCGTGGTATGGGGATTATGGTACTGTCTATTTTGTGTCTCCATTGCCCTAATGTTGGGAAGATACCAGTGTGTTACAGTTTGTTGTCTGACACACCACTCTTAACTTGTTAACAAGACACATCTTTCTGTCTTGCTACTTAGTGATTTATTTTTTCGACAGTTATTCCCCATTATGTCTTGCCCATGTCTCATGTAACTCCTTTATATGAACTTCTTTAGGTGGTTGTTTTTGTTGTGTTGGCAGAAGAGCCAACACCGTGTTACTAGTGTGAGCCGAAATACACGCGTTTTAGCTCACGCAGGCTGGCGTGAGGAGGGAAGGACTATATAGACGTGAGGTCTGGAAGATGACAAGGAATTAGAATTCAGAAAGCGGACGTAAGTAGTTTGATACTTAACTTTAATCCTTTAATGATGAACGTCGCTCTTCACGGTACATGATTCACAATTTTATCTGTTCAGAATACATTCTCGAAGAATATGGTGCCTTGCTAGGTCGCAGCAAATGACACAGCTGAAGGCTATGCTAAACTGTCGTCTCTGCAAATGAGAGCATATGCAGACAGTGAACCATCGCTAGCAAAGTCGGCTGTACAACTGGGGAGAATGCTAGGGAGTCTCTCCAGACCTGCCGTGTGGCGGCGCTCGGTCTGCAATCACTGATAGTGGCGACACGCGGGTCCGACGTATACTAACGGATCGCGGCCGATTTAAAGGCTACCACCTAGCAAGTGTGGTGTCTGGCGGTGACACCACAGTTTTATCTTAAGTAATTTTTGTGGTAACTCGTTGTATCCTTTTGTTTTTGGGTTTTTTGGTTCCTTGACCCATTCCAACCACACTCATCTCTAGGTGTATTGGGTAAGGGCAGTATGGCCAACCATTTAGCGCGGTAAAACCGTACAGTTCAAGTTGTAAATCATTATAACGAGTTTTATGTATGGGGCGGAAGAATGATATTGAAATGAGGTAGTTGATTATGTCGTCAGACTGCTCGATTGTTGGATTTTTGTGTGTGTCCTTTAGTATTTATGAAAAAATGTTGTGTTATTTATTGAGCGTAACGATTACCTCATGTGTGTCAGTATTTCAGTGACACATCCGCTTTCTGAGAGTCGGGAGGAAAGCGAGCCGGTCGAACTGTGAGTACAAAAAATAACCAAATAATCATTAGAGTTAACCAATAAATAATTAAATAAATATCCCATAGCTGAGAATCAGAATAATCGCACACAAAATACCAATTGACAAGCTCACTTGAACATGACAAAAGAGGACAAAAATGGTCACAAAAGCTCCTGACCACGAAAAGAAGGCAAAACTTAAAAACATAAGCCTTGTCAGCGCTAACGTTTATACATGATCTAAAGTTAATGCATATCTCCAGACTGAGAAAAAGTAGGAACATGAAGAGGACCAATAGGAATGACTAAGTTGGAACTGAAGACAATGGTGAATGTCTTCTCTATATCGAGTGAGACATAGCCACTCACTAGAACGTCATAATAAGGGTTGTCATATTCCAACCAGATTGAGGGATCGAATGATGTATTGAGGTACCAACCAATAGGCAACGAGTGGTGATAACAACGAATTTGCGAAGGAACTTATAATCTATTTCATACAAAGACAACGCGTCAGTCAGCAATGATCTACCTTAATAACTGTTTAACGCTCGCTTGAACTTGTAAGCTACAGAAAGTGACAAATAACCGCTCCATGCGATTTCTCTCTGTTTCTATAAATGAAACTTGTGCTGAAACAAAAACGTGCTAAGTTTGGATGAAATGTGGAACAGAAACGGTACGCCTCTTGCACAGGACGACGGCTGATGAGTTACGAGATTAATTTAAAGGATGCAACATATTTATCAAAAGGAACGTGGTTGCAGCGAGACGAAGGAAACAAAAAGAGCTAGTTGTAACTTGCAACTGCAATCTCGCTGGTTATTTGTCGCAACTTGTACTCGATTTTCCAGTGAGATGCACTTTTAATTATCTATAAATGTTCACTGGGTATTTCGCTGACTGCAAACTAAAGCCTTGAGAAGGAAATAGTGTGAGACTCTCCGCCTTCAGAACTCTGTTCCTAACACAATGAAACCACGTTCAGGAGCTGGAGCCGCACAGAGTTTATACATTTGGAATACATTGCAAGTAAATTAATCTTTTTATGAAACCAGTTTCACTCGTCTGACTATCATCAGTTTCATGAAAGTATTCACAGCATCAAAACAGGGCGAAATATAAATTCGTTTTCATATCGTAATATAAATTGCGTTGTTTAAAAATTTTGTTAGAAAGTGCATTCATGTTAAAGCTGCCAGATATGATAACAATGTAGCACTCGAGGTCTTTTTACCTGACGATAACGATTTCATATTTCCCCAAAATGATGCTGTGAATAGTTTTACGAACCTGATGATCGTCAGCCGACTGAATGTGGTTACATAAATAAAGTATCTTACAAGCAGCTCAAGACGGTAATATGACAAATTTCACAATAAATTTGGGTGGAGGTCACGATTAAACCAGACTCAGACATGGTAATTGGATGTCTCTATAGGCCCCCTGGCTCAGCAGCTGTTGTGGCTGAGCACCTAAAGGATAATTTGGAAAATATTTCGAGTAGATTTCCCCACCATGTTATAGTTCTGGGTAGAGATTTTAATTTGCCGGATATAGACTGGGAGACTCAAACGTTCATAACGGGTGGCAGGGACAAAGAATCCAGTGATATTTTTTTAAGTGCTTTATCTGAAAATTACCTTGAACAGTTAAGCAGAGAACGGAGTCGTGGCGATAACATATTAGACCTTCTGGTGACAAACAGACCCGAACTATTTGAAACAGTTAACGCAGAACAGGGAATCAGCGATCATAAAGCGGTTACTGCATCGATGATTTCAGCCGTAAATAGAAATATTAAAAAAGGTAGGAAGATTTTCCTGTTTAGCAAAAGTGACAAAAAGCAGATTACAGAGTACCTGACGGCTCAACACAAAAGTTTTATCTCAAGTAAAGATAGTGTTGAGGATCAGTTCAAACCCATCGCACAATATGCGTTAGATGAGTACGTGCCAAGCAAGATCGTAAGAGATGGAAAAGAGCCACCGCGGTACAACAACCGAGTTAGAAAACTGCTGCGGAAGCAAAGGGAACTTCACAGCAAACATAAACATAGCCAAAGCCTTGCAGGCAAACAAAAATTACGCGAAGCGAATTGTAATGTCAGGAGGGCCATGCGAGAGGCGTTCAATGAACTCGAAAGTAAAGTTCTATGTACTAACTTGGCAGAAAGTTATAAGAAATTTTGGTCTTATGTCAGAGCGGTAGGTGGATCAAAACAAAATGTCTAGACACTCTGTGACCAAAATGGTACTGAAACAGAGGATGACAGACTAAAGGCAGAAATACTAAATGTCTTTATCCAAAGCTGTTTCACATAGGAAGACTGCACTGTAGTTCCTTGTCTAGATTGTCGCACAGATGACAAAATGGTAGATATCGAAATAGACGACAGAGGAATAGAGGAACAATTAAAATCGCTCAAAAGAGGAAAGGCCGCTGGACCTGATGGGATACCAGTTCAATTTTACACGGAGTACGCGAAGGAGCTTGCCCCCCTTCTTGCAGCGGTGTACCATAGGTCTCTAGAAGAGCATAGCGTTCCAAAGGATTGGAAAAGGGCACAAGTCACCCCCGTTTTCAAGAAGGGACGTCGAACAGATGTGCAGAACTATAGAGCTATATGTCTAACGTCGATAAGTTGTAGAATTTTGGAACACGTATTATGTTCGAGTATAATGACTTTTCTGGAGACTAGAAATCTACTCCGAAGGAATCAGTATGGGTTTCTAAAAAGACGGTCATGGGAAACCCAGCTCGCGCTATTCGTCCACGAGACTCAGAGGGCCATAGACACGGGTTCACAGGTAGATGCCGTGTTTCTTGACTTCCGCAAGGCGTTCCATACAGTTCCCCACAGTCGTTTAATGAACAAAGTAAGAGCATATGGACTATCAGACCAGTTGGGGGATTGGATTGAAGAGTTCCTAGATAACAGAACGCAGCATGTCATTTCAATGGAGAGAAATCTTCCGAAGTAAGAGTGATTTCAGGTGTGCCGCAGGGGAGTGTCGTAGGACCGTTGCTATTCACAATATACATAAATGACCTTGTGGATGACATCGGAAGTTCACTGAGGCTTTTTGCGGATGATGCTGTGGTATATCGAGAGATTTTAACATTGGAAAATTGTACTTCAATGCAGGAGGATCTGCAGCGAATTGACCCATGGTGCAGGGAATGGCAATTGAATCTCAATGTAGAGAAGTGTAGTGTTCTGCGAATACATAGAAAGATAGATCCCTTAACATTTAGCTACAATATAGCAGGTCAGCAACTGGAAGCAGTTAATTCCATATATTATCTGGGAGTACGCATTAGGAGTGATTTAAAATGGAATGATCATATAAAGTTGATCGTTGGTAAAGCAGATGCCAGACTGAGATTCATTGGGAGAATCCTAAGGAAATGCAATCAGAAAACAAAGGAAGTGGGTTACAGTTCGCTTGTTCGCCCACTGCTTGAATACTGCTCAGCAGTGTGGGATCCGTACCAGATAGTGTTGATAGAACAGATAGAGAAGATCCAACGGAGAGCAGGGCGCTTCGTTACAGAATCGTTTAGTATTCGCGAAAGCGTTACGGAGACGGTAGATAAACTCCAGTGGAAGACTCTGCAGGAGAGACGCTCAGTAGCTCGGTACGGGCTTTTGTTGAAGTTTCGAGAACATACCTTCACCGAAGAGTCAAGCAGTATATTGCTCCCTCCTACGTATATCTCGCGAAGAGACCATGAGGACAAAATCAGAGAGATTAGAGACCACACAGAAGCATACCGACAATCCTTCTTTCCACGAACAACACGAGACTGTAATGGAAGGGAGAACCGATAGAGGTACTCAAGGGACCCTCCGCCACACACCGTCAGGTGGCTTGCGGAGTATGGATGTAGATGTAGACGTCCTATCTGTGCTCGACTGCTCAGTTTGATATGTTGTATGTATGATGGCTGAAACTACCGAAATACAGGCTTTGTAGACATGTCTTGTAACAGAAAGTCACATTTGCAAAGAACAGATTTAGGAGATCAGTCTGAAAAAATACACTCAGTTTTTTTCAAATTATATAAGTTTCATGCAGTTGTTTTCAGTTACATAACACATATGTTTTTAAATATACTGGTAGTAGTTGTTCAGGCTATTTTCTTATTCTGACATAGAAACTATCCCTTCTGAGACTGTAACAGTTGCTTATTGAGATGCGTTAGGTACATTATTTTTTGACATGAGGTAACATTCTTGTCTGAAAGAAAGAATTTTACTCTAAGAAAGGAACTAGATTAATAGCTAAGAAAGATCTGACATATGATGTGATAAACTGCCTAAGAGCGTGAATGTCCATGTGTAGAATGCAATACAGCAACGTTTCGACGTGCCAGGCATCTGACAAGTTCTTTTAATATTTCGAGACGTATGTGGCACAGAATGCCTAAGCACTCATCATGCAGTTCCTTTAAATTACGACCGGTGGTTTGTAGGGACGGATCTGGCTCGCGATATCAACCGTGTCGTGTTCAGATCAGGTGAATATGATAGTTAAGACGTCGAAGTCAGTTTACTATCATGTTCCTCAAGCTCCTGTACGACGATTCTGGCCTTGCCACAAGGACAGTTATTCTGAAGGAAGATGCTGACGCCATAAAAGAAAGGGTAAGGGATGAATGCAGAAAAGTGTGGAGCAGAAAAAACAAACTCATAATTTTCGAATACAGCATTGGCAGTAAGCTGTTTGAAACAGTCACGTCGCTTAAGTATCTGGGCGTAAGGCTGAAAAGCGATATGAAGCGGAACGAGCATGTAGGGATTTAAATAGGGAAGGCAAATGACCCACCTCGGTTTATTGGGAGAATTTATGGGAAGTGTGATTCATTTATAAAGGAGACGGCATATAGGACTCTAGTACGATTTATTCTTGAGTACAGTTCAAGTATTTTAGATTCGAAAGAGGTCGGATTCAAGGAAGAAATCGAAGCAGTTAAGAGATGGGCTACAATGTGTGTTATTGCACTAGTCTCCCATTCGGATCTCCGGAGGGGACTTCATAGGGGCAGACGACAATCAGAAAAAGACTGAGTAACTAACGAAGAGATTACTTTTGCGAGTCGGGGCGTGGTCAAAAGTATGAAATGGCTGGGAAACTAAAAATATAACAAGGGAAATGATAAATGCCAATCTAGATATAGTGGAGGTCACTGAAATGAAATACAAAGAAGACAAGGATTTTTGGTCAGATGAGTACAGGGTAATGTAAACAGCAGCAGAAAATGGTGTAACGGGAGTAAGATTCATTATGAATAAGAAGATAGGGCAGAGAGTGTGTTACTGTGAACAGTTTAGTGACAGAGTTGTTCTTATCAGAAACGACAACAAACCTACACCGACAACGATAGTTCAGGTATACACGCCGACGTTCAAGCTGAAGATGAAGAGATAGAGAAACTGTATGAGGATATCGAAAGGGTAATACAGTATGTAAAGGGAGATGAAAATCTTATAGTCAAGGGGGACTGGAACGCAGCTGTATGGGAAGAAGTAGAAGAAAGGGTTACCGGAGAATATGGGCTTGGAACGAGGGGGAGAGAGAAGAAAGTCTAATTGAGTTCTGTAACAAGTTCCAGGTGGTAATAGTGAATGCCCTGTTAAAGAATCACAAGAGTAGCTGAGCCGTGGTAAAAATTGCTGTTTTGAAGAGCGCGCCGCAGCGCGTAGTGTGAAGCAGTCGCTCTCCGTTTCTGGCGGTGGCGCTTCGGTGGCAATCGCATCTTTGGTGTCTCCCTCTGGTCGGAAAGCGGAAAGGTTGCCTGTTCACGTGCATTTAAGGGGCGCTATGAGCTCGCCAGTCAGTCAGTCTGGGTCAGTCTCTCGTCCCCTGCTTGCTAGTCCGTCTCTCGTCCGCATTTGTTAGGCGGTTAGTGTCTGTCTGTCGTTCGGAGTGCTAGTACGTCTGTCGTTCGGATCAACCTTTAAAGCCGGCAAAATGAAAGTCTTTCCACTCCGCCAGTAAGAGAACTCAGCGAGTGTTCGCCCGGTCGGGGCTTAGTTCCTGCATCTGAGTCTGCGCGTTAGGCCACCAGTCTGCTCGAGTTTGTTCAGGCAATGGTCATTGGCGGTTGGATCGATCGATTGGTCAGTCGCGCACTGAGACACGATATGACTTACCCGTCTTGAGCGTCGGCGCATGTGAGGTCGCCACGTCAGTCCAGTGGGCCGCGGCGTATAGCGAGGGGTAGTGGCTTCGCGGTCGACACGAGAGCAACAGGAATCAACCCACGACATCAGTCTGGCCGGTGCGAGCTGCGACGCCGTGAGACGGGAGATCGGCGCGCCTTCCTGTGTCCATTGATGCGGCTGGCAGCGGATGGTTCGGGAGAGCGATTTGAAGGTGCTGCGCCAGGTCTTCTCGAGAAATCGCACTTTATTAGAAGTTAAGTGATTGGTGATATGTTGTTTGATTTACTCTTGCTAAATTCTACTTGTTTTCTTGGTAAGGTCACCAGCCGTTTTGCTTTGGGGTCGTCCCCCGATTTTTCTCGGTTTGCTGACCCGTGGGTAGATGGTTGTTTATAATTTGGGTGGTCCGTTTTCCCCTTATGGAGTATGGGCGGGTTAGAGCAACCCGCGGTTCGGGTTGTTCGGTAATCTCCCTATCGATCTACCGTACGTTAGTAGCTGCTTCTGTCATGTTTGTCGGATTTGGTGTGTTAACGAATTTATTGCTTGGAGTGTAACGTCCTAGTACCTGAAATATGTTTTGATCTTTGGAAACTTTGATATTTTTGCCTATGATCTTGAGAGGCGGTATCTGTGTACTGTAGAGCATCTTGACTATTGTTTGGCCAACCTTGCAGCATTTTATTTAAGATTGCATTTCGTGGGCTTTTATTTCAATAATCACTTTAGTTTATAAAGTTGCCACCTTTTCACCGTAAGACTTTTCTTAGAAGTTGATGTTGCAAGATACGGTGAATAAGGTGGGTGTGGAATGAATTCTTAATTCATTTCCTGTATGGTGTTTCTTGGTAGTTCAGCAGAACGTGGGCGGGCTTATTGTGGAAAACATCGCTTCAGGCATTCTTCTTCGTTGTTGGTCCCGGATTGCGTCTGCAGCTAATTCCGCAATTTTCAACCGAAACTGATTAAGAGAAACAGCTGAAGTTGTTGAACACTACTCTAAAATTCCAACGTCGTTAGGAACATGATATCACATACCTCAGTAAATGCGCCATGATTCTTCGCCAAAACGTTCATTTCAGGAGCAACCTCTGCGTCACACACAGACTACAATAACAAGTTGAAAAATTGATGTCGAGCAACAGTGCCTGAATTGGTCAGATGATGCACTACTGGTGGCTGCAAAGGCTTCAGTTTGAGTTTGTACAGAGCGCTTATGATGCTGACACGCCAGTCTCAAGTGCTTAATGGCGCAGCGATTTACTCTTACATCGTTCAAGATGACTTCTAACTCGTATCTAAAGTCGATCCACCGCCGACCTGAATCCCGGGATCGGATCGCTATCGAGGCCTAAATTGATGTTCCTGGTACTGCTTCGCACACACTTCCGGACACAGCAACACCGTCATAATTAAAATGTAAATGCTAAATGAATGACCCAGTTCATGTTGCACAGCCCCCGTCCAACGGCTTCCATGCCCAACAAAAATCTGACCTCCAATTATTCGTAAAATTGTTTTACGTTTGTTAATGTCGGCTTGTCAAACCAACAAGATAGCATTTGTAAACCAAAATGAGTATGAAACACAAGTTTGACACGCTGACATTTCAATATATGACATATATTTTCCTTTTGCACAACAACACAATCACTTGATAATGGCCTAGGAGGTTGAAACTAGTCCTGAGAAAATGAAATTAGTACACAAAAGGTAAAGAATAAATTGTTTGCTTTGATACACGCTACGAAAAAAAAAAAAAAAATCCGATTTCTTATTAAATTTCCTTGTATACTCGCTCTTCTACGAACATGTCTCCTGTATTACTTAACCAGAATTAATGATTGGCGCTTATCTTTCAAGATTACGTTCACTAATAATCACTAAAAAGAATCAAATATTTTAAAGGTATTGTTTTAGTTAGAAAATTATAGATATTGTCTTCGTTAAAAATAATATTTTGAAAATATTTTTATAAGAACAAGGCGAGACGTGCCATCTTTCTCAATCTCTTTGAGAAACATGCACGATAGCTGTTGCAGTTGTTTGGATTCTTTTCTGCAAAGGTAGGCTATCGTGTGATTTCCGTCATACCACGCCCATGCGTAGTATTCAGAAGGCAGGCACCATCCATCGAGAAAATAATTTTACCATTATGCACAACACCGTTTGGAGTTCTTTACCTTCTTTAAGCAAGCTTTGTGTACTAAGCGAATTAACTGAGTATCATCGTACATCATCAGAGATAAGTACCGTTTACATTAAAAGCTTAATTAATTTAACTTTTAACAAGTCATTACTCTACAGCGTTTACAATGTTACGTTACACTTCTCTTAACCCATCTTGAACACGCCTTTCTAATCGGTACAAGTTGATAGCAAAAGAAAACCGAGAAAAAAGGATGTAGACCTTGCGTGATTTACAATAATGGATTCCAGAGAAAGTATTAGCCCCAAGTAGTTGTCTGTGCCACGCACACCACACACCGGCCGTGGCAGTTCCTCAATGTGAGGCCAGCGGCCTCGTCGCAAGAAGTTGGTTTTCCACTCGGAGGTTACAGCCGCGGCGCCGGTCAGGCATTCTGCAGATTAATGCAACGACCGAGGGCTCAGAAATGGGATATCCTCTTATCTTAATTGCTATCTGCGTCTGCTTCGTTTTTGCCGCAGCAGCATCTCGAGTAGCAGCGGCGCAAATAATCCAAAGAGTTGCGGCGTCATTCAGAGCGGCCGACCTCTCCTTAGAGCGCGGCATCGCCAGAGCGTCCAAGCAGCGTCACGTGGCAGTTCACCGGCCGCGGTCCCCATTCAGGGCGAGCCGTGTACTCTTTGCAGTTCCCGCCGTTTATCGTTTATCACACAATGGGATGCACAGCTGAAAAGAGTGACGTCAACTTTTATGTGATCGAGTATCTCGCATCCCTTGTTTTCTGATATCTGATTAATGTTTGTACTCAGGATTTTTCCAAACGCATTATCATTTGTGGGATCTTCACTATCGATGATATAAGTACGAGGTAACAAGACTCTTTGGCAGTGAGTTTAGTCTCCGGCAGGAAGGATATCTTTGACTCTTACAGTTCACTACATACAGCTGTATCGTGAACACGTAGTTGTTGTGTTAAATCCGTGTGCATTTTAACAGCATCTACTTGGCTTCTCCATCTACTTGCCAGGATTCCCAACAGAAATCACCACACTCAAGCCATTTCGTCCTAAATTCTTGCCTCTTTTTCTGTCACATCAACAGCAGTTATTCTGTCGGTGCTATTTTTTGTGTTTTGTTGTCAGCTTGTTAACAAGATGGTGCATCATGAAAGAAAAGTCAATAGTCAAAAGATGATACGGAATGACTGGTCGCTTATTTTGAGGTGTATACATGTGTACTGTACACTGATTTTTATACTTAGTATTTGTTGCAAAATACATCAAGGTATTTTAAAAACCCCGCATTCGGTAATTTCTGTATGTCCAGACATTTGCAAAGGGAAAGAGCTAGGTATACCACAGGGATAGGAGGAATATCTTACTGAATACCTTCAGTGGCGTAAATAAGTTTTTCAGGACTATCCTTTAGTTTAGAATCGTTGGGGCAGTGTGGACGAAGTTTCAATCGCAAATGAAAGTGGAGAAAACATAAGGCCTCTTTAGAGCTTACAAGTGCGCGAAAGACCCGCATTCCCCTATCAAAAAGTTACGACACATGGCAGTCCGAAATGTAATACCAGAAGCGAAATGTTTCCGTTATT
Organism: Schistocerca piceifrons; assembly: GCF_021461385.2. Taxonomy (NCBI): domain Eukaryota; kingdom Metazoa; phylum Arthropoda; class Insecta; order Orthoptera; family Acrididae; genus Schistocerca; species Schistocerca piceifrons. The sequence continues at coordinate 635,705,025 of NC_060139.1, forward strand.
GAGGCAGTTGTATTAAGTGGTTCCTATAAAGATGAAAGATCGACAGAAGTACTAGAAAATGTAGCTTCTCGCTCAATGTTATAAGCCATTATCACCGCACGGAGAAGCTAATCGGAGAATCAAATTTGCTCGTCAGTCAGAGATACGGCCATTCACTAATTTAGTTTATCTGTGCATTAGTATAGTTGGCTAGGGAGGACAATCATGTCATCTCTAATCTGAAATTGGCCATTCAGCCCAAGTTCTTCCATCATCTAATAGCCACTGGGTGTTAATGAACACGATAAATTATACTAAAATGAAATCAAAATATAATTATTAATAATGTTAGTGAGAAGTAATAGTAATAATGGTAAGGAAAATAATATCAATTCTCAAGTGATTTGTTGCAAATAGACTATAGAATAACAATAACGACAAGAATAAAACATTCACGGTGGTAATAATACATTTCTATTGTATGCTGTGACAGCTGTAAACACGAAGAAGATAGAAGAATCAGATGAGACAGATATTTATGGTAATGCAAACGGTGGGCGTGTAATCGTAACTGCTAAGATAATTCGATTCAGCCTTGATGACTTTTGGTTTATAAAGCGTCTTGCTAACTGGGTAGTGGTAGGGAGACGGCATGGAGGGTTAAAGTGCTGGGCCGCAAATAAATTATGAAAACGTAATATGATAACTTTGAAGAACTGCATGAAATGATCAAAGACTCTACTCAAAACCTCTAACCTGTTCATTCAAGTTATATTGTTTACAAGGTAAAGTTTTGACACTCTATTATGAGATAAGTTAAGTTAAAAGAAATATTAATGCAGGCAACCACGGAGATGACTTTAAGGCCACAGCATGGAAAAACAACGGTTCACGAATACAACCTGAAATTCTCTTCAACTTAAATATATTTCTATAAAGCCAGTCGCAGTTAATTGTAACTGTAGTCACGTAAAATGTTTACATTTTACAAATATTGATGAGATCTTGAACCAGCGGTAAAACAAGAACGTGCAGTTCAACTAAACCAAATCTACTTTTCCACACTCAGCTTCAAACTCAGTAACACATCCTGAGAGTAGCTCACAATTTATAGCCTGATACCAGAAGACTAAGCTTAATACATTGTAGGGAAGCAGCCTACTCATGCCTTATAAAATTCACATCAGTCTTTCCATTGTCTGCCAGCCAGTCCAATGTAACTAGCTCTAACGTCATAAATGTTGCACAATACTTTAAAAATCAAGTAAATAAACTGAAACGTTTCTAGCTTATCAGGAGTAATACTAAATCAGCATGTGTAGAATATCAGTTCAATAACATCAACCATTTTCGAAATTTAGATGTTTTTCTGTAAAAATCATTGGCGCTACAGAAAAGAGCTAGAAACTTAAAAATTTATATTTAGATTCCTTTTGCATAATAATTTTGTAGAAACAATATTCTGGATCTCACAGATTAAAATTTTAGTTTAAATTCATGATTATCTGGTTTTTGTCTTAGAAATTAGGGAAGCAAAATAGATTAAGTAGGCGAATAAATAAAGCCAGGATGTTTAAATTTAAGTAGAAGGGAGATCCGCTATAATCATAAAAATGTGAGAAGTTTCAACAGAATAACTATAAAACCATAGCTATTGCGTATCTCCAACAAGTAAGTTCAGAGCCCGTCTACTGCGTGTAGTGTAATTAAATTAATTCTCTCGCCCAAAATATTTGACTTAGCCACGTCAGACTTTTATTATGATTACTTACCTGTGTGATGATTGCACAGTTAAATTGAGAGCTTCATCAGCAAAGGAAGCAATGATTTATTCGATAACTTAAGGTAGTGCATTACTAGCCTAGCGGCTAGACGGGAGAGCAGATTTGATCAGGCGTTCCCTTAGCCGTCCGCACCGAGGCTTTATATGTAAGAACGCTGCAGGAGAGAAGGAAGGCCCCAGTTCTCTCCAGACGCTGATTAGCGCACCACCTGTGCCGGGAGTCGCATCGTGTCAGTATCGTTGATATAAACAGCCTCGTCAGTATCGTTGATATAAACAGCCTCGGATGCAGTAATAAGTTACTTGGGATACGCGTAACCATCTTTAGTTTGCGTATGTCGTAGTTTGCGTATGTCGTATTTTCACGTGCCGCCACAGGACAGACATTCTACCATTATTAGCTAGGCATTTGATGAATGTTATCATCAAATTATGGCGAGCATTCACTTAAACATTTAATTTGAACAGTTATAGTTGAATCAACTGCTCTGGTAGTTGGATTGTGTGGATTCTTTTTGGTCTGTGATTTTCAGATTATAGTGAACATTTTAGAGAGGATGGTTTTTGATTATGAACAGTCTCCTAATTCCTCAGAGCTATAAGCTGTAGCTATAAATGTATTTCTCAGATGAAGTGGGCACTAGGAAATCTAATTACAGCCTTCACATTTTGGTAATCACTTTCTGGTTGCCAATATTGTAGTTAGAGAGCCATTGTTGAGAATGGCAAACAACAGCATTAAATAAATAATAGGAACATTAACAATTATTCCACCTGCCGCCCCACATATGGTGCCAATTGGCCGGGAAAGAAACTGAGTAAAAGAGAAAGTGATCTTTAAATATTCGGATTCGGGTGTGAAATGCGACTTGCAACTGAGTAATAGAACAGTGTTAGTGTTACGTGTGCATGTGGACGACGCAATTGGATTAACAATGCATCTGGATTGACAGAGCTGGCACTGAGTCTAGCGGCGCCGCCAGCATCGCGAGAAGCCAGTTTCGCCTCACCGCAGTCGTCCGCCGGAGCAACCGGAGCTGCGCCTGCAGTTGCGGCCACGCAAACACACAGCAGCCGTCGATGTGCCGTCTGCAGTTCAACGCGCTGTGTCGTATCAGTAATCCTGGTACGCCGCGCCAGCAACGCCATACGTCGTGCTAAAGGAACTAAGTTAAGTGAAAAGCTGTTAAAATTTTTACAAACCTTCACTAAAAGACTGTCCACGATGGAACCGCCAGAAGAAACTGAGAACCTACGTCTGTTGAGGGAACTGTAAATCCAGACAACGGTTCAAGTGCAAATATGCATGAAAATAGTAATGTTAAAGTGAAATATGAAGTATTGACTCCTGACAGTAGTGTGAAAAGGGGCAATGATTTAATAATAGAGACCCCTGTAGTAAAGCAGAACTCAGAAATCGTTAATTTATTGGATGATAGTTTATCTGATGAGTTAAAAACAAAACAGTCATCAGAGGTGGTAGAGTTTACAAAGGATAGGTTAGATATGACTGATCAATCAGATGTTTAATTTCGTTTTGATGATTCTGGTATTGGAGCTAGTGTTTCGTCACCTGAGTGTGATAAAAAACCAGCTAGTGAGCAATCCAAAGATTCCGGGGCTATTGATTTAAATGTTATATTACAAGCAACAGCTACCAGTTATGCTGAAATGACATCTGAATTAAAGTCTGAAATAACTGAGGTCAAAAGCAGTAATGCTGAATTAATGTATGAGATTGTGGCCAGCCAAACTAATTTTAATAAACGATTGGAAGTAATGGACAATACCTTCAAGGCTGGTTGCAATAAGTTGGTAGAGGATCTGGACAGTTTGCATTATAAAATTGATTACAATCATGAGGATATTAAGAAAAAGGTTGCTCAACAAATTTCTGAAATGTATAAAACAGTAAAATCGGAAGTTGCTGAGGTTCACAAAGACTTCCAAATGGAAGATGCGAAGCTGGAGCACAAGTTAACAGAAAAGATCGAGGCGGAATCTGAACTGTGCTCAGATAGGTTTAAAGATGTTAGCATAAAAGTAAACGTACGTCAAGCAGAAGTAGATGCAATGAAAACTGATACTACTCATATTGTGCAAAGAGTAGATAATGTTGAAATGAGAGTAGAAAGTATTAGTACTAACATTGCTAACATTGAGGGTAAAGTAGCTTCAGTAACTTCTGGTAATGGTAGTGTACAACAAGTTGTAGCTGCAAACGCCGCATTCATCGGATGTTGGCAGTTCTTGCGGTTCGATCCAGATAAAAATATTCACCCGCTAGATTTCTGGAACGATTTTGAAGATGTCATTCCACAAACTTGGTGTTAACGAGAGAAAATCTCATTTATTATAAGCCATTTAGCAGGTGACATCATGCGTTGGTCAGCTGATGTTATGTTGAAGTGTAAAACATTAGCGGAATTTAAAACAGCTTCCATTAATGAGTATTGTTCTAGCAATAAGCAAAATGTAGTGTTGAGAGAATTTTGGAGTGAAAAACGCTTCAATGCAAGCAAGGAATCTATTAAAGAGTTTGCTAGGTCATGGATTTCACGTTTGTCACATTTGGCGGAAAAGCTCAAACCTGAAATGAAAATACTAGGTCTTGAAGCCAAACTGCCATGGTATTGGCAAACTTGAATTGTATCAGCCCCTAGAGACAATCTTTATCGTTTCATTGAGTATTTGGAACGTGTAGAGCGTGTTGCTGCCAATGAGGAGCAAGCACATAATAACAGAAATGGTAATAGCACTAGTAGTAATTTTAAGAAAGAGGAGAATGGCAATGTAAACATCAGAACAGTAGGTGTTCGCCATCCTAAGAGAGGTAGGAATTGGAGAAGTAATTGTCAGAACCAACAATGGCATCCAAATGTAGTAATTTTGTTCCGAACAAAATTATGCAGGTAAACAACAGTGCGGAAAGCAATGCTGTGCCAGTTAACTATAATGGAAATAAAGGAAACAGAAGTAGGCCAAGGCAGGAAAAATAGTTGCCATCTATGAGGACACTGGCGCTCACCAGGCGGTTACTTTTCCTAAGCCAGTAATTACAGTAATTGTTAAGACAGATCAGAATACTCATACTGAACATGTGGATGAGGGGTCGGTAGCATCTAAGAATACAGCAGAAATATTAGATCACTCACAGTATTTAATAGATACCAATGTTAGAGACGTTTTCTAAGTGGGAAGGGAAAGAGAAGGCGCAACAATGTAACGGTAGAGAAGAGATACAAAATACTGAATTGTCAGGTGAAGAAGCAGAATAAATTCATGCTTATATTTACGATGAGGATGATGTGCTCTTATCTAAAGTGCCTGTGCAGGATGATGATACGGTACTAGTAGATTTAGGACAGGAGGTAAGTGAGAATGTAGAGGATAGCCTGTCGTGGGTCGATGAACCCACTAGCTGTGACCAGTTGTCACTTGAGATGGAACCCAACTATAAAAGTGAAAGTGGTTTAGCTGTAACTAGGCTTATGCCCGGTCTGGAGGCGCAGAATCGCTCAGACTACAGTAATTTTGGTCATGTTCAGCAAACTAAATGTAATGATGTCGTGCGGTGTTTTGATTTAAAAGTAATAGAAGGCAGCTGAAAATGTTACTCAGGAAACCCCTACACACTTTGACCTAAATGTAATGAAGACAGATGTCGATCACTTTAGTTGGAGACAAATCAAAAAGGAACTATTGGATGAGTTTGAGGAACCACCTGTACAACCTAGAATAAGCCACCCTATAATAATAGTGAATATGTGGTGTATCAATGTACGTTGTCTCTTAGACAGTGGAAGTGAGGTGAGTGCGATATCTCAGTCCTTCTTTGATGCATTACCTAGTAAAGACAAGCTTACCGAAATGAGGGTATCAAGACTAAGAATAATTGGTGCTACTGGCAAGGTGTCAAAAACGGTAAAACAAGAAGCTTTGCTGCCCTTTAACATTAATGATAATTTAACTGATCATCCATGCTTAATTGTAAATAATCTCAGTATTGGGGTTTTAATTGGCATAGATTTCTTGTCAAAATATCAGAGTGTTGTTGACTTTGAAAGAAGCCAGTTAAAAGTGGTCTTGCCGATAACTGGAGTAATTACGGTACCTTTGATTGATAAACATGTATTAACTAATGATGAAACTTGCGAGCTGCCTATACGAGTTCTGAAAAATTGGAGATATTGGGACGAAGGTGTTAATCTTAGTAAAAGTAAGCTAAACACAGAAGAAGCAGAAGCAAGATTTTGGACAAAATAGAAGCTAAATTGCAGGAAATCTATAAAATTTCAGCTAATCAGGAGGAAGAACTGAGACAGGTTTTAAAAAGGCATCATAAGGTATTTTCAAATCGACCTGGCGTGGTCAAAGGTTATGAATGTCAATTAAAGGTGAAACCTGGCCAAGTGTTTTTCCGGAAGCCATACCAAATACTAAAATCTTCCGGTATAACTATCAAGCCAGCATTAAGCTAATGATTTCTGTAGGGAGGAGGTTGTTCTGTAAGCTCTACACTGTGGCAGCTGTGCAGTCCCAGCTATGTGAGATCTTCTTTCCTTTTCAGGTCTCACTCATTCTTCATCTTTCCTATCCACAAAAATTTCGGCTCTTACTCTCAAATACTAAAATCTGCCGGTATGACCATCAAGCCAGCATTAAGCTAATGAATACTGTAGGGAGGAGGTTGTTCTGTAACCTCTACACAGTGTGGCAGCTGTGCAGTCCCAGCTGTGTGAGATTTTCTTTCCCATTTCAGATTTCACTCTCTCTTCATCTTTTCTATCCACCTAAAATATCGACCTCTTCTTTCCAACACACTAAATTTTCCGTTATGGTTATCAGTCCAATAATAAACTAATGATTTCTGTAGGGAGGGGGTTATTCTGTAACCTCTACACAGTGTGGCAGCTGTGCAGTCCCAGCTGGGTGAGATCTTCTTTCACATTTCAGGTCTCACTCTATCTTCAGCTTTCCTATCCACCAAAGTTTCGACTCCTTTGCAATACAAAAATTTTCCGTCATGGCTATCAAGCCATGACTTCTGTAACCATTCTATCCACCGATTAGTGAAAAAAATACCTAATGTGACAAACCTAAGAGTGACATAAACAACAGAGAAGTATGATGTAATTAAGATACAAAGGTATTTGAGTAACAAGTATGTATAGAACCCTCGTAATATTATAAGTACAAAGTTGTTGTTTTATTGGAAATGGTCCACCAACAGTAATTTAAAAAGATATACAAATTTGTTTACAAGCAGGATCTGAATTGGCAGTGAAACCTATTGTATGCTGTACAGCTAAATAATTAATAGTAAAAGAGATTGCTTATGGTTATGAAAAATATGCAGATAAGTTGGAAGAATGAACTCATCTTGTATAGCACGGAATGTCAGTGTAATAGAATTGAACAGTGTTTGTGGCTGAGACGTGAAGGACACGTCCTTTAAATATTTATAAGGTTGGAGCTGGCCGTTATTAGGTGTAGTGTGTGACAGGACACACCTACACGTATTGAGGTTATGAGTTGGACGCGTGAATGCGACCATAGGTACCCTTATGTTAGATGAGACAGAGCAGCTCATGGTGTCCTATATGTTTAAGGAATTTAGCATTACGCTCGGCCATAATTACTTAATGCACTTTAGTGGTAGGTCGAGAGAGACTACCTGTGGTTTCAGCATCCAATGAAGGGGAAATGGATTGCAACGTGAGCAAACTGATCAGCTGCAATACACTATAGATATGAAATAAATGTGCTATCCTATGCTTTAAATTTTAATGGAGTGAGTATTACTTAAGTTCATACACTAGCAAAGTAAGTAAGTACATAATTACAGATGTGGAACTGACACAGCAGCAGAATACCAATAAGTGGATTTAGTAGTCAACTAAACGTAGTGTGGTTTGAACATTCAGAACTGTACTATTACCACAAGTTACTCACACGTACAAAGAAGCTGAGAAGACAAATACTAATCAAATATACTCATACTATCTCTAAGAATAAGGTAATCGAAGATGAGTCAGTAAAGTAAATAAAATACAAATGTATCAAGAATGTACCGAGCATTGGTTCAGTGTTCTGACCGAGAAATAAAAAAAAAGATTGAATAGGGTTCATGATTGTATGCCTCGAGCATAAATTTTCTCTAGTACGTGACTAACGGCGTTTTGAGCCACTTGTGTGCCGATTTTATGACAGTTAGGCAACTGTGAGAGTAAAATTGAAAAAGTTCTGTTAACTTTGTTCCAGTAACAAATTGAAAGATGTAACGTATATTTCCCCATTTCATGGTGACCCACCTTTAGATATTAAGTGAACAGAGTCTGAGTCACTCTTTTTGTTTGTTCTACGGGACAAACCAGATAATTACAGCCTGGTAGCTGCGTGAAAGCGTGAAGTGACTTGGACACAACTCACAGTGACCCCGCACCTTTCCCCATGTAATTTAGAGTGAACGTGAAGGACGCACACCATAGCAACTTCCTCGCCTCTACCATTGTGAATGGAAGTGTAGAACGCCAGCCAAAGCGGCTACAACCACGTGTGTAAAAATGAAATTGCCATGATTTGTGAAATTTTCTTTCAGGTTTAGAGAAGACTGCTAAGATATAATTATCTGTTTATTTATCATGAACAACTGTGTTATTTACTTGAATTTGTGTTTGTAAAAATATTTACAGACAATTTAATGGATTTAAGATTTTCATAATTTTACATACTTTTATGTGCTTGTCTGTCTAAGGCATTATGTATGCCACAGTGTTTCATTGATTTTGCTTAAATTTTGAGTAATAATGTTGCTTAAGAGGCAGTGAACATGCCAGCAATTTAAATAATTGAAGTAGGTAATAAGTTTTCTTTTCATATTTCTATATGTTTACCTTTCAATTTTAATTTTCATAGGGAGTTAAGCTGTACTCTTACTTCCCTTTTTGTAATTAATTTTTTTCATTTACATTCAAAAAAATTAAGTAGAGGCTGATGTAGGGAAGCAGCCCACTCATGCCTTATAAAATTCACATCAGTCTGTCCATTGTGTGTCAGCCAGTCCGCTGTAACTAGCTCTGACGTCATAAATGTTGCACAATACTTTAAAAATCAAGTAAATAAACTGAAACGTTTCTAGTATGTTAGGAGTAATACTAAATCAGTATGTGTGGAATATCAGTTCAATAACATCAACCATTTTCGAAATTTGGATGTTTTTCTGTAAAAATCATTGGCGCTACAGAAAAGAGCTAGAAACTTAAAAATTTATATTTAGATTCCTTTTGCATAATAATTTTGTAGAAACAATATTCTGGATCTCACAGATTAAAATTTTAGTTTAAATTCATGATTATCTGGTTTTTGTCTTAGAAATTAGGGAAGCAAAATAGATTAAGTAGGCGAATAAATAAAGCCAGGATGTTTAAATTTAAGTAGAAGGGAGATCCGCTATAATCATAAAAATGTGAGAAGTTTCAACAGAATAACTATAAAACCATAGCTATTGCGTATCTCCAACAAGTAAGTTCAGAGCCCGTCTACTGCGTGTAGTGTAATTAAATTAATTCTCTCGCCCAAAATATTTGACTTAGCCACGTCAGACTTTTATTATGATTACTTACCTGTGTGATGATTGCACAGTTAAATTGAGAGCTTCATCAGCAAAGGAAGCAATGATTTATTCGAAAACTTAAGGTAGTGCATTACTAGCCTAGCGGCTAGACGGGAGAGCAGATTTGATCAGGCGTTCCCTTAGCCGTCCGCACCGAGGCTTTATATGTAAGAACGCTGCAGGAGAGAAGGAAGGCCCCAGTTCTCTCCAGACGCTGATTAGCGCACCACCTGTGCCGGGAGTCGCATCGTGTCAGTATCGTTGATATAAACAGCCTCGTCAGTATCGTTGATATAAACAGCCTCGGATGCAGTAATAAGTTACTTGGGATACGCGTAACCATCTTTAGTTTGCGTATGTCGTAGTTTGCGTATGTCGTATTTTCACGTGCCGCCACAGGACAGACATTCTACCATTATTAGCTAGGCATTTGATGAATGTTATCATCAAATTATGGCGAGCATTCACTTAAACATTTAATTTGAACAGTTATAGTTGAATCAACTGCTCTGGTAGTTGGATTGTGTGGATTCTTTTTGGTCTGTGATTTTCAGATTATAGTGAACATTTTAGAGAGGATGGTTTTTGATTATGAACAGTCTCCTAATTCCTCAGAGCTATAAGCTGTAGCTATAAATGTATTTCTCAGATGAAGTGGGCACTAGGAAATCTAATTACAGCCTTCACATTTTGGTAATCACTTTCTGGTTGCCAATATTGTAGTTAGAGAGCCATTGTTGAGAATGGCAAACAACAGCATTAAATAAATAATAGGAACATTAACAATTATTCCACCTGCCGCCCCACATATGGTGCCAATTGGCCGGGAAAGAAACTGAGTAAAAGAGAAAGTGATCTTTAAATATTCGGATTCGGGTGTGAAATGCGACTTGCAACTGAGTAATAGAACAGTGTTAGTGTTACGTGTGCATGTGGACGACGCAATTGGATTAACAATGCATCTGGATTGACAGAGCTGGCACTGAGTCTAGCGGCGCCGCCAGCATCGCGAGAAGCCAGTTTCGCCTCACCGCAGTCGTCCGCCGGAGCAACCGGAGCTGCGCCTGCAGTTGCGGCCACGCAAACACACAGCAGCCGTCGATGTGCCGTCTGCAGTTCAACGCGCTGTGTCGTATCAGTAATCCTGGTACGCCGCGCCAGCAACGCCATACGTCGTGCTAAAGGAACTAAGTTAAGTGAAAAGCTGTTAAAATTTTTACAAACCTTCACTAAAAGACTGTCCACGATGGAACCGCCAGAAGAAACTGAGAACCTACGTCTGTTGAGGGAACTGTAAATCCAGACAACGGTTCAAGTGCAAATATGCATGAAAATAGTAATGTTAAAGTGAAATATGAAGTATTGACTCCTGACAGTAGTGTGAAAAGGGGCAATGATTTAATAATAGAGACCCCTGTAGTAAAGCAGAACTCAGAAATCGTTAATTTATTCGATGATAGTTTATCTGATGAGTTAAAAACAAAACAGTCATCAGAGGTGGTAGAGTTTACAAAGGATAGGTTAGATATGACTGATCAATCAGATGTTTAATTTCGTTTTGATGATTCTGGTATTGGAGCTAGTGTTTCGTCACCTGAGTGTGATAAAAAACCAGCTAGTGAGCAATCCAAAGATTCCGGGGCTATTGATTTAAATGTTATATTACAAGCAACAGCTACCAGTTATGCTGAAATGACATCTGAATTAAAGTCTGAAATAACTGAGGTCAAAAGCAGTAATGCTGAATTAATGTATGAGATTGTGGCCAGCCAAACTAATTTTAATAAACGATTGGAAGTAATGGACAATACCTTCAAGGCTGGTTGCAATAAGTTGGTAGAGGATCTGGACAGTTTGCATTATAAAATTGATTACAATCATGAGGATATTAAGAAAAAGGTTGCTCAACAAATTTCTGAAATGTATAAAACAGTAAAATCGGAAGTTGCTGAGGTTCACAAAGACTTCCAAATGGAAGATGCGAAGCTGGAGCACAAGTTAACAGAAAAGATCGAGGCGGAATCTGAACTGTGCTCAGATAGGTTTAAAGATGTTAGCATAAAAGTAAACGTACGTCAAGCAGAAGTAGATGCAATGAAAACTGATACTACTCATATTGTGCAAAGAGTAGATAATGTTGAAATGAGAGTAGAAAGTATTAGTACTAACATTGCTAACATTGAGGGTAAAGTAGCTTCAGTAACTTCTGGTAATGGTAGTGTACAACAAGTTGTAGCTGCAAACGCCGCATTCATCGGATGTTGGCAGTTCTTGCGGTTCGATCCAGATAAAAATATTCACCCGCTAGATTTCTGGAACGATTTTGAAGATGTCATTCCACAAACTTGGTGTTAACGAGAGAAAATCTCATTTATTAGAAGCCATTTAGCAGGTGACATCATGCGTTGGTCAGCTGATGTTATGTTGAAGTGTAAAACATTAGCGGAATTTAAAACAGCTTCCATTAATGAGTATTGTTCTAGCAATAAGCAAAATGTAGTGTTGAGAGAATTTTGGAGTGAAAAACGCTTCAATGCAAGCAAGGAATCTATTAAAGAGTTTGCTAGGTCATGGATTTCACGTTTGTCAAATTTGGCGGAAAAGCTCAAACCTGAAATGAAAATACTAGGTCTTGAAGCCAAACTGCCATGGTATTGGCAAACTTGAATTGTATCAGCCCCTAGAGACAATCTTTATCGTTTCATTGAGTATTTGGAACGTGTAGAGCGTGTTGCTGCCAATGAGGAGCAAGCACATAATAACAGAAATGGTAATAGCACTAGTAGTAATTTTAAGAAAGAGGAGAATGGCAATGTAAACATCAGAACAGTAGGTGTTCGCCATCCTAAGAGAGGTAGGAATTGGAGAAGTAATTGTCAGAACCAACAATGGCATCCAAATGTAGTAATTTTGTTCCGAACAAAATTATGCAGGTAAACAACAGTGCGGAAAGCAATGCTGTGCCAGTTAACTATAATGGAAATAAAGGAAACAGAAGTAGGCCAAGGCAGGAAAAATAGTTGCCATCTATGAGGACACTGGCGCTCACCAGGCGGTTACTTTTCCTAAGCCAGTAATTACAGTAATTGTTAAGACAGATCAGAATACTCATACTGAACATGTGGATGAGGGGTCGGTAGCATCTAAGAATACAGCAGAAATATTAGATCACTCACAGTATTTAATAGATACCAATGTTAGAGACGTTTTCTAAGTGGGAAGGGAAAGAGAAGGCGCAACAATGTAACGGTAGAGAAGAGATACAAAATACTGAATTGTCAGGTGAAGAAGCAGAATAAATTCATGCTTATATTTACGATGAGGATGATGTGCTCTTATCTAAAGTGCCTGTGCAGGATGATGATACGGTACTAGTAGATTTAGGACAGGAGGTAAGTGAGAATGTAGAGGATAGCCTGTCGTGGGTCGATGAACCCACTAGCTGTGACCAGTTGTCACTTGAGATGGAACCCAACTATAAAAGTGAAAGTGGTTTAGCTGTAACTAGGCTTATGCCCGGTCTGGAGGCGCAGAATCGCTCAGACTACAGTAATTTTGGTCATGTTCAGCAAACTAAATGTAATGATGTCGTGCGGTGTTTCGATTTAAAAGTAATAGAAGGCAGCTGAAAATGTTACTCAGGAAACCCCTACACACTTTGACCTAAATGTAATGAAGACAGATGTCGATCACTTTAGTTGGAGACAAATCAAAAAGGAACTATTGGATGAGTTTGAGGAACCACCTGTACAACCTAGAATAAGCCACCCTATAATAATAGTGAATATGTGGTGTATCAATGTACGTTGTCTCTTAGACAGTGGAAGTGAGGTGAGTGCGATATCTCAGTCCTTCTTTGATGCATTACCTAGTAAAGACAAGCTTACCGAAATGAGGGTATCAAGACTAAGAATAATTGGTGCTACTGGCAAGGTGTCAAAAACGGTAAAACAAGAAGCTTTGCTGCCCTTTAACATTAATGATAATTTAACTGATCATCCATGCTTAATTGTAAATAATCTCAGTATTGGGGTTTTAATTGGCATAGATTTCTTGTCAAAATATCAGAGTGTTGTTGACTTTGAAAGAAGCCAGTTAAAAGTGGTCTTGCCGATAACTGGAGTAATTACGGTACCTTTGATTGATAAACATGTATTAACTAATGATGAAACTTGCGAGCTGCCTATACGAGTTCTGAAAAATTGGAGATATTGGGACGAAGGTGTTAATCTTAGTAAAAGTAAGCTAAACACAGAAGAAGCAGAAGCAAGATTTTGGACAAAATAGAAGCTAAATTGCAGGAAATCTATAAAATTTCAGCTAATCAGGAGGAAGAACTGAGACAGGTTTTAAAAAGGCATCATAAGGTATTTTCAAATCGACCTGGCGTGGTCAAAGGTTATGAATGTCAATTAAAGGTGAAACCTGGCCAAGTGTTTTTCCGGAAGCCATACCAAATACTAAAATCTTCCGGTATAACTATCAAGCCAGCATTAAGCTAATGATTTCTGTAGGGAAGAGGTTGTTCTGTAAGCTCTACACTGTGGCAGCTGTGCAGTCCCAGCTATGTGAGATCTTCTTTCCTTTTCAGGTCTCACTCATTCTTCATCTTTCCTATCCACAAAAATTTCGGCTCTTACTCTCAAATACTAAAATCTGCCGGTATGACCATCAAGCCAGCATTAAGCTAATGAATACTGTAGGGAGGAGGTTGTTCTGTAACCTCTACACAGTGTGGCAGCTGTGCAGTCCCAGCTGTGTGAGATTTTCTTTCCCATTTCAGATTTCACTCTCTCTTCATCTTTTCTATCCACCTAAAATATCGACCTCTTCTTTCCAACACACTAAATTTTCCGTTATGGTTATCAGTCCAATAATAAACTAATGATTTCTGTAGGGAGGGGGTTATTCTGTAACCTCTACACAGTGTGGCAGCTGTGCAGTCCCAGCTGGGTGAGATCTTCTTTCACATTTCAGGTCTCACTCTATCTTCAGCTTTCCTATCCACCAAAGTTTCGACTCCTTTGCAATACAAAAATTTTCCGTCATGGCTATCAAGCCATGACTTCTGTAACCATTCTATCCACCGATTAGTGAAAAAAATACCTAATGTGACAAACCTAAGAGTGACATAAACAACAGAGAAGTATGATGTAATTAAGATACAAAGGTATTTGAGTAACAAGTATGTATAGAACCCTCGTAATATTATAAGTACAAAGTTGTTGTTTTATTGGAAATGGTCCACCAACAGTAATTTAAAAAGATATACAAATTTGTTTACAAGCAGGATCTGAATTGGCAGTGAAACCTATTGTATGCTGTACAGCTAAATAATTAATAGTAAAAGAGATTGCTTATGGTTATGAAAAATATGCAGATAAGTTGGAAGAATGAACTCATCTTGTATAGCACGGAATGTCAGTGTAATAGAATTGAACAGTGTTTGTGGCTGAGACGTGAAGGACACGTCCTTTAAATATTTATAAGGTTGGAGCTGGCCGTTATTAGGTGTAGTGTGTGACAGGACACACCTACACGTATTGAGGTTATGAGTTGGACGCGTGAATGCGACCATAGGTACCCTTATGTTAGATGAGACAGAGCAGCTCATGGTGTCCTATATGTTTAAGGAATTTAGCATTACGCTCGGCCATAATTACTTAATGCACTTTAGTGGTAGGTCGAGAGAGACTACCTGTGGTTTCAGCATCCAATGAAGGGGAAATGGATTGCAACGTGAGCAAACTGATCAGCTGCAATACACTATAGATATGAAATAAATGTGCTATCCTATGCTTTAAATTTTAATGGAGTGAGTATTACTTAAGTTCATACACTAGCAAAGTAAGTAAGTACATAATTACAGATGTGGAACTGACACAGCAGCAGAATACCAATAAGTGGATTTAGTAGTCAACTAAACGTAGTGTGGTTTGAACATTCAGAACTGTACTATTACCACAAGTTACTCACACGTACAAAGAAGCTGAGAAGACAAATACTAATCAAATATACTCATACTATCTCTAAGAATAAGGTAATCGAAGATGAGTCAGTAAAGTAAATAAAATACAAATGTATCAAGAATGTACCGAGCATTGGTTCAGTGTTCTGACCGAGAAATAAAAAAAAAGATTGAATAGGGTTCATGATTGTATGCCTCGAGCATAAATTTTCTCTAGTACGTGACTAACGGCGTTTTGAGCCACTTGTGTGCCGATTTTATGACAGTTAGGCAACTGTGAGAGTAAAATTGAAAAAGTTCTGTTAACTTTGTTCCAGTAACAAATTGAAAGA
The DNA here is from genome assembly GCF_021461385.2 of Schistocerca piceifrons. Lineage (NCBI taxonomy): Eukaryota > Metazoa > Arthropoda > Insecta > Orthoptera > Acrididae > Schistocerca > Schistocerca piceifrons. The sequence goes on from NC_060139.1 coordinate 635,720,702, forward strand.
TGTAACGTATATTTCCCCATTTCATGGTGACCCACCTTTAGATATTAAGTGAACAGAGTCTGAGTCACTCTTTTTGTTTGTTCTACGGGACAAACCAGATAATTACAGCCTGGTAGCTGCGTGAAAGCGTGAAGTGACTTGGACACAACTCACAGTGACCCCGCACCTTTCCCCATGTAATTTAGAGTGAACGTGAAGGACGCACACCATAGCAACTTCCTCGCCTCTACCATTGTGAATGGAAGTGTAGAACGCCAGCCAAAGCGGCTACAACCACGTGTGTAAAAATGAAATTGCCATGATTTGTGAAATTTTCTTTCAGGTTTAGAGAAGACTGCTAAGATATAATTATCTGTTTATTTATCATGAACAACTGTGTTATTTACTTGAATTTGTGTTTGTAAAAATATTTACAGACAATTTAATGGATTTAAGATTTTCATAATTTTACATACTTTTATGTGCTTGTCTGTCTAAGGCATTATGTATGCCACAGTGTTTCATTGATTTTGCTTAAATTTTGAGTAATAATGTTGCTTAAGAGGCAGTGAACATGCCAGCAATTTAAATAATTGAAGTAGGTAATAAGTTTTCTTTTCATATTTCTATATGTTTACCTTTCAATTTTAATTTTCATAGGGAGTTAAGCTGTACTCTTACTTCCCTTTTTGTAATTAATTTTTTTCATTTACATTCAAAAAAATTAAGTAGAGGCTGATGTAGGGAAGCAGCCCACTCATGCCTTATAAAATTCACATCAGTCTGTCCATTGTGTGTCAGCCAGTCCGCTGTAACTAGCTCTGACGTCATAAATGTTGCACAATACTTTAAAAATCAAGTAAATAAACTGAAACGTTTCTAGTATGTTAGGAGTAATACTAAATCAGTATGTGTGGAATATCAGTTCAATAACTTCAACCATTTTCGAAATTTGGATGTTTTTCTGTAAAAATCATTGGCGCTACAGAAAAGAGCTAGAAACTTAAAAATTTATATTTAGATTCCTTTTGCATAATAATTTTGTAGAAACAATATTCTGGATCTTACAAATTAAAATTTTAGTTGAAATTCATGATTTTCTGGTTTTTGTCTTAGAAATTAGGGAAGCAAGATAGATTAAGTAGGCGAATAAATAAAGCTAGGCCTTTTTGATTTTAAGTAGAAGGGAGATCCGCTATAATAATAAAAATGTGAGAAGTTTCAACAGAATAACTATAAAACTATAGCTATAGCCTATCTAAAAAAAGCAAGTTCAGAGCTCGTCTACTGCGTGTAGTGTAATTAAATTAATTCTCTCGCCCAAAATATTTTTGACTTAGCCACGGCAGACTTTTACTATGATTACTTACCTGTGTGATGATTGCACAGTTAAATTGAGAGCTTCATCGGCAATCAGCAAAGGAAGCAATGATTTATCCGATAACTTAAAGTGGTGCATTACTAGCCCAGCGGCTAGTCAGGAGTGCAGATTTGATCAGGCGTTCCCTTAGCCGTCCGCACCGCGGCTTTGTATGTAAAAACGCTGCGCGAGAGAAGGAAGGCCCCAGTTCTCTCCAGACGCTGATTAGCGCAACACCTCTGCCGGGAGTCGCGTCGCGTCGGTATCGTTGATGTAAACAGCCTCGGATGCAGTAATAAGTTACTCGGGATACGCGTAACCATGAAATCGTTTTCGAGTGAAGTGTTAATTTTGGGATGACGTTTATGTCGTATTTTCACATGCCGCCGCAGGACAGACATTCTACCATTATTAGCGTGGCGTTTGATGAATATTATCATCAAATTATGGAGAGCATTAGTTTAAACATTTTATTTGAACAGTTATAGTTGCATCAGCGCATTAGACTCTGAACTGCAATGGTAGTTGGATTGTGTGGATTCATTTTGGTCTGTGATTTTGAGATTATAGTGAACATTTTAGAGAGAATGGTTTTTGATTATGACTCCCAGACAATCTCCTAATTCCTCAGAGCTATAAGCTGTAGCTATAAATGTATTTCTCAGATTAAGTGGGCACTAGGAATTCTAATTACAGCCTTCACGTTTTGCTAATCACTTTCTGGTTGCCAATACTGTAGTTAGAGAGCCAGTGTTGAGAACGGCAAACAACAGCATTAAATAAATAATAGGAACATTAACAATTATTCCACCCGTCGCCCCAGAACATGAAGATAGCACCAAGACTCAAGTTTGCAGCAATTAGAAAATTATTGATGATCAGAATTACTTAACTATAAAAGTGGCTAATCACATGAGAATAAATGAAGTTAACAAAAACTTCCTCAAACTACGCAGATGGCCCGATGGTGTACTACTCATCCATTAATAGTTCGAGTGACCCTCTGTCAGAGTGGCAACCGTCATGCGAGTCTGCCACTTCCCATAACTCATCAAAATTTTGAACGTAGGTAAGGAAGTATACATCAAATACAGTAAAATAATGCGACTGCTATAAACAGCTAACCGTCCACAAGAATACACGAAGTATATCACCTACAAGTTTAAAAGCGAAATATTTAGCTATCTATAATTCAGTATTCACAGAAGTTCAGTTTAAACTCCTACAACAAACAACGTGACCTGCAGCCAGGTCACAGTAAGGTTAAGCACTACTTAGAATACTGCAAATTATTTACGTACTTAATGCACCTCTCTGAGTTTTCACGTAAATAAACGCTGTTAAATCAGGCTGGCAAGAACTAGTGTGTCAAAGTACAGCAATTTCTCACCGCCTCTTGGTGGATCCGAATATTGCGAGTATTACGGAAATATGGAAATTTGTGCTAAGGTCTTATGGGCCCAAAGTTCTGAGGTCGTCGATCCTTAAGCTTACAAAATACTTAATCTAACTCAAACTTACGCAAAGCACAACACACACACCTTTGCCCGAGGGGGGACTCGGAACGGGGGGAGCCGCGCGGACCGTATCAAGATGCTACCCCGCGCGGTTCAATATTACGATTTCCCATGACAGTAACGATAACATCATCCTGACGACAGGCTACCTACACCAGGACGTACGACCACGACAATCATAACTTGCTTGTCACACTGTTGAGAACATGACACAGTACTGGAGTGAATTGAGCTCTCGTGTATATTCCAGAATGACGGCTGATCTGCACAAATGCAGTTCAGTACGCTCAGAGGGCACCATAAAGATACGCCTACCACTCCTACGAGTGGAGACTGTACTCGCTGCATCGATAACTGATAGTAGCAATCGCTGGCTTTTACTTCACACACACACACACACACACACACACACACATATATATATATATATATATATATATATATATATATATATATATATATATATATATATATATATATATATATGGTGTTACAAAAAGGTACGGCCAAACTTTCAGGAAACATTCCTCACACACAAGGAAAGGAAATACGTTATGTGGACATGTGTCCGGAAATGCTCACTTTCCATTTTAGAGCTCATTTTATTACTTCTCTTCAAATCACTTTAATCATGGAATGGAAACACACAGCAATAGTACGTATCAGCATGACTTCAAACACTTTGTTACAGGAAATGTTCAAAATGTCCTCCGTTAGCGAGGATACATGCATCCACCCTCCGTCGCATGGAATGCCTGATGCGCTGATGCAGCCCTGGAGAATGGCGTATTGTATCACAGCCGTCCACAATACGAGCACGAAGAGTCTCTACATTTAGTACAGGGGTTGCGTAGACAGGAGCTTTCAAATGCCCCCATAAATGAAAGTCTAGAGGGGTGAGGTCAGGAGAGCGTGGAGGCCATGGAATTGGTCCGCCTCTACCAATCCATCGGTCACCGAATCTGTTGCTGAGAAGCGTACGAACACTTCGACTGAAATGTGCAGGAGCTCCATCGTGCATGAACCGAAGTCAACATTACCTTCCTTCAATTGGGCCAACTGGCAGTGAATCGAGGATGTACAGTACATACTGACGAAACTATAATGAGCTCTAACATGGAAATCAAGCGTTTCCGGCCACACCACCGCTGCAGAATATATTGGGGCATCAAGGATTGCCCAGTCTGAAAATGGAAGTTCAAGCCATGCGGCTACGCCTTCAATAATATAAAATTAACATTAAAACAATAGCTTTTGGTTGTCATATATTTTTCTGCTTTCAAATGATTTAAAATACGTTAGCTGTATGATATATTTTTTAATTTTTAATTATATTTTTTATTTAATTTTTTTTATTTATTTTTTTTTCGCTCACACATTCACACATTATATACATGTACTCACACATACATATACAGTTAACACATTCTCACACTCATTGTTAAAATAATAATAATAAATAAATAGATGATAAATACAATAAAATAAGGTTAAAATAATGATAATTAAAATAAAATTAAGATAAAATAATTGAGTTAAAATAAATAAAATAAGAAAATAAATTTACATTGTTAAAATTTAAAATTATTAAAGTGTATAAAAATATATACACAAGATGTCTAATCTCGTTATTCACGTAGGTCATCGGGCCATCTAGTGGAAGCCAGGTAGTGCACCCTGTGTCCAAGTTGTCGTACAAGTTGCGTGTTACCATAGAAGGTTTTTGCACTGGTTCTAAATCGGTCTTTCAAGTAGGGTACCCCTGCGAGTTGGTGAAGCTCATTCGTTGGGAACCGGTATGGAAGATGGAGTGCTCTTTTCGGAGCACGATTCTGAATTCTTTGTAGTCGTTGTATGTGAGTTAGAGCAGCATTGCCCCACACGACAGCAGCGTAGTCGAAGATTGGTCGCACCAGTGTGAGGTACAATATCACCCCCAGTCTTGATGGTAGTGTTGACGCTGGATTTAGTAGTGGATAGAGCTGTACCATTCTTCTCCTGGCTTTCTCTCGAATATCTTGTATATGAGGTTGCCATGTCAATCGCCTATCAAGGGTCACACCCAAGTATTTTGCTGTTTTTGACCACGTAACTGGTGTGCCCCTTATCTCAATGGGCTGGATGTTAGGTGGAAGTGGTCTACTACAGATTGCTATTGCCTGCGTCTTTGTGGCGTTAAAAGACAGTCGCCATTTCGTAGCTCATTCACTCAGCTTATTACATGGTTGTTGCAGTCTTGCCTGGAGGTGTGCAGCAGTCATACTTCGGGAGTAAATGGCTGTATCATCGGCGTATAAGGATAGGTGTGTTCTGGCCATCGATGGTAGGTCGGATGTATACAAGATGTATAACAGTGGTCCCAGCACGCTGCCCTGAGGTACTCCTGCTTTGATCGGTCTGGTGGACGATATACCGTCTTGAGTTCGGACATGAAAAGTCCGGTTTTCTAGATATCTCTTCAGGACTGTTGCGTCTGACACGGGGACATCTATATCTAGGAGTTTATAGAGGAATCCCTCGTGCCACATGCAATCAAAGGCACGAGAAACATCCAGAAATACAACCCCGAAGAATTCTTTCCTTTCCATGGCGCTGAATGCTTCCTCAACTAGGCGCAGTAGTTGCTGGGTGGTGGAAAGGCCTTGGCGAAAGCCGAACTGGACGTCTGGTATCAGATGTTCTGCTTCCACATGCTGTTGAAGTCTCTTTATGTGTAAACGTTCAAAAAGTTTCGATACGGCAGGTAAAAGACTGATTGGTCTGTAACTAGCAGGGGATCGAGGGTCCTTTCCTGCCTTCGGTATGGCGACGATACTGCATGTTTCCATGTGAGGGGGAAGTCGCCAGTTGCCAGGATCTCATTGAACGCGGCCGCTATTATTGGTACTGCAGTAGGTGGTAATTGCTTCAACAGCTCATTAGTTAGAAGGTCTGGTCCTCCAGCCTTCTTTCCGTTTAATTCTTCGAGCTGTTTTGTAACTTCTGCTGTCGTGATCGGTTGAATGTGGTCATCTTCGGCTCGACTGGCGAGGAATCTTGAAAGTCTCTCGTTGACTAAGCCAATGTGGTCAGCGTCGGCAGGGTCATTCATCGGTGTGAAGTTTTTTGCGAATACATCTGTCAAAGCATTTGCTTTGGCATCTGGTTCGCTGATTATATGGTTGCCCACATGTAGTGGGGGTAACTTCTGTCCGCTTCTTAGTAGAGACTTCGTCATCTTCCAGGCCGATTGGTCTTGTAATTGTAGCAGTGCAACCTTATCTGCCCAGACTTGATTCCTGTGTTTTTCTACTTCTGCCTTAATTTCTCGTTGTAGACGATTTACTAGGCGCTTTGTGGCTGGATTGCGCGTTGCCTGCCATTCTCTGAATGCTCGGTTTTTTCCCTGATGGCTGCTATATATATATATATATATATATATATATATATATATATATATATATATATATATATATATACGGCTGGCCGACTTCGCCTGCACCCGTATCAAAATTAAGGCCTTAACCGCCGGAACCGTCGCGCCATTGGTTATCTGACTGTTTACAACGCGGCTGAGCTCCGGATGACAGTGCACGCTCCCGAAGGTCACAAGGAATACAGGCTGCGGCGCGTACGTTACAGCACGTGACACTGCAGGTCTAAAAGTGCCAGCAGCCGTCCTCATCAGGGAGCGAGTAATTATTTCCGATGAGTTTAATTATTAACAGCGCGCGGTTAAATGCATGCACGCTCTCGGCAGCACACAAAAAAGTCAAGATCTTTTCATTGACATATTGATTTCCCGTGGGTCGTGCATTGAGCCGTGAGTTCGCGAAATTTGGCAGACAAGGCGACTAGTGTGTCGCCTTAAGTTCGCTGCAGGTCCCGTATTTCTCGCGGGCGCTTCAAAATAGCACACCTCTCCGCCCTCGCTACCCTCTGGAGAGGCAACAGGGCAAGATTGACTACGGCGACTGTGGGCAAATATTATTGACCCACAGCTCAATCTGCTTTTAATTAATGTCATGCATGGTCAGGTAGATTAAGCTCACATTTTCCCTCACAGTTTAATGAATTCAAATCCAAAGTTAAAGGCGTCTCGCGACTTGTTGTTCAGCAGAGGACCTCCATTTACAGGTAATATAATGAACGAATAAAATTTTGTCCTGTGCTCATACTTGCTTCTTTCTTCGTTTATCGTAGCTAACCCGCAAAAATTTAAGCCAAGTTTTTCGACCCCAGATGACCTGCACTCCCTTTCCGTAAACAATGTATGACCCAAAATAATAGGACAAGTGCCTACGGTGAGATCGAAGGCCCACAGCGCGATACGTCACCAGGTCACGGAACTACAGAAGTGGAGCACGTCGAATGGGGAATATCATTCCAATGACGATACGGACCGCAAATTGGGAGACTCACATCTGTGCCTGCTGCAAAAGGAGGACTGTTATGGCCCGACTTCTAAGAACGAACATCCCGGAAACAGCGAATCTGGTCGGCGGCATTACTCTCGTGGGTATACATGGAAACTGCTTGAAGGAAGTGAAACTACGAGAAGGCGTCGTCCTAACCCTATAATCAAACAGGGACGTCAGAGGCTTGCCCGCTCTGTGAAGCAGGATAGCCGGCGATTTATGGTAGATTCGACGGCGGAGCAGTATGCTGGAACACACGGTTCATAGCAAATTGTTGAACATGGGGCTGCGCAGAAGACAAACCGTACATGTTTCTGTGTTGGTTCAACGACATAATTATTAAGACGGTAGTGGGCAGAGAATGATCTACACTGATCCTAGGGAACCGTGTCGTCTTGTCGGATAAATCACGTTTATTTTTCCATCAGGTCGACGATCGCGTCCGTAGACGCCTTCATGCTGGAGATCGGCTGCTCTAAACAAGTACCACGCCAGGGATGTATCCCGGTGGCGGCAGTATTATGCTATGGTCGAAACTGCCTAGGTTTCCATGGGAGCTGCTGTACTAATCGGAGGCACGGGAAGAGCTCTAAACATTGTGACCATTATCGCGGACCACCTGGATCGCCTCTACGTCTATGTACATACACACTCGGCAAGCCTTCGTACGGTGAATGGCGAAGGGGACTTTTATCACTCCCAGTCATTTTTTCCCGTTCCATTCCCAAATAGAGCGAGAGAAAAACGACTGTATGCTCGCGTACCAGCAGTAATTTCTCTCGGTGGCTGTAGAATGGCTCTGTACTCAGCATCAAATGCTGTTTCTCTAATTTTTCTCAGATGTGTTACCTGAAACTAACGTACATTTCCGTCCAGGGATTCCAATTTCAGAAGGATCTCCGCAATACATACATGTTGTTCGAAAATTTTCTTTTTCTTGCACTCTACTGCCTCACTTACTTGCTGGATGTGTTCCGATCTACGTCTTCCGGTACAGGTTTTAACCTCTACAGCTGCCTCTAGTAACAACGAAGTTATTGCATGATGTCTTACCATACGCCATACCGTCCTGTCCCCTCTTCTTGTCAGTGTATTTCCTATTTGCCTTTTCTCTCCGATCTGCAGAGAAACTTCTCATCTTTTTACCTTAACTATCCAACTAATTTTTAACATTCTTCTGCAGCACTATAGCTCAAATGTTTCACTACCATACAATGTTGTACTCCAGACGTAAATTCTCATAAATTTCTTCCTCAAATTAAGGCCAATATTTCATGTCAGTAGACTTACCTTGGCCAGATATGCCCTTTATGCCATTGCTAGTCTGCTTTTGATGTCATGCTTGCTCCGTCCGTCATTGGTTATTTTACTGTATAGGCAGCATAATTCCTTAACTTCATCTACTTCGTGACCACCAATCCTGATGTTAACTTTCTCGCTGTTGTCATTTCTACTACTTCTCATTACTTTCGTCTTTCTTCGGTTTACTCATTAGACTGTTCATTCCGTTCAGAAGATCATGTAATTCTTCTTCACTTTCACTGAAGGTAGCAATGTCATCAGCGAGTTGTAAAGCTGATATCCTTTCACCTTGAATTTTAATCCCATTTCTCAACCTTTCTTTTTTTTCCATCATTACTTCCTCGATGTACAGATTGAACAATAGTGGTGAAGGGCTCCGCCGGCCGAAGTGGCCGTGCGGTTAAAGGCGCTGCAGTTTGGAACCGCAAGACCGCTACGGTCGCAGGTTCGAATCCTGCCTCGGGCATGGATGTTTGTGATGTCCTTAGGTTAGTTAGGTTTAACTAGTTCTAAGTTCTAGGGGACTAATGACCTCAGCAGTTGAGTCCCATAGTGCTCAGAGCCATTTGAAGGGCTCCATCCTTGTCTTAAACCCTTTGTAATACGAGCAGTTCGTTCTTGGTCGTCCACTCTTATTATTCCCTCTTAGCTGTTGTAGATATTGTATATGACCCGTCTCTCTCTATAGCGTAACCCTACTTTTTTCAGAATTGCGAACACCTTGGACCATTTTACACTGCCGAACGCTTTTTCCACGTCGACTAATCATAGGAATGTGTCGTTATTTTTCTTTAGTCTTGTTTCCATTATTAACAGTAACGACAGAACTGCCTTTACCTATCCTAAAGCCAAACTGATCGTCTTCAAACGCATCCTCATTTTTCTTTTTCATTCGTCTGTATATTATTCTTGCAAGAAACTTGGATGCATGGGCTGTTAAACTGATTTTGCGATAATTCTCGCACATGTCAGCTTTTTCCGTCTTCGGAACTATGTGGATGATGCTTTCCCGAAAGTCAGATGGTATGTCGCTAGACTCAAACATACTACACAGAAACGTCAATAGTCGTTTTGTTGCCACTTCCCCCAGCGATTTTAGAAATTCTCATGTAATGTTTTCTATCGCTTCTGCCTTATTCGACCTTAAGTCCTTGCCCTTCTTAGAGGCTTTCAGTGTATTCTTTCCACCTATCCGCTCTCTCTTTTGCGCTTAACAGTGGAATTCCCGTTGCACTCTTAATACTACTACCTTTTCCTTTAATGTCACCGAAGGGTGTTTTGACTTTGCTGTATGCTGAGTCTGTCCTTCCGACAATCGTTTCTTTTTTGATTTCTTCATATTTTTCTTGCAATCTTTTCATCTTAGCTTTCCTGTAGTTCCTATTTACTTCATTCCACAGCGACTTTTATTTCGATATTCCTGAGTTTCCCGGAAAATTTTTGTACTCCCTCCTTTCATCGATCAACTGAAGTATTTCTTCTGTTACCCCTGCTTTCTTCGCTGATACCTACTTTGTAACTATGTTTTCCTTCCCAGATTCTGTGATCGCCCGTTTGAGAGATATCCATTCCTCTTCAACTGTAATGCCTACAGAGTTATTCCTCTTTGCTGTATCTATAACCTTAGAGAACTTCAACCGTATGTCGTCATTCCTTAGTACTTCCGTATCCCACTTCTTTGGGTATTGATTCTTCCTGACTAATGTCTTAAACTTCAAAGAACTCTTCGTCACTACTATATTGCGATCTGGGACTATATCTGCTCCTGGGTACTCCTTATAATCCAGGATCTGGTTTGGGAATCTCTGTCTGACCACGATGTAATCTAATTGAAATCTTGCTGTATCACCCGGACGTTTTCAAGTATAAATGCTCCTGAACCGTGATTTATTTTCAAAGGATATTCTTAAGAATTTATTTTATTTACTAGCGATTCATCAAGAGCATTATCACATTTAATCACACTATGTAAGCATGGAAGTAGTTGCCCTATTATCAAATGGGAATTTTATTCACTTTAATAGTGCCTAAAAGCTTTTTTTAAAGAAACAGATTTAAAATTATACTCAGAAACCACCCTCTGAATATCAAAGTTACAATTTATTCAGAGGCACAAAGAAACAAGTTTTGACTGTATGAGCTTTTGGGCAGAGAACCTTGCCGCCCCATTTTGACACAGCCGTATTTACGACCGCTCACAACAGCCTCTGAAAGACTACACTGGTGCAAATCTGCAACACACCAGATAATTTTAAACTAAGAGTTTTAACAATTTACACAAGCACACAAACTATGCACCCCCCGTCCCCGTATGAGGGATGGAAATGGTACAAAACACTAACAATTAAAATATTAACCTTGCCACCGAAGGTGCACTACAGTGACTTTGTCAACACAGACTGCTTCGTGCCAGATGTAGCCGGTGAAAGCTGTTGCATATCACCGAACTACTGCTGAATTGCCCACAGAGCGACGTAAATGACATGTGTACTTCCGAACTGTTGCAGAACTGTTGCGGAACTGACCTTAAACGGTCATACACTAGATGGCTTATGTGACGGGGTTGCGCAATTTCCTAAATTCTTATTTCAAGTAAATTTTTACGCAAGGAAGTGGTTTAGATATCCAGAGGGTATGTCACTAGTCATATTCAACAAAGGATTGTTCAAGACATCATCTCTGAGCTAAAAATAAAAAGTAAGAGGCATATTCGCAGTCTTTCTCCTTTTTGTGGAGATAGAGCTAAAATAAACTGATGTAGGGCCTTTTGCTATTATTGGTTTTATGAAATGAAATCAATGGAATTCCAATATATTAACAGAATCTTTGAAGTACTAGCATCCAGTCGCTATCCTCGTGTGACAGTCATCGTGTGAGTATGGACATGAGCTATCCCGAGTACCACTGTCCAGGGAGACATTTCTGGATAGGCTTATATCGTAATGACAATACGGTAATCAAAATAATAAAGGAATTTAAGGGTTAAAATCGTATTCTTTCTGTGTATGGATAGGTGCTGTTTGTTAATTTTATTTAATAATTAATTGTCGTTTTTACGTATTACTTGCACCATAGAAGCAAATGTAGATCGAGTACTACATTTACTATTATTGCAGTTACAAACCGTATTCCATTGTAATATAGCTTCAATCTTTTATAAATACTTATCCACCCAGTTCCTAAAGGTGACATCATGTTACACGACCTAACCACTTAACAGTAAGAGAAATAGTTCATGAAAGGAAAGAAATAAACGACCCAGCCATTTTGAAGGAATGAGATACCCTCTCTGCACGTTTCCTAACTTACGGTAGATTACTACATACTCTTCTGCCGGTAATATAGATTCTCAGATTCGTTGCCATTTATCAGATTTTGTATCTGTTACATGTCATTTGTTCTGTTATTTGGATTACATCCTCGAAACTACATTTGATGAGCCAACATTCGGCAGTTCCTGAGCTGTGGGATGACCGGATACGTTCAAAGTTACACCAAGAGTCCTTTTACCCACATTGTCCTGTAGGCACCAAAGGTACTTATGAGGACATTGCAGTGCATCTATCGGACGTTCTAAATAGGTCTCCTCGGTGCAGTTTCAACCCTCACACTCTTGCATCGAAACTGTAGACCTGAGCATCATAATGATCTAGGGTTTCTAGAGGTAATGTAAAAATTTTCGAGTTATTTCCAGTTTACTTGCGTCCACAGACATGCAATATGTTACAAAGTACAACACGTGGCTGCAGGACCGTTCTTAAACGATCTATTTACCACGATGGCGGTTTCAGCCTGTTCATGCAATTTCAAGTGATATCTCACGACTAAGTGCCTCAGTACATCGTCCATTTTAAGAAGTTACTGGAGGACACTGCCTTCGTGTCAAACACATTATATATTCTATGTAAATTATAAGGTAACACTATTCGTAATGTGTTTAAAAGGGAGTAGCACTTCCTTTCGCAGCATTTATTACGTAATTTGGTACTTTCTTTTTACAAATTGTAAGGTGTCAGGCAAATCGAACACCTTCCATGAAAACCTTGACATGATAAGCAAATCCAGTAGTATGTCACATAGCTCCGAATAAATCGTGACATTAAATAAACCAAAGTAATACGAGTAACGAGTGAGCAAATGGAATAACACAGACTAACACAAGAATTCCTAAATGCATGTCATACCTTCCCACCGTGAGACAAACGCAGTTCCGAGGGGAGCAACAAGAAGCCGAGAGCATAACCGTGTTAAGCTGGAAGGCCCTACGATAAGGGACGGACACCCACGTCGCCAGCTAACCGCTAGGACCACCCCAGCCGCAAGTTTTTGCGTGAGACTTTTTCGCTTCTCTGTTACGTCAGGACCACCCCCCAGCCCATGTTAAAAGATAGAGCCCTCCAGAAAAACAGTATAGATCTTACGATAACACTAAGAGGACCACACCAGCTGCAAGTTTTAGCGTGAGACTTTTTCGCGTCTCTGTTACGTTGCAAACTTTAAAAACATTGCCCCACCACAAAAAGTATAACGTTTCTCGTTGGATGGACAGAATTTTTGTAGGTGGAGCTTAAGGTTAACATTGAGACCCTGATTGGACAGATGAAAACACAGCCAGATAGTTTTTTTTAAACCAACTTCTGTAACTTGTAGTAAGGAGAGGTTAGGAGAGAGTTGCTTCGGAGACGGCGAGGTGAGCGGAGCTGTGCTGCCCGCCGCCTCCTGACGAACACCGACAAGGTAATGAACGCATGCGATGCCGCATAACAGCGCATAAAGCTTCACTCAGAACTGTAGAAGTCTCATCTGTTACACCCCCTTTTTGCGTAATACTAGTGTCGATCGTCAATTAAAGCTCATGGTGTTCACATTTGCCAATTGAAGTAAAAATCTGAAACGCGATGATTTTTCTGTTATATAGTTATTGAGAAGCCACATCAGCCACTGTAATTTACGACAAGTTAGATAAGTAATTAAAGATAACTGAGGGTCACTGTAGACCATTTTGATAGTTTTCTCTTTTGTGAAACTTAATTTAAACCTAGATTAAAGATGTGATATTGCATAGGTCATCCTTCGATCCATTGTAGGACTTGGAAACCCATTCAGGGAGTATTCGTTCACATTTTTGTTGAACGCAGTTGGTTTTTACCATCCTGTATTAAAACATTTCCTTTTATCAATAGTGCAATTTATAAACAATGTTTTGTGAGTAGAAAAAAATTTCCAGTGGTAAACTTAACTGCTTTTTCGACGTTATTTTACCAGCTAACTAAAAATAGGAAAGCCTTGAACCCCTTCCACTAAATTTAGTTAGTATTAAGATTCTTTTACAGGGAGTGCAGTGGAGCTGACGCTGAAATCATTAAGTATTTTGTTATATCATCGCTAGTCTCACTGAACTCTTCTGAACTCTACATGTCATGTGTGGTCTGACGTCTCCTTACCAACAATAGGTCCCAGGTTCAAATTAGTCAATTCCCTAAAAAACACGCTCAGAGCGTCGTTGCGCGAAAGTGGTAGGGAGACACGACTTAGAACAAACAGACACCACGCAGAATGTTAGAAAATGACAAAGAAAATTGTGTCCAAGTTCAGTCGATTCATTTAATTTTCTAACGTTGTCATCAGTATCTGATGACTCTGAACGTTGTCATCAGTATCTGTTGAGAATGCCAGGTCACCGGTGGCCAAAGAAAATATTTGAATGGAAACCACCTAGTATTCCTCGCATTTCAGGAAATTATCACAACAAAATAATGGACGATCGTGGTGTATGCCCTTATAATAGTTTCCACAACGAAACTTAGGCTCTAAACCTGCCAGAGAACCCAAGGAGATTCTGCTCGTATGTAACGTATTCTAGCGCAAGACGCAAGCAGTCTCTGCGCAACAGCATTGGAAATAATATGTATGACAGAGGTGCTGAAACAGAGTTACTAAACATAGCCTTCGAAACTACTTCGCCTAAGAAGAAGAAGTAAATATTCCTGAATTCGAAACAAGAACAGCTGCCAACATTAGTGACTTTGAAGTAGATATTCTCGGGTAACGAAGACGTAACGATAGTAAGTCTTCCGGTCCAAACTGAACTAATTACGTTCCTTTCAGGGTATGCTGATACAATAGCTCCATACTGCACAATCGAGTACAATCGATCGCTCGACGAAAGATACGTATCCAAAGACTGGAAAGCTGCCAAAGTTCTACCAATATTCAAGAAAGGCAATAGGAGCAATCACTAAATTACAGGTCCATATCAATAACATCGATAAGCAGACGGATTTTAGAACTTACATTGTGTTCGATCATTATGAATTACCTCAAAGACAACAGTCTATTGACACGCCGCCAACATGGGTGCAGGAAACATCGTTCTTGTGAAACACTACTAGCTGATCACACGAAATGTTGAGTACTGTTGACAAGGGTTTTCAAATTGATTCCGTATTTTTAGATTTCCAGAAGGCTTTCTACACTGTACCACACAAGCAGCCTTTAGTCAAATTGAGTGTTTATGAAATATCACATCCGTTATGTGAAGGGATTCGTGATTTCCTGTCAGAGAGGTAACAGTTGGTAGGAATTGACTGAATGTCGTCGTGAAAAACAGAAATGATTTATGGCGTTCCTCTGGGTAGTGTCACAGGTCCTCTGCTGTTCCTTATCTATATAAACGATTTAAGAGACAATCTGAGCAGCCTTCTTAGATTGTTGGCAGACGATGCTGTAGTTTATCATCTACAGTAGTAATTAAAAGATCAAAACAAACTGCAAAACGATATAACAGAGATTTCTGTATGGTGCGAAAATTGGCAATTGGCCCTAGCAGTTAGAAGTGTGAGGGCCTCCACGTGAATGCTAAAAGAAATCCGTTAAAACTGTTACACGGTAAATCAGTCAAATCTAAACGATGTAAATTCAACAAAATACCTAGGAATTACAATTACGAAGAACTTAAATTGAAAGGAACTTATAGAGCACACATATACTGCGATTTATTGCCAAGGTACTTAGAAGATGCAACAGATCTACTAAGGAGACTTTATACATTTCCTTCGTCAGTCCTCTTTTGGAGTACTGCTGCGCGGTCTGGGACTCTTACCATTAACGGAGTTTATCTAGAAAGTTCAAAGAAGACCAGCGCGTTTTGTATTATTCCGAAATAGGCGAGAGTTTCAGTGACATGATACAGCATTTCGGGTTGATATCATTAAAACAAAGGCGTCTTTCGTTGCAGCTTAGTCGTCTCACAAAATTTCGATCACCAGCTTCTTCCTTTGAATGCGAAAATATTTTGGTGAAATAATAGAATTATTGTGAAGGTGGTTCGATGAGACCTCTGACATGCACTTAATAGTGATTTGCAGAGTAATCACGTACCTGTAGATGTAGATTGTAAGAGGTGGCAGTATAGACCAGCTCGGATTAAAGTTTCCGTATCCCATGTTCGCAACATTTACTGGGTACAGGGAACAATTGTTAGAATATAACGCGGACATATACTCACAGAAGCTGTTAGGCTAATGATTAGGTTCAAACTTTATTCCAATAAATTCCCCCTCCAACTGGAATGCGCTTTCGAATTCGCTTGACACCACCACGTGACATGATTGTCTTGACATCCGTATCTGAGGACAGCAGTGTTAAATTCGCCCCAGACAGAAATCTAAAGCGATAAGGTACAGAGACATTGATGGGCAAGAAACGTGGCTATTTTTGCCGATCCATCTTCCGGGAATATTAGATTTACGTGATTTGTCACTTAACGACTGGAATGAGGAGGTGCTGCATCATGCTATAACAACGTACCCATTCTTGTAGCCAAATAATTCCGGAAGCTCGTTTTCGAGGTAGTTTAAGCAACGCTGAAAGGGTGCGAAGCCGGTCGTACCTATAAGCAAAGGACTTACTCCTAAATCGATCTTATATTTTCAAAATCATAAGTACTGATTGTGGCTACCGCGATTTCGAAGTCTGCTGCGTCTGAGTAACGGACTGCTGTAAGACGATACAGTGTTACAACAAGCCAATTTAGCTGACTATCATAGCACACCATAAATTTTTAGATGTGGGTTCTTGAAAATATGTCTCCATATGGGCACGTGGATTTTCGTTGCACCGCCGTTGATAGTTGCTATAGTTATTGACAGCGTAACAAGGGAAAGCGTCTCCATCAGTAATAATGGGATTATTCTGCGATTTGCTATTAGTCAGTGACAAAATAGTGTACTTTCATCGTATTATGGAGGTGTTAAATCAGCTGTAAACGGTAAGGATAGAGGCCGTACATACGTAATGTCCGCCACAATCTTGTATGGGGAACAGAGACACATGGAGAAATGTTGCGTGTGCTTGTTGATGGAGAGGTTTACCAGCTGAAAGACTTACTTCACGCACACTACGTTCATTCGCCTGTTGAGATGAAATATGGCTTCTGGGAACAGCAGCAGTCTCTCGCAGGTCAGCGAAAACTCGAGTAAAAGTTCTTGAATGGTGGTTAGAAATTATCTACAAGCTACAGTGGCGCCTCCATTACAGTACCCACACAAAAGAACCATACCAGCATCACTGCGTATGTGCTATATGTACTACGATACGTGCGACATGTTTCAACGATAGAGTAGAACTGAGTAAAAACTGGTTACTACAATATTCAATTATTGTAAACTCAATCATACTTTCACAAATTGTGTTTCAAATCAGAAATGGCAATCGATAAATAAACTAATACTAACTGGAGTACCAATTTGCGAAATGAAGACTTATCTCTGTAAACAGCCGCATCCCTAAACAGCTGCATCTGTAAAAGAAGTAACAGCTGTACACACGCTTTGCGCAGCAGTGTATTGGAATCAATCGGTACTACCACCTTCTGAGAAATTTAGTACTCTTCTCGCAACACATTGAATTTTTTCGTCGCCGTTGCAAGCTCCTCACTCGGCTGCCTCATTTTGGTGACAACGATGTACTTCCACAGCACGACTGTGTCTGCTATCGTATTTAATATTTATTCCTATTAATACCACCTGAGCTGTTTATGGCAACTAATACAAAGGCCAGACACATTAATGCGACCACCGGCATTGTTCGACGTCATCGTGCAATAACCACTCACAGACGGCGGATGGTAATACTAGTGGTGGCAGTAGTAGTATGTAAGGCATGTGAAATAAGAGTACACGGGTACGGGGAAAGGGGGGGGGGGGGGGCGGCGGTTTGTGTGGGGATGCTAACAACAGCACAGTGGTTGTTGTAATGTGGAAATGGAGCTATTTACCTGGCATCCAAAAGGACTCCATCATGGACTTTCAGCCAAGAGTGGAAGCATTTCAAAAACGCTAAGTTTGTAAAACTGTTAGGTCGCCGCTGTGGGCAAAGTATATAGTGCATGACAAAAGGGAGCCACCCAAAACCGGCGCCGAGGCAACTGTGTTACACCACGTGCAATAACAGATGACAGGTGTGAACCGCGGCTGCCACGAGTTGTGTAGGGCAACTTTTGGGAAACTGGCCGTCCAGATGAGCCAAGGGGCTACCAACAGCGTCTCTTCAGCGACCATTCAGCGAACTTTGCGGCGTGTGGGCCTCCGCAGTAGGCGCCTGGTTCATGTTCGTGGCCGACTGTTGTTCATCGGGGAAGAAGGCAAGAATTTGCACACCGGTGCTGCGGCAGCGCGTCCCCCGAGTGGAGACAGGTTGAAATTTCAAACTAATGACGTTTATGCTCTATCGGCGCTAAGCGCTGAAAGGAAACATCCTGCAACTGTTGTTGGAAGGGTCCAGGATGGAGTAGGGTGCGAGGTAACCTCCGAAAGATGTTCGAGGTCACATGCAGTTCTTGTTCGTCGAAACGCCTTGGCGCGATCTCGTCTAAGGGTTGAACCGCACATGTCACATTACACGCCCTAAATTAGACACTTGTGACCCTTTGGTTAAATTGTCTGGCTGATGGCAAGTTTGCGAAATACACAGTTAATATAACATATAATAACATTTTTAATAATATCAGGAACTAAATTAACCACCCATGCATATGCGATTCGTCTAGAATAATGTTTAGTCAGAAAGAAAACT
This sequence comes from Schistocerca piceifrons, assembly GCF_021461385.2. Taxonomy (NCBI): domain Eukaryota; kingdom Metazoa; phylum Arthropoda; class Insecta; order Orthoptera; family Acrididae; genus Schistocerca; species Schistocerca piceifrons. Next base: position 635,739,331 of record NC_060139.1, read on the forward strand.
GATAGGGAAAGTGTTTGTATTTAGAATTGCTATTATACTCGAGCTCATATCCGTTTGACACAGTTCGTTCATTCACAATGCCATCGCGAATTAAAAGTTCATCACTACACCTCGTTAACTACGTGAATAGTTAGATTACACACCAGGTGCGCGGCTGTTCACCGCTCAGAGACTAAGTCCCACAATACCACACAACGCGAAATTTCTAATTCGTTTTACTTCCTAGCTGCCTAAAGAACCACTGTCCGCTTTCGCGTCTCAATTCGAACTGTTCCCTTTGGTGTCTAGATCAGCAGTGGCTCTGCCCCTACCCGGCCGCGTTTCCCTCGCGCCGAATGTCGCTCAACTGACTTGGGCAGTTCCCTTTCCTGAAACCGTTCTTCTGACTGGCCACACCTTACTCTACATTATTTTAGATTTAATATGTTTAAATAATCAAAGCTTGACAAATTTTACGTTCTAAGTAAAGTAAAAATAATAAACGTTAAATTCTTATACTTAAAAACAATACAATTTCCTTCTTGACTTTGAATATCATGCTCAGTAGGCTTGCACCAACGTTCTTTCTGATAAATAAATAAAGAACAAATGTAACTATTATGCACTAAACTTTGCCGGCCGGGATGGCCGAGCGGATCTAGGCGTTACAGTCTGAAACCGCACGACCGCTACGGTCGCAGGTTAGAATCCTGCCTCGGGCACGGCTGTGTGTGATGTCCTTAGGTTAGTTAGGTTTGAGTGGTTCCAAGTTCTATGGGTCTGATGACCTTAGCATTTAAGTCCCATAGTGCTCAGAGCCATTTAGCCACTAAACCTTATAACAAATAGTGTCTTACCTAATGATCCAATAAGTTGTCATGCTGTCACCGTTCAATCTGTTTTGTGTGGAGGAAATGATGATCTGATGCTTACCTTAATATTCCAATAATTAAATTTACTATATCCTTTAACCAAATAAAGTTACAGAGCTGATATTTACAAGTCATTTTAATGATGCGCTTCTATATGAAATGTCGATCGTTAAGATCGACCAAAGCTTTCACATTTTAGGATTCAGGTCTTTGTTACAAAACTTGTGAATTTCACTTTAACAGTAAATCTAAACTATTATAGATATGTTCAATATTCAGATTTAATTGGGATCACCATGAAAATTTATGTAGGATGGTATATTAAAATTACTGTGGCTTGATTCCCTGCATTACTAAGAATTAAACAGTTTTCATAAATGTTACCTTTATAGCAGGTCTTAGGTCAGCCATATTCAACACTGCTATGTCTCCGCGGCCACCAACGGCTTCTACTGGGCTTTCTTATGGCGTAGGTTCTCGTCTGTCTCACTCACACACTACAATGCTTAGGCCTCAGTAGACAACAGACGCCTGTGAATTTCCACCTCTAGTGGTGAGTTTGCGCCGTTTGTGGCATGGGGTCCTGGATAACAGGGTTCGTTTTACAATTCCTGTAGGCTGACTCTTTCGGTAATATACTTAAATGAGAGCGAAATGCTCGTTAACTCACAAGGTTCAAATGGTTCAAATGGCTCTGAGCACTGTGGGACTGAACATCTGTGGTCATCAGTCCCCTAGAACTTAGAACTACTTAAACCTAACTAACCTAAGGATATCACACACATCCATGCCCGAGGCAGGATTCGAACCTGCGACCGTTGCGGTCACGCGGTTCCAGACTGAGGCGCCTAGAACCGCCCGGCCACACAACTCACAAGGGGAATATTTGCGTGGCTTAACGTCGGTGATCTCGTCATTTTGCAAGGCACAGTGGATTAACGCAAGATCCTTGGGAATGATGAACACCTCTATATCCTGTTCGTTTTCCTCGGCACGATAGTACCTACCAACAGCGCGATCCAACGTGTCCCACAGCTCACAGTAAACATTAGTGGATCGTAGAGAACCACGACGAGTGAACCGCAGTCCAGTGACCACCAAACTCCCCAGATTCAAACCCCATCGAGGTCTTCGCACCAGCGACCCTAAATCAAGAAATCTAGCACAGCTGGCCACGACACTTGAGCTGGAATGGCTCCACATGCCCCACATGTCTGTCGATAGCTCCCAGAGCATCACTGACTCTTCTGCACGTCTCGCATTGTCCTTATAGCAAAAAGTGGTTCTTCATGCTTTTAATAGGTCATCATACTATTGTGACTGGACAGCGTATGCTCCCTTTCCTTGTGTATGTGTCCTCCACTTACAGTATATCTAACACTGTTACTTCAGTTATTTTACAGATCATAGTCACCAGAAGAGGTCATCTCTTAACATTAATTTGTCCCAGTCTCACTGGCAGTTCCTTCAGCCATTATAAATACGATGTTGTTGATGATAATGATGATGATGATTGTGATTACGGGTTGAAGGCGAACAGAATTGGTTATCAGGCCCTCATTTCACTGGAAATTCGCCTAAAGTGACGAGAAAAGAGAAAATAAGTGCAATCAAATCCAGCTGCATTTAACATTGTTGTCATGACTGTAAATGTGAGTGGCAGTTAGTTATGTTAGTTGGTTAAACATGAGGGACAACCAGGAATCTAGAAACTGTAGTCATGGGGAACAGATATTGTTATGTAAGTGGAAGCGACCTCTGCTTGCGGCTCACCACGGCAGATATCTGTGGCGTGGAGCTCACCCTCCGCGCACACCCCCATACCAGACCATAAAAAGATAAAAACATCTGTTGATTCGTTATAAGCTTCGGAGTGTGAGAAGAGGACTGCACGGAAAATACAAAACATACAGAAAGCAGAGCACCTCTCCATGTTCTTAACTGGCACTACTGTACCCAATATGGGCACTATTTGTGATGCTGGAAACGTCCAATACGTGTGTGCGTGAAGTCACTGACGTGAACTGCCAGGGAATGCGTGACCCACTCCCCTTTGGAAATACGTTAATTGACTGGGTTGCCTATCTGCAAGTGTCAAGCACTTCGTTGCAAAAATACAGAACGGATGATTTGTTTACACTTTCTGACATGCCAGTCTGCTAATGTAGCTATGCCACGGCGTGTAATGCGAACTGAAACTTGGAGAGGTTCTCTGTTCAGTGATATGTGCGTTGTTTTCATGCATTCATCTTCTGAAAGACTGGAGTTAACAACCCTGTAAGTGGAGGCGCATCTTGAACTATTGACTACATTAGTATGATTAAAATGACTCGATTTCTCAGACGACAATTACGCAGCGTAGGTTCGAGGAAGGGATGAGGAGGAGGAGATTCGTGTTTAACGTCCCATCGACAACGATATCATTAGAGACAGAGCACAAGCACGGGTGAGGGAGGGATGGGGAAGGAAAGGAACGATTCCAGCATTTTGCTGAAGCGATTTATGGAAATTGCGGTAAACCTAAATGAGGACGGCCGGGTTTGAACCGTCGTCCTTCTGAATGCGAGTCCAGTATACTAGCCTGTGCTCCATCTCGCTCACTGTAAAGGTTCGAAATGGTTAAGTAGTGGAATGACAAAAGAACACCATTATACGAATAGAAAGTAATGTTCCAGTTATGCAAGTTGCACAATACAAGAAACGGTTCGTACGAAGGCCTCGTAAGTCCCACAATAGGAGCAGACGTGCCTTTCAATACGTGCATTCCCCCTTCGGTCCCCCGCCTCTCCGCAGAGGCAGGCGTTCCCGAAGCAGGGTTATTACGGCGCAATGACTGCGGGCACAATGGCGCTATGTATTCAGCTGGCGGCGTTGCGCTGCTTTGCCTCGGCGCGGGCCGGCCTGTAACGACAGCGGCATTAATATTCCGCTGCCAGGCCGAGACCCGCGGGCATGCAAATGCCGAGCTTAAGCCGCCGCAAACTTTGCTGTGTTTGTATTTACTGCCCTGGCGTCGCCCTGTATCGCATTCTCAGTAATTCGTCCTCGCCAGTATTGCTTTAAGGTGGTTGTCTATTGTGACAAAGGGACACATTCTACGTTAATTGAATAAATACGATGGGTTGTTGTCATATAAATGTAACTATGATCTCAAAAATGTCATGCTGCTAGCGAGCCGTGCGTTTCTCGCATTGATGCCGTTCATAGCTTGGCATCTTGTAACATCGATAATGGCGTCTCGTTTTTTAGTGTGTTCACTGGCGCCACTACGTTTGTTCACCTTGTCTGTCCGTGAGTGGCAGCAGCAGCGCTTATCAATAGCGCGTACTGTGGTACCATCTTAGGAGCGGCGTCTAATATTTCCGGGTCGTCGTGTGTCGAGGGAGTGGAATGGGGACCGAGTAGCAGTGAGGTCCGGACAGCCAGTACTCGCCCGACAGCTGGCGACACACATGCACTGTCCGACGGAAGGATGTGGTCGCGAGAGTGCCCGACCGGGACCGCTTCTGGCTTCACTGTGTTTGTGAAGTGATGTTTCACAATGACTGGTTTTAGTATCGTGAGTTATTCGTGGAATTATTTTCACGGATCCGTGTGTATGTTGTGGTTTTGAATGAGCAGTTATTTTAATGCTGTCTGCATACTGGATTTGGGAACAGTGGCGAATGGACATCAATTAGGTTGTGGCGCAGCAGGGAGCAGGTCCGTGCAGCGCGAGTGCAAGCCTATGCCGCTGGCACCGTGCTGCCACTGCCCGATCGGGGTAGGGATGGTTGCGAGAGCGACGACTTCGTTGCACACCGAATCCTGGACGTTTAAGTTGAGCGAAGACTTAACTGCTAATGCAACCTCGACTATTCTCAGATCTCGCCTTTGGTAGGGGTGTTGTTGCTCCCAGGGCCTCCGAGCCTGGCGGCAACGAATGAAGTGTTCCGAGGCTGTTAAATATTGCAGCCGTCTTTCTCTATTTGTTACTCATAATTGAATTTAGTATTATTTTTACTAGCGAAGTGCCACCAGCGGTATTTTCTGCCTTGTGGCCGTTAACACCCCAGTTACCTGCCCTGGAGGTTAGCGTACTTTTCCGGCAGTGAACCTTTCCCTGTCGTGTTGATGCTGTCCGACATGGCGTGTAATTCGACAGCCTCTTGTATTCTACTGTGCATATTTCTGGGGTGGTCTACCTTGGTTCTAGCGTTTCCTTCCGCCTTGGATGTTTTCTGAAGACATAGTACTGTCTGTATCTTCACCCTTGTCTAAAGATATTCCATCCTTGTACCGGCGATCGGACGTGAGACGGATTGGTTAGTCGTTCGGTCGGTGCTTAAGCTGCCCCTAGTTTGAGTTGCCATCCTGTTAGGTGACTACAACTCTTGGCTGTCTGACTCACCTTACCTTACGTTTGAGTTACCTTTCATGGTCGACCCTTTGAAAACTTGCTGAGAACCCCTTGGCCTGATTCCTTAGATTGTCATGTTTGTTTTAAGGATATTTGTAATTATTTAATTATTGTTGGTGTGGCCTTCAGCAGAGCAATAATTTCACTTCTTACGTGATAAGGCCTTCAGCCGTCATATAATCAGTTGTGTTTTTTAAGAGATTGTTTTAAAATTTTAATTTCTTTAAATAAAGTTTACGTATTTGTTGTGCAACCGAGACTAACTGATTACAGTCCCGTCCACAATCGTAACCTTATCCTGACCCATCCTAAAAATCCAGCTCTCACGCAGTACGAAACTTGATGATGTTATGATTTGTATAAGAAAGGCCGCTGCGACTGTTAGAGTTTTTATTGGAAAACACGACTGGTTCGCAAATTAAATTTGCATCTTCAGGTGCTTCACTGTATAACAAGTGAAAAAACAACTTACCTGAAATGAAGCCTTGTCAAGAAATGACAAATAAAAGCAGTAAGGTGTATGTCCACTTAAAGTCAAAAGATAAAATGTTCTATTTAAACCAGATAGTGCCATTCTCCACATAGTACTTCTCTAGATATTTGCCTTTGAATCTGACACACTTGCCCTAATGATGGATAAGCTGGCACGGAGTTCGTCTGGAAAAGTCAGGATTAAGGCTGTTCAGGAAACATTACACCTCTAAAATCACCGGTTGTCAATCTGGAAATGACTGCCGTAGAATAGTTTCTTTCTCCGGGAAAAAGACACAATATGTTACCTTAGGAAAATACGGGGAGGGAAGCAGAGGCCCAGTGAAGCGTCATGGGTGACTCACTCCTGCAGAAAGTGCTGGAGCTAGTGGTTGTATGGGGCTGCGCATTTCTGTGGGCGCATGGAAGTTCGCTCGAGTCGCACCGATTCCGAAACCCGATAAAGACAGTCTACCGGCTGGCTACCGTCCTATCAGCCTACTTTCCACCTCATCGTTGTTGCTGGAACTTTTTATCTTGAGCCGCAGGAGACCATGTATCCACGATCAGACACCATTAGAGTAGATCAATTTGCGTTCCTACCTTCGCTTTTAGCTGAACAACTACTCCCTATAATATGAATGTCTCAAGTTATACAGCGGTCATCCTTTTAGAGATAGAAAAAGCTTATGATCATTTGTGGACTGATTATCTCTTGATCAAACTGAAAGATCTGCAAACCATACCCGACTGTTGTCTTCGGATAATCGACAGTTTTCCCTGACAACCGCAGTTGGTGGTTCACATCGATGGGAATCGTTCGAGCATTTCACGCCTATAGGCAGGTCTACTACAGGGCTCGGTCCTGTCCCCAACTATTTTAATCGGTTATGCTAACGCCCAAGCTAACACAAGTCGCCCTAGCTCAGTTTGAGGATGGTAGCTGGTGCATTACTCCAGCAGTGGCGAGACTGCAACGCTTACTCACGCTTTAGGAGCAGTGGGCATCATATAATCACAGTCGTCTCAACGCCGACAAAACTAAGGCTCTGCTCTTCACTGTAATGCCCCAGACTTACGTGTCAGGCTTCTTCTTCAACCATCAGGAATATGGATCGACGGTCCAAATAGAATGCTTAGGAGTGACCCTGGATAGCAAACTCATTTAGAAACGTCTTATTCACAAGAAAAGAATTCATATATTTTACTTCCTACACCGCTTGTATCCTTTGCTGAGCAGTATCCAGAGGAAAGTTCGAAGCTTCGGCAGTATAATGCGGCAGTTCCATTTGCACTTCTTTATGGCTCTTCCAAATAGTGAACTATGATCACTCCCACCTTCGGCCACTACAAGTTATTCATCGCGGGAATACCTACGTGGGCCCGGATTGCCGATCTTGGCGTCGAACATAGCACACGTCTCTGACCACATCACATTTGCTACGCAGAAGTTTCTCCCTACGATCAATGAACTCAGGTCCACTACCCGACACCTGGAACATACGGACTCTATCGTTCGACAACAGTGGCACCGATTGCGGGTCTCTCAAGTGACTACAGAGGATCGCCAATAATTTAATCCAACGAAAACCAACAGCTTTAGTAGGGCCACTTGCTACGGGCACTTCCCACTATTTACGTCTGAATACAGGTTGAATAGATCCCTATACCCACATACACACACACACACACACACACACACACACACACACACACGCACACGCACACGCACACATACACACACACACACACACATGCAAGGCACGCACATACACAAAGTGTTGGGATGTTGCCGAGAAGGAGCAACCCACCCCACAACCCTCCAGCACCCCTCCTTCCCCTCACCCCCCGCCTCCCAACCTTCTGCTTTCCATGGCGCTTCGCCTTAACAGCCTTTCATTACCGTACCTTACGGACCATAAGACGCACTTCTTGCTTCGAAAAATCGCCTTAGCAGGTGCTTCGTATACTCGAAATTCATATAAAAATGTCCAGTGTATCATTTACAATTCTTAAAAATGGCCAAATATTCAATGCCGGGGGAAGCTTTTCTCTATGTGGCAACACAGGATTCAACTGGCAATAACAGTGCACCGATGCGACGAATATGAGTTGCGGGGATTCAAAAGTTTGCTAATGCTGTCTCCCTCGCGTCCCTCCGTCAAGACCCACTACACTGTCTAGCCTATAACGCGTCACTGAAGTCCACGGTGGATGTGAACTTAAACTGAACGTGATTTGTGTTATCGGTGACAGTACAACATTTTTGGTAGTGGCTGATTTCGAAATGGAAAAAAGCAAAAGGCATTCATATGAAGCTGGTTTTAAACAAAAAGGAATAGCTTATGCAGAAGAATATGGAAACAGAGCAACTCATCTGCATTTCTGTCATGCAGAACAGAAAAAAAAAACATTGGCGATTGGCGGGCTTTAAAGAATAACTTTTAAAAAAAAAAGAATTACAAATGCTATATGTGCAAATAGAGGACTGATTCCAAAATAAAAGTAGAAGATGACAGTTGAAACGGGCTCAAGGCCACCGTCAAAATGGCATTGGAATTAATACAAAAATGATTAAAAAACACGATGGTAAGCTAGCGTTAAAGTGGAACATAATAGACTTTAAGGGTGGAGTTGGTTGGGATTAAATGTTTATGAAGGGTCATGTACTTAGCATGTGAACCAAAACTAAAATATGTGAGAAAATGCCGCAAGTGAATGAAGGAAAAATGTTGTATTTCCATCGCTTTAGTATTTAACATCGAAAGAACACCAGTGTAGAAGTAACCCCAATAACGAATATGGACGAAACTGTTCAGGAATTTGATGTGCCGAGTAACAGAACTGTTGCCATGAAAGGTGATAAAACCGTAACTATAAAAACAAGTGGAAATGAAAAAATTAACTACAATGATTCTCTTTCATGTTATGTTGGCGGAACTAAACTTAATCCATTGATCATTTTCAAGCGCAAAACAATGCCCAAACCGTCTGGCATATGGCGAGGTGTTGTTGTCCATGTACACGACAAGGGTTGAATGGACGAGATTAGAATAAATTTATTGCTTACCAAAGTGTGGGACAGAAGCAAAGGTACTTTATTGAAGAAGAGTTGTCTCCGTGTGCTAGATCAGTACAGCAGTCATTTGAAATGTTCTGTGAAAGAGAAACTGAAACAGGGGAATATAGAGCTTGCTGTTATTCCGGGAGAACATACTTCACAACTGCAACCTCTTAATGTCTCGATAAATCAACCATATAAAATGTACAAGAGAGAGGAATGGAATAAATGGATGATGGATGAAACCCAACATGAATTCACACTGAAGGGAGCTTTAAAATGACCTACAATCAAACAAGTGTTTCAGTAGATGAAACAGTCGTGGTCTAGAGTGTGCGAAGACATTGTCAAATCTTTCAAGAATGCGACATCAATAACGCTCTCGATGGCAGTAAAGACCGTCTCATGCATCAAGAGGACAACGATAACGATATGTAGGAAGATGAAGAAGAAAGAAGAAGAAGAAGAAAGAAGAAGAAGAAAACAGTTCAGCTGATGATGTTCAGGGATTTTTAAAGTCAGGTCGGTTTTACTAACTAATAATATTTGTAGTCGGGCTTTGCAGTCTAATAACTATTAATATAAAAAATGCTTAAAATTATGGTGCATCTTATAGCCTGTAGCGCCTTATAGTCTGCGAAAAACGGTACCACCGTTAGGAGATTTCGATACCAGGTTCCCGTGACGGTTTGCCCTTATGAGCATTATCTGATGGGGCACACGATGGTAGTCCCAAAGCACACTCCTCAGTATCACTTTGCCCTTGATAACTGGATCACTGCCTTCTTCGGTTACGTTGAAACCATACGTTTCCGCCCCTTGCTTTGCTCTACTGTCTTGCGGTTATAGAGAGACACCCAGTACCGGTTCAGGTCGATTAACCAGCAAAAGCTGAATAGGTGTGACAAGTTCAGCGTTTGGTGGTCAGCGGAAGTGCTTCAACTCAGAAGAGTATTCTTGAAGCCACTTTGTAGCAATTCAGGACGTGTCAGGTGTCGCATTGTCCTGCTGGAACTGCCCAAGTCCGTCGGAATGCACAATGGACATAAATGGATGCCACGTGATGAGACAAGATGCTTATGTACCTGCCACTTGTCAGCGGCGTGTCTAGACATATCAGCGGTCCAATATTACTCCAACTGCACAGACCCCCCCCCCTTTCCAACACTAGCTTGAACAGTCCCCTGCCGACATGCAGTGTCCATAGATTCATGAGGTTTTCTCCATACCCGTAAACGTTCATCCGCTCAATACACAATGAAACGAGACTCGTCCGACCAGGCAACATGTTTCCAGTTATCAACAGTCCATTGTCGGTGTAGACGAGCCACAGGCGAGACGTAAGGCTTTTTGTCGTGCAGTCATCAAGGGTAAACGAGTGGGCCTCCGGCTCCCAAAGCCCTTATCGATGATGTTTTGTTGAATGGTTCGCACACTGACACATGCTGACGACCTAGCACTGAAATCTGCAGCAGTTTTTGAGGGGTTGCACTTCTGTCACGAACGAATATCTACATTCGTCGTTGGTCGCGTTCTTGCATTTTTTTCCGCCTTAACAATGTCGGAGATCTGATGTCTTAGCAGATTCCTGATATGCACAGTACACTCGTGTAAAGGTCGTACGGGAAAATCTTCACCTCATCGCTACCTCAGAGATGCTGCGTCCCATCGCTCGTGCGCCGACTATAACACCATGTTCTAGCTCACGTAAATGTTGATACCATTGTAGCCGCAGTAACCGATCCAACAACTGCGCCAGACACTTGTTGTCTTATATAGGTGTTGCCGACTGCAGTGCCGTATTCTGCCTGTGTACATATCGCTGTATTTGAATACGCATGCCTATACCAGTCTCTTTGACGATGCAGTGTAACTGGCTCTTGCAAATCTGAGCGTGGCGTCTGAAACTTCACCCATGAAAAATAGTAACCGTAGGTGGCGCCAAAATGCGGAAAGTGCCTTGTCGTCTGTAGTTTTACGTTGCAGCACTTGCTGGATGCGGGTATGCGTCTGTTTGCGCAATCGGTGAAGTACACTGTTCTTGAAGTCTGTATATTTACGCTCAGGAGGCGTGTTGGCCAACACATCCAATAATAACAATACAGTTTGAGACTCCCATGTTCCAACAGTGGGGCCGAATGACATGTTATCATCTGGGATGCCATAGGTCTCATGAAGTAGTAACCAAAGATCAGGCTGTTGTGACATGTAGCGGCTAATTCTACGCGGCGCGGAATGCGAAATGCAGTTTGATTGCGATCTGTCTACGAGATGACAACGTCTCTAAGTGCTCGGCACATGCTTAGAAGTTAATATCGAATGTGGCATAGATAGAAGTTCTGAAACTTCAAGTCTTAGAGGTGTAGTGTCTACGTTAGTAGTCCATTTTCGCGGTCTCTACCTGTGTGAACTATAATCCACAGTTGAATACAGACTTCGTAATTATTTTGACCTTATTTCTTCACTCAAATACGAAAGTCGAGGAACAAAATACTGTGGAGCGATAATAGGGAGATCTTACAAGCAAGACGAAAACATAAGTAAAGATGGCGACAGCTAGTCCATCAAACAGGTGCCAAAATAGTTCACACTTTCTATTACCTGTTGGACTATTTGCGTCACCACGGAGACATATTTCAAGCAGAAAAACACAAGGGACTTTTAAAACACATTCAAAAGTAGTCTAAAAATACAGACGACCAGTTTTACAGTTTATAGATACTGATACTTCCCCTTACAAAAATTATCAATGACTCTCCTTAAACTGACACACAATATTTTTTAGCGCAATGCAATCTGACTTTCAAAAATCCCTACAAAAGAATGGCCCTGACTAACATTAACCTATACGTTTCACAAATCACTTACCTCACAAAAGTCTTCGTCACTTAAACTACTGCAATACAGCGAGCGCCACCACTGCCAGCTAAATAAAAGATTCAAACTACTGAAGGCACTAACTACTGATAGGCATAGTTAGCAAATGAAAGATTTTGATAGAGAACAAACAATGTATTTACCTTAACAGTGTTCAAAGGTGATAATATACACTCCTGGAAATTGAAATAAGAACACCGTGAATTCATTGTCCCAGGAAGGGGAAACTTTATTGACACATTCCTGGGGTCAGATACATCACATGATCACACTGACAGAACCACAGGCACATAGATACAGGCAACAGAGCATGCATAATGTCGGCACTAGTACAGTGTATATCCACCTTTCGCAGCAATGCAGGCTGCTATTCTCCCATGGAGACGATCGTAGAGATGCTGGATGTAGTCCTGTGGAACGGCTTGCCATGCCATTTCCACCTGGCACCTCAGTTGGACCAGCGTTCGTGCTGGACGTGCAGACCGCGTGAGACGACGCTTCATCCAGTCCCAAACATGCTCAATGGGGGACAGATCCGGAGATCTTGCTGGCCAGGGTAGTTGACGTACACCTTCTAGAGCACGTTGGGTGGCACGGGATACATGCGGACGTGCATTGTCCTGTTGGAACAGCAAGTTCCCTTGCCGGTCTAGGAATGGTAGAACGATGGGTTCGATGACGGTTTGGATGTACCGTGCACTATTCAGTGTCCCCTCGACGATCACCAGTGGTGTACGGCCTGTGTAGGAGATCGCTCCTCACACCATGATGCCGGGTGTTGGCCCTGTGTGCCTCGGACGTATGCAGTCCTGATTGTGGTGCTCACCTGCACGGCTCCAAACACGCATACGACCATCATTGGCACCAAGGCAGAAGCGACTCTCATAGCTGAAGACGACACGTCTACATTCGTCCCTCCATTCACGCCTGTCGCGACACCACTGGAGGCGGGCTGCACGATGTTGGGGCGTGAGCGGAAGACGGCCTAACGGTGTGCGGGACCGTAGCCCAGCTTCATGGAGACGGTTGCGAATGCTCCTCGCCGATACCCCAGGAGCAACAGTGTCCCTAATTTGCTGGGAAGTGGCGGTGCGGTCCCTTACGGCACTGCGTAGGATCCTACGGTCTTGGCGTGCATCCGTGCGTCGCTGTAGTCCGGTCCCAGGTCGACGGGCACGTGCACCTTCCGCCGACCACTGGCGACAACATCGATGTACTGTGGAGACCTCACGCCCCACGTGTTGAGCAATTCGGCGGTACCTCCACCCGGCCTCCCGCATGCCCACTATACGCCCTCGCTCAAAGTCCGTCACCTGCACATACGGTTCACGTCCACGCTGTCGCGGCATGCTACCAGTGTTAAAGACTGCGATGGAGCTCCGTATGCCACGGCAAACTGGCTGACACTGACGGCGGCGGTGCACAAATGCTGCGCAGCTAGCGCCATTCGACGGCCAACACCGCGGTTCCTGGTGTGTCCGCTGTGCCGTGCGTGTGATCATTGCTTGTACAGCCCTCTCGCAGTGTCCAGAGCAAGTATGGTGGGTCTGACACACCGGTGTCAATGTGTTCTTTTTTCCATTTCCAGGAGTATATATATATATATATATATGAGTCCATGATATCCAATCATACAAATTTACTCTTTCTGATGGACACACCTCCAGATCGTCCGCCCTCAAAATTCCGCCATCTCTCTCCCCACATCCACCACTGCTAACGGCTCACCTCCAACTGCGCAACGCTACGCGCTGTTAACAGCCAACTGCCCAACGCTACAATAGCCAACAACAATGCAAACCAGCCACAGACTGCACACAGGACAGCCAGTGATTTTCATACAGAGCGCTACGTGGCGTTACCAATAAAAAAAACCTAAACAGACTACTTACAATACAAAAATACAGAAGACTGCATGTAATAACACTGATAGCTGCAAAATACTTGCGGAATACTTCAAAAACCTACACAACATCAATTCACCATAAGAAAAATTTCACTTTGTTAACGTAATCTAAGAGCAACCAACAACTGACAAAATAAGAGAAAATATGAAATACATAAAAGTAAGTGAGAAAAATGCTACATATTTTTAAACGATTTGTACGATATGTTGAGACTTAGCCATACTTTGTCGGTTGTACACCATATTGTACCTTAAAATAAAGGAAAGTCTTTTAGCATGGAACATGTGACACTTGCATTGAACTGCTTTACTTAATGTCTCAAGAATTTCACCTGTCGTGAAGATGAATATTTGTGTTAGTATTCAATAATTTCTTCGATATTGCCCCACCATTCGGGCTAGCAACAGCCAGTTGCTTTGAGAAGTGTCATTTATTTTATTAGATGAGGAAATCAACACAATCAATCCCGTTCCCGAAAGCTACACACCTTTTGTACAGATTCTCCGTAAAGTGTCGGAAAAACAGAGTCAGTTCCGGCGAGATTGTGCACGAGCATTCCCACCTGAAGAAGGCGACCAGTTGGACAGCTGAAATATTGTGTCAAGATGACATTATGATCCGGCTGCACACCCGAGAAGATTATTATCGAGAATGACATGCTGCGTTCTGTTATCTAGGAACTCTTCAATCCAATCACACAATTGGTCTGATAATCCATACGCTCTTACTTTGTCCATTAAACGACTGTGGGGAACTGTATGAAACGCCTTGCGGAACTCAAGAAACATGGCATCTACCTGGGAACCCGTGTCTATGGCCCTGAGAGTCTCGTGGACGAATAGCGCCAGCTGAGTTTCACACGATCGTCTTTTTCCAATCCGCTGCAGTAAGAGGGACAAGTTCCTTCGCGTATTCTGTGTAAAATCGAACTGGTATCCCATCAGGTTCAACGGCCTTCCTCTTTAGAGCGATTTTAATTGTTTTTCTATTCCTCTGTCATCTATTTCGATATGTACGATTTTGTCATCTGTGCGACGATCTAGAGAAGGCACCACAGTGCAGTCTTCCTCTGTGATACAGCTTTGGAAAAAGACATTTAGTATTTCGGCCTTTAGTCTGTCATCCTCTGTTTCAGTACCATTTTGGTCACGGAGTATCTCGACATTTTGTTTTGATCCACCTACCGCTTCGACATAAGACCAAAATTTCTTAGGATTTTCGATCAGTCAGTTCATAGAACTTTACTTTCGAATTCGTTGAACGCCTCTCGCATAACCTTCCTCACACTGCATTTCGCTTCGTGTCATTTTTGTTTGTCTGCAAGGCTTTGGCTATATTTATGTTTGCTGTGAAGTTCCCTTTGCTTCCGTAGCAGTTTTCTAACTCGGTTTTTGTACCACGGTGGCTCTTTTCCATCTCTTACGATCTTGCTTGGCACATACTCATCTAATGCATATTGTACGATGATTTTGAACTTTGTCCACTGATCCTCAACACTATCTGTACTAGAGATTAAACTTTTGTGTTGAGCCGTCATGTACTCTGAAATGTAATGCATATTGTGCGATGGTTTGGAACTTTGTCCACTGATCCTCAGCACTATCTGTACTAGAGATAAAACTTTTATGTTAAGTACTCTGAAATCCGCTATTAGTCACTTAAACAGAAAAATCTTCCTACCTTTTTTAATATTTCTATTTACGGCTGAAATCACCGATGCTGTAACTACTTTATGATGGCTAATTTCCTGTTCTGCGTTAACTGCTTCAAATAGCTCGGGTATGTTGGTCACCAGAAGGTCTAATATGTTATCGCCACGAGTCGGTTCTCTGTTTAAATGCTCAACGTAGGTTTCAGATAATGGAGACCAAGAGGGAGGCTTTCCAAACAGAGACCGTTCCGCACCGTGCGAACGTGTCACAAACCGCGTAAGAAGCAATGCCAGCCAGAGTCACGAAGTAAGACATCTTCGGCTTCAGCAACTTTAAGGAACTCAGTGTAACAACCGACGAGATTTATTCAGTGTTCAACAGCAATTAGCGCTAGCAAACGACTTTGTATCACATTCTTACCTGTTTCACGTCCACCAAGATATCACTCCAATTACATAAGCTTCCAAAATCATTTTGTTCTGCGCGTCTTTTCCCTGAAGACAGTGAAGTGCTAACATACAGTCTTAGTAATGTCGGTCAAATGTGCATAATTTTCTCTGCAAGGTTGTTTGCAGGGGAGTTCAGTTATGGTTCAGCTACCTTGCACTGCCACAGCGGAGAGGTTATCTGAGAGCTCAAAACATGAGGCAGCAGAATAATAACTATATTAAGAACGACGTAGAAAATATTAGAAAATTAATAATGTGCTTCTTCAGTTCATTTTAACTTGAGTGATGTTGCCGGCAGAGGTCCATATTGTTTTAAAATACATGGGACGTGTATCATACGGTAGAAATCTTGCAGCCTGCTGCAGAAGTTAAGTCAGCTTAGGGTGGGGTCTTCATTACAAATTTTGATACTGTATTATAGCATCGTTTAAGGAAACAAAGTTTACATTGCAACCATGCTTGATAAACATAAATCACAGTCACAATTGCTTTTAATACATAAAAGATGTATCTCACAATGTACCTGATTTATAGACACAATTCACTAGTAGCGATGCATTTCATCCTGGAAGATCCAATTCGTCTATAGTCGGTGAGGTGATTCAGTCAATTTTGATTTTGTCACCCGTTGTAAGAGAAGTGATGCACTTATTACTTGATCTTACGTGAAACCGCTTTTTGATCCAGTGTGCTACTCACTGATTTTTCAGTTTAGTGATTCTGGATAGACTATAGATAAGAAAAGTGTCAAGTTCATGCTACTGTGTTGAGATCAGTAATAAAGAAGCTACAGTACTGTTTTATCGTTTAGCAATTACGGATGGTTTCAGTATACTTCATGCATCACGTATTTACAGAATTTATAATTGTAATTTACATCAAAGGAGAAAGTTCCAGGTTGACATTCATTCCATTCCTTCAAAAAGGAGCTAATAGTTACAAAGGTTTCATCGACTCTCTTAACGCTGATGCTGAACAAAGGGAAGTGGATGGGAGCATTCCTGCTGATCACCCTACGAATGCTATTGGCAGCACGCGCAATGTGCTTTAAAATTATCAAGAGGCAATGCCCATTGGTACCCACTTAGGAGAGCCGAACGTTTATTTCAGTTACGGACCCCATATGAAGGACTTGAAGGTGGAACACAGTTTCTAGAGTTTTTCATTAGAAATTGGAGGCGTTATTACATGTTCTCAAAAAAAGACATATACTAGATGTAGTCATTATCCATGTTCGTCTCATTACATTTCAAATGCTAGGTTTCCCTCACGCAGACATTGTGGTCATTCTGTCAAATAAAGATAAATTACGTTCATTTGAAGATGTAGGCTCTTCTATTTGTGCAATTATTCCTAATAAAGGTACAAATATTTAAAAATATAGGTTAAATATCACCGACATTATCACAATATTATACATTTTTCAGGATATAGTAGGCAAGGGATGTAGAGGAGGCCATTCTAAATATCTGTACCAATTTTTGTGAGTTTAACTTCAGTCATCTAGGTGAAAAGTGTGCCTGAATGATGAAAATTCAAGTTAACGGTATATTGCAAAAGAAGATTTACAGGTATATTAACTTACCACTATGCTCGTTTAGAATATTCCAGCTGCATACTCCAGTTGTCCTTCTATTTCCTTATGCTCCATACTCTTTCCCTTCATTCTTTTCTTCATCCTTGACTCGTTGGTAGCAGCTTCTGTAACTGTCCCTGCTTCGGGGTCCTGCCGCTTATCAATATCAGAGTCGAAGCCTTATTCCTTCTCGTCTGGATGCTCAATTTATTTATTACATTGATCCTTGAAATTGCACAGTCATTGAATGTTATTATCGCATCCATTACACCAATCTTCAGCACTGTCAGCCCAACAAATACAGTTTTGGGTATTCTCTCTCATACACAGCTCTTGAAGCTTTCATTTTCCTTGTGAAAGAGACCATGCGTACATTCCCAAAGTAGATTTTTTTTTGCCAGGTCCCTATATATAGGCCTGATTTCTTCCGTTACAGAAAGTGGTAAGGAATGCTTTGGGTATATCGTATGCCTGTAGCATTGCTCAACCAGTAATTACACCACGAATTTCTCCTTTTGGACACAAACCACGCTGTGGAGTTTTATCTGTTGACACTCTGTGAAACCATGTTGCCCAAACAGCTCGTCTCAAGTTCTCCAAACCTCCTACATTGCTCCTTATGGCTAGTCTATAATATTGAGTCAAAGAATCAGTTTCAGTTTTTGTAAGACGACCTGGACCTCATACGTGTTTTCCGTCTCACAAGTTTTTTCCAGTGAAGTCTTTACATAATTTTCTCAGCCGAACTCCCATTTTTTTTGTACATGCCAAACATATTCAAGCTTTTCTATCAGAGTGTCCCCATATGGCCTGTCATCAACAACAGTAGTGTGTCCTTTACAATCTCCATCCCCAAGGTAGACAACATACCTCACACCACAATTGACCTCTGATGTTCTAAAAATGTTTACCAATCATTTGGTTTCCATGTTTCCACTTGGGCATTCAAAGTTCTTTACACAAACATGGGTGCCAATAAATTTACTTGAACAACCCTGGCAGTGCTTTGTTAGACATTCATAATCTAATATCTTACCAGTTTCAATAAATGTGGCAGTTACAACCCCATTCAGAGAAGTATGACCTCTCTGCAAGATCCATCAAATGCTGATACAAAGCCTGTATTCTCAGACACGGCTACTGCTTCTTCTGCTGCTCTTTTCATTGAATGTTCACTTACACCACATAAAGCAATATGTATTAATTTACTGTATCTGTCAAACCTCAGTGGAGATGGAGGTAAATCCATCACTGTACAAAAATTCTTGGCAGCTGTTCCTTCTCCTTGCAATATATCACATTGCATAAACAAGCTGAATATTTACACTGTAATGTCGACTATCTGGTACTGGCGATGTCATAGTATCACAGTGCATCTTATACGTGTTACAGGCAATCCCTGACTGACTTGAAAGACACTTCCTTGCTCTAATGCCCTCAGAAACTTCAGTACTATCTTGACAATTGCAGTACTTATATTTCACCGCACTCTTCAAAAGTTTAAACAGCACATTTAGGTTCACAGTAACATTTCCGTCGTTGTTGCTGCTCACAATACTACTAGGCTTCGGCTTATTATATTCAGAAAGCGAAAGTTTACGTCTAGAAACACCCTGTAGTCACAGTTTCCTTGGGCGACTTTTGAAGCGACTGATGTGTGTGCTTCAGTTGTGTTTGAAACTGGTTGCCACGAAGCTTTCGTTTGGGGCAAAATTTATTTACTCTTGGAATTTGTAGCAAATGTAAACCTACACATAGACACAAACCAACACACACTAACTACAAAACTACACCTGTAAGAAATTTCGATATCATATATTCTCAGATCCTTGTTTACATTCTAACCATAGCTTTCCAGACATGCCTGTACTTTGGTTCCTTGAGTCAGTGAGTTCTAGAATACACCTGTGTTAATAATCCGTAACTAACGATGGAAAAAGCAGAAGAACAAAATAATGCATCACGTATTTTGACGCACTTCAAACTGACAGATGGGCGTGGCCGATGTGCAACATTACGTTGAACCTCAATTTTTGAACGAACGGAAAATGATAATGCCCATAAATTACACATTATTGAAATCAGCATGAAATGCTCGTTTCTGCAGACCAAGAGTTTTTTTTCAATTTGTTGGTCATTTTCTTAAATGATCACCTTTACGAATTCTTGTTAAAATGTTTTGGATGAAACCTCACAATGGGTGGTTGGTTGATTTGAGGTAATGGACCAAGCACAGAGGTCATCGGACCCCTAAACGTCTCAATATTTAAATCTTTTCATTGTGCCTGTCTGCAGTTCAATGTATCACCATTGTGGTGAGTAGCACTCAATCCTTCCACAATATTGTTGATACTGCAAGCAAGACTCTCAATTTTCCATTAAATAGCAAATAATATTCAGGTGGTGCGGATGTAGAAGAAATTTCTACTAACTCTAGCCTTTATACAAAAAAAAAAGTCTCCTTATAATCTTTGCGACAACCATATGATAAAATATCCTCCTAACTTTAATCTGAGATGACCATCCCGAAACCTGCTATATAAAGTGCATTTAACCAAGAAAATGACTGCGAGCTACAATCAAGAAGCAGCTAATGACCCACTAATATTAGGTCTCGTACAAGGAACTTGGAGTCACAAATTCTTTACTAATGGCAACAGGCCAAATTGTTTAAATCATTGAGAACTTTGAAGTCGCGCTTTATTCGACCAACAGAATAGAGCAATACTCCTTGTCAGCCTTTGGTGAGAATATATGGTATTTTCTTACTAATAGTATGGTGGGCTTAGCCAAAATCTCAAAGGAAATGGTTCTATCGTTGTTAATTTAATACAGTTTACCGTGCGAACAGCCACATTTATTTATCACTTTTGAAAAAAAAAGACAACACAAAATGCTAAATCGAGCTCATATATATATATATATATATATATATATATATATATATATATATATATATATATATATATATATATTAAAGTTGTCGGGGGACATACTGATTTTGTCGGATAAACTATCTTTGCTGGCCTGTATAGTATTTCTCATATCAAATTGTGCATTACAATCAAATTTCGAGTATGATTTAAAATATCGAAAAATATTATTGCTTCTCGGAACGGTGTTACAATTATGTTTTATTTGTAAATAAAAACGTCATCACTATTAGCCAGAATTTGTTATCACCGTAATTCCCATCAAAATTTTTCATCAACTAGTGGACAAAGGTTTCATCCTATATTCTCTATGAGTAACGATGCCACTAAGTACATACTGCCAGTATCCCGATTTCATCCATTTTTCAATTTGCTTCTTTCAGTTGCCCTTATCCACTACCATTGATAAATATTAGTTACAGCGATTCAGTTACCTGGGTGAAGTGCACAATGTTTAAAGAAATTTTAAAATACGTTTGCTAATATCATCTTGATAAATAGACACTGCATTCCTTCATCACTACTGATAATCTATGACATGACTTCATAAATTCCATCACTAACTGTCAAATGTTTTTAATTACGTCGTCTCGTTAAAACATGAATGCTTTTAATAGTTTGGAGTAGTTAGAAGGAAATGTACATTTCGTGTTAACAGTAATATTTAGCTATCACGTTGTCTTGTGGATATGCAACGAGATAAAAACAATAGCACGTATTGGCTGAGAAAGTATCAGTTCATACGATTTGTACCTCCATAACCGTAATATAGCACGAGACATCAGTAATTTACGAAGTAACTTTTACAATTCAGGAAATAGGTGTGGCATTCGGGCTCCCTTTTAACTTCATTAGCCTGGCACGCTTTTGTTTTAATGTTAGAATCACTCTCTTTAACCTGCGCCTTATAAATATCCAGGGGAAATTTGCTTTGCTCTTAAGCAGATGCCGTTGCCTGTCCTGTTTCACAGAGGATGATTCTCAGCCTTCAAGGACCGGGCAATCGCAGAGGGTGGGCTTATTGGTAATTGGGAGCTCCAATGTTAGGCGCGTAATGGGGCCCCTTAGGGATATGGCGGCTCATGAGGGGAAGAAATCCAGTGTGCACTCCGTGTGCATTCCGGGTGGAGTCATTCCTGATGTGGAAAGGGTCCTTCCGGATGCCATGAGGAGCACCGGGTGCAGCCAGCTGCAGGTGGTGGCACATGTCAGCACTAATGACGTGTGTCGCCTTGGATCTGAGGAAATTCTCTCTGGATTCCAGCGGCTATCTGATTTGGTGAAGGCTGCCGGTCTTGCTTACGAGATGAAGGCAGAGCTCACCATCTGTAGCATCGTTGACAGAACCGACTGCGGACCTTTCGTGCAGAGCCGGGTGGAGGGTCTGAATCAGAAGCTGAGACGGTTTTGCTGCAGATTCCTTGACTTGCGCCATAGGGTGGTGGGGTTTCGGGTTCCACTGAATAGGTCAGGAGTTCATTACACTCAGCTGGCGGCTACACGGGTAGCGGAGGCTGTGTGGTGTGGACTGGGCGGTTTTTTAGGTTAGAAGGCCTCGGGAAAGTACGCGGTGGGCTACAATCTCAAAGGGTGCATGGCAAATATATGACGTGCTTGGATCAAGGAACAGTCGGAATTGTAGTTGTAAACTGTTGTAGTTGTGCTGGGAAAGTCCCTGAGCTTCAAGCGCTAATAGAGAGCACAGAAGCTGAAACAGTTATAGGTGCAGAAAGCTGGCTAAAGCCTGAAATAAGTTCTCCATAAATTTTTACGAAGTCTCAGACGGTGTTCAGGAAAGATGGATTAGGCAGAATTGGTCGTGGAGTGTTTGTGTCTGTCAGTAGTGGTTTATCTTGTAGTGAAGTCGAAGTAGATACTCCGTGCGAATTGGTATGGGTGAAGGTTATACTTAACAGCCGAACTAAGTTAATAATAGGCTCCTTCTACCGACCCCCAGACTCCGATGATATAGTTGCTGAACAGTTCAGAGAAAATTTGAGTCTCGTAACAAATAAATGCCCCACTATACGGTTATAATTGGTGGGGACTTCAACCTTCCCTCGATATGTTGGCAAAAATACTTGTTCAAAACCGGTGGTAGGCAGAAAACATCTTCCGAGAGTGTCCTAAATGCTTTCTCCGAAAATTATTTCGATCAGTTAGTCCACGAATGCACGCGAATTGTAAATGGTTGTGAAAACACACTTGATCTCTTAGCCACAAACAATCCAGAGCTAATAGAGAGCATAATGACTGATACAGGTATTATTGATCACAAGGTCGTTGTAGCTAGGCTCAATACCGTTTCTTCCAAATCCACCAGAAACAAACGCAAAATTATTTTATTTAAAAAAGCGGATAAAGTGTCACTAGAAGCCTTCCTAAGAGACAATCTCCATTCCTTCAGAACTGACTATGCAAATGTAGACGAGATGTGGCTCAAATTCAAAGATATAGTAGCAACAGCAGTTGAGAGATTCATACCTCATAAATTGGTAAGAGATGGAACTGATCCCCCGTGGTACACAAAACAGGTCCCAACGCTGTTGCAGAGGCAACGGAAAAAGCATGCGAAATTCAGAAGAACGCGAAATCCCGAAGATTGGCTAAAATTTACAGACGTGCGAAATTTGGCACGGACGTCAATGCGAGATGCCTTTAATACGTTCCACAACGAAACATTGCCTCGAAATTTGGTAGAAAATTCGAAGAAATTCTGGTCGTATGTAAAGTACACAAGCGGCAAGACGCAGTCAACACCTTCGCCGCGCAGTGCCGATGGTACTGTTACCGACGACTGTGCCGCTAAAGCGGAGTTATTGAACGCTGTTTTCCGAAATTCCTTCACCAGGGAAGACGAATGGAG
Source organism: Schistocerca piceifrons (assembly GCF_021461385.2). NCBI lineage: Eukaryota > Metazoa > Arthropoda > Insecta > Orthoptera > Acrididae > Schistocerca > Schistocerca piceifrons. Next base: position 635,762,373 of record NC_060139.1, read on the forward strand.
TATTCCAGAATTTGAAACACGCTCAGCTGCTAGCATGAGTTTCTTAGAAGTAGATACCTTAGGGGTTGCGAAGCTACTCAAATCGCCTAATACGGGATAGTCTTCAGGTCCAGATTGTATACCGATTAGGTTCCTTTCAGATTACGCTGATACAATACCTCCCTACTTGGCAATCATATCGAACCGCTCGCTCACCGATAGATCTGTACCTACAGATAGGAAAATTGTGCAGGTCGCGCCAGTGTTTAAGAAGGGTAGTACGAGTAATCCATCGAACTACAGACCTATATCATTGACGTTGGTTTGCAGTAGGTGGGATTGACGGAGGACATCGAAAGGGTGCAAAAAAGGGCAGCTCGTTTTGTGTTATCACGTAGTAGGGAGAGAGTGTGGCAGATATGATACGCGAGTTGTGATGGAAGTCATTAAAGCAAAGACGTTTTTCGTCGCGGCGAGATCTATTTACGAAATTTCACAAATCGCTTAATACGGGATAGTCTTCAGGTCCAGATTGTATACCGATTAGGTTCCTTTCAGATTACGCTGATACAATACCTCCCTACTTGGCAATCATATCCAACCGCTCGCTCACCGATAGATCTGTACCTACAGATAGGAAAATTGTGCAGGTCGCGCCAGTGTTTAAGAAGGGTAGTACGAGTAATCCATCGAACTACAGACCTATATCATTGACGTTGGTTTGCAGTAGGTGGGATTGACGGAGGACATCGAAAGGGTGCAAAAAAGGGCAGCTCGTTTTGTGTTATCACGTAGTAGGGAGAGAGTGTGGCAGATATGATACGCGAGTTGTGATGGAAGTCATTAAAGCAAAGACGTTTTTCGTCGCGGCGAGATCTATTTACGAAATTTCAGTCACCAACTTTCTCTTCCGAATGCGAAAATATTTTGTTGAGCCCAAACTACATACGTAGGAATTATCATCAAAATAAAATAAGAGAAATCAGAGCTCGAACAGAAAGGTTTAGGTGTTCGTTTTTCCCGCGCACTTTTCGGGATTGGAATGGTAGAGAGACAGTATGATTGTTGTTCGATGAACCCTCTGCCAAGCACTTAAATGTGAATTGCAGAGTAATCATGTAGATGTAGATGTAGATGTTAGCAGTTGTTTAGGGGCACATGATATCAAATTCAGTGCTGAAAATATGTTAACAAAAATAACGCGTCATGTTGCAGTGCTTCTGATAATAACCATCTTAACTGTCCACAAAATCAAGTGATAGATACAATAAATCACCCTGCTCTGGTACTCTCTGATCGTGGTGTGCGTATTTCTATGAATAAGAAGGCAACTAGAGTGGTAGTGTGATAATTTTAAGATGTATGTGGGCATATGGGCTCAATATATGGGCCGTGTTTTTATTTATTTTTTATTATTTTTTTATTTCGGACACATAATCACACAACATACAGGTCGCAAAGGTATCATATTTCAAACTCTTAAATGTAACAGTAGTTAAAAGGGTAATATCAACGTCATCATACGGTATTCCTTGTCCCATCAAACTCGATGTTTCCATTATTCGACAATTACGGAAATTAATACCACAGAATGATTACCAAATACCGCAGTAGAATTTCCAATATTACACTCACAGTAGCAAACAAATGGGGCTTACACTTAGGTAGATCAGTTACCAAAATGAAAAAAATCCTTTTCTTATCCGCACAAAAAAGGAAACGGTGAGAGATCGTGCCTTCGTTATTCGCTTTTAATTGCCTTTCGTCTGTCTGCTCGGACTATTTATGCGAATAAGTGAAGGTGAAAGAAGGTACGATTAAATCTAAAGTCATGCGTGAAACATTACGTATTGTATTTACGTACAATGTTTTTCAGTACTGCAGGATTTCGTATCCGTGTGAAGTTGGTACGCCGCTGGAAGCATAACTTTCTGGGCCAGTAGATTTGTTTCCGCTCCATGGAGCTCGTTCCAACTTTCCGACAGATTCTCGAACTCATGAAGAGGACGACGTGAAATGTGTTATAACCGACCGACGTGCACGCCGTTCCATATGGTAGCCAAGTGGTTTACGGCCCACTGTTTTATTACAATTACCCAGGAACTCCGCTTGCAGAATTCACAGGACCACGTATGCTTCGCAGTTTTGCACTGTGTTACTCCAATGGAAACTAGTGTACGAGTTTCAGGAACATTTCCTGTGACTTTTAGCTCCTGATGCCATTGTTATGTGATTATCAAACACATTATGTCTCGCCTCTCTTTTTTCTAGTAAGGATTCAGTTGCTAACAGCGATAACAGACTACGAAATACTACTTGATTGTTTGTAGAATGCTGGTTCCTTCTACGTAGATCCACGATAATTTTGTGCAGAAACTGTTTATGACTTTATCCAATTAAAATCCTCAATATTTTTATGGAGTGTTATCGCGAACACACTTTATGGTGCGACGGCAGCGGCAAATGACATTATTTCTTCCTCATGCTTGTCATATGACAGATACGTACAACAGAAATAACATAAAGCATCGTTTTAAAATGTGGTCAAGTAGCCGAAAGCAATAGGCAATGTACCACTGCGTTTACAGACATCTCATTGTTGCAGAGTACAATCTGTTTACTACAATTATAACTGTACCTCCTGACATAATGTAGGATTTTCAGCTACACCGCAATTGGAAACGATAAGAATTTACTGGTTTCTGAAAGTAAATTCTCAGTTATATCTGTAATGAATCTAAGCTTCGAGGTGTCGAAGTCGATTTGTAGTACCACATGATGCTTGAATTTAGTGGAGTTAGTCACAGACATGATTACAAAAAGATAGATGAAATCAAAAATAAATGCTATCCAACGATATCAGCCTGTGTGAACTTCTTTCGAGTTCGATGTTTCTACATGATACTTAGACCGCCGTGGTGAACAGTCGCCGGTATCCAATGATTTCAGAGACCACACATGGACTTTCCACCGCCAACGCATCAAAAAGTGATAAATTATTTGGGATTCATTCGCAAAAACAGATTTTAAGACAGCAGCTGAGTAGCCTAACGTATGTATTTATTTCTTTAATCTTGGCTGCTAGTGAGGCACTTTCTTGTGGACTGGTCAATAGCTACTAGAGGTCTGTTTTATTGAAACTTATGCTTGAAAAATAAAAAGTTGTGTCAATGCGTTTTATGTTCTTCGATAAAGAATTATGTTCTTTAAAATCAGCGTGTTTAGTTTTTCATTCTGATTTATTTTATGGTATTTTCATGTGTGAAGCCGACACAAAAGAGCATTTTCGACGCCGTCTGCTTTTGCGTTTAATGTAGGTGCCAAAGCCACAGGAAGTTCTCGACATATTTGTCAAGTGTATGGTGAAGAAGCGATGCCTCTTACGACTGTTCAAAATCAGTCTAAGCGATTAGAAGACCGCAGTTTTGATATGCAAAGACATGCATCATCCATCTCTAATAGCCTGATCGGAAACGAAAAGTGTATGCAGAAATCTACGTCCAACGAATGTAACGATGCAAGAACGCTGTCCAACAAAATGGAACTGATCGGCGACACGACGTCCTTCTGCATCACGACAACGCTAACACACTGATTGGTAGGGACGATTTGCCACGTACCCAGTATCCGTCCAGTTTTCCAACTTCGCGTTTCAACTTGTTCCGATGTCATTCGAATGCAGTGCGTGACGTTTCGCTCAGTAACGACGAGGAATTGAAGGCTTTTCTGGACGATTTCGTCGAGTGTAAACCAAATTATTTCCACCGTCGAGACATTGAAGAAGCTGTAACCGACGGAGAATACATTATTAATTGATTTTGTTTATATTTCTTGTTTATTTTTGTGAAAATATAATAGTAAAAAAAAAAGAACCAGGACTTTAGGGCCAGCCCCGTAAATTAAATTCCGCTTTCCTGTTCCATTTTTGGCGCGTAGAACGGCACTGCTAGTTTCTCTGTCACGAGAAATCATCATCATTGGTGCACGTGACACTGGCGCCGCCAGACGGGGACTGCAGTGAACACGTGAGCTCCCCGACTGCCGCCGTGGCGCAGCAGGACCAGGCGATGGACGATGAAGTGGTATGTTGCTGGGGTGGTACGAATGACAGTACGGAAGACAGTCCGCATGCCTCAAGGAACTGGTGCGCTGGGCGGTATCGGACGAGACGACGGTCGGCACTGGCGGTACAGCCGTAGGGACAACAGCCTGATAGAGCGGTTGCTGTCTTTATCAGTCGGACGTACCGTACTACAGTGAAGGCGAGAGAACGCCTACAGCAAACCGTAAGGAGCACAAGACGAGTGCTTTTACAGTTCATGGTGGCGTATTGGTGGCTTTGTGTTTGAGGCAGCGTACAGTGTTAATTTTGAACGTTTATTAAATGTAGCCATTTGTAAGCGGTTTGTTTGTGTTTATAGCACATGCAACAGAACGTGTCATGAGAAATTACAGGCTTAATTTTATCAGAGCAAACTGTCGCATGATCAAGCAAATTAAGTTTTTTTGCTGTGACTGTGAACCGGTTGTTTGGTCAGTGGTCTTAACAACTGATTCTGTGTTGAATTCTTGTGACTGAACAAGTATATTTAGATTTAGTTTTGTGTTACCTTGTGTGAATGAATTGTCAAATATGTCATTGTATAATGACCCAGATATATGCTGGAATAGGTTGGTAGTATTGTTGGTGGACGGTGTTAGTTGTTGTCGGGCGCCAGTTGTAACAGCAGAGCTAGGTAAATTTAGCGGGTATATCTCTAATACTAAATAAGTTTAAACATTATTTGCCTTCGTAAGTTTTTCACTTTACGTGTGTGGCTGGTGCAGATTACCCGATGTCTTAAATTGTTGTGACACGGTAAACCATTGTACGGTCACACGCAATTTGTTCTGTACCCGCCCTTGTTCTGTTATAGCAAGTAGTAGAAATATGGTATTCTGCCTTACGGCAGGTCTTGTCATGGATTAAACCTCTTCCACTTTTGTCTGTCCTTAGCCAGTCTTTTCATTTCTGAATATTTGTCTCCTTTGATACTGTCCAGCTTTTGATATCTTCTGTTTCCTCTTCCCCTTTTTCCCTCCACCATTCCTTGTATTGTTTCCTTCAATAAACAGTCCCTCCTCAAACAATGTCCAATCCCGTTGCGTTTTCTCTTTCTGACGACTTTCAGCATGTCTCTTTCTTCTCCAGCTCTTCTTAATACTTCTCCATTCCTTACTCGGTTTTCCCATTTAACTTTTTCCATTCCTCTCCATATCAACATCTCTACTGCTTCTGTCACGTTCCTTCCTCAATATCCATGTCCTCACATCATACAACGCTCCAAATATTACATTTGGCAAGTCTTTTCCTCAGATCTTTGTTCAGTGGTCCGCAAAGTAAATTCTATCTCCTCTTGAATCCTTCTTTTGCCATTGAAATTCTTTTGCTAATTTCTGTTGAGCAGTACATATCATCTATTATTGTACTTCCGAAGTGATTGAGGTTATTGACTTGTTCTATTTCCTATCCTCCTGTTTTTTATACGGCATTTTCTCTCCTTTACTCCAATTACCATGCTTTTCGTTTTCGTCTTCTTAATCTTCATTCCATATTCTTCTAATTTTGTCTGTGAATCATCTAACATTTGTTCCATTTCTCTTGTACTCTCTGTCATCACGACCATGACGTCTCCAAATCTTGTACACTCTACTCTCCGACCCCCTATACAAACTCCTCTCCTTCCATAAAAACTTCCATTAATAATTTCCTCCAGATAGATACTGAACAGTGTTGGTGATAAACACCAACCTAGTCTTACACCTCTTCCCTCTTCAGTTTCTTCACTCATAGCTCCTCCCATTCTTACTCTTTCTCTCTGGTTTAAATAGAAATATCTAATGAGCCGTCTATCCCTCCAGTCATCTCCATGTTTCCTTAGGATTTCCGTCAGTTTATTCCATCTGACACAAAGATTTCTCAAGGTCAATGAACACAACATACACCTTCGTTTCCTTCTCCATGTACCTCTTCCCTGTCACTCTCAGTACCCCAATGACATCTCTAGTTCCCACTCTTCGCCTTAAACCAAATTGTTCATCTCTCATTAGGCAATTCAGCTTTCCATATAGCCTTCTGTTCAGCGTCCTCAGCAAGGCTTTGACTGCATGCGATATCAGGCTCACTGTTCTATGTTCCTCTCACTTTTTGCTGCTCTTTTTCTTTTCTATAGGTATTAAGAAACTTTCTGTAAAGACTTTTGGCCATTTTCCTATCATAGATATTTGATTATACAATCGAGTCAACTCCCTTTTCCCTTCTTTCTCCAATGACTTTAAAAATTCCGCAGGAATCTCATCAATTTCCACTGCCTTTCCATTTTTCATCTCCTTCATAGATGCTTCAATCTCACTCGTTAGTGCTCCATTTCCTTTGTCGTTATCTACAACATTTTCCTTTCCTGCGGACATCCATCATGGTTATCATATCTGGTGTTATTCGTTATATCTTTCTTTACCCATTTTTCTTTTATAATTAAAGTATAATTTATAGTTGATTATTCTAACCCTAATTAATTCTACAGATAATTGTATAGTTAACTGACATTTTGGCGCTAAATAAATTATCGTCAAATTGAGCCATACTTCTGCACAAGCACCAACACGAACCCCACCCCACCTGAATTGAATGACACTTTCGATTGTGCTAACTTACACCCAACACAACAATTTGTTAGACGTATTCAAATGATGTCTTCCTTCGCAGATTTTGCTCTCTATGGTTTCCTCTAGTACCTTGGAAATGGTTCTTTAATGTGTTATCGCAGGTACTATCATCTTTTCCCTTCCTCTAATCAATGATTTCCATTGTTCCTTTACATTGTCTATTCTGCGGGAAATTAAATTTATCAAATTAGTTTACATGATATTCAGCATTCTTCTGTAACACCATACTTCTAATACTTCTATTATTGTATTCCATTGTTTTCGCGTCTTTACAGTGCTGCTGGAGCTCAGAATACTGAATTCCCTAACGATTTCAGAGGTGGAATATTCCGTGCGTCTAGCTCCAACTACCATTCCACTTTCAAAGTTGGTCATTCCAATTGCGCTGCCACAATCACATCAGAAACCTTTTCACGTAAATCACCTGCGCACAAATGACAGCTCCGCCAATGCACTGCCCTTTTATACCTTATGTACGCAATACTGCCGCCATCTGTATAAATGGATATCGCTCTCCCATGCTTTTGCCACCTCCGTGTACATCTCATATCTACGAAATACTATACTGTGCAACGAAATAAAAAAGTCACAAAATGAGATTTTCACTCTGCAGCGGAGTGTGCGCTGATATGAAACTTCGTGGCAGATTAAAACTGTGTGCCAGACCGAGACTAGAACTCAGGACCTTTGCCTTTCGTGGACAAGTGCTCTACGAACTGAGCTACCCAATCACGACTCACGCCCCGTCCCCACAGCTGTACTTCTGCCAGTACCTCGTCTCCTACCTTCCAAACTTTACAGAAGCTCTTCTGCGAACCCTGCAGAACTAGCACACAGTTTTAATCTTCCAGGAAGTTTCATACTAGCGCATACTCCGCTGCAGAGTGAAAATCTCATTCTGGAAACATCCCCCAGGCTGAGGCTAAGCCATGTCTCCGCATTATCCTTTCTTTCAGGAGTGCTCTGCAAGGTTCGCAGGAGAGCTTCTGTAAAGTTTGGAAGGTAGGAGACCAGGTAATGGCAGAAGTAAAGCTGTGAGGACGGGGCGTGAGTCGTGCTTGTGTAGCTCATTTGGTAGAGTACTTGTCCGAGAAAGGCAAAGGTCCCGAGTTCGAGTCTCGGTCCGGCACACAGTTTTGATCTGCCAGGAAGTTTCATAAAAGGGTCACGTTCAGAAACCCCGTAATAATCTCCCAGTGCAACACATCTTTTAAATTAGGACCGAAGGTGCCTAATGCCTTCCTCTGTAATAGAGCAAAAGATGGCGTCCTGCCACCACACTCTCGGGATCGACAGCTCTTGTAACGGCAAGGTGTCGACTCATGCGACGAAATGGTCACAGCTCGGATGTTCATGTGAGCTGCAAGAAGTGATAATTATGTCACAAGAATAGCTCCACTAGGCCCCATCTTAATCCAGCTAGTTATTATAAATATTTTGATTATTAGTTATAAGATATGGAACACCAGATTGGGCAGAGGAAAGCTGGGGAAGGAAACGGGTCATGTCCCTTGCAAATAATAATTCACCTTGATCGATTTGGCGAGTCCAGTACAGAAGTTTGCAGATTTCTCTTGGTTCCTTTCATAATTCTAGCCACAGCTGTAACACGATGAGAAAGTCGTCACAGGCCCTCTTACTAACATTTCACCCCATCTTTTTGCTTTTTTGCGATGGAGGTCAGGACAACGGCACTCAGCGATAAAATCACGTAATTTCCTTAAGGTTGGTCGAGGAGAACATGTCGCACAAATAGGTGCTCAGAATCGAAATTAAACGGCTTCACGGGGTGGTTTACAGGGCGTCAATAAAAAACATCCCGTTCCCTTTGGCATTCATTCCCATACATTTCACGGTTGTAAACGACAGTTTGCCGTGTTATGAGCAACAGGAAGATGTTCTTGACAACTTTCGACACTAATCTTCAGTTGTTTCAAGTCTTATCTAAGAACATGTAGTGCTGCAGCCACAGTTTTTGTTCTCGTGTACGGGATGGAACCACGAGGGACGGTTCAAAACCAGTTGACGAAATTTGAACATGATCCGAGGCAGCATAGAGGCCTTATAGACTTTCAGCAGTCTTGGTTTGCGCTCTCCTGTATAGAGGAACATTAACATGTGGGCAAAGAAAACGGCAAAGGTTCGCTCTAAGACCGCGCAGTTCAGCAACACCCTCGAGGCCACTCACGGCACTTTGTCGGCTGCTCTATCGGCTGGTGGTTAAACAGACCATCCTGCACCCCTTGAGTGGGGTTTGTCTACCTTCAGGCGCAGACAGATTTTCTGACAAGTACATTTATAAATCGTTCAGTAAGTTTACTGTTTGAAGCGTCGCCCAGCCCGAGGTGACGTTGCAGGACATCATGCTTTTGCACCTTCGCAGAGGAAGGTTGTAGGCACCTTTGAGAATAATTTCAAACTTATGCATCGCAGTAGGAAGTAGTTACGTTTTTTTTGAAAAAGGTAGTCCCCCAGTTCTGTCGCACAGTATAGTTTTGTGGGTAGGTGTGAGTAGGTTGTGGCTTAACCATCGAAGATGCTGAAATACGACCGTCACAAGTCTACTTTCTTCTGCACCTAAGACACTTCCTTCGGCCACCTAACGAACTTACTATCAGACATGTATATAAAATACTGTCTATTAAGACGTTGTCTTACGTTTGCGATTATCGTCTCATTCTGACAGATTTCTGATGAAAAAGAGATTACAAATTACAGGCCTACATCAAATGCTTAATTTTTATCCCTGTCGTAAGCTGCTTCGATATATCTAAAAACAACGCGCAGTATAAGCATATCTGATGCTGTTTGTTCTTTCGAATGGAAACTTTGTTGCCTGTATAAATATTTTGACAAGAACATTAGTTCTGTGAAGAGATATGAGTGCTGATAACACACGATATGGTCCTTTGCCACATAGCTGTCTTTTGTGATATTTATAAAACACTGAAAGGACGGCAACATGAAAAAATATCGAAGTCTCCTAGCCTGAGGAACAGAGCTACTACTGCGTTCCTCTCATTAAAGGGAAGCTGCGAGACTGCCATAGATACTTAAGTAACAGGAAAGCATAGCTGACTGCAAAACTTCATTCTGGAAAAGTATAGCTAACAGTAATTTTCCACGTGAGATATGAATAAATAGTAAAAAAATACTCCATGCCACTACTGCTATGATCGCGTTTCATTCTTCCTTCATTCATGCTTATGTTTGTACTAGTGAGATCCTCATAAAAATTGTTTCTTCGTGTTCACATCCGCATATGTGTACTGCCAGAAATCTTAAAATAACTGCCACTGCCAGTGCTGCACTGCTGTTGAAATAGTTAGTTAATATTTTATAAATTTTAGGCTTCATTTACTTATTTTAAAGTTTATTTGTTTTAATATTTGCTGTAAAAGTAACTTATTAGTGGATACTCATTAATCTCAGTCTTTCTTCCTGTGTTATTGACTCGAGTGGTCTATTATTTGTGAGTCTGCTTTCGTCGTCTGTCTAAGTCTCGTGCCTCAGTAGTGTGTTTATATTTTGCGGTGTGCACTGCAGCTGTAGCGGATATAAGCTAAGTATTGACAAAAGTATTTGCGCTTTGTAATGCAGTTATTAAATTTAATAGATTTCAGCGGTGTTGCGTGCCGTTTGTAGTGAAATAACGACTTAATAATCTTTTGTAATCGTTCGCTCGCTGTGTTTTATAGTTTTCAGTGTGTTGAAGTCGTTAGTAAATTTCGTGCTTTAGTTTTCAACTGACGTTTATTATTCTTTCTAGTGAAATATTTCAGTTAAATTTTCATTTAGTGTTTTAACTTCGCTTAGTGTTACAGTGGTCGTTTTAATTTTTTTGTTTTAGCTAGTAATTTAGTGAAGTTTTGCTGGTATTGGTATCGGCTGTGTTGTAGTAGTAGTATTAATACAAGCTTTCTTCGTAGGCAGAGAATTTCTAGACCATTATTGTTAGTTCTTAAATAGTTCTACTGGTGTAACTGACTTTGGTAACGTAGACGTATAGTTTTTGGAGTAACTGTAAAATTTTTACCATGAGTGAAACGTGTGGGCTCTGTCGTAGGTTTGTGAGTAGTGGATTACGGTGTGGGATTTGTTCAAAGTATTCTTTGGGGGGAATGCAGTGGGGAAGCCAGTGGTCATTTTAGGGAGATCCTCTCCTGGGAATGTAGAATCTGTAGTAGGAACAAGTTAATAGAGGAGCAGGAGCGCAAGATCTGTTCCCTTCAGGTGCAGTTACAACGCGCGGAGGAGGAACTAGATAAGTTGAGGAGGGTGAAGGGTGGTGGGGAATGGGAACTGGCAGTTGGCAAGATGGTAGCTAGGAAGAGGAGGTATTCAGACAGTTTTACTTTGCATACATGCAATAGATACGACCAACTGTCAGAGTTGAGTGGAGAGGAGCCTCGTGTAGCCGTAGATGTAGGTAACTTGCAGCAGTCCTCAGCAATTAGGAGGCCTAGGTCAGTTGCAAAGTCTAGCAGAAAGAAGGTTCTGCTGCTAGGTAGTTCCCACGGTAGAGGTGTGGGCCAGCAGTTGCAGGAAGTGTTGGGGAGAGAGTACCAGGTCACCAGCATTGTGAAGCCTAGTGCAGGATTGGCTCAGGTGACTGAAAGCATAGGGGAGTTATGTAAAATTTTTACGAAAGAGGATCAGGTAGTGATAGTGGATGGAGCAGGGAGCAGTCTCGATAGGGAAGGGGAATATGATGTTAGTGGTGACTTGGTTAAGATAGCTACTCAAACCGGTGGCACTAATGTGCATTTAGTGCAACTGTTTCAGCGTCATGATCGGCCTCACCTTAATGCGGCTGTTAGGCACGTTAATGTGGGGCAGGGGAGGGCACTGATGGCGAAGGGCATGAATCACATCTCAGTGGTGCCAGTTGGGTCTATCAGTAGATGTGGTTTCACTAGGCATGGCCTGCACCTCAATAGGTATGGGAAGGGGAGGCTGGCTAAGCTCATAGGTGACAGTGTAGTGGGTGGTGGTGGTGGTGTCACTCATGGAAAAATTCCCGTAGTAGTTGGTGTTAGAGCTGCACCTTTTTAGACTGAAGTCAGCTGATAGGTATACCTGCTTAAAGGAAGTGCCTCTAACTAAGGGCTCACCTCCAGAGGATGTAATGTTTCCAAGTAGAGAAGGAATTAGCATATTTCATCAAAATATAAGAGGTATTAAAGTTAGTGAACTGCTAATAGATGTTAACTCTGAAATTATTGGTATATCAGAGCACCACTTACATAATTTGATAATTCAGAGGCTTCCTTTACCAGGCTACAGATTAGCTGGCTGTTTCTCAAGGAATTCCTTGTGGGGCGGGGGAGTGGCTCTGTACGTAAATAACAGTATTTCTTTTTGAGTACATAGACGTATCACGACACTGCACTGAACAGATATTTGACAGTTGTGCAGCATTAGTTGAATTTAGTGAAACTAAACTTCTAATTGCTGTTATTTATAGGTCCCCTAACTCCGACTTCAGAGCATTTTTGCTTAAGCTAGAGAGGGTTCTTGATTCACTTTATAGGAGGTACCAGGAAGTAGTTATATGTGGTGACTTCAATATTAATTTTGTACATGATTGTGCAAGGAAAAGGATGTTGGTAGATCTCCTAAATTCATATGATCTGATGCAAACTGTGTTTTTTCCAACTAGGGTGCAGGGGAATAGTAGCACAGTCATAGACAATATTTTTATTCATTCTTCATTAATAGATGGGCATTCTGTTAGTAAAAGGGTCAATGGCCTTTCTGACCATGATGCACAAATTTTAACATTAAAAGGTTTTTGTACTCCAACCATCGTCGTTTTTAATTACGAACTACGTAGGAAAGTTAATCCAACAGCAATAGAGATTTTAAAAACCTGTCAAGGAACAAGAGTGGCCAGATGTTTATAGTGCCGATAATATAGATGATAAATACAATGCTTTCCAAAACACATTTCTCATGCTCTTTGAGAGTTGCTTTCCATTAGGACATTCTAAACGGGGTACTAGCAGTAATGGACAGTCCGGGTGGCTGACTAGTGGGATAAGGATATCATGTAGAACAAAGCAGGATTTATATCAAAATGTTAGAAGTAGTCACAATCAAGCTACGGTGGCCCATTACAAACAGCATTGTAAGGTGGTTAAAAATGTTATTAGCAAGGCAAAAAGTATGTGGTACGCAAATAGAATAGCTAATTCACAAGATAAAATTAAAACCATATGGTCAGTTGTGGAGGAAGTGTCTGGTCAGCAGCACAAGGTTGATGATATAAATTCGCAGTAATAATATTTTTGTTACTGATAAATCAGATATATGTACAGTACTTAACAACCATTTTCTGAGCATTGCTGGTGAATTAAATAAAAATTAAGTTTCTACAGGAAATCATATAAATTTCTCAGCAAATGCTGTGGTGTCACCACCAGACACCACACACCACACTTGCTAGGTGGTAGCCTTTAAATCGGCCGCGGTCCGTTAGTATACGTCGGACCCGCGTGTCGCCACTATCAGTGATTGCAAACCGAGCGCCGCCACACGGCAGGTCTAGAGAGACTTCCTAGCACTCGCCCCAGTTAGACAGCCGACTTTGCTAGCGATGGTTCACTGACAAATTACGCTATCATTTGCCCAGGCGATAGTTAGCATAGCATTCAGCTACGTCATTTGCTACGACCTATCAAGGCGCCATTACCAGTTATTGTTGATGCTGTAAAACATGTACCGTCAAGAGCGATGTTCACCAATTATGAATTAAGGTTAAGTATTCCAGTAGTCACGTACGTTCTTTGCTACTATAAATTCCTTGTCCTGTTCCAGACCTCACGCCAGCCTGCATGAGCTTAAACGCGTGCCTTTCGGCTCCCTGTCATAGTGGATTGGCTGTCTTGCCAGTCCACAACAAATGCCTTTCCGAGATTGACGTCTGAAATACTCCTCTGTGATACAGACAAGAGGGAGATTGAGTCAATAATTAAATCACTGAAGACTAAGGACTCTCATGGTTATGATGGAGTGTCTATTAGAATATTAAAGTACTGTGCTGCAAATGTTAGCCCTGTATTTAGCCATATTTGTAATTTTTCCTTTAGGAATGGTCAGTTTCCTAAGCGATTAAAGTACTCAGTAGTAAAGCCGCTTTATAAAAAGGAAGAAAGGGATAATGTAGATAATTTTAGACCTATTTCTATGCCATCAGTGTTTGCAAAAGTTATCGAAAAGGTTGTGTATGTAAGATTAATTGACCATTTTATATCACACAATTTGCTATCAAATGTACAGTTCGGCTTTAGAAGTCGTTTGACAACTGAAAATGCTATATTCTCTTTTCTATGTGAGGTACTGAATGGGCTAAACAAAAAGTTTCGAACGCATGGCGTATTGTTTAACAAAGGCATTTGCCTGTGTTGATCTCAATATATTGCTCCAGAAGTTGAATCCTTACAGAATAAGGGGAGTAGCTCACAATTGGTTCACCTCTTACTTGAGCAACAGGCAGCAAAAGGTCATTATTCACAATGTTGATAACGGCTGTGATGTGGGATCTGAGTGGGGTACTGTCAAGTGGGGGATGCCCCCAGGGATCAGTGTTGGGGCCGCTCCTGTTCCTTATTTATATAAATGATATGCCATCTAGCATTATGGGTTACTCTAAAATAGTTCTGTTTGCTGATGACACTAGCTTGGTAGTAAAGGATGTTGTGTGCAACATTGAATCGGTTTCACGTAGTGCAGTACATGACCTCAGTTCATGGCTTGTAGAAATTAAATTAACATTAAATCACTGTAAGACTCAGTTTTTACAGTTCCTAACACACAATTCAACAAAACCCGACGTTTTAATCTCAGAGAAGGGGCATATGATTAGTGAAACTGAACAATAAAAATTCCTAGGTGTTAAGCTAGATAGTAAGCTGTCGTGGAGAGCCCACGTTCAGGATCTTGTTCAAAGACTTAATACTGCCATTTTCAGTATTCGAACGGTATCGAAAGTGAGTGATACTTCGACACGTAGATTAGTCTACTTTGCATATTTTCATTCAGTTATGTCGTATGATATTATGTTTTGGGGTAACTCTTCCCATTCTAGAAGGATATTTTTGGCTCAGAAACGGGCGGTTCGGGCAATTAGTGGTGTGAGTTCACGAACCTCTTGTCGACCTCTGTTCACGAGTCTGGGTATTTTGACATTGGCCTCTCAATATGTATATTCCTTATTGTCGTTTCTTGTTACCAATATTAGTTTATTTCCAAGAATAAGCAGCTTTCACTCGGTTAACACTCGGCAGAAATCGAACCTCCATTTGGATCGGACTTCCTTAACTCTTGTGCATAAAGGTGTGCAGTATACTGCTGCATCCATTTTCAATACGCTGCCACTCGAATTCAAAAATCTTAGCAGTAATCGACGCGCCTTCAAATCGGAACTGAAGAGTTTCCTCATGGGTCACTCCTTCTACTCTGTTGAGGAGTTCCTTGAAAAATTAAGCTGATTCTCATTGTAATTCTGATAGCGTGTGCTTAAACTTATGGACTGATTTTCTTTCATGTTCATAAACATTTATTTTTTCTGTTATTACTTTTATGTTGTAAGTTCATGTACTGACACGTTCCATGACCTTGGATATTTTCTCCTCAATTTGGTCCTACGTAACTTGACATGTAAATAAATAAATAAATAAATAAATCCAGAGGCTCTGTATTGTCCTTAAAGAAGGTAATCTTGCTGTTATTACAAATTCATGGTAATGAGTATTCTTCGCGTATGTCTGACATCGATCAAGCCTGTGACTGCACAAATCAATAGGCTCTAAACCTCTTCTCTAATGTGTACATTATTAATTTTACCACTAACGATTGATCCATACTTCCTTGCATGCTGTCTGTCCACCGTCTTCCGTGATGTCACAGTTGCATTGTTCCGAATGACTTACACCTCCATCTCGACTGATCTTCTCCTTTTTATTTTTAACACGTCAGCTACACACACCCATATATTTACAGCACTAGGCTGAATGCTGTAGTTAAAGATGTGGTAGAACCATCCCACAATTGTTGAAGTTACTTTGGATTATATTTTTACATTTTTGGTACCTAATTCAGGTGTAAATGAGTACATAGTCGTGCTTACAATTTCTCTGTCGTCAATAAACTTCCCACATATTTCGTTAGTGAACATTTCGAAGAAGTAATTTTTGCAGTAATATTGTGTTACCGATAATATTCCCACTCCGCAAATACTTCACATTACATATAATTCACAACAGTAGGTCTAGGTTATTGTCTATGCTTGGTGTGTTGCAACTATCTATTCAGTCAGCGGTTACCTTTTATAGTCCTCATAAAACTTTCATCGCTTATGGGTGCGCTATTTCGGAGTTTACTTTTATGCGGTGCGACAAAACATTAACCATTTTCACGTATACATAGAAGGTGCTCATAAAATCGCCATGAAGGGAACAATGACGCGGTGCAGTCGGGAAAGAAGAAGATAAAGCCAGTGTTTGGCGTGCGATTTTCATATCGTGCCAGTGTCAAATCAGCTGTGAGCTGATTGTAGCTCTTAAGCAGTTTTATAGGCTGCTGCAAGCAAATATATTGTCGAGTCACAAATGCTTTCCAAACAAAGTGTTGGCTTCAGTTCATCTCGTAACGTCTACAAATCTCGTAACGTCTACAAATCTCGTAACGTAACGTCTACAAATCTCGTAACATCTACAAATAGAAAAGCAGCAAAGCCATCATCAAAACATAGCTTAATTTGAGCACCACGGTTATGTTCCTGTAATACACGATTTGCTGTTACCTTCGAACAAACTGTTGAACAGACATTTTTGATCTATTAGAGAATTTAGTTTTTAACGTGCGCTGATATCCACGAAGCTATTCGGCATTTTTATCATTAATAAATCAATTCCACAGAAGTAACAGAGGGAAAGAAGTCGAGCCGACCAGGTATCGAACCACGAACCTTAGGATAAGTAGTCTAAGCTACATTTACTAGCCTCATGAATATTGTTGCTCTCTTACTGTGAAACAAAATTTCCAGCGAGCGTTAGCCACTCCATAAGGCAGTTCTGATGCCATAATTCTGCCGGAAATGCACTTTTTGTATTACTATATTGGCTGCGTGTCGCAGAAGCTACCGAAAATTATTGTCGCAGTACACCAAACAAATGCTCGTTCAGTGTCTCTTCTGTTTCCACAGCACAGTCAATATGATTCCACATCTGCAGCATGGTACAAACACTTATTTGGAAATCAGGTAATAGAATTACATAAGCATAGTCATCACTCACCACAGTCTTCAGCTGGAGAACAAGGTAAATTCTGTAAGGAAGTTAAGGTAGGGCTTCGAACTCTTCTTTCTAAATATACACACATCACATCTCAATTTTTTCACTTCTACAACATTTTCCTCAAGTGCCTTGTTGCTTCGTGCTTTGACAAAATATCAGCATCTAAAATAGAACAAATCACTAACATCAGCACTGTCACAAAATTTACCGAAAAACTACCATGGCAAAGAAGTTCGATAGCCTTTTGACTCTTCATCACCGTAATTTTTCCAACAATTATTCCCTTCACCTTTGTCAGTAGCAAGGGGAGTGTAGGTAATGAATCTGTCCTTCATACTTCTGAAGTGCCACGTCACTCAACACAGACACCTGCTCTTGTGAGGAATACCGTATTAATATGTTTGAAGCACTTGACTCACTCAAGAATGTAAGTTTACATGACTCTTATCAAGCGAATACTCCCTCATATCTTCAACATATTCAGTTGTTCACACTTAGCGTACGTGATATCCGAAACACCTGATACGGCCGCAGACTGCAACTATTAGTTACATGGTTGGGGGCTCTCCGTACGCATATTAATTGATCGCCTGATCTCACTTCTACAGTAAGGGATCTGGATTTCCGTAATTCCAGTTGCAGCCGCTGTCATTGCCTCTGCCACAAAACGTCTACTATTTCGACTGTCCGTGCCTCTCCAAAAATCGCCGCTATCATAGGTATTGGGACTCTAGGCCTGATACATCCATCTGCCACTGCCATAAGAGTTATACCATGAATCATATCACCAACGGTAATAATTCCTACCTCTGTGTAGTCTATGCTTAGGATAAACGAACTGTTCACTACTCTTACCAAGTTATTTCTCATGAGTATTATCTTACCATAACTCCCGCGGCATTGTTTGTAAATTCTCTGATTCATCATTCACTCGTCCACCAAAATTAACTTGACACAAATGTAATTGATTATTCCACAGATACCATCCGAATTCACTCAGTAGGATTATAGGACGCATGTCCGGAAAGTAAGAACTTTTTGGAACAAAAACTCCTAAAAATATTATTTTTCAAACTCAGCTTCATTTTTACAAATGAATTTTATAATCTATCGTTCTACACTGATGACAACAACGTTCTGACAGTTGTCGTAGTGGAAAACCAGTTTTTCTATGTCCACTTCATACAAAGACGCGGCCAGTGAAGGCAGCCACTACTAAAAAAGAGTTCTTTTACGTCGTCGTCGCTACCAAAGCGCCTTCTTCCAAAACCATGCTCCAAGTTTATGAACAAATCGTAATCATAAGGTGCGAGATCGTTGTTGTACAGTGAGTGATCGAAATGCTCCCAACTGAATTAGTGAATAAGGTTTTCAGAGACATCAGGAAAATGGGGATGTGCGTTGTAATGAAGCAACACAATTGCTTTGCTGAGCTTTCCACTCTTTTTGTTGTGAATTGCACTCCGAAATTTTCTCACTAGTTCACTGTATCATACTGCATCGACAGTTTCACCTGTGGGAAGGTAACTCAACAAGCAGAATGTGCCCTGTCTATTTCAGAGTGCACAATGAGTTTTGTGCTGACAAAGTTATGCTGACAATTTGTTTTTTGGGGGGATCTAGACAGCCTCCATTCCGTCGACTGTTGCTTTGATTCTGGAACGACAGGAAGAACCAAGTTCCATCACCCTTCAAAATTCTTTCTAAGACTTCATCTCCCTCTTCACTTCATCGTGTAAAAAAGTCAAGGCACTGCCAAGTCGCTTCGTTATGTGGACATCCGAAAGCAGTTTCGGAACTCTATGGAAACACAGTTTTCGAGAATTTAAGCGATTATGGACAATATCATCAAACTTCTTTAAAATTTTTGGCAGGTCATCAAACACCTGTATTATTCTAAACCGGCTGTTTTCATGAATGGTTTCTCAACCAAATCATCACTGACAGGAGAAGCCACCCAACTGTGTTTTCTCATGATGATTGGTTCGTCCATCATTGAATTGTCTCGCTCAATATCTCACCATTCCATCAGTCATTACGCTTTCACCACAAATCTTTACCAGTTGACGATGAGTTTCAGTTGGTCTAACGTACTCAGTGTTCAAACACAGCATTATGAAACGCACTTCACAGTCGGTGGTCTCAGAGGTTGTTTTAAACACTTCGAGCGATCGCTAACAAAATTAAACACAACACAATGCCGCTGTAGTGGTGTCAGAGGAAAGACAGTGAACCAGAGAGACGAGGACGAATGTGCTAAGAAGCGACAGTAATGCTTTGGTGGTGGTGGAACGACACGTCCACGTATAAAAATTTTATAGCAGAGTGTGCACAAAGAATCAGCCATGATGAATACTAAAACCAGAATTGTTAAAATTTTGTATCACCAAAACATCATGATTAACTCTATCTGATGTTGCCTCAGACCAATAAGCAGACAAATACAAGAGCCTAAACTCCTTGTAACACGACGAGCACACCAAGGAGGTGCAAGTGAAATATCAGTTAGTTCCGACCAAGTAAGAGGATGAATGCTGTTTGTTGAATATTTAAATTTTGTAAGCTTTCTGACAGATGTGAAATGACTGTATTCAAAGGCAGACGTGCTTTCATGACGTCCATTCTCCCAATGAAAATTTGTATGAATTCGATGGGTTCTTATCATCAGATCCAGGACCCGCCTCATCTTCATGACCTGAACGCAATCATCGTGACCATTGCTATAGGAATGACCTTCAGTAACACCTTTTCTTAATCCCTCCTCAAAATTCTACGTTATCTCGTTTCACTCTCGTCCTGATTCCTTTCTCCTCCTATCTATTAATCTCTATTTGGCTCTCTTTAAATCTTAGCAATGATCTCTCTTCCTCCCACTCTGCAACACCAATAGGAATAGTACAACCAGAACTCTGCTTTCTATTAACCACCAGACTAAAGAACCTAATTCATCAAGTCTCTTTACTGTTTGTTTAAACTCTTCTCTAGTCTCTGATATCTATTTCTTAGAAGTGAACATCAACTCCTCAAAATTATTTTCGGAACCTTGTATCAACGAGCATTACTAATATCTGTTCTTGAATATAGGTGACAACTTCTTGCTCAGGCACCACTTCAATCCTTTCTGACAAATGTGTTTTATTATTTTCAAATTCATCTCTTACATTTTGAAAACTATTTTCAAATTGCCTGGTTTGTTCATTAAAAATCAGTTGATACGAACTGTTTTCCTTCAGTAGTAGAAAGTCTGCCATCGGCATAACAATTTCTCCCATAAACTCGCCATGTAACTCTTATGTTATTCTCACTAATTGATTCACATTCTTGTTTTAAACTATGTACTTGTTCTTGCCAAATAGCAACAATGCCCAACAATTATTTTGTCACTCCTTTGTCCTGGATTCTATGCTTTCCCCTAATATCTCATCTAGCCCCTTCACCCTCTTTTCTGTTTTTTTACGATAATTCCATAGTTAATTACCTTTCACAACTCTTGTTACTAGCCTCTGTCTCCTCAGACTATATCCTATTACTAGCCTCCAGACTTCTTTCTAGCGTCTAACATAAAGTTGCCGCAAATACACTAAGAAATCCTTGATCAAAAGCAGATTCAGAAATTGGACTATTATTCTGTTGCTAAATTTGTACACAAGATTCTGGAGAAACACTACCAGGATCAGCTGAGGCACCACAACACTAAAGGAGTTTTGCGGTTTTACCATATCACAAATAATTACATTCTCGCTCATGAGAATACTACTGGTAACCTGATGATCAATATTAACGTCACTCAGTAGAGATCACTCTCCTTATCTACTAGGCGCGGAGACTGAATTACTATTAAATACGTTATTAATACCCTGTGTAGCATCAACTGATACGACCTCTGAAAGTGAATACTCTATGACCTTTGATTCATATCTTTCCCTCTTCTATTTTAAATCTCTTTCTCCTTGTCCCTTTCTGATCAATTGCATACTTCTCCCTTATGTACTGATCAGTAATTCCAAGAACAACCAGACAAAATTTTCAAATTCTCGTCATAAGGCAAGAAGTTGCAAAAATTTACAATTTCAGACTTGATAAATATTAAAAAATTATCCTCAAAACTCCTTAATAATCATTCAAAAATAACTTAATTAATGTTTTTAAACGATGAAAAGCTCACAACCTCCAGTTATTAGCTATATTTACATGCAAAACCAAGATTACAGCAGAAAATAATTTCCTACCAACCGGTCCCTTCTTAAGATAAGTAATAAACTACTCTTCATCATCATCATTACGCACAAAATGTGTGAAACTGCCTCCTCAGTTAACCCTGTAGTAGCAGTCTTTCTCTCTAAGTTACCAAGAGGAGGGTTTCAAAATTCCCTAATTCTACAGTTTTTATCGCAAAATTAGAATACCTAGAAGACTTACACGCAATATTACTTCCTAATACTCGAATACTTTCAATTTATGTATCAGACCTGTTGATTGTCAAACGTGATCGACTATGCTATCGTCTTCCTACTGCAACCAGATGAAGTATATCACAATCCTTGATTCTTCTCCAAGCATAAAAATAAATGTGTCATGCAATAAGGTAAAGGCACAAAAATATGCATCCCATCTTATAAAAGTGAAAGAAATGAGATTAACACTCCAGAAGGAAGTCGGCAATGTAAATTAGTGTTTCTTCACATCAATGAGGACACCCTAGAAAATTATCCATTGAATGAACTGCACAAATCGCAATAAATGACCTCTTAAGTTTCAGAAATGAAACATTCTTATTCCACAAATTAATGAGAACCATTTCACAGTTTCCTTTACTTAAAAAAGTTTGGTCACAACAGACTGTGGCCATACCTTAATACCTACTTTAACTGTATCACAAGAATTCAGTAGTAGCTCACAAATGAAACATGAAAAACCTGCATTCACCACCATAGCCACACAGTAAGTTCAAATGTAGCACTTCAGACTGTAATCACTAAATTCTTAGGAAGATGATTAACTATTGCATTCCATAGGCACAAATCATGAATGATAGTATATGTGTTGCTATTACATAAAGATGTGCTAAACTTGTGATAAATAGTACATGTTTGTAAACGATTAAAACGGTGATTGGTGCAGTAATTTATCAGGTAATCTAAAACTTTAGAAAAATAATTGTCAAGAAACCGAGGGTTGAAACTTTACGAAAAATTACATGAGAGAAAAATTAAGGCAGGATTACACTGCACGAAAATAGTACCAGAAGAAACTACAGACTCAGATATTATGAAATTGTAGTTAATTATCGATCAGCAAAGTCACAAAAAACAAGAGAAATCTTGGCACATGTCGCCAATAATGAAAGACATGCATTCTTTTTTGAAATCATCAGTCGCTCTAAGGCAGTGACGAGGGAAGCCTGACATTATTGTAAAATATATGAAGAAAAAGCATAATGTTCATGATAAGATTATTAACGTTATGTGACTGGAAATAAAGCTTTAGAGAAGTCACGGAGCATATATTTCCATATAACTGAGCACATCACTTAATTAAGGGCCAAAGTATCTCAGTATACATTATAACACATAATAAACAGACAGATAAAGGCAGCAGGTGCCTCGAATTTGTATTAGATTCATGCATATAATCAGTGGTGACTCGTGACTATACATTCTGGGTGTTCACAGATTTATAGATTCATATGAATTTGAGAGTGTGAACTTAATACCATCAGCTGCATAACACTTATGCTTATGAACATGTTTGTACAACTAGAGGCACTGACAATAATAATAATAATAATAATAATAATAATAATAATAATAATATGTATTACTTACATGACAAAATAGGGAATAGTTTGTGTGGAATTTTGTTGCTTTGTACATACTGAAGTACAGTTTACGGTAATAACGAAGTAATGTGTAAGCTTCCCCAACCACCCATTTCACATTTTTGTGTAAGTGGGAGTTTTTGTGCTTTATCCATTTTTTTCTGAGAAAGATACAAGATCCCAATAGATGTATTTATACTAGTTTACTTCTTGGCTGCCAATCGGATAATCTTACGCTTCATCCACAGAACAACTTGTGCTAGCTGCACACTTCCTTGTTAACTGTTCGCCTGTAGTCACGCTTATTTGATTCCGTCACTCCCTCAACCAAAGGATCTGTTCTCGGAGGCCCTAGTTCCTTTGCGTCTGACTTTTCCTGGTAATCTACTTTTCTGTTTCCTGAATGAGATTTCCACTCAGCAGCGAAGAATGCGCTGATATGAAATTTCCTGGCAGATTAAAGCTGTATGCGGAACGAAGATTCGAATTCTGGACCTAGTCTTTCGCGGGCAAGTGGTCTACCTACTGAGCTACCCAAATACTGTTCACGAGCTCTCTTCACAGCATTACTTTTCTGTTAGCACTTAACATGGTTTCAACGTACTTCATGTTTACGCTCCACACGAAAGCCGATTCCTTCACAGTAACCAAACACCTCCGAACACAAAGTGCCATTTGTGGAATTGATTAAAGCCAAGTATTAATATCTACCAACATTGCCACTTGAATATAAATAAGGCGCTGAGATCCATAAGGGCCTAAAGAAGACTGCCATCGATGCCAAATTTAACTGAATATCAGAGAAACCAGTGACACAGTTTTCTGTGAATTTTCACGTACACAGTATGAGCTTATAGCACAGATAAATCTGACTCACCATGACGTCAACAGGTTTCAGAAGCATGAGTAAGTACTACTGTCTCACAACCGACAGTGATGTACTTTAGGCCCTTATGATTCTCCGCACCTCAAATGGAATACTGTATGGTAATAGTCATAACTTAATATATTCTATAACTCATTCATAAATTCACAAAATAGATTTCCTATTAGTAGAATTTTAAAATATACTGTCATCCGATTTAATTTTACTACAGTATACAGTGAGTGTATTAGCTCATCTGAGGAATGTGTCATATAGCAGGATGTATGCCGAGCGAATGGAGGTATAAGTCTGCCGCAGTGTACTACCACCTGCTGGCACTGACATAAACTTCAAGTTAAGTGACAAGGGCTAGCTGTGCACATCATGAACCGTGCACATTATTTATCAAATCCGTATGTATTTGGCCCGTAAGGCAATTACGTCACGTGAGTTGCTCATGAACAAAAGCTCCTTAAACGTGCATAACTGATAGTTTACTCACGACTCAGATGCCAAGATCGATGGAGTCTACAGGAGCAGTAGCGTGGTAGATGTAACTGGTGTATCTTTCAAATTGCAACATCTATGGTACGTTTAACAGTATTCGAAAGTGTCGAAAGTTATGGTGCTCATGTACTCTTGTGCTTGCTTACAGCAGCCGCCACTGCTTATAATAATGCACGGTGCTATGGGGCTTCCACCCCAAATGTGTGTTCGTCTATGCAGAATGAGCGAAATAGTTTTGGATTTGCATAATAATGATTGAGTTGTACTTCCACATTTTTCGTATATAAAACGAATATGATGTAGTGCTACCACGACAACCCAAGTAACCTTTATTTAAACGAAACGTGAATAAAGGAAAGATCTAATTAGAAATGGCTCTTCAACATGTGTAATTAGAATGAATTAGTGACCATCACTAAAACGGAAGCACAAGATCCTGTTCCATAGTGAGAATCGTGATCATCTTTGACTTTACAAGACAAACTGACAAATCGGAAGTCCCACCTGAAATCATATGCAAAGCAAACCTTCTCGTACTCACGTAACTTACGATGAAGGAATTGAGTACAAAATTAAATATGATGCAGTTAACAGCTTCTCGATATATGATAATTCGTAGTCTCTTGCAGTCTTCTTCACTGCATATGAATATACATCGTGTGAACCGATGCACGGAAGAAAACTTTTGCCCTGTCATTTACCTCAGAGGGTAATAGGTTTCGACATAATAAATTAAATGTAATTTTCTTACCGGTATTCTGATGAATCGTGCAGTAATTCAACATCACAGCTCTCCCAAAGGCAAAGTAATTCATCAATACACTGTGTTCCTTCTTATACAGGTCCAGTTCACAACACGACCGATCATTCCAAAATGCCGAATACGAGTCTTCAGGTCAAGCAATGCCAGTAGAGTAATGGATGTCTTTACCTTCGAACCAAAAGCACGTGGCATCCACTACCGACGAGTAATGTGACTGGCTGAGGGCCAAGTTCTCACCGAAGAGGCGGCTTTCAATGCAATGGTTATCCAGTGAGTTTCCTAACGTACCAGTAAAGCCACACCGTGAAGATCCTACGCCATTGGAACTGCCTAAGCTGTGCCCCCATTCACGCAAAGAAAGACTACCTTTCTGCAAATTTTTCTAAACAGGTTTTATACCTTCGTGAATTCTTTTAGCAAATTTAATGATAGTGCATATCAATATAACATAACTTTTATGAGCCATATAGATTAAAGGTATAGCTTAAAACGAATTACATCTATCATTAAAGTAAGCGAGTAACAAATTGCGTAACTCTGTAAAATAAAATTTATGTCTCATAGTTTACACTAGCTACTGTACACTGATTTTAGTACTACGTATAATAAAAAACTAAATTTAGTGACTCTTCATAAATTATTAAGGGTGCGTAAATTATTAAATCTACGAGGGTTGAATGAAAAGTAATGCCTCCACCTTCGTTAATTGGGTTTTGATGGGAATATTTTAGTAAATCAAACGCAGAAATAATCCTTAGAATGTGATCAAATATCAACATTCACTCTTCCACACAATGACTAGCCAATTGGATACGTTTATGCCAACAAGTTTTCTGAAGCCGTCACGGAAGAAGTCAACACTCTGTTGTGTCACGATTCTCTCAACGTCTTTATTAGAAGCATCACACAATCACCATAAACTGCTTTCATTCTCAGAGGAATCTCCTTTGGCGTGACACCTTCTGCTGTCCAGAATTTAAGACTGCACGTTGCTTAAATCGCGTTGACCGACCGTCTGCGCAAGATTCCATACTTTACACTGAAGAATACAACCGTTCAGTGCTAAGGCTTAATGCCAACTACAGCTGTAGAGAAAAGGCTACGGAACAAGACAGAACCTGCCGGATACCACTGCTGCCAACTGTTGAAGAGTTACGAAGGTGAAGGCATTAGTTTTCAGTCAATCCTCGTAAATGAAAGAAAAATTGGCTATAATTGTCTGTTGACAAAACTTTCCTTTCAAACAACTGCCTCTTGATCAAAATGTTAGTTTACATTTCCTTGCTTTGAGCGAAGCAGTCCCATTGAGTATATCATTAAAAGTTTAGAAACTGCGTCGTATTCTATCGACAAGACAGCTGGATTTGACAGTCTGCTTCATCTATACTCCACTTTAAGTAGTTCTTTTATCAGCTCTAACTTTCTGAAACCGCGTTAACAAAATGCTGCGATTATTGGGATTATTATAAATATCCACAAAGGTCTTTAAATCTTTAGATATGCATTTCTTAGCTCATATTTCGAAGGAATTAAAACTCTGAAGTCTTCAAATGGGAAGTTGTGTCAGTGCTCTTCATCAGCAGTTTCTGCTGGAATTAGAAAGCCCATGTTTTGTTAACTAGCTCAGCTGAACGGCTATATTTGGCGCACTCATCAGCGGCCCATTATTTCAAAATTTACTGTGCGTTCATTTAAGGCGTTCCTGGCAGGGAATTAAAGTAGGTAGATGAAAAAGTGTTTTATTTGGGAGATTAGTTTTATCAGTTCACTTATTATTCTGTTATATACTTTGAAGCACTCTAGCTTAAACAGCTCCACTGCAGTCGTCAGTGGTCAGAGATCGACAAAAATTGAAAGCCTTCGTGAAATATCGAATTTCCTTCAGAGCGCGCTATTCAAGTTTTGGGACGTAGCAAAACCGAAAGAAGCATCGGCACAAGTTCCGTTGTTGAATGTGAGCTAGGTGTGTAGGCGACAGTTGTATGAACCTCTTGCATTGGTAACACATATAACCTTAGACGCTTTTGTCTGTGGTGATGCTTGGAAGAATTGACTCTGTGAGAACATCTTGAGTTTCATTCGGTATCGACGGAAAGAGTTCCTCTCACCGGCAGAAGCCAGGTACATGTGGGGCTGGATACTCAAGTACCTCTCCCCGTTAGTTCTTAAATCGTTTTTTTGTTTTTATTAAGATAAATTTTTGCGCCGTCTCAGCGCCTTCTCAGAGGCCTACCTCGCCACGGTCTCTGTATGGCCCAGCGTACCATATGTAATGTATGTGGATAGCTTAGTATCTCATAGATATAAAATAAATGTTATAGACCTTCAAAATGATGTATAGGTGGTGAGAAAATTAAAGAGCCAACAACAGGCACCCTCTAAACACGCGTGTATACGAGCACCATCCACACACACACGCGTATGTACGTACAGGTGTTTCATCACTGTTTTTAACTGTGACTGTTGCTCTCGAAGGAAACTGTAATTTAAATGTATCCTTAGGGCTGTCGTGTATTCACAGAGATTCCTTAGTGTGTCCATCGATACCTATCAACTAACACAAGACATACGATAGGGCTTTGAGATCAATACCATTTCGTTATGACTGACCATACTGTCGAGTCATTGCCTTACCTGGCCTAGCAGCAGACCACTGTCACAGACTTAACAGGAGACATCATAGGTAGGGAGACTCAAGCAACAACAGCTTCAAAGAGCAAAATAGGTGCTGTGGCGAAGGAAGCCATAATCAGTCTATGCTGACACTGCAGGAGTATGGCTCAGGGTTTCTGTAAGGAGGAACCTACACCATTATAGCACAACCAATACTGTGAAATTACAGACATTATTAAAGCACTACAGCAGTGATGGCACTGTTGCCCATTAGTCACACCTTGTGCCTCGGTTCTATTATGGCTTATGCGAGAGAAGTAATGCCGTTTCAGAAACAATAGATAGTATTAATCTCGTTTTAGGCAGTATTAAGTCACCCAGGAACCGGTTAGAAGGGGAAGACGAAGCGAGGCATCACAAAGAAGTAGGTCATCAGGTTGCTAGTAACACGCACAGTAACATGTAGCTGCCTTTTGACATTGCTCTGTCCAAATGCTGCTGACTTGATGACGACGAATTGGCTAACTTGCATCTAGTACTGGGCGCCATGGTTAGTGCTTCGGCCACCTAGCCGTCGTGTCACCATTGCCTCTACGATCAAACATCTCCGCTGTATTCGAACCAGCTGACTAATTTGGCTGCTACGTGTGTACTTACCTGCTTCAGGTCCTGAGTCTGGGCCACAATGTGGGTGTGTCGACTGCGCTCCCTGCTGCACAGGGGGATGCTGCCGACCATGATAAGAGGCCGCTTGCTGATCCAAGCATGCTACACCATCTGAGTACAATCAGCCCCTTTGAGGCGGTCGGGGGGGGGGGGGGGTTTCTGCTGCTTAGCACCACCGCACATATTGTATGCTGTTATAAACTAAAAGATTTACATGAAGCTGTAACCCTCAGTAACTCTCAGGTCATCGGCATGATGGGATAAAGACAACTAAAGTTTGAAGTAGACTCGGGCTCGAACACGACTTTCGCTCTTTACGCAGCTTTTTCTGTCCGAGCACGTCTCATGGGACACCTGTACTCGTACATTTCATTAATATCATCGGCGTGCGGGGGAAACATTTTATTTGTAAGTCGCAGGCTCGGTATCGGCTGATAAATACGACATTAGATTGCTTGTGTTGTGAAAAAGTGCGATGCATTGTTCTTTGGACATTCATGCATGGCCGAAGGAATCTTTCATCGTACTTCGTAACAACACAGACACTGCAATGTCTATTTATCCGCCGATTTATTCGTACATTCTGGAAGAGCTGTCGGACATTTAGAGAGCATGATCTTGCGCTAGTAGGCTTCGTGAACAGTCGGATGAGGTTTTGTACGGATTATCCTCCTGTCTAAGCTACCGTGAAAAATAAGTGCGGAACCGAAAAATGGCGTCCTCAATAGCAGAACGGAATACTAATGATGGAACGGTTGAGACCTCTGTCTTGTTAGTAAACTTCTCGTGGACAGCAGTCCACTTGGCGTTATGGTTCTGTGATTGGTTCCTAGACACATTCCTTAAAGCAAAGTACGTAACTAGTCGTGTGTCTTCGAATTTCCATACATTTCCCTTCCCGTGGAAACGTTATGAGATGCCCAACAAAATTTCCATACTCTCCGACAAACAAGCCAGGACGTGGAAAAGGCGCTACACTCGTCTCCCGTTTCTATGTACACGTATCGCATTGGTGGATATATTTTAACCTTCTTTGTCATAAATTTTCTGACTGGTTTGATGCGGCCCGCCACAAGTTCTTCTCCTTTGCTAGCCTCTTCGTCTCAGAGTAGCACTAGCAATATACGTCCTCACTTATTTGCTGGATGTATTCCAGTCACTGTCTTCCTCTAGTTTTCGTCGTCTACAACTCCCTCTAGTACTGTGGAAGTGATTCCCTGATCTTAAAAGATGTCCTATCATCCTGTCCCTTCTCCTTGTCAGTGATTTCCACATATTCCTTACCTCTCCGATTCTGCGTAGAACCTCGTCATTCCTTACCCTGTCATTCCATCTAATTTTCAACATTCGTCTTTAGCACCGCATATCAAATGCTTCGATTTTTTCCGCTCCGGTTTTCCCATAGTCCATGTTTCCCTGCCATACAATGCTATGTTTGATAAAGTTAGACTTCTCTTGGCCTGAAATGATTCTTTATACCCGACTAGTCTTCTTTTTAATATCCTTCTTGCTCCGTCCGTCATCGGTTATTTTGCTGCCTAGGTAGCAGGATTCCTTAGCTTCATCTACTTCGTAACCATCAATCCTAATGTTAAGTTTCTCGCTGTTCTAATTTTTACTGCTTCTCATTACTTTCGTCTTTCTTCGATTTAAGCGCAAACCTTGTTCTGTACTCATTAGATTATCATTCCATTCGGCATATCGTATAATTCTTTTTCTTCACCTTCATTCAGGACAGAAATGCAGTCAGCGAATCATATCATCGATATCCTTTCACCCTCAATTTTAATTCCAGTATTGAAACTTTCTTTTATTTCTATCATTGCTTTCTTGGTGTACAGATTGAACAGAAAGGGGGAAAGACTATATACCTGTTTATACACTTTTAATCCGAGGGCTTCATTCTTGGTTGTCCACTCTTACGATTCTCTCTTTATTACTCGTCTCTTCCTTTAGCTCACTCAAATTTTCTCAGAATTTCGAACATCTTGTACCATTTTACACTGTCGAACGCTTTTCCCAGGTCAACAAATCCTATAAACGTTTCTTGACTTTTTTTTTTACACTTGCTTCCATTATCAACCGCAATTTCACAATTGCCTCTCTGGTGCCATTACCTTTTCTAAAGTCAGACATCGTCATCTAACACATACTCAATTTTCTTTCCCACTCTCCTCTATATTATTCATGTCAGCAACTTGGATGCATGAGCTGTTAAGCTAACTGTGCGATAATCCTCGCACTTGCCAGCTCTTGTAGTCTTCGGAACTGTGTGGATGAAATTTTTCCGAAATCCAGATTTTAAGTCGTCAGACTCATACGTTCTACCCACCAAAGTAAATAGTCGTTTTTTGCCACTTGCCCCAATGATTTTAGAAATTCTGATGGAATGTCATCTACCACTACTCCTTTATTTGGTCTTAAGGCCTCGAAAGCACACTTAAATTCTGATTCTAGTACTATATCCCCTCTCTCTTCTAAATCGACTTCGGTTTCTTCTTCTATAACATCAGTCAAACCTTATCCCTCATGGCACCCTTCAATGTACTCTTTCCACCTATCCGATCTGGTCTGCATCTAACAGTGGAATTCCCGTTGTACTCTTAATGTTACCACTTTTTCTTTTAATGTTTCGACTTAGTTCTGCCAACAGTTATACATTAATTGATTTCTTCGCAATTATTTTCGGTATTTCTACATTTCCGTAAATATTATTGTACTTCCTTTTTTCATCCTTCATTGCAGTATTTCTTCTGTCTACCATGATTTCGTCGCAGCTATGTTTTTTGTACCTAGGTTTTTCTTTCAAACTTCTGTGGTTGCTCTTCTCACAGATGTCCATTCCTCTTCAACTGTACTGCCTACTGAGATATTCATTACCGTAGTTTCCTTAGCTCCAGAGAACATCAAGAGCATTTCTTCAATCTACAGTACTTCCGTAACCAACTTCCTTCCGCACTGATTCTTCTTGACTAATCTCTTAAACTTCACCCTACTCTACATCACCAAGAATTTGTGATCTAAGTTTATATATACTCATCTGTAGGCCTTAAAGACCAATATCTGATTTCGGAAACTCTGTCTCACTATGACGTAATCTTACTGAAACCTTTGCGTGTCGCCCGGCCTTTTCCAAGTAAACCTCCTCCTCTTGTGTTTCTTGCGCCTTACATTTATTTCAGAACTGAATTTGTTTCCAACATCTCTGATTCCTAGTACCATGGTCATATTCTCCTGCAACCGTTTCTTCTACTTCTTCACCTAGAACTGCAGTCCAGTAACCCGTAACTATTAAATTTTCGTTTCGCTTTATGTACTGCATTCCCGGATCAATAACTTCATCTTCAGTTTGCGGCGTCGCCCTGTATATCTGAACAATCAATGTCGAAGCTGGTTTGCAGTCGATTCTAATAAAAACTCCATCACTGAACCCTCCTATCACTTCCTATTCTTGCCCCCTGCGGGTCTGGGGGTTAGAATAGGCCCGAGGTATTCCTGCCTGTCGTAAGAGGCGACTAAAAGGAGTCCATCCCCCTCATGGGGGTAGTTAGACGGACGGTTCCACGACCTATATTTGTGGTCTTTTTGGTTTTTCACTTCTCGTTTCTTCCTTTCTTTGGTTGGTTCCTCTCTTTGTTCTTCTCCATCTCACTGTCTTCCTTACTCTTTCCCTTGCCTTCTTCACCTTGCCTTCTTCTCCTTGCCTTCTTCTCCTTGCCTTCTCTGGTCTCCGCCTCGGCGTTTGAGACAGTCTGTCCTCTCTCTCTTCCTTTTCCTCTTCTTCCTTCCTCCCTGTGCGCGCCTGAAGGCCGACCCACGCGTTCGCACGCGTAGCCAGTGACGGGGTAACGCGTAATTCGCCGTCCTGGGTAGACAAGTAAGGCACGCACGTACCCCCTGGTAAAGGCCAGGCCCATGGGAGGGGTGATTGCCTGAGCTGATACCTTCTGACCATGCCGATTGGTCTCTCCGTCTGTTTCTCGGGAGGTGTGACCTGAGGTGTAAACATTCACCTAAGGCGGGAGTGCCCTCTGAGAGGGTCCCCATAAGGAAGGAGCGCGCCGTCGGAGACACTGGCAAACATGGGGGATTCGTCCGCAATGGATTTCTCTTCTTCTCTCTCGACTTCTGCCCACAAACGGAAACATGACCAGTCACCATTGACAAAAGTACTACCGCCTGCCCCACAGTTCCTCGTCGTTTCTCGATCTGAGGAAGGAAAGGATTTTTCCTCTGTCAACCCTTTCGTTATCCAGAAGGGCGTAGATGCCATAGCCGGTACTGTTAAGTCTTGTACAAGGTTGCGTAATGGTACCTTGTTAGTAGAAACTGAGAGCGCCTTTCAGGCACAGAAACTGCTTCGAGCCACACTCCTGTACACGTTCCCTGTCCGGGTGGAGGCTCACCGAACTTTCAATTCGTCTCGTGGTGTGGTCTATACTAGATGTCTCGACGGATTGACTGACGAGGAGATTCAGTCTTTCCTCGCTGAGCAGGGCGTGACGGCTGTCCATTGGGTCATGAAAGAGGTCAACAATGACCTTGTACCGACCCGGACACATTTCTTGACCTTTGATAGTGTTCAGCTGCCATCGCGCATCAAAGCGGGCTACGAAGTTATTTCGGTTCGCCCCTATGTCCCGACACCTATGCGCTGTTACCAGTGTCAGCGTTTTAATCACACTCGCCAGTCTTGTTCCAATGCGGTTAAATGTGTCACTTGTGGCAGGGAAGCCCATGAGGGTGACTGTCCACCTCCGTCTCCTCGTTGTGTGAACTGTCAGGGTGACCATGCAGCGTCCTCCCGCGACTGTCCCATCTATAAGGAAGAACGCTGTATCCAAGAAATTCGGGTCAAAGAGAAAGTTTCCATCTCGGCTGCTCGCAAGCTATTTGCTAGTAGGAAGCCCACGCTGCTCCCAGCGGGGAAATACAGTACTGTCCTCGCCTCTCCTCAACTACCAGGGAGGAGGCCAACCAGACATGCGATCTGACCTTCAGCACCACGGTCGTCCGTTCGGCCAGTGCTAAGATCGCGCGGTCGACGTCTCCTCTTTCTCCCATCACCCCACAGATACAAGCCCCTTCATCAGCTTCTGCTAAGACGAAGACCCAGAAGTCAGATGCACGGGCCTTCAAGAAGGAACCGTCCCGTGCACACTTCCTACGTACCTCGACCTCCCAGTCATCGACCACTACTTCCACCAAACGACATTCCAAGGCGGCTCATAGGAAGCACAGTTCTCCTTCTCCGCCACAGCGCATTTCTTCTCCTGCGCCACCCAGCGGTTGCCGCCCCAGGCCGTCATCCGTTTCGCCTGGCCGCACCGCTGGTAGCCGAACATCTGGCCGTTCACCGGCTGAGGAAGCTCCCCCTCCCGGCCATCTCACCAAGATGGCCGATGAACCTATAGAACCAATGGACGATGACTGTCCACCTACTGATAGCGGCGGCAGTGCTCGCTCGAAGCCTGGCCCTCAGCGGCCTTCGAGGTGACCCCTTCTTTCATCTTCCTTTTCTTCTTACGATGGCTCTTATTCACTGGAATATTCGCTGCATTCGCTCCAACTGAGAGGACTTGAAGTTGCTGCTCCGCTTTCATCGTCCGCTCGTCGTAGTCCTCCAGGAAACGAAGCTACGCCCATGCCATCAAATTGCCTTGGCACACTACACCTCTGTGCGTTTTGACCTACCCCCTGTGGTAGGTATTCCGGCTCATGGAGGGGCACACCGGCCTGCAGGCAGTTGCCATCCGAATTACTCTCCCCACTTCTACATTTTCCATTTGTACCGCTTACACTCCATCGTCGTCTGCCATTACCAGGGCAGACATGATGCAAATTAATGCTCAGCTACCTGCACCATTTTTGTTAACTGGGGACTTCAACGCCCACCATCCCCTTAGGGGCTCTCCAGCATCCTGCCCGAGGGGCTCCCTGTTAGCAGACCTTTTCAACCAGCTCAATCTTGTCTGCCTCAATACTGGCGCCCCTACTTTTCTTTCGGACACATCTCACACCTATTCCCATTTAGACCTCTCTATATGTACTACCCAACTTGCACGCCGGTTTGAGTGGTATGCACTTTCTGATACATATTCGAGCGACCACTTCCCGTGTGTTATCCATCTCCTGCAGCATACCCCCTCTCCGTGCTCACCTAGTTGGAACATCTCCAAAGCGGACTGGGGGCTCTTCTCTTCCAGGGCGACCTTTCAGGATCAAACCTTCACAAGCTGCGATCGTCATGTCGCACACCTCACGGAAGTCATTCACACTGCTGCTGAATATTCCATCCCTCACCCTACTTCTTCTCCACGTCGCGTACCGGTCCTCTGGTGGACCGCAGCATGTGGAGACGCTTTACGTGCTCGTCGACGTGCTTTACGCACCTTTAAGCGCCACCCTACAGTGGCGAATTGTATCAATTATAAACGATTACGTGCACAGTGTCGTCGTACTATTAAAGAAAGCCAGAAAGCCAGCTGGGCTGCTTTCACAAGCACCTTCAACGGTTTTACTCCTTCTTCTGTTGTCTGGGGTAGCCTGCGCCGGCTATCTGGCACTAAGGTCCACTCACCAGTTTCTGGCTTGACGGTCGCGAATGACGTCCTTGTGGCCCCTGAGGATGTCTCCAATGCCTTCGGCCGCTTTTTCGCAAAGGTTTCGAGCTCCGCTCATTACCACCCTGCCTTCCTCCCCCGAAAACAGGCAGAGGAGGCTAGGCCACCTAACTTCCGCTCCTCGGATCGTGAAAGTTATAATGCCCCATTCACCATGCGGGAACTCGAAAACGCACTTGCCCGGTCACGGTCCTCCGCTCCAGGGCCTGATTCTATCCATATTCTGATGCTGAAGAACCTTTCTCCTGCGGGTAAAGGTTTCCTTCTTCGTACTTACAATCGCACCTGGATTGAGGGACATGTTCCCGCATGCTGGCGCGAATCTATTGTTGTCCCGATTCCTAAGCCGGTGAAGGACAAGCACTTGCTTTCCAGTTATCGACCCATCTCGCTTACCAGCTGTGTCTGAAAAGTGATGGAGCGAATGGTTAACTCTCGTTTGATTTGGCTGCTCGAATCTCGACGCCTACTTACCAATGTACAATGTGGATTTAGTAGGCGCCGCTCTGCTGTTGACCATCTGGTTACCTTGTCGACCTTCATTATGAATAACTTCTTGCGGAAGCGCCCGACCGCAGCTGTGTTCTTTGATTTGGAGAAGGCTTATGACACCTGTTGGAGGGCGGGCATTCTCCGCACCATGCATACATGGGGCCGTCGCGGTCGCCTCCCTCTTTTCATTCGTTCCTTTTTAATGGATCGACAGTTCAGGGTACGTGTGGGTTCTGTTCTGTCAGACACCTTTCGCCAGGAGAATGGGGTGCCACAGGGCTCAGTTTTGAGCGTCGCTCTCTTCGCCATAGCGATCAATCCAATAATGGATTGCCTCCCAGCTGATGTATCAGGCTCCCTTTTCGTGGACGATTTTACCATCTATTGCAGCGCACAGTGTACTTGTTTCCTGGAGCGCTGTCTTCAGCGTTCTCTTGACCGTCTTTACTCCTGGAGTGTCGCCAATGGCTTCCGTTTTTCTGCCGAGAAGACGATCTGTATTAACTTCTGGCGCTACAAAGAGTTTCTCCCACCGTCCTTACGACTCGGTCCCGTTGCTCTCCCATTCTTGGAGACAACAAAATTTTTAGGTCTTACATTTGACAGGAAACTTAGCTGGTCTTCACATGTGTCATATTTGGCTGCCGATTGTACCCGTTCTCTAAATGTCCTCCGTGTTCTCAGTGGTATGTCGTGGGGAGCGGATCGAGCCGTCCTACTTCGTCCATATCGGTCGATCGTCCGCTCCAAGCTGGATTATGGGAGATTCGTATACTCCTCTGCACGGCCATCCATCTTACGCCGCCTCAACTCCATACAACATCGGGGTTTACGTCTTGCGATCAGAGCGTTTTATACTAGTCCCGTCGAGAGTCTTCATGCTGACGCTGGTGAATTGCCACTCACCTACCGGCGGGATACACTGCTTTGCCGATATGCCTGTCGGCTACTGTCAATGCCCGACAACCCGTTTTATCGTTCCTTTTTTGACGACTCTCTCGACCGTCAATACGGGTTGTATGTCACTGCCCTGCTACCTCCTGGAGTTCGCTTTCGTCGCCTCCTTCATCACCTTAATTTTTCACTCCCTGCAACCTTTCATTTATACAGATGGCTCTAAGACCAATGACGGGGTCGGGTGTTCCTTTATTGTCGGGGCACAAAGTTTCAAATACCGGCTCCATGGCCATTGTTCGGTCTTCACAGCTGATCTCTTTGCCCTCTACCAGGCTGTTCTTTACATCTGCCACCACCGACATTCTGCTTATGTCATCTGCTCCGATTCCCTGAGCGCCATCCAGAGCCTCAGTGATCCGTATCCGGTTAACCCATTCGTGCACCGGATGCAACGCTCTCTTCAGCAGCTGGTGGACGTCGGTTCTCCGGTTAGCTTTATGTGGGTTCCTGGCCATGTCTGTATCCCTGGGAACGAAGCTGCAGATGCCGCGGCCAAGGCTGCGGTCGTCCAGCCTCGGACAGATTCTTGTTGTATCCCTTCGTCAGATTCTAGCAGGGTCATTTGTCGGCGCATTTTATCGCTGTGACATGCCGATTGGGCTGCAATTACGGACAACAAGCTTCGGGCCTTGAAACCTCTTCCCGCGGCTTGGACGTCCTCCTCCCGCCCTTCTCGGCGGGTGGAGGTCGTTTTGGCCCGGTTACGAATTGGACACTGCCGGTTCAGCCATCGCCATCTGCTGACGGCTGCGCCGGCGCCGTTTTGCCCATGTGGGCAATTGCTGACGGTCCGCCACATTTTAACGTCCTGTCCGGATTTTAACACACTGCGTCTTGATCTTGGCCTGCCATGTACTCTAGATGCCATTTTAGCGGATGACCCACGAGCAGCTGCTTGCGTTCTTCGTTTTATCAACTTGACAAACCTCTCTAAGGACATTTGATTATGCTGTTTTTTTTTAATCCTATGCCTGTCAGTCTGTCTTTTATCGTGTTTTCCATTTTAGTTGCTGTTTTAAACTTGTGCCTCGTGGTGCATTCCTAACGTAGTCTGGGCGCTAATGACCATTGAAGTTGTGCGCCCTAAAACCACAAAAAAGAAAACTTCCCATTCATACCGAATCCTCCTCCCGTTGCACAGTTTCCTGCTGCTGTTGGTGTTACCCTAAACTCATGTGACCAAAAATCCTTGTCTTCTTTCCATTTCATTTCACTGCCCCCACTATATCTAGAACGAGCCTTCACATTTCCCTTTCCAGATTTTTGTAGCTTTTCTATCAGTTTCAAAGTTAGGACATTCCACGCTCCGACTCGGGTAACGTTATGCCTGCGTTGTTTTTCCTCATATTTACCTGTAGTTTTTCAGTCCCCTCCCGGAGATCCGAATGGGGTATTAGTGCGGAATCTTCTGCCAATGGAGGGATCATCATTACTGTTTTTAATTGTATGCCACATGTCTTGTGGATAAGCATAAAGTGTGATTAATGCAGTGGTTACCATTTCCTTTTGTATGCTCATGCCGTTGATCGTTGCTGATTCTTCCGCCTTTTGGGGTAGTTTCCCATCCCAAGAGCGAGAGAGTGCCCTGAACCAGCGTCCGCTCCTTCGCCCTCTTTGACAAAGCCGTTTGCAGAATGAGGATGATTTCTTACGTCGGAGGTCTTCGGCCGCCTTTGCTGGTGATTCGTATTCAAAATTGAAGCGGTGGCGTGGTTCAAACCCGGGACGTACTACGTTTTGATTACTAATCAAAGACGATTTTCGTATGTGTAGCGGGATGCCATGCAATGACTATGTCAGGATAGCTGTAACCAACTCTCGATACTTGGGTGCAATCAATGGAAGAGGGACGAATTATGTGATAATTAAAAGGACCGAAAAGCACTTTGGCAGTACAATGACAGTGATCATCCATTTCCTGCAGTCAGCTTGGATTTTCAACTGACCAGTAGCACGTATTACTAAGACTGATATATCCAAGGTTTCTTAACGATGCTTGATCCGTCATCATAAACACGCAAAGAAACCCGTAACGTACAGTAGTTTTCGAATGTGCCATTCGGAGAACTGTTACCTGTTTTGAAAATCGGTTCCACGAGGCTGTTGACAGAATGAAGTGTGGGAATGATGAAACCCATTAGAACGTAGTATTTGTTAACAAATCTGTGACTTTTCTCACTCGCAAATTTACTCAGCTTCGTACTGACTTGTTGATTCTGCGTTAGCACTGCTAAAATGTAAGTTGCCCTTTCTTTATCAGCTGCTGTACTTTTTGGTTGGTGTATTTTATTCCTTACACTTTTCAGATGTTGATAGTTTGTTTTCTACAATATCTGGAAACAGATCGTGGGATATGGCATGAATAAGATTCTTTTCACCATTCCACCGCACCGCCGCTCTGACAGTCTGGTGACATTATCATCTGGTCGATTGTCCTACACATTCTGAAAGTCTGAATAAAGTCGGAGACATGTTGTCTCATTACTACTGGAGTGGAGCACAGATTGATGCGAACAGGTAATCTGACGCATCATATCTGAGTTACGCGTTTGACTAAATGTCTATGTCAGACATTTCTTCTACTGACGGCTGGACATTAATCTGAGGTGCTATAACCATGTTGCTGTTGTATCAAGTTCCACATTTGTCACGTCATCGTAGTACTCTTCAAACGTTCTTTCCACTGCCAAAAATAATATAGAACCACTTCTTCTTAAACAAGGTAATAATCCGTCAGGAGCAAACATTAAAAATTATATACGTACCTCAGAAGACTCACAAGGTTGTATGCTACAACTAGTCGACATCCGCCATTCGATATACTCATTTGTTGTGAAAAAATTTGAATTTCGACAGTCTTAGTTGCGTCATGCAGTATGTAAATCCAGGCAGATAAAACTGGTATCCAATACGCCACAAAGTAATGACTACAATGGAGAAACACAACACATTCTGGCAATGTTACTATGCGACACGATACGATCTACAATTACGCCTATGTCCATACTCTGCAAGGTGTGACGGAAACTACACAGTACACCACTGCGACTTCATCCCTTCTTCCGGTTCCATTTGCGAATGGTCTGTGTGAGACATACGTCTCTGTGTGAGCTCCAGTTTCTGTAGCTCTACCTTAACGGTGTGTGATGTCTTTTAAATTGGACGTGACTTTGCTGGTAGCAGTTGACATCAAAGTTACACTTGAAATTACAATAATTAACTATTCCTTATATGTACCCTCTACGCAAAGTCAGTAAGACCTAACGGAAATAATATTATTACGAGCTGAATATCCACAGGTATAATTCGTCACGGAGACGGATAGGTAACATAATGGGAATTTTATTGATTGGCGACTTCCCACGCCAGATGGTGGGTATTATGTTTCTTTTTAAAAAACCTGTGTTAAACCTCATTTCATGTTATTCATTTATTATTCTTTTTCATTATATTTTGCTCTTTTATATGTCCTGCACTGTGACAACTTATCATCGATCTCTTTTATGTTTTATAAGTTTGTTTTTTTAAAAAAAACAATACGCCAATGTATTTTAGATATTTCCTTCCCTCTTCGTCTGCTATATGTTGTACGTACATTTTAAATTTGAATTACTGCACGATTCACAAATGCACAATAGTTATTTAGTGTTAATATCTCGCAAAAGCAGTAATACTATGTCTTCACGTGACATACGTCACATAGAGGGCGTGTCAAGCCCCGTCACACCGAGGTCTGCTGAACAAGTGCATGTAAACAGCGACCTCAGTCTATGTGATCGCCGTAAGCTTATTGACACCAGTGCTTACTAATTTAAGTTATATATTACAGGTATGTTCCTAACAAGTGTTATGTTCATATGCAGATGTAATTGTGATTTTCTGTTTTATACTCTCTGATCGTAATGTGAAAAAATTTTTTACTTCTAGCACTGAAGATGGTCACTAAGTGACCGAAAATCGATTTTGCGATAATAAACAAAAATATACGACCAATGCTGTCTCTCCTTTCAAAAATAATGGAAATTATTTTGGCATATGAGATGATCTACTCTCAAGGAAGTTAGTGATTGGTCAATAAGCAATAAAGTGACATTGAACGTAAAGAAACCTAATGCCATGAATTTCATTTTAATGAGGAAAATGGTAATGTTATTAAATATAGATGGCACCTCTATAGACTGTGTAACAAATGCTAAATTTCTAGGACTGAATTTTGAATCAGGTTGAAGTGATGTGAACACACAAAGGTACTTGCAGACAGAACGTCATCAGCATGTTATGCCCTTAGAATCCTATAATCAGTGTGCAACATGCAGTGTCTTTTAGTTACATATTATTCATATGTACACTCAATTCCTAGCTGTGGAATTCTTTTTTGGGGAACAAACGCACAAAATATGAACACAGTTTTCAAGCTCCAGAAAAGAGTCATAAGAATAATAACCAAAAATACTAGTCAAGCTCATTGTAAAGATCTGTTCAATAAACTGGGGATTTTAACTGCTTCATGTGAATACATTTGCCAGTCAGCTGTACACATCAAAAATTACATTGGTATTTACTGCACAAACACCTCTGTCCATGACCATGCAACAAGAGACATTGAACTTACATTTACCAACAAAAAATTAATATAAAACTCAAAATAGCATTTTCTACCAAGGAATAAAACTGTACAATAAATTACCAAAAGAGATTACAGAAATCGAAAAAATTCTGTTATTTAAAAAGGCAGCTGAGAAGTACCTGTTATGCAATACATTTTGTACACTGAAGGATTACTTAAATAAAATATAGTAGGTGTTTGATAAAAAATGTTACACAAATAAATTATAATAATAATGATTATAAAACATCCAACCTTCCACATAACACCTTCACTTCTTTTTTCCTTTCTAGAAATACATACCCCCAAGCTACGTATACGAGAACAATACTAACAACTCTTCCTCTTTCTGAGCTCAACATCTCACTCATTATGGAGAGATGCTGACTCAGTTTTCCAGGATACCAAATGGGAAGTTGCGGTACAGAAAATGGCCCACAGACCACCATTCTGTGTGTGTTTGTGTGTGCGTGTGTTTGTGTGTGCGTGTGTTTGTGTGTGCGTGTGTTTGTGTGTGCGTGTGTTTGTGTGTGCTTGTGTGTTTGTGTGTGCTTGTGTGTTTGTGTGTGCTTGTGTGTTTGTGTGTGCTTGTGTGTTTGTGTGTGCTTGTGTGTTTGTGTGTGCTTGTGTGTTTGTGTGTGCTTGTGTGTTTGTGTGTGCTTGTGTGTTTGTGTGTGCTTGTGTGTTTGTGTGTGCTTGTGTGTTTGTGTGTGCTTGTGTGTTTGTGTGTGCTTGTGTGTTTGTGTGTGCTTGTGTGTTTGTGTGTGCTTGTGTGTTTGTGTGTGCTTGTGTGTTTGTGTGTGCTTGTGTGTTTGTGTGTGCTTGTGTGTTCATGTGTGTGTGTGTGTGTGTGTGTGTGTGTGTGTGTGTGTGTGTGTGTGTGTGTGGTGTGTGTGTGTGTGTAGTGAGTGAAGTGTTACGAAACAATGTGTGTATAGTGTATGCAGTGACTGATAGTGAGATATGGGTGAACAGTGTGGCATAACATTTTTTATTAAGTTATTTGTAAAAAAAGTATTGTATACCAGGATAGAGGTCTGTAAATATATGTATATACGAATAAGCTTATTTTAAATTGATCTAAACTTGTAGATTCTTTGACTTCCTATATTCTTGCAAAAAGAGACCCACTGCTACTACTACTACTACTACTATTGATTGTGACTCTTAACATAACGTTTTCACAAAGCCCAATAACGAGACGACAAAACATATGCAACCCTTTTCTCTCCGCCGCCGGTGTGCTCGAGCGGTTCTTGGCGCTTCAGTCTGGAATCGCACGACCACTACGGTAGCAGGTTCGAATCTTATCTCGGGCATGGATGTGTAAGACGTCCTTAGGTTAGTTAGATTTAAGTAGTTCTAAGTTACAGGGCACTGATGACCTCAGATGTTGAGTCCCACAGTGCTCAGAGCCATTTGAACAAACTTTTTGTGTCGCTGTACGCATGACCGAGGCAGCTGGTGGGCGAACACTAGACTCACATAACCGTGCACAGCTACTCGAGTTGAAACGTCCTACACTACTTACGGAAAAGGCAAACGTAATATCCATACCCTGAAAATGTGTTACTAATGATAAGAATTGCTTAGTATGTGAATTAACTGCTCTGACGAATAGTGACTCCAGCTGAACTATCGATCGAATTAAAGCACGAGAACATTTCTGCAGTAACATCTGCATAAAGTATTACTGCAATCATATGGTTCAAATGGCTCTAAGCACTATGGGACTTAACATATGAGGTCATCAGTCCCGTAGACTTAGAACTACTTAAACCTAACTAACCTAAGGACATCACATACACCCACGCGCGAGGCAGGATTCGAACATGCGGCCGTAGCAATTGCGCGGTTCCGGAGTGTAGCTCCTAGAACCGCTCGCCCACTGCGGCCGGCATTACTGCAATCCTCATGATCAGTCAATCCTATTTCATTTATATTACGCTGAATAAAATGAAGGAAACAGCAATAAATACATTAGCTTTTCTTCTAACTTTGGGATTATTGCATGATCCCAAGGACAGCTCAGTACTACAATGTTGAAAAATCATACCCCATTTGATATAATTGATTAAAGGAACGCAGCGGCAATAAAAATATGAGATCCTCTTTTAAACTTAGCGTTATTATTTGACCCAAAGAAACAAGTCAGATTAATGTTACATGATTTATGTGATGTCCTCTGCACAATCACATAAAGACCTGTTCCACAAAGTAGATCTGAAAAATCATGTAATACGTAAAACCTTTTAGCGTATGAAATACCAGCTTGCTAAACCTGACCACGAATCGGAAACAACACTTAAACTGTACAGAATCGGCCCCATGTTCATAATAACAGCCAGTGTCGTTTTTCTACTCATTTGATAACATTTCTTAAGCAACTACACACACGAGTAAAGCACACTCTTAGAGCAGCGAAACGGAATAGACTGAAGCACAAAGCTTTACTTTACTTCATAACAACCAAGCCGTGTGTGATTATCACGCCCTCGTTAGCCACTAGCCTCAAAAACCTCAGACAGATTGATGCATGCAACCAAAGCAGCCATGAATATGCGGAAGTCGGTCAATGTGTCACAGATATAAAGGCAAAGAAAATTGCTCCCGAGAAAGCTACGTAAATACAGAACATATGCGAGATGACAGATTGTAATGCACACCTTCTAATTATGTTTTCTCGAGGTTCACGTACGCGAAAGCAATATATTAGTTGAGGTGGATGGTCTTAACAAGGAAACACCTTACTCACTGCCTTAATCGGAAAAGAAGAGGAAGATGATTATTGCGAGACACAGAATTATGCGAGTATCATGCCTCAGTAAAATCGGAAATACGATGAATCAGCTTGATGGAAGGTATGTGAGGTGCCTCTTATGAACTTCTTCCTCCGAATAATGTACGAGACAGAATACTCTTCAGTCACATCACTGTAATATTGAACGCAAATAACTAATTTGAGTCCTTAGCACTGAACTATGAATTCAATTTGTAAGTGATCGAGAAATGCTAACTTCAGATATACAGGTTACATTCAAGGTAACAAAATATTTATTACAAAATATAAGCATGAATTTGAATAGACGTAAATAACATTGATTGTATTCAAGCCTCTGCTTAATGAAATGAAGTAAGTACTAATGTGTGGTTGACAAAGCTGATAAATTGGTCGATTAATAAAGTACATCTGTAAATGAAGATAATAAAAACTGACTGAAACTGTTTCGTTTGACAATGAGTGTCAATTGCAAACCTGCAAGGTGCCATAGTGTGTGTAATTTGGGCAACGACTGCTGCTGTTTAAAACAGAAAATTCACCTTGCAATTTATTAAAGCGTTAGAGCTGCGAAAGGCTCACCATACACTTGCGGGAAACCACAATGAGGCGACCAGCGACTCCGCATCGACTCGAACTGCAGACCTCCGTCTGCTTCTCACGTACAATGATCCACGAGCCTGTCTCCGGATCCAACGCGAAAATACTCTGTGTCTTCTCGTGGCCATCACTCAGCCCACCAATATGACTCCTCACACAGCTCAAGCCAAATTCCCTCTATCTCACTTCCCGCGGCGCAAGCCCGATTCGCTCTACCTCTCGTCTCTACACTATCATTCCCAAAAACTCTTCACGTGGGGTAGCCTCGAAGAACTAAAACAACCAACCAAAATACCGCAGTCCTTCATTCCACGAATTACATTACTCTCATCTCTCGGCACAGCTTCCAAAAGACAGATAAATTCTATTCCTACAATACCAATTCTTTTTGTGACGTAAAGTAGGTGCTCAGCTACATGTCTTCTGACCTCACAGTCAACGTCCTACTCCAACTCTATTGGCGGAGTGCACCAACCCCGATCAAAAAGCACGATAACCAACGTCGCTCGATCTTGGTTAAATGTGAACCGTGTTTAAAATGTTTCTTCAGTGCATCAACGCTAATCG
Organism: Schistocerca piceifrons; assembly: GCF_021461385.2. Classification (NCBI taxonomy): domain Eukaryota; kingdom Metazoa; phylum Arthropoda; class Insecta; order Orthoptera; family Acrididae; genus Schistocerca; species Schistocerca piceifrons. The sequence goes on from NC_060139.1 coordinate 635,807,211, forward strand.
CCGGTCACCAAACCGTCATCAGCTAACCGTGCATTTGACAGCGGTAAACTGCGTAAATTGCAATGGAACGTGCCCTGGCGATGCAAAGTTGTTAATAAACATGAAACTGCTCAGACAATCGATGGTGAGTGACTTCACATGCTCTCTTTGCAGTGTTTTCCGTCGACAAGCAGCAGTGTTTAGACGTACCTTATAACTTGTTAATTTTCTGTTCGTTCGTTTGGAGAATAATGGAGAGTAAAAAAAGAACTGCTTGGTTCCCGAAGTACGAGATAGACGTATTTATTGAACTGGTGGGAGCAAATGCAACCGTTCTTGAAAATAAGAAAACTGACGGCTCGAGTTTAAAAGAAAAGCAACAATGTGGTTACATGTGGAGGAGTAATTTAATTCTACACCTGGTAGGATTACTCATAAATTAATAACCCCTCTGGGTTCATCATAAGCTTAGCATACAGTACACTTCGGCTTTTAGATTTAAATTTAAAAGTGTTATTCGTGTACCAATGAAATAGGTGACAGGGGTATGGAACATTTACGGTTGAAATTTTTTGTTTTAAATTTAAAATCCAATGCTGTACCAGGGTGGTCTGGAAAGTTATCGGAACAGAATAGAAAAAAGTATTTACATCACTAAAACTTTTTTATTTTTCAATGTAATCCCCTTGTAGATTAATGCACTAGGTCTAATGATGTTCCAGTGCCTTGATACTATCTCGAAAATGAGTTTCCTGCAGGGCTGCAAAGTAGCTGTCAACTCTGGCTATCAATTCTTCGTTTGAAGTGAATCTTCATCCACCAAAAAAAAATCAGTTTTGGGAAGAGATGGAAGTTTGACGGAGCCATATCAGGTGAAAAAGGTGGGTGTGGCAACAATTCATACCTTAGTTCGCGTAATTTTGCCATGGCGACAGCAAATGTGTGCGGGTGCGCGTAAAGTGTCGCGACACCCATATTGCAGATAATTTTTTCATTTGTAATTCTTCAGTAAAAATGTTATATACCTTTCAGATGATATCTGGCATGCGGAAACAATTTCACGCACTTTTAATCGGCGACCCTCCATGACCATTTTGTGTACTTTCGCAATGATTTCTGGAGTAGTGACACATCTTGGCCGACCACTGCGCGGATCATCATCTAAGCTCTCCCGACCAAGTGTAATTCATTTCTCCACTTGGCAACAGTTGAATATAAAAGAGCAGAATCCACCCAGTGTATTCTGGAAATCGGCATGAATGTCTCTTGATTTCATACCTTTCTTTACGAAATATTTAATCACTCCTCTAATGTAGTACAGTACAGTGCAGTGTAGTGAGAACACGCCACCTGTTTCAGTTGTCCAATGAGCAGAGTGTACACAACCTAGCGCTTCCCACACACCCGACATAATGCAAACTACAGAGACATCAAAGAATGCTGTGGTGGATGTCACCTAAGTACAGTCTGTTTCGCAATCTCCTGATCCACACAAAGAAAATATTTGCACACCGAAAAATACATGGCATCGTCGCAGAATGCCTGCAAAATCAGGGCCATCGAGTTCTGGAACTGTGACTGAAAATGTGTGCAAGAAGAGAGTGGAAGTACTGGAGGCCCAATTACATATGATGAAGACAGAACATAAGAAGGAGCTAAATTTTAAGATTCTGGCGCTAAGAGAAAAATTAAAATACTGGAAGAAGAGAAATGCCAACATATGATTTTTTTCCTGTGGCAGTGAATTTTTATAATTATTTTCTGCTGTGTTGTATTGTAATGTATTAATGTCATATCACAATTGAAATTCTTTGTGTTTGTCCCATTACTGAGGACTGCTACTATTCTCATTTTTGTGTATGTAGTATCTGCTTATAGCTTATCTGACACTGCACTACGTTTCACCCAACCACTGAAAATTTGGATTACTTCATAAATAACACACAGGTTAGCAACACTGCTGTTTACTTAAGTCAGCAACTGTAACCTACATGTCAGCTGCAGGCTTGCAGCCATAATGTAAGGTGAACATTTCACTTAAATGACTTTAGATTGAGTTAGACTTAATGAAACAAAATAATTGTACAAAACCATCCTTCTTACTCCAACTTTGAACTGGAACATACATGCTGTAACAGTTATTTACATGAGGCCTAATGTAATCAAGTTGTGCATTATTTACACCAGACATATTGTAACATATTAATTTATGAAGGAAAGCTCTCCAAAGCATTACTTTTTGTGTGCCTTTTTTCTAGCAATATTCTGCACCTGGTAACTTTTATCACAACTATATTTGTAGTGAGGCATTTTGAGAAATACATTGCTATGATGGAGCAGTCTTCTCTGCAAAAGTAATTATAGCAATACCTTGCACCTGCTATTGTGTAGGATGAAAACCCGTAACTTTTATCACAACTGTATTTGCAGTGAGGCATTTTCCGTGGTACTATACTATAATGGGGAACTCCCTTCTGCAAAGGTCAGCATTGAATATGTGAAAAAACAGCATCAATATTTGTGACAGATTGAGGGAGGGATTTTTCCTCAGTAATAACTTAAAATATGACAATTCTTACAGACAACCTACAGCAATACGGTTCCCCTTTCATATCTTCCCAAGTCGCACACTCCTTAACTAATTATAGCTCTTGCACTAATTCTCAAAATATTAGACATTGCACATAAAATTCCATTGCCTTTTGTAGCAATGTGAACTTGTTTATGGTGGCAATTTGTAAACACCAATTTTTCTTCACCTTAATCCATTTTTCTAATACCACATTGTTGTACATGATATTGTGTAAAGTGCTGCTACATGCATGACTGGCTAGAATTAACACTGTAATTCAATTCTTTGCACAAAAAAATGACTCTGATCACTATAGGACTTAACTTCTGAGGTCATCCGTCCCCTAGTACTTAGAACTACTTAAGCCTAGCCAACCTAAGGACATCACACATATCCATGCCCGAGGCAGGATTCGAACCTGAGACCGTAGCGGTCGCGCGGTTCCAGACTGAAGCGCCTAGAAACGCTCGGCCACTCTGGCCGGCATTCTTTGCATAGTTTGTTTGTTACTACATCACCATTTTTCTAGATCTCTCCAACCTTATAGCAGCACACATGTATGTTTAAAGCAAATTATATTGTAAACAAAGAGTAGTGATTAATACGTAAGCGGTTTAAATAGTCACAAACTGACATTTTACGTTATTACATAAATAATTATTTTGTAGTTTTGTGTTTACTACATTTTCACAAATTTAAGGTAATCCAGGCAATAAGACTGTATTAATAGCGTGCAGAAGTACGGTAAAATAATCCAAAATCTGGAAGCTTCTCATAACAAACAATGTTCCCTTTTAGTATTGTAAAACCGTTGGACATCCACACATAACTCGTTAGAGTAAAAAATTGAGATGTTTAGGATCTGTAGTGAACATACTACAGAACTATCCCATTATATTTAATCCCTATCGCTCTTACTCACGGACTCTAAATGTAATGGAATAATTTTTTCTCAAATTTAAGTACATACACCGAAGCAATATATAGAGTCCTACATTGCTTTCACAACCAACGAGAAATACATCTTCGATAATGAGTTATCAACAATTTCACCCTAAAAAAATCTCCCAGGAAAACAGCAGCACATCCTATCCCTGGCATGTACAACGTCCGATTTCTCATTATACATCCGGCTCAGTGAGTACTTTTGTGTTCCCTTCATAACAGATGAAATAAATTACATGCTGAAATAATCGGAAAAATATGGCGAGATGCCGCAACTATAATCGTAATATTTTATTCTGAAAATTTCCGAACTTATGTTACCTTATTGGAAATGTTCATTATTCATAGCACGGCGAAGTGTTCTTGCTAGTAATAAGTCATCGCGATACGTCTGTTGTCCATGGAGCACAGGTTCGTTATAATTAATGTTGGGACCTCTCTCATTACGTATCTGATTCAAAAGCCGAGCAATTTCTGGATCTTCTGGTGGTTCTTCACTGCTCGTAGTCCTGGCAGTGTTATGCAAGACAGCCGTACTCACAATTATTGACATTGCTTTCTGTTGATTACATCTTATTCCTGCAGTTAATATGGGAAATCTTCTCTTCCACAAGCCATATTCTCTCTCAACGGTGTTCCTAGTTTCAATATGAGATCGGTTACACCGTTGCTCTGCTTCATTTTGCGGATTTAAAAGTGGAGTTAACAAGTACGATCTATGTGCGTAACCATTACCTCCCAATAAGTGAGCTTGTGGTATTTCTCCGTTTAAATCTGAGCTCTGCGAGCGCAGTTGAGAGATACGGTACTGTCGTGCATGGAGCCCGGCCATCGAGCGACATCATCCCTTATTAACAAATTGTGATCGCTAATGGCTCGACAGCTAAAGGAGAAATATGATTTCTAATTGCGGGAAGGTAGGGCAGAGGGTGTGTTACTGTGAACAGTTCAGTGACCGGGTTGTTCTAATCAGAATCGACAGCAGACCAACACCGACAACGATAGTTCAGGTATACATGCCGACGTCGCAAGCTGAAGAGATAGAGAAAGTGTATGAGGATATTGAAAGGGTAATGCAGTATGTAAAGGGGGACGAAAATTTAAGTCATGGGCGACTGGAATGCAGTGTGGGGGAAGGAGTAGAAGAAAAGGTTACAGGATAATATGGGCTTGGGACAAGGAATGAAAGAGGAGAAAGACTAATTGAGTTCTGTACAAGTTTCAGCTAGTAATAGCGAATACCCTGTTCAAGAATCACAAGAGGAGGAGGTATACTTGGAAGAGGCCGGGAGATACGGGAAGATTTCAATTAGATTACATCATGGTCAGACAGAGATTCCGAAATCAGATACTGCATTGTAAGGCGTACCCAGGAGCAGATATAGTCTCAGATCACAATATAGTAGTGATGAAGAGTAGGCTGAAGTTCAAGACATTAGTCAGGAAGGATCAATACGCAAAGAAGTGGGATACGGAAGTACTAAGGAATGACGAGATACGTTTGAAGTTCTCTAACGCTATAGATACAGCAATAAGGAATAGCGCAGTAGGCAGTACAGTTGAAGAGGAATGGACATCTCTAAAAAGGGCCATCACAGAAGTTAGGAAGGAAAACATAGGTACAAAGAAGGTAGCTGCGACGAAACCATGGGTAACAGAAGAAATACTTCAGTTGATTGATGAGAGGAGGGAGTACAAACATGTTCCGGGAAAATCAGGAATACCAAAATACGAGCCGCTGAGGAGTGAAATAAATAGGAAGTGCAGGGAAGCTAAGACGAAATGGCTGCAGGAAAAATGTGAAGACATCGAAAAAGATATGACTGTCGGAAGGACAGACCCAGTATACAGGAAAGTCAATACAACCTTTGGTGACATTAAATGCAACGGTGGTAATATTAAGAGTGCAACGGGACTTCCACTGTTAAATGTAGAGGAGAGAGCGGATAGGTGGAAAGAAGACATTGAAAGCCTCTATGAGGGTGAAGATTTGTCTGGTGTGATAGAATAAGAAACAGGAGTCGATTTAGAAGAGATAGGGGATCCAGTATTAGAATCGGAAATTAAAATAGCTTTGGAGGATTTACGGTCAAATAAGGCAGAAGGGATAGATAACATTCTATCAGAATTTCTAAAATCATTGGGGGAAGTGGCAACAAAACGACTATTCACGTTGGTGTGTAGAATATATGAGTCTAGCGACATACCATCTGACTTTCGGAAAAGCATCATCCACGCAATTCCGAAGACCGCAAGAGCTGACAAGTGCGAGAATTATCGCACAATCAGCTTAACAGCTCACGCATCGAAGCTGCTTACAAGAATAATATACAGAAGAATGAAAAAGAAAATAGAGAATGCGCTAGGTAACGATCAGTTTGGCTTTAGGAAAAGTAAAGCGACGAGAGAGGCAACTCTGACGTTACGGCTAATATTGGAGGCAAGGCTAAAGAAAAATCAAGACACTTTCATAGGATTTGTCGACCTGGAAAAAGCGTTCGACAATATAAAATGGTGCAGGCTGTTCGAGATTCTGAAAAAAATTGGGGTAAGCTATAGGGAGAGACGGGTCATATACAATATGTTCAACAACCAAGAGGGAATAATAAGAGTGGACGATCAAGAACGAAGTACTCGTATTAAGAAGGGTGTAAGACAAGGCTGTAGCCTTTCGCCCCTACTCTTCAATCTGTACATCGAGGAAGCAATGATGGAAATAAAAGAAAGGTTCAGGAGTGGAATTAAAATACAAGATGAAAGGGTTTCAATGATACGATTCGCTGATGACATTGCTATCCTGAGTGAAGGTGAAGAAGAATTAAATGATCTGCTGAATGGAATGAACAGTCTAATGAGTACACAGTATGGTTTGCGAATAAATCGGAGAAAGACGAAGGTAATGAGAAGTAGTAGAATTGAGAACAGAGAGAAACTTAACATCAGGATTGATGGTCACGAAGGCATTGAAGTTAAGGAATTCTGCTACCTAGGCAGTGAAATAACCAATGACGGACGGAGCAAGGATGACATCAAAAGCAGACTCGCTATGGCAAAAAAGGCATTCCTGGCCAAGAGAAGTCTACTAATATCAAATACCGGCCTTAATTTGAGGAAGAAATTTCTTAAGATGTACGTCTGGAGTACAGTATTGTATGGTAGTGAATCATGGACTGTGGGAAAACAGGAACAGAAGATTAGGTGGACTGATAAGGTAAGGAATGAGGAGGTTCTACTCAGAATCGGAGAGGAAAGGAATATGTGGAAAACACTGATAAGGAGAGGGGACAGGATGATAGGACATCTGCTAAGACATGAGGGAATGACTTCCATGGTACTAGAGGGAGTGTAGAGGGCAAAAACTGTAGAGGAAGACAGAGATTGGAATACGTCAAGCAAATAATTGAAGACGTAGGTTGCAAGTGCTACTCTGAGAGAAGAGGTTAGCACAGGAAAGGAATTCGTGGCGGGTCGCATCAAACCAGTCAGTAGACTGATGACAAAAAAAAAAAATTGCGGGAAAGTTCAACATTATGTCCTCCAGGAGACTGATTTCTTATATGGGTACTATACAAGGTACGAAGAACACCAGGAAATCTGTCCAGCTGACTAAAATCACTCATTACAGAGCGCACTTCTCTTGTAGGAAATTTTGTGAAGAGAGGAAACATTGATGCTATGATGTCTGATATACCACTGATGATTCGTTGTGATGTTGTACGGCAGACGAAATCTCTCTTCAAACTTCCTGTCACCATAATTTTCAAGAGGGTTTCCCCTTTCTACAATTACTCCAACGCGGTTTCGACCACGATAATTCTTGGTCAGTGCCATCCATAACAACAAAAAGCGCCGCCATCTTAATACCATATGCTTCCAAAATCGCGTTTATGTGGAGGGAACCGGGAAAGAGCCAGGGTTTAATGTAACCGCGCTCGATTCTCTCGTTTAACTTAGATCGATGTTGGTGCTCCGCAATTTGACGTTGAACTGGATTATACATCGACTTGATATCGGTTAACTGTTGACCGAGATTGGTGCACTCGGTGTAATGTTTGCTTGTCATGAGTGCTTAAATGACTCTAAAAGACACATCGGCTGTCCTGGTGATAACGTGTACGGCGTCCTACCATGTTTGCCCAATTCACCCACCGAGAAGCAGTGCTCTCACGAGCCTAACAGATACGGATCTCAGGGAAGGTCCAGAGAAAACATCAGGTGGACACTTTGGATACCAGCAGAATATACGAACGCACTCTCCTTGACAGGGAGCCAGTTCGTCGCGACTCGGCTAAAGAAATTGTAAAAATCTCTGCCAAAGCCAATGGGACAGTGTAATGCAGCCTGCTGAGAGCACTTTCTCTGGCTAGGTTAGCCCACGCTGCTAAGGCCGTGCCCAGCAGCGGGCCGTCCTCCACTTGAAAGCTGGAGGGCGAACACTAGACTTACATAACCGTGCACGGTCACTCGAGTTGAAACTTCCTACACTGCATACGGAAATGGGTTCTTTCTATACAAATATGAGAAGTAGTTATTAATATATTGGATTAACCCTGCCGTTTTGTTCGGATCTGTATGACACAAAATGGCTATAAATTACATTTCTTTTAAGAAAAATTTATTAAATGCATCGACTTTGTCTAAAAATTCATGAGAAATACATGTCCAAAAAGTTTTAAAATATTTTATGCAGCTGCATCATAACATCAATAGTGACGTTTGTAACACTGATGTCCTGATGACACGACATAAACTTAACTACTCTGTCAGGCAGCAGCAGCCGCCCGAGATAGACGCAGCAACAGGGATGTAACCGACTTTGTGACTTTTACGAGTTCCTAACCAGGAGCATATCGTATAATTTCATCTGCGGGCATTGGTAGTGTAGTTCCTTGAGTTTCTGTGTGTTGATTTAATATCTAATAGCAGCAGCTCACGCGTTTTTATTCCATCGGAAAGTAAACCGATTCTGACATATTACGAGTTCCTACTGAGGAGCGAATTATCTAGTTTCGAGTCCTTCAGTATTTAAGTTTTCGAATGTCACCATATTAATCCAATTTATTAGACACAGTTCGTGCTTTTTCGTCGGCGGCGACAGTAGAATTATGCAGCACGTGTCCATAGTCCGTTGCATGGGCATATTAGTTTTACATGGTCTTTAGTATGCATAGGGATTGGATTATTGTGTGCGGATGTGAGCCGAGTTGATAACACAACGCTCACAGCTCCAGGCTGCGATGGCTTCGGGTAAACAGCTCGAAGCTTCAGTGGATGGGCACCACTGTTGGGGACCGGCCATGGGGATCCACTGGACATCCAGCTCTTTCGAGTTTTCCAATCGGTCCTCAGCAGTGGTTACTGCTCGATCTGAAGTTGGCCCCTCACCTGTGGTCGAGTGGTAGGTCGCCCAGGGACGAAGCAGGCGGCGCAAGACTTCCCAGGGAGCCGCACGCAAGGCCTCCACAGTTAGATAAACAGATTTCATAAGCTGTCTGTCGCTCAAGCTGATACCGTCGCCTGTGCTGTTTCAGAGGAAACCTCTCAGCCTGCTAGATCCGTAAAATGACAAAGGGTGGGATTATTGATAGTTGGGACCTCCAACGTTGGCCGCGTTATGGGGCCCCTTAGGGACATAACTGGCAAGAAGAGGAAGAAAGCCAATGTGCACTCCTTGTGCATAACGCGTTGAGTCTTTGCAGGCGCGGAATGGAACTTCTGGAGGACATGAAGAGCACACGGTGCAGCCAACTGCAGTTGGTGGCTCACGTCGGTACCAATGATGTGTGTCACTTATGATTAGAAGAGATTATCTCTGGTTTAGAGCGTCTAACAGAAGTGGTAAGGGTTGCCACTTTTGCCTGCAAGAAGAAAGCAGAGTTGACCACTTGCAGCATGGTCGACATGACCGATTGCGGATCTCCAATACAGAGCCGAGTGGGGGGTCTGTCAGAGGCTCAGACGATACTGCGACCATGTAGGCAGCAGATTTCTTGTCTTGCGTAGCAGGGTCGTTGGGTTTCGGGGTCCGCTGAATAGGAGTCCACTACACGCAAGATGGGGCTACACGGGTAACAGGAGTTGTGTGGCGTGGACTAGGAAGTTTCTTAGGTTAGAGGGCTTCGAGAAGACATAAAAAGGACCTCAAATCAAAGGGTGCAGGCGTAACACAGGAAGAGCGTAGATACAGGAAAATTAGGTATAAGAGTTGTAAATTGTCTTAGCTGTGTTTGGGAAGTACCAGAACTACAAGCACTAATAGAAAGCACTGATGCCCAAATCGTTACAGGCACTGACAGCTGGCTAAAGCCGGAGATAAGTGCAGGCGAAATTTTTGCGAAGTATCTAACGGTGTTGCTGGTACAAGTAGTTTACCGTCTCGCGAAATTGAGGTAGATAGTTCCTGTGTGTTAATATAGACAGATATCACTCTTGGCAACCGGAACAAAATAATAATAATAATAGGATCCTTTTACCGACCTCACAATTCAGATGATACAGTTGCTAACGGTTCAGAGAACACTTGAATTTAATATCAAACACGTACCCGACTCGTACAGTTATAGTAGGTGGTGACTTTAATTTACCCTCGATATGTAGGCGAAAATACAGGAGGTGAGCATAAAACATGAACCGAAATTGTGCTAAACGCATTCTCTGAAAGCCGCGAGGTGTGGCAGCGGGGTAGGAGGCTTCATGTCACGGTTTGCGCTGGCCCTCCCACTGGAGGTTCGAGTCATTCCTCGAGCGTGGGTGTGTGTGTTGTTCTTAGCATAAGTTAGTTTAAGTAGTGTGTAAGCCTAGGGACCGACGACCTCAACAGTTTGATCCCTTAGGAATTCACACGCGCACTTAGTTTATGATCCGACGCGAGTAGCAAACGGTTGTGAAAACACACTTGACTTCTTAGCAACAAATAATCCTGAGTTAATAACGGGCATGAAAACAGATACAGGGATTAGTGAACACAGAGCTGTCATAGCGAGATTGAAATTTCAACCCCAAAATTCTCCAAGAATAAACGAAAAATATATCTTTTAAAAGAATCACATAAAAATTCACTTGACGCATTCCTGAGAAACAATCTCCACTCCTTCCCAATTAAAAATGTAAGTGCCCAACCAGATGTGGCTTGAATTAAAAGAAATAGTATCGTCAGCAATTGAGAGGTTTATGCCAAATAAATTAACAAACAACGGAGCTGATCGTTCCTGGTAAAGAGAATAGGTCGGAACACTGTTGCAGAAACAACGAAAAAACATGCCGAATTCAAACAGACGCTAAATCACCAAGCTCTTTTACAGAATCTCGAAATTTAGCACGGACTTCTATGCGAGATGCTAGTAATAGTTTCCACAACGAAATCTTGTCCCGGAACCTGGTAGCAAATCTAAACAGATTGTGGTCGTGTGTGAAGTATGCTAGCGGCCAGACACAAACAATGCCTTCTCTGCGCGATTGCAATAAAGATACTAAGACAGAGCTGCCAAAGCAGAGATTACTAAACACAGACTTTCGTAATGCCTTCACAAATGAAGACGGAGTAAATATTCCAGAATTCGAATCACGAACAGCTGCCAACTTGAGTAACGTAGATGTAGAAATCCTCGTAGTAGCGGAGCAACTTAAATCATTTAATAAAATCAAGTCTTCTGATCCAGACTGTACACCAATTAGGTTCCTTTTAGAGAAAGCTGATGCAACCGCTCCATTCTTAACAACCCCATACAACAATTTGTTCGACGAAAGATCCGTATACAAAGACTGGAAAGATGCACAGGTCACACCAAAAACGAAGAAAGGAAGTAGGAAGTAGGAGTAATCCACTAAATTACAGTCCCATGTCATTAACGTTGATATGTAGCGGTATTTTGGTATATATATGAATTTGGACATTATTACTTACCTCGAAGAAAACGGTCTATTGACACACAGTCAACTTGCATTTAAAAACATCGATCTTGTGAAACACAACTAGCTCTTTACTCGTACCAAGTGTTGAGTGCTATCGACATGGGAGTTCAAATTGATTCCATATGCATTCGTGATTTCATGTCAGAGAGGTCACAGTTCGTAGTAAGTGACGGAAAGTCATCGAGTAGAGTAGAAGTGATTTCTAGCGTTACCTTGCTGTTCCTTATCTATATAAACGACTTGGAAGACAATCTGAGCAGTCGGTTTAGGTTGTTTGCAGATGACGCTTTCATCTGTCGACTAGTAAAGTCATCAGAAGATCAAAACAAACTGAAAACGATTTAGAAAAGATGTGTGCATATTGCGAAAATTTGCAGTTGACCCTAAATAAGCAAATGTGTGAGGTCATCGACATGAGAGCTAAAAGGAATCCGTTTTTACTTCGGTTACATGATAAATCAGTCAAATCTACAAGTTGTAAATTCAACTAAATACCTAGGGATTCCTATTAAGAACAACTAAATTGTAAGGAACACACAGAAAATGTTGTGGGGGAGGGTTAACCAAAGACTGCCCTTTTATTGGCAGGACTCTTACGAAATGTGACAGATCTACTAAGGAGGCTCCCATCATTACGCTTGTCCGTGCTTTTTTAGAATATTGCTGCCCGGTATGGGATCTTTACCAGACAGAATTGACGGTGTACATCGAAAAAGTTCAATGAAGGGCATTACGTTTTGTATTATCGCGAATTATGGGCGAGGGTGTCACTGAAATGATACAGGTTTTGGGATGGACTTCATTAAAACAAAGCCGTTTTGCGTTGCGGAAGAACCTTTTCACGAAATTCCGATCACCAGGAATGAAAATATTTTGTTGACGCCAACGTAGGGACGAACGATTATCATGATAAAATAAGGAAAATCGGAGCTCATACGGAACGATATAGGTGTCACTTCCCTCCGCGTGCAATACGAGACTGGAATAAAAGAGAATTTTGAAGTTGTTTCGATGAATCGTCTGCCAGGCACTTAAATGTGATTTGCACTGTTGATGTAGCACATGTAGATATAGGTAAACAAAATTTAGTTGTTTTCTGGTATTCTCTCTCGTAATGACGACCTTTTTCGACACAACTTATCCCCAACAATCAACAACGACTCTGGATTCACAACAAGGGGCTTGTTTCAATTTACAAGAAATCGCTGAGCTACTCTCAATTATTTGAATCTTAATTATTTCAGCTTCTCAGTTTGAATTGCGACACCATGGCAATTGGATCATTGACTGATGCTGAGTTGGAAGAATAAATTCCTCAACATATAACCAAAGCTTTCCACGCTTGAAGATCGTGTTAGTAATGCACTTGAAAGCAAGTGATCTAATGTCAGTGACGACAGTTCATAGCCTGTAAACAATAGTGCATAGTCCTTTCTTTGTAATACTGGGAATACAGAATGACTTTTTCACCTACCGGGCCGCGCGGGATTAGCCGAGCGGTCTAGGCGCTGAAGTCATGGACTGTGCGGCTGGTCGCGGCGGAGGTTCGAGTCCTCCCTCGGGCATGGGTGTGTGTGTTTCTCCTTAGGATAATTTAGCTTAAGAAGTGTGTAAGCTTGGGGACTGATGACCTTAGCATTTAATTCCGATAAGATGTCACACACAACTGAACATTTTTGAACATCACCTACCGGAACAATATGACTACCTATCAGCTTCGAATGTCATCAGGAATAAACCAATAGTTCCCAGGTATGCAGCTAACAGAATGAATGACGTAAAATCTCCATTTGAAGTGGTATCTTATACAACGACAGATCTGTCAAATATTGAGGACAGGAAGTTTTTGATAACAATGGGCAAATATCTACGGTTCCGTTTTTCACGCGTATTTAGGACTCTGATTTCTTGCTGCGACATATTGATGACATGGGGAACCTACAAAAACTTCGTGGGTTTGGGATACTGAGTGGAACGTTTTTCAAGCAACCGTATCCAATGAAACATTCGTGAAGATATTGCGTAGCTACAATTTGATAAGGATTTCACTAGATGTGTAAAACGAGATACTGATAAACATTCTGTAGTTCATAGTATAGCGGTCGAGTAAGTAGCGAGTTTTTGCAATTACTTTTAACAACATACTAGACTGTAACAATGTCAACAACTGTATAAAAAATTCGTGTAAGTAGAAGCATTTTGCAGTATTTCAATATTGGGTCATATTGACTTGGCCGGCCGCAGTGGCCGAGCGGTTATAGGCGCTTCAGTCTGGAACTACGCTGCTGCTACGGTCCCAGTTTCGAATCCTGCCTTGGGCATAGATGTGTGTGATGTCCTTAGCTTAGTTAGGTTTAAGTAGATCTAAGTTCTAGGGGACTGATGACCTCAGATGTTAAGTCCCTTAATGCTCAGAGCCATTTGAACCATATTGACTTGAAACGTACATTTTTATAGTGCAAGTAAACAGCGTGCAGGTATGCCGAAGTATGTACGGTACTATTTTGTTGGGGGACCGGCAGCAGTGCCAGGGTTGGCGAGGTGTAGCTGTTACCTCCATGAGTATCAGGCCTGGTGTGAAACTATTCGCCACTAAGGCGAGCCTCGGAATTTTCCGGTCGGCTGCCCCGCTCTGAGGCTGCACACTCGCTCCTCGCCCTCAGCCGCAGCTGCGATAAAGGCGACCGGTCCCTGTCCAGCGCCACGGGCTCTCGTCCCCTTCTGCTCCCAAAGAGCTGCTCTATGGATAACTGCGAGAGCCCTTACGCTTCTCTGCACTGGTGTCGCAGAGATTGTAATAGACACTAACATGTGTAGGTTGTTTGTTTTAGCTTGAGACCAAGTAACTCGGAAACGACGCATCGTAGGAAAAATATGTTCTTTCTGGAAAGTTAATGCTACAAGTCCGTGCTACAACTGGTCACCTCGTAACTACCCCTCCTATGTGGTCGGGGTCAACTTAGTATTTTCAAATGGGAAACGTCCATTTTTACTGCGCACTCGGATTCTGCTCCTAAATATACGTAAGCTTTACTCAAACAATTGCTTCCCATTAGGGTTAGGTGCCACTGTAATCGATACATATCAAGTGTGCTTGTTTTAGCAGCTAACAACTCCCCATCGCAACCCCCCCAGATTTGGTGGTAAGCTGGCTCTTTAAAGAGCCCGTCAAAACTGAACGTAAATCAAGCATGGAAACAGGAAGAAAGTGTACTGAACTGTGCGAAAAAGAAGAAAAACTGAAACACTGAGCGGTCCAAACTTCAACTATCTAATACTGAGCAGTTTGGACCACGTTCGTGTCGTGACTGGGTGGTAACGGTGTTGGACTGTGAAGGGGGACATGCGGGTTCAAGTCGCACTCGATGCATACTTCTTTCTTTCCACAAAATCATGAACTTTCTGTCCTGTCTTTGACGTGCCTGTCCGCTGTATTCAGATATGTGTATCTGTTGTGGCGTTATGTCAGTTTGCAACAGCTACGTGTAATGTAGGGACCTCCACACACACGTACCTCCTATTTGTTCTACACAGATACCTGTTACTCCTCTTGCGTTTCTTTTTGAAAATTTAGACACTTGAATTCCTTCGTTGCAACATAGTTCACACCAGTTTCATTGTTGTTTACGTTTCTGCGAGAGGACTATGAGGCATCTCACCTAATACACTCCTGGAAATGGAAAAAAGAACCCATTGACACCGGTGTGTCAGACCCACCATACTTGCACCGGACACTGCGAGAGGGCTGTACAAGCAATGATCACACGCACGGCACAGCGGACACACCAGGAACCGCGGTGTTGGCCGTCGAATGGCGCTAGCTGCGCAGCATTTGTGCACCGCCGCCGTCAGTGTCAGCCAGTTTGCCGTGGCATACGGAGCTCCATCGCAGCCTTTAACACTGGTAGCATGCCGCGACAGCGTGGACGTGAACCGTATGTGCAGTTGACGGACTTTGAGCGAGGGCGTATAGTGGGCATGCGGGAGGCCGGGTGGACGTACCGCCGAATTGCTCAACACGTGGGGCGTGAGGTCTCCACAGTACATCGATGTTGTCGCCAGTGGTCGGCGGAAGGTGCACGTGCCCGTCGACCTGGGACCGGACCGCAGCGACGCACGGATGCACGCCAAGACCGTAGGATCCTACGCAGTGCCGTAGGGGACCGCACCGCCACTTCCCAGCAAATTAGGGACACTGTTGCTCCTGGGGTATCGGCGAGGACCATTCGCAACCGTCTCCATGAAGCTGGGCTACGGTCCCGCACACCGTTAGGCCGTCTTCCGCTCACGCCCCAACATCGTGCAGCCCGCCTCCAGTGGTGTCGCGACAGGCGTGAATGGAGGGACGAATGGAGACGTGTCGTCTTCAGCGATGAGAGTCGCTTCTGCCTTGGTGCCAATGATGGTCGTATGCGTGTTTGGCGCCGTGCAGGTGAGCGCCACAATCAGGACTGCATACGACCGAGGCACACAGGGCCAACACTCGGCATCATGGTGTGGGGAGCGATCTCCTACACTGGTCGTACACCACTGGTGATCGTCGAGGGGACACTGAATAGTGCACGGTACATCCAAACCGTCATCGAACCCATCGTTCTACCATTCCTAGACTGGCAAGGGAACTTGCTGTTCCAACAGGACAATGCACGTCCGCATGTATCCCGTGCCACCCAACGTGCTCTAGAAGGTGTAAGTCAACTACCCTGGCCAGCAAGATCTCCGGATCTGTCCCCCATTGAGCATGTTTGGGACTGCATGAAGCGTCGTCTCACGCGGTCTGCACGTCCAGCACGAACACTGGTCCAACTGAGGCGCCAGGTGGAAATGGCATGGCAAGCCGTTCCACAGGACTACATCCAGCATCTCTACGATCGTCTCCATGGGAGAATAGCAGCCTGCATTGCTGCGAAAGGTGGATATACACTGTACTAGTGCCGACATTGTGCATGCTCTGTTGCCTGTGTCTATGTTCCTGTGGTTCTGTCAGTGTGATCATGTGATGTATCTGACCCCAGGAATGTGTCAATAAAGTTTCCCCTTCCTGGGACAATGAATTCACGGTGTTCTTATTTCAATTTCCAGGAGTGTATATCCGCCGTCCGCGGATTGGAAAATCTCAGAGTGTGTGTTATAGCGTTTTTACTGAACCTAAAGTCCTTCTTCAAAATTTACAAAACAATATTCGTGAGGTACGACTGATCCTCCAAGCCTACCAATAAATGAATCAGAGATTCATCCAAACATAAACTGTATGTAGTAACCATACAGCTTCACCAAACCAAGCCCCGGGCGTCTCGTGAAGAGCGGCTCAGAGTCCACGTTGCCGTCACCTGAGTCCGAGGACGAGTAGAGGCCCTGCGAGGATGGCTCCGGTATGCAGGCGGCGGTTGACGATGACACGGCAGCTACGATGACACCAGTGGGCTCGCTCGGCGTGAACTACCTCTCCAGGTTTTTTTTTCCTTTATTGTAATTTCCGTCGAGTGTGAACGGCTCCGTGTTTTGTATTTTTGTGTCTACTGTTTTTTGCCTGTCAGTCTATCCATTATGTGTCTTCTTCATGTTTTTTCTCATTGTGAACTCGAAGTCTGAAGAGCAGCGTACAATGCTGCTGCCAGCCTACCTATATATATCTCCGGCGCGCGAATGTCCACGAAGCCGGTACGAGTCCGGGGACCTGACAAGTGGGAGAGAAGGGGGAGGGGAAGGGAGAGGGGTGAGCAAAGTTGTCAATGGCAGAGGAGATGGGAGTAGGAGCGGAGGAATGTGGGTAGGGGAAGCTCGGGGGAGGAGTGACGAGAGTGGGAGGAGGGAGAGAAGGGCGAGAGGGTGCCCTTAGGAACAAGGCACAGGAGGGGGGAGGGAGGGTCAAAGTAGGTAGGAGGGGTAGATGGAGGGGAGGAGGGCATCATCAGGGAGGTGGAGCTGGCGGAGGCCACCTTGGGAGAGGGTGTGGAGAGTGGAGAGATGGAGAGCAAGTGGGCAGCAGATGGGCGCGAGAGAGGGTGGGAGAGACCAGCGGGTGAGGACGATCTAATTTATGGGAGGTGTAGTGGATCCATATCCGTTCGAGGAAAAGGAGGAGGTGGGGGAAGGGAATGAGGTCGTATGGGATCTGCTTGGGGGAGGGGAGACAGATGCGATAGGCGAGGTGAAGAGCATGGCGTTCTAGGATCTGAAGGGATTAGTAAAAGGTAGGGGGAGTGGAGATCCAGGCAGGGTGGGCATGTCAAAGGATAGGGCAAATGGCGGATTTATAGGTATGGAGGATGGTGGAGGGTCCAGACCCCTATTTCAGCTGGAAAGGAGTTTGAGGAGACAGAGACGGGAGCTTGCCTTGACTTGGAATGTCCGGAGGTGGGGGGTCCAGGAGAGGTGACGGTCGAGGGTGACACAAAGGTACTTAAGGGTGGAGGTGAGGGCGATAGGATGGCCTTGTATGGTGATGTAGAAATCGAGGAGGCGGAAGGAAGTGGTCCAGGAGAGGTGACGGTCGAGGGTGACACCATGGTACTTAAGAGTGGAGGTGAGGGCGATAGGATGGCCATATATGGTGACGTAGAAATCGAGGAGGCGGAAGGATATGGTGGTTTTGCCGACAATGATCGCCTGGATTTTGGCTGGATTGACCTTAAGCAACCACTGGTTGCACCAAGTGGTTAACCAGTCAAGGTGGGATTGGAGAAGGAGTTGGGAGCGCTGCAGGGTGGGGGCAAGGGCAAGAAAGGCAGCGTCATCGGCGTACTGGAGAAGGTGAAAGGGGGGTGAAGGCGGCGGCATGTCCGCCGTATACAAGAGGTACAGAAGAGGGGAGAGGACAGAGCCGTGGGGCACACCGAATGAGGGGAAAAAGGTGCAGGAATCCGTGTTGTGGATGGTGACGTAAGAAGGACGTTGGGAAAGAAAGGAGCCGATCAGACGGACGTAGTTAATAGGAAGGGTGAAGGTTAGGAGCTTGAAGAGGAGACTGGAATGCCACATGCGGTCATAGGCTCGTTCAAGGTCAAGGGAGAGATAGATAGCGGAACGATGGGAATTAAGCTGTTCGGAGAAGAGATGGGTCATCGGAATAGAAGGACGGCCGAAAGCCACACTGTGTAACGATCGTAGGAGGAGACAGCGGGTGGCGGTTTACCGGGTTTAAGGAACATCAGGATACGGGAGGTTTTTCACAGGTTGGGGTAGTAGCCGGTGGACAGGACTACATTGTAGAGCCAGGGT
The DNA here is from genome assembly GCF_021461385.2 of Schistocerca piceifrons. NCBI lineage: Eukaryota > Metazoa > Arthropoda > Insecta > Orthoptera > Acrididae > Schistocerca > Schistocerca piceifrons. The sequence continues at coordinate 635,825,839 of NC_060139.1, forward strand.
GGAGAGGAAAGAGGCAGGTGCTTCACGAAGGTGGCGATAGGTGACACGATCGTGACCAGGAGAGGTGTTGCGTTTCGTGCGGAGTATATCGAGGAGATCCTGTGTAGTGATAGGAGCATTGAGTTCTGTGTGTGCAATGTTGTCCAAGTACTGGAAACCATGTGTGAGGGGAGGGACAGACATGTCAGTTCGATTGCGGACATCTGGGAAGAGGGAGTAATCGAACTGGGGATCGTCAGGGATGGTAGAGACATCGGAGAAGTAGGAGGCAAAGTGATTGGCCTTACTAATGGCGTCAGGGAAGGGTTGGTTGTCATGAAGGAGAGGATAGTAGTGGGGGGGGTTTAGGTCTGGTAATGCGGCGGAAGGCTGACCAGTACTTGCATGAGTTGCTAGGAAGTGTAGCGTTTAAATGGGTGCATGTCTGTCGCCAGTCCCGGCGTTTCTTATCCACGAGCAAGGTACGGGTGTGTCTCAGGAGTTGCCGGTGGCGTCGTAGTGTGTCCAGGTCACGCGTGCAGAGGAACGCACAGTGGAGACAGTGGGATTCACAGAGGATTAGGTAGGACGTTGGGGGTGGATGGTGACTGAAGGGACGTGGGCCTCCACAGCCTCAGAAAAGGTCTGCTGGAGAAAGGAGGCAGTATGGGTAATTTCGTCAGAGAGGTCGTAGGTGAAAGGGTGGCCACCGACCTGGGTGGAGAGGGTATCCCGGTAGGCATTCCAGTCGGATTGGGAATAATCATGGACGTACTTTGGGGGAGGGTCATGACGGGGGTCAGGGTGGGGGCGACAGCCGTCTGAAATGGAGAGGAGGACAGGGAGATGGTCACTACCAATGGGGTCCAGGACATCCACCGTTATGCGACCAAGGAGGTTAGGGGAGGAGAGGATGACATCAGGAGTGGAGTTGGATTCGGGGCGGGTGTTCTGGGGGATGGGGATGAGAACGCCTTGGAGAGAGGAGAGGAACCGATACCACTGCCGTAACTGGGCGGCAGAACGACTATGGATGTTGAGGTCGGCGGCGATCACGTAGGAGGAGAAGGTACGGTCAATGTGGGAGAAGAAGTCAAAAGGAATAGGGGTGTTAGGGCGGACATAGATGGTGGCGTAGGTGATGGTAGCGCAGGTGATGATAAGGCCAGGGAAGAAGAGACTAAGGATTAGGTGTTCAGTGGGGTCAGGAAGGAGAGGTCGCAGCCGAACTGGGATTTGGCGGTGGTGACCAATGGCTACTCCACCACGCGCTATCGGGAAGGGATTGTCGCGGCGGTGAAGGAGGTTGGGCGAGGTGGGAACGATGTGGTGGGACTGCAGAAACGTTTCATTAAGGAGGAAGGCATCCACGTGGTGGGTTACGAGGGTGTGCATGAACCGGTTCTTGTTGGCGGGAAGGGAATGGATGTTGTTGAACAGGATAAGGTGCTGTCGCGTCATGACAGGGATTTAGACGAGGGTGTTGAGACGGGAGAAGGTGAAATGGGCATGGTTGTGGGAGTAGGTGGCATACATTTTTAGGTGGAAGACGGAACGGGCGGCGAGGGAGATCTGTTGGAGAGTGTGAGGGCGCTGGAAAGGGTGGACGTTTTGCAGAACAATGGTGAGAAACCTGATGATGTCTTCAGTGGTGGGGGCGGGGGACGAAGGGAATTGCCAGGAGGGGTGGGAGCGTCCACAGAGCGGACAGGGATGGTGAGTTCAGTAGTGGTCAGAGGGGGTCGGGCTTTACATTTTTGGGAGTAGGTGGGATGGGGGAGATTGCAGGTATTACAGGAGAGAGGGGACTGATGGTTAGGGCACTGCCGGAGGAAGTGTCCTTGCTTACAATGCGGGCAGGTGGGGGCCTCACAGCACTCAGCTGTTGTGTGTGCATTGTAGCGCAGACACCTCTGGCGGCAGAGGGATTGAGGAGGGGAATGGGAGGCGTCGCTGGTTGAAGAGGAGGGCACCCTCCTTCAGGAGGCGGTCAATGGAGGGGGGCGCCCTCTGAAGAAACATGCATAAGGCGGGTGGGGCCGGCGGAGTTAAAAATGCCGCGGACCGCCCGCACCTCCAGCGTGGGATGCGCCTTGAGCTCCGTCAACACCTCCTCCATGATCGTCGGATTAAGCCGAGTGATCGTGGCGGTGAGGGTCTGCTGAGGTTGGGGTTGGCGGGTAGGAGACGGGAAAGGAGCAGGAGTGAGGGAGGTGTTGGCGCCAAACCGTGTGATGGGGATGCGTGAGAGGATGTCAGTATGGAGGGTGGGGCTGGAGGAGGAGATGAGACCTGAGTCTTGTCTGGGAGTGAGGAGGGTGAGGGGGCCTCCAGGGAAGTGTTGGCGGAGGTGGAGGGAGAGGTTCCGGGCCTTGAGGATGGAAGGATTGGAATGAGAGAGGAGGTATTTGTAGGAAGATGATGGGAGGAGGAGGAGGAGGCGGAGGGAGCAGGGCCAAGCGGGGTGACATCAATGGCATCCTGGGGGGGGGGGGGGAAGGAGGATGGGGTGGGGCCTTTTTGGAAGCAAAGGAGGTGGTGGTGCCACTAGGGCGTTTAAGGGCGGCGGAAGGGTGGGTGGTGACATAAGGGATGGGAGCTATATGGAAGTGGCGGGAAGTGGCAAGTCCCGGCGCGGACACAGTATTTGGCGCCGGAGATGGTGATGGTGATGGCGACGGCGACGGCGACGGCGATGGCGGTGATGGCGAAGGCGATGGCGATGGGGAGAGCTGGGCATGGGCAGTGGCCCATCGGGCCACCACCCTAGCTGGAGCTGCAGTGACAGGCTGGGGGAGTGGGAGGAATGGATCAGAGGTAGAGGAGCAGGAGGAAGAAGCTGGGGAGGGGCCGACAGAGGGCGATGGCGAAGGGAGTGTTAGAAGATGAGAGATGGAAAGAGGGGGGGGGGGGCGACTGAACACACGATGTAATGGTGGTGTTGGTGGTGGAGGGGGAAGTATATACTTTGGCAGTGGCGGTAGTAGTGGCAGTGGTGGGGGGGGGGGGGATGACATGATGACAGGTAGGAACCAAGACAGTACAGGACGAGAAACGAGGGAGGAAAAACGGGGACGGCCAAAGCGGACGGACGATGACCAAAGTCCCACGCTGCTGGCGCTGGCGACTGCTGGCAGGAACGCCGCAGCTGCTGCTGCTGCCGCGGACGGGGCCGGGGCTGCTGCTGCTGCTGCTTCTGCTGCTGCTGCCACTGCTGCTGGCTTTACCGCTGCTGCTGGCTGGCTGGCTGGACCGCTACTACTGCTGCTGCTGCTGCTACTACTGCTGCTGCTGCTACTGCTGCGGCTGCTACGGCTGCTGCTCGGCTGGACCGCTGCTGGCTGGCTGGACCGCTGCTGGCTGGCACCTGCAACCCTATCACTTCGATTAGTGACAAGGCACGAATCGAAGGGCGGTACTCATTGCGAGGTACCGCCGGAGATGCGGCGTCTCCAGGCTCCTGCGCCAGCCTAAATACTGCTGGGCGCATGGATATGGCTGGCTCACGTGTCGAGCGGAAGGAAAGAGGTCCGCGGCTGTAGCGACCTCTTGCAGCGCCGTGGACGCCTCCTGGTGGTCTCTGGGAAGCGTCTGTGTTTACGGGAAGACCGCCCAGGCTGACCCCTACTCGGTCCGGGGCCCGCTGAACTGGTATGCTTCGCGGGAAGCGAGAGTTGCAGGCGCTTAGTCTGGACACAGTACTCATTGTTTATCACATTTACTTGCGACGGTAATACATAACTCATGTTCTATAACTTATGTATATTATGGCAACTGCCTAGGCTACAGAAAGAGATCAAACATATCAACGACCGGAAACACAGATTATAATTTTGTGGAAAGAGTGAAAACAAATGGCAGGAGGGAGTTTTGATCAGAATTCGTTAGCTATGCAGTGCAACACAACGACCACTTAACCACAATGGCATTGCTCTGCCGCTTCGCTCGATGTAGTACTTGTTAAGCCAGCACCGTTCACTGTTTCCATTTTTCTTTTTTTTACAATTCAGTACACCCTCCTGTTTTCATGTTTGATCAGTGTTCAGTCCTCACCCCATGAACCGTAGAACTTGCCGTTGGTGGGGAGGGTTGCGTGCCTCAGCGATACAGATAGCCATGCCGTAGGTGCAACCACAACGGAGGGGTATGTGTTGAGAGGCCAGGGCCAGACAAACGTTTGGTTCCTGAAAAGGGCAGCAGCCTTAGTAGTTGCAGGGGCAACAGTCTGGATGATTGACTGATCTGGCTTTGTAACAATAACCTAAACGGCCTTGCAGTGCTGGTACTGCGAACGGCTGAAAGCAAGGGGAAACTACGGCCGTAATTTTTCCCGAGGGCATGCACCTCTATCGATAAATGATGGCGTCCTCTTGGGTAAAATATTCCGGAGGTAAAATAGTCTCAAATTCCGATCTCCAGGCGGGGACTACTCAGGAGGACGTCGTTATCAGGAGAAACAAAACAGGCGTTCTACGGATCGGATCGTGGACTGTCAGATCCCTTACTCGGGCAGGTATGTTAGAAAATTTAAAAAGGGAAATGGATAGGTTAAAGTTGGATATAGTTGGAATTAGTGAAGTTCGGTGGCAGGAGGAACAAGACTTTTGGTTAGGTGAATACAGGGTTTTAAACACAAAACCAAATAGGGGTAAAGCAGGAGTAGGTTTAATAATGAATAAAACAATAGGAATGCGGGTAAGCTACTACAAACAGCACAGCGAACGCATTGTTGTGGCCAAGATAGACACAAAGCCCACGCCTACGACAGTAGTACGAGTCTATATGCCAACTAGCTCTGCAGATGACGAAGAAATTGAAGAAATGTATGATGAAATAAAAGAAATTACTCAGATAGTGAAGGGAGACGAAAATTTAATAGTCATGGGTGACTGGAATTCGGTAGTAGGAAAAGGGAGAGAAGGAAACGTAGTAGGTGAATATGGATTGGGGGTAAGAAACGAAAGAGGATGCCGCCTTGTAGAATTTTGCACAGAGCACAACCGAATCATAGCTAACACTGGTTCAACAATCATAAAAGAAGATTCCATACATGGAACAAGCCTGGAGATACTGACAGGTTTCAGATAGATTATATAATGGTAAGACAGAGATTTAGGAACCAGGTTTTAAATTGTAAGACATTTCCAAGGGCAGATGTGGACTCTGACCACAGTCAATTGGTTATGAACTGTTGATTAAAACTGAAGAAACTGCAAAAAGGTGGGAATTTAAGGAGATGGGACCCGAATAAACTGACTAAACCAGAGGTTGTACAGAGTTTCAGGGAGAGCATAAGGGAATACAGTAGAAGAAGAATGGGTAGCTTTGAGATAGACAGGAAGTGCAAAATGGCTAAGCAGGGATGGCTAGAGGACAAATGTAAGAATGTAGAGGATTAGCTCACTGGGGGGTAAGATGGATACTGCCTACAGGAAAATTAAAGAGACCTTTGGAGAAAAGGGAACCACTTGTATGAATATCAAGGGCCCAGATGAGTACCCAGCTCTAAGTAAAGAAGGGAAAGCAGAAAGGTGGATGGAGTATATAGAGGGTCTATACAAGGGCGATGTATTTGAGGGCATTGTTAAAGAAATGGAAGAGAAGGTAGATGAAGATGAAATGGGAGATATGATACAGCGTGAAGAGCTTGACAGGGCACTGAAAGACCTAAGTCGAAACAAGGCCCTGGGAGTAGACAACATTCCATCAGAACTACTGACAGCCTCGGGAGAGCCAGTCATGACAAAACACTACCATCTGGTGAGCAAAATGTATGGGATAGGCGAAATACCCTCATATTTCAAGAAGAATATAATAATTCCAAACCCAAAAGAAAGCAGACGTTGACAGATGTGAAAATTGCCGAACTATCAGTTTAATAAGTCACGGCTGCCAAATACTAACGCGAATTCTTTACCGACAAATGGAAAAACTGGCAGAAGCCGACCTTGGGGGGAGATCAATTTGAATTCCGTAGGAATATGGGAACACGTGAGGCAATACTGACTCTACGACTTATTTTAGAAGCTAGATTAAGAAAAGGAAACCTACGTTTCTAGCACATATAGACTCAGAGAAAGCTTTTGACAATGTTGACTGAAATACTCTCTTTCAAATTCTGAAGGTGGCAGGGGTAAAATACAGGGAGCGAAAGGCTATTTACAATTAGTAAAGTAACACTATGGCAGTTATAAGAGTCGACGGACTTGAAAGGGAACCAGTGGTTGGGAAGGGAGTGAGACAGGGTTGTAGCCTCTCCCCGATGTTGTTCAATCTGTATATTGAGCAAGCAGTAAAGGAAACAAAAGAAGAATTCGGAGTAGGTATTAAAATTCATGGAGAAGCAGTAAAAACTTTGAGGTTCGCCGATGACATTGTAATTCTGTCAGAGACAGCAAAGGACTTGGAAGAGCTGTTGAACGGAATGGACAGTGTCTTGAAAGGAGGATATAAGATGAACACCAACAAAGTCAAAACGAGGATAATGGAATGTAGTTGAATTAAGTCAAGAGATGCTGAGGGAATTAGATTAGGAAATGAGACACTTAAAGTAGTGAAGGAATTTTTGCTATTTGGTGTCCAAAACAACTGATGATGGTCGAAGTAGAGAGGATGTAAAATGTAGACTGGCAGTGGCAAGGAAAGCGTTTCTGAAGAAAAGAAATTTGTTAACATCGAGTATAGGTTTAAGTGTTAGTAAGTCGTTTCTGAAAGTATATTTATGGAGTGTCGCCAAGTATGGAAGTGAAACATGGACGATAACTAGTTTGGACAAGAAGAGAATAGAAGCTTTTGAAATGTGGTGCTACAGAAGAATGCTGAATATTAGATGGGTAGATCACATAAATAATGAGGAGGTACTGAATAGGATTGGGGAGAAGAGGAGTTTGTGGCACAACTTGACTAGAAGAAGGGATCAGTTTGTAGGACATGTTCTGAGGCATCAAGGGATCACCAATTTAGTATTGGAGGGCAGCGTGGAGCGTAAAAATCGTAGAGGGAGACCAAGAGATGAATACAATAAGCAGATTCAAAGGGAGGTAGGCTGCAGTACGTACTGGGAGATGAAGAAGCTTGCACAGGATAGAGTAGCGAGGAGAGCTGCATCAAACCAGTCTCAGGACTGAAGACCACAACAACAACAACAGTGTTCAGTTATGACAGCCTCTCCAAAGGCCAACTTACCACTAAATTTGAGGGGGTAGCCATGTGGAGTTTCCCTTATAAGAACCGACACATTTCATTCTACATTTCATTTACGACAAAAATGTAAGTCTGTGTGTTCTAACGGTAGATACTGATCTTCAATCGTTACTTTACCGTTGGAAACGTCCATTTACAGTACAAATAATATGGCTGTACATTGACTTTTTTTGGCAAGTAAGTTACTTGTGTAGTAAAGTACTTTTCTGTAACCTACTGGACTGATTGTGGCGAGTCCGCAAACCATCGAAATTCTGGATTCCGTTGGTCGCCGTCGAACCCAGGCATTAAGGTGACTGATGTGTTTCCAGCCAACCACCGTAACTCATGCGCTGGCCGCTACTTGGCTAGAGGAAGAACACAGGCCGCAGCCGTTGTAATAAGGTACAACGTCCATGAAGTGATAGTGATAGGTGCACCTGCCATGTATACACATTGAAATCGGGCACCCCAATCGTGAAAGGAAAGGGGCTCAACGAAACCAGGCTCCTCAGTGGTGAGAGACAAGGAGCTAACCGTTATCAAGTGTCCCGATCGGAACAAAAAGCTACTACAACCACACGTCACTGTTCGTCGATCACGCTAAACATAGTTCCTAACGAGACATAGAACAGGTTTACCATACTGTACCGTCTAATCAAATTTGAAACGCTACACTAAATTCCAAACCTATGTTTCAATCGTTACAACATAAGGGTTTATTTTTACATCACAAACGTAATGTGCAATCAAATGCGTCGGTTCTTGACTGTAAAAACTGTCACGCTTGATATTTGTTGATTAAAGATGCATCTACCGCGAATTAGAAACAATGGTTTCAGTAAGCCGTACTTATTTACTGCCGCAGAATCCCAATACACAAGAAATGCGGGGTTCCCAGGCAGGAGAGGTTGTTAGGAGGTGGATAACTGTAGCAGAGACAGATGTTCCCAATATCACAATTACGATTTCATCTACAAAATTTATTCGTACGCTGCGTCGTTTAGAAAATATTTAGGTGCACCAAGTTACAACAAACACATATTTTACTGTTTCCTTGACTCTCTGCTGCTGAATCGAAACTTGTTTCTGCGATAGCAGTGCAGCACAGTGTAAAGGCTCCCCCAGTTATCCGTAGGACAGCTCTCTCATTAAGCATCAACGGTCGTTGCAGGAAGACAGAATGTAGAAAGTTTCTGGTCAACTGCATCAGAGCCCTATTCAATGGAGGACATGCAGCGCAGATAAGAAACGGTATGTACACAATTCTCGGCGTAGTTAGTACGGTACTGTCCTACTGCAATGCGGGATTACTAGTTGCTTCTCCTAGCGGTAGTATGTTGGGACTTATAAAGTCTGTGGTGGCTCAGTCACAGCTCAGAATGCTATTGTTTCACAGAACCGACCGTTGCGGCACGGTGGTCAGCTCAATGGCCTCGTATCCCCGAGGAAGACGGTTAAAATCTCCATCCGGTCATCCACATTTAGGTTTTATGCGATTTCCCTAAACTGTTAGGCAAATGCCAGGATGGTTCCTTTGAAAGAGTGAGGCCGATTTCTTTCCCCGTTCTCAACCATTTGGAGCTTGTGCTCGGTCTATAGTGACCACCTACTCGACGGGACACTAAATCCTAATTCTCCTGCCTTCCGTCGTTCCTTTAATACGTAAGAGGTGAAATGGCTCATTACCTTAGTATTGCTCCTACTTGCTTCCGTCATGACTGCGTGCAAAAGGAAAACTAAACAATGTAGGACATCCTATGAACAACTTACTAAAACATGTACGATTAAGAGAAATGCATCGACCAAGAAGTTAGGCAAAATGTGACATAAAGATCATCCTCTCGGGTGTTTTAAATTTAGTGGCTTAATATATCCTGAAAACGTCAGAGAAACCATGGGGTGAGTAGTAGCAAATGGTACCTACATCAAGTTAATTGAACAGAAAATTAATATTTCTTAAGAAATAATAACAAAACTACGATATTGTTTTGATCAAAGGAGATGAGTTACAAACACCGTTGGTGGTAGAGAAAAATTAATTTCATGTCGCCTAAAATAAAAACCGCACTGGAAACTGTGAAATCTTTCGCGAAGGATTTACTGTATTACCTGTTCTCGGTACACTCCGAGCTAATATTATTCCTACATGTTTAGGGCGAGAATATTAAGTACTGCTTCTCAGTTAATGGTGTGCTTCCAGATCTTCAACTGAGTTTTTGTTTCAGTTCCATACACAGAATTTTGACTGTCGACACGGCTATCTTCTTCAGGTGCAGAGAACTGTGCTCACACTTGTACTAGTAGCCTGGGTTCCAATCACACAATGATAGAAAGTAGGTCTTCCACCGTCTTTTGTGGCTAGCTTCGGACCGCGATACTCACTGTGCCATTTGATGCGTTTTCGTTTCTCAGAGCTCGCACATTTTCTGTCAAAAGCATTTTGTCTAAGCGTTTCCCAGATTTCATGGATGCGTTGACCGGCAAGATCTTAATTGGATGCTAGAACCCAAAGACTTGTCTAAACTGAAATCTCCGTATTGGCCGATTACATATTCGGACGCGTTTATTCCTATAAACTCTTTAATTGTGGTGTCAAAGATAGTTTGCGACTACACCTCTATACTGGCCTCATCATATTCCATTTCAAGCTTATATTCCAATTACAACCAAATTTCTAGGGAACATGGACCATCCTGCATGCATTCTTCGAGACTGTCCTTCACTCGGCCAAAAGAGCTGTTAGCTTATGTTTATTACGTTATCTGCTTATCCCGGTCTTAGTTAGAGTTCAAATATTGTTCCAGTTCCTTAACAGTTTCTTCCATAATACGAAAAGGTGATGAGTGTCAAGTCAGACATATAAACATTTGGAAATAAATCGAATTTCCTATAATAACACTACCTTTCTCGACCACAGTACTTTATTGGCTTTATTGCACATTTATGCGTTTCTGCGATGCGTCATTTTAAAGGATTTACAATTATTTTACAATCAATGGGAACATGTGATTATATCTGAGATATTAAATACATCACGACAAATCACGACAAGCGAATGAAACACTTACCCAAATATATAACACAATACTTTATGAGTCAGAGATATCAGGATGATGTCCACCTTAATATTATCACATGTAAGTAGGAACTGATTACTCTGCACTCGCAAAAGTTTTAAGAAAAAAGACCTCCAGATCATATGTCACGCATGGCAGTTATGAGGTATCATATTTTGGCATTACGAAGGTAATCTGCGGCCGGCCTAAGTGGCCGTGCGGTTCTAGGCGCTGCAGTCTGGAACCGCGAGACCGCTACGGTCGCAGGTTCGAATCCTGCCTCGGGCATGGATGTGTGTGATGTCCTTAGGTTAGTTATGTTTAACTAGTTCTAAGTTCTAGGGGACTAATGACCTCAGATGTTGAGTCCCATAGTGCTCAGAGCCATTTGAACCATTTTTGAAGGTAATCTGCATTTTTTAATCATCGTACAACACTGACAATGCAATATGCTTGGATCATTCTGTTTCATAATAAAAACTTACAGCGTTTCATAAAACTAATTGCAAATATATTCGGGCATATATTCCAAACTACATGCAACTGATGTATAGCTAAGTCTACGCTATAAGTGAATACAGCATTTATGAAATTTATGATACTGCAGATCGTACATAACTCTCCTAATAGAAACAGCGTAACTCTGGAACTGAACATATATTTTCGCTAACATATCGAGGATAAATTGAAGTTGCCACCAACTATAATTGACAGGGTCGGGTATATGTTTGAAATTAGACCCAAGTTTTCTTTAAACCTTTCAGCAATTGTATCATATGAGTTGGGAGTTCGGTAAAAGGATCCAATCGTTATTTTATTCCGGCTGCCGGAACGACGTCTGTCCATACTAACTCCCAGGAACTATCTACTTCGATTTCGCTACAAGATAAACTAGTTCCTACAGCAACAAACACGCCACCGCCAACTGGTTCTAGCCCATCCTTTTCGTATACTGTAAAGTTCTTCGCAAAAATTTCGGCTGAGCTTATGTATGGATTTAGCGACGTTTCAGTACCTATAATGATTTGAGAATCAATGCTTTCTGTTAGCGTTTGGAGTTCTGGTAATTCTCAAATACAGCTCCAATTTACTACTATTATACCGATAGTCGTTCCAGTGTTTAGCTCTGAGCCATTGCTCGTGAGGCATCTGCGGTTTCGAAATATCTGGAGCGATTTAAGAGTTTCATTGCCATTGCAAATCACTTTTGACTGTTTATTAAGAAGAAATAGCTCTTCTCTGTACAACTGAAGAATATTTTCTTCCTCACATCGTTCCTTTCATCTCTGGCCAAAGTTTTAGAGCCAGGCGGTGTGGCCGAGTGGTTTTAGGCTCTTAAGTCTGGAACCGCGCGACCGCTATGGTCTCAGGTCAGAATCCTGCCTCGGTCACGGACGTGTGTGATGTCCGTAGGTTAGTTGGGTTTAAGTAGTTCTAAGTTCTAGGGGACTGATGACCTCAGATGTTAAATGCCATAGTGGTCAGAGCCATTTGAACCATTTTTTTTTCTTCGTCGTTGTGTATGTGACCCAACAGGAAGAGAGAGACAGAGGGAAAGAGAGAGAGACAGAGGGAGAGAGACAGAGGGAGAGAGAGAGAGGGACTGAGGGAGGGGGAGAGAGAGAGAGAGAGAGAGAGAGAGAGAGAGAGAGAGAGAGAGAGAGAGAGAGAGGATAGAGGCCATTTCGAAATGTCGAGTTTACAGTGCGATCTTATGTGTACAGAAACCAGTGAAGATTTTATTCCACTGTCACGCTACAACAACCTTCATAGAAACAATAGTCTTATAGCTTTAAATTCAATCATGCTATTTCATTAATTCCTTCCTCTTTCTCTCCAAACCAACCCACCTTCCTTTTTGGATTGGTTTGTACACAAAGACACTAAAATGCATAATTCCTTACTACGTGAGTTCATTCTTATTGAATTTACAACAGTATGGTACCTCCAAGCTGACATCACACATCCACATTTACAAATATAATTCGTCTACGTAGCCCGTGAAGGGATACATCATTTAGGTAAGAATCGTACTAATGGTCTATGGAACGGTTAACTAAATAACTATTTCTAAATCCTAGGAAGCAGACAAAAATACAATATCTTAGGAACGATTTGACATCTAATCACATTGAAAATATTTAAGGAAAACAGAAAGTAGCTCGATGCACATACTTCAGCCTCCCGTGAGGGAAGTCTTACACTTCAGCTTACGTTGATCAAAATTCCCGACCTGAAATACCGCTAGTGACCAACAATAGGATGAAGAATAAGTTAGAGGGTCCTGCGCTGATACTGCACTGACCTCATTTTATCCTACTCGGTGAAGGTAGGTGCCTGACACCAGCTTTTGGTTCTGATGCTGGCACTGCGTGCCGTAAACAGACGCTGCTACATGGTAACTCGACACATTTCTACGAAGTTCATAACACGTCAGAAATTGCTGAATTCGTCGGTGACGTTGTCCATCTGCTTCGTACACCGCCGTGCAAGGGGAGTTTTTACTATTGTCCGCAAAGACCGCCTAAAGGCCAGATTCGTCGTGTGGAGAATATTTTATACTGTCTGGTAGACACACACCTGATTGGTGCCTTCCAGAATGCAGAGAGCTATGAAGGAATGAGCTACTGTTATGCGCACCAAATCTTCGGGCTGCTTTGCGCTCTCCTTCCTGTAAAGTGACGGCGGGCGCACATCCTACGCTTGAACTCACCCTGCTGGGCATTTCGGCTAAAAAGTGTAGGCAGGTCCCAGTATTACGTCGATGGTTGGAGGTGCAGCGTGTTCATCACAACTTCACTGCCATTGCAGTTCCGCTTTTGGCACCGTTACTCAGCTGTTCCCTGTGATAATAACGGTGTTAAAAAAGAAGTTTGTGGGAATGAGACCATGCACTATGTAGCTCATTAGAGTATTCCACCAGTTGTTGAGTCCAGTTTCCTTTCAGGTTTCTGAACACTGGCAAGGACTTCCTGACCTTCCATAGTTCTCCATGAATTCATTATATGGGTATTCCATTGTTCCTTCTTCTATTAACTTTATTCCTAGAAATCGATTCTTCTTCTGAAATGGAAATTGGAAATTTATGGTAAGATCCTATGGGACCAAACTGCTGAGGTCATCGGTCCCTAAGCTTACATACTACTTAATCTAACTTAAACTATCTTACTTTAAGGAGAGATTACACACCCTTGCCCGAGGGATGACACGAACTTTTAACTGTGGGTGTGTGTGGGGGTGGGTGGGGGGAGGGGAGGTGGGGGGGCGCGAACCGTGAACCTTGAGACGCACCTTAGACCGCTTGGCTACCCCGGACGGCTTCAGAAATGAATCTGACGTTCCTATAATGTATTTTCGGTTTCTCTTCGTATTCACTTGAACATCATCGCAGTCAGTAGATTAGAAATTTTATACCGATCATGTACACTTGTTAAATAGACTCAGCTCAGTCATTGTCTAAAGTATAATGATCATTCCCAGTTTTAGTTGTTTGTTGCGGTTATGCGATGAATTTTAGTTACCAGTGAATTGTTTCTACTCTTATTTCGTACTTCATTACTATATCTGTCAATCTCTCACCGAATTACTGAATTAGATGTGGCCTGTGGCACAGAATCGAGTTTCACGATACACTTCTCACTGGCCTAACTGGTTTCATCTATGTGCGTGAAGCGCTCGGGAGTCTGGTGTGAGGTTGCGTCTTGCGGCATGTGGCCAGTAGCAGCTCAACTATCACGTTTCCTGCAGCAATGTGGTTCAGTTCTGAGTATTCGGCTGCATTGAGAAGTACGTCATCATCATCTATCAGCTCCGTGGCCACTGCGGAAACAACAGACACTCCTTCGGCGCTCCACCGGGAATTGGGTGGGAGGGGACAAGGGATAGACATTGGAGCGACGGTTGAGGTTTTCTGTCGGCGGGCGGGCCTTTGACGTGAGGTAAGCGGTATGAAACAGATGCGACAAGAACATCTTAAGCCAATAGAAGAGGCCACAGCGTTCCGTGACTGACAAGTTATGGGGTGGCACTGGACTTGGTTGAGATGCTGGCCTCATAAGTTTTTTGTTCGGTGTTACTCGTCCAAGCAGTTGCCGTGGACTCTCGTAGGAGAGATTGCGTTGGGAGGTACCGAGCGAGGCGGAAACAGTGTGTAAGGTGGCGTGCCGTGATGCTGGGCTTTATGTTATGAGTCACAACGGTCAGTGCAGGTTTTGCCAAGCTGTATATCGGCATCACCCACTTGCAGAGAGGGAAGTGTCCTTTCCCATTGTCCATAAGAAGATTACAAGCACAGCCACAGATTATGTTGACCTTATGTGATCCACATGTTCTGACGGACAGCATTTAGGTGTTGTCAGGGTTACATTATTTTGGGGTTGCTACTGAGAAAAGGCCGCCAGTGACTGTAGTTATATAAGTTTTAAAAGTTGCGAAAAAAGTTTGGCACAGAGAGAATAAGAGCGATCTCTATGCTGCGTGTTTATATTCATGCAGAGGTCGTGTTTCAGTCATTTTACAGGGCCGTAAGTATTTGGTGTTTAACTGCTGTCCACCGTTAGTATATGAGGTAGTTCTGTGTAGTTGTGTTTTTCATAGTGTTAGCTGAGTAGCTGCTGGAATTCATAGGTGATAGGGTGTAGCTATTTTTGCGGCTTTTCCGGCTTTTATTCGTTTAGCTATTTACTCACTTATCATTTCCTATGGGAAGATATAGTAAATCTTCTGATTTCGGTTCGTTTATGCTGGGTAAGTGTCCACTTGGATATCACCTGGGCCGAATAATATTAGTGACTGAAAGTACTGTATCTGCTTAGAATAAGACTTACTTTCATATTAGTTTTTGCTGTACTCATTTTTAAGTAAGAATTATGTCTGGGAAGAAACGCTATTGTAAAGTAACCTCAAGACTGCACAACCTCCAACCCAAACCATCCCCCGAGGGGATCCACAACTCTTTTGTGGATACGTGCGTAGCGAGCACGGGACCCCGAGCTAATGTGGCCTTCCTTCCTTTCCGGGCTGCATACCATCCCTTTCCGCATCCTTCCCCATCCCCCATCTTCGCCCCCCTCTCACCTCTGGATCTTTCCTTCCCTTTCTCCCCCTCTTGGAGTATGGTTTGTGCCTACGTCCGGAGACGGACGCTTGTAAATGTACCGCATTCTTCGCCTTCCTTGCTTGTATAACTCCATCCTTCCTTTGTCCTTCTCTTTTCCTTACCTCTTCTCTTTACCCTTTTCTCCGCTGCAGCGTTTGAGACCTCTCTTCTTTCCTTTCCCTTTCTCTTTCTTCCTCCTTGTGCGTGTCAGAAGGCCGACCCACGCACTTCCATGCGTAGCCGGTGACGGGGTAACGCGTAATTCCCCGCCCCGGGTAGACAGGTAGGACACGTACGTACTGTGGGGCGGCGGATGTTTAAGTTTGTAACAATAATAAAAATCTGATTGCTGGATATATGCTTGCGTGTAAAATCAGTTTCTAGCTTTTTGAATGTTGTTAATGCTGTCTTTTGCCGTTCTCAACACTGGCTCTCTATTTACTCCGTGACCCCCAGAAAGTGATTTTATAAAACTTGGAGCCAGTAAATAGATATCCTAGTGCCCACTTTACCTGAGAATGTTCTTATAGCTGCAGCTTATAGCTCTGAGGAATTAGGAGATTGTCCGGGATTTCTAATCAAAAACGGTTTTCCAAAATAGTTGAGTATATTCTGAAATTCACTAATAAAAACCACAAGTATCCCTACAACCTAACTAACAGAACAGTTCAGAGTCTAATGCGCTGATGCAACTACAAATGTCCGAATCAAATGTTAAAAAGAATGCTCGCCATAATTTGATGAAAATATTTCATCAAACGCCACGCTAAATATTTGGTAGAATGTCTGTCCCGCGACGGCACGTGAAAATACGACAATACGCAAACTGAAGTTAGTTAATGAAACTCATCCCAGAATTAACACTTCACATAAAATGTCTTCATGGTTCCGCGTATCTCTAGTAACTTAATACGGCACCCGAGGCTGTTTGTAGCAGATACACTGATGCGACGCGACTACCGACACAGATGGCGTGTCATTCAGCGTCTGGAGAGAACTGGGGCCTTGCTTCCTCGCGCAGTGTTCTTATATATAAAGCCGCGGTGCGGACGGCTGAGGGAACGCCTGATTACATCCGCTCTCCCGACTAGCCGCTGGGCTAGTAACGCACCACTTCAAGTTACATAATAATTTATAGCTTCTTTGGCTGATGGCCGAAGAAGCTCTTAATTTAAACGTGCATTCAGCACGCAGGTAAGTATTGATAATAAAATTTTGACGTGGCTAAGTTAAATACTTTAGGCGAGAGAATTAATTGAATTGCCCTGCACGCACTAGATGAGCTCTGAACTAGCCCTGTTGAGATCCGCTATCGCTATAATTTTATAGGTATTAAAAAGAAACTTTACACATCTTCATAATCATAGCGGACCTCCAACCTATTTAAATCTAAACATCCTAGCCTTATTTACTAGCCTACTTAATCTATCTTGCTTCCTTCAGTTTTGAGATGAAAACCACAAAATCATGAATTTCCACTAAAGTCTTAATTTGTGAAATCCAAAGTACTGTTTTTATTAAATCATTATGAAAGATGAATCTAAATATAAATTTTGAAGTCTCTAGCTCTTTTCTGTTGCGCCAATGATTTTTCCAGCAAAACGTCCAAATCTCGGAAATGGCTGAAGTTATCGAACTGATATTTAACACACATTAATTTAATATTATTTCTGACCTGCTAGAAAAGTTTTAGTTCATTTGCTTGATTTTTAAGGTATTGCGCAACATTTATGACGTCAGAGCTAGTTACAGCAGACTGGCTGGCACACAACGGAAACTGATGTGAATTTATTACAGCGTGAGTAGGCTGCTTCCCTACATCACCCTCTACTTAAATTTTTTTTTTTATGAATGTTAATGAATGAAAAAAAAATTTAATTACAAAAAGGGAAGCAAGAGTACAGTTTAACTCCCTATGAAAGTTCAAAATTGAAATATAAACCTGTAGAAACATTAAAGAAAACTGATTACCTACATTAATTATTTAAATTGTAGGCATGTTCACTGCCTTTTAAACAATGTCATTACTCAAATTTTTAAAGCAAAGTCATGAAATAGTTTGGCATACATATTGCCTTAGACAAACAAACACATACAAATTGAAAAATTATGAAAATCTTAGATCCATTAAAAACATTAAATACATCTTTACATACACAAATTCAAAGAAAATAACATGACACATAAACAGATGATTATCTCTTAGCAGTCTTTTCTAAACCTGAAAGAAAAGTTCACAAATAATTTTTACACACGTGGTTGTAGCCGCTTTGGCTGGCGTCCTACACTTCCATTCACAAGGGTAGAGGAGGGGAAGTTGCTATGGTGTGCGTCCTTCACGTTCTCTCTAAATTACATGGGGGAAAGGGGAGGGGTCACTGTGAGTTGTGTCCAAGTCACTCCACGCTTTCACGCAGCTACCAGGCTGCCATTATCTGGTTTGTCCTGTAGAACAAACAAAAAGAGTGCCTCAGACTCTGTTCACTTAAAATCTAAGGGTGGGTCACAATGAAATGGGGATATATACATTTTATCCTTTGTTATTTTGCTGGAACAAAGTTAACAGAACTTTTTCAATTTTACTCTCGTGGTTACTTAATTGTCATGAAATCGGTAAACAAATGGCTCAAAACGCCGTTAGTCACTTACAAGAGAAAATTTTATGCTCATGGCATATAATCATAAATCCTATTTAATCTGAATTTATTAGTTCTGGGCCGGAACACTGAACCAATGCTCGGTACATCCTTGATACATTTGCATTTTAAGCACTTAACTGACTCATCTTTGATTACTTTATTCTTAAAGATAGTATGAGTATGATTAATGGTTGTTTTCTCAGCTTCTTTGTACATGTGAGTAACTTTTGGTAATAGTACAGTTGTGAGTGTTCAAAACACACTACGTTTAGTTGACTATTAAATCCACTTATTGGTCCTCTGCTGTTGTCAGTTCCACATCTGCAATTAGGTACTTACTTACTTAGAAGTGTATTTATGCTGAGCTAAAATAATGTTTCACGCCTGTCAGTATGTTATTTATTCATTTTGCTAGTGTATGTACTTATTTAATACTCACTCTATTAATATTTAAAGCATAGGAAAGCACATTTATTTCATATTCATAGTGTATTGCAGCTGATTAGTTTGCTCACGTGGCAATTCATTTCCACTCAATCGGACGCCGAAACCACAGGTAGTCTCTCTCAGACCTACCACTAAACTGCATCAAATAATTATGGACGAGCGTAATGCTAAATTCCTTAAACCTATAGGACACCATGAGCTGCTCTGTCTCATCTAACATAAGGGTACCTATGGTCGCATTCACGCCTCCAACTCATAACCTCAATATGTGTAGGTGTATCCTGTCACACACTACACTAAAATAATGGCCAACTCCAATCGTATAAATACTTCAGGGACGTGTCCTTCACGTCTCAACCACAAACACTGCTCAATTCCATACACTGCCTTTCCTTGCTACACCAGGTGAGTTCAATCTTACAACTTATCTGCATATTTTTTCATACCACTAAGCAATCTCTTTCTTACTATTTATTAGTTAGCTCTAATGCATACACTAGGTTTCACTACCACTTCAGATCCTGCTTGAACATGAATTCATACATCTTTTTAAATTACTGTTGGTGGACCATTTCCAATAAAACAACACTTAGTACTTATTATATTACCAGGGTACTATACATACTTGTTACTCAAATACATTTTATATCTTAATTACGTCATACTTCTCTATTGTTTGTCACTATTAGGTTTGTCACATTAGGTATTTTTCTTTGTCACTAATCGGTGGATAGAATGGTTCCATAACTCATGGCTTGTTAGCCATGACGGAAAATTTTCATGTCTGGAAAGAAGAGGTCGAAATTTTTGTGGATAGGAAAGAGGAAGAATGAGTGAGACCTGAAACGGGAAAGAAGATCTCACACAGCTGGGACTGCACAGCTGCCACACTGTGTAGAGGTTAAAGAACAACCTCCTCCCTACAGCATTCATTGGTTTAAAGCTGTATTGACAACCATACCGGAAAATTTAATGTATGAAAGAAGAGGTCGAAATTTTTGAGGACAGGAAAGAGGAAGAATGAGTGAGATCTGAAATGGGAAAGAAGATCTCACACAGCTGGGACTGCACAGCTGTCACACTGTGTAGAGGTTAAAGAACAACCTCCTCCCTACAGCATTCATTGGTTAAATGCTGTAAAGAAGAGTAAGAAATTTTAGGTGGATAGAAAAGATGAAGAGTGAGTGAGACCTGAAAAGGAAAGAAGATCTCACACAGCTGGGACTGCACAGCTGCCACACTGTGTAGAGGTTACAGAACAACCTCCTCCCTACAGCATTCATTGGTTAAATGCTGTATTGATCACCATAACAGAAAATTTAATGTATGAAAGAAAAGGTCGAAATTTTTGTAGATAGGAAACATGAAGAATGAGTGAGACCTGAAGGAGAAAGAAGATCTCACACAGCTGGGACTGCACAGCTGCCACACTGTGTAGAGGTTACAGAACAACCTCCTCCCTACAGCATTCATTGGCTTAATGCTGTATTGATAACCATACCAGAAAATTTTGTGTATTGGAAGAAGATGTCGAAATTTTTTGTGGATAGGAAAGATGAAGAATGAGTGAGACCTGAAATGGGAAAGAAGATCTCACACAGCTGGGACTGCACAGCTGCCACACTGTGTAGAGGTTAAAGAACAACCTCCTCCCTACAGCATTCAGTGGCTACCTATGAATCTGCCAGGTCGATCTGAAAATACTTTATGATGCCTTTTTAGAACCTGTCTCAGTTCTTCCTTTTGATTGTCTGAAATCCTATCGATTTCCTGCAATTTAGCTTCTATTTTGTCTAAAATAATTGCTTCTTCTTCTTCTTCTGTATTCAGCTTACTGTTATTAAGATTAACATCCTCGTCCCAATACCTCCTATTTTTCAGAACTCGTATTGGCAGCTCCCAAGTTTCATGATCAGTTACTACATGTTTATCACTAAAAGGTACTATAATTACTCCGGTTATTGGCAAGACCATTTTTAACTGGCTTCTTTCAAAGTCAACAACACACTGATATTTTGACAAGAAATCTATGCCAATTAAAACCTCAATACTGAGATTATTTACAATTAAACATGGATGATCAATTAAATTACCACTTATGTTAAAAGGTAGCAAAGCTTCTTGCTTTACTGTTTTTGACACCTTGCCAGTAGCACCAATTATTCTTAGTCCTGATACCCTCATTACTGTAAGTTTGTCCTTACCAGGTAATGCATCAAAGAAGGACTGAGATATTGCACTCACCTCACTTCCACTGTCTAAGAGACAACGTACATTGATACCCAACATATTCACTATTATTATAGGGTGGCTTATTCTAGGTTGTACAGGTGGCTCCTCAAAATCATCTATTAGTTCCTTTTGGATTTGTCTCCAACTAAAGTGATCAACATCTGTCTTCATTACATTTAGGTCACAGTGTGTAGGGGTTTCCTGAATTACATTCTCAGCTGCTTTTTCCAGTCGGTCTATTAATTTTAAATCAAAACAGCGCACGACTTCATTACATTTAGTTTGCTGAACATGACCCAAATTACTATAGTCTGAGCGATTCTGCGCCTCCAGACCGGGCATAATACTAGTTACAGCTAAACCACTTTCACCATTATCGTCGGTTTCCTTCTCAAGTGACAACTGGTCACAGCTACTGGGTTCATCGACCCCAAACTGCCTACCCTCTACATTCCCACTTATCTCCTGTTCTAAATCTACTAGTACATTATCAACATCCTGCACAGGCACTTTAGATAAGAGCACATCATCCTCATCGTAAATATAAGCATGAATTTCTTCTGCTTCTTCACCTGACAATTCAGTATTTTGTAGCTCGTCCCTATCGTTACACTGCTGCGCCTTCTCTTTTTCTTCCCACTTAGAAAGCGTCTCTAACACGGTATCTATCAAATACTGTGAGTGATCTAATATTTCTGTTGTATCCTTAGGTGCTACCGACTCTTCATCCACATGTTCAGTTTGAGTATTCTGATCTGTCTTACCAATTCTCTTAACTACTGGCTTAGGAAAAGTAACCGCCTGGTGAGCGCCAGTGTCCTCACAGACGGGAACTAGTTTTCCTGCCTCGGCCTACTACTGTTTCCTTTATTTTCATTATAGTTGACTGGCATAGCCTTACTTTCAGTACTGTTGTTTACATGCATATTTCTGTTTGGAACAAAATTATTATCCCTTGGACGCCATTGTTGGTTCTGATAATTATTTCCCCAATTCCTATCTCTCTTAGGATGACGAACACCTACTGTTCTGATGTTTACATTGCCATTTTGCTCGTTCCTAAAATTACTATTATTATTATTGGCATTACGGTTATTACGTGCTTGCTCCTCATTGGCAGCAACACGTTCTACACGTTCCAAATATTCAATGAAACGATCCAGATTGTCTCTAGGGGCTGATATAATTCTAGTTTGCCAGTACCATGGCAGTTTGGCTTCCAGACCTAGTATAATCATTTCTGGTTTTAGCTTTTCCGCCAAATGTGACAAACGTGAAATCCATGACCTAGCAAACTCTTTAATAGATTCCTTGCTTGCATTGAAGCGTTTTCCACTCCAAAATTCTCTCAACACTTCATTTTGCTTATTGCTAGACCAATACTCATTAATAAAAGCTGTTTTAAATTCCGCTAATGTTTTACATTTCAACATAACATCAGCTGACCAACGCATGGCGTCACCTGCTAAATGGCTTCTAATAATTGAGATTTTCTCTCGCTCAGACCAAGTTGGTGGAATCACATCTTCAAAATCGTTCCAGAAATCTAGCGGGTGGATATTTTTATCTGGATCGAACCGCAAGAACTGCCGACACCCGATAAAAGCGGCGTTTGCAGCTACAACTTGTTGTATACTACCATTACCAGAAGATACTGAAGCTACTTTACTCTCAATGTTAGCAATGTTAGT
Source organism: Schistocerca piceifrons (assembly GCF_021461385.2). Lineage (NCBI taxonomy): Eukaryota > Metazoa > Arthropoda > Insecta > Orthoptera > Acrididae > Schistocerca > Schistocerca piceifrons. The sequence continues at coordinate 635,848,166 of NC_060139.1, forward strand.
ACTTATATTTTCTACTTTCATTTCAACATTATCTACTCTTTGCACAATGTGAGTAGTGTCAGTTTTGATTGCTTTTACTTCTGCTTGACATATGTTTACTTTTATATTAACATCTTTAAATCTATCTGAGCACAGTTCAGATTCCGCTTCGATCTTTTCTGTTAACTTGTGCTCCAGCTTCGCATCTTCCATTTGGAAGTCTTTGCGAACCTCAGCAACTTCGGATTTAACTGTTTTATACATTTCAGAAAACTGTTGAGCAACCTTTTTCTTAATATCCTCATGATTGCAATCAATTTTGTAATTCAAACTGTCTAGATCCTCTTTCAACTTATTGCAACCAGCCTTGAAGGTATCGTCCATTACCTCCAATCGTTTATTAAAATTTGTTTGGCTGGCCAAAATTTCAGACTTTAATTCAGCGTTCATCCTAGCATTACTGGCTGACATTTCAGCATTATTGGATTCTAATTTATTGTTCATTGCCTCAAACCGCATATTAAAATTTGTTTGGCTGGCCACAATCCTGTTATTTACTTCAATTATATCAGATTTTAAATCAGCTGTCATTCTAGCATTACTGGCAGCTATTGCTTGTAATATAACATTTAGATCAACAGCCCCAGCATCTTTGGGTTGCTCACTAGCTGGCTTTTTATCACACTCAGGTGACGAAAAACTAGCTCCAATACCAGAATCATCAAAACTAAATGAAACTTTTGATTGATCAGTCATATCTAACCTCTCCTTCTTAAACTCTACCATCTCTGATGACTGTTTTATTTTTAATTCATCAGAGAAACTATCATCCAATAAATTTACCATTTCTACTTTCCGCTTTACTACAGGAGTCTCTATTATTGAATCATTGCCCCTTCCCACACTACTGTCAGGAGACAATACTTCATATTTCACCTTAACATTACTACTTTCAAACATATTTACACTTGAACCGTTGTCTGTATTTACAGTTCCCTCAACAGACATAGGTTCTGATTTAAGTTTAACCTCAGTTTCTTTTGGCGGTTCCATCGCCGACAGTCTTTTAGTACAGGTTAGTAAAATTTTTAACAGCTTTTCACTTAACTTAGTTCCTTCTGCACGACGTATGGCGTTGCCGGCGCGGCGTACCAGGATTCCTGATGAGACGTGGCACGTTGAACTGCAGACGGCTCTCCGACGGCTGTTGTGTGTTTGCGTGGCCCGCAATTGCAGGCTCTGCGCCGGCTGCTCCAGGGGACGACTGCGGTGCGGCGAAAACTGGTTTCTCGCGATGCCGGCAGCACCGCTAGACTCAATGCCAGCTCCGTCAATCCAGATGCGTTGTTAATCCAATTGCGTCGTTCACATGCACACGTAACACATTCACTGTTCTATACTCAGTTGCGTGTCGCATTTCACTCGCGAATCCGAAAAGTTAAAAATCACTTTCACTTAGTTGAGTTTCCCGGCCGATGCACCATATGTGGGGCGGCGGATGTTTAAGTTTGTAACAACAATAAAAATCTGATTGCTGGATATATGCTTGCGTGTAAAATCAGTTTCTAGCTTTTTGAATGTTGTTAATGCTGTCTTTTGCCGTTCTCAACACTGGCTCTCTATTTACTCCGTGACCCCCAGAAAGTGATTTAATAAAACTTGGAGCCAGTAAATAGATATCCTAGTGCCCACTTTACCTGAGAATGTTCTTATAGCTGCAGCTTATAGCTCTGAGGAATTAGGAGATTGTCCGGGATTTCTAATCAAAAACGGTTTTCCAAAATAGTTGAGTATATTCTGAAATTCACTAATAAAAACCACAAGTATCCCTACAACCTAACTAACAGAACAGTTCAGAGTCTAATGCGCTGATGCAACTACAAATGTCCGAATCAAATGTTAAAAAGAATGCTCGCCATAATTTGATGAAAATATTTCATCAAACGCCACGCTAAATATTTGGTAGAATGTCTGTCCCGCGACGGCACGTGAAAATACGACAATACGCAAACTGAAGTTAGTTAATGAAAATCATCCCAGAATTAACACTTCACATAAAATGTCTTCATGGTTCCGCGTATCTCTAGTAACTTAATACGGCACCCGAGGCTGTTTGTAGCAGATACACTGATGCGACGCGACTACCGACACAGATGGCGTGTCATTCAGCGTCTGGAGAGAACTGGGGCCTTGCTTCCTCGCGCAGTGTTCTTATATATAAAGCCGCGGTGCGGACGGCTGAGGGAACGCCTGATTACATCCGCTCTCCCGACTAGCCGCGGGGATAGTAACGCACCACTTCAAGTTACATAATAATTTATAGCTTCTTTGGCTGATGGCCGAAGAAGCTCTTAATTTAAACGTGCATTCAGCACGCAGGTAAGTATTGATAATAAAATTTTGACGTGGCTAAGTTAAATACTTTAGGCGAGAGAATTAATTTAATTGCCCTGCACGCACTAGATGAGCTCTGAACTAGCCCTGTTGAGATCCGCTATCGCTATAATTTTATAGGTATTAAAAAGAAACTTTACACATCTTCATAATCATAGCGGACCTCCAACCTATTTAAATCTAAACATCCTAGCCTTATTTACTAGCCTACTTAATCTATCTTGCTTCCTTCAGTTTTGAGATGAAAACCACAAAATCATGAATTTCCACTAAAGTCTTAATTTGTGAAATCCAAAGTACTGTTTTTATTAAATCATTATGAAAGATGAATCTAAATATAAATTTTGAAGTCTCTAGCTCTTTTCTGTTGCGCCAATGATTTTTCCAGGAAAACGTCCAAATCTCGGAAATGGCTGAAGTTATCGAACTGATATTTAACACACATTAATTTAATATTATTTCTGACCTGCTAGAAAAGTTTTAGTTCATTTACTTGATTTTTAAGGTATTGCGCAACATTTATGACGTCAGAGCTAGTTACAGCAGACTGGCTGGCACACAACGGAAACTGATGTGAATTTATTACAGCGTGAGTAGGCTGCTTCCCGACAGTACCTCCTGGTAACGGCCAGGCCCAGAGAGGGGTGATTACCCGAGCTGATACCTTCCGAAAGTGCCGATTGGTCCCTCCGTCCGTTTGTCGGGAGGTGTGACCTGAGGTGTGAACAATCACCTAATGCGGGAGTGCCATCAGAGAGGGCCCCCACAAGGGAGGAGCGCGCCATCGAAGACGCCGGTAATCATGGGGGATTGTTCCGCAATGGTTTCCTCACCTTCCACTATGTCTGCTCACAAACGTAAGTTCACTGAGTCCCAGCCACAGTCAGTTCTTCCATCGTTGCCACAGTTCCTTGTTGTTTCCCGGTCTGGCGAAGGTCACGACTTCTCCGCGGTCAACCCTTTCATTATTCAGAAAGGTGTCGACGCAATTGCAGGTCCTGTAAAGTCTTGTTCCAGATTACGGAATGGCGCCCTTGTAAGAAACAGTCAGTGCCCTCCAGGCACAAAAATTGCTGCGTACCTCACTACTACACAGCTTCCCTGTCCGGGTGGAACCGCACCGTACTTTAAATTCCTCGCGTGGAGTCGTTTATACACGCTCCCTCGATGGATTGTCTGACGAAGAAATTCAGCACTACCGGTCTGACCAGGGCGTAATGGCTGTTCATAGGGTTATGAAAAGGGTTGACACGAACATCATTCCAACCCGCACTGTCTTCTTGACATGTGACAAAGTTCCACTCCCTTCGAAAATCTAAGCAGACTATGAGATAATTTCCGTTCGCCCTTACGTCCCGAACCCTACGCGTTGCTATCGGTGTCAGCGGTTCAATCACACCAGCCAGTCCTGTTCCAATATGGCCAAATGTGTTACGTATGGCAAGGATGCCCATGAGGGTGCTTGTCCACCTCCATCCCCTCCCTGCATCAACTGTATGGGTGACCACGCTGCTTTCTCTCGAGATTGTCCCGTTTTTAAGGACGAAAAGCTCATCCAGGAAATTAGAGTAAAGGAAAAGGTGTCGACCTTTGCTGCTCGAAAATTATTCACCAGTCGACAGCCCACCGTGCCTCAGAATGGAAAATACAGCACTGTCCTTGTTTCTCCTCGGCCAACAAAGGAGGCGGCCACGCAGACTTGCGACCTCACCTTTAGTGACACGGTCGTCATATCGGCCAGCGCAAAGATCGCCCGTTCAACCTCACCACTTTCGCCTGCCCAACCTCTGGCTCACCCTTCGTCGAGTTCTGCTAAATCTCGAGCCCTAAATTCAGACACCAAGACTTCGAAAAAAGAGCATACTCGTGAAGAGCTTTTACGTACGGCAACTTCCCAACCATCGGTTCCTCCCTCCTCTAAACATCATACTTCCAAGAAGGCTACAAAGAAACCCAGTTCCTCTCCTTCTCCGCCAAGGTGTGTCCCATCTACAGCACCACCTGGCGGAAATCGCCCTCGGCCGTCTTCTGTGTCGCCGAGGCGCACTGCTGGCGGCTGATCCACCGGCCGATCGCTGGTGGCAGGAGCTGCTCCTGACCAACCTATGGATCAGGAGCTTCTGCCTTCGGCTGAATGCCATTCCAAGCTGTCGGTCGCAAGCTCAGAGCAGGCGTTGAGTTGACAGCGACCTTGGTCACATTACTCCATTTTCTGTTCACCCTATGTCCATTATCCACTGGAATATCCGCGGTATTCGAGCCAATCGGGATGAATTGTCGATCCTCTTACGACCCTACTCGCCGGTCATCTTCTGTCTTCAGGAAACAAAGCTGGGTCCCCATGACCGCTTTGTTCTCCCTCATTTTCAGTCCATCCGATATGATCTCCCCTCTGTTGAAGGCACTCCAGCACATGGAGGACTCATGATTCTTCTCCACGAAACTCTCCATTACCACCCAATCCATTTAAACACTTCCTTCCAAGCTGTCGCCGTCCGTCTTTCCCTTTCTGGATACACGTTCTCTCTTTGTACTGTATGCATTCCATCGTCCACACAAATGGCACGAGCTGATCTCCTTCATCTTCTTGGTCAGCTTCCGCCCCCATATTTACTGGTTGAGGATTTCAATGCCCACCACCCGCTTTGGGGATCTCCACTTCCTTGTCCACGTGGCTCACTATTGCTAGACGTCTTCCACCAAGCAGATCTAGTTTGCCTCAACACTGGGGTCCCTACACATTTGTCTGCCTCCACGACAAATTTGTCTCATTTGGACCTTGCGGTCGGTACTGTTCCGCTAGCTCGGCGCTTCGAATGGTTCGCCCTTGATGATACACACTCGAGTGACCACTTTCCATGTGTCCTTAGACTGCAGCCTCAACTGCCCTACATGCGCCCGCGACGCTGGAAGTTTGCCCAAGCCGATTGGACACTTTTTTCGTCTCTAGCGACATTCGATGACCGTCACTTTCCCAGCGTCGACGATGAGGTCACACATATTACCGACGTTATTCTTACAGCTGCGGAACATTCAATACCACACATCTCCGAATTGCCCCGGCGTCCCCCAGTTCCTTGGTGGAACGAGGCATGCCGTGATGCAGTACGTGAGCGGCGACGTGCTCTCCGCGTTTTCCGCCACCATCCTACTTTGGCCAACTGTATCAGCTATAAGCAGTTCCGAGCGCGATGCCGTCGTATCATCCGCGATAGCAAGAAGGCAAGCTGAAAATTCTTTATTAGCTCATTTAACACCTTCACTCCCTCCTCGGAAGTTTGGAGTCAGCTTCGACGGTTCTCAGGAGCGCCTAGTTTCTCCCCGGTCTCTGGGCTCACTGTCGCGCATGACACATTAGTGGACCACGTCGCAATTTCTAACTCGTTGGGTCACCACTTTGCTGAGATTTCGAGCGCTTCAGCGTTTCTCCCGAAGAGACGTGCAGCGGAAGTGCGACCTCTTGCTTTCTCCTCTCAAAATCGCGAAAGCTACAAATACTGTTTTCTTCTTGCGGAAACTCCAACATGCACTCTCTTCTTCTCGCTCCTCCGCCCCAGGACCAGATGGTATCCACGTCCAAACGTTGCTTCATTTATCAACCCATAGTCTGCGTTACCTCCTTCGCCTTTATAATCGAATTTGGACCGACAGTACTTTTCCCAGACGATGGCGGGAAGCTATCGTCGTTCCTGTTCCGAAACCTGGAAAGGACAAACATCTCCCCTCTAGCTATCGCCCAATTTCTCTCACGAGTAGTGCCTGTAAGGTTTTGGAGCGTAGGTGAATTACCGTTTAGCGTGGTGGCTGGAATCCCGCAGTCTTTTAACACCTGCCCAATGCGGATTCCGAAAGCATCGTTCTGCAGTTGACCATCTTGTTGCTCTCTCCACTTATATCATGAACAATTTTCTCCGGAAACGCCAAACAGTAGCAATATTGTTTGATCTGGAGAGAGCATACGATACCTGTTGGAGGACAGGCATCCTCCGCACACTGTTCTCTTGGGGCTTTCGAGGTCGGCTGCCCCTTTTTCTTCGCGAATTTATGGCAGAGCGCACATTTAGCGTGCGGGTGAACACTATTCTCTCCCGTACTTTCCCCCAAGAAAACAGGGTACCCCAGGGCTCCGTGCTGAGTGTTGTACTGTTTGCCATTGCCATCAATCCAATTATGGATTGTCTCCTTCCTGATGTCTCGGGCTCCCTCTTTGTGGACGATTTTGCGATCTACTACAGCTCTCAACGGACCAGCCTTCTTGAACGACGTCTTCAAGGATGTCTCGGTCGCCTCCACTCTTGGAGCATCGAAACCGGCTTCCGTTTTTCTCCCAGTAAGACCGTTTGTGTTAATTTTTGGCGACGTAAGGAGTTCCTTCCGCCCTCCTTACATCTAGGTCCTGTCAACCTTCCGTTTTCAAACGTTGCTAAAATCTTGGGTCTTATGTTTGACAGAAAACTGTGTTGGTCCTCCCACGTTTCCTATCTTTCGGCTCGCTGTCTGCGATCCCTCAACACCCTCCGTGTCCTGAATGGTACCTCCTGGGGAGCGGACCGAGTGGTCCTTCTCCGCCTCTATCGCGCCTTAGTGCGCTCGAAATAGGACTATGGAAGCATAGTCCACTCCTCTGCTCGGCCGTCTATTCTTCGGCGTCTCGACTCTATCCACCACCGAGGATTACGTTTAGTGTCTGGAGCATTTTACACCAGCCCTGTGGAAAGCCTTTACGCTGAGACTGCTGAACCTCCGCTGTCCAATCGGCGAGCAGTCCTTCTGAGTCGTTATGCTAGCCATCTGTCTTCCATGCCTGCTAATCCAGCCCATGACATTTTTTTCGACGCCTCCTTTGATTAGGGTATGCAGGTCGCCCCTCCTCCCTACTACCACCGGGAGTCCGCTTCCGTCAACTGCTCCATTCTCTTTCCTTCAGCTTTCCTAAAACCTTCTCGACAACTTGGGGTACAGCACCGCCTTGGCTCCGTCCCCGGATCTGCCTGCTCCGTGACCTTTGTCGATTTCCCAAGGATGGTACCCCTTCACTTGTTTATCGTCGGGCATTTGCTGCTCTATGTGCACAAATGACGGACGCCACATTTATTTACACCTACGGCTCGAAAACATCGTTAGGTGTAGGGAGTGCCTATATTGTTGGCGACACCCCAAATCACTTTCGGCTTCCCGACCAGTGTTCGGTTTATACTGCGGAGCTTTACGCTGTTCTCCAGGCTGTTCACTACATCCGCCGCCATCAGCGGATACAATACGTTATCTGCTCTGATTCTCTCAGCTCTCTCCTCAGTGTCCAAGCTCTTATCCTGTGCACCCTCTGGTCCACCGGATTCAGGACTGTCTGCGCTTGCTCCACCTGGGGGGCGTCTCGGTGGCGTTCCTCTGGCTCCCGGGACACGTCGGTATCTGTGGAAATGAGGCGGCCGATATTGCAGCCAAGGCTGCAGTCTCTCTTCCTCGGCCAGCTATTCAATCGATCCCTTCGCCCATCTACGGAGCGTTCTATGTCGACGTGTTGTTCATTTATGGCACACGCATTGGTCGACACTTATCCATAATAAATTGCGGGACATGAAAGCTCTTCCTTGTGCTTGGACCTCTTCCTCCCGAATGCGTCGTCGGGAGGAGGTAGTTTTAACTAGACTCCGGATAGGGCACTGTCTTTTTAGCCATCGACATCTTTTGAGCGGCGATCCTCCCCCACTCTGTCCCCACTGCTCTCAGCTGTGGACGGTAAGACAGCTTTTAATTGAGTGCCCCTATTTTAATCCGTTACGCTCCCGTCTACAGCTATCGCCTGATATATCGTCGATTTTAGCAGATGACACGCGCTCAGCCGACCGCGTTCTCAGGTTTATTAGTGCCAGTGAAATGACGTCAGTCATTTGAAGCTTTTTTTGGGGACAACCAACCCCTTTCTGTAATGGACTTTTAAGCCTTCCTACTGCTTTTAGTTTCTCCAATTTCATGACTTTCGTTCCCATTGCTGCTGATTTTCTATTTCGGTTTTTTACTGTTTCCTAAGTCACGGACCGGGCGCTAATGACCATAGAAGTTTTGCGCCCTGAAACCAAAACAAAAAAAAACCCAAACCATCCAAAAAATCCGACACTACAATAGCAGTTCATTGTGGATGTATACTATGCTGCGATGGAGTCTGTGGTTTAACATAAGCAACTTCTAAAGGTCATGGGTGCACCTTTGCAATAAACAGCTAGGGAGCAAATAGGGTTAAGGGCATTGGCGCTTGCGACTACACGATTGATGCTTCAGTTTAAGGAGAGTATGACACGTGCATGTGTGGAAAAGCTAAGTACACTCATCAGCTAGAACATTGTGACCAACGACTTACCATCGATTTAATCCCGTACAGGCGATAGCAGAGTCACCTGCGGACGAATGACTGCTAGTCAGATACATGCGAGGTACATGTGCTATCAGTGAGCGTGCTGTCCATGTGTAGATTGAGGAGGGCGCGAGACCTATCTGAGTTTGACGGAGGGCAGATTGTGTTGGCTCGGAGGCTCGCTACGAGCATTTCGGAAACTGCACGACTAGTCGGGTGTTCGAGGAGAGCTGCGGTGAATGTTTTCATCACGTGGAAAACCAAAGATCAAACCACGGCCACACGTCGTGGAATTGGGCGGCCACCCTACATTACAGATGTCGGACGTTGTATGCTGGGTAGACTGATAATACAGGACAGGCGGTGTACTTTGGCGGAAGTAACATCACACGTTGATGCTGGGCGGAGTGCAAGTGTGTCTGAACACACAGTGCACCGAATACCCCTAAATATTGGCCTCCGACGACCCACGTATTTGCCAATGTCAACAACACAATATCGGAACCTACAGCTGGAATAGGCACGTGACCACGGCACCGCTCGTTGGCGCAATGGCAGAGAGCTGCATGGCGCGATGGGAGGGCCCAAATCCGTCGTCATGTTGGCGAACAGCTCCTCGACACTTGTATTACGGAATGGAGACAAGCTGGCAGCAGCTCCATTATGCTCTGGGAACATTTACGTGGGCGTCAATGGGTCCAATGGAGCTCTTGCAAGACACTGTGATAGTCAAGGAGTACAGTACCATGGTTGCAGATCACGTACATCCCTCCATGTCGATCATGTTTCCCGACGTCAGTGTTGTTTTTTCAGTACGTTAATACGCCGCGTCACTATGCCAGGAGTTTGATGGGGTATTTCGAGGAGCGCAGTATTGAGTTGTGGTTGATGTCCTGGCCCTCCGATGGAACACATCTGGAATCTGACTGAATGTGATGTCAGAGCACAGCGCCTCCTCCACGGAATTTACGGGAATTAGGTGACGTTTGTGTGCAGATGTGGTGAAAACTCAAAACACCGACCTACCTAGGACTCATTGCTTCCATGCCAAGACGTTTTGCCGCTGCTATCCGTGCCAAAGGTGGACATGCCGGTATTAGGTAGGCGATCATAATGTTCAGGCTGATCAGTGTAAATAGGGTTAAGGAATTATTGTTTTCAGTGAAGGAAGGAGAAGATAGGGAAGAACTAAATGAATTACTGTATAGGGCAGCATCCATAGACGTTGCTACTTATGAGTTGTTTGTGTCATCCTTTAGGGTTGGCAGGATGGATCTGAATGTTGTTCCTGGGGAGGAGTCCAATAAAACTGAGCAGGTTGGAGGTAGTACGTGAAATCTTATTATTTTATGTTTCCCACTTGTCCGCGGCAAGTGTGTTGTGAGTTGCGAGAGATTTATTTATTGTGGGAAGCTTTCTTGTGCAGCTGCGGCAGGGTATTTGCTCTTCTGTCCCTGTGTGTTTTGTTTGTGGGTGTCTCTGAATCGTCCGCAGCTCGTGGTCGTGCGGTAGCCTACTCGCTTCCCACGCCCGGGTTAGATTCCCGGCGGGGTCAGGGATTTTCTCTGCCTCGTGATTACTGAGTGTTGTGTGATGTCCTTAGGTTAGTAAGGTTTAAGTAGTTCTACGTTATAGGGGACTGATGACCATAAATGTTGTCCCATAGTGCTCAGAGCCATTTGAACCATTTTTTTTTTGTCATACGTATACTTATATGCAGCTACAGGAGTCGTCAAGGTGAGGTTATTGTGAGGCGGTTACTGCAAGCAGTGGAGGCATTCGGTTTTAGTTTTGTCTGCATCCAAGGCGAAAGCGTGATTTTTGTATTGTGTTTTTGTATTTACGCAGAATTCATATGTATTGTGGATTGTACTTAGCAGTACGTAATACCTGTTCTGCTGCTGTCCGTTGTCAGTGTGTTAGTCAGCTCTGTACAGTCACGTAGACCGTAGTATTTGTGAGTAACTGATGGAGGTTACTCGTAGCAGAGTGTAGTTCTTGTTCTGGCATTTGTTTGTATAACATACGGTGTCACACTGGTTGCCCGCTTGTAACTATAATTTTGTGACTTTCATTTATTTATTCTGGGTCGGTGCCCACTAGTACGTTACCATGGCTGAATGAGCTTAGTTTCAGAAGGTAATGTATTTGTTCTTTGACAGTAATATTAGTACTGTACATATTTTTAAGTAAGAATTATATCTAGGCAGAATATTGTTTATTTTGATAATAACTGAAAGCACTTTTGGTGAAGTCATTTGAGTTTTATGTGTTGATATACGAGGATCATTCCATAAGTTATGCAACAACAGCGTATCGTGCGAACACACGACGCCGCCGTAATCTCAGTCAATACATTCGAAAGTCCACGTCAAACAGTGCCGAAATCAACGGACAGGTTACGACAGCATGCGAAGAAGGCTCGTTGCCAGAGGGATTGACGATTGAGGTGATGGCACGGGAGGGTGTGGGGGGACGTAATAGGAGCCAACAATCCCCGGGATCCAAGCCTCGTGGAGAGACTCAAACGTTTCATGGATTTGCTCAGTCGGTAAATATTAGACAGATATTATGAAACAAATATTGTATCATATAATAAAAGAGCATTATCCTACCACCAATTAGGCAATCTAGCTCTCGCTTTCCGCCTCCGTTCTCCTCTTGTTTGTTTCTCGCATACCAAATGCATTCAATTCTATTTCATGTTTAATCTTGCAGCCACAATATTTTCTTAAGTCATCGTGTCTAAAACCACCTTGTGATGGAGTCGAAAATGCTTTTTCCTTATATATTTCTTCGAGAGATACACACTGTAACAGCTGTGAAACCTCGATATGATTTAATAAGAGAGCCAACAACAATCAAAGGTACAGCATTTTTGACTTCATCGAAAGGTGATTTGACTAGAAGCATGAAGAAAATACTTTACATTCAAGATTTATCACAGAATTAAATGTATCCATTTCTATATAATTGTCCTGGAAGAATCGTAAAAGAGAAGAAATGAAGAAGACATGAAACAGACATGCTGGTTATGCTGTTGCTAGGATGTAAAGGGGAAATATTCTTCTTTGGTTCGTCCACAGAACACCCAACTTACATGGGAATTTGAAGTGACATAATTTCTTGGTCAAAGAGGCTAGGCCGCAGAGGCTCATCCCAGAAAGTTGGAGAGATAAATAGCGGAAATTTGTTCGTAATATTAGAGCTCTTGAATCACTATGATCCAGTTCTTGTGAAATAAAATTTCAAGGTCAGTTACGGATAAGAAGCTGAAGAGTGTTTACAGCTGCATTATTCGTCAAGTGATGGAATGCGTTTATTTATAGTTGCACCCATCATGTCATATTTACTTCAATAAGAAAATTGATAAATATTAAATAAATGAACGATTTTGGAATTTGTGTATTGCAATCAGAAAACAGTTCCACATTTGCTGTTCCACGTTTGAAGCTATCAGTACTCAACTGTCAGTACACAATTGCTGACAGTGAAAATCGCGGACGAGGTTATTATAACGGAGCTCAACCACATTTTTTTTCCTGTGGAATCCTCTTGCAAGATTTTCTCCGTATGCTTGTTACAGCTTTATATGGAGCACATGAAGTGGAGAGTTATCATGAAACAGATAATTTTTCAAAGTTATTGTACAACTTTCCAACCTGTTCAGTTGCAGTCCACAACGATGGCAAATTCTGAAACAGTGTGTTGCAAGTTCCTCATTTCCTAGTCTAATACCCGTTGGAGAGCACGGGCTGACACCGTAAGACCAGTTGCGTCTCAGCTGATAATGATCGCCATTGACTTTGAAACTCTCAGTAACTTAAATCTGTAATCTAAAAGAAATTACGTGATGCTAGGTGTTATGGACTATGTGAGATCTTTCAAGAGTTTATTCATAGCATAAATTTGCTTACGTTGGTACCAATTGACATCAGAGGTAAATTACTACGAGCTCAAAATACTACCACTGACGTTAAGGTGAGAGACTTGGAGAGCTTATCAAATGACCTAAAATATCTTCACGAAATTTATGAAGCCATTCTCCCTCAATCCACAGTTGTTGCTATGGCGATTAACATCAATCCTGGTTTTCCGAAGGTGCACACTACAAAGAGGAAACCATTTCATGAAGAAACCAGGATTGAAGTGATAGATTTGAATTTCGAAGACTTATTCAAGATAGGTATTTGTCTTGTTATTATTCACAATGTTGTATTTAACTTGAGAACCCTGAATGAAAGAGTGAAGATTTTAGTTGAAACACTTGGGTTTTTGTGGAAATAGTCCAAGAAGACTGTCAGTTACGTGGCTGACGCATGCAAGTTACATATCAATGAATACCATAAAGACACCACAACAGATTTAGAAGACAAAATTAAATATTCAAAACATTTCATACTTCAGACTTCGGATACATTATTTCGGAAACAATTGACTTTTTGAACCCGATGCAGGAGCTTAATATTTCCAGCTCATTTCGGAATGAATGTGTAGCTATATGCCCTTACACTCTTCTAGTGACTGTATCTGAAGCAGAAATGTTATTCAGCACTCTGGCTTATGCTAAAAATTGTCTCAAATAAGCTATTCATCAATAATGTCTTACGGATTTGGGGATCTTGGCAATTGAATGTAATCTGGGATGGCAACTAGACCTTTACGCTACGTCTCAATCATCTGCTGAACAACATGCTCGCAAAGTACCGTTGACGCTGTTACAGGCAGGTAGGTTATAACATGCTATCCCTTGAACACATCGTCGCTGTTTACACGCGAGCACAGTGATGAGTGGGACAGAAAACTGCAGTGTTTCAGGCACTAGATATTGCTGCAATGTATAAATTAGTGTAATGGTTAGCCTTTTCTTTTAACGTTAAGTGAAAAGACATTAAACAAATTAATAACATTAAGTTAGAAGGCGTGTACATACATTTTACAATAACTGATTACTGAGTAGCATCTGAAGTCGAACTTGTAAGTTCATCACTCGTAGCAGTTTTCGGTCTTGCAGTGTAGTCTCGGTCGAGCTATCATCCAGCCCTAGCTGTGATGCTCCTGGGTTCGTGATAACCGTCTTCGTCACTTCATTTTAAACCAATATTTATTGTAAGGAGCGATCGAAAATTTTCTGCTGGAGGGCGTTGTCGCAGCATACATATAACGAAGCACGTCTCCGACATGAAGGCAAGGGATTAGTGCGGCATTTGTGTCTTTCCAACGTGCCTGCGGTAAATGCAGAAACGTTAACTATGGCTACGTTAACACCAAATGCGCCCAAACAGGACCAACCTGCTGTTAATCCTTTCTTGGTTGCCGAAGGACAAACCACCGTAGATATGCATCGGAGAATGTCCTATTCTCTCCAACGAGATTATCCGTCTTCTGTCCCTTTCAAAAAGGCCTTGAAGGTCGAACATTCCCCTCTGACGAGGATGTGCAGCAAGCAGTTATGGACTTCCTCACCCAACAGGACGCGGCGTTTAACCAAACGGGTATCATCAACCTGAAGCGTATGTGGAATGATTGCCTCAATGTGCACGGTAATATTTCCTGAATGGCATACCAATTCTGAACTGTGTGGCCTTCGAACACAAACATTTTTATTGCCCTTTACACTGCACTTTCAGTCTCCTACTCGATGAAAACGTCGTGGTTCTGGTATTTTTTCATATGTATTTAACCTTTGCACAGTCATTTATGAGTCATCTGATTAGTGTGTTCTTTCAAAGCCAAGGTGGGAAATTTGAGACATAGTTTACCACTAATTTTTGTTTTACTACGTCCCAAATTATTTTTGTTGTAATAGAACATTATGCAAGGTGTTTCATATTAACTATTTCTAGCTTCTTTTTAATCATTAGAGCCAGTCACCGCAGCCTAAAGGCTCGCTCGTAGCTGGTTGGCGCCGTGATTCGAACTCGCAGTCACGAGGGGCAGTGGGGCCGGGAGAGCCTGCCGCGCCTCGCCTGCTGCGAGTTTCCAGTTTCCATTGCACTCGCGACACTCGTAATAGGCGCAGATACACACACCAGTGCCATTTGTTAGGGAGCTATGACGACGAAACAGGTTGAATGTACGTCTGCTGGACAGACTCAGGCAAGCTGGGGTTGATTCCGCTGGTATAAGTTCTAGACAGCACTTTAATTTTATTAGGAGTTCGTTTCATTTCATGTTATTAGATGAACGAGGGGCCCACTGTAATGCCATCCGATTTTCCTGAAGTTTCCTCTTACAGCCTATCAAAAAAGAGCGATCAAGATTTATTTTGATATCTCTTTTACTTTCCGAACAGCGACGGGTGAAATTTTGTAAAATGTTATTAGAGTTCAGTTTAACTGCGAATGTTGTTATGAATGCAGACTTTGCGCGCTAGCAACAATTTTGTGCGTATGTGAACCAAAGACATTATGCTGAGTTAAAACTTTGGTATTCCCTGCTGCTAACTGCTACCACTTGCTGACCGGGAAGCCAGGGAAACTAAATTTCATTTGATCTCGTAGTTCTAGTGTTCGTTTCGTCTGCTGAAGAATTCCTAGGAAAAGTTCGACCTGTATTTAATAGTGAGAATAAATCAATGTATACCAGATACTTTGAATGCGTGGCTTAAATTATCACGTCATCATATAACACGACTTAGTTAGTTGCGCACTTCGCTAATGCGCGGTTTTTTGAAGAGCCATCAGCTCCACTAAGCGAATGTTTGTCAAAGAGCCTCTAGCTATTAAAGTACAAATTTCCTAAAGTGCCTTCTGCTCAAATGGGCTAATAGTACTGTAGTGTCTAGTGCAACCTTTCGTTATTTAGTGTGCTTTTATTACGATAACACGGCACATTTTAGAGCCTGCGCTGTGTTTTTACGAGTCCCATGGCAAGTTTATTTAAATTTCATTCAGATCTCTAATAAACATGATTAACGTCACGTAACTAGGACGTTTGATATGGACATCGCGAACTATAAAAAACTGTTGCTTTCCTTTCTGTCATAGTCGAATTTAATTGTGTTCCACATAACCCTGAAAAGCTGTAAAAATAAATTAATTAAATCGTTAATGCTTTTTGCGAACGGTATTAAAAATGTGTTTCCTCAATGTCATTGTAATATGAATGACATTTGTAATATACTGAAGGGACTGTCTACCAGATATCAACTTGGGAGGTTGTGGTAATAGTAATGAAAATATCTTCCGCTTCACTTTTTATTGCTTTGTAGTTTCCGAAATAAAATGTTTTGTTATGTTAAAGAGATACGAGAACAAAAATAGGAGCAAATGTGTTCCTTAGATTTCATTAAAATTTGAATAATATTTATAATGTACTGAAGGGGCTGTCTACCAGATATGAGCTTGGGACATTGTGGGAATAAAAACGAAAATATCTTACGCTTTATTTTTTGTTGCTTCATAGTTCCTGAAAAAATTTCTTCATTATATTAAAGAAACACGGGAAAAAAATAGGAGCTGTATTCGACAGAAGAGATGTTTAATACTGCTATATTTAATTCCAGATAGTGAGTGAAAGAGGAATTTGTGGTCTTATGGGCTGTTTTCAGTGCCGAAAAGTGAGACGCAAAGCGTCCTCGTATACAAGGCAAGCATCACGGGCGTTAAAAGACATAGCAAAAGTATCACACATTCGATGCCTGCAAAAGTTTCCAGCAATGATAAAGAGACAATGAGGGACAACTGTATGCAAATGTGTGCGTTGTGCCTACGGCAGTTCAACATTGTTGGTTAACCTCGAAATAGGACTAATCGGTATTGGTGCCAAGTATAGGACAGAGAACCGTCTTTTGGTATGTTCAAGATGTGGCCGATCAAGTCGAAAGTGAGAACTGGTCTCAAGTAAGGAAAGCTATTTAACAGCAAGAATGTTACATGAAATGCGATCTTTGGATTGACAATTATCGCAAAATAAATTATCTGACTGTCACATCTAGACTGTGAGGACAGATGGGAATTGAGAAACAACATCCTCCTAACAACGACACCTCCCGACGTTTCATAAACGAGTGAAAATATTATTATAGATGGAAAATTGTATGTGATAGAAATGTCTCCTCTGGAACTAAAGAAAGTGACGTAACAGGCCAAGGTCCGAGCACAAAGAAAACTCTTAAACACCCAAAACGTTTATACGTGCAGTGCACTGTAATAATACAACGTTAAGTCACACATTGAATGCCAAGTTCCTTAGTGAAGAACTGCGTCGAACCGTAGAATATAGACAATATATGAAACGCTCCGGTTTGGTGGAAAGATTAGAGACAAAATGGCATTAGATTAAGTTGCTGAAACGAGATGAAGTAGCATGTACATAATCTTGGGTTCGTATCGTACACACACACACACACACACACACACACACACACAGACACACACACACACACACACACACACACACACAATTAAGAATTTGCTTTCGAGAAAAAACAGGCATGAAATAATATCTTTGTATCATTCAAATAACTTCCGGGAATTCAGCCAGGTAACACTTTCAGCGACCGCCGATATTTCGGCGGGAGAACACCCCGCCATTTTCAAGGCAAACTGCAACGGACAGGCGACGTACATGCAAATTTAATACCTCGGTTCTCGGACCCAAGCAGGAAAGATAACACACACACACTGAACACTAGTGCCACCAAAGATGGCCAAAGTCAGAGCTATCGATAGTGAGACTATGAATTCGCAGGTGAGGTAGCATTGAGTCTGTCCCTCTGTTTCTTGACAAGGGAGAGAGCCGGATTCCAAACAGAGTTTAAACAGAAACCTCCATCCCTGTTAACAAGGTTGCTCGCTAATTTAATCTCAACTGCCTCCCGAATCACACTGTCCCAATAGCTGGACGTGCACGCCAATATCTCGGTGTTATTATATAACATGGAGTGACCAGTATCCAAGCAATGTTCGGCAATAGCAGATCTATTTGGCTGCTGTAATCGTGTGTGCCGTTTATGCTCAATACATCTGTCCTCCACGGTCCTGATAGTTTGACCAATATATGCCATGCCGCAGCTACAAGGGATACGATATACACCCGCCTTACGCAGTCCAAGATCATCCTTAACGGAACTCAAAAGTGCTCTAATTTTAGATGGTGGTCGGAAAACACATTTCACATCGTATTTCCGTAAAATACGACCGATCTTATTGGACGTGTTTCCTACGTAAGGCAAGAAGGCAGTAGACTTAGGTGTTGACTCAGATCTATCATCAATCACCTGATGTACAGTTGGTCGATAGCGCAACGCACGTTCAATCTGTCTATCACTGTAACCATTTTGACGAAATGTAACTTCAAGATGGGACAGCTCAGCTGGCAAGGTCTCAGCGTCAGAAACGATATGTGCCCTGTGTACCAAGGTACGAAGTACCCCTTCACGCTGAGCCGAATGGTGACAACTATTAGCTTGTAAGTACAAGTCGGTGTGAGTACGTTTCCTGTAGACTGCATGTCCCAATGATCCATCATCCTTCCTCCTAACCAACACGTCGAGAAAGGGAAGGCAACCATCCTTTTCCACCTCCATCGTAAAACGAATGTTCGGGTGGATCGAGTTCAGATGTTCTAGAAAGACATTCAAATTCTCCCTACCGTGAGACCAAACAACGAAGGTATCGTCAACGTATCTATAGAAACAGGCGGGTTTGAAAGGCGCCGACTCCAATGCACGTTCCTCGAAGTCTTCCATAAACAAATTTGCGATCACAGGAGACAACGGACTACCCATCGCAACTCCATCTGTCTGCTCGTAATACTGGTCATTAATTAAAAAGTAAGTGGATGTCAACACATGCCTAAAGAGATTAGTTAAATCAGCACCAAACCTGGCTTCAATTAACCGCAACGAATCAGACAGAGGAACACGAGTGAAGAGAGAGACCACATCGAAACTCACTAAAATATCAAAGTCATTCAGCCTCAGTCCCTCCAAACGACGTAAAAAATCAGCTGAGTTCCTGATATGATGTTCACACCGTCCTACTTGTGGACTCAACAGAGATGCAAGATGCTTGGATACACGATATGTCGGGGCGCCGATGTTACTCACTATAGGCCGGAAAGGAACCCCTTCCTTATGAACCTTTGGAAGTCCATATAACCTAGGGGGAACCGCACTATAGGTGTTAAGCCTCTTGATTGTGTCCTGCGACAAACCACTTTTCTTCAGGAGGCTGTTGGTCTTTCTCTCAACACTTTTCGTGGGGTCAGCATCGATTCTGCTGACCCCACGAAAAGTGTTGAGAGAAAGACCAACAGCCTCCTGAAGAAAAGTGGTTTGTCGCAGGACACAATCAAGAGGCTTAACACCTATAGTGCGGTTCCCCCTAGGTTATATGGCCTTCCAAAGGTTCATAAGGAAGGGGTTCCTTTCCGGCCTATAGTGAGTAACATCGGCGCCCCGACATATCGTGTATCCAAGCATCTTGCATCTCTGTTGAGTCCACAAGTAGGACGGTGTGAACATCATATCAGGAACTCAGCTGATTTTTTACGTCGTTTGGAGGGACTGAGGCTGAATGACTCTGATATTTTAGTGAGTTTCGATGTGGTCTCTCTCTTCACTCGTGTTCCTCTGTCTGATTCGTTGCGGTTAATTGAAGCCAGGTTTGGTGCTGATTTAACTAATCTCTTTAGGCATGTGTTGACATCCACTTACTTTTTATTTAATGACCAGTATTACGAGCAGACAGATGGAGTTGCGATGGGTAGTCCGTTGTCTCCTGTGATCGCAAATTTGTTTATGGAAGACTTCGAGGAACGTGCATTGGAGTCGGCGCCTTTAAAACCCGCCTGTTTCTATAGATACGTTGACGATACCTTCGTTGTTTGGCCTCACGGTAGGGAGAATTTGAATGTCTTTCTAGAACATCTGAACTCGATCCACCCGAACATTCGTTTTACGATGGAGGTGGAAAAAGGATGGTTGCCTTCCCTTTCTCGACGTGTTGGTTAGGAGGAAGGATGATGGATCATTGGGACATGCAGTCTACAGGAAACGTACTCACACCGACTTGTACTTACAAGCTAATAGTTGTCACCATTCGGCTCAGCGTGAAGGGGTACTTCGTACCTTGGTACACAGGGCACATATCGTATCTGACGCTGAGACTTTGCCAGCTGAGCTGTCCCATCTTGAAGTTACATTTCGTCAAAATGGTCACAGTGATAGACAGATTGAACGTGCGTTGCGCTATCGACCAACTGTACATCAGGTGATTGATGATAGATCTGAGTCAACACCTAAGTCTACTGCCTTCTTGCCTTACGTAGGAAACACGTCCAATAAGATCGGTCGTATTTTACGGAAATACGATGTGAAATGTGTTTTCCGACCACCATCTAAAATTAGAGCACTTTTGAGTTCCGTTAAGGATGATCTTGGACTGCGTAAGGCGGGTGTATATCGTATCCCTTGTAGCTGCGGCATGGCATATATTGGTCAAACTATCAGGACCGTGGAGGACAGATGTATCGAGCATAAACGGCACACACGATTACAGCAGCCAAATAGATCTGCTATTGCCGAACATTGCTTGGATACTGGTCACTCCATGTTATATAATAACACCGAGATATTGGCGTGCACGTCCAGCTATTGGGACAGTGTGATTCGGGAGGCAGTTGAGATTAAATTAGCGAGCAACCTTGTTAACAGGGATGGAGGTTTCTGTTTAAACTCGGTTTGGAATCCGGCTCTCTCCCTTGTCAAGAAACAGAGGGACAGACTCAATGCTACCTCACCTGCGAATTCATAGTCTCACTATCGATAGCTCTGACTTTGGCCATCTTTGGTGGCACTAGTGTTCAGTGTGTGTGTGTTATCTTTCCTGCTTGGGTCCGAGAACCGAGGTATTAAATTTGCATGTACGTCGCCTGTCCGTTGCAGTTTGCCTTGAAAATGGCGGGGTGTTCTCCCGCCGAAATATCGGCGGTCGCTGAAAGTGTTACCTGGCTGAATTCCCGGAAGTTATTTGAAAGTTGTATACGCCAGGAGAAACTCAGGTCTCACATCTTTGTATCAGTCTGATGTAAAGGAAAGCGTAATTAAATTTCTTGGACCTTTTAAAGAGACCAAAAACGGCCTGGAAGGTAAAAAAGAACTGACCCTGCTTTTTTTGTGGTGTCGTTGATATTTTGTTTGTTGGATACGTGCCAAAGCCAAGATTGCATGCTGTAGCTAAAGTGCTGAAAGAACGTTCAGAAACGTACCTAAGAGGGAAAGTCGTTAACGAACTAAAGGATTCTCATTATATGACCATAGATTTTGAGCGATGTTCCATTAACTTTTAGTATTGGATAGAGAAGAAAGAAAATATCTAGCAGACTGCTCATTAGAAGCTAAATAGTGTAGTCATAGAAGAAGAGGAATATCCCATTCCCTCTCCTGTAAAGATGTTCCGAAGCCGGGATTCATCAACTTCCAAACACTAAGATTACCTTGATAAATATTTGAACATGTACGCCGCAGGCCAAAAACCTTTTCTCGTGGTGGAAGGACAATGAAAGTGACTTCCCGAAAATCATTAGAAGAGCGAAAGAAATCCTTTGCATTACCATTAGTACCACTGCAAGCAACGTGCAGGTTTAATTGAATCCGAGAATCGCTGCTGTATCGACCCAGAATGTGTCAGGTACATTTTGTTAATTGATAACCACAAGAGGATCAAGGAATTTACTTTATCAAGACAATCATACTATACGAGATGGAACAGAAATAAACTATTTATATAGCATCCACTTGTATAACGTGGTACTCAGAAGTTTCTGTTAGTGACAGATTTTTGCATTCTAGACACCCAGATGTCATGCGCTTTGTTATTTTATCTTCAATCTTTACTTGATTAACTGAATCCATTTGATCATTCATTACTCTATTAGTTTGAATCTTATTTTCATTCAACTATAAGGAATTTTAATTCTCCCACTAACCAGCCATGAAATGACTTCATAAATTGAGTTTCAATAGAGCAGAGAGAATATGGCACTTACTCTACGAACACGTTGTGTGACCATTTCCTGCTTCTAGGATGTTTCTTAACAGGGTAGCACGAAAATGCAAAGAACAAGATATTCTGAAGATGATATAATGAATTCATCGAACGTTCACTCATCATGAGTGCAAATTTCATAGCAAGCTTTTGAGTAATCCGTTACAATTATGACCGAGTCGCCTCGCTCATGAGCGCTTGTGTTCGAGCTATGAGTTTCTCGCTGCCCCACTCTTGAGTAGTGCGAAGCTCACGAGGAACAATAATGCGTCGCTTTTAATTTTTTTTTTTTTGTGATGACGGAAACTTTATATTGTAATAAGAGTGCAGGGATTGTGAAATTTAGAGTACAATATTAGCAATGGCACATCTCGAAAGTATGTTAAAAACTGTTATCTTTCTATGAAATTATTGTAGGTAAAAGTAATGATATACGAAAGTATATTTGTAAATGCTACTCAGATCTGTAGCCACCGCCGTCTATTCCAATTCTGATTGAGAATTAGTGTGAAAATCATAAAAGTGATTGCAGAAAATGTGCTGGGAAGACATCTTGTCTGGAGAAAGGAAGTTTAATTTTCTGTGCCAGTTCTGTAATTAGGAACTCTGTCTTTCCGTCCTTTCGAAGAAAAATAATGTTACGTACGTTAACATCCGAAACTAAGTAAACACAATTCACAGGAGATGTTCTGCAACTTTTAATAATAAAATAACAAAAGTAGCTCATTGTTTCTATGGTAGGAATAGCAGCTAAAACAAAAGCACTGGCTTTTGACGGAGGACTAATTATTTGCAGCCACTATATTATTGATAGGTAATGTTTATTTCCCTGTCCTTTACGAAATCAGAAAATTAGGGACATTTACTGTGGTACGCTGTATATAAACTTTCTGCTCTGCTTCGGAACACTTTGCACGATTTCTTCGGGGAATCTGCTTCCTGAACACAAAGCAATGTGATGTCACTTTCTGTATAACTTCATAGATTGTTTACAGGCTGTTCAATATAGTGGCTCGATAATGCATGTGTGGTTATTGTCGCATACACTAATTCAACCTATTGTATCACGAATAAGTTAGCTCGCTCGAATTCCACCGGCAATATCTCGTGCAGCATGTAGTACCGAAGTGTAAATTATATTTGTGAACAAATGTTTAATGGTTAATAAGAAATTGTGTGTTCTATATTTCATTTCAATGGCTACTTTTTGTCATCTACAATATCCCCCGAATTGTGTGTCCGCAATTCGTGGTCTAGTGGCTAGCGGTGCTATCTCTGGATCACGGGGTCCCGGGCTTCATTCACGGCCGGGTTGGGAATTTTCTCTGCCCGTGGACTGGGTGTTTGTGTTGTCTTCATCATTTCATCATCATTCTCATTATTCGTGACAGTGGCTAGATTGTACTGTGAAAAAATTTAACTGTGAAAAATTTGGGACTTTCTACAGTCGCTGATGACCGCGCAATTAAGGGCCCCACAAACCAAACATCATCATCATCACCCCGAAATATGTTATGCTCAGAACATGTCAAAAGATCTTTAAATAAACAAAACTGGATTGCTTTATTTGGAGACGTGGCCTAATCACACCTCCTATCCGGAGCCAGTCCTGGCTCTCAGCGGCGCTGGTTAGCAGCGCCTGGAACATTCAGTTTGAGCTTGGGCGAGCTACAAGATGGGTGTAAGCAGAGACGAACTTCGAGTATACGTGAAATTGCTCTTCTCAGTGGTAGAAATGCTACTGTCACGTGGGAAAACGAGCAGCTGTGGGTTATAGAGCATCCATGAAGGTCGGGCTCATTCTGGCATAGGACAGGCGCAGTATCCTGGAGTGTCACTCTGTTCGAAAAAGCCACACTGTCAGTTCCCAATACTACCGCTACTTACTAGAGAACCATCTGCGATGTACACTGGCGTAAACATCCGCCACTGCTGGATAATGCAGTCATCCTCCAATATAACACTACAGCCCACATTGCATGCATGTAAAAAATTGTGTGCTGCGGTGGCGGTCCCCCACCCACTCTAATCAGCAGACTGTTTCCCATGCGACTTTGACCTCATTACCCAACTGAAGATACCACTGCGTCGGAAGCGCTTTGCAAACATGGCGGATGTCCTGAAAGCATTTCGGTGAAGAGTGGCAGAGGCTGATGATAATACCAATGGCATTCAGTGCCTTTCCCATCGTTTTATACGTTGTGTGGACGCTGTATGGATGCACATGCGGACTATTTTGAAGGACAGTGGTTCATTTTGATTCATTTTCCTTTCATTTGTACTCGTGGACAATAAATTTACACAGAATTCCCATGAGTCTGTATCGTTTCAATTTTTTTTCCGTGTGCTCCTGTACTGGAACGCCGGTTTCTGTTGAAATTCAGTTACACACTGCCTTACCGGTTCAATGCACATCGTGGAATCCCCATTTTCTCGCACTATCGCAATATGTGCCAGGGCTGCAGAACTTATAGAATGACCGTCATATATTTGTCAATAAATTCTGTTGTGAAATAAGCCCAAAACTTCCGCTGCTAGCCGTAACAAGAAGACATAACAGGCAAATCTCTAATACCTGAAGAAGAAGAGGAAGTTGATCTGTGAAATCCCTTAGACCACGGCATATTATGACTCTGAGCACTATGGGACTTAACATCTGAGGTCATCACTTCCCTAGAACTTAGAATTACTTAAACCTAACTAACCTAAGGACATCACACACATCCATGCCTGAGGCAGGATTCGAAGCATCGATCGTAGCGGTCGCGCGGTTCCAGACTGTAGCGCCTAGAACCGCTCGGCCACCCCGACCGGTGATCGCAGGATCGAATCCTGCCTCAGGCATGGATGTGTGTGATGTCCTTATGTTAGTTAGGTTTAAGTAGTTCTAAGTCTAGAGGACTGGTGACCTCAGATGTTAAGTCCCATACTGCTTAGAGCCATTTGAACCAACTACACCTGTCGTTGTTCCTCGTACGATGCACAATGTTGCCAGTAATTTCATCAGCATTTATTATGATCGGAAAAAATATAATAAAACATTTACTAAAATACAATACATTTAATAACCTTCCAAAAACACCGTGTGCTCATACAATATTCTCCCATAACACAGACCTTTTTCACAAATGAATGGAACAAAATCTCTAGTAATATCTAAGTCTAAAGACTACATTAACAGAAAATAACATAACGAAGTTCTCGTCAGATCGACAATGCTGTGGTCGAAAAATGCATTTTCAACTTCGCTATTCAACTATGACAGTGGTATCAATGGCCTTACTGTCAAGCTATTATTGACTCTAATTTCCATCATCGCCATCACTGTATTAAAATTAGAAGAAGAAACATTGTTTGCACAAGTGCTGCAGTATAAAGCTGCGTTACCTCACGCGATAATTCGTACATTTTTAAGCCATTACTACTCCCTGTCCAAAGTGTGTGACATTCGTTTCAAATATAGTGTGAAACGTACGTTGAGGAAAAGAGTACTGCCTCAAGTCTCAAGGAAGTCAATCGTCCAAAAAATATGACCGTAGCTGAGACTGTGCGGAAGTTTTATGGCAAGTGGAGAACATAGTTCTGTACGCCGTGAATCTGAGAGAGAGCTTCTTAGTAAGTAGAATATTCTATAGAACAGGTTACTGGCTTACAGCGTAGATTGGGACGAATAGTTCTCTACAACTTAAGTAACCACTAAACGTCTATATCCTTGGAATTCACTGGGTCTTTTGCAGAGCTGTTCCTAGAAAAGGCGATAATGGACGATATATGATAGATCACTGATTAAATGAAGAGAATAGAAGGCACATAAGGGTTTTCCACCTCTTGGACTGCCACATCTTTTAAGATTAAGAACACTAGATCGGACTAAGCAAAACTGAGCCGGAGATAAGCTCTTCTTTTATCAAAGAAAGAATCATAAGTGAAAGAAATCTAAATCTAGCTGAGTGACGGGAATTTGTACCCTCCTTTCTCATCGATATGAACTCTGACCCTCCGCTTTACTAATGAAACTCAGATTATCGATGGAGAGATTTACGAGAAGTGTTTAGCACTGCTAAGCAATTTTATTCCTTTGTTACATGAAAACATTCAGAGGGATGACACATATATTAATTTGATTTTATTTACTGACAAGTCTCATTATTAGTATTATTTGGTAAGAGATTGTGATAACTCAGCAAGTTTGCTGTTTAAAAAAATGAAAATTTGCAGTGGAGCAAACGAAATTTCTCCACTCTATATATTTAAACTATAACGAATTTTTTTTTCTAGTATACACCCTCGAAGAATGCGTGAAAATATTTTTGACATGTTGAGACAAAATGATAGCGTGATAGCGAAATCTAAATATGTACAGGAGAAAATGGCAATAGGGTTCTTAACATTTTAGAAATACATATTCAAGAGCAAATAGCCATTTGAATAATAGAAAACAGAAGGTCCAAACGGAAGAGGTAGGAAGCTTTTTTACGTCAACAATAATTTTTAATCCCTATGTCTTTAGAGTAGTGCTCCACATTTTGTCACTTTAGCATTGTGCTTTCCCCTCGATATATCCACATGTAGATAGTCAGTCCGAGATGCAAAAACACACACTGACTCTGAGATAAAGTGAACACGGCAACGAAGCTTCGTGATGTGTATTTATTACAGTCGAACAGCGCGCTGCGTTACCTCTGCCCTCATATCGAATGAAATATCGTTACGTCAGTCTGCAAGCACCGGCAATCGACATTCATAGTCATGCCTTGCTCCTTTCCAGATAAAAAGATTTATTCCTATAATACATGTTATAGATATACAAACAGGAACTTCGTAAGCAGCATGTACATGTGCTGTTCTTTCACTTAGAAGGAAAAGAATGCGAAATTTTTAACATTGCGCTACGGTTTCACTGTTAACGATAGTAATACGTGCGACACTTCCTTGTTTTCACAAAATTACCACTACCATGGACGGTCAAGTCTCCGTATGATGATTACTCAGAAATGGCAATCATGCAGAGGATGGTTGGCTGAAATAAAGGTCAGTGACATTTTCCGTAATATTTTTAGTGTATTAAAGGTCATTC
This sequence comes from Schistocerca piceifrons, assembly GCF_021461385.2. Classification (NCBI taxonomy): domain Eukaryota; kingdom Metazoa; phylum Arthropoda; class Insecta; order Orthoptera; family Acrididae; genus Schistocerca; species Schistocerca piceifrons. The sequence continues at coordinate 635,874,963 of NC_060139.1, forward strand.
AAGCTCTTTATGCGATCATCGCTCATTACGATGTTCGTTGCTGAGGTGAGTAATAATTGGGGAGCTGGGTTGATGGAATCCGAATTCGACATGAAATTCGACAGAAACCAATTTGATTCACTAATTGTAATTTTGTTTCACTTTTTATGACAAACTTTCCTGAAAAAAGAAGAGTAGGATTCTCTCCCATCTCACCGCCATCTATTCATGGAAGTAACAGAAGTGATAATTTGAAATAAGACTGTTGAGGTACCAGTGAACTCCATTTCGATCGGAATCTTTTTTAAACTTTTGTAAATGATTATTATCAATATGCAGTTACGTAATCTTGTTGCCTAATTTGATATGTTACTTATTAATCTTTCATTTTACATATTCATGAAAGCTCATAAAATTATTTCAACAGTTTTAAACGAGTCAGAATAAGCTATATTTACGGCCAATATCTACTTCAGTACATTTCGTTCTCTTAGGAGAAAACAATATTACTTCATGACAGTAGCAGCTTCCAAGCACGCAGATCAGATGTCCAACATCTTCCCGTGTCTTTAGAGTACGATTTAATAAATCCTCAAGCAGATAAACTTTAATCTATTGGAGCAAACAGGCAGTCCTACGCTTGTCGAGTAGGAGAGATACTGGGAAAAGAAATGTTCAACTACTATTTTAAACGAGCTTATTCGTCGTACTTAACACCAAGGACGAGATATTTAAATATTACATCTTCCTGGAGACTCCTGTAATTTAGGCAGCGCATTTATTCACGTTTACTACAAAACCATGACCGTTAGCAACATTTTTCGATTTAAATAATACCTGGCAGTGAATCAAAATGTCCAAAGATTTCGTAACTTTAAAATTATGTATCTTATATTTTTTATAATTAATTAAAAACACGAAGACATTTCAAAATGTTAAAGACTAAAATGACTCGATAGGCAAGCAATGAAATCTCTTAACTAGACTAAATCCCTTGACATTAAGTGGAACTAAGGTACCTTGTATCTAAAACGAGACCATTTACACGGCAGCATTAAGGCGAGACTGAGTCCTCCGCTGACATCTCTTATACATGCCTTACATGAATTTAATAGTGCAACTTCAGCACGCAGCAATTGCTCCTGCAACATAAAATGTATTAAACACTTGTTATAACCAGGAGACCTGTAAAAACATGTAATCGTTTAATACTTGAGACCACCCGCCTTTGGATTAATTTATTGATGATCATTTTATTTCAAACAACGAATTTAAATCATGAATAATTTTGATTCATTAATAAGAAAAGGTGTCTGGAATTAAGCATAGAGATCAACTAATCGCCAGAAGTGCCTTGTGCGTTACTAGTGTTTTAATCAATAGTTGCAGTGAAAGGCTGTAGTAGATACAAATGACACGTCAGCAATAATCAGCAGTTGACACCACAGTTTACTACTCACAGTAAATGTTGTTAATTCACACAATCTTACAACACTAATAACTAACCAACTTAAATAACGCTAAACAGCACATAAATGACTTGGCGCACTTGCTCTCTAATATTAATGAATGGTCTTTCCGTGTCGTTACTACGCGAACACCAAAACAATTACCCAAACTGAAAAAAATATCTGTGTCTGGTAACCGGGATCGCGAACATCACACAGGTTTACTGGAACATGTATATTTGAAACAGGGTAAGTGCTTATCAATAATCAAATTCTCACTGCGTCCTTCATTGGTATTGCATATATTCTATTCAAGTAGACATCAGCCTACATATAGACATATCCAGAACTGGCCGTTCCACCCACTATACACTATAACCTGTTCCACGAGCTGCACCTGGGGCTGTTCCCTCAATAGGGAACAAATAACACTCACATCTGCCAACAAACGCAATCCAATCTTCGAACTAAGCCAAGACAACACATGACGAATGGAAACACTGCGGCACTTTGTATTTCGTTCAGCATGGGAGTGACCAGCAGCGGCACGTACCATACAGGACCTAATACACAGCTCCTCGGCGAATGCTGGTTGCTTGGTGGCTCCATCGCTACTCTCAGCAAGGAAGAGCGTTCAGTCTGTAGTCGTGCCACACGCTCTCCAGGATCCTGTTCACCGTGTATCCTTCCGAGGCGATAGTCTCGTAATACACTCCTGGAAATGGAAAAAAGAACGCATTGACACCGGTGTGTCAGACCCACCATACTTGCTCCGGACACTGCGAGAGGGCTGTACAAGCAATGATCACACGCACGGCACAGCGGACACACCAGGAACCGCGGTGTTGGCGGTCGAATGGCGCTAGCTGCGCAGCATTTGTGCACCGCCGCCGTCAGTGTCAGCCAGTTTGCCGTGGCATACGGTGCTCCATCGCAGTCTTTAACACTGGTAGCATGCCGCGACAGCGTGGACGTGAACCGTATGTGCAGTTGACGGACTTTGAGCGAGGGCGTATGGTGGGCATGCCGGAGGCAGGGTGGACGTGCCGCCGAATTGCTCAACACGTGGGGCGTGAGGTCTCCACAGTACATCGATGTTGTCGCCAGTGGTCGGCGGAAGGTGCACGTGCCCGTCGAGCTAGGACCGGACCGCAGCGACGCACGGATGCACGCCAAGACCGTAGGATCCTACGCAGTGCCGTAGGGGACCGCACCGCCACTTCCGTACACCACTGGTGATCGTCGAGGGGACACTGAATAGTGCACGGTACATCCAAACCGTCATCGAACCCATCGTTCTACCATTCCTAGACCGGCAAGGGAACTTGCTGTTCCAACAGGACAGTGCACGTCCGCATGTATCCCGTGCCATCCAACGTGCTCTAGAAGGTGTAAGTCAACTACCCTGGCCAGCAAGATCTCCGGATCTGTCCCCCATTGAGCATGTTTGGGACTGGATGAAGCGTCGTCTCACGCGGTCTTCACGTCCAGCACGAACGCTGGTCCAACTGAGGCGCCAGGTGGAAATGGCATGGCAAGCCGTTCCACAGGACTACATCCAGCATCTCTACGATCGTCTCCATGGGAGAATAGCAGCCTGCATTGCTGCGAAAGGTGGATATACACTGTACTAGTGCCGACATTGTGCATGCTCTGTTGCCTGTGTCTATGTGCCTGTGGTTCTGTCAGTGTGATCATGTGATGTATCTGACCCCAGGAATGTGTCAATAAAGTTTCCCCTTCCTGGGACAATGAATTCACGGTGTTCTTATTTCAATTTCCAGGAGTGTACACGGTTCCGTTCTCGAACTTTCAACCCGCCACCCCAGAGTTCCTCTAGTAATGAGAGTCCCGAAACTATCGCAAGATATCGAACAAAGGTAACTGCAGATACGAGAGCAAAGTCAACCTTTCATCAATGAAAGTTCCTTCGAAATGATGACTTGCTTATAAGCCGAAAACGATTAAGGCATGCGAATGGGACAACAGAATGTTCTCAGGCTCTTAATAGAACGTAATTCTAAGCCCACCTACCTGGAAAACGTTGTAGTTGCTGTGTCCTGTCAATCGCTCTTTTAAAGGAGATGCAACATCTACGAATAACAAACTGATTGTGTCGACACAAAACACTGACAGAGAATCGAAAACAGAAATCTGTTTCAGCTCTCATGAGTGGATAATCATCGAACTACCGAGTTTCATTGATTTTATCCCCTGAATTAGAGGCTTCACACGTGATAAGTAATAGTGGAAGAATGTCGTGATTAGTCTCTGTCCAGTGAAAAAGTCACGCAGCGCTATCTCCAATGCAAAAAGCGTTACATAAGTTGCAGCAGCTTAACTGCACCAGATTTTAAATGGTAGAACCTGCTCGTCGTTTGTTTATCTACCTACTCACACTGACCCAAGCAATCACACACACGCGCACCATGGCTCACATAAAGCGAGGTTCACTGATGGTTTAAGATATATTATGGTTTATATGTGACTTACAATAGAAAAGGAGTCTAGGATCGGTGGAGACAGTGTTGCAGGTTACCCCAAAGTCCTAGCGCAGCACATACATACCATCTTAATATAAGCAAAGCCAACTGATTACATTGATCTAAACCTTCTAAAGGCGTTGTGCAAATAAATAAACAGTGGCAAGTAACAGTAAACTTGTTGCTTCATTAGAAAGCAGGTTACGTCAGCTAAATCTGAATGGACACCCTGCAAATCACAGTTAAGTGTCTGGTAGAAAGTTCCTCGAAACATCTTAACGGTAATTCTTTATTATTACAATCTCTAACTGCGCGGGGAAAAAACGAAAAGCTATACCTTTCCGTGAGAGCTCTGGTTTCCTTATTTTATTACGATGATAGTTTCAGCGGATGTAGGTCGGTGTCAACAAAATATTTTCCCATTCAGAGGACAATGTTGGTGATCGAAATTTCGTGAGAAGGCCCAACAGCAACGAGAAACGTCTTTGTTTTAATGATGTGCACCCCCAATTCCTGTATCATGTCTGTGACACTCTCTCCTCTATTTATCGATGATACAAAACGTGCTGCCCTTCTTTACAGTTTCTCGATGTACTTCCCTAACCCTACCTGGTAAGGATTCAAAAGACGTCGGACAAGCTTATTGTACGCAGTCTCTTTATTAAATCTGTAGCATATGTGTCCTGCCAGCAAAACGCAGTCTTGGGTTTACCTTCCCGACAACATTTTCTATCAGTTCTTTCCTAATCAGGTTCTTCGTAATTGTAGTTCCTAGGTATTTAAATGAATTTGTGGCCTTCAGATTTGATTGATTTATCGTCTAGCCGAAGTTTAACGGATTCCTTTTAGCACTTACGTGGATGACCTCAAACTCTGTAGGGTCAATTACCAATTTGCGCACCGTAAATATACTTATCAAATTTGTTTGGCAATTGGTTTTGATCTTCCCATGGCTTTACTAGACGATAAACGATGGCACCATCTGCAAATAACCTAAGACCCTTCCCGAACTGTCTCCTATATCGTTTATATAGATAAGGTACAGCAAGACCATTCATTGGAAAACGCCATGAATCACTTCTGTTCTACTAAGAACTGTGGCGTCTTTGACAGGACATCACGAATCCTGACTCATAACTGAGACAATATTCCTTATGTGCGTTACTTCACTACAAGCCGCTAGTATAGTACAGTGTCAAAAGCCTTCTGAAAATCTAGAAACACAGAATAAATTTGTAATCCCTTTTCGTGTCAGTAAATGCGTGTTGACTGTGTACCAATAGACCGTTCCTTTAGAAGTAATCCATAATGTTCGAACACAATATATGTCCCAAAATCATGCTTCTTACGGATCTTAGTGACATGGGCCTGTAAGTTAGCGTATTACTCCTACTACCTTCTTGAATATTGGTAAGACCTTTGCAAATTTCCAGTCTTTGGGTACGGAACTTTCGTCGATCGAGCGGCTGTGTGTGATTGTTAAGTATGGACTATTGTACACCATACTCTGAAAGGAACCTAATAGTTATACAGTCAGGACCGGAAGACTTGCTTTTATTAAGTGATTTAAGCTGCTTCACTACTCCGAGGATATCTACTTCTAAGTTACTCGTGTTGGCAGCTGCTCTTAATTCGAATATTTGGGTATTTATTTTGTCTTCTTTGCTGAAGGAGTTTCGAAAGTCTGTGGATAGGTCTGATTTTGCAGCATAGCCGTCGATATTATTTCTATTGCTAACGCGCAGAGATGGCATTGACTGTGTCTTGACACTAGCATACTTTACATACGACCATAATTTCGTTGGATATTCTGCCAGGTTTTGATCTTCTGATGACTTTACTACACTGTAAACGGCAGCGTCATCTGCAAACATCGTAAACGGTTGAACAGATAAACTGCTAGATTGTTGACATAGTTAACGAACAGCAGGGGGCCTACAACACCACCTCCGGGACGACAGAATTCTGTTTTACTAGATAACTTTCCCTTAATTTCCACGAATCAAGGTCTCTGTGAATGGTAATAATGAATCTAGTCGCATAACTGAGACGGTAATCCATAAGCACGTAATTTGACTACAAGTCACTTTGAGGTATGCTCTCGAAAACCTTCCGGAAATCCAGCAATTCGGAATCAGTTTGATGTCCTTTCTCGACAGGGCTCAGCACTTCGTGTGAGTGAAGAGCTAGTTGTGTTTCACAGGAACGATGTTCTCTAAATCTGTGTTGACTTTCGTGTCTATAGACTGCTCTCTTCGAGACATTTCATAATGTTCGAACACAATAAATATATGTTCAAAAATGCATATGTACGTTAATGATATGGGCCAGTAATTTACTGGATACTACTGCCTCTCTTGAATATTAGTGTGACCTGTGAAACTTTCCAGTCGTGCGACCAGTTACATGTGATTGTTAAGTATGAATCTATTGCATGGCATACTATGAAAGTAACATATTGGTATACAGTCTGGACAGGGACACTTGCTTTTATTTAGTGATTTAATGTGCTTCACAATTCCGAGGATATCTACTCCTCAGTTTCTCATATTGGCAGCTGTCCTTGGGTCGAATTCAGGAATATTCACTTGGTCTTCTTTGGTGAAGGAATTTCTGAGGGCCATGTTTAGTGACTCTGCTGTAGCAGCACCGTCTTCGATAGTATTTCCATAGCTACCGTGCAGATTGTTTCTCGCCGCTAGTATACATACGAGTTGGAGTTTTTGATAGATTTCGAGACAAAGTTTCGTTGTAGAAGCGATTATAAACATCTCCCATTGAGGAACGCCGTAGATTTCGAGCTTCTTAAGAGATCGCCAATCTTAGGAATTTTGTGTTCGTTTGGAATTTGGATTTGGTATGCTGTTTTAGCTGTCTGTGCGAAAGTATTCCGACCTGTTTTGTGTATAATTGGGAATCTCCTCCATCTTTTTTTAAATTTATTTGGTATAAACATCTCAGTTGTGTCAATACTATTTCTTTTAGTTCAAGCCACATTTGGTCTACACTTACCTCTGCAGTATTAATGTGGAAGGAGTGGAGTTTGTCTCTCAGGTAGGTCTCATGCGAATTTTTATGCTTTTTTTTTGAGTAGATGAATTTTTCGTTAACTTTTGGGGGAGTTGGGAACTACAGTATTCAGTATCGCTACGACAGCCTTGTGTTCGCTAATCCCTGTATCTGTTTTGATGCTCGCTATTAGCTCAGGATTATTTCTTACTAAGAGGTCAAGAGCGTTTTCACAGCCATAGTCTCACGAACTAATTTCTCGAAATACGTTTCAGGGAAAACGCTTAGCACATTATGGGATGATATTTTATGGGTACCTTCAGATTTAAACATGTATGTACGCCAACATATCGAGGGTAAAGTGAAGTCACCACCAGCTGTATCTCAGAGTCAGGTACGTGTTTCAGTTGGTCTCTTTGAATGTTTCAGCAATTGTATCATCTGAGTTAGGAGGTCGGTAAATGGAACCAATTAATATTTTATTCCGGTTGCTAGGAATGACTTCTACCCATACTAACTCAAAGGAACTACTACTTCAATTTCGCTACAACATTACCTACTTCTAACAGCATCAAACACGCCACCACAAAATGAGTTTAGCCTATCCTTTCTGAACACTGTTAGGTTCTTCATAAAAATTTCAGTTGAACTTATCTCCGGCCTTAGCGAGGTTTTAGTGTCTATAACGATTTGAGCATCAGTTCTTTGTATCGGGGCTTGGAACTCTGGTACTTTCCCAACACAGTTACGACGATGTACAGCTGTTATACCGATGGTTCGGAGATCTGCTTTCTTCCTGTGTTCAGACTGCATCGTTTGAGACTGAAGTCCTGTTTGTTTTCCCCGAAACTTTGAAAATAGGCCGTTGCACGTCTCAGAGGCCCTGATGCCGGTGTAGCCAACTACTGTTTTTAGTGGCCCCCCGACGTATTCAGCTGAACTAGAAACCCCGCCTCCTACGGAGCAACTCGAGGAATCTGCAGCATACACGGTTGCAGAACTGTCTGAGCCTCTGATTCGGACCCTTGACTCGGCTCTGCAGCAAAGATCTGGAATCGGTCTCATCGACTATGATGGAAATGGTCAGCTCCGCATTCATCTCGCAAGCAAGACTGGCAGCCTTTACCACTTGCGATAGCAGATCGAAACCAGAGACAACTCTTCCGATCCTAAGTGACACACATGGCTGATAACGACCTGAGCGAACGCCTGCTGTTGTCTGCACCCTTCTTGGCTTCCTGAAGGACCCGTTCCACGTCTGCAGTGACTCCACCCGGTATGCACACAGTGTCTTTCTTCCTCTCCATAGCAGCCATGTCCATAAGGGACCCCCATAACGGCCCTATATTTTGAGCTCCCAACGAAGAAAAATGAAACCGTGGTTTCCCGGACCTTGTACGTGAGAGATTTCCTCTGAAACATGACTAAGTGACTGAATTTGGTAGGGGCATAGTCTCGGCTGTAGACAGCTCCTGGCACTGTTCGTCAGACTAACCCGGAAGACCTTATGCTGGGCTCCTTGGGAAGCCTTTCGCCATCTGCCAGGCACCTAGGCGACATCCCACTCTATGGGTGAGGGGTTAACCTCAAAGCGAGCAGTGACTGAGCTAGCCACCAGTGCGGACCGATCGGCAGACTCATGGATTGCGTGCGTTGGATGATCATGGCCGGTCCACAACAGTGGTGCCCATCCATTGCAGCCTCAAGCTGTATAGACGAAGCCAACACAGCCTCGATCTGTGAGCGAAGTATCACGAACTCGGCTCGCATCCACACACAGCAATCGCATACCCTGTCCATAGCGAAGCCTGTGGAAAATTGCACTACTCAGACGAACAAACGAGTATCGACGCATGCTACAAAACTCTACTGTAAATACTGACGAATGCAAAAATACTCTGTCTAATGAATTACATTAGCATGCCTAAATTCATGAACTAAACTACCAGAGCACACAAGTGAAACTAAATAATTGACTAATCTTTAGGAACTTGTAAAATGTCACAAATTAAAATGCGAGAACTTTGTCTAGTAAATATTAAGTTAATAAACAGGGATCCAAACACTTAACAATAAAAGCAGACAGTTGAAACTACACAGGGTGAGTCACAAATGAGGAAAAATATGTCATGCAAATTGTCACACACTGAGCTACAAACATAAATTCGTTTTCCGCATGTTCCTATGTCAATAAATGACAATGCAGTTGAATGGTAAAAATCTCGAAGTATGAAGTCGACTTTTGGGTGTTACTGTGCGCCGACATTGGCCAAGGGGACAGATCGGCAGCAGGGCACAACATGCGAGTGTTGTAGGTAGTCTAGCCGCTCACGAGAAGGCGAGGCATGCGGCGTCAAGCGACGGTCTGCGTGACCCTGCGACCAATGACAGCGCCCACATCTATCTCGTACTGGTTACGCTGGCCAGTATTATGTGTCGGAGCTAGTTGGCATAGGGAAAGGAACGTGAGGAGGGGCTGCACTACTGTACATGCATGTTTTATGTCCCAGACTTAGTTTTAAGAAACGAGTACATAGATGGAGAATGCAAAATTACACTGGTATGTGACAGTTGATACAAAAGAAGACATTGCAGTTGTACAAATCGAAACTAACGTAGAAATACATGACCAGAAGCTACAGTGGCGCCTTTTATGTACTGTTCGAAATGACGGCAACGGTGCGTGTGGCAAAGTTGAACTCTTCGCAGGAAGGATTGCTGAATATGATCCAACATGTTTGTATCTGTTTGCGTAATATCACAGGCATGTTGTATTCTGCGTTGAAGGATGTTGCCGTCAACATCCTCTCCTTCATGAATCACAGATTTCAGATGGCCCTTCAAAAGGAAAACCAGTGGATTCAGGTCTGGCGATCTTGCTGGCCACGCTACAGGGCCTACACAACCGATCCATTTCGAAGGGAAGTCATTGTCCAGGTGGCGTCGCACTGTGCCGCTGAAGTGGGCGGGGCATCATCATGCATGTGCCACAGGTTCATACGAGAGGCCAAACTAATGTCTTCCAACAATTTCGGTAATTAAGCATCCAGGAAACTCAGAAACCGCACTCCTGTAAGCCGTTATGGTAGCACATGTGGCCCTATGAGATGGTGATCAATAATACCACACCAGATATTGACACCGCATCGTTGATGGTACCCTCGTATTACTATGTTGTGCTCATTTTCTTCCACTCACTCGTGCCAATGATGCGAATTCACTATACCCTCCTTCGTGAGATAGGCTTCGTCGGTGAACATTATTCTTCGTGAAAAATGCTGGTCGTGGGTCTTACGCCGTAGGATAAAGTTGCAGAAGTCCAGCCTCCTCTGGTAGTCTTCCGGCAATAATGCCTGTACCTTGTGCATGCTAAAGAGATGGTAATGGTTTCTATGGAATACTCGCATAACAGTAGATTGTGATATTCCTGCCGCAGTGGCGAGAGACCTGGTGCTTGTTGTTCGGTCCTCCGCAACAGTTTGTAACACTTTCTCTTCTTCATCCGCACTGTCCGTCGACGGTCGTCCGCGACCACTAAATCCTGGAGGTGCTTCACATGCAACATACTGCCTCAAGCGCCTGTCCACAGAGTAAAACGTGTTTGCGGATGGGAGGTGCCGGCTAGTAAAGCTCTCGTGATGCAGTTGCCTTGCAGCGTCAGCTCTTCCATCTGCAAATCCATAGGTGAGTTGGATGTCACCGTATTCCTCGTTTCTGAAACTGGTACTGTAGTAGCACTGTGACGCGGCCGTTAGCAGCTGTCGACACGGCGAGTATAGGGAAGAGTGAGCAGAGCAGAGGTATTGTAAACACGTCATGCACTCTGCGGTTTTACTTCCACCATTGACCACTCTTTCCGCTTACAGGGCACACATCCCTAACATGGGACTGTACATTCCGTTACCGCCGGCAACGCGTGATTCACAAGTTCTCATACAATGTCACATACAGGGTTATTACAAATGATTGAAGCGATTTCACAGCTCTACAATAACTTCATTATTTGAGATATTTTCACAGTGCTTTGCACACACATACAAAAACTCAAAAAGTTTTTTTAGGCTTTCACAAATGTTCGATATGTGCCCCTTTAGTGATTCGGCAGACATCAAGCCGATAATCAAGTTCCTCCCACACTCGACGCAGCATGTCCCCATCAATGAGTTCGAAAACATCGTTGATGCGAGCTCGCAGTTCTGGCACGTTTCTTGGTAGATGAGGTTTAAACACTGAATCTTTCACATAACCCCACAGAAAGAAATCGCAAGGGGTTAAATCGGGAGAGCGTGGAGGCCATGACATGAATTGCTGATCATGATCTCCACCACGACCGATCCATCGGTTTTCAAATCTCCTGTTTAAGAAATGCCGAACATCATGATGGAAGTGCGGTGGAGCACCATCCTGTTGAAAGATGAAGTCTGCGCTGTCGGTCTCCAGTTGTGGCATGAGCCAATTTTCCAGCATATTCAGATACACGTGTCCTGTAACGTTTTTTTCGCAGAAGAAAATGGGGCCGTAAACTTTAAACCGTGAGATTGCACAAAACACGTTAACTTTTGGTGAATTGCGAATTTGCTGCACTAATGCGTGAGGATTCTCTACCGCCCAGATTCGCACATTGTGCTGTTCACTTCACCATTAAGAAAATATGTTGCTTCATCACTGAAAACAAGTTTCGCACTAAACGCATCCTCTTTCATGAGCTGTTGCAACCGCGCCGAAAATTCAAAGCGTTTGACTTTGTCATCGGGTGTCAGGGCTTGTAGCAATTGTAAACGGTAAGGCTTCTGCTTTAGCCTTTTCCGTACGATTTTCCAAACCGTCGGCTGTGGTACGTTTAGCTCCCTGCTTGCTTTATTCGTCGACTTCCACGGGCTACGCGTGAAACTTGCCCGTACGCGTTCAACCGTTTCTTCGCTCACTGCAGGCCGACCCGTTGATTTCCCCTTACAGAGGCATCCAGAAGCTTTAAACTACGCATATCATCCCCGAATGGAGTTAGCAGTTAGTGGATCTTTGTTGAACTTCGTCCTGAAGTGTCGTTGCACTGTTATGACTGACTGATGTGAGTGCATTTCAAGCACGACATACGCTTTCTCGGCTCCTCTCGCCATTTTGTCTCACTTAGTTCTCGAGCGCTCTGGCGGCAGAAACCTGAAGTGCGGCTTCAGCCGAACAAAACTTTATGAGTTTTCCTACGTATCTGTAGTGTGTCGTGACCATATGTCAATGAATGGAGCTACAGTGAATTTATGAAATCGCTTCAATCATTTGTAATAGCCCTGTACATTAAGATGGGATTTGTTCTTTCTCGTATCTTTCAAACGCTAGCAGATACACATCAGCTCATTGATGTGTCATGTGTTGTATCTATGGTTGAATGACATGTCGTGATAGTGAGGCTCGTCGGTATCTCGTTCAATGTGTAACAGGTCTTCTTGTTTTACGTACACAATACATCGAGGAGAACGAAATTAACAACGGTGCGGCACGTGTTACGTATAGCAGCATGCCGTCCTCGGTGTATTTCTCCTCATTTATGACTCACCCTGTATAATTCGCTTCTGGTTAGGGGTCGTCAAATGTCACGGAATCGGTTATTTCCTTTTTGCTGCTCTGTCTTGGCCAGTGGCCGTACGTCATATGTGAAAACGCTTCAGCTTGAAAGGCTACAATGAACCTCATACCATGGCTTTTCGAAGAGATTCAGGCTACTTCATTTAGCAAACTGACGGAGATAAGAATACCGGAAAAATCAGTGTGGGAACCTATGGATTGGCCTGTGGTATGTTACTCATCAAATCAGTAAGTAGAAAGTAATGAGGACATGTCCTTGCTGAAGGAAGAGTAGGAGAAAGGTAAAGTAGTGCTGCTGAGCTCCTTGCCGTTACGTTTCCTGCGAACACAAGATCGTTTATTTAAAAACAGAAACATAAAAATTTTCATTATTCTGGGAACACGAAAAGGTTTTTCGAAGTATCCAATCTAAGTCGCCGTTAGCCGGTGGGATCATAGCAGAGAGGTACATGTACTTTGAAAACAAGTGATATTTCAGAATCGCCAGGAGTTGATAACAGGATAGTCTTTTTTTCACCACTATTTCCGATCATTCGATCATCAGGTACCATAAAATTATTTACATCATCCTGAAGGGCGAATTCCTCTATGTGGCCATAGTATTCTTAGTAATATGTGCCTAATCATCAATGCCTTCACGAAACGTTGGTTTCATTTGCATCAATGCTAACTAACTGTGTGACATAAAATGCAATAACAATGGCTCTTTTAAATGAGCACTAAACCATTGTTAGGGTAACTACGGTATGAGCTAATTCCACGATGCAAGACTCGAGATTCTAGTTATAGTTTCCGTCACGGATACTGACAGCGAGGAGAGTGAGATCGATAGAAATGATGTCGCCTACTGTGTACATCATGTTTGGCGTCATTCCCGGACTCTACAAGATACCGCACGGAATGACACACCGGGGAGACTGTTGTATCCTAAGTGCGTCGTAACTACTTTTTTTTTGAGGGATGTATAACGCTGACTGTGTTCTTGACTTTTCTTTGATCTTTGAGCCAGATGGACTAGTTACTGAGGTATCGATGACAGGTTGTGTAAAGCCTTGCACCTAATTGTGTTGTACGTGGTCTACTGCAGACGTTCATAAGGCGGCGTCCGCTACATGATGAATGTGAGACAGAAGACGATATAATGCATCGAAATATTTCTTTATGCGCCATTTATAATTTGTAGATTTCTGTGAATGCCGGAAGACGTCTCTCAGCTACATGAAAGCCACTCTGTCATTGCAAAACATTGATAACATACTGAAAAATTAAGGATAATAATCTCTACTGCTTCAGTTGGTTTTTACTAATATTTGATTAGCACGACACGTTTCTGCAGCATTCTGCTACCATCAGGTGCATTCCAGTTACACGTGTATTCCATTAATCTGAAGTGTGATTACGTTCCTTCGCTGCTTGTACCAGTGTCGTTATGTGTAGAAATAAATTCTGTACAGAAATATACATGTATTTTAGTGCATAGATGAAGCTAGTTGCATATTTAGATAATTTTATTAGTTGATTTACTTGGTTATTAGGAAAACTTAAATTAATTCATAAATTTACAATACAGTTACAGTTTTAGAAATATTCCATGTAACACGTAAGTAAATGTGTTAATGAGTTGGCCTAAACATGCAAATAAGTTAATATACAAACAGAAATATATATATATATATATATATATATATATATATATATATATCCGTACAGGGTTGCATTTCGATACATAACGCCACTGGCACTTACAGAAAACGAATCTACTGACACTTTAAATTACATTTAGAAATAGCTGAGATGCACTTGATGGTAGCAGTGTGCTGCCAGAAATGTTATGCTATTTAAATATTATTGAAAGGTACTGAAGCAAAAGGAATTATTTAATGAATTTTCAATACAGACACAGTCCTCGAAACATTCCGTACGCCATGCATACAATGAAGCAGCGAAAAATTCATTTTTACCAGCATGAGATTGTCGGTTAAAGTATCTCTTAACAATGGTCTATGACGCGCTGTCTAACGCGCTGCCTCCTGAGCGGGAAGGCGTGCCGGCCAGCTTGTGGATGGTTTTTAAGGCGGTCTTCCATCTCCCTCGGCGAATGCGGTTTGGTTCCTCTTATTCCACCTCAGTTACACGATGCACAAACACTGCGCAAACACTGTCTCCACGTCTGCCTACACCATAATTACTCTATCACGCAAACATGTAGGGTTTAGCTTGACGGGTATGAGACGTTCCATGGGGTGGGGGTGGGGAGGGGTCCACTGGGGGGCCGAACCACATAATAACCCTGGGTTCGGTGTTGGGCAGTGGTGGGGTGGGTGGAGTGCTGTGGCCTGTTGTGGGGTTCTGAAATACTGAGGGCTATGGCGAGACGAAGGCTCTCTATTTTTTCTAGGTCCCCGCTCTAATACTGAGTACAATGATCCATGTAATTAACGGAGTGAAGTTGGGGAATAAGCAACTTGCATCCCACAATAGCCCTCTAACGTCGCTTTAGCTAGTGGTATATGATCATTGTTTTTTCTGTGAGATTATAAAAGTCTCCGTATACGTACCGCTCCTGCCAACAATTTTGGATGACTCTACTATATTGCAGTAACTGTGATTTTACAATATAGTCTGTACTGTTCTTAGGACAAGCACACATGTCCGAAGGACATTTGCAGAGCACAAAGTGAAAACAAGTACTCCATAAATACATTGGCTCAACAATACACTTATTTCATCCAAAGACAAGGTAGCGACAGTAATCAATCATAAGGCTTTTCCTCTGCGGGAATCACATAAAGTGTGTCTATATAGAACAAAGATACGCGATGACATATGGAAGTTTGATTCGGACGTGAAAGTGTACTCGGATGACCGTGGCGGTTGAGGTAGTCACTCGCGTAAAGCAGGAAATCAGTTTTCGAGCCCCAGTCCGGCACAAATTTTCACTGTGACTGCTGCATTCTGGAGCTACAGTCAGATCATGTTTGCAGTTGCGAATACATTTCTTGTAACTTTCGAGGAACTGCGACGACGCATGTTAATGATTAAATATTGTAACTTTCAATATGACCGAAAGAGTATGGGATGTCATCAGGATGTTTGTTGTACTTCTGGTGGGAGCACATAAAACGTTCGTAAAATTCAAAGGAAAACTACAATCTTAAACATAATTGAAAATGTACCTGTTGCATGTCCATCCAAGTGAGAGTTACACCTTTTAAAATAGGATGGTTGATTTGACAGTGATTACCTTGCGATCATACGTTTATTTACGTTTACCCCAAGTTTCTAATTTGAGTCATGATGAAGGATCGTTTGAATCTTTTTCAAATATCCTGTACATCACCAGTGCTGGCCCGACACAGACAGAGTGACGAGGACGAACACTCTTTGATGAACATCCGCTTCCCCATTTATCTTTATAAACCGACTCTCGTCAGTCTAGTTTCCGCTATTATATTTCACACAGGTAATGAGCACAGGAAGCGAACTCCGCCGATAACAAGTTCCCGGCGGTGATCGATTTCTGCCAGTGGGAAAGCGCGCGTGCGTAGGTACGGCTCAATGTTTCGAAACACTCCCGGCCGCCCGCAAAGCAAATGGGAGCCATACCAAATGCATGGCCAGTTTCCATTTCGACGACAAAAGCAGATAATTGTGCACTTGCTCTGCCGATAGCCAGCGATCCAACTTGTGCTCCTGTCAGTCAGAGCAGACTGGCGAGCGATGAAACGCCGGTCTGGTTATTAGCGCGCACGCAGTTCTGCAAAGTTAACCGGCGGAAGTCGCGGCGCGCCGCGGGCCGGACAGTAATTAAATTCTGCTGGTGGCCTGGACGGCACAGGCCGGGCCGGGCGCGCGCCGTCTTGCCGCTCCGCTACTTGCTATTCAGAGGCCGGCGTCACAGCGCCGCCTTTTTTCTGCCCCTCGGCGGCCGCGGCCAGAAGACGGATGAGTGGTCGGATGGCTGTTTCGAGGGCCGCCGCGATGCGCGAGCAATTAGAAGGATGGTGACAAACGCCCGCGAGGCGAGCTATTAGTCACGTTCGCGTGTCGCAATTACTGCGGCTCGCCGCCTGGATGCTGTCCTTTCAGCTCGTCTGTCGCGCGGCCGCGTTAAAGGGATGCGCGGTGGCTGCAGCTACCTCTGCAAGAGTGCTGAGGCGTCGCGCCTGCGACCAGACGCACAATGGTAAAAAAAAGAGAAGACTGCTTTGAGGTGGATATTATTCTGTGAAACCCAATCCAGCACGTATGGTCGTTGAGTATTACTTCGATGTAATATGCAAACTGAAGCGATGAATGAAAATTTGTGCCAAGGCCGGGATACGAACCCAGGTCTACTGCTCACTGGGCTGGTGCGCTAATCGCTACACCTCCTGGAACATTGTATTTATGCAACTGCTCGAACTACCCAACAACGCCTTGAAGCGTCCCCTTTGACAATTATACATGACTGTGCTTATACTGACACACAATATTTTTAGCGCAACGGAATCTGACTTTCAATAATCCCTACAAAAGAATGGCCCTGACTTACATTAACCTATACCTTTCACAAATCGCTTACCTCACAAAAATCTTCGTTACTCGAACTACTACAATACAGCGAGCGCCACTACTGCCAGCTAAATAAAAGATTCTAACTATGGAAGGCACTAACTACAGACAGGCATAGTTAGCAAATGAAAGATTTTAATAGACAAGAAACAATGTATTTACCTTAATAGTCATAATATATATAGCAGTTCATGACATCCATTCTTACAAATGTACTGTTTCTGATAGACACACGTCCAGATCATCCGCTCTCAAAAATCCGCTATCTCACTTCCCCACATCCACCACTGCTGGCGGCTCGCCTCCAACTGCGCAACGCTACGCGCTGTTAACAGCCAACTGCCCAACACTACTATAGCGAATATTACAACAATGCCACCCAGCCACAGACTGCACACAGCACAGCCAGTGATTTTCATACAGAGCGCTACGTGGCGTTACCAATATAAAAACCTAAACAGGCTACTTACAGCCTTCCTCATCAGTCCAAATCCCCGTTCATGCCTCAGCCTACTTGGTATTCCCCATACACCCGAATAACATTGCTGAGGTTCTCCAAGTACTTCAGCATTGAACAGAACATGGGACTCTGTCTGAAACCCAGGCTCGGGTCCTTTACTCAAATGAAACTATACTGTTTCCGAGATGTTTTCAAGTCTCAAACAACTGTGATGCATATATTATGCAGACTGAAGTGACGATGGTGAGCGGTAATTTCAATACAGTTGGAGAGCCTCCACAACGCTGTACTAGTTTATGGAGATTAAAAAGTGGGCTAAAGTGCGAATGGGATTTTGGATTGAGGAAGGGATAATGACAGCGTAGTCTATGCAAATTTTCAAAGCTCGTGACCCAGCGTGGCGTAGTGCCTAGCACATCATCTTAGTCAGTGGGAGACCCAGGTTCGAATGCCGGCCTTGGTACAAATTTTCATCCATTGCTCCTACGAAGCAAATACACTCCTGGAAATTGAAATAAGAACACCGTGAATTCATTGTCCCAGGAAGGGGAAACTTTATTGACACATTCCTGGGGTCAGATACATCACATGATCACACTGACAGAACCACAGGCACATAGACACAGGCAACAGAGCATGCACAATGTCGGCACTAGTACAGTGTATATCCACCTTTCGCAGCAATGCAGGCTGCTATTCTCCCATGGAGACGATCGTAGAGATGCTGGATGTAGTCCTGTGGAACGGCTTACCATGCCATTTCCACCTGGCGCCTCAGTTGGACCAGTGTTCGTGCTGGACGTGCAGACCGCGTGAGACGACGCTTCACCCAGTCCCAAACATGCTCAGTGGGGGACCGATCCGGAGATCTTGCTGGCCAGGGTAGTTGACTTACACCTTCTAGAGCACGTTGGGTGGCACGGGATACATGCGGACGTGCATTGTCCTGTTGGAACAGCAAGTTCCCTTGCCGGTCTAGGAATGGTAGAACGATGGGTTCGATGACGGTTTGGATGTACCGTGCACTATTCAGTGTCCCCTCGACGATCACCAGTGGTGTACGGCCAGTGTAGGAGATCGCTCCCCACACCATGATGCCGGGTGTTGGCCCCGTGTGCCTTGGTCGTATGCAGTCCTGATTGTGGCGCTCACCTGCACGGCGCCAAACACGCATACGACCATCATTGGCACCAAGGCAGAAGCGACTCTCATCGCTGAAGACGACATGTCTCCATTCGTCCCTCCATTCACGCCTGTCGCGACACCACTGGAGGCGGGCTGCACGATGTTGGGGCGTGAGCGGAAGACGGCCTAACGGTGTGCGGGACCGTAGCCCAGCTTCATGGAGACGGTTGCGAATGGTCCACGCCGATACCCCAGGAGCAACAGTGTCCCTAATTTGCTGGGAAGTGGCGGTGCGGTCCCCTACGGCACTGCGTAGGATCCTACGGTCTTGGCGTGCATCCGTGCGTCGCTGCGGTCCGGTCCCAGGTCGACAGGCACGTGCACCTTCCGCCGACCACTGGCGACAACATCGATGTACTGTGGAGACCTCACGCCCCACGTGTTGAGCAATTCGGCGGTACGTCCACCCGGCCTCCCGCATGCCCACTATAAGCCCTCGCTCAAAGTCCGTCAACTGCACATACGGTTCACGTCCACGCTGTCGCGGCATGCTACCAGTGTTAAAGACTGCGATGGAGCACCGTATGCCACGGCAAACTGGCTGACACTGACGGCGGCGGTGCACAAATGCTGCGCAGCTAGCGCCATTCGACGGCCAACACCGCGGTTCCTGGTGTGTCCGCTGTCCCGTGCATGTGATCATTGCTTGTACAGCCCTCTCGCAGTGTCCGGAGCAAGTATGGTGGGTCTGACACACCGGTGTCAATGTGTTCTTTTTTCCATTTCCAGGAGTGTATTTATCATAGAAGTTCGAGACATGAAAAGATCTCTTCAGCCACAGACTTACATTTAATTAAAGCATTTACGCCCGGGTTTGAGACAGGATCGCCCTTTTCGTACGACGCTAAGGTGCAATTCAAACATAGTTGAGCGGTCTCTGCAATAGTGCTCTGGTTAGGGAGAATACCATGTGGGCCGAGGCGTGAATCGGAATCTGGACTGAGGAGGCAGGCATGCCAGGGTTGTTCGTGTTGCTGAGCAAAGCCGCCGTACCGAAAAAGTGTAGTAGTTAATGGATATGCCTAGTGACCAGGACACCTGTGTTTGGATCCAAGCCTTGGTACAAAGTTTTCATTCGATGCTTCAGTCTGCGTATATATATCATTATGTCTGACACTTGAAAAGGCCTCTGGATTTTCATTTATTAGTGGAAGGTCATAAAGAGTCAAACCTGTATCAGAAAACTGTCTCTGTTGCTAGCTACTAGAAGTGTGCCCTTTTCAAACTCCGTCACGTTCTGTATGAAACGTTCTGTCGAGCGTGGCACGTAACGCCATGCTACATGAGAACAATTTTTATAACCATTAAATGAAACCATTTTGGATCTCAAGCAGTGTCACTACGGAACACTAAAACAACAACTAAACCAACATTTCGTCTGGAGCTAGTGCGATCCTCTTCCGTGTGAGTGTACACTTTAGTTTTGGAACCTTCACGTTCGAGGTGTGGGGGAGAAAGGAAAGGAGAGGAACTAATGACAGAGTCTGGAATAAGCGGTAACGAGTGAAGAAGTGTGCCAGATCAGCACTCGAACCTGGGATCTCCTGCTTACTACACAGTTTCGTTAATCGCTGCGCTATGCGGACACAGTGTTAATCGCAAATACGCCGACTATCTCGGCACGCCCCCAGCCGATTCACTGTCTTCACTATATGCAGTCCCCGTCCAGGTTCTCCATGCTAATTTCTGATTTCCCTTGGTGGTCTAACGTAAATGTACATCTGCCCTGAAGGTTGTTCATGCACTGCCCATATATGGAGAGTGAGTTATATGAGTGTATGGTGTCTGTTTCTTAGGGCATGTCTGAAAGAACAGACATCACGCTTTAATAAAATTGTCGCGTCCCAGGACGGTTTTGTCGTGCAATAGGAACGATGACGACAATCTTAAGGTTGTTGGGGTGCCCACCATTGTTTTCGGAGATGAGAGGGAGAAAGCTCTCCGCGGTAGAATTCTGGTTATTGGTAGCAGCGGTAATCTGTTATGATTAATGGCAAGATGGGTATGCTGAAGAGTACAGTATTTATTTAAGTAATCCATTTATTATCTCCTTCATAACTTATAAAAGACCTGCCAGTTCCTAACCCCTTCTTTAATAAATGTCAGACTCAATTTATCAACAGGCCACTCGCCTAAGCTTACAAGAGACAATTACTATTCCGTAAATTGTTCTTGTTAATTACGAAACTACAAATGCTATCTATCTCTTGGGACAAAGACAGGGCCGGCCGGAGTGGCCGTGCGGTTCTAGGCGCTACAGTCTGGAGCCGAGTGACCGCTACGGTAGCAGGTTCGAATCCTGCCTCGGGCATGGGTGTGTGTGATGTCCTTAGGTTCGTTAGGTTTAATTAGTTCTAAGTTCTAGGCGACTGATGACCTCAGAAGTTAAGTCGCATAGTGCTCAGAACCATTTGACAAAGACAGATCGTCTATGTTCAGAGCTATGCCCCAGAATGGATAATGATTACTTATCTTGCAGTTGATGTGCGTCTCACCAGATCTGATCAGCAACTTCCCGCTGAGAATATTACTTTCGCAATCGTCTGCTGCTGCTGCCTGGCGTAGCTACGCGGTGGCCCCTCAAAGAGGCCACTACTGCTCTCCCTCTGAATCCTTTCTCAGAAACACTTGCTTATATACCGTTCTAAGTTGAGACTGACCTTCTATAATAGCCGTTCGTGATATTTCCATCACGATGTTTCGACACGAAAACACTTTAATGTTCGTTTCTTCTTATAGATTTCCACTCGATGCTACCACTTACTGGAAAGCTTCCTTTAGCGTCAGGGCTTGTGGGCCTTGGCGAAATCTCCTTTTCTTTGCTCTGGCAAGTATTGCTTATTAAATTTTTTTCTTGGGACTGGACAAAATATTTTTTGCCATAGTGTCTTTGCAGGCTTCTAAATTCATCATCAAATTTAAAAGCTACTTATATATCAATCAGAGTGATACTGCTCCTCAATGGTCATGTTTCAGTAAAAAACATTGTTCGTCACTGACATGGTCTGTGAAACCAGTTACCCATAGCACCATTCTCGACCCTCAAATAGGCTGGCTGCAGAATAGCCTCCAAGCAAACAAAACTCAATATTTTCCTTTAGCATTTCTTCGTATTACACTATTTTCTTGTTATATTGTTAGACGTAGTGGTTCAGGTCTTCTTGGATTTGCATGCCCGGTCAAATGTCCAGTAGTTAGCCGAAAATATTTTCCATTTCTTATCTGACATAGTGTTGCGCTGATTCTTTTGAGCATTTTAAACTCAACAGTCTGCTTTGGCAGCTATTTGTACGGGAATGTTTTCATCCTCTGGAGATGGCTACCATTAAACGTCATGTAACGTGCGAGATAATTGCAAAAGTTTGACTAAAACCCTATCAGGTATTAGGGCGCATCATTCTAAAACACTAAAACGACAAATAATAACAATTCGATAACTGTCCCAGTGCTGTATCGCTGTTAGAGTATTTCATAAACACGTTATTTTATATCCAAAAGAATTTTATTAAAATTTACGCTGGGAGTTGAAGCATACGCACTGATATTTACTGCAGTATAACATCTTTTGTTAGATTCGTTGAACCTAGAATATAATTCGTTTCGTTTCGTAAACAGCCCTCGCATTGTGGATGAGCTCTTGTTTCGTCCAGTGATGTCAGAGTAGCAAGGTGTGAATGACGTTTCCCGTGTAGGTTATAGACTATGAAATACATCATACGAGTATGACGCTTTGAATCAAGCTCAGAAACATGCCTCGATGATACTGCTTTTTTCAGGTCACTGTCTATAGGAGCGAAATATTTTCTAAAAACTATATTTGTTCCGTCATCGGTTTCGGTTATTACAATCCTCCTCACAGGCGAAAAACAGTGTACATCAGTAGGTCAAAAAAACATTTTCATCATATTTGACACAACTCAATGTAGAACATTCATGATTGCCAGAATAGTCTGAACCAAGCCCAAGTAAACATGCTGTCCTTTGGTACAATTGCAGTAATGCACACTTGATGACCACTTCTTGCTTAACAATTTGCACCTTGTAACTGTCGCCCTTACGAGCGGGGTGTGGTTTGCAGGAGACTTGGGCGCTCTCGCCCTAATTGGGCACGTGACTTGGATGAGCTTGAGCATGACGGTGATCAGCTTGGCGTGAATAGTGCACCAACTAGGTGTCTTCGTGGAGACCAACGACGTAGACCTCGCTGGATTCTTGCAACGCCTTGGCTGCGAACCGCTGGAAGCGCAGGTCGATCGTGAAGCCTGTTGGCGCTGGAAGGTCAGCACTAGGATGAGTAAGTCGGTACTCTTTCGGTAGCGGATCATTCCTCGCAGGGCGACGGTTACCGGCCTGCTGCGGAGAGGCTTGTTGACGCCGCCGGTGGCGGACGCGATGGCAGCGAAGTGTTTGCGCAGCGCCTTTCCGCCGGTCGACTTGTGTGCCGTTTGCTATGAGAGGGCCATGTCAGCGAAAAAGTAGCAGGGAGACGGAGCGACGCGGTGCTTGCGCGATAGCCTGTCGGAAGTTAACTAGCCAGTTGTTAAGTGTGGAGTTATCATCAAGTCTGCATTACTGTAAAAGCGCCAAAGGGCAGCACGTTTGTATGGACTGTGTTCAGACAGACTTCTACGACAGTTATGTATATTTTACGTTTTGTCGGGTCATATTTTACGAATACGTATTTTTGTCCCATTAACGTACACTGTTTTTCTCCTGTGAAGATGGTTGTAGACAGTAAACATTTAATTGTGCAGCTGATGGCAGAAATAATCATTTTTCTAAATTGTTCGCTGACGGCATTGTAAAGAGATTTACCTTTTTCTGATTCACAGTGTGAAAATTTAATCGAGTTACGAGTACACATTTATGTTTCCTTCCGTTCTCTGGTCTGCGTGACTCTGTCACTTTTTAAAACTGACATTCCATATTTCTACTTGACTGACATTTATGTGGCTCTTTAACCTTTGTACTTCCACTTTTAAAGCCATGTCTTGGAATTCTCGATTGATTTCCAATGGATATACGCAGTCTTATTTCATACGCCTGCCAGTTAATATGGTCAATCATGTCTGTTATATAGTTCCTACAGTCGAACAAATCGTTGAAAATTGGCACCATCCTCCATTTAATACGCTAGGAAACCTCCCTCACCTTGACCTTACATGGATCTTCCCCTTTTGCAATATTTTGGTGAGACTCATACAAGTATTTTGTAAGTTAACAGTTTATCTTGGCGTATTCCACAAGCATGCACTGTACTTATTTAGGATTTTTTTATGCTCTTCAGAGATATGTACTCTCTAGTCACGTTAATGTGAGCACATGTCAAAAGCTTGAAGCCGGCCGGAGTGGCCAAGCGGTTCTAGGCGCTACAGTCTGGAACCACGACACCACTACGGTCGCAGGTACGAATCCTGACTCGGGCATGGATGTGTGTGTTGTCCTTATGTTAGTTAGGTTTAAGTAGTTGTAAGTTCTAGTTGAGGACAATATTTTGGAAATGGAAGAGGATGTAGATGAAGACGAAATGGGAGATACAATACTGCTTGAAGAGTTTGACAGAGCACTGAAATACCGGAGTCGAAACAAGGCTGCCGGAGTAGACAACATTCCACTAGAACTACTGACAGCCTTGTGGGAGCCAGTCCTGACAAAACTCTACCATCTTGTGCGCAAGATGTATGAAACAGGCGAAATACCCTCAGACTTCAAGAAGAATATAATAATTCCAATCCCAAAGAAAGCAGGTGTTGACAGATGTGAAAATTACCGAACTATCAGTTTAATAAGTCACATCTGCAAAATACTAACTCGAATTCTTTACAGACGAATGGAAAAACTGATAGAAGCCAACCTCGGGGAAGATCAACTTGGATTCCGTAGAAATGTTGGAAAACGTGAGGGAATACTGACCCTACCTTAGAAGAAAGAGTAAGGAAAGACAAACCTACGTTTCTAGCATTTGTAGACTTAGAGAAAGCTTTTGGCAATGTTGATTGGAATACTCTCTTTCAAATTCGGAAGGTGGCAGGGATAAAATACAGGGAGCGAAAGGCTATTTACAATTTGTACAGAAAGCAGATGGCAGTTATAAGAGTCGAAGGGTATGAAAGGGAAGCAGTCGTTGGGAAAGGAGTGAGACAGGGTTGTAGCCTCTCCCCGACGTTATTCAATCTGCATATTGAGCAAGCAACAAAGGAAACAAAAGAAAAGTTCGGAGTAGGTATTAAAATCCATGGAGAAGAAATAAAAACTTTGAGGTTCGCCGATGACATTGTAATTCTGTCAGAGACAGCAAAGGACGTGGAAGAGGAGTTGAACGGAATGAGCAGTGTCTTGAAACGAGGATATAAGATGAACATCAACAAAAGTAAAACGAGGATAATGGAATGTAGTCGAGTTAAGTCGGGTGATGCTGAGGGAATTAGATTAGGAAATGAGACACTGAAAGTAGTGAAGGAGTTTTGCTATTTGGGGAGCAAAATAACTGATGATGGTCGAGGTAGAGAGGATATAAAATGTAGACTGGCAATGGGAAGGGAAGTGTTTCTGAAGAAGAGAAATTTGTTAACATCGAGTATAGATTTAAATGCCAGGAAGTCGTTTCTGAAAGTATTTGTATGTAGTGTAGCCAAGTATGGAAGTGAAACGTGGACGATAAATAGTTTAGACAAGAAGAGAATAGAAGCTTTCGAAATGTGGTGCTACAGAAGAATGCTGAAGATTAGATGGGTAGATCACATAACTAATGAGGAGGTATTGAATTGGGGAGAAGAGTAGCTTGGGGGACAACTTGACTAGAAGAAGGGATCGGTTGGTAGGACATGCTCTGAGACATCGAGGGATCACCAATTCAGTATTGGAGGGCAGCGTGTAGGGTAAAAATCGTAGAGGGAGGCCAAGAGATGAATACGCTAAGCAGATTCAGGAGGATGTAGGCTGCAGTAGGTACTGGGAGATGAAGAAGCTTGCACAGGATAGAGAGCTGCATCAAACAAGTCTCAGGACTGAAGACCACAACAACAACAACAAGTTCTAGGAGACTGATGACCTCAGAAGTTTAGCCCCATAGTGCTCACAGCCATTTGGACCATTTGAAAAGCTTGAATAATTATCTTTTGGAGTGCAGACAGCTGCGAGAAATGCAGGATGAGAGTCAATTAAGTTTTTGGAAAGCATGGATGTGGAGCCATGCCGTCTCCACTGATGTGGCCAGCTGCGTTGTGTTGCTCTGCTGAGGATCCACATCGCGAACAGCCAGATCGAGATGGCCCCACGTCCGATGGAGCACAAAACGGTAAAAAGAAAAATCAAATGTGTGTGAAATCTTGTGGGACTTTGCTGCTAATGTCATCAGTCCCTAAGCTTACACACTATTTAACTTAAATTATCCTAAGGAAGAACACACACACCCATGCCCGAGGGAGGATTCGAACCTCCGCCGGGACCAGCTGCACAGTGCACAAAACGTGATTGATGGGAAAAAGCCACAATTACAGCTAACTCTACAGTTAACACTTCAGACCGTTGCCGGCCGAAGTGGCCGTGCGGTTAAAGGCGCTGCAGTCTGGAACCGCAAGACCGCTACGATCGCAGGTTGGAATTCTGCCTCGGGCATGAATGTTTGTGATGTCCTTAGGTTGGTTAGGTTTAACTAGTTCTAAGTTCTAGGGGACTAATGACCTCAGCAGTTGAGTCCTATAGTGCTCAGAGCCATTACATAAGACCGTTACATAAGATTAACTGAAAGGACATCTACGACTTCCTAAATGTTCATTGCGTAATCCATTTCTCATGCAGACTCAACTGATTACAGTTGTTTATTACCACAAATGTCACAGGCCAGTACATTCGTGAAATTTTCCATGTAATAGTTACGTTTAACAGTTACGATCGTTAGAGGCATATTTGCCTCCAAGATGTCACTACGATATATTCTCGTTCAGCCAATTCTGAATTATTTCCTGATTGCCTGACTTTGGATTGTGGTTGTTTGAAGGAAAATTTAAAATTTGGAATGCTGTGTATTATTTTCGTTCTTAGAAACAAAGAACTAACGAATTAACTTCACGTACTGATCAAATGTTGTTACAGTCACATTTAGAATGAATTTCGTTTAATTTAGTTGTCTGAGGACCACATTTCTATCGTCTGGAATAACGAGAGCGTAAATTAATGTTATTTTAAGTGTAACAAAGGTGCATATTATTCATAGCGAAGTCTTGCTTTCTCCAGTGGCTCTGTAGACAATGATGAGAATAAGAATACAAATATTACAGTTAGTTCTCTGGCAACCAGAAATTGTTACCTGCATCCAAACACAAATAAATATTATCTTGATGGCCCATAAACTAGTGAAAATCAGGTATCTCTGGAGCTAAAAGAAAATATCCAGAAAAAAGGAATTTCAAATTAATATGTACACTTCGCATGCTTCATAACTCTGAATATGTCGCTAGAAATTAAAATCAAGTAAACCTCAAACTAAGGGAGTGCTCTATACATTTTGCAAACAGTTTATCTTGTTTAGTCCGATTTCTCTTTCTTCATTTAGCAATTGGCATCCTGCATTCGCCTGCGCTGAATAAAAGCTCGGTTACATTCAAGTATCTAGAAAACATAACAGAGTGGTCACTGCTTTCCCAGAAACATGAAGAGCGAAAAACACCATTCAGAATGATAATTTCATCTCATGTTACAATTCTGACATCAGAGGGATTCACCTTACCTCATTTTGTCAACTTTTGTTATCCGATACGTCCTCCATCCACACAAATCTAATTCCTTAATGAGTTACTTAGTGAACCACCATAAATAAAATTGTGTTGTGTCATATACACATGCTATAAGAAATACTTAGGCCAACTATGTGCCTAACGCGGACTCGAAAGCATAATGGTACATTTCGATGGCAACCCTCTGAGAAGCATATTTTCGCCAATTCTGTGGAGAACCTAATTCTTTATCCTATCAGTACACATAATTTCATCACATTTCGTAGAGCCACGCATCATTTCGATTTTCTCCTTTTCCACTTTTCCTACAGTCCATGACTCACTACCACGGAGAGCCACGCTTCTGTTATACGTTCTCCAACTTTCTTGCGGAGATTAAGGCCGATGTTGTATAGTAGCCCACACAATTTGGCTACGAATGCCCAGCAGACACATCTTGCCTATGAAATCCCTCTTTGCCGGTGCAGGTCTGCTTTTCGTGACCTCTTTGCTTCGACCGGCATGTTTTATGTTGCATATAGGCAACAGATTCGACTGCAAACCAACACCAACACAGTAGTTCAGGGATACATGACAACGTCGCAAGCCGAAGGTGAGGAGGCAGAGAAAGCATACGAGGCCATCGAACTGGTAATTCAATATGTAAAAGGAAATGAATATTTAGTATTCATCAAGCCCTGACACGCAGTTGCAGCGAAAGGAATAGTACAAAGCGCTAAGGAAGAATATGGACTTGGCATTAGGAATTAGACAGGAAAAAGACTGAGTTCCGCTATCAATTTCAGATGGTAATAACGAATACTCTGTTCAATAATCGCAAGAGGAGGAGGAATACTTGAAAAAAAAAACTGGAGACACGGGACGATTTCACTTACATTACTTCATTGATAGGCAAAATACGGGACTGTAAGGCTTACCAAATAGCAGATAAGGACACAGATCACAGTTTGGTAATGATGAAAAGTAGACTGAAGCTTAAGAGGATCGTCCAGAAGTATCACTGTCGGAGGAAATGGAATACTGAAGTTCTTAAAAATGATGAGAGCCATTTGAAGATCGCTAAGGATTAGATACAGCGATAAGGAGTACCAGAGTTAAAAAGGTAATCACAGATGCTGGATAGACAAAAATAGTATAGTGAACTCAAAACACATCTCTGGCATAATACGACATGCAAATTGCTAATCAGATAGCCTCACCCTAGGAGAAAATAATTAAGTAACTTCTATGGTCATACAGTGAAATCAAACAGCAAAAGGTTGTGAGATTAAGGGATTGATATTTATGTGAAAAAGTTCAATTACATTACTAAAACAGGAAACATTTACTTTTATTACGCTACCTTTCACACAAATTACAAATCTCAGGGCCGAAATGACTGGGTGTTGCCATGACTCAGTTCTTAAGTGAAACGAAGGTGGATGAATCATCTCGGCATTGCTGTATGAGGTCGGTCTTCCGCTCCTCCTGAGCCGCTGGCTCTGGGAGACGGCGACAGTGTCCACCAGCGGAGGTATTTCAATATGTACAAGAGAGGTAACCGCCGAGGAACATTGGGCAGCAGAAGATATATTCCAACTGACCGACGAAAGAAAGAAGTATGAAAACGTTCAAGGAAGGATAAGACAACAGAAATACATATCACGTAGGAATGAAACAAACAGAAAATGCATTGCAGCGAAGGCGAAAGGACTGCCGGGAAGATGCGAAGAAATCGAAACAGAACGGGCTGTCTGGAGGACTGACTGGTTGAGATCTACATTAAGCTTGCTAATGTTAATAGTAAATTGGAAATTCCAATAAAAAATGTGGAGGAAACATTAGATAAGTAAGAAGAGACATTGACTACCTCAATGAGGACAGGACTTGGACGACGATAGACGACGTAACTGGAAACGTCTAGCAAGAGTAGGGGAGTAATTATTAGCGTCAGAATTTAAAAGAGCTTGGGATGGCTTGAGATCAAGTAAGTCAAAAGGATTTAATCGGAATATCTGAAACCATTGGAAAAGTAACAACATAGCTATTATTCAGGTTGGTGCATAAAATCTGTATCATCAGACTTTCGCAAAATTATCTTCCACACCTTTCAGAAGAAGGCAAAGGCAGTTAAGTGCGAGAACTATAGGTTAATCAGTTTATCAGCTCATGCAACCAAACAGCTGATGAAAATAATATAAAGGAAATGGAAAAGAAGATTTATTAGATGATCAGTTTGGCACCAGAGAAGCAGTTCTGAGATTGTGCTTGATAATGGAAGCGTGGCTGAAGAAAAATCAGGCTCATTGGGATTGTCGAACTAGAAAAGGCGTTCGAAAACGTAAAATCGTGTAAGATCTTCGAAATTCTAGGAAAATAGGAGTCAACAATAGAAAAACACGGGTTACATACAATCTCAGCAAGAATCAAAACAGAACAATAAGACTGGATGTCCAAGAAATAAGGGCACGGATCAAAGACTGTTTAACAAGGGGATACAGTCTTTCACTCTTAGTGTTCAATCTACACAATGAAGGATATAAAAGAATGCAGGAAAAGTGAGGCTGGAAATTGAAATAAGAACACCGTGAATTCATTGCCCCAGGAAGGGGAAACTTTATTGACACATTCCTGGGGTCAGATACATCACATGATCACACTGACAGAACCACAGGCACATAGACACAGGCAACAGAGCATGCACAATGTCGGCACTAGTACAGTGTATATCCACCTTTCGCAGCAATGCAGGCTGCTATTCTCCCATGGAGACGATCGTAGAGATGCTGGATGTAGTCCTGTGGAACGGCTTGCCATGCCATTTCCACCTGGCGCCTCAGTTGGACCAGCGTTCGTGCTGGACGTGCAGACCGCGTGAGACGACGCTTCATCCAGTCCCAAACATGCTCAATGGGGGACAGATCCGGAGATCTTGCTGGCCAGGGTAGTTGACTTACACCTTCTAGAGCACGTTGGGTGGCACGGGACACATGCGGACGTGCATTGTCCTGTTGGAACAGCAAGTTCCCTTGCCGGTCTAGGAATGGTAGAACGATGGGTTCGATGACGGTTTGGATGTACCGTGCACTATTCAGTGTCCCCTCGACGATCACCAGTGGTGTACGGCCAGTGTAGGAGATCGCTCCCCACACCATGATGCCGGGTGTTGGCCCTGTGTGCCTCGGTCGTATGCAGTCCTGATTGTGGCGCTCACCTGCACGGCGCCAAACACGCATACGACCATCATTGGCACCAAGGCAGAAGCGACTCTCATCGCTGAAGACCACAAGTCTCCATTCGTCCCTCCATTCACACCTGTCGGGACACAACTGGAGGCGGGCTGCACGATGTTGGGGCGTGAGCGGAAGACGGCCTAACGATGTGCGGGACCGTAGCCCAGCTTCATGGAGACGGTTGCGAATGGTCCTCGCCGATACCCCAGGAGCAACAGCGTCCCTAATTTGCTGGGAAGTGGCGGTGCGGTCCCCTACGGCACTGCGTAGGATCCTACGGTCTTGGCGTGCATCCGTGCGTCGCTGCGGTCCGGTCCCAGGTCGACAGGCACGTGCACCTTCCGCCGACCACTGGCGACAACATCGATGTACTGTGGAGACCTCACGCCCCACGTGTTGAGCAATTCGGCGGTACGTCCACCCGGCCTCCCGCATGCCCACTATAAGCCCTCGCTCAAAGTCCGTCAACTGCACATACGGTTCACGTCCACGCTGTCGCGGCATGCTACCAGTGTTAAAGACTGCGATGGAGCACCGTATGCCACGGCAAACTGGCTGACACTGACGGCGGCGGTGCACAAATGCTGCGCATCTAGCGCCTTTCGACGGCCAACACCGCGGTTCCTGGTGTGTCCGCTGTGCCGTGCGTGTGATCATTGCTTGTACAGCCCTCTCGCAGTGTCCGGAGCAAGTATGGTGGGTCTGACACACCGGTGTCAATGTGTTCTTTTTTCCATTTCCAGGAGTGTATTTCTATCAGTGGCCCAATGCAAAAGAAGTCACGCTGTTGCCGTCATCTTGTGGCATTCGCTCCTCTTTGTCGAGTTACTCTTCTTTCACTAATTGAAGCCAAGAAATCATAATCCTGTAATAACCATCTACGTTCAGACTGAAAACTATTTATAATATTTTCATTGTCTTCAGGATTTCGTTCTGTTTACTTTGGTATTTGGAGATAATAAACCTGCAGCGTTAAAATTTATCCTTTTAATGTAGCTGTTGTGATGTTCCAGCGCAATTGCTTGTTGCTGTCACGGAATAAGATCCACATTATGTGATCAAAAGTATCCGGACAGCCACAGAAACATACGTTTTTCATATTAGGTGCATTGTGCTGCCACTTGCTGCCAGGTACTCCATATCAGCGACCTCAGTAGTCACTAGACTTCGTGAGAGAGTAGAATGGGGCGCTCGGCGGAACTCACGAACTTCGAACTTGGTCAGGTTACTGGGTGTGACTTGTGTCATACGTCTGTACTCGAGATTTGCACACTCCTCAACTTCCGTAGGTCCACTGTTTCCGATGTGATAGTGAAGTGGAAACTCGAAGGGACACGTACAGCACAAAAGCGTACAGGCCGACCTCGTCTGTTGACTGACAGAGACCTCCGACTGTTTAAGAGTCTCGTAATGGGTAATAGGCAGACATGCATCCAATCCGTCACACAGTAATTCCAAACTGCATCAGGATCCAATGCAAGAACTACGACAGTTAGGCGGGAGGTGATAAAACTTGGATTTCATAGTCGAGGCGCTGCTCATAAGCCACTCATCACGCCGGGGAACGCCAAACGACTCCTTGCTTGGTGTAATGAGCGTAAACATAGGACGACTGAACAGTGGAAAAACGTTGTGTGGCGAGCCGAGGATAGGGTGTGGGTAAGGCGAATGCCCAGTGAACTTCATCTGCCAGCCTGTATAGTGCCTACAGTATAATTCCGAGGCGGTGCTGTTATTGTGTGGTCGTGTTTTTCATGGAGGGGTCTTGCACCCATTGTTGTTTTGCATGGCACTATCACAGCACAGGCCTACACTGATGTTTTAAGCAGCTTTTCGCTTTTCACTGTTGAAGAACAATTCGGGGATGGCGACTGCATCTTTCAACACAATCGAGCACTTGTTCATAATGCATCTCTCGTGGTGGACTGGTTACACGACAATTACATCCCTGTAATGGACTGGCCTGCACAGAGTCTTGACCTGACATCTATAGATATCCTTTGGGATGTCTTCGTGCCAGGCCTCACCGACTGGCACCGATATGTCTCCTCAGTGCAGCACTGCATGAAGAATGGGCTGCCATTCCCCAAAAAACTTTCCAGCACCTGATTGAACGTATGCCTGTGAGAGTGGAAGCGGTCATCATGGCTAAGGGTGGGTCAACATCATACTGAATTAGAGCATTACCGACGGAGAGCGCCACGAACTTGTAAGTCATGTTCAGCCAGGTGTCCGGACCCGTTTGATCACAGGGTTTATATGCTCTGTTTTTCAGTAATTTGCTGTTTTCCACAACCACGTACAACCGGATAACTCTCCTCAGTCTACGAGATGACTCAATAGGTCCGAAGAAGAACAGAAAATCAGTTGATTTAATTTGGATTTCGGATTGTAACAACATACCTTCGTTACTAGCAGTCATAGATTTAGAGATAGCTTTTGAAATTGTCGAATGAAGGAGTACTGATGGAATGCCATGTAAATGGTCGTAACGTTAGACGAAGGAAATTTCGTAACTTCTTGCAAAACTGTTTGTTACCAAAGAGTGAGCTACTATGGCTGTTAACAGTAAAGTGGGTGACAAATGAGGCGAGTAAATTAACGTCTGCAAGTGGTGAGCCATCTCGTATGAGTAATCTGGATGTCAACTTGGCCGTGCCTACACGATGGAGGGACGCTCGCAGCGATGTTATCAGTGATACGTCTTATCTGTTGAGTAGCAGATTATTAGGGGCCCCTCTGGGCCACATAATGATCTTATGACATCTTCTGTCATGTTACACATCTGATGCAGGTAACACACTTGGATTCGTTAGTGTCTCCACTCCTTCTCCCCCAGGGAACCACCGGGAATTGATCAAGGTCACCCAGTGGAATCATCAAAGTAATTGTATTGAAAGTCATGATCTACGTCGATAGTGATGACGTGGAACTACCCACATACCTTATGTAAATTGACTCGACGCTGATATGTCACATAAGAAACGGCGGAAAACCACTCTGAACCAATGGGACATTGAGGATCAAGCACGACTTCTTCCTCCCCTTCATCATTTCTTATAACAAAGTTAGCTCTGCGTGGGCGTCTTCATTCGAATTATGAGCATCAAGGTGTGCACGTACAGGTTTGTTATAAACAGTAGCAAATTTTGTTCAACTACGTGAAGCTAGTCAGCTGTACTCTGTAGTTAAAGGGTTTATAAATAACAACAATGATATAACAAATTCATTAATAACTTATTAACAGTAATCTAACTTGTTAACGATCTGTTCTTTCTGTTAGAATAGTTTCTGAAGGCATATTCTTACAGTGTTCTTTATACATGCAAAGCAATTTTTTTCATGTATAAATTATTTGGAAAAGTAATAAATAACAATTTTTTGTTGTGTATTTCGACAGCAACTGTTTTCTCTTACATGTGTACAACAAGGCAGAAAGGAATTACAGATATTGGCTGCGAATGGGCGTCATTTAAATCAATGTAAAAGACTGAAAATTGGTGCCGGATTTAGATTCAATACAGGTCTCCTGCTTGGCAGCCAGATGCGCTGACCACTGCGCCACCTTGCCAGAGTGGTCACCGCCACTGCACCAGGTACCCTAATACGCCTCCCGACAGACCTAAATTCTCAACCTACCGTCACCCTATAAATATAGTGCCCTAGCCCATTATCCTCTAGTCACAGTATTTTGCCGATTCCTGCAGGAGTTTGAGTATGGTGTACGTCCGCACTGAAGAGATTATTGTCAAGTCCCACTTTAATTAAGTATAAGTCCTGTCCGTTCTTGCGGACAAGTCTAAAAAGGAAGACACTGTTTTGATCCAGCAGGCTGTATGAATTAAGACACATGAATAAGACACAATAAATTTACAAACATTGGCTGCAACTGGGCATTGATTTCAATGAATGGTGAAGGTTGAAAATTTGTGCCGAACTGTGATTTGAACATACACCTTCTGCTTACTAGGCAGATGCACTGACCACTGGGCAATCCAGGCACAATGGTCACAGGAGCTGCACAGACTACCCCAGCATGGCTCCTATCAGACGTGGCCGACGCAGCGGTCAGCTCACCTGCCTAGTAATCAGGTGAACTGTATTCGACTCCCACTCCGGAACAAATTTTCGACCTTCCCTTTCGATTTAAATCAGTGACCACCTGCTGCCAATTTCTGTAATTCTTTTCTGTCTTAATTCAAAGTGGCTGCTGGATCAAAATGGTGTCTGCTCTTGCGGACATGTCCAAAAGAATGGACACCACACACACACACACACACACACACACACACACACACACACTCACACACACAAAGACCCACACATTTCTGTCGCACGAGTGAGTTGCTATTGTTTTTCATTACTGTATATTACCTAGACAAATGTATTCCCGGAATTTCATTACTCTACATTAATTACATTTTGGCGTTGCGAATTTTTTCCGTCAGTGTACATATAAAGAATAGGAGTGGACTCATACTTGAACGTTGTGAGACTCACTTTGAGATATTCGCCAATCACAAATTTTTTTATCCTTCCAACATTGTTTGAGTTATTAGGCAAACATTTTTTGATTCTGTTTGTTAAGTATGATTCAAACGAATTTGGTGTAAGGCCATCAGATCCATCAAATCTGGGTTTCTCTAACGGGAGATCACTTTAGTACAAGGCCGCAAAAAGAAAATAATATTTACAGCAATCAATGCCTCACATATTGTGTACCATGCAAACACAATATTAACTACTAATGGCACAGCTTCAGACAACGGAGTGTAGATGAACTGCTCAGTCGATGAATAAATCACAACAGTGCTAGTCATGTTGATACGTAGCAGAATAATGGCAACTATAAGTAATGTAAACATTGCATTGTATTTACAACAATGGAGATGGAGATTTCATCATAAAGGAACCCAGAAATGTAGCAGAGTGAGAAGGAAGTGACAAATGAAATATTTTCTTTTCTGCAGGATGAGTCAGTGGAATGTGTGGCGTCGTATACATTCGACTGTGCGGACAGTACACATGAGGAGTACAGTGATGACGATATGTGCTTAACACATGAAAGTGATACTGAAACACATGTCTAGCAACGCAGTTCGACACGTCTTTAAGAAGTTAAAATGATATTGAAACAGGTGTCTAGCCAAGTAGTTCACCATCGTTGTTGGACAGGGAGCTACAAATCCCGTCTTCCGTGAAACGTAGTAAAGGATAATCGCCTTCAAAGGGGTGGGTGCTAGTCATAAATAATTAGATGGTAGATCATCCACAGCACAGTAGAAAGACAGTTACGAACAGATTTAGAATACGTCAGCAGTAATATGGCCGTAATATATATGCATAAGAAAAACTACGGACGTTCAAGGGAAGCCAAGGCGCACTTGCTACAAAAACTAGTTTTTGCGCGTTTGAAGTATGCTCCATACAATTTGCAGGATGACATGATAGTCATCCTCTACGTTATGCGCTTTAAACTGCGCGCGACATATATTACGCTGGTTTCGAGGGAATTAGGAGATAGTTGTATAGCTTCAAATGCTTCTACAGAATAGGAAGACCATAGATAACCAAATTTCAAACGAAGCCTAAATCTGAAGATGCACAGCAAAGTACGGAATCAGCGCCAAACGTTGTAGATGAGATAAACAAACGTATCCCAGCGTTCAGTACGGAATTTGTTTTGAATTCCGACAGTCGAGAATTCAATCAAAAGGTGCACATGAAAGATATCAAGGAATTTAGAGGTACCAAGAGAGTTGTGTCAAGATCAAGTAACATCAATGCCTTAACGTTTTCGTATACAGTTACGTCGACTGTTGGCTGAATAGTCATATATCGTGGTGCGAGAAGTTGGAGGTGCTACGATTCTTTCTAGTTTGTGTGATCTTCCAAGGACAGTAGAGAATATTTATCTCACAGCAAGCAAGAATTGGAAAATGAGCATAAGAGAACTACAGCTGTGGCATGTGCACTAATGCTGGCCAATAATTGGTAAAATAACTTGCTTTTGCTTGATTCCTGGTCTGCGAAGTAACATCATATTCCATTACAGCAAGCTATGCCTCCTAAGAAGAAGAAAGGGTTGCGGGAGAAAATGGTCTAGGTAGAAGGAACAAGAGAGGAGACATATTAAAAGAGTTTTGCTTTAAATTCCAGATAGTAGTAGCCAACGCTCTGTTCCAGTAATCTGTTCAAGAATCACAAGAGGAGGGGGTAAACTTGGAAAAGAACATCATCGTCACTCAGAGATCCCAAAATCAGAACTGGATTGTAAGACGTATCCAGGAGCAGATACACTCAGATCACAACTGATAATGACGAAGAGCAGGCTGAAGTTGAAGAGACTAGTCAGTAAGAATCAATGAGAAAGAAAGTGGAATAGGGAGGTAGTAAGGAATGAAAGGATACACTTCAAGTTCTCCGAGGCTTTAGATACTACGATGATGAACAGGACAGTAGGCAGTTTGCTTGAAGTGAAATGGACAGCTCCATAAAGGGCAACCAGAAGCTGGAAATAGAAACACAGGTACAAAGAAGTTAACTACGAAGAAACCATGGGTAACTGAACAGATACCTCGGTTGATCGACGAAAGATGGAAGTTCAGAGAAATTCAGAAGTACAGGAATATAAGTCATGTGCGAATGAAATAAATAGGAAGTGCATGGAAAGTAATGCGAAATTTTTTCGTGAAAAACATGAAGAAATCGAAAAAGAAATGATCGTCGGGACGATGGACTCAGCATAAAGAAAAGTCGATGCAACATTCGCTGTAATTAAAAGCTATGGCGGCAACAGTAAGAATGCAATGGGAGTTTCATTATTAACCGCAGAGGAGAGAGCGAATACGTGGAAAGGATTAATGGAGGGCCTCTATGAGGGGAAGGACTCGTCTGATGACATGATAGAAAAACACGAGTCGATACAGAAGACATCAGTTTTTAAAGGAGATCTGGAAGAAAAGATCAAATAAATGCCGGGATAGGTAATATCCCAACAGAATTACTAATGTCATAGGAGGACATGGAGATCAAATTAGTTTTCACGTACATGTGTTGAATGTATGAGACTGGTGATGTAGCATCAGAGTTTTGGGAAAAAATCATCCTCACTACTCCAAAGGTAGCAAGACCAGATAGGTGAGAAAACTAACGCACAGCCAGCTAAATATCTCATGCATCTAAGCTGCTGACAAAAATAGTATTCAGAGGAATGAGAAAGAACATAGGTAATGTGTTACATAACGATGAGTTTGGCTTTAGAAAAAGAAGTTCTGACTTTGCAGCTGATAAAGGTAGCAAGACCGAAGAAGAATCAAGACAATCTTATAGGATTTGTCGATCCAGAAGAAGCGTTCGACGGTGTGAAACGGTGCGAGGTATAGGAAAAGACGGGTGATGCACAATATGTACAAGAGGCAAGAGAGAAAAATCAAGAAGTGTCTGATTGAAAACAGTATATGACAGGGATGCAGTCTTTCACGCCTACTGTTCCATCTCTTCATCGAAGAACCAATGCCAGAAATAATAGAAAAGTTA
Source organism: Schistocerca piceifrons (assembly GCF_021461385.2). Classification (NCBI taxonomy): domain Eukaryota; kingdom Metazoa; phylum Arthropoda; class Insecta; order Orthoptera; family Acrididae; genus Schistocerca; species Schistocerca piceifrons. Next base: position 635,913,147 of record NC_060139.1, read on the forward strand.
AGGAGTAGGATTAAAATTCGTGGTGGAAGAATATCCATGATAAGATTCGCTGATGACGTGCTATCCCCTAGAGAAAGAGAAAAAGAATTACTTAATTTTTTTGAATGGCATGAACAGTTTAATGAGTGCAGAATAAAGATTGATACTAAATCGAAAAAAGCTAAAAGTAATGAAAAGTAGCAGAAATGGAAACAACTAGTTTATCATCAAAACTGATGATCGTAAAGTAGACGAAGTTAAGGAATTTTTCTACTTTGGAAGTAAATGAACCTTTGCTGGACGGAGGAAATGTTAGCAGACTGACACAGGCAAAGAAGCATATTTCTGGCGAAGAGAAATCTACTGGTGTCAAACAAAGGCAATAATTTAGGGCATAAATTTCTTAGAATCTGCGTTTCGAACACAGTTCTGTTTGGGAATGAAACATGGACAGTATGAAAACTGGAACAGAAAGAAATCGAAGCATTTGAGACGTGGTGCTACGGTAGAGTGTAGAGAATCAGGTAATGTAAGGAATGATGAGATTCTCCGCAGGAAAGAGCATCTGGAGAACACTGAGAGTGGAAGAGACAGTAAGATAGGACGTGTATTAAGACGTGAGGGTATCATCACCGTGGTATTAAAGGGAGCTATAGAGGGTAAAAATTGTGGGAAGACAGAGATTAGAATACATCCATTATGTAAATGAGGACGTAGAACGCAGGAGCTACTCTGAGATGAAGGGGTTGTCGCAAGAGAGTAAATCGCGGCGGACTGCATCAAACTAGTCAGAAGACTGAAACTCAAGACAAAAATTTATTGGAATGAAAACGTTGATATGTCACACAACACAACAGTCCTTGTGACATTGGAGACCGTAGTCCACATTCATGAATTGATCATAGAAGGATAGGTTTATTGGGCGATATGTGCCAGGCAATTTTCGGTATTGGAGTAAGCCACAGTACTTAACGGAGAGCTGTGTTAATTCTGATGGTAAACACTGGCCTCAGAAAATTGTTTTCAATTCCTTATTCTATTATTACAGGTGACACTCGTCTCCAGATGTAATCGTTGGTCTCTTATTTATGAGAACTGCTTCCTGTTTAACGAAATACAGTGTGTGAACAAAAATATGGAAACAGCACGCCCAATACAGTATACGAAAACCGTTAGTATTCTAAACAGCTTCCTGTCAGTTTGGAATGAATAATTACAGGTTGTGATGGCCTTGCATCAATAGCACGACATGGCTGTCCGAACCACCAACGAACCCTTGCTATGTTTCATCCATGAGACTTACAGTCGGCAGAAGTTGGAAACAATGTGCAACAATATTCGTCCGATCAGATGTCCGGTCGGGGATGTGATTTTGTATGACAGCAGGAACGCTCTCGTGGTTACCCAAAGCACCATAACAATAAATTTGTTGGTGAGTCTGGTGACTCGACCTGTGTGGTGCGATTCATGAATAGCACTGCAGGGTGTGTCTCCCAACAGGTTAACCTTTGCCCACGTATCACTGTTGCAGCGCAACATGCCCTACGCGGTTTTGACATGTTGCCTTGGTCTGTCTCCAGTTGAGCACGTGTGGGACTTCGTCGTCGAATTACAACTGCAGCGCCATACACTTAATGCACTAACCTCCTTGTGCTGACTGACCAAGTGTAAAAAGCGTGGAACTCCATTCCAAAAAGTGGCATCAGGAAACGGTAGGACGCGATGCAAGCGCGTTTGCATACTTGTGTTCAACATTCTAGAGCTTACACGGGTTACTAATGTACCAGCATTACACATTTGCAATGGCCTTTCTCGCGCTTAAATTAACCTGTAAACTTGCAACGTTAACCACTTAAATATATTATCTAGAAAAGTGAATTCACGGAATTACATTACTGGCCATTAAAATTGCTACACCAAGATGAAATGCAGATGATAAACGGGTATTCAAAGGACAAATATAGTATACTACAACTGACATGTGATTACATTTTCACGCAATTTGGGTGCATAGATCCAGAGAAATCAGTACCCAGAACAACCAACTCTGGCCGTAATAACGGCCTTTATACGCCTTGGCATTGAGTCAAACAGAGCTTGGATGGGGTGTACAGGTACAGGTGCCCATGCAGCTTCAACACGATACCACAGATAGTCAAGCGTAGTGACTGGTGTCTTGTGACGAGCCAGTTGCTCGGTTACCATTGACCAGACGTTTTCAGTTGGTGAGAGATCTGGAGAATGTGCTGGCCAGGGCAGCAATCGAACATTTTCTGTATCCAGATAGGCCCGTACAGGACCTGCAATATAACGTCGTGCATTATCCTGCTGAAATGTAGGGTTTCGCAGGGATCGAATGAAGGGTAGAGTCACGGGTCGTAACACACCTGATATGTAACGTCCACTGTTCAAAGTGCCAAAAATGCGAACAAGGGGTGACCGAGACGTGTAACCAATGACAAACCATACCATCACGCCGGGTGATACGTCAGTATGACGATGACGAATACACGCTTGAAATGTGCGTTCACCGCGATGTCGCCAAACAGGGATGCGACCACCTAGATGCTGTAAACACAACCTGGATTCATCTGAAAAAATGACGTTTTGCCATTCGTGCACCCAGGTTCGTTGTTGAGTACACCATCGCAGGCGCTCCTGTCTGTGATGCAGCGTCAAGAGTAACTGCAGTCATGGGCTCCGAGCTGATAGTCCATGCTGCTGCAAATGTTGTCGAACTGTTCGTGCAGATGGTTGTTGTCTTGCAAACGTCCCCATCCGTTGTCTCAGGGATCGAGACGTGGCTGCACGATCCGGATAAGATGCCTGTCATCTCCACTGCTTGTGATACGAAGACGTTGGGATCCAGCGCGGCGTTCCGTATTACCCTCCTGAACCCACCGATTCCGTATTCTGCTAACAGTCATTGGATCTCGACCAACGCGAGCAGCGAAGTCGCGATACGATAAACCGCAACCGTGATTGGCTAAAATCCGACCTTTATTAAAGTCGGAAACGTGATGGTACGCATTTGTCCTCCTTACACGGGGCATAACAACAACGTTTTACCAGGCAACGACGGTCAACTGCTGTTTGTGTATGAGAAATCGGTTGGAAACTTTCCTCATGTCAGCACGTTGTAGGTGTCGCCACCGGCGCCAACCTTGAGTGAATGGTCTGAAAAGCCAATCATTTGGATATCACAGCATCCTCTTCCCGTCGGTTAAATTTCGCATCTGTAGCACGTCATCTTCGTGATGTATTAATTGTAATGGCCAGTAGTGTACATTAGCCTACATTAATTATTTCTTGTGTTGGAAATTTTTTTCCGTCAGCGTAAGTGTATTTCAGCGATATATCTCAGAGAAGTAGCAAAGTAGCAGAACAACATTTGACCCAGTACGTGTGGCTGACGTCGGTGGCCCCTGCTTTGCAGACCAACTCGGCACATTAAGGCAGCGCTTGTGTATGGGGCTCATTCTCGAGGTCGAGAGGAGAAAACTAGCGGCAAAGCAATTGCGCCGCCCCCACCCTCCCCCCTCTGAACACCGTGGCGCCGATCCCAGCGCTTTCACGGCGCCCTGAGCGCCAGCACCTCGTGGCCGGGCAGCCCAAAGCGCCACTGCCGGACAAGCCGCGCCGCTAATTACGCCCCCACAGGCAGTCCGCTGCTCAGAGCTGAATGGCAACTGTTGTGCGTTCAGCCGGCCCGCCGCTGCAATGCGGCCGACACAGCATTCCTCGCTAATGGCTTCACTGTGCCCACTGCTGGTTGAACGCGGATGAAACGGGCAGCAGTGCCGTTCGACGGTTTTGTGGACCTGTTTTCGATCCGTGATATCTTAGAATCATCATATCAGCATCATTGCTAACTTTTAATCGCATTAAATTGAGTTACAGGATTTACTTTGCGAGTTCTGCAGCTGGGGAAGGTTTGATTAATCCATATAGAGTAATGTCGAAAACCCTATCTACTGGCCATCTGCGGTAACACTGTGTGGAATTTTAAACAGGCCTAAGTTTTCGAAAATTCTAACTCTTGTAAATAAGTACCCAAATGAATACTCAGTAACGCATTCAAACTTTTCTTCACGTCATGCCAAACGGTAAACAGTCCCTAATTAGGGACGTGGCTTATTCAGACAGCTATGACTACAAGAGTTCAATGTAGATTTCTACAACACTACTTTTTCGTTCTTCAGTCATGGGGGTGTATTCCATCTTAGTAACTAAATTAAAGTGTTTTCTGACATAGGCGTCTGGCTTCTTTTATTTGTGATGCATATTCATTGACAGGTTCGTTACTGTATTACATTCTATCTTGTTACTATCTCGTTTTTCATGTTTGAAACAACTAATGTAGAACAAGTTTCGTGAGGTTAAATTATCATTCGGTATGACTTACGACTTACGGTTTTTATTAATCCATGGAGTCATCCTGGAGATGTCGGTATTCATATTCCTGATGGCCGATATTCGGCGTTTCTTGACCGCTTTGATTTCAACACCTCTCTTTCACTTTTCACTGTGTGTTGGACGTGCTTTTTTACAGTCTGTAATTTTGTCGTCTTTCCTTTGTGTTGTGGTTTCTACGAGTAGTTTCGTATTTGTCGTTTATAATATTTGAACGTGCATTGCTAAGTGTGCGCGTGTTTTTGTTTCTTTGTTTGAGTGGACTCGATTTTGCGTGTGTGTGTTTCTGTGTGTGCGTCCGTGTGTGTGAGTGTGATAGAGAGAGAGAGAGAGAGAGAGAGAGAGAGAGAGAGAGGTAACGAATAATTTGTTATTTAATGCCACGCGGGATTAGCAGGACGGTCTAAGACGCTGCAATCAAGGACTGTGCGGCTGGTCCCAGCGGAGTTTCGAGTCCTCCCTCGGGCATGGGTGTGTGTGTGTATTTCCTTAGGATAATTTAGGTTAAGTAGTGTTTAAGGTTATGGACTTATGACCATAGCAGTTCACAAACATTTGAACATTAGTTCTTGTTATTTAGTCTGGTTACGCTTCACATCTCTGCTTGTTATGTTCTAGTGACTAGCATGGTCAGTGAGTTATTGCTGGTACTGACTTGGTCATCAATTAGTTTCGTGTTCATTGTAAGAACTCCTTGAATATGAAAGTTGCCTGTGATGTCTGGAGTTTTTTGTTGCAATTATTCATTTTAATAATTTTCATGTCATGTTTCTTGTTACATGGTACATGTCCATATATTAGATGGATCCTGAATCAGAAACTTATCGTATTCAGAACATGAGTTCAAAAATGGCTCTCAGCACTATGGGACGTAACATCTAATCATCATCAGTCCCATAGACTTAGAACTACTTAAACATAACTAACCTAAGGACATCACACACATCCATGCCCGAGGCAGAATTCGAACCTGCGACCGTAACAGCAGCGCGGTTCCGGACTGAAATGCCTAGAACCGCCCGGCCACAGCGGCCGGCAACATTATGATTCGCAGACTCCTCGACAGAGTTCTTCAGCCATAAAGTCGTATTCTACCCTTACAACAAAATTAAACGCAAGCTGCTTTTTTTTCATACGCGTTTTATTTCGTTTCTTTGTGATGCATATCCATTTTCCTTTACGTAAGTTTGTTTTATGTATATAATAAATGGTATACAGTGGTTACGGTTATAGGTTTTCGGCAGAGGTAAAATGGCTATTTTTGCATACTTGCAGCTTCAAATACATTCTTTGTACCTGGTTTTGAAATTTTTGCATGTCATCCACAGGTATGCTGATATGCAACCTTCATTTAGTAACTGGTTCAAAATGGTTCAAATGGCTCTGAGCACTGTGGGACTTAACTTCTGAGGTCATCAGTCCCCTAGAACGTAGAACTACTTAAACCTAACTAAACTAAGGACGTCATACACATCCATGCCCGTTGCAGGATTCGAACCAGCGACCATAGCGGTCGCGCGGTTCCAGACTGTAGCGCCTAGATCCGCTCGGCCACCCTGGCCGGCTAGTAACTGGTATATATCTTCCCTTTCGTACATATTTGGAGCATCCATTGTTGTTTCGAAATGTGCCTGGCCTAAGCTTCTTGTTCTCTAAGCAATGTGTAATCCCTGTTTCTTTAGCGTATTTTCTATTCTTTGCATTGATTTTTGTTATTGTGTTAAATTTTACCATTTTTTTCTCTTAGTCATATTGCTAATTTATGTTTCTGTGTGTACTGAAGTGTTTGTATTTTTTGTGTGGTACTGTGGAGTCTGAGTTCTCGGCATCTTTTTATCTTTCTTTAGTCGTGCTTTGTTTTTATTATAAAGTTGTTACAAGCATTATTTTTGGCTATAAATTTTATCACTTGTTAATCGTTTCTATATTTTTCCTTGCTGAACGTTAATCTGTTAAAGTGACATGTGTCTTAAAGCAACTAATTTTTGATTTTGAGAGGGGTTCGATATGACATGCATAATTATGTCTGTTTCTGTTGACCGCCTGCAGATGTCAAATTTCTGCTCATTAACGTTTCTCATTATTGTTGAATCCAAGAACAGTATTTGCCTTTGTGTTCCATTTTGAATAATGAGTTGAAAGTTGTTATGTACACTCTTTATGTCGGTATGAAGGTTATCTATTTTCTCTGTTCGTTTGTGGACCAGAAAAACAAATAAATTTAGTTTCAAACACGGAATACTCCTCCATTAATTTTAGAGCAACTATAGAACGACGGAAAACCGGTAAAATGGGACTACTTTTGCATTTATTATTTACCAATCTGTGATCTTCTTCTTCACGTTTCATTTTAACTGTTGGCCATTAAAGAGACCGAGAGAGGTGACACAGTGGCTAGCACATGGGCTCGCATTCGGAAGGATGACGGTTCAATCTCACGTCCGGCCATCCTGATTTAGGTTTTCCGTTATTTCCCTGATGCGCTTGAGACAAATGCCGTGATGGTTTCTTTGAAAGTCCGTGATTGATTTCCTTCCCCACTCTTCTTTACTCCGATGACTTCGCTGTTTGGTCTCCTCCCACAAATTTTTACTTAATTTGCCTATATTGTAGGAAAAATACTTGATTAAATTTGTAGATGAATTGAGCGTATATAGAGTGCAAAATATAGTACACAGACCTGAGCGGACGTCGCTGATACGCCAGGGAAAAATTGTAACTTTTTGGGTGGACGGTGTACATAAATGTCCAAGATATTGCAAATTCAATGTTGACACTGCAGATGGAAGTCCGCAGGCTTTTGTGCTCGTTGTCACTGCAGGTAACATCTACGTATTAAGGGCCCCGTCATCCAATTTCTTCTACACCTTCGATGTTTTGACCACTGTGCTTGCTATCATCTTCAGGATCTTAGGAGAAGAGTGTTCAGTTATCGACGTTTAGACTCCTCTACTGAGATCTCCTTCAGAATCTGCTGCTGTTCACAGTTAGTTTACCAGAGTTCTAGTATTCACCATTAGTTGAAGATTGTTTACCCACCAGTGTACACGAGAAGATCCTGAAGAAGACCCAGCAGTGCGGTCGAAACATATGTCTTGTAGAAGAAATTGCCGCGGCCAAGCATGCCAGAACATGCCAGAACAGTGTTTTCAACACTGTAGATCTTACTCCATCGATACACTAACAGTAGTGAACTATTCGGTGTTCTGGTATTTACAATCCCATTGGAAACTACTTCCGCCTCTTTCGTCATCGGATATTCTATAATTTATAAAAAAGACTTCAAACTATTATCTGCCTACGTTTTTGCTACCTCTTCCAGTAATACATCCTATGATTCAACTAAAGAGTTGCCGGCCGCGGTGGCCAAGCGGTTCTAGGCGCTTCAGTCCGGAACCGCGCGACTGCAACGGTCGTAGGTTCGAATCCTGCCTCGGGCATGGATGTGTGTGATGTCCTTAGATTGTTTAGGTTTAAGTAGTTCTAAGTTCTAGGGTACTTATGACCACATAAATTAAGTCCCATAGTGCTCAGAGCCATTTGGGCCAACTAAAGAATTCCATCTTTTCTGTCTCTACATGCCTTCAGTCCATTTTGGTTATGACACATTTTTGGCTCCATGAAGATGTACTGGTTTCCTTTTTCTGCCGTCAGCTTGGTGACTGCTTTATTGCGGCTCACCACAACTTCTTCTCCAAGATCCATCTCTCTTTCCCCTTAACAGCACTTATATCCGATAATCGCAACTAGTTGTTGGATAATTCCCACTTTGTATTCCCATCGTAATTTACTGGTTAATGCTCTCATTAGCAGCTTGGAAGTTAATCCTTCAACTCTTAACACATGTCCTATCGTCCGGTTCCTTCTCCATCTCAGCGTTCTCCACGTACATCTTTCGTTATCTGTTCTGCAAAGAAATTCATTTCTTATCATATCTGCCCATTTGATTCTCAAAATCCTTCCACAGCACGGAATTTCAGACGGATCTACTCTTTTCCTTTCTGGTTTTTTCCACAGTTCGTGATTCGGTTCCACAGACCTCAAGACCGTAACGTACAATCTCAAACATTTGTCCCTCAAATTAATGCCGACATTTGATGGCAGTAGACTTCCTTTCATCAGATTGCTTTGCCTATCTTACCTCTCTTTACTTCCGTTTTTCTGCGTATAACTCGTAATCCCTATTTTGAGTTCTATATGAAACGTATTTTATTGTGTACTGCCCACTCATCTAATATTGGGTGCCAAGGAAGCTGTTTTCTTGGATCGCTAGACAACAATTCAAGGAAATCATATTAATGGAAATTATTACAGTAAGTTTAAATGATAATACTTAACTTTGTGTATTTACAAAAAATCAAATGGCTCTGAGCACTATGCTACTTAACTTCTGTGGTCATCAGTCCCCTAGATCTTAGAACTACTTAAACCTAACTAACCTAAGGACATCACACACATCCATGCCCGAGGCAGGATTCGAACCTACGGCCGTAGCGGTCGCGCGGTTCCAGACTGTAGTGCCTAGAATCGTTCGGCCACTTCGGCCGGCTTGTGTTTTCACAAAGATGTGTCGCAAGCAAATGGCGACATGCAAATAATCAGTGTCCTTCGGTGTATACAGTTTCACTCCAAGTAAAACAATACAGTTGGTAAGACACTGCTGTAGCTTTTGTATGACGGTTCGTCTCCGCTGCGGCTAGGTGGCGCGGCACTTAACATTCTCTTCGTGTAGAAGCCACTCCTGTCGGTTTCGTCCTAGAGTGGGGTTCGTCAGCGTAATATTGGCTGACTTCGTCTCACAGCCCCCTCTGCTCTTCCGTTCTTGATCGTCGGGCCGGCGTTTGTCGTTACGCAGGAACACTCCTCCCTCCCAAAGCGACGGACCGTCCTCGTGTACGGAGCGCGACAACGGAGAGGAAGGCAGGAGTGTGGATGCTTCGCTGAACCGGAAGCTCTGGCTGCTATTGCCGGTCCCCACTCTGGCGGAGAAGTCCCCAGGTAAACGACCAGAAGAGTACGCGTCCCCCTCCCGCTGCCAACAACAAGATGTAGATGGCGTCGGCTCCTGCAATGTGGGCGGGTCCAGCTTCATGGGTTGGAGGCGGACGAGTCGAAGACTCCGTCTCCATGGCGTCGTCCCAAGGTGGCGTGATGACCCCTTCTGGCGGCTGCTGTGGCCGCGCTGTCGTCACGAGCCGTGAACCAGCGGGAAGAGACACAGAAGGATCACCGTGCATATGACAGGGACGATGTCGATTGTGATGTCTGTGCTGTATTCCGTCTGGACCTGAGATCAGATATATGCAAGGGCCCACTGTAAACTCTCGCTAAAAACCCTGTAAAACACAATATCATGAGGCGCGGAGCGATACTAGCGGCCTTCGTTCTGCCCCGGATGCTGTGAAAGATGGAGCAGGTGGAAAAGTGTGCGATGGTGGCGGGCATGAAGCCATTCCTCAGGCGATGGTCCATCTCGTTGGTGAGAACATGATATTAGGTGAGAAACTATTCCAGTGCTGAATCCCAGGTGTGTGCTGCTGAGCGAAGTTAAGCGATTTGCTGCTTGAAGGTTCCGACAAAAAGTTCCACTTCGCCGTTTGAGTGTGGGTGGAACGGTGCACTAGTTAGACGCTGTATAGCATTCCGGCCACAGCATGTTTCAAATTCGTTTGACGTAACTTGTTTGAAACTATGACTTCAGCTAAACCTGAATTGTGTTACTTGATGTTGTGGAGCTCACTGGTACAGCAAAAAGAAACTCGCTATACGAGTCAACCACAATCAACCAACGAGTGTTCCAAAATCTCCCTCAAAGCCTATGTGCACACGTTGCCATGGTGATTGCGCCTTACGCCAAGCAGAGAATTTATTATGGTGGAGGACTGATGTTTCGGGCATGAGTGACACAGTGACGGCATCTGTTCTATTTGGGTGTCCATACCCTGCCAAGTCCAGTGTCGACGCGCTAACTGTTTCGTACGACCAATCCCCAGTGTCCTTGATGAAGTAACTGCAACACTTCTATTTTCAAAGCTTTAGGGAGCAACACAAGTGACTGTCCACTGTCATTTTGAACAAGAATCAAAGCTTTCTGTATAGCGAGGGTATGCGGTCGTGCAAACTATCGGCGCACTACAGAGTTCTTTACGATAGGCAAGGAACGACGCCAAGATGTCCGAAATCTTAGCAAAATGTTCAAACCTGAATCAGTTTGCGTAGCATGTGCAATTTTCCTATAGTTCAGAGGAAAAGACTGAAGCAATTCAGAAGCTTGAGTATCGATGTGTCAACAAAGTGCAGGATAAGCGTCGAAGCCTGTATCAGGGCGAGTCGCAAGACTTGAAAGTGCGTCCGCATTACCATGTAGAGCTGTCGGACGATACAGAACATCGTAGTGGTACTGAGACAACAACAAATCCCATCGTGGCAATTTTTGGTCAGTCTGCACAGTTTCGTCCGTCGGTTGAAACAAGGAGTGCAGCGGCTTGTGATCCGTTACTCAGAACAATCTTTTGTCCTAGAAAAGGATCTTTCTCAATTTGTGTATACTTTCACTGAGCTTTGGACAACACTTTTGATACAAAAGCGATAGGCCTGTCTTTATCACCAATGCTGTGCGACAGCACTGCACCGATTCTGTAAGAGGAAGCGTCAGCTTGCAATACGACTGGTTTTTCAGGATCAAAGTGAATCAAGCATCGATCACTGAGCAATGCACCTTTAAGTTTTGGAAAGGCTACTTGGCACTCATTTATCCAAACAAAGAGGACATTCTTGCGACGCAAGCGATGCAGTGGCGATGCGATTTGTGCAGCATTCGTTATGAACCGAGTATAATAGTTCGTCTTCCCTAAGACTGACTGCAATTCTGTGATATTGTGAGGGACTGGCAAATCTGTATGCGACTGAGGAGGATCTAATCCTTGACTGTTTATGATACGACCAAGGTACTGCAACTCATGTTTAAAAATGTCACGCTTCTCAAGTTGACACTTTAGTCCTGCACCTGATGACACACGAAACCAGGTACGCAAATTTGCAATATGATCTTCAGGAATACGACCTGCTCCGACAGTATTGTCCAAATAGTTCAAACAGTTTGACACTTGAGCTGTCAGCTGTTACACATACAGTCGGAAAATTGTGGGTGCGCAAGCACTGCCAAAAGGCAATCGCAAGTATTTAAACAAGCCCAAATAAGTATTCACTACACACACTTTTTGAGATTCTTCATCCAACGGTATCTGAAGATCCGCACCACGCAAATCAGTTTTTGAAAGGTAGCGACCAGCGCTTAATGTCATTATGGCAATGGCAAAGTATCAATCACAGTTTGTGGATTGACCATAGACCTAAAGTCAACACAGAGGTGGATGCGATCTGAAGGTTTGGGGAGCAAAGCCAGTGGACTTGCCCATTGACTAGATTACACAGGCGCAATAACTCTGCTATCTTGCAATTCTCTAACTTCAGCAGCAACTTTGTCTCATAATGCAATGGCAACAGTTCTGGCCCGGCAAAATTTCGGCTGAGCGTTGTCTTCAGAGTAATATGTGCAACAAGATTGTCAGCTTTGCCTAAACCTTCCGAAAATAGTTCTCGAAATTCTTTCAGTGAGCTACCTACTGTCTTTTGCACGGAATGCAGACACTGAAATCACATTGTCATGAATGTTAAAACCAAACAAGTCAAGTGAATCAAGGCCAAATTTGTTCTCACAATCACGTGATTATTGCACTGTTAAAGTCACTGCTCGCGTATGCATACGATACATCACAGGCAAACTACATTTTGTCCATTATAATTATCCGGGCTGTTATGCCGTGGTCCGTTGATGAATTCTGTGGTGATTCCCAACGTTTCGTCTCCGACTGCGGGCGACATCTTCAAGGGGGTCCGTAGCTCGATGGAAGGTCCAACACACACACTGGCTCGCTTCTGTCAGAAGCCCGGATAATTAAATGGACATGATATTTCCGGCCGTGAAAGTCTGCATTTTAGTATCAAACTACATTTTCCAAGTACGGGGATGTGTTGTTCATTGTAAGCTGCTAGGTGAGTGCTAGTTTTAGACATGCATGAAGAGCCTAACATCTCATATGTCTGACAGTTAGCAATGTAACAGAGGCACCCGTGTCGAACCAAAATTTCACGCACTCCCCACAAAGAAGCAAATGAACAAAAAGTTTGTTGGACTGGCATAACACTGAAGAAACTGCTCGAATGCTGGTTTTGGTAATGCCTGTTGCTGTCTTTGAATATACTGGATTAATAAAATGGGCCTTGCGACTAGATATGCTAGATCCATTGCTAATGTACAGGTTGTACATATCATTTCTTGCCACAAGGGAAAAACTGTACTTGTCGGGAGGGGCAGTCTTGGAGTCTGTGCCATGAATAACACTTGGTCGTGCGGTAGCTTTCTCGCTTCCCGCCCCCAGGTTCCCGGGTTCGATTCCAGGCGGGGTCAGGGATTTTCTCTGCCTCGTGATGACTGGGTGTTGTGTGATGTCCTTAGGTTAGTTAGGTTTAAGTAGTTCTAAGTTCTAGGGGACTGATGACCATAGATGTTAAGTCCCATAGTGCTCAGAGCCATTTGAACCAGCCCAATAACACTGAGGGCATGACTTAATTCTGTTCGCCTGTGTAGCCGCCTGTGTAATGAGCTGCTTACATTGCACGGAGAGTTGTTGACATGGTGTGGCGGGTGCAAGCTGTCCTGCCGAATGGGCGAATCACCAACAAGGAACTCAACCCGACAAATTACTGGCTGCTCAGATTTATCGGCCGAGAGGGCACCTGAATCGTACTGATCTAGTATTTAGATTACTTCCTGAAATGATGGATCGGACTGTTTCAAAATCGGTTCACTGTGTTTGACATCAGGTACACTGTACACAATAGCATCACTCAACATAACATCTAAATATCAACTGTGGGATTCCATTTGTATTGTAAACTGAATTCCCTATTTTCCTTCGTCACGTCATCAGACATTACTTCCTTTGTGTGCAGGCCTTCAATTCATTCTTTCCACGTATCGTGCCTCTCTTTTACGATTAACAAGGATATTTCCATCCAATTCAAACGTTGTTTTGACTTTTACATAGACGCTCCCTAGCATATTTCAACTACCTTCTTTCGTCGATTAATTTGGATAAATTCTTCTGTTACCAAAGGTTTCACAATTATCTTCAGTGTACTTATACACACATAAAAAAAAGTTCTGCATCATCTCGGTTCACATAGTTCCAGAACCGGTACAGAAAATTGGAATAGAGATGAACATAAACATCACTTCTCCTCTTTTTATTGCTAACGAAATCCACACATTCCATGTTGTACGACCATACAGCTAGAGCCTCAGAGATGGTGGTCATGGTTGCTGTACACACCGGTACCTCTAATATCAGAAGCACGTCCTCTTGCATTCACACATGCATGTATTCGCTGTGGCATACTATCCACAAGTTCATCAAGGCACTGTTGATCCGGATTTTCCCAATCCTTAATGGCGTTTCGGCTTAGATCCCTCAAAGACGTTGGTGTGTCACGTCGTCCACAAACAGCCCTTTTCAAACTATCCCAGGCATGTTCGACAGGGTTCATCTGTGGAGAACATGGTGGCCACTTGTCGAGCGAAATCATTATCCCGAAGGAAGTCGTTCACAAGATTTGCACGATAGATGCGCGAATTGTCGTCCATGAAAAGGAATGCACCCCCAATCTGCTGCCGATATGGTTGCACTAGCGGTAGGAGGATGGCATTTACGTATCGTACAGCCGTTACGGCGCCTTCCATGACCTTCAGCTGCTTACGTCGGCCCCAAGTAATGCCACCCCAAAACAGCAAGGAACTTCCACCATGCTGCATTCGCTGGACAGTGTGTCTAAGACGTTCGGCCTGGCCTTGTTGCCTCCAAACACGTCTCTGACGGTTGTCTGGTTGAAGGCACATGCGACACTCCTCGGTGAATAGAATGTGATGCCAGTCCTCAGTGGTGCATGCGGCATGTTGTTGGGCCCATCTGTACCGCAGCACATGGTGTCGTGGTTGCAAAGATGGACCCCATCATGGACGTCGGGAGTGAAGTTGCGCATTATGAAGCCTTTTCCGCACAGTTTGAGTCGTAACACGGCTCCCCGTGGCTGCACGGAAAGCATTATTCAACATGGTGGCGTTGCTGTCAGGGTTCCTCCGAGCCATAATCCATAGGTAGCGGTCTTCCATTGCAGTAGTAGCCCATGGGCGGCCTCAGCGACGCATGTCACCGACAGTTCCTGTCTCTGTGTATCTCCTCCATGTCCGAACAACGTAGCTTTGGTTAACTCCGAGACGCCTAGACATTTCCCTTGTTGAGAGCCCTTCCTGGCACGAAGTAATAATCCTGACGCGATCGAACCGCGATATTGATCGTCTAGGCATGGTTGACTTACAGGCAACACAAGCCGTGTATCTCCTTCCTCTTGCAATGACTGGAACTGATCGGCTGTCGGACCCCCTCCGTCTAATAGGAGCTAATTATGGTTGGTTGTTTACATCCTTCGACGGATCTGAACAGTCAAAGGGACTGTGCCGGTGATAAAATATCCACAGTCAACGTGTATCTTCAGGAATTTTTGAACCGTGGTGATGCAAAACATTTTGTGTTATGTGTATTTGTCTTCCCGGCCATGACTGTTCCTTTTACAGTTCAAATTCCCCTCCATCTGAACTGCCTGCTGTGTTGTTCATTATCACAGTATCTCATCAAAATTCAAATGGACAAAATCAATCTGCAGTACTTCAGTACACCACATTGATTCCTCCAGATTGTCTTCTTATATTCATGTGTACTCGTCGTCATTACTAAAATTAGATCTAACTCTATGTCTCCTCCAGGGTTCTCTTATCTTATCTCGGAATCACTAACAGATCATGATTGAATCCAGCTGCAATTTTCTAGTGTTTTCTCGTCTTTTGTAGATATACCTTCTCCTACTGTGATTTTTGAATATTTTTCGGTATTACTATCTGATACTTAACGCAGATGTAAATTAGTCTTTGTGCTGTCCCAGTTCTTGCACAGGACCCATCATCTTCATCTACATCTACATTGATGCACCGCAAGCCGCAGAACGGTGCGTGGTGGAAGATACCATCCTAATTTCTCGTTTCTTCGTGGTCTTTCGCGCAATGTATGTTGGCAGCAGTAGAATCGTTCTGCAGTCAGCTTCAAATGCCGGTTCACTAAATTTTCTCAATAGCGTTACTCGAAAAGAACGTCGCCTTTCCTCCAGGGAATCACATTTAGTTCCCGAAGCATCTCCGTAACACTTAGGTGTTGTTCAAATCTACCATTAACGAATCTAGCAGCCAGCCTCTGAATTGCTTGGATGTCTTCCTTCGATCCGACCTTTTGCCGATCTCAAACACTCGAACAGTACTAATGAATAGGCCGCACCAGCGTCCTATATGCAGTCTGCCTTACAGGTGAACCCCTCTTTCTTCAAATTCTCCCAATAAAACGTAGTGGACCATTAGTCTTCTTCACCATAGTTCTTACATGCTCGTTCCACCTCATATCGCTTTGCAACCTTACATGCAGAGATTTAAATCACTTGACACTGTCAATCAGTAATACTATAACTGAAAATTACAGGTTTGATCTTCCTACTCATACGCATTAACTTGCATTTTTCCAAATTTACAGCTAGCTGTCATTCATCACACGAACTGGAAATTTTGTCTATGTCGTCTTGTATCTCCCTATAGTCAACAACTTCGACTTTTTACCGTAAACCACGACATCATCAGCAAGCAACCGCACATTGTTGCCCACCCTGTCCGCGAAATCATTTATGTATACAGAGAACAACAGTGGTCCTATCACACTTCCCTGGGGCACTCCTGAAGAAGACCTTGTCTCCGATCAACACTCGAACATACTGGGTTCTATTACTTAAGAAGTCTTCGAGCCACTCACATATCTGGAATTTATTCCATATGCTCGTACCTTCGTTAACAGCCTGCTATGGTGCACATTGCGTGTCAAATTCTTTCCGGAAATCTAAAAACTTGGTATCTGTCTGTTGCCCTTCATCCATAGTACATCATGTGAGAAAAGGTCCAGCAGATTTCTCACGAGCGATGCTCTATAAAACCATGCTGGACATAAGCTTCTCAGTCTCAAGAAAGTTTATTATACTCGAAGTTTGGATGTGTTCACGGAATCTGCAGCAAAACGAAGTTAGGGATATTGATCTGTAATTCTGCGGGTCCGTTCTTTTAGCCTTCTATATATACTGGAGACGTCTGCGGTGTTTTCCAATTTTCTTATTATAAACATATTATACGTAACGTACTTAGTCATCGATTCTTTATCTCTTAATACTCTTCTTCAGTGTCCCCTTGTATACTTGAACTGTTCATGTCAACGTCGGTTTGCTGATGACTCTAATGAGAATCGTGCAATCACTGAACTTTTCGCAATAGCGAACTCTCTGTTCTACTCCCTATCCATAACGAATCCTACTCCTGTTACACCATATTCAGCTGCTACTGATCTTACCCTACATTCAGATGACTAGAAATCCTTGTCCTCTTTCCATCACATTTCACTGATCCCCAATATATTTAGACCACCGGTTGTATTTCCCTTTTCGGATTAACTAACTTTACTGTCAGATTCAGGCATATGACATTCCACCTTCCGACTTTTAGAATGTAACCAATTCGATATTATTCAGTCTTTTCCTCAGTCACCAGATCCCTCCCTGAGAACTGAATCCTTGTTATTGAAAAATGGTTCGAGTGGTTCATATGGCTCTGAGCACTATGAGACTTAACCTCTGAGGTCTTCAGTCCCCTAGAACTTAGAATTACTTAAACCTAACTAACCTAAGGACATCACACATATCAATACCCGAGGCAGGATTCGAACCCGCGACCGAAGCGGTCGCGCGGTTCCAGATTGTAGCGCCTAGAACCGCTGGGCCACTCCGGCAGCCCATTGAAAAATGGTTTCAACGAAGTCCTTTACAGTCTGTTATGAGTATTTTGACGTCTCGCTTCATCATTTTCTGGTATCTCATAATTCACAAAATACACTCCTGGAAATTGAAATAAGAACACCGTGAATTCATTGTCCCAGGAAGGGGAAACTTTATTGACACATTCCTGGGGTCAGATACATCACATGATCACACTGACAGAACCACAGGCACATAGACACAGGCAACAGAGCATGCACAATGTCGGCACTAGTACAGTGTATATCCACCTTTCGCAGCAATGCAGGCTGCTATTCTCCCATGGAGACGATCGTAGAGATGCTGGATGTAATCCTGTGGAACGGCTTGACATGCCATTTCCACCTGGCGCCTCAGTTGGACCAGCGTTCGTGCTGGACGTGCAGACCGCGTGAGACGACGCTTCATCCAGTCCCAAACATGCTCAATGGGGGACAGATCCGGAGATCTTGCTGGCCAGGGTAGTTGACTTACACCTTCTAGAGCACGTTGGGTGGCACGGGACACATGCGGACGTGCATTGTCCTGTTGGAACAGCAAGTTCCCTTGCCGGTCTAGGAATGGTAGAACGATGGGTTCGATGACGGTTTGGATGTACCGTGCACTATTCAGTGTCCCCTCGACGATCACCAGTGGTGTACGGCCAGTGTAGGAGATCGCTCACCACACCATGATGCCAGGTGTTGGCCCTGTGTGCCTCGGTCGTATGCAGTCCTGATTGTGGCGCTCACCTGCACGGCGCCAACCACGCATACGACCATCATTGGCACCAAGGCAGAAGCGACTCTCATCGTTGAAGATGACACGTCTCCATTCGTCCCTCCATTCACGCCTGTCGCGACACCACTGGAGGCGGGCTGCACGATGTTGGGGCGTGAGCGGAAGACGGCCTAACGGTGTGCGGGACCGTAGCCCAGCTTCATGGAGACGGTTGCGAATGGTCCTCGCTGATACCCCAGGAGCAACAGTGTCCCTAATTTGCTGGGAAGTGGCGGTGCGGTCCCCTACGGCACTGCGTAGGATCCTACGGTCTTGGCGTGCATCCGTGCGTCGCTGCGGTCCGGTCCCAGGTCGACGGGCACGTGCACCTTCCGCCGACCACTGGCGACAACATCGATGTACTGTGGAGACCTCACGCCCCACGTGTTGAGCAATTCGGCGGTACGTCCACCCGGCCTCCCGCATGCCCACTATACGACCTCGCTCAAAGTCCGTCAACTGCACATACGGTTCACGTCCACGCTGTGGCGGCATGCTACCAGTGTTAAAGACTGCGATGGAGCTCCGTATGCCACGGCAAACTGGCTGACACTGACGGCGGCGGTGCACAATTGCTGCGCAGCTAGCGCCATTCGACGGCCAACACCGCGGTTCCTGGTGTGTCCGCTGTGCCGTGCGTGTGATCATTGCTTGTACAGCCCTCTCGCAGTGTCCGGAGCAAGTATGGTGGGTCTGACACACCGGTGTCAGTGTGTTCTTTATTCCATTTCCAGGAGTGTATTTCATTGATATTTATGGTAAACTGAGAGAACTGATGCCTCCACAAAAATGTAAGGCAATTAGAACGTACCTAGGGAAACTAATAGATTTCTCCATGCCGGAATCACTTATTTTTACCGACAGTCTCGCAGTATATTAGAAAAACGGATGTATTATAGAATGGTATACATTGATTGTAATAAAGTTATAACCATCAGTCCAAAGAAAGGTTGGATGCAGCTCTCCATACCAGTCTATTCTGTGCAAGCCTCTACAATTCTACAATATTACTACACCATGCATCCATTTTAACGTACTTAGTATATCCATCCTTTTGTCTCCCAGAAATTTTACAACACACACTTCCCTCCCTTACCAAACCGGCGATCCAATCATTCTTCGAGATGTGTCCTGTCAACCTATCTCTTCTTTTAGTCACATTTCGCCATTAATTTCCTTCTCCCCGTTTCCATGCATTACCTTGTATATATACACAATTGCCCTCTTGATCTTGCATTATTACATAATTCAAGATGCAATCGGCTCCATCTTAATGCCATCTGTGAACGCTTATTCAACGTGACAGTTATACTCTTTATCAGAACTCTCCTAAAGACATGATGGTGCAAAAAGCCGAAATAAGTCAAATTATGATTTATATAACACGATGCAGTCATGATGGACAGTTATGAATACAGTGCCAAACATGATTGTTAGCGAATATGATGTTTACAGACTTTGTCTTTAACATATACGTTACCTTATTCTTACTTAATCGATTTGCCATGTTAATCTTCAGAATTTTTCTGTACCGCCAAATTTCAATAGTTTCTATCCTCAACTTCTTATCGTTCACGCTTCACTTTCTCACAAGGCTCCACTACAGACAAATATCTGTAGGGAAAACTTACTAACATTTAATTATATATTCTACGTTGACCAGTTCCTCTTTTTCTGAAAGCTTTCCTTGCTTTAGCCATGTTGAATTTTCTATTCTCCTTACTTCAAACACCATCAGTTATTTTGCTGCCTAAATAGCTAAATTCATCGAATACTTTTACCATCTCTTTTCGTTACCTGGTTGCCTCAATATCATCTGATTTAACTCGACTGTATTCCATTACCCTTGTTTACTTTTCCGTTGTTCATCTTACAATATCTTCTGAAGACATTGCCCACTGTGTTAGACTGCTCCACGAAGACATTGGTTGTCTCTGACGGAAATACAATATCATCTGGAAACCTTAAAAAGTTATTTGTTTGCCATTTTCTTTTTTATTGGTCTCCTCTCTTAATCGCTCAGTGCATATACTTAGTAACATCAAGGATATGTTACAATCCTGGTTTACTCCTTGTGGACCACTGTTTCTTTCCATGTTATTTGTCCTTTATAACTTCAGCCCGTTATATAGTTGCCAGTATTAAAGTTCCAGCCCTCGTAGGTACAGTACTGTCGGCGCAACGCTCCCTTATCTTCTATCATCTGTTACTGCAACACTCCTTTCGGCCGTTTAATATGGTTAAAATGGCTCTGAGCACTATGGGACTTAATTTCTGAGGCCATCAGTCCCCTGGAACTTAGAACTACTTAAACCTAACTAACCTAAGGACTTCACACACATCCATGCCCGAGGCAGGATTCGAACCTGTGACCGTAGTGGTCGCGCGGTTCTAGACTGTAGCGCCTAGAACCGCTCGGCCATTCCGGCCGACCACGATTAATAGTATGCACCTATGGTGTAGAGGTAGCGTACTTAATTACTAATCAAAAAATCCTCGGGCCTGGGTTCGAAACCCGCCACGGCTTAGACTATGAATAAAAATTATCATTGGTGGCAGCTGAAGTGTCCCGGCGTAAGAAGTCGGAGGGGCGGACCGAGGTTCAGGGCGCTATATTGCCCTGGGGTGAAAAACTGCCGCTAAAGGCGGAAGAATCAGCAATGATTAACAGCATCGGAATACAGAAGCAATGGATACTACTGAATTAATGACATGTAATATGTATCCACAGAATATGTGGCCGATAATGGAAATAGTGTTATGTTGATCTCTCCATTGGAAAAAGATTCTGGAAGAGTCCTCCATTCGGATCTCCGGAAGGGGACTGCGAGGGAGGAGGTGACTGTACGAAAAAGACGGAATAACCATCGAAAGCATAGTGTTCTACGAATCGGGTCGGGGAACGTCAGAAGTTTGAACGCGTTAGGGAAGCGGTAAAAGCTGAAAAGGGAAATGCAAAGGCTCAGTCTAGATACGGAGCGGGATCAGTGAAGGAAAATGGAAAGAAGACAAGGGAGAGCGGACAAGTGGAAAGAATACAATGAATGCCTTTGTGAGGGGGAGGACTTGTCTGATGACATGATAGAAGAAGAAACAAAAGTCGACACAGCCGAGATAGGGGATCCAATATAAGAGTAAATCATTCGGAGACGTGATAACAAGGTATCTATTCACGTTGGCGGGACTTTGAGTTTGCAAAACCTTTATCCACACAGTTCCGAAAATTCCAATTGCGGACAAGTGCGAGAATTATTGCACAATCAACAGCTCATGCACCCAAGTAACTGATAAGAATAAAATACAGAACAATGGAAAAGAGATTTGCGTTAGAGTTAGATAACGCTCCACTTGGCAGTAGAAAAAGAAAAGGCACCAGAGAGACAATTCTTTTCGTGCTGTTGATAATGGCAGCAAGATTAAAGATGTACCTGGAAAAATCGTTCGATGAAGTAAAATGGTGCAATGCGTTCGAAATTATGAGACAAATTTAAGTATGCTTTTGAGAAAGAGGGGTAATGAAAATATGTTCAAGAAGAAAGAGGGAATAGTTAGGGTGAAAGCCCAAGAACGAAGTGCTCGGGTTAAAAAGAGTGTAAGACTGGGATGTAATCTTTTGTTCCTACTGTTCAGTCTAAACTTGGAAGGAAGAATTACGGAAATAAAAGAAAGGTTCAAGAGTGGAATTAAAATACAAGGTGAAAGGATACAAACGATAAGATTCGCTGATGTCACAGCTGTGGTTGTTGTGATCTTCACTCCGAAGACTGGTTTGATGCAGCTCTAGGTGGTAATCTGTCTTGTGCGACTGTGTTCACCTCCAAATTACTGCTGCAAAGAACATCGTTCTGAAATTGCTTACTGTAATCGTCTCTCGGTCCCCCTCTAAGATTGTTATCCCTCTAGTGCTAAACCAGTGATCCCTTTATGTCTCAGAATGTGTTCGACCAACCGATCCTTTAGTCAAGTAAGGTTGTGCCATAAATTTCTTTTCTCCCTAATTCTATTCAGTACCTCCTCATTAGGCAGTCGATATACTCATCAAGCCTTCAGCAATCTTCTTTACCAACACATTCGAAAAGCTTCTCTTCTTATCTTAACTGTATATCGTCCTGTTTCACTTCCACACATGGCCACACTCCATACAAATACCTGCAAAAAAGACTTCCTGACAAATTTATACCCGATGTTAACAACTTTCTCTACTGCATAGACGCTTTTCTTCCTATTGCCAGTCTACATTTTATATCCTCTCTGCTTCAACCATCTTAACTTATTTTGTCGTCCAAGTAGCAAAACTTGCTTAATACTTTACGTGTCTCATTTGATAATCTAATTCCGCCAGCATCACCTGATTTAATTCTGCTACATTCCATTTTCCTCCTTTCAAGACACCGTCCATTCCGTTCAACTGCTCTTCCAAGTTATTTGCTCTCTGTGACAGAATTTCGATTTCACCGGCAAACCTCACGGTTCTTTTTTTTTTTCTAGGACTCTAATTGTTGCTCCATATTTTTCATTCGTTTCCTTTACTGCTTGCTCAGTATACGATGGCTAATATTTGGGATAGGCTACAGCCCTGCCTCACTCCTTGTCCACCAGTGAATCCCTTTCATTTCCCTCGACTCCTATAACTGCCGTCTGGTTTATGTACAGATTGAAAATAGCCTTTCGCTCTATGTACTTTACCCCTGCACCATTTGAAAGAGATTTTCCCACTTAACATTGTCAAAAGCTTTTTCTGAGTTTACAAATGTTACAAACGTAAGTTTTCCTTCCCTTATCCAATCTTTTACGACAAGTCGTATGGTCAGTATTGCCTTACGTGTTCCTATATTTCTCCGGAATCCATATTGATCTTCCGCGACGTCGGCTTCTACCAGTCCCTCCATTCTCCTGCAATGACTTCGTATTAACGTTTTGCCACTGTGACTTTTTAAACTGATAGTTCAGTAATTTTTACAACTGTCAGTAGCTGCTTTCTTAGGAGCTGGAATTATTGTATTTTTCTTGAAGTCTGAGGGTATTTCGCCTGTCAGATGGATGAGTTTTGTCATGGCTGGTTCTTCTAAGGCCATCATTGGTTCCAACAGAATTTAGTCTACTCCTGGGGCCCTGTTTCGACTATGGTCTTGCAGTGCTCTGTCAAATACTTCACACAATATCATATCCCCCGTATCATCTTCGTCTACGTCCTCTTCCATTTCCATAATATTGCCATCAAGTGCATCTCCATTGTGTAGAGTCTCTACGTAATTTTTTCCACTTTTCGCACTGGTTTTCCATCCGAGCTCTTGATTTTAATAAGCCGGATCTGTTTTCTCCGAAGGTCTCTTTAATTGTGCTGTAGGCGGCATCTATCCTGCCTCTAGTTATTTACGCTTCTAAATCCTTACATTTGTCCTCCAGCCTTAACTGCTTAGTCATTTTGCACTTCCTGTCAATCTTATTTTTAGACTTTTGTACTCCCTTTCGTCTGCTTCATTTACTGCATTTTTGTGTTTTCTTTTTCTTCCTTTCATCAACTAAATTTACCTAAGGATTTCTACTAGCCCTCGTCTTTATACTAATTTGATCCTCTGCTGCCTCCACTATTTCATCTCTCAAAGCTACCGTTTTCCTTCTACTGTATTCTTTTCCCCTGTTATTGTCAATTGTTCTCTAATGCTCCTTCTGAAACTGTGAACAGCCACTGGTTCTTTCAGTTTATCTAGGTCCCATAACCTTAACGTCCTACCTTCTTGCAGTTACTACAGACACAATTTACAGTTCATAACTAATAAAATGTGGTAAGAGTCCACATTTGGCCCTGAAAGTGTCTTACAATTTAAAAACTGATCCCTAAATGTCTTTCTTATTATTACGTAATCAGTCTGAATCCTCCCAGTGTCTCCAGGTCTCTTCCACTTATACAACAACCTTCTTTCATAGTTGTTAAATGAAGTGTTAACTATGATTAAATTGTGCTCTGTGGAAAATCCTGCCACTCGGCTTCCAGTTTCATTACTTTCCCCCAGTCCATATTCACCTACTGTTTTTCCTTCTGTCCTCTGTCCTATTGTCGAGTTTCAGTACCACATGACTATTAAGTTTCCCTCTCCTGAATTATGTGAATAATTTCTTTGATCTAATAATACATTTTTTTCAATATCTTCGTCATATACGGTACTTGTTAGCATTCAAACTTCTACTATTGTGGCGGCTGTGGGTTTCGTGTTTGCCTTGTCTACAATAATGCGTGCACTACGCTGTTAAAAGTGGCTTATCCGCATTCCTAGTTTTTTATTCCTTATTAAACCTACTCTCGCATTGCACCTGTTTGATTTTGTGTTTATAACCCCGTATTTATCTGAGCAGAAGTCCTGTTCTTCCTGCCACCGAACTTCACTAACTCCCTCTACATCTAACTTCAAACTAAAAATTTCCCTTTTTAAATTTTCTAAGCTACCTACCCGATTAAGGGCAACGCTGTGATCCGTAGACCACCAATTTTGTTTTTCCTCTTAAGTACATGTGAGTAGTCCACGATTACCGATCCGAATGGGGAACTATTTAACCTCCGGAATATTTTACCCAAAAGGATGCCATCAAGTCATCATCATTTACCTGTATCGAAGAGGCACATTCCCTCGGGAAAAATTACGGCTGTAGTTTCCACTTGCTTTCAGCCGTTCGCAGTACCATAACAGCAAGACCGTTTTGGTTGGCGTTACACGGCCAGATCAATCAACCATCCACTCTGTTGCGCGTGAAACTACTGAAAAGGTCCTAGCTATCCTCAGTGAAAGTAAAGATGGTTTACAAGATCTGCTGAGTGCCATGAAGTGTGTAAAGAGCACAATGTTTGGATTGAGAGTTGGTTCAACTGGCTCTGAGCACTATGGGACTTAACTTCTAAGGTCATCAGTCCCTTGAACTTAAAACTACTAAAACCTAACTAACGTAAGGACATCACACACATCCATACCCGACGCAGGATTGGAACCTGCGACCGTTGCGGTCACGCGGTTCCACATTGTAGTGCTTAGAACCACTCGGTCACTCGGGCAGGCCAATTGAGAGTAAATCGAAGATTGATGACAGTAATGAGAAGTAGCAGACATGTGAACAGTGAGTAACTAAATATTAGGATCGGTGAACACGAAGAAGATGTATCAAACATAGACGTTCATCTGAGGAAAAGCTTTCTGAGAATGTACGTTTGGAGCACAGCATTGGATGGTAGTGAAACACGGACTGTCGGGAAACTGGAAAAGAAGAGAATCGAAACACTTGCGACGTCTTGCTAAAGAAAAATGTTGAAAAGTAGGTGATCTGATAATGTTCTAAGCAAAATCGAAGCGGAAGTGAATACATGGGAAAAACTGAGAAAAAGAAGGGACAGATTGATAGGAAATCAGTTAAGATATCAGGGAATAACTTCCATTGTACTTGAAGGAGATGTAGAGAGTAAAAACTGTAGAGGAAGACAGATGTTGGAATACAGCCAGCAGTCAGAAGAAAAGGAAAAAAAAAAGTTTAAAGGAAGGATGACAGAAATGTAATAGTTACGTAATACAAAAAATTGCGTATATGAAGGTTATGTACGTAAGTGATGGAAGTATCAAATATGAAACAAACCATATTGAGAAGGAGCCATGCTGAGGAGTGAACTGAAATATACGAATGTAGCACAGAAGACATGGTACATCTTTCATTTATCAAATTTAGCACAAATATTGTTATCTGTTCAGAGACAGTATAAGAAAGATATCTCACATTTCTTTGACAAAATTAAATTACTTCGCTCAGACGAAGATCGTTATCCGCAGTGAACTCTGAACGTACACGGTACTAACCATCCTTAAGAGTAGATCACGTGAAAGGAATGGGTAACGCCAATATGAACTCTCTTTCGATCGGAGCCGTCAACTTAAAAAGTTGGTATTACGGTGTTTGGTAAATTTTTAAAGAACTGTCTAGTTGAAACCTTATCGTGATTTTTAATTATTCTTAAACGAATTATTTTTCTACCACATATGAATTTTTAAATTTCTTGCAACTATTTTCAAACATGAAACATTAAACGCTTGTAAACTACTTCTTGTGAGCAAATCACTTTGAAAACGGGAGGAGTCGCTTTCCTAATTAGGCCCTCAGCGATGCTCCTAGAAATACAGCCACCATAGGCCACAGACAATGCCACCACTTGACTAATTCTTAGAATCAGTTAATTACGTGAATATTAATTTTCTAATAGCTGTACCAGAAGGAAAACTGTTTGAATCGGCGACACGTTAACCAGTATAGAACGAGTTTTTGTTTCGGGGGATAGCATACCGATGCAGCTCACACTAGCCCGGTGGCCTGTGTTAGAGTCATGTGACCCAACTAACCCGGCAGCTAGTGTCTGAAATTTGCCGCTCAACTCTTTTCTTAGGAAACAGTGAAATATTAATTACCTAGTGAACCACCAGGCATGTATTTCTCAGGGCAACAGTATTCTTACGGAAATAACTATTAGTTTTGTGCCTCTTACCCGAACATAGGCCGTTCGGTGTCTTGTAGTTGTTTTTGCATAAAAACTTCCCATCCGGCTTAGTTTCCAATGTTTCAAAGAGGGCGGTGTGCTGTTGTCAGCGTTTCTGCTTTGTCCAGCTAATATGGTCTACGGTTTTCTACGTAAATAAATTTCTTCGTTTTCTCAACACACAGCCACTTACGCTGTAATTTCTCTATTGAAGGTGACAACGACTGCAGAAAAGTGCCCTCGCCAATCTTTAGTCAGCAGTTTATTAAATTGCATTTCATAAATATTCAACAAAACTTGAACGTTTAATGTCATCTCAGAACAGCCTACTGATGTCAGAAGTTTCACAACAACGCAGAGGTCATTATGGAGAGAAAAAGTGATTGTTTTGCGATACTCATTGCGAACAAAGAATGATAGCACCTGAAATACCTTTTCCGGACCTAGTACGAAACCTTCAGTATTACCATTATAAATGTTTCTTCTGCGTAGTTGAGATACTCAGACTCAGCATACGTAATGTCGACCATAAACTCAGAAACGCATAAAACAGATTGTGTCCTGTACAAGATCCTCTTCCGTAAATAACGGTTAAAACTAAATTGAACTAGTTTTCGGCAACAAGAGAGGAAAAGGGGGGGGGGGGAGTAAGGTCGCCGAGTTCGGAGAACTTTAACGTACGCCGGTGCTGTTGCTCTCACGTAGTATACCGCCATATTCGCCAAACGAAAGAATCGACGAACGAATCCGATCATCATTATTACACTGGGGCCAATGTCACGAGCCATTAAGGGGGCCACCGCAGCATATCTAACCGATGTTAATTTAGTCAAGTATCTGATTCTATTCTGAAAAAAAGCTATTTGATGCAGGACCTTAATATTTTTGCTGTATGTTACAGATGCTAATAGTTAACAGTACTATTATCTACTTTACCCATTCTATAGTTTTTAAGAAATACTTTTTTAAATTAGTTGTTGTTTGATGCAGCTCTCCATGCTACTCTATCCTGTGCACGCTTCTTCATCTCCCTGTACTTACTTCAACCTACATCCTTCTGAATCTGCATAGTGTATTCCAAAAAATTTTAAGTATTTTTCTGCAGAAAATATTTTTTGTGAACTTCCTAATGGAGGAATATTAATGATTGTAGTACCAGAAGTGGCTTTTTATGTTATGCAGAGTCTCTGAAAATTTCATTCATTTATCTATGATAGTTTCTGATATAATGCGGCAGACGTCCTGAAAGTTTTAGTCTGCGGGAAATTGACTTTAAAGAAAAAAATTACTTGCAGTTAATGAAAACTGTCCTGCTCCATATGATGGCCCTTCTTTGGCCTCTAGGAGATCTTCCAGCTTCTTTTTCACCTTCCTGTATGTTTGTCTTGCTTTCTTGGCTATATTAGATACAGACTTGTCTGCATCAGCTATCCTCATATTATCGCAATCTTGCAGCCCACTGATCATAGTTTCACCAGGATTAATTGCAATTTTTTCAGTACGCAACGCTTTCCTATATTACCACAATTGAATGTAATAACAGCATCATGAACTCCTAGTTTCATTGTATGCATGCCTACAAATACCGTTTTTGGAAGGCGGTTCCAAATTATGCTGTTGAAACAATCATTTGGGTTCTGTGTCGACTCATGCAGACATTTCCGTAGAAGGTCAGGATGAGCCAAGTCTCTGAAGATAGGTTTAATTGCTGTAATAACAGCAGCAGGAAGAGAATGCTGGTGAGAATAAGATTCTCCAGTTGCCTGAGCCCTATTGTATTTGCACCACGAATTTTCTCCTGATGGACACAATCAATGACATGGCTTATCATCAGTAGAGGACGTTAGATATAGGCTTAACTTGCAGGAGGTTCTATATTAACAGCTGTGAAAGAGGTCAGCACATTTGTAAACAAGCACTGCAAACGTAGGAATAACAACTACTCTCAATCACACTTGAACAAAACAAACCGCGTTCTTGAATGAGTGTTGTTTACAAATAGCAGAAACAAAAGAACACCAACCGTTGCATTCCAAGGATAGCCAACACACTCGGGAGTACACAAAAAAATCCATTATTTGCAATGTAGGGGATATAGAGATCTAAAATATATGCAGAAGAGTAGGTGACAGAAAAGTGGGCGTGGCACATAAACACACGTGGAAAATGCTCTTTAAATGCTTGAAAAAAAATTTTTTTAGCAATATCCTTTTCACAGTACCTAAATAAAACCTTAATATATCGAAATACGATGAAAACTGAAAATTGATTTTTTTCGACCTGAACCACTGTCTTTCTTTCTTTCGCTTACGCCATAGTCACGCAGCGATCGCAGGGTCGTCGTGGTTACAATTGATTTCGCAATGTTAGTTTTAGGGATGGCCAGATGCCCTTCCTGCCGCCAGCCCGTATCCCCCAGGACGGAATCAGTGTACCCCAACTGTCTGCATCTGGTGTAAGGCGAGAAATAGTGCGGACGTGCTTCAAATGTCTGAGACGCGTGTAACTGAGGCGGAACTTGGGGACCAGCCCGGTATTCACCTAGTGCGATGTGGAAAACCACCTAAAAACCACATGCAGTCCGTCCAGAACACCGTCCCTCGTCGTTACTCCGGCGGGCGGTTTCGATCAGAGGCCGGCGCACCTACCAGTCCACGTAGCAGCGCGTTACCGCTCTGGGCTAGCCTGGCGGGTCGACCTAAACGCCTATGTGGTTCCCTTCAGTTTTACCGCACATAATGGACGTACGTATGTACTCTAGGAACATGTACAGTAGGCGGTCGCCAGCGAAACGGTAGATAGTGAACCTTCCTATAAGACGTACCAGAAGGATATGGCAACATGCGACGATATCCAGGGCATTTGTTAGCCGGTCGGCGCCTGACTCTAGAATGTCTACGATTTAAAACAGTAGTTCCGGTGCCAACTTGCTGGGTGGCCAAGCCTCTAGTACTCACCTGGTGGGCCACAGACTTGGCTCCTTCGTTTTTGCCCCAGTAGTTTCCTAATCTCGCGCAGTCTAGGCTGTTGCGGAAGTGGGATGTTCTGTGCTCGTGTGCGCCTGAAGACAGAAAAGACGATCCGTTCAAAATCAAATTTTATTAACGGGCGTCGCCATTTTAAACAATTGTTTGATGTGATCAGACGGAGATTTTCACCCTGCAGCGGGGTGTGCGCTGATATGAAACTTCCTGGCAGATTAAAACTGTGTGCCAGACCGAGACTCGAAAGCGGGACGTTTGCCTTTCGCGGGCAAAGGTCCCGAGTTCGAGTCTCGGTCTGGCACACAGTTTTAATCTGCCAGGAAGTTTCAACTGTTTGATATGTTTGAAAATGACGGCACCAGAAATCTGTTTACAGATCTCGGTTCCTCTGAACGTATGTCATTACACTGAAGCTCCAAAGAAACTACTATAGGCATGCGTATTCAAACACAGAGATACGTAAACAGGCAGAATACGGCGTTGGCCTATATATATATATGACAACAAATGTCTGGCGCAGTTCTTGAACGGTTTTACTGCTGCTACAATGTCAGATTGTCGAGATCTACTTGGGTTTGACCGTAATGTTATAGTCTGCGCCAGAGCGAAGGGACACATCATCTCCGAGACAGTGATGAAGTAGGGATTTTCCCATACGACCATTTCATGAGTGTGCCGTAAATATCAGGATCGGTAAAACATCAAATCTCCGAAGCCGCTGCGGCCGTAAATGGATCCTTCAATAACGATTGAAGAGAATCGTTCATTGTGACAGAAGTGCAACCCTACCGCAAATTGCTGATGTTAACACTGACATTGGACTGTTGATGGCTGGAAACATGCTGACTGCTCAGACAAGTCTCGTTTCAAATTGTACCGAGCGTATGAGCATGTACGGGTATGGAGACAACCTCATGAATCCATGAACCCTGCATGTGAACAGGCGACTGTTAAGTCTGGTGGAGGCTCTATAACGGTTTGGGGTGAGTGCAGTTGGAGCGATATGGGACCGTTGATACTTCACGAGTCTGACAGGTAACACGTGCGTAAGCATCCTGTCTGATCACTAGCATCCATTCCCGTCCATTGCGAATTCCGACGGACTTGGGCCATTCCAGCAGGACAAAGCGACACCTCTGACGTCCAGAAGTGCTGCAGAGTGGCTCCAGGAACACTCTCCTGAGTTCAGACAGTTCCACTGGCCACCAGACTTCTCAGACACGGACATTATTCACCATATCTTGGATGCCCTTCAACGTGCTGTTCAGAAGGATATGTCCGCACCCTCGTACTCTTACGGGCTTATGGATATCCCTACAGGATCCATGGTTCAAAAATGGTTCAAATGGCTCTGAGCACTATGGGACTCAATTTCTCAGAGCATCAATCCCCTAGAACTTAGAACTACTTGAACCTAACTAACCTAAGGACATCACACACATCTATGCCCGAGGCAGGATTCGAACCTGCGACCGTAGCGGTCTCGCAGTTCCAGACTGTAGCGCCTAGAACCGCACGGCCACTCTGGCCCGCAGAGCACTACTTCAGACATTAGTAGAGTCCATGCCACGTCATGTTGTGGCGCTTCTGCGTGCTCACGGGGGCCTTACACGATGTTAGGCCGGTGTAGCAGTTTGTTTGGCTCTTCAGCGTAATATTACATGGTTTATAATATTATTTAACTACTTTTAATTCGCAGTTGAATCTCAGACACTTCTAAATGAAACTGGTATGCAAATTATGGCATGAGAAGTGGTTTCTTCCTGAATGTAAGGGCCCGAATCTGTCACATGGTTTCATATGCCCTCAGGCACTAGTCACTGCACGTTGCGTTGTTGGGAGGTTTCATAACACGGTGTGCTACACACCTGATCATCTCGTACGGCAGAAAATTTACACCAAGTTTCTTCCAAAAGGTACCATCGACTACTTTTCACATTACAATCATTGATGTTCGTTTCTCATGATCTAGACGTCTACTGGACTAGAAATTATAAACATCCTTTCAACCGAGTGTGCTAAACAGTTACTAAGTTTGTTGGATTTTTAGAATGCTTGGTTTGTTGTCGTGTCTCTGTTTGATGCGTACCAGAAAGTGGTCCGCAGCTACACAGGCGCTGTTCAGCTCAGCACTCAGGCTGACTCGCCGTGTTGTAGCGGCGGCGGCGGCGGCGGCGGCGGTACGCGCAATCGATAACACGGCCTGGACGAGCCGGCGCGGTCCGCCCGCCCGCTCGCCGCTCCTGTCACGGTCGCCAGCGTTCAGCGTGGCAAAGAGCGCACACGAGCCGGCGATCATAGGGGCGAGGGGGCGGCCCACGCACTGGCGCAGCCTGCGGAGGAAAAAGACATAAGGGGCGCGTTCATCTAAACAAACAGCTGGGGGTCTGCAAGAATGTCATCAGTATCGCTAAATCAGCACCCACAACTTGTGACACTGGCTATCGGGAGTATAAAATATTTGCCAGCTTTCACTGACTGTACATACGTTAGTAAATGGCTAATGACCATAAAAATACGGTTGTCCGTACAAATGTTGAATTTAGGAATCTGTAAATACCATAGATATAAATAAATTGAAAAGCAACATTGCCGATTATTTCACTTTACTGAAGTTGTTTTTATCGACGTCAATTTGGGAGAATATTCTGACTGCCCTAGCCATCAGTTTTAATTTTTCTTTCCTCCCGTTCATCCGCCATCTGAGGACCATGGTAAGTTTACAACCGTTATGTCAGATGATCTCACTTTGGATTTTTTCGATTAAGGGTGGGTAGGACGTCAAAGGGGCCGACTTGGAGCAGGAGAGGCACCACAGTACATTTTAATTTCCACTGTCTATACTTTTACAAGTAAATTCATAAAACTTTGTCAGCATGACCAGGAAGGATTCAGGAGTCACACTTGTAGCAGCGGAAGTTCAAACACATAACAAAATAATGTTTTTTACATGTGAAATTTCATCATTTTTGCACCTGCTATTTGCTGCATTTGTTGCTACAATTACACTTTCCTTCATAAATACGAGCGACTGTTTGATGAATTTTGCACAGCATACAAACCATACTTACAGGTGTCTGAAACTATAGAACCTATATAATTTATGAAAAAGTGAATGAGCTGTTACTTTTTAAACTTTATGTTTAGAAAAAAATCAAATTTTGTAGTTAATTATCTCAAATTTTACCACACTTTTTAATAGATTTGGAAAATTCTAGAGTTTCATATGGTTTGTATGCTGTGCAAAATTCATCAAAGAATCTCTCTTACTTGTGAAGCAAAATGTACCTATGGCTACAAATGCAGTCAACAGTAAGAGAAAAAATGATGAAATTTCATATCTAAAAAATATTCTTTTGATATTTTTTTGCACTTCCACTGCTGTGAGTGTGAATCCTGAATCCTTCCTGATCCTGCTGACAAAGTTTTATGAATTTATTTGTAAAAGTATAGACAGTAGAAAATAAAATGTTCTGTGGTGCCTCTCCTGCTTCAAGTCGGCCCGAATGACGTCCTAGCCCCCTTAAGCTAGATGGTTTCCATCAAGTCGCTGTGAATGAAATGACGTTCTTCTATTCGTTTGGAACCAGTTGAACGTTCCTCACCTTGGTATCTCCCATTAGTCACTAAAGCTGTTATGGAGATGATTTTCCGCCCTATTGGTTGTATTACATTTTCGTCCTGGTCCCTTTTTGACATTCGTGTGCAGCGGTATTTTTATGTTTTGACTCGAAGATAATGAAGATGTATTTCATACATTTAGTATCATTCATTCTTCCTGCTTGATGGTAAAGCCGGAATCTGCACTTTTGCCCCGGCCGCAGTGGTCGAGCGATACTAGGCACCCCAGTCCGGAACCGCGCGACTGCTACGGTCGCTTGTTCGAATCCTTCCTCTGGCATGGATGTGTGTGATGTCCTTAGGTTAGTTAGGTTTAAGTAGTTCTAAATCTAGGGGACTGATGGCCTCAGATATTAAGTCCCATAGTGCTCAGAGCCATTTGAACCATATTTTGCACTTTTGCACTGTGGCAATAATTGCTCTGGTTAAGATACTACTTTCTCCTTCGATTTTTGGTTTACAACCCTACTTTTCATAATTTCCACCTAGTACGTATTTTCTGTTGTTATTAGAACACATCTCCCAGAGTGATACGATACTTGGATGAATATAGACACACTGAGTTTTTTCTATACCTGTAATGAAGAATATAGGTATTCATGGAGGGACACTTTTTTTACAAATATTTATTGTACTTTCAAAAGGTATTTTATTTTTCTAGCTCCCTTCCCATTGTCTTTTAACTACCTTAATGGCTGTAATCCATCCACCTACATATTTAAAACTGTTCTCTGCCTGGCGTTTAACTGAATCCTGTTGTCCATGATATTCGACATCACTTCCGTAGTTTATAAGCCTGACTGGTTTGTTATTTCTTTAGTATATCAATTTTAATCGGGTGCTGGTTAAAATTTTCTGTGTTATGCAAAACCTCAACACCCATTTGCCTAATAAACGATACTTAAACTTTAAGTGGGTCGCAATATTATACCTCCTTGCAGCATTCTTACAATTACTGTTTTTAGTTGAACAAGAATAGTGATAGTCCATCCTCCTGTTTTTATTTCAAAGGGCTAAGAGAAACATCCTAGAAATTTTACTTTCGACTTTGGGTTAGTACTGGTTGCTTTTAAAACTCTTGTAGTTACTCACCGACTTTCATTTCTGACATAACGTTAGGTAGCTTATCTTGGTCCATGAGTCATAGTGTTTCTGAAAATGTGCAAAAGTAGATGCCTATTGTTTTCCTATCACTATGTAATGTCGTACTGATGTTTCCAGATTGAATATTTGTTTTCCCGTCGACCAACATATTCAGAACACTCAGTGTTACAACCTTTATTCTCGAATTTTTCTAGTCATTTAGAGATCGGGAATGACATTATTTTGATTGTTACTGGGACTAATGAGAAGTGACGATAATTATTTACTTCTGGATTTACTTTCTTACGTAAGGTGGATGAAAACTAACTTCTCGTCACTTTTCAGTTCGTCTTTCCGTCATCCATTATCTGTTGTTGTATGCTGAAATTTATTACTTCTTCAGTCGCTAGCTTCAGTATATCGCCATTTCGCAGCTGTTTATTAGTCTGTGGCTATTGTGTCAATATATCACATTTATTATTATTATTATTATACACACTTTACACGCCTTTGTCGGACCACCTGAAGCATTTATGTCCACTCGTTCTTCCTGTTCATCCAGTACTCATTTCTTCGGTCCACTTTGGTTTTGGGGTTTAGGTGCTGTGTTCTCGGACATTAATTCCCACTTTTTGTCTGTGATGTCCGCTGAATCTACCTGTGGGTTTTCCAGATTAATTTTGATCTTTGCCATCCAAGGTTTAACGGTTTTCAGTCTCTGTATGTATCTGAGTATGCTGTCGGTGAGTCTGGTCTGTGGGAGTCTGCTGATGTGGCCGTAAAATTTTAGTCGCCTTTTTCTGGTGTCCACTGCGAGGTTGAACAACAACTCTGTGGTGTCTCTGGAGTGAAGACTCCATCCTTCGTCTGTGAGTGTGTAGGACCGCCGTGAGCACGCAGAAGTGCCGCAACATGACGTGGCATGAACATGACTAATGTCTGAAGTAGTGCTCTAGGGAACAGGCACATGAATCCTGTACGGATGTCCGTAAACCCGTAAGAATACGAGGGCGTGGACATCTCTTCTGAACAGCACGTTGCAGGGCATCCCAGATAATTTTCCTGATAATTTTTCTTTCCTCTGTGAGGATCTTCTCTAGGTGGCGCTTGCTGTGTAGCGTGAGTGTCTCTCAGGCGTATAGTACCTCAGGTTTGATCTCAGTATTGTAGTGACGAATTTTGATGGAGGTGGACAGACGTTTATCGTTGTGAATACGCTGTGCTTAGTGTAGCTCTCTTCATCTTCAATAACTTGGTGTTCCACGTGATTTTCACGCTTTCTTTCGGTTCGAGCACTCTCTCTAGGCATTCAGAGAGTGCACTCTGTTGATCTTGCCATATATTCATCCTCAGTAACCTGGTGTTCTGCGTGATTTTCTCGCTTCCCTTCGGTTCGAGCACTTTACCTAGGCAATTAGAGTGTATACTCTGTTGATCTTACCACATTTTCTGTTTATATTCAGTATGTTGAATTTCGTGCATAAGAACTCTGTTATTTGGAAAGAGATGTGTAGCCTTAATTTTTCTACCCACTCTTCGAGTACTTCTACCTGCCTGATTGCTGTGGTTTCGATGTCTGCAGGTAGTGTCAGGTCGTCCGTGAAGGCTAATCAGCCAACTTCCAGTTCATCCTTGGGTTATCCTAGTAGCACTGGCTTCCACTATCCTTGTAATTTCAGCTCTTTTTCCAATACCTTGATGAGTTTATCCAACACTAGGTTGAAGAGGACTGTTGAGAGACCATCACCTTGACACACACCTGTCCTGACGTCTAAGGGCTCACAGATTTCCCCCCTAAGTTTCACTTTTGATGTTGTGTTTGTCAGTGTCCGTTCGTTCAGTAGCATTTTCTTGTAGACCAAACCTTGTTCATATAGGATGTTGGACTATGACGGGCGGTCAACGGAGTCATTGTTGTTGTTGTTGTGGTCTTCAGTCCTGAGACTGGTTTGATGCAGCTCTCCATGCTACTCTATCCTGTGCAAGCCTCCTCATCTCCCAGTACCTACCGCAACCTAGATCCTTCTGAATCCGCTTAGTGTATTCATCTCTTGGTTTCCCTCTACGATTTTTACCCTCCACGCTGCCCTCCAATACTAAATTGGTGATCACTTGATGCCTCAGAACATGTCCTACCAACCGATCCCTTCTTCTAGTCAAGTTGTGCCACAAACTTCTCTTCTCCCCAATCCTATTCAATACTTCCTCATTAGTTATGTGATCTACCCATCTAATCTTCAGCATTCTTCTGTAGCACCACATTTCAAAAGCTTCTATTCTCTTCTTCTCCAAACTATTTATCGTCCATGATTCACATCCATACATGGCTACACTCCATACGAATTCCTTCAAAAATGACTTCCTGACACTTAAATCTATACTGGATGTTAACAAATTTCTCTTGTTCAGAAACGCTTTCCTTGCCATTGCAAGTCTACATTTTATATACTCTCTACCTCGACCATCATCAGATATTTTGCTCCCCAAATAGCAAAACTCCTTTACTGCTTTAAGTGTCTCATTGCCTAATCTAATTCCCTCAGCATCACCCGAGTTAATTCGACTACATTCCATTATCCTCGTTTTGCTTTTCTTGAAGTTCATCTTATATCCTCCTTTCAAGACACTATCCATTCCGTTCAACTGCTCTTCCAAGTCCTGTCTCTGATACAATTACAATGTCATCGGCGAATCTCAAAGTTTTTATTTCTTCTCCATGGATTTTAATACCTACTACGAATTTTTCTTTTGTTTCCTTCACTGCTTGCTCATTGAATAACATCGGGGAAAGGCTACAGCCCTGTCTCACTCCCTTCCCAACCACTGCTTCCCTTTCATGCCCCTCGACTCTTATAACTGCCATCTGGTTTCTCAACAAATTTGCAGGTCGTGCATGAGTTTCCTCGGAGACGCAAAATCTTAATTAAATAATTAATCTCTGACAAATAAATAAAGCCTATGGCACAGAACTGCAGCGCTATGCCGCTGATAAAACAAAATACAATTATGACACTCTTGTGTTTGATTAAGAAGAAGTAGGTCGAGTAGAATAGCTGGTGCGGGAAGCACGTATATTTTATTAACTGGCACATCGCTATATTTGATGTTACATAAGAACACTGCGAGTTGCAATCTTACTAGGTACTCGATTCTGTAAAGAATTTATATTTATGAAAGTAAGTAGAATTATTGAACTGCAGGCTTATTCGTTGAATATATCTGATTTAACTAAGTGTGTAAACTTTTTTATGTTTAGAAGACAGTCACCTCTGTACGACGTATTGACATGGCTGGCAAATTATTCTAATATTGAGATTTTGAGTTCGCACCTACCGCAGCAGTCTTTGGAAACGATTTAAATACGAAGTACGATTATTTGAATCACATTTCACGGTCAACTACGAATACCATTGCATTTACGAAAAAGCCATTGTCAAGCGTCTGATACCAAATAATTAAACGTCCACGTGAAGGATAAGCAAATATTAATTACAACCAATCACTATCATACATACACAATTAATAATATTTTATTTTATTTATTTATTTATTTTATATTGGCTTTCTTAACGTCATATGCTTTCTTAAAGTCAACGAAAGTGCATATGACTGACGTATTTCTTAGGGTTTGATTTTCTGCGTAGTCCTCAAACTGAAGATTTGTTCAGCGCAGGAACGACCAAGTCGGGATCCCCTTTGGTACTCGCCATTCTTGTGTTCCTGCTGGTCCTCTGTCCTTTTGAGCAGGCGTGCTGAAAGGATCTTGTCTGTGACTTGTAGTAGGGAAATGCCCATGTATTTGTTTACGTCTATGAGGTCACCTTTTATATGTAATGGATGTATGAGTGGGCATTTACAGTCTTCTGGCAGCTTTTCGTATGTCCAGATGTCTGTGATAACCTGTTTTTCTAAGTGAGTCTGGCCGGCCGATGTGGCCGAGCTGTTCGAGGCACTTCAGTCTGGAACCGCGCGACCGCTTCGGTCGCACGTTCGAATCCTGCCTCGGACATGGATGTGTGTGATGTCCTTACGTTAGTTAGGTTTAAGTAGTTCTAAGTTCAAGGGGACTGATGACCTCAGATGTTAAGTCCCATAGTGCTCAGAGCCATTGAAACCATTTTTAGAAGTGAGTTTGGTCCTAGGTTTTTCAGTAGTTTGGCAACTATACCGTCTTCAGCAGATGTTCTGTCGCTTTTGAGTTTGAGGACGTGTCTGTGGACCTCCTCTTGTGTCGGGGTAGTTAGTCTGTGTGCTGCTCTGCCGGTTCTCCCTCTAGGAATCTCTCTGTGGTTTCTGGGCATTTCAGTAGATCTGAGAAATACTGTGCCAGCACCTTGCATATAGTTATTTATCAGTGCCAATTTTCCATCTCTTTTCCTGAAGCAGAGGTTCGGTGGCGTGTATCGTCGGATTTGCCCTGCAAACGTCCTGTATAAATCTCTTGTGTTGTAGTTACGGAAGTTGACCTCTATGGA
This sequence comes from Schistocerca piceifrons, assembly GCF_021461385.2. NCBI lineage: Eukaryota > Metazoa > Arthropoda > Insecta > Orthoptera > Acrididae > Schistocerca > Schistocerca piceifrons. Next base: position 635,951,978 of record NC_060139.1, read on the forward strand.
ATTCAACTGTTCTTTCATGAATTTTCTCTTGGCTTCTCTGATAATTTTTGTGATTGGTTTTCGTGTTTTGTTGAAAGCCTGTAAATTTTCAGGGGATTTTTTGCTATTGTATTTCCGGTATGCAACTTTTGCATTGTTGCAGTGGGTGTCCCACATTTTACTGTCTACATTGCCTAAATTTTATTGCATTATGTTTTTACGCATTACTATACAGTATGGTAGGTTTAAGTCGCTGGTAGCTAGCAAGAAGGTAAGATCATTAGGCGGACATGGAGGCTGAGAGCGGTGGAGTAGGTGGAACATAGAGAAACAGTGAGGATTCACATATGAGGCTGGGAGCCAAGAAGCACGTTATCTTTCATTCTTTATATTTACTATTTAAATCCTAATACACATTACTAACCGTGCTGCTGATGTTACTTTCTGTGAAAACTTGTTAACAACAACTTTTAAAACTTTCAGTCACTTTCAGAGACTAATCACAAATTTCAGTTACTATTGATAGTCATTGGCGTATAAGATGAACCAATCACAATTGCGCACTCACTGAGTGCACAGGCACCAAACTATTTCTCTGTTCGTTGAGAGGCAACACGTGATTTAGCGCGTGAAGTGTGATTTCGCATAAAGACGGACCAATTTGTTACAAGTTGCCTCGGAAAAAATATGTATGCGTGACTGCGTGTGGAATCTAAGTTCTTGTGAACCATTTTTGTGGTTTCTTTCAATGCTTGGAAAATACTGATTAGTATCGTGTTGAAATTGGTATGAACATTAACAGAAGGTTGGCTTTAGGAGTGGTTTCAATAATATTTCGATTGGATAAATAAAACAGTGTTAGTTGGCATCCTAACAGCTCGTAATTCTTATTACTGTAAAAATGGAGCCTACCTATTTGCCACTCTATTATTCACTTGTTATTGACTACACGTTACCTCCAGCGACCAGCAGAGAAGCGAGCAATTGAACGATGACTACAAGTCATCTTCAGAAGACAAGAGGTAATCAAGTTTAGTAGGCGCATTCAGAAATCCACCGAGTATGTTGTACCTGAGATACGTTACAGTGGAGTTAAAATATGTATTTGTCATGAAACTGCTAATAGAGAATGAATATTGGTAAATCCCATGCCATTACACTTATCGTTCTTTGTATGAGGTAATGTCATAATTATTACACTCAGCATCTGTCATATCCTCATAATATTTAAGCTTGGCATCCCTTGTTTGTTGAAAATGCTGTTAGACAGCGGTTAATTTTAATAAAATGTCTTTACCCTTGTAATTATTACAACGGCATTTCAGAAACTTCAGGTATGTTCAACAACGTCCACAATCTGTGTACAGTGTGTCATGAAGCAGTAAGAGCAACGTAATAAATCATTTCAATTCGCCGCTCCACAAAAAATAATTGAGAGTTTTTCGTATCATAACAACATGAGACTTTTTTAATTAATTTACTAGTTCTGATCCTACTAAACTGACTGTTTTCCGTGGCGGCTCTTCCGAGAATGTTTATGCTACTGATTTTCTGATTCCTCTCGTAATTAAATGGTTCAAATGGCTCAGAGCACTATGGGACTTAACAGCTGTGGTCATCAGTACCCTAGAACTTAGAACTACTTAAACCTAACTAACCTAAGGACATCACACACATTCATGCCCGAGGCAGGATTCGAACCGGCGACCGTAGCAGTCTCGCGGTTCCGGACTGCGCGCCTAGAACCGCGACACCACCGCGGCCGGCTCTCGTAATTAAACCACAAGCGATTATGTACCAAAGTATTAATATCTTGTTGGTCCATCTATGGAACGCAATGCAGCATCTATTCAGCGTGGCACGTATTCTACAAGTCATTGGTACGTTTCCTAAAGTATTGGGCACCAGTTGTTTACACACAGGCCACGCTATTCCCGTAATTATGAGCCTGCGGTTTTTGGGCACGATGATAAAACACGACAGCGTCCACGCTGTATTCCATCGGCTTCAGATCAGGTGAACTCGGTGGCCAAGACATCAACGAGAGCTTATTGTCCAGATCCCCATCTCATTGTAGTCCGATACTAGCGCTGCGACAGGGTGCATTATCTGCTGTAAGGTAGCATCGCTATCAGGGGAGACATGGATCACCAAGGGATGAAGTTGGCCCTGAATAATGTTCACGTAGTCCACAGCTGTTTGGTGCCTTTAGTTACTGTAACAAGTATCATGGAAGGCCAGGCGAATGTCCAGCACTGTACTGCCCCACCGACATGCGTAAGTGGAAAATTGCATGTTTCGAAGAGCCATTTGCCTGAATGACGACCTATACGTATACGACGATAGACCGCACATAACAGGAAGCAGGATTCCTCCACAGGTTTCGGCCCACAGGTTTCCAATGAATTCTAGTGCACAATTCCACTACTGAATTTTGACCAGTAACGTCATACCTGACCCAAAACTTAAACACACATACACACTCACACACACACACACACACACACACACACACACACACACACACATACACACAAGATTTCAAGATAACGACGATTATTGCTAAACAAACGATTATATCACACAAACATAAATTACAGTCATAGTTCACGGGATTAATTATTTAACTACGAACGGCATCGCAGTAAATATACGATAAAGAAATGATAAAATGAAAAGAATATACGAGGGTCACTCCAAAAGAAATGCCTACTATTTTTGTAAAAATACAGTTTTCATTCGGCATGTGTGAAAGTTTTACATTGTGTAAATACATCCTTCCCGCTTGTTTTAAAACATAGTTCAACCTGTTCCCGTGAGTGGCGCCGTCACAGCATGTCTTCAAGATGGCTTCGTCAGAAGCAACGTGCTTCCATGGAATTCCTGTGCTGTGAAAACGAGACACTGGGAAACATCCACAAGAGGTAGAAAAGGTGTGTGGAGATGCTGCTGTCGATCGCAGTACAGTTAGCTGGTGGACAAGCAGGTTATGTGATGAAAGCGGGTTCGGCAATATTGAGGATTGTCCTCGCAGCGGCAGGCCTTGTAGTGCACACATTCCAGACAATGTGCAGAGAATTAACAAATTGGTGACTACTGACAGACGCATCACAGTGAACGAATTGTCACGCTACGTTGTGATAGGGGAAGGAACTGTTTGCAGAATACTGAAAGTGTTGGCGATAAGAAAGGTTTGTGGCAGGTGGGTTCCCAGGATGTTGACACTGGCTCACAAAGAAACAAGAAAAGCGGTATGCAGCGAACTTTCGGAACAGTCATGACCTGGGTCCATGTGACTATCATCTCTTTGGTAAACTGAAAGAATCTCTTCGTGGGACAAGGTTTGAAAATGATGACACCCTTGTGCACGCTGCCAAACAGTGGCTCCAACATGTTGGTCCAGAATTTTATCGTATGGGGGAATACAGGCGCTGGTTCCAAGGTGGATTAAGGCAGTTGTGAGGGGTGGAAATTATGTGGAGAAATGAAAATATTGTTCCCAAAGGATATATCTACACACTGTAAAACTTTCAAACATGTAGATAAAAGATGGATTAAAAAAAAATATTGTGCATTTCTTTTGAAGTAACCCTCGCACATACGCGAACTAAATTCCGATCATACTTTGCGCGACTAAAACAACAGTAGACAGCCTTAAGAGTCCAGTACGAAATTAGGTCTCGTAATCCGATGACATTACAGAAACAGAGTGATACTTGCACACATCAAAAACAGTTTTCCATCACCTCGGTTCCGAGAGTTCCAGAACCTGTACTGAAAATTGGAACAGAGATCAACGAAAACATCATTTCCGCCCTTTTTGTTGCTCATGGCTCAAATGGCTCTGAGCACTATGGGACTTAACATCTGTCGTCATCAGTCCCCTAGAACTTAGAACTACTTAAACCTAACTAACCTAAGGACATCACACACATCCATGCCCGAGGTAGGATTCGAACCTGCGACCGTAGCAGTCGCGCGGTTCCGGACTGAGCGCCTAGAACCGCTAGACCACCGCGGCCGGTTTTTTATTGCTCATGAAAACCACACATTGCATGTTGTACCACCATACAGCGAGACCTTCAGAGCTGGTGGTCCAGATTGCTGGACATACCGGTACCTCTAATAACCAATAGCACGTCCTCTTGACCTGATGCATGCCTGTATTCGTCGTGGCATACTATCCACTAGTTCATCAAGGCACTGCTGGGCCAGATTGTCCCACTCCTCAACGGCGATTCGGCGTAGATCCCTCAGAGTGGTTGATTGATAACGTCATCCATAAACAGCCCTTTTCAATACATCCCAAGCATGTTCGATAGGGGTCATGTCTGGAGAACATGCTGGTCACTCTAGTCGAGCGATGTCATTGTCCTGAACGAATTCATTCACAAGATGTGCACGATGGGGGTGCGAATTCTCGTCCATGAAGACCAATGCCTCGCCAAAATGTAACCGATGTGGTTGCACTGTCGGTCGGAGGATTGCATTCACTTATCGAACATGCGTAAAGGCGCCTTCCATGACCACTAGCCGCGTACGTCGGCGTCACATAATGCCACCCCGAAACTGCAGGGAACCTCCACACCTGAGCAGTGTGTCTAAGGCGTTCAGCCTGACCGGGTTGCCTCCAAACACGTCACTGACGATTGTCTGGTTGAAGGAATATGCGACACTCATCGGTGAAGATAACGTGATGCCAATCCTGAGAGGTCCATTCGGCATGTTGTTGCGCCCATCTGCACAGGCATTGCATGGTGTCGTGGTTGGAAAGATGGACCTCGCCATGGACGTCAGTAGTGAAGTTGCGCATCATGCAGCCTATTGCGTACAGTTTGATTCGTAATACCACATCCTGTGGCTGCACGAAAAGCATTATTCAAAATGGTGGCGTTGCTGGCAGGGTTCCTCGGAGCCACAATCCGTAGGTAGCGGTCATCCACTGCCTTGGGTGGTCTGAGCAAGGCATGTCATCGACTTTTCCTGTCTCTCTGTATCTCCTCCATGTCCGAACAACATCGCATTGTTTCGCTCCGAGACGCCTGGACACTTCCCTTGTTGAGAGCCCATGCTGGCAACAAGTATAAATGCGGACGCGATCGAACCGCGGTACTGAGCGTCAAGGCCTGGTTGAACTACAGACAACACGAAGCGTGTACCTCCTTCCTGGTGGACGGACTGGAACTGAAAGGCTATCGGACTCTCTCTGTGTAATATGTGCTGCATGTTTGTTTACATCTTTGGTCGGGTTTAGTGACATCTCTGAACAGTCAAAAGGACTGTTTCTGTGATACAATATCCACAGTCAATGTCTATCATCAGGAGATCTGGAAACCAGGGTGATGCAAAATTGTTTTTGATGTGTGTGTCAATAAATATAGAATTTAACGCGATTACTGCGGAAAAATGGGGATTAGGGCGCAGGAGAAAAAAAAAAAAAAAAAAAAAGAATGTGGCACGAGAAAGGTAAAACCGACTGCGACAGGAGTAGTGGAAAATCAACAATGAAATCCTTAACAGAAACTGCACTACACTCGTAAGAGAAAAATCGCGAAAAAAACCGAATTATTTAATCGACATTCATGAGTTCATCAATATAGGTCAACTGTCGCTATCGATTTTAAGGTTTCATATTTTGATGTTTTTGCAGCAAGTGGGTTCTGTGCTTCCTTTTGTAATTTTCAGTTTTTATCGCTTTATGTGCTTGAGCTACATACGTCAATTCTATCTATTTCATGTTACGTTATATTTTATTATTCTTTATCGTGTGTGTACTACTAATTCCATCGATTTATCTTTTAGTTATCGTTCTCTGCAGTATTGTAAAGACGCGAAACCTACAAACGTTGGAGCTGAACACTAGAATTCACCACTATAGGTCAATTATAACTTTTTATTTTACTTTAGTTTAGGATTTTAGTATTTTCTTTCAGTCTATGTACCTGCTTAAACTATAAAGATCAGTTACAATTACACATTACAAGCTCCGCTTTTTTCTGTACGTTTAACTAGGTGTGTATTTTTATTTCGTTAAAAATTTAACGTTTTGGTATTGCTCCCGTACTACTGCGCAAACACCATAAAAACAGACGTTGAAGTGGAACTCTGTAACTAGCCTCTACGGCATAGGCACAGAGGCCGATAACAAAAAGAAATAAATCGCAAAAGAAAGTATAATACATGATTAATGAAAAACCACTCGCAGTAATTTAAGCCATGCTCTTAGGCTCCTGCGTAGCCTCAACTCTGTAAATCGCGCAATATTGGGAACAAACAGCGAAATATTTGTGAGAACCAAGATTATTAAGATGATTATACTTGTTTCAGCAGCAGCAATTTAAGCTGTGCTCGGTGTCCTGCATAACCTAACCCTCGGAAACCGCGCATGTTCGGATTAACGGCGTAGTTTACGCCAATTACTAAGACAGCCGCAGATATCGCTGAATAGCAGACTTCTTACATTGAACGTGTAATGAATTATACATCTACGTCGCTTACATCCTTCGCACCACGCATGATGTCGTGGCTCAAAGCCGACAGGTGCAATCGCACATTAAACTAAACCCCGCGTTTCAATTTGGCCACGATAGAACCTCGATCATCCCGGGCGCACAGCACCCGTAATCAACGATGTCTTTCACGAAACCTCTGATCTCGTTTTGCGAAGAGGCGTAAACTTTTAATACCACGTAGTCCACTCTTGTTGCAAACGCTTTCCGGAGGGACTCGTGATAGTAACGCTAAAAACCTACTAGGTTCGCCAAGATACTCGTTGCTAGGCGCCGTGCCAAAACAATTTACCCTTGTTATAAGACTCTATGCCGGTATATTCCTCTATTTGCGGCCATTATCGTTAGTGGAGTGATTTCTCATTCGTCTCTTCTTTCCATACGCAGGGTCATTTCGTGAATAAGCTACAAATTTTCGGGGATAATAGAGAAGAGTAAATGTATCAGTGGTAAAGGAACGTGTTCGGATACGACCGAACCGGAAATTATAATCGAAAATTGTTCAGATACCCGCCGTGAAATACATGTACCGGTATTATTGTTTCCGGAGGTTGTGGGGTATGCGACTTTCAAAGGTGGTAGTAAGGACCGAAACAAGGGAAAAGAATCTACAAAACGTGGTCTCTAAGTTAATTTATATCTCAAGAACTATGAGCACGTCGTCGTCTTCGCTACTGTGAAACACATCTCCTCTATTGTGCAAGTGCCTACAACTCTCACTCATCTTAAAAACCACATTTACTACACATTTCTTTCATCTTTTGATCGATGTTAAATTCTTCAAAAATAGGGATAACCAGTAGCTTGCAGTAGAAGAGATATGTTTAACAGTATCGAAGATACTCTTAAATTATGCATTTTTTTCTTGTTTCGGTCCACTATCTGTGAAAGTTACCTAGTCCACTATCTTAGCAATAACAGTACCAGTACATGTGTTCCAGAAGAGGTATTAGAATGATTTTCTCTTATAACTTTCAGCTCGGTCGTTTCTGGACCAGTGTCCCTTACCGAGAAATGATATATTTACCCATATCCATCACCTACAAAAATTTGTAACATCACTAAGGAATCACCTTGTATTACTGTTGTTAATGTTTGCTGCTAGTTTCCTCTGTTGCTAATAATAACTTTTATTCGGTTTTGTGAAAAAGATAAGAAAACTTCCGACTTCCTCAAATGAAATTTATTCTTGAATAACAGACTGTTTCGCCTATTAACGTTAGGTATCTTCACTGCTCTATAATACATTAAAATTAATTAATTACACATATTTTGATGTGAGATTTGTAGTGTTTCCTTTGGAATTGATTTAGCTCTAACTATTTCCGTTTACGTTTACCGGTTTATGTTTTTGTTTTTTACTTACATTCATTTTTATATCCTTCTTACGCAGCCATTTTTTGCCGTTACGTGCTAAAAGCACTTGGTATAGGTTTCTTCCAGTAAATATTTAATTGCACATAACCCATACTGTAGAAAACTACAAGGTTTCTTCCAGTAAATATTTAATTGCACATAACCTATACTGTAGAAAACTACACATGCCTGCACTGCTCTTGTCGCATATTTTTTCAGCTGACTGTGGGATCATGAGTACTGACTGAGGGATCACTGGAAAGTGGAGTGGGTGTTGCAGGTGGGGCTGAAGAAAGGGTTGGTGGTGAGGCACTGTCTGCCTGTGTGTGTGTGTGTGTGTGTGTGTGTGTGTGTGTGTTGTTAAGGCATAGTATTGTCATGAATGATTTTATCTCCGTGAGATAAGGATTTTCTTTTATTAGCACCTGCTCCCAATTGTATGAGTGTGTGAGCATGTTTAATATTTCTTTTCCATTGTTATTTGTTCACCTATGTTCACAATATATTTGGTTCTGTTTGTGTTAAACTTGTTTTCAACTGTTTGTGTGATGCTGGAAAACTCGACTGTATTCATTGAGTGGTACATTAATTGAAGGCCTTTAGCACGAATACAACGTGTTAGCATAACACAGTGAAATGCCCATTAATGGTTTCGTAAAGTAGTGACATATTTTTGGTTTTTGGCTTGGTTCAAATGGCTCAGAGCACTATGGGACTTAACTACTGAGGTCATCAGTCCCCTAGAACTTAGAACTACTTAAACCTAACTAACCTAAGGACATCACACACATCCATGCCCCAGGCAGGATTCGAACCTGCGACCGTAGTGGTCACGCGGTTCCAGACTGTAGCGCCTATAACCGCACGGCCACTCCGGCCGGCCTTTTTTGTTTGGTTTCTCTTTCTAATAATCTTCAGATGTGTTTTATTTATGTTTCGGTAACTTAATGTCGATTCAGAAAGCCCTTTGGAATGCAATGGTATTATTTCGGATTATTCGTTTTCTACGTGTAATCTTCAGCGTATCACATTAGGGTAAATTTCTAAGGAGATAGCGCCGTCATACGGTTTTGTAGACCAATACTTCGGCCGCTGCTAATGTGTCCTTATTTTTGTAAGTTTCGCATTTAATCCAAAGTACCAGTGATATCACTTTTAGAAATACTATAATCAAGACTAAATTGATAGTTTAGTTTGTGGAAATCCGATTAGTCAACTTGATAAGACAATTAAACTAACATTAAGGAATGTGTTAACTTCAACAATGTTCTTAAAAAACATTACATCTTGTTATTGAGTTGGTCTGTTGAGACTTTGAAGCAATGGTGAGTATACCCTGCACGTGTGTTAAGCTACAAGCTGTGAATATATTGTTTTTATGACAATAATATATTGAAAATCGTTTAAACCATAAGTCTTTGATTATTGTAAGTCCTATACCGGTGTCCTACTTACCGATGTTCCATAAGTAATATAACGACAACCACGCATAAACATATCCAAGAACAAAGTAAGCTTTTACACTGCTGAATGCAAAATAAATCGATCTTACTGTGCTCTTCGACAACGAAGGGATAGTTTATAAATAGTCAGTGAAATCGCCGTGAAGAACGCCCATGTCCGCAAATATTTTGTTATGAAGAAGATTGTACCAAAGTACTGTTTGTAATACAGATACTTAAGTAGTCGTTCTCGGGTCCATACGCACAGAGCGATGTAATGTGTTTTTACCATGTCAAGTTACAGCTTCCTTCACAGGCAAGATACATAGCATTCAGCATCTAGAATCACAAATAAAATGTCATGATGACCATGGTGGGAATTCTTGGCACACAGAAACGGCGAAGTAAATGTAAATCTATACAATAATTTTTTTTCTTTTGGCCTTGTAGCGTATTGATTATGGCAATGCACAGGCTCACTGTAGTCATACAATGATGTCTTACACAACAGAAAACGTAAAACTTCACAAGCACTCGTATACTACAATCTTTGACAACAGTCTACATACATCGTTCTGTAATTTTGTGCATATTCCACCACCATTTCCAGCGTGCTAACACCACAATAAGGGGCTTTAGCTAATGTCAGAACGCTGTTAAGATGTACTGTGACATCAGAATGGGCACTGGCAGTATTCCATATAGACAATATAATGAAAGAATATTTGGGTTTTCATTAAACACTCGTTCTTCAACTAGGCAAATGCCACTACGCGCAAGAGAAAGAGAATGGCCAGTCGGGTTTCTGTGTGACGAGCGATGGTAGACAGAATCAAGACAGGAGACCTCAATGAGGTATTCCCTCTTTTCAACTTCTGTGAATTATGATGAATTGGTCATTTAGACCATGCATTATACACATGAACCTGTACTGCTGTAAGTAAAATGACCTTTTACGTGCTATTCGTTACTGATTTTTAATAGTTTTAGTACGGTTCTGCCCTTGTGTCGTAGAACTATTGCAACATGTGTCTCAGATTTTGCGAAGACGATATTCAAATTTTTAAGGTTTCTGTTTAAGTATAAGTGCCATTCTCTATATGACCCATTAGGTCACATAGTGACTACTGCCTGATACTTTCAGTTTCAACGACTCTGAACCGAGGGAGAAAGTCGACAGTACACTTGACGACGGTTCGACCCCATCGGGCCACGCAGTTTCAGGATCTTCATGTTTGCGGTAAATCGATTAATGTAAATTTAGAGATAGCTCCTTGGAAATGACACGACCGATTTTGTTTCCTATAGTTTCCTTATAGACGAACTCCATCAGTAATGATCTTTTTGCCTGAATCCCAATTTTTCTTCCTTATATGATACTGAATGACCATAAGAAAAAAGCGTGACGCTGAAAAATACTCAAGAATGTGATTGACTTTGATTTCAACATTCAGGCTTCGTTCAATGGATTCAGTTGGTAAAGATACCTTAGTAATGAAATAATATTGCTTCGGCATACACTTTATTATAGATCTGATTTATTGTATGGTTTAGTTGCTAACTAGGTTCCAAGATTCTTTTGATATATACTTTTATTCGTAAATTCTGAGCGATCGATTATTTCACATCCCAAGCGGTACGTAGCAAATACCCGTAATTTGTATTCTGTATTGTTTGCTCCTCTGCAACTGCGGTATTTGCGCTCTCGACTGGCATCTAGAGTAATACGCTTTTGTGGCAGAAAAGTTATTGCACAATATAAGGAGCTTATCTTGTGTGTTTCATATTAAGGTTCTTATCCGTAAAATATATTTACGCGGCCGAAGAATACAGTGGACAATAACAAGCGGATTATGCAATACTTTGCCTGCTCTGCTTTCCGTCGCGCAACAGCAAGCTGTTATACATACGGCTATGACACCCTTGACGGCCTGAGCACTTGCAAGAAATCACATCCAACCTCTGTGCCTCCATCTCTACTCCGCAACACATGTGACGGTGTGCGGCAGTGTGCTGCCCCTTTCCTGTCCCATTCACGAATGGTGCATGGGGAGAATGATTGCCTGTAAACCGCAATTTTAGATCAAAGTTCAAGGATTTTATCATTGCGATCATTTCGCGAGATGTTTGCGGCAGGAAGAATACATGTTGCGCAACTCATTCCGTAATGGACTCTCTCTCTCTCTCACCCTGAATTTTAGTAGTAAACCTCTCTGTGACGCACCACGCCTCTCTAATAGTGACTGCCACTAAAATTCATGTAGGATATCTCTAACGAACTACCGCCAATGATATGTTCTTTATATTTTCTATGTCTTCTATTAATCAAACCTGGTAAGAGTCCCAGACTGATGAGCAATACTCAAGATGTGATCTAATAAGTGTTTTGTGCATCTGCTTTTTCGAGAATGACTTACATTTTCTTAATGTACCTTCAGAGAATCTCAGCCTGGAATCTGTTGTTTCTACACTGTGTTTTATAAGGCCATTCCTCCTGGAGAACTCCACGTGTTTTTTCTGTAAAAAATCATATAGTTAAATTGCCATTTAATTCAAGAGGTGATTTCGCTTCTGTGCGGTAAAGAACAATAATGTTATTAATCTAAGTCTTTTTTTTCATTACTCGTGTCATTCTACATTCCAAAGTGTTGAGTTGCCTATTCGAGATGTGGCTCATTAGAGAGTCGCAGTTCTATTCAGTCAAATACTAGACAAACTGATAGGGGGGGAGATGGGGGATCCCTATTGGGAATATATGGGGAGTGCTTACCTGTTCCAGCGTTGGCCTTACAACCTAGACAAACCTCCCGAAAAACCTTTTATGGAACCGAGGGATTGCGTGTTTTTGGTACTTGCATCGTTTAATTCATAAATTTCGGGCGTATTATAGTATTTGAGAGTTGTAGCATCGCGTTTTAGTACCTGAATAGTGTAAATTCGCGTAGTCGTTTGTCTTCTGTTTTTGTTTTGAACGGCCAGTGTCGGTTGGTCACAGTCAGTGTGCTCCCTGCCGCCGTTGGATAAGCAGCTGAGCAGCAAGTCGTATACTCCTAGCTCACTCATTTGTTACATAGTTTAATTCTTAATTTATTTGCGTGTTTTTGGTACTTGCATTGTTTAATTCAAAAATTTCGGGCGTATTATAGTATTTGAGAGTCTAGCATCGCGTTTTAGCACCTGAATAGTGTAAATTCGCGTAGTCTCCTTCCGCCGCCGAGCAGTGTCAGCACTGCGCAAGTAGCAGCATTACTGCATTTACTAGGCAATCTTGTATTTTAATAACCGTTTAAATTTTGTTGATTTGTTTGCGCTCTCTGTAGATTAGTTCAGACGTTCTTTGCAAAACAGTTTTTAGCATGGATAGGGACAGCAACTGCTGTGTTCTGATGCAGGCTGAGTTGGCATCCCTTCGCTCCCAGCTTCAGGCAGTATTGGCTTCGGTCACACAGCTTGAGGCTGTAGCCAATGGGCATCACTGTGGGGGTCAGGATGAGGGTTTGTCGGGGATGGCCAGCTCGTCCCACGCATCCCCTGATCGGACTACGACTGTGGTTGCCCGGGATACTGCCCGCATTGAGGCTGATCCCTCACCTGTGGTAGAGTGGGAGATCGTCTCAAGGTGTGGCAGGGGGCGAAAGACATTCCGGAGGGCTGAACGGAAAGCCTCTCCAGTTTGTCTGACGAACCGGTTTCAGGCTCTGTCTCAGGCTGATACCGATCTTCGGCCTGACATGGCTGCTTGTCCTGTTCCAGAGGTTGCCCCTCAGTCTGCAAGATCCGTGCAGTCGCAGAGGGTGGGCTTACTGGTAGTTGGGAGCTCCAACGTCAGGCGCGTAATGGGGCCCCTTAGGGAAATGGCAGCAAGAGAGGGGAAGAAAACCAATGTGCACTCCGTGTGCATACCGGGGGGAGTCATTCCAGATGTGGAAAGGGTCCTTCCGGATGCAATGAAGGGTACAGGGTGCACCCATCTGCAGGTGGTCGCTCATGTCGGCACCAATGATGCGTGTCGCTATGGATCGGAGGAAATCCTCTCTGGCTTCCGGCGGCTATCTCATTTGGTGAAGACTGCCAGTCTCGCTAGCGGGATGAAAGCAGAGCTCACCAACTGCAGCATCGTCGACAGGACTGACTGCGGACCTTTGGTACAGAGCCGAGTGGAGGGTCTGAATCAGAGGCTGAGACGGTTCTGCGACCGTGTGGGCTGCAGATTCCTCGACTTGCACCATAGGGTGGTGGGGTTTCGGGTTCCGCTGGATAGGTCAGGAGTCCACTACACGCAACAAGCGGCTACACGGGTAGCAGGGGTTGTGTGGCGTGGGCTGGGCGGTTTTTTTAGGTTAGATGGCCTTGGGCAAGTACAGAAAGGGCAACAGCCTCAACGGGTGCGGGGCAAAGTCAGGACATGCGGGGACCAAGCAGCAATCGGTATTGTAATTGTCAACTGTCGAAGCTGCGTTGGTAAAGTACCAGAACTTCAAGGGCTGATAGAAAGCACCGATGCTGAAATCGTTATAGGCACAGAAAGCTGGCTTAAGCCAGAGATAAATTCTGCCGAAATTTTTACAAAGGTACAGACGGTGTTTAGAAAGGATAGATTGCATGCAAACGGTGGTGGAGTGTTCGTCGCTGTTAGTAGTAGTTTATCCTGTAGTGAAGTAGAAGTGGATAGATCCTGTGAATTATTATGGGTGGAGGTTACACTCAACAACCGAACTAGGTTAATAATTGGCTCCTTGTACCGACCTCTCGACTCAGCAGCATTAGTGGCAGAACAACTGAGAGAAAATTTGGAATACATTTCACTTAAATTTTCTCAGCATGTTATAGTCTTAGGTGGAGATTTCAATTTACCAGATATAGACTGGGACACTCAGATGTTTAGGACGGGTGGTAGGGACAGAGCATCGAGTGACATTATATTGGGTGCATTATCCGAAAATTACCTCGAGCAATTAAACAGAGAACCGACTCGTGGAGATAACATCTTGGACCTACTGATAACAAACAGACCCGAACTTTTCGACTCTGTATGTGCAGAACAGGGAATCAGTGATCATAAGGCCGTTGCAGCATCCCTGAATATTGAAGTTAATAGGAATATAAAAAAAGGGAGGAAGGTTTATCTGTTTAGCAAGAGTAATATAAGGCAGATTTCAGACTACCTAACAGATCAAAACGAAAATTTCTTTTCGGACACTGAAAATGTTGAGTGTTTATGGAAAAAGTTCAAGGCAATCGTAAAATGAGTTTTAGACAGGTACGTGCCGAGTAAAACTGTGAGGGACGGGAAAAACCCACCGTGGTACAACAACAAAGTTAGGAAACTACTGCGAAAGCAAAGAGAGCTCCACTCCAAGTTTAAACGCAGCCAAAACCTCTCAGACAAACAGAAGCTAAACGATGTCAAAGTTAGCGTAAGGAGGGCTATGCGTGAAGCGTTCAGTGAAGTCGAAAGTAAAATTCTATGTACCGACTTGACAGAAAATCCTAGGAAGTTCTGGTCTTACGTTAAATCAGTAAATGGCTCGAAACAGCATATCCAGACACTACGGGATGATGATGGCATTGAAACAGAGGATGACACGCGTAAAGCTGAAATACTAAACACCTTTTTCCAAAGCTGTTTCACAGAGGAAGACCGCACTGCAGTTACTTCTCTAAATCCTCGCACAAACGATTAAATGGCTGACATCGAAATAAGTGTCCAAGGAATAGAAAAGCAACTGGAATCACTCAACAGAGGAAATTCCACTGGACCTGACGGGATACCAATTCGATTCTACACAGAGTACGCGAAAGAACTTGCCCCCCTTCTAACAGCCGTGTACCGCAAGTCTCTAGAGGAACGGAGGGTTCCAAATGATTGGAAAAGAGCACAGATAGTCCCAGTCTTCAAGAAGGGTCGTCGAGCAGATGCGCAAAACTATAGACCTATATCTCTGACGTCGATCTGTTGTAGAATTTTAGAACATGTTTTTTGCTCGAGTATCATGTCGTTTTTGGAAACCCAGAAACTACTATGTAGGAATCAACATGGATTCCGGAAACAGCGATCGTGTGAGACCCAACTCGCTTTATTTGTTCATGAGACCCAGAAAAAAATTAGATACAGGCTCCCAGGTAGATGCTATTTTTCTTGACTTCCGGAAGGCATTCGATACAGTTCCGCACTGTCGCCTGATAAACAAAGTAAGAGCCTACGGAATATCAGACCAGCTGTGTGGCTGGATTGAAGAGTTTTTAGCAAACAGAACACAGCATGTTGTTATCAATGGAGAGACGTCTACAGACGTTAAAGTAACCTCTGGCGTGCCACAGGGGAGTGTTATGGGACCATTGCTTTTCACAATATATATAAATGACCTAGTAGATAGTGTCGGAAGTTCCATGCAACTTTTCGCGGATGATGCTGTAGTATACAGAGAAGTTGCAGCATTAGAAAACTGTAGCGAAATGCAGGAAGATCTGCAGCGGATAGGCACTTGGTGCAGGGAGTGGCAACTGACCCTTAACATAGACAAATGTAATGTATTGCGAATACATAGAAAGAAGGATCCTTTATTGTATGATTATATGATAGCGGAACAAACACTGGTAGCAGTTACTTCTGTAAAATATCTGGGAGTATGCGTGCGGAACGATTTGAAGTGGAATGATCATACAAAATTAATTGTTGGTAAGGCGGGTACCAGGTTGAGATTCATTGGGAGAGTGCTTAGAAAATGTAGTCCATCAACAAAGGAGGTGGCTTACAAAACACTCGTTCGACCTATACTTGAGTATTGCTCATCAGTGTGGGATCCGTACCAGAACGGTCTGACGGAGGAGATAGAGAAGATCCAAAGAAGAGCGGCGCGTTTCGTCACAGGGTTATTTGGTAACCGTGATAGTGTTACGGAGATGTTTAATAAACTCAAGTGGCAGACTCTGCAAGAGAGGCGCTCTGCATCGCGGTGTAGCTTGCTCGCCAGGTTTCGAGAGTGTGCGTTTCTAGATGAGATATCGAATATATTGCTTCCCCCTACTTATACCTCCCGAGGAGATTACGAATGTCAAATTAGAGAGAACAGAGCGCGCACGGAGGCTTTCAGACAGTCGTTCTTCCCGCGAACCATACGCTACTGGAACAGGAAAGGGAGGTAATGACAGTGGCACGTAAAGTGCCCTCCGCCACACACCGTTGGGTGGCTTGCGGAGTATAAACGTTGATGTAGATGTAGATGTAGATTCGAACCTAAATAATTTATATGTGGGTTATCGTTCTTCATTGACAACGTTGCCCCATCCAGTAATTACAATGACGTATGCCTGCATGTTCGTGTAAACTAACGAAGTAAAACGATCAGGAGGAAGCCAAGATAAAAGCAATTCGCTGCAGACATGCAACGAGCGCAACGCAGCGTTATTCAGTGAGCGGATCAATTTTAACATTATTAATATACACTCCTGGAAATTGAAATAAGAACACCGTGAATTCATTGTCCCAGGAAGGGGAAACTTTATTGACACATTCCTGGGGTCAGATACATCACATGATCACACTGACAGAACCACAGGCACATAGACACAGGCAACAGAGCATGCACAATGTCGGCAATAGTACAGTGTACATCCACCTTTCGCAGCAATGCAGGCTGCTATTCTCCCATGGAGACGATCGTAGAGATGCTGGATGTAGTCCTGTGGAACGGCTTGCCATGCCATTTCCACCTGGCGTCTCAGTTGGACCAGCGTTCGTGCCGGACGTGCAGACGGCGTGAGACGACGCTTCATCCAGTCCCAAACATGCTCAATGGGGGACAGATCCGGAGATCTTGCTGGCCAGGGTAGTTGACTTACACCTTCTAGAGCACGTTGGGTGGCACGGGATACACGCGGACGTGCATTGTCCTGTTGGAACAGCAAGTTCCCTTGCCGGTCTAGGAATGGTAGAACGATGGGTTCGATGACGGTTTGGATGTACCGTGCACTATTCAGTGTCCCCTCGACGATCACCAGTGGTGTACGGCCAGTGTAGGAGATCGCTCCCCACACCATGATGCCGGGTGTTGGCCCTGTGTGCCTCGGTCGTATGCAGTCCTGATTGTGGTGCTCACCTGCACGGCGCCAAAGACGCATACGACCATCATTGGCACCAAGGCAGAAGCGACTCTCATCGCTGAAGACGACACGTCTCCATTCGTCCCTCCATTCACGCCTGTCGCGACACCACTGGAGGCGGGCGGCACGATGTTGGGGCGTGAGCGGAAGACGGCCTAACGGTGTGCGGGACCGTAGCCCAGCTTCATGGAGACGGTTGCGAATGGTCCTCGCCGATACCCCAGGAGCAACAGTGTCCCTAATTTGCTGGGAAGTGGCGGTGCGGTGCCCTACGGCACTGCGTAGGATCCTACGGTCTTGGCGTGCATCCGTGCGTCGCTGCGGTCCGGTCCCAGGTCGACGGGCACGTGCACCTTCCGCCGACCACTGGCGACAACATCGATGTACTGTGGAGACCTCACGCCCCACGTGTTGAGCAATTCGGCGGTACGTCCACCCGGCCTCCCGCATGCCCACTATACGCCCTCGCTCAAAGTCCGTCAACTGCACATGCGGTTCACGTCCACGCTGTCGCGGCATGCTACCAGTGTTAAAGACTGCGATGGAGCTCCGTATGCCACAGCAAACTGGCTGACACTGACGGCGGCGGTGCACAAATGCTGCGCAGCTAGAGCCATTCGACGGCCAACACCGCGGTTCCTGGTGTGTCCACTGTGCCGTGCGTGTGATCATTGCTTGTACAGCCCTCTCGCAGTGTCCGCAGCAAGTATGGTGGGTCTGACACACCGGTGTCAATGTGTTCTTTTTTCCATTTCCAGGAGTGTATGTATCTCTGGAAACACTTACGGGTAACTCGATGTATCGCGCATAGTCTCTTTGGTGTAACAGACACATTGTCGGCAGTGGACATTATTGAATTCTCAATTGAATTAAATTTATGTGGAATCCTACGGGTCAGTTAACATCAGAACTAACTCTATTAGTATAAGAAAGTGAACTGTTCATTCCAGAATATATTCTGATTAATGTTTAAATGGTCTGTAGCAGTTTCATTTCAAGGAATACAGATCCATGATTCCGTTATACTAGGGTGTTAAAAGATCGTACAGATTCATGGGGAATTGATGTAGTCCTATAGTGGGAACCTGCAGAAGAGGTCACATTTCCTTGGGAAATACTATAACCTTTTGACGAGCGTTTTAATTCCTACATACGGGCTCTATCATCCACTTTTCATTAATAAAAATATACTTGTATGCCGATGAATTCCGGGCTCTCTATAGAGAATTGTTAATGACTTCTTTACAAATCGCAACTTATGAGATTACTTGCAACACCATCGCCTAGCAGACTACCAGATTCTTCAGAGAGTCGTGCGACGAACGCCAGCAAACTATAGCGCGTTTAAAATTAGTTGCGACTTCTGATGTTTGACTGACAAGTGGAGGGACACGTGACGCCATTGCCCAGGTAACACCAATGGCGAGTCGGCTTTCCCTACGACGTCGCCAGCAGTTCGGCTGATAAGGCGCCCCTGCTGCCACACCATGAATAAACAGTATTATGAGATGTCACGCATTGGGTACCACATGTTGTCACGCATCAGAAGCATCAAGTTTCGTCAGCTCTCGTTGTAAAGTCATATTTTGTGCCACTGAAGTGTTCTGTGCTCGTCAGTTGGTGTGAACAAGTGTTTTGTGTTTGAGTTGGATCAATAATAGATCAGTACTTCGGAATATGAAATTTGCAATAAAAGTTTCGTCCAGGAACACGTTCACCATCTGGGAAGATAAGGTTCTGTTGCAAGACATCCCTCGGAACTCGACAATAGTAATGGAAAAAATGCCATACCACTGTTTTGTGATGCATAAATCTCCAACAATGGTGTGGAAGAAAGCGATAATTTGTTCTGGGTACAAATAAATGTTCCATGAGATAAAGTTAAATTTAGCACATAGATGTCGCACAGAATACAGTGGCTGATACGCAGTGACCAGTTTTGGTCCAAAGCGCTGGGCGAGTTCATTCGTTTATTCAGAAGGGGAGGCCGACAAGGATTTGCCACCGTTCGGCCAGGCGACGATTACAGAATCGAAAGGCATGACAGGCAATCTTTCTCAAACTATTTTAAAGAAATTGTTCGGTAGAAGAATCATTTTTGCTTTTCTTGTAGCTTTTGTGTCACGTTTATTATTCTGTTCCCCGTCATTAGGTTAATGGTTGTAGTTATTGTGATATTTGCGTAGATGTAAGACACTGCACGAAATACAAAAGAATTTACAGTGAAAAGTAGAGGTCGCTATGATTTTGCGTTTGGTACTTATTACATAATATGTTGCTACATATGAAATTTAGCTATCATACTGAATTTTTCTTTAGATGATAGGAGATCTGTCACCAATCACGAAAAAATTGATCTGACGTAGCTCACTCATTTGCGGTCGCACCTCGCCAGCGATAAAGCCAGACTGAAATATCTACAGCACGATAAACAGTTTGAGATATAGAAATGAGAATTTGGTCAATGATGACACACAAAGATGAGAGTATTTTTCCGTATGGTTATCACGCAAAACTTCATTGCCTACCGTGTTATTCGACTAACTAAAGAATTTTCCGATGAAAGACTGTAAGTTGTAAGGGCCATCGGTAGCTCGTGAAACGAGAAATACTTCGGATTTTGGAACAACGTAAAAGAAGTTATTACATGTTTATCTTGTACGACGTTGTGCTTTTCCATAAGATGCTGACCTTACTATTCCTCAGTTCCTCATTTAACAAAACTTAATAATCCACTGTTTCAGAATTCTCTCACAATTGCGTCTACGCAACGTGTTAGTGAGACGAGTCTATGTAAACTCCGCGGAGTTTTGCTAAGAGGCGCAAATTTTTACATGATAACAAGAGAAATTTGTAGGTTTACCCAAAATTCCCCACTCGTGTTACTTCTCTAAAGTTACAAATGGTTAACAAACCTGGCGTAAACAAATCGCATCACTTACGGGAGAATTCTTTTTAGATACTAACCAATGAAGAGGTGACAGATCTTTTTGATTGGTCACCATACAAGTTTAGCAGTGAAGGGGCTCCGATTACTGTGTACAAAATAATTGAGGCTTCAGTGTAGAATGACACTTCCCGTCCAGAGTCAACACATTCCCTACAACGCCTGCCAGCAGCTCCCATCACTACCACTCTCGCCATGCATGACCTGCCACCTGCACATCTACCGACCGTGGTATTCTGCGTTCAGTACACAAGGCGAAGTTAATGGAACGTGTAGTGGCATATATGTCAAAAATTCATGCTACCAAGCTACGAACTGGCTGATCGTAAAAGAGAATAGTTTAATCAGGCTCCCTTCTGATTATGCTCATTTAAATCCGACAAGGCGTATAGGCCCAGGTGAAAAGTAATGTGGAAAACAACAACAAGAAATTTACTCTCACTGAGGTTGAAATATTGATTACAGAAGCCACTGCAAATATTACAAATATCAAGAAGGAAGTGGAGAAGACATGGATTCAAGAAATTGTGGTGAGCTTAGAAGAATATTTAACTTCTCTTGTTGCAATGTTGTTTTGTCAAAACACAGCAGAGATTGGAATTACTCATCTCACTAACGTTCTACTGAAGTTTAAATTGCGGCAGAATCCTGAAATGGTGTGTTAGTAAATATTGTTAAATTAACAACTGAGAGAAATTCGGGTCAGTAGTATATGAAACAGTCCATTCTGAATATAAAACTCAACGTGTAACTTCTTGAGTTATATTGCTGAGAAACCGACAGAAATTCTCGTTTCACCAGTTATAAGACCTTCAACAATTGCATTATTTCATTAGAAAAATCTGTAGCTGCTTGAATATCACGGTAGATAAGGAGTTTCACATATTAATCTTATGGCAAAACCCTTCGTCTTTGTGAGCTATAATTTGCCAAAATCTTATTCTGATACCTCAAATCATTTATCAGATACGAGAAATTTATAAATATTTCATTCTAGTTTCTCACTGACGCGCGAGTTCTTCACGGAGCGGCTTACATACATTCCATTTTCTCGAGACTGAAAATAGACTGTGATATCCTTCTAAGTTTAAAAACAATTCAACGTACACGGAAGGAAAAAGAGACTGGTACACCTGCCTAATATCGTGTAGGGCACCCGCTAGCCTGCAGAAGTGCCGCAACGCGAAGTGACATTGACTCGACTAATGTCTGAAGTGGTGCTGTCGGCAATTGACACCATGATTCCTTTAGGGTACTCCATAACGCCGTAAGGGTACGAAGGGTTGGAGATCTCTTCTGAAAAGCACGTGGCAAAGCATCCCATATAGGCTCGATTATGTTCATGTTTGTGGAGTTTGGTGGCCGGTGGAAGTATTTAAACTCAGAAGAGTGTTCCTGGAGCCACTCTGTAGCAATTGTGGACGCGAGGGGTGTCGCATTGTCCTGCTGGCACTGAACACGTCCGTCGGAATGCAGAATAGATTTGAATGCACGCAGGTGATCAGACAGGATGCTTACGTACGTGTCACTTGTCACAGTCGTATCTAGATGTATCAGGGGTCCCATATCACTCCAACCGCACGCACCCCACACCACTACAGAGTTTGAACATTCCCCTGCTGACATGAGGTCTTGCTACCCGTACAGGTCCATCCATTGGATATATATGAAACGAGATTCATCCGACCAGGAAACATGTTTCCAGTCTTCAACAATCTAATGTCGATGTTGAAGGATCCAGGTTGAAGGATCCAGGCGAGGCGTAAAGCTTTGTGTCGTGCAGTCGTCAAGGGTAGACGAGTATTCCTTCGGCTCCGAAAGCTCATACCGACGCTGTTTCGTTGAATGATTCGCACGCTGACACTTGTTGATGGCCCAGCATTGAAATCTGCAGCAATTTGCGGAAGGGTTGCACTTCTGTCACGCTGAAAGATTCTCTTCAGAAATCGTTGGCCCCGTTCTTGCAGGATCTTTTTCCGGCCGCTGCGATGCCAGAAATTCCATGTTTTACCGGATTCCTGGTATTCATGGTACTGTGGTAATATGGTGGCACGGAAAAATCCACATGTCATCGCTTTCGGCGATGCTATGTCCCATCGCTCGTGCTCCGACTGTAACACCACTTTAAACTCACTTACATCTTGATAACCTGCCATTTTAGCAGCAGTAACCGATCTAACAACTGCACCAGACACTTCTTGTCTTATACAGGTTTTGCCAGCCGCGGCACCGTACTGTGCCTGTTTACATATCTCTGTATTTGAATACGCATGCCTATACCAGTTTCTATGGCACTGCAGTGTATTATCTACATTTAACACACGGCAATATGCGACCTAACACACACCAAACACAAATTCAAAGGGGGGCTTGCTGTTCAAGCAGTCAAGCGATCCTGCTAATTTCCGGTCGAGTAGGGCTGGTATTATAGTGTGGTCACCTGCAGACACGCCCTGCCCAACACACGCTGGCAACTATGATTCTCTCCACTCGCTCCGTACAATAGTGTCAAAAGTCGCAACTTAAAAGTTCTATAAAAGGATTTCTACATCGAATAATGCCGTTCAGTTAAAATAACTTTTGCTGTTAATACCAGGAAAAAATATCTGTACGCCCGTAGTTTCAGACTTTATGCAAAGACCTACCCCGCAAGTGCAGTCTTTTGACTTTTATAGTGATTATTATTATTCAAAAATTATAGATATAACTGGGAGAATTCCCTTTGACTTCTTGATTAATGTATCGCAGCAAGATGTTCTATCTCGTAATTACCTTAGGATAGTTACTGTTTCCAGTGCTTTGTCTCCAATATTGTACCCGAAAGGTTAAGGATTTCTTTGTCTACCTGAGCGCATTACGCTATAGTTAACGTTAACCCTCGCTATTGCATAGGGGGGACGAGGTCTTTGTGCTCACCTTTTGAACATAAGGTATTCTAGTCACTTAATTTCCATTTTAATATTCTGAAAAAGTGTTTATTGTTTTCAATGAATTATTTCACCAGATTCCGTAAACATGTTCTTAGTTAAGCTTAATGAAAAAATTAAAATAATTCTAGTATACGCCACTTTGCCCAATGAAGATCATAATCAATATTTTCACTTTCAGGACGTCACTTCTGTATCTCTTTAAAGCATACGGTGTGATTAAACATCAACTACAATTAACAAACATTTCACATTATTTGATTTTTTATGGTGGGTAAATAATACTGCCACCACTCCTCCCCCCCCCCCCCCAAAAAAAATCAGTCTACGGTTAATGTGAACTTGCAAGTGATGCACCAATCATCGGTCCTCTGCTGATCTTGTGATCTTGGTGCAATTAGAAGCAGCCTTCTAGAGTTGCTTCTCTCTTATACATACATCTGCGAACAGCGAAATGGACCTTCCGATGAAATCCAATAAATAATAAATAAATATATTGTTAGCTGTAACATTCAAATAAAGTTTCTGATGGTAATACTGAAAAAAGCCTTTACATTCAAGTATTTTCCCCCGTAAGTTCTATCTGTCAGGAAGCTTGAAGTCAGTCACTTTCCTTTCCGACATTAAATAGTCTTGTATTTCGTTCAGCAAACGATAGAGCGGAACTGTTACAAATGCCGTCCTGTAGTCACGGTTCGTGGCGTCAAACTGGAAGCCGATATCTGTAGCACTTTGGATCTCACGGACGATAGGAGCTTGCTGAATGAATTTCGTAAGACTTTTTGTTTGTGGAATCCGTGTTGATTTTTATGCAGGAGATCGTCGTTCTTCAGATATATCAGACGGCTTTAGTGTTACACACGTTGCACACTCCAACAACACAGCAACATCAAAAATAAAGTCCTATTCTCCTGTGCTTACAGCCTTAGACACTCCGCCTACAGTGTTGGATGACTTACTTACCACCCCGTAATATCTTACCCTGTAGACATACTCCTCAAAATTTAATATTGTGGAAAATATTATTACGAATTCAATATGGCGACGTCTTGTGTGTGTGCCACGCTCAGGGCAGGCTTTGGTATGCGTAATTAATATTACTAGATCGTGTTTGTTTAGTGCTGTCCTATTCTTACGTGATACTCTAACAGACATTCGCAATGGCGTAAGCTGTACATTTTTAATATGTGTGGTATATACACTGATCAGCCAGGACGTTATGACGACATACCTAATAGCCGGTACATCCACCTTTGGCACGGGTAACAGCGGCGACGCTCAGTGGCATATTAGCAATGAGGTCTTAGTAGTTCACTTAAGAGAACTGACACCACATCTGGATACACAAGTCAGCTATTCCCTTAAATACCGGGGCGGTGAGCGATGAGCTCTCAGGCCACGTGTTCGAACGAGTTCAGATCTGGCGAACTGGAGGCCCAGAACATCAACTGGAACTCGTCAAAGTGTTCCTGGAAACATTCCATTCCAATCCTGGCCTACGCGACGTGGCGCTTGATCTTATTACAAAAATGCAACTGCTGTCGAGAAACATGATCGTAATTGAGTCTACGTGGTCAGCAAGCCGTGTGCGATTCTCCTTGGCCGCCATGGTGCCTTGAACGAGATCCACTGGAACCGTGGATGCCCTCGTGAATGTTCATCAGAGCATATTGGAGCCGCTGTCAGCTTATCTTCGTCTCACAGTACGGAGGTCAGTGAGCTGTTCCCCTGAAAGACACGGATTCGCATCCTTCCATCGGTATGGTGAAGAAGGTATCATTATTCATCAGACCATGCAACGCTCTGTGACTGCGTCAGTGCCCAGTGCTGTTGGTCACGTGTCCATTTCGGTCGTAGTTGCAAATGTTGTGATGTTAACATTGGCACATCCACGATCGTCAACTGTTGAGGCCCATCGTTAGGAGTATTTGATGCACTGTGTGTTCAGACACACTTGTACTCTGCCCAGCATTAAAGTATGACGTTAGTTCTGACACACTTCGTCACCTGTCCTGTTTTATCAGTCTGCCCAGCATCGACATCAGACACCTGTAACTAGGGGTGGCCGCCCAGCCCCATGAAATCTAGACGTGGTTTTACCTTGGTTTCACAATGTGTTGAAAACAGTGGCCACAGATGTCGCCGAACACACGACACGTCGATCAGTTTCAGAAAAGGTCGTGCCAAACTTCATGGCCATTATAATTTTCCCTCGGTAAAATTACACGGACAGTGCTGAGCTTGTGTCTGACTGGCAGCCTGGTGACGCTGCTATTGGCTGGATGGGTTTATATCGATAGAAGGTCGGCGTAAGTACAGAATGATTATTATTACAGTTAAACGTTCAAACCGCTGTAGAAATAACATCGCTCTTCAGAATGACGTCAAATTGAAACGGAATACTATCGGAGAAGGGGGAAAACGTATGGAGGAAGAAAAGTAAATAGTTACAAAATGTAGCAATAGATGGCGCTGGTAGCAAAATAATTTAATAGAGGTCGACTGCAAATGACAAATGAATCATGCAACTATGCCTAAGGGGTATGTTTGACTTAAAACCAACTGTACTTTTCAGTGTGTATGGGTGTACGCGTGTGATAGTGTTAGTTACGTAAGCCCTTCAACCGTGGAAAGGTCCTATCACATCGGATGTGAAAAATCCGTTTCTAACTGCCCTGCGGTCAAACCCCGGATTAAAAAGCATCACTCACATCTGTTTTTAATTGTCCTGAGCCCAGCCGGCCCATGTGGCCGTGCGGTTAAAGGCGCTTCAGTCTGGAACCGCGTGACCGCTACGGTCGCAGGTTCGAATCCTGCCTCGGGCATGGACGTGTGTGATGTCCTTAGGTTAGTTAGGTTTAATTAGTTCTAAGTTCTAGGCGACTGATGACCTCAGAAGTTGAGTCGCATAGTACTCAGAGCCATTTGAACCATTTTTTTTGTCCTGAGCCCAAAAACCACGTAAAAAGCATCAATCAAAATCAAATCGGATTATTAATTTCCTCGTGACTGACGTAAATCATGTCCACCGTTTTCTGCAACAAGATGAAATCGAAAAAGAACATGTTCCACAACGGATCTAAATGTTTCCGTAGTCACGTTCAGAAACTGTTGTGCAATGCGTGCCTTCAATGCAACTAAGTTTGCAAACGGAACACCGAACACAACTTCTTTCAGATACCCCCACAGCCAGAAATCACAGGGATTAAGATCAGGTGATTGGTACGGCACCAGATTATATGCCATTTCCTGCCTGCTAGAGGTTTTCAGGCACACGATTGTTCACCCGCACATTGTATCCTATCTTCCTCCTGCGACTCACCAAGAAATAACAATTTCTAAATTACCAATGGGTCCAGTACGAAAAAGGAAACATCAGTACCGTGTAATCTGCATGAACTTCTGTCAATATTAGACAGTCTTCAAAAAACTGTAACGAATGTCAGCAGACCTCCCAACAAACTGTTGAACAACACCCACATGATGGGGTCATACCAACATGAAGACGCATAAACACACAGCATCAAGACCTGGTAAAAAATCTGTAGCAGCTGGATGACCAGGCAACACTGAGCACAACAAAACTCCATCTATGAATCCACCAGTAATCAACAGTATGTATGTGGGAACTAAAGGCTTCTTACGAATTAAACTATAAAACTTTTCTTTTCTTGTTAACTACCACGGTGTCATCGGGTATCGAGAGTGCCACAAAAAGTATCGACAACCGCAGGGATGCTACACAGCACAGTGGTATCGCGAGGTGCCAATGAGATGCTAGGAAGAAGTCATGCCTCTCGTAGTTCAAAGGCGCCACCGCCGCGACTCTGCCCTGAAATACTGTCGCCAGAAGCAGGAGAGCGGTTCTGTTCGAGGTCGGATCCTGAGCACTTCCAGCAATTTCCTGTCGGAGAAATGTCGTCGTGCTGTCCGCTCGCTGCGACGCAGCCCGCGTCAATCCTCGGGGAGTGAAGAGATTTGCACCTCCTGTGGACTATGCCTATAGGCCTACGTTACTGTGTCAACAAATTTCTACGAATTTGAGTTTTCTAGTGACTGTAGTGCAGACACAGTACAGACTTTCTGGTTTTGTATCCTCAGTCAGTAATCGAGGCTCATCTAGCATTTTCTGAACGGCAAGCCGAGCTTGGCGAGCAAAAAGATAATATTTGTTGCGATAAATAGAGTATTAATTATTCCGTGTGGTTTATTAACTGGATTATTACTAGTCATTTCAGTGTCCAAGAAGTCGAACATAACAAGTAAAATGACGCCGAAGGTGCAGCTCCGGATTAGATCACTGTGGCATATTGTGTAACTAGCCCTCTTTTGGAACAGTGCTGTTTCTATTTGTATGTGTTGTTATACTGAGTGTTACCTGTGTCTCTTCCGGTTGTGGCTTTGGTAAAAACTATACAGTTGCAGGTACAACGAACTGAACTATTATTCTAAGCACTGTGGGGAGTTACGGCAGTGCCACGACCGCCACCACAGCCTTTTGATTTGGGAACAACTCAATAAAGGGTTCAAGAGTCTAAATTCAGAGAGTTTCTGGAGCCAAGCGAAGGCTGGGCTGATTAAGTTACGCAGTTGATGGCGCAATTCATCGTCTTCGGCGTAATAGGTAACCAACGTATTTACTATCTTCTCTCCGCAACAGGCTCAGATGTATTCCGGTAGACAGCGAACTGTTTCCAGATTAACAGTCTCAAGAGGCCCCTATGATTAGTTAATTGACAACCTGTCCATTAATTTAAATCACAAGTGTATGTAACGGCAGCTTGTTGTAAGTTTTTCAGACTGAAACAGCCGCTATGTCATTTTCAATGTTCATGTGGATTAAGTTACAGTGACTTTTTTTTTTTTTTTTTTTTGAGTCATCGGGCTTCTGACTGGTTTGACGCGGCCCACGAGGAATTTCTCTCCTGTCCAGACCTCTTCATCTCAGAGTAGCACTTGCAAACTACGTCATCAGTTATTTCCTGCACGTACTGTATTCCAATTTCTGTTTTCCTCCACTGTTTTTGCCCTATGCAGCTACCTCTAGAACCATGGAAGACACTCCATCATGTCTTAACAAATGTCCTATCATCCTGTCTGTTCTCGTTGTCTGTGCAAAACCTCCTCATTCCTTACCTCATCAGTCCACCAAATTTTCAACATTCGTGTGTAGCACGACGTCTCAAATGCTTCGATTCTCTTCTGTTCCGGTTCTCCGACAGTTCATGTTTCACTGCCATACAGTGCTGTGCTCCAGACCTATGTCCCCAAAAATTTCTTCCTCAAATTAAGACCTACGGTTTATACTAATAGACTTCACTTGGCCAGGAATGCCCTATTTTCCTGTGCTAGTCTGCTACTGACGTCCTCCTTGCTCCGCCGTTATTGGCTAGTTTGCTACCTAGGTAGCAGAGTTCCTTAACTTCATCTACTTCGTGACCATAAATTCTGAGTTAAGTTTTCCGCAGTTCTCATTTCTGCTACTTCTCATTCGTTTCGCCTTTCTTCGATTTACTCTCTGTCCATGTACTGTACTCATTAGACTGTCAGTTCCAATCAGCAGATCATGTAACTCTTCGTCACTTTCACTCAAGATAGCAATGTCATCAGGGAGTAGTATCATTGATACCCTTTTAAATTGAGTTTTAATTCCACTCCTGAACCTTTCCTTTATTTGCATCACTGATTCTTCGATGTGGTGATTGACCAGTAGGGCCGAAAGAGCACATCTCCATTTTACACCCTTACTAATCCGAGCATTTTGTTCTCGGTCGTTTATTCCTTCTTGGTTCTTCCACCCTGCGTATATTACTCGTCTCTCTTTATAGCTTACCCCTATTTTTCTCAGAATTGCGAATAATCTTGTACCATTTTACGTTGTCTAACGGTTTTTCTAGGTCGACAAATACTACGAACTTGTCTTTAGCCTAGCTCCTATTATCAACCACAACGTTAGAATTGCCACTCTGGTGCCTTTACTTTTCCTAAAGTCCAACTCATCATCATGCAGCAATTTCTCAATTTTCTTTTCCATTCTTCAGTATGATTTTTCTTGTCAGCAACTTGGATGCATCAGCTGTTAAACTGATTGTGCGATAATTCTAACACTTTTCAACTCTTGCATTCTTCGTAACTGTGTGGATGATATTTTTTCGAAAGTTAGGCGGTGTACTGCCAGACTTATACATTCAACACACCAACGTGAATAGTTGCTTTGTTTCCACTTCCCCTAATGGTTACAGAAATTCTGAAGGAATGTTAACGATTCCTTCTGCCTTCTTCTTAAGTCCTCCAAAGCTCTCTTAAAATGTGATTCTAATACTGGATCACCTACATTTTCTAAATCGACGCCTGGTTCTTCGTCTATTACATGAGACAAATCTTCCCCCTCATAGAGGCCTTCAATGTCCTCTTCCCACCAATCGGCTCTCTTCTCTGCATTTAACAATGGTATTCCGGTTGCACTCTTAATGTTGCCTCGTTTGCTGTTAATTTTACGGAATATTGTTTTGACTTTCCCATATGCTGAGTCAGTTCTTCCGACTACCATTTCTTTTTCGATTTCCTCACTAATTTCATGCAGCCATTTCGTGTTAGCTTCCCTGCACTTCCTGTTTATTTAATTCCTCAGCGACTTGTGTTGCTGTATTCTTGCATTTCCCTGATGATTTCTGTACTTTATTTTTTCATCGATCAAGTGAAGTATTTCTTCTATTACCCATGGTTTCTTTGCCGTTACGTTCTTTGTACCTACGTTTCTCTTTCCAGCTTCTGTGATTGCTCTTTTTAGAGATGTCCATTCCTCTTCAACTGTACTGCTTACTGGACTATTCTCTACTGCTGTATGTACAGGCTTAGAGAACTTCAAGCGTATCTCGTCATTACTTGATCCTTCCGTATCCCACTTCCTTGCATATTGATTCTTCCTGACTAATCTCTTACACTTCAACGTGCTCTTCATCGCTACTACGATGTGACCTAAGTCTATATCTGCTGCTGGGTAAGAATTTCAATTTCTGAATCTCTGTCTGACCGTGATGTAATCCTACTGAAATCCTCCCGTGTCGTGCAGCCTCTTCAAATGTAACTCCTACTCTTGTGATTCTTGAACAGAGTATTTGCTATTACTAGCTGAAATACACTAAAGAACTCAGTTATCCTCCTCTCTCATTCCTTGTCCCAAGCCCTTATTCTCCTGTAATCCATCCTTCTAGACCATCTCCTGTACCTGCATGACTATTAAATTTTCATCTCACTTTGCGTATTGTATCAGCCTTTCAATATCCTCATATGCTTTCTCTCTCTCTCTCTCTCTCTCTCTCTCTCTCTCTTCATCTTCAGCCTGCGTCGTCTGCATGTACACCTGAACTATCGTTAGCGGTGTTGGGATTCCTGTCAATTCTGATAAGAATAACCCTATCATTGAACTGACACAGTAACACATTCTCTGCTTTACCTTCCTATTCATAAGGAATCCTACTCACGTTATACCATTTTCTGATGCTATAGATATTACGCTATGCTCATCTGACCAGAAATCCTTGTCTTCTTTCGATTGCATTTTATGTAGATTGAGCCTTTGAATTTCCCCTTTCAGTTTTTGTACCTTCTCTGCCACATTCAAGCTTTCACGCCCCGATTCGTAGAACGTTATCCTTTCGTTGATTCCTTCGCTTGGTCACGCCCCATCCTTCCTCCTCCTCGGCTGTCCCCTCCCACAGATCCAAATGTGGAAAAATTCCGAAATATTTTGTCGATGGAGAGATCATCATGACACTTTTGGATTATAAGCCACATATTCTGTGGATACACGCTACTTGTCTTTAATGCTGTGGTTTAAATTGCCCTCTGCATCCTTATGATCATTGCTGATTATTCCATCGTGATTTCCCAGCCCAAGGGCAAGAGAGTGCCCTAAATGTCCTCTCCTCCACCCTCTTTGACAAGGCCGTAGGCAGATTTAAGGTGACTTATTATGCCGGATGTCTTGTGCCGCAAATGCTGATTATTAATCAAAATTTAAGAGTGGGCGCGTTTCGAAACCAGGACAGACGACACTTTGACTGGAAATCAACGACGCAATCCGTAGACCACGGTTGCTGTCACTCAGCGACGATACGATGCGAACTGTGGTTACTGAGAATGTATCTGTTCCCGTATTCGTGCCATGCTAAAGAATCCAAACCCTGATCTCTGTGCAGAATTGTCAGTTATTGAGCCACAGGACATTTTCGACGTCACAGAGCATGATTTTGAAGCACCTGTAATATCTTCCCTCAGATCAGACGTCACCCGACATCTACGTCATTTGCGAGCAAGATCCACCGTCAGGCCGCAACGCTGCCCATACAATCCCGTAAGTCCTTCCCGTGTTGCTGTCACACACATGATAAGATACACGACAGTGCACTCCTCGCATAACCAAATGTTTCGCATGTGGCAAACAAGGCCACTTACAGTTGGTATGTTCAGTTATACATGGTGTTAGCCAGACTTCACATTTCATATCCGACATTGGTTCCAATGAGATGTACCGCTGCGCAACGGTTCGCCCAGCCTGTTGTTGCTTCATCAGACTGCCAGGAACAAATTCTGAATTTATCAATCGGCAATCAAATATATTGTTTGTTCAGTTGCGTGTGATCAACAAGTGTGTTCCTTTCCCGGCCGGAATGGCCGAGCGGTTCTAGGCGCTACAGTCTGGAGCCGCGCGACCGCTACGGCGCGGGTTCGAATCCTGCCTCGGGCATGGATGTGTGTAATGTCCTTAGGTTAGTTGGGTTTAAGTAGTTCCAAGTTCTAGGGGACTGATGACCTCAGAAGTTAACTCCCATAGTGCTCCGAGCCTTTTGAACAATTTTTGTGTTTCTTTCCTGTTAGATACCAGTGTTACTGTTACGATGCTCAACTGCATTAGTTACGTAGCCCACAGCTTCAGAAACCGTAACCTGTTGTCAGGATACAATTAACAACCAACTCCTGCGCTTAGATGTGCAGTTTACTAGTCAAGTTCCGTAGTACTCGTAAAACAACGTTATTTGATGTGTTGTTCTCTCGTGAATTAACTAAAATTTTTGGCAGGTATAGCGTTGGCCGTTTCACATTGCCAGTTTAAGTGAAGGTGTCACAAGTTAATTCATTTTGGTTTCTGACCAGTATTAATGCATTATATAACAAGTACAGTTGTCTGTTCAATTGTATTTGAGACAAAGTCCAAAGATGTGAAGCCTATGTGACATTTACAGACCATGTGCATTGTGGGAGCTGCAGCGGTTGCAGAATTCTGACATCATGAAACCACTGTCAGCCAGCCTACGGGCGTCACCCTTGGTGATCCTTACTAAACCGTCGGGCGGGTTGAGACTCTGAGCCGAGACTCTGAGACGACTTTAAATCAACCATCAATCCCGTTGCCCAGCCCTGACGATTCGATGGACAAATTAAGTCAGGATGTTTCTTTTCAAAGGTTGATCTCCGGGAGTCCTACCTGCAACTGCCTTTGATGCAGAGTCCAAGAAATTTTTGTGATCAACACACACAAGGGATTATTCCAGTTTCAGTGGTTACCGTTCGGTAGCGTTTCCACCCCAGCTATTTTCCGAAGGTACCTTGAGCAGCTGACGTCGCAAGTGAAATGAGCGTCCTCATGATGCACATTGAAATTGACAATGCCAGGGGAACGGGTTCGGTTGTCGCACAAAGGACATTGGGGTATTGTATACATCAAACGGTTTTCAAGGTGCTACCGTATTTGGCTGGGAATGGATGCACCAATAGAGTCCATGACCTCAAGTGTGTAATGTGCGCAGACTATCAATCCGTTTCCCCACTGCGGTGCTTTGAGTGGTCACTTCCTGGTGGACCTTGGCAACGCCTACACATAGATTTTGCTGGACCATACTGGAACATATGCTGGTTAGTGGTTGTTAACATCAACATTCCCTTTGTCATTCCAATAAATTGTACCAGGTCCGTCAGCAGAGTATCAGCTCTTACAACGACCCTCTTCACTGAAGGCTTCCATGAAGTCATACTGTTGGTAAATGATCCGCAGTTCATGTTCCAGTAATTTGAATACTGTTGTGCAGACAACGATATTCAGCATGTCCTTACAGCGCCCTTTCACCCACAGTCAAATGGTGAAGCAAAGCGCTTCGTAAAGACCTTGAGATCAAAGACGTACAAGCTGTGAGCCACTCACACAAGGAATGAAACTTTGAATCTTTTTCTGTATTCACATCGCTCTCTGCCCAAAGAGAGAACGTCGCCATCGGAGCTCCTGCATTGCCGATGCCATCGGATTCTGCTCCACTTACTACGTTCATTGCAGAGTCTTAGTTCCCTCCTTCCCTGTCATAGTTTCGTCCACAGCAACCAGTGTTCATTACGTGTTTGGCAGGGATCGCAGTTGGATGACGTGTGGTGTCTGACGTCTTGTCCCATTCCACCTATATCATACAGGTTCACCTGGGTTGCACAGGCGACATCGAACCAGCTTTGGCCAATCCATTATGGAGATTCTGCCCCCCCTCCTCCACCCCCGCTCCGCCCCACCCTTTGTTCAAGGATCCATCATGCAGCCAGGGCACGTAGCAGCCACCGTCACACTGACAAATGTTGCTTCCGTCGGCACGGTCTTCGAGGAACGTCAGCGTCGAAGTCATGCCGGCACCCCATGACGCAGAGCAACGGGATCAGGTCCGGTCGCCCTGCTGGTCGTTCTGAAGGGCTCAGATGTCGACTCCAATGGCCTGAGTGTCGCATCGTCTGCGTCTGTGCCTACAGGCGTCAACGCGCACAGTATGGTTGGATTCCCGGTAGGCCTTTCCAGCCACATGCAGGTGGGCGAGCTTAAGTGGACGGTACCTAACTCCGCAATTGCGTGAGTGTACCATCCTCTTTCCCTAGCCCCTCCACCTCCCACCCTCGTCGTGTCCCTTCTCCGTATAGATTCTGGGACAGATACCTGTATTTGGGCGCGAGGACTGCAGTGACTCGAGTATCGAGAGCGGTGCAAGAAGTATCGACACCTCAGACATGCTGCACAGCTAAACGGCATCACGAGCTACCAATGAAATGCTAGAAAGAAGCCGTGCCTCCCGTAGTTCCAAGGCTCCACTGCCGCATCTCTGCCCTGAGGTAGCGTTGCCAGAACCAAGAACAGTTCTGTTCAAGGTCGGAACCTGAGAACTTCCAGGAAGTTCCTGTCGGAGAAATGTCGTCGGGCTGCCTGCTAGCTGTGACTCAGCTCGTGTCAACCGTCGGGCAGTGAATAAACTTCCGACTCCTGTGAATTGTGCCTACGCTCGAATGGGAACTGTGTCAACAACTGTCTACGAACTAGTGTTTTCTGGTGACTATAATGAAACCACAGTACGACCTTTCTGAACTTGTATGAATCCACCACTCAGTAATTGTGATTCATTTAGTGTTTTCTGAACCGTAAGTCTACGTGTACAGTTTCATATTTACACCTGGGTCAGGTGAGCGAATAGAAGTTTTGTTGTGATTAATAAACTGTTACATATTCATAGTGTTCTAACTAACCGAATGATTACTAGAAACCTCGGTGTGCAAGGAATCGGACACAACTACTACCGGCGTGCGGCGTAGCCGAGCGGTCAGGGGCGCCTTGTCACGGTCAGCACGGCTTTCTCTGTCGTAGGTTCGAGTCCTCCCTCGGGCATGGGTGTGTGTGTTGTCCTTAGCGTAAATTAGTTAAAGTTAGCTTAAGTTGTCTGTAAACCTGGGGATCGATAACGTCAGCAGTTTGCCCCATAAGACAAAATAAAAAAAAATAAAAATATTATTCATAATTTTTATGTTTGTTTATTGACGAAACGTTTCCATTACATAATTTTTAAACTACTCAATTAATTGTGGAATGTTTGTAAGCTAACAATAAAACTTATTTAAAAAACATGTAATCCTGGGAACGAACGGGGATTGCCTAAGAGTGTATGGGGGTAACATTCTTTATTCTTAGAGATGCTATGCTCTGATTGTACTACTAATGGCCAGAATTTGCTGCTATCGTCGAACGCAAGCATACTTCTTGGTCTGTGTTGTTCGTGAATAGGCGCCGTGCATGAACGTTTTCCGCTTCAGCCGATGCTGTGCGAGTTTGGAAACAGATAACGCCTTGTACCACAGAGCCTGTATGCAGAGGCAGGAGTCAGGCACGCGACGCGCCTCGCCGCGACAAATCCGGTGCTTCGGCTGCATCCGTTCGTATTCCGGTCACGCGCGGCAGCCGCACCCCGCCGTGACAGCCACAACAGCCCGCGGCTGCGGCGGCGGAGGCGAAGCCCACGTAGGGCGAAACCACGTGAGGCGCCGCTGCCGATACACAGTGGGCCGCAGGTCTCCTCTGCACAACCTGACCCACCAGCTTTGCATTCACTTGCAAGCAGTAAATCGATATGAAACGGAAGTTGGCTATACGAGGTGGACGTAAATATGGAAAAATAGCGGCGAATGGGTGCTTAAGATAAAAGCATATGCTACCCGAGATTGCTGGTTGCACTCTAATATTTGATCAAGGATGGCACCTGTGCAGAGTACCTCGCAAGTGTCGGCATTGCTCAGAGCAGTGTTCTGTGCTGTTATGAGTGCATTATGTCGGAGCTCAGTACATTCAAGAGTGGGCAGATTGGTGAGTGGTACCGTAACCAAGTGCTTGGTATTCTAAGAGCCACTGTATCAGCATTTGTACTACAGTGATGGAAATTAGAGACAAATAAGACGATGAGAGCTGCAGAAGTAAATTTCACACTCCTGAACCGAATTAGCATTGGAAAAAATAAAAACCGAATATATCTCCATAAGCACAGAATAGCAGAGTCAGCTGGAATTCCAAAACTACTCATCAGTGACTCAAATTCCCTTAAGAAGAAGCCATAATACCTGGATTATGGAGCAACGGAATAGTGTCATTTGGTCGGATTAGTCTTGCTTCACACAGTTTCCGATCTTCTGGGGGAGTTGGTCCCAAAACATGAAATATATCATTATCTCTGATGATTTAGGCATTCAATAGGCTCTATGGATACGCTGCAAAGAGCATTGTTACCTACGATTGTGAAGCCATAGACATTGGATCAGGACGACCCAGGTGTATATATATATATATATATATATATATATATATATATATATATATATATATATATATAGGGTTATAAGAAATGATTGAAGCGATTTCACAGCTCTACAATAACTTTATTATTTGAGATATTTTCACAATGCTTTGCACATACATACAAGAACTCAAAAAAATTTTTTAGGCATTCACAAATGTTCGATAAGTGCCCCTTTAGTGATTCGGCAGACATCAAGCCGATAATCAAGTTCCTCCCACACTCGGCGCAGCATGTCCCCATCAATGAGTTCGAAAGCATCGTTGATGCGAGCTCGCAGTTCTGGCTCGTTTCTTGGTAGAGGAGGTTTAAACACTGACTCTTTCACATAACCCCACAGAAAGAAATCGCATGGGGTTAAGTCGGGAGAGCGTGGAGGCCATGACATGAATTGCTGATCAGTATCTCCACCACGACCGATCCATCGGTTTTCCAATTTCCTGTTTAAGAAATGCCGAACGTCATGATGGAAGTGCGGTGGAGCACTATCCTGTGGTACGTTTAGCTCCCTGCTTGCTTTATTCGTCGACTTCTGCGGGCTACGCAAGAAATTGGCCGCACGCGTTCAACCTTTTGTTCGCTCACTGCAGGCCGACCCGTTGATTTCCTCTTACAGAGGCATCCAGAAGCTTTAAACTGCGCATACCATCGCCGAATGGAGTTAGCAGTTGGTGGATCTTTGTTGAACTTCGTCCTGAAGTGTCGTTGCACTGTTATGACTGACTTGATGTGAATGCATTTCAAGCACGGCATACGCTTTTTCGGCTCCTGTCGCCATTTTATGTCACTGCGCTCTCGAGTGCTCTGGCGGCAGAAACCTGAAGTGCGGCTTCGGCCGAACAAAAATTTATGAAATCGCTTCAATCATTTGTAATAGCCCTGTATATATATATATATATATATATATATATATATATATATATATATATATAATTTTTTAAATACTTTATTTGATACAACACAAGATAATTATAAAAATGCAAAATAAATATTATGATACAATAGTTCAAAACAACAACATTGAAAGTTATACACAATAGCACACCACCTTATTTAATTAGTGGGTCCTTTTATCATAGAATAACAAAAGCAGCTTATACTTAATTGGTTACCGGCACAGGCTATGGACAATGTTAGTCTATCTAGTTAACTACTCTACTACACTGAGACTAATCTACCCTGTAGCGTTACAGTTGTGCCAAATGATCTACAAACCTACTTTTAAGGCCTGCTCACCGAGCTAATACCAGTGAACACTGGGCTGGCCGTCTACTTAAAAATCGCTGGCCATCTACTTAAAAATAGCTATGGTAGCATATTTGTTCCTCAGTAGTGATGCTGTGATCCAACATGACAGGACCCCTGTTCACACAGCTCACATTGTCCAGGACTATTCTCGTCAGCACGCGGAATTCATCCACGACCACCAAGACCATCACATTCACCAGATCCGAATGTCATTGAGAGATTGTTGTCTACTTTGGGGGGAAGGGTGTGTGAAAGCTACCCAGCTTCCTCGTCGTTACCTGAACTATTTTAGAGGAAGAACACCTGTTCTCAGTTGTGGTGATAAGTTCCGTACAAGCAGCGTAACATTCAAATCTACTAGAAAGCGCAATGATGTATTGGATTGATGCCCCTTACAAAATAATAACTTCAATATTTTTCTTTTTTTAAAAAAGCTGAATCAGAGTCACCACCGTAACACGAATGATTTATCAGAATGGGACGGAAATCGTTAGATGTGACGAACATGTTCAGACAAACAAATGACTACAATTTCTGAAAAATTGTATGAAGTATTGAAGAGAAAGAACTTCACAAATTGAGCAACTCAAAAACACTTTGGTCTACCTCCGGCCCTTACGCAAGTAGTTATTCGGGCTGTCATTGATTGACACAATTGTTGGATGTCCTCCTGAGAGATATCGGGCTAAGTTCGGTCCAATCGGTGCGTTAGATCTTCAGATTCCCGAGCTGGTAGTAGGATCCTGACCACAGTGCTCTAGACGTTCTCAATTCGGGAGAGATCTGGCGGTCTTACTGGCCCAGGTACGGTCTGGCAAGAGCATTTTCATGCTGTCCATCGAAGCTCAGTTCGAAGCGGGACTCATCATTGAAGACAATTCTGTTCCGCAAATACGGTCAGCTACTATTGTAAATTTTCAGCAGTGGTTCTGGATTCTGCGCGGGTTCGCTAATTTCCGTATTCTATAACAGATTTCTGCACACTTTAGTTCAAAACAAGTCTCATACTTATGACTATGTCTGGCCGCTAAGAACTATTGCTTAATCCGTTCTCCTATTTTAATTATTAGTACCATGATTAAAATTACGCACTAACGGCTGTCATAGTTGGAGCATCCACTCTACAGGGCGTGAATGGATTCTTCCGAAGCAAAGATAGTTTAAATGATCTGATGCAACCTTTAGCTGGTACCTTTAATCATCTATTCTACTATTGTACCATTTGGGCTACCAACTACCTTGATAGGTTGAAATGGTTCAAATGGCTCTGAGCTCTATGGGACTTAACTTCTAAGGTCATAGGTTCCCTACAACTTAGAACTACTTAAACCTAACTAACCTAGGAACATCACACACATCCATGCCCGAGGCAGGATTCGAACCTGGGACAGTAGCGGTCACGCGGTTGATAGACAGGAACCGAGCAAATAAAGTGAATTGACAACCGGTTATAACACAGCAAGAAATCAGCTCATACAATATGTCACATTTAATACGAAGGTACTGTAGAAATAATCTGCGACAGCATATAACCCAATGCTATCTTCTCTTTTTTTATTGTTATTTCATTTGACCCTCTTCCCCAACATCAGGTAAACTACTTTAAAGATGTAACAAGTAGTATAATGTATTTTAACGGAGATCGTCGGTTGCACCGATTGGAAGGTAAAAGGTTGATTTATTGATTGTTGTGTATGTGATTTGCCTGCCGGGGTGGCCGAGCGGTTCTAGGCGCTACAGTCTGGAACCGCGCGACCGCTACGGTCGCAGGTTCGAATCCTGCCTCGGGCATGGATGTGTGTGATGTCCTTAGGTTAGTTAGGTTTAAGTAGTTCTAAGTTCTAGGGGACTGATGACCTCAGATGTTAAGTCCCACAGTGCTCACAGCCAGCCAGTATTTACATAGAGGAGAAGGAAGTGAAGAACTTATGTACGTCCACGCAGGCCACTGATGGGATGTGGCAAAGACTTCAAAGCTTGGCAAGCGAGCACCATGGACTTATATTATGCGGTGCTTCGTGACTGCACTTCGATGACATTGAGTTGTGTCTGTCAGACGATAGTGCTTCGTGCTAAAGCGCAGATCACTTCACTCATGCGACGACGCTCGGAAGGGACAGTTTTCAATTCCTGCACCTGTGACCATGTGAGTCACGAAACACCATCGATGTACCACCTCCTCACGGAACCCCGACGTCGTCGTCTAGCTGTCATCCACGATCTCACCGATGAGGAAGGACGACGACAGATTGCACAATGCGCCATTGGTCACGCTTTCTATTCTCATTTGCGCCGGCGGCACGTTGCCGTCCCACATCGCCCAACTTTAATTAAGGCGGTAGTAGCACTGACTGTCAACACCGTGCCAGAGGATGTGGCTCAAGTCGCCCCCGATGAAGTCCTAGACACAATCGAGGTGGGAGCTAACAACAAGTCCCCTGGACTGACGTCCTCCCTCTCGAATTATACAAATGTTTTAGCAGTATTTTGGCGCCTATTTAGACGTCCATCTGTCGTGAACTGATGTCACCCACAACAGTGATCCCAGCCACATACATTGTCGTGGTCCCTAAGTCACATGGGTGATCGCGGATCTGTGATTACTGGCCCAACACTCTACTGAACAGTGACATAAAAATTTTACCCTTCTGTTGGCCTCACGACTCAAAAAGGCAGCAAGATACGTCACCGCCCTTGATCAGACTTCGCTGGGTGGTGACAATAATGTCGCCCTTTGTCATTACAGAGACATGATCACAATCACGCTGTCGCAACACTTACCTGGAGCATTGCCATCGCTTGACATCAGTCGGGCATTCGACCATGTCGACCATACCTTCCTCAAATCGGTCCTCCAACTCATGGGTTTCCCTGCTCGTATAGTAACAGCGATACTGCGGCTCTTGAGCTGCGCGACTTCAAGAATACTCTGTAATAGTCGCCTCACCGTACGTCTATCGATCGAGCGCTCTGTCCACCAGGTTTGCCCATTTTCCACCATGCTGTATGCTTTGGCATTAGAGCCCCTACTCCAGGGGCTCCACCATTGCATGGTAGGCCTGACATTGCGTGGGCACCGCTTCTGTTGTATAGCCTATGCTGAAGATCTAATCCTCTACCATCGCAATAAAGACGATGTTCGCGCGGCTCTGATTTGGGTGGCGATATATGGGGAGGCATCGGGCGGTACTCGTAACATTGCCAAATCGAAGGTTCTGCACGTTGGTGAGTACCTGAGAGCTATGTCGCTCCTCTAAATATGGCCACCAGCGTCCGCTGGTTGGGCATTGATTTTATGAATGACGTCCGTCATTCTGCGGAACAAACAGTACACGCCTCCTCCAAATGATCAGGGCTGGCCTTCTGGATCACCGGCTTAGATCCCTCGACATTGTACAGCGTGCTCAATACGTGAATGTTTCCCACACCTCATGCATCCCCCATGTGGCACAAGTGTTCCCAGTTTCGATTATCTTTGCAGGTCGTATGTTGATGGCGATGAGACCTTTTGTCTGTACCTGGATGTTATTTAAAATGCAACATTCCTCCCTTGCCCTCAAACGGGAGCGTGGTGGAGTGGGCTTGTTCCATGTGCCAGACAGATTTACGGCACTTTTTGTTGGCTCCCAACTGAAAGTCTGGCGTCGCTGCCCCACGAGCCTAACCGGACTGCTTTTGCATTATTATGCTCCAGTCTCCATGTCAGTTTGTCATGTTATCAGACAGCCCACCCCGTATTATAGCTTTCGGCACTTCTTCCTTCAATTAGAATCCTCTGCTCCTAATCCCTTCCACGTATACTCCAGACAAAGGCTGTACACGACACATTACAAATGTGTCGAACCCTCAACCCCATCGAACACAAGTTTGCCCAGATCATATGGCGTCATGTGCTCCGCATCCGCCTCTCCGACACACCCCTCTATGTTCGCTGTGGTATAGATGATAGAGACGCTCATCGATTCTCATGTGGCCTGCCATCTGACGTCTGGAGGTTCGCGCAGCCTATCTTCGCCTTCCTTACCTTCAGACATCTACTCGGATCTCTTTCAATCCGCTTATATTCCCAGATGTGATTTATTACCCAGCAAAAAAAGCTACCGCTGTGAACTGGACACGCGGTCATACTGTCAGCTACCTTTTTGACCCCGACGAAAAATCAGAAGTAGGTTATTGGGCGTACCTTAACGATGGACACTGTGCACTTGCTCGCAACACCAGATACAAACAGTTCTTTTCCAATTTTCTATGGAGCGCCTTTTATGGCCCACCTTCCACCTGGAACGTCCACGCCATGAGATACTGATACTTTTTTGCCCACATGATGTTCTGAACTAGGTTATTTGGCGTACCTTAACGATCAACACTGTACACCTGCTCGCAACACCAGATACAGTTCTTTTCCAGGTTTCTATGGAGCGCCTTTCGTGGTCCGCCTTCCAGCTGGAACGTCCAAGCCATGAGATACTGATGATTTTTTGCCTACATGATGTCGTGAACGCAATACAAATTGATTCTCCATTAAAATTTTGAGAAGATACATTTTTATGTGCCGCCAATAGGAAGGCGCTAGTGACTCCTGGAATTCCGGTACATAGAATACCTTAATAAAATTAAAAAATAGAAGATAATGAAATAAATAAATAAATAACAGGAAAAACACACATACAAGAAAGACCAAAAACAAAAAAACAAAATATATATATATCTAATAAACAAAAGTCAACAAAAGCCCATATACAACTACTTTCATTTTCGCTGATGACCACGCTGTTTAGCGCCCGAAAACCTCAACCCTACTTTCATTTTCACCCCCTCTCTGTATGTTCTCCCCTCCCTCCCCTGTACTTTCTTCCTTTCGTATACCATTGAAGTAAAAGGCTAGTTGTTTTGGGATAGGCGTAGGTAGGCGCCAGCGCCTGAAGAGGTGCATTTTCTTTTTCTTTAGGACACAAGTGGCGGTCGCAGGTAGATTATTTTGTAGTTTTCCTTACATAAATCAAAAGTTAGAAAAAGATAAAAAAAGATGGCTCAGTTAGATAGAGCGTCTGCCATGTAAGCAGAGTCCCGGTCGGGACACATACTTTCAACTGTCCTCGTTGATATTTATCAACGCCTGTAAGCAGCTAATGGTCTGGATTTGATTTTAATTTCGGACATGTCCGAAAGAACAGATACCATCTTCATACATATAAGACAGAGCCTGTCTAATGTTGCCACGCTATAGCAAAACTTGACAGATTACATTAGCGGCAGCTTAAAGGCGCCAGTGGTCAAAAAACGATAGTAATTACCACCAGTAGGCAACAAATTAGTCACTACTTTCTTGACTTAAATATATTACCAACCTTCCCGTGCCTCTAGTACTCAGCTGCCCCATCTCAACATGGCGCCTGAACGGTGCAAACCATCTGAAATGTGTGTGTGTGTGTGTGTTGAAAGGTCTCTGTTGGATTCCTTTCATGTTAATTTCTTAAATATGTTGTCATTTATGGCATAAATTCCTCTTCTAAATTTACTGTACTGTTTCTGACTATCTGGGAGGAGACTGAGCAGTGGAACGTGTTATTTTTACACATAAACAAGAACTATCAGTCACACTACTACACTTTAAAGCACAGTTTATATGTAATTCATGTCACACAGTCTCATACGGAACCTACATCCGCTTTCTTTTATATACTGTATATGATAAGATACTGTCATCCCCCTTCCCTTCTGTGTGAGAGGATGAATGAGCAAATGTATTTGTAGTTGCATGCAGGATGGTAGCAGACAAGCCTGTCTGCTAGAGAACAGTAGGACCAACGTCGGAACAGGTAGCTACGCTTTCTAAAAACAGAGAGGTTTCTATGCTTAGTATGGTCCTGTCCGTCCCTTGTCATGTTGGTATAGGAAGCTGCCTCTCTGGTCACTTCCATTTGTATTTGGGAAGCACGCTCGGTAGGAGCGCAGGTCAGTTTGGTCCGTGGCGAGCGTCTGAAGTGGTAAGATCTCCGGCTAAGGGCGTGTCTGCTAAGTCCGTAGGACAATGGATTTCTTAAGTTCAGCCTAACTGAAAATTTAATCACCTTTATGTCAGGTTTAGCTCTAAAATATCTAATGTTATCTTAAATTGCAACGCAGTGTATTACGAGTGTGAAGTTCAGAATATTCCGGTAGTTGCTTTGTCCTACTTTGTGAGTAAAGAGGAACCACGTGTTGATCAGTAACTCTAACTAAGATCATCAATCTTAAATGCGAACGTGCGTGAGATTATAACGTCTCGTCTTGTCAATATTTTTCAATATAGCAACTTTTCTTTATGTTCAACCCACGTGGGGTGTACTTTGTGAGACAAGTACCACGTGCTTACACATTTGTTTCACCCATCAGGTTAATAGTAAGACGATAGTAACGAGTTCGAGGTTTTTCTTTTGTAAATGGCTTTTCGATCTAATTTGTTTTAATTATCAAAATTATTGTGGAGTTACACTCTTTGTGTAAACCAAGTTTACCGCGTGAAGCATGTGGTGTAATCATCAAAGTAGCTCTCAGCTATTCTTTTCGGGAAGATTTCACAGAGAGTTAGTATGAATTTAGTATACCAGTGTGTAGTAATTACATGACGGACAGGATTGCGCTACGAACGTAACTTCTTCGGGTGAAAATTGAATCGGTTGGTTGTGGTTGATTTCCTCTTGCATATGTTTCAACGTTCTTCGTGTGTTATTTTACGAATGCAGTGTTGTATGCAGTCTCCCAATCTTGACTCCATATTTAATGTGTTCCGTAAGATTACAAACTCACGTTTTCACAGTCCTAAATAAGGCACCAGCTTAGTTATGATTCAAGTTTAATATGCTGAAATTTCAATGATAAATGTTAAAATAAATTTCCAAATGTAAACTGATTTATTTCTTTTTATTTAATTTCTCTTATATATATATATATATCACCGGTTGTCGTATGACTATTAAAAGATTATAATTAATGTTAGTCTGGTTGGGAATTTAGTAAGCTAGACTGGATACCAGGTGAAACAGTTGCTCAGTAATGCAAGGTTAACTTCCCCAGACAGCTCACAGCTTTTAACCCGCTTTTATTGTCTATTAATACCGCTTTCATAGAAAATTAAAGCAACAACGTTACAGTGTCTGTGTGTGCGCGCGAGCGTGCGTTTGTAAAGAATCCTCTAGTAGTCTCATATGCAGTTATAAATATGCCAGAATATTTTTAGTGATAGG
This sequence comes from Schistocerca piceifrons, assembly GCF_021461385.2. Lineage (NCBI taxonomy): Eukaryota > Metazoa > Arthropoda > Insecta > Orthoptera > Acrididae > Schistocerca > Schistocerca piceifrons. The sequence goes on from NC_060139.1 coordinate 635,996,854, forward strand.
GAGAATGAAAATATAACATCCTAAAACCCGAGTTTAAAATGATGTCTGACTAATAAAACATCGATGAAGTAATTCCACGGCGTACTCTTTCATACATCCAAAGCAACAGAAAGAGGAGAAGGATCTGCATATCTCAAACAATACGTAGTACATGAATGAATAATTCAGTTAAAGCAACAGGTTGTTTTGAATGTGTGTAAAAAATAGTTCAAATGGCTCTGAGCACTATGGGACTTCTGATGTCATCAGCCCCCTAGCACTTAGAACTACTTAAACCTAACTAACCTAAGGACATCACACACATCCATGCACGAGGCAGAATTCGAACCTGCGACCGTAGCGGTCGCGCGGTTCCAGACTGATGCGCCTAGAACCGCTCGGTCACTCCGGCCGGCGCGATCTGTTCAAAAGCTGTCATACTGACAGAAAATGGCAACACAACTCTGTTCGCGTATACAAGGCATACACGTAGGTACCAACCAACCAGAAATCTCTGTCTCCAGTTTCGTTTGTTGCTACTTTTGTTATGCATGCACTGGTGGCGGCTACTCCTCTATACTTTACGTACATCTCCGAAGTCTGTTTGCGCCACCGGGAACTTACTCTGTGTGTTCACATTATCTCCCTGCGTTTCATTGTTTTCTTGTCGCCGTCGACGCCGCCATAGTGTTCAGCCGTCTTTTCGTCGTCGCAGCCGTCGCTGTCGCCGTCACCGCCGCCGCCGCCGCCGCCACCGCTACAACCGTATATTCGCCGCCAGCTGTCATCGCCGGAGCTACCGCCGCAGTCTACTCGCGGCCGCTGCTTCGCTCTTCACCACCTCCACCTTCATCTGCTCTCATCACATCACACAGCGGACGTCGCTGCCGTCATCCTCCGCCATCCCGGCGACGCTCCGCTGCTTGTAATTATCGTCGACTATTTTGCCTGATTCCTTTGCTGTCTCCTGCTCTGTTTTACATCACCTCTTCCTCTGCTCCCACTGTCAGTCTTCTTTCTTTTTCTTTTCCTTTTTTTTTTTATTCATCAGCCTTCTGACTGGTTTGATGCAGCCCGCCACGAATTCCTCTCCTGTGCAATCGTCTTCATCTCATCAACTTGCAACCTGCGTTCTCATTTGAGTAGCCCAGATTCAAATGAAGCTAAATGTACTTTTTGTAGATATTTTCAGTGACTATACAATCGAATAAGTTTCATGGTGCAAAACACGCCACAAACCGTTTAAAATGGCTATATAAAATTGTGTTCGGATGCAAAAGCCGCTAACTGCACCTTCTCTTTCGGTGCAAAGCCTGATAAGCATTGAGTGTTTGCAAAATCCACCAGGCATGGCGGTCGCCGTGCCACGTCCGGATTCAAAGCACCCCAGCTGACAGCAGACCTACCAGTCTAAACATTCAAAGCTACATTTCAGTTTTTTAGGATTGTATGGGATATTTTTCTTGTTCGGGGTTAAGTTGGATGCGCTGCAGCGAACCCGTACACAAGAGTGAAGTTCTCGCTGCCGGTGCGTTGTCGATATATAAGCCGGTAAGCACAGTTCAGTTGATCAGCAGAATGTGTTTTCAAGAAAATCAGTAATTCTGTGGATGGTTTAAATGCTGAAGAAGGTACAAATGTAGTGTGAGTTATTGAAATAATAGGAATTATTCAAGTAATCGGAACCCTTAATAATACTTGAAAACGACCAGAACGATACTGAGGGCGACGATCCCTCCCGGAAAAGGAAGCAGAGTCCTGCTCGGTGGAAAAGAAGTGTTTCCAAAACAGAAAGATAAGAACATGAAAACTATTACTAAAGCGATTTTAAGAAATGAAAACTGTGTTGATACTAATCATTATGACATATGCGGAGGCATAGTGAAAGTCACTCGTAACTGATGTTTCCAGATTCAAAAAGCATAAACAATCATTTGCACCAAAAGCAAAAACAAAAATTTTTGCACAATTCGTGGAAAAACCTTGTACACTTATGAAGCTGGACAGGGAGAGAGCATCCTGAAGAGGGGTGTTGTGGGTTGAGGTAATTGGCGCGTAATCGGTAGGTTGTTATTTTCCGTATGCACGCCGGCTGGCGTTGCTAGAGCTACAGCGGAAGCGGCTTCGGGATGGTCGCGCCTGCGGTGGTGCCGCTGCCTATCGACCGTGAGCTGAACAGCGTCTCATTCTCGCCGCGAAACGCTGTGCGCCACGGTCCGGTCATCCATTACACTAAGTTACCATCCTTTCTTTTAATTTCATGAGACGATGTTTTGACTTTCCTGAGTAAGTCGTTCCAACAATCATTTCATTTTCGATTACTTCACATATTTCATGCAGCCGTGTCGCCTGCACTTATCATTTATTTCATTCCTAAGTGACTTCTACTGCTGTATGTCTGAATTTTCTGGAACATTTGGTACTTCCTTCTTTCATCGTATCAACTGAAGTATTTCTACAGTTATCCATGGTTTCCTTTTTCCAACTTCTGTAACTGTCCGTTCTAGAAACGTCCGTTTCTCTTCAACTGCCTCCAGAGCTGTTCCTTATCGCAGTATCTATAGCCTCAAAGAACACCAAGCTTATCTCTTCATTTCGTATCCCACTTCTTAGAATACCGATTTTTTCTGACTAGTCTCTCAAACTTCGGCCTACTCTTTATCACTATTAAATTAAGATGTGACCCTACATCGGCTCCTGGGTACACCTTACAATCCAGTATCTAATTTAGAAATCTCTACCCGACCATTGTGTAGTGTAACTGAACTCTACCAGTATCTCCCGGCCTTTGTAAAGTAAGTCTCCTCCTCTTGTGATTCTTGAATAGAGTACTTGCTATTACTAGCTGAAATTTATTGCAGAACTCAGTTAATCTTTCTCCCCCCTTATTCCTAGTATCAAGCCAATGGTCGCCTCCCGCTTCGAAGTCCCCTCTAAGAGTTCTGAATGGGAGAATATTCCGGAAACTTTTGCCAATGGAGAGATCATCATGACACTTTTTTCAATTACAGGCCAAATGTCTTCAGGATTCACTTTGTGTTTATTCAGTGGTTTCCATTGTTTTCTGCATCCTCATGCCATTGATCAAAGATGATTCTACCGATTACTAGGGACAGTCCTCCGCCCACTTCCAAGAAAGTTCTTTGAACCTCTCTCCGCTTCTCCTCCCTGTTGCCAGAATGAGGGTGACATCTTATACCGGAAGCCTTCGGTCGCGATTGGTGACGATCTCTTTTCAGAATTTAAGCAGTGTTGGGTTTTTGATTAGTAATGAGAGACGCTACCTCTAGACCACGAGCGCCAGTCAGAAATCCATAGATACTCAAATAGTAGCCACCACCTGACATTCCAGCAACCCGATGATATCTCCTTTGCCACAGCCGTCCTGCAGCAGACCTTCAAATACCGTCTCTGGTCATATCCCTACTAAAGCTGTATATAATCAACACCCACCATAAGCTGCACTCCTTCTCCATGTATCTTACGGCTTTATAGCTCTTTCATATGGACTTAAGACCATGATACAGTCACATGACAAGGGCAAATACAGCGACATTTTAGAAATTAACTCAGTGCCACAACACGGCTGGACTGGCGCCAGACACGTGGCAGACTCAATGCTACACTCCTGTTTAACTTCTACAAGTGCTAGAAAGCATTGTACTGACTCACTGGCACCCATACCGTTACTCCCTGACTCGTCCTTCAGGACAACCTCCCTTACTTGACAATCTGAACAAATACAATCACTTTGTATCATATCTATCCTATACTGTATTTATCCCTGACAATCGCTTATTTAGAGTACCCGAAGTGCTGTACTGTCTACGAGTACAGAGACTGTCCAGTTACACCCCTTGCTTCCAGGTTCCGGTACATCAAAAACGTACCACAGGGAAACGCAACCCCTAGACCACTGTTACCAGTCACAAATTCATAGAATTAAATCGTCCAATCACTGCACATGACATAAAACATGTACTTCACTTAAAAGGAACATATCCCCTGGTCATGACCATATTATCTATTCACACCTCGAAGAACATCTCTCTCCTTTTTCATCAACCTCGCAATCCTGCACACCTCCTATCCACAGGATACTTTTATAATCTGTAGAAAACCTCCAGAATCCTACTCTTCCTCAAACGGAATAAACCTCCCACTGATGCCCTCTAATATATCCTATCTGCCTCATCTCAGTTTTCAGCAAGGTATTTGCATCCACCCTCTCCTGACACATGCACTGAAAACTGCTCCAACACCATCTGCTTACTATTACCCAGTGTGGCTCCCAACTCTCGTTCTCTGCTGATGATCAGCTCCAGAACCTCAACCATTCCCTAACGCAACAACCTTAAATCCGCCACCTTTGTCTACCTTCATCTAGGGAAAGTATACGACTGTCCGTGGAATTCCCGTCTTCTTTTCAGACTCTAGACTTTTGTATTTCGAATCAACTATGTCTGCCTTATCACCTCATTTTTTTACCAATCACCCATCGTATGTTATTGTCAACGACACCTTTTCCCGTACAGGAGTGCACTAAGGTTCCGTTCTGCCTCCTCTCTTTTACCCCATATAAATTGTCCATATACTCAGACCTCCTCCCGTTTACCTCCTTCTGTATGTTGATGACACCACATTCATAGCTGGCTAGTGAAACTTCATATACACAGATATTTAAATGCCCCTATATAAAACAAATTCTTTATCATTACTATGTGATCACGGCATGGTACATCAGTGGCAGGTAAGGTTCACATTGCGAAGAGACTAAGAATTCGCACCAATATAACAGCAGATCGTTAATCATTACAAATTATTCATGAATCCTAAACTGAAACCTGATATAATTTTTTGTTTTGTCATCAGTCTTTTGACTGGTTTCATGTGGCCCATCACGAATCCCTTTTTCCTCTCCTATACCAACCTTTCATCTCAGAGTAGGACATGCAAACTACGTCATTAATTATTTGCTGGATGTATTCTAATCTATTTTCCTCTACAGCTTTTTACCTTCTAAGGCTCCATATTGCATCATGTAGTCTATTCCATGATGCCTTAGTGATTTCCCTAAATCGCTCCAAGAATATGCCGGGATGGTTCCATTCAAAGGGCACGGCCGACTTCCTTCCCCGTCCTTCCATAATCCGATGAGACCGATGACCTCGCTGTCTGGTCTCCTTCCTCAAAACATCCAACCATGATGCCTTAACAGATGTCCTACCACCCTCTCCCTCTCCATTGTGTTTTCCATACATTTATTTCCTCGCCGATTCTCTGAAGGGCGTCTTGTCACGGTTCGCACGGCTCCCTTCGTTGGAAGTTCGAGTCCTCTCTCGGGCATGCTTTGTGTGTTGTCGTTAGCGTAAGTTAATTTAATTTAGATTAAGTAGTGGGTAAGCTTAGGGACCGATGACCTCAGCAGTTTGGTCCCACAAGATCTTACCACAACTTTCCAAGTTTCTCTGAAGAACCTGTTCATTCCTTACCTTATCAGTCCACATTATTTTCAACATTCTTCTATAGCACCACGACTCAATTGCTTCTCATCTTTTCTGATTTTCCCACAGTCCAAGTTTCATTACCACACACAGCGCTGAGGTCGAAACGTACCTCCTCAGAAATATCTTCCTCAAATTTAGCTGTGTGTTTAACACTGGTAAACTTCTCTTGGCCAGGAATGTCGTTTTCTCCAGTGTTAGTCAGCTTTTTAATTCCTTCTTGCTGCGTCCGTCATGGGTTATCTTGCTGCCTAGGTAGGAGAATGCGTTAACTTCATTTACACTGAGAATACAAACACTGATATTTCAGTTTCTCGCTGTGGTATTTCTGCTACTTCTCATTACATTCGTCTTTCTTCGATTTACTTTTAGTCCATATTCTTTGTTCATTAGACGGTTCATTTCCTGCAAGTGGTTCTCTAATTCTTCATCACTTTCACTTAGGATAGCAATGTCATCTGCAAATCTCATCATTGATATCCGTTCACCTTTAATTTTAATCCCAATTTTTAGCCTCTTTTTTATTTGTGTCATTGCCTTTGCAATGTGTAGATCGAATACTAGGGGAGAAAGGCTACATCAGTGTCTTACACCGTTTGTATTCAGAGCCCTTCCTTCTTTATCTTTCATTCTTATTGTTCCCTCTTGGCTCCTGTACATGCTGCGTATCACCCGTCTTTCCATATGGTATAACACCAGACTCATACATTCTACACAACAAGGCGAATAGTCGTTTTGTCGCCACTACCCCCATTGGTATTAGAAGGTCCGTTGGAATATTATCTATCCCTTCTGCCATATTCGATATTAAGACTTCCAAAGTTCTTTTAAGGGGAGTTGGAACGCCGTATCCCGACAACGTTAAATTTAGTGACGACTTCCCTGTATTTCAGGAAGCAATGTAGCCATTTAAATGACTCTTTTACCGGAATTTAAACCATACATTCTGAGTCTACTGAACTACAATAATTATAATTCAGCCACTGCTAACGAAAATACAATATTTTAATTACACGGTTAATATTTTGTGTACTTTTCTTCTACGTTAACCTTCTGGTAATTCAGTAGACTCAGGATATGTATGTTACTACTCCCTAAAAATTTGAATACTCTGCTCGAAGTGGTTTTTGAGATTTAGCGATAAACGCAACAGAAAATGTAAATTTTGAGGAAATGTTTCTAAAGTTTCAAAAGACTGTAAGGCAGCGCTAGCGTTAAATCCGACAGTGTGTTCCTGCTTCACGCTAGACGGCTTGGCCGCAAACCGCCAGTTTTACGCCACCCACAGTCTTTTCGGCAGCAGCGTCCCGGCGCTCCGACGTCCTGCATAAAACAGCAGCAGTAGCTGAGTACAGCTGCGTCGTTACTAAATCATGCCGCGTGGTGTTTAACAAGTGAAATATTACCGGCTCCGCTCGCAGTACGGCGCATGCGCGTGCACGCCCCCGACATACGCTGTTTTTGAAAGGCTCTTGGCGGAGGTGAGAAGATGGGACGCGCTGTCACAACCGCTCGGGGTGGAGAAGAATGGGCGATAAGGAACGACAGCATAACGTGAACAGAGGCGAGACGAGTGATAAACAAGTAAGCTACGTAGGCTGTGAAAGAGCTCTATTGTGTTGTAAAGGTCTGTTACGTTTTAAGTGTAGGAATTTGGCTATGAGGGCAGACCAGATCACTGAAGCATATCCTTCGTCCGATTGACAGTGTGGTGGAAGAAATCATTCAGCAGGATGATCCCGTCCAACAGCATTCCCGGCAATTCGACTTCCTGGCGCATTGCAGTTTCTACAACGAGTGTTCACAGCGCCGAGAGTAGATCGAGAGCCCACTCTAGAGGAACTCGACGAGCATACAACACGGGCAGTCGACGAAGGAGGCCATCATGACCTTATCAGAGCATGTGCGAACAATTTTCGATTTCTTGGGATGGCTAGATGTGGGATATTTCTAGTGTTGGCTTTGCGTTTTGCCATCGGGCTGCCGAAATGCAGTCGGACCGAATCATCATGCTGCACGATAACGGCCGTCTCCACGCTGCCTATCGGACGATTTGGCGAAAGATAATGCCTGAGAGGTAATGCCTGAATTCTGGTATTCTCATTACACTGTCGACTTTGTAGATCTCGATAAACTGAATTGCCTAACAACTTCGAAATGGAATGTCCAATGCGTCTAACTCCAACCACAAGCGCGAACAAAGTCTGTTAACTCCCTTCGGTCTAGGGCGCCTAGCCACGGTTCGCGCAAGTCCCCCATCGTATAGTCGAGTCCTCCCTCAGGTATGTGTGTGTGTGTGTGTGTGTGTGTGTGTGTGTGTGTGTGTGTGTGTGTGTGTCTGTGTGTCTGTGTGTTGTCCTTAGCGTGAGTTCAAATGGCTCTGAGCACTATGGGACTTAACTTCTGATGTCATCAGTCCTCTAGAACTTAGAACTACTTAAACCTAACTAACCTAAGGACATCACACACATCCATGCCCGAGGCAGGATTCGAACCTGCGACCATAGCAGTCGCGCGGTTCCAAACTGTAGCGCCTAGAACCGCTCGGCCACCCCGGCCGGCTTAGCGAAAGTTAGCTTAAGTCAGTTTAAGTAGTGTGTAATCCTAGGGACCGATGATCTCAGCAGTTTGGTCCCACAGGAACTTATCACAAAATTCCAGTTTACAATTCCCGTCATGCGGTTATAATCATGTTAGAAACATTTCCATATTAATCGCCAATCGTCCAGGCCTACAGGCTGGTTGGGTAGGAAGGAGTTGAAATTTGTGATGTCTGAAGATGGGTGTAATCCCGAAACGCGTTACATGTTCTAATAAAAGAGCCAGTTGAACATCTCATGACTTTACTGCGATTGTACAGCATTGGTTGCCAATTATTGTGCTAAGAACAACACATAAACCCATGCTCGAGGGAGGACTCGAACTACTGGTGGGAGGAGCCGCGCAATCCCTGACATGGCGCCTCAAACCGTGGCCATTCCACGCGACAATATTGAAAATTAGGTGAGCTGGTGAGGTACCAAAAGGTAAGAAATGAGGAGATTTTCCACAGAATAGCCGAGTAAGGGAATATAAGGAAAACTCTCACTAGAAGAAGGCACAGTGGCTAGGACATCTGTTAAGACATCAGGGAAAATCTTTCGTGTTACTAGATGGAACCGTAGGGGGCAAAAAGAGTAGAAGAAGACTGAGATTGGAATACATCCAGCAAATAATTTAGGACGTGTGTCGTAAGTGCTACTCGAAGAGACTGGCGGAGGACAAGAATTCCTAATGGGCTGTATCAATGCAGTCAGAAGACTGATGACCTAAAAAGAAAAAGGAAAAAAAAGGAACAAATTATGCTTGTGAAGGACAAACCGTCATAGGACTATACTTCCGAAAACAGACGGTACTGTAACGGGATTCATTTCGGAAAGCTTCATAATAACGCGCCATCTCTTCTCTACAGTTCTCAGTCACACATGTTGCTTCCTCGGTCTACTAAAACTTGTTTGTTCCTCTTTCATCCAATCCCGAAATCATTGCATGTCATGTGTTTCCTGAATGGTGTTAGTCCTGCACATGCACACCCATCAGCAACACATCGCCAACTTCCATGATCGTTGATTGTTTTTAAGATATGTGAATAAAACTGTAAGGAAACTGAGAATGACAAGGTGGTCCAAGTGGGTTGTAATCGGTTTATTGGCCGTGTCACTAGCCAGTTGGAGCCATGGGTTATTTTCAAGCACAAACGCAATAAAATATACGGTGTAAACTTGTCCACTCGTACCAGCAATGTAACAAAATGTGAAATGAAGAGTGTAACTTATAACATGTGCTTCAAAATGATCCACTGTTGAAACTGGATGATTACATGATTAATAGAATAATAAACAGATTAGAGCCAATTTGCACCATCTTTCTATTCTCAAAAAAAAAAAAAAAAAAAATAACTCACCCACTGAGGCTGTGGACGCCCACAAAACTAAAACAAAAAAAAAACCAAAAAAAATTTAAATTCCTAGCACGTTGCTGTCTGTGAACTTCCCATCCTGCACTCCATGTAGAAAAATAGAGATTGGGAGCAGTAAATGTCTGATTTCACGCGACTGTTCCGTGCACTGTCGGTTGAATCTCAATGGTGTGGATTGGAATATGGCCAGCCCAAATGTCGAAATCCGTCATCATTTTTAAATAAATGGTTATTGCGATTTTGACTGTTTTATTAATTGATGAAATAGTAAACGGTTTCGTGACTGAATAAGTTGGTGGGGCGTCGTCTCCACTGCAGAAATACACTGGAGGGAAATAAATTTTCAGAGTGCCGTAAACAGCAGCTGTGCAATCGCGCATCCCGGTAAACTGATTAATGTCCGCTCTGTTGTTTTGGGGAATCCGCGGCAGGTGTGGGCCATATGTACCGCATTACAGGTACATGAAGCCTAGATTAGCATTTGACTATCGTGCCGGATTACTTCAATGCATAAACTGTCAGATAGACGGGGAGTTTTCTTTATAATCCTGTAGTGAGTTATAGACCGTAAATGAATCACATTCTGTAAGCTGAACTCGATCACAAAATAGCTGACGCGAATTTTCAATATTATACTAATAATTTCAATCGATGCATTGTTTGTTAAACACCAGAGACCATTTAACGTATCGTCAGTACTAAAGCGTGATTCAAGAATCCACTTTCGAGGTTGTCACAGGAAGTGACTCATTTCATACTTAGTCTATGAGCTATACCCTGGGATTCATTACGGAATTCATTGTTTTCTTCTTTCGGCAAGAGTGAATCCCACAACATAAATGTATTACGAATATTATTCTTTGTATGTATACAGTAGAGTATTATTCCTTGTGAACATCTATAAGCCGTAGGTGAAATGCTAGCTAACACGATTATTTAGCATAGTTAAAGCAATTACGTTATGCAGAACCAATTTATTTTGAAACTACGAGTAAAAACACTAAATTGTGGTGGTTGATGGAATTACTCATACAGCTTTTATCCCCATGTTTGTAGTAAACAAATGTGGTTTCAATTTTGCGCTGTACTGCTTGTGTCTAGAGAGAACGTTCATTGCGAAACAGCAAGCGAGGTGAACGGGAATCGTATTGACTTCAAGAGGGGTTAAATTTGCCGTTGAGCAATCCTAGCAACTAGACACTTCAAATACGGAATAATGGTGTTGGAAGAGAACACCGCAAAGAAACCCAGAAAATGTAATCACACTGCTCAACAAATCTGAAGGACGGGCTAGAGTAACACTGCATACTGTAAGTAGGCTGTTTATGTGTTTGTATGTTGGCAGCGGCATCTAGCGCTCTGCATTAATAACTCTGAGATCGCTGTGTGCACTCTGTAAGAGACTGCGACTAGTCGGACTCGCAGTTGGAGGTGAACAGCCAGCAGTGACGGAAGTTGGGAGTGAGTAGCCAGCTGTGATAGAGCACAGAGGGTAATAATTAGCTCTGTTGGACGTTTGCAGTATTAGCGCGGGCAGACGGTCTGAATGTGTATTCATCTTGGAGATTTATTACCGATGATTATACAATTTTTTTTGAACTGGTTGTCACTTGATTAAGATAAAATCTGCTAAATACATTGTTTGCTCTGCAATAAAATCTTTCCTTTGCTAACCACATGCCTATTAGTAGTTAGAACCTTCAGTAGTTAGAATCTCTTATTTAGCTGGCAGTACTGGCGCTTCTATCGCTGTAGTTAGCGCCATGATGATTTTCTGTGAGGTAAGTGACTTACGATATGTATGGGTTATTGTTAGGATTTCTTTAAACTCAGGGTCATTCTTCTGAGTTAATTTTAAAGCAGTCAGATCGCTTTACCGTTGAATATTTTGGGTAATTAATGAATAGGAAAAGTTTGAGTTCTGTTAGTCAGGGCATATTCTGGAGGTCAGAAATGAATTGATAAAGACTAACAAAGGGACAGTGCGTTCAATTCCACTCAGCAGTTTAAGTTCAATTGTATTGAGGAATTTCACTTGAAACGTAGATTCCCCGTCTCAGTTATTTGTGTTTAAGTAAACATTTTAATTAAGAAGTTTCAATACCAACAACTCGTTGGAAACGAATGAAAGCAGGGAGTGTGTCGCCAGAGGCCTCTCAGTCGTCCACGTATGGCTGCAGGTCACATGGCGAGAGATCAGCGTCACTGCAGCGCCTAATGGGGTCGGTCCAGCAACACGAGGCAGTAGAAGGAGCGGGAAAAGATAGTGTGCGGCCATCATCGAGCTGTTAAGATGCACTGTAGTGGTGTTCATCACAACGTGCCCGGGAGACCACATTTGGATGCCTTCAACTGGAGAAGAACCAGCGGGAAACAGGATGAAGGACTAAGTGTGAGTTGTGCAGTGTGATATTTCCCACAACTTTGTTTCACGTGAATTGAGAGAGTTCCGAACCACGGGCACTGCTGCTCGGAGAAGAGGAGGCGGACGACCATTATCACCTACCACAGCAGAGAACCACTACATGCTGCAGCAGGCAAGAGGGGACCAATGTCAATGACCAGGTTCAACTACAGTCACATTTAACAAGAGTGAAAGACATGCAATCCGTCGCTTCATTTTGACACGACGACTGCGTGGGAGTGGTCTCTTTGTTCGATGAACATTACGTTGTGTTGCGTTGACACCTGGACAGTGGTGGCACGTTTCGCGATGGTGGCAAGAGCATAGGTACTGGACCAATGAGAAATACGGCAGCGTACTTTTCTCGGATGAGAGCAGATTCAGTGCCAGCAGTTATTCTGGACCCACACTCATAAGGCGAGAGGTGAGGACACGTAATACACAAAAAACATAGTCGAACATGATAGTTTTGGTGGTTCAGATGTTATGATGTTCGAAGGCATAGTACTGCAAGTCTTAGGTACACTCACCAGTCAACGCTATTGTGACGGTGTACTCCTTCTCCACTGGCGACCTTTCATGGGTGCATTCGGCCATGAACTCATTTTTATGGATGACAGTGTGCTGCCGCCTCGAATAGTGCCGGTGGAGGAGCTCCTGGAGCAAGAGGTAATTCTGCGAATCGACTGACCTGCCCGTTAATCCCGACTCAAATCGCATCGAGCACGTGTGGCTTGTGTCGAGAAGACGTATTACATGACGTCCACAGGCACCAACAACAAACCAACAGTTGTCAACTGCAGTGGAGGAATGGAGCGCCCTACCATAAGAACTCCCTACCAACTTTAGGGACAGCTCGTTGCAGATGGTGCATGCTCTGCCGTCCGTGGTGATCACATACCTTATGTAGAACCACGCCACACCTGGTACCTTCATAAATCGTACTGTCTTCAGCGTAACTATTAATTTTGAAGAAAATTGTCATTTCTATTCGTCTCACTGCCTACTTCTTTCAGCTCCTTTTGTACTATACTGTAGCAGTCGTTTCTGTTTATGGTGCAAGATTCATCGAGTCATCTTTCTGGCAATGACATATAATGCTACAGCTGCTATAGACTTTAAATTTTGCACACAAGTGTAAGTTGGATATTTGTTTTAACACGGGACAACCAAATATCAGAAAAATACCCATCGTACGGAAAAATGGTTCCAGTTGCAGATTTTATATTTTTAAGGACAGCATCCATTTCTGCTAAAATTGCCCATCTCCTAATCCCCCAAAACCCATACTTTATTTACAAATGGGAATCCTCCACTTTTATATACTTTCTCTCCACCATAAAATACGTTGAATTTACCAGTAATATTGTTTAGATTCATGATAGATGACATTGTAATCGACCAAACTTCAGTTTTCATGTTTTCGCAATAAAAAACCGTCATTTAATGCTAGTGAAGATCTATGTCTTTGTTCTAAACGGTTGTTATTATTGTTAAAAAATTATTAAATTCAGCAAACTGGGTTGTATGATAAAATATTTTAGGGTTATATATGTAAAATTCTTGCTTGTAAGGCAAATGTAACGTAATGCCCATATTTATGCCCTTCAGGGTTGATTTCGGTGAGTCTCCACACCATCAGGGTGCTTGATTCTGGTGAATCCCCTTTAATATCATCGCAAAGTAATTCATTTCGGTGTGTCCTTTTGTCTAACGGCAGTAACTTCCGCACAGTTTACATCACCGCAAATGGGATTTCTTTTAGATAAACTCTAGGTATTTTTGGCGTATAATTCAAATCTGAATTAAAATAAGAAATATGACTTTAAAATGAAACGTTGATTCCCTCGTGAGGGATGTCTGGATTAGGGGATTTCCAATTTCAGCAGATACCCATGTCCTCTTTGAAAATACAAACCTACCATCTAGAATTAATTTTTTCGTACCATGCGTATTTTTCGACATACACTCCTGGAAATGGAAAAAAGAACACATTGACACCGGTGTGTCAGACCCACCATACTTGCTCCGGACACTGCGAGAGGGCTGTACAAGCAATGATCACACGCACGGCACAGCGGACACACCAGGAACCGCGGTGTTGGCCGTCGAATGGCGCTAGCTGCGCAGCATTTGTGCACCGCCGCCGTCAGTGTCAGCCAGTTTGCCGTGGCATACGGAGCTCCATCGCAGTCTTTAACATTGGTAGCATGCAGCGACAGCGTGGACGTGAACCGTATGTGCAGTTGACGGACTTTGAGCGAGGGCGTATAGTGGGCATGCGGGAGGCCGGGTGGACGTACCGCCGAATTGCTCAACACGTGGAGCGTGAGGTCTCCACAGTACATCGATGTTGTCGCCAGTGGTCGGCAGAAGGTGCACGTGCCCGTCTACCTGGGACCGGACCGCAGCGACGCACGGATGCACGCCAAGACCGTAGGATCCTACGCAGTGCCGTAGGGGACCGCACCGCCACTTCCCAGCAAATTAGGGACACTGTTGCTCCTGGGGTATCGGCGAGGACCATTCGCAACCGTCTCCATGAAGCTGGGCTACGGTCCCGCACACCGTTAGGCCGTCTTCCGCTCACGCCCCAACTTCGTGCAGCCCGCCTCCAGTGGTGTCGCGACAGGCGTGAATGGAGGGACGAATGGAGACGTGTCGTCTTCAGCGATGAGAGTCGCTTCTGCCTTGGTGCCAATGATGGTCGTATGCGTGTTTGGCGCCGTGCAGGTGAGCGCCACAATCAGGACTGCATACGACCGAGGCACACAGGGCCAACACCGGGCATCATGGTGTGGGGAGCGATCTCCTACACTGGCCGTACACCACTGGTGATCGTCGAGGGGACACTGAATAGTGCACGGTACATCCAAACCGTCATCGAACCCATCGTTCTACCATTCCTAGACCGGCAAGGGAACTTGCTGTTCCAGCAGGACAATGCACGTCCGCATGTATCCCGTGCCACCCAACGTGCTCTAGAAGGTGTAAGTCAACTACCCTGGCCAGCAAGATCTCCGGATCTGTCCCCCATTGAGCATGTTTGGGACTGGATGAAGCGTCGTCTCACGCGGTCTGCACGTCCAGCACGAACGCTGGTCCAACTGAGGCGCCTGGTGGAAATGGCATGCAAGCCGTTCCACAGGACTACATCCAGCATCTCTACGATCGTCTCCATGGGAGAATAGCAGCCTGCATTGCTGCGAAAGGTGGATATACACTGTACTAGTGCCAACATTGTGCATGCTCTGTTGCCTGTGTCTATGTGCCTGTGGTTCTGTCAGTGTGATCATGTGATGTATCTGACCCCAGGAATGTGTCAATAAAGTTTCCCCTTCCTGGGACAATGAATTCACAGTGTTCTAATTTCAATTTCCAGGAGTATATTTAGTTACTCCGAGCTAAAATTGACACCGATTATAGCGGTGCAGTTTCGGTAGGTTACAGTGAACAATGTGTCGAAGTTTCTGACACATGAAACTAATTTTTAATCCTTGTATTGACGTGTGTGGAACATTCTCAAATAAGAGAAAGATAAAAGCGCCACTAACCCCTTCCCTCCGACATGGAAAGCGGTGAAACAAACGTTGCGTCGTACTGTAATAAATGTAACAAGCGCTTAATGCAGAAATGGTTATGTGTTTGTCATGACTGTGTTATCGAGTTCTCGAAATGTTAATTTTGATTGCCGACGCAATCTACAAAGGGATTCAGCTCAGACGATAGTGCGCGAGTAATTTCATCTGCACGTATCGCTGCACAGGATCCTGTTACGCGGCAATCATGCCTTTGCAAATTGTCGGTGTTACCTAGAGTACCTCTTGTATTAACTGTCGTCACAGGTAGGAAACCAGTGATGAACGTACTGGCTATTTCTCGTTTCCCGAGCAACCGAACACTCTTTCTCCTATATATCTGTGCAGATGGTGTGTAATGGTCTGCGCGGAATTTGCGTCATATGTGATGTAGGTACCGAAAACGTTTCTCATGTCCAGTGCAATATTCTCTGATAACTGATGTACAATATCCGTTAGCAACTGTAGGTAATCGTGGCTATTCAGCGAACCGTCATGAACACAGGGAGCAGTGACGGGGTTCCTCATAAGCTCGCACCACACGTACGCCGATCGAGGTCGTCATTTATCGACTTCTCTAAGCCAACGAGGATTTGCTACGGACCAACAGTGCTTGTTGCAATTAATTATTTACCTATGGTCAGTAAACACAATTTGGAGAACTCCCCCTATCTTTGGAAATAAGTGGCATGAAGGTGTGGTAGAGTGAAATGTCCAAACGATCTAATGTGTTGAAATGTAGTATTCGCTGGACACTCTTCTGCATGATTTCGCATACACGTTCAGACTTCATCGTAGAAGAATGTTCATAATGTGTTTTCTCTTCTTCTGGCCTTAGCTTGTATCTTCACGGCAATGTCAGTAGTACAAGGTAGCCTGAAACCTATCCTGTCGTCACCCACCTCGAGCCCCCCCCCCCCCCTCTCCCGACCGGGAAGGAATTTTTGTGTCCCATCTATGTGCCTCTAGTGTTACCGTATCGCATGTGAATCCTGCAACCGAGGTGGGACGAAAGTACCAGCGCAGTTTTCACTAGTCATCTGTACTGAAGTCACTGCATACGACATCCGTGACTACATGGCATATCGACACAAGTCGTTAATCCGACAGCGGAGTCGATCACGGGCCGGCTTCCCTCCCCGAATCACGAAAGTGGCATGTTAACAGGCGGCTAGTCACAACTGCACTATCGCTGATAAAATGTTAGGTACTCCAACAGTGACTGTGAATGGTTTCAATATAAGTTTACCATTTTGCATACAACCGCATCGTTGCGACATTCGGCTTAGTAGACGGTTTTCACTTTTCCGATTGCCACATAGATTAAGAATATCTGAATCTACGTCTACATACCTACTCCGCAAGCTACCGTACGGTGTGTGGCGGAGGGTATTCTGTGCCATTTCTAGTTCTATCCTTTCCAGTTCCACTCGCGAATAGAGCTAGGGGGCCCCCGTAGTAGCCATAATTTCTAGAATCTTCGTGGTCCTTACGTGAAATGTACATTAGCGTCAGTAAAATCGTCCTGAAATCAGCTTCAAATGACAGTAGTCTCAATTTTCCCAGAAGTATTTTCCAAAATGAAAGTCGCATTCTCTCCAGAGACTCCCACTCCAGTTCCCCAAGCATGTTCGTAATACTCGCTTGTTACCTACGAATAACAAATCCAGTAGCCCGCCCCAACTGCTTCGATGACTTCCTGTAATTCGACCTGGAAGGCACCTCAAACACTCGAGCACTTCTCAAGGATGAGTTGCATAAGTGTTCTACACGCAGTGCCCTTACATTTGAACAACGCTTTTCCAAAGTCGACCATTCGCCTTCCATATTACTATTATCGCAAGATCGTCCCATTTCATATCGCTTTGCAACGTTGTTCCTAGATATTTAGTCAGTGTGACTGCATCAAGAAGCGCACTACTACGGAACTTCCTGGAAGATTAAAACTGTCTGCCCGACCGAGACTTGAATTCGGGACCCTTGCCTTTCGCGAGCAAGTGCTCTACCAACTAAGCCACCCAAACAGCACTCACGACCCGTCCTCACAACACAATTTAATGATTTATTATTAATATACATAGTGTTGCTACAAGGAAAACACAGCTATCACATATAATATTGGTTTCGAAGATTCATAAGCTGGAAGAGAAGCTAAGCTTCCACATATAATGTTACTCTTTTTGGGCGCGTGTTACACTTTAACGTACACCACACAAGCGTGCCAGTAACATTTTTAATAATGACTTAAGTGCCTGGTGATATGAGCACGAAATACTTCTAGATGGTCGTCCTCAAAGAGTTCGTTTTTAAATGAGAGTCAAACGTTGTGTGATTCTTCGTACATTCTCGCACTCATCTTGCGTAAAAGGAAATTTACTTTGAAAGTAACACTTTTCAAACCACCATTTGCAATACTTGCCCCTGCACTGTTAGAAATTGGCTCGTTTCAGCAGTTGCCAGAGAGCGCCAGGTAACAGGCGTCACTGCGCTGGCGCAGGTACGATGACGCACTAAGACCGCATGTTCGTACGTGTAAAACATAAATAGATCTTACATTATGTCATTAAAGAAACGAGACATCAGAGGATACTTCAAGAGCATCAGAATTTCGTGAACCACATTAAAATACCTAATTCGGCTCAAAGTGCACATTCGTATGTCCAGATTCGGATATAAATTTTCTTGAGTACCATTACTGTATTATGTTTCGTTGTTTATTGGTTCAAATGGCTCTGAGCACTATGGGACTCAACTGCTGAGGTCATTAGTCCCCTAGAACTTAGAACTAGTTAAACCTAACTAACCTAAGGACATCACAAACATCCATGCTCGAGGCAGGATTCGAACCTGCGACCGTAGCGTTCTTGCGGTTCCAGACTGCAGCGCCTTTAACCGCACGGCCACTTCGGCCGGCCGTTGTTTATTGTGGCATAATGCCATACGGGCTAGAAGATGGAAAACGTGCACTTGAAATGTAGCGAACGGTTGAAACTAGCCTACAGCGTGAAATTAAACACTTCCTTTCAAGTAAATTGACTGCCTCAGCGCAAAAAATTAATAAAAGCCAAATCATTTTAGCTAACCGACAAAAATAACTTCATTGCTCTACAAGGCGATTAATGCTTGACTGTCAGAAAGGTGAAAATAAAACTTGAAACTAATAACAAATTTCAGCCTTCCGTAACTATGCGAACGTATTTTAATTTATTTTATAGGTCTCGGCCACAGAAATCCGTTTTGTTTTCGTTTAATGTAAGAGCAATAAATGAACAGGAAGCAGCAAAATCACCAAACGTTAATACAGGTCATGTGGAGACTACACTCCTCCCCACTACAATTGAGACTGCCCTGTGCATCAGCCCCGGATCTATGATATTTCCGAACCGGGGCAATGTTAGATAGTGGCGCCCAGCCACATAACTGTAGACAGAAGCGGGAGAAGGTACTACTCATATGCGACTCAACTGCCCAAGCGCAAGAGCCCGCCCGCAACTGCACAAATGAATCTAACGTAAATAGTTCTCACGCCATGCTCATCGGAGTCAATTTGTTGTTAGGAAGCAATCATAGTCTTCCTAAAGCCTTTGACACACTCCGCTTGTATGAGCACTGTGTTTTGTTGTTGTAGGGGAAGGCAGGGCAAGACGGGGAGGTGGGGTAAGACGGGGCAGGACTCTAAGTTACAGTTAGAGTATTGCCATCTGTGGATAGCTACGTCAACATCATCAATACACAGGTCCCAGTGTGTTGACATTGCTGAACCTTAGTTTCGCGGCAGTTTCTGTGAGCTTTGCAAGGTACGTACAAGTGTTATACTGATTTGCAATGTTTTACACCTTTCGAGGTCCTAAAACATGTGTTTCGTGAACATTTCTCCAGACTGTATATATAGCACTGAATAGTAGGTCTTATTAACAGTAAACTGTTGTGTCAGTACTCAATGTTCACTAAATAGTGTTCATGTAGGCGTAACATAACCTGACAGCATGGTGGGGGGCAAGACGGGGTGGGGCAAGATGGGGAGCTTCCCCGTCCTGCCCCTACTATTTGTCCAACCATTACGTTCTTATCGTCTCACGTGTTTACCTCGCTGCGGGTTTTGAACACGTACATTATACGTTGAATACAATTGTAAATAGAATGGTATTCGTTATTCCAACGTTTCATAACTAATTACAAAGTATGCCTTAGGCTGTATGGTGGATACAAATACACAAAACGTGCAAAGTCAGTATTCTTGCTGTGCTTTAACGACTGTCTATTGGAAATATGGTATTTACTATGTGATATAGATTACCAGGAATGGTCTGACTCAATAGTACGTTCCACGTGTTTTATTTTAGATGGTTCGCAAGTATCGGCGACAAAAGTCTAGGCAAGATTGGTCACTGGAGTCAATGGAAGGCGCTGAAAATGATGTTATAGAAGGTCATATGGGTTCTTTCACAGCTGCCAGACAGTTCAACGTGCCACGGACAACGATTGAACGACATGTGGCAAAGAAACGTGCTAATCCTGTCTATACAGTTGTGAAAAGGTTAGGACCAATCACTCCTGTGTTTACCCCAGAACAAGAGGCGGAACTTGAAGACTACTTAACACAGATGGAAGGACAGTATTTTGGCCTAACACTTAAATAACTTTGTGAACTTGCTTTCCAGCTAGCTGAACGAAGCAACATCAAACATGCATTTAATACTGCAGCCAAATCTGCTGGAAGAGGTTGCTTAAACCCAAGTTTACGGCAGACAGAATTTTCAATTGCGATGAGACTGGTTTAACAGTCATTCCAAAAGGTCACACAAAGGTGGTTGCTTTGAAAGGGCGCAGACAGGTGGGAGTCGTTACTTCAGTAGACAGAGGCCAGACTGTGACTGCAGAAATCTGTGTTTTGCCGTCGGGGTGCTACGTACCACCTATGTTAATTTATCCTCGAAAACGAATGCAAGAAGCGTTTGAGACTGGCCTGCTCCCTGGTGCCTGAGCAGAAGTCCAAGAAACAGGTTGGATGACGAAAGAACTATTTTTAACTTGGTTTAAGAAGTTTATTGCATTTACTGGAGAGTCAAAGGAATGACCAATACTTCTCATATTGGACGGCCACAAAACGCACACCAAGAATTTAGAACTGATAGATGTGGTCCGCAATAATGGGGTTGTCTTGCTGTGTTTGCCACCATACTGCTCACACCGTCATCAACCATTGGACGTGGCACTTATGAAACCTCTCAGTAAATTTTACAAAGATGAAGTAAGATCGTGGCTTTGCACCCAACCTGGAAAAGTTGTTACGCAGCATTAGATCGCAAGTTTATTCGGCAAAGCCTTCATTCATTCAGCTACAATGTCCATAGCAGTGAACTGGTTTCGGAATACAGGCATTTGGCTTGTAAACACAAATGTGTTTCAAGAAAGTGATTACCTTCTCTGTTCTACAGACATTCATCAAGCTCACACATCTGAAGTGACAGAAACGGAAGACCAATTACCAGAGATGTTGTCAAGACGTAAAACACCTGAACAATTAACAATTGACGATCAAGCCTCTGTTTCGTCTAACTTTCAGGTTACCAGCCCTGAAATGATGTTAGCTATTCCAAAGGTGGATAAAAAAAACCAAAAGGAAACCATCTAACAGGCCTGAAAAACCCGTTGTTTTAACCGAATATCCTTATAGGAGTGAACTATCTGAAGAAATTAGACCAAAAGGAGTCCCCAAACGTGCTGCATGTAAGCGGAAACTCTTCTCAAAGACGTTTAATAAACCTGGGATACCACCAAAAGGACATAATGACAACGAAAAAGTGACGAACGTTACTAACGTCTTAACCACCCCTTATTGCTCAAGGGATAATAAACTGAGGTCGAATGACAACGAGGAAGAGAGTGAAGAATGTTTATACTGCTATGATTTCTCTGAAGGAGGCTGGATACGGTGTATTAGCTGCGGACGCTGGGCCCACGACACTTGTGCAGGGATAGAAAGTGATGATGACGAGGTTGTCCACACTTGTGTTCTATGTAAAAGTAAGAGGCCTAAATAAAACCTAATACCTGATTCTACAATTCGCAGAACCACGTGATTTCGTTATTCCAGTCCTTATTTAAGCTTTAGAGATGAATTCATGCTAGTTCCCCATCTTACCCCGCATATGGGACAAGACGGGGAA
The DNA here is from genome assembly GCF_021461385.2 of Schistocerca piceifrons. Lineage (NCBI taxonomy): Eukaryota > Metazoa > Arthropoda > Insecta > Orthoptera > Acrididae > Schistocerca > Schistocerca piceifrons. The sequence continues at coordinate 636,018,447 of NC_060139.1, forward strand.
TTGGTAGGTTATGTTTCAAATCGAGATATTTCTAACAAAATGTAACAAGTTTGCATGTTTCTTTGCATGCTATTGTAATTCAATGGTTAAGTAAACAAATGATAATCAAACCTACTTGAATTTGTTTATTTTTGTCCCTTTTGTAAGGGTTTAAAGTTAGCTTCCCCATCTGGCCCCGCCTTCCCCTATATGGCGCATTTCCTTTGCGACTTAAGTTTCTTTTTCTCTCCTTCATTTTTTGTTGCTGCAGTATTATTCTGCAGAAGCAGGTTACAGTAACATTCTTTTTTAGAGTATTGGTTCTTACTATTCAAAATCACAAAAATTTAACTGAAAACTAAAACAATGAAAAATTACGAGAATTCTAAAAAAATCCCGGTTTTTTCCTGGTTTTCTCTCGGATAAAAAAATTCCCGGGTTTTTCCCGGATGTCCCGGTTGTCCAGGGTCGTATACACCCAGCATGCTTGTAGATATGTGCGGTCCTCAGGGGATACAACAGAGAATCTTCACGTCAGTATATCAAAGAAACGACTCCAAAAGTAGCCTCCTTTCTGTATCCCAAAATTCTGTTGAAACTATACGTGTGTTTGCCTGTACGCTTGAAGCCTCTCAGTCTGCGTTCTGTTGTTGGAGTGATCATCCAATCTTTTCCTTAAGCACTATACCAGAAATAATAGCCCGTGGTAAACTTAGCTTGCCATTTTCTGACATGATATCCTACCATAAACGAAATACGGAAACAAACAATTTCGTAATAATAGATTTCCAAAAAACGTTTCGCACGTTCCCGCTTTGCAGACTGTTAACGAAGGTACGAGAATACAGAATAGGTTCCCAGGCATGGGAGTGGCTTGAAGAGTTCTTAAATAACGGAACCTGGTACTTTGTCACAGACGGCGGGTTTTCATTAGAGACAAAATTATCGCCGGCAGTGCCGCAGGTTCGTGTGATAGGACCGCTATTATTCTCTATAGAGATAAACAGATAAATGACCTGGCGAACAGGGTGAACAGCAATTTATGACTGTTTGCTGATGATGCTGTTGTGTACGGGAAGATGTCGTTGTTAAATTACTTAGAGATGACTTACACACGATTTCTAGTTAGTGTATGAGTAATAGTTAGCTCTAACTGTAGGAAAAAGTCTAAGTTAATACAGACGAGTAAGAAATACAATCCCATATTATTCGAGTGTAGCATTAGTAGCGTACTCCAGAACGAAATTTTTAAACTGTAACGGAGTGTGCGCTGACATGAAACTCCCTCGTAGATTAAAACTGCGTCGCACAGCGACTCAAACTCGGGACCTTTGCCTTTCGGAGGCAAGAGTTCTACCAACTTAGCTACCCAAGCACGACTCACGCCCCGTCCTCAGAGCTTTAATTCCCCCAGTATCTTGTCTCCTAACTTCCAAACTCCATACAAGCTCTCCTGCGAACCTTTTAAGACAAGAACTTTTGGAAGAAAGGATATTGTGGAGACATGGCTTAGCCACAGCCTGGGGGATGATTCCAGTATGAAATTTTCACTCTGCAGCGGAGTGTGTGTTGTAAGGACGGGTCGTGAGTGCTGTTTGGGTGGCTTAGTTGGTAAAGCACTTGCTCGCGAAAGGCAAAGGTCCCGAATTCAAGTCTCGGTCCGGCAGACAGTTTTAATCTTCCAGGAAGTTCCGTAGTAGTGCGCTTCTTCATGCAGTCACACCGACTAAATATCTAGTAACAACGTTGCAAAGCAGTATGAAATGGGACGATCTTGCGATAATAGTAATAGGGAAGGCGAATGGTCGACTTTGGTTTGTGGGCAACTTTAGGAAAGCGTTGTTCAAATGTAAGGGCACTGCGTGTAGAACACTTGTGCAACTCACCCTTGAGAAGTGCTCTAGTGTTTGAGGTGCCTTCCAGGTCGAATTAACGGAAGTCATCGAAGCAGTTGGGGCGGGCTACTGGATTTGTTAACCGTAGGTAACAAGCGAGTATTACGAACATGCTTGGGGAACTGGAGTGGGAGTCCCTGGAGAGAATGCGACTTTCATTTTGGAAAACACTTCTGGAAAAATTGAGACAACTGTCATTTGAAGCTGATTTCAGGACGATTTTGCTGGCGCTAATGTGCATTTCACGTAATGACCACGAAGATTCTAGAAATTATGGCTACTACGGGGGCCCCCTAGCTCTATTCGCGAGTGGAACGGGAAAAAATATAACTAGAAATGGCACAGAATACCCTCCACTTAAGAGTGATCTTGCTATTGGCGGCTACATCAAGTGTCCCATGCTGTCATCAGCTGGCGAGATCATGTGACATGAGCTATGACTGGCCTACAAAAGCGCGTAGCATTCTCGATTTCAATTCTTCGGGAAGTAACAAGTGGTGTTTGGTGAAATTTGAATTTATACCTTCGTAACACGAAAACATGCAGCGTACATGTTTCTGCACATCAAAAATCTTTCCAACACGTGTTTTTCCCCCCTGAGTTTCGTCTCTTAAAGTGCCGGGATATTCTACGTCGGTGTATAAAACCATAAACATTTAAAGGATTGATAAGCTTTATAGTGCCGAGGAAAAGTATACTGTCGCTTAACACGGAAAAAGTGTATTTACACCCGGGAGAAAATGTATTTTCAACCGGAAAATCCGAGAAAAATCCTGGAATTTTCTTTTCCTTCTCCATGTATACACCCTGGCATGGATCTTTCGTATTTCTCTGGCCTCATAGGTAGCCGGCTACATGCCAAGTCCCAGTGGAGGCTGTTTGGTTTCAGCGGCAAATCAGACGCTTGCCATGAGAAATCGTTCTTACTGTGACTGGACTTCGAGGTAGTGTGACTCAGTCACTCTCCTACTGTCTTGACTCGTTTAAAAAGAAGAAATGGAATCGCCAGAGACCCGAAGTTGATAAGAAGGAATTGCTAGAGGATAAACCCAAGGTTGTAGAAACATGCATTACTGTGTAAAAAAATTGGTGCCACCTATAGATGGCAAATTATAGAATCCCTTGGAAAAAAGAAAATCAGTTGTGTGAGTATCTAAAACTCAGATGGCATGGCGCTACTAAGCAAGATATGAGAGTAAGATAGTAAGGTAATCGGTGCAGTGATTTTAACTGAATGTATAACAAGATGCAGCCCACTTGATCATAGTACGTGTCAAACTGCTGTAGCAGGACATTTATTAATGTCAGTGACTTAAACTACCTGTAGAGTTAAGGTGAAGAACTTGCCTGCTTTGGAGATTATACTGGTATACAGAGATTTTATGCTTTACAAAGTGAGATGAATGCAGCACATGACATGGTTTAAAGGTTTTTACATTTTGTGATGTAAGCCTGTCTATAACCAGCAGGCTCTGGAGTAATAATCTGGTTTGTAATGTGGCTAAGACATAAGCCACAAAATACTACAGCGCACGATTAGTCTTGTCACAGGCACGCATTGGTAGAAAGTTCACTAGGAAAGGCTTGCTGAAATGCTATGCGGAACGATTTGCGACTGTTGCTACTGTCGGTACGGCTGCTTTATTATGGTTACATCCGTAAGGTAGAGTTTCAGCAGCTGTATAAAAATAATCAGCAGGTAGGTTATGGGAACGTCAGATGAGAGATGTAAAGGTATATATGATAAGCGATGGTGATGTGTTCGTGTTTGTAAGGAAATGTTTCATTTATGTGGAATAATAATAGAGTGCAGTGTGCAGCAAGGTGTGACCAGTTGTACTGAATCAGGTCAGGCCATGTATGAAATGTGCTCTAGGCAGGACATTTCCAAATACCAGTAATTCACTAACACTATCGTAAAAATGAGGAATTCACCTACTCTAATGAGCATGTTTTGACGTTATAATGTTTACCTGTGTGTCTCAAACATAGTTAGCACATAATACGGTTCAGGGTTGAAAATGTGTGCTAACCGAATGAAATAAAATAAACAAATAAATAAATATAAAAATTAAAAATGGAGAAAAATTGTATTGGCTATGTCTGTAGAGATTGACAGACGTTGGTTCTGGACACGCCGCTGTTATTTCTGTTTTATAATAATGTGTATTGTAAAGTGTGTCCTACTATAATTATGTAAAAATATATAAATGATTATAATTAACTGTAACTGTTGTTAAGAGGGTTAGTGCTGTTAAAAGAGATCCGATACCACCAAATAAAAATGCAAATAACGTCTTAGTTACGTAAGAGGCTGTCATATACCGCAATTAGCGACGTCTACGGAGGCCACGAGGTGACTATGGTAGCGCAGCGTTACAATTTGCTGCGTTCGACTGGATGGAAACCATGTTACATGTTCGTATGAGGTCTTACGTTTTGCATTCTTGCATTGGTTTCTAACGATGAATATGGACATTTGTTATATATACATTGGTAGACTGTATGAATACGTTTACAGTAAAGGTATTAAAACATGAATTGCACGAATGAAATAGTTTCTAATGCTTCATGTAACGTTCAACTTATACACTGATGAGCCGAAACATTATGACTGCCTGCTTAATAGCTTGTTTTCCCGTCTTTGGAACGAAATACATCACTGATTCTTGGTACCAGCGATCCGTCAGTTTGTTGATAGGTATGTGGTGATATGTTGCATTAGATATCTATGCACAGGTCATGTAATTCGCGTAAATAACGAGCCATTGATTTGCATACGCGGTAATGGCTCCTGATAGCGACCCAGACAAATTTGGGATTTGGTCGCCCGACATCAAAGTGAGTTCACTATGATGCTCCTGAAGCCACTGTAGCGTGGTTCTGGCTCCAAGAGACGGTCAATTATATTGCTGAAAGATGACATCGCCGTCGCAGAAGACATCAAGCATGAAGGGGTGCAGGTGTTTTGCAGCTGTCAGCGTGTCTTCGATTGCTACCACAGGTCTCCTGCAAGCACAAGAGAATGTCCCCCATAGCATAATTCTGTTTCCACCAGCCTGAGCCCGTGCCACGCTGCAAGTTCCGAACTGCCGTTCACCCAGATGACGGCGTTTGTGGAGACGACCATCGACCTAGTGTAGCAACAATGTGTTTCACCGGAAGAGCCGACACATTTCCATTGATCGACGGGATGAATCCCGATAGTCCCGTGCCCATTGCAATCGTAACTGACTATGTCGTTGGGTCAACACGTGAATATTTAGGGGTCACCTGCTGCGGATCTACATGTTCAATAATATGCTATGAACGGTGTCTTCCGAAACAGTTGTGCGTGCACCAGCATTGTGACCTTTCGGCAGAGATGCCATAGTCACCATCTATTCTGTTTTACAGAGCAGACAAACATTCGAACCCCAATTCCTGTAAAAAGTTGTGGACGTTCAACCATTGAGCACCAAGTGGTAGTTTCACTGTCCTTCTACCTGTAGATGCCCACGACAGCAACACGTGAACATTCGACCATCTTCGCCCTTTTCGACATAATCTGTGTAATAATGATCTGCCCTTTGTCAGAGACGCTTATGTCAATGGATTTTCCCTTTTGCAGCCCATAACCTTGCAAGGGTGATCCCTCATCCCTGTCTACTACGCTTACGTTCTTTTTACCAAGTCACGTGCTCACAAAGCCATGAGGTGGCATCCAAGGTCGCGGTGGGCAGTGATCATAATGTTTTGGCTGATCAGTATACGTATAGGTGTGGATTGTAATTTTACCTCTGTTAACAGCATAAAATCATTTTTACGGTGTGCTTTGGAGATAGTGGCGGTCCAAAACTATCCGCCAAAAAGATATGACCATTAAGACAATTATCCCAGCAGTGAGGAATATTGAGAAAAGAAATCTATTTCATACCCAAGTTACTGGTATTACGGCTGAAAGGTGAAAGGAATATATAGAGGGTCCATAACAGGGAAACACAGGACGAAGTTGAGACAGGAGATGTGATACAGCATGAAGAATCTCACAGAGTACTGAAAGAGATATGTGAATGGAAGGGCTCCGGAGTAGACCTCATTCTGTAGAATTACTGTGAGCCATGGGACATACATACATGAATCCTTGTTCATAGATCATGAATACGACATTTCGTAATGATGTGGAACGTGTCACATAATAATTAGGTAATCAAGTTGGTTTTTCTTTTTAGTAATATAGCCAAGCCAAATTTTTCCACAGGGTGTGCACGGGAAATCCCCTCGCACTACTGAGAGACTGTAATATTTTCAGTACTAAAGAATTCGTCTGTTACCAGGTGGGAATACGGCCGAACCTTTACTTTAATAATAGTTGCAAAGTATTGACACGAAATATTAACGTGAGAGTGGAAAAAACTGGTAGGGGTCGTCCTTGAGAAAGCTTAGCTTGGGTTCCGGAAAATGTAGAAGACACGAGGTAATACTGACTATACGTATTATGTTCGAATAAGGCAAATCAGAATTTATAGCAGTGATAGATTTAGAGAAAGGTTTTGACCTATTGTCAGGACTATACTCTATAAATTTGATAGTAGCGCGGATATAATACAGGAAGCGAAAGTTTAGTTGCAACTTGTATACAAACCAGGCAGCCGTTATAAGAAGACAAGGAAAACAGTAGTTCAAAAGGAAGTGACATAGCATATCCCCGATGTAATGCAATCTGCAGACTGAGCAAGAAGAAGATAAGCAAAAATTAGGAAAAGAAAGAAGAAATAAGAATTTAAAGACTGAACAACTGCATTGTGGTTTTCTCAAAGACAAACGACTTGGAAGAGCATTTGAACTGGACAGATACATTTGAACTGTACAGATATTGCCTAGAAATGAGATGAACATCCACAAAAGTAAAACAACGGTGATAAAAACTAGCGAAATTAAATCACGTGATACGGAGTGGAAGTGATTGAAAAATGAGATACTAAACGTAGTAGATGAGTTTTTCAATTTCGGCAGCAAAATAAGTGGTAATGTCCAAAACAGACAAATAAAAACGCAGGCTGGGAATGTCAACGAAAGCGTTACGGAAAGAGATGAATTAGTTAACATACAATAAAAATTTAAATGTTAGTAAGTCTTTTGTGAAGGTATTCGTTTGGATTGGTAGCCATATGCGGAAATGACACTTGGACGATAAGCAGTACAGACAAGAAGAGAACAGAGTATCAACTGTGATGCTACAGAATATTGCTGAAAATAAGATGAGCTGATCGAACAACTAATTAGGACGTATTGAACTGTATATAAATAAAATTTATCGCACAATCTGACTAAAAGCCGGGATCGCTTAATAAGACGCATCCTGCGGCATCTAGTAATAGTGAATTTGATAATGGAGGGAAGGAAAGAGAGAGACCAGGGCATGAATACAGTAAGCGGGTTCATATGCATGCAGATTGCAGCAGTCACTCAGAGATGACGGGCTTTGCGAAGTGTAGACTAGCTTGGAGAGCTCCATCAAATCCGTCTTCGGACTGAAATCCACGAGAACAACTGCCTGGTTTCTGGTCAAGCAAGCGGTTGTCGGTCGCTGCTTTTACTTCATTTCTATCGAAATCTGCTGATGAGACCGTTACATGTTTTTGTATTAAGCAATATTCTACAAGTACATTCTGTATAAGACGGACTTATTTTTCAAATGCTGCGGTTATGGACTATAAATGTTTCCCTCCCTTTGGCAGTTTGACTGGAAACGGAAGGTAGTTCCTAGTGGATGGTGTTGAGCTTTATGCTCACATGGACCGGTTGATCCAAGCATTCCATTGGCATGTATACTGAAACTAGACATCAAAGCTACAAGTAAGCCGGCGTCCTTCTATTCGGCATAGCGACCTAATATTTGTACATATTTTGAATTTCGATGCTGATTAATCGCCTTCAATTTACAGCTTCAATCTCTGTAAAAATAATTCTATTTTTAGTATTTAACTTCTCGGTTAGAAATAAAAAATGTTTCAATGTTTTCGGAAATACAACCCCAAAGGGTGTGAAATAGGGAGTGAAACGTTTTTAGAGAATATTTGATAGTGAAATCAGAATCGCATTTTAGTCAGAAGTACGTTCGGAAAAGACCTTGATTCCACGCCATTAATAAGCAGGATAAGTTGTCACCAGAAATAAAGAATATCATCTGGAGTATGACAGGACTGCTGTCGTTCTCTACATACATAAATGATTTGGCGGACAGGGTTGACAGAGTGGGTTGTTTGCTCATGACGCTGTGCCGTAAGGCAAGATGTCGCAATTTGGTGACTGTAAAAAGATATCTTGGACAAAACTTCCAGTTTGCGAGATGAATGACAGCTAGCCCTGAATGTGTAAACATGTAAGCTATGCGGATGAGTAGGAAGATCAAACCTACAATGTTCGGATACAGTATTACTAGTGTCCAACTTGACACAGTCAAGTCTTATAAATATCTGGATGTAACGTTGCAAAGCGATGTGGAGAGGAACGACCAGGCGAGAACTGTGATAGGGAAGGTGAATGGTCGACTTCAGTTTATTTGGAGAATGTTAGGGAAGAGTGGCAAAACTGTAAAGGGGAACACGTATAGGACGCTGGTGCGACCTATTCTTGAGTACTGCTCTTGTGTTTGGGATCCGTACCAGGTCAGATTGGAGGAGAACATCGAAGCAATTCAGAGACGGGCCGCTAGATTTGTTACCGGTAGGTTCGAGCAAATCGTAATAGTTACGGAGATGCTTCAGAAACTAAAAAGGAAATTCCGGAGTAAAGGCAACGTTGTTTTCGGGAATCGCTATTGAGAAAATTTAGAGAACCGATATTTGAAGCAGACTGCCCTACGATTCTACGGCCGCCAGCATACACTGCCCATAACTACAACGAAGATACAATATGAGAAATTACGGCTCATACGGAGGCATATACACAGTCGTTTTTCCCTCTCTCTGTTTGTGAGTGGCAGAGGATAAGTAATGACTAGTAGTACAGGGTACCCTCCGCCACTCACTGTAAGGGGGCTTGCGGATCATCTATGTAGATGTGGAAGTTTAGAATGTGCTGCAATTTTTCAGACTACAGCCTTGCCGCAGTGGTCTACATCTACATCTACGTGATTACTCTGCAGCTCACGATAAAGTGCCTGGCGGAGGGTTCAATGAACCATTTTCAAGCTATCTCTCTACCGTTCCACTCTCGAACGGCACGCGGGAAAAACAAGCTCTTACATTTTCCCGTGCGAGCCCTGATTTCTCTTATTATACGATCGTGATCATTTCTCCCTATGTAGGAGGGCGGCAACAGAATGTTTTCGCAATCGGAGGAGAAAACTTGTGACTGAAATTCCATGAGAAGATCCCGTCGCAACGAAAAACGCCTTTGTTTTAATGATTGCCACTCCAATCCACGTATCATGTTTGTGACACTGTCTCCCCTATTTCGAGATAATACAAAACGAACTGCCCTTCTTTGTACTTTTTCGATGTCATCCGAAATCAGTCTCACCTGATGCGCATCCAACACCGCACAGCAGTACTCCAGAATAGGTCCGACAAGCGTGGTGTAAGCAGGCTCTTTAGTAGACCTGTTGCACCTTCTAAATCTTCTGCCAATGAATCAAAGTCTTTGGTTTGCTCTACCCACAATATTATCTATGTCATCGTTCCAGTTTAGGTTATTTGTAATTGTAATCCCTAAGTATTCAGTTGAATTTACAGCCTTCAGATTTGTGTGTCTTGTCGCGTAATCGAAATTTAGCTGATTTCTTTTAGTACTCATGTGAATAACTTCACATTTTTCCTTATTCAGGATCAACTGCCACGTTTCGCCAGCGGTTCCCGTCCGATCACCGAAGATAAGCGCTGTCGGGCTGGGCTAGCACTAGGATGGATGCCCATCCAGTCTGCCGACCGCTGTTGGCAAGCGGGGTGCACTCAGCCCTTGTGAGGCAAACTGAGGAGCTACCTGATTGAGAAGTAGCAGCTCCGGTCTCGTAAACTGACATACTGCCGGGAGAGCGGTGTGCTGACCACATGCCTCTCAATATTCGCATCCAGTGAGGTCTATGGGCTGAGGATGACACGGCGGCCGGTCGCTCCTGTTGAGCCTTCATGGCCTGTTCAGGAGCTTTTTTCCAGTTTGGCGATTTTTGAACCAAATCAAAGGAAGCTATGTAACAGTCACCGAGACCAATAAGCTTTTTGAGATCTGCACAGAAAAGGAAACATATCTTTAATTCATTAACTTTTGGGTAAGCTTAGTATGTATCCATAAAACTATTTTTCTTCTAATAACTAAGCAAAGTTATCAATGATAATGACAAAACTGATACCACTTTTAAATGCGATTCTATATACGGAAATATCCATTGGAGATATAAGAATTCAGAACCGGGTTTAAGACTGGCGTTAATAAATAAGGTACCATCTATCCGATGAAACATTTGTGTCTTTCTTTTTTTTTCACTCCTTATATGAAATGAAATTATTTCCGTTGGAATACTTTAATGACGCAAAGACTGTCAGCTGTGTAAAGGGTCACTGACTTTATAGCGTATAGATGCACACATGAGCAACGGACATAACAACATATAATCCGACTAAAGAAAAACAAAGAAATCTGTGCAGACTATACAGTCTACGAAAACTAAGCAGCGAGCGCTAAGCTGGTACTCATACAAAATTTCGATTTCACAGATTAGACTAAGGCTACACGGGAGATTTTTAACGCGACGATTTTACCGTTGTTAACGCAACGGTATTTTCACTGAGACGCCGGATTACACTATACGTTAAATAACATAACATTTTATGCGTTAAATGACGCCGGATTATGAGTACGGCAGCTACAAAAGTTAACGTAGTTTTCTCCATAGGACACTTCACTGCGCACCTACTGGAGTGCATGTGAAATAAGCGCGTCAAGAATTCAGAAGTTCAGTGAAAGAACTAAGGATTACATCAAAATATACTATTTCGTTATCGATTGTTGAACGACGCTGATGTGTAGAATGTATGAGACTGGCGATGTACCATCAGACTTCCGGAGGAACGTCTTACACACAATTACGAAGAATGCAGGAACCGACAATTGCTAGAACTACCGCACAACCAGCGTAACAGGTCTCGCATCCAAGTTGCTAACAAGAATAATGTATATAAAAATGGAAAAGAAAATTGAGGATGCGTTAGATGACGATCAGATTGCCTGTAGCAAAGGTAAATGCATCGGAGATGCAACTCTGACGCTGGAGTTGACAATGGAAACAAGGCTGAAGAAAACTCAAGACACGTTCATAGGATTTGTCGACTTGCAAAAAGCGTTAGACAGTCAAAAATGGTATAAGGTATTCCAAATTATGAAGAAAATAGGAATAAGCTACAGGGAGAGACGGGTAATATACAACATATACAACCACAACCAAGAGGCAACAATAGGATTGGGAGGCCAAGAACGAACTACTCGGATTAAATAGGGTATAAAGTAGGGTTGCAGTCTTTCACCACTACAGTTCAGTCTATACTTCGAAGAAGTAAGCCGAGCGGGATTAGCCGTGCGGTTTAAGGACTAAGGACAGTCATGGACTGTGCGGCTGGTCCTGGCGGAGGTTAAAGTCCTCCCTCGGGATGGGTGTGTGTGTTTGTCCTTTGGATAATTTAGGTTAAGTAGCGTGTAAGCTTAGGGACTGATGACCTTAGCAGTTCAGTCCCATAACATTTCACACACATCTGAACATTTTTTGAAGAAGTAAGGACAGAAATTAAACAAATTTCAAGATCTGAACTAAATTTCACTTGAGTTTACTTAAGTTGTTCAGGTGCGTTCGTGGTCTTAACTTGTTGTGACTGAATTTTCCAAGCATTTTACGTCTTAAAATGCCAAAACTGAAGAATTTTAATTGCAGTCGTCAATTTTGCGCTAAACAAAACGACCTGCTGTACTGAGTTAAAGGGAAGAAGGATTACAGGATGTGGAGAATGGAATGAACAATCTAATGAGCTCACAACATGGAATGAGAGTAAATCGAAGAAAGACGAGAGTAATGAGAAGTACGAGAAATGAGTACAGCGAGCGTAACATAAGAACTGAGGATCTAAAGTAGACTAAAGTGGAATTCTGTTCCCTACGCAGCAAAGTATCCTATGATGGAAGGAGCAAGGAGGAAATAAAAAGCAGACTAGCAGGGTAAAAGATGATTCCAGGCCAATGAGAAGCCTACAGCTATCAAATATACTTCAAAATTCGAGGAAGAAATTTCTGAGAAAGTACGTTAGGAGCACGGCATTATATGAAGTGAAAAATGAGTGGTGAGAAAACAAGAACAGAGGAGAATCGACGTATCTAAGATGTGGTGCTACTGAAGAATATTGAAAACAGATTCGTCGTGGAACGGAATATGTGGAAGACACTGACAAGAAGAAGGCACACAATGATAGGATATCCGTAAAGAGAGACCACGAAATATTGTCCATGGTACTGGAGGGAGCTGTAGAGGGTCGTAATTGTGTATCGACCTCTTAAGACGAAGTATATGAAAATACGTGAAATCATAACATTTGCTTACCACTACATCCGCAGCTGAGCAGCGAGGAGTTAAACAGGAAACCACTCCCGTTGTAAACAATTTCGTTGGTTCAATCACCACCGGTTTCTCGCGATTATAAACCCAATTTCAAGTGAACAAGACTCCAATGGGAAAAATGGAAGAGTTTTAAAAAGAGACTATGTAGTACTTAAATTTTTTTGTTAATATAACAGAGGAAATTAACTGCCCCACAGTGCGTATGAAGTTGATACTGTCGGGCTACCCAGAATGAAACACGGTTGTCGCACCAAATAATCAACAAAACTGCCAAGAGAAACGAGGGGTCAAAGAAAGAAGAAAGGAGAAAAACCCAGTGTCAATGAACCACGTTAGAGAAGTTACAACATGAGGCGCGTGGCTGCCACACAGTGGACTCTAGGCTGCTGGCAGATGACAGCCACATGTGAAGCTGGGGTTGCGGTGCGCCGCGGCGGTAGGAGGCAGCCGCGCACGAAAATTAGCGACCGTCTTATTGCAAGGAAACATAAAGCCACCTAGTGGCGAGTAGCGACAGAGCTGACTAGCCAGATCGTTCACTATAATGGGTACACAACATCCAACTGAGTAAACGATGGTTATATTTACATCGCCAAAAATAAAAAAAAATTAATGTAAGATTTATGTACTTGTGCACAGCGTGAGTGCATAACTGTCTACAAATAATAATACGAAGGTAAAATTTAAATCCCAACAAGCCACACACCAGCCACTTGTGGCAAGCTGGATAAAAATAAGGATAGCAACGACTGAGTATCCACAAGGGGTATTGGTATCAGCTGGCGACTTACGTTAAAAGGATTAAAAGAAAATAGCAATTCCTTCGGAAGGGACGTTTGAGAGTATTGGTGAGCTTTGTGCGCCATTTCAAAAAAGGGTAATTGTTTAGAAGGTACGCGTGGTTCAGCGTGGTTTACTCTTTGCGGCTTCTGAAGGACTCTTCTCTAAGCTCTGAAAAGATTGGCAATTTTCTTTTTATCCCTTTAAATTTAGTCTGTCTTTCTATCGATACAAGTAGATCACTTGAGTTTATTTACGTTTTTCACGTGCGTTCGTGCTCTAAACTTGTGACTGCGTATTCCAAGCGTTTTACATCCTAAAATGCCAAAAATGAAGAAGTTTAATAGCAGTCCTAAGTTTTGCGGTAGTCCAAACAATCGTGTTGTTGGAAACTGGGAGAATGAACAAATGGTTACGCCGCAACAAAGAGAGGTTAAGCTTAAAAATTCGCCAGGAAATGCATTAGATGGCCGGTGGAAACATCTTACCGAAAATTAACAAGATATTAGTGTTGTAAATAGTGAAAATCACGGTTACATTTCAATTATTAAATGCAAGCTATCAGAATTATTTTTGTCTGCTGCTAAATGAAAATCTACAATAGTGAAAATTCCTTCGTTTAGAGAGGACGTAAGTGAGAGAAGAGGCCTATCCACCAAAATTGTAATGGGATGTCAAGTGCATAAAGTAATGAAATGTACAACGACATCTCATGTAACACGAACCAAATGTAGCTAGGTGAATAGTCGTCTTGCTTATGGCATAAGGTGTATTGGGAAGGGAAGAAAATCACACCAGATGTTCTGTGCTACGACGAATCTCCAACCGCTACCTGTCCAATTTGAGAGGCGTCACATACGTTTGCACACTGCCGTCAAAGAGGACAGAGAAGAATCTATACAGAGGGCAGCGAAAGAAACAGTAGATATTTGTCGATCTACTGATATTGTCGCTACATTGGGCAGTTACTTGCAGAAGAGAGGCCGTACATCGCTGAATGGTGGTTCCACTGACACCTTTGTACATACAGGCGACGTGATGACTATAAACGCCTGACCGAAACAGTACCAAAGCTTTGCCAATAAAGTGGATGAATATAAATGTGGCAAAAACCTTAAAGATTTCAGTGTTGGTATGCAAAGAATGGGGACAGTCTCTGTTTCCAGTAGGTCAGTTGCTAGATGTGGTGCGCGATGCACTCACTACCTTGGTGATGGTGACTCTAAAGGATTCAGTAGTGTTGTGGCTGCAAAACAGTATGGTGAAAACCAAATTTAAAAAAAAAAATTGGAATGTGTAGGACTTGTGCTAAAGAGAAACGGGGGGAGGGGTAAGACTTAAGAAGCTCTGGAAGGAGACGACAGGAAAAATTACAATGTTGCTAAAGCAATTGGTGGGCAAGGCAGACTCACCATATCAGAAATGAAAGCCTCACATAACATTATGGTCTAGCCATCAGGAGAAACAGTCAAAATGTCAGTGGGATGAGAAAAACCATTATGGCAACTGTATTTCGCGGAATATCCACTGATGAGCATCTACTGCATGGCCTGTGCCCAAAAGGAAGCACTTCATGGTACAAGTATATTAGGTGCCAAGTAAATGGACAAAAAGATACCCATGCACTCCCTTGTCAGAAACTGTCATGGTAGAACTAAAGCCATTATGTGGAGATCCTGCAGATTCTAAACTGTAAAATACGGCAAAATACAAATTCTGATTGAAAACTTCAATACGTGCATATGGGAACGCTTGCCAAAAACCACCAGCAGACTTGGTATCAAAACTGGGGACAACAAGGAGAGTGGGCTGCTATGAGTGGACAGGGAACATGTCATTGAAGCTGAAAAAGTTGCTGAAGGCGTGGCAAAGGAGACCATAACTAGAAAGAAAAGAAAGGAAACTAAGGAAAATGAAAAGAGCGCCCAGAATCAACAAGAACACGGAGTTAGAATGTTTTGACATGTTATTATTGAGGAAGAAATGCCACGCAAACCTTTAGTTTCAAATATCCATAAGTAATGTTTTTGCATACTTATGTATCATTGTCTCATCCAGTATTAAGGTAAGATAAACAAATTATTCCGTGAATAATAATACAGCGCTTGCCTACACAGTGAAACAATTATTCAACAATGTATTAAATATTTAAAGCTGGAGCAGGTCACATGTTCTTAAAACATTAGGAGAAAATTGACTTCTAAAAACATTGAAAACAGGCAAAATATCAAATTGGTAAATATTCCTGGTTTACTGTTTCAACAAGTTGATTGTTAAAAGAACAAAATTTATTTGGCCTTTTAATTTGGAGAGTGGAAATACAGTGTATGTAAAACAAAATTAGACGTAATTAAGCACGTAAGATGAAAATCAATTGTCCGTGCATTCCAATGTGTTTAATTTTTTTTCGAATAGAGGCTACATTATATTAATTATTAGGTTTAAGTTTCGTTCTAATATCTATAAAGATTTTGAGTTATTATATTTGACATTATTAGTGAAAATTCTAGGCCATGACTTCAATATCCCTTTAAGATGACTTTCATGAATGGCGGTGCAGTTTTACATAGTGATCTCATCAGATATGCTGACGTTCGTAGAGATTAATTAGGCTGCATGGGTAATTTTAATTTCAGCGTGCAAAATTAATAAAGAAGGCTCACTTGTTTACGTAAAAAGTAATTTGGTGCTTATGGTATGTAAAGTTCTCAAGTAGTCCTATTAAACATAAAAACGCGAGTTTAGCTGAATTCATAAATATTGTTGGTCTCGTCCTTTTATCAACGTCAAAAGTCAATAATAAAAAATACTTAGCCCCTGTTGTCGGAGATCAGTTGCATTACTTACCGACCGTACACGCGGACACGAACGATCAATTACCTGAATACATCAGACTTTTGTGGGCACTGTGATCAGTAGAACACTCGGGAGGCGTTATATTCCATTTCTAGACAAAAAGCATTCGTATTTATTTGCAAGCCACCCGAAAAGAGTTGTCATTACCGGTGGGCAGGACATGGTTGGAAAGTAAGCAGCCTACCGCAGTGACCGAGCGGTTCTAGGCGCTTCAGTCTGGAATCGCGCGGCCGCTATGGACGCAGGTTTCATGACAGGACTCTTCTTCAGATGCTACCTCGGGCATGGATGTATGTGATGTCCTTAGGTTAGTTAGGTTCAAGTATGTCTAAGTTCTAAGGTACTGATGACCTCAGATGTTAAGTCCCATAGTGCTCAGAGCCATTTTAACCATTTTGAAAGCAAGCAGGACACTACAGTGACAAACTGTAGCGCACCTGACAAGTGACGGTATTAAGAATTAAGAGCAGATTAACCTCTTTCACTAGATCATTGTAGACACCTCACGTGATTATGGAACAGCATCTGAAGAATAGTCCTGTCATGAAACTCATATGTATACATCTTCAATTACGTTCGTCTGTAAGTGCGCACTACCTAGTATTATTATATTAACGGTATTTTTTCGCCAGACTGCAACGGACACACATTAATTTTTTAATGGGAATGGTTTTTGGCTTTTGATGAGGAACACGTTGCGCTGTTAACAAATTGCCTCTGTAACACGGTTGTGTAAATTTCATTATTTATGTGTTGGTACTGCACTCGTGACGCACTCTTCCAAAAACAAATAATGCCGGATTCATCCAATTTCGGCAGTTATTTGTAATAATTGATTAGTCTCATTACTAAGTCACTAGCCCATTTGCAAAATTAAACGTAGGAACCCGCGTTTTCATCGCGTTTTAATTCTGAGGCTTGGTTACATTTAGCGCGAAATTGTTAATTAGACACTAAATTAAATATGTCCGCTTTACATTTCTTATGAGCGAAAGCTTAAATTCTCGTGAGTTTCAAGAGGTACTGTAGAGAAGATGCTTAATCGATTGGTGCACGACAGTGCACAGTTCCAGTATGTTCCAAAACGCATGAGCAAAAATTCAATTTTTTCAGAGGATCTTACTTGGGGTTCTATTGGTCACGGAAATAAAGGGTCAATTTTGAGTCTCTTGCTCGTCATAACCTTCAGGGCTGATTTTCCGAAAATGCGGGGATGTTGAACCAAAATATCTTAGAGTCCTTCGATTTAGGTTGTACACAAGCGACCTGCCAAATTTGAGCCGGATCGCTTGGCCGTGTCTGAGGCTTTCCCCTTGTCAGAGGAGTTGCCACCAATGTCTTCAATATTTTCTGAATTTCTTCCAATCTCTGTCTTCCTCTACAGTTTTTGCCCTCTACAGCTCTTTCTAGTACCATCGAAGTCTTTCCATGGTGTCGTAACAGACGTCCTATCATTTTGTCATTTCTCCTTGTCAGTATTTTCCACATATTCATTTCCTCTCCGAGTGCCAGAACCTCGTCATTCCTTACCTTACCAGTCCACGCAATTTTCATTATTTATCTGTAGCACCACGTCTCAAATGTTGCGATTCTCTTCTGTCTTGTTCTTCCCACAGTCCACGTTTCACTGCCATGCAGTGCTGTGCTCAAAACGTACGTCCTCAGAAATTTCATCCTCAAATCAAGGCCAATGTTTAATACTAGTAGAACTCGCTTGGTCAGGAATGCCCCTTTTGCCAATGCTAGTCTGCTTTCGATGTCCTTCTTTCTCAGTCCGCCATTGGTTATTCTGCTGCCTAGGTAGTAGAATTCCTTAACTTCATCTACTTGGTGACCGTCAGTCCTGGTGTTAATTTTCTCGCTGTTCTCGCTTCTGCTACTTCTGAACACTTCCGTCTCTCTACGATTTACTCTCAGTCCATTGTCTGTACTCATTAGACTGTTCATTACATTCATCAGATCACGTAATTCTCCTTCACTTTCATTCAGGATAGCAATGTCGTCAGCGAATCGCATCATTGACATCCTTTCACCTTGAATTTTAATCACACTCCTGAACCTTCCTTTCATTTTAATCACTGGTGCTTTGATGTACAGATTGATCAGTATTGGTGAAGGACTTCATCCTAGTCTTATGTTCCTTTTTAAACCGTGCGCTTCGTTCTTCGGCGTCCACACTTACCAGTCTCTCTTGACTCTAGTACATACCGTATATTACCCGTCTCCCCCTATTGCTAACTCCTATTTTTCTCAGAATATCGAACATCTTGCACCTGCGTTTTACCGTTTTCTGTGTTTTCCACATTGCATATTTACTGGCTCTGAGCACTATGGGACTTAACTTCTGAGGTCATCAGTCCCCTAGAACTTAGAACTACTTAAACCTAACTAACCTAAGGACATCACACACCCATGCCCGAGGCAGGATTTGAACCTGCGACCGTAGCGGTCACGCGATTCCAGACTGTAGCGCCTAGAACCGGTCGGCCATTCCGGCCGGCACTGTTTAAATAAATGAAGCTATAGACAAGTAGGTAAAAAGACGAGGGCTGGTAGAAATTCTTGGGTAACAGAAGAAATATTGAATTTAATTGATGAAAGGAGAAAATATAAAAATGCAGTAAATGAAACAGGCAAAAAGGAATACAAACGTCTCAAAAACGAGATCGACAGGAAGTGCAAAATGGCTAAGCAGGGATGGCTAGAGGACAAATGTAAGGATGTAGAGGCTTATCTCACTAGGGGCAAGATTCCTGCCTGCAGGAAAATTAAAAAGACCTTTGGAGAAAGGAGAACCACTTGCATGAATATCAAGAGCTTTGATGGAAACCCAGTTCTAAGTAAAGAAGGGAAAGCAGAAAAGTGGAAGGAGTATATAGAGGGTGTATACCAAATGGAATAGGATGCAGATGAAGATGAAATGGGAGATACGATACAGCGTGAAGAGTTTGACAGAGCACTGAAAGACCTCAGTCGAAACAAGGCCCCGGGAGTAGACAACATTCCATTAGAGCAACTGACGGCCTTGGGAGAGCCAGTCCTAACAAAACTCTACCATCTGGTGAGCAAGATGTATGAAACAGGCGAAATACCCTCAGACTTCAAGAAGAATATAATTATTCCAATCCCAAAGAAAGCGGGTGTTGAAAGATGTGAAAATTACCGAACTATCAGTTTAATAAGCCACAGCTGCAAAATACTAACGCGAATTCTTTACAGACGAATGGAAAAACTGGTAGAAGCAGACCTCGGGAAGATCAGTTTGGATTCCGTAGAAATATTGGAACACTTGAGGCAGTACTGGCCTTACGACTTATCTTAGAAGGAAGATTAAGGAAAGGCAAACTTACGTTTCTAGCATTTGTAGACCTCGAGAAAGCTTTTGACAGTGTTGACTGGAATACTCTCTTTCAAATTCTGAAGGTGGCAGGGGTAAAATACAGGGAGCGAAAGGCTATTTACAATTTGTACAGAAAGCAGATGGCAGTTATAAGAGTCGAGGGGCATGAAAGGGAAGCAGTGGTTGGGAAGGGAGTGAGACAGAGTTGTAGCCTATCCCCGATGTTATTTAATCTGTATATTGAGCAAGCAGTAAACGAAACAAAGGAGTACGCATTAAAATCCATGGAGAAGAAATAAAAACATTGAGGTTCGCCGATGACATTGTAATTCTGTCTGACACAGCAAGGGGCTTGGAAGAGCAGTTGAACGGAATGGACAGTGTCTTGAAAGGAGGATATAAGATGAACATAAACAAAAGCAAAACTAGGATAATGGAATGTAGTCGAACTAAGTCTGGTGATGCTGAGGGAATTAGATTAGCAAATGAGACACTTAAGGTAGTAAATGAGTTTGGTTATTTGAAGAACAAAATAGCTGATGTTGGTCGAAGTACAGAGGATATAAAATGTAGACTGGCGATGGCAAGGAAAGCGTTTCTCAAGAAGAGAAATTTGTCAACATCAAGTATAGATTTAAATATAAGGAAGTCACTTCCTAAAGCAGTTGTATGGGGTGTAGCCATGTATGGAAATGAAACATAGACGATCAGTAGAGAATAGAAGCTTTCGAAATGTGGTGCTACAGAAGAATGCTGAAGATTAGATGGGTAGATCACATAACTATTGAGAAGGTATTGAATAGAATTGGGGAGAAGAGGAGTTTGTGGCACAACTTGTCTAGAAGAAGAGATCAGTAGGTAGGACATGTTCTGAGGCATCAGGGGATCACAAATTTAGCATTGGAGGGCGGTGTGGAGGGTAAAAATCGTAGAGGGAGACCAAGAGATGAATACACTAAGCAGATTCTGAAGGATGTAGGTTGCAGTTAGTACTGGGAGATGAAGAAGCTTGCACAGGATAGAGTAGCGTGGAGAGCTGCATCAAACCAGTCTCAGGACTGAAGACCACAACAACAACATCCTTTCTTACAGGCAATGTGATCGTCGTTGTACATATCCTAAACTTTTCATTTCCATTCTTCTGTTTACTGTTCTTGTCAGCCACTTGAATCCATGAGATTTCAAGCCGATTGTGCGATAATTCTCGCACTTGTCAGCTCTTGCAGTTGAAACATCCCCTTAGAAAAATTAAGAATGACAGTGCTGGTAAACCTCTTACATCATTTGATTTTCAAACAGCTGAGCAAAACTGAACGTAATCAGACATTTCTCTCTTTGCTTATTATGTTCAACACTAAAATGACGCACAATATTTTTTGCGCAACGCAGTCTGACTTTCAATAATCCCTACAAAAGAATGGCCTTGACTAACAATAACCTATACCGTTCATGAATTACTTACCTCACATAAATCCTCGTTACTCGAACTACTGCAATACAGCGAGCGCCAATACTTCCAGCTAAATAAAAGGTTCTAACTACTGAAGGCACTATCTACTGTTGGGCATAGTTAGCAAATGAAAGATTTTGTTAGAGAACAAACAATGTATTTACCTTAATAATGTTAAAAAGTCATCACATATACATCAGTTCTTGACATCCAGTTTTACAAATTTTCTTTCTCCGACGGACACACATCCACATCGTCCACTCTCAAAACTCTGCCATCTCTCTCCCGACATCCACCACTGCTGGGGGCTCACCTCCAACTGCGCATCTCTATGCGCTGTTTACATCCAGCAGCCCAACACTACAATAGCGAATATTGCAACAATGCCAACCAGCCACAGGCTGCACACAGCACAGCAAGTGCCTTTCATACCGAGCGCTACGTTGCGTTACCAACATAAGAACCTAAACAGCCTACTTACACAGCCCCCATGTTAACCAAAAAAATTTTACAAATTTTTTTGACAGTGGCCAATAATGATTTGATAAAATTTTTCATAATTACAATAACAAAGGTCTCAAATGCACACACTTATTGATACAACGTTAGTCAAAAGCAAAAATTGTTCCCATAAAGACAGTCCTGACCATTCATCACAGAAGTAATTACAGTGCACAAAGTCTGCTCAGTAAAAGAAAATGCACAAGGAAGTATTGGCTTTCCATGCAGTCTTGAAGAAGTAGTGTTGTCCTTCCAAAGGAAAGACAGTGCTGACTCTTGACATGCAGACAGGTAATGGGCCACAACAGAGCAAACCCACAACAGATTCAGTCGAAGTTTTGAAGAATATTGGTAGGTATGTCATTACAAGCAGTCCCACTCTAGTCCTATTAGAGAGTATGGTGTTGGTGGGCCGCTAAAGGTGCAGACCCACTGCAGTCCTTGTAGAAACAAAGCTATTGGTGCGCCATCAAACGTGTAGACCCACTATAGTCCTTGTAGAGATGGCCAGCAGCCATCTGTTGTGACTGTTTGGGTGCACAATCACCATCGAAGAGACTTGCGGACAGTATAGCAAGTCCATAAATTACTACTTCTTAGAATTGTCCTTAGAACGAGCAATTGTGTCAACCAGTCCCTTACTGAATTATCAACAAACGTGCAAACGCTAATAGTTCCCATTTTTTTAACTTCTCACATATTGTGCATATACTATGACCAACAGAAATGTGTGCATTGAAATGAATGCCTACAGGTTACTTAATTTCATTAACTGGTGTCAGTTACAATTTTATGACATAAGAATACCGAATACTTCATGACATAAGAATACAGAATACACCATTAAAGAACATAATAATACAGATAACATTTATAGTAATACAGGCTTTACTAAAGAATAAAAAGAAACATATACATTAGTGTTACAGGAATTATGACGTAGGTAAATAAATAAAAAAAATAAGAAGAGCTTTCGCAAGATTAACTTCACACATGAACATTAAAATGGAACAGAATAAATAATGTCTATAAATCTTTGCAAAGTAAACAACATACTATTTGAAAAAATCTACAGCATAACTCTTATCAGATAAACATATAAAGACAGGAGGAACACAGGTACACAAGGGTACACAAACACATAGCGCAATAACACAAAACGAAAGGACAGGGTATGTTTTACTGCAGTATTTATCGTATTTGATTTGCAATCATAACTTTCTTTACTTCTTGGAGATCTCCCGTAGTTCATCATGATTCCCAAAATGTCCTATCTATACCTGCTTTCTGTATTCTATTAATATCCTCTTTCAAAATAATTATTCTTCATTGTGCACTAATTTTTTCTGCCAGACCATTTCATATAGCTTCTCAATGCATTTCTTCCAATTCATTGCAACTCATTCTCATATATAGCCAACCCCTTCTTCAGCTAACTGAAATCTACGGAGCTCAGATATATCTAATAAGGGACGAGGCAATGCAGCAGCGCAAAACAATTAACACATACAACAATGACAAAAAAGTGCAAATTGGCAAAGCAAGCAGCAGCATATCTAAATTAGCAAAGCAAATGCAACATTACAACTAATATAAGCCATTGTGCAGCAACAAGAAAAATAAATCACTCGTAAAACTGGCTTAATACAATGTAGAATTCAGTAGAACTATGCCTGGCAAACAGCAGAGACAAATGCAATAACTTATACCTAAACATGATTAGCTCAGGCAGAAAGAATATTACAGTAAAGATAGAAAATGTCTAATACCTGTGTCAGATCTTAACACCAGAGTGATGCATCACCTTAACTTACTCTACAAAAAAAGTTACGAAATCTTTGAAATAATTATGTATGCAATTCCTGTGATGAGAAATGTCTATTTGTGTTCACTTTTCTAAGAAAGTAGGTAATAAAATCATTCTTTACTGGGTATGTAGACAGAAAACTTTCCTATTAGTACGTCTATTAAATTTTATTTTAACCAATTCTGCAGTGCAGCTAGAAACTAGATATTAAACAAAATGAGCAAATATATACATAAAGCAAGGCGTGACATGTCATTCACTAGCCATATGGCATTTCATCAGGCAGTAAAAAATCTCTCAACTAGCAAGACAATAGACATAAAATGTTTCTCATCATTTCATTAGGCACTTCAGTAAGTATCAAATTACGTGTTCCAATGTGTAATCATATGTTTTCAAGTATGAGCACGTCGATTTTACGATGCTTTCTACAAAGAAATGTCAATAGCAAGATTAATGGCCTCTCCTTTTTTTGTTGTGCCTCTGAAAGGTACGACTTTTTTTTCAGGCGACTGTCATGTAGTTGGGCGCCTACAGTGCATTACATCAAAATCACATAGATTTCTTACCAAAGTACTTACGACAGCAGTTTCTGCTACAGTGACAGTCTCATATAAAAAAAATTTCACAGGTCGAAAAATTACAGTAGAAATGCGTAGAAACGAAATCTCCTGAATAGCAGTGTTGTGATACATTCACGCATGGACACACACATGTTATACTCTTAAAGTACGATTCTTGGTTTCTAACATCCTTTTCACAAACCACAGTCCCTAAGTTATATTCATTATTCATATACATATAAACATGTAATCACATTCCTCACATAGCATCAGCTTTTTGTTCATAAACATACCTCAACAGCATAATACACATCGTCATCACATTAATAACATCTTAACAGACCAATCACATCTCAAAATCGTCTCAGATTCTTTCAACACCTTCTGTCCGCAGCTCATGGTCGTGCGGGTTCTCGGGTTCGATTCCCGGCGGGGTCAGGGATTTTCTCTGCCTCGTGATGACTGGGTGTTGTGCGATGTGCTTAGGTTAGTTAGGTTTAATTAGTTCTAAGTTCTAGGGGACTGATGACCATAGATGTTAAGTCCCATTGTGCTCAGACCCATATAAACCATTTGAACCATCAAAACCTTCTATAAAGTCATCTATCTCAAGCGTACTTCAAAAATTATGATACCATACTAAATATATCATTCAAAGGTCTCATAATATCACAATGGTTCTGAAAAAATATGAACAGTTGACAAAGTACAGACAAAATACAATTTCATAAGCGTGAAGTTATCCAACTGTGTAATTGCGTAAACATGTGTCACTGACGTAGTATAAAAAAAAAAAAAAAAAAAAAAAAAATGCTTGTCTCTCTCAGCTAAATGATCAGATACCTGTGTAATTCAGTGTTAGAGAAATATGGTACTGATGAGTAAAGTTGTATAAGCAAATACCATATTAGCTAGGGCTCCTAGCGCTTGCCGCACGCTTAGTACACAAGCAGGCGTGTATCCCCTGAGGATTAATATAATTATACCGTCAGGTGTTACAGATTACAGCAATGGAATGAAATGTATCACGGAAAACCTTTGCATCTTTTTAACTCAAAAATTTTTAAAATAAGTATTTTAAGTACAAAATTAATCGCTCAAATACATGTACTGTAGCGCTAAACTGTGCGTCTTGTTGTAAGAGAATCTCTGTCCTTACTTAATGGAAAAACTATGCAAGTGTCGTAATTATCGTCGTCCTTAAGCAAAGTTCTGTTGAATCAATGTACTTACCTCGTCATAAACAAAAGTGAAATGCTATGCTATGCTTATAGATATCGTAGTTATGTACATTACTGTGATCGAAAAAGCACTATACTATAACATATTGTTGTGCTGCGGAAAAGGCTGTCACATTGTAGTTGTACCACAAAAGTTACTACTAAAACATGTTTTACTTTCCAGAAGAATTCAGAAAAACTGTGTAGATGTAAAACAGATCCAGCGCAAAGGGAATAATATAAATTCTGTCATTCATTAGTAGCGTCGTGATAGAATCATGTAGCTGTCAAATAAACCAAATACTAAGTCATCTGTAATCTCTCAGAATGTACTTTAAATCCAGAATGTATTTTCAAGTAAACCATAATGGTGCATCAAAATCTCATTAGCAATACCTGTATATGTTCTAAGTATGTCGGCCTTATAGTCGTTACATAATCGTGCATCGAACAAGGAAGAATGTACACACAATAACATTGTGTCGTCTGTTCACTACAAAAATGCATTCGCACTTACTGTCTAAATAAGTTCCCTACGTTTATGACTAGACAGTGAACTTTATTACTTTGTTGCATGTTAACAGTTTCTAAGAGTGGCAAAGGATACTAGTAACATGAAGTGAAAAATTTTATGGCAAAGACTAAGTTAAAAAGCAGATTATCTCTGAATAACCGGTTTTACATGTGAAATGTGGTGTAATCCTTTACTCTTCCTAATACACAGAGCTTCAGCTTCAACGCAATTGTCATATGGTGTATATCGGTAAAGAATGCTCAAATTTTTCTCGAGATTAGCGTCTATGTTATTTTTCTCTGAACCAGCCGGCGCACGTGGCTGCCTGCGGTGCGAGTCTTTGTCTGTTACCTTTGTTGTCGCGTGTCGTTACTGGGATTTCGACATCTAACTTCTACAAATTCAACTTGTTGAGAGGTCCCTGCCCTGTTTGAATCCCGCCAATTCTGATTACATTCTGGTCTGTTGTTAAGATTATATAGTCTGTCGTCATGTCGGTAGTTTCTGTAATTTATTTTTGTCGGTCACGTTGTGGAGAACTTCTCCCTGAGTCTTAACTGTGTGGTGGACCGTTGCGTCTGAAGTTATTCTGTCTCCCTAGATAATAATTATTTTGGTTCCCATATTGTCTGTTTCTCTGACTGTCTGTCATATCATTACTATGGAAATCTGATCTATCTCTGTCTTGGTCGCGATTTGCGTTGTAAGGATACCCTTGTCGTGTCCAGTTATTATTTCGTTCATCGTGTAATTATGACGGATGTCACTTGTAGTTGTTGTGTTCCTGTTTTTGCGTCCCACGATTGTCAATATCAATTTCCAATTCTTGTAAGAGTCCCTGAAAAGCTTCGATGGTTTCTTTCCAACGTCCTGTCAAAATAATATGTCTTAAATTTTCAGGCAATTTGATTAAGCAAAGGCGGATGAGTTCTGAGGTGATGAAGGGTTTGACAGGTACTGATTCTTGTGTAACATGCCTTCAAAATATTTGTCAAGACTGGAAAGTTCAGATTGTTCAAAGAGTTTCATCATTATGATGCTATGTTTTAGTTGGTCTTGAGCAGCTTGAGACCAATATGCTGGGAGGAAGGCATGATAAAATTCTCCTGCACTGTGACACTAGTGAATGACCGATCGCATTCGTACAGCTGGTTCATTCTCTAAGTAGCCACACATAAATTCTAATCTGTGCTGCAGTGACCAGTTGGGAGGAAAACAATGAGAGAATTGATAAAGCCATGCTCGTGGATGAATGTCGTTGCCAGAATTCTTAAATGTTTTGAATTTACGTGTAGTAATGAACAGCTTATAGTCAAAATCATCGTGTCGTCGAGTCGCACAACGCTCATTGTTACGTCGTTTCGGCGGTTCCATCTCAAAATTCGGTGCACCTTGCCAATTTCTCTCATAATTTCCGAAATACCCTGTGTTATTATTTTGTTGCTTTTCGGTGTTTCTAAATCCCTCTTCCGATGTTGGAATGCGAGTCTCTTCTGAAATATGTAATTCTTGTATTACTTGTGCCAACTGATCTGGTACTACCAGGATTCCTCTTTTGTGTTGTTTATTAATTAAATTCTGATTTTGTCTGAATTTCCTAATTTGTTCATACTCTTCTGCGTCATTAAAGACTACCAGTCATCTGTCATTCATATTATCATCTACCTTCGTAGATAAATTATTTTACTGACCCGAAAGTTCGACAGCTTTCTCTGATAATCAACTAATTTCCTCCATGTGTCTTTCTGAACCAATTTTCAGAGTATCTACTATGCCCTTAAATTTTTCCTGAGTTCTTGCAAGTTGCGTAATCAAATCGGTAGATGCAACTGAGTCACTTTTAGCCCACAATGTCTCGTGATTTTCATGAACAATAGTTTGCAGTTCTTTTATGGCCGCTAAGTGATTCTGAATGCATTTACATGCCATGATAAAATAGGTTGAAAATGCTCACAAATTCGTGTTCTTACGTCATTAGAGACTTTTAGACATTTCGATTCGATGTTATGTGACTCAGTACTTAAATCTTCACGTATTTGTTGAAGTGTTTCTTTAATTTATTTTTTTATATTGTTCCATTTTATATTGTTCCATTGAGGTGGTTCATGGTGTGGGTTCCTGTAGTCATGTCCTAGTTCATGAACCACAGGCAACGTATGAGTGGCCAAGTAAGTGGTCCCGGCAGTTGGGATACCAGTTACTTTGGAATAAGGCTGGGCATCTCGGACATATCCTGTCGTGGTCACCTTTGTGCTCATACGGCAAAGACTACCAAATCCACCGGTTAGTCCCTCAACCGTTAGGGGTAAAACCCAATGGGACTCGGGGCAAGTAAGGCTAGCAACCTGCTTCCCTGGTACTTTAAATATGATGCTGGCAACAATCAGAGGAAAATGCCTCGGACCTTTGGAGGTGACGGAGTCCCACCTCTAGCTGACAAACCAGGGACTCCTAAGATACGACTTGGCTAACAAATGGTAATGAGATGGGGAGCTATTAATATCAATGGGGGCTACTCTTGGAAGAAGGTAGAGCTGGCAGAGGCTGCAAGTAAGTTGGGGCTGGACGTTTTAGCTGTTAGTGACATTCTGGTAAAGGGCGAGAAAGAAGAAGAAGTGGGAGAATACAAGGTCTACTTGTCAGGAGTCAAAGCAGGAATAGCACAATGGGGTGTAGGGCTTTACATCAGGAAAGAAATGGAACCCAGCGTAGTTGCAATAAGGTATGTAAACGAACGACTGATGTGGATAGATTTGACAGTGTCTAGCAAGAAAATTAGGATTGTGTCAGTATATTCGCATTGTGAAGGGACTGATCAAGATAAGATGGATAGTCTTTATGAGGCACTCAGTGATGTAGTTGTTAGAGTAAAGGACAAGGACAGGGTTCTGCACATGGGTGATTTTAACGCCATGATTGGAAATCGAACAGAAGGGTATGAAAAGGTTATGGGTAAATTTGGAGAGGATATGGAGGCCAACAGGAACGGGCAGCAACTCTTGGATTTCTGTGCCAGTATGGGCTTAGTTATCACAAACTCCTTTTTTAAACATAAGAACATTCACTGGTATACTTGGGAAAGCAGGGGAACCAGATCTGTCATTGACTATATAATAACAGATCAGGAATTCAGGAAGGCTGTGAGGGACACACGTGTATTCAGGGGATTCTTTGATGACACTGATCATTATTTAATCTGCAGTGAAATTGGGATTGCGAGGCCGAAAGTGCAGGAGGTCAGGTCCATATGTAGGAGGATAAGAGTGGAGAAACTTCAGGATAAGGAAATCAGGCACAAGTACATAACAGCGATCTCAGAAAGGTACCAGTTAGTTGAATGTAGTCAATTACAGTCATTGGAAAAGGAATGGACAAGGTACAGGGACACAGTACTAGAAGTGGCTAAAGAATGTCTTGGAACAGTAGTGTGTAAAAGTAGGAGGAAGCAAACAGCTTGGTGGAATGACACAGTCAAGGCAGCCTGTAAAAGGAAAAAGAAGGCATATAAAAAATGGCTACATAGTAGAACTCAGGTAGACAGAGAAAGTTATGTTGAAGAAAGAAACAAAGCCAAACAGATAATTGCAGCATCCAAGATGAAATCTTGGGAAGACTTTGGAATCAGGTTGGAGACATTGGATCAAGCTGCTGGAAAACCATTCTGGAGTGTAATTAGCAGTCTTCGAAAGGGAGGTAAGAAGGAAATGACAAGTATTTTGGACAGGTCAGGAAAACTGCTGGTGAATCCTGTGGATGCCTTGGGCAGATGGAGGGAATATTTTGAAGAGTTGCTCAGTGTAGGTGAAAATACGATCAGTAATGTTTCAGATTTCGAGGAAGAATGGGATAGGAATGATGATGGAAATAGGATCACATTTGAGGAAGTGGAGAAAATGGTCAATAGATTGCAGTGCAATAAAGCAGCTGGGGTAGATGAAATTAAGTCGGAACTCACAAGTACAGTGGAATGTCAGGTCTTAAATGGCTACACAGGATAATTGAAATGGCCTGGGAGTCGGGACAGGTTCCATCAGACTGGACAAAAGCAGTAATCACACCAATCTTTAAACATGGAAACAGAAAAGATTGTAACAACTACAGAGGTATCTCTTTAATCAGCGTTGTGGGTAAAATCTTCTCAGGTATTGTTGAAAGGAAAGTGCGAGTATTAGTTGAGGAGCAATTGGATGAAAATCAGTGTGGGTTTAGGCCTCTTAGAGGTTGTCAGGACCAGATCTTTAGCTTACGACAAATAATGGAGAAGTGTTATGAGTGGAACAGGGAATTGTATCTATGCTTTATAGATCTAGAAAAGGCATATGACCGGGTTTCTAGGAGGAAGTTATTGTCTGTTCTACGAGATTATGGAATAGGAGGCAAACTTTTGCAAGCAATTAAAGGTCTTTACATGGATAGTCAGGCAGCAGTTAGAGTTGACGGTAAACTGAGTTCATGGTTCAGAGTAGTTTCAGGGGTAAGACAAGGCTGCAACCTGTCTCCACTGTTGTTCATATTATTTATGGATCATATGTTGAAAACAATAGACTGGCTGGGTGAGATTAAGATATGTGAACACAAAATAAGCAGTCTTGCATATGTGGATGACTTAGTTGTGATGGCAGATTCGATTGAAAGTTTGCAGAGTAATAATTCAGAGCTAGATCAGAAATGTAAGGACTATGGTATGAAGATTAGCATCTCCAAAACGAAAGTAATGTCAGTGGGAAAGAAATATAAACGGATTGAGTGCCAAATAGGAGGAACAAAGTTAGAACAGGTGGACGGTTTCAAGTACTTAGGATGCATATTCTCACAGGATGGCAACATAGTGAAAGAACTGGAAGCGAGGTGTAGCAAGGCTAATGCAGTGAGTGCTCAGCTACGATCTACTCTCTTCTGCAAGAAGGAAGTCAGTACCAAGACTAAGTTATCTGTGCACCGTTCAATCTTTCGACCAACTTTGTTGTATGGGATCGAAAGCTGGGTGGATTCAGGTTACCTTATCAATAAGGTTGAGGTTACGGATATGAAAGTAGCTAGGATGATTGCAGGTACTAGTAGATGGGAACAATGGCAGGAGGGTGTCCACAATGAGGAAATCAAAGAAAAACTGGGAATGAACTCTATAGATGTAGCAGTCAGGGCGAACAGGCTTAGATGGTGGGGTCATGTTACACGCATGGGAGAAGCAAGGTTAACCAAGAGACTCATGGGTTCAGCAGTAGAGGGTAGGAGGAGTCGGGGCAGACCAAGGAGAAGGTACCTGGATTCGGTTAAGAATGATTTTGAAGTAATAGGTTTAACATCAGAAGAGGCACCAATGTTAGCACTGAATAGGGGATCATGGAGGAATTTTATAAGGGGGGCTATGCTCCAGACTGAACGCTGAAAGGCATAATCAGTCTTAAATGATGATGATGATGATGATGATGTTCCATTTGTTGCTGTGCTTATCTCTGATTTTGTTCCATTGCGTCTAATTGTTGCTGTGTTAGTCTCTGGTGTTGTTCCATTGTGTCTAGCTTTTGAAGCTGTTGCTGTGTATGTCTCTGATTTTGTTTGATTTGTTGCATTAATTGCAATAATAATGGCCGCGTGGGATTAGCCGAGTGGTCTGGGGCGCTGCAGTCATGGAATGTGCGGCTGGTCCCGGGAGAGGTTCGAGTCCTCCCTCGGGCATGGGTGTGTGGGTTTGTCCTTAGGATAATATAGGTTAAGTAGTGTGTAAGCTTAGGGACTGTTGACCTTAGTAGTTAAGTCCTATAAGATTTCGCACACATTTGAACAATTTTTTGCAATAATAACGTATTAGTGTCTGGAATCTGTACCCCTATGCTATTTGGCAGTGCATTTGGTCCGGGAACATTCGCATTTTGAAAAGCAGAAGATGTGTCTTGACTTAACTGAGAAAAAGATGAGGACGCAAAACCTGAACATACAGTATTTGCAAAATTTTGTCTTGTCATTTCGGAATCCTGACTTGAGCAGTGGCCGACCGATCGATCGAAAATGCTTCCCTGGTCATAAATTGTTTCACTGTCTATACTATTATTTGCCGCCTGGCCCATTTCCCTATGAAAAATTACCAAATTACTACGTTGAACATTAACTAAAACATTGCATGGTGGCGCTAACGCACTACTCTCGTCTTCACTGTCGTTTCTCAGTTTACTTTGGAGCCTAGTATTACGTTTTTCACACGCCATAATTGTCACAATATTTCACACGATAACACAGAAGAAGCACAGTTTGAAGAGTAAAATAAGAAAACACATTTAAATAGCACTGAAAATAATATCTGATTCATTGCAAGCACATCTGCGAAATATTTGGTGCAAATCTACATACATGCCACGAATGTTTAACTGTACAACAATGGAAAACTGCAACTACAAAGATGATTCTCTCTACAGTTATGCGCTAGCAATAAACAATAGCTACACTAATTACACACACTAAGGGGCGACATATGAAACACACCCTTAGAAAAATTAAGAATGACAGTGCTAGTAAACCTCTTACGTTATTTAATTATCAAGCCGCTGAGCAAAACTGAACTTAATCAGACATTTCTCTCTTTACTTATTCTGATCAACACTAAAGTGATACACAATATTATTAGCGCAACACAATCTGACTTTGAATAATCCCTACAAAAGAATGGCCATGACCAACAATAACCTATACTTTCGTGAATCACTTACCTCACAAAAATCTTCATTACTCGAACTACTGCAATACAGCGAGTGCCAATACTGCAAGCTAAATAAAAGATTGTAACTACTGAAGGCACTAGCTACTGATAGGCATAGTTCAGTTCATGACATCCAGTTTTACAAATTTCCTTTTTCTGACTGACACACGTCCAGATCGTCCGCTCTCAAAACTGCCATCTCTCTCCCCACATCCGCCACTGCCGGCGGCTCACCTCCAACTGCGCAACACTACGTACTGTTCACATCCAACAGCTCAACACAACAATAGCGAATATTGCAAGAATGCCAACCAGCCACAGACTGCACACAGCACAGTCAATGATTTTCATACAGAGCGCTACGTGGCGTTACCAACATAAAAACCTAAACAATCTACTTACACAGTCTTCGGAATAGTGTCTCTGGCAGAGACCAACACCGGCACATACAACAGCGAGTCCGGACGGGACACAACACACATATCCTCTACGAACTGTCAATCGCTCTGTAGCTCCGCCTTTAGTGATTCAGTAGTACACACTCAACTTTTGATAGTTAATGTCACTGTATAGTTCCACCGTAACCGTACGGTAGAGCACTTGCCCGCGAAAGGCAAAGGTCCCGAGTTCGAGTCTCGGTCGGGCACACAGTTTTAATCTGCCAGGAAGTTTCGAAGCGGTTTAGGTTTCAAACGCCACAGGCGGGCATAACACGATTATACTGCGTTTCGCACACAGAACTTCCCCTTCCACATACAGACAGAACAATGAAGCTAGCGGGGCAACGGAACCGCAACACTGGCCTGAACGATCCAAGTGCTCAAAATCCGTGTGAAACAGCTTCACGGAAGTCGAATAACTACCACAGGAACGGTTGGACATTGGCCAGACAGATTTCACTCACATCCTGAAGGGGAGACAGTGGATGTACATGTTTCCTTGTAGCCTTCACGCTGAAGGTAGCTGTTGGTAAGAGGTGGGTCAGTATCAATGGGCAATGTAACTTGTTCTGACACCAATGAATGAAGCTATGGCAGCCATAAAGATTGCGTTATTTCACTGTTAAGTTATTTAATCTTTACTAATAATTTTGGGCGTGCTACTTATTAATGAAGAAGTCCAACCCCTCAGTTACAAGCTTACCTTCAACATCCACTTCCTTAATGGACTCAATTACCCAAATGATAAAATTTGGTATTACACCCAAACAAAGTCTGGTGGCTACCCTTTTTCGTTTGGTCTTCGGCAGATTGCCATTGACTCAGTTCCGAAGTGTTTCAGAGACAAAATCAAGTGACACTTTTATAATATACAGATCAAAAAATGTTTTGTATGATCCCAGATCCCAGAACTCCTGAAGATTGACTTTGACTGGGGATATCGTGTCACAGACACAGTCCCTTTGACTGTTCAGAGATGTCACTAAAACCGTCCAGAGATGTAAGCAGCCATGTATGAGCAGCGCCTATTAGACGGAGGGTGTCCGACAGCCGATCAGTTCCAGTCATTCCACCAGGAAGGAGGTACACGGCTCGTGTTGTCTGTAGTTCAACCATGCCTAAACGGTCAATACCGCTGTTCGATCGCGTCCACATTGTTACTTTGTGCCAGGAAGGACTCTCAAAAAGGGAAGTGTCTAGGCGTCTCGGAATGAACCAAAGAGTTGTTGTTCGGACATGGATGAGATACAGAGAGACAGGAACTGTCGATGACATGCCTCGCTCAAGCCGCCTTAGGGGTACTACTGCAGTGGATGACCGTTAACTACGGATTATGGCTCGGGGGAACACTGACAGCAACGCCATCATATTGAATAAAGCCACAGGACGTCGTGTTAGGACTCAAAATACGTGCAAGAGACTGCATGATGCGCAACTTAATCCCGACGTCCATGGCGAGGTCCATCTCTGCAACCACGACAACATGCAACGCGGTAGAGATGGACCCAACAACATGCCGAATGGACCGCTTAAGTTTGGCATCACGTCCTCTTCAGCGATGAGTGTCACATATGCCTTCAACAACACAATCGTCGGATACGTGTTTGCAGGCCACACGGTCAGGCCGAACGCTTTAGACACACTGTCCAGCCAGTGTAGCAAGGTGGAGCTTACCTGCTGTTTTCGGGTGGCATTATGTGGGGTGGTCATGGAAGGCACCGTAAGCACTGTACGATATGTGAAAACCATCCTCCAACAGACAGTTGAATCATATCGGCAGCATATTCGCGAGGCATTCGTCTTCATGGACGACAATTCGCGCCCCAATCGTGCACATCTTGTGAATGACTTCCTTCAGGATAACGACATCGCTCAACTAGATTGGCCACCATGAACCGTATCGAAGATGCATCGGATAGATTGAAAATGGCTGTTTATGGACGACGTGACTCTCCGACCACTCTGAGGGATCTACGACCAATCGCCGTTGAGGAGTGGGACAATCTGGACCAAATTAATGAACTTGTGGATAGTATGCCATGACGAATACAGGCATGCATGAATGCAAGAGGACGGGCTACGGGGTATTATAGGTACTTGTGAGTGAAGTAATCTGGACTACCACCTCTGAAGAACTTACTATATGGCGGTACAACATGTAATGTGTAGTTTTAATGAGCAGCAAAATGGGCGGAATTGATGTTTATGTTGATCTGTATTCCAATTTTCTGTACACGTTCCGGAACTCTCGGAACCGCGGTGACGCAAAACTTTTTATCATGTGTGTTCTAGATAGTACGTCAGGCAGATCACCTGATGCTGCAATCATCACACAAATGCACGAGTTATGCAACCATGCAGCAACAAGTGCAGTTCGGACCAAAACAAATTCAATAACCTAATTAGTACACCGAAGGGTCTCACTAAAAACTAATGTGCGGTGAAATTAACATTTAATGGCACGCCCTCTTCCCCGTGAGCTCTACTGTTCGCGCCTGCGCGGGTGAGATGCTGCTCTCGCTCCAGACGTGCTCATTTGATTGCATGCGATCTGCAGCAGCGCCACTGCATGGCTTCCTACGTAGACAAGACAGTACGGAAGGGCTGTCTGCAGTACGGAGAAGTACCGGCGCTGCTGCTGCTGAGGAGGCAGCTGTAACGCCTCACAAGGGCCAGGTATTGGGGAGGCGGCCGAAGTTGTCTCTTCGGAGGATTGGCCCTGGGTGTGCCAGTCAGCATCATGAACCAGATACAGCGTTGCGGATCAGGTACTAGTCGTAAGCTGCAATTCGATAGAGTTTGTTGGCGGCGAACAAACAATTCGCAAGAGGGAACAGATAGGCGCGTCTAACTCTGTGGGGCTAGGCAGCGTATGTATGGAGAGTCACAACGCAGGGCGTGGACGTCGCCCTCTTGGAGAGCTGAGGGTGTCTTTACCCGATGCCAAGGAGAAGGGAGCAGCCACAGCCAGGAATGACGAATGCTGGTCATTAGTTACTGCTGTAATCTACAGAGCACTAATTTCTTTGCTTCTACAGCTCACATCTAATTGACGGGCGGCTAACAGATGTCAGGGTGATGTTGCAGTGTGGTGGGTACAGAGAGCAGTGGAAGCAGCCTGTGACTGTTGTTGAAATTGCGAAAACAGTGTAGCCATAACAAGTTGTGAAATCTGTACAGCACAGTGTGGCTGTCATGGTATAAGACAATGATTTCTTTATTGTGCTTTGTATTCTCGTACAGGACGTGTTCCAATCATTCTACAAGTACATATCCGCATTTTCCGTCTGTTATGCTGCTACCTTTATGAGTGTAGTAGGAAGCGCTGTGTATAGTTACCCGAGTATTAGTCTGCTTCCTTTGTTAGTATAGTAGGTAGAGCTGTGTATATGTAATATCCACGATTATATTTTATTCAGAATCATATTCGCGACAGCGTAGTGTGTGGAGTGCGAATGAACATTCTCGTGATATTAATAAAAAGGAGTTCATCGATAGTAAAATAATGAATAATTATTGTGAATGAAATTTTTTAATGTGATGTATGGAATTATATCTCAGATACGACTCATGGAAAAAGATAATAAAAATCTGCATCTCTTGTTTTCTATAATCCCTCTAGAATAATCCTTCTTCTTGTTCGAACTGTTGTACTAATCGGATGTGACTGATGTCTCGTAACACAGAGGTCTGTTAAAAACTGTATTATGTTGTTAATATTTGAGAAATAGAATGTCTGTGTCACTGAAATGAATCATCTTTGTTTGGCCTTTTATTTCATTACGATTCTCGTCATATATCAATGTTAAGTTTTTCTGATCAGCTGCAATGGAGCGTAGCCATTAGCACTATTGATCTACAGCGTGGTGTATTGGTAAATGCTGAATAATAAGCGATTAACATTTAGAAATATTTTCAAATGTTAGTGCATATAGTAAAGGTGTAAAGAAGATTTAGTGTATATAATATTAATTAGAAATAAAACAGCGCCTGAAGGAGATTCGACAAATGATTGTCTTATGTTAGCATCCATCTTATTGAAATATTGCAGCGGCAGTTTTATGTAGAATTTTTGTACAGACATAAATGTTGTTGGTCATAATTGCGATAATAATTGTGTATTGGTGGCCCAGAACCCACTCAGAGTTAATAAATTCCAGTTAGACTGTGCATAATCTGTAAATATAGCGAACTTATGTTAATGCAAACAGTATCTTATGTGAAATAAATTATTTGCTGACGTATGAAGTCTGGTTATTTCGTAACAACTTTTATGAAATATTTTTACAGGATAAAATACTTTAGTGTTGTGTGCGTTTGGTCTTGTGTGACAAAAATGTTCATTTTGGTTAAAGAAAAGTGTTGCCACCTCGAATAACAGTAGCATTTAATTCGATAAACGATTTGCAACTAGTAAAGAGACTATTATATAACAGTTCTGAATATTTCTAAAAATCATTACTCTTGTATAGTTCACATTACTTATCACACATTTAGCTTGTTTGCTTGTTATATATGATTACTTATGTGAGTGAACTTAGTGCCAACTACACTGCTTGACAGACAACATTGCTACAACTTAATAGGTGGAGGTTTCCTTAACAAAATAACGATCATTAACCGGGAATTGCAGTGATTAAATAAAACCTCAAGTTTCATTAATAATATGTAACTGGTTTTGTTGTAGTCTTGCTGAAATTCTACATCACGCAAATAC
The DNA here is from genome assembly GCF_021461385.2 of Schistocerca piceifrons. NCBI lineage: Eukaryota > Metazoa > Arthropoda > Insecta > Orthoptera > Acrididae > Schistocerca > Schistocerca piceifrons. The sequence continues at coordinate 636,055,785 of NC_060139.1, forward strand.
CGGTGCAGGACCGGCCACAGCATGACGAACTTCACTCGAGCCTGATGTGCGGACCACGTATGGTCTGAGGCTCAGCCTGTCCCCGCCTTTCCTCGGTCTTTCTCAGAAGTACTCCGAACTGCGCCATATTTCAATTAGTTTTCGGTGCAGCACTTTTCAGTCGGCAGGACTCTTTTCGTTTTGATAGAATCGTGGTGTCATCACTGTTTACCATTTGCTATTTGTTCATGGTGTAATGGACGTTAACAGGCCTGTAACACGCCCGGGAGAACAAATGTGAGTAGAGGTCCCTGAAACTTTTTGTCGTTTCGGACTGTTGCTTGACCGTGCGCCCTGTCCACACCACGTACCTGGTAATCCCGCGGCAGTCGTACTGTTCTGCTCCACACTGCTGCTGGCTTGCCTGAAATTATTTATCGAAATATGCAAGCGAATAAGGGGAGCCAATCAACGTTAAAACACAACACCGTTCGTCGTCTGGTACGAACAACTATATTCTGAGACGATTGGAGGAAAGTCACAGCTTTCACTGTTTACATTCTAATTCAGAAGTGTTATCCCAATTAATGGATGATTAACAGTCCAAAAATATCATTTAGACGAGCGTACGCGTAGCCGACACGACGCGGGTGATTGTTGATGATGGGGAAGTCTTACGCTCGTCACACATACAGATATCTGGTAATAGTCCTCCTTGTCACTACTAATGACATAACACGGTTTCTAAAGTTAATTTTTCAGTTCTCAGGTCTCACTTGTACGAGCGTGCGCGTAACCGTCGCGGCGCAGCTGATTGTTGATAATGCGGAAACGCGATGATCTAACACGTCCTCACGCTCGCTACAAGACACTGGCACTTGATTGCACTCTTTTATGGTAACTAAATTTTACTAATTCACATTGGTTCATTCTGGGGGACCGAATATGACGCGGATGATCGATGCTGTGCGACACGCAACGAGAGGATACACAAATACATTATCGACGGCACTGCTCATTTTTTCCTACTTTTTGACGCACTCTCCTCTGAATCACTTCCATATTTCATCACTTTACTGTAATAGCACTTGTAGCAACACTTCAACCTGAATACTAAAAAGGCCTCTCTCATGTGGAGCTACACACTACACAACATAACAGTAATGTCTCTTGCTCGACTCTCTAGATGCGGCTGCCCGCAAAGATACTCCACAACTAAGCCAGCGATATGACAATACGCTTACAGGCCCAGTGGCTGTTTGCACAAAACGAGGCAGTCTAGTGATCTATCGACACAAACCTTCATACATGAATGTGAATGACAGAGGGTAAGGATGAGAATGCTAAATATCAGTTACGCAGTGGCATCGTCGAAGAGTACTGCAAATTTGAGGTGAAACGACGTTACAATACAATGCAGGAAGAATTGACAGATTCAGTTGACATTGAAAGAGCAAAAGTTAAAACATTGGAGAGACCGAGTTCATTTTCTATGCGTACAGAAATACTTAGTACTAAATGTTCAGGCATGGAGAACGTGAGGATATTGTTGGCGTGAGATGCAAATTTTGTGAAGTCGAATGGATTATTCCACCGTCAGTTGCAACAGTTTTCACTGGAATTTAATGAACAGTATGGAGACTTTACATTATTACACAGTGCGTTACTTACGTGAAGGGACAATTCTGGACCGATTTTTCGATTAAAACTCGTTATTCTTGAATTTTTGAAGGAAAAAGGACAGCAAGAACGAAAAGTAGAACATCCAGAATGAATATCACAGTAAGACATTAGAACGTGAGAAGCAATTCAAGAAAGTAGCAGTGTAAAAGGATCAAATACTGATTAAAAAAAAAGAGACAGAGTCCACTCTTAGGGCCGCCTGAAGTTTTGTATCCAAGTTTCGGTCGATATAGGATTGCTCTGAGGTTTGTTGGATTCGAGCAACTTACGCAGCTTGAGCCCTCTTCCAACTATGGCCTAATTATACTTAACATTTGTGCGGCTTATAGTAATAGTGTTAAATATAGGATTTCCTGCCTACCGTCCGATTTTATTGTTGTATCACCACCAAAACAGTCCAGCTACAGCAGGTGTTATAGGAACTGAATATCATAAATCAAGCGAATAGTAAAATGGGATTTGTAGTCACAGAATAATTTATAGACACCTAAAAGTCGCCGATCATCGCACCAGCGTCGCCTACATGCCACTCACGTACACCATATTTAAATACGTTAATAATACTCAAAAATATACAACTTCCAAGGTAGCTTGTTGTCTTCCTCAGGGTTCAAGCTACATCCGTAACAAATAGCATCAGAAGTCGTGAAAACGTAACAGAATGAGTTAAATTCGTGAATAATAAAACTGATATTATTATGGAATTTCGAATTAAACAAGTTGAGGATTCAATAAGCACTGTATTGATTACGTTGAATCATATTACCTAGAACACATACCATTAAAAAATTTCACAGATGTGATACATTTCAAAAGTGTGAAAATAAATACCTTTTTCATAGAGAACATATTTTTCCTGAATGTGAGTAATATTTTTCAAATCAATAAATATTTTGTAATACGGACTTTGCTAAATAGCTATGTTAGCAGGGCTCAAGCTATCTCACGTCAAATTTGTGGACATCTGTTCAGAGGTTTACTTGTGAAAACGTAAAAGACATAATGACTTTCGTATCTATAAAATTAGTATGGAAGTGGGAATTGTCACGGATAAAATACATTGAAAATATTTTAAACACTGTAGTCTAGCTGTTACCCACGGCTGCTGCTCAGTAAAACGAAAACAAATGTGCGTATGGCTTCATTGGCCGGGAGACACCGGTTGCCAAGTTCGCGAGCTTGACGTCACTTCAGTGACTTGCACGTCGATGATGATAAAAAGATGATTAGGACAAGCGTACACGTTCAGACGCTAGCATAAAGAAAAGCAATCTAGGCGCGTAGTGAATGCAAGAACGAATGGCTAAGAACTGTTTACGCAACTAAGAAGTTGCAAGAAACACATGATGCTCAGCTGTTAAAACGTGACGGGTCTGCGACTGTCAGTAGTATGTAACTATTGATTAAACACATAGAGGACTGTAACAACGTAGTATCCATCACGTTGAATACAATTATGTAGAACATATCGAACAATAAGAATTTTCGCAAATATGACAAAGTTCCAAATTCAAAAAGTATATATCTTTTTGAAAGTAATTACTGTTCCTTGTTTCGTGTTGTAGTCTTCAAATCAGTAAATACGTAGTACTGCACAGTATCTAAAGTTACTTACGTTCTTTCTCAGATTTCAAGATATCTCCATACCAGATTTTATCTACATCTGTTCAGCCGTTCAGTCGTGAAAGCGTAACAGACACAATTACTTTCGCATGATGCTTAACATTTACGTTTCTTTACAGATGTGATGGACGTGTAAATACTCGGGTTTGGGTCTGGGACAACAGCTCCACGATCTGACGCTACAAGGTCGCGTTCGTCACCCGACCCCTATCTTCCGACGATGTATTGACCACACCCGCAAACACCCTCATAGCCGAATTTGCTAACATCAGCTTAGTATGGACAGATGGTACCGGCTCATACCCTTGATTATGTCCCAATTAGCGCCCTCGGACATTACCACAACATCGTCTAGTAACAACATCCCTACAGCCTGATGTGTTAAGGATTTCCAGATAAATCATGCATCTACATTAAACTGCTCAGACGCTGTTGGTGCTTTTGAGAACAGGATTTCAGAAGCGCGAATCGATAGTACTATTTAAGGGTATCGAGGTCCTGCCACTTTTCTTAACGTCTGTCGACCGTTTCTGGGGAGGGAGCTTCCTGAAATCGCCAACGATCTGTGGTATCTCGCCATTGAGCGCAAGGCAGCTCGATACTGCGAACTTACGTACCATTCATCTAAAAAGGTCGCCTATTCCCTCTCAGTGGACGTCCAGTTGTAGTGATTTCAGTGAAATTTGCAGCCTTCATCTCCAGTGACAAGCAGTCAGCTTGGGTGCATGAACTAGGGCCTGCTATAAAGGCTCAAAAACAACAATGTTCACTGAGCAGTCGTTGAGCAGCGACTGTTGATAACCACTTTGTTTATCTGAGTGGTCACCTGACCAACAGTTGCACTTCACTTTGAGCGCATATCACTTTAAGAAACTTAAATGACATATATATACGAAGACAGTAACTCGTTCTCGAAAGAACAGTTACTGTTAATGAGCGTGCAGCTTTACCCTGGAATAAATTATGACTAACTGACAACCTCAGCTTCCGACGGGTGTTGTTGATATACCTCCATGTGGACAGCTGAAAATGCGTGCCCCGACCGGGACTCGAGCCCGGGACCTCCTGCTTACATGGCAGACGCTCTATCCATCTGAGCCACCGAGGACACAGATGAATAGCGCGACTGCAGGGACTTACCCCTGCACGCTTCACATGAAGAGTCACATTCCCAACTGTCCACAATTCTAGATACGAATCGTACCTTATGGACATTGCCCATCCACACATTACTCGCGCACGTTTTGGCGATTCCCGTAAGAGTTTGGGAAACCTGTGAGCATTCGCACAGACGAAGGTCAATGACTGGGTACCCTTTAACTATATATATACGAAGACAGGAACTCGTTCTCGAAAGAACACTTACTGTTGATGACCGTGCAGCTTTACCCTGGAATAAATTATGACTAACTGACAACGTCAGCTGCCGACAGGTGTTGTTGATATACCTCCATGTGGAAACTAATGGACACATCACAAATAATAATAGTCGTAATAATAGTGATAATGATGATGATGATGATCATGATAATGATTATGAACTTAGTTTATCTAGCCGGGGGGGGGGGGGGGGTGGAGGTTAAAATGGCTCTGACAACCATAGGACTTAACGTCTGAAGTCATCAGTCCCCTAGAACCTAAAACTACTTTAACCTAACTGACCTAAGGACATCACACACATCCATGACCGAGGCAGGATTCGAACCTGCGACCGTAGCTGTCGCGCGGTTCCAGGCTGAAGCGGCCTAGAACAGCTCGGCTACACCAGCCGGCGGGGGTGGGGAGGAAGGGGCATCGTTCACCCCTGTTTACAAAACATCCACAGTTGCCTTGGCAACAGTTTTGTTTGTCATCATTTTGGCATGCATGGTGTACGTCAACGATGGTAGAATGCGGAACTTACAGCAGTTCGGAAATGCCTCAGTCCTTGGCCCGAAATCCAATGATGATGTTCTTTTGGATTCAGATAAATCTCTCCAATTCCGTATCACGGCTGCACTGTTTTGTTTTCCGCATACCCCTTCCCCCCCGCCCCCCGACATGATTTAGACACCCTGCACCGCTACTTCTGTCACCCGCCATCCGTGTGTGGACATTACGCACTGAAGTCGGTCATAGCTGCTGGTGACACTAATGTGGCTGGACCGTGTAGCTTGATTAGCATAGCACAAGTCTTCGGTGAATAATGTGTGGATACGACGTTGTACAGGCGAGAGAGTATTTTACAATGGCATTCATCAACATCAGGGACATTAGAACAGTCCTTAGTCCGTCGCAGTTTAGACGCTGAGCTTCACGCGTACCTTACTGCTACAAACACTCTTGAAGATTTACGACGACGGTGTCATTTAAAGACTGTACGACAAACAGAGTTACAGCTTTACATGTGGAATGTCGGAGGCTTTTGGGGAGGTCGTATTTCATTACGATCTGTTAGCCGACTATGTTAATCACAAATTATTCACCACAGGGAGATGGATGTAGGCACCACAAGGCATTAAAATGGAAGGGAGAAGCCGTTAGTTTTTGTTCATCTGGTGGTAGAAATCTCTCACCCAATACTCTGCAAGTAAGAGCTATCCCTAAAAATTACTTCTGCACAAATGTAATGTACGGCATTTTAAATATACTTAGAAAATACAATGCATGCTTTCAGATTCTTCATATGGTAAAATAATACTAACACATTTATAACGTATTTATATACGGGCAGTACATCCATTTGGAACACATACGACTCCACACCACTGTATGCACAGACATCTCGTAAAATTACTAGCTTACTTACTCATCGTCACTCATAATTATAAAACTACTCATACGCAAGAGAAGTAGCAGGTAACAGCTACTACATACATCGTATTTCAGAAGTGGTGGTCAGTATTCAGGGATAAGACAGAAATGATAATTCGAAACAAAAACGTGAAGTACACATGGGCTCTAAAACGCAAACGGTACTAGCAATGAGCAATTCTCTTCTACCGCAGTAAAGCACGTCCTTAAAACGGCATACCTAACATGATATGTGCACTTGTCCATAAGAAGAGTTCTGTCTCAAAGTAGCGAACATGAGCAAGTGCTCGTAGCTCTTAAAGCTTACCTTTAGGTGTTTGGGACACTCCATTTCGGGAATCGTAGGACAATTCAATATTCCGAGATCCACAGCGTCAAGTGTGTGCCAAAAGTACGAAATATCAGGCATTACCTCACACGGAGTGGCCAACGGCCTTCACTTAACGAGTGAAAACCGCGCCGTTTGAGTAGAGTTGTCAATGCTAATAGACAAGTAACACGACCAACGCTAGTGCCTTTGCTAACAGCACGACATCCCCTGCAGTGCCTCTCCTGGGGTCGTGACTATAGCGATTTAACCCTAGACGAGTGGGAAAGCCAGCCCCGATTTCATTTGGTAAGAGCTTGTGATACGGTTCGATTGTGGCACAGGCCCCACGAAGCCATCGACTCGAGCTATCAACAATGCATTGTGCAAGCTGGTGGTGCCTCCATAATGGTATGGCCTGTGTTTACATAGAATGGACTGTGTCTTCTGATCATTGACTGGAAATGACAACGTTCGGCTATTTCTAAACCATTTGCAGCCATTCGTGGAATTCATGTTGCTAAACAACGACATAATTTTTATGAATGACAATGTGTCGTGTCGGGGGACAACAGTTGTTAGCTGCTGCTAACAGGTCTTTACTAGCATGGCTTTATGCGGTGAAACGCCTCCTTCGTTTATTTCACCCGATATCGTTTTCTAGGCATTAGTGGGCTGTGGTAAAATGCAGCACTTCCGTCGATCTAAGGAAAGAATATTTTTCCAGCGTTATGTTGATCCTTCAAATGGCTCTGAGCACTATGGGACTTAACATCTATGGTCATCAGTCCCCTAGAACTTAGAACTACTTAAACCTAACTAACCTAAGGACAGCACACAACACCCAGTCATCACGAGGCAGAGAATGTTGATCCTTATTAATGGTGGAAGATCACCTATGTGTGAGAAACACGGCCACTGGTAAGATGGTTCAGACGTTATCTGTGGAGAACTGCCCTCAACTCAAATACTGCCGGTCTGTGTGTACTGCATTCTATGCTCTGCTGAGAGGAACTCTAAATGTCTATAAATGACAGAAGCATACATGTTGAACACCAGCAAGGTGATTTAGAGTAACGGAAGTCAGACAGTGAGAATAATATTTTTCCACATCGGCAATGGAACACGTTAGAGCTGCACAGCATCCAATAGTGGACAGCCACCATCTCCTCCAGACCACCTACAACTCTGAGCACCCTGTTCACTAACTGAAAATGAGGCACACATCCGTATCAACACGCTACTAGCATAAACATGTGTTAAAACATGATGCAAAACTTAAAAATCTCTTAGAAGTACAAAATAATAACGTCTCTTTATGGCTGCAGGAGGAACTCGACGTGGATAAGAAACGCTGATCTAGCCTAACAATTCTACGTGTTAGGACTATAGTAATGACTCCCTGATGTTGACCAGATTTCTCTAATGTAGGCAGATGTCACTAGATATTCATAATTAGAACAGACGCATCTGAATATCATTCATATTTACACAGAATGTCGGCGTGTTTGACATCTACAATCATACAGTGTTACCTGCCAACTCAGCAACAGAATTTTTAATGAAACGTAAACTACACAGAATATGTGGTATTTGTACCTTAAATCCACACATTTTTTTAAAAATTCCAGTAATACCTTGCATTATATACAATACATCCCTCAGAAAGTTTTTCCCAGCATGTTTATTGATGATACAGCATGGTCCTTCTGTAGAGTGACAGGACAGATTTCTTTCTGAAAGTGACACACAAAATGGCGCAATAGATTTACAATAAGATAATCTCAGTTCCTCAAACGTTATAATTGTCTTCGTGTGTTACATACATCCTGAATCTAGGCTTTGATACCTGTAGCTGATGACTATTAAATGTTATCAACACAGGAAAAACTTCTCCAATTGGTTCAGTGTATATGTAAGGGTTGGCGTTCGATAGCTAGAAATGTACGTTTACAGAAGTTTATCGAAGTGGACAGTTTGGAGGAAGTTTAGTTTGTAATCGTGGATCTCTGTCACACCTGGATAGTAGAGAAAGCATTCCACATCAGCTCGTATGTTACTAATACCGAACACAATCTGCCAAAGCTTAGCATATATTCTCAAGATTCAAAATGGAATTTATGTTCAGAACGTATGTTTGACATTACTTCACTTTGTGGGTGATCTGGAAGTTTATTATTCTTGAAGAATCTAGTTTGGCAAGATCGCTAGCAATTCTTTTTGTTGCCACGACCGGATTCAAAGATCTACGCTGTTATCGGATCTTGTAATCTAATTATATTTCATTACCCGATGATAACAGAGTAGACCTGTCGAAACTGGTCATAGTGATAAAAAGAACTGCTGGCGTTCTTGTCAAACTTGATTCTTCAGGAAAAGTACAAAGTTCAGAATACTGATCAACTGCAGCTATCAAATGTTAGATCCGTTACATATGAGTGTAACTGTTGGAAGTATGGTGAAAGAAAACAGTTGAATGTAACATTGTTTGTTTGTGGGATTGGAAAACAGAGAATGCATGTAGAGACCATCTAACGGGGAACTTCTGCATGCAATTGAAGTATCAACTGCCATATACCCGTCCTCCTCCTAATAGTTTAATCAGGTGCTATGCTCACTTGTTTCTTGAAAATTTTGGTGATTTCATCTAGGAAGAAGATTAGGTCAGTCATACGCGACACTATTGAGAAGAATATTTGATTTTCCGAGCGAATCATGCCGAAAATTACACACTGCTAACTGGGTTCGATAAGTTGTGGATGTTTGGCAGGAGTTCTGCATCTCTGAGTTAGGGGAATATGTCAGACTGTACATATATCGATGCTCGCAGACGTTGAGTGCGTAAACACCTGCTCTCTGGATCCTGCCTTCTATTATGGGGCTTTCATTGGATGCAATGTGAAGAGGAACGTGTATCAGCATCGAACAGTTGACCGATGTTTACATACCGCTCTTCTTCGAAAGCAGGATTCTCTAGTGACGTCTTCTAGTGGGTGCACGGGTACGCTGATGCTAACAGCATGGAAATTAGCGAGGATGAGCACAGGCCATACGACGATTAAAGTTCCAACCTTTAGTTGCTTATAAACAATCTCTAGAGGCACCCAATGCAACAGTGTCGACCGTTTGGAGGGTTGTGATGGCTGTCCAAAGAGGAAATCGTCTGACTGGGAGAATGAGGTAGAACTCACATATCCCACCCATATGCGTGATGCACACAGTGATTTGCTGCTGTGGCCGGAGCATCTAATGCCACATAAGGGTTACGTCCTGAAGCTGATGCCAACTCTGTGGAATGAACAGAGATACATTCTGTACTACAGAAACTTCCAGCGTTGTCTCATCTTGGGGATCGAACTTACATCAGGCGCGGCACCTCCTTCAACCAACGTCACTGGGTGAAAGAGTACATTGATATAAACTCCGAACAGAGGACCTTTGCAATTTGTGATTTTGAAAAAAAATGCTTTTATAAATTAACGAATAATGTAATTGTGGTGAGAACACTGGAAAATGTTAGAGAATACAGTGAAATCCATTTAATTTATCGTTGGGATGGGCATTTTGATGCAAGAGATACGTCCCAAGGCCAAGATTGGAGTGGGCTACCATCTTCAATGAAGAAAGAAAAAAAAATGGCTCTGAGCACTATGGGACTTAACATCTTAGGTCATCAGTCCCCTAGAACTTAGAACTACTTAAACCTAACTAACCTAAGCACATCACACAGATCCATGGCCGAGGCAGGATTCGAACCTGCGACCGTAGGAGTCCCGCGGTTCCGGACTGCAGCGCCTAGAACCGCACGGCCACCGCGGCTGGCAATGAAGGAAGTGTCACTGTGAAGATGGTCGAGGCTTCTTCGCAGTTCACGAAGACTGACTATACTAGTATGTGTGTTCTGTACCTCTTCAAACTACACATGCGTCCATTTCACTATGAGTTTGCGAAGCTCGATTTCGCTGATCCCAAATTACTTTATGTGGGTACAGACAGTTTCATGTACAGGGTGAAAGATTGCAGTGTGTATGACATAATAACACACTGTCCTGAAGTATTTGACACGTCTGTACATACGAATGGTTCACAGATTGTGGAATTTGTAGCGGTCAGGTCGACAGTGTCCGCATACCATATAGATACAGATGCCACCCAAAGTTTGGCGACGATTGCCCGTCGTGCAGCCTTCAACGTTCTCTCGGTAAAGAATTAAAAGAGGTGCCTGCTCGAGGGCGTTGGCGTCACCCCGTATATGGTGCACCAAGTAGTGTTTTGACCACAAGACCTTCAGACACATATAGCACAGGAGCTGAAAGTGTGTCTGCCGTGGTATGACGAAAAGTGGTTCATATGCGAGGACGGTATAGGAACCGCACTGTACTCACACTATTCACTTCAGAGAGATTGTACGTGTGCTTCAGTATTTATTAGTTTGCATATTGGGGCTTTGTGTTCGATGAAGTGCTTGACATAGTTCCGTGAATGCATGTTTATGTGTGTGTGTGTGTGTGTGTGTGTGTGTGTGTGTGTGTGTGTGTGTGTGTGTGCGTAGGCCTGTGTGCGCGCGTACGCGCGGGCGTGCGAGCGTGTGTGGTTTTCCTTCACCTGCTGCTCCTAGTTTCCGCTACCTATATAACGCATACAGAAAATTATCAGAACGAAACGACTGAAGTGGAAATACTGTATATAGAATAAAACAATCACGAAATAGTAGATAAATGTGAAACGAAATATTTATGTTTTTCGATAAAAACATTTTCATTACATCTGCAAATAAACCTATTAAACTAAAAATTAAAAAATATTTTAATAAACAAGTAGAACCCTATTGTAGAAAACTTTTAATTAACCATAAGTTAATTTGTTGCATCCTTGTTCTTATTTCCTGAACCTTTCACTGTTGAACTCTAGGGAAACCACAGTTGTTAATGTTCGTAACAAATCTGATCCGCTCGCTAGGCTGTTCAGCACATGACTGGCGCCATCCATGCAAATGAAGGTGATACAAAGGAGGGGGAGGGGTTTCCCGCCATGACGATTAACAAATACCAAAGACAGTCGTTGGAAATGTGTGGAATACTTCCATGAGAGCTTGTACGCGGCTTGCTCGAGAGTCGGTAGCCATCGGCGTTATATTTATTCTCTCCCGACCGAAGGGCAAAAGATGATCAATCACCAAGCCTTGTGAACGCACCACAGACATTCAACGAAAGATTCGACTAGATGAGTCCCTTCTCGACATACTGTTTAACTGACTGACATACAATGCACAGTCTAAACCTCTGGAGATATACACATGTTATACGATAAACACATTCTGATAAGTCAGCTATGAGGAAGAAGTTGCTAAGCTGTGATATAAAAATGTGCGATTTTGTTTTCCTTTTCGCAGACACTTTTAAGAGAAAACAGAGCAGTTACGTTAATGGCTAAATTCATAAACCTACATGTTCGTAGATTAAACCATTCGAAATACTATCACTAAAACTAATATCGGCAGAGACGCAGCAGCTGGGAAGGACTCTCCTGTACCCCTTGTACTAATTATTCCAAGCGATTTACCCGTTCATCAAAACCTGTGTGATGTGATGATTACCTTTACGTTAATCAATCAAGATCCCGTTTGCAGTAACAATAAATAATGTCAGAGAGAGAGAGAGGGAAAATGGACAGAGAAGAAGGGATGAAATTAATATAAAGAAAGAAGGAGGATACTGACAGGGGCTAATGGAGCAGGGGACGGAAAGAGGGAGTGTGGGGTAAGAAATGTGCAGGCAGCGGGTGGAAGGTGATGGATGAGAGAGGAAGGAGGATGAGAAGGAGGAGGAGATGGACAAAGTGAGGGGGTAGGCGAAGAGGGATAGAGAGAGGTGGGAGGAAGAGATTAGTACGTGTATTCAATTCCCATACATACGTAGCAATTACGAAGCAGTTCTAGGTTCGCTGGAAAAGAAATCTAAATATCAAGTCGTTTTCTCCAGGGACATTCACTTATACTACATTAATTACGTAGACACAGGATTTACTCGATGCACTGCAAAGATGGGCGAGGTACATTTGAAATTCATGTTGACATCTCCTATCAAAAAAAGACAGGAAATGTTGCTTTCACTTCCAATTTAGAGTCAAATGAACCGACAACATATAAACGTTTCTGCTAGTACCGCTTTTCGTGCTTTGAGGCTTTTAGGTTCTTCGGGAAGTAGACTACGGAATAACGACAAGTTGTTCCACGGTCAGTTGGGCTCTCAGAATTCCTCTCGTCTGGCATAGGCAGTGAATTCCAACAGTCAGATGCGATCACAAAAGCTCGGTCGACGCCCTCCCTCTCAAGTGGTCACGCAGACGGGACGGGACGGCACGGGACGCCCATTCAATAGGAGGGGCGTTGCCTCCGGCAGGCAGGCAGGGAAATTTGGCGGAAAGGCCGCGCCGTTTGCCGGACTGAACGACCGGCCGGCAAAACACGAGCAGCATTCGAGAAACAGCTGCAGAGGGCAGCACTGCGCCCCTTCTGTTGTGACTGCGCGCGCAGCAGCGGCGCGCTATATATAAACACGCCAGCGCTGCGCAGCGAGAAACGTTTGCCACACGGCATAGTGAGCTCTTTCATTGTAGCAACATGTTGCTAAGCCCACTTTGCATTTAATGCAGAGTCAGTTAGCTGTATGAGTTTTAATGCTTTCACTGCTAAGCTTACGAACCCGCTATTCAATACGCGGCCAGTCAGAGTGTTCAATAAATTTCAATGTCAGTGGTTCAAAATGGCTCTGAGCACTATGGGACTCAACTGCTGTGGTCATCAGTCCCCTAGAACTTAGAACTACTTAAACCTAACCAACCTAAGAACATCACACACATCCACGCCCCAGGCAGGATTCGAACCTGCGACCGTAGCAGTCGCAAGGTTCCGGACTGCGCGCCTAGAACCGCGAGACCACCGCGGCCGGCCCAAATGTCAGTGGTTGATTGATTCCGTGTCAAACGTGCACAAACATACCAAGGATCACTAAAGAAGTAGACAGTAAATACTAATTCATCATTAGTAAAATACTGATAAACTTGGTTTTTGTAAGTAATTAATTTTGAAGGGTAGTAAGGGAATAGTGGTGTGATATTCGGTGACACAACAAACAGTATTCCCTTGTGTAAGCGTGAGTGGTCAGTGGTACGATGGTGCATGTTATTCCCTGTCCGCTAACCTCTTATTATTCCTTCTATGCCGTGGGCTACAAGTTCGCAATGGGACGCAGGGAGAAAAAGACGACGATCGAACAGCTACAACTTATTATGCTTCTTACCTTCCGATGTGCGACGGCCCGATTTCTGTTGCATATTACTAGTTTTCTGTTTATACCGAGAAGTACCGTCAGAAATACAATCGATGATATGAAAAGACAATATTAATTTGGGGGATAGCATAGTGTCTCTCTGCGGAAACGATTGTTGAGGAAACTAAATGACAAAGGTGTTTGACCCGCCCAGTTGGCCGTGCGATCAATCGCACGGCTTTCGGGCGGGAAGGAGCGCCTGGTCCCCGGCACGAATCCGCCCGGCGGATTTGTGTCGAGGTTCGGTGAACCTGCCAGCCTGTGGATGGTTTTTAGGCGGTTTTCCATCTGCCTCGGCAAATGCGGGCTGCTTCCCCTTATTCCACCTCAGCTACACTATGTCGGTGATTGCTGCGCAAACAAGTACTCCACGTAAGCGTACACCAACATTACTCTACCAGGCAAACGTCGGGACTCGTCTGGTGTGAGACTTTCCCTGCGGGGGTCCACCGGTGGCCGAACCGCACAATAACCCTGGGTTCGGTGTGGGGTGGCGGAGGGGTGAAGTGGACTGCGGTAGTCGTCGTGGGTTGTGCACCATTGCGGCTCCGGCGGGGACGGAGCCTCTCCGTCGTTTCTAGGTCCCCAGTTAACATACAATACAATACAAAGGTGTTTAATCGTAAAATTTTATTAAATATAATCCTCTATAAAGTGATTCTAAAATTGCAAAGAGTTACAGCAAAAACATGCAAGTCTAATGAATTTTTTGCTTGAGGCTTTCCCGACGGACTAAATGTAAATATGATTTTCGAGTAAAACGTCGGATGTCGCAGTGAAATTTCTTCAATACTTCGTCGATCCAACTGACCGACATCTTCAAGTGTGGTGACCTCACTGCTGAGGCCGTGTCCGAAGCCTCCTATTTATGCCCGTCTGAGTAGAAAATGCGCAGTGACCAATAGCACAGGTATCCTGATGGGCAGCGAGAGAGAGAGAGCTACACTACATGTCGGACGATGAACCAACAGTTTCAATGGAAATGGTATCTTGAACATAAATACAGATGATAATAAAGTCTGCATACAGCACCGTTGAATTACATTGCGAGCTTCGCAAGCATTATTGTGACAACAAGAGATTGCTCAGGATATACGGGGTATACCTCACAAATAAACTTTCTGTTAAACAGAATACCCAAAGAATCGTTACGTGAAAATACTTGCTGTCAGTGGTTAGAGATATACATAAATATTTGTACGCGTTTTTTTTTCAGAAATGAGAAACAGAGAGATAGAACGCTTATTTATTTTTACAAAAATAGAGATACTTAATAAGTAAGGCTTCCAGATAACAGATAGCAACATTTTTAAATCGTTCTTAGATCAACACAGCCATTCGTTAGTCTAAAAAATCTGATTCATGACTGGGTTCGAAATTTTTCCTTTCATCAGTACTATAATTCAGAGAGCTTTCTTGAGTCCTCACACTTCCATTCGAGGTAATTTAATATTTATAGTCCTAAAACGCCCTTAGCGGAATTTTCAATACTTTCACATCAATCATCATTGAGTAAGAAGAGAAAATTTCACAAAAATAAGTGTGGTTACGTTAAGACGCACTGACTAGCCAAAAGAATAGAAACATGAAAGAATGTTGGTGAAAGAAGGGCAACGGTGTATAGACAAAAGTGGAATGGATAAAGGTCACACAGGAAAGAGAAAAGGGTTAAGAGCAAAAACAGCGAAAGGAGAAATAAAATTAGAAGCACTAGTAATGATAATGACATTAAAAATAATGATAATAATAATAATAACAATAATAAATAATAATAATAATATCTTCTTCCACTTGACATCCAACACCGTTCATCGAATTTTCCACCTATTATGGTCATTTATCCGATGTCATGTACCACCTTCCGTTGCGAAACTTTTCCTTATGTATTGTAATCCAACACAGAATATTATTGGCCCATCTATCATGCATTACCGTGGCTACACAATACGCTCCATTTTATTTTCACGACTACAGTACTAAACTTATTCGCAATACCGCTCTGTCGGACTGCTTATGTTCGGTTTCATATGCCAGTAGACAAAATATTTCTCTACTTGTGCAACACTTATTTATTCAGTGATATGAGCTTAACATTCGAAGTCTAAGTGCCATGTGAAAACCCTGAACATGTACACTGAAATTTCTTCTTCACATACCTCGCAAATAGGATAGTACCTACAATAAATAGATAAGTGAATCATTATTTGGCAAAGTTACATGTTGGGGGGGGCCACACTAGTTCATAACCGTATACCAGACTTCATGATATTTTTTGCACCCCACCTAGCATCCGTTACAAAGATTGTCTGTCTGGCCAGCGAAAACAAGAAACCCATACAACTGACTATACACTGAAGAACGTTGCAAAGTAAATCCGAATATAAATCTGAATCTCCAGTCCACTACGGTCTTAAAATGCTGAAGCTGCAGTTTATGCTCAGCATTACCAGCTGTGCGAAATGAGCAGATCGATGACGCTGTGTCTGGCTGCTGTCAAGTGAATCGCTAGAACCACTCTGACAAGGACCCGAGGACACTGAACACCACTCTGCTAATGGAGCCGGCTGTTCCAGTTGAGAGAGAAGCACGTGGAGTAATGATTTATTCAGCACCGAGAAGAGATGAAGTTTTCTATCCTGGTCGGCAAAGAACTGACTGTACCCTTATTACAGCCAAGACTCACGCCAAACGATGCTGTTAAAGGTATACTGGTCTAAAAATCGTGTAATTCTTTTCTTGTAACAAAAACTCTCGCCACAAGAGGCGAAACGTTTAACACCAATAATCTCCATTTCCCTCCCATTTCGCAAAAACTCTTAGTGTCAAGTGTTATGCAACACATCAGTTTCATCTGTCGGTGCCACCTACAAGCCAGCAGGTTGCCTCGCATAACAGGCTGTGTCTCATTCTACGAAACTGTGCTCGACGCTTTCCTTCAGCTCAGTGGTATGTTCTGAACCTGTAACGCGCCACAGCTATTTTTTCACATTTATTTGGATAGCCAGCATATGTTTATCAGCTGAAAGCACTTAGGATGGCCCGGATGTCTGTCTCCTGCTGGCATAGTTCCGTCGTTCAGAATGAATGGTTTCAGCTACACCATCCAAACTGGATAATAATAAAGAGCACAATAGGCAGGGTGCCGTTACGATTCTAGCTGAGGCAACGTTCCCCAAGGCAACTAAAGGCTGCTTCTACGTGTCAGTCCCCTTACTAGCAGTTCTAGGTAGGCCGCGTTTCCTCGGTCCACAGCGGTCGGTTTTCACATGCCATACTCGTGACTCTCCTGTCCCATGTCCTCAGCGCTTCTCAGTTCTAAGGCTCACCCAGAAAAGTAACTGAAATAGCCAATAACAGGTTAAATTGGAGAGTGTTAGAAAAGAGGAAATGAAATCAGTGCACATAACCACAGCAAGCTCATTAATCCAAACTTTTCAATTTCCGGAGCCTATGTTAATCAGCTCGCAACCAGTCGAATCATTTAAGAAGTGAAAAGGGACGACCCGAACCCGCTTGCCACGTTTCAACTTTAGCACAATAAAACCGGAGAAAATTGATATTCCAAGGTGACTACACCACATTTCACCACGTAATACAGGCTTTAGTCTTGGTAATGACCACTGTTTTGTGAAGGAGAGAGTCCTCTTGTTTTTTTCAGATATACCATACCCAGCTGAAGCAAAACATCAATAATTTGATACCGCAGAACATAGTTGCATGGTTATAAATGGCCCCGTACATTTTCTATGACAGTAGTGCTGGCTGATTTAGCGAGCCGTTCGAGAAGCGGTAGTGTGGCTGAGTGTTCACCAAGCAAGGCTAGTATGTATGCAGCCTTGTAAACACGGCTACAGTTTTGGAAGCTAGGAGAAAAAATGTTCAGATGTGTATGAAATCTTATCGGACGTAACCGCTAAGGTCTTCATACCCTAAGCTTACACACTACTTCATCTAAATTATCCTAAGGACTAACACACACACACACACACACACACACACACACACACACACACATGCCTGAGGGAGGACTCGAACCTCCGCCGGGACCAGCCGCACAGGGAAGCTAGGAGTCGCTACAGCTTATTCATTGTGGATTTGTAGAAGAAAGATCAATATTTCGACTTAGATAGTACTTAACGAAACATACGACTCCAGATGTTCATAGAATGTAAATTACTTCCCATAATATTAACCGACAGCAGCAGTTTCTGTCAAGTCTGAATGCGATTTCGAGTGGCAAAGTGTGACACTCACCTCCGATCCCTGCCTCGCGATCCCTGTCGCTTAGTATCTTTTCACGACCTGTGTTCTTTCGCCGAGTGTTGCACTATAACGTGTGAACAAGTGGGTCAGTTCACGTTGGTATATTAACAAAAAGGCAATTTGATTCATAGAGTGGTCAGAAAAATGTCTAAACACGGTAGCTGCTTTGTGATATTAACTCGTGTCTGCACATCGGCCTGTCTTACAGCATCCTTCCATACAACTTGGGGTGTTCATCCTATCTTACAGAGAAGATGCTCAGTCAGTTGACAGTCCTGAGGAAACCTGGGTGCTGCGACCTGTAATCACTGACTCAAGGAGGAACCAAGCCAATATGGCCTTTATAAATATCCCCATAAGTAATGCGATCGACATAATCGTTAAAAAGCCCTGACTAGTCTCACTGAAATATGATTGGTCAGAAGAAGCCAATGATAAAGTATCGTAACTATGACAATAAGAAAAGAATTAACCGAAGTTAAGGACTAATATTACTGCAAGTGAATAAATAAACTTTCATATCTTTCTAATGACTTTAAATCATAAACCAGAACTGTATTCGAACTTCAGCAAAGCTTACACGATAGTAAAGTCACTTCAGGGAAAGCAATCTACTAATCACAAGTCACAATTTGTCACAGTTTCACAACGAGATACATTCTCCAGCTAGCACACAGTTAGCTAAATTTGGGTAATATCAGTTACATCCGGCTGGATACTGAGTAGTTTACAGTACAGAACAGATAGTAAAAATACATTTTTTTTAATCTCCAGCTGGTCTCGACTGGAAATCTTCGACACCCAGAGCTTCATCGTCTGCCTTCGGCTGTCCGTTGTTGATGGCCAGCTGCCGGCTGCAAGGCTCACTGCGGCGCGCAGTGCTACATATCGATCTTTCTGCAACATATTTTTATCAACTATTAAACATAGAATCTCAATTCTGGATCACGGTTGCATCCTTAGCTGTCTCTTTATCAGACAACTAGCAGACCGCGTGTTGTTCTACGAAATAAATTAGACGAGGCTTAACCAATGGATACGGCCGATTCTAGCAATCATGACACACAGGTGTAACGGAGATTGGCAAGTTTCGTTTTAATTTTATGTACATCCCTTTCTACAATTACATTCATAACTTCTTTTTCGTTAGAACACACATCCCAATGAAGCTTAACTATTACTTCAATATATCTTATCCGAGGTTGTAAATTTATCTGTTTGTTCAGCTACTGCAGCTCGAACTGTAAGTAATTCCCCTGTGTTGATAATCTTAGGCTCCATTTCAATTTCTTACTTTCGTGATGTAAATGATTATCCTACTCGGACAACCCCATCTTAATTCGACTACAGTTCTACTGACAGCGATTGAATAATTTTATTTCAGTTGCCTAAGTCACAGGTCATACAGAATTTTATTCAATCTTGACCTATTTTCAGACTTCTCAGACTTTCAGATTTCATCTGGTGTTTTAAGTCGTTAATAACAACATGAATCAAATTTTTAATAGGGCAAAGAGCATTTGCAACCCCTCCAAATGAGTCACTTGTCTTGCTAAGTACCGATTCTTCCTTGTAGGAGTTCACTGCATTCTTACCTGTAAGTCACTTCACACCTGTGCTCCGAAGTCTCTGATCGGGTCTCAAAACTATCAGACCCAACACACCTTACATTTCATTGCCTTTTATAGTCCATCTTGTGCAGCTCTAAGGCATCGGCTTAACACCGACCAGGGCAGCGTCATGAAACGGCATCCAGATGGCGCTGACGGGTGCGGCAGTGGAAAGAGCAGGCGGTGCCGCACCCCCAGTAAGACTATATACTTATATGGGTATGGTGTCTGTTCTTCCGGACATTCCTGAAAGAACAGACACCATATCCATATAAGTATATAGTCTTACTGGGGGGGGGGGGGGTGTTTCGGCACCGCCCACTCTTTCCACTGCCGCGTGGGTCAGCGCCTTCGGGACGCCGTTTCAGTTTCAGACTGATGACCTGCAGCCGTCAAGAACTAAATTAGAAGTATACGGTGTATTAGTACCTTCACCTGCTGACGGGCGTTGATATATATCAACGGGGACAGGTGAAAATTTTGACCCCGACTTGGGCTCGAACCCGGGGCCTCCTACTTAATGGCAGGCGCTCTATCCAGCTGAGCCACCGACGGCACAGAGAATCTGCGACTGCAGGGACCATCTTTTGCACGCATCCGGCGAGACTCAAATTCTCACCTTATATGTTCACACACTACATTCGTAGTGTTCCTACCCAACACACTCATTACTCGCGAAAGACATTCTTACCAAGTCCCGTGAGAGTTCGGGTAATATGTGTGCATCCGCAGAGAAGAGGAAAGTCATGGTTGGTATTGCCAGAACTATATACTTTTCACAAATAAAGTGTTCATTTAATGTCCAAGGGATGTGCACAAATCATTTTGTATTCCTGCTACCGGCCTTCGTTTGCGTCTATGCTGATTCCAACAGTGGCCTACAAAACTTGTGGCGTTGAGGATTCCTGAACCAAGACTGTCTTCACTCTACACCGGTCCATCGCATCATGTCACTAACATTCCTTCCTGTCTGTTCGAATTGTTTGTATAACTTTGAAGCGCTCCTCTCATTAAAATGGCCTCTGACCCACATTGTACACCACCTCCACCTACGACTCCGCCTGCTATTGGCATTGATATAAAGCAGTTTATTCATTTCAGAACCAATACATGTCGAAGTTGATGACGCCAGTCCAGCAGGTCATTAATAGAGAAGCTGGTGCTGCATCAACTCTGCCACAAGAGCCAGCCACACCCACGGCACAGTCTCCGTGAATTCCACCATTCCGAGCTTTTCAATGAAGAACGAAAGGAATGGAATGAATACTACGCTCACATCAGCTTTCATTGTGCTACACATCAAGTGTAAGGTAGTGTGAAACTGTCTTATTTCTTGCCAATGGCCGGCGCAAGAGTTTACCCCCTGACTCACAAGTTATTTCCGAATAGTTGGTTGCAGTTCCTAGTTTTAGAAGATTTTGTTTCTGCTCTGACTAAATATTGCGAGGATGAGGTACAGGTTCCGGTATCTCGTTCCATGTTTTTTGATTGTGGGAAAATCCAGAACAGACATACCTAGAGTGGACCACTGAACCTCTGGGCTTGACACGACATTGTCGTTTCCAGTGTATCTGTGGCCATTACTATGGTGACGCAATGACTCGTGATCCAATCACGTACAGTGAGCCAGAAGGTAGGATTCGTGAAAATATTCGGAAACATTCTGCGCCTACTTAGAAACAAGCGTTAGAAATAATTGAGCATGAGGACTTGTGCGATAGTGCCGTAGAAAACTTTGAGGTAAATGCCATCTTCAGTATAACGAAAAGTGACAAAAATTATGTCCCCGCAGATTTTCCATGCTCAAAAGACAACACTGCCCTTGACTGAACGCGAAATTCTTTGCTAGTGGAAGGTCAGGTCATGTACAGTCTGTGTGCTTGCAATAGAAAAAGAATTCTACCCACGTTCGCTCTCTTAAGTGCGGAGCACCATCTCACTCAATATCTGCGGTTTTTTCTAAACTGGCTACCGGTACTCGTAATGACAAATTTCAGGCTGTGCCTTCACCTCGCTAAAATACTGTGCAACGACAGTCAAACAAACTGTTTGGGAAGTTAGTGAATGCTAGACACTGTGAGACTTCAATTAGACACTGGCGTCTCCATGAAATTGATTAATAGTGCCACTTACGAACGGTTGGGTACAACACAGTTCCAAAAATCTTGCACAGAACTTATTGCATATGACGATCAGAACATTCCACATTACAGTCTCACACCTGAACAGTGGCATTTATATTTCGCGTTCGCGAGAATGCGAGAATACTTTCGGTTCAGATTCATTTCAATTTTTTGGTCTTTGTATTCAGGGCAATTTACTCTCTGTATCTGCTTTCAACTAAAATACTGTTGATTGCGGAGTTTCCAGATTCTTTAGCTGAAGGACTTGGTAGGACGCATGATTTTGTGGCGCATCTTACAATGCGGGACACTGCGCAACCTAAGTTTTTCTGGCGCGTGCCCTCCCCGATGCACATTGAGACAAAGTTGAGAGTGAACTTAAAAAGCCGGCCGCGGTGGTCTAGCGGTTCTAGGCGCGCAGTCGTGAACCGCGCGACTGCTACGGTCGCCGGTTCGAATCCTGCCTCGGGCATGGATGTGTGTGATGTCCTTAGGTTAGTTAGGTTTAAGTAGTTCTAAGTTCTAGGGGACTGATGACCTCAGATGTTAAGTCCCATAGTGCTCAGAGCCATTTTTTAACTTAGAAATGGTAATAAAATGGTGTTGTTGCTTTTATCCAGGCTAGTCAATGAGCTTCTCCCTTAGTCATCGTATCAAAGCCTTCTGAAAAGCTTCGTCTGTGTGCTGACTTTAATTCACGGTGTTTCCACGAATAATAATTGATACTTATCCTTTGCTTCATCCTGAAAAATGAATGGGCAGTCTTGGTGCTATTTTTCAAAAATTGACTTACGTGATGCATATTTGCTAATTCCGCTCGATGAGGAGTCTTAAAAAGTGTTAGAGGTCAACACACATTCAGGGTTGTTCAAATTTTTGCGCTTGCCCTTATTGCAGCGCTAACTGCAAAAGTTCCATTCTGTTCAAATTACTTGGAAGATATTATTGTGTCAAGATGTACACCGGAGAGACATATCAGTAACCTTCATACGGTTTTTTAGCTGCAGGTTTGAAGTATTTTCTCGACAAATGTGTGGTGTCACCGCCAGACACTTGCTAGGTGGTAGCTTTAAATCGGCCGCGGTCCATTAGTACATGTCGGACCCGCGTGTCGCCACTGTCAGTGATCGCTGACCGAGCGCCACCACACGGCAGGTCTCGAAAGACTTACTAGCACTCGCCCCAGTTGTACGGACGACTTTGCTAGCGACTACACTGACGAAGCCTCGCTCCTTTGCAGAGCAGATAGTTAGAATAGCCTTCAGCTACATCAATGGCTACGACCTAGCAAGGCGACATAGCAATTGATAGTTATCGTATGAAGCATGTCTCATCAAGAACGATGGATACAAATGATGGATTAAAGTTAAGTATTCCATAAGCTACGTACTTTTCTTTATAGCATTCATTACGTATCCTGTTTCAGAGCTCACGCCAATCTGCGTGAGCTTAACGCGTGCCTTTCGGCTACTTCCGAGTGGCGTGGCTGTCTTACTACGCCACAACAAAATGAGTCTTTTTTCAGTTTGAAATTCAGTGCTTATGCCATGTTCTTCATAGCCGAGGTGTTTATCCCATTCAGCTACATTTGTTGCCCTTCCGGGACGTGACGGAATTGCAGTCAGGTCTCGGGGAGTTGACATATTACATCCGGTTTATATCCAACGCAGCCCAGAGCGCGACTCCCTTGCATCGTTCACGCCGGAATAATGTTTCTTTTCTTTGGTCAGGATGCATTCGTGAAAATTAAAACTCTCCTGTTGTGTGACAGTTTCCTTGTTCATTTCAGTCCCGCAGAGCCTGTGGTTTGGCTTCCTTGTACGGAATCGGAGCTGTGCCCTCGCACAGATTTGGTTCACAGGATAGGCCAATTGCTTTCGCTTCCAAGTCATTGACCAACATTCAGTATAACCATTACCCAATCCTGAATGAAGCGCTCGCAATTATCTATGGCGTGACGAAGTTTCATCATTATCTTTCTTTGGTCGAAGTTTTACGTAGTGACGGAGAATAAGCTACTCCGGTCTTTGTTTCATCCGTCCAAACCTATTCCGCCACGCATGGCTCAGAGGCTGCAGCGTCGGAATTTGGTATTGTGAGATTATCAGTACGAAATATTGAATCGGCTTACGTCGAAGCACGCAAATGCTGACGCTCTTTCTCATCTTCCTATTGTTCCTGTCACTTGCATTGTTTCCAACTTTCTTGCCTGGCTCAGCTCTTACCTCACCACCCTCCTGCACTGTTGATGTTCTTGTTCACGATACCCTTCTTTATTGACAAGTAATACGTCATCATTTATCTTTTAGTACGTAGAGGAAAGATGCCTATTATCTGATAGTTCCCTAATATGAGACACCCCAACTGTGCTCATGTTAGGGGTTGCACTCTGGTGGAGAGTTTCTTAAACACGTCTATTGCGTGACAGACGACGGCACAGCGAGTAGGACGCCACAGTTGAGCCGGACACAGTATGTAGAGGTTGATACAAAATTTCTTGTGTTTGGAGTTTTTGCGACACCGGTGTTAAGACAATATTTCAGCTTAAAGGTGAGTGGATATTGCTATGTATTCTTTTATTGTTGTTATTTGTGATGATATTACCTATAATTATTGACAATTAAGTTAATTTTCCAACGAAAGATTTAGCAAGTGCGTGATTCTTAGTGTAAGATGGCGAAATTCCTAATATGCGATAGAATGGGGATCCAAATACGCGACAGTGTCGCATATTACGATACCTATCAAATATTGGGGTAACTCGTTCTTTCACGATTTGTTATATGTAATTTACGCAATACTATCATGAGATAACAATATTTTATCATTGATTGTAGTAAAATTTGGGCAACTGCGTTTATTTTAATTCGATTAAATTATCATAAAAAGGTCTCATCCCATGTAATAGGAACATCTTTAGGGAACATGAATTTTCAGTTCATCGCCATACTGACGCCCTTTAAGAAAGAGATGCGAAAAACGAAAATGAAACTACTGATGGTGGTGGTCAAGCTGTCAGCCCGGCAGACATCTCCCACACATCGCAAAACCAACTGAGAGATAGTCAAGTAGGTCAAACATCGCGTTCGTGCTCAAACTACTACTTCAACTCCCTACGTGAAGCAATTGCAAGAATCTAAACAGAATAAATCAGATACTGAAGCTAAGATAGCAGCCAGAAAGTTATTTGGAGAGAAGAGTGGGAAATCTTCAAATCGTAGACCTACAGCAGAAGAATCGTATAGTGACTCGGCATTCGATGTCCATCTTGAGGATAGTTTGGATTCAGACAGCAGTTATGACGATGACGCAGCGTGTCTGTTCTGAACTGGGCGCTTTTGTGAAGACAAACACGGGGAGAAATGGGCACAGTGCACGAAATGTTATCGCTGGGCTCATGAAGATTGCGGTGTCACAGAAGACAATTTTGTTTGTCCCCGATGTCGTAAATATAAACCTCAGTATTGTGAAATGAGTTAATGATAACAGAAATGAATGAACATGTAAAAATTGTATATTCATATGTCATTATTCTTTAATAAAATAATGAAAGCAAAATATTATTACTGTCTCATATTAGGAAACCTTGATCTCATTGCTACGAAACGCCTTGTTTGTGAAGATTTCATTACTACTGTGAAAGATTGTTTACTATTGCAAATACGATAATTGTATGATAAACTTAAATAATTCAAGATATTATTACCATCATAAAAAATTAAATTGCACTTACTTTTAGATATTTCAATGGGGTTACAAAAGTGTGTCTCATATTAGGCACCTTTCCTCTACTACGACCTGACGAGAGTCAATCATCCGGTCATAGATGTGGGTTCTTCAATTCCTCTGCGAGATGGTAGATCTGAACTACAACATACAATGAACAGCCAATGAAACTGGTATAGTCATGCGTATTAACATGCAGATATATATAGAAATAGAATACGGCGCTGTGGTCGGCAAGGCCTATATAAGACAACAAGAGTCTGTCGCAGGTGTTAGATCAGTTACTGCTGCCACAATGGCAGGTAGTCGAGATCCGTTATAGTCGGCGCACTAGTGGTGGGACACAGCATATCCGAAAGTAGCGAAAAAGTGGGGATTTACCCGTACGACCATTTCACGAGTGCACTGTGAAAATCAGGAATGCGCTAAAACGTCAAATCTTCGACATCGCTTCGGCATGAAAGAGATCCTGGAAGAACGGGATCAACAAAGACTGAAGAGAATCGTTCAACGTGACAGAAGTGCAACCCTCCCGAAAATTTCTGCAGATTTTAGTTCTGGGCCATTAACAAATGTCAGCGTGCAAACTATTCAACGAAACATCATCGATATGAGATTTTGGAGCCGACTACACGACACAAAGCTTTACGCCTCGCCTGGGCGTGTCCAAACCGACACTGACCGATGATGAGTGGAAACATGTTGCCTGGTCGGACGAGACTCATTTCAAATTGTATCGACTGAATGAACGTGTACGGGTAAGAAGACAACCTCATGAATCCATGGACCCTGAATGTCAGCAGGGGACTCTTCAGGTTGGTGGAGACTGTGATGGCGTGGAGCGTGTGCAGTTGAAGTGATGTGACACCCATTATACGTCTAGATACGACAGTGAAAGGTGACACGTACGTAAGCATCCTGTCTGATCATCTGTATCGGTTCATGTCCATTGTGCATTCCGACGGACTTGGGCGATTCCAGCAGGACATTGCGACACCCCACACGTGCACAATGGCTACAGAGTGGCTCCAGGAATACTCCTCTGAGTTGAAACACTTCCGCTGATCACCAAACTCCCTAGACATGTTCACTATTTAGCTCATCTGGGCTTCCTTGCAATGTGCTGTACAGACGAGATCTTCACCCCCTCGTACTCTTACGGATTTATGGACAGCCCTGCAGGATTGATGGTGTTCCAGCTCTACTTCAGACATTACTTGAGTCCATGTCACGTTTTGTTGCGGCACTTATGCGTGTTCGCGGGGCCCTACACGATATTAGGCAGGGATACCAGTTTCTTTGACTTTTTAGTGTATGAAATATCAGCTCACTTCGTCACAAAAATGATAAAAAGTTTCCTTCATACCGTCCGTTTCCAGAGGAATCGTTCGAATATTTACAACTGTCTTTGAACAGTGAAGCATCACTAGAAAACACAGTTACAAACTCTTCTCTCGAAGAACAAGTTCAACATTTACAAAAGTACAGTTCCATCTGAGATTTGGATATCACTAGGGTCCTCCCTAGATGCTGTTGACTACTTCGTCAGAGATCACGAAATGGACAAGAGTGAGTTCATTGTCGATGTTATATTGACCTCCTCGCGATGACGCCATGTTGCTGAGACAGAGGGCGTGTCTTCAGGAGCCTCTCCCATTCGTCGTTCACAACGCAACGTGTCATTACTAAACCTGTGGTATCGATGTGTGTTGGCGACTTTCGTCTGGCCCCGCGATGTTTTGACGATACCACTGGACGTGACCTGTCGATGTTGAGAGGGCTGCCGAGATGAATCTATGGGGACCCACTGTGTAACACCTCTCTTCCCCCATGTTAACGAAATATTCGTGTCAATAGCAGAGTGGCCAGTATGGCTTTGGCTGGGTCACCAGCATGGCGTTTATCCCATTCTACTGCTTTTACGTTCTTCTCGGGCAGATGTTTCATCAACTGAGTGTTCAAAGGACACCCGAATGCTGAGAGTGTAATCACTGACTCAGGTCGAAACAACACGAAAACAATAAATAATCGTTAAAAGGAGCTACCAGCCTCACTAAAATCTGACTGATCAGAAGAAGTCAATGAAAAATGTCGTAACTATGCCAATACGCCAAAAATTAACCACAGTAGAAAAGTAATGCTTCAGCAACTAAGTAAATAGACTGTCACTTCCTCGTAATGATTAAATCATAAATAAACCAGAACTGCTGAAATTTAACTTCCATGATTCTTATACGTAAATAAAGTCACTTCAGTAAATTCAATCACAATTTGTAACTATAATGCAACTATCATATTCTTCAACTCAGGACTTGGAAGTCGGTATGTGATTTCTCGCCCAAATCACGACAAAAATCTTACAGAATCAGTTGGGGTGAATCTGAGAACACATGTATTGAACGGTATTAGAAGTACGTTTCATGAATGCGAAACATGTTTCAGTTATATAAATTTCAGTTGACGGATGTTGTAGTTGTTGTTGTGTGGTCTTTAGTCCTGAGACTGATTTGATGCAGCTCTCCATGCTACTCTATCCTCTGCAAGTTTCTTCATCTCCCAGTACCTACTGCAGTCTACATCCTTCTGAATCTGCTTAGTTTATTGATGTTGGTCTCCCTGTACGATTATTAACCTCCACGCTGCCCTCCAATACTAAATTGGTGATCCCTCGATGTCTCAGAACATGTCCTATCAACCGATCCCATCTTCTAGTCAAGTTGTGCCACTAGCTCCTCTTCTCCCCAGTTCTATTCAATACCTCCTCATTAGTTATGTGATCTGCCCATCTAATCTTCAGCATTCTTCTGTAGCACCACACTTCGAAAGCTTCAATTCTCTTCTTGTCTAAACTACTTATCGTCCACGTTTCACTTCCATGCATGGCTACTTTCCAAATAAATACTTTCAGAAACGACTTTCTGACAGTTAAATTTATACTCGATGTTAACAAATTTTTCTTCTTCAAAAACGCTTTCCTTGCATTGCCAGTCTACATTTTATATCCTCTCTACTTCGACCGTCATCAGTTACTTTGCTCCCAAATAGCAAAATTCCTTTATTACTTTAAGTGTCTCATTTCCTAATCTAATTCCCTCAGTATCACCCGACTTAATTCCACTATATTCCATTATCCTCGTTTTGCTTTTGTTGATGTTCATCTTATATCCTCCTTTCAAGACACTGTCCATTCCGTTCAACTGCTCTTCCAAGTCCTTTGCTGTCTCTGACAGAATTAGAATGTCATCGGCAAATCCCAAAGTTTTTATTTATTCTCCATGGATTTTAATACCTACTCCGAACTTATCTTTTGTTTCCTTTATTGCTTGTCAATATACAGACTGAATAACATCGGGGATAGGCTACAACCCTGTCTCACTCCCTTCCCAACCACCGCTTCCCTTTCATACCCCTTGACTCTTATAACTGCATCTGTACAAATTGTAAATAGCCTTTCGCTCCCTATATCTTACCCCTGCCACCTTCAGAATTTGAAAGAGAGTATTCCAGTCAACTTTGTCAAAAGCTTCCTCTAAGTCTACAAATGGTGGAAACATAGGTTTGCCTTTCCTTAATCTTTCTTCTAAGATATGTCTTAGGGCCAGTATTGCCTCACGTGTTCCAACATTTATACGGAATCCAAACTGATCTTCCCCGAGGTCGGCTTCTACCAGTTTTTACATTCGTCTATAAAGAATTCGCGTCAGTATTTTGCAGATGTGACTTATTAAACCGATATTTCGGTAATTTTCACATCTGTCAACACCTGCTTTCTTTGGGAATGGAATTATTATATTCTCTTTGAAGTCTGGGGGTATTTTGCCTGTCTCATACATCTTGCTCTCCAGATGGTAGAGTTTTGTCAGGACTGGCTCTGCCAAGGCTGTCAGTAGTTCTAATGGAATGTTGTCTACTCCGGGGTCCTTGTTTCGACTCAGGTCTTTCAGTGCTCTGTCAAACTCTTCACGCAGTATCGTATCTCCCACGTCATCTTCATCTACATCCTCTTCCATTTCCATAATATTGCCCTCAAGAACATGGCCCTTGTATAGACTCTCTCTATACTCCTTCCACCTTTCCGCTTTCCCTGGGTTTCCAACTGAGCTCTTGATATTCATACAAGGGGCTCTCTTTTATCCAAAGGTCTCTTTAATTTTTCTATGCGCAGTATCTATCTTACCCCTAGTGAGATAAGCCTCGACATCCTTACATTTGTCCTGCAACCATCCCTGCTTTGCCATTTTGCACTTCCTGTCGATATCATTTTGAGATGCTTCTATTCCTTTTTGCCTGCTTCATTTACTGCATATTTGTATTTTCTCCTTTCATAAATTAAATTCGATATTTCTTCTGTTACCCAAGAGTTTCTACTAGCCCTCGTCTTTTTACATATTTGATCCTCTGCTGCCTTCACTATTTCATCCCTCAATGCTACCCATTCTTCTTCTACTGCATTTCTTTCCCCCGTTCCTGTCAATTGTTCCCTTATGCTCTCCCTGAAACTCTGTACAACCTCTGGTTTAGTCTGTTTATGCAGGTCCCATCTTCTTAAATTCCCACCTTTTTGCAGTTTCTTCAGTTTTAATCTACAGTTCATCACCAATAGATTGTGGTCAGAGTCCACATCTGCCCCTGGAACTGTCTTACAATTTCAAGTCTGGTTCCTAAATCTCTGTCTTACCATTATATAATCTATCTGATGCCTACTAGTATCTCTAGGATTTTTCCATGCATACAACCTTCTTTTATGATTCTGGAACCAAGTGTTAGCTATGATTAAGTTATGCTCTGTGCAAAATTCTACCAGACAGCTTCCTCTTTCATTTCTTAACCTCAATCCATATTCGCCTACTATGTTTCCTTCTCTCCATTTTCCTACTCTCGAATTCCAGTCACCCATGACTATTACATTTTCGTCTCCATTCACTACCTGAATAATTTCTTTTATCTCATCATACATTTCATCAATTTCTTCATCCTCTGCAGAGCTAGTTGGCATATAAACTTGTATTACTGTAGTATGCGTGGGCTTTGTGTCTATCTTAGCCACAATAATGCGTTCACTATGCTGTTTGTAGTAGCTTACCCTCACTCCTATCTCTTTATTCATTATTAAACCTACTCTTGCATTACCTCTATTTGATTTTGTATTTATAACCCTGCATTCACCTGACCAAAAATCTCACATTAACCTATCCATTTCCCTTTTTAAATTTTCTGACCTACCTGCCCGAATAAGGGATCTGACATTCCACGCTCCGATCTGTAGAACGCCAGTTTTCTTTCTCCTGATAACGACGTCCTCCTGAGTAGTCCCCACCTGGAGATCCGAATGGGATACTAATTTACCTCCGGAATATTGTATCCAAGAGGACGCCATCATCTTTTAACCATACAGTAAAGCTGCATGCCCTCACGAAAAATTACGGCTGCAGTTTCCCTTGGCTTTCAGCCGTTCGCTGTATCAGAACAGCAAGGCCATTTTGATAGTGTAACAAGGGCAGATCATTCAATCATCCAGACTGTTGCCCCTGCAACTACTGAAAAGGCTGCTGCCCCTCTTCAGGAACTATACGTTTGTCTGGCCTCTCAACAGATACCCCTCCGTTGTGGTTGCACCTTCGGTACGGCTATCTGTATCGCTGAGGCACGCAAGCCTCCCCACCAACGGCAAGGTCCATGGTTCATGGGGGGGGGGGGGGGGGGGGGTTGACGGATACCAGAAGTAAATTATACGAGTATAGATCTGTTATGTGATGTGACATGACCTCTTTTTTCTCTTCTCGCCGTTAAATGAAAACCCCAACCGTTGGACATGTAGAGGGACCACTAAGTGTCTTCATTGATTAACTTTTGCATTATGTCATACTTACTCATCCTCTCTGTACAATTCACAGTATTTACGAGACCATGTTATATGAATGTGATGGATTTTGGTAGAAGAAGGGCTGTTCCAAAGAAATTTAACGATGCAGTAGGGGCTGGTCTCGGCGGAGGTTCGAGTCCTCCCTCCGGCATGGGTGTGTGTAATTGTCCTTAGCATAATTTAGGTTAAGTAGTGTGTAAGCTTAGGGACTGTTGACCTTAACAATTAAGTCCCATAAGAATTCACACACATTTGAACATTTTTGATGCAGCAGACTTCACAAAAGAGAATCGATGGAAGCTAGACACAGCAATAGCTTGAGAGGCCTCAGAAAGACGAGTTCATTTTCATGTGAAACCTTCGGTGCGAAAACTTATGTGCACGCCTAGTATACGTGCCAGGTGTGAGTGGGTGCCATGGCAGCCATAGTAGACTGATTTTAAAGTGTTTGATTACGTTGAAAGATTAATATATTGATTCCGAAATAAGGGAGGTACTTTCTGCATAATTAACATAGTTTGTCTATTAATTTGCTGTTTGTTAATGCAAACATTTGTTGGGGAAACGGTGTGTGTGAGTATTTCTGTGGCTTACATGAGGCAGAAAGACATTATTCCAATGTTTCATGGCTCTTTAAGACTAATTCATTGAACGTTAGCTGTCTGGATATTAAGGTACAGTGTCTAGGTGTTGAAAGAGCAATGTGAGTGTGAGTGGTAATGATCCGCACAGTTCCTTTATCACTTATGTTTCGCATTGAGCCTGTTCTGATTCACAACAACCTGACCATGATAATGGCCTTCACCCCCCCCCCCCCCCCCCCCGACCCGATTGCAGTAGACTGGTAGACTGGCGGATTTGGTTGAAATATTTTAAAGACAGAACACGGCTCTCTCCCACTAGCGCATAATTTAATTAGATGAGAGAGCAGCGTATCACTGCATCCTACTAATGACGCGCAACCATATTATCACAGTCAATGAAAACGGGTGTAGTTTACATTCTGTAATAGTTAACTTCCCCTCTAGTATCGTTTCTTCAGCGTAAATGATTATTGCGCGTGATCAGGCATTTCTTTCTGTAGCTTCCCAGCCCTGAGTTATCCCACGTTCGGTTTAATCTAAGTAACAGCGATACTTCACGTTATGCTTCGCAGTATACCATATCATGTCAATGCTTGGGAAAGTGTGCCCTAGAGACAGAGGGAGAACTGACCGCCCCCCTCCCCCACTCGCCGATCTTCTTATAGTGTGACCAATTGGGAATTTCGTGACGAATCAGAGGTAATAACAATGTAGGCAAGTAAGTCGAGATCTTGTACAAATATGCAATAAATTTTTGGTTACTTTAAAATATGTGTTTCCTATCAAAGTTTTCAGGCCTCAGTAAAGAAAGCGGCCACTGCCCCCATTACCGAGAGCGTCGGCTTTGTGTGCGTGTCGCGTTATCCGTTGAATGAATTAGTCCTTTTCCATTAATTAAATTTAGGGCTGCTGTAATTAATAACACAACGGAAAGAAATATTCACTCGCACTTAAAATCAACAAGCAGTAGGGAACAGGAATAAATTACAATACAGAGCCACAGTATTACAACAGCTCACTTCAATAAAAACACTCTTTCAATTGCTCCATGTCTAATAGCGTAAAGCATACGTTAACCTTGCAGAATGAAAACGAGAAGCTGGCAACGTGGCCAAATCGTGTGGCGCATCGGAATGTTTAGAGTAACATGTATCACCTCACACTTTCGTGTAAGCTGTCGCAGCTAATTAAATATTAATAATAAAAAAACAAAATTTTTTGTAAGCAACGACTGGAAACAGATTTCTTTTCCTTTCCTTGTTAAGAGGCGGAAGCCAAGAAGGATTAAGTCTGATTTGGTTTCTTTCTTTTTTCAGTGGCTAGTTGTAAGATTTCAACAAAATACATAAATAAATAAAGAGAGACACAAAGCCCACCCCGACCACAGTAATACAGGATGACGAAGATGCTGAAGAACTGTATTATGAAACAAAAGAAATTATTCAGATAGTGAAGGAAGACGAAACTTTAATTGTCATTGCGGACTGGAATTCGATAGTAGGAAAAAGAGGAGATGAAAACTAGTAGATGAATATTGAACAGGGGTAAGGAATAAAGAAGAAGCCGACTGTTAGAATTTTGCACAGATCAAAACTTAATCATAGCTAACACTTGGTTGAACAATCATGAAAGAACGCTGTATACGTGAAAGAGGCCTGGAGACACTGGAAACTTTCAGATAGACTATATAATGGTAAGATAGAGATTTAGGAAACAGGTTTTAAATTGTAAGACATTTCCAGGGGCAGATGTGGACTCTGACCACAATGTATTGGTTATGAACTGTAGATTAAAACTGAAGAAACTGCAAAAATGTCGGAATTTAAGGAGATGGGACCTGGGTAAACTGAAAGTACCAGAGATGCAGAGAGAGAATTAGGAAACGACTGACAGGAACGGGGGAAAGTAATACAGTAGAAGAAGAATGGGTAGCTTCGAGTGATGAAGGCAGCAGAGAATCAAGTAGGTAAAAAGACGAGTGCTAGTAGAAATTCTTGGGTAACAGAAGAAATATTGTATTTAATTGACGAAAGGAGAAAATACGAAAATGCAGTAATTGAAGCAGGCAAAAAGGAATACAAACGCCTCAAAAATGAGCCCAACAGGAAGTGCAAAATGGTTAGGCAGGGAAGGCTACAGGAGAAATGTAAGGATGTAGTGGCATATATCACTAGGGGTAAGATAGATACTGCCTCCAGGAAAATTAAAGAGACCTTTGGAGAAAGAGAACCACTTGCATGAATATCAAGAACTCAAATGGAAAACCAATATAAAGCAAAGAAGAGAAAGCAGAATGGTGGAAGGAGTATATTGAGGGCCTATATGAGGGCGACGTACTTGAGGACACAATTATGGAAATGAAATACTACGTAGATGAAAATGAAATGGGAGATATGGTACTGCGTGAAGAGTGTGACAGAGTACAGAATTACCTAAGTCGAAACAAGGCCCCTGAAGTAGACAACATTCCATTATAGCTCCTGAAAGCATTGGGAGAGCCAACCGTGACAAAACTGTACCATCTGGTGAGCAAGGTGTATCAGACTGGCGAATTACCCTCAGACTTCAAGAATAATATAATAATTCCAATCCCATAAAAAGCATGTGTTGACAGGTGTGAAAATAGCCGAACTATCAGTTTAATAAGCCAGGGCTACAAAATACTAACACCAATTCTTTACAGATGAAGGAAAAAATGGTAGGAGCCGACCACGGCGAAGATGAGTTTGGATTCCGTAGAAATTTTGGGACACATGAGACAATACTGACTCTACGATTTACCTTAAAAGATTGATTAAGGAAAGGCAAACTTACGTTTCTAGCATTTGTAGACTTAGAGAAAGTTTTCGACAATATTGACTGGAAAACCCTCTTTCAAATTCTGAAGGTGACAGGGGTCAAATACAGGGAGTGCAAGGCTACTTACAATTTGTACAGAAACCAGAATGGAGTTATAAGAGTCGAGGGGCATGATAGGGAAGCAGTGATGGGGAAGGGAGTGAGACAGGGTTATAGCATGTCATCGATGTTATTCAATCCGTATATTGAGGAAGAAGTAAAGGAAACAAAAGAAAAATTTGGAGTAGGAATTAAAATCCTTGGAGAAGAAATAAAAACACTGGTTTTGCTGCAGACATTGTAGTTCTGTCAGAGACGGCAAAGGACCTGGAAGACCAGATAAACGGAATATCCAATGTCTTGAAAGGACGATATAAGATGAGCATCAACAAAAGCAAAACGAGTATAATGGAATGTAGTCGAGTTAAATCGGGTGATGTTGAGGGAATTAGATTAGCAAATGAGTCGCTTAAAGTGGTAGATGAGTTTTGCCATTTGGGGAGCAAAATAACTGATGATGGTCGAAATAGAGATGATATAAAATGTAGGCTGGCAATGGCAAGGAAAGTTTTTCTGAAGAAGAGAAATGTTTTTAACGTCGAGTATAGATTTAAGTGTCAGGAAGTCATTTATGAAAGTATTTGTAAGGGGTGTAGCCATGTATGGAAGAGAAACGTGAACGATAAATAGTTTAGACAAGAAGAGAATAGAAGCTATCGATATGTGGTGCTACAGAAGAGTGGTGAACATTAGACGGGTAGATCACCCAAGTAATGAGGAGGTGCTAAATAGAACTGGGGAAGAGGGAAATTTATGGCACAACTTGACTAGAAGAAGGAATCGGTTGGTAATACATGTTCTGAGGCATCAACGGATCACCTACTTAGTACTGGAGGGCAGCGTGAAAGGTAAAAATCGTAGAGGGAGACCAAGAGATAAATAAACTCAGCAGATTAAGAAGGATCTAGGTTGCTGTAGGTACTGGGAGATGAAGATGACTGCACAGGATAGAGTAGCACGGGGAGCTCCATCAAACTAGTCTCTGGACTGAAGACTACAAAAACAACAATTAAATAAAGAAAGGCCAGTACCACTTGTGAGACTAACACAGAGACAACCTGAAGCTAACTGAGACGTAGTGCTTAGGAAAGGCAGAATTTCACATCTACATCTACATCTACATTTATACTCCGCAAGACACCCAACGCTGTGTGGCAGAGGGCACTTTACGTGCCACTGTCATTACCTCCCTTTCCTGTTCCAGTCACGTATGGTTCGCGGGAAGAACAACTGCCGGAGAGCCTCCGTGTGCTTTCGAATCTCTCTGATTTTACATTGGTGTTCTACTCGGGAGGTATAAGTAGGGGGAAGCAATATATTCGATACCTCATCCAGAAACGCACCCTCCCGAAACCCGGGCAGCAAGCTACACCGCGATGCAGAGCGCCTCTCTTGCAGAGTCTGCCACTAGAGTTTGCTAAACATCTCCGTAACGCTATCACCCTTACCAAATAACACTGTGACGAAACGCACCGCTCTTCTTTGGATCTTCTCTATCTCCTCTGTCAACCCGACCTGGTACGGATCCCACACTGATGAGCAATACTCAAGTATAGGTCGAACGAGTGTTGTTGATGGACTACGTTTTCTAAGGACTCTCCCAATAAATCTCAACCTGGCACCCGCCTTACCAACAATTAATTTTATATGATCATTCCACTTCAAATTGTTCCGTACGCATACTCGCAGATATTTTACGGAAGTAACTGCTCCCAGTGTTTGTTCCGCTTTAATATAATCATACAATAAAAGATACTTCTTTCTATGTATTCGCAATATATTACATTTGTTTTTGATAAGGGTCAGTTGCCACTCCCTGCACCAAGTGCCTATCCGCTGCAGATCTTCCTGCATTTCGCTACAATTTTCTAATGCTGCTACTTCTCTGTATACTACAGCATCATCCGCGAAAAGCCGCATGGAACTTCCGACACAATCTGCTAAGTCATTTACACATATTGTGAAAATCAATGGTCCCATAACACTCCCCTGTGGCACGCCAGAGGTTACTTTAACGTCTGTAGACGTCTCTCCATTGAGATCAACATGCTGTGTTCTGTTTGCTAAAAAGTCTTCAATCCAGCCACACAGCTGGTCTGATATTCCGTAGGCTCCAATTTTGTTTATCAGGCGACAGTGCGGAACTGTATCGAACGCCTTCCGGAAGTCAAGGAAAATGGTATCCACCTGGGAGCCTGTATCTGATATTTTCTGGGTCTCATGAACAAATAAAGCGAGTTGTGTCTCACACGATCGCTGTTTCCGGAATCCATGTTGACTCCTACAGAGTAGATTGTGGGTTTCCAGAAATGACATGATACGCGAGCAAAAAACGAGTTCTAAAATTCTACAAGAGATCGATGTCAGAGATATAGACCCATAGCATCTGCTCGACGATCATTCTTGAAAACTGGGACTACCTCTGTTCTTTTCCAATTATTTGAAACCTTCCGTTCCTCTAGAGACTTGCGGTACACGGCTGTTAGAAGGGGGGCAAGTTCTTTCGCGTACTCTGTGTACAATGGAATTGGTATCCCGTAAGGTCCAGTGGACGTTCCTCTGTTGAGGGATTTCAGTTGCTTTTCTATTCCTTGGACACTTATTTCGATTTCAGCGATTTTTTCATTCGTGCGATGATATAGAGAAGGAATTGCAGTGCGGTCTTCCTTTGTGAAGCAGCATTGGAAAAAGTGTTTAGTATTTCAGCTTTAAACGTGTCATCCTCTGTTTTAATGCCATCATCATTCCAGAGTGTCTTGATACACTGTTTCGATCCACTTACTGATTTAACGTAAGACCAGAACTTCCTAGGATTTTCTGTCAAGTCGGTACATAGAATTTTACTTTCGAATTCACTAAATGCTTCTCGCATAGCCCTCCTTACGCTAATTTTGGCATCGTTTACCTTCTGTTTGTCTGAGAGGTTTTGGCTGCGTTTAAACTTGCAGTGAAGCTCTCTTTGCTTTCGCAGTAGTTTCCTAACTTTGTTGTCGAACCACGGTGGGTTTTTCCCGTCCCTCACAGTTTTGCACGGCACGTACGTGTCTAAAACGCATTTTACGATTGCCTTGAAATTTTTCCATAAACACTCAACATTGTCAGTGTCGGAACGGAAATTTTCGTTTTGATCTGTTAGGTAGTCTGAAATCTGCCTCCTATTACTCTTGCTAAACAGATAAACCTTCCTCCCTTCTTTCATAATCCTATTTACTTCCATATTCAGGGATGCTGCAACGGCCTTATGATCACTGATTCCCTGTTCTGCGCTGACAGAGTAGAAAAATTTGGGTCTGTTTGTAATCAGTAGCTCCAGTTTGTTATCTCCCCGAGTCGCTTCTCTGTTTAATTGCTCGAGGTAATTTTCGGATAGTGCACTCAGTATAGTGTCCCTCGATGCTCTGTCCCTACCACCCGTGGCGGCCACGGTTGTCTAGCGGTTCAGGGGTTCAGTCCGGAACCGCGCGACTGCAACGCTCGCAGGTTCGAATCCTGCCTCGGGCATGGATGTGTGTGATGTCCTTAGGTTAGTTGGATTTAAGTAGTTCTAAGTTCTGGGGGTTGATGACCATAGATGTTAAGTCCCATAGTGCTCAGACCCATTTGAACCATTTTGAACCACTCGTCCTAAACATCTGAGTGTCCCAGTCTATATTGGGTAAATTGAGATCTCCACCTAAGACTATAAAATGCTGAGGAAATTTATGTGAAATACACTCCAGGAAATTGAAATAAGAACACCGTGAATTCATTGTCCCAGGAAGGGGAAACTTTATTGACACATTCCTGGGGTCAGATACATCACATGATCACACTGACAGAACCACAGGCACATAGACACAGGCAACAGAGCATGCACAATGTCGGCACTAGTACAGTGTATATCCACCTTTCGCAGCAATGCAGGCTGCTATTCTCCCATGGAGACGATCATAGAGATGCTGGATGTAGTCCTGTGGAACGGCTTGCCATGCCATTTCCACCTGGCGCCTCAGTTGGACCAGCGTTCGTGCTGGACGTGCAGACCGCGTGAGACGACGCTTCATCCACTCCCAAACATGCTCAATGGGGGACAGATCCGGAGATCTTGCTGGCCAGGGTAGTTGACTTACACCTTCTAGAGCACGTTGGGTGGCACGGGATACATGCGGACGTGCGTTGTCCTGTTGGAACAGCAAGTTCCCTTGCCGGTCTAGGAATGGTAGAACGATGGGTTCGATGACGGTTTGGATGTACCGTGCACTATTCAGTGTCCCCTCGACGATCACCAGTGGTGTACGGCCAGTGTAGGAGATCGCTCCCCACACCATGATGCCGGGTGTTGGCCCTGTGTGCCTCGGTCGTATGCAGTCCTGATTGTGGCGCTCACCTGCACGGCGCCAAACACGCATACGACCATCATTGGCACCAAGGCAGAAGCGACTCTCATCGCTGAAGACGACACGTCTCCATTCGTCCCTCCATTCACGCCTGTCGCGACACCACTGGAGGCGGGCTGCACGTTGTTGGGGCGTGAGCGGAAGACGGCCTAACGGTGTGCGGGACCGTAGCCCAGCTTCATGGAGACGGTTGCGAATGGTCCTCGCCGATACCCCAGGAGCAACAGTGTCCCTAATTTGCTGGGAAGTGGCGGTGCGGTCCCCTACGGCACTGCGTAGGATCCTACGGTCTTGGCGTGCATCCGTGCGTCGCTGCGGTCCGGTCCCAGGTCGACGGGCACGTGCACCTTCCGCCGACCACTGGCGACAACATCGATGTACTGTGGAGACCTCACGCCCCACGTGTTGAGCAATTCGGCGGTACGTCCACCCGGCCTCCCGCATGCCCACTATACGCCCTCGCTCAAAGTCCGTCAACTGCACATACGGTTCACGTCCACGCTGTCGCGGCATGCTACCAGTGTTAAAGACTGCGATGGAGCTCCGTATGCCACGGCAAACTGGCTGACACTGACGGCGGTGGTGCACAAATGCTGCGCAGCTAGCGCCATTCGACGGCCAACACCGCGGTTCCTGGTGTGTCCGCTGTGCCGTGCGTGTGATCATTGCTTGTACAGCCCTCTCGCAGTGTCCGGAGCAAGTATGGTGGGTCTGACACACCGGTGTCAATGTGTTCTTTTTTCCATTTCCAGGAGTGTATATTCCAGATTTTCTCTGAGTTGTTCTGCCACTAATGCTGCTGAGTCGGGAAGATGGTAAAAGGAGCCAATTATTAACCTAGCTCGGTTGTTAAGTATAACCTCCATCCATAATAACTCACAGGAACCATCCTCTTCTATTTCACTACAGGATAAACTACTACTAACAGCGACAAACACACCACCACCGGTTGCAGGCAATCTATCCTTTCTACACACCGTGTGTGCCTTTGTAAAAATTTCGGCCGCATTTATTTCTGGCTTCAGCCAGGTTTCCGTACCTATAACGATTTCAGCTTCGTTGCTTTCTATCAGCACTTGAAGTTCCAGTACTTTACCAACGCAGCTTTGACAGTTTACAATTACAACAGCGACTCCTGCTTGGCCCCCGCATGTCCTGACTTTGCCCTCACCCTTTGAAGCTGTTGCCCTTTCTGTACTTGCACGAAGCCATCTAACCTAAAAAAACCGCCCAGTCCACGCCACACAACCCCTGCTACCCGTGTGGCCGCCTGTTGGGTGTAGTGGACTCCTGACCTATCCAGCGGAACCCGAAACCCCACCACCCTATGGCGCAAGTCGAGGAATCTGCAGCCCACACGGTCGCAGAACCGTCTCAGCCTCTGATTCAGACCCTCCACTCGGCTCTGTACCAAAGGTCCGCAGTCAGTCCTGTCGACGATGCTGCAGATGGTGAGCTCTGCTTTCATCCCGCTAGCGAGACTGGCAGTCTTCACCAAATCAGATAGCCGCCGGAAGCCAGAGAGAATTTCCTCCGATATATAGCGACACACTTCATTGGTGCCCACATGAGCGACCACCTGCCGATGGGTGCACCCTGTACACTTCATGGCATCCGGAAGGACCCTTTCCACATCTGGAATGACTCCCCTCGGTATGCACACGGAGTGCAAGTTGGTTAGTGTGGACAGGGCCATAGTCAGTTACCGCTGGTTACTCAGGTTCTGTTTTTAAAATGAAGTTCACTTTTTTTGGAAACAACCGCAAATAAAGTTGACAATAGGGAACAATTATCAGATTTGACTATTAAGACACAATTTCTAATTAAAAATATTCTTAAATAAGTTGCGCTCACGGCTGAAGGCCTTATTGACCAGAAATTCAAATTATTTGTTGGCTGAAGGCCCGAATAGTAATAACTCAAAGAAAATTTGACGGCTGAAGGCCTACATAGCAAATTCTTAACAAACAGTTAAACTTCTCCAAGAGATACTAAAATATCTTTAAAAAAGACAGTCATCAAAATTTCACTATTAACAGACAATATCTAATTAAAAATTCTTAAGACCAATTGCATTAACTGCTGAAGACCTTATCGACAAGAAATTTTAATTATTTGTTGGCTGATGGGCCCAACAGTAATAACTCAAAAAAAAATTGACGGCTGAATGCCTGGATAGCGGATTCTTAAGAAGCAATTAAGTTTCTTCAAGAGATATTTAAAGAACAATCATCAACATTTCAGTGTTGATATATTTTGTCTGATTAAAATTTCTTAAGACAAGTTACATTCACAACTCAAGGCCTTATTAACAACACATTCAAACTCTTTGTCGGCTGAGGCCCAACAATAATAATTCAAAAATAATTTTGAAAAAAAGCAATCACCACAATCTGACCAAGTCAAGAGAGAGGTGGGTCTCAGACAGTGCTCCAATGATCGACCTGGAAAAGTCGCTCAATTTCGTAAACGATGAGACAGGCAGCCAAGAGCTGTTGTATTCACTTAACTGGATGGCAACTCAGTTTAAACACAGACGAACACTCTTGCAGAATTTACCTAAAGTCGGACAACCAACAGCGATGGAATAACCCAGGCAAGGCGGAACCAGCAGACAACTCTGCATCTTCAGAATCAGATGTTTAGAACATCTAGAAGCGGAAGGAACCAATAAAACAAAAGTAGTCCAAAATAAATATCCAAACCACAATCATGGAGGCTGTCAAAACTACATTTCTTACCGGAGAGCAGCAGCAAGGCGATGAAAAGTACACTGCCGCGAAAATATGCTAACTTCCAAGGCAAGTAAATGGGGGCTTTAGGGGCCTCTAGGCACAATAATAGCGCTGGTTGAACTTAACCAATAATAACACAAGGAATTCCATGATTAATAATAAGAAGCATAGGATGCCTAATTAATTTTGCCAACTCCAAACACTCCACTCGTAGCTCTTTGTCTCAGCAACCCTGTGTGCAGCAACGCAAAAACAAACGGTGTGATCTCAAAACAGTGGAAGTTTCACTACTGGGTTAATGTTCACTGAACTCAAACGTCCTGGGTCCGGTGGACAACGAGGTTGTGGCCCTCTCAAATACAGCTCCTCGATCCGGCAGTCCTGCATGGTGCCAGTGGTCCCGGCCTGTCTCCACGCTGCCGGACTACACTGTTGCTCCGTCCCAACCGAACTCCCCAACACACTCTGACCCAGAAAACACTTCACGTCCCTCCAAAGATAATGCAATCGTACTAGATATCGATAATTGCTGCTGCTGCCACTCGTGGACAGACAACTCTAGCAATCGTAGAGGTGCCAGTAGAGACAAGAAGAAAACGTGACGCCACTATCCCTATTACACGATGCCTACATATGAACGGCACCAACGCTAACTGTAACACGTTTCTCAAACTGTGTCCATTATTCCCTGCCGCTACAAGGTAAAACACCTGAATCCAGACAATTTTGCAATAGCCAAAGGCCCAGAGAAAAAAGAAAGGTTTCCAAAAAAAGCCATTATGGCGAGAAAGCGGGAAATCCGAGTTCGAGTCCCGTTCAAGGGAAAAAAAGCACAACAGATGATAGTACATCAAACTCATTTTGACTGTGGAGCTATGATTCGAATCATCGTTGTCTTTTTTTATGTTTAGTCGTCCATTCACCAGTTATCGTCGTTTATCAGCATGAAATCATTTTGTCACATGGTTAAAGCCTATCACATGAAGGTGGGGTCGAATAACTGCATACATGTGTCTACCAACCACGCAGTGCATAACTGTAATTGGTCAAGTTCACGTAGGGCGGCTTCCCGATGGAGGACACAAGTGCTGAATTAGTCGATATGCTTTCGGTGCTGGGTGCATCCGATAACCAAGCTGCTGCTGCTGCTGCTGCTCCAGCGTATGCTGCACGATGCCATCAAAGCTGCCGTTCCGGTAACAATGTTTTTCGTCACCTGGAGCAACGCCTTCGGGGAACCGACCGTCATCATCCAAAATTGATGGACAGAGGTCGTTCAAGGAATAAATGTAATCTACAAACAGAGGACACAATTCTAGAAACCTCTCACCAATCACCGCAGTGAAGTACGCGTGATATTGCAAAGCAGTTCCAGCCTGGTTGTTGAAGTGTTGCAATATCAAGAACTGCACCCAAATCATTGCACGTTAACTCAAGGTCAGCGACCAGAAGACCGCATTCTACGAGTACAATTTGGTGAATGGATTTTGCACCAAATAGAAGAAAACAAACATTCTATAAATAACGTTATATGGACTAACGATTCTAGCTTGACTCGTGAAGTATTTTCAACATGCACAGAA
Source organism: Schistocerca piceifrons (assembly GCF_021461385.2). Taxonomy (NCBI): domain Eukaryota; kingdom Metazoa; phylum Arthropoda; class Insecta; order Orthoptera; family Acrididae; genus Schistocerca; species Schistocerca piceifrons. The sequence goes on from NC_060139.1 coordinate 636,099,262, forward strand.
ACCATTATTGGTTGGAACACCACCCAGATGTCACCCGCGAACGTGGCTTTCAGGCACGTTTTGACGAAAACCTGTCGGTGGCATCGTATGAGGAGTGCTTCTGGTCCCTTGCCTATTGCCGGATATGCTAATTGTGCCCCTGTATCTTATGTTTCTTTGCAGTATTTTTCTCGAGGCATTAGAAATATTTCCAGCTGATGTTCGGCAATAATTATTCTTTCAGTATAATGGTGCACATTTTGGAATGAATTTCCCTATCAACTTAAATAATGTGTTTCCAGGGAAATGAGTTAGCCGTGGGGACCCAGTCTACTGGCCTCTACGTTCCCCGGACCTCAATCCATTAGGTTTTTATTTTTGGCGACACTTAAAGGAACAGTTTCGTAACACTCAAGACACGGATGTACACAACCTAGTAGTTCGCTTGCAATGGTGATGCAGGTCTGCTGCGTAGCGTCCACAAAAGTATGATGCAGCGTGTGGATAAATGAATGCAAATGCTAGGTGATCGCCTCGAACGTTTCTCGTACTTGTACGTACCGGCTAATGATGTGTCTAAATGCCAAACGTACGGAATGGAATTATTCTGTTTAACATAATGTACAATCTAGTCTACCCTGTCTATTGTGTTTTCTGTACCTCACACAGACGTTAGTGTATCGACTATTATTTTGTATTGGCTTAATTTGTGTCATGGACGGAACAAAGGAGTCGCTTACGTCAGTAAGTATTAAAGTACAAATAAAATTAAAAGAAAGAAACACATAAGATACCGCGCTGTTGAAGTGTAAACTGGATACAGGTGGATGCTTTACCAGAAAAAAGGAAGCTTGAGGCGAACGCGACTCGAATATCGGCGAGTCTACATATCTGTTCTTCATGGGATTGCCTCGTCTCACTGGCGTAATTAGATAGCTTCGTTAGAATGCAGAGTTCATTGCTGCTCTTGGCCACGCTACACGCAGTTACTACGTTGCCAGAGCCTCCTTTCTTAACTTGTATTTCCATTAAACCTGTTGGCGGGACTAGATTGTCATAGAAAAACTTCTGTCTTGAATTGGGGTGATGAATCGCACGCCAACTGCCAAGTACGGCATTTTCTCATTGCCCTGTATAACGCTAATCGTGTCCCTGAGTATCATACAGTCGACTAACTTATTCAGAGCAATGTTGCTTACATCTGGCTAGGTGCTGAGTAGGTTTCGTTTCAGCAGATCATACCAAACCTAACAGAAACTGACAACAGAATTCAATTTTTATTTATCTCCGGCCGGCCTCTTAGACGATACTTTGACAGCCACCGCATTGTCGCCCTGCCATCGACTCTGCTCCGCTGATGACCAGTTGCCAGCTGAAAGACTGACAGTGGTGCCCAGTTATACATGCCACGCTTTCTGCAACATTTTTACCACAACGACTGAACGAAGAATATCGCTAATTTGGGCCACGTATGCACCCTACGCTGTCTCTTTAGCAAATAACGAGCAGGTCGCGAGTTGGATTACGTAACGAATTGCTTTGGAATATTAATCTTATCCACCTAAGTCTGCTCGTCTTCCTCAGGGCGTGTCCTTCCTTAGGAAGAACTTCGGGCTGGCTAAGCGTAATAAAAATATGAATGTAAGTAACACACAACGGTGGATTAGTAACAGAAAATATTGGACGTCCCACATTGACTAATGTGCAGACTCAGTACAACAAATTCAGAGCCCAAATGGACTCCAGACGCTACAACATAAGTTCTTCCATAGTACTGGTGTAATTTTACTACTGTGTTATTTCTGTGAACTCGAAAGGGAGCGGAATAAACTGAACTCGTGTTGACGCCCACGTACATGAAGAAAAATGATCTTCATAATAAAATAAGAAAATACCAGAGCTCGCATGGAAAGATTTAAGTGCTCGTTTTTCCCCCGAGAGCTGTTACAGGTTGAACGGTACAGTGTGAAAGTGCCTCGATGGACCCTCAACCAGGCCTTTAATGAGTCATGCAGACGTAGATGTAGATACGAGTAAATAGGAGTTTCTAGTGACAAATGCATTCAACTTAGTTTCGAGTAACTGCTGTTTTCCACAAACATCCTTCTATTCTTCCCGAATCCTACTGGAAGCGTAAGTGGCAGAGCTCTGCACAATGTATTTGAGCTCACAACTTAAAAGGCCGTTCTATTATGGTAAACATTATTTCTCAAAAACACAAATTGATACCATCCGGTTGACGACACGTATTTGATACCAGAGGCTGAAGTAAGAAAGTGACAGCATAATGTATAACATTGATATCCGTACATGTATTCATTTCACTACAGCGAAACAACATTAGCTAGCAATTCTGCAATTTCCATTACTTGGAAAGACAGACGCGCGATTCTCTTCGCTTGTAGTAGGTCACAAAAATCCAAAAGTCTATAAAACATTGAATTCCGCGAATATTTGAAAGTCAGAGGCACTGATTGTTTGTAGCTCCCCTACTTGTACTAGTTTTGTGTTACAACAGTCCCTTAAACTATGACACTGTTGCCATGTGTCATAAAAGGCCGGCAGTTATTAAACATGATGAAGGATCACGCCATGCTTGCTTCAGTAAAGACCTGCCACGCCCGTTTGTTAACGGCATCCACAGATACGAAAAAAAGTATATTAAACGCTTTGACGTATAGAGAGGAAAAAGTAAGATACGCATGCCGCAAATTCCTCTGTTCCCTCGCATGTATGTTGAGAGATACGGCACGGGGTATCCCATTATCGGACACTGAAAGCCAGGCTGCTGAACAATACGCCCTTCGTTAATAACTCGCAGCTGCCAATCGACTGCAATGTGAAGCAAGCTATGAAATCTGACAGGTCTTTGAGAATACACGCTGCTCGATCATGTGATATGGCAGATAAGAATTGTAATAAAGCTCTACCCGATAACTGGTGCTGTGACCAATGCCGTGCGTAGCTACAATTTACTATCTAAGACTTCGCTACACTTTAAGGACTGATAAAACATTTACAAAATTCGTAAGAGAATTCAGCGACTAACGTTTCGACCGAATGGCTGAACTGGCATAACACAGATGTACTTCGACGTAAAATGAAAAGTGTAACGAAGCGATAAGCGTATATGGACAGCGATCTAACAAAATTTCTTTACGTGAGATCTCTGAAGTGAAAATAAAACTGAGGGTGTCGTGTTATTAAGGTTTGAAGGCATCATGCGTCACAGTTAGGTACCGGAGACGTAGTTGAGCAGTGCAGCAATCCCCTAACTTGTTTTATAACACCTCTACCGCTTCAGGTGGCTAGTTATCCCGTGATTACTCGGAAATTGTTTGTTGTCAGTGAGCATATGTCTGGCTAAATACTTCTTTTGTCGCAGATTGACCAATTAGCCAGTTTTGTCTCGGCCTCATCAGATTTTCGTATATTTCCACAACTTAAAGGACACCAACGAGGAGCCGGCCAGTTTGGCCGAGCGGTTCTAGGCGCTTCAGTCTGGAACCGCGCGACCGCTACGGTCGCAGGTTCCAATCCTGCCCCGGGCATCGATGTGTGTGATGTCCTTATCTTAGTTAGGTTTAAGTAGTTCTAAGTTCTAGGGGTCTGATGACCTCAGATGTTAAGTCCCATAGTGCTCAGAGCCATTTGAACCATTTGAACACCAACGAGGACTCCACTTTGACAGTGATGAAGCGGTGCAAGCAGAGGTGAAGCTATGGTTCCGTCAACAGAGTCAAGCAGTTTACTGTGTCGGTACCAACAACTGGTCTTTTCTTGGGGAAAGGTGTTCGTCGCCAGAGTGACTATGTTGATAAATAGATATGTCGACATGAATAATAAAGACATAGATTGTTAATAAAGTTCAATTTTTTTAACGTTTTAACATTTTTCACGTAAAAAATTCCTATTCTTTACTTTTCTGGATTCCCTCTTAGTAATATTCCATAACATGAACTTATTTCTAGGTTACTTATTGATTTACACCTTACAAGTTTGGGTTATCCATGAGGAACTTGAGCTTGTCGCTTTTAACATGAAATTACGATCCTTAGCATAAATGATGGCAACCACTCTCTCATTTCCTGGTCAATAGTAAAGTCGTACGTATTCCCGACATATTATCGGTGGTAAAGGGACCGATGCCATACTGAAAAAGTGTAAGTTTCAGACTATAGTCGCAATTTATTTATTTTGCCGTCTGGCTAACCGTTTCGGTAACACAGTGCCAACGTCAGGTCATCCTATGATCGCAAAATTCGATTATATAGTCAGAACACTAGCGCAAGAGCAGCTTACACACTTACACACTATGACAGCAAACGTACGGTACATATTGAACGTTAAAAAGTACAGGTAGTCTCTTACTCCTTAAGCGCAGTCGGTACACTGCTTGTGCAGCAGTTAAGACTAACAAAACTTATACAAGTGATATTCGAGGGATGACGCGGAACAGATCACAATTAATGAGCAAAGACCACTCAGTTTACAGTTAACCTTTCGTTCACCTTTCAAATAAAGAAAAGAAACACATTTTAACAAATGTGCAATGATAATGAATCTATCAAGAAATTAAAACCAATAGTATTGCATACAGTTGCTGGTCATCAAGTCGTACGTAACTTCATAAGCCGACACAGAACATAAGACTATAAAAATGATCTTGATCGTTGTGGTAGTTTCATTCTCCCAGAGCGGGAATGAAGTAATATTGAAAGTTGATTGGGAAGCGTATATAGGACGACGATATAAGTATGCGAACAGTGACGAACGGAGATTTGGATGGACGGGGAGCTTGGAAGCACAACCAAAACGGCAGAAGAGCCCACTCATAAAATAAGACAGAAATCGATATTCATGTCTCGGTCTGGCACAAATCTGCGTAAGTTCCTAACTGTGTAATACATCTTCACTGTGAGATCAAAAGTATCCGGAGATCCACAGAAACATAAGTTTTTCATATTCAGTGAATTGTGCTGCCACCTACTGCCAGGTACTCCATATCAGCGACCTCAGTAGTCATTAGACATCGTGAGAGAGCAGATTGGGGCACTCCACGGAATTCACGGACTTCGAACGTGGTTAGGTGATTGGGTGTCACTTGTGTCATACGTCTGTACGAGTGATTTCCACATTCCTAATCATCCCAAGGTCCACTTTTCCCATGTGATAGTGAAGTGGAAACGTGAAGAGACAATCACAGCACAAAAGCGTGAAGGTTGGTCTCGTTTGCTGACTGACAGAGGTCGCCGACAATTGAAGAGTGTCGTAATTAGTAATAGGCAGACATTTATCCAGTCCATCACACAGGAATTCCAAACTGCATCAGGATCCACTGCAAGTGCTATAACTGTTAGGCGGGAGGTGAGAAAACTTGGATTTCTTGGTTGAGCGGATGCTCATAAGCCACACATCACACCGGTAGATGCCAAGCAACGCCTCGCTTGGTGTAAGGAGCGTAAAAAATGGACGATTGAACAGTGGAGAAACGTTGTGTAGAGTGACGAAACACGATACACAATGTTTCGTCCCGACAGCACGGTGTGGGTATGGCGAATGCCCGGTGAACGTCATCTGCCAGCGTGTGTAGTGCCAACAGTTAAATTCCAAGGACGTTGTGTTATAGTTTGGTCGTGATTTTCATGGAGGGGAATTGCAACCCTTGTTGATTGGGTGACACTATCACAGCACAGGCCTACATTGGTGTTCTAAGCACCTTCTTGCTTCCCACTGTTGAAGAGCAATTCGGGGATGGTGATTGCATCTTTCAACACGGTCTAGCAATTTTCACAATGCACGGCCTGTGGCGGAGTTGTTACAGGGCAATAACATCCCTGTAATGGACTGGCCAGCACAGAGTCCTGACCTGAATTCTATATAACATATTTGGGATGTTTTGGAACGCCGACTTCGTGCTAGGCCTTACCGACTGACGTCGATACCCCTGGTCAGTGCAGCACTCCGTGAAGAAAGAGCTGCTGTTCCGCAACAAACCTTCCAGCACCTGACTGAACGTATGCCTGCGAGATTGGAAGCTGTTATCAGGACTAATGGTGGACCAACACCATATTGAATTCCAGAATTACCGATGGAGGGCTCCACGAATTTGTAAGCCATTTCCAGCCAGGTATCCGGATACTTTTGATCACATAGCGTATATCCATCGCAGATAATGTCATGAAAAACTAAAAGGACCAGACTGGCTGCCACTAACAGATTAGTTCTATCCTAGTGAAGACAAACAGTACTCCAAGTTACACATAGGGCTCGACCCTCAACTACCAGGAATACAGAAAAGGCTGATGGTGACATACAATTTTCGGTCTAGATTCTTCTGGAAATAGGTCAACTCAGCCACAAAGTATACGATGCTCAGCAAAGAAGTTCAAATCCTTCTGCTGCTCTATTCTGCCTGTGAATCTACGGGGAAAAAGCAATAATGGAATACCACAGCCGTCTTGCTGGTCGGGTGTCGTGTTTCCCATCAAAGTGAATCTGACAATGTAGAAGCCCATTTAATATACGGCTCCATTTCCACAGATGCTTGTGGCCTTCAAGACCATTGCCTGCTGTCCGGTGGTCTTCCTCCGGTTTGCACTGAGTAACGACTGTGACCCAGCAGCTTCAGAGAGGCGTTACGTCAACGTCTACATGAGCTCTCTGGCGGAACACACAGCAGAATGTTGTATGGCTTCTGGCGGAGTGGTTACATTGTGCTTTCGATTAGATATCGAAAACGCGGAAGCCCAAATTATGCCTATTATTATTGTGCGGAATTAATCCTTTGGATTAATTTCTAGTGTATGTGGAGATGGTACTGGATTTTGGGGATTAATTTATTTTGTGTTAATATTGATATTTAACTAGCTATTTGTTTTTGTATTTATTTTGCAAAGTTTGATAGCTAATGTTTCAATTCATCTGCTCGTTCATTTGCACTGAAGGCTTTGACTGAACTGTGATCGGTTCTTAGACGTTTGCATTGTTGTGGTTGATGTTCTTTTTAAGTGGAGACATAGACCACAACATCAAAAGCAAAAAAAAACCGCAGTCACACTTGTTGTTCTCGGTCTCGTGGCTAAGTATGTGTTTGTCCCTGTTGTGATGAATCGTCTATCGGATGTTTTTGGTCTTCCAGTGGTGGTTTTACGTATCCTCATGTGCGGGGAACGTGTTTAATAGTGGACAAAATGTTGGTGATCGAAATTTCGTGAACAACAATTGCCGCAACGAAAAACGCCTTTGTTTTAAACATTGCCACCCCAGTCACAACCGTGACCTATCTCCCCTATTTCGCGACAATACAAATCTAGCTGCTCTTTTTTTAACGTTTTCGCTGTCCTTTCTCAATCCTAGCTGGTGAGGAAATCATAACGCACAGCAATACCTTAGCAGAGGTCGCCAGGTGCTTTTCCTCTTCGTAATAATCACGGCGTGAGATCGGTCGCTTGACGGCGCGTTCGGCGCGGCCCTGTCCGTTGCCGGCGCGCCTTAAGGCACAGAGGCTCGCACTGGGGCGTATCGCTTCTAGTCAGGCGTGCCGCGGCAGTCAAGGGGAAGTGACGCATCTCTCATAGCCTCTCCTTCCCAAATGGCTCTTTTCGCCTTCCCGTGGTGCCAGACGTTAAGCTCGGCATTTTTTGCCTTGCGACAAAAGGGAGATCTGCGACCCAACCCGATGCGAAAGCGAAGGGTGCGTGGCACAGGGGTAGCTGTGTCAAGGGACCGAACATCAGTCCCTTTCTGTTCGCAGGGCCCAGACCAGCAGGTGCTCTGCATGCCGGCGATTTACTTTGTCGGCGTGGGGTCGCGGCGCGAGTCGGCAAGCGTGCTTCGCCGCGCCCCTGGGTAAACCGGACGTGTTCTGCCAAACCCAGGAGGTGGTGACATCGCCTGGGGCAGATTAGATGGGTCCAGACCGCCGAACGTCTGGGGGACCGGCCCGCCACCTGAGTAGGAGTGGATCCTTGGCCGAGAGGTGGAAACTCGGGTAAGTAGGCGGCGAAGGGCAAAGGAACATCCGCCTCTCCGGAGTGTGGGGTGCAGTTGCCGAGGAGCGTCGTGTGAAATCGTCGATGACGGGGTCACTGAGGGGGGACCAGTGCACCGGCGATGGTGCGTTGAACCCGGCAGCTCAGGAGTGCCCTTGACCTAGGGGTGAGGTCGGTGGGTGTGCTGCAGAAGTCCCTCCCCCCCCCCCCTCCCTCCATGCCAGAGGAGCCGATCCGGGGCAAGAGACGGGCTCCCACCTTTTTCATCAGTCGTTACAACCATGGCTACAAAACGAAACGAGTGATTCGAGTGCGCCTCAACGGGCTTCCGCTGCGCCTGATCCCTCTCCCCAGGACGAGATGGATCAGGCAGAGAATGAGACTGTACTACAGAGACATTCGAGAATCACGTTGCTCATGGAGCAACACGTCAAGAGTGGAAAATTTAGTCAAGCTGGACTTGCTATAATTAAAAAACGAATTGGCAGTGTGGGCCATTGCCCACGCAAAACTTGAAGGTAGAGGAGTTAGAAAAAGAAAACAATAGATTGAGGAGGCAACCGGCAAAGACATGGGCGGCCGTGGCCGCGCAAGCGCCCACAAAGCCAAGCAAAACAAGAGACACAATTGACAAAGTAACAAAGAGACCAGACACAGCAGTCTTTCTTAGGGCACTGCCTGGTCAGGACACCAGTGTAAAGAAAAGCCAAGAATGTTTTTTTTAAAAAAAATACCCTAGCAGAGGTCAGGCATATGTACTGTAGGCAGTCTCGTTGTTGTACATGCTGCATCTTTTAATTATTCTGCTAGTAAAACACAGTCTTTGGTTCACCTTCCCCCAACATAAACCACGTGATCGTTCCATTGTAAGTTGTTCGTGATTATTATTCCCAGATATTTAGTTGTATTGTCTTCTGTAGTGGTCAATCCAAGGATTGGTTTGCAACAGCTACAATGGCAGCTTGTCTCCATTCTGTGCGTCTTTCAGCTTTTCTCTTCATTTCTTTATAGGTGTCACATCCCACATCTTTCACGATTTCATCCATGTACCTCAGTTGTGGTCTTCCTCTTGGTCTTTTTCCCTCGACATATCCCTCTGTGATTGTGTTCAGGAGTCCTTTATGTCTTAATAGATGGCCTGTAAATTGCACTCTTCTTTTAACAATGAAACTCCAGAAGCTTTTCTTCTCACCTGCTCTTTCCAGAACCACTTCGTTGGTGACCCTGTCGATCCATTTTATTTTGAGCATGCGTCTATAGCACCACAATTCAAAAGAATTTAGCTTCTGCTGTTCCTCTGTCCCGAGAGTCCATGTTTCACACCCATAGCATGCCACACTCCACACATATGATTTCAAAAATCTTTTCCTGGTTTCAAGGCTGATGCTCTTAGATGTTAATATGTTTTTCTTCCTGTTAAAAGCAGCCTTTGCTTGAGCTATTCTACTTCTCACTTCTGCCTTGCTCCTTCCATCCCTGGTAATATTACTGCCCAGATAAGTAAATTTATCAACTTGTTCAAGCAGTTCATTGCCTACATGAACTTGGACTTTTACTTGATCTTCTTTGTCGCATGCCATTACTTTTGTTTTTGCTTTATTAATTCTCATATTATATTCTTCACCCATAACTTTATCCATTCTATTCAGTAGGACTACGAGATCTTCTTTACTTTCAGCCAGGACAGCTATATCATCGGCATATCTTATCATATCTATTCGTTGGCCATGAATTACTACATCTGTCTGTGAATTTTCCCTTACTTTTTTCAGCGCCTCCTCAATGTATACGTTAAAGATAACAGGGTATAGTGCGCAACCTTGTCGGACACCTTTCCGTATCTGCACCTCTTCTTGTTTTGTCCGTCCACGGATAACTGCTGTCTCGTTTTTGTACAGGTTCCATATCATTTTTCTATCTTTATGGTGTATTGCTACCTTTTTGAGTACCTCAAACATCTTATCCCATTTAACATTATCAAAGGCTTTCTCTACATCTACGAAAGCTATGTATGTTTTCAGGTTCTTATCTAGTCGTTTCTCTATTATTAGTTTTAGAGCAAATATTGCTTCTCTGGTTCCTCTATCTTTCCGGAATCCAAACTGGTCTTCGGAGAGTGTAGCTTCGACTTTTTATTCTATGCGTTTTAGGATAATTGAGGTTAATATTTTAGAGGCGTGAGTAACTAGGCTGAGTGTCCTATAATTTTCACATCTTGTAGCATTTGCCTTCTTTGGAATGGGGATCATAATGTTTTTATCAAAGTCTGTAGGAGTTTTACCCTGCTCGTACATGTTGAAAACAAGATTATACAACTCCTGATTCAGTTTTGCTCCTCCAGATTTCAGAAGTTCGGCTGGGATATTGTCTATACCAGGCGATTTGTTGTTTTTCAATTTTTTCAGAGCTAGTTCAAACTCTACCTTTAATATAGGTTCACCTATGTTGTGTGCATCTACTTCTGTTTCTTCTTCCATGATGTTTTCAGACAGGTCTGGTCCGCTGTACAGTTTTCCTATATATTGTTTCCATCTTCTTGCAACTTCATCATCGTCATCCAACATATTGCCATTTTCATCCATCACAGCCCTACACTTGTTTCTTCTGTCTCCAAAGCAATGTATCACACATTTATAGGCCTTGTCGATATTTCCCTTGCTCATGTTGTCCTCAACTGAAATACAGAGATCATCAAGGTATTTTTCTCTTGCTTGGTTTGCCTCTCTGTTGATTCTGTTTTTCAGACTCTTGTATATCTCTTGGTCTTCCTTCTTCACAGAATTTTTTAAATTCCTTCTTTCTTCCATCATATTTAGTAGGCCATTAGTGATCCATTCCTTCCTTTTCTCTGTCCTTTCTTTTCCTATTACTTTTTCTGCTGCTTCTAAAATACCAGTTTTTATTTTTTCCCAGCTGCTTTGGATGTCATTGCAGCCCTGTGTATTTGTTTTCTTGTCTCTTTCTAGTTGATAGTGCTTCAGTGTATTTTCGTTTTTCAGGTTTGTCAAATCCCATTTACATGTACTTCTTCTTTTAATGTTCTTGAATTTTAGTTCAGTCGTCATCATAACGAGTATGTGGTCACTTTCCACATCACAGCCTGGATATGATCTGCTGTCCTTAACTTGGTTTTTAAATCTTTGCTTCACTAATATGAAGTCAATTTGGTATCTGTTAATGTCACCAAGCATTTTCCAAGTATATCTTCTTCTTGGATGATGATTAAAGAAGGTATTTGTAATGCAAAGTTTATTTCTTTGGCAGAATTCTACAAGTTTATCCCCTCTTTCATTTCTTAATCTTAATCCAAAATTCCCTGCCACATCCTCTTCTTTACCTTCCCCAACAATGGCATTCATATCTCCCATGATGACAAGGTTTTCAGCTCCTTTAATTCTGTCAATTACTTCTTCAAGTGGTCATACATCATGTCGATTTCATCATCCTCGTGCCTCGTAGTTAACATGTATACTTGGATTATGATTGTGTCTCTTGGTTTAGTTTCCAATCGGACATAAATTATCCTCCCACTATGTTCAACAAATCCTTTTATTCTTAACCCCATCTCTTTATTGAGGATAACTCCCACTCCTGCAATCCCGGGATTGTCTTGTGCTGTTCCAGTGTGTATGATTCTGTAATCCCCTGACCAAAAGTCGCCAGCGTTTGGCCATCTCATTTCTGAGACTCCCAGTACATCAATATCCATTCGTTTCATTTCCATTTTCAAGTTTTCCAGTTTACCACGTTTAAGAAGTGAGTTGACGTTCCATGTTGCTATCCTTCTTACATTAATGCTTTTGAGTTTTGGTATCTCTTTAGTTGTCCCCGCCCGGAGATCCGAATGGGGGACTATTTTACCTCCGGAGAATTTAATCAAAGAGCTTGCCATCATAAGCTGTTGATACTTGGGATACCCACCCGGGTCTTTAATAGAGTGGTTTCCGGTTTACTTCTCCATTCTATGCCGTTGGCCACCTTGTGGCTCCTCCGCCTTTAGGAGCAGTTTCCCACCCCAAGGGCAAGAGAGTGCCCTTCTTTCTAGCCGCTCATCCGCCCTCCTGGAAGGCCGTTGGCACTTGATAGAAGGTAATCTCCATATCCCGGGAGATATTCGGCTCAGTAGAAGTATAGGTTGGAAATGGAAGACCCCTAGCCCTCGAAACCTAATAGCGTCAGGGTCGGAAAAGAACAAGAGTAGGCCGAGGGTGGCCAAATAGGAAAGATAAAAGTGAGGAGCCTGGCATAAGTAAGTGGAAGCAATGCCAGGACTCAGCTCGGGACCCCGTGGTCGCCAGCCACGTACTCACTAGGTGTGAGTCCCTGAAGTAGTTGTATTGACGGGCTTCTTATTTGGTCGATATCGTGTAACCGAAATTTAACGGATTCCTTTTCGTATTCATATTGATAACTCAGATTGTCATTTTTAACATACAGGTATTTTGTCTTTTTTGTAGTACTTTTTGTGTATTCTTTGCAGGAATACATAAGGTTCCCCTTGTTTATCCTCGGAGGAAACGCCCTAAGTGGTAAGGGTGTCAACAATATTGCTGTCTATGAGTATACATCACATTTCTCCTTCAGCATAAGGGTGAGAAGGATTGTCACATCACTAACTAATACTTACCACTGGACACAATATAGTGTTACCACACGGTCACGAAGGAAAAGGCGAGACAGGTGAATACATGTGTACATCACGACACCCTGCAGTGATAGCTTTGTTGATTTGATATTCAGTTGGCGACCGTGCAATGTCTCGGATACACTTTTCCAAATGTCGGGTCCTCAGTACATCAGGATTTATTATAATAATGTATCTTTCGTTTTGGTATCTTTACTAACGGATTAATCGCTGTTGAAAACTAAACGAACGCGAAATGAAATTAATATAAAGAAACCAGTACAACCGTGAGTTGTGAGTTATGAAAGGGTCCTGTGTTTCTAATCATATAGTTTGATTTCTGATTAATACTACCGCACAACTGAATAGGAGGATTTTCCTCTTCGGAAACCCGTAATTGCCTCCCATTCTAACGCTTAAGTTTCAATTTCGGCTCACAGGTGCCTACCACCTTTCCCTGTATTGCTGCGACTCGGACTCGACGACGCATCAAACGGTAAGATGTTGGCACATGCGAAAAATGGGCTACAGCTCAGAAGATGTGTTAGCAGTAGGGTGGATTGATGGTGTCTCATTGTCACCAAATTTCAGCAGAATTCTGCACAACGCCACCGTGAACGTGTCACATGAGGTGGATGTCGTCACATTCCTCTTACCCATATCTCAAAGCGGTTTGACTCCCCTGTAATGGAAGTCGGAACCGCTATACTCAGCGTTGAAATCACGGATTTTTCTTGCGAGTGGCTGCGGAAAATTTTTCAGACACACTACCGATCAGAACTGACATAAAGGACGTCAATGAAACCACCCCTCCTTTGGCGTGGGTAGTACCGAACTCCGTGGGCTTAGAGGGACACTTTGGCATTTTATACGTGCACGTGTCAATTTCGAACCCTCCATTTATCATGCCACAGGAGAACGCGAGAATGGAGGAATGAGAATCCATAAAACACTTTTCCTCTTCGGATAACGTTCAGATTCCGTCGAATTGTTTTGAGCGGTTCCTTGTTGTTCTACCCTGTGAAGCACAGCATAAACCGCTGTTGCGCTACACGGAAGAGGTTACAGCCCCGCAATATCCAATCAGAAGAGTGGAAATGCCCATGGCGTGGTTGCAGTGGCCAGGTTTGTGCTCATCGCACTGTGAACAGCGTGGGAATCGACACACCGGCCATTGACGGCCTTTATGCCAAACCATGAGGCCTTTAGGTGTCGATTTTCAGCGGCAGTGTGTCTGAAATGCTTTCCATGGCCACCCATAAGGAAACTGCGTGATTTCTATGCTGGCTATCGCACTTTCCACCTACATAGCAGAACCTTGTTATTTGAAGCGTAGCTGAGCCAGAGAGTGAAGTCTCAGCGCTCCACACTTTTGCACCATTACATAGAAAGAGTGCACGCACCTTTAAGCCAAATTTCAAACGTATGAGTCCTAATGGGAAACAGCTAACAAGTTTCGAAAATATAATCTCTTAAGTTTGTTGTGCAGCGTATTTTCTTCCTTTGTCTGAGTGCTAGGACAGGCCCACACACGCGCATCCCGACACATGTTGTGATAACTGTACATGGACTCCCATGCAAATGTGTACCTGGGCCGCCATAAAAGGAGGAAGGAAAATAGTGGTTTCACCCATCATTGGAGACTGGGTTTTTAGGGAAAGAGTGCAAGCATCGATTTGGGGAGAATGAGGAAGGCTCTGTTGGCTCTTTGTTGGAAACAGTTCCGCAAGTCACTTTAAGCACTGTAGTTTAATCCTGGTAAACTTAAATCCAAAAGCTTGGACGACAATTGTTTTTCTATAAACAGCCATTCTCTCCCAGTTCAATTCCTGCATCTTTGCGATAAACCACCTCTTCTGCAAAAACTACTTCATCTCACAGTAGCATTTGCACTCAGTTCCCTCATTATTCTGTTGAATACGTTCCTACCTTCGATTCCCTGCTACATATTTCTTCCTCTAGAGATTCCTCAAGTGTAATGATGTCATTTATTGCTGCTTTAATAGTTATTCCATTACCCTGTCTCTTCTCATTGTCAGTTTTTTCACAAGCTCATCTGCTCGTCGATTCTGCGGAGAGTCTCTTCGTTTCTCTTCTTACACATCCACGTGCGTTTGAACATACACTGAAGCGCCCAAGAAACTGATACGGGCAGGCGTATTCAAATTCAAGGATACGTTAACAAGCAGAATACGGCGCTGCGGTCGGCAACCCCTATATATGATAACAAGTGCCTGGCGCAGTTGTTAGATTGCTCACTGCTGTAAAAATGGCAGGTTAGGAAGATTTAAGTGAGTCTGAATATGGTGTTATAGTCGGAGGCTGAGTGATGGGGACAGAGCATCTCGGAGGTAGCGATGAAGTGGGGATTTTCCCGAACGACCATTCCCCGAGTGGACTGTGATATCAGGAATCCTGTAAAACATAACATCTCTGACATCGCTGCAGCCGGAAAATGATCCTGCAAGAATGGGACCAACGACGACTGAAGAGAGTCGTTCAACTTGTCAGAAGGGTAACCTTCCACAAATTGCTGCAGATTTCAGCAAGTGTTAGCGTGCGATCCAGTCAACGAAACTTCATCGATACGGGCTTTCCGAGCCGAAGGCCCACTCGTGTATTCTTGATGACTGCACTACACATACTTTACCCCTCGACTGGATTCATCAATACCGAAATTGGACTGGAAGTACATTTCCCGGTCGGACGAGTCTCGTTTCAAATAGTATCGAGCGGATGGACGTGTACGGGTATGGAAACAACTTCATGAATCCATGGACACCGCATGTCAGCAAGGGACTGTACAAGCTGGTGGAGGCTCCGTAATGTTGCGGCGCGTGTACAGTTGAAGTGATGTGGGAGCCCTGATAAGTATAGATTCGACTCTGACAGGTGACACGAACGTAAGCATCCTGTCTGATCTCCTGCATCTAGTCATGTCCATTGCGCATTCCCACTTACTGGGGCAGATCCAGCGGTATTATGCGTCACCCCAAACGTCCAGAATTGCTACAGAGTGCTTCCAGGAACACTCTTCTGAGTTTAAACAATTCCGCTGACCACTAAACTTCCCAGACATGAACATTATTGAGCGTATCTGGAATGCCTTGGAGCGTCCTGTACTGAAGAGATCTTCACAGCCTCGTACTCTTACGGATCTATGGACAATCCTGCAGAATTCATGGTGTCATTTCCCTCCAGCACTTCTTCAGGCATCAGTCGAAATACCACGTCGTGTTGCGGCACATTTGCGTGCTAGCGGGGGCGCTACACGATATTAGGCAGGTTTACCACTTTCTTTGCTCTTCACTGTATACACAGGATACTTAGTCTCGGACGCTTCAGTTACTCCTTTTGCGATTTTCCGACAGTCCATCGTTTTTCTCTTCCCCTTTTGTTCTTCAAATGCACATTACCAGAAATTTTATTCTCATATTAATAATGATATAGCACACCTTTTGCCAGGAATACCCTCTTTACCTGGGCTAGTCTGTCTTATTTTCCGTTACGTATGATTGTTAAGCTCCGGATTCCATTCACCAAGTCCTGACATTCTTCCTAGGTTTCACTGTGAATAGCAATATCATCACCAAGTTTTATCATTTATACTGAATTTCAAATTGTTCTCTTTCTTAACTGAACCAAAGTCTGTACTAATTTCAGCTTGACTGCAGATGTTTTTCCGGGAAGATCGTATACCAGATATGATTAAAACTTATTTGGCGACAACAGCTAACTTTCACTAGTACAACGGAGAGAATGTCAGAAGCAAGTAATTGATCATGGGAATGATTTCTTAGTTTCATAGAAAAAGATAAGTTAATGACAGAGTGGCAGACCATGAACTCGAAGTGCATTGGAAATCTTCAAATCTGAAATCTTCCGTGAAGCGCATATATGAGCGGTGTTTGTACCATGAGCAGCACACAAGCACACAAAAGGAATCTCTCATTGTAAAGACGTGGGAGCACGTAATACATCCAGGAACAATGTCAACCTTAACCCATTTTGAAGGTCCAGGTGCTGTCTTGTGGTGAGGCATAATATTTCATGGGCATACTCACCTTCAAATCTTTGAACATGATACACTCACCAGCCAACATTAGAGCGGCAATGTACTCCTTCGCCATGGACGTCTTTGCAGGAGTGCGTTCGGCCAAGGCTTCCTCTTTATGGGTGGCAATGCGCGACCACATCGAACCTTGAAGAAGGAGGCTCTATTGGAACGAGAGGACATTCGGTGAATCGGATTGTCCTACCTTTCTCCCGACTACAATCCCATCGAGCACGTGTGGATCGTGTTGGGGAGACGTACTGGAATCATAACACGTCCACATGCACCAACGGCCATCCATCAGCTGTGAGCCGTGTTGGTCGAGGAATGGAACGCCCCACAAGAAGAACTTCCAAACTTGTTACCGGCATGGTAGGACGTTGCAGAGCATCCACTGCCATCTGTGGTGATCACACACATTATAAAAAACCTTGTCCCACCTTGGGTGTAATGTGCAAGGGACCATACGAACTTCATAGTAATCATTGTCTTTGAATATAAATAATATTACTGTTTGTTTCATTGAGTATATCTCTGAATTGCCTTCTGTAGTGTATTGTAGCAGTTGTTTCTGTACAGCGAAGGGAAATGTAATGTACGCACCCGAGACTAGCAAGTGAATACCGTTTGACTACCAACGGGACGTTTGTGTCCCACGACAGGGTATCAGAGAAGCAACTGGAATTTGTTCCATGTTACTGTTGTGTATCAGTGTCCCACTGGTGACGGGAAGCATACCGATGGTTAACAGAATCCTTATAGTTACAGATTGCTCCTGTAGCTTGTGCTGTCCTCAAACTTCATTGTTAACCTCCGTATTGTCACATCGAATGAGTTCGAACCTGCAGATGGGCGACCCAATTACCAGATTGGCAAAGTCAGCTGCCTTCGCGCCTTCCTAGTCAGTTGATTTCAACGACTTGTACGCACGAATTGACGGTTGACACATCGCTAATGAAACCCTAATTTTGCACATGTAGTGCAAATTACAAACTTGGAGATGTTCTGTCCACTGCGTCTGTTATCAGAATGTCTTGTAGTATCTGCGCAGTCTCTTCTGAGACCTTACACCACCCTAACCCCTTGAAAAAAGAACCGGTAGAAAATATTGTTTTAATGTTGTTATTTCTAAGACATTAATTAAAATAAGCAACGTTAATGTTGTGTGGGGTCCACTTGAACGTGGAGCCTGATTTTGTAATATAATTCACGAAATATGACCTGAAACGGTTGTCATATGTAGAAGAGATTGTATCTTTGACACCATTGAACCAAAGATGTTGCCTAAATGGTAGAATCGATTGTAAGTAGAGGCGCGCGGAGTGCACTAGCAGTTGACGTTGCACCCTCTTATAGGTAGGATGTAAGACTGAATGCTAGTGGCCAGCTGTGAGAATTTCCTTGTTGGTCTACGGACGCAGCATAATACAGTTTTTATAAAATGAGATGGTCAATGATACTCTATGCTCACACAGAGCCAGTAAATGTTAGGTCGTAGCTATTTATGTAAAAACGTTAAGTGTGTATTTATTACGAGGGTGATTCAAATGAAAAATATGATTCAAATTGCTGTGAGCACTATGGGACTTAACAGCTGAGGTCATCAGTCCCCTAGAACTTAGTACTACTTAAACCTAACTAACCTAAGGACATCACACACATCCATGCCCGAGGCAGGATTCGAACCTGTGATCGTAGCGGTCGTGCGGTTTCAGACTAAAGTGCCGAGAACTGCTCGGCCACTCCTCACATGAAAACCTTAAGTTTGTAATAACAAATCGAAATTTCGCGCCGTTATCCTGTAAATTGGTAAGCGTGCTACAAACAGCGTGCAGAATGGCCTGTAGGTGGCAGGATAGTGCAGATGTACACATACCATCGCAGTATCACTATAAAGATGGCCGACTTGCACCAGGGAAGAACAGCGTTGTGTTATTCGGTTTTTCAGTAGTGAAGGTGTGAAACCTATTGAAATTCATCGACGAATGAAGGTTCAGGTACGGTGATGGGTGTATGTCACAGCAGAAAGTCTACGAATGGAGTAGGAATCTCGCAAATGGTGTGACTTCAGTGGAAGATGCTCCTCGTGCAGGTCAGGCACAACGAGTTCAAAAATGGTTCAATTGGCTCTGAACACTATGGGACTCAACATCTTAGGTCATAAGTCCCCTAGAACTTAGAACTACTTAAACCTAAGGACATCACACACACCCATACCCGTGGCAGGATTCGAACCTGCGACCGTAGCAGCCCCGCGGTTCCGGACTGCAGCGCCAGAACCGCACGGCCACCGCGGCCGGCCACAACGAGTTGTGGCTCCACAGAACATTGCAGCAGTTGAAGCCTTAGTGAATGAAAGCAGTCGAGTGACAATGAATGACATTGCAGCATGGCAAGAGATTAGTCAAGGATCAGCACACCACATTGTGCACGATGTGCTCCAGTTTCACAAAGTGTCTGCAAGATGGGTGCTACGACATCTGACTCCTGAAATGAGAGAACTACGGGTTGATGCTTGTGAAGAACTTCTTCGGTGCTTTCAACGAGTCGGTCATGGCTTCCTTGCAAGAATCGTTACTGGGGCCGAAACCTGGGTTCACTTTCACCAACCGGAAACGAAGAGAGCGAGCAAGGAATGGCATCATTCCTCTTCACCAAGTGATTTCCATATGTTTGGACCACTGAAAGAAGCAATGGGAGGAAAGAAGTTCCGTTCTGATGAAGAGGTACGCCACGCGGTGCATGAGTGGTTGCGCGAGCTAGCAAAAGAATGTTTTTCCAAAGGAAGTTATGGACTGTGTAAGCGCTGGAGGACTTGCGTGGGGGATATTATGTTGAAAAGTGATACAGCTTTGTACCTCTTCTGCACAATAAATAATATTTTAAAAAATATTTATGCTTTTCATTTGACTCACCGTCGTAATTGTGAGGCTATAAAATTACCAAGAACTGAAGTGATACTGATTGTTAACAAATGTTGGTCACTGTCCATGGCAATTATAGAAGAGTAATGAATGTATACTGTAACTCAAAGGGAAAGCAACTTGGACAAATCTGTATGGTAATAAGTTTTTTAATGTTTAGTTTTAAGTATTCAGCAACGCGATATTTGAATTTGGTTAAATTTTACAATACTGGACCTTGAATGAAGAAACCAAGTATTTTCCATCACATTTAATGTATAGGTTGATTAGGCATAGCCGACTTGTAATATGTTGTGTATTTTGTAATCCTGATACAGATAAGTTAAATTCTGGAATCTATTTTGCCAAACAATGTCAGATTATTTCTCATGTAACAATCCAAATGTTTTTAATTGCGACAGTAAGTGAGAACTGTAGAACAGTTAAGTTCACTCATTTCGCAGTTAATATAAAATATTTAGTTTCAGATTTTGTGAAAGTGAAACTTTATTTTGAATAGAACTTTCAAACTGAAGCATTCGATCTTAGCATATCCTCTTATAAATACCTCATCCTCTTCCATGCCATGGTTATGTAAAGCCAATGAATATTTTTTAAAAGAAATCATTTTTGAATCAGAATCAGAAAGATGTTAACATGCTAGCATCAGAAAAGTGTCAATTTCAATGCGGGCATCATTGCAATGCGCTGAACCAATACCCAGTATTTTCCCTAGACATTTGCAAGGTTATTTATTTATCAGCCAATTTACTGATATTATTTGTATGAAGGTATTTTAGGACCGGCACTGCAGTTCGCTGGGCCAAGATTGAATATCTTCAATGCCTACTGTGGAGAGAACAGAATAGCAAGATTACATCCGTTACCACTCCAGACGTGAGGAAAATTTATTTCATTGTTTATTTGTACAGGGAATTTTGTCAGTTTATTGTATGGGGCCATAGAACTCGGTGCTCACGAGACTGGGTAAATTTTAGAGGGACTGATTTCTCTATGGGAATAGCGTATTGGTTTTCCAGGTTAAGTTGTTTAATTTCTTTGGATTACGGTAAAACTGATGAAGCACACTATTGGCTCATCATCACATCAAACAGTAAACTTGCATAACACAAACATTACGCGTTTCACACTCGTTGGCAAGCAAACACATAACTTTCATACAGAAAGTTATGTTTTTGAAAAGAAATTGTTAGTCAACGAAACGGTACGAGTCTTGACGTAATTACCTTGTAACCCTCCAGCAAAGTAGGACATCATGGTGGCGTGAGACTAGCCAGTACACGATGAAAGTGAATACTGAGGAAATTGCAGTGTTCGTACCTGGAACCGCTCTGCATCCTCGTTATACCTCGTCCGTCACTATCAGGACGAGGATGTGACAAGAACAGGGGCGGGCGCATGCAGGCGATGAGGCACAGCCGGCGGGCGGCCCTGCCCAAGGCAATTAACGACGCGTCAGCTGGCAGGCTGGTTGCCTGCCATGACGGACGAGCGCCACCGCCCTAGGCCTGACGGCCTCGTCTCGCCGACGACAGCCCGGCATGCACGTGGCATTCCGCTGTCGGTGTGCGTGGGCGTTGGCAGTGGGGGCGAACCACGAGTAAACACGCTCCTGGCCAGTGAAAATGCCAACGATCGTCTAGATATCCATGTATAACAGTGCACGCTTGGACGTGCTTATGTGTGATACTTCATTCAGTTTAACAGGAGAAAACATGTAGGAATTACATCTGCTCCCTGTATATACAGTACTGGCCATTAAAATTGCTACACCAAGTAAAAATGCAAATTATAAACGGGTATTCATTGGACAAATATATTGAACTGACATGTGATTACACTTTCACGCAGTTTGGGTGCATAGATCCTGAGAACTAATTACCCAGAGCAACCGCCTCTGGCCGTAATAACGCCCTTGATACGACTGGGCACTGAGTCAAATAGATCTAGGATTCCGTGTACAGGTACATCTGTCCATGCAGCTTCAACACGATATCACAGTTCATCAGGAGTAGTGACTGGCGTATTGTGATGAACCAGTTGCTCGGCCACCATTCACCAGACGTTTTCAAATGGTGAGAGATCTGGAGAATGTGCTGGCCAGGGCAACAGTCGAACTTTTTCTGTATCCAGAAAGGCCCGTACAGGACCTGCAACATGCGGTCGTGCATTATCCTGCTGAAATGTAGGGTTTCGCAGGGATCGAATGAATGGTAGAGCAACGGGTCGTAACACATCTGAAATGTAACGTCCACTGCTCAAAGTGCCGCCAATGCGAACAAGAGGTGGCCGAGACGTGTAACCAATGTGACCTCATATCATCACGCCGGGTGATTCGCGAGTATGGCGTCGCCCAATACTCGCTTCCAATGTGAGTTCACAGCGATGTCGCCAAACACGGATGCGACCATCATGATGCTGCAAACAGAACCAGGATTCATCCGAAAAAATGACGTTTTGCCATTCGTTCACCCAGGTTCGTCGTTGAGTACACCATCGCAGGCGCTCCTGTCTGTGATGCAGCGTCAAGGGTAGCCGCAGCCATGGTCTCCGAGCTGATAGTCCGTTCTGCTGCAAACGTCGTCGAACTGTTCGTGCAGATGCTTGTTGTCTTGCAAACGTCCTCGTCTGTTGACTCAGGGATCGAGACGTGTATGCACGATCCGTTACAGCCATGCGGGTAAGATGACTGTCATCTCGACTGCTATGTGATACGAAGCCGTTGAGATCCACCATGGCGTTCCGTATTAGCCTCCTGAACCCACCGATTCCATATTCTGATAACAGTCATTGGATCTCGACCAACGCGATACGATAAACCGCAATCACGATAGGCTACAATGCGACCTTTATCAAAGTCGGAAACGTGATGGTACGCATTTCTCTTCACACGAAGCATCGCAGCAACGTTTGACCAGGCAAAGCAGGTCAACTGCTGTTTGTGTTTGAGAAATCGGTTGGAAACTTTCCTCATGTCAGCACGTTGTAGGTGTCGCCACCGGCGCCAACCTAGTGAGAATGCTCTGAAAAGCTAATCACTTGCATATCACAGCATCTTCTTCTCGGTTAAATTTCGCGTCTGTAGGATGTCATCTTTGTAGTGTAGCAATTTTAATGGCCAGTAGTGTACTTACAAAAACAGTATGATTTTTGTTTCTTGGTCAGAAGATCACGTTATGCCTCTTGCAAGAAACCATGCGTGGAATTCGACAGCTGCAGGACCGAAGCTTGCCAATCTGCCATTCTGTCGCTCGCATTGGTCATTCCCAACGAATTCATGCCATTAGAATGGAAATGCTGAGTTGAGGGAGCCCATTCTAAGCGCCGTGTATAATCTGAATGGACACACGAGACGAACAGCCAAGAAGACAGACATCGCTTGGCTGTGCAGTATTGCACGGTCAGGTCATGTGGTATGATGCAAGAACGGCTTTGTTTGTAGCAAAAGTAGTATCTTGTCTACACGAAAAGTTATTTATTTACTTATTTGCTCTTTCCTTTTTGTCTGTTATGCAGACACAAAAACAGACCAAATCTTGTACATGAACTGGCGTTAATATAGGTCATTATATTTTCACATCCACTGACGGAATAAAATCGCAGTCGAAAGATGGTGCTGTGCGATAATTCCGAAAGTTGCTAGTCGTGTTTCTACACTACTGACCATTAAAATTGCTACAACACGGAGATGACGTGCTACAGACGCGAAATTTAACCGACAGGAAGAAGATGCCGTGATATGCAAATGATTAGCTTTTCAGAGCATTCACACAATGATGGCGCCGGCGGCGACACCTACAACGTGCTCACATGAGGAAAGTTTCCAACCGATTTCTCATACACAAATAGCAGTTAACCGGTGTTGCCTGGTGAAACGTTGTTGTGATGCCTCGTGTAAGGAGGAAAAATTTAGATTGTAGGAAGAATACGGTTCTTGTACGGTGTATGCGGAAAGATATCGAATAGATGTTAACCATTTCGGCAATACTTTATCAAAATCTTCAACCAGTTACGTAGAAGTGGTAGCGTAACACCTAGACAACGCAAGGAAACAAGTGACGACAGGAAAGAGAGAAATTACTGTTCTTGCAGATACTACAGTTGACCCGCACGTTGGTTCCAGAGCCATCGTACCAGCTACTGGCATGAGCCGAATGAGTGTCCTACACATTCTCCATCGACAGAGTTTCCATCCCTATCATATCTCTCTCCATCTAGAGCTGCATGGAAGCTATTATCAGAATCGTGTTATTTCTGTGTATAGACATTAATGGCCGAGTGCACTAAGCCAGGTGAGAAAGCATGATAACCAAGGTCCCGCGATCATCTACATCTACATCCACGCGATTACCCTGCTGTTCACAATTAAGTGCCTGGCAGAGGGTTCAGTGAACCACCTTCAAGCTGTCTCACAAACATTCCACTCTTGAACGGCGAGCAGCGAAAACGAGCACTTATATTTCCCTGTGCGAGCTCTGATTTCTCTTATTTTATAGTGATGATCATTTCTCCCTATGTAGGTGGGTGCCAGCAGAACGTTTTCGCAATCGGAGAAGAAAACTGGTGACTGAAATTTTATGGGAAGATCCCGCCGCACCGAAAAACGCCTTTGTTTTAATGATTTCCACTCTAATTCGCGTATCATAAGTGTGACACTATCTTCCCTATTTCGAGATAATACAAAACGAGCTGCCCTCCTTTGCACTTTTTCTATGTCATTTGTCAGTCTCACCTGATGGGAATCCCACACCACATTTTAGCAAGACTCCAGAATAGGGACAAGTGTGATGTAAGCAGTCTCTTTAGTAAACTTGTTGCACCTTCTAAGCTTTCTGTCAATGAATCACAGTCCTTGGTTTCCTCTGCCCACAACATTATCTATGTGATTGTCTCAATTTAGGTTATCCGTAATTGTAATCTATAAGTATTTAGTTGAATTTACAGCCTTCACATCTGTGTGACAAGTAGCTTAATCGAAATTTAGTGGCTTTTTTTAGTACTCATGTGAATAATTTCACACTTTTCTTTATTCTGGGTCATTTTTCGCACCATACGGATATCTTTTCTGAATCATTTTGCAATTCGTTTTGGTCGTCTGATGACTTTACAAAACGGTAAATGATAGCATCATCTGCAAATCACATAAGACAGCTTCTCAGATTCACACTTCTTTGGGGAACGCCGGATGTTACGTGTGCTTTACTCGATGGCTTTCGAATATTACTACGAACATTTCTGATAGGAAATTAAGAATCCAGTCGCGCAACGGAGGCGATAATCCATAGGCACGCAGTTTGGTTACAAGACCCGTGTGAGGAACGGTGTCGAAAGCCTTGGGAAATTTAAAAATATGTAATTAGTTTGACATACCATTTCAACAGCACTAATTACTTCCCGAGTATAAAGAGCTAGTTTTCTTTCACAATAACGATATTTTCTGAATGCTTGCTGACTATGCATCAATAAATCGTTTTCTTCGAGGTACTTCATAAAGTAGGTTCCAAAAGCTACTGAAAATCGACGTTAATGGTATGGACCTGTATTTCATCGGATTACTCCTACTTCCATTTTTGGGTATTGGTATGACTTCAGTAATTTTCCAGTCTTTAGCTACAGATCTTCCTGTGAGCGAGCGGTTGTACATAATTGCTAAAAATGGGACTATTGTATCAGCATACTCTGAAAGGAACTTGACTGGTATACAATCTGGACCGGAGGCAATGCTTTTATTAAGTGATTTAAGCACCTTTGCTACACCGAGGATATCTACTTCGATGTTTCTCATCTTGGTAGTTGCTCTTTATCGTAGTTCGGGAATATTTACTTCGTCTTCTTTGGTGAAGGACTTTCGATAAACCGTGTTCAATAACTCTGCTTTAGTGGCACTGTTATCAGTGACTTCACCGTTGTTATCGCGCAGTGAAGGTATTGATTGCGTCTTGCCACTGATATCCTATATGTACGACCAGATTCTCTTTGGGTTTTCTGCCAGACTTCGAGACAGTTTCTTTGGGTTTTCTGCCAGATTCTCTTTGGGTTTTCTGCCAGACTTCGAGACAGAGTTTCGTTGTGGAAATTATTAGACGTATCTCGCATTGAAGTACGCACAATATTTCGAACTACTGCAAATCTTTGCCAGTCTTTGGGATATAGCGTTCTTTAAAATTTGGCATGCTTTTTTAGTTGCTTCTGCACAGCGACCTGATTCGTTTAGCGTAGCATGGGGAGTAAGTACCACCACTTATTAGTATATGTGGTATGTATTTCTCAACTGACGTCGAAACTATCTCTTTGAAATAATTCCACAACTTTTGTACGCTTTCATGATCATATCGGAAAGAGTGAAGACTGTCTCTTAATAAGGCGTTAAGAAAATTTTTATCAGCTTTTTTAAATAGACATACTTGGCGTTTCATTTTGATGACTGTTGTGTTACGGTGTTCAGCCTAGCAGCAACTGCCTTGTGGTCGCTAATCCCAGTATTCGTCGCGATACTAACTATTTGTCAATGATTATTTATTGCTGAGAGGTCAAGTTTGCTTTCGCAACCATTTACGATACGAGTGGACTCATGAACTAATTGTCCAAAATAATTTTCTGAGAAAGCGTTCAGTAAAATTTCGGATGACGTTTCATGCCTGCCGCCGGCTTTAAACGTATAATTTTTTCAGTATATCGAGGGCAGATTGAAGTCACCACCGACTATAATTGTATGAGCGGGGTACCTATATGAAATGAGATTGAAGTTTTCCTTGAACTGTTCAGCAACTATATCTTCTGAGACACGGGATCGGTAAAAAAATCCAATAAATGGTTTAGTCAGATTGGCTAGTATAACCACTTCCCATACTATTTCGCAGGAACCATCTAATTCAGTTTCACCTCAAGGAAAACTATTTCTGACCGCAATAAATACTCTACCAACTGTATTTAATCTACCTTTTCTGAACACTGTTAGATTCCTTAAAAAGATTTCTGCTGATCTTCTTTCCCGATTTAGCCAGCTTTCAGTACCTTTAAATATCTGAGTTTCAGTGCTTTCTACTAGGACTCGGAGCTCTGGTTCTTTCCCAACACAGCTAAGACATTTACTACTACTATACCGTTCGTTTCTACAACCCCTTACTGTGTTTTACCTGCCCCCTTTTAGACGGATGCCCTTTCTGTGGATTTCTGAGACCGTCTAACCTAAAAAACCTCTCAGTCCCTTCCACACGGACCCCGCTACCCGTGTAGCCGCTTCCTGTGTGTAGTAGTAACCCGACCTATTAAGCGGAAACCCACCACCCGATGTCTCAAGTCAAGGAATCATCAGCCCACACGTCACAGAACTGCCTGACCGTCTGATTCACACCCTTCACCCGGCTCTGCACCAAAGGACCACAGTTGGTTCGATCGACGATGCTGCAGATGGTGGACTCCACCTTAATCTCGCAAGCAAGACCTTCAGACATTGCCATTTCCGCTAGCCGCCCGAAACCTGAGAGATCCGATCCAAAGCGACACACGTCATTGGTTCCGACTTTAGCCACCACCTGCAATTGGCTGTGCCTTGCACTCTCCATGGCATTCAGAAGCACCCTTCCCACGACCGGAATGACTGCCCCCGGTATGCACACAGAGTGCACACTGGCGTCCTTCCCCTCCTTGGCAGCCATGTTCTTAAGCGGCTTCCTTACGCGCCTAACGTCTAACGTTGGAGCTCCCAACTACCAGCAAACCAGGTCTATGTGAATGCCCAGATCTTGCGAGCCGAGAAGCTTCCTCTGAAGAGAGTGGGCGACTCCTTCCGGCTCAGAGACTTCGTCAGCCACAGACAACGCCCGAAACCTTTTCGTAAAACGAACCGAGGACGCACTAAGATCGGCCCCTCGGAAAGTCTTTCGCTGTCTGCCAGACTTTGGTATGATCTCTTATTTGACCACGGGTGAGAGGTCAACCTCAGTGCAGGCAGTACCCGGGGTGGCCACAGCAGTGGACCGATCGGAGGACACCCTCCATGGCATTCGGAAGCACCCTCTCCGCATCCGAATGACTCCCCTCCCTGTATGCACACAGAGTGCCCCTTGGCAGTAGACCCAAGCAAACGCAGCCAGGAGCAGTGGGTGGAGGGTCACCAACGCAGCTCGCATCTTTACACAGTATTCACAGTTCCTATCCATTACTGAAGTAGCTCCTGTTTGAAGCTCGTAAAACTATGTAAGAAACGAACGGCTATTCGCCTTATTAGCGGCAGGAACTCGAGATGCTCTCTCATTGATGGTAAAACCGACAGTGAGCTACACTAACCGAAACAAACAAAAGTCTATACGATACGAAGGTCGATAAAAGGGTCGATAACAACGGCGGTACTGTACGCTACACTGTTCTTAAAATAAACAGGTTAAAATTAAACAGTGCACAAACTTTAATCGCCAATCAGCAAACTGTCGTCAGACAACCGTGCATTTGACCGCCGTAACCACTGTACACTGCAATGGAACGTGCCCTGTTGATGAAAAGTGTTAGTAAACATGAAATTGCACAGATAATCGTTGGTGAGTGATTTCACATGCTTTCTTTGTCTTGTTTTCCGACCACAAGCAAAAGTGTTTATACATACCTCGCAAATAGTTACTTATCAGTTCGTTCTTTAAAAATAATGGAGAATAAAAAGAACGCCTAATTTCTCGAAGTATGACATAGATGTACTTCTTGAAATGGTGAGAGGAAACTGATCCGTTCATGAAAATAAGAAAAATAACGGCTGCAGTTGAAAAGAAAAACAGGCAATGTGGTCACATGTGGAGGCGCAATTTAATTCTAGTCCTGGTAAGTTTACTCACAAATTAATAACCTTTCTGGGTTCATGGTAAGCATAGGGTGTAGTGAAATTGAAGTAAGTAGTTCCTGCGAAATAGTACGGGCATAGGTTATACTTGACAATCGGACTATATTATTAATTGGATCTTTTTACCGACCCACGACTCAGAAGATATAGTTGATGAACAGTTCAAAGAAAACTTGAGTCTCATTTCAAATAGGTACCCCACTCATACTATTATGAGATGGATGGATGGAGAGGTTTGTGTGGGCGTACGACGGCAAGGTCTTCAGCGCCCGCTCAAAAACGGATTGATACGGATGTCAAGAAAATACCAAAAGCAGGAAGATAAAACAGAACTTAAAGCACAAGTAACAAAGGTGGAAAACTATGTGCGTTCCCACACCGAAGCATAGGACGAAGCATGGCGTCAGCAGTAAAACATGGACACCTCAACAAGAAAGTGGTAGAAGGAGCTAAAACAATACAGCAGATAGAAGTGGCTGGCTGACCGCAAGGGAAAGACGGAGGAGCCAGCCACTCTGCAATACACTAAAACCTGCACCCTAAAAGATTAGGGCACAGTCCAGGCTCATCGCAAAACATTAAAACCCTAGATACACTCGTCTTATCATCAGCTAAAATTTTTGCTTCTGCTCTTGCATCATGGTATAAAATGCATTTCGTTAAAATGTGGCGGACAGAGACGTGCACACCACAAGAATCACGAAACGGGGATTCTCCAGCCGTACTAGAAAGCAAAGTGTGAGAGGACAATGCCCAATCCGAAGAGGCGTGTGGGTCGCATCATCCCGCCGGAGCAACTGGCAGGAGGAACGCCACCGTCGAGTTATTGACTTCACCAGCCGCAGCTTATTGGCCGTCAGCGCCAGCTATTCTTCCTCTCACAACTGCATACACTTCCTGTGGACTGCAGAAATGACAGACAACAAGGGAATACGACACTGTGCCACATTCTGTTCTCTGCAGGCCTCCTTGGAAGCCCTATCGGCCTGTTAATTGCCCCACATTCCGAGATGATGTGGCACCCAGCAGAATGATACCTACTTACCCCGCTGTTGAAGCAAGTACGGTTGGACATATATCAGCTGGACCAACTGCTCAGCTGGGTACAGAGTCTGTAATTCTGTAAGGCACTAAGGAAATCGGCGCAGATGAGAAACCGATTGCCCCGAATACGATTCATCTGCTACATTGCCTTCATGATCGCGTGGAGATCCGCTGCCTAAACGGTATACTCGGCTGGAAGGCGAATCCTGGTGACACGGTCTGGAAACTCTACAGAACATCCAAGGAGATTCCCTTGTTTGAACCCATCAGTATAAACTACGGTAAAACAGTGATGCACATCTAATATGATTGGACTGTAAAAACTGGCGTACTATCTTTCTTAAAACTGGTCAAATCTAAAATAAGTCTTGGCCTCTGGAGGAGCCAAGGTGGAAATCTGCTCTAACCTCGAGGTAAAACATTAAGACCGGCCACATCTATCTCAGAAAGGCAATCCTGTGCGCGAATCCCTTAGAGGCTCGTTGCTCGTTGCTGGTTAGAAAAAAGCCTCGCCAGAGGAAGCTGAGCAACGGTGTGGTATGCAGGTGTGTATGGTGTGGAGATATTTTCTTACGCCTGGCGCACCGTAAGTAGCCACCGCCGAATATGAAGTGACGGTTCACCAGCCTCTGCACAGAGGCTTCATATGGGGCTAGTTCTGAATGCCTCAGTGGCCAACCTAATACCTTCATGGTGAATAACGTCCAACATCTTTAAATAAGAAGGTATTGCAGACCCATAGACCGTGCACCCATAATCGAACCGAGATCGTCGCACAAGTGCCCTGTAAAACTGGAGCAGACAAGTCCTGTCTGCTCCCCATGTACTGTGGCTAAGACTTTTTGAAATTCTTCAAATCTTAAGTGATCGTTATTTCAGATCTCTAAGATGCGGTAACCACATAAGCTTAGAGTCAAAAATGAACCCCAGAAATCTAAAATGGCTCTGAGCACTATGGGACTCAACTTCTGAGGTCATCAGTCCCCTAGAACTTAGAACTACTTAAACCTAATTAACCTAAGGACATCACACACATCCATGCCCGAGGCAGGATTCGAATCTGCGACCGTAGTGGTCGCGCGGTTCCAGACTGTAGTGCCTAGAACCGCTCGGCCACACAGGCCGGCCCCCCAGAAATCTCACTGGGTCTTTAATAATAACAGCTGTGTCCCACATCCTACTCTCAGGAAAGGTTACAATCGAACGAGAACGGTGAAAAACAACACATACGGACTTCTCGGTGGGAAACTTAAAACCACTCTTCTGCACCCAGTCATCCAAACGTCTAAGAGTAAGTTGCAACTGACGCGTTGTCGTTGCGAGGCATGAAAGACAACAAAACAAAGAGAAATCAACGACAAACAAGGAACACTGGACAGAACTTTTTACTATGGATGAAATGCTATTAATAGCTGTCGCAAAGACATTCACACTTAAAACGCCACCTTGAGGGACATCGTTCTCCTACTGAAAGCGATCAGACAGGACGTCAACAACTCGTGATCTAAACTATTGTGGCGAGAAGAAGGACTGAATAAAAATTGGAAGACACACACGAAAACCTTTTTCGTGAATGTGCTCCAGGATGAGACGCTTTCCAGTAGTATCGTAGGCCTTCTCGATGTCAAAAAATACACCTAGACGGGGATGACAGCGTAGGAAAGCTTTGTTGTATAGCCGCCTCCAGGATCAAGCAAAAACAGGTTTAACTATAAACCTTCTGGAGGATATTGAAATCTTTTGTGTCCATAAAAAACATCTATATGATGTTCTCAACGAACAAAAAGGTTTGGAAAATGTTTTATCTAGTGTTTTAATGTCAAAACCTTCTGCTAATTACGCTTATCACACATAATTTTCCTAGACCTGCTGTCATGTTTCTTCAGTCTGCAGCTGCGCTAGAGATGGATTGTATTATGTTAATCACCTCTTAAGTAATTATTTTTATTTATCATAAAATGTAGCTTAAAACAAAATGATTTGCTAGTCTTAGATATTTGAATATATTTTATGTGGAAGGAGGAGAGGGGGGAGGGGGAGGCTTTGAAATGCTCGTAGTTCTTACAAATAAACAGTTAATAATACAATCTTGTATCACATACTTTCGCTGCTGTAATACCCACAGTTAATGTATCCTCTCTACTACACTACTGGCCATTAAAATTGCTACACCACGACGATGACGTGTTACAGACGCGAAATTTAACCGACAGGAAGAAGATGCTGTGATATGAAAATTATTAGCTTTTCAGCATTCACACAAGGTTGGCGCCTGTGGCGACAGCTACAACGTGCTGACATGAAGAAAGTTTCCAACTGATTTCTCATACACAAGCAGCAATTGACCGGCCTTGCGTAGTGAATCGTTGTTGTGATGCCTCGTGTTAAGGGAGAAATGCGTACCATCACGTTTCCGACTTTGATAAAGGTCGGATTGTAGCCTATCGCGATTGCGGTTAATCGTTGCGCGACATTACTGCTCGCCTTAGTCGAGATCCAATGACTGCTAGCAGAATATGGAATCGGTGGATTCTGGGGAGTAATACGGAACGCCGTTCTGGATCCCAACGGAGTCTTATCACTAGCAGTAGAGATGACAGGCATATCGTCCAGATGGATGTAACGGATCGTGCAGCCACGTCTCGATCCCTGACTCAACAGATGGGGACGTTTACAAGACAACAACCATCTGCACGAACGGTTTGACGACATTTGCAGCAGCATGGACTATCAGCTCGGAGACCATGGCTGCGGCTACCCTTGAAAGACAACAACCAGCTGCACGAACAGTTTGACGACATTTGCAGCAGCATGGACTATCAGCTCGGAGACCATGGCTGCGGTTACCCTTGACGCTGCATCACATACAGGAGCGCCTGCGATGGTGCACCCAACGACGAATCTGGGTGCACGAATGGCAAAACATCATTTTTTCGGATGAATCCAGGTTCTGTTTACAGCATCATGGTTGTCGCATCCGTGTTTGGCGACATCACGGTGTAAGCACATTGAAAGCATGTATTCGTCATCGCAATACTGGAGTATCACCCGTCGTGATGGTATGGGATGCCATTTGTTACACGTCTCGGTCACTTCTTGTTCGCATTGACGGCGCTTTGAACAGTGGACGTTACATTTCAGATGTGTTACGACCCGTGGCCCTACCCTTCATTTGATCCCTGCGAAACCCTACATTTCAGCAGGATAATGCACGACAGTATGTTGCAGGTTCTGTACGGGCCTTTCTGGATACAGAAAATGTTCATCTGCTGCTCTGACCAGCACATTTTCCAGATCTCTCACCAATTGAAAACATCTGGTCAATGGCGGCCGAGTAACTGGCTCGTCACAATACGCCAGTCACTACTTTTGATGAACTGTGGTATCGTGTTAAAGCTGCATAAGCAGCTGTACCTGTTCACGCCATCCAAGCTCTGTTTGACTCAGTGCCCAAAAATGGTTCAAATGGCTCTTAGCACTATGGCACTTAACATCTATGGTCATCAGTCCCCTAGAACTTAGAACTACTTAAACCTAACTAACCTAAGGACAGCACACAACACCCAGCCATCACGAGGCAGAGAAAATCCCTGACCCCGCCGGGAATCGAACCCGGGAACCCGGGCGTGGGAAGCGAGAACGCTACCGCACGACCACGAGATGCGGGCAATCAGTGCCCAGGCGTATCAAGGCCGTTATTACGGCCAAAGGTGGTTGTTCTGGGTACTGATTTCTCAGGATCTGTGCACCCAAATACTGTGAAAATGTAATAACATGTAAGTTCTGGTATAATATATTTATCCAATGAATATCCGTGTATCATCCGCATTTCTTCTTGGTGTAGCAATTGGAATGGCCATTAGTGTACTTCACTTTTCTTCACAATGACATAAATACCATAGCCGAACTTTCTCTTCTTAATTTATTACATATGTATGTATATTTCTACCCTATTATTATTATTATTATTATATAGGTCTCTGGTGTTAAGCAGTAGTATAGTATTAATTGTTGCTTTTACTGTGATATATTTTAGGAAAAGTTAGATTTCATTGTGAATCTTTTGTACAGCACTCAGCAATTCCGATAGTTACATTATAACTCATAGTCCTGTGACCCAACGTTTCATTAAAGGTACATATCTACAGTAGCTTCAGTTTGAGTAGGTAATTCCTTTAAAGTATATGTAATTTCTTTCCTGTTACTTTACATTTATTATGTTAAACACTCAGTAATTATATGTTTAAAATTTTCTAGCTTTTATTAT
Organism: Schistocerca piceifrons; assembly: GCF_021461385.2. Lineage (NCBI taxonomy): Eukaryota > Metazoa > Arthropoda > Insecta > Orthoptera > Acrididae > Schistocerca > Schistocerca piceifrons. The sequence continues at coordinate 636,132,978 of NC_060139.1, forward strand.
ATTTGTCAACTTCAGATAAATAAGTTGCCTTTTGTATGAAGTATGTTCTTATTTTTTCTTATTTAATTAATATTTCAATTGTCAAATGTTATTATGTGCCTAACCTTCATGTATTGACTCTACTTGCATGTACATATGACGTCATGTGAATACATGTTCATTCTAGACAATATATGTAAAGTTGGCACTTGTGTAATCTCCATTGCACTATCTGCCATTTTATATGAAATCTTTGGTAAGGACATTACGTAATATATGTTAGATGTGTCATCTGTTAGCCTGAGGTCTACATTTCGTGTGATGTATTAGATAAATTATCCGTAACTCGACGTCTACATTCTGTTTAATGTTTTTAAGTCTTTACAGACGCAAGTACACGTTTTGTTTGGCAATCACTTGCCTGGATTTGGTGAAATTTTTTTTGTCTTTTCCTCTCACAATATATCCTTTGTGATTAAGCCTCTAATGGTCTTTAACTAAAGTTTGATAAAGAAAGCCATTCATCATTACAAATATATACATGTGTTACCAACATTCCCTAAAGCCGAATCTGGGCACATGATTAGTTATGGTGTGGTTATTGACCACCACTTCCTTCTTTGTAGCATTAGTATTACTGATATTCTAGGCTTCTAATTAAGCACCTTAACTATTTCACATTAACGGTTAATTACTGTAACTTAGGTGCATATGAATACTGGGTGACATTTCCATCTATTCCAGAACACTGTGTTTTAACTTGTTTTAATGTTATGGATACTATTTTCATTATGTTTATGATATAGTTGACGTTTTCTATATACATTTCATGGAGTGTATGCAATAGTATTAATACTGCGTAACATTGGGGTTTTATAATGATTTATATCTTATATTTTAAGATCGATGTTGTTCTATGTTTGGGGATAGCAACTTAGTTTTTATGTTTACAAGTGAAACTGCACCAAAGATGTTCACCAAAGACAGACCATTCGAATGCATTCAACAAGAAACTTATCATCGAGATATTTTTGCAACATACGACGAAAATACGTTGTCAAGGTCTTTGACCAAGCCCTCAATATTTTCCGTAAATGCAGCACTTATACCTCTGAGTTTTCCCGTCAGTACTGCTCACTATATCCATGTTTTTAGTGTGTTTGTCTTTAAAAGTCCTGTGTGCTATGCTGAAATTTATGATATGCTCTACATAACAGGCATGGCTATTACTTAAGTTATGACACATACGATTTTGTGACCTAAAGCTGTTTTAACTCTGTAAGTATTCATGTATCCTTGAGAAAGATTTTGTAACATTTCCTGCGTACTACGCGTATTTTTTTGTATCCTCGGATAGAATCCGTGAAGATGGTTTGTGACTGAAACCGGTCGACATTTGAGTTTTAATTAAAAAAGCACCTGATAGTCAAGCAGGCGTTTTATATAGGTCAAATCTTCCTTCTAATATTTAGATGTTTAATATAGTAGTTGCTTTTTGCAGCACATAAGACACCTTCATTTTCGATGAATGAACAGTTGATATCTTTGTTTGAGCTCACGTAAATCTGGAAGGATACAAAAATGTGGCATAGTTTCCCTAAGCCCTTAGCGACACGCTAGATTATACCCTACGTCTTACTTCGTGTATCTATGTCGTAAACTGGTCCAGGGGAAGTAAAGCTTTACTCTCGTAGCGCTGGCCTACCTTGCGGTATACACCTACGCAACCTGGCCCGAGACGCCTGCCTGGCAGTGTTTGCACCTCAAATACAGTTTCCAGCCACCATGTTCTCACATTCTAGGAAATTTATCGATTTCTTTACGACAGATTTCAACGCCAACATTAACGAACTCTATATCACTGTAATTGTCTTCTCAAGGGCAGTCAAATGCAGTTAAAGTGTTCGGTTTAATTAAAAAAAAGTAGTTCCATCAATATATCCGTCGACACCAGCGGTAAAATAATTAAACAAACATAAAAATACGTGCCCTTCGACGCTTCAGTATTTGCCGAAAACCGCCTTTCGATGTGTTTATCCGTTCACGAAATAGAAGGGGTGTTCGTCTTATGTCGCTCACAATGTGTGTATATGGTGTTCAAACGAATGTTGAATACTTTAACCGGTTGTAGTCTAGGAAACAAGAAAAATAAGTGCATTAAACATGGATCCGGAAATGCGTACTTTCTGAGTCAAATCCGATAAACGTCGGTCCGGAAAAGGCTACTTACTGTGATAAACATGTGTTTACAAGAGATGTTCAATGTGGCGTCCTTTCATGACAATGCACCCCTCTGCCGTCCGGCGTAAGGAATGACGTACCCTTTGAAGTACACCCGATTGTTGTAGCACCTGCTGACATGCACTGGAAACGCGAACTTGTAGTGTCCGCACATCATTGACTGGCGTGACGTAGAACAATTCCTTGAAGTGTCCCCACAGCGAAAATGCTAGGGGATTGAGACCTGGGAAACGAGCTGGCCAAAATGTGGGGCACACCAAACCAATTCAGCGGTCCTGAAATGTCTGCGTCGGATGGTTTCACACACTGTGACGTAAGTGTAGTGGTGCATGCATGAACCACATATGTATTTGTTGCTGCAATGGCACAGCATCCAGCGAGGTAGGCAATTATTAATGACAAAGTCCAGATAATGCGCCCCTATTAACCTTCTGCGGCAGCATGTATAGGTTTATTATCTGTCGCCAAATATGAATGTCCACGTTGACTGAGAATCGGTGTTGATGTCCTCTTCCCTGAATTGCTTTGGGATTTACATCTGCCCATAAATGCTGGTTATCGAAATTCACAACACTATCTCTTGTAAACCCTGCCCCCTTTGGCAAATAAAACATTCAACGTGAACAGCTGATCTCCGGCACACTTCTGCAAAAGCCATTGAATGAACCGACGTGTGCTATTAAGACTCTGCGGCCTTCGGTTTTGGAACAGCTGTATATGATATGGGTACAGATAAGAGAGTGAGACACGCCTTCTGCTGCTGCTGCTAATCGTCGCCCACTGGTCCCAGGGGTTTCTTCCACCGAACATTACACACGCTCCTCCATGTCCGGGGCCTTCCACTGCGAGCTTCCTTGGTGCTATGATAGCTGTTCCCTCATAGCTGGGAAAACCTGCCGAACTGCTTCTCAGAGGGCACTCTGTGCTGTGGATATCTTTCAGAGTAGAGGGCATGGGTTCGCAGGCTACATCCATTTGCTAAATCATAGCAGAATGTCACATCAGCCATTTCACTTATCGAGTAGGCTTTCATTGCTAAAAAGTGGTGTAAGAGAGAAAATGTAAATTTACTACACCATTTGTACGTAGAAACAGTGCAATAACAGTAGACACATAAGTGAAATCGCTTTTGGAAGAAGGTAAAACACCAGGGTTGACAGTACTTTGCAATCAGGCACACAAACATGACGAAAATAAATGTAGCCTACAACACAACTAGAACCACCCAACCGGTTGCAAACTACCTAGTGGTAGGTAGAGTACTGTCAGTAAGACATCACAATACCCTGCCGACCCATTTGACGGTGTGCCAATGCAACGAGTGAGCTAATATCCGCAACCAGGCGACACATAGCCATTCCCAAACACACGTGTTTGTTTGGAATCTATGCGTTTCCGGACACCTGTTTAATGGACTTATTTTTCCTTTTTCCATGATATTACCATCCCTCAAAGTATTCGATACTTTTCTTTTAACACTATATTTAGCGTAGGTCTGTCCGAACTTTCTTTAGAGTATCTCGTAAAAATTTATGATAATTCGGTCATTCGAGATTTTGATAACAACTTTTTTACGATATATATACATTTTCCGTCACAATGTTCATTAGAATATCGTCTAAGGATTTGAAGTAATTTGGTCAAAAGGCTTCGAGATTTTTGACAGTAGAGTAATAAAGTTTCTCCTTTGTATATGAGACATAAATTTACATGGCACTTGCATTAAAAGGTATATAGCCTTTGTCCGCCCGAAGGTTTGTTAGAGTATCGTGTAAAAATTTGAAGGTAATTTGTCAGGTACTTTTCTCAGTTTTTGGTATCAACGCTAAACAACGACTTGTCTTTATGTAATACTCACAGTATAGATGCACAAGATCTAAGATAGAGCTGTAAGGATAGAGGACAAGAACGAAATTCTCAGATAAAAAGAATGTAAGAGAGAAATGAAGTCTTTCGCCCGTACTATTGAGTGTGCACTTACGGAAAAATGAATGGTTCAAGAGTTGGATTAAAATTCAAGCTGAAAGTATATCAGTGATAAGGTGACCAATGCTATCCTCAGTCAAAGTGAAAAGAATTACTCGATCTGCTGAATGTAGTAAACTATGTAATGGGTTCAGAATAATGATTGAGAGGAAACAAAAGTTAAACAAAAAATTCAGAAGTAGCTGAAACGAGATTAGCGATATATTTAACGTCAAATCTGGTGACCACGAAGTAAATCAAGTTAAAAACTCTTTTGTATATTAAGTTAATAACATATGACGGACGAAGCAAGGAGGATGTAAAGCGCATCAGGGGCAATAGGGAATACCTGATCGAAAGAAGTCTGCTGATATTAAACACAGGCGTATGTGAGGAAGGACCTTCTGAGAAAGAATGTTTCAAGCACAATGATGTACCTTAGTGAACCATGGATCGTGACAAAACGGGAATAGAGAATAACATAATTTCTCAAATGTACTGCTACTGACAGGTATTGAAATTTTGGTCATCCGTTATCTTCAGCAATGTGAGAAATATCGAAAACTTTGATAAGAAGAAGGGAAAGGATGGTAGTAATAATGTTAAGAGATGAGGATTGTAGAGGGAGTGGTAGAGGGTAAAGGCTGTAGATATCAGAATGAAATCTATCACGACGGCCATGTTGTATAAAATATTCTCGGACATCTGGCAGCGTCATCAATTCGTCTTCCCGAGTAAATCTTTTTGTAAAGATATGACAGGCACGAGCTGGCACGTTTTGGTCACCTAATCTTCGACATTCTTCTGTAGCTTAAACTAGGTAACAGCTTGAATGATGCGCCACTCAGTATAAATGTGGAGCCTTCCAATGTGCGGCAGGGCAGATGATGTCACGGACGTTTCTTTTCTGCTCGCGACAAGAATTTGAATCCAGCTACCATTATATTTCCCATAATATTTAATGTGGATTACGTTTATGTTGCGTGCTCGGCACCAAGTGCCGGCCTGAGAGGTCGTGCGGTTCTAGGCGCTACAGTCTGGACCCGAGCGACCGCTACGGTCGCAGGTTCGAATCCTGCCTCGGGCATGGATGTGTGTGATGTCCTAAGGTTAGTTAGGTTTAATTAGTTCTAAGTTCTAGGCGACTGATGACCTGAGAAGTTAAGTCGCATAGTGCTCAGATCCATTTGAACCAAAGGGAACGAGGTAAAGAATTCTGTAATGGGTTCTCATTGTGATCAAAAGAGTATGTAGCACGACATGGAAGTTTCCAGTTTACTTCTGAAATAATACTGTAAGAACTCTGAAGTTAACCCTACCAATATCAACTTCATCTCCATCCAAAAAAGGTACAGAAGTCGAAATTCGTTACAGAGTTACTAATATTTAAGCAAAGCCCGGACCCGAAAATAGCTCTTAGCACATTCTTAGCAAAACCAATCAGTACCAATAAAGCAAACTACCAAGGGAAAGGGCAAGTCCGAAAACCGATCTGATGCTGCTCTCTACAAAAGTCAGTCCCATGCAAGATTCTTTATGCTGCATAGCTACTGCGTCCTACCACCTCATTAAACTTTTTTTTAAATATAAATTTCGTTAATTATTGATGAATTTTGCTCAGAACATATTTTTAAAGAGACTTTGTAGTATAAGTAGGGCAGTAAACGTGAAAGTACTGAATGTGACATACATCGTAAAAAGTGACATCTACTATGAAGACTTAAATTTTTGGGCTCGATTTAATAGTAAGATTTAAATCATTTGTGGAACCTGATATAAGAATTCATTAAAACCATTACACATTTTTTTTCAATATTTTAAAATATTACGCACCTGACTACACTGCTATATTTTCTAAACATGGGTATAATCTACTACACTGCCCCCAAGGTACAATAAGGGTTAATAAAATGATGATGAAAATGCTCTTTTAGAGTGTCTCTGTCGTTACAGCACCACGAACAACACATTGAAAAAGATTTTCCCGACAGCGCACCGAGCAAAGCAGTTGAAGTTGCAAGCTTCAAAGGGAATGTTTTTAATTGGCAATTACATGCCAGTGAGCATAGCGAATAACGCATCGGAACTGAAGTGGGTAACACGTTTCAGTGTCAACATTAACACATCGAGAATCACACTTCACATCATACTCTGCTGTGCAGTTCAAACAATTCCTACTTGTTAGGATCACAAATTGTCCACAAGACGTTTTCTACAAACTGAAACGCACACAATATTCGTTGCATTAAATGCCCACAAACACTGGTGCTTTAAGATGATTTTCTCCTACAGTTCGTGCCACCGGCGGGTCTTCAATCTGTTGTAGTTAATCTTACGAATTTAACTGAAGATTGAATCTGGTATCAGGATAAAGATTATAAAGGTAAGTCAAATGAATGGTGGTGTCGTCCCAGTCCTACGAAAGTAGTAGACGTCACTGGTGATAAATGTGAATCCCACCGTTATTCCAGGAAAGATTAATTCGTTGAGATCACTTTTGTGACATTGCAAGGAAGTTTGTTACGTCTTCATCTACCAGTAAAGTTAAGTATTATCTGAACAAGTCTTGAGTGTAGTGTTCGCCACTTTCTGTATATGAAACATATACATAGCCGTAGTAAGCGTTTAACAGGTGTCTTGAGTTATGCCTCGTTTTACCTCCTAGATATCAACGGCGATAGTCATTCTCACTGCGTAGAGAATTCTGTAAATGTGGTAGTGTTTTTGGTGTCGCTTTCTGCCCGGAAACAGGTCTGATGCTGCTATTCACACTAACTGATACCATGCAAGTCTTACCATACCACATATCTGCGGCATCCCACTTGCAGTAGAAAATATTTGGTGTTCCCAAGCTCTGGTATCTGCAATTTTTCCCCACTCAGGTACCACAATTACTAAATTTCCTTGATATCTTGGGATATGTCCTACCAACCTAACCCCTGTTTCAGTCAAATTGTCACATAAATTTCTTTTTTTCAGAACTCTATTCAGTATCTTTCATGAGTTATTCGAAGTACCCATCGAATCTTCAGCATTTTTGTTTTTCAACGTATCATAAATGAATACTAAGGACGTTACGTTTTGTGGATTAAAGAAGACGTAAGATATTAAGGGTAGTTTTTTCTCACATACTTGCTGTATATAGACTGCAACTTATTTATCAGCTAGAAACTTTATGACACTAAGGAGTTCCACAGTAATCTGATAAATTTATCATGATATGATAAACATGACGAAAATGCTTCATCAGCTCTCCGAAGTGGAAGCACTAACACAGGCCAGTCCCATTAATGTGTCCCCTGTCAAAAACCTGATGTACCATCTTCTGCAGTACGGGCATGCAGGATGAGAGCAAGTTATTTTTGAGAAGATACAAACAGGGATGTGGAGCCATGACGACATCAGTGCCGTGGCCAGCTATACTAAGTTTCTTGGATGATAATTCGAGATAGTCTCACAGATTCTCGACTTGGTTTAATTTTGTGGTGGTGTGGGAGGAGGAGTGGCGGTTGGTGACCAAGGGTGTACGGTACGCTCATTCTGGTGCCCTTCGAGCCACACACGTTCACTGCGAGCACTGTCCTGCTGGTAGATGCCATCCTGCCGAGGAATGTGTATACATGGTCCCCAAAGATAGATACCTACATCTGTTGATCTATCTTCCAAAATGACGAGATCGCTCAGGTACTGCCACGAAAACTATTCACAGACTATAACGCTCTGCCCACTGGCCTGGACCTATACGTCGCATATACGCCAACTGCCATAACAGCCATCTGTCTAAGGGAGCATTAAATGTGAGTTGCAATAGCGAGGTGAAAAATTCAGTCTTTGTCGCCGTTGAGCAGTAGTGAGCATGGGCGCATGAACGAGGCGCCTGCTACAGAGGTCCATACGCCAAAAGGTCCGCTGAGAGGTCGTTGAGGAGACATTGTTGATAGGCTCTTAGTTCCTCTAGGTTGTCATTTGATCAACAGCTGCACATCTTTCGCCGTACACATCTCCACAAATGAGGTCCTCTCCTGCCGCCTATACTCCCTGGTACACCACTATTTCCTCGGCTCCAGATTTGGATGAAGCCATATTGTAGCCCACGGTATAGTTGAAACAAAGCGACATTCGATGAGTTTACAAACGTCGGCCAGAAAATAATTAACACGGCAAGGTTCAAAAATAGTTCAAATGGCTCTGAGTGCTATGGGACTTAACATCGGAGGTCATCAGCCCCTAGAAATTAGAACTACTTAAACCTAATAAACCTACGGACATCACACATATCCATGCCCAAGGCAGGCTTCTAACCTGCGACCGTAGCGGTCCGGCTGTTCCAGCCTGAAGCCCCTAGAACCGCTCGGCCACTCTGGCCGGCTAAACGCGCCAAGGTGACTTCACAGCAAACATAAACATAGCCAAAACCCTGCAGACAAACAAAAGTTACACGAAGCGTAATGTAGTGTGAGGAGGGCTATGCGAGAGGCGTTCAAGAATTCGAAAGTAAAGTTCTGTGTATTGACTTGGCAGAAAATCATAAGAAATTTTGGTCTAATGTCAAAGCAGTAGGTGGATCAAAACAAAATGTCCAGACACTCTGTGACCAAAATGGTACTTAAACAGAGGAAGTCAAACTAAAGTCCGAAATACTAGACGTCTTTTTCCAAAGCTGTTTCACAGGGGAGGAATGCACTGTAGTTCCTTCTCTAGATTGTCGTACAGATGACAAAATGGTAGATATCGAAATAGACGACAGAGGAATAGAGAAACAATTAAAATCGCCCAAAAGACGAAAGACCGCAGGACCTGATGGGATACCAGTTCGATTTTACACAGAGTACGCGAAGGAACTTGCCCCCCTTCTTGCACCGGTGTACCGTAGGTCTCTAGAAGAGCGTAGCGTTCCAAAGGATTGGAAAAGGGCATAGGTCATCTCAGTTTTCAAGAAGGGACTTCGAACAGATGTGCAGAACTATAGACCTATATCGCTAACGTGGATCAGTTGTAGAATTTTGGAACAAGTATTATGTTGGAGTATAATGACTTTTCTGGAGACTAGAAATCTACTCTGTAGGAATCAGCATGGGTTTCGAAAAAGACGATCGTGTGAAACCTAGCTCGCGCTATTCGTCCACGAGACTCAGAGGGCCATAGACACGGGTTCTCATGTAGATGCCGTGTTTCTTGACTTCCGCAAGGCCTTCGATACAGTTCCTCACAGTCGTTTAATGAACAAAGTAAGAGCATATTGACTATCAGACCAACTGTGTGATCGGATTGAAGAGATCCTAGAAAACAGAACGCAGCATGTCATTCTCAATAGAGAGACGTCTTCCGAAGTAAGAGTGATTTCAAGTGTGCCGCAGGAGAGTGTCGTAGGGCCGTTGCTATTCACAGTATACATAAATGACCTTGTGTATATTATCGGAAGTTTTTTTGCGGAAAATGCTGCGGTACATCGAGAAGTTGTAACATTGAAAAATTGTACTGAAATGCAGGAGGATCGGCAACGAGTTGACGCATGGTGCAGGGAATGGCAATTGAATCTCAATGTAGACAAGTGTAATGTGCTATGAATACATAGAAAGAAAGATCCTTTATCATTTAGCTACAATATAGCAGGTCAGCAACTGGAAGTAGTTAAATCCGTGAATTATCTGGGAGTAGGCAAGAGGAGTGATTTAAAATGGAATGATCATATAATGTTGATCGTCGGTAAAGCAGATGCCAGACTGAGATTCATTGGAAGAATCCTAAGGAAATGCAATCCGAAAACTAAGGAAATAGGTTACAGTACACTTGTTCGCCCACTTCTTGAATATTGCTCACCAGTGTGGGATCCGTAGCAGATAGGGTAGATAGAAAATATAGAGAAGGTCCGACAGAGATCAGCACGCTTCGTTACAGGATCATTTAGTAATCGCGAAACCGTTACGGAAATGATAGATAAACTCCAGTGGAAGACTCTACAGGAGAGACGCTCAGTAGCTCGGTATGGGCTTTTGTTGAAGTTTCAAGAATATACCTTCACCGAGGAGTCGAGCAGTGTATTGCTCCCTCCTACGTATGTCTCGCGAAGAAACCATGAGGATAAAATCAGAGAGATTAGAGCATACCGACAATCTTTCTTTCCACGAACAATACAGGACTAGAATAGAAGGGAGAACCGACAGAGGTACTCAAAGCACCCTCCGCCACACACCGTCAGGTGGCTTGCGGAGTATGGATGTAGATGTAGCTTTCGATGTCAGGTAAATCTCTCCATTTCCGCGTTACGAAAACAACTGCACTGTTTACCAGCACCCCCCCCCCCCCCCCCCGACACTCTTCATCATACCCTTCACTGCTAGCGCTGCACTCTACCATCTGTGAGTGATTATTGCACGTCAAACATAGACGGTGATCACGTTAATGTGAATTGGCCGTGAAGTTTTGCCATCGGTGTTAAATGTACAGCAGCTCATAGGCGAATCAACAAACATTCGTTAGGCTGCGCTCATCATCATGTCCAGTGTTGAATGCAGCTCCTACGCTATACAAACTTCGTACAGACATGTGTGGAGTGTAGCAAAGAATACAGAAGTTTACAGAAATTCCGCATCAACCAACTAGTGATCGGTAATGTTATCGTCGTGTCGTATTACAGAATACTTCATTATTAAGACGCCGATTTTTAGATTTACATATTATTGATTTTTATTTTATTGGAATAGACCTTTTTAGGTTTGGAAATCTATTTTATAGTTTTTGAAACCTTTTAAAGACAAATATAATTGACATTTGTATTGAGACATATTATTTTAACACAGCTACTTCAGTTCCTTGAGGAATATAAATAATTAACATTTCCTTACATTGGCAACAGAAAAACCAAAAAAGAAATGAGATGCTTACCAATGTTGCACTTATTTTCGCTTTTTATAATATCTTAATGAAAAATCTTTTTCCGAAAGATTCTTCTCCTCTGTCACTCACATAAAGTTAAATATCTGATGGCCGTGCGGTTCTGGGCGCAACAGTTTGGAACCGAGTGACCGCTGCGGTCGCAGGTTCGAATCCTGCCTCGGGCATGGATGTGTGTGATGTCCTTAGGTTAGTTAGGTTTAATTAGTTCTAAGATCTAGGCGACTGATGACCTCCGAAGTTAAATCGCATAGTGCTCAGAGCCATTTAAATATCTGAAAGTATAGCTCTATCTACCACAACCCGTGGCCCAACGCTACAGCTAACATGAAACTTTAATTTCATTTTTGTATTGCAGCACACAGCCGACAATATTTCTTAGTTCTGTGAAGTGAAGTACTTTGTGTCGTTTCGGCACGTTTTTGTAGTTTCAGGATAACCTCTCTACAGCATAAAAGGTCAATGACGCATAGTTCATCGCCGCAATTGGCCGTGGCGACCAATACAACCACCTTAGAAGTTCTGCCTCTGAAAAACGGCAGTGCACTTCGGAGGTCACGTTTACCGTATCTTTCAGTGGTAGATATGCAGACTCTAGGAGTTGCAATGCAACCTGTAAATGCTGGGGGTGAGCTCTTAAAATTACAAATGATACCATATTCTTGTTGTTCTTAAGAACCATCTTCGCTTCTTCAATAAAATGTGATTTACTGGAGTTGTTTGTGACTGCTTGATTAGTGTTTGGCATAAAATTAAGCTGTCAAGAGGCAGGTGAACCAACTAGTGTGAGGAGAATATTTGGAGCTATTTCCTTAACGGACTGAATGCGGATAGGGGCTTTGAGAACCACTTTCTTAGAAGATGAAGTGAGATGACTAACTTCAGGAAAAGTATTTCTTACCTCCTCTGCCAGAAGAAGTAACCCACGGGCAAGACTTATGCAATGGATCGTAATGGGATAGAATTCGTTTACTTTCCTTTCGCAGTTTATCAGCAGCAGCAAACACTTCTCGCCCTTATCTTCTCCTGACCATAGGATGCTTAAGACATTCCTGACAGTGGAAGTTATAGTACTGTGAGTTGTTTTCTCCAATTGTTTACGCCGGGAAAAGGCGGGGTTTTCCTGTTGACGTGGAATCTAAGTTGCAAAACCGACACTAGCTGCTACTTCTGTCAGTGGAAACTTGAAGCGCAATCTAGTGATCACCAGTGTCTATTTCCAGATCAGCAATAGCCTTTTCTTAATCTTTTTTTGCGCAATGCCTACTGCTCTGGTATACTGCGGCCGCTCATACTGTCGTAAAAGCCCTAGCACGTACCGTGACACATAAGGCGACACTAAAGCCACACAGAAGTCTATACTGAAACTGTTGACCTTACTATTTCATAAAGAGGAAGTTATTGGTTGAATCCGCTGTTTGTTCTTAAAAGTGACCTGACTTGCTATTGGTGCGTGTGTAGTGTTGGTGACACGATGGGCCTCGGCGTCTGATGTATATGTGCTAACTGCCGATGACACTTATGTAGTCAGCACGAAAACGTTATGCGTGCTAGTGTATGCCTTGTACACCATTACGCCAACAGACTTCAGTAGTTACAGCAACTGAAAGTCTCTATAACCTCAATACTGTGGTAAATACAAGTGATAAGGGATTTTATTAATCATTAGTGACATAAATGAATTCCATACATTACACAATAAATGTTCGAAGAAAGGGTATTTCTCTTACAATTGAACGCCGCTACATTGGTTATGGGATGAAAGTAAATGCGCCCCTAAACTTTAAAGTATGATTTTTTTTCTGAAATACGTTCCACAATTAAATGATCTACAATTAATTATTTGAACAAAACGTGAATGTAAGTTTACGTTCTCTAAATATGTCAAAAATTATTGCTTACTTGAAGCTCAAATATATAACAGACCTTAAAATTACACTCTGGATTTGAAGTTTATCGGAGTTTACTGATTACCAAAGACACGTTGATGTACGCCAAAGTATAACAAATGGCTGACTGTCTAAATTTCAATTGGTACTGAATGTACTGCTAACAGTTAGTAGGTACACCAGACAATATGGAAAATTGTTATGGAAAAATGAATGGCCTTCCAAATTTAGATGCACGTTAAAATGGATGAAATATCCAAATAAGTGGAACCACTGATGAAGCAACAGAATTTGTGGAATGGACCTCGCACTTTGTGAGCTGCTCAGAGCAAAGGCAGCGCAAACGCTAAAAAGCGACATTTACTGAAGACTCAGAAAAGTACCCCATTCTTCGATGTGGCGCCTGTCTCTCTACATTACCTCACAGCCGTACATCTCCACAACACCTCTCCATCTCATCATCATCCAGAATATAATTGAGGACGTAGTTTGCAAGTGCCACACTGAGGTGAAAGGGTTGGCACAGGACAGGAATTCGTGGTGGGCCGCCTTAAACCGGAGAGAAAGACAGAAATCTCACAAAAATGTCTTTTATTAGAATATGCCCAATCGCAATATGGATTTTATTTCGTATTAGTTCATAAAATTTACTTATAAAGGGCGTTTTTCTCCAAAAGTCCTCTGGTAGTGTCTCCTGTTACTGTGAAAATTCTATACACTTACAGTTTAGACCCGTTTTGGGTTATATATGGTAAAACCTTTCAAATATGGGCTCTAGTATTAGAAATGGAGGAGGACGTTTAGAGTACAAATCGCAGCTATTGTTCAGGATGAAGGTGGAAGGAGTCGATAAGAGGAAATATAAACAGAAAAATAGTGGCGTATCCCCATTAGTTAAAAAGATACCATATCGTCACTACAACTTCTACGTGCTCTCGGTGGCAATCAGTACACAGGTAATCATAAAGTATGTTTTATCGTATCGTATATATATCGTGTTGTATACCTAGAACGTGGGAAAACCGCACAACATGCTCTTGGCAAGTATATTAGAGGGAATGTGAGTCTACTTCCAAAGACATAATTTACCATATGGGAGCAGGTAACCAGTGACACGGACTACACAGTTATCTTCCACCAGTAGCAGCCAAATAAAGGATATGCATAAATTAGGGAATAGAGCATGGATGGATTCATTCCTGCCGAACTACAAAAGAGCATACGAAACATGAACTCAGGGAACTGACGTAATGACTAACACAACAGCAACAGACGTTTTCTACTAACATAACGAAAGGAAGGAAGAAAAGAAGATTCCTTTTGCACACAAACACAATACAGTTCAAGCTTAGATAGTTTCCTGGGATCAAGCAACGCTCTTAGCGATTTTGGTCTTTAATTCTGCACATTTAGACTTTTGTCATTTTCGTAAACAGTAGAGACCTGCGCTCCAGACCGCTGAAATCCTTCCTTTTTCAAGATGTCGGACTTAGAGCCTTCTGTTACTACTTTGGTCCCTGTAAGATGAAGTGCCTTCGAGAGACACTGAAGTTTTATTTCCCCTCGAATACACTCGAACAACGAATCACTTCCAGAATTCCCATACAATGCCTCCAACGATACATAAGTGTTCAGTATTTTCTGCGTCCATTATTTCTTGTATTTATGATTGGCTATAAGCAGTTCGACTATTTAAACGCCAGCCGGAGTGGCCGAGCGGTTCTAGGCGCTAAGTGTGGAACCTCGGGACCGCTACGGTCGCAGGTTCGAATCCTGCCTCGGGCATGGATATGTGTGATGCCCTTAGGTTAGTTAGGTTTAAGTAGTTGTAAGTTCGAAGGAACTGATGATCTCAGAAGTTAAGTCCCATAGTGCTAAGAACCATATGAACTGTTTACACCTATCTTGTTTTGTATACCGACGGGAACACTGTCATTCGTGATATCACTTAGCAGACTTCTCGACAGAACCCTTAGTGGTTACACACAATGTTTGTCGATAAGCCAGTCTCGAAAGCTGCCGCTTGTACGATATACTCTCCTACCCAACACGAGACTAAAATAATGCTCTTTTAGATGGTCAACTTACAATTGTGGAACCATCTACGTCTATCAATGTCTTTTTCTGATACTGCGCGCAGTACAACTGACATGGGAAACCGGCATCGGCGTCTTTCTTGGAAGGTTGCACACTGCTGCATCCACGACAAATTCACGCAATTCCTGACATCGTTGCCTGACAGAAGTCCATATTCCTAACAGCAATCGAAACAAGATTGGACGCTACACAATAGAGAAATTAATTTTCTTCAGAAAACAGCATCGGCATTCGAGACTACGACGGTTTCACTTATTCCTATTCACAATGCTAAACTACATCTTTTTTTTTTTTTAAGTAATCATCGATTTTTGTTGTGACAATTGATGACTTTGCCTGATTTCTTCAATTTCAACACCATATTCACAAGAGTATCAGCTTTTGTACTGAACTCCAATACTAAAATACATACCTCTCCTAGAAGGTGTTATCACTCACAGGGTGCTACATGATTTTAAATTTTATTAGCTGTAGGTTATGGCCTCACAACTTACTTTGGAGGAGATAATGAAGGTAGCAACTTAGAAACAACTGCCTGGGCCACCCTCGATAGTAAGATAATTTTTTTAGCCACAGTTACACTAGGATCCTCCAAGCCTTTTAACTATCCATCGACTTGTGCTCACTGGGTCTGCGACCAATGACGATAAACACGTCCAAGAATCATTCGAATCGAAGATAACATCATAAATGTTCAAGTCGCCAGGATTTGGAACCTAGGAAAGACAAGTACACGATTAGCACTGGGAACAGAAATCGCACGGATCAGTATCTTCAGAATGCTCCATCTCGATCTGGTAATGAAGTAGCAAATTGTAAGACCGGTAATCATATATGGGCTCGTCTTTAAGAACCAAAACAGCGAAATAATATAAAAATTTGAGGATGAAACTGATATACAGAACAAGAATAATGATGTGCGGTAAATACGTAAAACCAAAATAAGCGATATTTTTATAGCCGTTTTGTCTGGTGCTCTGTGTGTGCACTGTGCTACCTTATATGTGTGTATTGTTGTTCTCGTTGTGTATAAGCCTAATTAAGCTTCTCACCTGTTTTAGATAAGTTTTTATGTATAATCCGTGCCCTCCGTTTTAGTTGCATTTTCATCTTATATCTTTCAAATCTGATGTACTTTGTTACTTTGGCTTTTAGACATTTTTCACGAATATTCATGTTAGTGTGTATTATGTTTATCTAATACTTGTAATTCTATTCTGCATCACTCTCATGAATCGCTCTTATGTAAGCGGACGGACGAGTCAGTCCGCGTTTCCCGATCTTTCGCGGCTACTTACTTCGTTTCACCACCACATTATCTCCCATGTCAGTCGTTTCCACCGCCGCAGTCAGCTGGCTTCTGTGGCGTCTGCACCAGTCACCACTTGTCGTGCAGTCCAGGCGCGCGCTGTAGTTATTCTTACGAGTGAGTTGAGTTATTTATCTAGTTTATTACTGAGTTCATTTCTGTCCGGGACCCTCCCAGAATTTAACACCTTTGTTTCACACCCATGAATTTGTTTGACGTGGGTGTGGTCCACCGTAATTATCTGAGTACACCACTCACCGCAACTGTAACTGTCAGTGTGGTACGCCAAAGACATGGAACTTATACGCTAGTATTCTCTCCTCTTGTTCGTACCTGAAGATAATCTTTCTGCTTGAAAATCGATTGTACACTGAATCAAGAAATTATTGGGAAATGAAAATGATTTTATATTCTATAAATATGTTTCTCAGTTGCGGATGTTCACCGGGCCAGATATATAGTACCTATTTAGATGTATGAAAAACTAAGCTTTGTATGCTGAAAAGACTTAGCACATGCACTCAGATCCAAGTAGTACAATTCGTAGAAGGGCACTACCTCCTTTTTGACTGTGTACGTAGTGTGTCTTCATCTTTTCTACATCTACATCTACACGGATACTCTGCAAATCGAACCACCTTCACAGATCTCCATTATTTCAATCTCGTATAGCGCGGAAAGAATGAAAACCTATATCTTTTCGTATGAGCTCTGATTTCCCTTAATTTATCTTGGTGATCGTTCCTCCCTATGTAGGTCGATGTCAAAAAAATATTTTCTCATTCGGAGGAAAAAGTTGGTGATTGGAATTTCGTCAGAAGATTCCGACGCATGGAAAAACGCCTTTCTTTTAATGATGTCCAGCTCAAATCCTGTATCATTACTGTGACACTCTCTCCCATATTTCGCGATAATACAAAACGTGCTGCCTTTCTTTGAACTTTTTCGATGTACTCCGTCAGTCCTATCTGGTAAGGATCCCACACCGCACAGCAGTATTCTGAAAGACGACGGACAAGCGTAGTGTAGGCAGTCTCCTTAGTAGGTCTGTTACATTTTCTAAGTGTCCTGCCAATAAAAGGCAGTCTTAGGTTAGCCTTCCCCACAACATTTTCTACGTGTTCCTTCCTATTGAAGTTGTTCGTAATTGTAATACCCAGGTATTTGGTTGAATTTACGGCTTTTAGATTAGACCAATTTATGGTGTAACCGAAGTCATGTAAAATCATGTAGAACAAGTGTTGAGTCCCACGTCCTGAACACTGAGGTGGCTGCTAATAATTCAATTACTTAGAACACTTTGAATAACTAATATTTCATTAATTATAACAAAATTTATCATTGCTCGCTAGGCTTGGCTGTAGCTATGAAGCTGCACAGATGGACTTGCGGTTTAGAACATGCTAAATTAACGACAATTACTGAATGGCGAAATGGTACAAGTTCTTAATGGCCGTACTGAGGCAGGGCCCGATGGCCCTAGCAGTCTGGGCCCTTCAATCCCACAAACCAACCAACCGTACTGTGGCTTCACTACATTACCACAAAATACAAGTTTCTAGGTGTTGACACAGTTCTGACAGCGTTGGCGCGTAGGAACATTCCACAGGAGACGGAAGTCTCTTCACTCCCCGACGGTTGACACGGGCTGTCTCACGGAGAGTTGGCAGCACAACGACGTTACTGTGAGAGGAAATTAGTCGAAGTGGACAGAATGTGAACTCGAACAGAACAGTCCTCCGGGCCTCTGGCGACGGTATTTAATGGCGGTGGCGCCTGCGAACTATGGGAGGCGCGGGTTCTTATTGCTGTGCAGTATCTCTGCGGTGGTCCATTCTTTTTGCTCTCTCGACGACACCGCAATAAGGATATAATAATGATATTAATAAATAATAAAAGATCCCATTAAAGTGATGTCATGTTCTTGGACAACGCTATACAGGAGTGACATCATTCTAATCAACAAGGCATGTCACTAATGACGGTAATCTGTTTTAAAATATTCGCTACGCACACACGACTCACTGTGACGCCTGTAAGCAGATACCTTGCGACTGTCCCCAACCAGGGCACGGCCGCAGCTCGCACACCGTCCCATCTGCGTACATGAATTGGCAGCCGCCACTGCGTATCAGCCACGTGACAGATGATCGCGCTCGGCCATCAACGTGGCGTGATGACGCTCGATGAATAATGCACGATTCATTGGGCGCGCAGCCTCGATGGCGGTTTCGCACTGTGCGGCTGCGACCGGCGCTGGCCCGGCGCGGCGCGTTTCATCTTGTTAAAATACAGCGCCGCCCCCGCCGCTCCCGCAGCCGGGCGGCCCATGCAAATGCGGCGGCCGGCCGCAATCAGCCTCCCACGCAGGCCAGGCTCGGCCTGGCCCCGGCCCGAGCCCGCCGCTTTTGAACTGCCGCCAGCCGGCCGACAAATTGTCACCGCTCTCCGCGGCCGGCCGCCGGTCCCCACAACAGAACTCGTACATCGCGCCGCGGCGCCGCGCTCTGATTGCTCTGCAGCCTCCTCCACTCAGCTGTGATTACTCGTTTCTTCCCCAAATTGCGAATCAGACGTCCACTAAAACGTATGCTTTAGCGTCCTGTTACATCCGCCCAATCGTGATTGATCGTGCAAATGCTGCTGACCACCAGCCAAGCACCTCACTGCTGACGTATTTGCAGTCTATTCAAAGAAGAGAGCGGGATGGGTTCTCCGCTAAATTTCTCCATAACCAACTTCTACTTCAATAGAGGCCATTACAGCTACGAGGGACCTTCAATAACGCTACACATTTTTCTCCTGAGAGCAGGTTCGTTTCATCAAGCATTCCAATAAACTATGTTATTCCCCACTTTCGTGGCTATAAAAAACCTATTTTTCAACATAATCTCCATTCAACTCGGCAGTATTAAACCACTTTACTTGAAGAACCTGTATGCCCTTCTGGTACCACTCTTACTGGTCGATGTCGGAGCCAACGCCTCGCTTCATCAGTAACCTCCCCATCATTCACGTACTTCTTTCCGTGGAGTGCCTTCTTCAATATCCCGAACGGAGGAAGTCGGAGGGAGCGAAATGAGGAAGAATAGTCCAATGAAGGTGTGCCTCGGTTGTGCGGACTTGTCTGACGGCTTGCGTTCTCATGCAGTAAAAAAAGTTGTCTGCATTTTTGTGGTGACGAACACGTTGAGTCGTTTCTTCAAATTCCTGAAGGTATTACAATACACTTCAGAGTTAATCGGTGTACCTTGACGCAATGCATAAAACAGAAAAGCCCCTTCAGAGTCCCAGAAGATCGTCGCCATGACATTACCGCCTGTGGTGGGGCTTTAAACCTTATCTTCGGAGGAAAAGAAATGTGGTACCACTTCATTCACCACCGTTTGGTTTCCGGTTCCTAGTAATGAACGCTCGTGTCGTCACCTGCGACGATTGAACCGTGGATTTACTTTCAAAATCGTTTCTTAAGAATTTACTTTATTTACTAGCGAACTATCAAGAACATTAACACATTTAATCACACTACGTGAGCGTGGAAATTAGTTGCCAATGGGTAACTAACTGACGATACAAATTAAATTTTTTTTAATAAATGGAAATGTTATTCCTAAAAGCCCCTTTTAAAAAAAAAAAACAGATTCAAAATTATAATCAGAAAGTACCCTGTAAATATCAAGTTACAGTTTATTCAGAGGCAGAAATAACAATTATTTTTTGATTGTATGAGCTTTCGGGCTGAGAACCTTGCCGTTCCGTGTTAATACGGTCGTAGTCACGACCGCTCACAACAACCTCTGAAAGACTGCACTGGTGCAAATCTGCAACACATCAGATTACTTTAAAAAATTGTTCAAATGGCTGTGAGCACCATGGGACTCAACTTCTGAGGTCATTATTCCCCTAGAACTTAGAACTAGTTAAACCTAACTAACCTAAGGACATGACACACATCCATGCCCGAGGCAGGATTCGAACCTGCGACCGTAGCGGTCTCGCGGTTCCAGACTGCAGCGCCTAGAACCGCACGGCCACTTCGGCCGGCCGATTACTTTAAACTAAAAATTTTAAAAACTCACACAAACACATAAACTATGGACCCCGTAAGAGGGATGGAAATGGTACAAAACACATTAAAAATGCAGGGTTAAATCTGACTTTGGCACAGAAAAGGGTAAATTATGCTGCCACAAAAGTCTTTGGTCACCTACCAAACATCATCAAAAGCCTGACAGATAGCCAACTAACATTTAAAAATAAATTAAAAGAATTTCTGGATGACAACTCCTTCTACTCATTGAGTGAATTTTTAGATATAAATTAAGGGAAAAAAACAACTTTAACATTATTGTCATGCAATATTTTGTGTAATGTAATATCTTGTACATACATCTTTTATTAACCTGACTCGTTCCACATCATTACTAAGTGTCGTATTCATGATTTACAGAACCAGTATTAATCTAATCTAATCTTTGCCACGGAAAGTGTAACTTGTTTTTAAGTGAACTCTTACGGTGGAAGGGTGGCAACTGTATGTAGCAAAATGACCATTTAATAAAATCCATGAAATGCAATTTTACATAAAAATTATCAACATGCTGTGCATTACACATATAGCACCTCGCAAGATGATAGGCAAGATAAAAACATATTTCTGGAATTTGGCCTTTACACCTTAAGCAATAAATTCTTTAACAACGAATCCGAAAACATGACAGAGGCAGCTATTAACGTACGGCCGACCGACAGACAGACAGACAGACACTAAATGGCTAACAAATGCGGGCGAGAGACAGACGAGCAAGCTGGTGACGAGTGACTGACCAAGACAACAAGTAGAATTTAACAAGTAAATGAAACAACATATCACGAATCACTTAACTTCTTAGAAACTACGATGTCTGGCGAAGACCTGGCGCAGCACCCTCAAATCGGTCTCCGAACAGTAGGCTGCAACTCGCACCGGCCAGACCGACGTCGTGGGCCGACCCCTGCCGCTCCCGTGTCGGCCGCGAAGCCACTCCTCCCGCTACAAGGCACGGCCCACTAGTCCGACGTGGTGACCTCACATGCGCTGACGCTCAAGACGGACAAGTCATCCCGCGTCTCAGCGCGCGACCGACCAACCGATCGATCCAACCGCCAACGACCGCTGCCCAGACTAACTCGAGCAGACCGGTGCTTAGCACACACCAGCACTCTGGACGACGGGCAGACACTGACCGCCCCACATTGACCCGGCTAACCAACTGACTATACTCGCCCTGACTGCACCGACTCAGACTGACCCTCCCTGCCGAGCTCATAGCGCCCCTCAAATGAATGTGAACAGGCAATCATTCCCCTTTTCCACCAGAGGGAGACACCAAAGCTGCGATAGCCACAGCGGCGCCACCGCCAGAAACGAAGGGCGACTGCTTCACACAAGGCGCTGCGGCGCGCTCTTGAAAACAGCAAATTTTACCACCGCTCAATGATGTTCGACAAAAAAATTTCACTATCAGCCTCGTACAGCGCAAGTAACTGCTCTATAAGGTCTTCTGTTAAGTGGTGACGAACCTAGCGGGCACACACGTTTCAGTACCTCTGTTGGTAGGCTATTGTGTCAGCACCACCGACGGAGGCGTTCGGTTATGCAGCGAGATGTGTGAGTGTGATTCATCGAATACAACAAGTGAGAGAGTCCACACGTTCCGTCATTGCAGGGCGGAGATGATACTCATCTATGGCGAGTGTCGACGAAATGCAGCTGAAGCCTGCAGGAACATATTCGCTGTCACAGATTTGTGCAGCCAGCCGGACACGGGACGTAGGACAGGGGTTTGCACGACTTTGTTACTTTGATGACAACCACGCCTCGCTGAACTGTGCGTCGGTTCCCGCCCCCCCCCCCCCCCCAAATAAAAGTCCCCGTAGACATTCTAAAAGCGCCTGTGAATATTTGTGATGCTGTGGTTTTCCGTCGAAAGAAACTCGATGACATCTCTCTCCTTGGAACTCACCTCCGTTACAGTCACTATTTTGAAGGAGGTTGAGTATAGCACCACCAGCTATCGGAACTTAATGAAAACATAGGGGCTGAAGCTGAAATATTCCACGATTTCCCACAGCAAATTACGCTTGTTTTCGACCGAAACTCGTCGACAAAAAAAAAAAGAGTGGCATTACTCATTGAAAGCACCTCATACTTATGTGATCATGGGGGTCTGTCATACACTTTTCCAGAATGGTCGATTATCATGATCGTGGAACGTTGCATCACTCTCACTGGCCAGTGGTAGCCAACTTATAATGGTAGCGCTGTAACTAAGTGCTCTCTGTATACCTTGCAACTATTCCTGATGTTCGGCCGTGGCATTTTCTTAACGCATATGTTGCTGTTGCTGCGATAGAAAATTATCATGAGATGATAACCATGTAATTTTTCATTGTAGGAACGACGAGACATACTAAGCTACTACACAGTTTCTACGTCTCTCAAATCAGTAGCGCCTAGTTCATCTTGTGTACAAATTATTCCAGATATATAGTAGTCTTCCGGATATATTCTTACTGAGAACTTAATGTTGTGCTCCCATCATCCAGTAGTGTATTATCTTCATTTCCAGTATGGCTGCAATTAAATTTCCGTAACTTGAGTCAGTGCAGGTGGAATTTATTTATCGTAGGGATACCCAACTTTGTAGGAATGATGTTCAGACTGTGGCTTGCAGGACTTGCGTTGTTGTTAGCGTTAGAGTCACGTTCTGCTATCGGGCGATCGTCAGTGTTCATTACAGTTCAACACAGTCGATGAGGCTCTGATTAACGTGAGCAGGACTTTACTCGTAAAGCTGTGTCACCAAAACAATAGCAATAGTCCTACTCCACCTCGCGAGTATCGACACGTGGAAGGAATACGAGGAGGTCCTCTTTCTGTACTGTGAGTGAAGAAATACTAGGGAAGTTCGAATTGACTGGAAGATTTTGAATTCCTCTGGTATTCCTGTTTTAGATTATATGCAAATGTCGAATTGTTTGTAACTTATTTCAATGGTCTGGCGTCTTCTTTATTTCTTGTGTCCAATTTTTTGTCAGTCGTCCACAGTATATTTTCTCAGAATCTCTGTAACTCAGCTGATAAACAGCAGATTGTTGGTATCTGTCTGGTTCTGATTGTAGTTTTGGGATGCGATTTTGTATTGAATTGTTTGTTTCGGAAGACAAATTTATGCCTTGACATGTGGAGTAAACGGGTCTACTGCCGCATGTTCGTGTCGCTCTGGCACAATATTTCGGCCACGCAACTCGTTGCCTTCTTCAGGTGCTACCTGAGACTGCCGTATTTGCAGGATCTTGTCCAGTATTTATGCTCAGAGGGCGCTGAGTGCTCTGTTTGCCGTCCGCGCCCGCCTGGCGCTGCTTTTAACGTGTTGTCTCTTCCCTGCTGCCCCTTCGGACGTCCGCGCCCGAATTGGTCGCCATCTGTGGCAGCTCTCTGTGGCCCATCCTGTGACGCGCGTTCAGTTCACGGTCCGCGCCCGCCTGGTGTTGCTCCTGAGGTTTTGGCCCTTCCCTGGTGCTCCCACGGACGTCCCCGCCCGGCTCGTCCACCTTCTGTGTTCGTGACAACTGTCTGGGGCCGGACCCGCGTTTGGCGTTGTGTTCGTGGTCCGCGCCCGCTTGGCGCTGCTCCTGAGGTGTTTGCACTTCCCTTTGTGCTCCGACGGACGTCCGCACCCCCCTCGTACACCATATTCAGTTGTGGCAGCTGTCTGAGTCCCGTCTCGCGTCGGGCGCTCAGTGCGAGGTCCGCGCCCACCTGGCGCTGCTTGTAATGTGTTGTCTCTTCCCTGGTGCTCCCTCGGACGTCCGCGCCCGAATTGGTCGCCATCGGTGGCAGCTCTCTGAGTCCAGTCTTGCGGGCGCTCCGTTGACGGTTCGCGCTCGCCTGGTGCTGCACCTGAGGTTTTGGCCCTTCCCTGGTGCTCCCGCGGATGTCCTCGACCGGCTCGTCCACCACCGGCGGTCGTGGCAGCTGTCTGGGGCCAGACCCGCGTCGGGAGTTGCCTTCGCGGTCCGCGCTCGCCTGGTGCTGCTGCTGTGGTGTTACTACTCCTTGAGGAGTTTCTTGGTTCCTTTCGTTGGACACTGATAAGCTCCAGAGCCGGACTCCACGCCGAACTGAACTGGTAACTGCCGTCTCGGTTTATCAGGTTGTCTGTTACCTTGATCTCGATGGTCTCCTTTACGACACCGTCCCAAAATCTTGGCGTCTGTGTCACAATTTTGGTGTTGTTGTAGTCCATTGAGTGACCAAGCTCCAGACATTGCTCCACTAGGGCAGATTTGGTTGCCTGTCCGAGTCACGTGTGCCTCTGGTGTTCTTTGCACCTGACATTCACCGTCCTGGTTGTCTGGCTTATGTATGACCTTCCACATTGGCACATGATGTTGTAAATGCCTGGTTGACATAGCCCCAGGTCGTCCTTCACGCTCCCTAGCATTGTCCAATTTTTAGAGGGTGGACAGAAGATACTCTTTATATCGTATTTTGAAACAATACTGCGGATCTTTGCAGAAATATGTCCTGCATATGGCAGGTAAGCCACCTTCTTCGCCTCCTCTGGCTCCTCTTCTGTACCCTGTGGTTCACTGGTAGCACAGAGTGCCCTTTGGATGTCTGTGGAGGAGTATCCATTTCTGCTGAACACCAGCTGTACATGTTCTATCTCTGTGGCCAGACTTTCCATATTCGACAGAGCCCGAGCCCTGTGAATTAATGTCTATGCCTTGTTTTTTGAATACATTACCTATTTTTTAACTTTGTTGTGGGAAGTCACTGTATGCCATTTTTTGTGGTGGAGTCAGTTGTATGTGGTGTTGTGGTTTCTTTAGTGTTTTTCGTTATTTGTGTCTTTATTTTTCTGTTCAGTTTATCTACCATTATTTGTCTGTGTCCATTTTAATGCTATTTGTTTTATAATGGCCACATCCTTTCGATAATCAAAAGTGTCTGAAGGGACCCTGTTCAGTCTGCTGGGTATGTATCTGATAGGAGCCTGTTTCTGATTCTGTGGTTGTCTTGAGACTTCATTTGAAATAGTGTTACTTGTTGTGGGTATTGTGCATGTGACAAATTTATGTTTGTGATCGTCTTTTCCTATGGTTATTTCTAAGAATTTCAGTGTGTTTTCTTGTTCTCCACCTACTGTGAACATTATGTTTTTGTGTGCAGTAATTCTGTCTTTGCATAGTTACTGTATTCTATTCTTAGGTTCATCTACCACGTATATCATGTCATCCATGCACCTAAACACGTGGATGAAGATGTAGCTTTTCTTTGTTGTTATTACGTCATCAAATATTAACTTTGCTATATGATCCATAAAAATGTTGGCTAGTGTTCCTGAAATAGGTGAGCTTATGGATAAACATCCTTCTTGTACACATCACTCCTGATTAGAGTGAAGATAATTTTTTTGTCTTATCAACTGTAAAATTTTTTTGTTGCGTCTGTGTGTTCATGAGGCAGCTAGTTGTGTGTTTTCAAATCAAAACCAGACAGACATCAACAATCTGATATCTATAATCTCATTTACAGAGATTGTGAAAAAATGTGCATTGGAATGAGTGGCAGGACATTCGACACGAGATATAAAGCACAAGTCAGATCATGGAAAAATAGGAATGCAGGAATACCACTGACCAAGCAATAATGAAAAAGATATGAACATCATAAGAATCTTTAAAGACAGTTACCTCCTCCCTTTACAACAAAATTTATCTTAAGTTGGTATTATGGCTCCTTGGTTCTTTTGCTTGTAGACATCGAGTATGACAAGTTGACTATCTTTGCTCTGGATGTTCACGTTCTTAAGTGTACTACATGTAATGAGCTATTACCATTATTTAAATATTATGAACGACCTATTACTTATCTTTTTCAATGCCTAACCTTGCTCTGCTAACAGGTTATGGGCCCAGAAAGGTAAATCTGTGCTGTGAACTATATTTGTTGTGTGGGTAGGAGGATAATAGAAGTTGTGTGTTAGATTATGTGCCCATGTTGTGTGTTATACTTGCTTTCATTTGTTTTTTGTCAACTTCATCAGCATTTTAACTCTCGTTTTTCAGAAGAAATCAGTCACGTAGTCTAGTGCTTTGAATTCGAGTGTCTGAAAATGGCTTCAGACGTAAGTTTCACAATAAACACTACTTCAGTGGTAGACAAACTGAGAAGCAACGATGATTATAACACGTGAAAGTTCGGAATGAAACTCATTTAGTTGTCAAGAAATTATGGGATTATACCACAGGTGCAAGTGCTGCTACAAATGCAGGGAAGGATATACATGTGTGGACACTTATTCTTTCTCATGTGGGTAAATGACTGTATGCACATGTGGAAAACACAACAAAAGCAAAACAGGCATGGGATACGTTGGAAAACCTGCTTGCTGGTAAGAATAAAACCAGATGGATGAAACTCTGGGATGTTCTGCTGGGTACCACATTATCCAAATGTTAAGGAAATATTCAAAATTACGTTACTCACATTTTGGATGTAGCCAACAAACTGCAAAAATAAAAAAAAAAAAAATGGTTCAAATGGCTCTGAGCACTACGCGACTTAACTTCTGAGGTCATCAGTCGCCTAGAACAGAACTAATTAAACAACTAATTAAACCTAACTAACCTAAGGATATCACACACATCCATGCCCGAGGCAGGATTCGAACCTGCGACCATTGCGAACAGACTGCAGAGCATGGGCAAACCAGTTGGTGATGGGCTAATTGCATTGATTATGCATAGAGCTTTATCAAAAGTTTGTTTACCATACTGGATGTGTATTGAGCCCAGTACAACAGACGAAAATTTTACATCATAAAAAATCAAAACAAAGTTGCTGAATGGTAGTGTGGAAGAATATCTGAAGTTAGACAAAGATGGCTATGATAGAGCCTCATTTACAAAGAATTATAAGAAATCACAACATGGTTCCTCAAAAGACGAGCAAGAATAGAAGAAATTGGTAGGTTTCAATTACTGGAAGTATGGTCACTTCAAGTCTGAATGTCCTCAGAAGCAAGAATCGTCAGAGAAATGATCAAAGGGAACAGAAAAGTCATAAAACTTCCTGGCAAATTAAAACTGTGTGCCCGATCGAGACTCGAACTCGGGAGCTTTGCCTGGCAGAAGTAAAGCTGTGAGTACCGGGCGTGAGTCGTGCTTCGGTAGCTCAGATGGTAGAGCCCGCGAAAGGCAAAGGTCCCGAGTTCGAGTCTCGGTCGGGCACACAGTTGTAATCTGCCAGGAAGTTTCATATCAGTGCACACTCCGCTGCAGAGTGAAAATCTCAATCTAGAAAAGTCATAGTTTAGTGCCCTCGGTATGTCAGATTTCAACCGGAATGAGTGGATCATTGATTCCGGAGAATCGTCGCACGTGGCATCAAGAAAGGAATGGCTTCAAGGTTTTCAAACTGAAAATAGCAAACAAAAATTTGTGAAGTGTGCTGATAATATTTAATTAGTGGGCGAAGGGAAAGGTGATGTCAATTCAACAGATACATCCTCAACGAAGAACGTTATTCTTGTCCCTGCCTTAGTGTTTAATTTGTTGTCAGTTTCTTTTGACAAAGACAGATGTAAGATGCTCAAAAGTGGTGAGATACTTTGTTCTGGATCAGAGTCGAATGGCATTTATAAACTGAAAGTGTTGAACCTGTGTTGTCAGATGAACATGCTTTCTCTGTTAAAAATTTTAGTAATCTAGAAGACTTATACCACTGTAGACTTGGTCATGTTAGAGTTGGCACTGGGCTTAAACTATGGTTATATAGTGGTGGCATAAAGTTGGAATGTTGTGACGCCAAAACTCTTGAAAAGCGCAAATAGTGTGTACTAGGTAAGATACTGGAATAGTGTGTACTAGGTAAGATACTGGAATTCCCAATTCCTAAGAGTGGAGGCCAACGAGCTTCTGAGTTCCTCGTCATTGTGCATATGGATTTATGTGGCCCTGGAGCAAATGTCACATGGTATGGCTAAGTACATGTATGTACTAGTGGACGATTATTCCAGAAGGACATTCTGCTGCTTTCTCGAGAGTAAAGATCAAAGATTTACTTCTCTTGTAGTTTAAAACTTGGGTAGAAAATAGAACTGGTGCAAAGATAAAGTCAATATCTGACAATGGCCGTGAATTTGTGAACTCTAATTTTGATTTAATGCTTAGAGATAATGGAATAGAGCATCAGATTAGTGTTCCCTATACCCCAGAACAGAATGGGTTTGTGGAGAGGACCAACAGATCAATTTGTGAGATGGCACAGTGCACGCTACTTGAATCTGGTCTGCCTAATCAGTATTGGGCAGACGCATACAATACAGCTGTCTAAATAAAGAACTGTGAACCACACAGAGCATTTAATAGTAAGATTTTACAGAAATTATGGACTGAAAAGAATCTCGTTTGAGCCATTTAAAGATGTTTCGTTGTCAAGCTCTTCTCCATGTACCTGACCAAAACAGAAGAAAGGCTAAAGAACTTGGTTTTGCAGGTTATGGTCAGATGACCAAAGCTTACAGACTAATTGATCCACTGTACCCCAAGAGAATTGTGAAAAGCTGGAGTGTTGTTTTTCTGGAGAATGAGTGCATGACGGACAACACCAGGGAACCACCTGTTAATAATGAAGATTACTGTATGTTCTGGGCAAATAAACAGAATACTGAATGGGGAGAGGTAGAGGAAGAAGAAGAAGTCATCGGTGCTAGAAGTGACAGAGATCAAGACCCACACTACTTCCCAGATGCTCAGCCTGTAGCAGACACAGACTGAGATGCAGCTGATGAACCCTGATGCTTCATAAGAGAACCAACCAGTAGGAAGGTCAGCCATGAGTGTTCAGATTATGTCATCTATTTGGTAAGTGATTTTTCGAGTTTGGGAGGAGATCGTGTGAACTTGGTGGATGCCATGTAGAGGAGTGACACAGAAGTTTGGATAAAGGCCATGAAAGAGGAAATTAAGTGTTTCGAGAACAAAGGTGTTTGGGAATTTGTGGATCCACCAAAGAGTAATAAAATAGTTGAGCAGGCTAGTGTGGCCGAGCGGTTCTAGGCAATTCAGTCTGGAAGCGCGCGACCGCTGTGGTAGCAGGTTCGAATCCTGCCTCGGGCATGGATGCGTGTGATGCCCTTAAAATCGATAGGTTTAAGTAGTTATAAGTCCTAGGGGACTGATATCCTCAGATGTTAAGCCCCATAGTGCTCAGAGCCATTTGAACCAATTGAATAAAAGTATTGTAGGTAAAAAGTGGGTATTGAAGCTGAAAATGAATGTGGATGGTACAACACTCCACCATGCAAGACTTGCTGCTAAGGGGTTTGCACAAATATTTGTTATTAATTATTGTGAAACTTTTTCACCTGTTGTGAGACGTGGTACTCTTAGAGCTCTCGTTAGCTTAGCTGAAAATCTTTATCTTAAGATCTATCGTTTTGATATTAAGACTGCTTTTCTGTATGGGGACTTGGAAGAAACTATTCTCATGAAGCAACCAGATGGTTTTGTTTTAAATTGGAGTGAAAGTAAAGTGTATAAACTAGCTAAGGCCATTTACCATTAGAAACAATCGGCCAGATAGTGGAATGAAAAGGCAGAATGTACACTTTTAGACCTAGGTTATGTTGCAAATACCAATGAATATTGTGTGTTTCTTAAATGGTCAGGTAAAAATATTGCAAATATTGCTTTATATGTAAATGATTTTTGTGTCTTGTGTAATAACAGTGCAATGAAGGACAAGTTGTATCAGGGATTGTCTGAAAATTTCGAAGTTAAAGACCTAAGAGAAGCAAAGACCTATCTGGGTATGTGTATAATCAGAAACTGGGAGGAAGGTAGTTTAAAACTTGACCAGAAGGGTTATATTGCAGATGTGCTGAAATGCTTTAATATGGCCGATTGTGCTCCTGTTAGAACGCCATTTGAATCTGGCTCAAAGCTTTGGGATATGCAGGGTGATAAAGTTCAAGTATCATGTGAAGAAGTTATAGGTTGTTTGCTGTATATCAGCACCAATACAAGATCTAACATATCTTATGCAGCAAGTGTTTTAAGGCAGTGAAATTACTAGTGTTCACTGGAAGGCAGCAAATGGGTGCTTCGTTATCTCAAGGGTACTATTGATTATGGCATTCTGTTTGACAAAGGAGATATCAAGGATTTGAATGTAACTGGTTTTGTTGATACGAATTTGGCAAATGATTTAACTACAGGGTTGTCACAATATGGAAGTATTTTTCTTTTGGGGAGAAACTTAATTTCTAGGGAGAGCAAGAAACTGAAGGATGTGGCATCCTCAACTACTGAAACTGAATATGCAACTTTGAAATCAGGAGGCAAAGAGCCACTTCGTTTGAGATGGCCAATAAGTGAATTCTTAAATAAGAAGCACGAAAATCCTGTAATCATTTTCCATGACAACCAGAGTTCTGTTACACTGTCACAGAATCCTGTGATACTTTCTAGATTAAAACATGTTTATGCTAAAGAACATTTCATCAGAGAATGTTTTAAAGGAAATGAGATTGTTGTTAAGTATTTTAAGTCAAAGGAAAAGCCTCCTGATGTATTAAATAAACCACTTGCCAGAGAGGAACGCATGTATCTTGTTCATAAACTGAAATCGTAATCAGGTAAGAGGTAGTGTTATGCTGTAATCTGGCTCCTTGGTTCTTTTGTTTGTATACGTCGAGTATGACGAGTAGTTTATCTTTGCTCTGCATGTTCACTCACTTATGTGAGCTACATGTAATGTGTTGTTACCAGAATATAAGTATTATGAACAGTCTGTCATTTATTCTTTTCAAAGCCCAACATTGCTCTGCTAACAATTTACACACACACAAGGCATTAATACAATACAATACAATAATTGAAAGAAATCGCATGAAAATGAAAAGAACCTTTTCTATCTTTCACACTCTTGTTCCAATCCCCCCCACAAATTTCATTTCATTTCCCGCTCCTCACCTTTCTCTTCAAATCGCTTTCCATCACTACATTACACTCCTACTCATTTATGTCCACTCACGAAATAAAACCACTCCATCACTGTTCCCCCGGATGAACCATGGACCTTGCCGTTGGTGGGGAGGCTTGAGTGCCTTAACGATACAGATAGCCGTACCATAGGTGCAACCACAATGGAGGGGTATCTGTTGAGAGGCCAGACAAATGTGTGGTTCCTGAAGAGGGCAGCAGCCTTTCCAGTAGTTGCAGGGGCAACAGTCTGGATAATTGACTGATCTGGCCTTGTAACACTAACCAAAATGGCCTTGCTGTTCTGGTACTGCGAACGGCTGAAAGCAAGGGGAAACTACAGCCGTAATTTTCCCGAGGGCATGCAGCTTTACTGTATGATTAAATGATGATTGTGTCCTCCTGGGTAAAATATTCCGGAGGTAAAATAGTCCCCCATTCGGATCTCCAGGCGGGGACTACTCAACAGGACGTCGTTATCAGGAGAAAGAATATTGGCGTTCTACGGATCGGAGCGTGGAATGTCGGATCCCTTAATCGGGCAGGTAGTTTAGAAAGTTTAAAATGGGAAATGAATAGGTTAAAGTTAGATATGGTGGGAATTAGTGAAGTTCGGTGGCAGGACGCAAAAAACTTTTGGTCAGGTGAACACAGGGTTATAAATACAAAATCCAATAGGGGTAATGCAGGAGTAGGTTTAATAATGAATAAAAAATTAGTAGTACGGGTAAGCTACTACAATCAGCATAGTGAACGCATTATTGTGGCCAAGATAGGCACGAAGCCCATGTCTACTAGAGTAGTACAAGTTAATATGCCAACTAGCTCTGCATATGACGTAGAAATTGATGAAATGCATGAGGAGATAAAAGAAATTATTCAGGCAGTGAAGGGAGACGAAAATTTAATACTCATGGGTGACTGGAATTCGAGAGTAG
The DNA here is from genome assembly GCF_021461385.2 of Schistocerca piceifrons. NCBI lineage: Eukaryota > Metazoa > Arthropoda > Insecta > Orthoptera > Acrididae > Schistocerca > Schistocerca piceifrons. The sequence continues at coordinate 636,165,329 of NC_060139.1, forward strand.
GAAAAGGGAGAGAAGAAAACGTAGTATATGAATATGGATTGGGGCTAAGAAATGAATGACGATGCCGCCTGGTAGAATTTTGCGCAGAGCATAACTTAATCATAGCTAACACTTGGTTTAAGAATCATAAAAGAAGATTGCATACATTGAAGATCCCTGGAGACACTAAAAGGTATCAGATATATTATATAATGGTAAGACAGAGATTTAGGAACCAGGTTTCAAATTGTAAGACATTTGCAGGGGCAGATTTAGACTCTGTCCACAATCTATAGGTTATGAACTGTAGATTAAAACTGAAGAAACTGCAAAAAGGTGGGAATTAAAGGAGATGGGACCTGGATAAATTGAAAGAACCAGAGGTTGTACAGAGTTTCAGGGAGAGTATAAGGGAACAATTGACAGGAATGGGAGAAAGAAATACAGTAGAGGAAGAATGGGTAGCTTTGAGGGATGAAATAGTGAATGCAGCAGAGGATCAAATCGGTAAAAAGACGAGGGCTAGTAGAAACCCTTGGGTAACAGAAGAAATATTGAATTTAATTGATGAAAGGAGAAAATATAAAAATGCGATAAATGAAGCAGGCAAAAAGGAATACAAACGTCTCAAAAATGAGATCGACAGGAAGTGCAAAATGGCTAAGCAGGGATGGCTAGAGGACAAATGTAAGGATGTAGAGGCTTATCTCACTAGGGATAAGATAGATACCGCCTACAGGAAAATTAAAGAGACCTTTGGAGAAAGGAGAACCACTTGCATGAATATCAAGAGCTTTGATGGAAACCCAGTTCTAAGTAAAGAAGGGAAAGCAGAAAGGTGGAAGGAGTACACAGGGTGTTACATAAAAGGTACGGCCAAACTCTCAGGAAACATTCCTTACACACAAATAAAGAAAAGATGTTATGTGGACATGTGTCCGGAAACGCTTAATTTCCATGTTAGAGCTCATTTTAGTTTCGTACTTCCTCGATCCACCACCATGTTTTCATACGGGATACTCTACCTGTGCTGCTAGAACATGTGCCTTTACAAGTACGGCACAACATGTTGTTCATGCACGATGGAGCTCCTGCACTTTTCAGTCGAAGTGTTCGTACGCTTCTCAACAACAGATTCGGTGACCGATGGGTTGATAGAGGCGGACCAATTCCATGGACTCCACGCTCTCCTGACCTCAACCCTCTTGACTTTCATTTATGGGGGCATTTGAAAGCTCTTGTCTACGCAACACCGGTACCAAATGTAGACACTCTTCGTGCTCGTATTGTGGACGGCTGTGATACAATACGCCATTCTCCAGGGCTGCATCAGCGCATCAGGGATTCCATGCGACGGAGGGTGGATGCATGTATCCTCGCTAACGGAGGACATTTTGAACAATTCAGGTAACGAAGTGTTTGAAGTCACGCTGGTACGTTCTGTTGCTGTGTGTTTTCATTCCACGAGTAATGTCATTTGAAGAGAAGTAATGAAATGAGCTCTAACATGGAAAGTAAGCGTTTCCGGACACATGTCCACGTAGCTTATTTTCTTTGTTTGTGTGTGAGGAATGTTTCCTGAAAGTTTGGCCATACCTTTTTGTGCCACCCTGTATAGTGGGTCTATACAAGGGCGATGTACTTGAGGACAATATTATGGAAATGGAATAGGATATAGATGAAGATGAATTGGGAGATAAGATACAGCGTGAAGAGTTTGACAGAGCACTGAAAGACCTGAGTCGAACCAAGGCCCCCGGAGTAGACAAATTCCATTAGAACTACTGATGGCCTCGGGAGAGCCAGTCATGACAAGACTCTACCATCTGGAGAGCAAGATGTATGAGACAGGCGAAATACCCTCAGACATCAAGAAGAATATAATAATTCCAATCCCAAAGAAAGCAAGTGTTGACAGATGTGAAAATTACCGAACTATCAGGTTAATAAGTCACAACTGCAAAATAGTAACGCGAATTCTTTACAGACGAATGGAAAAACTGATAGAAGCCAACCTCGGGGTAGATCAGTTTGGATTCCGTAGAAATGTTGGAAAACGTGAGGCAATACTGGCCCTAAGACTTACCTTAGAAGAAAGATTAAGGAAAGGCAAACCTACTTTTCTAGCATTTGTACACTTAGACAAAGCTTTTGACATTGTTGATTGGAATACGCTGTTTCAAATTCTGAAGGTGACAGGGGTAAAATACAGGGATCGAAAGGCTATTTACAATTTGTACAGAAACCAGATGGCAGTTATAAGAGTCGACGGGTATGAAACAGAAGCAATTGTTGGGAAGGGAGTGAGACAGGGTTGTAGCCTTTCCCTGATGTTATTCAATGTGTATATTGAGCAAGCAATAAAGGAAACAAAAGACAAGTTCGCAGTAGGTATTAAAATCCATGGAGAAGAAATAAAAACTTTGAGATTCGCCGATGACATTGTAGTTCTGACAGAGACAGAAAAGGACTAGGAAGAGCAGTTGAACGGAATGGACAGTGTCTTGAAAGGACGGTGAAAGATGAACACCAACAAAAGCAAAACGGAGATTATGGAATGTGGTCGAATTAAGTCGGGTGATGCTGAGGGAATTAGATTAGGAAATGTGACACGTAAAGTAGTAAAGGAGGTTTGCTATTTGGGGAGCAAAATAACTGATGATGGTGGAAGGAGAGAGGATATAAAATGTAGACTGACAATGGCAAGGAAATCGTTTCTGAAGATAAAAAATTTGTTAACATCGAGTATAGATTTAAATGTCAGGAAGTCGTTTCTGAAAGTATTTGTATGGAGTGTAGCCATGTATGGAAGTGAAACGTGGACGATAAATAGTTTAGACAAGAAGAGAATAGAAGCATTCGAAATGTGGTGCTACGGAAGAATGCTGAAGATTAGATGGGTAGATCACATGACTAATGTGGAGGTATTGAATAGAATTGGGGAGAAGAGGAGCTTGTGGCAAAACTTACTAGAAGAAGTGATCGGTTGGTAGGACATGTTCTGAGACGTCGTGGGAGCATCAATTTAGTATTGGAGGGCAGCGAGGAGGGTAAAAATCGTAGAGGGAGACCAATAAATGAATAAACTAAGCTGAATTAGAAGGATGTAGGCTGCAGTAGGTACTGGGAGATGAAGAAGCTTGCACAGGATAGAGTAGCATGGAGAGCTGCATCAAACCAGTCTCAGAACTTAAGACCACGACAATAGCTTCACTGTTACCTCATTATTGTTATAATTACAGTCTATAAATCCACAGCAACATAAATAAATAGAATATCACATATATCATTAACTATAAAACATGAATTAAAAGAATTATAGACGAACTACTGCCAATGTCATGTTGGCAACACTATAAAATACCATACATAGTTGTAAGCAAAAAAACTCGTGAAGGAAGACATCATAGCCGTGATATCAGACGGTATTTCCTGATACAGGCGAGAAACCAAGCGGCAACTGCTTTAAGTACAAACCAACAATTTCTGAACGAAGTGATTTTCGCTATAAAAAACAAATCACAATGTAAATACATTTAGCTACAGACCTCTGATGCTTTATCTGAATAAAGAAAGTGCGTCTGAGAAGAAACCATGTATTTTCTTGCAGTTGTAACGACGGAACGAAAATACCAGCAGGAAACACTTCAATTTATTCAGCCAAATTTAACATTCATTTCATTTTCATCATCTGCTTTGAGAGGATTCAAAATGGTTCGCGTTACAGTGGGGTGTATCTGTCTTCAGTACAGATAGAATTCCACTACAAACAACCACGTTTACTCTGTCTTTTGGCTCACACTATGTGGGACACTCACCGAGTCACAATACGGTCCTGGTAGGAATTATCAGTTGAGAAGCCATTGTACAACTCTCTCATGAAACAGTAGTGAGGATGTTTCGTCATCAGTTGACAAATGTGTGATATTTTCAGAAAGTTACGGGACCACCTTATCCAATTATCAAATGCTATAACACAAGGAAACCAATCAATAAATCACTATAGTACTGACAAACAGATAAGGGCAGATGGGAAGAAACTTGAAAGTGTAATTGAAAGAGTGTAATAATAAAGAGACTGGCTCACCAGCAGTGGCGAAGCACCTCATGAGTCAGTACCATTCGTTGAGTAAACATCGCACACAGCAAGAGCGTACTGCAGTTTGAGGAAAAACTGTGGTTGTCAAATTTGCAGGAAGTGGAGACTTTCTGCACTATATCAAAGGAATTCTTCAGTTGGTTAAATAAGAACGTAGAAGTGTCAAAGAGTCATTTCTGTGTTCACTTTAGTGATGTAGCCCTAGGGAAGCAGCCATCGACTTATTCTAATTGGCGGTGCTAGGTTTTATGTTGGCAATTCTATATGGATGCATATGTTGCACCATTGGTGTAATATTGAATTTAGAATTTATTCGGACCTGACATATAATGTTCATACGTTTATGATGTACAGTAGTATCGTTGTGGGGCTGTGAAATATGCTATTTATTGCAGGTGAAAATGACCGACTTTAGTTTACAACTGTGCCTTGAGAGTGTAACATCCCTATATGAGATATTTGAAGAAAAGTTTTTCTCTTGACAACACATTTTTGCTGCTGGGGCTTTATTTTTGATAATGTGTAATGGGATGGAAGCTAGAAGGTATATAACACTACAAGACGATATAAATATTCTTATGTGGTTGTCAGTATGTGTAGTATTGTCATTTATTGATTGGTTTCCTTGCTTTATAGCATTTTACAGTGGAACAATGTGGTTCTGGAACATATTGTGCTTAAAGTATCACATGTTTGATAAATGGTGGCGTAGTATTCTGAGCACCAGGAGGAACTATCCGGCAGGTGACAGAGACCATCCCGGGAGCAACGGAGAGCCCACTCAACTGCAGACCGTCACTCGTCTCACCACCGACGGGTGTTCCCCTGATTCTGAGATCTTCTCAGATATTTCTCGAAGCTGGTTGCGTTAGTGGAGGCCGGTGGCCTCGCTATGATGTTTCTGCATAGCTGTTGATTTGTGGTATCGTTCCTTCGACGGATACAGCGAAGATAGGGTTGAAACAGGAGGCTTCGCGGTTTGTCTGAAGCAGCAGATTTTCGATTTACGGTTCGGCAGCGCAAACTTGTAAAGTCATCCGGATAAGTCATGTGTTCACTACGCATTGGAAACTGGCACTCTGGTGGCAGAGTACCTGCCGAATACACAGATTTTTATACTACACTATACGAAATTACTCTTAAGGAAACCAACAATAGATTAACCAACTATTCTGAATATTTCTTTCAGTTGCAGAGTATTCGCAATAATTCCTCCTATAGAGAGCAGCGTTCTAGTGAGATTATCTCCTCGAATTGTAAAATACGTAGCAAGAATAAGTTAACAGAGGAACAAGAGCGTAGGATCTGTGCCTTCATGTACAATCACAAAACGCAATGGAGAAATTAGATAAGGTGAGGAGGGAGAAGGGGCTGGGGAATGGGACCTGACAGTCGGCAAGAGGGTTACTGGGAGAAGGAGATAGTCAGATAGTTGCACATCCCGTGGTGTAGAAAGCATGTAGCAGATGTCAGCAGCTAGGGAGCCTAAGTCAGTTGCAAATTCTAATAGAAAAAGATTCTGCTATTAAGTAGTTCACATGGCATGCCCGTAGGCCGATGGTTGCAGAAAGTTTTTGGGAGTGAGCATCAGATTACCGGCATTGCGAAACTTAATGCAGCGTTGGCTCAGATAATGGTAAACATGGGCAGTTATGCAGGAATTTTACAGAAGAGCATCAGGTAGTGGAGATGGGAATATACTTGATAGGGACCGGGTTTATCACATGGGTGATGACCTGGAAAAAATAGCTACTCAAACTGATGGCACAAATGTGCATCCGTGCAACTGTATCAGCGTCATGGTCGGCCTCATTTTAATATAGCTGTCAGGAGTATGAACATGAGGCTTGAGAAGGCACTCATGGCGGAAGCAATAGCTCACTTTGGAGTAGTGTCAGGTGAGTCTGTCAACAGGGTGAGTTTCGTAAGGCTGGGTGTGCACCTCAATAGGTATGTGAGTGGGCTGCCGGCTAAGCTTGTAGGTTACGGCGTAGTGAAAGGTGGCGGAATCACTCATGGAAAACTTAATGTATTGGTTAGTTTTAGAGCTGATCCGTTCATTTTAAACTGATTTCCTGCTTAAGTGAAGCCTCTCTAACAAAGGAACCACTTTCGAGAAAGGTTAGATACCCAAGTAATGAGGGAATCACAGTATTTCATGAAAATATAGAAATATTAGATATAATGTGCATGAACTGCTTATAGATATGACTCTGACATTATTGACATTTCAGAGCAGCTATTATATAACGTCATAATTCTGAGGCTCCCTTTACCAGGATGCAGGATAGCTGGCTGTTCCTCAAGTTCTTTGCAATGCTGGGGAGTGGTCACGAGTAGTAGGACAACCTGTGTATCGCCCCACATTCCATTGTTGCCGGATGTATCCAAGATCGCGGATTTTGAGGGGGAGTTTGAATTTTGGTGGGAAGATAGGTCAATTGGGCTACCTCCACTAACCTAACCCTCCAGAAAAAAAATTGGCTGAAAATTCAAATTCCAGCAGGATAATGCGTCACACCACTAAAATGGCGGGAAAATAGACCAATTGGGCTACGTCCACTAACCTAATCCCCCACCCTCTAGAAAATGGCGGGAAGTTCAAATTCCAACAGGATAATGCACCACATCGCTCTTATCTCTACTAAGCAAAGAAAATCGCGTGAAAATAGTTCACTTAGTACTGACATGCAAACTACTCCTAAATAATACAGCACATTGATGTGTAGACACGCTAAGTACTAGTAAACTGTCCAAATAGCGCATATCACGGCCTACAGGCCCACTCCCGAAATAATGCAATCAATGTGCACAAGCACCCTCCACCACACCCTGTCCACAGGAGGCAGCGATAAGTGACGCATCCCTCAGATATCAAACCACGCACAGCCCCTGCTCGACACCTGAGAAAATTCCTACCCAAATACGTGTTCACCACACACACGTGCTGACATGATTGGGCGGGACTGCAACTGCGAGCTGCATCTAAACGCAGGCCAAAGTTGTATGTAGGCGCCATTAATAACCGGGCGTTTATTTACACAGCATGCACTCCAAGCAGAGCCGCGGGCGTTTGGTGTTCCTCGCTACCCTCACTCTAACTGTGGTCCGGCGAAGGCGCTTCAGAATTCCATTCCACAATAGCAGAATCTGCTCTCCCCCCTTAGCGGTTCTAACGGATCATAAGTGACGATTGTCTGACGCTTCACCACACGTTCCACAACCCCCGCGAAGTGAGGCAGCCACAGCTCGGGTCCCGCACGCTCTATCGCAACCACCACTGGCCGCCACCGAACACCGGTGAAAGTTGCATTTCAAGCAGTGCTCACACCAGTCTCATCTTCGAGGTATCTCCAGCTGCTGAGTGTCTCTGCCATTGAAGGCAGAATAGCACAGAGTGTGTTGACACATGCACTCAACCTCATGGACGATTCCCAGTATCCACATGAGACTAGAGTTTGCATTAAGGCCGGACACGTATTTCACGTTCTAAGTTTGGTCCACCAGCCGACGGGACTGGGTCCTGAGAGCCGTCCACGAGGCGTGCATTTACAGAGAAATACAGAAAGCAGAGCAAACCCTCTTCAAATGTGGAGGTGACTGGATACAGTCGAGTGCAGTGCTGTATTACACGTCCCAATCAAAGCATTTGGGCTAGGTGGTGCCATCTGTTCTACATTTACAGTCAATTTTAGAACACAGAACGAGATGTTATGTCATGATCGCATATATAGATCTGACAGCAAATCGATAGAATTGCGAAAAGTGACCAGGGAAAAGGTATATATCGACCGGATATAGATCCCAATGCGGTGAACTTGAGGAAGTACTTTGCTATCTTCTGGTTCGCACCGAACAATTTGTATATCGGGCCAAGTATGCTGCAACAGGAGGAATCCCGGAAAAAGTGGACACCAAAATGAATGTAATAAGGGAGGCGGTCAATTTTTTCCCTTTGACGCTGCGTCATACTGTATCTCTATCGAGGTTCCAGTGATTACAGATGCATCAGTCGCGTGACATAGCCTGCGTTCTACCTGTATACAGCCACGTGTTCTGTATGTGTCTTAAAGCACTGTCTACTTGTGATCGTTAACTGTAAACCTGTCGGTAATCAGAGGACTTTCATCTCATGTGTGAAAAAACTTGACACACTCTTCTAAAGCAGCTTCAATTTGTGCGATCGCCCCTGTCGCATCTCGGGTGTAAAATCGGGACTTCAGGGTGCATACTAACTTAGTGGTAAGAGCTTGTGATGTGTTGCAATCCCTGAGTACGCATTTGACGGACTGATGCGCTGTTTACAGTGTTAGTGACGGAATGGCTTGTAATTTTCACATGTCCGTCGCTGCTGCTTTTTTCATTTATCTGTTTCCTTGTAGGATGTATCCCCCGCTAGTAACTATCATTTTGTGTAGGCATTATGCAGGCATCGTATAATTTCTGAACCGTGATCGGATGTGAACAGTGGACACTATACGTCTCCACAAATCTATATTACGCTCGGGTCGTGCAAAGCAAATGTTTTACCATTCGATGAGATAGTTCAGCGGAGAGGGACTGTGAAGAAGGATGTAGGTCTGATAGGGGGGAAAGGTTTTCGATCAAACATTATAGCCAGTTTCTAAGTGCAGAACGTTGTCGTCTTAGGAGAGTGATTGTTTATGTTCTCTATCTTACCAATACCTTCCAATCCTAGACTCTAGAACAATAATTTAGAGTTGATAGCTTCGTTTTTTTAGGTAACAATGTGTCAAAATCAACTCGTCTCGAGCTCCATCACGTATAAAAATAAATCTTTTCTTGTTCTTCTTAACTGTATGCTATTACATTGCGGCACTTTGAAATCTGTTACTATACATCGATAAGGAGTGCTAACCTCATCGACATGGTAACATCTCGAGAAATCTCGTGCACTGGGATGGGTTGGGACTTGGACACCTATATTCATTCACGAGACGTGGAGTGTAGCGCTCTTCTTCTGATCGTTTGGAGCTTAATTCTCTAACGGTGCTGCAGGGTGTATTGGTAAATGACTGTGTGAATTTGGTCTTTTACCATAAGGCGGGTAGAATGCTCTGTGCCTCCCATACGCTCGAAGTGTTAGAAATATGCAGAGTGTTGTCTGATGTACTTTGATCAAGTATGTGTTAGAGAATTAAAAATGAATGCACGTACTGCACAGTAATCTACTCACATTCGCAATCATACTCGCAAATTGATGTAAAAGGGGGGGTTTAGCTGTGATATTGAAATTGGGGGCCATGCTGTCACATCAATGGCCGGTGCTGAACTTACTGTAAAATTCTTCACACTATCAAGTATGTTGCTTAATATTACAGTACATCGAAGGTGTCTTTTCCAACACATCCGCGCATCGGTTTTCACATAGTGATTGAGTGACATAGCTTGTTTGAGTTGGGGGTGAAGTTTTGTGAGTGGGAGACAACTTTTGGGTGTTGCTAGCGGGTAAACAGCGATTGTATACATGAGTGCAAAATTACGAATAACCCGAAATGGAACGCAGAGCCATCATCTGTTCGGTCACGGCGACATATGAACTCAAATGTAGAGGTCATGGAAGACTTTGGCACAGCAGTTTGAAAACTCTATACAACGCAGCTAAACTATTCTAATTTCCTTATGTTGTAAGTGTGTTTTATTTAAAAATAATTTAGTGTTATGCTATCTGTTTTAAGAATATGATTTACATAGTGTGATGTCCAGTTTTCTGTGAGAGGTCGCGGATAAGAGCGTCTTAATGCCAGTTTAGAATCTGAACAGAGGTCGAAGTCGTGGCAGAAAAAAAGAAATGTTTGGCAGTGTACAAACGCGTTATAAAAGTATTTCAAACAAGTAAACAGGGCCACAGTGGGCGTTTCTTGCGATTTACAGTATAGTACGTGGGATACGATCATTCTCCTAGAGTAAAGGAGATGAAACTTCAAACCACCCTGTGTAGTTTATGAATAAGTGTGTGTTTAATTGGTTGGTTCGACACAGGGAGCAGTAGCAGCAGCAGCAGTTTGAGGGGTAAATTCAGTGAGGGGCGAAGTATGCCGTTCGTTAGGAATGCCTTTAGGGCTCCACGCTGTGATATTCTGGGAAGCATTGCGAAATCTCTCTCTCTCTCTCTCTCTCTCTCTCTCTTTGTCTGTCTCTCCCCGCGCTGGACACCCAACGCAGCTTTGCGTCATCGCGCGAGTAATGGCGTCTATGTCAGTTCTATATTGGATGAAGTTATTTGAGCTTCTATAGTTGTTAAATTTTGTCTGCTGGGGAGGTAGAGAACAACGATGATAGGATGTTGGAGATATATATTTGAATGGACGAGGAACGGTAGTAATTGTGTGTAGTTTGGGGACGCACCACAATGCGCTCATTTCCGCCGAATGGTCAAAACACGGTCCTGTCGCTGTAACTCAGTTCGCTCCGTTTCTGGACGGACTGCAGAAAGTGGCGGGTATGTCTTTGTACGACTTCTGACCAGTTCCGACTTACAAGACTCCTTGGAACTCACCAGCCAGAAATTTGACGAAGAGACCACCAACCTTTTCAGACATTTTCTGACATCAACTTATTTCTTATTTGACGGTGAATACTACGAGTAGACAGAAGGAGTAGCCATGGGGTGTCCACTCTCACCCGTTGTCGCAAATATGTACATGGAACATTTCGAGGAGGAAGCTCTTGAATCAGCACATCTAAAACCCTTCTGTTTCTTTAGATATGTTGATGATACCTTCGTTATCTGGCCACATGGAAGAGTTAAACTGCCAGACTTCCTCACACATCTCAACTCCAGACACGAGAATATTAAGTTCACCATGTAGATCGAAACGGATGGGATGCTCCCTTTCCTAGATGTTTTGATTAGAAGACGAGCTGACGGCACTTGGGGCCACAGCGTGTATAGGAAGAAGACACAAGCCGATTTGTACCTACATGTGGATAGCTGCCATCACCCGGCACAAAAGAATGGCGTGCTCGAAACTCTTGTACATAGAGCTCACACCATCTTCGACAGGGACAGTCTCCAACAGGAATTGGACCATCTGAAGAACGTGTTTCGGAGGAATGGTTGCAAGAAAGGGCAAATTCGGAAGGCTGTACATCCCACACCTGCAGCGCCTGTCCAAACTGAGGATGAACCTCAGCAGTGGGTGATCTTGGCTATTATTTCGTTTTGTGGGGCCTTATCCGGAAAAATTGGACGCATTTTACCTAAACACCAAGTGAAAACCATCTTCCGTCTTCCAAGCAAAACCAATAACCTTCTTGGTAGTGGAAAGGACAACCTCGGTCTACGTAAATCAGATACCTTGGCAATGCGGTAGTGTATACATAGGTCGTGCCACCGAGGACCGATGCCGTGAACATCAACGGCACACTATACAGCAACAGCCGAGTAAGTCGGCAATCGCTGAGCGTTGCCTGTCGGAACTCCAGAGCATGTATTGTGACCAAACTCCTGACACAGACTTCCAAATACTGGGACTATGTCATCAAAGAAGCCATAGAGATCAGAGTAATGGAGCCACAACTAAATCGTGACAGCGGTTACTTCCTTAGCAAGGCGTGGAAACCCGAAATGACCCAGATTAAGAAGAAAAAGGATAAAAAGGATATTTCCCAGTGTGTACCGACTTCGGGGGAGGAGGGAAGAATAACGAGAGCGGTGACGGCAGACCCTCCTAATCGAGAAGTCCTAGGACGTAGCGCCCAGACGGCGGGAGAACGGACGCTGTACCTGGACCACGTGCGGGACGCGGACTGCATCGACTCATTAGAAGCGCCTGGGGGAGAAACGAGGGGGATTGTCCAATATATACCTGGCTCCAGCACACCATTGCTCAGTATATTAGCGCACCTGATGATGGCAACGTGGACGATTGTCGAAATATTGTGTCCTATCCACACTCATACCAGACTGTTCACCCGAGATTTATTTCGTCATAAAATACGCCTGGAGGATTTGAAAAATCACAATTTACACCTCCACGCATGACCGGGTACTAAGAATCTAAGAAAATACAAAATGGCCCATAATACCCTCCAGTTTTACTGTGTTCAAAGATTTGGAAACATTACGCCTCCCTACACCGTAACACCTGGACCACGACGACGATCGTATTCGACAGTTTTTCTGGTTGCATTACGTGTTCTCACCTCTCCCCATGTATCGGTAGATGCTGAATGCTTCAAATGGCTCTAAACACTATGGGACTTAACATCTGAGGTCATCTGTCTCCTAGAACTTAGAACCACTTAAACCTAACTAACCTAAGGACATCACACACATACACATGCCCGAGGCAGGATTCGAACCTGCGACCGTAGCAGTCGCACGGTTCCGGACTGAAGCGCCTAGGACCGCACGGCCACCGCGGCAGGCGGTAGATGCTGAATTACTACTGTGCAAATATACAATTAATTTGCCCAAAGAGAAAAGTATGGCGACACAGCAATCAATAACGACAGTCAGAGTTTTCTCCTTTACATAAGCACCATGCAATACATGATGATAGGTACTGCTTTCAAACTTCAGTGGCATGAAGTAAGAGGAATGAACTTTGAAACTCTTTTTCCTATTAATAATAACTACTTCATCTCTCTAGCAGTACGACAATGTGGAAGAAGATGTGACGGTCGTCTTCTTGAAGATTATTCCGTGAATCCGAAGATTGATTTAATGGTTCTTAAAGCGCATAGAGGGGAACTGATGTACTTGAAACCCGGACAAATAACGTACTTCTCAGATCACATTAACGCGGAGTAATAGAATTATACCTTGGGGCATTCTGATGGCGTCTGAGACTGAATCAGCTCTCATACTATAAGAGCTAGCGAATCCATTCCTTGATGGTTGAGTCCATATGCTCTTGGCACCGTCACTGAAGGTGCCGTCTATGTGCAGATATCGACAGAACACGGACGTCAGGCTTAGAGACAACGCCCACACAGTTACCGTGCCACTGCGTAGCGTGACGTTACGTGCGTTGCCGCACTGTCTGATGTGATTGCAACTGCACGTGTTGTTTAAAGTCTTGTCCTTGACTGTTGCACGATGTGTCGGTCATCTGCTGCTGTAACTGACTGTGGTCACCCACCATCTCTCCTTCGGGTAGCAGTGCTTCTTGTTCGGAGCGCTCCCCGTGCGCGTGAAACAATTCCGTGAGTAATACGAAACTCCTGGGCTACGCTCGTCACACTTCGTCACTCTGCCACTTTCCCGATGATTTACTGAGCAAGAAGGCCCACTGGCTCCCACACTGGACTCGCATTCTCCATGACGGCGGTTAAAAACCGCGTCCGGCAATCCTGATGTACGTTTTCCCTGATTCCCCTAAATCGCTTCAGGTCAATGTCACAATGATTCTTTTGTAAGCGCACGGCCGACTATCCTCCCTTTTCCCCTACTCCAAATTAACCAACAAGACGATGATTCTTTCCCGTGTGAATCCATCCCATTGTTGTCTCTGAGGCATGACGTAAAGACCATCACAGAACACTTTGGTTGTTCGCTGACTGAGACACATTATCTTTTCTTATTACTTTATCTGCCCCCTGCTGCGGCGCAACGCCCATTAGGCAAAATAGTCACGCTGACCTCACACCATTTGACGTCCAAAGTCTTGTGCACAACTGAGATACCCCTGCTTTTAGTTCCACCGAGTAGTTAGTATGTCATGTTACTTTATCCACCTAAGTGTTAGGTTTTGCAGAGCAGTGTGTATATCCACATAATCTTATAAAGTAGCTCTGCGAATTTATATCTTCATTACACTACGTTTGAAAGTTAAACAACACATAAAGTACCGCCTACTAGTATGATAACTATAATTTGACACCTGTGGTACAAAGTAACTTTTTATAGATAGAAGATTTTGAAATTGAATCTTTAGCAGTAACACTGCGGCACCGTAGCTATTACTATTACATAAATAAATGAGTTAAAAAAAGTCAAGTACATGGAATGTTCAAGTTGATGTTGTAGCGCAAAATGTAAACAAGAGTGTCGTAACAGCATCACGTGGCCAGTTTCCTTTGATGTTGGACACGTGCACGCTGTCCTGTCCTCACTCCATACGTATTTTTACTCAATGTGCGAGATTAATTTCCAAGCTCGGAGATGTCATTACCAAATAGCATTCGGTATTCCACAAAGAAGCAATATGCTGTGTATTATATACTTTCAGTGTTGTAAAAATAACGATTATTTTCTAAAATGCTTATTGCTTTATATCTTTTTGTGTAATGCTATTATCGGTAAAATATTTCTTATAGTGTTGTACAGTTTGCTCCTGCTTTTGAAGGCAATTTATAAGCTTATTTTCTTTTCGTGCCGGGAACCTTGCCAGGCTTATACACCCTTGGGAGAAAATACTGAGACTGATTTTTTATTCATATTTTCAGTCACTGGGTATACAGGCTTCTCACGAAACTGAGAAATTAGTCTGCAGAATGTGTTAAGACATATGAAGAAATATTATTCCGCTGATTTCATGACGGATGTTTAGAAAATAACACTAATGCGGCTGACCGTTTCAAGCAGTTTTATGGCACCATTTGTGGAAAATAATTATTTCATGCTTGAAGTGCATTTTACTTCCCTTGTATCATTATTTTAACTGCTTAGATTCAGGGACGGGAAACTTATTTGATTTGTTGAATGAACCCAAGCCGGCATGCAAACGGGGATCCTGCTCGAAATCCGACACGGCGGAATGCCCTCAGAAGGCGATTCGCGTTTTATCTTCGCAGTTTAACTTGATTCTCGAGAAGTTATTCCGGCCGAAACAATAGGACGGAACAGGCTCGCGAAACAAAGCGCGTGCTATTTAGCGCGACAAAAGAAAGGCGAAAATGGAGAGCTGGAAATGCAATCTCGCTCTCGGAAAGACAGCCGTGCGGCGACCGTGCTGAAGTAAAATTTAATCCCACGAACGAAGGAGGCGACTTTAATAATGGCGAAGCGAGAGCGCGTGCCTGTAACTGGTAGGCCGGATGCGTGCAGTGAACGCTTACATGGCGAAGGTGGGCTGACCACGTTGCAAACCGACAGTCTGTTACTGGCCGCCTGAACGTGCAAACGTTTGACTGCGCCAAAGTTTTACTTACACCGATACCGGTGGTAGTAGCAGAACAAACCGGTTGAAAAGAACGAGCATTAGAGCAAAGTTTCGTATTAGCCATGTTCCTTAATCATACTGTAATCATCGGTGGAGGCTTTAATCACCCAACAACTAACTGCGAAAATTACAGTTTTGTTAGTGGTGGATATGATAAGACATCCTGTAAAAGTTTACTAAATACATTCTTTGAAAATTACCTAGAACAGATAGTTAGAAACCCCACTCATGACTAAAATATATTAGAACTAATGGCAACAAATAGAGCTGAGCTCTTTGAGGATGTCCACATCCAAACTGGTACGGTAGTTCATGATGTGGTTGTGGCAACAATGATTACCAAACCATAAAGTACAAATAAAACAAGCAGTACATATGTTCAGTAAAGTAGATAAAAAATCAGTAGCGTCACATCTCAATAAGGAACTTGAAACTTTCAGCAAAGTTCAGTAACATTGAGAGGAACTCTGGCTCAAGTTTAAAAGAATAGTTAACCACACAATTGGACATATACGTACCCAGTAGAATAGTTTATTATGGGAGGGAACCTCTATGGTGTACAGGCACTGTTAAGTAACTCCTAAGGAAACATACGTCTCTTACTGCATAATAGGTGTAAAACAAAGCGTAGGTTTGTAAATAGAGAGGTGCTGAATGCAACCCGTTTGGTTGTCAGGAAAGCAATGCATGATGCCTTCAATGACTACCATAGCAGAATATTGCCAAATGAGATTTCAAATAATCCAAAGAAATTCTGGTCATATGTAAAGGCTGTTAGTGGCACCTAAGATAGTGACCAGTCCCTAGCGAATGAGACAGGAACTGAAATTGAGGGCAGCAAAGCAAAAATTTAAATACATACCACTATTTTCAAATATTCCTTTACAAACGATAACCCAAGGAAGTGGCCCCAATTTAATCCCCATACCCATGAAAAGATGAATGAAATAAGTATTAGTGTCAGAAATTGTTAAAGTTCAACGAAGCTCAAGGCCCCGATGGAATCCTGTCAGTTTCTATATTGACTTTGCGGCTGAATTATCCCCTCTTCTTGCTATGCTCCATCGTAGATCCCTGAAACGAGACACTGTGCCCAGTTAGGCGAAAACGGCACAGCTCACATCCATCTACAAGTCGGGAGGTAGATGTAAACCACAAAACTACCGTCCAATATCGTTGACATCAATTTGTTGTAGTTTCTTTGAAAATATTCTGAGCTCAAACTTAATGAGATATCTTGAACAGAACGACCTCCTCAGTGCCAACTGGCATGGATTTCTAAAATATCCATCACTTGAAACTAAACTCGTACATTTCTCACATGACATACTAAAAGCTTTGGGTCAAGGCAACTTGTTTCGTTCAGTGCTTCTTGATTTCAGAGAGGCATCTGATTCAGTATCACACCTACCTTTATTGTTAAAAGTACCATCATATGAAATTTGTGACTGGAATGAGGACATTTCGGTAGGGAGGAAGCAGCATATTATCTTGGATGGAGAGTCGTCATAAGATGTAGAAGTAACTTCATCTCTGATGGAGAGTCGTAATAAAATCCATGGAGAAGAAATAAAAACTTCAAGGTTCGCCGATGACATTGTAATTCTGTCAGAGACAGCAAAGTACCTGGAAGGGCAGTTAAAGGGAATGGACAGTGTCTTGAAAGGAGGACATAAGATGAACATCAACAAAAGCAAAACGAAGATAATGGAATGTAGTCGAATTAAATCGGGTGATGCCGAGGGAATTAGATTAGGAAATGAGACGCCTAAAGTAGTAAATGAGTTTTGCTATTTGGGGAGTAAAGTAACTGACGATGGTAGAAGTAGAGAGGATATAAAATGTAGACTGCCAATGGCAAGGAAAGCGTTTCTGAAGAAGAGAAATTTGTTAACATCGAGTATCGATTTAAGTGTCAGGAAGTCGTTTCTGAAAGTATTTGTATGGGTTGTAGCCATGTGTGGAAGTAAAACGTGGATGATACATACTTTAGACAAGAGGAGACTAGAAGCTTTCGAAGTGTGGTGCTACAGAAGAATGCGGAAGATTAGATGGGTAGATCACATAACTAACACGGAGGTACTGAATAGAACTGGAGAGAAGGGAAATTTGTGGCACAACTTGACTAGAAGAATGGGTCGGTAGGTAGGACATATTCTAAGGCATCAAGGGATCACCAGTTTAGTATTGGAGGGCAGCGTGGAGGGTAGAAATCGTAGAGGGAGACCAAAGGATGAATACACTAAACAGATTCAGAAGGTTGTACGTTGCAGTAGGTACTGGGAGATGAAGAAGCTTGCACAGGATAGAGTAGCATGGAGAGCTGCATCAAACCAGTCTCTGGACTGAAGACCACAACAACAACAACAACGTAAGTTCAGCCTTGGGTAAAGTAGGTGGTAGACTTCGATTATTGGTAGAATACTGTTTACGTGCAGTCAGTCTACGAAATTACTTGCAAATCACCCGTGCGACACAGCCTAGAATATTACTCAAGTGTGTTGGACCTGAACCAGATAGGACTAACAGGGAATATTGATCAAGTTCAGAGAAGGGCAGAACGAGTGATCAAATGTTTGTTTAATCCGTGGAACAGTCACAGGTACTGAAGGAACAGGACTGGAAGACCCTTGAAGACAGACGTAAATTATCCCGAGAAAGTCTATTACCGAACTTCCAAGAACCGGCTTTAAATGCTTGCTCTAGGACTATACTACAAACCCCTACGTATCGCTCACTCGGGAAAGCAGGAATCGAGCGGATAAAATTAGAATAATTACTGCACGCACAGAGGCATTCAGACAATCATTCTTCCCGCCCTACGCACGTGACTGAAAGAGGGCGAAACCCTAATAAGTGGTACAATGGGATGTATCCTCTGCCGTCCTCACGGTGTTTTGCAAAGTATAGATGTTTATATAGAATGCAAAAGGGCTGAGAAGCAAGGGCATCGTTAGCTTGTTTTTGTGATAAAGAATTTTGTGAAGAAGATCAATAATCAGGATAACATATTACCTGTTAGGTAATTTATACATGATTGAGAAAGTATACATTAGATCGTGGCGTTTCTGCCTTGGATATCGATATTCCGGTTTCTACAGGTTTATTAATATCATTTTTATTTGTAGTTCACTGTTGTAATCTGAGTTTACATACTGTCATTTTGTCATTCGGAGATAGTGAGTGGAGCGGTGGACGCTAGAAGGTTGAGTGCCAAGTGGACAAATCACAATGTTTCCAACATGTGCTTTCGCTTAAACTCAATAGAGGGGTGACAGCAACGAAGGCAGCCAAAAAGGTTAGCACTGTACGTGGGGATAATTTAATTAGACAGAGGACGGCAAGAAAATTGTTCTCTCGTTTTAAGGAGGATCGTTTTGATAGTAGTGATTCCACACATTCAGGAGGACTTTCAGCGTCTCATGAAGATGGTTTACACGCATTAATCCACAATGATCCAAGTCAATATACTCGAGAACTACCAAATACGATGAACTGTGATCATTTCACCATCATGCGACATTTGCATGTAATGGGGAAAGTTCAGAATTGAGTGCATCGTACTACAAGCTCTACACCAAAATCAGGAAACTTAGAGAATGGTTGTAAGTCCAACTCTGCAACTGCCCAGTGAACATCGACCATTCCTATTTTGCATCGTTACTGGTGACGACAAATGGTGTCTTTATGCTAACATAAGAAAAAGAAAGTAATGATTCTGCCTAAAACAAAGCAGCAGCTCCCCGTACAAAGACCTGTCAGCATTCACAAAAGATGATGTTATGCATCTGATGGAACAGCGATAGTGTGGTGTACTGCCTTCTTGAGGTGTAACCATCACTTTTGACATTTATTGTCAACCACTGAGACGTCTTGCAGGTACATTACAAGAACAACGGTTAGGATAACTGCGTGAAGTGGTGATACTCCATGATAACGCCAGCTCACGTCTCCTAGACTGACGAAAAAAACAATGCACGAGTTGTGTTGCGAAATCATTCCGCACGCACCTTGTTCACCTGACCTTGCGCTCTCAGATGTTCACCTCTTCCGTTCCCTATCGATCGATCTGAAAGGGACTTCCCTTCCGGATGAAAATTAGCTCAGAATGTAGGTCGACAAGTTATTCGCCTAGAAACTACCTGATTTCCACGGTCGCGGTATGGAAAAGTTACCTGGCGTTGGTAGAGTGTTGTAAATGGTGAAGGAGAATATATTATAGATTGAATCTCTGTATTGTGTAACTGTTGTGCTCATTAAACTTATATGAAAACGCTATGAACTTACGCTTCAACCTAATACAAAGTGTCCTAGAAATGTTGTGGGATACTTCTAGGGGAGGTGGGGCACATCAGAACTATCGAGAATTTCAGAGGATCCCATGACTGTAAGGAGTAAGTGGTGTCAGAGGTCCAAGACAGAGGGTAATTCATCTGAAACATTTTTTGGACAGAATGAGTAGATACGGTGTACGGTATTAACACACCTCTAATGTTACAACAATTGCTCGAAGTTTGCACCAACAGTCCTTACGAACGCCTGATACCGACAGATACCGTACACCATCGAGCACACCGAGACTTTTGACTGTAGCAGATGCGCACACGATTCTTGGGATAAATGAGATATTCGTGGTTCCGCTCGTCCTTAGGTCTCCTTCACCCTCTATGTAAGCATTGGCGAACTGAATCCTTTGCGTCTCGTTCCGAGACTTGGATAGCACAGTTTTAAAGGCTTTAATAAAGATAAATGGATGATGAGACATCTTTTCTGGAGAAAATACGTCGCATTGGCGATGCTTCAGTAGACTTTCTTCTAAAAGTATCGCTATCAAAGTAGCTGCTACACCCACCGATTCAGGATAATATTCAGTGCGTGAATTAAGGTGCCTTGACTCATGACAGACTGCCATATAGGCAGTGGTTGTCTAGTACGTTTCATGACTGCAATCATGGACGTTTGACCTGTTAAGCGATGTGTTTTCATAGACGTATCATGCACATGACTGACCTGAGCTGTAACGCTGTAGTGATACTTGGCTATATCATGTTCTAACACGTGCTTTGACTCACTCCGAAGGCTTCACCTAAAGGAAACAGTTCGGCTGATTCCTCTGCACCTTCTTCTACATTGTATCGCATCTTTCCATTCGGTATATCATTTCTCAGCGCCGTGTGTGTCACTTTGCAAACTCATTACTAAACGTTTGACCTTGAACGTCAAGGCGCTCTCGTAACATTTCTTTGGATTCAAGTTGTAAATCTTTGACTCTTTGAGATAACTGCTGCACTGTACTTTCAATCGTTGCCTGAGCTGTCTGCAGTGACTGATCACCATTTATCTCTCATTATTGTTATGGCTTCACGTTTCCCCTCATAGACTGATTTTAAGTTTGTAATTTCAGTTGAAATATTTGATAGATCGGTATTTGTCTCTGTGGCAATGTCCTTAACACGCTCCTCGATTCATTTTATACTACGCAGTGCAGTATTTTTTTCAGCAGAAATTTTTCTGGGGGATTCTTGATCACACGTATTTATAATAGCTGTTATTTTGTTAGTCAGTTCAACGAATGGATCTACATTTTCACTGGTTTTTGGAATTTCCTCGCTAGTTAGTAATTACGAGTTTAGCTCTAGTTAAGAGATAGTACGATTAATATCCGCTCTTGCCAGTTTAGTATTACTGCCGCCATTAGATTTCAGCATTTATTTCATCTACTGTATCCATTTCCTCTATTTCCCCTCCCTTAGGCATTTTAAAATTAACGTCTTGTAATACACACAACAATTGCTACATCTACGTACAACAAAGCTGTCTTAACTGCTCAAGTAGGCAAAATCGATGTTAATACATACGGCGTTGCCGCGGTGGTAACACGGGTTATCGTCAGGTCACACCAGTTAAGCTCTGTCGGGCTCGGCAAGTACTCGAATGGGTGACCGTCCCGTCTGCTGAGCGCTTTTGAGGCCAATTGAGGAACTATTTGATTCGGAGGTAGCGGCTCCGGTCATGGAAACCGTCAACGGCGGGGAGAGCGATGTGCTGACCAAATGGCACTCTATAGCGGCATCCGGTGACACCTGTGATGAGGAAGACACGGAGATCGGTCGGTCCAATTGAGCTTCCGGAGTTTAGTTTTTATTTGGATCCATCTCGCATTCACGTTGCTCAGAAGCTGCATATTGCTCATGAATTTTCTCAACATAGTAACCTGTCTTCATAAAACAGAATCCCTAATGACTGAAGGTGGGTCATGAATTATTCAGTGCTATGTCTGAAAAGTCATGGAATGTGGAATGCAAACGATCGGTCAATGATATTCCCCACCTTTTCTTTTGCGATGTATCGCTGCTTCATTTCATATTATCCTTTTGGGTATCATTATTTTATTTTTGCTTCTGCTTTCTTAATAATTTACTCTTAAGATAATATTGATGATTTCCGAACAGTTTGTTACTGAACATATAACAGATATACATATCATGTAACCACAAACATCAATGAAATTTCAACTGTCTCACCACACGTTGGGTGCCGGATGTAACGTTGCCTTCTGTCTCCCAGCGATATGAGAATTTTCTCGGAGGGCGGTATCAGAAAGCATTCATGAAATATATGACTTTATGAAGGTTACCAGCCGCATCAGGAAGGCAAGATACAATGGTAGTGATCAACAATTTCTTTTTCAGGTCACCGTGAGGTAACATTCAACATTTGTTCTCAGAGACATAAAACACCCATCCTACACAATTCTAGGAACATTTCAAAACATAAATGTTTGCAAATATCATAAGTGTTCTTGCTACTTTCTTTACCAGTCGCACCCCAGCAAAATGTTACATCAAATGCATTCAAGAACAAATATGCTTTTCGATGCATTGGATCACTTTAAACATCACTTAAAAGAAAGCCTAAGGATAACTCTTTAATGTGACATATGGAACAGCATAATTAAATGGACAAATAATGTAGTACACTAATTAAAATGCGGTAAGTACTACACAGTATTTAAAAAACAAATGACAGCCATTAGTTACAGCCGTGAAATTATTATAATCTGTGTAATATGAGGTGCATTCAAGTTCTAAGGCCTCCGACTTTTTTTTCTAATTAACTACTCACCCGAAATCGATGAAACTGACGTTACTTCTCGACGTAATCGCCCTGCAGACGTACACATTTTTCACAACGCTGACGCCATGATTCCATGGCAGCGGCGAAGGCTTCTTTAGGAGTCTGTTTTGACCACTTGAAAATCGCTGAGGCAATAGCAGCACGGCTGGTGAATGTGCGGCCACGGAGAGTGTCTTTCATTGTTGGAAAAAGCCAAAAGTCACTAGGAGCCAGGTCAGGTGAGTAGGGAGCATGAGGAAACACTTCAAAGTTGTTATCACGAGGAAACTGTTGCGTAACGTTAGCTCGATGTGCAGGTGCGTTGTCTTGGTGAAACAGCACAGGCGCAGCCCTTCCCGGACGTTTTTGTAGCAGTGCAGGAAGGAATTTTTTCTTAAAAACATTTTAGTAGGATGCACCTGTTACCGTAGTGCCCTTTGGAACGCAATGGGTAAGGATTACGCCCTCACAGTCCAAGGACATGGACACCATCAATTTTTCAGCACTGGTGGTTACCCGAAATTTTCTTGGTGGCGGTGAATCTGTGTGCTTCCATTGAGCTGACTGGCGCTTAGTTTCTGGATTGAAAAATGGCATCCACATCTCATCCATTGTCACAACCGACGAAAAGAAAGTCCCATTCACGCTGTCGTAGGGCGTCAACATTGCTTGGCAACATGCCACACGGGCAGCCATGTGGTCGTCTGTCAGCATTCGTGGCACCCACGTGGATGACACTTTTCGCATTTTCAGGTCGTCATGCAGGATTGTGTGCACAGAACCCACAGAAATGCCAACTCTGGAGGCGATCTGTTCAACAGTCATTCGGCGATCCCCCAAAACAATTCTCTCCACTTTCTCGATCATATCGTCAGACCGGCTTGTGCGAGCCCGAGGTTGTTTCGGTTTGTTGTCACACGATGTTCTGCCTTCATTAAACTGTCGCACCCACGAACGCACTTTCAACACATCCATAACTCCATCACCACATATCTCTTTCAACTGTCGATGAATTTCAATTGGTTTCACACCACGCAAATTCAGAAAACGAATGATTGCACGCTGTTCAAGTAAGGAAAACGTCGCCATTTTAAGTATTTAAAACAGTTCTCATTCACGCCACTGGCAGTAAAATTGCATCTGCCGTACGGTGCAGCCATCACTGGGTCTTATTGACAAAGAACGCGGCCTCATTTTAAAACAATGCGCATGTTTCTATCTCTTTCCAGTCCGGGGAAAAAAAATCGGAAGCCTTAGAACTTGAATGCACCTCGAAAAACTGATGCTTCACAGACACTATGTGCCCATTAATATTATGAAAAAGTGCTAACACCACATAGAGGCAACTGATAGCAGTGATATTTTAATCTTTACGTTGTCCATTATAAAAACGCTACTATTGCACACCCAAAGACCAAATGAAATTACGTTAAACTTCACTGTACAACAGGATAAGCAGGAGACACAGTGTCTATGTATCATGCCGGTTTTACAATTAAAATACAATATTATTAATGTAATATTGCTGTAACGGTTTTAAAACTATTGGTGTAACATTCAGCTACAATTTTTCACACGAAATAAAATGCTTTGAATAATTGGCTGGTAGAGGAAATGATCTACTGCCTCATGTCTACGTGAGGCAGCTACTGACGTTCATGATGCATACTCGTAGTTCCTAATAACGTTTATAACACTCAGAGTGTATCTATATTGTCACGGAGAAGAAGGGGTAATTAGATGAATGACGAACACTAACTTCACTTAACGAATGTTTATTCAGCACTTGCACATACAAGAGCGCGGAGCGAGTTGCCTCTGGCCAGAACACGAACAATATATATACAGCTACATAACATTCCAGTAAAACGATGCTTGACATTTGTGGATACTCTGGAATGTACTCGACCCGCATATAAAAATTAGAATTGTACAGTCTAGGTGAGTTTAGAACTCATTACCACCCATGCAACAGTTTATTATCATAACAACTATATCATGGTGCAACTTCTGCGACAACATTATAATACACAATACAGTCAGAGCAGGACATTACATACCACAAGCGACTCTAAAGTCTGATCATTTTAAATAGCCTATGACTGACTAATTGCAAAGCAATACATAAACGTTGATCTTGAATTTATTAAAAGTAGCTTTGCGTATGTGCTTAAAAAGAACTCTCACCAAATACCAAATTTGGTTCAAAACCACAACGAGTAGTATAATAACACAACAGTTCATAAAACTTGTTGCACTAAATGAAATAATTTAAATAATTATCTGGTAACGTAAATGATACATACCAAATGTCTATGTGAAGCGTTAAATAGTATTCATGTTGCATACTGCTTGTTCTTACAGTATCCTGCACATGCAGAATGTGTCGATATTGTGTTACTTAGATCAGAGTAACAAAGTAAGATAAAATACTAAGAATAACCCACAATTGGTCAGTCAATGACAGACCAATTACAAAGGCATACATTAATGTTGCCCTTAAATTTTCATAAAATTTAGGTTAACATATTTTCTCTCGCCATATATCATAAACAATTTTATGAACAATGCTGAGTATCTAGGTGTAAATTGTGTCTTCATAAATACAAGACAACTGTTCTTGAACTAACGTCATTTTGAAAGATACCACAATGTAATATATTATATACAACAATTCATACAATCTGTAGTGAGGATATAAAATATTCTAACAGAATTAATTTACACAGATTGTGGTATGGATATAAAAGTTACAAATAAAAGCAGTAGCTATTAAAGGCCCAAGGTTATTGGAATACATTCCTAGATCAATATAAACACTACACATTAAACAATAACGTGTAGTCAGTACTATTACATGTGTCAAACATGGAACAGTAAATGGTAAATGACATAGCCCTGTGAGCTCAGGTATTGTCACCAGGTACCCTAAGATTTTATGAAAATTGCTTAAGGCTGACACTGATGTTAGATCTGCTAATAAAAGGCAGTGTTTGGTTAGCCTTCCAATTTACATTGTCTGTAATTGTAATTCCTACGTACTGAGTTGAAGTTACGGCCTTTAGATTTGCCTGATTTATCGTGTAATCGAAATTAAACGGATTCCTTTTAGCAATCATGTGGGTGTCCTCACACTTTTCGTTATTTACAGTCAGTTTCCAATTTTTTCACCGTACAGATACCTTTTCTAAATCGTTATCAACTAGTTTTGATCTTATGATGACTTTGCTACTCGATAAGTGTTAGCATCATCTACAAACAACCTATGATTTCTGTTGAGATTGTTTCCTAAGTCGTTTATATAGCTGAGGAACAGCAAATGGTCTATAACACTACCTTGTTGAACGTCGGAAATCACTTTTGCCTTACTCGATGACTTTCAGTCAATTACTAAGAACTGAGAACTCTCTGACAGGAAACCACGAATCTAGTCGCATAATTGAGACGATATTCCACAAGCACCCAATCTCGCTACAAGCCGCTTGCCTCGTACAGTGTCAAAAGCCTTTTGGAAATGTAGAAATACGGAATCAGTTTTAAATCGCTTGTCACTGTCACTCACCACTTCGTGCGAATGAAGAGATATTGCATACTATCCCCTTGAAAACCATAGTGGACCCGTATTTATCGATTTCGTGATGACTGTAAACTGATTTGAATACTGCCATTAATTAGGATGCCGTTCCTATAAGTATAGGAGCCCAATGTCACATGCAAACGTCAAATAAGTGGCTCCAAACAGCTTTGTGAAATCAGTGTTTAATATCAGACTTGAAACAGTTTCCACCTAACTAAAGTGGCTTATTCTTCTCCCTTCCTCTGATCACGAACTACCAAACGTCATCAGAAAGTGTTCATATAAGTCCGCGGCAGGTCGTTAAAATTGTATTCAAGCATAACCTCAGATTGGCAGGGCAAGTATAACATGCCGATATAGTGTTGCTGTTTTGGTGTTTTGGTAATTTTGTTCATATGGTTCAAATGGCTCTGAGCACTACGGGACTTAACATCTGAGGTCATCAGTCCCCTAGAACTTATAACTACTTAAACCTAACTAACGTAAGGACACCACACAGACCCATGCCCGTGGCAGGATTCGAAACTGTGACGATAGCAGTCGCGCGGTTCCAGACTGAAGCGTCTACAACCGCTCGGCCACTCCGCCGGCGCTAATTTTGTCCACCTCCGGTACGTGCAAAATATTTCACAACGCTGACATTAGTGTGCATTCTTTTGCAGTTTCACAACGCTGACATTAGTGTGCATTCTTTTGCAGTTTATTATTTATAGAAAGTTTATTGCGTGCAAACGTATCTGAATTCGGAAACGGACTTCGCACCGCGAGAAGAAAAGGAAGAGTCGATATCGACACTTAAATAGGTGTGTAAGACGAAACATTGCCAACCCTCGCAATATCAGCAGATGGGGAAAGTGGTGGGAGGGGGTGTGGTAATTTATCCCCAATTTTGAAAAAGGACATATCCCTTTCCCAACGAATGTTATATTCAGCAATCTCAGGCTGACCACCTGCCATACACATGAATATCTTTTTAAAAGCAATGTTGTGAGTTAACGGTAGCCTTGAAGTATCCTCCCCCCCCCCCCCACCCGCATCCTGTTGCTAGGATACGTCATTGAAAGTGGCTTCATGTTGCTAAAAGTTTCCTAAAAGATATTTGCGGGTTCTGAACTCTAGTCACACAACAGTATCAATCTCAAAAGTATGTTATTAATATGTCAACAAAGTCCTAAAATTGCTTTCAGGGTGGGCGTAAAGAAATGCCCACTACACTGGTTATGCGCGATACGAAAAATGCTGTGCTATTGCTCGGATTAAGCTGGCGTGCCGATTCGGTGAGAATTCGACTAGCTTTCTGGCCTCACAAGCCTGCTATCACTGTGCTCTCCCTTCGGAAGTATACATTCGAATAAATTACTACTGGGCTATGGTGCTTATAGCAGCACTAATGAAGGTACTGTTAACAGGAATTGTAGTTGGTGTAGGTCTGGTAGCTCAGAGAAACCTCCTTACAAGACAGTAGGTGCCGCTGCTGCATGAGCCGTTTGCTCAACACAAAGCTGCAGCCGGCACAAGGGGGCGGTGTGAATCTACGTTAACGAGCGAGCCACGGCCACAGGCAACCGCACCGACGTGTGTGTGTGTGTGTGTGTGAGTGTGTGTGTATTCAGGAGCAGCAGCCGGCTACGACACGCGCGACCTCACAGCCCTGAATGCGCCACCAGCGCCGCTCGGTCCGGACCGCCCCGACACGGCAGCGGCAATCAGCGGAGTGCCGTGGCGGGCGGCGAGCGACGATCAATCCCATGGCGCGGGCCGGAGCGCCGGGGGGGACTTCCGACATGCGAGCAGCCCGGGGTCCCGCCGAGCGCGAGCTTCAGGTGGCAGGCGGGCGACCCGCAGCAGGTGAGCGCTGCCCGCGGCGACTCCGGCGTCCAAAGGTGTAGAGGTAGCAGACACAGTGAGAGAAACCCACAAGCCTTAAGTCCGTCGGTGCCATAGATATTGCTTTATTCTATTCTCCCTTCAAGCGTTTCATAATATATTCCTCCTGATAATTCCTGACATCTACCGCAGGACTTGCTCACAAGGGGAGGACATCGTTGGGATCACGGATGTGCTTCAAACTTTGTACACTGTTAGTAGGCCATTAAAACGACATGACGTGCAAGCTGCAAATTACAATACTCTAGAAAACCGCAAGGGAAGTTTTACGTGTCTATCCTGTACCTGAAGTATCCGTACGTAGGTGTCGTACGTTAGAGTTCATGGTGGTGAGATGGTTGCTTTCCGACCTTGGTAAGACGAACGTGTATGAGACGACGGTTCGACTTCGACTCAAACCTTCATTTTCGTTGTAAAAGCGTGAATTCTGTGATATCCAATAAAATTAGCACCTACACTATTCGTTCTTGGTACACTAGAGACGTGTCACCGGTATGCAACTTAACTTCCAATTGCTGCCTGCCTCTTGCTGCAGCTCGAAGCGTCGAGGTGCAAAGTAGTTCCGTGTACTTTACCAGATTGCATGTCTAAGTGATTCGGAAAATCATGTCAGGTATACATTTTCAGGAAAGCTCTATGAATTTCTTCACTTATTTTTTTATAGTTATAAATATGTTTGTTCTAATAATTAAATTTAATTAAAAATAGTGAATAGTCAAATAAGATGAAGTTCACTATAACTTCATGCAAATACTCATTGCTATCCTAAAATACATTACTGGCCATTAAAATTGTTACACCACGAAGGTGACGTACTACAAACGCGAAATTTAACCGACAGGAAGAAGATGCTGTGATATGCAAATGATTAGCTTTCCAGAGCATTCACACAAGGCTGGCGACGGTGGCGACACCTACAACGTGCTGACATGAGGAAACTTTCCAACCGATTTCTCATAGACAAACAGCAGTTGACCGGCTTTGCCTGGTGAAAGGTTGTTGTGATGCCTCTTGTAAGGAGAAGAAATACATACCATCACTTTGTCGACTTTGATAAAGGTCGGATTGTAGCCTATCGCGATTGTGGTTTATCGTATCGCGACATTGCTGCTCGCGTTGGTCGAGATCCAATGACTGTTAGCAGAATATGGAATCGGTGGATTCAGGAGGGTAATACGGAATGCCGTGCTGGATCCCAACGGCCTCGTATCAATAGCAGGCCAGATGACAGGCATCTTATCCGCATCGCTGTAACGGATCGTGCAGCCACGTCTAGATCCCTGAGTCAACAGATGAGGACGTTTGCAAGACAACTACCTGCACGATCAGTTCAACGACGTTTGCAGCAGCATGGACCATCAGCTCGGAGACCATGGCTGCGGTTACCCTTGACTCTGCATCTCAGACGGGAGCGCCTACGATGGTGTACTCAACGACGAACCTGGGTGTACAAATGGCGAAACGTCATTTTTTCGGATGAATCCAGGTTCTGTTTACAGCATCACGATGGTCGCATCCGTGTTTCGCGACATCGCGTTGAACGCACATTTGAAGCGTGTATTCGTCATCGTCATACTGGCGTACCTAATCAATTGCAACACGTAATTGTTGGTGTTTTAACTGGTTGTGTTGCAATAAATGCAAACTTAAAGTGAAGCTTTTGGGTGATTCGTATTCCCCGGTTCCTCATCCTCAGTAATGTTAGAATTAAATCTTTTTACTAATGATTGTATTAAGATTTGTCGGTGAGTTACTGGGAGAAAAGAAAAGTAGCCGCTACAGTGGTCTCTCCTTGTCAGTTACGTGTTCCACGCACTGACCCATACTGGGAAGTAAATTGTTCTCGGCATCTGATAGTACATTTATATGACAGAAATCATCGGGTAGCGATATGCACATACACCGATGGTGCTAGTATTGCGAAAACAAGGTATAAATGGGCAGTGCATGGATCGAGCTATCAGTTGTACCCAGGTGATTCGTGTGAAAACTTTGCAAAATGGTTACGGTTGGAGGACGGAAATTAACAGGCTTTGAACGCGGAATGGTAGTTGGAGCTAGAAGCATGGGACAGTCCATTTCGGAATCGTTAGGGAATTCAATATTCCGAGATCCACGGTGTCAGGAGTTCGCCGAGAATACCAAATTTCAGGCATTACCTCTCATCATGGACAACGCAATGGACTCCGGTCTCCACTTAACGACCAAGAGCAGCGGCGCTTGCGTAACACTGCCTGAAATAAAAGCAGAAATCAATGTGGGATGTACGATGAACGTATCCGTTAGGACACTCCGGTGAAATTTGGCATTAATGGGCTATGACAGCAGACGACCAACGCGAGTGCCTTTGCTAACAGCACGACACAGGCTACAACGGCTCTCCTGGGCTCGTGACCGTATCGGTTGCACCCCAGACCAATCGAGATCCATGGCTCGGTTAGATGAGTCCCGATTTCAGTTGGTAAGAGGCGATGGTGGGGATCGATTGTGGCGCAGGCCCAACGAAGCCAAGGACCCAAATTGTCTACAATGCAGTGTGCAAGCTGGTGGTTTGGACAGTGTTTGCATGGAATGCACCGCATCCTCTGGCGCAAGTGCACTGATCATTGATTGGAAATGGTTATGTTCGCCTAATTGGAGACCATTTTCAGCCATTCATGGGTTTCATGTTTCCCATAAAACGATGTTGTGTTACCGGGCCACAGTTGTTCGCCATTGGTTCGAAGAAAATTCTGGAAGATTCTATCGAGTGATTTGGCCTCCCAGATCACCCGACGTCAATCTCATTGAACATTATGAAACGCCTGGTTAAATCTGCAGGACAGAACAGGTAGTTGGAATTGGGGACAGAGGCCAAAAATGAGCAGCTGTCAGTTACACTCGAACAAATAACTGTTTTTAGATGCCCAAACATTAAAGAGCAAGTTTCTGAGCTTAACTATCGACTGAATATGTCACACAATTTTATGGCTTAAGGGAAAAAAACCTATTTAATTTTTAAATGGCTGAAGGGTCATGATTTAAAACACAAGTACAAGAAATTTTCAAAAGGCAGAAAGCGGAAGGTTTTATCCCTAAATACTATTTAAAACTAGGCTGAAGGCCCAGACATCTAAGACTTGACAAGTAAGGGATTTTACTGTTAAAATGGCTGAAGGCCCGTGATTCAAAACACACCTACAACAAATTTCTACAAGGCAGAAAGCCGAAGGCATTATCCTTAAATAATTGTTTTAAATGAGGCTGAAGGCCCAAACAATCTAAGACATAGCAAGTAAGGAATTTTAATTTTAAGACGGCTGAAGGCTCATGATTGGAAATCACAACTAGAATAAATTTTTTAAAAGGCAGAAGCCCGAAGCACTATCCAAAAAAATATTTTGCATGAGACTGAAGGCCCAAACAATGCTTGTCAAGTAAGAAACATTCAATATTAAAACGGCTGAAGGCCCATTATTTAAAACCCAACTAAAAGCATAAAAATTCAAACCATAGTCAATGAGCCATTAGAATGCACAATAAAACACCAATAAGAAAAGGCAGTACAGCCAGTGGCGCTCAAAAGTTTCTGGGGGCAGTCTGCACTTTAAATATTAATATTCTCTTGGGGGAGACAGGTAGTCGGCCCAACTATATCCGATCCGCCGGCAACCCAACCAAGAGGCAGTCAACGGACCCACAACAAAACTTGCTATCCACCCGACCAGCACACTAGGAACTCCAAAGCCGAAACGTAAAGGGCGTAGCCGCCCACAACGAAGGATGCGTAAGCTTTCAAAACTACACACACGTATTGGACAGCGACAACACGGTGAGGAAAGGACACTGCCTGAATTTTACGTCAGCGGCCAGGGCAGGTAACCGGAACGCTAACGGCCACAAGGCAGAAAATTCCGTTGGTGCACTTGGACTTCAAATAACCAAAATACAGTTAAACTCCACCAGATGGTGGCCAACTCGAACACTCGCTGTTGCTCACGGGAATACCCCCCAACAGCCAACCACGGAAACCGGCGGCACAATGTGAACATACTGGCTTCGGTAATTAAATCATCATTCAACTTTGATGTCCTGGGTCGGTGAGCCACGAACCTAGTAGCAATCTGAACAGCTCCCACCCACTCCGACACTACGTAGAGACCGCCAGCGGGTCCGGCCCACTGCGCCGCGCTGAGATTTCCTGGCTGAAACACACCAACCGAGCGACTGCCGCACAACGGCTCGCCGGAAACTATAAGCACCAGACCAAAGATAGTACATGGTGCCAATATCGATACACACTGCTGCTGCTACACGTAGGAAGAGGAAGAACCACGGTATAACCGCAATAAAAGCGGGATACCAAACGCAGAGGAACAGTGAAGGTTTAAACGAACGCATAAGCTGGGACCAGCATGGCTCAAATTAAAGGGTCATAATCGAAAGGTCAATACATGCAGAATGTCCTGCGCTGACAAAACGTTTGTAGTTATTGACAGCTGTAGAGACATCGTGACTCAATATTTCTGCAGACGACATGCATGCCATGTCGAGATCCTGTGGCTATGCCCGGCAAAAGGAAGTCCCATAGTTAATTCAGTATTACGAGATCCACTAACTTTTTCACTACCGTGTATTGTTTATTGGTATGATAGCAGCTGCTTTTTCGAAAAAATTAAGACTCTACGCTCACACTCCGTTAAGCACAGTAAACAGTAGGACAGAGGGCACTTTCCATTATACCATGTACAGGGTGTCTCAGGAGGAGTACTCAATACTCATGGATATAACCTGGAACAATCATTCCAGGCGCCAAATGTCCAGTAAACATGGGCTCTAAAATGCGTATCTTAGAAGCTACGAACACTTGTTCAATAGAGGAGACGAGTTTCGTAGCAGCGAAGATGAACAAGTGCTCATAACTCTTAAGGTATGCATTTGAGAGCTCATGTTTACCATATTTTTTTCGGCATCGAATGGGCGTTCGTGTGATATCCTTGAATACTGACAATTCCTCATGGGACGCTTTTTCTAAGGCTAAATTAGGTAGGTACCTAAATTAGGTAGGCCTCCTCTGCAATTCCTAAAATCATTTTAAGATGTCGTCACCAATCGATAATTCAAGTGCAAGGGTCTATGCACCTGGAAACATAGCATCCACACAATCCTGAACACAGTCTTACGAACAGCTTTACATCTCATACGGCCAAGCTGCTGACAACGCTAATACACAGAAGGGCGGGTGAGAAAAAATAGGACCAATTACATGAAAGTCAGCTTCGTTTTAGGAGAGGTAAGTGCAGGAGACAATTAATTATGACGTTAAGCTTGATGGTGGAAACTAGACTGAAGAAAACTAGAGACGCAATCACAGGATATTTTGACCTGGAAAATGCAGCTGAGACAGCAATATGCTCCAAGGTCTTCTAAACTCTAAGAAAAATATCTGTAAGCTGTAGGGAAAGATAAGTAATATACAATAAGTGCAAGAATCATGAGGAAGAAAATAGACTGGAAGGCCAAAACCGAAGTGTTCCGATTAGACGGCGGTATGAAACTGTCTGAAGAACTTGTTAGGATGTTGGAGCGTAGGATTTGCTGAGAAATAAATGTTGAGAGAAAATTCTATCCTTTGCGCTGTTCCCGAGTTAATAAGGATTGCAATTAACCAGTCTAATTTTGCGAGCGCATATTCAATCCGCCCGTCACTTACGGCTTCGCTAAAAGTGGTTTTCGTTTGGTTTCGTAAGACCGTATAAGACAGCGACAGTAAAATTGCTTACGGGAAGTTAGTACAGATCGAAGCCAAGCCGAATGCTGAGAAGTCTCGAGCGATATCATCTACGCTGGGAGAATAACCAACACTACATGTATCTGGCGGGCCATTTGAATTAATTTGCGTTAGCAACACCTGATTGGCTAACTTCAATGATAATTAACTGGGAAACGGCGTCACAGATCAGATTTTATCTTAATTATTATTTCTCTGCACAAGAATTTTGCACAGAGCACAACATAATCATAACTAACACTTGGTTTAAGAATCATGAAAGAAGGTTGTATACATTGAAGAATCCTGGAGATACTAAAAGGTATCAGATAGATTATATTATGGTAAGACAGAGATTTAGGAACCAGGTTTTAAATTGTAAGACATTTCCAGGGGCAGATGTGGACTCTGACCACAATCTATTGGTTATGACCTGTAGATTAAAACTGAAGAAACTGCAAAAAGGTGGGAATTTAAGGTGATGGGACCTGGATAAACTAAAAGAACCAGAGATTGTACAGAGATTCAGGGAGAGCATAAGGGAGCAATTGACAGGAATGGGGGAAATAAATAGAGTAGAAGAAGAATGGGTAGCTTTGAGGGATGAAGTAGTGAAGGCAGCAGAGGATCAAGTAGGTAAAAAGACGAGGGCTAGTAGAAATCCTTGGGTAACAGAAGAAATATTGAATTTAATTGATGAAAGGAGAAAATATAAAAATGCAGTAAGTGAAACAGGCAAAAAGGAATACAAACGTCTCAAAAATGAGATCGACAGGAAGTGCAAAATGGCTAAGCAGGGATGGCTAGAGGACAAATGTAAGGATGTAGAGGCTTATCTCACTAGGGGTAAGATAGATACCGCCTACAGGAAAATTAAAGAGACCTTTGGAGATAAGAGAACGACTTGTATGAATATCAAGAGCTCAGATGGAAACACAGTTCTAAGCAAAGAAGGGAAAGCAGAAAGATGGAAGGAGTATATAGAGGGTCTATACAAGAGCGATGTACTTGAGGACAATATTATGGAAATGGAAGAGGATGTAGATGAAGATGAAATGGGAGATACGATACTGCGTGAAGAGTTTGACAGAGCACTGAAAGACCTGAGTCGAAACAAGGCCCCCGGAGTAGACAATATTCCATTGGAACTACTGACGGCCGTGGGAGAGCCAGTCCTGACAAAACTCTACCATCTGGTGAGCAAGATGTATGAATCAGGCGAAATACCCTCAGACTTCAAGAAGAATAGAATTATTCCAATCCCAAAGAAAGCAGGTGTTGACAGATGTGAAAATTACCGAACTATCAGCTTAATAAGTCACAGCTGCAAAATACTAACACGAATTCTTTACAGACGAATGGAAAAACTAGTAGAAGCCAACCTCGGGGAAGATCAGTTTGTATTCCGTAGAAACACTGGAACACGTGAGGCAATACTGACCTTACGACTTATCTTAGAAGAAAGATTAAGGAAAGGCAAACCTACGTTTCTAGCATTTGTAGACTTAGAGAAAGCTTTTGACAATGTTGACTGGAATACTCTCTTTCAAATTCTAAAGGTGGCAGGGGTAAAATACAGGGAGCGAAAGGCTATTTACAATTTGTACAGATGGCAGTTATAAGAGTCGAGGGACATGAAAGGGAAGCAGTGGTTGGGAGGGGAGTGAGACAGGGTTGTAGCCTCTCCCCGATGTTGTTCAATCTGTATATTGAGCAAGGAGTAAAGGAAACTAAAGAAAAATTCGGAGTAGGTATTAAAATTCATGGAGAAGAAATAAAAACTTTGAGGTTCGCCGATGACATTGTAATTCTGTCAGAGACAGCAAAGGACTTGGAAGAGCAGTTGAATGGAATGGACAGTGTCTTGAAAGGAGGATATAAGATGAACATCAACAAAAGCAAAACAAGGATAATGGAATGTAGTCTAATTAAGTCGGGTGATGCTGAGGGAATTAGATTAGGAAATGAGGCACTTAAGGTAGTAAAGGAGTTTTGCTATTTGGGGAGCAAAATAACTGAAGATGGTCGAAGTAGAGAGGATATAAAATGTAGGCAGGCAATGGCAAGGAAAGCGTTTCTGAAGAAGAGAAATTTGTTAACATCGAGTATTGATTTAAGTGTCAGGAAGTCATTTCTGAAAGTATTCGTAATGAGTGTAGCCGTGTATGGAAATGAAACATGGACGATAAATAGTTTGGACAAGAAGAGAATAGAAGCTTTCGAAATGTGGTGCTACAGAAGAATGCTGAAGTTTAGATGGGTAGATCACATAACTAATGAGGAAGTATTGAATAGGATTGGGGAGAAGCGAAGTTTGTGGCACAACATGACCAGAAGAAGGGATCGGTTGGTAGGACATGTTCTGAGGCATCAAGGGATCACCAATTTAGTATTGGAGGGCAGCGTGGAGGGTAAAAATCGTAGGGGGAGACCAAGAGATGAATACACTAAGCTGATTCAGAAGGATGTAGGTTGCAGTAGGTACTGGGAGATGAAAAAGCTTGCACAGGATAGAATAGCATGGAGAGCTGCATCAAACCAGTCTCAGGACTGAAGACCACAACAACAAACCGCACAAACTACCCTGAAACACTCCTACACTCTTTTCAGACTGTATCTGGGCACTCTGTATACGGTATAAGAAGACACATGGTCTTTCGCTGCTGTTGTTTAATTTACGCATCGAAGAAGCAATGACGGAATTGAAGGCAAGTTTAAGGAGTGGAATATGAACGATAATAGTCATTAATGACATTCCTATCCTGAGTGAAAATGAAAAAGTGTTGTAGGATCTTATGAATCGGATGAACAGCTTAATGAACATGCACCATGGATTTCGAACAAGCGAAAAAGGTGAAAAAAATGAGTAACAGAATTGAGATTAGCAATAACATAACATGAATATTGGGGACGATAAAGGATAGCAAGTGAAGGAATGTCATTTACCAAATTGCGACTAAGAGCAGATCATGAAAGCAATGCAACAAACGAGGCGCCAAGATTAGCATTGGCAAAGAGGTGCAATCTGTATGAAAAATCATAGTACTGTGAAGAATTTGACGATGAATTTTCTAACAATGTACGTTTGGAGAACAGCAATGTTTGAAAGAGAATCTATGACTGTAAAAGAAGAGAACGGACGCATTTGAGGTGTGGTGCTTTAGAAGAATATTGAATATTAAGTGCACTGATCACGTAAGAAATGAAGAGGCTCCTCACAGAATCAGTGGGGAGACGAATGTGTGGAAAACATTACAAGAGGAACAGACAGTGTCATACGAGATGTATTAAGACATGAAGGAGTACGTTCCGTAGTATTTTAGAAATTTGTTGAAGATAAAAACAGTAGACGTAGAGAGACTGGAACGTGCCCAACAAGTAAATGAGGAGATTTAGAGCAAGGGCTACAGCGAAATGAAGATATAGGCACGAGAGCAGAAGTCGTGACAGGCAGCATTAAAGCATTCAGCACAATGAAGACCCAAGGAAGAGGAGCGTGGGAGGAATGACTACAAGCTGACGTTAGTAAAATCTATCTTATCGGCATTTCACAGCAACTCGTTAAGAGCTGAAATGTGGTCTTCATTTGAAAATTTGCAAGTCATACTAATTTTTTTTAACATGTTATCTTGTTTCTATTGAAAAGTCAAAGGTTACGTTAATTTTTTATATAATTAAAGAGTTCCAACCTCCTAACAATGTGTATTTACCGGTGACCCGCTTCGACCAGTGTCCTTGTGCTTATCAGAACGCTTATTCTACACGAGTCTGTAGAAGATGGTGAGGAGCAAGCGACACTATACGAGGCATTTAATCACTGCAGTTCTTATTTTCCTCCTAGATGGCGCCTGATCCTCGCCAGCTTCAACAGATCCCATGGAGTAAGTGTTATCATGAGGACAAGTACAATGGTCGAAACCGGTCACCAGTAAATACACATCTTTATCCAGTTAGCATTGTTTTAGCGTACATGTATATATAAAAAAGCTTTGTAAGATGCCTTTTGCGAGATGGTTGTCAGAATGCATTATTCACCTTCAGCGAAATGAACTCCTGTATACCAACGGGGAAAACATGTGAGATACACTTAGCTATCTATCAAGCAACGAAATGCTGTAAAAATGTTCAAGAAGCCTTTTTACAGAAGTATTTAAGGTTTTATTCTGATTAAAGCGTAAAAGAATCATCAAAAATAAAATGTATTGAAGTACGTAAGTAACCCTGTAGTTTGTCAATATCCAAAATTACCACTGCCACGTGCGGCACACAACGTGCAATGAGCTGCACACCCTGGTTTCCACTTACAAATCGACGCCAAAATAGTATTGTACGGCTTGTAGAGAGCCTCCAGTTACCGATATTCATTCAAATACTCCAGTAACAAACAAGCTTATGATTTTCTCCCCAGATACATGGGGCAAAACAGAATGTATGATACGAACAGCATTGCCATAGTTTACTTTGTAAACTTTTCTATAAAGCATCTGTCGTAGGTAGTAATTTTTATAAGTGACTGTCACAGATATTCAGAGATCACTGATGGTTATGTGACGTATGTAGTTTAAGCTTAACGTAAGCGTTGTGCGGCGGGGCGGGGTCGGCCGTCTGTGTTTGTGTTAACGCTTTCGTTCAGTCCACCTACCTCGATAGGATTCTTGCCGATGTCCCTTCACTCAGTGGTAGCAGATACGTGCTAGGCAGTGTAAAGCAGAATTGATGAAACCACCACCTAATACCGACCAAACAGAGACCGCGTAACTCTAGTTGAAAGACAGTTCCTGAAAGTTCATGATTAAGTCTTTTTCGTAAGAGGTGCTGACCAAAATCCTCCGTACAGAGCACGAAACACGCCACCGGAGTTGTTACTACGACCAGAAAGTTCACACGCTCGTATCACTCAAACTATTTAACTTAGAAACACTAAACTTTCATTAAAATGCTGGTAACTCCAGTCGCTTCAGTCCCGATGTGTTCGAACCGAAATTAGCTCCCTGTTTCTTCCTCTCAGACACTATTTTTAAGCAGCAATCTACCATCGTGCTATCCGTAGGCCGGCTAGCAAGCGACCCCTCTCAGGGTTCTCTCCTATATACCCACTCCTCTTTTCACGCAGGAAAAGCTTAATTCTGATGGACTGTTGACCTAAACGACCCATCAGAACGTTCCTTCCAGATCATTCTCGCGGCATATCTTGCCTTATCCAATCACTAATTTGATAGTAATTTATGTCAGTAAAACTTCAAATTCTTGTATTTTGTTTAATCAAAATAAACGAAGTGCAAAATACTCTTGAAATTGATAAATAAACTTAATCCGCCTATGACTTCCATTTGGACTACTTTTATATAAAAGCAAGTACACACTGACATATGTCATCTGAATCGTGGTTGCAACAACCTTCCCACGGTTCGTTGGTACAATGCTCTACGTACAACGCAATATTAAATTTTAACGTATGTCCCACATACAGTCTCTCAATCATTTTCACGCACTCACTCGGCAAAATACAATCAAATAATAATTTCGACCAGTTTTTGTATTACGTAATGCACAATGACTAAAGTTTTAAAAATAAAATTCTAATTAATTGATTTTTATGCACTGTTAACTTTGGAATGACTTTAAATGATAATGAAAATCAATCTGTTATTGTTCCTAAATTGGTTTTATAAGACAAGCGTAGGTTTTAGGAGTTTTAGGTAATTTTCTTTATCTCCAGAACTGTAATAAATAAAATATGCTGTTCTCACGGCAGGCAGCATCAGCTGTGCTGTGAGCAAAGCGAAAAAGAAAGAGATAACCTTTCTGCAGCCTTACTAGACGGCTGCGTGCCTTACCGCAGCGAATGTCATCTAGTAATAAATTGATGCGTTACGCTAGCTTTCATCTGACTGCTTGCTGAAATATCTGCATGTTTCACAGTACCATCTTTGCATCGACTTTTAAATAGAGAACAGCTGTCCTGTTCGTCAAAATTCGGTGTGTACCCAAAACAACAGAGAATCTGAAGGTAGTGCTCTAAGATTATGTAACTGTATGGATGAAATTCATCATTGACCACAGGGACCACAGATAACACTGTGTATATCATAGACTTAAAAAAATGAGGTGAGTGGCACTACGTAACAAAATTGAAGCCGATGTCCGCCTTCTAAACTAGCCCAAAACGTTAGGTTCACCACATTATACTCTCGTAGTTCACTGCGATGACACTTCACCGTGGCGTCACGCTGACTGTGTCGTATTACTTTAGCAAACATGGATTCAAGAACAGAAAAACGTTCGAAATTGCCTCCCTGACACTATGTTATTCATGGAAACTCTATAATATTTAGTATTTAAAACAGTTATTGCGCGCACGCGACAGAAATAATGAATAAGAAACACTCGTAAACAGTAGCCTGCAAATGTTTTGGGCTACTTGAAAACAACGCACGACATATGTCTGTAGCGCCAACTACCTTTTTTTGCCTCCATGGTGTAGATGTGTCATATTCAACTATTGCGTTTATATGAAAACTGTGCTCTATATTTTATTTTCAGAGCTGCCAGATTCCTTGTATAACTTTAATTTTAGTGCCACCAGGGTAAGAGTGGGGCTGTACAGGCTGC
This sequence comes from Schistocerca piceifrons, assembly GCF_021461385.2. Classification (NCBI taxonomy): domain Eukaryota; kingdom Metazoa; phylum Arthropoda; class Insecta; order Orthoptera; family Acrididae; genus Schistocerca; species Schistocerca piceifrons. Next base: position 636,205,480 of record NC_060139.1, read on the forward strand.
TACAAAAAATATTGTGGAAGCTATAATTTGGTTTCTTACAATTTCGTGAGCATGTTTACCGAATAGTGATACGCTGATGCACTCTGATAAATAACATGCGCTCTTTAACATCAGGTTCCCCTACGATGTTCGTTTTGATCTATACTGGTAGTGGAAGAAGGCTTACTTTATTGGCAGCTCTTGGTTGTACTTAAATATGGTTTTCCTCAAATATTCACGAGTTGTAGGGCACCGCATACACATATACGTTGCTGTTGCTGTAGTCGTAGTCCTCCTTGGCATATGTGTCCCAAATGCTTGGGTGGTATTCTAGGATGGACCACACGAGTGATTTGCATGAAATCTTCTTTGAAGATTAACTACACTTCCGTCACGTCTTGCTTTACTTACGACTGAATCTATACGACCATTCTGTTTATAATTTCTATATATTGTCAGACCCTGCTATTTGTATGGTTGGCTATCTCCGAGTGCATATCACCGGTATTGTAATTAATGGATACTGTGCTTTTAAGTTTTGCTTATTGCACATTATTTCATTTCTGAATGTCCCAAACCTTACGACAGTCTTAACAACACCTTGAAATCCTATCGAAATATCACGGTACAGTGGTTTCTCATCAGAAACTAATATTCTTTCTAGAAGAAGCACACTAACACTATTCATACGAGCGATCCCAATATGCGTAAACAGTATTGTCGTTAATTTATTGTAGAATACAGCTCTTTATAACAGTACACAACGGCTGCGGCAGGCGATAACAGAGTAAGAGGTTGCAGATAGTGTCAGCTAATATTTTACGACTTTTCAAACCAAAATCACGCAAACGTGTACTAGGTTCCTGTTGCATGGACAATAATACTCCTCTCTTTTCAGTGTCGAGGAGAAGCCCACATCAACGTCGAAACTATTCTGACTGTAGTCCACTGTAGCTGAAAAATAGTTTTCTTCAAAATCAGTGCCTTTGCACTTATCCTGGATGACACTGGGGTTCCATGTGAGTTTCTATGTCACACTTAACTCCATCACACTGGTAACTCCCGATTTTTTGTAAATAATATTATAACTAATATGGCTAAGTAAAATGGCTGACATCATTGTAATCCTCCGAGTAGAACTATTTACTGAACTCGGGGAACAGTCGATTCTTCCACCGTCATACTCGGAAAATACGAGGGAATGATAACATGCAAAACGATTAAAAATAGACATTTTATTAATTCTCCCTTCTTAAACAGTTACCACGCAACAGCAATATTTCTTAAAAAAAATTAAATGCTTTTACATGAACAATCGGTGAACAATCGGGTTAAAAGGAATGCAAATAAAACGATATCAGAAAGTGATAGGGAGGAAATAATGATTTACAGTCGCACAGAGCATTGCGGCAATGCAACGGCTAGAGTTGAAAGCTTGTGCCGGACTGGAACTCGAAACCGAATCTCCAGGTCCTCTATAACGATCGTCTTAACTGCCCCGCCCATCCCGACCACTTTCCGTCCGACCCGATTTTCCAGCTTCCCACTCGCCGCATCGGAACAGTCCCCGCCTACTAACTCCCTACACGACGATTTCTGATGAGCTTGGACGTCGCATACATTTGGACAACATGGTTCAGAGCAGAAGTATACGACAGTGTTGCCGCATGGGGACCCGAGGAGCCTCCAGCAGCAGCCACATGGTGCTTATTTTCTGAAGGTGACTTCTACACGAAGTCGAAGCCGATCATTACTAAAAGGCTATTGCAATCTAGAGGCTTGTTTTAACCCTCGTACGTTGGTTGAGCATCTGCACTAAAACTTTTTCATCAGACAGTCATAATGCCTACAGAATTATAGGTATGAGTAGTGTCTACACAGTCAGAGATGTCCAGTGGAACAGACATCGCTCGCATGCATGACACAGAGCTTTTCAGCTTTTAAAATTATACTTGTCTCGTAATGGACTCTTGAAAGCACTGACTGACATTTATAATACGATTACTTTGTACATGGTGACATCGTGACATAAATACTGACAATTTTACATCGTCAATAAATCTACACATTAATTCCTTTATAGGTTGTTAAAAGAGGGGGATACAGCCGATGTCAGTGGTTGATGGTATGAAGGTTAGAAGGAAGTTCTCATTTTTCTAATTCGATCCGTCAAGTGACCTCTGCCCACTCTTACCTCACAGTTTATCCCCAAAGAGTCATGCGGTATATTTTATAATGTAGTGTGCAAGGACACGCAGTGAATCTAGTCAATCCTTTAGCTGTATCATTACTGCAGGCAACATTCAACCCTGACAGATTCTTCTGCTAATTAAATCTTCTCTGGTGTGGCGATTGCACACTCTAACCTTGTATACCAGTAACACAACCAGTTTGTAGTTGCAACACTTCTTTATTGATTACACATACACATGAATCCATTAGCAGTAATAATCAATTAACAACATTTGCGTATCAAGGCCCTCTCCACAATTAGTACTTACAATATTAACCGTCACACTTGTGACAACGGTCCCTTTAAGTGCTGGTAACAACAACCAAAACAATAGATCAAATAGATAACCAAATGATTAAAATGTCGGCTAGCGCCTTTCTCACTCAGTTTTACACTTACTAAAAAGGTAAAATTAATGTGATGCTTTCTGACTTGAAGGGTACTACTAATTGTTCCGTTTACAGTTAGCATTCTACTACACTCAACGTCCGGAAGATTCCAGACTTAATGCAAGCTTAAGGCAAAACGTCAATTTGATGAACATGTGATGGACGCGAACAAACGTTAATCTATTCCGATGTCACAAACACACTATCCAAAGGGTGAACTTATACTCATCTTTGGGCAGTAGGAAATTGTCTGCCTAAAAAAAGCCTCTCGTTGAATGGAATAGAGAAATCGCGCGTTAACGGGATCCGGACGGCCCTGAGTTCAAATCCGGAGATTTCCGTCACACTGCAAGCTTGCGGGGCGAGGTTTGCTCGCGTCGACCACTATACTCGTTTCTGAAAACAGGTAAACATGAGCGGCAGACACACTGTAGTATATACAAGTTCCACCTATACATTTATACGTGTATAGAAAGGAATACCGTAATATAAACATATTACAAGTTAACCAATTAATAGAATTAAGGAGATTAGCTTCCTTTGATCATAATAATAATAATAATAATAATAATAATAATATTAATATCTAGATACTACGTGGAAAGATGTGTCAGTACACACCCAATGACTTAAGGTCCACCTTACAAGATAATCTGTCTTTGCTGAATGGCTGACACCCCATGAATCAAACGTGGAGTACCTAACTTGACAATCAACCTTAAGATACGTATTTGAAATTGCAAAAGAAAACTAATGTCACTTCAGTAGCTCGCTAATGCAATAAGGACACAAACGAAAATACACACGGCCTCTATCCGACCATAAAACAAAATGTGATCTATGTTTATCATGGCCACTTGCCTTACATACACACAAGCAATTATTAAGACACAACAACTACCACTAATTCGTAAAATCAGAAAATTCTAAATCTATAACTAAATTAAGAAATGACGTTCAAGTGAACCAGCTACCTTCAGCGTACCACTAAGCACCAAATCCAAACTTACAAATGCGAGGCGCTATTTCTTGCCACTTTAGTAACATAACTTCATGGCCGTTCCAGAACATAACTCGCCACCACTGCGGTGAATCTTTTTCTGGTCACTAGCACGAGCAATTGCAACAGTGAACAGTCCTTAGTAATATTCACTATATATATAAGGAGGAACCCATCAAGAAAGCTTGGCGATTAATCATTTTCCTTCATGCGATATACACACGCCATCCATCCACATAGCTCTCGAGGTAGTAGCAAATCCTGGTCGCTACTGGCCAGCCATGTCAATACAACTTTAATACTTTCCGGCAGCGGCCCATGCTTCTTTCTTCCTCCAACTCACTGGACTCGCATTCGGGAGGACGACGGTTCAATCCAGCGTCCGGCCATCCTGATTTAGGTTTTCCGTGATTTCCCTAAATCGCTGCAGGCAAATGCCGGGATGGTTCCTTTGAAAAGGCGCGGCTGACTTCCTTCACCGTCCTTCCCTAATCCGCTTAGACCGATGACCTCACTGTCTGGTCTCCTTCCCCAAAAACAACCCAACAACAACCCCTCCGCCAACTCAACTGGTCCTCACGTCATACGGCCACGCCACGTGACATGGTGTCGCCAACTCCCCAATACGACAACATCGAAAGCACATCACATCACAGAATGACTCGGCTCATGCGCGGACCCACTCTCCTCGACTTGTGCACGCGCGCCACCGTAAATAGCCTGCCTCAAAGAGGCAAAGAGAACAAGGCTCAGGGACAACGATCAAAGGTGGAAGTAAGAATCGATATCGCGTGGCGCCAGAAACCCACCGGCTCATTCTCTTCCTCGCTTTTTATTATGGTGAGGGTACCTGTTATTTTCGCATCTTGATAGCTCTTACTTGCTGGCTCGTGCAACATAGAAGACAGCTTAAGAAGGTGAGGAGTGGATATGCATGTATTCGGGGCTGAGAGTTGTCCTCCAGAGCGAGTTGCAGATACAGAATTCGCTATGGCCCATCTCCGCAAACCAAGTGACTTGGGAAAATCAATCTGCTGTAAATCTCGGTTGTGAGAGATGCTAGAAGGAATTCTTCTCTAGAAATGAAAGGATCGTGTTTCACTGATGGCCAGGATGCCCCATGCAAGGCAGTTTGGGCGCCGAGTTGGATGTCTCATTCCAGCTGTCGCTATATTGGGCGACTTCCGTGTCGGCGAGGACGATACAATGATGAGGACAACACAACGCCCACTTCACGAGCGGAGAAAGTCACCAGGCCGGCCGGAAATCGAACCCGGGCCCACTGCATGGTAGGCAATCGCGTTATTACTCAGGTAAAGAGGCAGACTATTCTGTAGAGGTAACATGTGAATCTAGCTGTAGCCACCAGAACAGTTAAGAATGAGACTTACCCGTTCTCTGCAGTCACGCCATGAAAACATGTTCGTTTAACATCGGACAATGGACACTCTGATTGGTTTAAAATGATTATTTCAGTACAAGAAGGGCTTTCCCAGGCATGTCTATGCCTGAACCCCTCGTTTGGCTGCGGTTAGGAACATGTCATGTAGTGGTAGGGAATTTCTGCCTTTCACCCCACACGAGATCATCATTGGTTAATTTTCAGAAAAATACGTGAGGCAGGAGTTTTTTGAAACTTGTTTATAAATTTATTGAGTGGTACTCGCCAGGTCTATTGCAACTGGCCTGTGGGATTCTTACAGTGGCATAAAACACCTCAGAAAATGAAATCAAGCAATATTTACTGCTAGGAGACAAGAGAGTAGACTTGCTCCTGGGAGATCGATGAGTACAAGCTTGTTACCAAGCTGTCACACAGAAGGATGTCTCCGTATTAGAAAGTAGAGACGGTAAGCCGGACTCAGTATTTCTAGGCAGCAATTATTGTCATCGTCTTCCACAGTCTCACCATAGCGAGTGGTAAAATTAACCTGGTAATGCAATCACAAAATTGAGTGGGATGCAAAGTTTGTTAACTTAAATCCGGTTCCAATTGCACGGATTTAGCTTTCACAGCCTGACAGGTCACTCCATCACGCATTTCGGTAATTTTACTGATGCTAGTATTTATTTATCTGGGTTCTTTCTGTAAACCGCTTAATATTCTCTGTCATCTGCCCTATCCGCAATATAGTTTCATGATTATTCTTTCATCTGTCCACTCACCTGTGCCAAAATTAGGTTTCATAATTAGAATGCTTTGTCCGCTTATTTTGTGTTCCCATACTTATCTCAGAGGGTCCTTCGTTTTTTCGTTGCTTTAGGATAACAAACCCGATTGTATTAGTGAGGTCTATTTCCATTTGCAGTTTAGATGAGCCCGTTCATCGATATGTCCATGTGTGCTGTGGTACCCGTATTTTGATGCTTCATTGGGCCACCCCTATTAGTTTTCCTTCAATAAGTGGTTTCCATTGCATAACACTGCTTCTTTTTTTTTAACATTTGGGCGATCTTATGGGTAGTTTCCCGTCCCTGCAGGTCACCAGGGATCATACATATCGCATCTGATGCTTGTGATATTTTCGACCTCGGAACCGTACGATTCCTTCCCAAAATTCACTCCATAGTTTTATCGAGACAGGTATATGTCATTTGTCCTAACATGGAGAATGGTAAGCAAAGGATGGACTGATGTGGAGAATGGTTGTTGATTTTGAAAGAGACTAATATCGGCATGTTCGATACATCGTTCAGCTATCATTTGACATAACGGGAACGCTGAATTATAAACATCTCTCGTTTTACATTCATTTTCATTCTCTACATCTCCCTCTTTCCTTTGTGGGGTGTGCTAAACTGATTAACTGACACTTCAGATTCCCATCCCCTCCTTCCCCTACCAAACGGTTTATCCCCTCTCACAAAAAAATGTGAGGTGCGTGTAAATTTACCTCAATGAGGAAAGGGGAAAGTGTGACGATTGGTCCTAACACGTGATCAAAATCAAAATGGCATAGAAATCTTATTCATTTGCAGCTGCAAAAATGATTTTCACAAGCAAATGAATAGTGGAGAGTGTCATACCTAGAGGATAGTGTACCTAGGAACACGCGATGCATTTTAGTCGGTACTTCAGTCTAGTGACGGTTTTCAGAATGGAGAGATGAGGTGAGCATTAGAGAAGTCTATAAACAGATTCCGCCATTTCATACAATATATGTTGCTTTCAAACATGAGGTTATGTTTTCCGCCATTTTTGCATCTATTTCGCGTTAGACAAAAGCTATTAATTCTTCAGAAACAGAATTTTATGATGAGTAAATTCCAACATGTTTTAGAACATATGACATGCGGTCACTTACATCATACTTCGTCGGCCGTGCAGCATTTTGTACCTTTTACCATGAAACATTTTACAAATGAGCCATTTTAATCTCTTAATAATTCTACCTGTCCTGAAAATGGGAATTTTTGTTAGTTTCCAATTTGACAATAATTCTGCTTAATACGGTTTCACTTACTTATGATTTGCGTATAGCGGAATAATAACGTAACACGTGACACGTAATGGCAAGTTTGTCTCGACTGCAACGCGTTTACATTTTCGTAGGTGCTTGGAAAAACAATGTTTTCGTAGCACTTTGTGTAATTTTGGAAAACATCTGCATCACACATACAGTAAATGCCATCATTTGAAAATGGAATACTAAAATGTAACAGAGCTGGCTAGAAGCGAATGTCTGAAAAGTATGCCAGGCTACGACTCTTTTCCCAAGCAATAACTTTATTACTTTCTCGATAGTTATTTATATTGGTATATTAACTTTAACAATTTCAGCTTAATGGATAGGCGTCGATCGTTGACGTAAATGTAACTTCCACTCCACTGTGGAGATCTGTCAGGAATTAAAATCATTTCTCGGAAAATACTATCATTTTATTTTAAAAGAACTGCTAAATCCTATTTTTGACGATTTATTAAATTTTATTGACTCATATTCGACCCTTTTGAAATCCTCCCTTGACGATATTGTCGAGCGAATCGGTTCGTTGGTTGTACTCATGGATGGTCAAGGTAAGAGAACAGGATGTAGGTACTGTTTTTGTAGGGCATCATTACGGTTCGATAACCTAACATTTTAAAAGTTGTGGGTTACATAAATGTAAATACACCACATGCCTTCAGAAGGGACACAGGCACTCCTGAAGGAGCTTTGGCGTGTACACTGATGAGGAAAGTATTAATACAACAAACTACATTGTGGCCATAGTTCAAACGTATCACGTATGTACACAATTTAAAACGACAAACAGCTCCCTCCTTATATTTTGCATGATGAATATATCCAGGAGAACTAAAAGATAATCCATGAGAGAGTGTCTAAAAATGAAGATCGCTGTTAATCCTAAAACTTCACCGGGCATCGAAATTTTCAGTGGAAACTTTTGCCCCCTCTTTACTTTAGTACGTTAAGAGGCCGAAACATGCATAAAATTATCGGCGTAGAGCGAGTAATGAAGTCTTCTATTAATACGTTTACGTGCAAATTTGCTATTATAAATAGGGCTACATAATTGCAAAACTTACTCAAACGTTGAATTTTATTTCACTAAACTCTCGCCCCGTCTTGGTTGCCTCTGCTTGTTCAGAAACTCACTCTCACGGGTAACTGGTTCGATTCGATGTATGAATCTTAGCACTCCTTTTAGCTACTGACCATTGTGAAAGCTGAATTCTTCAAAATAATGAACTTCAAAAGTCATAATGTCTATATGTTAAAGAAAATAAGTTGTTTCTTTTCGTTTATCAATCTGCGCCAACCTTTCAGAAATATTTCGTACTTCACCTCAGTGTTGATACAAAGTATATAATTTGTATGTAGTTTGTCAGAATCCCTGTCGGAATTCGTGTCTTTCCCAATAAATCGCCATTTTTCTTACTTATACGAACAGTTAATTCATATATACACGTTAACTGTAAAAGACAATCATTAACATTTGCTTGAAAGATGACTGTTTACATAGAGTTATTTCATGCTTGTAATATCCTAACAAACAGATTATTTCCCGTAATGGAACTGAAGACATTAATCTTGCTATGACTGATTTCCCTCACACATGGAAGACCAGTAGGTGATCCTTGTTGGGTCTTGAAGAGAACAGATCCAATTAGTCCTGCCCTTTACTGCCTGTCTTAGCGTCATAGACCCGTTATGTCAACCTACCAATATCCTCGACATCGAGTTGTAGAATCTTAGTAGATATTATGAGCTCAAACGTAATGAGATACCTTGAACAGATTGACTTCCTCCATGCCAACCAGCATTGATTCCGAAAAGATCGATCATGTGAAACTTTTCTCAAATGACATACTAAAGACCATCGATCGAGACATTAAGTAGATACAATATTCCTCGGTTCTCCAAAAGCATTTCATCCTTTACATATACGCTCACTGCGAAAGTAGGACCTTGTGGTATATGAAGCGAAACTTGTGACAGGCCTGAGGATCTTTTGGTAGGGGGGACACAGCAGGCTATCTCGGACACAGTCATCTGCAGATGTATAAGCAACTTTCGGCGTGCCCCACGGAAGTGTGTTAGAATCCTTGATGTTCATTTCGTATATTAATAAAGTTGCAGTCAATATTAATAGTCCGCCCACAGTAGCTGAGCGGTCAACGCGACAGAAAGTCAGTCCCAGGAGCCCGGGTTCAACTCCCGGCAGGGTTGGAGATTTTCTCCACTCAGGGACTGGGTGTTGTGTTGTCCTCATTATCATTTCATCCCCATCGAAGCGCAAGTCGCGAAAGTGGGGACATATCCAAAGACTTGCACCCGGCGAACGGTCTACCCGACACGAGGCCCTAGTCACATGACACATTTTTCTTCAATATTAATGGTAACCACAGAATTTCCATATGTCATGCTCTTCACTATAAGGAAAAACTGTCGGAAAGAAGCCGTACAAATTTTCAGTCAGATCTCGATACGATTTGCAAAATGGTGAAAAGGATGGAAACTTGCCTCAAATGTTCATAAATGTAAAACTGAGCACTTCACAAACAGAAAGAACGAATTATCGTATGACAGTAATATCAATGATCAGAGGTGAAATCGGTCAACTCACATACCTGGGTGTAGAAGTTGCAGGGATCTGAAAAAGAATGATGACTTAGGTTCAGTCGCAGATAAAGTAAGGTACAGAATGACAGAATGCGGTTCATCGGTAGAATACTGGGGAAGTGGGTTCAGTCTATGAAAGAGACCGGATACTAAACATTCGTGAGGGCCATGCTGAATGCTGCCTCGTGTGTGGCGACCTTACCAAATAGTACTAACAGGGGATACTGAACGGATACAGAGATGGGTGTAATGTACTGACGGTAGCAGAACCAGGATGGGGAAGGTGTAGGCACATTTATTTGGCCCAAGCCTTGTTGACACAAATTTATTGTTTAACAATAACTGGTTATACATCCAAGATAATACAATTAACAGTTTAAACTAAATTTTAGCAATAGACAAAATTCTTTTTTAAAAAAAACATTCTCCAGAAGAACATGCAGCCCCACTCTGAAACATTACATAAAGGTACTATTAGTAAAAGGTATATTATATGTCATGTGCGGTCATCAAGACCTCAAGAATACAGTTTTGGTTGAACATAAGGTGAAAAAGCCAAAAACGCAGATCTTCAAAACAACTTACAAATAAACAATTTAACAGATCACTCACAAAACTTCACGAATTATTTCACACATATGGTCTATTACGAGCTCAACAGTCATTTCTACCAAATGTGTGATACCTAAATTTGAATGATACAGAATAAACACAGCTCAAAAGAATGATCTTCTAACATACTATAAAACAACCTTATAATAAAAGATGACTGCCCTTTTTTTATTCAAATTTCTGCATAACAGTTTTTGTACTAACAAGCTACAGTTGCTGCCTCTTACTTGTTACAGAGAGACAAACACATCTGTCAATAAATGATTAATTAACGAGGTGGAAATTCAGACCTAGCCACATCCTGTAACAAATGATTCGCAAATGCTGCCACGAAAACTTTCTACAAAACAGAATCACACAAACTAAAGTTCCACTCACTACAAAATGCAACAAATCACGCAATATAAATAATGGTCACTTCGTAACAATGGAACTGAAAAACATTACACACTCTAGTGTGCTTCTCACTCACAGCAGTCCTTTCAAGTGCATACACAACACTGCTCAAAATCTATATCCCAAGCAGTATCAGTAGAATGCAACAAATCACGCAATATAAATAATGGTCACTTCGTAACAATGGAACTGAAAAACATTACACACTCTAGTGTGCTTCTCACTCACAGCAGTCCTTTCAAGTGCATACACAACACTGCTCAAAATCTATATCCCAAGCAGTATCAGTAGAATTAGGTAATTTGCAATTTAAACGCACCAAGTTTAACAAGATCTAATGTATTAATGATTTGGACAGATCTTTCATAAAATGATCGATGATAGTGGATACCGTGCCATACACTAGGAAACAAATTAAGAATTATTCACAGTAGACACCTTGTACGTGATGACATTCTGAATTATTCCGAATCACAAAATGTTGGCTACAAGTACGAACCCCACAATAAGTAATGATCATGATATATAATAAAACTATATGAAAATTTCGGCCTTAGCCGGGTGACGAGAACCACACCAATGCAGTTTCCTGTTACACTCGAGTACTAGGCCCAACACACAACAGCTGATCATGGAGAACCATGCTAAGCAAGCGAGCATGCCGTCCTCCCCACATGCTCGCAAACAGCCATCTTATCGCAGTCCTTAAACGGCAGGCACCAGTTGACTCCCAGCCGCTTCCGTCTTGTCGCCATCCGACGACCAGCTGACCGATCGACCAACGGCCTTCCGTCTGCGTCCACCACAGCCTCGGCGCGTACTTGCACCGTGCGGACGTGCCTGCTGCTGACTGCCAACTCGTCCAACGGCTGAGTAACGACGAACCCGACTCAGTGCACAACCCAACAGCAACTGAGACTTAGAGCCGACCGACTAACATGCGAGTGTCTGCCTTCTGACTGACTCTGTCGCCTCACTGCACCGACTCCCAGACCGAGCGACTAACCGACTGACCAGACTCGCCGAGACTGACTGACTGGTCCTCTCACCATGTACCGACCGAGCCGTCCTCCAGAAACTGTTGTTTCGCGCACCAGCGCCAACAGCGCTCAGCGACCACGCCCCCTATCGCTGCGGCGAAAACAAGTGAATAATCTCGCGGGTAAATCAAATGAGCTGAGCCGTGACACGGCTCAGAGGGCAACAACGAATGATCACAGGCCTGTTCGAGCCACGGGAGAATAACATGAAGATGCTGAGAGAACTGAGACGGCTAATGCTTGAAGTGTTTTGTAAGTCCAAAAAAAGTAACTAAATCCTGTCCTTCGATTTCATCAGTGAACTTCAAACGCATTCTTTTCGCATACTGTAGTGTGCTCATCAAACCATTTTTTCTCTAAAAAGTTTACAAAAGTTTTTGAAAGGATTCCTCAAACACTAGAGCCTGTTGCAAGACAACTTTCCTGGCGATAAATTTTCTTACTAAAAATAAAATAACTAAAAGATAAGGATATTTTAACTGACTCCAGTAGCTCAGCAGTATATTTGGGATCCACTTTTCCGAACAGCATGAAATCGTTATAAATAATTTCTAATGTTACATCAGTTGGTGCATTCGTATAAAGATTCTTGCAGTCAACGGATATCAGAAGTGCATTTGCTGACAAGTCTGTGTTTTGTAAAATATGTATCGTCTAAAATCTGATTTTGACACTTTACAAGCTTTCAAAAGGAAAAAAATTCCTTAATTTTAGCTTGACAAAAGCTGCTTACAAAATAATTTGAATTTTTCCTAGCGCTAATTGCAGGACGAATCGATTGTTTTTCTTTATAGAGCTTGATTTCTGCTCGTAAGAGCGACGTTTTACCACTTACTATAGCAGAACTGTTAACAGCATTCCTAACATCGTTAGAAAAAACCGCAAGTGGCTGTCTATGTACCTGTACCATTTCATTGTCTTCAAAAAATTTCTCTATTTGGGAAAAGTAACCTAAGTCTTCAGTGGAGGTACGTTGGCATTATTAGTGGGCGTGCGTTGTGATATCATTTAAAGGCGAACCTACATCAGATTAAAAACATTGTGCATTTTAGTAGCAAAATTACAGTATTCGATCTTTTAGAAGGAATCAAAGTATATATGATAAATCCGGTAGACATAGAACTTACAGTTAATGAGCAGATTTCTAGCATCGTAGGTGGTTCTTCAACATTTTCAATAATTTATTTGTGCGTAGCAAAATGCAATGAGTCCCCATCCAGTTATTCTTCCTTTTAACTTTCTCTCTGCTTTATGGAATTCTTAATGACCACGTGAAATTTTATAAGCGAACAATTTTTCTTCCGTGATACTGACAACGTAAAGGTGGCACTGACAGTACGTTTTTTTTTATAAATATACAATAATGCAATGCGTTTGACTGTTGACGTTCTTGCACAACTGGGCTAGTCAAAACTATTTTTCAGATTTAATTTTGTTGTATTTAAAAATTAATTATTTTAATCAACTTTGTATCGGAAGTGATTCCCTCTACTGAAACTATGAACAAATCATACTGAATGTGCTTCTATGTGACGTTGTTGTAAATGGAATGTCATGTAGTATATTGTTATACAATTGACCTTGCACTTCAGTCCTGATAGAGTATTTATTATTTTATATTATCATTTCGGTTTTTCACGCCATCAGAAGTGCTGTCCTCTGGGGGTAGGAGCTTACATTGTGGCTCCGTCAGCAGTGCCTTGACACTGTAAATGTAGTCAGCTACTGGTCAGCTAATAGTTAGGTATACTTCTTGTATACTACAAAACATGTTTTGCTTGACATTTGCAGAGACACTACTCAGCGTCATTTTCGATGCATATAATGGTCTTTGATGGTATGTACTTACGTTCTTTAAGTCTGTGCGTAATTAATTTAATTTGAGGTATATGTAACCTCATTTCTTCGGTAAAGCTGGATTGAATGTTATTATTGTTTGCACTATCCCTTATTACTTGTTACCTGGTCTTCTGATGATGGGCTATCCCCGAAACGCACTATGAGCACAACAATGGATTCAGTATCATCTGGATCTGTATAACTTATGAGACTTACCAGCATTTTTAAATTCACTTTCATAGCTACTGTTTTATCGTCGCATAATTCTACCAGGACCTCAGGTCCGATTTACAATTTGTAGCTAGTCTGTTGTGGACTCATAAGGTACCAATTTATGTAGGTTATCAGTTGCTACAAATGCGGTCCACGATGCCGGCCTACAATGTCAGTATTGTCTCCCGGGGAAAATACTTTGACGAACGTCGGTCTAGATGTTACGTTGGTTATAGATCAAATGTATTGAATCAGAAGTAAGTTTGGTAACACAGATACAGGAGCCATTGATGGATTTCAGCTAGCAGTACATTCACGCTCTAGCTATATTAGATTGCGAATATTCGCCTTTTTTTTTTTTTTTATCTGAGCTTCTACAAGTACTGACAATGGCGTAAAGGTGAACGGAACTGGCAGTCACTTGCGACATCCTCAAAGAGATTCGTAACGAACTACGTGACAACTTTATCACTGTGCCCTAATTAATGCATATAATTTCAAACTAAAACCATAATTTCAAATGTTCGTAAGGTGGGAGTTTCTTAGTCTCCCTAAAGCAATGTTCTATCGTGTCAGTCAGATATTTTCATCTTTAGATATCTTAAATCATTTCTTTCTGGTGCTGACTTGCGTTACAGAATAAAAGAAACTTTTGCCAATTCGTTACCGTTAGAGTGAGCCTGTTTCATGCATTCAGGAAATCAAATACGAGTAGTTGATGGCACTCTAGACGGTTATGTGGAGATTTGATCAGCGTCGTATTATACTTGAATGCAATTTCAGCACCTTATGCTCTATTACATGTATGAGTTGTTAAGTCTTAAGCATTCTTTATGTGTCCATTCGTAATAATTAAATCATAACAGCTGTTTAACAGTCTGCACTTTCTTTCTTTTGATCCAGCAGCTAGTTTTGCGTTGCACAAGAGATGGTGTGCCGTCGTGGCCGCTTTCTTATAATAGTTCTTGAAACGTACAAGCAAGGCGCTATGGCAGACTTCACTCCAATTTCGCTGTTCGTGACCGCTTGACACATGGGTAGATGCATGAAATAATAAGATTGCATCCAGCACGTTTTTTCTTCTGCCACCCTGAATTCATCGTGGATTAGTGAGTTTAGTGTCGGATGAATACATCGTGTTTAATGTGGATGAATAATAGTTTAGTTAGAGATTTCACAAAATTCATAATTGTAATAGAAATATTATAGTAAATGCTTTTAACAAATATTCCCACTCAATGCCATTCAATGAAAAGTTAAAACTTCTTGAAAATGGTCGAACTACCCCCTGTCTCTGAAATCTCAGGACAGACAACAAAATCTGAATTTTAATACGAGCATCGAATCCTGATATGTATAGCAAAACAGTTTGGATATGATTCAGGGAAAAATTGTGTTTACTCTTCTGTTGGCCATGTTTGTTGTTCGAAATGGAAAAATCTCCATGACAGTAATGATCTTGGTTATTCCTATCTTAATTATCTGCACACAGTACTTTCTAGGCAAGAAAAAGATCAGTCTTTCTTGACCATGCATGGATAGCCTAAGGAACGTGAATGTACACTTGATTGAAAATTGTATGAACAGATATCTGAATTTTAAAGAACAGTGAAGCAGTGGAACAAAATGGGGAAATACACTCCTGGAAATGGAAAAAAGAACACATTGACACCGGTGTGTCAGACCCACCATACTTGCTCCGGACACTGCGAGAGGGCTGTACAAGCAATGATCACACGCACGGCACAGCGGACACACCAGGAACCGCGGTGTTGGCCGTCGAATGGCGCTAGCTGCGCAGCATTTGTGCACCGCCGCCGTCAGTGTCAGCCAGTTTGCCGTGGCATACGGAGCTCCATCGCAGTCTTTAACACTGGTAGCGTGCCGCGACAGCGTGGACGTGAACCGTATGTGCAGTTGACGGACTTTGAGCGAGGGCGTATAGTGGGCATGCGGGAGGCCGGGAGGACGTACCGCCGAATTGCTCAACACGTGGGGCGTGAGGTCTCCACAGTACATCGATGTTGTCGCCAGTGGTCGGCGGAAGGTGCACGTGCCCGTCGACCTGGGACCGGACCGCAGCGACGCACGGATGCACGCCAAGACCGTAGGATCCTACGCAGTGCTGTAGGGGACCGCACCGCCACTTCCCAGCGAATTAGGGACACTGTTGCTCCTTGGGTGTCGGCGAGGACCATTCGCAACCGTCTCCATGAAGCTGGGCTACGGTCCCGCACACCGTTAGGCCGTCTTCCGCTCACGCCCCAACATCGTGCAGCCCGCCTCCAGTGGTGTCGCGACAGGCGTGAATGGAGGGACGAATGGAGACGTGTTGCCTTCAGCGATGAGAGTCCCTTCTGCCTTGGTGCCAATGATGGTCGTATGCGTGTTTGGCGCCGTGCAGGTGAGCGCCACAATCTGGACTGCATACGACCGAGGCACACAGGGCCAACACCCGGCATCATGGTGTGGGGAGCGATCTCCTACACTGGCCGTACACCACTGGTGATCGTCGAGGGGACACTGAATAGTGCACGGTACATCCAAACCGTCATCGAACCCATCGTTCTACCATTCCTAGACCGGCAAGGGAACTTGCTGTTCCAACAGGACAATGCACGTCCGCATGTATCCCGTGCCACCCAACGTGCTCTAGAAGGTGTAAGTCAACTACCCTGGCCAGCAAGATCTCCGGATCTGTCCCCCATTGAGCATGTTTGGGACTGGATGAAGCGTCGTCTCACGCGGTCTGTACGTCCAGCACGAACGCTGGTCCAACTGAGGCGCCAGGTGGAAATGGCATGGCAAGCCGTTCCACAGGACTACATCCAGCATCTCTACGATCGTCTCCATGGGAGAATAGCAGCCTGCATTGCTGCGAAAGGTGGATATACACTGTACTAGTGCCGACATTGTGCATGCTCTGTTGCCTGTGTCTATGTGCCCGTGGTTCTGTCAGTGTGATCATGTGATGTATCTGACCCCAGGAACGTGTCAATAAAGTTTCCCCTTCCTGGGACAATGAATTCACGGTGTTCTTATTTCAATTTCCAGGAGTGTACTTATGAGACTGGCAGAAGCCATCTGCTTTTTAAGACAAGGATTATAAGATAGAGAACCCAGAGAAAGCTGCCGTTCCAACAATCGACACATTTGAGATTAATTCATTTGTTGACTTAGTTTGGCGACACGCTAATTAATGCAATACAAGCATGTTCTTTTCGGAATGTACTTCTGACCAAAATGAGATTCAGGTATCTTTCATCCCCTAACAAATATTGCTTTGTGCCTAACTAAGAAATGAAATATCTATTCTCATAAATGTGCCTTTAACAATTTTTTATGTAATGAAATATTTTCTTAAAAATTTTCATTCCATACTGCACTCCCTCAGGGGAATTTCCAGATACAACGAAACACGTATTTTTTTAAATTTCTGACCGAAAAGTTACATTCTAGTTGTCATTGGTGTAGCCTTAAAAATTACATGTATTCGATGGAAACTTTCACCCCTGTTCTACCCCCACAGGTTTAAATATTCAAAGATGCTGAAACATGTATTTCTTTGTTTCTGACCGAGAAACTAAATACCAATTTCCGTCTGTCTAGCTGCAAAATTCCCTTAATAGCGACACTTTTCAGAACCCATCATTCCCTATTTAATCCCCTTTGGATGGAATTTCGAAAATACGCCTACGGTATAAGATCCATCCCTTCCAAAATTTCAAGTTTCTATCCTTAGTGGTTTGGGCTGCGCGATAGTGAGTCAGTCAATCAGTCAGCACACTGCCTTTTATATGTAGAAATTGAGCCCAATTAGATATACTTTGGACGTACAAAACCCGCAGAGCTTCAGAATTTGCATATGAACCTTTTAACATTCTGACACAGGCTTGCATCTGTAGGAAGTCAGCAAAACTCGTACGTCGTTTGAACAAGAGTTCGTTCATATTCTGTATGAAGATCACAGAAGCTTTGATGAAAATCGGAATATATGCCCCTGTGGATGGGGCGGAAAGAGATGTAAGGGAGGCGACAGCTGCTGAATATTATTCACTTCAACAAAAACTTTCCAGCAACTGAGATCGATATTCAATCTGAATGCGAAATTGTTCATCGCGAGCTCTGTAAAAAGTGGACTAAAACTGCTCGTGGCAGATGAAAATAACGGCTGCTCGCACATGACGGGAAAACGTCGGTTTAATTGCATTCCAGACGGAGGCACATTTAGTATACACAGTTCTGGGACAAAGTGATGACTTCGTAGAGCAAGCTGTTCCTAACTGCTTACTTGTGCCTTAATACATACCTTTTTACTCGATTAAAAATGTGATTTACTAAACATCTAAACCATTGAAACTAACTGCTCTGATAATAGCGTTTTTCGTAAGAAAGGTGCTGCGTAGAGGAAAGAGTGCTGGGAAAGCTCATAAATCATGTATCACAACTGTTCTGCTTCCAATGAAACAGTCCCAGTTTAGAATATTAAAGCTTTTTACTCCTTGTTCAATTAGAAAAAAGTTTGAGAAAAATCTTAGCTTAAGATTTTATGAACAGTCAATATGTCATAATGCAATATACCCTACGTCATCTCATGTCATTTTATCAGTACTCCTTAAAATATGTACTTTTATCTAAATTCAGCTTTTTGTTGGGGAAGGACTAGCAAGTTATGTTTTAAAATTCTGTATGTATTTCTGTCACATTGCTGTAATTTTTACTTGTGATGGTATCCCAACATAGCCGTAAATTTTCAAACCAGTCATGCACTGAAAGTGCTTATCAAAGCAAAATTCCAAATACTTGGGTAAGTCTACAATACACATAGTCATGTATCAGATATGGAGTGATTTTATTACATGCGTGATACAGGACAGGAAACCAGGTACTCTAAACAAGTGAAAGCCCTACGCATAAAATTCCCCTCACAAATGAAGAAAACTATGAAAACCGGTTTGTTATGGGTGCCATCATGTACCAATACAGACACGGATAAAACAGCAGTTACAGTATGGAAATCTTTGTCACCTCACAGTGAAGAGGAAAGCAATGACAAAGTACACGCTCCTGCTCATGTTGTCAACTTGGAGAGGAGAGCAGCGTAAGTGTGTGTACAACAATTATTGACTTACAGACCTGCCACTATTAAAATAACCTAATGTTAAGTTCTCAGAGAAGCAAAATGTAAATTTCCAAAAATAAATAATTTTTAGTAATCAGTAGGAACCAAGAAATTCTAGATTTTAAAACTGTAAATTAAGCGTGCTCATGAAGAGTTTTGTATTTTTCTTTCCAGATAGACAGTTCAATGTGTCAAGCTTTCATCACTGGGCTATGTAACGGATACGTCGTAAAGAAAGTACTAAGGGAAATAAATTGTTATCAGCAAACACCCGATTTCAAAAATTCTTTAAATTCTCTATTAACCAATTTTGGATATACACAAAACCTCCTAGGAAATATCATGTGTTACCCGTCATTGCCTTTGTGAACTTTCCAAATGCAGTGCCGCATTTTGTGGCAAGCTCTCTCCCGTAGGTGTAAAATTATGGTGTAAGAAAACAGTCAGAAATGTATATGCCGACACGACTAGAAAAACAGCTTATTGTAACAACGGGCAAGATGAGCTTTATTCTTCTTAGCGTTCTCGTGTGTAAGAATTTCTTAGCAGTTGTGATTAAACAGATAGCTTCCTTCGCTACACAAGCTTACGGAAAACGAGACTTTTTTACTCAAAACCGCTGAATCCAAAGGTGCTGCACGTTTAATGCCATGGACTGTCCAAGCAGTAGCACCTCGTAACACTTGGTAGGCAGTGCTTTGCGGCGACCGGCTGAACGTCACATTGTAACAAGCTCCGGTAACGAGGACCAAAGTTGGAAGGTCATGCTGGCGGGCTATTGTAGCACATGCATTCAGCACAGTTTCATGTGATAAATGTATCACGCATGTTGTGTGGACGTTACCAAAGCATAGCAGTGGAATTTTGCTTTGATAAGCACCTTTGTGCAGGTCTAGTTTGAAAAAGAACGGCTATATTCGATACTAGTCATCAGTGTAATTTACATGCAATTCCGACAGAAATTTAAATAAAGAATTATGTAATGAATTTTACTGGTTCAGAACGATATTAATTTATTTAATATTCTACAGTGCTCGTGTCAGTGGTGCTCATTGCTCATACACACAATTCTTATGATACGTTTTCATCTAACCCTTTCACATTATGGATTATTGTTATGTGTTAGATGCCACAGTAGGTGTCTATAACAATCTGTCTCAAAACGGTACGCTGTACCTTGTTCTGACTCATACACGTTGTAACGTTTGGATAGCAAGGAATCTGAAGTAGTTATCCAAATAAATCAACCAAACAAACACCTCCCAAAGCAGGTAAATATTTTTTTTTCCCTTGAGTCATCAATCTTCTGACTGGTATGATGTGTCCCACCACGAATTCCTCTCTTGTGCCAACCTCTTCATCTCAAAGTAGTACCTGCACCATGCTTCTCCAGGTATTCGTTTGGTGTATTCCACTCTGTCTTCCCCTACAGTTTTTACCTCCTACTTACTTACTTACTTTACGCGATCACGCCAAATAGACCGCGCGCTGCTTTGAGAGAATGCCTTCACTTCAGCCTGTCTTCAGCTCCTTTCTGCCATCCTTCCAGCAGTCTCTGAAGATCTTTGGATACGCGGTCACTCCATCGAGTTCTAGGTCTTCCTGCGGGCCCTCCGCTGGTTGGCTTGGTGTTGAGTACGGTTTTCGGCCATCGGTTGTCCTGAATTCGAGCAACATACAATGCCCACTGGAATTGTGTCTTCACTATAGCCACAACGTTCGGCTCTTTCTAAATATCATACAGCTCTGTATTAGGACGAATCCTCCATTTTTCGCTCTCATTATCGTAAACCGGTCCACAAATCTTCCGAAGGACTTTCCTTTCAAATATCATCAGTCTCTTCTGATCTTGCTTGGCTGTACTCCAGGTGACACACCCATATGGCTGTAGCAGTGTTTTGTAGATGTTTATTTTGACACTTCTGATTTTGAGGAGAGCATTAAGGCCGTAGTAACGGCGTTTACCTGCCTATAGTCTTGCCTGTATTTCCATTTTACTGGATGGTTCATCTATGAATACTGGCCCCGGATATTTGAACTCCCTGACTTGACGATAAGAACCTTCAGTTGTCTATAAGGACGGAAGTGATTCTTGAGTTTCATTACGCCTACAATGTAGAACCGTGTGTTCCGTCTTGTCACGATTCATTTGAAGTCCAATTTTCCTCGCTGTTGTCTCCAGAATGTCAGCCATTTCCCCTAATTCTTCTAGCGATCCTGACAGTAGCAAATATCATCGGCATATCCGAGGTACTTGATGTTCATATCACCGGTCTGGACTCCTCTGAGCCCATTAGACGACATCTCTCGCATTACTTTCTCTAATGCGAGATTGAAAAAACAGGTGATACTCCATCGCCCTGCGCGCCCTGCCAATTATTATTTTGAATGCTTCAGTCACCTTATTTCCTAAAATTACCTTTGCTGTAGTATCCATCAGGTAGGTCTTCGTGAAGCTTACTAGTTTCTCGGCAAAACCGAACTCTTGCAGACACATCGGCATACTTTCCCGACGAACGCAGTCATATGCTTTACTGAAGTCGACAAACAGCATGTGTAGTTCTTGGCCAAACTCCAACCTTTTCCCTACGATCTGGCGTAGAACAAAGAATGGTCGATAGTAGATCTTCTGTGACAAAATTCTCCAATGATGGTGTCTGCCACAGGTTGAATTCGATCTAGAAGAACAGTTTGAGAAGATCTTATAACAAACGTTGAGCAGAGCGATACCACATTAGTTTTCGCATGCCATTAGGTATTCTTATTGTGGAAGGGATAGATTAGTGCATTTCTCCAGTTTTCTGGAAAGTTTACAGTGTTCCAAATGTTCTTTATTAATTTATGAATCCTCGCGTCAAAGTATTCACATCCTTTCAGGATAATTTCAGCATGGATGCCACCTTCTTCTGGGTTTCTGTCCTTTTTAAGCCGTTTTACCTTCTTCCTGATGTCTTCTACTGTTGGCGGTAGGTATTCAGGGTCTGCTGTCTGTGGTAAGGAGAAGTTAAAGAGTGTCATTGGGTTTTCACAATTTAACAATTCACTGAAATATTCATCCCATCTCTTTGCAATTTGATATTTATTTGTCATTGGCATTTTTTATGAATTTCTCACTCGGTTTATAGATTTTCCTCCCATAGTCGACGTTTCTGTACATGTTCTTCATCCTCCTGGAAGTCTTCTGCTTCTCTAATAACCCCCCTTACGAACTTCTTCTTTTCTCCCCGCAATACCGCTTTTGTTTTCTTCGGACTCTGCCTTCCTGCTCTGATCGGCTTCTGACTGTAACTACTTGTCATGGGCTTCTTTTCTCCTATTGACCGCCTCTTCACAGACCTTATTGAACCATTTCTTCTTCCTCACCACTCTTTTCCCAATGACTGCTCCTGCAGCCTTTGTAACTACATTTGTAATTTCTTCCCAATGCTGATTTACATTTGAGTCCTCTGTTTCCGGTAGTACTGTACAACGATTTCTGATCTCAAGTTGAAGTTCGTTTTTTGGTTTCTTCCTGTGCTACTTTTTTTATTTCTAAATGTGCCACTTTCTTTGATTAACTTCTTTGGTTTGGTTTCAGGATGACTCTGGGTTGACTTCTAACCAAGAAATGGTCAGAACCACACTCACCCCCACGGGTATTTCTTACATCCATAATCTAATTCCTGGCTTTTGCGTTAATTGCTATGTGGTCTAGTTGGTTGACTGTTTTTCCATCTCCGGGATACCCATGCTCCTTTGTGCACCTGTGTATATGACAAGTTACTGCCACTGATAAACATGCCCTTGGACGTAGCCTTATTCGGTTGTCGTTACTGTTCATGCAGACTATAAATGCCTACTGTAGGACTGAAGTTGGTCTCCTTTCCAATCCTGGAATTAAAATCGCCGATGAAAAGTCTGCAGCTGTTTTGGGGATGGAATCCATAACATCTTCCAGCTCTGCATATAATATATCCTTCACTTGATCTTCACTTTTCTCTGTTGGTGCATGGCAGTTAACAAAGGTAAGTTGGTGGTTTTTTCACTGAAGAGGTTACAACTGAGATTCTTAGGTTCACTGCCGTAAAATGCTTTACCATTGGTACAATGTCTTTGTTAACACAGAAACCAGTTCCCAGACTGTGCTTGACTGCTTCTCCGTAGAATGTTGTGTAATTTTCTACGTCTGTTGTCCCTGTACCATACAGTCGAACATCCCGCAGGGTAACCACAGACATTTTCTGCTGTTAAAAGTCTCTAAGTAAATTCATTGCCGCCCCAGGTTTGTACAGAGAGTGTACACTCCGTGTTCCAAATCCTAGCCCTTTTCTATGTTTCGTTCGTAGTATGGGCGTCTGTTGTGTATCCGACGCTTCTCTCTAGCTTTGGAAACATGACTGTTTACAAGGTGGGGTTCTTAGATCCACGCTCAACCCCCAACCTAGAGGACCAGGGTATCCCATTTAGTCTGGATCATCACCTTCGACCTGTCCGGCCTGGGGGCCCTACCGGTAGCTAAGCTACCGCCGGCATAGCTCTCAGGATCATTTCCCTACGCAAGCCCCACCACCACGAAAAGGTAAGGTTAACGTTGGCTGGGGGTCGGGGTGGGGGGTTTACCCTCTGTAGCTCCCTATAGTGCTACTGAAGGTTGCTCGATGGCTTGCACATGTACCATCATTCTATCCCTTCTTCTCGTCAGAGTTTTCCATGTTACTCTCTTCGTCGATTCTTCAAGAAACTCCTCTTTTCTTATTAGTCTACCTAATTTTCTTCTTCCTCTAACACCACATCGCAGACGCTATAATTCTGTTCTTTTCCGGTTTCTTCACAAAATGTTGTGCTGCTAATGCACTGTCTCAGAAATTTGCTTTTAAGGCCTAGTAGACTTCTTTCGGCCAGGAGTACACTCTTTGCAGTGCTACTCTGCCTTTTGTTACTCTTGGTCCGTCCGCCATGTGTTATTTTGCTTCTAAAAACCAAAATTGTTCAACAAGTTTGTTTGCGTGGCCATCCTCCGCAGCAAGCATAGAAATACTAGTTTTGTAAATACCAAACAAATTTGTTCAACTTCTTAGACTTCATCACAAAAGATACAGTATTACGTTTCTTGACATTTTCATTTCTGCTATTCCTCACTACTTTCGTCTTTCGTCTGTTTGCTCTTAGTGCATATTCTGTACACAGAAGACTGTTCATTTTATTCAACCGCTCCTGTAATTCTTCTTCACTTTTCCTGAGGGCAGCAATGCCATCAATAGTTTGCTGTTTCAAGAAACCAAGAATACTCGAATGGCTGCCAGTGTCATATATTAACCATTGCACGGAGTTAGTATTTTACACCGGTCTTTTTATGTGCCTGTATTTTTGTTTTGTTTTGTTTGGCTTTAGTTGAGATTTAATTTTGTAGCCTGAGGTTTCTTGTTGTGCTTGTCTAGCGGTAGTGTAAATATTTTTAAAAGAAATGATAATTAAATGGACACCCTAGCCGCAAGCAGGCGTTGATACATTTCATAGGGGACATGTTGAAAATGTGTGCCGCGACCGGGACTCGAACCCGGGATCTCCTGCTTACATGGCAGAGGCTCTATCCATCTGAGCCACCGCGGGCACAGATGATAGTGCGTCTGCACGGACTTATCACTTGCACGCTCTCCGTGAGATCCACTTTCCCAACATGTCCACAACACTACATTCGTAGTGCCCATCATACTCATTACTCGTGGCAGATTAATCTACCAAGTCCCGTACGAGTTCGGGCATAGCGTGTGCGTTCGCACAAGAAGGTCAAAGGCCGGGAACCCATCTTTTTTTTAACTATATATGACGGTAGTATCTGTTCCCGAAAGAACAGTTACCGTGGATGACCATGCAGCTTTACTAGAAATGAAATGATAATTAAATGGACTTGGTAGATTAATCTGCCACGAGTAATGAGTATGATGGGCAAACATCTATTAGGCGCACTACGAATGTAGTGTTGTGGACATGTGGGGAATGTGGATCTCACGGGGAGTGAGCAAGGGATAAGTCCCTGCAGACGCACTACCCTCTGTGCCCGCGGTGGCTCAGCTGGATAGAGCGTCTGCCGTGTAAGCAGGAGATCCCGGGTACGAGTCCCGATCGGGGCACCCATTTTCAACATGTCCCCAATGAAATGTATCAACGCCTGCTTGCAGCTAGGGTGTCCATTTAATTATTATTTCATTTCTAGTAAAGCTGCATGGTCATCCACGGTAACTGTTCTTTCGGGAACAGATACTACCGTCATATATAATTTTTAAAAGAATTGGCTATTTTTCTTTTTGATAACAATCCATTTTAGTTTGTGGTATACCTGCCAATAGCCAGTAAGTAGGATGCCCTTCGCAAGTGTTGCTTATTTCATTCCCGTGCGGTAGAGCAAAAACGCTCTGCACAAGAAATTTGTTATACACTGAAGCACCAAAGAAATCCATATAGGTAAGCGTATTCAAATCCAGATATATGTAAACAGGGAGACGACGTCACTGGGGTTGGTGACACCTATATAAGAAAACAAGTGTCTGGCGCAGTTGTTAGATCGGTTACTGCTGCTATAATGGCAGGTTATCAAAATTTAAGTGAGTCTTAACGTGATTTTACAGTCGGTGCAAGAGCAATGGGACACAACATCTCCGAGGTAGCGACAATTTCACGAGTGTACCGTGCCCGTCAACACCGGCATTGGAGTGTTGATGACTGGAAACATATTTCCTGGTCGGACGAGTCTCGTTTCAAATGTCATTGAGCGGATGGACATATACAAGCATGGAGACAACCTCATGAATCCATAGCCCCTGAATGTCAGCCGGGGACTGTTCAAGCTGGTGGAGGCTGTGTAATGGTGTGGGGCGTGTGCAGTAGGAGTGGTATGGGGCCGCTGATACGTCTAGATACGACTGTGACACACGACATGTACGTAAGCATCCTGTCTGATCTCCTGAATCCATTCATGTCCATTGCGCATTCTGATGGATGTGGGCAATTCAGCAGGACAGTACAACACCCCACACGTCCATAATTGCTACAGAGTGGCTCCGGCAACAGTCTTCTGAGTTTAAACACTTCTGATGACCACCAAACGCCCCAGACACGAACATTGTTGAGCTTTTCTGGGATGCCTTGCAACATGCTGTTCAGAAGGGATCTCCACCCTCTCGTACTCTCACGGATTTATGGACAGCTGTGCAGGATTCATGGTGTCAGTTCCCTCCAGGACTACTACAGACATTAGTCGAGTCCATGTCTTGTGTTGCGGCATTTCTGCATGTTTGCGGGGGCCCTGGACGGTATTAGACAGCTGTACCAATTTATTTGGCTCTTCAGTGAAGAAATGGTTTTTTGGTGGGATTAGGAGAGCAGTTTGGTGGTAGACCTTCACGATACGGGTGTAGATGAACCCGAAAGTTCTCTTCAGACTGCGGTCCGCTACCACTTATAACCACCACCTGTAACCACTAAATGCAACTCACTATTATTTCGGATTAATATAAATACCATTAACAACGATTGTGCGTTATCCTAGTCTATTAAAGAGAGAGTAATGATGCTAGCTAGTTGTCTACCTGGATCTTTGCCCAAGGAACCACACCAATTAAACAATACGCAACGGAATTAGTAAACGATAATTTTCGCTCCACCAGTGGACCAGTGGGTGGAGAGTAATCACAAAATGTCATTAACTGCGCACAGGGACGACAAACTATGAAATGAAATTCTCAAGTATGATAAACCCCTGTTGGTATTAGCAGAAAATTATTTCCCTTTCATTTTCAAGTAATACAGGTGCAGCTTACTCCAGAAGCAGCAACACTAATAATAAACGAAAAAGAACTGGAATGTCTTATCGCTACCAAAAATTATGAAGGAAGCACGTGGTGGAAAGTTCAGCTGTCCAACGTATTAAATTTTATCTCACCCAAATCCGTGACTTAACAACAGTGATTACTAATCGTTCTTGCAAAAATGTGAAGTTTAGGTGCAACGGTGGCTGTCCCACTTGCCAAGTAAAATCTAACCGTAATATGATGGTGGGTTCCTAACTTCATCGCGGCCCATACTGCCAGTGCTGCCGTAAATCTCACCCTCACTGACGTTTGAATGTGCTGGAGCGGTTTGCTACATACGCTTATTTGCGCACAACTGTTGCATCGTCCTCAGATGAGGTCTTAACCAGAAGTATGTTGGGCGCAGTCTCCCCTGCAGATTCCTGACCAAATTGTGTCCCAGATGCGTGCGGAACCTGAAGTCTTCCTCCACAGTTTAAACGCGAAGTAACAGGTCGTCAATGTTCTGCGGACATTTCCCATGCCTCAAGAAGCAACTGTTCATCAGAAAAGCTGCATTTCATCTCCCATTAATGAAAATAATTAAACTGATGCTCCTAAACTCTCACCAATGCAAGAAAAATGCGACCCTCCCAATCAAGTCAATTAATGCCCTACTTCCAGAACTTTGCATCACAAGTTTTTAAATTACGCTATACAACAGGTCACAAAGTCTTATTTTCGACACCATTGGTGCACGGTTTTCAGCGTGACAACATAAAAAGAAGAAAAATAATGTCGGGCTAGATGACGAACAGGCAGCCGAACCATGTGACCATCATGTTAACAGACCGGTCCTGTCTTATTAAAAAGCTTTCGAGATCTGCATCTCCCCCGTAGTTCTTGTTGAGAAAAAACAAAGAAAAAAACTCGCTATGTTCTTTAAGAATTGTTTTATTCTGTAGAGCATCACCTCTGTTAGTTCTGTCTCATAAGAGGTTCAATAAAACACACTGTGAATTTAGGTACTACTAGAAAACACAAGAAGACACATCAATTAACACCTGTAAGCACATCAAATCACAACAAAGGATGAGCAACTATAAAATCAATGTGGAATATAACCTATACGTCAATCAGAAGAAGATTATCTGAACTGTCATAAATCTGCTGTGGTTGTGTCATTAAATAGCCAGAGATTACGAGCAAATAGCCTTTCACGGAATTAGGAAAAATATAATCTCAGCCGAGAGAGAATGTACCAATGTACTTGACTGAGTTTCAAGTTGTGATAGCTCAAGCTGGTGCTATATAGGAGTGT
Organism: Schistocerca piceifrons; assembly: GCF_021461385.2. Classification (NCBI taxonomy): domain Eukaryota; kingdom Metazoa; phylum Arthropoda; class Insecta; order Orthoptera; family Acrididae; genus Schistocerca; species Schistocerca piceifrons. The sequence goes on from NC_060139.1 coordinate 636,233,458, forward strand.
ATAAATAAGGTGCAGTCAACAATCCACACATCTTAAACTAAAATAGCAATCAGGAAACTGAACTTATATTAAATCTGACTGCCACATAAATTACACATAACCAGAAAATGTAGCATTCGTAAGTTGCCACCGAAGCTGAGATACGAGAGACAGGAGGTAGGCAAGCCGATCCACGTCATACTTTAGCGATATACATACATCAAAAAATGTTTTGCATCACCATTGTTCCGTAACCTCTACAGAAAATTGGAATAGAGATCAAGAAAAATATCATTTTCGCCCTTGTTCTTGCTCATGGAGACCTCACTTTGCGTGTTGTAACACCATACAGCAAGACCTTCGAAGGTGGAGGTCCAGACTGCTCTACACACCTGTACCTCTAATAACCAGTAGCACATCCTATTGCATTGATGCATGCCTGTATTCGTCGTGGTATACTAACCATAAGTTCATCAAGGCACTGTTGGTCCAGATTATCCCACTTCTCAACGGCGATTCAGGGTAGATCCCTCAGAGTAGTTGGTGAGTCATGTCGTCCATAAACAGCCGTTTTCAATCAATCCCAGGCATGTTAGGTAGGGTTCATGTCTGGAGAACGTGCTGGTCACTCTAGTCGAGCGATGTCGTTACACTGAAGGACGTCATTCACAAGATTTGCACGATGTGGGCACCAACTGTCGTCCATGAAGACGATTGCGCCAATATGCTGCCGATATGATAGGCTCCACATAATGCCACCCCAAAACTGGACAGTGTGTCTAAGGTGTTCACCCTGACCGGGCTGCCTCCATACACGTCTCCGACGATTGTCTGAAGGCGTATGCGACACTCATCGGTGAAGAGAACGTGATGCCAATCCTGAGCGGTCCATTCGGATTGTTGTTGGGCCCATCTGTACCGCGCTGCATGGTGTCGTGATTGCAAAGACGGACCTCGCCATGGACGTCGGGAGTGAAGTCACGCATCATGCAGCCTATTGCGCAGAGTTTGAGTCGTAACACGACGTCCTATGAGTGTACGAAATGTAGTATTCGTCATGGTGACGTTGCTGTCAGGGTTCCTCCGAGCCATAATCCGTAGGTAGTGGTCATCCACTGCAGTAGTAGCCCTTGGGCGGCCTGAGCGAGGCACGTGATAGACAGTTCCTCTCTCTCTGTATCTCCTACATGTCCGAACAACATCGCTTTGGTTCATTCCGAGACGACTGGACACCTCCCTTGTTGAGATCCCTTCCTGGCACAAAGTAACAATGCAATCGAAACGCGGTATTCACCTTATAGGCATAGTTGAACTACAGACAACACCAACTGTGTACCTCCTTCCTGGTGGAATGACTGGAACTAATCGGTTGTCGGACGCCCTCCGTTTAATAGCCGCTGCTTATGCAAGATTGTTTACATCTTTGGGTGGGTTTAGTGACATTTCTGAACAGTCAAATGGACTATATCTGTGATACAATATCCACAGTCAACGTCTATCTTCATGAGTTCCGGGAACCGTGGTGATGCGAAACTTTTTTTGATGTGTGTAAATTAGTTAGCTTGAAACCAGAAAACAGTTTAAATAAAATCGGAGTTAACTCAAACCCAACACAATATAACGTACATAGTTTAAATAATCGTATGGCGGAGTGGATACCTCTGAATATAGGTTTGTGTGTCTTCCAGACTAAGATGTTTACCAAATATGACTATGGCTCACTAATCTCACAAACTCCTGGATTCCGTGGACGGAAATAGCAGACAAAGTTCGATGGCTTTCTCCTATCGAATCCGAGCAACGTATTTCTCGGGGATATAAGCTGACAGAGTATCACACATTCGTTCAGTGTCATATTGTGCATTGCCAAATGTTCATATCAACCACGGGCCACATGAGTGGCGGAACTTTACCTTGGATGGCCAGTTTACAGTTATTGGTGTTAAACGGCTAAAAGTAGGCTATTGCGTGATACCGTTAAGCCGGCGCAATTATGATCACTCATGCTGCCAGTAGGAGTCTAAAGGAGGTGGTTGCTTGGTTACACAGGCAAAGAGATGGTATTCTCATGTTCATTATGTTTATCAACAAAAAACTCATTTTGATCCTCTACGTGTTAAATTTGTATTGTTTACCCAGGAATTATTTCACTTTCTGTATTAGATAAATTACTATGTTGCCGAGCTTTGATAAAGGTCAGTCAAATGCCACTAATGATTAGTAGCTGCCGTTAATCATTTAATAATGCTACTTCTAAATGCTTTTTAAAGATTTTACGCCGTCAACAGACACATTATATATAACGTGTACTTTAGAAATACTCGTCCCGATAAAGATTAATCACATGTGTGCTGTTTTTTCGGCACGCCCAGTTCTACTTCACCGCAGTCATTAATCAAGCAAAGTTTACGAGATAATCAACTAGAATCATATGAGCAAACTTTTTATTTTTCCTTGAGACGATGAAGGTACGGAACTACACTCTTTATTTGTGCATACCGTCTAGCCGTAAACATTAACCGTTGAACATCAACGCTTCTACATATCCGGTTGGGATTCATGACACTTGCTCTGTTTTCTTCATTTATCGGTTGAAGTTTTTCGAAAAAATTTTCAGATCCTACAACACGTTACATTCAGCTTTGTAAGCAATTTATCTAATTGTGTCAAAATTTTGATTTGTACCGTAAGAGGCCGAGTTTTTGTATCATTAAAGAGCTCGGCTGGAATAGAATACGGATCAGCTCGTAACGTTATGTTACACACGCCTCTCCCATTAATGAGTCTCAAAATAAACATATCGCACAACCGACTATAATCTTTGATGCTCATTGTGGAAAATTCTGTTAACAATAGAGAACTACGGAGTGGTATGTGACAGTCTATGAAGAAATATAGCGGTTTAAGATAATTCTCATTGTTCCATCTCAGTTGCACATGTTTAATTAGATTACATGTTTCGATCACTGAACGGAAGACAGTTGCTCAATCTTTCTAGACGAATATGTCGGCTGTAGGGATAAGAGTTTAAAGTTGCATCATGAGGAAGTAATTACAAACAGAGCACAATTTTGGGTAGGGGAAGGTCAGAGATGGAAATTAGCAGCACTCATTCTAAGGTACGGTCTGGGGTTTCGCTAAAGCGATTTGCGGATATTATTACAAGCCTACATCTGGATGCCCTTATTGGAATCCAGAATCTGACAACTTCGTTCGATGGTGGTCTCGAACATAACAGAGAGCAGAACAACTAACTTATATCCATCCTAACGGTCGCTGTCCCCTCCGACTAAAACTGCTTCGTATGCTTCGAGTACCATGCAAAAGCTATTTTTCAGTTCCAGGCCAATCTAATTACTCATCCTATGTTCAGTTTGGAGCGGTCTGCCATGAATGACTATACTTCTCAGAGTAGCACTAACACTCAGTGTCTCAATTACAACGACATTCAAATCATAAGGACAAAAATAGCTTTCGCGTGATGCGTCTCTGCCAACAAAGATGTCACGATATATCTTGGACTATAGACAGAAAGCTACAGTGTAGTACGAAAGGTAACTTTAAGAAATGAGCAATGAGACGGAAGGAAATTATACTTTGTGCAAAGAGAACAACTAAACTGAAGTCACCACGATTTATAATGGTCCACGGCACATTACAAAAGGCAGGACGTGGTTCTTAATATGATATGTGATTACCACAGACAGCAATGCACGCTGTTCAAAGTGCGCTCATGGTGACCACAAGGTTAGAAGTTTTTGTGGTAGGGCGTTCCATTGCTCCACCAACACGGTTGACAACTGCTGGATCGTCGTTCGTAGATGTGGAATTGCTGCAATACGTCGCGCAAACGTGTCCCGTACGTGTTTGATACGATTTAACTGAGGGGAACAGGCAGGCCTGTTCATTCGCTGCACATCCTCTCGTTCCAAGAGCTCCTCCACCTGTGCTGTTCGATATGGTCACGCCTTATCATCCATAGAAAACAACCTAGCCCTGAATGCAACCGCAAAGACACGCACATGGCAAAAAAGTACAGTGTCGCAGTAACGTTGACAGTAGAGAGTACCGTGTTCCGATATTTTGAACACTGCAGACCATAACACCTGGTCCTTCAAAACGATTATGTTCGACAGTGTTCCTGTGTGTATTTTCTGTTCACACCCGTTTGAGGGTACGTTCACAATCACTACTGTCACTGGACTTGCTCTCACCCGAGAAGAGCGTGCGAACCCGCCCCTCGTTGATCCCTGTAATCTGGACCTCATTTGAAATGTACCGCCGAATTGCGGTTGTTAACAGAACAACGTACGGACCGTCGGGCAAAGGGAATATACCCAACCAGTAGCTGTGCGACCTTGCAGCGTAAGATGCATTACTTGCGGTCCTGTTAAATGTTGTTTGACGTGGAGCCGTTCTGACTTGTTGCACGTTGTAGCGGTCATTTCACGCTGTAATTGGCCGTGGTCGTCAACATCCCCTGCTTCGGGTAGCAGTGCTCCCGGTGAACATGGAACAGTGTTGGGAGCAAACTGAACTCCTGGACTACACTTTGACCTTCTTCCAGATTCCCTATAAATCTTCCTAGTGTGAGTTATCCGGATGTTTTCTCTGGACCACGTTGGTATGAAGGACATCACCATAGCTGACTGACACACTGTCTTTTTCCATTTTTAGACTGGTCTCGTGCTGTGGGTTAGCACCACTTGGTGCCATAGTCACACTGACCTCACGCCAAGTGACGCCCAGCTTTCTGTGTACGTGTGGGAGACACCTGGCAACATGCTTCCAGTCTTTCATTTATTTCCACCCAGTAGTTCATAAGTTGTGGTACTTCATCTATATCGTTCTTTAATTTTACAGAGTATTATTGGATACATTCCAATCTCTGTCTTCCTGTACAGACTTTACCCACTGCAGTTCCCTCTAGTAATATAAAGTTATTCCCTGATGTCTCAACACAAGTCCTTACTTCCTGTGACTTCTTCTTGGCAGTGTTTTCCGCGTATTTTTATCCTTAGCTACTTTGCAGAGAATTTTGTAATTTCGTATCAGTGTGCCCGTAATTTCTTATCAGTCTATCCTGTTTTCAACATCTTTCTGTTGAACCACACCTCAAATTCCACGATTCTCTTCATTTTCGGTTTTCCCAAACCCTATATCCTCAAGACGTTCATTTCCTGAAATTTCTCTTCCAAATTAAGGCCAAAGATTCGTAGGAGTTGAACCTTTTGTCGTGGTAACACTTTTTGCCCAAGCTGTTCTGGGTTTATGTTCTACTTGTTACGTCGGACATACGTTATTTGATTCCAGTGTGGCCTAATTTCTTAACTTCGTCTACTTCTTTGACACAAATTTTGGTTTTAAGTTTATCGCTAATTCCATTTCTGCTACTCACCATTGTATAAATCTTTCTTCTGTTTGATCTGAATTCAGTATAGACATTTAACTATTCATTCCACTTTCAATGAGGATAGCAATGTCATGACATTCCTATCATTGATATTATTTACCGTAAAATTTAGTCCTACTCTCGAACCCATCTACGTGCACCTCGGTAGTTGTGCGGTCTGAACGACAGATCGCTAACCTAAAAGCCAAGGTTCGATTCCCGGTCGGCTCGGAGATTTTCCGTGGTCTGGGTCTACGTATTATGTGGTCCTTACGTTCGTACTATTGTAAATGACATTTCACTATTTTTTTTGTTTATTATGGGACTTAGTTTCTGATTTTATCAGTCCCCTACAACTTAGAACTACTTAAACCTATCTAACCTAATGACATCACACACATCCATGCCCGAGGCAGGATTCGAACCTGCGACCGTAGCGGTCGCGCGGTTCCGGAATGTAGCGCCTAGAACCGCTCGGCCACTCTGGCCGGCCATTTCACTATTCAGGTGGTGTATGGGCAGGTAACGAAAACAAAGAAAAAAATTAAATATAAACTATGTACCGTTTTCGTCATTACTGCATCTCTGTTCAGGTTGAATTTTAGGGGAGCAAAACATGTTCCCTGTGTTATACACTATTTAATACCAACACATTGTTTTTTTCTGAATACAGAGAACAGCGTGCATCATTTTACGTTGCTGAACGCTTTTTCTAGGTCAACAAATCCTATGAACAAATTTCGATTTTTCGTAAGGCTGGCTTACATTATCAGTCGCAGCGTGAGAACTGCCACCCTGGTGCCTTTTGCTCTCCAGAAGCCAAAGTGATCGTCATCTAATAGACCCTCAGTTCTTTCTATTCTTCTATGTAATTTTGTCCTCGGTAATCAGGATTAATTATACGCTTAACTGATGTCAAGCTGACTTTGCGATGTTCCTCGTGCTTGTCTTCCCTTGCTGTCTTCGCTATAGTGTCAATGATATTTCTTCCAAAGTCTGATGCTGTGCCTCCTGTCTCGTACATCCTCTCACCAAATTGAACAGGCGTTTTATAAATTCTGGTGGAAAGTTACCTTAACATTCTGCTTTTTGATCGCGAGTCTTTTGGAACTGTGTCAAAATATAATACTGGATTCTCTGTGCCTTGCTAATCGACTTCCATTTCCTCTTCCATCACGTCAAAAGAATGATATGTCCCACTCATAGAGGGCTTCAGGGTTTCTTTCCATCTAATTTCTCTCTCTCTCGCTCTCTACGTTTAACGCAGTGATTCTCTCTGGTCTCTCAATGTCGACGAGCGTTTCCTTTTATTTTCACAAAAGGTTTGTTTGGCTATTTTATATATTCTGAATCAGTCCATGTGAAGATCACATATGTTCCTTTATCTTCACTTATTCCTGCAGGTACCTTGCTTGAGCCTCCCTGCACATTAGATCTATGCTATTTGTGTGTGGTTTCTATTGCTTTAGTCCAGCCTCTCCACTAAAATTTTTGCACTTCCTCCTTTCATCTAGTAATTTAAGAATTTCTTCGATCATCCAAAGTTTCCTTATTGTTGTATGCTTCTACGTATACAGCGGTAAGGAGAGCTTGGATACAGAATGGTGCAGCGCCATAGGGAAAGTAGACAGGAGCAGAAATGATTAGCTACCAGGTAAATACAGTAAACAGAAATTTTATGTAGCCTGTAGCTCTCTCCCAAAATTGGAAAGAAACTTCAGAAAAGAACAATCATCAATATTTTCGGCCTATAGCAAGAAGCAGGCTGAAGAGTAACGTGCAGAATGAGGCTACCGCTGCTACTGCCCGAGCGAACTGTCGAAGGCTAAGACCGAAGACTGTGACTGCGACTGGGCCGTGTACCTGCCGACAGTCATCCTACATCGCGGTGGCAAAGGGCCCTCGTTTCGGAACTGCTGAAGGCGTCGATCAGCAAGATCCAGATTATTGGATCTTGAGGGTCCCCGTGCGCCCCATGACGGCGTCTGTCGGAAGCGGGCGTTTCCGTTGCCAGTTGCAGATAGTATCAACCTGTGACGCCACACTTACAATTACCTTGCTTGTATCGGTTTGTCTGCCGAACGGCTGAGGTGGTCATACATGTAAATCTCCCCACTGCTCTACAACTGAACTGCCTAATGTGCTATTCATTGTCGCACTATCTACGGACTCAACAACCTTCACACTCCTCATTTTTCCTCAGTTCTTCAGTAAATAACTTTTTCCACGTTTGATTCTTCCTGCCGATTCTCTTAATCTTCAGTGTACTTTTCATCATTACTAAATTATGGACGGAGTCTATTTGTGTTCCCGGGTACTCCTTAAACTTCAGTGGCTGATTACGGTGTCTCTGTCTTACCATGATGTAATCCACGTTGTACGTTCGGTGTCTCCAAGCCTTTTCCAAGCATTCCTCCTTCTGTTATGATTTTTGAACAAAGTATTGGCTGTTACTATCTGAAGCTTAGTGCGCAATTCTGTTAGCTGTTCTCTTCTCCGATTCCTACTACCAAGCCCATATTCTCACATAACACCATTATTACCGTTTTCAAAACCTCCCTCTATCACAGAGTTCTAATACCCCATGACTATGGCGTTACCCAATATCAACAAAATATGCTTTCTGTTTTTCATCGTCCTACACTGTCATTCCACAAAATAAGTAAGCCGATGTTCACGAGATTGCTTCTATGATTGAACTTATAGGTAGATAAACTGATATTGACGTATGACTCCTGTGGCTAAATTAGATATGGAAAGTAAATTCTTTTTCCCTATGTTTATCTCGGCGATATTGGCAGTGTGTGAGTAGTAGAAACCTATGTACAAATTATCAAATTTTAACGGTGCAATATGAGGGATTACATACAGTAGTTTCATTATTACATTTGACTGTAGCAATCACAGAGGTCAGTTCTAACTTACCTCTACCAGACAACCACACCCACACTTTTCTCTCTTCCTTGCTCTACACATATTGCTGCCGACGCTGCTATGTATCCCATGCGAAGATAATAACCCAGTGTTTTTTCTACTATTTGCAGTTAATTTCTGTGTTTATTCGTACCCGATTTATTACCAGAGCAAGAACACATTCACGCCAGTCAGCGCTCGTTCATTTTTCTGTAACAGTGGAGAACGAATATTACGGAATACTGAAAGACATAATCAGGAACAAGGAGCCCTAAGTTGACAACTTCCTTTAAAACACAACAGGATATTTACGAAATCCACAATGGTAAAACTGTCCCACTTGGTGTGCAGGTCATTTAGAAGGAAATAGAAGTAATAGTATGGCTTCCTCTGCCAGAGACTGAGGTCATGTGTGTGTGAGTTGCGTATGTGTGTGCATGCTTGTGTGTGTGTGTGTGTGTGTGTGGTGTGTGTGTGTGCGTGTGTGTGTGTGTGTGTGTGTGAGAGAGAGAGAGAGAGAAAGAGAGAGAGAGAGAGAGAGAGAGAGTATCTGTCCTCAATTTTTAACAAAGGCTTTGTTTGTTGACGGAAAGCTTATTTTTGTTGTGCCTATCTGCGACTCAGAATCTCCGCTATATAGTGAGTAGCAAATATCCATTTCATGATACTGCTACATTCCATCCTAGATTATCTATTGTTTAATAATAATTATACCAACGGCTAGTTCGACCAGTGTGAATATTACTGATTATCGCACTGGAGGAGGACCTTAAAACGGGATAGAGGTTACGTGGAAAAACAGGGTGTATAGATAGAACAACGTTCTTTCGTGCGCGTAATTCTCATTATATTCAATAAAGAATTGTTGAGGAAAAAAATGCGGTGCATTACTTTGTGTGCAACCCTCGTATATTACATCATCGTAAAACACTATGTAGGAAAGAACCACTGGTAGAAACCGAACTCTGGAATATCATTTTTGCTTCGAGTGAAATGTGGATAAACGCGAGAAAATACTTCTCTAAGAAAACAGGTGGATGAAAGCTAGCCCACCTAATATTTGTAGCTTTAGAAAAACATTTTCAGATGTTGACTGAAATATATGCAATAGAATTTAGAAGGTGTCAGGAACGACATAAAGCACACGAAAACTTAACATATTTCTTTTGCAGCCTCCAGACAACAGTTAAAAGAGTAGCTGAAAGTGGAAAGGAGTGTGTGATGGGACAGCTCATGGGACATTTACTATGAATCTGTACGTTCAGAAAACAGTTAAGAAGACCCAGGAAAAACTGAGAAAGCAATTATTAAAGTATACGAAAAAAAATTTAACCTCAAATTTAGCCAATGGCATTAGGACTGTGATATTTATAAATCTAACTTGATCTCATTAGAGCCATCAGGCCCTCTCTTACATCGGGCCAGGTTTCCACACATTGTACGAGGGTTGACCAGAAAGTAATGCAGTGCATTTTTTTATGTGCCGAAAACATTGCTACGAATGGGAAACGTTACTTATGTGTTATTTGAAGTCTGCTGAGTGATCGCGCCCAAGTTTCCAAAACTTCCGAGAGATAGCGTAGCTGCAGGACAGTTTCAAATGGCATCTGTAGGTGATTAACGTTATAAGCAAAGTGCCACCATGAAATTTCTCGCTACAGGGAAAGAAACTCTGGGGAATATTAACAGACGCTTGTGCAAAGTCTTCGTCGCATCTACTGCCGACAGAAGTACATTTAGTTGCTGGGTACGGAGGGTAAGGTAATCAGAAGGCGGTTCGGCGGAGTTTCTCGATTTGCAGCGGTCGGGGAGACAAACCACGGTTGTCAAACCCGACATGTTGCAGCGAGCTGATGTTTTCATTCGCCATTAAAAGATGCTATTCCTGGAAGACATTTTCGGGACGATGAGGAGGTGATTCACACACGCCCTTGTTTCGCGCTGGATGAAGACTATAGAACGGGATGGAGTTACGTGGAAAAATAGGGTGTGTAGATAAAACACCATTCTTTCATGTGTGTAATTCTCATTATGTTCAATAAATAAACGTTAGAAGGAAAATGCGGTGCATTACTTTTTGAGCAACCTTCGTATAATGCATCATAGTCACCTAAGGAAATATCAACTAGTATTAAAATTTCTTGAGTGTCTGCAGTGATGAAATAAATAAATTATACTGACTATAAACTAGCAAAGTGCATTATTTTCTGGGCAACCCTCGTATATTAAATCATAGTCACCTAAGAAAATAACAACTAATATAAAAATTACTTGAGTGCATGCAGTGATTGAATGAATAAATTATACTGAGTATAAACTAGCAAAGTTAATAATGGTGATAGTAGTAATAAAAATAATAATGATAATTATAACAACAATAATAATAATGACTGTAATAACAATATTAATAACAATAATGGTAGTCTCTGTTAAAAGAAGAGATTATGAGTGTAAAAAACAGATTTTTCTGATACAGCGATTTCAGAGAAAAGGAAATTTAAGGAGACTACATCGGCTAAGAAAAATAATGACGAAGATCAGGTTGGAATGAGCGATGTACAAATGTAACGAGCGTGCAGAAGGACCATGGTAATCTTATTGTCGCTTTAGTAGATAAGTCATTACCTGACATCTGAAGCTGGAGATTTGTTGTAGAGACAAGGGCATTAAGGGTGAGGAAAGATAGGAGGGACTGTTAATTGATAAGACAAGAGAGATGACAGAGGGTATGGAAATCTCTGTACGGCTGGACCCGGCGGTGGTTCGAGTCCACCCTCGGGCATGGGTGTGTGTGTGTGTGTGTGATTGTGTTTGTTCTTAGGATAATTTAGGTTAAGTAGTGTGTAAGCTTAGGGACTGATGACCTTAGCAGTTAAGTCCCGTGAGATTTCACACACATTTGATCATTTTTTGAAATCACTGGGTTTGTCTGCAGGCAGCCGGTTAGTTGTATTTAGGATGGCGAAACATGATGAAAGAGCCGAACATCACAGATATAACTAACACAAGCATTCATAACCAGTTCCAGGAGCTGAGAAAGGGCTGGGGAGATAACATCGCTGTATTCACAATTCGGAAAGATTAATGTGTGTACAAGATTCTATTCCGGAACAGGAGGGAAGGGCTTTTTATGTCTTTGTAGAGCTTGGAGAGATGTTGATCCCATCTTGCACATTGCAATTACGTGCTCAATCTAATTTAGATTTTCATCTATTATTACGCCTAGACTTTTTGCTGAAAGAGAGATTTTCATATTTATCCTGTTCAGGGTTAAAGACAGTTGGGATTCCAAATGCTTCTCCCGGATGAGCCGATAATGACCAATCAGTACAGCATCAGTTTTGGATGGGGTGCCCTTTAACCCTACATCCTGCGCACATTTTGATGGCCGGCCGAAGTGTCCGTGCGGTTCTAGGCGCTACAGTCTGGAACCGAGCGACCGATACGGTCGCTGGTTCGAATCCTGCCTCAGGTATGGATGTGTGCGATGTCCTTAGGTTAGTTAGGTTTCATTAGTTCTACGTTCTAGGCGACTGATGGCCTCAGAAGTTAAGTCGCATAGTGCTCAGAGCCATTTGAACCATTTGAACACATTTTGATGGTACGCAGGTTGAGAGTCTTGGGTTTATTGGTTTTGTAATTATATACTGCTGGAGGTCATCAAAGTACACGTGGTATTTGCAATAGGACAAAACTGATGACACGTCATTTACGTACAGTGAAAAGAGAGTGGGATATGAAACCGAAGCTTGGGGTACAGCTTCCTCCATTGACTTTAGACTGAAGTGACAGTAGTCATGGTACCGGGATATGAGCGAGTACAGGTGGCGGTGGTATCGCGTACGCAAGTTACAAAACGGCAATGCTTTGCCGGAGCTATCATTCGTACACAGTCGGTCCAAACGAAAAGGTTTCCGTCGAGGTTATCACCACACCACAGGAATTAACAGACTCTGCACGCGGAATGATAGTTGTAGCTAGACGCATGGGACTTTCCGTTTCGGAAATCGTTAGGGAATTCAATCTTCTGAGATCTATAGAGTCAAGAGTGTACTGAGAATACCATTTTCAGTCATTATCTCTCACCATGTACAACGCAGTGGCCGACGAACTTCATTTAACAACCGAAATAACCCCAAAATCAATGTGGGACGTACGACGAACACACCCCACAGGACAATGCGGCGAAATTTGGTGTTAATAGGTTATGGACCGATACGAGTGTGTCTCTTAACGGCACTAATTCGCCTGTAGCGCCTCTAACGGGCTCGTGAACATATACTTTGGACCCTAGACGACTGGAAAACCGTGGCCTGATCAGATGAGTCCTAATTTCAGTTGGTAAGAGTTGATGCTAGAGTTTCAGTGTGGCGTAGACCCTAAGAAGCCAAGGACGCAAGTGGTCTACCTGACACTGTGCAAGAATATTGCGGCTCCATAATGGTGTGGGCTGTGTTTACATAGAATGGACTGTGTTCTCTGGTCCAACTGAACCGGTCATTGACTGGAAATGGTTACGTTCGGCTATCTGGAGACATAATCGAGATCCTAGTTCGTACACAAATCCTGCATGGTCAACACTTCCGTGCCGGCCGCGGTGGTCTAGCGGTTCTAGACGCTCAGTCCGGAACCGCGCGACTGCTACGGTCGCAGGTTCGAATCCTGCCTCGGGCATTGATGTGTGTGGTGTCCTTAGGTTAGTTAGGTTTAAGTATTTCTAAGTTCTAGGGGACTGATGACCACAGATGTTAAGTCCCATAGTGCTCAGAGCCATTTGAACCATTTTTGAACACTTCCGCAATTATGGATGGCTATAGAGAATCATGGGTTAATACTGTATTTTTGCAGGGAACTTCTAACGACTTGTTGAGTCCATGTCACGTCGAGTTGGTTCACTACTCCGGGAAAAAGGAGGTCCGGTTCGATATTAGGAGGTATCCTATGCCACCTCAGTGTATGGAGCCGGACAGAATGTCCTGCTGGTAAAACGTCAGATCTAAGCGAAGCAGGTGCACTACACCTGGCAAGAAATTTAGAGTGCTATGGTCGACAAGACAAATGTCGTAGTCGACGGTGTCAAAGGCATTGATGAGGTCTAAGATCCGTATAATAGTTGCCTCATGTGCATCAGTTGCAAGCTTCGGGTAACTTGTTACCTTCATTAAAAATATTGTGCTTCGATGTTTATAGAAACCTCATTGGTATTCGTCTATAGCTTATTTGCTGTTAGCTGGTCTTGGGTTGTATATTCTTAGGTCTTGGATAGTGCAGGAAGAATACAAATAGTTCAATACTCAGGGGATACTGGGGCAGCGTTCTTTCTAGGTAACTGCTTAAACAGGCCCTGTTCCCAGGTCTCAGAGAAACCACGTGTGGTTAAGAAGTGGTTGGAAACACCTGTTGTAGTGGACAATAAATGGTTACGATAAGCTTCATCATTTGAACTATGATGCCATCGTGCCCAGTAGATGCAAATCTGATACGCATGACGCATCCTTCGATGGTGTTTCCAGTAAAATGTTTTAGAATTTTCCCTGGCTATTGTCGTGTACCCCCATATGGCAGATTATTTGGAACATGCGTTAGGTAGAACGGATTATGTATTTAAAAGTAGTTACAACATGAATATAAGTCTAGTATAATGGAATGCAGTCCAGTTTAATCATTGGTGGAATGAACTTATTTATTACCCAGGATCAATGTGTCAACAAATATACAGTGATACATAGGTATTTCTCTAACGTTCTCTCAAGTCTCTCACACAAAATCCTGGAAAATTATGATGCGTTTTTAGAAGTTAGTGAAGGTCAACAAACGGTGCAGATTCTACGTCAGTTAACGATTTAGTTGCTAAAACAGAAGATGAAGAATGTTAATCCTTTCAGCATAACCCTTTAAAGAAATAACCCTTTAAAGAGATGAATATATAATAACCGGTAATGGCACTGTGCGCGACTGCTACAGACAGATTTCCGAATCTGTCTATGTAATTCTTTTTAGTATGAACAGGGTGGCGTAGTAGAGCACACACTGAAGTCGTATTAAGGAGCAACTTTATTCAGATCCTTGCTGTGACACCATGAATAAGTTTTCAGTGTTTTCACCAGACCTTCATGATTCTTCGACGAGAAATTCCAAATGACCTTCCGTTCCTCTCACATGGATGTTTCCACAAAGGTTATGAAGTAAACGTCATCCTCGATCGTTTTTACGCTTTTCAACAGAGAAACGACACAGCCAAATAGCTGCAACTAATTTTTAATACACTGTCCTAGGTTTCGACACATCTAAGGATGTCTTCATCACAATGAAATTTTAACAACCGTAAAGTTACATCGCGGGAATGCAATAGTCGAAGTTTTGTGCAGACATGCCCAAGTCAAAAATTAAAAACTAAATGTTCCTGCCTTGAAGTGTTTAAGACTGTCATTTTTATGCAGTCAGTGCACGGAACGACTTCGGTAGTGTTCACTGTAGTGTAAGATACCTACTTGAATATGGGAATAGTCTCTCTGTAGAGAATGTCAGTAGCGAACAGACTTTCAGCTCCATTGTGAACAACACTTGTAGGAGTTGTACACTTCGCAAGAGTTCATTTTCTGTAACCGCAGTGCAGTTGCAATTTTTAGAATTCGTTTTCTGGAATCTGTACGTTATTTCGTTGTGTCGTTCCCTACTATCAGGGACACGTGAAGTGTGATGTTTCCAAGTGTGATGTTTCCAAGTGTGATGTTTCCAAGTGCTTATATATTCTCTTCTGGATGTGTGATGCCCTGAGTTTCCTGTTGGAGGTGTTCGTTACGATATTTGCAAAGTAATTCTTCTATAAGACTGAGTCCAACAGGAACAGTCGCGTGTCTTCGGATGTGTTCATGCAAAGTGGAGAAAAATAATAAAACAGCCGTGGACCGTTGGCTCGGCTCAGGGATCGTGGAGCATTTTCATGGAATTATTCGGGGAGGCGCCGGCGGCCACAAATCACATGTAAAGTGCGGCCCAGCCGTTACTGCGGATGCGGCGCTACAAAGAAAGGCCGCACATTAGCGCCAGCCCAAACACTCGGCGCTCTGCCGATTTACGAGCGAGGGCGGCGCCGCCCACACCACAGCACAGCGAGGCTAAAGCCCCAGCACCGCCGCCCCTAAGGTCCGGCAGTGGAAACCGCTCTTAGCAGTTGTCCCTGCTCGTGCACCTCATTACGGCTCACAATAGAAGTTGGAGGAACTCTAAAACCCAAAATCTATTGTTGTCTATTTGCACAGTGAACACGGTGCAGGAAGAGAAATTAGGGAAGTACCACAAGAAAATTGCTTTTCTAATGTGGGCTAATACAGAATAAATTATGTTGTTGCCCCTGATCGGGATTGCTGCACAAGTCATTTATTAACTTCCGATTCATGAGGGGGTGCATGTGTGATACAAGTCTGCCGGCTGTTTCAAGTCAAAACAGTGGAGTGTCATGGGACAGGTGAATTAGCATCATTATAATATCGCTGTATCTCTAGGTCCTCTTTGACAGTACTAATATTTAATAAAATCTTCGATTTGCTTGAACAGCTTTGTATGTTGTTACTTAAACATTTTTCGACTGTTTTGTTCAAGACAAATCATTTTAGTATGTTCTTATAATTTTTGTTCCATTTTAATGGGATACCTTTTCCGTTTACTTTCTGCTCTAAAATCTTTTTGCGCCCTGCTTAAGCATATCTGTTCATTTAAATTAAAGGAAAAAAGTCGCAGTACAAAGAAGGAGTTGTGTGACAAAAATGAAAGTTGGTAGGCCTGTTTCTGCATCTGAAAAAACATGTCTACTCTAATTCCGTCCAGTAACATAAGGGTGGCGCAGGTCGCACCACTTTGAGGATGCAAATTACGTTTACTTTAAATGCACGCTGTACCGATCGTGAGTGTTAGTTACCTTTGAGATTGGACGTGATAAGTTGACGTCAGTCAAGAATGCATTTATGGCGACAAAGACGTCATCACCAAGTAATCACTGAGTATTCTGTGACATTGTAGAAAGAGTTGGTGCCTCGGGCATGGATGTGTATGATGTCCTTAGGTTAGTTAGGTTTAAGTAGTTCTCGGTTCTAGGGGACTGATGACATCCGCCGTTAAGTCCCATAGTGCTCAGAGCCATTTGAATTATTTTGAAAGTGTTGGTAGGAACGTAGGCACTGTACATAACTGCTGGTAGCAGTAGTCGCCAGAATGTATGGCCACAAGAGGACAGGGCTCCGGACGGCCATGTGGCACTACCTAGACGGAGGACTAGGGCGTTTGGCGTTTGGCTCTGTCGCGTCGTAACTGCATCTGCAGCAGCAATCTGAGCCAGCCAACTGTTACAAATCTGTTATTTAATGGACAGCTGCAAGACAGACGCCATGTAGCGTGCATTCCACTGACCACAAATCACCGCCATTTGCGACTTGAGTGATGTCAAGCGAGAGCTCATTGCAGGGCAAGGTGAAATCTTTTGTGTTTTCTAATGAAAGTTAGTTCGTCCTCGGTACCGGTGATGGTAATGTGTTGATTAGGACGAGGGCAGTTGAGAGCCCGCCGGCCAGAGTGGCCGAGCGGTTCTAGGCCCTACGGTCTGGAACCGCGTGACCGCTACGGTCGCAGGTTCGAATCTTGCCCCGGGCATGGATGTGTGTGATGTCCTTAGGTTAGTCAGGTTTAAGTAGCTCTCAGTTCTAGGGGACTGATGACCTCAGCCGTTAAGTCCCATAGTGCTCAGAGCCATTTAAACAGCTGAGGACCTGTAACCAACCCGCCTACGTGTTAAGCATACTGACCTACACATGAAGTTCTGGCCTGGTGTGTGTTTTCGTATAATACCAGGAGTACTCTCGTAGTTATCACGCGCACCCTGACTGCAAACCTGAAACTAAATCTGGTCATTCGACCTGTTGTGCTGCCATCACGAACAGAATTCCAGGGGTGGTTCAGGATAACGATCGTCCACATTCCGCTGTTGTAACACACACGCTCTACAGAGTGCCGACATGTTGCTTTTCAGTGCTCGATCACAAGATCTGTCTCCATTCAACCACGTATGCGACATCATAGGATGCCAACTCAAGCGCGGTCCACAAATAACGTTAATTGCCTCTGTACTGACCGACCAAGCACAACAGGCATGGAACTCCATCCCACAACATCACGTCCTGTACGTACATAAAAATGTATGCACGTTTGCTTTTTTGGATTCAGCATTCTGACTGTTATTCCAGTTATTAATGCACCAGCATTTCACACTGCCAATGGCTTATCCCGAGCTAGCATTAACCTATGCTAGTGCAATGTCAATCACGTAAATGTGTTACCTAGACAGATGTATTCCCGAAATTTCATTAATCTACATTAAAAGTTTTTCGGTGTAATGAATTTTTTTCCTTACTGTATGAATAATCTTCACTTTGCAAGATTCTCAGCTACTTACAGCATTCATATACTTCCCTGCTTTAAATAAATTCTTTTACTCTGAATTGCTAATATCTGCTCTGATTACTTACTTTTTCTTAGATTAGGAACCAGTTAATATTATTATTTTAGCAGAATATTATTTGTTGAAGATCTGAAGTACAGTTTCCATACTCTTTTGTAATATATCATCGTTTGAAATTAGTTTCATTTGGATTATGTACAAAAAGGAAAATTTACATCTCTATGTCTGTATTAATTTCTTCTTGAAAAATAGTAACTGTCTAACCCCTACCGTTTCAGGTCAAATGTTTCCCAGAGAAAAGTAGTCACATAGCTTTTCTCCTTCCATAGCTTTTCTCCTTCCATTTCATAAAAATTTCACGATGTTATCACAATGATGCATAGCCTATATCCAAGTGAAAGACTATACACTGGTTTGCAAAACTTCAGGACGAAAGTGACTTTCACACGATGTGTCACTGGCAAGTAACAAAGCTCGATGAAACATCGGACCGTACTTAGAAAGAACTGTACAGAAGGTGACTGAAAGAAAGCAATGAGGCAAACAAAAATGATACTTTTATACAAAGAGAATATGTACACTGAAGTTACCGCTATTTATGATGGTCCTTTTAACATTACAAAGGCGAGATATGGTTCTTAATAACTTGTTTGATAACAACAAATGGAAAAGCATGCTCTGTAATGTGCCGGTCACAAAGTTGGTAATGAGCTATTGTCGTAAGGCATTTCTTTCCTTCAGCAGGTCTGTTGGCCGTTGCTAGACGCTGGGTTGTGCATGTGGATGTGCTGCAACATATCTGTCCAACGTGTCCCTCACTTGATCGATTGGATTTAATTGCGGGGTACGTGCAGACCGGTCCATTAGCCGAATATCCTCTGGTCCCAAGAACTCGTCTATCTGTGTTGTTCGATATGAGGTTAAGGCCGAATGCACCCGTGAAAAGACGAACATGTCGAAAGAATATATTGTCGCAATAACACTGACCGGCGAGTGTACGAGTTCAAAAATTTGGAGGTCAGTATACGCGCCGGTAACGTTAAGCCTTCCCACACCATATCACCTCGTCCACCAAACCGAATATATTCGACAGTATCCCCGTGTGCATTAAGTATTTCACCTCTCGCCATTTGAGGGTACGTCTACAATCACTGCTCATACTAAATCGGCTTTCATCCGAGATCAGCAGGCGATGCAATTACTCGTTGGTCCAGACTCGATGGTCGTGGCACTATCGCGAATGATGTTGCCGAAGTGCGTGTCTCAATGGAACACAGGTTACTGTGGTTTGGGTAAAGAAACTATCCTAACCAATCACCAAGCAGTCCTTTCAGTCCTGTTAAATATTGATGCAACGGTACCCGCTGTTGACGTGAGTCCCTTCTTGCTCGTTGTACAACGTAGCCTTCATTCGCTACTGATCGTGGTCGACCACCTCCTCTACTTTGAGCAGCAGTGCCTGTGGTTTGGAAGTGTCCCCACATACGTGAAACAATGTCGTGAGCAATAGCAAACTCCAGTTCTTTCAGTGTACCAATGATTCTTATCCGTATGAAATCATCCAAATGGGGTCACTGGTCGATCCTGTGGTGAAAAACACCACCACAGTGGTTTGTAACTCGCTGATTAATACAGACTGTTTTTTCCATTCCTTCAGCAGCCTCGTGTTGCGGGGTCAGCCCCAAGACAGCATCTATCACGTTACAAGAGAAGATGACGATGCTTGATGGCCTCAGTACCGCAACCACACCCAAGCCTTTGTACCTGGTGGCCTAACTGTGCGAAGATATTCAACTACCCTCCCCCTCCACTCCATCTCCGCAGCTGTATAAGAGGGGATCCACAGGCCAAATTCTTGTCACTGTGTATAAATGTCCTTCGATCTGACGCCACTTCGCCGACTTGCACGTCGAAGTGTGCATTAGACTTCATAGATGAAACGCTTATGTAATGGCGCTAGCTCTAGAGAAAAGGGGGATGACTGTAGCAACCATTTTCGAGCCAGACATTTCACGTAATTGGTGAAGTATATGTATGTCTGGGTGTGTTTGTATACTGGTATGAAGTTATTTGTGTTACAAATGACAAAATGACATATATACCATGATATCCCCATTGTTGGACACTGATATTCTGGTTTTGCTAATAGAACAGATGGCTCTGGATGCTGGACAGTGGGTGGGAATTATGGAACTGATACTGCTGTGCAACGATGATTGCGCCGCTAAGTACCAGACAGTATTTATGTGATGAAAAACCGATATATTGTTTGCATACAATGCCTATCTCTCTTTATTTTCAGAACAGTTACATGTTGCCTTTTATAAGGCCAGAAGGCTGCGTACTCTGAGCTTCCAGGATTGTGGAAAACAGAGAGAGAGAGAGAGAGAGAGAGAAAGAGAGGGAGGGAGGAGAGACGTCAGCTGATCATGTGAGGTGTGTCGTTGGATGATAATATCACATTGACACCAAATTTCACCACAATTATTCTTCCCAATGCCACAGTGGACGTGTCATATGATGGAAAGATCGTCACACCCCCTCTTACACAAAGTCTCATCCCTTCATTTGATTCAAATGGTTAAAATGGCTCTGAGCACTGTGGGACTTAACATCTGAGGTCATCAGTCCCCTAGAGCTTAGAACTACTTAAATCTAACTAATCTAAGGACATCACACGCATCCACGCCCGAGGCAGGATTCTAACCTGCGACCGTAGCGGTCGCGCGGTTCCAGGCTGAAGCACCTAGAACCGATCGGCCACACAGGCCGGCGAACTGTTTCAAATGTTTTGAAGAGCACCAGGGCAATTGTAGAAGAGGAGAAACGGAACGATCAGCTGTTGCGGAGCATGCTTTCCAACCAGGTAACCTCCATTTTCGTTTTGAGGGACCCAAGTACTAGCTGCCACACGCGGATATTACGAAACGCTCTACAGGGAGGCAATCGAAATCGCCAAACACCCTAATAATTTCAGTCGAAAGGAGGAGGGCGTGAAATTAAACTGTATATGGATGCTGGTGTTGAAGAAGATGTGTACCACCCCTCCGCCACTGGGTGATGGCAACGGCGATCGACGGCAGCGGACAGCGGCCAATTGCACTGACGTATTCAAAACACGACATCAAGCCTCGACGCGAGAGCACATGGTCGCGGAATTTAGCGGCAGTCAGTAGCGAGCCAGTGAGTGTTTTGGACCTTCCATCGAGCTACAGACTCCCTTGAAGATGTCCTCTGCAGACGGGGACGAAGCGCGGATAATTATAATGGACAGGTCGAGGGATTGTCTGTCGGCAACACCTTAGAGTGAACGGGAATGGACTGGTTCTGGAGGAGGGCATTGTAATCAACGTACACAAACCAGCCACTTGCACTAGCCTAATTTAGTGGCCTTCATGTAAACAAACAGTTCATTTTGGTTCATAATTTCCCTAGTGATATCATAAATAATTGTCAATGATTGCCATGATAATGATAATCGATGGGCAATAACTATCATGATAATTAACATAATTTAAGGACAAGGTGGCCGCCTATCGGGGCACTAGGCTTCAAGTTTTCCCACGTGTTCAATGCTTTTAGCTTCAAGTGATAACTGTCATTTC
Source organism: Schistocerca piceifrons (assembly GCF_021461385.2). Lineage (NCBI taxonomy): Eukaryota > Metazoa > Arthropoda > Insecta > Orthoptera > Acrididae > Schistocerca > Schistocerca piceifrons. Next base: position 636,254,798 of record NC_060139.1, read on the forward strand.
ATATTATGATAATTTGTAACCAAAAAGAAATGACACTGTAACGACAATTATACGTATAATAATTTTTTTCTTTATGAATTTAGATAAATTAATAATAGCAATGTGTTGAATTTCTTTTTCGATTCTTTTCGTGTCATGTTAACGAAACTGTGAGCAACTTTTGAAACGAATATTATTATTTATGTTAGATTTCAAATAATGTGGTAATCAAAGGAAAGTGTATTTAATGTTAAAACTATGGTAAGATGTGAAAATTGTAATTTATACACTTGGTCCATACGTAGGTAATGCATTATGATATGTGTAGTAGAAAACCTGTGGTGAATACCCTACCTGTAGGGGAGCGGGAAAAGGTGGAGGCAGGCGAGGCGGGAAAACGCACACTGGGCGCGGTTCGGCACAACGGGCTCAGTATCACAGTCGGAGGCGAGCAACAGTCGGAAGTACACGTACTGTACCGAGGAGGCTACCCAGGAAAAGTGGATTCCATTGAGCCTCGGATGAACCGATTCCGACAACCACTTGGCATGGCTATATTCTGAGGCACAAAATTGGAAAAATTACGACGCTAAGAAGATGGAAAGTGCCGATGTTGTGTGAGCTTTAGCCGTGCTTGTATGTGTGCCGTGCTGCCCGCTATCTCGCTGCCCGCCATCCGCCGCACCGACTTGCACAGGTCAAACATTTATTTCATCTTTAGAAGTGTATCTGTGTGGACCAGTGCAGAAACTGTTTCTAACCATTCAATAATAACGTGACTTTTACCAGAATTGCTTTAGCCATGACTTATCCTGATCACTGACCTAGACAGGATCCTTACCTCGTATTGTGCAATCCGAGTATCCTAAATTGAAAGTTTAATGTTTGTGTTAATGAAAATTATCAGCAGATTAAGCTATGCCATAAAGGAATCTATAGTTCTGTGTGCTGTTGCAAATGTTGGTAAAGAACAAAAGAGTTTTTTTTTTAATTGAGTTAGCGATGTTATTTAAATAATTTGAGCCAGAAATAATGACAGTTAAATTATTCAGAAGTAAGTCAAAAGAGTAGTTATTCATAGATTGATAATTTTGTGTGTTAATTTGCCTTCAGTACTTAACAGTTTCAGTATAACCACTATAACAGTTTCAGGCCCCCCCCCCCCCCCCCTTTTTCTCTTATCCATTCGTTCAAACCTTGATGTGTACTGACCAGATTTGACCAGTAAAGCTAAATTCTATATTAATCCTAAATGTATTAGTGTTTTTCCATACTTAATAGTAACATAGTGTGTGTGCTTTCGAGATTGCTAATGCTAAGGCAATCTATGCCCGATTTCAGTCTGATCAATATACAAAATGTAGTTCGTAGTAATCATTGCTGTGTGGTGTTGTGTAAATTTAGTTCGTACAAATTAGTACAAAAAGAGAAAACTTTAGTTCCGTGGATTTTTCGAGCTCCAAACTTTGCCATATAACGCATCATTACTACGTGTTACTATGCTTGTACATGCACTCACTTGTACAAGGAAAAACTCACTAATTGCCTAAGTAGGCTGGCGACCGAATTGTTAAATATAGGTAGCATCTACTGTGTGTACTTCTTGTCCATGCGAAAGAATAATTATACTGTACATTTACTTGATGCATCACTGTAGTTATTGACCGAGAATAAGTCCGATCTTGCTTCTATTAGGTACACGCGGTCAACTAATGTACTAAAAATCCTTGTTTATAAGGTGAAGCCCGTGAACTTATTACAGTACAGGCTTTATAGAGCTAACCTACGTCCGAGTAGGGCGGTAGTGTTACAACACCTCCACTATGCTACTATTTGTCGTTTCTCTTACCACCATCACAACCAGCACCACCATCACCTCCGCCTCCATTGCTCCTTAGCGTCATCACGAGATTATAATTTTATTATAATGCTAACTTCGTTGAAGCAACACTGCCACCACCATGAAGCGTATACAGTTGCCAGCACAAGATGCACTTAAGTTTCTTCCTATGCTGACGCTTTGCTAGAGCGTTGGCGGACGTAGTGGCAGCTGATGGGGATGTGCTGTCTCTGCGGCCACAGCTTTCGGCATAAGTAGTGTCGGGCCGGTGGAATGAGAATGTCTGCTCACGCTTCCTCCACTACCCCGAGCAATAAAGAATAGGCTCCCACTGTAGGAAAAAGAATTTGTTTAATGAGCGTACGGACGTGCACCTTGTTTTGCGCGATCGGTAAGGTACTATCATATACAGAAAAGAAGGGAATGGCTCTCATCATTCCCAGTTCATTGGGCTAAACCACTTGCGCATTTTTAATATAAAAATAAAAGGAAAACTTATTAATAAATACATTTATTTTTTATTCGATGCTATTTTTACTACCTTGACATCGCAATTAAATAGGTGGTGGACCATCAACCTAGCAATCCTCATGTAACAGGAAGTGCTTGTCACAATACCTGTACTTGGAAATAAACTTATCACTCTGAAACCATGGTGGAAACTTATGAAATGTGTGTGTAATACTGCATAAAGTAGGCACTATTTCCTTAATAAATAGATAGTAAGCAAGTCCACTTAATCTACAGCACTCGTCCATAAGTCTCTTCTAAACTTCAATATTTACATTACATACATTTTTAGCTGCAAGCCATTTCAACTTGTAACATATATTTTAAGCATTGTCTGTCTTGTCAAATTATAGTCTTCTAGATGCATCACTGGTACATATTCCGGTATAATTTGTTCGGGAATATTTACAATGGCCGGATTTAGTATGTTCCCCGAAAACATCAATGTCATGCATTCATCATTCGACGTTAACAGCATCTTAATGGTTGACTGCAGTGTGTTGAAAGATGCTTCGATGCTGAGAACTTGCGGTACACACTCATCGTCTATAAATTAACGACAAAAACCATTACTCTCGCCGTATCGCATTTGACATCTAATATAACGAGCTTAGTCATCATATGTCATGCGACGATCTGACTTTGTTGCTGTCGGCGTGATTCACCTAATATTCCTTACAACAAAGATGACACACATATTGTTTTTACATTTCTTCAATGTTTCATACCCTACTTAAAACATTATAAATATTAACGGTGGCTTAAAAGAACTCTGTGTCAGTCGAGTAAGAACTCTGAGAAAGAGAAGATGTCGAACAGTACATGTCAGTTAACCTCCTTGGTGCAGTCGGCAAGTACGTATTAGTCGTGGTGGAGTTAGTAAAAATGTGACCATACGTGTATGACTCTAACGCACAATTCTTTATTTTCCTGCAGGTGATGCGAAACCATAGGAGCTTAGAATTAAATTATACAACGTCACCTACAGGTTAAACATCAGCGATAGCAAACATGTTAGTATGGTTATACGAAAGTCATAATATCCCTAGACGAGTGTATCCGCCTATATGAAACTCCGATGCAGATTATTTTCATGTACATTGGATTTGGTCAAGCTCTCTCAGTGATACTACGTGACCACACGGTTGCTGCAGAGGATTTCTCGGGTACCATAAAAATTTATAACCAATAGGACTGCACGCATCAACAGGAGATTACTCCATAAGAACTTCAGTAGGCTCTTGACTGACGGCTAAGCTTACTTACGTGTACAGATCCTATGAGAAATCGTGGACCAATATAACTAATTTGTACCGCCAAACTCCCAAACCATCGGAAGAAGTCATAGCCCAAATGTATGATGCATGCAGTGCACCGATACGAAAGAATTGTATGGATCAAACACGTGTGATTTGGGTACCGAACTACAATCGTGGTTAAGAAAATATAGTCACACTTTCATTTGTAAGAATGTATAAATGAATAAAAGTGTAAGAGCAGTGTGTGTTTCCTTTCTCTCTACAAAATCCTCTGCATGCTAATGTAATAGTATAGTCGTAGCCATGGCTGAAAGGATAAAACATTCTCGTCACGGCGACTATGCAATAACCCACTGTTCCTACAAAGACGCCGAGAAGGAAAGAAGAAGAGGAAGAAAGGTCCACTTCTTCCCAATTTCATCCAAGCTTTAATTATTGGTTCTTCAGGCTGTGGAAAAACTGGTTTGTTTCTATCACTACTAACGAACTGAAGGAGTCCGCTGCATGCTTGCATATATATTTTTAAAAATATTGTTTCAGATAAACTATCAGCTATTGAATGACAGGTTCAGTGAAAGCAGCGATCTCATGTAGGAACCAACATGTCATGCAATGAATTCGTAACCATATGTCGTAAAATGCTGGAATATCCGGCAGTATGGCTTGTGCTTATCACTAAAACTATGGAGCTGAATGATGACCAGTAAATACGAAATCTCCAGAACGTTCTGCTTAAAGGGTAGTGTACCAGTACGTAACTGCATCAGTATATTGTTTGCTATGTATAGGTTCACAGAGAAGTCATGCATTCGTTCCGAATCTGTGACTACGAGGGCCAAAGAAACAGTAGCGACATAAGGAAATAAAATTAAATAAAAAGACCTCCTGTACGTATTGAAGAAAGAAAAGCACGGCAAAAGAGCAGTAGAACCACTCTAACCTTTCTGAGTTTAATCAATATAGTAAATACAAAGATTAACGATAGTGAACGAGTGCTAGGCGAACACAATGGAAACCCTACGCATTAACGTGCATGTATAAGTAGTGTACTATCTCGAAGTCAGCTTAGTTCGCTGAAGTATGTCGACAAAAGATCAAAGTCGTCGAGGAGTGTAAAACTGTTAGCTGTAAATTATGATGCTAAAATTAGGACAGTTGGAACGAGATAATACTCTTTCAGAGAGTCTTAGTCCAGTAACTGAAAATCTTAAAAGACTCTCAAACGCGAAGGCTGGAGACAAGAGTCGGCGTGAAGAAGAAGAAGAAGAAGATGAAGAAGAAGAGTAGGAGAAATAAGGGGAATACACTACTACCGGTTGCAGTAAACATCATAGTGATTGCAAAGAGATAGAACGGGTACACTGTATATGTTCGGAAAGCATCCTATATGCTTAACCAAGTACATCTACATCTACATCTATACTCCGCGAGCCACCTTACGGTGTGTGGCGGAGGGTACTTATTGTACCACTATCTGATCCCCCCTTCCCTGTTCCTTTCACGAATTGTGCGTGGGAAGAACGACTGCTTGTAAGTCTCCGTATTTGCTCTAATTTCTCGGATCTTTTCGTTGTGATCATTACGCGAGATATATGTGGGCGGTAGTAATATGTTGCCCATCTCTTCCCGGAATGTGCTCTCTCGTAATTTCGATAATAAACCTCTCCGTATTGCGTAACGCCTTTCTTGAAGTGTCCGCCACTGGAGCTTGTTCAGCATCTCCGTAACGCTCTCGCGCTGACTAAATGTCCCCATGACGAATCGCGCTGCTTTTCGCTGGATCATGTCTATCTCTTCTATTAATCCAACCTGGTAAGGGTCCCATACTGATGAGCAATACTCAAGAATCGGACGAACAAGCGTTTTGTAAGCTACTTCTTTCGTCGATGAGTCACATTTTCTTAGAATTCTTCCTATGAATCTCAACCTGGCGCCTGCTTTTCCCACTATTTGTTTTATGTGATCATTCCACTTCAGATCGCTCCGGATAGTAACTCCTAAGTATTTTACGGTCGTTACCACTTCCAATGATTTACCACCTATGGCATAATCGTACTGGAATGGATTTCTGCCCCTATGTATGCGCATTATATTACATTTATCTACGTTTAGGGAAAGCTGCCAGCTGTCGCACCATGCATTAATCCTCTGCAGGTCCTCCTGGAGTACGTACGAGTCTTCTGATGTTGCTACTTTCTTGTAGACAACCGTGTCATCTGCAAATAGCCTCACGGAGCTACCGATGTTGTCAACTAAGTCATTTATGTATATTGTAAACAATAAAGGTCCTATCACGCTTCCCTGCGGTACTCCCGAAATTACCTCTACATCTGCAGATTTTGAACCGTTAAGAATAACATGTTGTGTTCTTCCTTCTAGGAAATCCTGAATCCAATCACAAACCTGGTCCGATATTCCGTAAGCTCGTATTTTTTTCACTAAACGTAAGTGCGGAACCGTATCAAATGCCTTCCTGAAGTCCAGGAATACGGCATCAATCTGCTCGTTAGTGTCTACGGCACTGTGAATTTCTTGGGCAAATAGGGCGAGCTGAGTTTCACATGATCTCTGTTTGCGGAATCGATGTTGGTTATGATGAAGGAGATTTGTATTATCTAAGAACGTCATAATACGAGAACACAAAACATGTTCCATTATTCTACAACAGATTGACGTAAGCGAAATAGGCCTATAATTATTCGCATCTGATTTATGACCCTTCTTGAAAATGGGAACGACCTGCGCTATCTTGCAGTCGCTAGGTACTTTACGTTCTTCCAGCGATCTACCATAAATTGCTGATAGAAAGGGGGCAAGTTCTTTAGCATAATCACTGTAGAATCTTAAGGGTATCTCGTCTGGTCCGGATGCTTTTCCGCTACTAAGTGATAGCAGTTGTTTTTCAATTCCGATATCGTTTATTTCAATATTTTCCATTTTGGCGTCCGTGCGACGGCTGAAGTCAGGGACCGTGTTACGATTTTCCGCAGTGAAACAGTTTCGGAACACTGAATTCAGTATTTCTGCCTTTCTTCGGTCGTCCTCTGTTTCGGTGCCATCGTGGTCAACGAGTGACTGAATAGGGGATTTAGATCCGCTTACCGATTTTACATATGACCAAAACTTTTTAGGGTTCTTGTTTAGATTGTTTGCCAATGTTTTATGTTCGAATTCGTTGAATGCTTCTCTCATTGCTCTCTTTACGCTCTTTTTCGCTTCGTTCAGCTTTTCCTTATCAGCTATGATTTGACTACTCTTAAACCTATGATGAAGCTTTCTTTGTTTCCGTAGTACCTTTCGTACATGATTGTTATACCACGGTGGATCTTTCCCCTCGCTTTGGACCTTAGTCGGTACGAACTTATCTAAGGCGTACTGGACGATGTTTCTGAATTTTTTCCATTTTTGTTCCACATCCTCTTCCTCAGAAATGAACGTTTGATGGTGGTCACTCAGATATTCTGCGATTTGTGCCCTATAACTCTTGTTAAGCAAATATATTTTCCTTCCTTTCTTGGCATTTCTTATTACACTTGTAGTCATTGATGCAACCACTGACTTATGATCACTGATACCCTCTTCTACATTCACGGAGTCGAAAAGTTCCGGTCTATTTGTTGCTATGAGGTCTAAAACGTTAGCTTCACGAGTTGGTTCTCTAACTATCTGCTCGAAGTAATTCTCGGACAAGGCAGTCAGGATAATGTCACAAGAGTCTCTGTCCCTGGCTCCAGTTCTGATTGTGTGACTATCCCATTCTATACCTGGTAGATTGAAGTCTCCCCCTATTACAATAGTATGATCACGAAACTTCTTCACGACGTTCTGCAGGTTCTCTCTGAGGCGCTCAACTACTACGGTTGCTGATGCAGGTGGTCTATAGATGCATCCGACTATCATATCTGACCCACCTTTGATACTTAACTTAACCCAGATTATTTCACATTCGCATTCGCTAATAACTTCACTGGATATTATTGAATTCTTTACTGCTATAAATACTCCTCCACCATTGGCGTTTATCCTATCCTTGCGGTATATATTCCATTCTGTGTCTAGGATTTCGTTACTGTTCACTTCCGGTTTTAACCAACTTTCCGTTCCTAATACTATATGCGCACTATTTCCTTCAATAAGAGATACTAATTCAGGAACCTTGCCCTGGATACTCCTGCAGTTTACCAATATTACGTTAACTTTTCCTGTTTTTGGTCTCTGAGGACGGACGTTCTTTATCAACGATGATAATGTCCTCTCTGGTAAGCCGTCAGGTATTTTATCGTTTCGCCCAAGGGGGGGTCCTTCTAACCTAAAAAACCCCCGTGTGCACGCCACACGTACTCTGCTACCCTAGTAGCTGCTTCCGGTGTGTAGTGCACGCCTGACCTGTCTAGGGGGGCCCTACAGTTCTCCCCCAATAACGGAGGTCGATGAATTTGCAACCATTATAGTAGCAGAGTCGTCTGAGCCTCTGGTTTAGACCCTCCACACGGCTCCAAACCAGAGGACCGCGATCGACTCTGGGCACTTTGCTGCAGATATTAAGCTCAGCTTGCACTCCGCGTGCGATGCTGGTTGTCTTCACCAAATCAGCCAGCCGCCGGAAGGAACCAAGGATGGCCTCAGAACCCAAGCGGCAGGCGTCATTCGTTCCGACATGTGCTACTATCTGCTTCCGGTCACACCCAGTGCGTTCAATAGCTGCCGGAAGGGCCTCCTCCACATTACGGACGAGACCCCCCGGCAAGCACACCGAGTGCACACTGGCATTCTTCCCCGACCTACCCGCTATTTTCCTGAGGGGCTCCATAACCCGCCTAACGTTGGAGCTCCCTATAACTAATAGGCCCGCCCTCTGTGACTGTCGGGACCTTGCCGGAGAATCGGCCACTGGCCCAACAGGCGAGGCATCCTGTGGTGGCTCGGAAACGATGTCATCACCACTAGGAAGCACCCCGTACCTGTTGGAAAGGGGTAAGGCAGCTGCCACGCGGCCAGATCCCACCTTCGCCTTTCGGCCAGGCACGCGCGAGCCCACCACTGTCCACCATTCACCCTGGAGTGATGGCTGACCGGTAAGATGCTCACTGCCGAAAGACGCAGCGACATCAGGGGTTCCATGCGATTCCAAGGCCACCGAAGTAGGCATAGGTCTCACCACAGTTGCCCCAACGCCACTACGAGCCGACGCCTGCGCCTCGAGCTCGATGAGCCTAACAGACAAAGCCTCCACCTGCCCCCGAAGAGTGGCCAATTCTCCTTGCATCCGCTCACAACAACCACAGTCCCTACACGTGACTATGTTTACCCTACTCTATACGGTGACAAATTCCCAAGATAATCTTCTGATGAGCTACTCTGATAATCAAGAAACACTCACTGAAATACGAGACGCGAAAACTACGCTAGGTTTTCCCAGAAAAACTATTTAAAAGCTAAGCGCAGCAAATAAGTACAAAAACGCTTTATACAAACAGTACTCGCTGCTGCTGGTGCTCTCGCTCTGGCTGTCACAAGACAACTGCTGATTCAAGTGACTAGTGGCTAACGGCCGCGAAACAAACAAAAGACGGTTTTTAGGGCGCTTTCTGTTCTAAACGATCAAGAAAACACTAAGAATTCTAACACAAGAACTACATAATGTTTTATCAAGAACTGTTAGTTACTATGCAGAGCAGATAAACACAAATAGAATCCCTTCCTTAGTCGATGGTCGTAAACAAAATGCAAAATAAACGCTTTATACAAACAGTACTCGCTGCTGCTGGTGCTCTCGCTCTGGCTGTCACAAGACACCTTGGAGGGAAGGAGTTTGAATGGATTAGTTGATCTGATATTCGTAAAAACTTGGGTTCCTAGCAAGTATCTCCCCGAAGAGATACGATCGAACGCTGAGCTACTGCATACGACTAAAGCAAACAGGCTAAACAGCATGGTAGATGGACGAATAAAAAGCCCGAAAAGTAAGAAGTACGTTAATATTGTGGGAGCAGCATTAGAAGCTGCACATTGGATAGGTAAAGGTAAAGACATCGAGCATAAGAGAGTGAACAATCGATCTGTGGAATACATACACTACGACGACATTAACCATTACGGTTTCTCACAGCATCGTCCACCGTATGGAATAAAGCCCACACGAACGAAATTACGTCAGTCCTGTCCGAGGCTTAGATAAGGATGCATTATTGAATAATTAAGGAAACGATTATCCGATAACTCCATAAACTAGCGAGAAGGACATTTGAACACAGACATGTTATTATACGTCCTTTGGATTATCTATAGCCGGCAGACCTCGTGAATATGAGACAATTTTCACAAGTAAATAAATGTTTCACGTATATTATAGTGGTTATAGATAAATATTCGCAATCTGCTTGGGGTCTCTCTGCTGGTGAAGGCTGCTAAGGAATTAGAGGACGCCTTTGAACAGTTACTTCAGACAGAGAAGAATCGATGTCTTGGCAGTCTGGAAACTGATGATAAGGTGAATTCTACAATCGCTGTTTCAGGCTAATAACTGATCGCTACAAAATACACCACAACACGGCATTCAGTCACATGAGAGCGAGTATTGTTTGAAAAGGACAACGAAAAGCCGCATGTGTGTTCAGTTTAATCTTCGAGGATCATATCAATGCCTCGATGTTTTCCCACAAATAATTGCACAGTAGAATCGCTCTCGGCATAACACGATTAAAATGCGCCATACAGATGTGTGTGATAATGAGTTTCTAAATACAGTATACAATCGCATTAAAATGCTCGATCCACGTAAACAGAAATTTCATGCAGGCGATTCGAGGTGTGATTCAAAATACAAAACAGTGTTTGATAAATCATATCTACTAAATTGGTCAACGGAGATATTTACAGTTTCCAAAGCGCAAAATATAACCCAGCTGAAGGTGAAGAAATTGCCGGTATACCAGAAGTGTTTCTCATAGACTGCGTTGTAAGAAGTCGAAGGAGCGTGGAATTAGTGAAATGGTTGGGCATCCCTTCAAAGCATAACAGCTGGGTGGACGCTAAAGACGTGGTATATAATCATGCACGTATACCTTCCAAGCACACAGTACTGTAATGCTTGCCATACGTTGTGCGTCGTACTCGGTAAAGGTGAAATTCTCGATAGCCTGCCAAACGAACTGCATATGCCCGCGTACCATAACTGGCCAGTGTTTTGTCTATGATCCACCCCAATGACCTGCATGTAATAATCGGAGAACCTCCGAATGAAGCACTATGGGGATCAGAGCCCGAGGGGCCGCGTGATTCGTCTCTAAGAGGAGAACTCCACCCACAACAGAGAATATATGTAGAAAGATGTAATAATTACGGAGGTGGTCGGTGAATCGGGCCAACCACGCTGTATGAATGTTATAACCTTCCGCAAAACGGCATTCGAAGCTACACCTCCCGTGATCCATGTGCTAGTGACAGGAAAACTATCAACCGTCTACTCTGTGGCGACATCAGTGTGGAAAAAATAATTCCATCTGATCACATCCCGGGTCCGGACCGGCCGGCAGTCGGGACAAAGCATCGTCATTGCATGTTGATTCCTAGGGCGCAAATGAATCTCGTAGTTATAACGCTAAAGGCAAAGAGCCCAATGTTGAATGCAATGTGATGTTTTATGTGATAATGACGCAGAAGGACTGAGTAAGAAAACCAACGTTATGTGATCGGTTACCAGGTGGAATATGGTACGGTAGAGAAAACATGGAATATCTTCAGAGCATATACAATGATCAAAGCTTTCTGTCTGAGAGTACCTAATTTGAGCAGGAGTCAAAGTTTTTGAGACATTAGCAACAAGCTGTTCGGAGTCACCAGAGGATATCTATGAGCCAGTTCCGCCCCCAAACCGTATTGTGAAGCGCCCGTCGCAAAGGCAAAGTGGAGGCCAAGTTGTTAGGTCACTAAGCAGGGCATGGACGGGAGCATAGTCTTAAGGATGGAAAACGCGCTTTCACAAGCCGGCGACCAGCGAAACTGAGTACCTTTGCGCAGTAACGCACATAATGCCTGCGAGATTGTCGCTGACACAGGCAAAAGTTTAAGTCAGTGGGCAACTTTGCCTAGGAAAATCGGAAGTTATTTGATTAGGTAGAGCTCGGAAGCGACAAAGTAAAAGAAATGTTTTCATGAAGGCGTTTGTGACAATCGCGAGAAACTTCAAACCCAAGGTAAACGGTAGACTGTTGAGAAAATTGACACTTTTCTAAATTACACTTCATACCGGACGCTTGAAAGACAGAATAAAAAAGGACGGAGATTTTGTAAATGATTCTCTGTGATGGCGGCAGAAGCTACAATGTCATCAAAATAGTTTGCACCACCAGACACAGACGCTGTAAGTTGTCCCATAAAAAAAGTTGAGGACAATAGCGAGAGCGCTTGTGAGTCCAAAAGGCAACAGCACGTATTGGTAAGTCCAATACCTGTAATGACAACTAACATACGTTGTCACTCAGTATCGAAAGGAAGTTGTAAACAGGGATCCGACAGATATTAATAACTCTTTAAAGAGTTTGTCCGGGCGTGGTGTCAGGTATATATCGACTATAGATTGTGCTTTCAGAGAAACTTACCTGTAATGACAACTAACATACGTTGTCACTCTGTATCGAAAGGAAGTTGTAAACAGGGATCCGACAGATATTAATAACTCTTTAAAGAGTTTGTCCGGGTGTGGTGTCAGGTATATATCAACTATAGATTGTGCTTTGACAGAAACTTACCTGTAATGACAATTAACATACGTTGTCACTCTGTATCGAAAGGAAGTTGTAAACAGGGATCCGACAGATATTAATAACTCTTTAAAGAGTTTGTCCGGGTGTGGTGTCAGGTATATATCAACTATAGATTATGCTTTGACAGAAACTTACCTGTAATGACAACTAACATACGTTGTCACTCTGTATCGAAAGGAAGTTGTAAACAGGGATCCGACAGATATTAATAACTCTTTAAAGAGTTTGTCCGGGCGTGGTGTAAGGTATATATCGACTATAGATTGTGCTTTCACAGAAACTTTAAAATCGCCACATAGGTGTACCGTCACGACGGTTTCCTTAGTTCGCCACTGGAATCGGACGGGTCCGGAAAAAACGAGGCCGAGCAGAAGGTTTTATGGTAATATACGCTTGAAAATGGTTGGCACACCCAAACCCAGGAGAGAACAATGATGAAAACTCAGAAGATAATGGATCTACCTGTAATCCCTAAGTGCGTTAGGTACAGCGCACCCCCGATTACTGCCTTGTTGATAACTGGGGACAGAGAATTGGCAGAGAATAGGATATTCTGTATATTGTAATTTAATATCTTTCGGGACACCGGGAGAAGCGGAGGAGAGTTTGTGAGTTTAAGAAGGTTACCGCATTTCATGTGTCCACTTGAATGTGCAGAACTTTACGAAAAGCCACAGAAATAGCCTATACAATGTTTACGCCCATATCCTCATAAGGATCGTTGTGCCGAGTTTTTGCGTTATAAACAGAAGCAATGTTACCCTTTTTGTTGCAGGTATGACGGGTAGCCCAGAGTTTCAGGCAGTCTGTGCACTCACGGTTAATGTAACGGTAAGGGCAGGACGGGAGCGTGGAACGTGTACGTTGCTATTTTTTTATCTGTATACTTTGTTGGTGCGGCTGCTGGTGGGAGCGAGGTCACGGCCTCGACGCTTTGATCGCGTTTTTTTAGTCCCTCACGCATGCTGTTTTTACGATATCGTATCTTTTTTTCAGTCTGCCTGAATACTACTACATATTCCTATTTCATTCTAGATTTGTTCAGACATTTTGCTGGGGCGAATGCAGCCTTCTCGTGCACTTGGCTCGCTTCACAAGCTGTCTTATGCGTTTAGTCAGTCCTGTGGTTGCGCAGTGTGGTGAGTGTAATCTTTCTTCTGAGTTTTTCTTACACATGTGGAGCCTATGACGTCACCTTCGGCTCAAAGTTCCTAGGGGTTTGCCTTGTGAATGAGCTTATATGTATGTGGTGTTACATAATTCCTCTTCCACCACTATATAATCTGCATGCCACCACATGATGCCATTTTTGTCTTTTGCCTCAAAGCGATGGACACCAATAATAGACGAAATAATGTACATGTAATTCATACGTAATCTATAGTGACTCTCACCTATATTAAATGCTAATCGATTATTCTTCGTTTTATTCCTTTTTCCTAGACGGTGTCGGTAATCATGTAGTCACTAAATGAGAATGGGTCGAGCTATCTCAGCCCATGACTCTATTCTCTTCCATCATCAGTGAGCAGATACGTGTGTAATTCTTCTTCTTCATCTTCTTGTGCAATTACTCTTTTGTCATAATAATTATAATGTTGGTTATGATGATGATAAAGAATATAAGCTAATGAAGAGAAGCGGCCACAGGAAGACGATAATGATAAGAGCAATATACGATTAAGATCAGTGGATGAGAAAGTACCATAAATCATTACTGTCATTTGTTTTCTTTCTCGTTCCCAACATCATAAGACATACAATGTACTTACCATGCAGAATACCTGTGGTCCCATCTGAAGGCAGACTTCAGCAAACAACGCCGCCTCATAACCTAACGCTTTGTTTAATGCGCCCAGAGACACCATCACCACAATGTGCGAAGCCCTCGTGGCTCCAGTTCCCGCGTTCAGGCCCGTCATGCTCTCGCTTCTCGGCTGTGTGTCCATCTATGGTGCTGTCACCGCTAACAGGTCCATCGTGCCTGCAGTCACTTAGACCCGGGACGTCTACAGCGCTGTCACACGTATGGGGCTCTCATGGCATCACTCCACCAGCAACGCCATCCAATAGTAGCCGCCAGATGGCTAGTAGCAGTTTCCTGTAGGACTGGGACTGGACCAGTTCAGTCGCACTCCAAAACCACACTACTCAGTGTCTGCAGGTGCATTTAGGTAGTGGATCTCGTATGCCTACTATTTCTACTTCGGAGTACATCGTAAACTTTTCCTCAAGATGTACATAACCGTTTTGCAAAGGGACTTTCCTAAGAGATCCACGTTATCCTTCCATAAAAGGCGGCGGTGTACTATGCTACAAAATAACATACCCTCCCAAAGAAGAAGGTGTTGAGGAGAAAACTACCATCTGCGTACGTTTAGGAGCAAATGACGTGATAACGTAAGTGGTTCCGTGATTCCATCCCTAGTGTTATAGTAACACTTTTTCCGAAATGCAGGAAAGTGGGTCCGTTGAGGTTGTCACATATACTATACTTGTACGTCTAAACCCATGAATTTGACTCATGAAATGGCGTCCAGCTATATCAAACATCTAAGGGATATAGCAGAAAAAAATGGCATGTATCAGTGTTAAGAATATCGAAGACAAAATCTCCTTCGCATGCTTGACGCTACCTTGTGAAAGAAATTGTACCGAAGATGGTCTGCTCGTTAATACATACGGGACAAAGGATGTCATTGTTTTTTTTAACTTTAATGGCATCTCATTCCCTGTGACGCCTTATACCTCAATATTAAAGGCAGCACCCTTCAGTTCATTTTTACACCCTGAATAAATATGAAAGCATACCAGGAGAAGAGCATACTGTGCGGGAACAGAATCGAAAGATAAAGATGTTCGACCCCTTCCCAAATTAGCCTGTCAGCGTCCTAAACACGTTATTCTGTAAGGGCAATCGACAGAACTACTGTTGGGTCAAAAACATGTCAAGTTTACTTTCAGCTCAAAGAGTAAAAATGACCGTAAATGTCTTTATCTCTCTAGATGTCTCAACTCTTTTAATGCAAGCGAAGATCTAGATAATATCTAACTGTTGCACCCAGGACGTCGTACGTGTGGAAGTGCCAACTGTGGAAAAGAAGCTTTCTAGATTAAGAATTTCCACCACCAGCAGCGTTGTCCTTCTGTAGCACCCACTTATTTCGAATGCCTTCTCGCTCTTATAGCAATCTGTGAGAGAGAGTAGTCTGCTTCCCATACATCCACTCACAGAGTGGCATGTACCATATACAGCTGCATGTCAGCTTGTATACTCGTATAATTCAAGTAAAAGTCGTTTCATGTCATACGTTGTGGACCATATAGCACTTGCTCACTGAACTCTAATTTCCTGAGTGAGAAGCTAATCGCAGTTAAGGCATCAGGACACCCATGACTAAATCGCAGGAATGATGCCTCGCACGAAAAAGTCGTCGAGTGCCACTTCCGTGAACTACCATCAGACCCGAAAGCAGAAACACGTAAAGACTACTGTCATCTGATGGGGACGTTCCACAGAGCAGTACACAATGCGTGCAACCTAAACTACGAACTGAAATGACACTTACCCGTCTTTTCCCAAATTTGAGTGGACATAATGCTCATTTCATCTTTGAGCAATTCGGTAATTTCTGCTTATCTAAGGGTCAGCTCTGAGAGCGTCAAGAAATACATATAGTTCTCCAAACACATGAGAGTAAACATTATCTTACGGCTCCTTGACGCACTTTGAATTATGCATGCACCGCTTCTGAAACTTGCTGAGACGATGCATCAGGAGCACCTGCATCTTATTAGAGCTGCGCTTCCCAGTGATCCAAAGTTTCAGCTAAAGTCGAAGAAGGGCGTCATTACTTACGAATACCTGGATTCTACGAAGTGTCTCGACAAAACCACGTTTTCCCACAGAACTGTATTGACCAGTAGCAAACCATAACGTAAGCACAGTATGGGCATGTGGTGAATCTTTTGCAGGGTTTCAACATCTCTGATTTTTGGGCATATTCAAAGCTATATATGGACACGGATGTGCGATTAATAGCAGATGAAATTTCCTGGCAGATGAAAACTGTATGCCGGACCGAGAGTCAAACTCGGGACCTTTGCCTTTCGCAGGCAAGTGCTCTACCTGTTGTGACTTGGCAAGACAGCCAAGCCACTAGGAGGTAGCCGAAAGGAACGCAGGTTGGCGTGAGGTCTGGAACAGTTAAAGGATTTGAATCTAGCAAATAAAGTACGTAGCTGTTGGAATACTTAACTTTAATCCATATTTGGTGAACATCGGTCTGACGGTACATGCATCACAAGATAAGTAGCAATTGATAATGGCGCCTCGCTAGGTCGTAGCGAATGACGTAGCTGAAGGATATGCTAACTATCGTCTCGGCAAATGACAGCGTAATTAGGCAGTGAACCATCTGGCAAAGTCGGCTGTACAACTCGGACGCGTGCTAGGAAGTCTCTCTAGACCTGCCGTGTAGCAGCGCTCGGTATTCAATCACTGTCAGTGGCGACACGCGGGTCCGACGTATACTACCGGACCGCGGCCGATTTAAAGGCTACCACCTAGCAAGTGTGGTGTCTGGCGGTGACACCACATTCCTCCCCCGCAAATCGGCGTACGGTTGTGTTATAAGGCTTCCGCCCGCGACGTGGGGAGGACCCCATGTTGACATATGCGGCGAGGTGGGGAGCCTAACAACAGGCGAGGCTGTGCCACCCGCACCTTGCCATTCGGTCCGAGGGAAGCTAGGAAACGCCTGAAAAACCTAGTCCAGGGTGCACGCCAACATGCGATGTATGCGCCCGTAAAGAGGAGGGGCCGAAGGGTCGACCTCCATCGGGTCGGGGCACCCGACGGGCGAAGGCGCCATGTGGTCCGGAGCGGGCAAGAGTTCCATGTCGGAGGACAGCAGGTCACGGGATGCGATCGGCGGCGCGTGACCCAAGGAGGCGCCCGGCGGTTGCAGCGACGCGTCCACTGCGGGCGTCGCCGGCGGGAGAACATGCGACGGCGGCGGCGCGTCGCCCTGGGGCAAAATGGAAGGCAGCGTCGGTAACACCTGGGGCTGACGCGAGCCAGTAGATGGGTCCCCAGGGCACTGACAGGACGGCACCGTCGCTGAAAGCAGACGGGGAGCGGCAGAACCCGTGCGACGACAGAGGCGCAGCTGATTGAGATGCCGACGCACCTCACCAGAGGCCCCCAAAACCAGATACATAGCGTGGCCGAGGCAGTGAAGAATGAGCCCCGCGAGCCAACGCCGTGAACCTCGATAGGTGCGATAGATTACAACGTCGCCTGGGGCAAAAGCAGGTGTCTGCCGATGCACAGGAACCTGATGCGGCGGATGTAGCAAAGACATCAAGGTTCGATGAGGGCGACCGTGGAGCAACTCAGCCGGCGAGCGACCATTTCGGGGCTGAGAACGATACGAGGACAAAAAGAGCAATAACACGTCCTCCCGAGAATGCGTCTCTTTCAACTTCAACGTCTGTGACTTGAAAGTTCGGACCAATCGTTCAGCGGCACCGTTTGACTGAGGCGAAAACGGCGCGGATGTCAGATATTGAATACCATTGGCCTTGCAGAATGACTGAAATTCTACGGACATGAATTGTGGGCCATTGTCGGAAACAATAGTCTGTGGAAGACCTTCAATGCAAAAGATAGCGGATGACGCTTGGATGGTGGCAGATGACGTCATGGAAGACATCCGGACCGCAAAAGGAAAATTACTGAATGAATCGACCACAACCAACCATCGAGCATTCCAGAATGGACCAGCAAAATCGATGTGTAAGCGTTGCCAAGGGGTAGTGGCTTTCGGCCATGCAAAGAATTTCTGCGGTGGTGTGGATTGTTGTTCGGCACATGCCATGCAAGAAGAACACACATGCGTAATCGCAGCATCGATTCCGAACCAAGTACAGTGTTGACGAGCAAGTTGTTTCGTTCGCACTATACCCCAATGTCCTTAGTGGAGAAGCCGTAAGACAGAGGACTGTAACGAACGTGGGACCACGACCCTGGACTGATCATTATCAGAACGCAACAGCAAAACACCACGTCAAACAAAAAGTCTCTCCTTGTGAGCAAAAAATCGGCGAACCAACGGATCCTTGATCCTTGACTTCGACAAGGGCCATTGCGTGGCAACAAAACGCATAACGGAAGCAAGGACAGGGTCTGCAGCTGTGGCTGTAGCTACACGACGAAAATCAATCGGAAACGATGCGACCACGTCATCGGTTTCCTCATCAATGAACATGCAAGCAAGTTCGGAAGAATCGAATGCTCTATCCTCAGCAACAGGCAAACAGGACAACGCATCGGCGTTTCCGTGCATAGCAGTTGACCGATACAAGCTATCGTAGCGGTACTGCGAGAGGAAAATTGACCAGCGAATGAATTTCTGCGCTGTACGTGGAGGTACAGGCTTGTTCGGATGAAAAATCGATGTCAAAGGTTTGTGGTCTGTGATGATGGTAAAGTGACTACCATACAAGAAATCATGAAACTTAGTAACACCAAATACGAGAGCCAATGCTTCTTTCTCGATCTGTGAATAATTTCTTTGCGCAGACGAGAGCAATTTGGACGCAAAGGCAACAGGGCGATCTTGCGAACCATCTTTGTGCGCGAGCACAGCACCGATCCCAAAATCCGATGCATCCACCATCAACAAAAGGGGTTTCTCGTGATCGAATGGCGTTAGGCAAGTACTGGAAAGCAACCCCGATTTCAACTGGCGAAAGGCACGTTCGCATTCCGTCGTCCAGACGAACGGAACACCGTTACGTCGTAAGCGATGAAGTGGAGCTGAAATGAAAGAGGCGTGGCGCACATATTTATGATAGTAATTGATTTTTCCCAGCACACCCTGTAGCTGCTTCAAATTCTGTGGCGAAAGCAAGGCTTGTATGGCACAGAGGTGCTCTGGACTGGGATGTATGCCTTGGGCATTGAGTACATGGCACAGGTAGGATAAGTCCCGAGCAAAAAACACACATTTTTCCTTCCGCAAGCAAAGACCATTTTGTCGCAAGACCTGAAATAATGTTTTGAGATTGGCTAAATGTTCTCCTTCTGTCTTTCCAGAGATCACAATATCGTCCAGATAGTTTGCTGCAGTAGGGACCCACGCACAAACTGTTTGCAGATATTGCTGAAACAATGCAGGGGCGGATGCACACCCGAATGGCAGTCATTTGAATCGATACAAACCAAGATGCGTGTTAGCCACTAAAACGCGCTGGGATTCTTCGTCCATCGGTATTTGCAAGTACGCATTTGCTAGGTCCAACTTCGAAAAATATTTACTGTGGCACAGTTTGTCAAAAAGATCTTCCGGGCGGGGTAAAGGAAAAGTTGCAGTCACTAGTTGGGGATTCACTGTTGCCTTGAAGTCCACACAAAGTCTCAATTTTCCGGAAGGTTTTTGCAAAATTACTGAGGGTGATGCCCAGAGAGAAGCCTGCACACGTTCAATTACACCTTGTGATTCCAAATCGTTTAATGTTCTTGCGACCTCATCACGCAATGCGCAGGGAAGATTGCGTGCTGTGAAAAATTTTGGTTGCGCGTTGACTTTCAGTTCCAAATGTGCTTTATAGTTCTTAGCGCAACCAAGGCCCGGTGCAAAAATGTCTGAAAACTCTTCACATAGACGAGGAACACTGTCTGAAGGCACAGTCTGGTTCACTGATAGGACCTGATTGACTATAGACAAGTTAAACAACTGAAATAAATCAGCAGAAGAACGAAGGACGTAAAATGACACAAGTTTTGTTTGTCCCTTGTATGTTGCAAGAAGGCTGCACTGTCCTAACACAGGGATTGCTTGTCCTGAATAACTACTGAGCTTAACATTTGCGGCACGCAACGGAGGTGTGCCCAGCTGCTTGTACGTGCCGTGTTTGATCAGTGAAACTGCAGCTCTGGTATCGAGCTGGAATGGGATCACGTTGCCATTAGTGTCCAAATCTACAAAAAGTTTATTGACCTGCTGACGACAAGAGCGACTGTCTCGTGCAACGTGAACTGACACTGGTACAGAATCACTTGCAACTTGACGGGATTTCCGGCGATGTCGACGCACACTATTCGTATGACAAACACAATCACTGTTACAGAGAGTGGCACTGGGCGGAGTGGAATGAACTACATGAATTTCCATGGGCAATGGTTCACGAGCCTGATTATTCTTGGTTCGATTCCGATTCCAGCGCGAAGCAAAGGGCCTGGAATGGTTGTGAGTGTACGTTCTGAGCTTTTTATGGCAAACACTTTGAACATGTCCTTTTATATTGCAAAAGAAGCAAATAGCTAAGCGTGACGGGCAATTCTCACGTGAATGTCTAGTAGCACACCGCGGACATGCATTTGCTTGCTTGCGCGGCACACGTGGCTGAGGTCTTGGCGGCTTTGGCGTGGCCGGGCGCAAGGACTGTTTACTGTTCCATGCAGCTCGCCCGGCGGGCCGGTTAATGTGACACACGGCTGGTGAAGTTTCAAATCAATCCTGAGCAAAGTCAAGTGTGTCCTGCCGATCCAATATGTCTATCACTTGTTGAAGGGAGGGATTGACTAGTTTCAAAATGTGTTCCCTTATACGAACATCAGAAACGTTCTGTGCAATTGCATCACGCACCATAGTATCTGAATAAGGGAGTCCACATCGACACTCAAAAGCACAATCCCTAGTAAGGCCTTGCAAGGTTGCAACCCAATCCCTATTAGTCTGACCTGCCGTACATTTTGTACGAAAGAAGGTATACCTTTTTGCAACTACATTGACTGATTCTTTGAAATAGGCATCTAATGCAGACAAAATTTCGTCGTAGGACAGAGTTGCTACGTCGCGTCGGGGAAATAATTTCACTATCACACGGTACGTCTGGACGCCTACGGCGGAAAGGAGAAAAGGCTGCCGCTCATTACCTTGAATTCTGTAGGCGGCGAGATGGAATCCAAATTGGCGTGACCACTCCGTCCAGCATTCCAGTGCCGCATTAAAAGGACGAAAAGGTGGTGCAACTGCGTGTTGTGGCTGCGGGAGCGGTGGAGCGGCGGCTGCCGCATCGTTTTGCATTGCACGTTGACCCTGGACGAGCTGTCCAAGGGCATCCAATAAGGCCCGGGTCTGCTGATTCTGCAAGCGATAAAATTCGGACAGTACATCTGGAGATTGTGGCGAAGCCATGACACAAGTAAATCAATATAGGTACGAACGCAAAATCCTCGTCGCCATTTGTTGTGACTTGGCAAGACAGCCAAGCCGCTAGGAGGTAGCCGAAAGGAACGCAGGTTGGCGTGAGGTCTGGAACAGTTAAAGGTTTTGAGTCTAGCAAATAAAGTACGTAGCTGTTGGAATAATTAGCTTTAATCCATATTTGATGAACATCGGTCTGACGGTACATGCATCACAAGATAAATAGCAATTGATAATGGCGCCTTGCTAGGTCGTAGCAAATGGCGTAGCTGAAGGCTATGCCAACTATCGTCTCGGCATATGAGAGCGTAATTTGTCAGTAAACCATCGCTAGCAAAGTCGGCTGTACAACTGGGGCGAGTGCTAGGAAGTCTTTCTAGACCTGCCAGGTGGCGGCGCTCGGTCTGCAATCACTGACGGTGGCGACACGCGGGTCCGACGTATACTACCGGACCGCGGCCGATTTAAAGGCTACCACCTAGCAAGTGTGGTGTCTGGCGGTGACACCACACTACCATACTAGCAGATGTTTTCGAGACATTCCGGAATATATGCATGACCACATACACACTGCATCCAGCACTCTGTTACTCCGCATCAGCGCTTTTACGGGATGCTGTATGGAAAAGCACACGTGTCGAGATTGAATTATTGACTGATGTCTAAATATGGCTCGCTTTCGGATGCAGGATTTATAGGGACTTCGCCAGTATGTCCATAGGCACGCCAAGGCGAATAACTCTCGAATGGGTGGATAGTTGAAAGCATCTGAGGATAAGACTTACACCATGTACCTTGATGTCAACAACTTATACAAGAAAACCCTGGAATAATACCTACCTGTTGAAAGAGATTCGATGGCTATCCAAAGACGACATCAGCAAATTAGGTGATTTCATGGGTCCAGTAGCTGATTTTGGTAAATGATATGTCTTGGAGGTAGACTCGGCATATCCTTCTAATCTGCATGACGTGCACAGCGATTTGCCTCTATGTCAAAAGCACATAGTCCGCCCCAATGGTTCCACCGCCCCTCCCCCCCCCCCCTCTAAGAACGCCATGTTGGAGGGATGGAAGGGGGGAGGAGGTGGAAGGAGAGATACATCTTGCAATATGGAGACTTCCAGCAGTACATTAATATGGGAATGGGACTGCTTCGAACCACTCCTTCAAACAGACACGCTGTTTGAAGCAGTATATTGATGTTAATACGAATAGAGGGCTCTCACAATGTGTAACTTTGAGAGAGATGTTTTTAAATTAATGAATAATGCTATTACGGGGAAAACAATGGAGAATGTTAACGCCTGTGTGAATTCCTAAGGGACCAATCTGCTATGGTCATCGGTCCCTGGTCTTACACACTACTTGAACTAACTTAGTCTAACTTATGCTAAGAACAACACACACACCCATGCCCGAAGGAGGACACGAACCTCCGACGAGGGAAATCATGGGGAACTATTGCTATGGGTTACATAGTGATACAAAGCATTATGTCGCAGAGCCAAGTTTTAAACATGCCGTAATCTTCAATGAAGGATTAGCCGCTGTACAGGTGTGTAAATTTTGGATAAAGTTACGAAACCTGTTTATGTTTGTATGTGTATATTGGATCTTTCCAAATTCCACATGTATCGATTTCACTACGACTTTGAGGTGAAGAAATTTGCCGATCCAAAGTTACATTATCTGGATATAGACAGTTTCATCTACTTGATGAAAGGCTGCGATCCGTATAAGGCAATTAGATACTATGATGAAGAATTCGACACGTCCTGCCGATTATCCTTACGGTATTATAAATCAAAACAAGAAGATTATTGGCCTAGTGAAGGACTTGGCGAATGGTTCGCAGATTGGAGTTTGTGGGTCTTACATCCAAAATGTACACATACTATACACAAAGATATACCACGCAAAGGCGAGCTAAGCGTGTGCATATATCAGTCTCTATGGTTCTTCCCGACTGAGGATTCTTCTTCGTCTCCACATGCTGCGCCAAATGAGTATTCGATCGCGCGACCATGAGATGCACACTATCTTGCAACTTAAAATGGGTCTGTTGCACCTGGCGATAAGCAATTCGGCGGTGTGGAGAGGATCAAGTCTCTGCCGTACTCACATTATTAGTTTGAGTGACTGAGTGAGGTATTTAACTGTAAATAGTTTGTGTGTGTGTGTGTGTGTGTGTGTGTGTGTGTGTGTGTGTGTGTGCGTGTGTGTGTGTGTGTGAGACGTAGTTGGATGAATGTTTTGTCATAGTTATGTAAAATATATTTCTTCAATTGGGCTAGCCATTCCAGTTTCATTAGCGTATAAATTTTGTTTTCAGTCGTTCCCTGTTATCGTTTCTACATCAACAAGTTCCAAAGAATCTGTAATAATATATCAATGAAAAGTTGCTCTCAAACATTATGCAAGATGACAATTGCGTCCCTAAAAAAGATTACTATGGGAGACGTAGTTTCTAGTCATGTTATCAAAGACGATGAATGCAGTATAAAAAATTTATAGTACTGTAGCAAAGAAACGATTCTCTCTAATAATTTGAAAATACGACAAATGTGTTACTAAAAAAGATTGCCATGGGAGACGTAGTTTCCAGTCACATGCAATGTAACTAGTCATTACGAGAAAACGTATCTCTGGTGAATTCGATGTATCCCTCTTACAGTCATTAAGAAAATAATTACTGCTGAATGCTTTGTATCCCTTTTACTGCATGAAACCAGAAATGATTGTCAAATACATAAAACCAGAAACAATTGGCAAGTATATAACTCTCTCTTCATCCTTTCACTTATAAAAAAATCTTTCACTTCTCTTACGTAGTACATCCGCATTGAAAAAAGCTTGGCCCTTACGCAGTTAAAGAGTCAGCTGAAAATGGAGGCGCACTCATTCTCTTTCGTAATGCTGGTACACACGCTACTGATGTGGCCCCAACCGTACTCCATCTTTAATTGAAAAATAAAAGAATTTTTTATAGGTAATCTACTTTATCTTTTAAGTTCGGGTAACATTCACGAAAAAATAAACATATGTAGGTATTCACGCATTTCTTTGCCTACATCAGGTAGTGATAAGGTGCTGTGCATGCTCCATACAGCTTCACAACACTGATAAGTTTTTGTGAATACATTCCCAGAAGTTTTCTCATTAGTCAGCCTAAAGGCATGGATGGTGGTGCAGACATAAGTGACAGTGATAACGCACCATTATAAAAGAACAGTTCTTTTAAATTGTCCGCTGATATGTCGCCAGTGAACCATTCCTGATACTGCACGACAGATAATCAAAGCTGGACTAATCAGACAGTGGGAACTTGAAGAAAATGGTCCGGAAAATCGAATAGCTCTCATAAAGCAGGCTGATCAGCTGCATTAACTTCAGGAGTTACTAGAAAATAGCAGGTAATAATTATAACAATAACATACGGGCTAGAGTAATTAATGCTTACTACTACAGTTTTCTTCTTTTTATTCTCCACAGTGCTTCATAAAGGTGCCAATGATGCTCCAACAAAGTCACGTTAAAAGTGACAAATTTGGGATGACACTAAGGAGCTGTGGGGACAGCGGTGATGGTGAGGGGAACGGCCAATAGCAGCACAGTCGGGGTGCCATTTTTTTGGGTCATAAATTACTATAAATAAAATTGGAAGTTATCAATTAAAGCTGAAAGGATTGAACACCTGGGTTACCATGAAGCCAAGTTGCCCACTAGGCGGTCATCTTGTCCGTAAATTATGGTAATTGTCATGATAGTTATTTCCCATTTATCGTCATTATCATGTAACTTATTGATCATTAATTATGACTTCAATAAACAAAACACACACCCAATTGAACAGTGTTTACACAAAGGCCATTAAATTAGGCTAGCGCAAGTAGTTGGTTTGTTTACTTAAGAGAATAATCGTCCTCCCTCAAATAGCCTAGACCCACCCCGTACTGCCTAGGACTTTGTGATCACGCCACAGGCAGACGGGAGCAGTGAAAAAGTAAAAGCAAACTTTACTGATCTCGATCACTTTCAAATTTCATCGGAAGATTCTAAAGGATCCCTAGCGGTTCCACCCCGTAAACCAGAGCTAACATTTCAGTCATACTGCAATGCAAAGGGGTGCGAATACGTTCAGTGGGGTTGCTGGCCCACAGTGTGGTTAGAGGAGGGTTTAATTGTCTGGGACTGTCAGCAGTTTCAGACAGTGATGCTCATCACTGTCGTTTTTGGCCGCGGAATCTGTGGGAACCAACAATGTGTCGATTGTGAGTGGAGGTGTAATAAAACCGCATGATTTCAATTCTGGACGCCTCGAGTGTGACCTCCATCGTTGAACAAGAAAGGAAGGGTGAAATGTGGCCAAGAGAGATTGTGAAGACCTTCCCATCATATTACAAGACACGGTGACGTTGAGCAGAATTGCGGTGAAACTTGGAGACAATGTGATAACCATTAACCCAACTTAAACCTCACTTGACCTTCTCCGCAAGGCGCCACGCTTTCGCACCATTAGAAAGGCGAGTCGTAGGCACGTTTGAGCAAAATTTGAAACTTCTATGTAGTAAATGGAAACAATTGCGTGATTTCCAAAGAATGGTCTTTTAATTTTGCTGTTCAGTGCATTTGCGATTGATAAGTGTATGTAATCATTAGTTTAAGAAATATCGAGCGAACCTACTCCAACAGTGGCCACCACATAAATTTTAGCAATACGTATTGGGGGTCCCACCATTGACAGCCAAGTCCCATCATCATCTGATGGTGACAATGACGGCATTGAGGCACCCTTCCTTCATTTATAACAGCATCTGGGGACACCCAAAATGGAGAACCCATTTATGGTGATGCCATTCTCATTTATGAGCTCGCAGGAGTGGGATCGAGCTGTGGACGAGCGGACTCCTATGTGATCATTCATAATAGCCTTTCGTTGCATACAATGCGCGTGTGTTGTTTTTTGTTTCCAGAAATGTTGGATAATACCACAATTACTTCTGAATGTGTTTATGTGGCAGAAAATGATATGGCTCAATTAGAGCCACAAATACTTGTGATTTAACTACGGAAGCTAGATTGAGGCTCTGTTGGCAAGTGATAGTAAAGAACATTTGTACATTGGGAGAGATGCTATGTACTGACAACTTACTGATTGATCCTTTATCTCTTCAAGACAGGAGACCAGAGACAAAGTGCAGGTGGCAGCTCCAAGTGCTAGTGATCCGCTTCCACAGGGTAAAGAGTAAAGGACATAGCCGGTTAATTGCAAACGTGTGGGCCAGCTGCCCAAGTGTGCAAATTTCATATCTGAGAATTATCTGGTCACTCCATACAGCGTCTAGATGCTGTTGTAAAGTGCGACAGTTCGACGGCACACACAAACAGGCACCTCTTTGGATACGCAGCAAACATGATCTTGCTCTTTAGAACAAAAACGTTATTTAATTCACGCAGGTTAAAGTGATATTGGAAGTGCATAATTAATGAGAAAAATGTCTCTACCCCAGAAGATGGAGAAAAGTAACGTATAATCCTGTTATCGCTACCCATAATGGGAAATGCAGTGATATTTAGCTAGGTGTTCGTTATTGTAAATGACAGGAATACCCCACTTACAGAGTAGGAGAAGGGGAAGGACTAAACCGTCGTTGGCTGGAGGCCACATGGAAGTGCAAAGCCTAGTGTAAGACTGCCCAATAACTAAAGTAGCGGTAGGTTTCGAGGACCACCTGCACGTTAGGAGAAGTGTTGCACCACCAGGGTCCTTCAAAAACCATTTATTGCCGTAGTTGAAGGAGCTCTGGTAGAACAGCTGGACTCCAACTAAATGTTGCTCGATGAGAGTCCCCGCTAAGCTCTGACTTTTCAGTGTATTCTTACATGGAGTGCTGCTCTCAAGTGCTTGTACTTTATGATGCTGCAAGTAATGTGTGTTAGCTCTCATCCTAACAATGAAACGCCTTAATTTTTTTCATTTTTAGAGCTGTCTCTCGTTGTATTCAGTCTGAATGCAACAACAAAGAAAAGTTATTCAGGCTCTTTAGTTCCTGGAGCCTGCTACAAGTTCTTACTGAGCACCAAATTCCGCGCCTCTCTTAGATGTCCTGTGACAGTGTTTGCTGCTGACCCAAGCAATCGCCAGCCATTACTGGGGGTTTGTCTTTTGCTTTGTTATTAACGAAGTTTGTCTTTTAATACTTGCTATTAAACGCTCGCAAATTGTGGGATTATCTGAATCACCCACTCACCTCTCGCAAACTGCAGACTGAACTGAAACACCCATTAAGTTCTCACACACTTCTCTATCGTTGCCTGCCGCGGTGGTCTAGCGGTTCTAGGCGCTCAGTCCGGAACCGCGGGACTGCTACGGTCGCAGGTTCGAATCCTGCCTCGGGCATGGATGTGTGTGATGTCCTTAGGTTGGTTAGGTTTAATTAGTTCTAAGTTCTAGGCGACTGATGACCTCAGAAGTTAAGTTGCATAGTGCTCAGAGCCATTTGAACCTCTATCGTACGTCACGACACGACTCTACACAGCATTCTTATTTAGGTCATTGTTAGTAATCTCACACCAGCTTTCGAGCTTCCAGAAGTCCTAACCTGAATGCTGTCAGGGTTACGTGTGTTTTTATGAGCACCTGCGCACATCTCCTTGGCAATGGCTGTCCATGTCCGCCTCTGGTTCTCATCAGTTATTCGCTTTACTAAGATATTTAAAATATCAATATCTCGCAATTGTTCACTCGTATCACGGCGAAGTGTTCACCAAAATTACTGTAATGAAATATTATATACACCTTCATCCGATTCCATCCGATTAGTGTTCTCCTTCGCTTTTATTATTCAACAACATTTTAATATCCAGATGAGGATGCACTGTGGGATGACACAGAGATTATAGATCGCATAGTGGCTTATTACATACTTGGTCGAAAGATTTTTAAGTGCTCCTCGTCTGCCATTGACCTTAATCAGGTTGTTTTAGCGCGGGGTAGCCGTTCGGTCTACGGCGTCTTGCCACGGTTAGCGTGGCTCCCCCAGTCGGAGTTCCGGTCCTCCCTTGGGCATGGGTGTATGTGTTGTCCTTAGCGTAAGTTAAAGCTACACTAAGTAGTGTGTGAGCCTAGGGACCGATGACATCGGCAGTTTCCTCTCATATAAGTTACCACAAATTTCCAAGGTATCAGATGGTATTAACAAGAAGTCCATACCAGAGTAATACCTTTTCTCATTCAGTTGTTATGGAAATCCTGAACAGACTCCAGGGCCATCGCTACAAGAGAGGCACTGTGTATGGAGAGGTTTAGTGTTAGAAGTCCGAAGAGTACTTTTGTGGAGAACATATTACTTCCTCCCACACATTTCTCGTGAAATGACCAGAGTGATGAATAAGAGATAACGTCGGATGTACTCCCAACCACACATCGTACGATGGCAAGCGAGTTTTACGCTACTGTTTTTCGGTAAAGATACTAGAATCATCTGGGAAAAAGCTTTGGATGTTCAAAAAACTCTCATTGCACCTGTGTGGAGCAGGCAAGTGGCATCTTGTCACCTAGAGGCTCTAAACTAAAATTCGATTCTGTCTGTGGAAAGATGTGTTTCGTTTGTAAAAATAGCCCAACTGTGTGCATGTACTGTGTGTGAAAGGCCTATTTAATCATTTTAGTGAAGTACTATCTTGATATTAATAAATGTTCCATTAAAATTACAGTCTCCGTATATTTAGTTTCTCACACCCCTTGTTTAATTAACAATATTAGGTGTAGTAGGTGCTGCGTTAACTCCTAATTGTGTCAGTAAATATGTAGTGGAATGGGCGTTCTACGTTTCGTCATTCCATAAGTCTTAAGAAAGAACCACCCTAAACTGTTACTGTTCCCAAAATTATTTTTTTCCACATATCTTAACCGTGCAGTTCGCTTACGTTAGAGAAGAACTGCAGTATAGTTCTGTTATACCATAGCTGTAAACAGTAAGTAACTTAAAATACTTAGGAGTAAGCATCTGAAGCGACCTACATTGGAATGACTACATAAAGCAGCAGCAGAAGCCTGGCTGAGAGAAATCTTGATCAAGTGTACTTCATTCACGAAATACGTAGTTTCAAAACCACTATTACTGATAAAAAATCGCTTTGCATTATTGGTTGTGGCTGACCTGAAAAGCGGCCGTATCATGAAGCTGCTAATATCGTAATGGATGGTATGCTTCAACTGAATAAGTAGCAGATAAAGCTCAGGACATCCCCAGAGAAAAGGCAACACATTTCCCAGAAAACATTATAGGGAAAATTCAGAGAAAACAGTCAGTGAGGACTGTGAGACCATTATGTCACCACTATGACATATTCCATTTAGTGATCATACAAATAAGATAAGCGAGATTAGAACCTGTACAGTGGCACATAGAAAATCAGATTCTCGGCGATTAGTTTTTTAGAATTGGACAGAAAAGAAAGGCGATTATACTGCTATGATGTACCCAACGCCATACACTGTAAAACGATGTTGCAGGGCATTTCTTTAGATGAAGGTGTAAAATGTTCACAGATGATACAGCTGTCAATATAAAAGCGGTAACGAATTGTAAGAAGACCTGCGGACGATCAGTGACTGGTGCAGGGACTTGTAGCTGATCATAAGTAAGTGTAATTATTGGACAAAACCAGGGGTAACGATCCACTGCTGTACAATTACACCACTGAAAGTGATATTATCTGCCAAAAAATACTAGAAGAAGACATGTGGAGCGACATATAGTAGGATGTATAAAGCAAAAGCATATGTCAGAGTCACAAACATTTGCAGGAATCGTAAGGGAATGTAATCCACCCACAAAAGAGATGATGTGGAAAACACTACTACCGATAAAATTGCTTTGTGTGATGGGCTGTGGCTCAATTGCTAGGCAGTAGTATCAGTAGAAATGGTCAAGCGAGCAGATAGCGTCGGAAGCTCTAAAACACTGGTAGCATCGTATTATGTTGGCATGCTGCGGGGCAGAGCTACGAATGTTAGATCCCTTAATGTTAAGTAGGTCAGAAATTTAAAAATGGAAATGGGTCGTTTAAAGCTAGGCACGATGGAGATTTGTGAAGTTCGTTGGTAGGAGGAACAGGCCTTATGGTCAGGTGAATACAGGGTTATATATACAAAATCAAACAGTGGTTCTGCAAGAGTAGGTTTCATAATGAATAAGAAATTAGGAATGCGGGCTAGCTACTATGAACAGCATGGTAAATGCATTATTGTAGCCAATATAGACACGAAGCCCAGACTCAGCACAGTAGTAGAAGCATATATTCCAACTGGAAGCCCACATGCACCACAGTAGTACAAGTATATACGCCAACTAGCTCCACAGATGATGAAGAGATTAAAAAAATGTTTCACGAGATATAGTATTCAGAAAGCTAAGGGAGACGAAAATTAAATGGTGATGGGGTACTGTAATGTGACTGTAGGAAAAGGAAAACAAGGAAAAATATAGAGGAACAAGGACTGGGGGAGAGGAATGAAAGAGGAAGCCACATGGCAGAGTTTTGTACAGAGGACAATGTAATCATCTCTAACACTTGGTTGAAGAATCATGAAAGTAGGTTGTCCACGTGGAAGACCCTGGAGGCCCCAGAAAGTTTCAGATTGATTATGAAATGATAAGACATAGATTTCGGAATCAGATTTCAAATTGTAAGACATTTTCAAAGGCAGATATAGATCCCGACCACAATTTATTCTTTATGAAATGTAGATTAAAACTGAAGAATTTGCTACAAGGTATGAAATTAGAGAGATGAGACCTGGATGAGTTGGAAAGAACGAAAAGTTGTTGAGAGTTTCAGAAACATTACTAGGCAACGATGGACAAGAACAGGGGAAAAGAGGAGGAATGGGTGGGTACCTTTGAGAAATGAAATAGTGAAGTCAACAGTGTCTGAGATAATTAAGAAAACAAGGCCTAATATAAATCCTTGGTTAACACAGGAGACAGTGAATTTAACTGATGAAGGGAGAAAATATAAAAATGCAGGAAATGAAGCAGGCGAAAGAGAATACAAACATCTAAGAAATGCCAAATGGCCAGAAAAGAGTGGCTAGAGGGCAAATGTAACGATTTAGAAGCATGTATCAATACGGAAGAAGATATACCGTCTACAGGAAAATCAAAGATATATTTGCAGGAAAGAGAAGCAGCTGTATGAATACCAAGAACTAAGAAGGGAAACCAGTCATAAGCAAAGAAGGAAAAGTAGAAAAGTGAAAGGAGTTTACAGAGCTACGAAATGGCTAAGAAGGAGTGGCTAACGGACATACTTAAGGATTTAGAAGCATATATGACTAGGGGAAAGAGACACACCGCCTACAGGAAAATAGAATAGACATTTGGAGGTAAGAGAAGCAGCTGTATAAATATTAACAGCTATGATGGGAAACTAGGGAAGCTAAAAGGCGGAAGGTGGAAGGAGTATATAGAGGAGTTATACAACGTAGATGTGTTTTAAGGCAGTGTTATAGAACTGGATATGAAGATGTGTTGGGAGATACAATACTTCGAGAAGAATTTGGCAGAGCACGGAAAGACGTATGTCGAAACAAGGTCCCGGGAGTAGACGACATTCATTCAGAATTACTGATAGCCTTGGGAGAGCCAATTATGACAAAGCTCTTCCATATTTTGTGCAAGATGTATGAGACAGGCGATATATCACCAGACTTCAAGAAGATATTAATAACTCCAATTCCAAAGGAACCAGGTGCTGATGGGTGTGAATATTACTGAACTATCAGTTTAATAAGTCATGGTTGCAAAATACTAACCCGAATACCTTACATAAGAATGGAAAAGCTGGTAGAGGCCGACATCTGGGAAAATCAGTTCACAAATGTAGGTACACGCGAGGTAATACTGACCATAAAGCTTCCTTTTGAAGCTAGGTTAAGAAAAGGCAGATGTAAGTTTATAGCATTTTTAGACTTGGAGAAAGCTTTTGACAATATTGGCTGGACTACTCTCTTTGAGATTCGGAAGGGAGCAGGGATAAAACAGAGGGAGCGAAACGCTATTTGCAACTTGTACAGAAACCAAATGACAGTTAGAAGAGTCCAGGGATATGAAAAGGAAGCTTTGGTTGAGCAGTCAGTAAAGGAAACGAAAGAAAAATTGGAAATAGGAATTAAAGACCAGATCGAGCTAAAGTAGAATGGCTCGGTGGCACAGTGGTACAGTGACACGCTACAAATCCAAAGGGCTGGGTTCGGTACCCGATCATTCCAAGGAGTTTTTTCTGTCACTTAGCACTTTTTCCCTCTTCCTTGTTGATGTGAAAAATGCTGAACTGCGCTGTGATTCAGATTCCACATTAAACTTACATCTCCCTATAACCAACTGGGTAAGCTTGGAGGAAGACAACGGAACACCACTTCCAACGCGAACTACGATTTTCGCATTAATGACTCAATTAACTAAGAGAATCAGATGCCATATTGAGGGAATCTTATCCACAAAAGAAGCATTCCACGAAACATTTATTCTGCCGTTTTTTAGGTACTGCCTATCAGTATCCATAACACAAGTTTCGCAGAGAAAGTGTAGAAAGGACGTGCGTTTTCTCACAGGGTCATTCACTCGTCGTGAAAGTATTACGGGACGCTCAACAACCCAGAAACATCTCGCGCAACAGACGTGAAATTACACCACACATCGTTATTTGGAGTACAGGTATAGCGTATCCGATTTTCGATGTAGATAATACTATACGAGAAGCTTTATGGATCATGGAATGGAGGAAATCTGTACGAAGGATGCAGCATGGTGGTGTAACCATATCTCAGCTTCATACTAGTGGCTCTAACCTGCAATGGGGTTTTGGAATGGACTAATGTGATGCTACTTTACCGAACGACCACGTTAAATTCCGCTTTGAAATCATTTTATTTATAAAGGCAAGTAAAGCAAAGATTTCTGTTGACACTGCGGTTCGCATTAAAGACACGATGAACGATATTTGTTTGTGCCATATATAGCTACAAATTGTAATAACGAAATGGCTAATATATACTGAATTACCTGATGAATGTCATGAGGAACACATCGTATTTCCGATCGCTGAGATGGTGGTGGCATTGAGGTAGTTAAACGAGGGAAAACTATCTCCCGTAACTGTAACGTCAGCTCCGATAGTCAAATGATTAAATAATGAGTAAACATAACACTAGTCCAAAGTGGCTGTTAAAATTAGGTCTTCTGCTGTGGTGTGAGGTTTCTTGCTCTTTGACATACGATGGGCAATTACGTAAGATGTAACAGGAATCTTAACATGTTTAATGAAAGCTTCTTATTTCTTCTTGCAATTGTTTACCGAACAACTGTGATTAGGGCTCCAGATATCGTTTCACTTTATTAGTAGACATACTTTAACTAGGACGTTGAAACAAATGACACACTATGGTAATGTTTCATTTCCAACGATACAAGTAAGAACTGAAGCATAGGGATAACCGTTATACTTCCTGTATTATCATTATTCATGTCTTTGGAACTGCACGATTGATTTGAAATATCGCTCTTACCACTGATATCTAAAAATTTCTCCGTTCATACAGTAATATGTATCACAGATCACAAACAAAAATTAAAAACGATCTGCATCGGACAAAACTAAATTGGTACAGAATAAAGATAAATGACTCACGTAATACGATCGACTGCCTTCTATCACGCTCCCATAGTAACAACAGTTACTTGTCGGTCTCCTAGGTAGTGTACATGCTGTTAGCTTGATCAGAAATCAAATAAACCGAAAATAATTTTTGTGATATCACCGCGATGCCCATACTATAAAGCTGCGACGTCCCTGTGAGCAACGACTGTGTTTGGAAGATTACCGTAAATAATGTGAACTAAAAACGTTATCGTGTACTACGTAACTAAAATTGTCACTGCGTATGTTCTGCGAGTTATCATTAGATAAATGATCACTTACTTCCACATATGTTTCACTGTGTTGAAATTTACTGATTGTTAGTACATACTGCATGAACATTCCCTAAGAGTATGAAACACTTTTCCAAACTCCTTCGCGGTTGCAGCTCACACTGAAAGCGCTGCCGAAGTCGTGTAACTAATTGAGTCTTTCAGCGAAGTTGGATACTTCAGAAATTATGTCGGCGTAATTTGCTGACGTTGCCTGACATGAAGTACCACAGGCGTCAACGGTAAGCTCAGACATATTCCAGCGTTTAAAAAGCTGCCACTTTCTGTTTGTTCTTTAGGTGTTGCAATGAGTACATCGTGAGCAGACAAGACTGGTGCAGAGTTCTGATTCGTATGAATTACTCTGCCAATTTAGTTAGGAATATATCGATGTACCTGTGATTGTCTGCTGTATAATGAAATGACCCCGGCGGAAGCAGTGGCCCACGTAGAAGCAGTTTAAGTTTCATCCGAAAAGAATACGCCTGAATTATGATACGGAAAGACTGTTCTTGAGAAAATTTAGGTTTGTATTTATGACTACAACAATGTGTTTACACGAAGACTCAAAGCCGAAGAATGACGGTTCATAGCTAGATAGATGTCCAGCTTTGGATGGATTGATATGGCAGTCCGTCAAAATTAGTACATAAGCTTATCATTTTAGCAAAACATGGTGTTATGAGTTGTCATTTCAAGTAATCGTATGTTTTAGTATTAGGTCCTAGCAAGCAATTGTATAATTATCATTGACTATTTTAATGAAAAAATAATTCGGGATTAGTTAGCTGCAGCAATAATGTTTAAAATGAATTGCCAACATTTTTAGATGTGAGTACTGATGTATAGGAATTATAAAACAAAAGAATGTTTCAGTTTGCCACTGTCATTTTGGAAATCACTCTATAGATACATAATGAATAACATTAACAACCAACGTAAACTTGTACTCAAAGCTAATTATTTCCATTGGGTGTACCTACAAGTGATATTTCCACATCGATTGACGACGCCCCGTGGGTTATTGTAGTAAAGATATAAGT
The DNA here is from genome assembly GCF_021461385.2 of Schistocerca piceifrons. NCBI lineage: Eukaryota > Metazoa > Arthropoda > Insecta > Orthoptera > Acrididae > Schistocerca > Schistocerca piceifrons. The sequence continues at coordinate 636,290,389 of NC_060139.1, forward strand.
GTAAAGGAAATTGTAAGCAGTGGTATCATCTAGAGCTTATATTTGTCTTAATTATAAATTAATATTTTGGTTGTTATGCCTACCGTAACTGATGAAACCAGTGGATATTAGAATGAAATTTTCACTATCGAGAAGACACCACCGGCGAAACACATCACCAAACTCTGGTATCCTTCCTAGTGCCTGACACACAGGGGCGGCCCGAAAATGGTTGGCCTCAGTTGCCTCTGGTGCTCCGTTACAGAGAGTGTATAGCACGGTTCTCCGCTTCATCCTTACTTCTTCAGAGCTCACTCCGGGTCTCTGCACTTCAGTCTGTAGCAGTGCTGTTAGTATAATTCCGTACGGTTAGTGTGTTTCGTTTTACGGAAATGTTTTACTATCATAAGCTACAGGAAAAATTTATCTCGATCTTTTGTGTAACTACGAGGACTACATGAATGTGTAGCATGATTTGTTCACAGACATAAAATCATGTTAATACCGATATCATATTGGTATCTTGATTCAGTGACGGTATGATAATAGGAGTTTATAAAAGCGTGTGTCAGTTGAGAAGAGCTTTAAAACACCGTGGGAAAAATAAAATTGCATTCCAGTCATTTAATCCGTTTAGGAACTCTACATAATGCCATACAAAGATTTGGGCGTCATGAAGAATATTTGTATTACTGCTATGATTCTGGTAGGCAACAATTTTCAGTCCCTGTTTTATGGCAGATGAAAATGGATCTTTTCGCTAAATCGATTTTGCTTGAAATTCATCTTTTGTTAAGTCCTAATTTCGGTCCAGTGGCAGTTTCACTTTTACTCATAATACTTGGATAGCACTGTTATGATGTTAACGGGCAGCAAAGCTTGGCACTCTAGCATGCGTGTCTCTTGTTACCAGAAGTTTGCAATGCTGCAGTAGAACCATTAAGGAGTTCCTTAAGATCAGATGAAAAACAAAATAATAAGTAAGGTTCACCAGTACTGTGAGCCAACTATTTCATTAACGTGACTGATCTACAACCAGTGTTATGGGACGTGGAACATCATGTGCACAAAGACCGTAATAAAAAGAGATACAGTTGAAAAGCTGCTGTCCTTGAACATGGCAATAAGCGTGATACAGTTTACGAGAAGTATAAAGAACGTATACAGAATACAGTTACCGCTCATTGCAGCAGACCTTCTAATACGCCAGTAGGAGAGAGGATATCCTTTTTTCCGATAGCGGTCTTCGTACTCATTACTTTCTACGTTCCTTGTTTCCGGTAGTAGAAGTATCACATTTATGAAATTAACGGCTCTTTCGTTTCTCCATCACTATATTCCTGCAGACAATAAACCAATCGAGCGCCTCTTGGTAAGCACACCAACATTTTATCTGAAGTGAAATAATAGTGTATATCTTTCGGATTACGTGACTTAACACTGCAGGGCTAACATGAGAACAAAATAAAGCAAAGCCGAGCGGCAGCAAGAAGCATTTTCAGGCAAGGACAAAGCTAGATATAGGGTGTAACAGGTATACGTGCAATTGTCACTGTAGGTGGTACCTTAATATGTACACCCATGAGTGGGCTGTTTGATTTTTCTCTATTTCGAACAGTTTTCACACAAACGCGTCACAAATTTTGTTACCTGATGTTTTCTGCACGGTCGCAGCTGCACCATTATGTGGATTATACCTGTCATTATAGACTATCAGTCCATCCATCCAAACTTCTACGCATGAATTGCTGTTCGGAGAATATAAGCATTCATTTCTTTCTCTTTCTACAGATTCTCGGAGGCGGCTCTAACCAGCCTAATAACATAATACATATAATAGTTACAGTTATTAGTCGGCTAATAATGCACATAATATGTAATGTTGTTCAGTACACAGTCCACAGTGTCAACAGAAATGCACGAATACCCCGTTACATCCTGTATGGCCGGGCCATAGGAAATGGTCTGCACGCTGGTGTACAAATCTGCAACACGGTAGCGTGCCAGTCACAGCGCAGCAACTGTTATGCGGTTGCGTCAGCTTCGCAAATCTGGGTGGGGAATGTTCTAAACCATGACTGCGTAAGATACTGCTGCAGGGCGACCTTGAACTACATCCACCTACCTCAGCAAAGAATCGCTCTGTCGCAGTTACCCAAAGCTTTGTGTATTATGGTTTGCTTTGTGTTGTGCGTTGCTTGTTGTTTTCTTTTCTTGTTTTTAAATGAGTGAAGAGGATAATGGTAGTCAATCAGAAATGAGAAGAAAAAAAGCGGAACAAACAGTGACAAGCGCTACCCACTGTAAAATTTTCAATACCTTCCTAAATAACTGAATCTAGGCGAAGTTCGTTGAAAGCAACTGATGTGTCCATAAACACACTCCGCCAACAAGAAAGTCGAAATGCCCATAACAATGTGGCAGGTCTATCCTCAAGTTCACATAAGGACTAGTGGTACCGAAAAATGTTGAACTGCATTTGTACAGTCACGGGGCGGTCAAACCAGCTTATGAGCCAATGGTCTTACATGGACACAAGTGTTGAGTACAGCAGATCATTGAGCAGCTTGTCGAAATCAGGGTCATTTTGAATAATAGGGATGAAATCGCCTTCCAAAACCTTCAAATACATCTCTGTAGTCTCCGTGCCATCAAGGAAAATTGCACCGATAATTCTGTGGCTGAACATTGCACACTAAATACACTCCTGGAAATGGAAAAAAGAACACATTGACACCGGTCTGTCAGACCCACCATACTAGCTCCGGACACTGCGAGAGGGCTGTACAAGCAATGATCACACGCACGGCACAGGGGACACACCAGGAACCGCGGTGTTGGCCGTCGAATGGCGCTAGCTGCGCAGCATTTGTGCACCGCCGCCGTCAGTGTCAGCCAGTTTGCCGTGGCATACGGAGCTCCATCGCAGTCTTTAACACTGGTAGCATGCCGCGACAGCGTGGACGTGAACCGTATGTGCAGTTGACGGACTTTGAGCGAGGGCGTATAGTGGGCATGCGGGAGGCCGGGTGGACGTACCGCCGAATTGCTCAATACGTGGGGCGTGAGGTCTCCACAGTACATCGATGTTGTCGCCAGTGGTCGGCGGATGGTGCACGTGCCCGTCGACCTGGGACCGGACCGCAGCGACGCACGCATGCACGCCAAGACCGTAGGATCCTACGCAGTGCCGTAGGGGACCGCACCGCCACTTCCCAGCAAATTAGGGACACTGTTGCTCCTGGGGCACCGGCGAGGACCATTCGCAACCGTCTCCATGAAGCTGGGCTACGGTCCCGCACACCGTTAGGCCGTCTTCCGCTCACGCCCCAACATCGTGCAGCCCGCCTCCAGTGGTGTCGCGACAGGCGTGAATGGAGGGACGAATGGAGGCGTGTCGTCTTCAGCGATGAGAGTCGCTTCTGCCTTGCTGCCAATGATGGTCGTATGCGTGTTTGGCGCCGTGCAGGTGAGCGCCAAAATCAGGACAGCATACGACCGAGGCACACAGGGCCAACACCCGGCATCATGGTGTGGGGAGCGATCTCCTACACTGGCCGTACACCACTGGTGATCGTCGAGGGGACACTGAATAGTGCACGGTACATCCAAACCGTCATCGAACCCATCGTTCTACCATTCCTAGACCGGCAAGGGAACTTGCTGTTCCAACAGGACAATGCACTTCCGCATGTATCCCGTGCCACCCAACGTGCTCCAGAAGGTGTAAGTCAACCACCCTGGCCAGCAAGATCTCCGGATCTGTCCCCCATTGAGCATGTTTGGGACTGGATGAAGCGTCGCCTCACGCGGTCTGCACGTCCAGCACGAACGCTGGTCCAACTGAGGCGCCAGGTGGAAATGGCATGGCAAGCCGTTCCACAGGACTACATCCAGCATCTCTACGATCGTCTCCATGGGAGAATAGCAGCCTGCATTGCTGCGAAAGGTGGATATACACTGTACTAGTGCCGACATCGTGCATGCTCTGTTGCCTGTGTCTATGTGCCTGTGGTTCTGTCAGTGTGATCATGTGATGTATCTGATCCCAGGAATGTGTCAATAAAGTTTCCCCTTCCTGGGACAATGAATTCACGGTGTTCTTATTTCAATTTCCAGGAGTGTAGTCACTAGTTGAGGGTGAAGAGACTTCCCTATCGCGAAATGCAGATTCTCAGTCCCCCAAAAGCGCCAGTCTGACGAACGCATCCAAATAAACGTGGGCTTGTCGCTAAACCGAACCATACTTGCTTATACTAATTTCCATCACGCCCTTGGAACAGGAGTGCAGTTTGAACATCCAAACGCAAACCGTTCAGAAATTATGACCATTTTATTTCATATTGTACAATAATTGTCACCCTGTAACACCAAACAGATCACATTAGAAGCTCTGTTATTTCACAGTATCGGAACAATGCGCTCTCATTAGTTTATTCATTTGTTTACTGCATTCGATAGGTTGTTCACAAAAGCAAAGAGCTAGCAATAGATGAGGTGACGACCGCCTTGCCGAGCTGAATAAACCGGTTCGCATAAGGCAAGAGACGTTAAGCACTGTCGGGCATGACCAGTTCGTAGATGGGGGACAGTCGGGTTACGCCGCCTTATCGTCGATCGTTTTTCCTTTGCTTTACGATATAGAAGATAAGAGGACTCGTGACATAAAGTCCACGATCACCAGCCTTTGCACCAGTGTCCTGAGCTAAATTCCAAATCTATCCGCAATGTCTCGTGAAGTGAGAGATGCTGACACTGTTGATGTTCATCCGCCCCTCGGATGGGAACGTTAAGCTCGGTGGGCCCCCTGGTGCTCTTAGAGACGAGCAGGGTATGTGCCGGCACCGGATGACACCCTCTCCTATCTGTCACCATGTGTAACATAACACGAAGACAACGGTTCAAACTCGCGTACGGCCATCCTAATTTAGGTTTTCTATGGCTTACCTAAATTGCCTCAGGCAAATGCCGGAATGGTTCATTTGAAAGTGCACGGTCGACTTCCTTCCCCATTCTTCCCTAATCCGATGGAACAGATGAACTCGCTGTTTCGTCCCTTCCTCCATACTAACCAACCACTTACAGATATCGTATTTCGCGATGGTTAAGTGCTCGCGGGTGTGGAAGATAGGGGAAACCTTTCAAATTAGGTGGCCTCAGAATGTAATATGCCAATCATGACGAAAGGGAGAGTGTAGGAAAGAAGCTATTCGTGGACTAGCCGGCTTGTCAGTGGTTGGCGATTGTCTGCAAATGAGTTCTTGCTTTCTAGTGGGTAGGTTTTCTTCCTGGTGTACGCGGAAATACACTGAGTATCTTTCGGTAGATGTTTCTTTAGGCTGACATGTGCGTGCTTGATGAAGCTTCTGCTCCGTGACCGTTCATGGCCCGTTGGAGAGGGATAGCCCGAAGTTAGTAGCTGTCCTGTCTGTTGACGTCGTCAGGCTGCTTAATAATTTGAATCGCCTTTCCAGTTTTGCGTTTGTGCGTCCACGACTCTTACACCTACACACGGGCTTCCTGGAACAAGGTACGTTGTCCACAGACACGGTCGGGCTCCGTTGTCGCTGATTTATTACGCTCTATTATCCGCCCATGGAGCTCATGTTTCGCTACTCGTATGCTAACTGGTCTCCGTGTCTCCCCTAGGGAGGCACTTCACACTCACAAAGTAGTTCATATACTCCTGCAGTATGTAGTTTGTTGACTGTATCCTCTGTGAAACCTATCATTTTGTGGATACTGTGGTTGCTGTGGAAAATCATGGAGGACGCTGCGTGGTCCTTCACTGACGCTCTTTATATGTAAGTGCACTAGCGGAAGCTTCTCTTCCTTGCACTCCCTCTTGTCTTATTTCGGTTGATCATGGCCGCGTTTCCCATAATATTGTTGGCGCGAAACGTGTGGTGTAGCACCCTCAATTCGTCTCTGATGTCTTATTTATCCGGTACGATTAGAACTGAATACTTCTGAGCTTGGTAGTGAGGAATCTCAGAGTGCAGGTACCGACTTGAGTGGGTTGGGTTACGGTAAAATTTATGTCCCAGTATGTCATGCGCGTTTCCATATAGCTACATGTCCAAACTTGAACGCTCAGTTGTTTTCGGTTCCGTGAGTGAAATGTATGTTCATATGCAAGCTGTCTGAATCCTGAAGGAAGCTTCCCAACTCCACTTTCCCCGTCCCTTTCTGGGTGTTCTGATCTGTAGTACCAACTTTCAAAATACCTAATACACTCTGTTGATCTTGAAATCTCTCAACACTGCCTTCATGTAACGTTCCGTATTTTAGTAGTTCTTTCTTCACGCTAATGGATTTTTCTGTTTAGTTTTCTTCTTTTCTCAGTATCGTGTTGCACCTGTGTTATATTTTTAAACATTGGCATCTACTTAGATATTCCGCAAACTACCTATGGCGCGTGGCGGTAGTTGCCCGGTACCATCATTAGGCATTTCCTTTCGTTTTCCATTCGCAAACAGAGCGACTGTCTACATGCCTCCGCATGAGCCATTATTTCCTGTATCTTCGTGACGGCAGTAGGCTGGTTCAACACTAGCTTCAAATGCCTTCCCTTCAGGCCTTCCCATATGAGTCCTTAACACCCACGTGTTGTTCGGACCTAACGGAAACAAATCTAGCAGGCCGCTTCTGAACTTTTTCGATGTCTTCCTTTAATCCGACCTGGTACGGATCCCGAGCTGTATTCAAGGACGGATCGCACCAGCGTCCTTAGGTGGTCTTCCTTACAGATGAACCACACTTTCTTAAGATTCTTCCACAAAACCGAAGTCGACCATTAGCCTTCCCTGCCACAGTTCTCATATGCTCGTTTCATTTCACATCGCATTGCAGCGTTACGCCCAGATATTTAAAGGACGTGTGTCGAGCAGGGCACTACTAATGCTGTATGCGACCATTACGTGTTTCTTTTCCCAACTCATTGGCATTAAGCACAATTTATATCCTTCTGTGCCTGTTACGTCTCCATATCCGACATCTTATTATATACGGTCTAGAAGGTAAGAAGAACCTCACTAAAATGAAAGCACTCGAGTTATCGATTAGACTGCTTTATTGAGCGGGACAAATTTGAACAGGCAGTAAGTCGGCGGTGCAATGCATCGCCCGCGATTCGCAGCTAGTCGACCTGCGCCTTCTGCACGAGCCCGCCGGCGTCCTGCGCGCCCCCGACGCCCGCCTCGCCGCCGTCCGCTCTCTTGCCGGCCAGAGACGCCGCCTCCGACCAGTCGTCGTCAGCGGAGCAACGGCGCTTTCTCCTGCGGGGGGCGCGCGGGCAGCAGACGGGACGGCGGCGACGGCGGCGGGGGCGCCTACACGGCCTGACAGATGCCGAAGGCGTTGAAAAACTGTGCCGAGAGACTGCGTCCAGCTCGTGACGCCACCGAGTCTCCACTAACTTACCTGCGCCTCCTGCGCCTGCAGCTGCGGCGTCGTCGCCTGCGGCAGCTGCGACGGCGTCGTCTCCGGCAGCTGCGGCGGCGTCGCCTCCGGCAGCTGCGGCGACGCCTACGACAGCTGCGGCGACGCCTGCGGCAGCTCCTGCGTCGCCTCCGGCAGGCTAGCTCGTCCGCCTTCAGTCGGTAGCGGCCGCCACGGCAAACCAGGGTGCCAGCCTTGGTGCCTCTCTTCAAGGCCAACAATAGGAGCGTCTTATCCACCTGTCGACAGATGAATTTTCAGCAACACAATTGTACAGTACATCACTACACTTCGCATCCACCGAAACACAGCTGACCCGAAACTTACCTCATCCTTGTCGGAGGACTCATTCTTGAGGTGGTCGAGAATCTGCTTGGCGGAGCAGCCGTGCGGACTCCCCATCTCCCGGACCGCCTCGATGACGAGCGTCGGAAACCGCCGGTGACTGCCAGACGCAGTCTCTTTCCCTTGTTCTGGCGGAGGCATTGTTGGCGAAAGGTGGCTCTTCGCGTTCAAAGCACCGTTGGCGGGATAACCTCCCTGTTCCAGATGGTGGCGGCCGAAACTGTTGCCTAGATACGCGCCGCTGTCTTTCATTTATACTGTCTCCACAATGAACTGCGTCATTTCCACAGAAACTTGTGTGACTTTACGGCAGGGGCTCTGTTTACCTGCTTTGTTGTCTGGCTGTTAAGCCTTAGTTCAGTATTTATATAGGCACACCTGGATTTATAGTGTGACACCAAGTAGGATAGAAGAGTGTTTGAGACACTGTGAACGCATTCGGTAGGCGTTTTTATGTCACCGTGCAATCTTCTCAATTCATCGGCCACTATCTCCATAAAACAATCGTATGCTGAAACTGAAGCCAAAGTAAAAAATTCACCATTTAAAAGACCTTCAAGCACTTGATCGCTACCATAACATTTGACATGCTTACCCAGGCCCCTTGATTGTACACCATTATCAGAAAGTAATTTTCAACAATGTTTAGTTCGCCGCCTTCGGCTACAAGAATGAATTTACATATCACTGTTAATGAAAATACGTAATTCTTGACTGTATCGTTTTTAAAGCGTAATTTTGAGTACGAATATTTGCATATGAGCCTTCGGAGACAGCCGGCCGCGGTGGCCGTGCGGTTCTAGAAGCTCCAGTCCGGATCCGCGCTGCTGCTACGGTCGCAGGTTCGAATCCTGCCTCGGGCATGGATGTGTGTGATGTCCTTAGGATAGTTAGGTTTAAGTAGTTCTAAGTTCTAGGGGACTGATGACCACAACAGTTGAGTCCCATAGTGCTCAGAGCCAGAGCCTTCGGAGACAAGAACAACCCATCCACACAATCGCCGTAAAAGGATCACTCAGCATGCCACACAGGCTGGGACGAAAATGCAGTTACAGTCATTCAAGACAACATACTAAAATTTACGGTTACATTTCACATATAACCAGGGCCACATTATTAATTACCTTTTAAACGACTGCTAAAACTCTAAAAAATGGTTCAAATGGCTCTGAGCATTATGAGCCTTAACTTCTGAGGTCATCAGTCCCCTACAACTTAGAACTACTTAAACCTAACTAACTTAAGGACATCACACACATCCACACCCGAGGCAGGATTCGAACCTGCGACCGTAGCGGTCGCGCGGTTCCAGACTGTAGCGCCTAGAACCGCTCGGCCAATCCGGCCGGCCGCTAAAACTCTAAAATCTTCAATCATAGAACACAATGAAGAAAATATAAATATTAAAGAAAACTTTTGGGCACTGACAGCAGTCCATAAATTAACCCTTGAAAAATTCTATGTGAAGAAGGAATTCCAGGATGCTTTTAGGAAGCCTTCTGCTCCAACAGCACTTATCATGAAAATGTATTACAAATGGTTAAGAAAGGTTAGCTTAAGAGTAAATATTTGCATAAGTTATTTCTTTGTTTTAAAATAAAAATTCCAGAATAGCTACGGCCAGCTATGCAGTAAAATTTATATTCATTAGGTTGACCCACATGACATTAAAAGAAAAACGACCGTATGAGTGCGTCTCAGCCTCAACTGCCGTTTGTTAATTAAAGCACCTAATAACACACGTGTTCATCAACCCTCAGTACAAGACACCATCATGACTCCATAAAAGAAGCTTAACAACTTAGGAATCACGTAATCATTTCTCACGATCATAATGTATATTCAAGTTGCCAAATAAGCGACTTAAGACTCCGTTTATCAACTCTAAAAGCTCTTTGGTTTCCATAATCCTACAAGAGAATAAGTTTTAACTGCTCCTATTAAGCGCAATAAAGCCTGCGTATGTTAGTTCAACCGTTTGACCTAGATTGACGTTCAAAGTTTAATAATAGAATACCAAATACGCACAGGTTATTATTTATATCTCTTGCGTCGCATTCACCTTAACTAACAGTTTGCTGTAGAGGCTCTGAGCACTATGGGACTTAACATCTGTGGTCATCAGTCCCCTAGAACTTAGAACTACTCAAACCTAACTAACCTAAGGACATCACACACATCCATGCCCGAGGCAGGATTCGAACCTGCGACCGTAGCAGCCGCGCGGTTCCGGACTGCGCGCCTAGAACCGCGAGACCACCGCGACCGGCTGTTTGCTGTAGAACACGGACAGGTCCGGAATTAATCACCATTTAAATTATAGAGTTTCCTCTAGTACAATAAATCGATACTCCACTGCAGGTATTGCCGTGAATCTAAACTTGATTCCCACGTCAGCAAGCACATAAAAACTGCAGCGCCACATTGCAGAAACCACAATATTGCTCACCAGTGATACGTGGTGTCGATAATAGGCAGGGGAATCAATACATCTACATTCCCTGTAAAGGCAGTTGACATCAAGTACATGAAATCCAGATTAAGGCGTTCCAGGACCAGGGTCGCACGGTTCATCGCATTAAGCAAGTGAGTCATTTACGATCCCGGACTGCCACCCGCCAAAAAATCACGCCCGCAGCCACACCACAGGAATTGATTTCTAGTCACCAACGTTTTCACTTCGTGGCATCTCTGTACGCCTACCGTTCCACGTTTCGGACACCCGTTAACCACAGTTTCGGCACCGTGCACGGCCTACGGCTTTGCCGACGTGGCTCACAGCCGAAGATTACAAGACACAAAAGAATTAATGACATTAGCTGCCACTCGGCATTGATTTACATCAGTGGCAGAAGTTTGAAATTTGTTCCGGACCGGATTCGATTCTGGATCTATTACTTAGGGTCTCATGCTTTCATGGGAAATTCCCCATCGCAACCCCCTTAGATTTAACATTAAGAGAGCCCTGTGGACAAAAGGGCGTTCTGGTTAGCCGGTACGGTAGCTCAATGTGTTCAGTCAGAGAGTTAGGAACCCTCTGTAATACTTATAAAAAACTGAGTATACGGATCAACGAACAACCTGAATGGGTGTCATTGGACGTCCGCCCCGAACAAATTCAGTGAACAATATAGAATAAAATGAGATAAAAAAGTAAAAATAAAAGATTAAAAAAATGGTTACGATGTTGGAATACCAAGCGGCTGAACCGCCAATATATATTCACTGTTCGGTTTATTAATATTTGTCTGTGTCGTGGTGTAACGTCCGTTTGCAACACCGACATGTAAAGTAGGGAATTACAAAGATTGTACCAAAAGTAAGGTCCCCAATGAGCTAAAGCCTCGAGGGAAGGTGCTGGGCTAAATCCAACAACAGTGCCGTGCGCATTGTTTCGCCTACTCTCGAGCCCACCCGTCCGCGGATCTCTAAGTCGCTCAGTGTTGGCTTGGCAACCGTCAAAGGTGGAAGTGTTCATCGCCGCTCCCGCCAAGTGCGAGTTTCTAGCAGTAATCCGGTTTCTCCACACAAGGAAGATACCGCCCATGGAGATTCTTCGGCAACCGACTGACGTTTATTCTGAATAGTGTTTGTCCGTTCAGGACGTCCGCAAATGGTGCAGGGCATTTGCCGAGGGTCGCACGGAAGTTCACGATCAAGAACGGAGTGGAAGACCGCCGGTTTGGAATGCGATTGTCAGTGAGCTGCTCAAAGATGGGAGTGTCACTGTCCGTGAACTTGTTGTACGCATTCCTGAAGCTTCCCAAGACACAACTGAAAGAGCTTTAACAGAAACGTTGGATTATTGCAAGTTGTGTACTCGCTGGGTCCCCCGCATGCTGACTGACGGACACAAAGTGCAACACCTTGACTGTGCTCGCAAGTTTCTTTAACAACATGAGGGGTATGGCGACTGCGTTTTGGGATCAGAAGGGGATACTCTTCATCGATTTCATGCAACCTGGGAAGAAAATAAACTCAGACAGATATTATGAAGCATTGACCAAACTCCGGCGAGCAATCTAGAATCTCCGGAGAGGACGACTGAAGGAGGGAGTAGTGCGTTTTCACGACAACGCTCGACCCCACGTTCTCGTAAAACACAGGAGCTTTTGAAGAATTTTGGGTGGACTGTTACGCCCCATCCCCCGTACAGCCCGGGCTTAGTCTCCATCGATTGTCACCTCTTCCCCAAGCTAAAGGAACACTTAGGTGGCAAACGCACCAAGAGCGACCGTGAAGTCCGAGCAGAGGTCGCACGCTTCGTCAACGGGTTGTCGGAGACTTCTTCAACTTAAAAATACAAAATCTTGAGCACCGTCTTCAAAAGTATGCCGAAAGAAATGGAGACTATGTTGAAAAATAGAAAAAAGTGTAAGCTTTTCAACGATGTATAAATTGATAACAATAAACAATGTTTTCTATTAGTAGAATGTATGGAAACCTTAAGTACGACCCTCGTATAATGACACTTGATTCTGAACAATAACTCTATCAGTAGCAGACAGGATGTGTCTAATGGGAACTGAAAGCCGACCGATGTGGCCGAGCTGTTCTAGGCGCTTCAGTCTGGAACTGCGCGAGCGCTACGGTCACTGGTTCGAATGCTGCCTCGCGCATGGATGTGTGTGATGTCCTTGGGTTAGTTAGGTTTAAGTAGTTCTAAGTTCTAGGGGACTGATGACCTCAGAAGTTAAGTCCCATAGTGCTCAGAGCCATTTGAACCTATTTCTTATTTTTTTTTCTTTTTGGGGGGGGGGGGGGACTCTAACACAGGAATCTCTGATCGACGCACTTAATTTGTACGAATGTTAAGTGAGTGATACATGCCTTCGTGCCCGATATAGGTGTTCATATGAATGTGAATGCGATCACTCCCAGGTAAATTATGAAAACATAACACTTTGTCACTTAAGCTGCTACAACTGAAAGCAATAGTTTCAAAATGATACAGTTTCTCTCGTAAGTAGGCTGTTTAGGTTTTTATATTGGTAACGCCACGCAGCGCTCTGTATGAAAATCACTGTCTGTGCTGTGTGCAGTCTGTGGCTAGTTTGCATTGTTGTCTGCCATTGTAGTGTTGGGCAGCTGGATGTTAACAGCGCGTAGCGTGGCGCAGTTGGAGGTGAGCCGCCAGCAGTGGTGGATATGGGGAGAGAGATGGCGGAGTTTTGAAATTTGTAAGACTGGCAGACAACAATGCAAACTAGCCACAAACTGCACACAGCACAGCCAGTGATTTTCATACAGAGCGCTACGTGGCGTTACCAATATAAAAACGTAAACAGCCTACTTACACTCTGTGCTCGGTCCGAACATATGTTTTTAACGTTTTTGAAATTTTGATTCCATAATTCCTTTATTGTAACGTAGTTCACACCCGTTTATTTGTTGATTTCATTTCTGTGAGACGTGTATGTGGCGCCTCGCCTGCTCGCACTGTCCATCACATTTACTTGCGACGGGAAAGCATTCTTGCCACATGACTTATATTCTATAACCAGCGTATAGTATGACAATTGCCAAGTTTACAGGACGGGAACAAACATTTCAATGACTGGACGGACAGTTCATAATGTTGTGAAAGGAAATTAATAAATGCCACGAGGGAGTTTTGAACACGGCTCTCCGTCTTGTAACCTAACATCATCACCACTTACCCACTATGCCGGTGCTATTTAAAGTGTTCTTTATTATACATCATGTTCTTAGACCGTTCACGGTTTTTAGTTTTCATTTTCTTCACAGTTCAGTACACCTCCTCATTTCATGCTTGATCTGTGTTCATTTTTTGACGGGCTATCACTAAAACTAAGCGGGGCGCGATAGGGAGTTTCCTGTGTGTGTTAGTAGGGAGATGAGCTGACCACTGTACCATCCGGATACAGGGAGCGTCCCAGCTGCAAAGACTACGCCAGTAGTACTGATGATGTAGCCGATGTGCCCCTTGCCCATTATTCTTATTATATCGCCGAATCTCGTAATAGTTTGAGCGTGGTGTGTATCCACATGGTGTGCATACATACTGAAATGATCATGGGCCATCCTCGCCTTAATTAAACATGGTGAACAGTTAGGAATCCGTCCCTGCAGTTTGTCGGTTTCATTAATGTTCGTCCTGTATATGTGGTGTCTGTTCTTTCGAGCATTTTAGATTCACTCGGAATTTCTTCCGCGGGCGAGACTACAACCATTCGAGGGCCAGAGGCATCCCGTTGGCCGCCGGGTGCACATCCACATTAACTATTCCTTGTTACGAGTACTGGAAGCTTGAAGAGGTGGAATTATGTGTTGAGCGCCGTAGAATTATCTTACATATCAAGAAATGATAATGCAAAAATTAAACTTTTTAATTTGTAAATTGAACAAACACAAGACCGGAAAAACTAAAGAACCCGCGCCATTAACGCCACATTTGCTTTCTTCACTCTTTTTCGTTGTTATACTGATTTACTATTTGCACACCACCTATATCTCACTTCGGGACACCAAACTTGTATCCACTACGCTTCTGCAAACACACAGAATCCGTACGTGGGTTTTAACTTAAACCTCTTAAAGACTCTTTAACGCAGATCTGACATTAACTTACATTTAATTCTAACAAATAATACTTATACCGACGCCTTTTGAGACCTCCTCAGTTCTTTAAACAGCATGTATTCATATTGGTTACGTTAAAATACGGAACACATCGAATAAAAACGTCAAATAAAACGACAAAATCAAATATATCATTATCTAAGAAATCGAGTGGACCACGAAAGTCGATAGACCCCCAAAACGGTCGAAACGGGGCACGGACATCTCACAGTGATATCACGAAGATGTATCACCGCGGTCAGCCTGAAGTCTCCCGCAGAACGAAAGGTGTATCGATCCATGTCTAGTGACATATAATGCATATCTATAAAAATTAGATGTATTGTTTCAACAAAAGAAACAAAAACAGAGAGGACAATTGTAGTACGGCTAGGTAGAAATAATGCTTCCCCAATGTCTCCATTAGCAAAATTTTCTTCCCCAAACATTTCCCCGATGGATGTTATTACAATTTCACGCAATTTGGGTGCATAGTTAATAGGAAATCAGTACCCATAATAACTACCTCTGGCCGTAATAACGGCCTTGATACGCCTGGGCATTGAGTCAAACAGAGCTTGGATGGCGTGTACAGATACAGCTGCCCATGAAGCTTCAACACGATACCACAGTTCATCAAGGGTAGTGACTGGCGTACTGTGACGAGCCAGTTGCTCGGCCACCATTGACCAGACGTTTTCAATTGGTGAGAGATCTGGAGAATGTGCTGGCCAGGGCAGCAAAGGAACATTTTCCGTATCCAGGAAAGCCCTTACAGGACCTGCAATTTGCGGTCGTGCATTATCCTGCTGATATGTAGGGTTTCGCAGGGATCGAATGAAGGGTAGAGCCACTGGTAGTAACACATCTGAAATGTAACGTCCACTGTTCAAAGTGCCGTCAATGCGAACAAGAGGTGACCGAGACGTGTAACCAATGGCACCCCATACCATCACTCCGGGTGATATGCCAGTACGGCGATGACGAATACACGCTTTCAATGTGCGTTCACCGCGATGTCGCCAAACACGGATGCGACCATCATGATGGTGTAAACAGAACCTGGATTCATTCGAAAAAAGGACGTTTTTCCATTCGTGCACCCACATTCGTCGTTGAGTACACCATCGCAGGCGCTCCTGTCTGTGACGCAGCCTCAAGGGTAACCGCAGCCATGGTCTCCGAGCTGATAGTGCATGCTGTTGCAAACGTCGTCGAACTGTTCGCGCAGATGGTTGTTGTCTTGCAAACGTCCCCGTCTAGTGACTCAGGGATCGAGACGTGGCTGCACGATCTGTTACAGCCATGCAGATAAGATGCCTGTTATCTCGACTGCTAGTGATACGAGGCCTTTGGTATCCAGCACTGCGTTCTGTATTACCCTGCTGAACCCACCGATTCCATATTCTGCTAACAGTCATTGGATCTCGACCAACGCGAGCAGCAATGTCACGATACGGTGAACCACAATCGCGATAGGCTACAATCCGACCTTTATCAAAGTGGGAAACGTGATGGTACGCATGTCTCCTCCTTACACGAGGCATCACAACAACGTTTCAGCAGGTAGTGCCGATCAACTGCTGTTTTTGTATGAGAAATCGGTTGGAAACTTTCCTCATGTCAGCACGTTGTAGATGTCGCCTTTGGCACCAACCTCTGCTCTGAAAAGCTAATCATTTGCATATCACAGCATCTTCTTCCTGTTGGTTAAATTTCGCGTCTGTAGCACGTCTTCTTCGTGGTGTAGCAATTTTAATGGCCAGTAGTGTATATAGAAGATATCAGTAATTAAATATTACGATATTAATGTAAAGCATACTGTGATATCTCCATAGTAATGTCGATTAGGACGATATGAAAGCAAGGAAAACACATTACCCAGTCCCCGAGCGGAGATAATCACCGACACAGCGCGGAATTGAAACCTTCGCTTAACCACCTGCTGGGTTGACCGCGCAGCTACCTAGGGGGATTGACCTCAGCTCATCTTCAGGAAACAACGGGGAAGCGGCGTCGAGTTGGTGGAGCATAGTGCCGCTCCGCACCGCGCAGCCGCAGGCCGGCGTTCCTGGCGGTCCCTGCCTGCAGAATGTCAACAACGCGGAACAGCGGGCGACAGCGCGGCCGGCCCATTGGCTCTCAAATGCGGTAGAAGGGCGGCCGGGGCCGCACACTTAGCCGTAATCGGCGCGCGCCTCGCCACATTTGCTCATCGGGGAGGCAGGCGAGCGCTCAGGCTAATGGCCGAGGCGGCGGCCGCCTCCTTCTTAGCGGCTGCTCTCACGAATACTTGCGACGGCAAATGGAACGATAGGAGCGGCTGCTCTGCCGGGCCGCCTGTGCGCAGGATGTCTGTCTTCTCCAACACTCGCGCTCCTCTGTCCTTCTGCCTAACAGCATGCCGGTCGAATCTATGTCTCGTAGTGCTAGAGATGGTACGGAATTTATTTTCGAGACAGTAGACTCGCATCTGATTCTGATTTTTTATCATGGGAGTACTACTCTTTATTGGATTTATATCTCGTCAGAAATACGGTGCACTGCTCACAAAATGGTGTAGGCCTGCTGCTTTTAGCTATACCATTTTGACCATCACAACAGTTGAATACAATAGTTACGGATTGTGATGCGTCTAGGTATGTTGTAAAGGAACCATTCGTTAGTACCTTGCTAGCGGCTCTTCATGCGTCGGTCAAAACTTAAGGACAAAGTTTTTTATGTCCAACCTTGTGATCGAAGATTTGAAGGACGTCACTTATGTAATAAAATGGAACACCTACAGTCGTTTGTAATAAAGTGGAAAACCTACAACCGCTTTTTTCGATGTTACTTATGTTTATATAGCTACCAGTTCCGGTGACGCAGTATATTATCTTCACGCCTTAACCCACTGGTCGTATACGCGAACCCATCAGTGGCCGACATCTATCAACTGGTTTCCGTAGACTATAACAGAGATATAGTATCTGTAGCCAGTTGCGTCTGTTGATAGTTGATGGTCGCAGACTCAACGCCTCTGTTACAGTGTATGGAAAATAGTTCACAGATATCGGCCACTGATGCGATGGCGTACACGTTTCGTGTTTACTCTTTTGGCGTCAGTTAAGAACTTAAGATGGTGCAGTGAATCACCATAATTGGTAGCTATGTAATCAATAACGTCGAAAAGATGTTCCATTTTATTACATTAGGAGAAATTGGAGATCGAAATTTTATTTTCCAGTACCAAAAACGTTATCTCCCTAAGGCGACAGAAGACTTGTGATACCTCCTAATCTCGTGAGGGAACTCCTTTCGCCAGACAGAGTGCACCAACTTGACGTGACATGCACTCAACACTACGTTGGAAGTCCCCTGCAGAAACACTGAGCTATGCTGCTTCTATAGCCGTCAGTAATTGCAAAAATGTTTCTGGTGCAGTATTTTGTGCAGGAATTGAGGTCTCGATTGTGTTCACAAATGTTCGGTGGAAAGCTAGATCATTCGCAGGGATTGTCCAGAATGTTCTTCAAACCAATTAAGGGCAACTGTGACACGGTGACAGCTGTTCAAATAATCAAATGTTTGTGAATTCTTACACACTACTTAAAGTACTTAAACTAACTTATGCCAAGAGAAACACACACACCCACGCCGCGCAGTCCGTGACATGGCGCCTCAATCCACGCAGCCCCACCGCACGGCACATAGCTGTTGTCACCAGTAAAAATTCCATAGTTCTTTGGGGACATGAAGTCCATGAAAGGCAGCGAACGGTCTCCAAGTACGAGAACATAACCAGACGACCCAGTCCCTTTCCATGTAAACACAGCCCACACCATTACGGATCCACCACTATCTTCCACAGTATCTTCAGTATCTTGTTGACTGCTTGTGTCCATGGCTTCTTGGTATCTGCGTCACACTAGAACCTTATGATGAGCTCTTACCAACTGATATCGGGACTCATCTGACTAGGCCACAGTTTTCCAAACGTGTATGGTGCAACCGACAATAGGAGACAAGATACAGGCCATGTGATGCTGATAGAAAAGGCACTCGCGTCGGTCTCTGCTGGCACAGCCCATTAACATCAAATTTCACCGCACTCTCCTAAGTTATATGTCCGTCGCGCATCCCACATTGAGTTCTGCTGTTATTTCAACTCGTGCTGCTTGTCTGTTAGCACTGAAAACTATACGCAAACTCGGCAGTTGTCGATCGTTAAGTGAATGCCGTCGACCACTGAGACGTCCGTCGTAAGACGTAATGCCTGAAATTTGGTAATCTGACATTTGTAATATTGAATTCTCTTACTATTTCCGAGACGGGATATTCCACGCACATAGCTTCAGCTACCATTCTGTGTTCAAAGTGTGCTAATTCCAGTCGTACGGCCAGAATCTTTCCACATGATTCACCTGTGTAGAAATGACATTCCCCTTATGGACTGTAGATTTACAGCTTGTGTACGCGATATCTCCATTCGTATATGTGCAAACGCCATCTCATGACTTGTCAACTCAGGGTATTCCTTCGGTCAAACGAGCGTACGCAGCGGCAGGGATCATGGCTACCGCACTTGATTTCTAGATACTACACGTGTACCTTCTTCCTTCTTTTTCTCAATTTCATTGCTCATACTACACACATCAAAGAAAGTTTTGCGACATCCCGGTTCCCAGAAGTCCTGAAGATAGACATTGACTGTGGATATTGTATCACAGACACAGTCCCTTTAACTGTCACTAAACCCGCCCAACGATGTAAACAACCACGCGTGACGAGCGTCTATTAGACGGAGGGGGTCCGACAGCCGATCAGTTCCAGTCATTCCACCAGGAAGGAGGTACACGGCTCGTGTCCTCTGTAGTTCAACCTTTGCTAGACGGTCAATACCGCTGTTCGATCACGTCCGCATTGTTACTCTGTGCCGAGAAGGGCTCTCAACAAGGGAAGTGTCCAGGCGCCTCGGAGTGAACCAAAGCGATGCGGTTCCGACATGGAGAAGATACAGAGAGATGGAACTGTCGGTTACATGCCTCGCTTAGGCCGCCCAAGACCTAATACTGCGGTGGATGACCGCTACCTACGGATTATGGCTCGGAGAAACCATGACAGCAACGCCACCATGTTGAATAATGCGTTTCGTGCAGCCACAGGACGTCGTCTTACGACTCAAAGTGTGCGCAGTAGGCTGCATGATGCGCAACTTCACTCCCAACTTCCATCTTTGCAAACACAGCAACATGCAGCGTGGTACAGATGGGCCCAATAACGTGCCTAATGGACCGCTCAGGATTGCCATCTCGTTCTCTTCACCGATAGTGCCGCATATGCTTTCAACCAGACAATTGTCAGAGACGTGTTTGGAGGCATCCTGGCCAGCCTGAACGCCTTAGGCACACTGTCCAGCGAGTGCAGCATGGTGGAGTTTCCCTGATGTTTTTG